>NW_028227263.1:123525397-125925397 GCF_978045245.1 Mus caroli | reverse complement strand
TCACACAGACCACATGAATCAGATGTGAGCATGAGTCATCTGTCTGTAGTCACATCTCTATTGTCCCTACCCTTAGAGGCTGTCTCAGCTGTCTGTAGAGCATGGAGGAGCTGATATTAGTCTTGGTCGTCCATAGCTTGAGAGGATATCTTGTTCAGGAACCAAAAACACATGGACAGTTAGATTTTACTCCAAAATTAAGGCACATGACTCTGGAAATTTTCTGCAGCATTTCACATACTAGACCATAAATTATTATTATTTGTTGTTGTTGTTGTGTGTGCGCACTACAGTCACTTCTGCAACATAAACTACTGGTCTTTGCTTGTGCCTCCCAATATATTGTGCATCTAACAGAGGGCACTTTCTGCTCAGAAACTCACTGATTTTAAACACCTCATGCTTGTTATGACTTATCATGCATAAGTACCTGAATCCCAGTCTCATGTGGGATTTCTGTATACACATAAAGTCATGAGGACAGGTATTGGTGCTGCTCAGGAAATTTAAAGGGAAGGTTTTTGCAGTCCCACCTGTAAGAGAGATTTTAACATTAAAATCTTGGAAGTTGCTGTCCTAAGCTACAGACTAGAGATCAGTGCAGCTGGAGGGACACAGAATTCTCTGGAGAGGCAGGCAATGTGTCAGTAAAGACAAAGATTGTCAATGGAGGTTTGCCTTCAGCTCCATGGTCTATAACATTAAGCACCGAGGCTTAGTTTACATGTGACATGTACTGTTTCTCCCACCCAGCACATGGGATCATTGTATTGTAGAACTCATGTCCTCCTGAATTTGCCTGAGTCACCTCTGTCTAGTCTCCTAAGGGCATTTATTGGGGGTAGAGTTAAGAGAGAAAACACTGGATTAAAGAGGCCTTTGCAAGAATCAGAGTCCCACAGAGGGCCATCTTCTCTCTGTCCTGCCTGCAAAGTACTGCTATACAAGGCCAAAATTACAACTTACAACTCCAACCTCACAGAAGGGAACACAAACTTGTGAGCCTGAGTGTCATTATACAATCTGCATGTGGCAGTCAAAGCCTCAGAGCTTCTCACATGGTCTGAAGGAAACTCTATTTCACCCAGTGTCACGGTTAATGACTTAGAACTTTATCTGTGTTGAAACTGGAACCTAGTCAGTACAAGAAGAAATGACTGAACCAACTCCAATTGATAGCTGAGAGTAAATTTGATTCCTTCATGATTTTAACCACTTAAACCCAAGAGTAGGCAATGAACAACCAGTTCCTCTTGGGTTCCTGAAACAAAGCACTCACATGGACACCTAGGTTGAAATTGACAGCCTTTGCTATCCCAAGCCAAAACTTTCCAGCCCAGGGTTTGGTAAGGAATGGGGTTGAGGTTCCATTCTTGTTTACAATAGAACCAGGTTACCCCCCAGTTATCGAAGAACATGGGCATCTCAGACTCAGTCTTAGTGTACACATGAGCGTAAAGTTCAGTCCTTTGTGTGTGTGCTGTCAGGACCATGTGTATGGTACCAAGTATATTCCCACTAAGCTACACTATGATTTCTTTTTTTTTTTTTTTTTGGTTTTTTCGAGACAGGGTTTCTCTGTGTAGCCTTAGCTGTCCTGGAACTCACTTTGTAGACCAGGCTGGCCTCGAACTCAGAAATCCACCCGCCTCTGCCTCCCGAGTGCTGGGATTAAAGGCGTGCGCCACCACGCCCGGCTTTACACTATGATTTCTACTTGGGATCCATATGTGGTTGTATCTGATCCCAGAGAAAAACTGTGGCTTGCTCTTAAACAGGCTCTTCTCCTGCACTCTTTTGATGTCAGAGTGGCTTTAGAAGTAGCTTTTTTCCTGTTTTCATAACGTGGCCCTAATATATCAATAATAACATCTTAGAATATTAATTCTACCCAGGAGCAAAGCTCTTCCTACCCTCACCCATCTATATAGTTTTAATGGGCTTATTGACAGTGATCTCCAGGATCCTTATGAAAACATGTTTACTTGTACATCATTAATAACAACAGGGACCCATTGCCTACCTCCTCCATAGCTCTACCACCAGCATCAATAGGACTATATGTTACAAACTCCATCTTCTGCTGAGTGTATTTGCACTAAGCTTTGGGTTAGAGTCTTTTGATTTTCTGGTAAGATGAAGAAAATGTCTGTGTGGGTGCAATCAAGTCTCACTCTTTCTGAGCCTCATGATGTAACCCTCAATTGTTTTCTTTCTTTGTCTCTCTGATTCTTCAAGGTTCAGTCTCATGTGGAGAGTTGCAGAATATCTCGACAGGCAATGTAACATTATAGGTGAAGCTAGGAACCTTGAGAAAGCAAGTAGTTTTGGGGGTTTTTGTTTTTGTGTTTGTTTTTGTGTTTGTTTTTGTTTTTTGTCAGTAATCCATGTATTCCAGTCTCCTCCATTTCCTTTTATGACATTCCTTTTGAAAAAAGATTTATTTTTTAAATCTTTTCAAAAAAACACCCCATTACAGATGGTTGTGAGTCACCATGTGGTTGCTTGGAATTGAACTCAGGACCCCTGGAAGAGTGGTCAGTGCTCTTATCTCCTGAGCCATCTCTCCAGCCCCTTTTATGACTTTCTTGTCCTAGGAGGAACACCACTTGCTCATAGACCATCAAATAACAGATGAAAATGTACAGTTGATGGGGGAAAAAAAGCAGCTCAGAGCTCTACTCTCATGTCTGCTCCTGTCTCACCTGGTGACTGACTCACCTCTGATGACATTTTGACTGGAAGGGGATGTGAAGGTGCCAGGCAAGCCTGTCCTGAGTCAGAATAGACCATGTTACTAATTTCACTACATTTATCATGAATTAAAAGGACACTGATTGAAACCAAAGAGTTCTGTGCTTGAGAATCAGGGAAGTGGGAAAGTGAATATCAGGGTGGGCTGTTTCTGAACTGAGTCCTGTTTCTGAAGGTCCAGCTGTCTGAGGCTGTGGACAAGAGCACAAGTGATGGTCACATAAACAGTGATGAGCACTTCCTTGGATATCAGGGAGCTTCCAGTGGTAATTAGCATTTTCTGTGAAATATACACATCCTAAAGTCACAAGAGAGGGGCTAGAAGGGTCTCAGTTGAGTCAGTGTCTTTTATAGATTACTTTTAAGAACTCTGTGGAGTAATCTCTTGAGTATCTTAATTGAAGTAGGAGGGCAGAGACTATTGTGAGTTATATTATCCCTATGCAGATGGTTTTGGATTGTCTCAGAAAGATAGTTAACCATGTACCCCAGAGAGAGACAGAGAGACAGAGAGAGAGAGAGAGAGAGAGAGAGAGAGAGAGAGAGAGAGAGACAGAGACAGAGACAGAGACAGAGACAGAGAGACAGAGAGACAGAGTCAGAGAGACAGAGACAGAGAGAGACAGAGAGAGACAGGGAGAGACAGAGAGAGAGGCAGAGACACAGAGACAGACAGAGACAGACAGAGATACAGAGATAGGGAAGAGAGAGACAGAGGGACTAAGACAGACAGAAACAGAGACAGAGACAAACAGAGAAGGACATAAAAAGTGATTACAAGTGAATGACGCATTAAACAGCTCTCCTCCTCATTTCCTGACTCCAAATTCTTGTCTTTTATGTATATCTTGACTTCCCTAAATGATGGATTTGACCTCTGAGACTGGCCTATAAATTCTTTGCTCTCTTAATCTGCTTTTGATCAGTGTGTTTATCCTAGCAGCAGAAAACTTGAACAATCAGTTTCTGAGAATTATATAAAACAGATTCATTTATATTCTACATAATTTTCTGTTTGTATGCAAATCAAATAGCACCATATGTCCATATAAGGCCATATAAGGGCTGGAGGAGACTTTATTGCTCAATGTGCTGTCTGGTGGACTGGGGCATAAGGAGAGGAAAGAGGGGAAAGGTAGAGGACAGGAGACAGACAAAAGGGTACTGATGTTTTTTATACATAGGAAATGTTTCCAGTCCATATAATTCGAGGAGGGGCTCCAACCTGGGAGGAGACTGAGATAAAAGGGAGGAAGGACAACAGAACTGACAGGAGAGCAGAGCTTGGAAACAGCAAGGGAGCTAAAGCTTTTCGCAGAGGGAGCATAGAGCACGTGGCAGGTGGCAGAGGTCATGATGGACTCTGTTGCACTTTCCTGTAAAGACTCTACCTCCTGGCAGGGGCTCCTGCTCACAGGTAAGGAGGCCATTCTTTGACACTAAGTGGGAGAAGGGAATCTCAGAGCCTTGCTGAAGTTCCTAAAGAAGACAAGACCCTTGGGTAGATTTGGGCTTTCTGAAGTAGACACAGAGAGGAACAGCCACTCCACAACAGGAAGTGACACATGATCATATCATGGAGAAATGGCATCATTGTTTTCTATTCCAAGTTAATCACATGGACAACTATATTCTGAGGTCTGATGTCCCCAACCATGAGTGGGAGAGTGGTCAATTAAAAGACAAACTAGGGAGGGCCATTGAGATGATTTAATGGTCATGCTGCTTGCTGCCAAACCTAAGACATCAGTTCAATTCCCAGCAAAGTGACTGGCATGTATGTATGTATATATATATATATATATATATATATATATATATATATATATATATATATATGTTGTGTATACATTTACCTATACACACATGCACAAAAGTGCACACATATATAAGCATTCACCTTCCCCATACATGCAAACTATACTAAACTCTTGTACTAAAAGTGTCATTAGCATTGTATTTTAGGATATTTTAAGTATAATCCTATATTTGCATAGCCCTGACAAATGCATTCTCCCACTTATCCAAAGGTATTCAAGCCTTTATCAGTTCTGGGCATTCCAAAGAAGACAGGCTCATCTTGGTTCCAATAAAGTCCTAGACTAATAAACTGTAAGTTAGACCAAAAAGACCATCTAGAAGTAGAATTGGAGTACTTAGGCCAAAGAGAGAACACAGAAAAAGAAGAAATAAAAAAAGCAAGCGAAGGTCTCTAGAATAAGAGATAACAGGAGACATTATCTCAGCCCAAGTACTCTGATTGTGAACAGGAAGCTGAGGGCACTTTGCAGATTCCTTAAGATACCCAAGGAGTTAGTTCCATACTTAGATAGGAGCATGTTCAGGGCCACTGATGGAGCAGAGATTATGTTGCTTACCCCTTCCAAGTACAATGGTCCCTTAACTCTTTACCAGCTAGGCTGATTGATGAGCATATCCACTCGGGACACAGATCTAATCTTTTAATCAAATACAGAAGTCCCAATATTCATCAAATTCCTCTCTTTCCTTCTAGTCTCCCTTTTAACCTGCTGGCTGATTCCAACTACCACCCAGATCACCATTGAATCAGTGCCTCCCATTGCTGTTGAAGGGGAAAATGTTCTTCTGTTTGTGCATAACTTGCCAGAGAATGTTAAAGCCCTTTCCTGGTACACAGGAGTTAAACCACTCAAGAGTTGTGAAATTGCAAGTCATGTGATAGCTACCAATTCTACTGTGGTGGGACCTGCACACAGTGGTAGAGAGACTGTACTCAAAAATGGATCTCTGCTTATCAAGAGTGTTACCAGAAAAGACTCAGGTTACTACACTCTACAAATACTTGATACATCTTCAAGACCTGAATTAATACGTGCAGAATTCTTTGTTCACAGTAAGTTAATATTTTGTGAACTCTGTTGTTGGGTGAGGTTCATTCTATTGAACAGAGGAGTGTCAGGTCTGACCTGGATCTACCTCCTCCTGCATTGTTTATCCATGTCATTGTTTGAGGTTTAAATGCAAGACACACATTTTGAGGAAAACTGTCACAGACCAGAATCCCTTACTTGACTGCACATGCAGAGAGGTGGACTTGTGCAGTAACTCAGACAAGGGTGTCAGCCTCAGCCCAAACCCTTGGGCCTCTCACCATGAACCTGTACCTGAGTTGAGGAAGAGATGAGGAAATTATGGGATCTTCAGTGAGCCTGGATCCAGACCTCTGTCCAAGACTCAGCTCAGAGTGAGGGAAGACAGCAGAGCTAATATTAGAGCAGGCTCAGAGGTACTGGGGGAGGTAAAGATGTTCTCCAAGAGGGAGAACTGAGCAGGCATCAGAGGTTGTAGAGCTACCTCCTTAATCTCCAAGCAAATGTATACACAGTGACAGAAAATCCTTCCTCGGGTGCCTATACAATTCTCTATCCATGTGTGGGAGGAGGTTAGCTGATTGTCTGGATTCTTTTGGAGAGGATAAAGGCTTCAGAGGAGACTCGGGATTTTTGTTTGCAGCATGAGATGAGAAAACACAGCAAGGTAGACAGCTCCTCAGCATCTTGAAGCTCTAGTGAACAGGAATTGGTAAGATGGGGGAGCAAAAACGTTGCATTGTTCATTTATCAAGTTCATTAATTACCTTGGCAAGTATAGTCCAAAGACTAATGTCCCCACCTATGACAAGATGACTCTTCAAATGAAAAGCAAATTGTGAGATGACTAAGTGAATATGGACACTTGCTGTCATCCCTGATGACCTGAGTTCAATTATCCCAAATGGTGGAAGGAGAGAACTCAGTCACACAAGCTGTCCTCTGACTTACACATAGATATTGTGGCATGCACCCACTAAGCCATACACTGATACATGCTTGATGCATGTTCCCTTCCCTAATACAGCGTCAATAAAAATAAATCAAATTGGGGTATGAAAACTGTAATTAGTTCAGAACCTGAAAATCTGATAACTTACTGCATGGACATAGAATGGCCTGGAGCACACATCCATCTATCGATTCAATCATTTATCCATTGAGCAATTTCTATTAATTGAGTCTTTCAATATTATCACACTGATCCCAGGCCAAACAGTCTTCTATTGGATGGGAATAGACATGAGAAAGGGCATCAAGACTACACCATAAAAGTTCCAATGCAAAATATGTCATTGTGTAGACCTAGTTTCTATGGAGGAAGATGCTAGGAGTGTGTACTCTCCTTCACACACAGTGGGACTGAGCATAGATCTGAGGGCAGTGAAGGGTAAGCCATGAAGATAGAGGAGGTAGAGCCCCATACAGACTTTCATTGGCACTGAGGGCATAGAATTTTTGTAATTGACCTACACAGAGTAGGATAGACACACCCTTACCCACACAAAGGCTGAGTAATGGACACTCCTGCTCAGGACTCAGAGATCTTTCTTCCCACCTAATGCAGAGGAATCACTTTTAATGGTTTCCTTCTATTTCTTTTTTCTTTTTTTCATCTAGGCCCACTTTTAGGCTACAAGAAGCATCTTGCCCCTTCTCAACTCACAATTAAGTTGGTGCCATCTAGGGTTGAAGAAAATGACAATATTCTCCTGCAGGTTTATCATCTGCCACAGAAGCTTCAAGGCTTTGCCTGGCACAAAGGAGTACTTCCACTTGACCATTTTAAGATAGCAAGCCATTCATTCCTCACCCATTCAACTATGCTGGGGAGTGCATATCAAGACAGAGTGATAATATGTAATGATGGAACCCTGGTGCTCTTGAATGTCACTCAGAATGACACAGGGCTTTACACCTTCCGAACCATATCTGTGGATTTGAAATCAGAATGGGACATTTTGGACCTCCAAGTAAATAGTAAGTGAATATTTGTGACTCCTGAGTGGTAGTGGAGTTTATTCTTCTCTTTATATGTAAAACATTGAGGCTTGGATTGTGCCTTCATCCCATCTGTATTGTGTACTCTCACTTAGGTTTGGGCATTTAGTAAAAGACACACATCATGGTGGTGAACTGAAATACATCAGAAGCCTTTGACCTGAGTGGAACCTCCAAACAGTAGTATTATAACTCAGTCCAAGGATTTTATTCTCAGCTCAGACTCTCTGGGTTCTCACCCGGAAAATAGTCTTGAGAAAGCTTCCTGACATTGCTTGAATTTTACTACCTGATAAAGCTGACTGGAAGCAATGTATCATTCTGCATCCAAGTCTTGTAGCATGTGGAACAACCCAGTATCTCTCATGACAATTACGATTAGGCTAAGTCTTTTGAGCATATCCCTTTCCTGAGATTCAGCATGGACAGACAGCTGTATGGGTGACCATGCAACAAACTGACTGTTCTGATAGTCCTGAGACTCCACAGGAAAGTTTGGATACCCAAGGAAACATAGATCCTCTTGACAACTGCTTGTCCTCGGGAGTTCAGCCTAGGGAAGTCTCTTCTTTAGGCAAATGATTATATGCACTCCTGATTTTACCAGCTCTTCAGTCTCAAGTTTAGGACATTAATAATATTCAAATTTCACTGATAGACAGGGAAATGATAATTAGCATGTGTACTACTGTAGGGAATCTCAGAGACAGCAAATACACTGGTTGAACAAAGGTTACACAGCCCATGGGAGACAGATCAGAAGCACAAAATGACTATGGCCACAGCCCCAACTAATCTATCCTAGGAGTCTTTATTAAGTATCTGTGAGTCAGAGAAGTGCTGTGAAAATTTCAGAGGAAATTTTCATCTTAGGTATCAGTGTCTAACAGAGAAAGTCTGGTCAAGTGGAAGCAATAAATAGACAATCAGTTTTGACTTTGTAATAAAAGCTTAATTGAGTTCTGAACCCCCTTCCTGCCTAATTCTCCTACTCCAGTGCTCTGGGATTCAGATCATAATTTTTTTTTTATTGTGGTGGGTTCACTCCTCTTGAAGCATAGGGAGAAGGCTTTGCCTCATACCTCCATCAAGAGCTGACAAGACACAGTATCCAGTGTGCAGCTCACTCAATACTTTTATAATGAATGAAGAAAGGAATTAGTAATGAATGGACAAATGAGTGGTGGTAGATTGGTTTATGGATGAATGGTGGGGTTAGTTGAATGTTTTTATGAATGGATGTTTTAAAACTCTTTCAGAGATTAAAAATTACACGTAGAGTTCTAGTATGTCTGACAGTGCCTATACCCTACTCATCCTGGAGAGTATTACTTTTGACCCATCTCTCTGATCTACTCCTCAGCCAACTAGAAAGACAACTGCATGAGCATCCAAGGGAGAAAGACAAGTACATGACCATCCTAGGGATGCTGCTGTATGTAGTATTTCTCAGACTGACACTCCTAATATAGTCATTTAGATATGGAGTCTTGGAAGTTATTTAACTTCTATTGATGCTGCCATTCACATTTCTGCTATTGTTACTCCTTTCCTACCACTCATCCCCTGTCCATTCATTCAGGAAGTTATGTCCCTGCACTGCCTAGTTCACTGATCCCCTTACATTCCCACCTCAATTGCTGCCTTTCCTGGTTCCTGGTAAAGAAATCAAAAGAAAAAAAACATTCTTCATAGGCTCCATAAAACACCCACACTCTTTCCCAGATCACCCCACACACATAGGCACTGTAAAAGAGAACCCCAAAGTCTTGCATGTTTCAACCTTTTCACTTTTGATGTCATCTTTCTCCTACTGTGGCTCATGCTCCTTCTGTGACTTATAGACCTTCCCAAGAATCCAGTGACACGATCTCTGCCATATAATCCCTTTATCATATGTAACTACATCTCATATTGTCACATGGTCTCAAGTTGACTCCTGTGATCCAGTAACACTATCTAAAACTCCAGACATGATAAGTTCCACTAGCCTGTATAACATGGAAGCATTTGATGAAACTTGCTTTGTGATTCCTGGGTCTTAGGAAAAGGAAGAAAGAAAGGACCTCACACACTGGAGTTGGCTCGGTCCCTCTGTGCCTCACAGTTCATGGAGGCTGGGACAGATTTCTTCTAAATATACTCTATCCTTGGCATTTGACTCTGCTGAAAATTTTGGGTTGTTTCTTATTTTACACAGGAGAGGAACCTTATATTCCCATGCACCCTCTGGTCAGTGCTGTCCTCAACAGGACTCACACACAGGTCTCCCTCTGTTCATGGATTCACCAGCTTCAAGCCAATTTGTAATGCTTACATTTAATAAAATGGGACCCACAGTACTCAGAGATTGATCTAAAGCCTTTCTGTGCTCTCAAAAAATAATCCTTGCAGGAATTGGTCTTATACTCTTGCTGTACCTAACAACTTTTACATATTATAGCCTACTCAGCAGAAAGGAAGTTATTTTAAGAGCTATTTGTATCTCTCAGCACATTAGATGATTGAAACAATGAATGCCCTTCCAAAAAGAGTATCCACTAGGTGTCTCATGATGAGAGAAAGAAGAGGCCCTAGCCAAAGGGAACTTTCTCCTTGGAAAGAGAGTTTACTTACCACAGTAAAGGATGGGATTGAACTCAGACAATGATGGGGAAGGGTAGGTGAGTTTGTTTATACCTTGGTTAGGACTGCTTAGATGTACTTATCATTGGTTTTCTATTTTAATGTTCATCTCAATTCAGAACCTGGAAGTTGGGCTTCACCCAGTCTCAGACCAACAAGTAAACCGTGGACTTTCTCGAGGAATCGAAGACGAGCAGCAGACATGTGCAATTCTAATACTATCTATTAAAAATAAATAACTTTCTGCTTATCAGTATTCTTTCAGTTACTTTTATTCCCTTATTAAGGATGGGTGACTGATTCCAGCTTGAGACTCATAATTAGAACC
Organism: Mus caroli; assembly: GCF_978045245.1. NCBI lineage: Eukaryota > Metazoa > Chordata > Mammalia > Rodentia > Muridae > Mus > Mus caroli. The sequence continues at coordinate 125,914,837 of NW_028227263.1, read as the reverse complement.
CAACCAAGTTCAGTGACAACATGGAGAAATTTCCTGTCACAAATTCCTATTGGTGGAAAAAACCATTTCTTCAAAGCTCCATAATGTGCCAGTGTCCCGCAGTGTGAAGGAGTCTCCACTGTATCAGTGTTAGGACTCCTGAATTCGACAGGGCTGACATGTCATTAAGTCGAGGATGTTCGAAGCTGGGGTTTCTGATAATTGATGTTTGTTTTGACTGAATGATCCAACTTCTCAATATGGCCTTCAAGTCCTGATAACAAAATCCTATGCATGACCCATTTTATCCATAAGGCTTGCATAATGGTTTAGACTTATAGAAATGTTCATTTTCAGTAGCATTTTATCAGTGTTTCCCTTTTCATTGAATTCTCAAATCTTTTCCTGTATTGATTCCTTAATTAGTTTATATTTTGTGCCTTCTTGCAATTATTTTATCAGTTAATATGTCTCCCTTTTGGTTTGTTTGGATATTCCTATACTCATTCCCTATTTCCTTATTTGTTGTAAGATCTCTCTCTCTCTCTCTCTTCTCTCTGTATATATATATATATCTTAGGCTGTCTTGGAATTCACTAGACTGTCCTTGATATTATACAGATCTGTTTGCCACTGCCTCCCCAGTGCTGTAGAGGAGGGCAAAGCATGATAGAGCATGCTCTCTCTTTGATAACTTTGTGTAGGGTTGTGTCTACTTCCCTGTTATTGGAAGCCATTACTTTGGGATAGGTGATTCTCAGAAGAGTCATTACTTTGGTTTTCATGTTCCTTGCTGGTTAAATTCTTTCTTATTTTTTCCTTATTATTGAGAACTTTATACCTGTGCATGATGATATGTGATCTTACATATCTCAATTTTCCTCAGTAAAATCTTCCTGAATCTCAGAAGTATATCTATTTTCCAACTATATGCCTTTCCTTATACCACTAACACTTCCATCAAAAGAATGAAGATAAAGGATTTCTTCTTTATGAAGAATATAATATCTTCATAATATGATTTTGGTAGAAGAGTTTCTTGTTGTAGAATTGACAACAAATTTAATCTCTAGTGCTTCCATGACAGTATAATACCATCTGTTTAGTCATAGTATTGTTTTGAGTCCCTGCATCCTTCTGTCAGTTCCCAGGAGCCTCTTACTGGAACCTCTTACAGCACTCTGTGATCCTTTGGGGTCATAGTTTTCACTGGGTTGTGCAATACAGATCATGCTTTGAATATTGTTCTCACCTAATATAGAGACTTTTGTTGGTGACCTTGTATTCTAGACCCTGAGTGAATTTACTACCTTTAGGATGTTTGTTTCTCAGTGATAGGAGTTGGACAAGGCTCGGAGAGTCCTCTTCCAGCACTAACAGGATTTTTGAACTTTCTGCCTCAGCCGCACAGTCATGAAGACTCAGCTTACCTCTAATATTCTTTCTTTTATCCTTTAAACTTTGGGGATAGGCAGGTAAAACAAGGTTTCACTCTGTAGCCCAGGCTGACCTGAAACTTGCTCTGAGACCAGGCTGGCCTTGAACTCAGAGATCTCCCTGACTCTTTCCCCCTAAATGCTTGTATTAAAAATATTATAACCTCTGCCTGTATGCCCTCTATATATTTTATTTTATGTGTATAAATGTGTAAGGACATGATCTTGTAGATAGACAGGTAATAAGTCTAATGGGAAAATCTAGAATTATTACACTAAATGAACATAGTATTAAACCAACTCTGAATGATTTGTCATTATAACCATAGATCAATGATGTCTCTTATTAAATTTAAGGCCAGGCCCTTCTCAGCTTCTAAGATCAGACAAGAGTTGACATTTTCAGGGTAATGTAGCCATAGTAAGATTAATGCATCTCTCAATTCTCATCATTCTGCAGTAAATGGTGACTAAGACAGAAACCCATCCCTGGCCAATGTGTAGAAAATAAGAGACTGTGGAATGCTCAGTCTTAAATGGGACATCAAAATCATGACCATCCTCCCAAGGCTGAGTGCCTGTTGGGAAATAGAGAATGAATAAATTCTAAGAAACAAAGATGATGGATGACTATCACAAAATGATATTTTCTACACAAAACTAGAAAACTGCACATATGAACTTACAGTGGATTTGAGTTTCACTTGCACAAAACTCATGTAAATTCAAGCCAGACAAAATTCCAGCATGGAGAGAGAGTATGGGTGTCAAAATATGAAGTCCTACCACAAGTTGAGGATTTATTGATAACTGATAGATTCATGGAGAAGAAACATTTTATTTAAGGGTATGATACATTGACTATATTTCCATGGAAGGTCCCATATCCATGAATATGTGGGCAGCACTTTGGACCTGATGAATTTAAAATAGTAAGTATAGAATATTATCTATATTCTGAAATAAAAATTATGCCAATAACCCAAAGGTAATTGTGATTCTAACATAGTGTTGGTATTTTCTATATTTTTATAAGTTTGCACACAGCATCACAGTTTTTTCCAGTATGGATCAAGTTGATGCATTGAACACAAAATTATTTCTCATAGATGCTTATTCCATTTTGTAAAAATGTAATGTAATGTATCACTCATCTATTGATTTAAATTGCTCCTGATCTATCACTATTGCTTTAAAGTACTGATTTACACACTGTAAGGTACACACACACAAGAGCATACACACAAGCACACAAATGGGGGCATAACATACAAACACAATGAAAGTATAATTAGAGAAAAAATAAAGCAATGTACTTTTTGGCTTTTAAGCGTCCTCTCACATCTCTTATGACTTGGGAGAATTGCAATGGCTAATTATTGTTATGAACATGCCTTGGTTTAGAAATGTAAGAAATGGTATTGACTCAGGAGCTCCAAGACCAAGTTCTCAGCACAAAGGTTTATTTGCCTCAAAGGTACAAAGGAAAGGGCATAAGAGACAGACACAGGAAACAAAGGATGATGTAGAAGAGGAAGGAAACAAGGGATAAGGAGAAGGAGGGACAAATGTCTACCTCTGAATAAAAAGAGACAGATGGAATTTTATAAAGCTATAAGGAAAAACTGTTATAATGTGGTATTTATTTGGTCATGTTAGTTAGGAAAGCTAAATGGGGGTTTTGATTGCTGGACTTCAATACTTTAATAGCTGGTCTTTGATAGTCAGCCCTGGGAAGGAGAAGTGACCAAATAAGGGAATAGGTCCTACTGGCTAACTTTAGAAATGTAATATAATTATTTTTAATAAGGCAGAGGGAAAAGGAGAGAAGGGTGATGCCTGCTAGAGCCATGTTTGCCATGCTCTAGCTGACCAAAGTCCCAGGAACTAGTGGCACACCTCTGATGTATCTATGAGTAGAATTCAGCAGATAATTGAGAGGATAGCCATAACATGAATGTGATTATCCAATTGGGCAAGGACTTAGACTGAATAAGAGTGTGGTGATTTTAATAAATATGGAAGTCATAGATTCATGTGTTTGAATGTTTCATTCATAGAGATTGGCACTATTGGGAGGTATGACCTTGGAGAAAGTGTGTCACTGTGGAGGCAGGTTTGAGGTCTCATACATGTTCAAGCTGTTCCCAGTGTGACAGTCTCTTCCTGTTGCCTGTGGCTCAGCTGTACAAGTCTGAGTTCCTTCCTCAGTAGCATGTCTGCTTGCATGCTGCCATGCTTCCCATCATGATCATCAGAAGCCTCTGGAACTTCAAGCTTGTCCCAGTTGAGTGCTTTTCTTTTATAAGAGCTGCCATTGTCATGGTGTCCTTTTACAGCAGTGAAACCAGAATTAAGACAAAGAGTAGAAGGAGAGAGCTAAAGGAAGGCACCTCTCCCAAGACTCTATTTCTATCCAGTGATTTCCTGGCATTTACCTCATTTTGCCAGTATAGCAAGAACCATGATTCTTATGAGACCTAGGGTGTCTGTTCTCATTGTTCCTGTTTAGCAAGTAACTCTTGTACTAAAAGTCACTTTATTAAGCAAAACATATACATAAAAACAGTGACCACACAAACACATCAACCAGTTTTCATATCTAACACCTTAGTCCACTTCTAACACCCTCAACAAAGATAACATGTTTTTTAGTTTTTTTTTCCTCCAAGGAGACACCATGGCCATGGTAATCTCTATAAAGTAATACATTTTGCTAGGGATATAATGATACCTTATTGATTCAGAGATTTAGTTCATTATCAGCATGCGTATATGAGACCTCAAAGCCCACCTCCACAATGATGTACTTCCTCCAACAAGACCACATCACTCAATAATGCTACGCTCTGTGGGTCAAGCATTTAAACACATGAGTCTATGGGAGCCATTTTTATTCAAACCACTATGACATGTCTGAGTGTTCTGAAATGAGTTGTTGTATGAGTAACCTTCCTATCCACATAATAAGACTCTGTGTCCAAGGTAACTTAGAAAGTAAAGTATTTAATTGGGTTCTGGAGGGTTAGAGTTTATGATGATGAACTGAAGTCATGGCAACAAGAACAACTCACATCATAAACTATAAGGAGAGATCAGAGAGCACTCTGAGAATAGCACAAGTTTTCTGAAAACTCGAAGCCCACTCCCAATAACATCCTTGTCTAAAACCATACCTCCTAATCTTTGCCAAATGGTTTATTGCCTGTAGACCAACTATTTAAATGGGGGGGGGGGGCAGATCATTCAGATTAACCCATTTGCCAACACATTTATTCATTCCCAGGTTTAATTAATGCTAAGATATATAATTGGTTCTGGAGAAATGGATTTGTGCACTGGATGTTATTGCAGAAAACCAGGTTTCAAAGGCCAGTGCCTGTGGATCTGGGGAGCAGGCTTGGAACAAGAGTAGGGTCAACACATGTCAAAAACATGAAAACCTTTTCCTGCATTCAGCAGGAGTAGGATCAGTTACCCAACTGCCTCCAGCATGTCTATCCTGCTGCACAAAGGCCTGCTCTCCCACTTTTGCCTACAGAAGGAGATCACATAGACCAGTAGCCATGTTAAATTTCCTTTTCCCTTCTAAGGTCATGACCAGTGGCGCCTGGAATTCCTCCTTATGAAATAAGGCATCCCCAGCATCCCAGATCAAGCCAAATACTCACACCAACATCCATGTCTCACCCTCTAAAGGTTTTAAATTGCCTTTGCTCTCCACTAAAATGAGCTGTATTGCTGAAACTGCCTCTAAGAGTCTTTTCTCACCATGCTCACTACTGCCTCAGGTTACTTAGCTCCCAGCTGTCACACCTCAATTCTCCTTCTAGCATCCATCATGTGTGATTGCAGGTGATCGATCACACCATGGAGGGCAGAGAAACAGAGCCTGAATGGCAGCTAGTGGTCAACATGGGGTAGAGACTGCTAGGATTCACAAAATGGTGGTGATACACACACACACACACACACACACACACACACACACACACACACACACACACACAATGGGTCATCTATTAGCCCTGCCTGATCATGCCTCCCTATGAAGAGGACTGAGGTCTTTTATTTTTAATTGTTTATCTCACTTTTAGTTTCACCATTGCATGGGACAGAATATGATGAAAGGCAACTGACACCTTCTAGCTAAGGTATCCCTTGACTTTTGTAGAAGGTCTCAGGCCTCTGTCTAGATACTGACATCACACTTGATCATTGGCCATAGCCATCTACCTTTTCTCTCTTTGACAAAAACTATAGTAATGTAATGACCAGTTAAGAGATCTTAGGGACGTATCTCATTTCTCTGAAATTTGTAGGCAGGCTTACCTCTGTGACTTTGGGCAAACCCCAGCACCAATATTCTAGGAAGAGATATACTGGAGGATCTGGAAGTTACTCTCACTAGTCAACGAAAAAGGTTACAATATGGTAAATGATTATAGTAATAATCATACTTATAAAGAATTTAAAAACACTCCTCTTCATTACTGTTACCCCAAATTCTACAGAATGCTGTTAGTACAATATTCCCTGGCTCTCCTGGCTCCCCAATGAGTATATCTGGATTGAACAATGGCCTCTATTAGGGAGAAACATAACAAACTCAAACAGTTAGTAAAACAAACAACAAACAAACAAACAAACAAACACTAATATCATGTTCCACTGCATCATATCCAGACTTTCCATAGTCCACAGCCTTGTGTTTGCTATAAAAATAAAAGACTGCTACAAGCTTTAAGGGCAATTACAAACATATGGGATTGGGGGTCGTCTCCAAAGGGGACTACTACTCTTCTCCACTATTGCCACCATTGTCCCTTTCTTAGCAATAGACATTTAAAGAATGCTTTTTCTCTATCCCTCTCCAACTATAGGATTACTTGTGGTTGTCCCTGTCCTTGTGGATTGTCAATCGATATGGTCCACACAGGCAAAAAGAACAAAGACAATGAATGGGGGTTTCAGTATGGTGAATGATCACACTGGAGCCAGCTGTGGAGAATCATCTCAACTTTACTTGGGGTGAACAAGGCTTATATAACTTGTGGAACTCGTAGAACAAATACCCGGGATGGGCAAAGGTCATTGGCTGAAGGCTTGGGGTACAGAAATGCTTCAGTATTATGAGGAAGCATTTCAGGAATCTCAAGTGCCAGCTGAGCATGTTTTTACCAGAAGAAAGGAATGGATTCTGTTTCTAAATAGGGCAAAGTGACATTCCTTAGGTAGAGCTTTTTGAATTTCCCAGACAAGGTGAAAGAATAAGTCCTAACAATGAAGGGAACCCTCCATATTGCATCAGGCCAGAGACTATCTGGTGGACTTGGACATTAATTAACAGAGTTTTCCCATGATTGCCAATGCATTGAATTCTCAATATCCCCCTTAACAACTCTGGGCCAGCTTTATGACATAAGTAGACAGTCCTCCCACAAGTGATAGAAAACAGTCCCACCATCTGCCAGGCGGCCATTGCCATTGCATTAATGTTCTACTTAGATAAAGATCTATACATTTATCATTATATGGATGATATTTGGGTATATGGAGACCACAAAAGATCCAACAAAGATAGAGAACTTCAGAACAATTTCCCTTATGAATATCGATGCAAAAATACTCAATAAAATTCTTGCTAACCAAATCCAAGAACACATTAAAACAATCATCCATACTGACCAACTAGGTTTTATTCCACGGATGCAGGGATAGTTTAATATATGGAAATCCATCAACGTAATCCATTATATAAACAAACTCAAAGACAAAAACCACATGATCATCTCGTTAGATGCAGAAAAAGCATTCGACAAGATCCAACACCCATTCATGATAAAAGTCTTGGAAAGTTCAGGAATTCAAGGCCCATACCTAACCATGATAAAAGCAATCTACAGCAAACCAGTAGCCAACATCAAAGTAAATAGTGAGAAGCTTGAAGCAATCCCACTCAAATCAGGGACTAGACAAGGCTGTCCACTCTCTCCCTACCTATTCAACATAGTACTTGAAGTCCTAGCCAGAGCAATTCAACAACAAAAGGAGATCAAGGGGATACAAATTGGAAAAGATGAAGTCAAGATATCACTTTTTGCAGATGATATGATATTATATATAAGTGACCCTAAAAATTCCACCAGAGAACTCCTAAACCTCATAAACAGCTTCAGTGAAGTAGCTGGATATAAAATTAAATCAAACAAGTCAATGGCCTTTCTCTACACAAAGAAAAAACAGGCTGAGAAAGAAATTGGGGAAACAACACCCTTCTCAACAGTCACAAATAATATAAAATATCTTGGCGTGACTCTAACTAAGGAAGTGAAAGATCTGTATGATAAAAACTTCAAGTCTCTGAAGAAAGAAATTAAAGAAGATCTCAGAAGATGGAAAGATCTCCCATGCTCATGGATTGGCAGGATCAACATTGTAAAGATGGCTATCTTGCCAAAAGCAATCTACAGATTCAATGCAATCCTCATCAAAATTCCAACTCAATTCTTCAACGAATTAGGAAGAGCAATCTGCAAATTCATCTGGAAAAACAAAAAACCTAGGATAGCAAAAACTCTTCTCAAGGATAAAAGAACCTCTGGTGGAATCACCATGCCTGACCTAAAGCTGTACTACAGAGCAATTGTGGTAAAAAAAAAAACGGCATGGTACTGGTATAGTGACAGACAAGTATACCAATGGAATAGAATTGAAGACCCAGAAATGAACCCACACACCTATGGACACTTGTTCTTCGACAAGGGAGCTAAAACCATCCAGTGGAAGAAAGACAGCATTTTCAACAAATGGTGCTGGCACAAGTGGTTGTTATCATGTAGAAGAATGCGAATCTATCCATTCCTATCTCCTTGTACTAAGGTCAAATCTAAGTGGATCAAGGGACTTCACATAAAACCAGAGACACTGAAACTTATAGAGGAGAAAGTGGGGAAAAGCCTTGAAGATATGGGCACAGGGGAAAAATTCCTGAACAGAACAGCAATGGCTTGTGCTGTAAGATCAAGAATTGACAAATGGGACCTCATGAAACTACAAAGCTTCTGCAAGGCAAAAGACACCGTCAATAAGGGAAAAAGACCACCAACAGATTGGGAAAGTACCTTTACCTATCCTAAAGCACATAGGGGACTTATATCCAATATATATAAAGAACTCAAGAAGGTGGACTCCAGAAAATCAATGAACCCCATTAAAAATGTGGCTCAGAACTGAACAAAGAATTCTCACCTGAGGAATACCGAATGGCAGAGAAGCACCTGAAAAATGTTCAACATCCTTAATCATTAGGGCAATGCAAATCAAAACAACCCTGAGATTCCACCTAACACCAGTCAGAATGGCTAAGATCAAAAATTCAGGTGACAGCAGATGCTGGTGAGGATGTGGAGAAAGAGGAACACTCCTCCATTGTTGGTGGGATTGCAAGCTTGTACAACCACTCTGGAAATCAGTCTGGCGGTTCCTCAGAAAATTGGACATAGTACTACCGGAGGATCCAGCAATACCTCTCCTGGGCATATATCCAGAAGTTGTCCCAACCGGTAAGTAGGACACATGCTCCACTATGTTCATAGCAGCCTTATTTATAATAGCCAGAAGTTGGAAAGAACCCAGATGCCCCTCAACAGAGGAATGGATACAGAAATTATGGTACATTTACACAATTGAGTACTACTCAGCTATTAAAAAGGATGAATTTATGAAATTCCTAGCCAAATGTATGAACCTGGAGGGCATCATCCTGAGTAAGGTAACACAATCACAAAGGAACTCACACATTTTGTACTCACTGATAAGTGGATATTAGTACCTAGAATTCTAACTGAGGTTGATGCACTTGTTATTATTATTAGAATCAGAAAGGATATAGCTCTGCAAATCTTAGAAAAAGAGCTTGATATCCTTGTCACCATATTTTCTTTCCCTCATATACAGTGGCTACTCAAAAATTTCTTCCACTTTGCTATAAGCTCTTGCTTGCTATATTTAGTGTAGACATCTCAGAAGTCGCAACAGGACCTGCTGGTGCTGCTCTGGACAGAGACAATACCTGACTGACAACATCCATGATAAGCTTGACCAAACCATGGCCTTTACCTGGGATAGCCTTGAATCCCTCCAATGGCAGATAACCTCCTTTGAAGGGGTTGCCTCACAAAGCAGAGATCTTTTGACCTGCTGACAGCTGAGGAGCGAGGGACTCATTTTGTATCCAAGGAGGAATGCTGTTTCTGTGTTAATGAATCTGGGCTGGTAAAACAAACCATACCGGTCCTTCAGGATCTCTGGAGATGGCTCTAAGCCCTGTATGCCCTTGGTACTCAAACCCACTGCTTGGCTTCCTCCCATTCTTGACCCCATACTGTCCATTAGAACCTCTTCCTCATGGCCCCATATTTCATCCAAATTCTAAAACAGTAAGTGAGCAACATTAAGTCACTACCTACCTGTTTTGTTTCAATTTCAAACCATTCTTAACCTAGAGGTTGAAGACGATAATGATACCTTCACTTTATAAAAGAAAAGGAGGGAGATGTGGAGCCATGTAGCTTTAGAGTCATGGGGTACAGAATGGGGTTGAAGAATTCCAATTCCTGGGAAATCTCAATCTGATATGCCCCCATCTTTGCTGAATATAGGAGGTCATGAAGTCAGATAGGTTAAACTTCCTTTGTCCTAATAAGGTCATGTCCACCAGCACTCAGAATTCCTTCATACAAAAATGAAACAATCCCAGCACCCTAGCCCCAGCCAATGATATACACTTACCCTTATAGCCACCACTCACTATGCAAAAACCTTTGTTTTTCCCATCAAAATCAGCTGTCTCAATAAAGCAGCCAACCAAGTGTCTGTTCTCAAGGTGCTATCTTCTTTCTGAGGACACTTGACTTCTGGACCATCATGCCTCACTTCCCCTTCCAGGATCCAAAAGGTGGGGCCATTGTGATGCTATGGGTGTGGAACTTGAATGGAAAGTACCCACAACTGTCTGTAAAATAAATACAATTGCAGGGTATCTTTTGCACATTTCCAGTCTCTGAGATTACTGCCTACAGTTACTGCATATTCCTATAGGGATGCAAAACACCCAAACAGTGAAAAACAAAAAGCAAAGAACAGGCAAGAATCATCATTAACTCTTTCAGTAGGGGATGTCTTTCATCTGACACTTCCAGTTGCACAACTGGACCCAATTAAATGTTGTGGCTTACATATGGTCTCAAAATTGTGCCAATTGGTAGTACTCTCATTTTTCTCCTGTACAATCTGTAAGCTTTCTACATGTATGGAAACATCATAGAAGGGCAGTTTCCCAACAAATAAAAGGTCTTTTCATTATTCAGAATGTTTTAGAGAAGCATACACATGCATATATGCATGCTTGCATTAACACACACATGCACAACACCCCCTGCCACCCAATTGGACTCATGAATTTAAAATGATGAAGCCAAACTCGGGGGAGTATGAGGGAAAGGAAGTGTCTTAGTCAGGGTTTCTATTCCTGCACAAACATGATGACCAAGAAGCAAGTTGGGGAGGAAAGGGTTTATTCGGCTTACACTTCCATTCTGCTGTTCATCACCAAAGGAAGTCAGGACTGGAACTCAGACAGGTCAGGGAGCAGGAGCTGATACAGAGGCCATGGAGGGATGTTCTTTACTGGCTTGCCTCCCCTGGCTTGCTCAGCCTACTTTCTTATAGAACCCAAGACTACCAGCCCAGGGATGGTCCCACCCACAAGGGGCCTTTCCCCCTTGATCACTAATTGAGAAAATGCCTTACAGTTGGATCTCATGGAGGCATTTCCTCAACTGAAGCTCCTTTCTCTGTGATAACTCCAGCTGTGTCAAGTTGACACAAAAATAGCCAGTACAGGAAGTTTATTGGCTTAACATAAAAATGTACATAGCAGAACAGAAGCTGGCTGGCTGCGGTAGGCATGAATGTGACCCAACTATTGAAACACAAGGGTGGTGTTAGCCTCCCCTTGTGGGCCTCACTGTGAAGAAAGAACAGATGACAGAGAGATGGGAGTGATGGAGGAGCAGACTGGTATGTGTGTGTGCTATGGAGAGAGGTAGAGCTGGTGATGAGATAGCAGTGAAGGATATGAGAGGGGCCTGAGTTCAATGGTGGGTCAAGCCATTTCCTAGTAAGTTGACAGGATGATATACAAGTACTGTCAACTCAGCCCCTGAACAGGCTACCAGGATATGATATCACCCTAGATCTTGACAATGAATGATTCCTGGGATGTGTAAATAATACACTTTCCAGATTAAGCCACCACAAAGGGCCACTGTGTCCCATGATGCTACTGAGTGTCATGTGTGGTTCAGTGGCCCTGATGTGGCTGAGGTTTGGGTTGATACCTAAGAGCCATGTTGCCTCTAGAGACCACACTGGTGTGTGTGACCTTCACTGCAATGTGAGACAATCATGGTTTCCTGGCCTGGGTTCCTGCCAAGGGATATGTATACTTCCATGGTCACAATGTGGATGGGTCAGTGATGACATGATAACCATGTTCTGAGCTACAGAAGTGCATACACCCATATGGTTTGTGCTGCAGCCTGAAACTGTGTTGATGTTCATGAGCAATGCTGCCACAGGGAGCCACATAGATGTGGATGGGTTACATTGCCACCAGGGACCATGGTGATGTCTGGGCCAAGCTGTTCCAGAGGGTCATGTCTGGGTCTGTGGTCTTATTGCAGCCAGGTTTATATTAATGTCCATGGCCTGTGCTATCACCAAAGGCTACATGGATATCAATGGTCTATTCTGCAACCTAAAGCCATGGTGATATGTGTTCACCTGAGGCCACATTAATGTAGGTAGCATAAACTGCCACCTGGGTCCATGGTGATGTTGAGGTCAGTACTATTACTGATGGACATGTCTGTGACTGTGTTCCTTTGCATCCAGGGCTATTTCTTGTCCCGTACTACAAACAATGGCCACTTGGATATCCATGGTCTGTACTGCAGCCTGAAGCCATGTTGTGTTCATAAGTCAAGCTACAACTGGAGACTATACAGATCTGTGTGCCCTGAATTGCAATCTGAGGCCATGGTGATGTCTGTGTTAGTACTGTATCAGAGAGCCATCAATGAGTTTGTGCTCTTGTGTCAGCCAGGTCTCGGTGGAAGTTCATGACCTGTGTTGCCATCAAATGCCAGGCAGATAGCTGTGGTTTATGTTGCAGCTAAAAAGCCATGTTAATGTCTGTGATCCCAGATGCAATGGAGGCCTTATCTGAGTCTGAGGCACTACTGCAATTGGGAGCCCTTTTGGCAGTCTATGTTGGCCAGAAACCATGTGGAAGCTCATAACCCATGCTCCTGTGGTTTATAAAGAACAAATAAGCCACTTTTACAGTAATATTGATCACTCACTCAGGGGGCAGCATTGCCAACACACATCAATGTGGTTTTTGGTTGCTGGACAGACCACTGATATCCATGTAAAGGCAGACTTGAGGAAGAGGGACATCGAAGACTTCTGTGAACAACCCTTCCTCCATATCATTTTACCACCCCCCAAAAATCCCACCAGTAACAACCTAGACATTAAGTCATTGGAGATAACTCTTAAAACTATCATCATACTATCATAGGATGGTATGATGTTGAACTCCACAGTAAAGACTTGCATCAAGGATGCAGTAGGGGAAAGACTGAGCTTCATTTATGGGGGAGGCCATTGACCATTTGACCATGCTCCAGTAAATAGATATATAGATAATTCAAATTGGATTTTTTTTCTGGTGTTAGGGAGCTAACAAAGTAGAAGGAAAGGATTGGGAAGTGAATGTGATTGTGTGTATGATATGAAAACCTTAAAGAATCTATAAAAGTATTATATTGGATAAAATGTACAAAGTTGATCAATCAAAGTTTCTCCAGCAAACAAGTCTGACACCACCCTTTGGTGTTCAGTAGAAATTCCAGGCAGCAAATCAAGGTGCTAGGCAGGGCTGAAATTCTATCTAAAGTTGTGTGTGTGTGTGTGTGTGTGTGTGTGTGTGTGTGTTGCTGCGTCTTTTTGGCTCCTCCTTCACCTGCTGTGATGGTGAGGACCCTCCTGAGGAGCAGACATTTGCCCTCAGCACAGGTGGAGAGAAACTCAGGACACAGGAAATGGCATTTTATGAAGTCTAGGGATTTTGCACCCTCATTTCTGAGGTGACAGCACCTCATTTTCTCATATCCCACCAGTTAAAATGATGTGTGTTGGCATACATCACATCAACAAGATGTTGCTGAGGACAAGGAAAAGGAGGACTGGGAAGCACAAGAACTCAATAAAATGTAAAAAGTAAATGAACAGACCCAGAATCAAATGCTAAACTTTATTAAAATACAAAGACATTAGTCAACATTCAGCATCAATAATGAGTGACAATAAGAAATAATAGAATATGGTACCAAGATATAAAAGCAGAGAATATAGAAGAAGTGATGTCATTAGCATTTTGAAATTATACTAATATTACATTTGATGCTACTGTGAAAATTGTTATTTTCACTAATAAATTCAAGTGATATTGCTAAGGTAAATAAATAAGACTTTGGACAATCTCATCTCTCCTGAAGAATCCACTCAGCAGAGACTGATGGGCTGAGGAGTAGACTCCTTGATTAGAATCCCCCAGTGAGGGGCTGGGAGTTTGGCTACGTAGTAGAGCCCCGGACTAGAATCCTCCAGTGATGGGCTAGAGAGGTGACTCGGTAGTAAAGTGTTCACTGAGAAGTGTATATCAGGGGGTGGCAGGATAGATAGGGGTCAGTGTTTCTATTTTCAAGACAAATTTCTACAGTAGCATGAGTTTCTTTGCAGTTTTGTGACATGTCAGTTTTTGTATGTTAAAGTATGTCCCGAATGGGTAGTGCACTATCTGTGTTGGTTAACTTAAATAACCTTGTATGGAGTTTCCATGTATGCAGTTCTCTACCATGTAAGTGAGGGCTGGATCAGTTCCTTGCTAATAAACTACACTTCCCAGCTTTTTGTGTAGTCAAACAAGGAAACTCTGGAAGGGTGGAAACCTAAGATATATGTTGCAATCATTGGACTCATTTATTCTCCTTTTACATATATGCTAATAAAATTGGTCCCACTGGTCTAAGGTTGGAAACCTATTTTTCTGTTTTCCATCTCTAAGTACCTCAGAAATATAACAGGCATTCCTCATTAATCAATTTTCAGTCCTAGGCAGAGGCTGCAATGCCCTTTCTCATTCTGGGCTACAGTCTGCTCAGGTCACTGCAGACCACAGTGGTGGAGTTTTCTCTCATTTGCAATTTTTAAAGCAAGTTTTGGGAAAATATTCAACAAAAAACATATCTTTTGCTTTGCTTTGTTCTGGTTCCCATGAAATTCCTTTGAAATGAGTAAGAAAAACTTCCATAAGGAGATGTTTTTTCCTCTTTTCAGCTAATTTTATCCCAAATGTTACAGGACAAGACAGTAAAAATGCTTCCATGTCCCTCTTCTTCTGTCTTATTTCTGGCCTGGAACTGATTGATCCAGCAAGCATGAAAAGAGTTCTCTACTGCACTGTGGCCCTTTCAAGAAAGAAGAGAAAAAAACAAAAGTGACATCTAAGAATCACCAGAGGAAAATTATGTCTGTGTCCTGAATCATCCTTCTCATCCCCATAGACCTCTCACCTGGTATCTCTCCTTACTCCATCTTCTTGATGTAGACACAGACCAGCAACTATGACAGGGGAATGAAACTTATCAAAGAAATAAGAAACAGTCAGTGGAACAGTGTCATTGTTTGCACCACCAATATTCCTGGATGCTTGAACTATAAGTCCCCATAAAATGAGTTATAATTGTGTCCTGTGTTCCCTTCCAAACCTGCTTCCATCTCTCAGCCTGGATCACATCCAGGTCTGGTAGGATCAATCTCCACTAGAAAGGGGGTAACCGTGCCCAAAAGGTGGGCTTCTGAACAGCTTCTGCATCCCAAAGTAAGGTCAGGGTGGGATTGAAATGATATATTTCAAAAACAGAGTATTTCAAATTGTGACATGACACTATAGAACTCACCACTTGGAGACCTTGCGAAATATAAAGCAGAGCCCAGAGAGAGTGATTACCCTGTATTCCTTGCCTGCTGAAAATTTAAAGGAAAAAGCAGTTATTAACTGTTATCCTGTGGCTGTTTGTTTCCTGACTCCTCTTTTTGGAAGCCAGTCTACCTATGGTCAGGTGATTGTGTGATATTTCAATAAAGATCCATTGGCTACTGATAGTTTGTAGGTATTATTTAGTGAGATCCCAGTATCTCATAAGGACTGAAAGACTGTGAAAAACCCTGAAGAACTGGAGAGGACATGAAAATCACACTGTCAGAGGCCAGAAGATCCAACCTGTTATGTAGAAGAATCTGTAGGCACTGACAGTAAAGAGCTTCCCTAGTCTAAAGATGCTACACTCCTGACCACATGGTATGTAGCTCCTTTATTCCATAAAATATAAAGTCAGTTCTTATATTCTGTAAGGTTCAGAGACGGACCATCCTAAGACAGGGGCATGACTGCTGGCCTAATTATTTATCTAAGGCTCTGATTTCTTACTCTTGAAGATCCCCAAGATATAAGTGACTCTTACATAACGACTTTCCCCTCACCACACTGTTTCCTGAGGACACTCTTTGCAAACACCACAGCCAGCAGTAGGTCAACCCATGAGAGACAAGAAGGAAATCTGGTTCACCATCACTTGCTAACTGGGTGTTGGTTTAAACTTTAAGAGTCTGATCCTGGGTACTTTATTTTAGGCATATTTAAACAGCACAATTTCAAATAAATAAATTTCCCTGGTGATGACTGACTTAATCTGGTGTTCATAACAAAGCTGAATATTTGACTACACCAACAATCCTAGTAAAGGACAAATTACATCTTACATGATGATAAGTATTACAGATTAATTGAGAAAGCAACTCAGGGTAAATAAGTTCACAATAAACGTCTGGGGGATCCAATGTAGCTTGGCCATACAGATAACACACAGAAAATCACCAGGTTAATTTTTTTTATTTTTAAGGAATTTTTATTAGATATTTTCTTCATTTACATTTCAAATGATATCACCAAAGCCCCATATAGCCTCCCCCTGCCCTGCTCCCCAACACACCCACTCCTACTTCCTGGCCCTAGCATTCCCCTGTACTGGTACATATGGTCTTCACAATACCAAGAGCCTCTCCTCCCATTGATGGCCAACTAGGCCGTCCTCTGCTACATATGCAACTAGAGAAGCAGCTTTGGGTGGTAGTGGTTAGTTCATATTGTTGTCCCTCCGATAGTTTTGCAGACCCCTTTAGCTCCTTGGGTACTTTCTCTAGCTCCTTCACTGGGGGCCCTGTGTTCCATTCAATAGATTACTGTGAGCATCCACTTCTGTATTTGCCAGGCATCACAAGAGAGAGCTATGTCATGATCCTGTCAGCAAAATATTTCTGGCATATGCAATAGTGTCTGGGTTTGGTGGTTGTATATGGGATGGATTCCCAGGTGGGGCAGTCTCTGGATGGTCTTTCCTTCCATATTAGCTCCAAACTTTGTCTCTGTAATTCCTTCCATGGGTATTTTGTTCCCCATTCTACAAAGGAGCAAAGTATCCACACTTTGATCTTCCTTTTTCTTGAGTTTCATGTGTTTTGCAAGTTGTATCTTGGATATTCTGAGTTTCTAGGATAATATCCACTTATCAGTGAGTGACCTGAAGAACTTGAGAGAATATGAAAATCTCACTGTCAGAATCAAGATGATCCAACCTGTTAAATAGAAGAATTTGTAGGCACTGATGGAAGAAAGAGCTCCCCTGGTCTAAAGGGGCTGCACTCCTGACCACAGTGGGATGTAGATCTTTTATTCCATAAAATAGAGATACACTTTGGCACTGTCTAAGGCACAGAGAGGGACCATCCGAAAACAGGGACCTGAATTCAGGGACCTGAAATCAGTTATTTGTCTAAGACTCTGACTTTTAATTTTGGAGACCTCCTATGCTACAAGTGGCCCTTTCATGGTTAATCTCCCTTCAATACACTGTTTTCTGAGGATGCTCTTTGTGTGGTGTCTTTGCAAACAGTAAATCCAGCAGTGGGTCAACCAATAAGAGACAAGAAGGAAATCTGGTTCCCCACCACCTTGAGAAAGGAACTCAAGGTAAGCAAGTTCACTATAAAGTTCTGGGGGAACAAGTGTAGCTTGGTCATACAATTAAAGCACAAATTACTAGGCTATTAAGCATGTCCCTCTGCTCCTAGATTTCTGGGCAATAAGTGTGTAACACACCACTCTCTTGAATATACCATACTCTGTGTTCGATATTGCTGTTTTACTTAGTGCTTATCTGTGCACACAAGGGCATATATTTCTCCTGCAACTCTCTGTGTATTCTCATAGACTTACCAAAAAAGAAGAAGAAGAGGAAGGGGGGAGGAGGAGGAGGAGGAGGAGGAGGAGGAGGAAGAGAAGAAGAAGAAGAAGGGGAAGGGGAAGAGGAAGAGGAAGAGGAAGAAGAAGAAGAAGAAGAAGAAGAAGAAGAAGAAGAAGAAGAAGAAGAAGAAGAAGAAGAAGAGGAGGAGGAGGAGGAGGAGGAGGAGGAGGAGGAGGAAGAGGAAGAGGAGGAGGAGGAGGAAGAAGAGGAGGAGGAGGAGGAGAAGGAGGATGGTCTGCTCTGGTGAAGACACCATATCCTGATTCATCTTAGAGAACCAGCTGCACTTAGAGAATTTGGTAACAACTCCCCCTCCTCCAGAGTCCCAGAGCTGCTGCTAGGAGCCCAGCTGACCCATCATCCACCCAAACCCTGCCCTCCTGAATACCACTCCACTTCCATTCCTTTTACTCCTTCTACCTGGTCCTTTCTGCTGGGGCAGACTCTTAGCTGGTCTGTTCCAGTGAAGACACAATATCCTGACTCAGACTTGAGTGCCTGCTGCACTAAGAGCAGTAGAGGACCTGCTGTACTCACAGCAGTTGAGGATCCACTACACTCAGAGTAGTTGAAGATCAGCTGCACCAGCTGCACTCAGAAAAGTTGGACAACAGCTTGACTGCTCCACTGATGACCCCAAAATCTAAAGGCCTCCCAGGAGATATACTGCAACTAGGGCAACAGATCAGCAGCTTCTCTATCCCTGTGAAGAGCCCATTTGGAAGATCCCACAAATGTTGTGCTACAGCCAAAGCTTCATGCCTACCAGGAGATATGAAGCAACACAGGGACAAAAGAGGCAGACTCCAGACAGTCACCCAGACCAACAAACACCAGAGATATACAGATGGCAAAGGCAAGCACAAGACCAAATATAACAGAAGCCAATATACCTAGGAATCATCAGAACCCATTTCTTCCACCACAGCAAGCCCTGAACACAACAACACACCTGAAAATGAGGAAACTGACATAAAACCCTATGTTATAAATCTAATAGAGTCCTTTAAGGAGAACATCAATAATTCACTGAAAGAAATATAGGAAAACACAGGTAAACAGGTAAAGGAATTGAATAAAGCAATCCAAGACCTAAAGGTGGAAGTAGAAACAATAAAGGAAACACAAATGGAGACAAACCTAGAAATGGAAAACCTAAGAAAGAGGTCAGGAATTATAGATGTAACTATCACCAACGGAATACAAGAGATAGAAGAGAGAATTTCAGGTGTACATGATACAGTAGAAGGGATTGACACAACTGTCAAAGAAATATCAAAACATAAAAAACTCCTAACCCAAAGCATCCAAGAAATTCAGTACACAATGAAAAGACCAAATCTAAGAATAATCGGAATAGAGGAGAACAAAGATTCCCAGCTCAAAGGACCTGAAAATGTCTTCAACACAATCATAAAAGAAAACTTCTCCAACCTAAAGAAAGAGACAGCCATAAAGGTATGAAAAGCCTATAGAACACCAAATAAATGGGACCAGAAAATAAAATCCTCTAACCATATAGTAATCAAAACACTGAGTGCACAGAACAAAGAAAGAATATTAAAAGCAGCAAGGGAAAATGGCCAAGTAACATACAAGGGGAGACCTATCAGAATTACACCAGCTTTCTCAACAGAGACTATGAAAGCCAGAAGAGCCTGGTCAGAGGTCATGCAGACTCTAAGAGAACACAAATGCCAGCCCAGGCTACTGTACCCAGCAAAACTCTCAATCAACATAGATAGAGAAACCAAAATATTCCAGTACAAAGCCAAATTCAAACATTATCTATCTACCAAACCAGACCTACAGAGGATCTTACAAGGAAAACTCCAACACAACCAAGGTACCTGCACCAAATAAAGTATAAGATACTAAGCATCTCACAACAGAACCAAAAGGAGAGCACCACAAGCACATAAAGTCACCTACAAAAACAAACATATCAGGAACCAACAATCATCTCTCTTTAATATTTCTCAATACTAATGAACTCAACTAACCTATAAAAAGACATAATCTAACAGACTGGATATGCAAACAAGATCTCAACCAATACAAGAAGATTAAAATAATACTATGCATCCTATCAGATCACAATGGCCTAACGCTGGTCTTCAATCAAAGCAAAAAGCTACAGAAAGCCCACATATATGTGGAAACTGAACAACTCTTTACTCAATAATAATTTTGTCAGGGAAGAAATAAAGAAAGAAATTAAAGACTTTCTGGAATTTAATGAAAATATTGACACATAATACCCAAACTTATGGATACAATGAAAGCAGTGCTGAGATGAAATTTCATAGCACTAAATGCCCTGGTAAAGAAACTGGATAGATCTTAGATATTACACAGACAATTTGACAGAATATCTGAGAGCTCTAGAACAAAAAGAAGCAACTACACCCAAGAGGAATAGAAGGCAGGAAATAGTCAAACTCAGGGCTGAAATCAAACAAATAGAAACAAAGAAAAAACACAAAGGATCAACTAAATCAGAAGCTGGTTCTTGAGAGAATTAACAAGATAGAAAAATCCCTAGCCAAACTAACAAAAAGGCAGAGAGGCAATTTCCAAATTAACAAAATCATAAATGAAAAGGGAGGCATAACAACAGAAAATTAAAACACAAAAACAAAAACATCAGATCCTACTATAAAAGCTTATACTCAACAAAACTGAAAAATCTAGGTGAAATTGATGGTTTTCTAGACAAATACCACATGACAAAGTTAAATCAAGAACAGGTAAACTATCTAGGCAGGCCCATACCACACAAGTAAATACAAGAGTTCATTAAAAAAACAAAAACAAAAAACAAAACAAAAAAAAAAAAAAAAGAAAAGCCCAGGGCAAGATGGATTTGTTGCAGAATTCTATCAGATTTTCAAAAAAGACTTGATACAAATTTTCTTGAGGCTACTACATAAAATCAAAAGAGAAGGAACACTACCTATCTCTTTCTATGATGCCATAATTACTCTGATACCTAAACCATACAAAGACCCAAACAAAAAAGAGGACTTCATACCAATCTTGCTTATGAATATCTATGCAAAAATACTCAATAAAATTCTTGCAAACAGAATCCAAAACACATCAAAACCATCATTAACTGGAATCAAGTAGGCTTCACTGCAGGGATGCAAGGTTGTTTAAATATCGGAAAATCCATTAATGTAATCCACTATATAAACAAACTCAAAGAAAAAATTGCTTGTTCATCACTTTAGATGCAGAAAAAGCATTTGACAAAATACAACACACCTTCATGTTGAAAATATTGGAGAGATCAGGAATTCAAGTCCCATACCTGAACATAATAAAAGAAATTTACTGCTAATCAATAGCCAACATCAAATTAAATAGCGACAGAGTTGAAGCAATCCCACTGAATTTGAGGACAAGACAAGGATGACTACTCTCCTCACATCTATTCAATATAGTACTTGAAGTTCAATCTAGAACAATAAGACAACAAAAAGACATCAAGGGATACAAATTGGCAAAGAAGAGATAAAGGTATCACTATTTGCAGATGACATGATAGTGTACATAAACAACCCAAAAAAATTCTACCAGAGAATTTTTACAGCTGAAAAACAACTTCAGCAGAGTGGCTGGATATAAATTTAACTCAAATAAATCAGTAGCCTTGTATCACTTGTATACAAGTGATAAACAGCTGAGAAAGAACTTAGGGAAATAACTCCCTTCATAATAGCCACAAATAATATAAAATATCTTGGGGGCAACTCTAAGCAAACAAGTGAAAGAGCTGTATGAATATAACTTCAAGACTCTCAAGAAATAAATCGAAGAAGATCTCAGAAAATGGAGAGACCTCCCATAGTCATGGATTGGCAGAATTAACATAGTAAAAATGGCCATTCTATCAAAGGCAGTCTATAGATTCAATGCAATCCCCATCAATATCCCAACACAATTCTTCAAAGACATGGAAAGAGCAATTCTCAAATTCATCTGGAAAGTCAAAAAAACCAGAATAGTGAAAACAATTTTTAACAATAAATGAATGGCTGGGGAATCACCATCCCTGACCTAAAAATTCTGAAAAATTTTGCATGGTATTGGTAACAAGATAGATATCTTGATTAATGGAATAGAATTGAAGACCCAGAATTAAAACCACACACTTACTGACACTTGATCTTTGAGAAAGAGGCCAAAAATATACAATAAAAAATTATCTTCAATAAATGGTGCTGCTCTAGCTGGTCATTTGCATGTAGAAATAGAACCATATTTATCACCTTGCACAAAGTTCTAGTCCAAGTGGGTCAAGGACCTAAACATAAAACAAGATACACTGAATCTAATAGAAGAGAAAGGGGGAGCCTTGAACTCATTTGCTCATGGGGAAACTTCCTAAACAGAACTCCAATGGTTCATGGTCTAAGATGAAGAATTGATAAATGGGACCTCATGAAACTAGAATGCTTCTATCATGTAAAGGCCAAAGTCAATAAGACAAATTGACAACCTACTGATTGGGAAAAAAATCTTCACTAACCCCATATCCAATAGAGGGCTAATATCCAAAATATATAAAGAACTCACAAGGCT
The DNA here is from genome assembly GCF_978045245.1 of Mus caroli. Taxonomy (NCBI): domain Eukaryota; kingdom Metazoa; phylum Chordata; class Mammalia; order Rodentia; family Muridae; genus Mus; species Mus caroli. The sequence continues at coordinate 125,892,336 of NW_028227263.1, read as the reverse complement.
AATCAGCCATAAAACAAACAACAAAATAAAAAAGTTGGGTATAGAACTAAACCAAGATTTCACAACTGAGGAATCTTGAATGGCTGAGAAACACCTAAAGAGATATTCTAATCCTTAGTGATCAGGGAACTGCAAATCAAAACAACCATGATATTCCATCTTACACTATTCAGAAAGGTTAAGATCTAAACTTCAGTTCACAAGACACGCTGGAGAGGATGTGGAGAAAAAGAAAATCTCGTCCACTGATGGTGGGATTGCAAACTGGTATAAACACTGTGGAAATCAATCTGGAGGTTCCTCAGAAAGTTGGAAATAGATCTACCTGAAGAACCAGCAATACCACTCTTGAGAATACAGCCAAAAGGTGCCCCACCAGGCCACAGAGGCATGTGCTCCACTATATTCATTGCACCCTCATTTGTGATAGCCAGAAGCTGGAAACAACCCAAATGTCCCACAACAGAAGAATGGATACAGAAAAGGATGTTCATTTACTCAATGGAATACTACTCAGCTATTAAGAACGAGGATTTCCTGAGTTTTGCAGGCAAATGGATGGAAGTGAAAATATCATCCTGAGTGAGGTAACTCAGACACAAATAGGACATGCATGGTATGTTCTCACTAATAAGTGGATATTAGCTAAAAAAAAAAGTGTAGAATATCCAAGATACAGTCCACAGAACTCAAAAAGGCAAACAAGCTGACAGGTCCAAGTGAGGACTCCTCAGTCCCACTTTGGAGGTAGAATAAAGCAATCACAAGAGGGAAGAGAGGGAGAGACATGCGAAGGAAAATGAATGGGGTTGGGGTGGGGAAGAGAGGAAACCTGATCTGATATTGGGTGAGCAAAAATGACTGAAGCCCTGAAGGCCAGCTGAAAGAATATAAACTGGCAACCTCAGGAGATAGGAAGTTGGGGGGACCCTCCAGAATGCACCAGAGACCTGGGAGATGAGAGAATTTCAGAACTCAAAGGGAGGGACCTTAGATGAAATGCCTGACAGTAGGGAGAGGGAACTTATAGAGCCCACCTCCAACAGGAAGTAGAGCATCAAATGAGGGAGACAGAGGCCATCCCACAATCACACCTCTGATCCATAATTGTTCCTGTCTGAAAGAATTACGGGGATGGAAATGGAGAGGAGCCTGAGGAAAAGTAAGTCCAGTGACAGGCCCAAATTGGGATCTAGGGGAGATCCCAAGACCTGACACTATTAGTGAGGCTATGGAGAGCTCACAAAAAGGGACCTAGCATGACTGCACTCAGGAAAACCCAACAAGGAGCTGAAAGAGTCAGGTGCAGATATTTGCAGCCAACCAATGGACAGAAGCAGCTGACCCCTATTGTCTAATTAGAGAAGTCTGAATGAAGCTGATGAGAAGGCCAATTCTGCAAGAGGACCAGCAGTCTCAATTATTCTGGACCCCCAACATCTCTCAAACACTGGACCACCAAACAGACAGCATACACCAGATGATATAAGGACCCCAACACACATACAATAGAGGACAGCCAGGTCTGTGTTCATTCAGAACTGATGCACTCAACTCTCACAAGTCTAGAGGGTACAGGGTGCTTACAGGTCCATTGGGGTGGGGCTGGGGGCATCCACGTGAAGACAGGAGTGTGGGGAGGAGGTATGGGATGTGGAACAATCAGAGGTTTGACAGGGGTGAAGGGGAATAAAATCTGGAGTGTAAAAAATTAATTAATTAGTTACTTATTTAGTTAATTAATTAAAAATGTTCATTCACCATGATCAAGTAGTCTTAATCTTAGGGATGTGGGAATGATTCAATATATGGAAAACCAACAATGTAATCCACTATATAAACAAACTCACAGGGAAAAAAAAATCACATGATCATGTCATTTGATGCTGAAAAAGCCTTTTAGAAAATACAACACCCCTTCACGGGGAGAAATCAGGAATTCAAGATCAAAACCTAAACCTAATAAAAGCAATATACAACAAGCCTATAGCCAACATCAAACTTAAGTGGAGAGAAACTTGAAGAAATCCCATTGTGTGTTCACAGCAGCAACAAGACAAGGTTGTGTACTCTTCCCTTATCTATTCAATATAGTTCTCAAAGTTCTCACCAGAGCAATTGGGCAACAAAAAGAAATCAAAAGGATACAAATCAGAAAGGAGGAAGTAAAGATATCACTATTGGTGGATGATATGATAGTATACACAACTGACCCCAAAAAATCCATGTGAGATCTCCTACAACTGATAAGCAACTTCAAGAAAGTGGCTAAATATAAAATAACTTTAAACTTTCCACTACACAAAGGATATATGGGCTGAGAAAGAAATCAGGGAAATAAGACACTTCACATAGTCACAAATAATATAAAATATCTTGGTGTGACTCTAACCAAGCAAATGGAAGATCTGTATGACAAGAACTTCCAGTCTCTCAAGAAAGAAATCAAAGACCTCAGAAGATTGAAGGATGAATCCTACTGGCCTAGATGCTGCTATACTACCACACGGATGATAATGGACTGAATCTCTGAACCTGTGAGCCATTTCCAATTAAATGTTGTCCTTTATAAGACTTGCCTTGGTCACAGTATCTGTTCACAACAGTAAAAACTAAGTCACTTATAAAAATCCTAATATAATTCTTCAAAGAGATAGAAAGAACATTTCTCAAATACATCTGGAACATCAAAAATCCCAGGTTAGCAAAAAACATTCTCAACAATAAAATGACTTCTGATGGAGTCACAATTTCTGACCTCAGGCAGTTCTACAAAGCAATAGTGGAAGAAAACACATCGTATTGGTACAGGGACATGGAGTTCGATTGATTAATGGAATAGAATTGAAGACCCAGAAATGAACCCACACATCTATGGTCACTTGATCTTTGACAAAGAAGCCAAAACAATCCAGTGGAAAAAAAGACAGCATTTTCAACACATGGTGCTGATTCAACTGACAGTGTTCATGTAGAAGAATGCAAATTGATCCATTCTTATCTCCTTGTTCAAAGCTCAAGCTTAAGTGGATCAAGGACCTCCACATAAAACTAGATACATGCCATCTAATAGAAGAGAACGTGTGAAAGAACCTTGAATACATTGTCACGGGGTGAAAGTTTCCTGAACAGAACACTAATGGCTCATGCTCTAACAACAATAATTGACAAATGGGATCTCATATAATTGAAAAACTTCTGTAAGAAAAAGGACCATGTCAATAGCACAAAATGGCAACCCACAGATTGGGAAAAGATCTTTTCCAACCCTTCATCCAATGGAGAACTAATATCCAAAATATACAAACAACCAGAGAACCAAATAACCCTATTAAAAAGGGGGTAAAGAACTAAACAAAGAATTCTCAACTGAGGGATCTCAAATGGCCATGAGGCATCTAAAGAAATGTTCAACATTCTTACTTATTACAGAAATGCAAATCAAAATGACCCTGATATTCTACCTCACACCAGTCAGAATGACTATGATCAAAAACTCAGGTGACAGCAGATGCTGGCAAGGGTGTAGAGAAAGAGGAACACTCTTCCATTGCTGCTGGGATTGCAAACACTCTGAAAAACAGTCTGGTGGTTCCTCAGACATCTGGACATAGCACTACCTGAGGACCCAGCTGTAACACTCATTGGCATACCCAAAATATGATCTAACATATAACAAGGATGCATGCCCCAGTATGTTATTTCAGCCTTATTTTTGATAGTCAGAAGCTGGAAATATCCCAAATGTCCCTCAGCACAAGAATTGATACAGAAAATGTGGTACATTTACACAATGGAGTACTACTCAGCTATTAAAAATGATGACTTCATAAAATTTGCAACAAATGGATGGAACTAGTAGGTATCATTGTGAGGTAACCCAGTCACAAAAGAGCACACATGGTATTAATCACTGATGGGATATTACCTAAATAATCAAATGAAAAGATCTCTGGGTACTGATGATAAAACTCACACACCATAGGAAACCCAAGAATAACAAAGACCAAAGTGTGTATACTTCACTCCTATTCAAAATGGGAAAGAGGTAGATAGAAGGAGGGTGGATTCTGGAAGTGAGAGAAGGGGGAGGGGAAAGGGGGTAGAATGAGGTTTGGGAGGAGATGGGGAAAAAGTACAGTGGGTGAGGATATTGAGTAGGAGCTGTATAGCAGTGGGGGATATGGAACTAGGGGTAGCCACTAGAAAGTCCCAGATTTCAGGGATCTAAGAAGTTTCCAGGGCCCAACAGAGGTGACATCAGCCAAATACTCAACAAAGGAAAGAGAGAACCTGTAGAAACCATAGCCAGTGGCTAGGCATGTTCCCCAGTTGATGGATGGGGTCACCCACCCATCTCAAAAATATTAATCCAGAATTACTCCTGGCAAAAGGAAATGCAGAGACAAAGAGTGGAGCAGAGACTGAAGGAAAGGCCATCTATAGACTGCCCCACCTAGGGGTCGATCCCATCTGAAGACAACAAACCCAGTCACTATTGCTGATGCCCAAAAGCACTTGCTGACAGGAGCCTGGTATCATTGTTCCTTGAAAGGCTCTGCCAGAGCCTAACCAATACAGATATGGATGCACATAGCAAAACATGGGAGTGAGCTCACATAGTTCAATTGAGGAGTTAGGGGAAGGATTTAAGATGCTAAAGGGCTTAGCAACCTTACAGGAGAAACAACACTGTCAACCAACTAGACCAAAGTTCCCAGGGAATAAACCATCAATAAAATAGTTCACATGGATGGACCCATGGCTCCAGCTGCATATGTAGCAGATTGCCTTATCTGGCATCAATGGGAGGAGATCCCCTTTGTCCTGGGGAGGCTCGATGCTACAGTGTCAGGGAATGCTAGGGTGATGAGGTGGGAGGGGTGAATTGGAGTGGTAGCACACTCATAGAAGAAGAGGGAATGGGGGATGTGATAGGGGGTTAACTGAGAAGGTAGATAACATTTGAAATGCAAATAATTAAAATAACCAATAAAATAAAAAAGAAAGAAACAAAGAGAACAATACAAAAGATCAACAAAACCAAGAGCTGGTTCTTTGAGAAAAATCAAGAAGAGATTTAAAACCATAGACAAACTAACTAAAGGTCACAGAGACAGTATCAAAACTAACAAAATCAGAAATAAAAAGGGAGACATAACAAAAACTGAGGAATTTTTAAAATCATCAGAAATTACTACAACTGTCTATACTCTACAAATCTGGAAAATCTAGATGAAATGGAAGATTTTCTAGACAGATACCATCTAATAAATTTAAATTAAGATCAGGTAAACTATTTAAAGAGTACTATAACCCCTAGGCAAATAGAAATTATCATCTGAACGCTCCCAACCAAAAAAAGCCTAGAGCCAGATGGTTTTAGTGTAGAATTCTACCAAACCTTCAAAGAGGCATTAGTAGCAATACTCCTCAAACTATTCCACAAAATAGACACAGAAGGAACACTACCTAATTCATTCTATGAAGCCTCAGTTTCTTGGGTACCTAATGCAAACAAAGTCCCAACAAAGAAAGAGCAGAACTTCAAAACAATCTTGTTTATGAATATAAATGCAAAAATACTCAATAAAATTCTTGCACACCAAATCAAAGAACACATCAAAACCATCATTCACTATGATCAAGTAGGCTTCATCCCAGGCATGTAAGGGTGTTTCTGTATGTGAAAATTCATCATTGTAATACACTATATAAACAAACTCAAGGAAAATAAACTACATACTCATCTCAACAGAATGTGAAAACTCCTTCAACAAAATACAACAGTTCTTCATCTTAAAGGTCCTAGAAAGATCAGGAATTCAAGGCTTAAACCTAAACATTATAGAAACAATAAATAGCAAACCAACTGCCAACATCAAATCTAATGGAGAGAAGCTAGAAGCAATCACATTAAAATATTGGCAATCTCAGGTTTCCCACTGTCTAACTACCTATTCAGTATACTATTTTATGCTCCAGATAGAGCAATTAGACAACAAAAGTATAACACAGGGATACAAATTGAGAAGGAAGAAGTCAAAGTATCACGATTTTCTGATGATATGTTAGTATACATAAATGGCCCAAAAAATTTGAGATGAGAACTCCTACACCTGATAAAGAAGTTTAGCAAAATCGCAGGATAAAAAATTATCTCAAATCAGTAGCTTTCCTTTATATTAATGATAAACAGGCTCGGAAAGAATTTGGGGAAGTAACACTTTTCACAATGGCCCCAAATATTGTACAATATCATGATGTAACTCATACCAAGATAGTGAAAGATCTGATGGACAAGAACTCAGAAAGGTCTCAGAAAATGGAAAAATCTCCCATGCACATGGATAGGTAGGATTAATATAGTGAACATGACCTTCTTTCAAAAGGTATCTATAGATTCAATGCAATCCCCATAAAAATTCCTACACAATTCTTCACAGACATAGAAAGAGCAATTCTAAATCTATATGGAAAAACAAAAATCCCAGGATAGCTTCCGGCCAGTGGAAAGGGGTCTGAGTGGAGAGGAAGCGCTTTGCCTGAGCATCAGCAACAGACATCTTGGTGCCGGGTCCCCACCAAGTGTATTCTGCACAGTGGTTAGGGATCCGACCGGCCCGAGAACGCTTTGCCTGAGCATCGGCAGCAGACATCTTTGTTCCGGGACCCCACCGGTGTATTCTGCACAGGCCCCAGACTTCCAGCCACCTTCCGGCCTGAGGAAAGGGGTCTGAGCGGAGAGGGAGCGCCTAGCCTGAGCATCGGCAGCAGACATCCTGGTTCCGGGACCTGCTGAGTGTATTCTGCACAAGTGAGAGTACGGAATACAGAAGCTAAAAGCTTCTGGGACGGGGGTGGGGGGAGCCACAGAGCTTCTAAGGCAGCCCCCTTTTCGGGCCCCAGACAGCTGGCCACTTTTCTGGCCAGTGGTTAGGGATCCAACTGGCCCAGGAACGCTTTGCCTGTGCATCAGCAGCAGACATCTTGGTTCCAGGACCTCGCCAAGTGTATTCTGCACAGGTCCCAGACATCTGGCCACCTACCGGACAGAGGAAAGGTATCTGAGCGGAGAGGGAGCACTTTGCTAGAGCATCAGCAAGAGACATCTTGGTTCCGGGACCCCCGCCCAGTGTATTCTGCACAGCCCCAGAGATTACCAGATGGCGAAAGGCAAACGCAAGAATCCTACTAACAGAAATCAAGACCACTCACCATCGTCAAAACACAGCACTCCCACCCCAACTAGTCCTGGGAACCCCAACACAACCGAAAAGCTAGACCCGGATTTAAAAGCATATCTTATGATGATGGTAGAGGACATCAAGAAGGACTTTAATAACTCACTTAAAGAAATACAGGAGAACATTGCTAAAGAGTTACAAGTCCTTAAAGAAAAACAGGAAAACACAACCAAACAGGTAGAAGTCCTCAAAGAAAAACAGGAAAACACATCCAAACAGGTGATGGAAATGAACAAAACTATACTAGACCTAAAAAGGGAAGTAGACACAATAAAGAAAACCCAAAGTGAGGCAACGCTGGAGATAGAAACCCTAGGAAAGAAATCTGGAACCATAGATGCGAGCATCAGCAACAAAATACAAGAGATGGAAGAGAGAATCTCAGGTGCAGAAGATTCCATAGAGAACTTCGGCACAACAATCAAAGAAAATACAAAACGCAAAAGGATCCTAACTCAAAACATCCAGGAAATCCAGGACACAATGAGAAGACCAAACCTACGGATAATAGGAGTTGATGAGAATGAAGGTTTTCAACTTAAAGGGCCAGCAAATATCTTCAACAAAATTTTAGAAGAAAACTTCCCAAACCTAAAGAAAGAGATGCCCATGGTCATACAAGAAGCCTACAGAACTCCAAATAGACTGGACCAGAAAAGAAATTTCTCCCGACACATAATAATCAGAACAACAAATGCACTAAATAAAGATAGAATATTAAAAGCAGCAAGGGAGAAAGGTCAAGTAACATATAAAGGCAGGCCTATCAGAATTACACCAGAGACTATGAAAGCCAGAAGAGCCTGGACAGATGTTCTACAGACACTAAGAGAACACAAATGCCAGCCCAGGCAACTATACCCGGTCAAACTCTCAATTGCCATAGATGGAGAAACCAAAGTATTCCACGACAAAACCAAATTCACACCTTATCTTTCCACGAATCCAGCCCTTCAAAGGATAATAACAGAAAAAAAAAACAATACAAGGAAGGAAATCATGCCCTAGAAAAAGCAAGAAAGTAATCCCTCAACAAACCTAAAAGAAGACAGCCACAAGAACAGAATGCCAACTCTAACAACAAAAAGAAAAGGAACCAACAATTACTTTTCCTTAATATCTCTTAATATCAATGGACTCAATTCCAGAATAAAAAGACATAGATTAACAGACTGGCTACACAAACAGGAACCAACATTCTGCTGCTTACAGGAAACCCATCTCAGGGAAAAAGACAGACACTACCTCAGAGTAAAAGGCTGGAAAACAATTTTCCAAGCAAATGGCCTGAAGAATCAAGCTGGAGTAGTCATTCTAATATCGAATAAAATCGACTTCCAAACCAAAGTTATCAAGAAAGACAAGGAGGGACACTTCATACTCACCAAAGGTAAAATCCTCCAAGAGGAACTATCAATTCTGAATATCTATGCTCCAAATGCAAGGGCAGCCACATTCATTAAAGACACTTTAGTAAAGCTCAAAGCACACATTGTACCTCACACAATAATAGTGGGCGACTTCAACACACCACTTTCATCAATGGACAGATCATGGAAACAGAAACTAAACAGGGACACAGTGAAACTAACAGAAGTTATGAGACAAATGGACTTAACAGATATCTACAGAACATTTTATCCTAAAACAAAAGGATATACCTTCTTCTGACCACCTCACGGGACCTTCTCCAAAATTGACCATATAATTGGTCACAAAACAGGCCTCAACAGATACAAAAATATTGAAATTGTCCCATGCATCCTATCAGACCACCATGGACTAAGAATGATCTTCAATAACAACATAAATAATGGAAAGCCAACATTCGCATGGAAACTGAACAACACTCTTCTCAATAATACCTTGGTCAAGGAATGAATAAAGAAAGAAATTAAAGACTTTTTAGACTTTAATGAAAATGAAGCCACAACATACCCAAACCTATGGGACACAATGAAAGCATTTCTAAGAGGGAAACTCATAGCTCTGAGTGCCTACAAAAAGAAACTGGAGAATGCACACACTAGCAGCTTGACAACACATCTAAAAGCTCTAGAAAAAAAAGAAGCAAATTCACCCAAGAGGAGTAGACGGCAGGAAATAATCAAACTCAGGGGTGAAATCAACCAAGTGGAAACAAGAAGAACTATTCAAAGAATTAACCAAACGCGGAGTTGGTTCTTTGAGAAAATCAGCAAGATAGATAAACCCTTAGCTTGACTCACTAGAGGGCACAGGGACAACATCCCGATTAACAAAATCAGAAATGAAAAGGGAGACATAACAACCGATTCTGAAGAAATCCAAAACACCATGAGATCCTTCTACAAAAGGCTATACTCACAAAACTGGAAAACCTAGATGAAATGGACAAATTTCTAGACAGATACCAGGTACCAAAGTTAAATCAGGATCAAGTTAACGATCTAAACAGTCCCATATCCCCTAAAGAAATAGAAGCAGTCATTAATAGTCTCTCAGTCAAAAAAAGCCCAGGACCAGAAGGGTTTAGTGCAGAGTTCTATCAGACCTTCAAAGAAGATCTATTTCCAGTTCTGCACAAACTATTCCACAAAATTGAAGTACAAGGAACTCTACCCAACTCATTCTTTGAAGCCACAATTACTCTGATACCTAAACCACAGAAAGATCCAACAAAGATAGAGAACTTCAGACCAATTTCCCTTATGAATATAGATGCAAAAATCCTCAATAAAATTCTTGCTAACCGAATCCAAGAACACATTAAAGCAATCATCCATCCTGACCAAGTAGGTTTTATTCCAGGGATGCAGGGATTGTTTAAAATACGGAAATCCATCAACGTAATCCATTATATAAACAAACTCAAAGACAAAAACCACATGATCATCTCGTTAGATGCGGAAAAAGCATTAGACAAGATCCAACACCCATTCATGATAAAAGTCTTGGAAAGATCAGGAATCCAAGGCCCATACCTATCCATGATAAAAGCAATCTACAACTAACCAGTAGCCAACATCAAAGTAAATGGTGAGAAGCTTGAAGTAATCCCTCTAAAATCAGGGACTAGACAAGGCTGTCCATTTTCTCCATACCTATTCAACATTGTACTTGAAGTAGTAGCCAGAGCAATTCGACAACAAAAGGAGATCAAGGGAATACAAATTGGAAAAGATGAAGTCAAAATATCACTCTTTGCAGATGATATGATATTATATATAAGTGACCCTAAAAATTCCACCAGAGAATTCCTAAACCTGATAAACAGCTTCGGTGAAGTAGCTGGATATAAAATTAACTCAAATAAGTCAATGGCCTTTCTCTACACAAATAATAAACAGGCTGATAAAGAAATTAGGGAAACAACACCCTTCTCAATAGTCACAAATAATATAAAATATCTTGGTGTGAATCTAACTAAGCAAGTGAAAGATCTGTATGATAAAAACTTCAAGTCTCTGAAGAAAGAAATTAAAGAAGATCTCAGAAGATAGAAAGATCCGCCATGCTTATGGAGTGGTAGGATCAACATTGTAACGATGGCTATCTTGCCAAAAACAATCTACAGATTCAATGCAATCCCCATCAAAATTCCAACTCAATTCTTCAACGAATTAGAAAGAGCAATCTGCAAATACATCTGGAATAATAAAAAACCTAGGATAGCAAAAACTCTTCTCAAGGATAAAAGAACCTCTGGTGGAATCACCATGCCTGACCTAAAGCTTTACTACAGAGCAATTGTGATAACAACTGCATGGTACTGGTATAGTGACAGACAAATAGACCAATGGAATAGAATTGAAGACCCAGAAATGAAACCACACACCTAGAGTCACTTGATCTTTGACAAGGGAGCTAAAACCATCCAGTGGAAGAAAGACAGCATTTTCAACAAATGGTGCTGGCACAAGTGGTTGTTATCATGTAGAAGAATGCGAATCTATCCATTCTTATCTCCTTGTACTTAGGTCAAATCTAAGTGGATCAAGGAACTTCACATAAAACCAGAGACACTGAAACTTATAAAGGAGAAAGTGGGGAAAAGCCTTGAAGATATGGGCACAGGGGAAAAATTCCTGAACAGAACAGCAATGGCTTGCACGATAGGATCAAGGATTGATAAATGGGACCTCATGAAACTGCAAAGCTTTTGCAAGGCAAAAGACACCATCAATAAGACAAATAGACCACCAACAGATTGGGAAAGGATCTTTACCTATCCTAAATCAGATAAGGGACTAATATCCAATATATATAAAGAACTCAAGAAGGTGGACTCCAGAAAATAAAATAACCCCATTAAAAAATGGGGCTCAGAACTGAACAAAGAATTCTCACCTGAGGAATAACGAATGGCTGAGAAGCACCTGAAAAAATGTTCAACATCCTTAATCATTAGGGAAATGCTAATCAAAACAACCCTGAGTTTCCACCTCACACCAGTCAGAATGGCTAAGATCAAAAATTCAGGTGACAGCAGATGCTGGCGAGGATGTGGAGAAAGAGGAACACTCCTCCATTGTTGGTGGGATTGCAAGCTTGTACAACCACTCTGGAAATCAGTCTGGCAGTTCCTTAGAAAATTGGACATAGAACTACCGGAGGATCCAGCAATACCTCTCCTGGGCATATATCCAGAAGATGTTCCAACCGGTAAGAAGGACGCATGCTCCACTATGTTCATAGCAGCCTTATTTATAATAGCCAGAAGCTGGAAAGAACCCAGATGCCCCTCAACAGAGGAATGGATACAGAAAATGTGGTACATTTACACAATGGAGTACTACTCAGCTATTAAAAAAATGAATTTATGAAATTCCTAGGCAAATGGATGGACCTGGAGGGCATCATCCTGAGTGAGGTAACACAATCACAAAGGAACTCACACAATATGTACTCACTGATAAGTGGATATTAGCCCAAAACTTAGGATACCCAAGATATATAATACAATCTCATAAACACATGAAACTCAAGAAGAATGAAGACCAAAGTGGGGTCACTGTACCCCTTCTTAGAATTGGGAACAAAACATCCATGGATTGAATTACAGAAACAAAGATTGGAGCTGTGACGAAAGAATGGACTATCTAGAGACTGCCATACCCAGGGATCCATCCCATAATCAGCTTCCAAACGCTGACACCATTGCATACACTAGCAAGATTTTGCTGAAAGGACCCTGATATAGCTGTCTCTTGTGAGACTATGCCGGGGCCTACTAAACACAGAAGTGGATGCTCACAGTCAGCTAGTGGATGGATCACAGGGCTCCCAATGGAGGAGCTGGAGAAAGTACCCAAGGAGCTAAAGGAACCTGCAACCCTATAGGTGGTACAACATTATGAACTAACCTGTACCCCAGAGCTCTTGACTCTAGCTGCATATATATCAAAAGATGGCCTAGTCAGCCATCACTGGAAAGAGAGTCCCATTTGACACACAAACTTTATATGCCCCAGTACAGGGGAACGCCAGGGCCAAAAAAAAAAAAAAAAATGGGAATGGGAATGGGAATGGGTGGGTAGGGAAATGGGGGAGAGGGGGGAGGGTATGGGGACTTTTGGGATAGCAATGGAAATGTAATTGAGGAAAATACGTAATATATATATATATATATATATATATATATATATATATATATATATATATATATATAAAACAAAAACAAACAAACAAAACAAAAAAACACGTGGGACCTGAAGCATATCTTCCCTCATGGCTTGTCTCCCTGTTGCCATAACCATCTTGCCTGCTTTTTGTTTGAAGTAATAATCGAGTTGAAGTAAAACACTCGTCACATTTATACATATTATAGTTCTTTTAAAAGCATTGTTTATTGATACATATTATAGTTCTTTTAAAAGCATTGTTTCTATTATGTTTTAAATGGAATAGGTTCCTGGGAGCTTTCAGGACAAAATTTCAATTTCTCAGCAGGATTTTAAAGACCCTCTAGGATCTGACTTCCATAGACACGATCACAGTATTGCTTCTTCAAGGCAAAGTGGACCACTTGTGATTCCAAGTGTGCCCTTAATTTTTCATTCTCTCGTTTTGCCCATTCTTGTTCTCTCTGGTTAAAATGCAATTCCTACTCAGAAGCCAGTATTGGAGTAGAGCCAAATCTTGATAGATCTTCCATAAATCATGTATACATTATTCTACAAATATCCACTGAACACCTGCTACATTCAAGGCACAGTATATGTGCTTGAACAACTGTTGTAGACAAAATATGTGTTTTTCTGTTCTCTTAATCATCCTTATAAGTGTTAATTAGACCATCTGTACAAAGAATTTGATTTGGACATCTACTTACAATAACTTGTTTTCTTAATGAATGAATTCAGTTGGCCAATAAGAATCCTTCACCTTGCCAGGGCCTGGCAAACACAGAAATGGATGCTCACAGTCAGCTAGTGGATGGATCACAGGGCCCCCAATGGAGGAGCTAGGGAAAGTACTCAAGGAGCTGAAGGGATCTGCATTCCTATAGGTGGAACAACAATATGAACTAACCAATACCCCCCTGGAGCTCGTGTCTCTAGCTGCACATGAATCAGAAGATGGCCTAGTCGGCCATCAGTGGAAAGAGAGGCCCATTGGTCGTGCAAACTTTATATGCCTCAGTACAGGGGAACACCAGGGCCAAGAAGTGGGAGTGGGTGGGTAGGAGAGTGGGTGGGGGAGCGTGTGGGGGACTTTTGGGATAGCACTGGAAATGTAAATGAAATAAATACCCAATAAAAAAATGAAAAAAAATCCCAGGATAGACAAAACAATTCTAAGCAATAAAAGCACTTTCAAGAGGATCATCATCCCTGACCTCAACTGCACTCCAATGCAATAGTGATCAAAACCACATGATATTGGTACAGAGACAGACACAACATTCAATGGAATAGAATCAAAGACCCAGAAGTAAACCCATATACCAATGGACACTTGATCTTTGACAAAGAATGTATAAACAGGAAACATCTTCAAAAATGGTGCTGTGTTAACTGGTAGTGTGCATATAGGAGAATGAAAATAGGTATTTGTCATCTTGCACATAACTCCAATACAAGGGGAATAAGGACCTCCACATAAAACCAGATACACTGAATCTAATAAAAGAGAAAGTAGGAAAGAACCTCAAACACAGCACAGGGAAAAATTTCCTGAACAGGCCACCAATTGCTCAGCCTGTAAGATCAAAAATTAACAAATGGATCTCATAAAATTGGAAAGCTTCTGTAAGGAAAAGGAAACTGTCGATAGGATAAAATAGCAACCTAACAATTGGGAATAAATCTTCACTAATCCTACATTTGACAAAAGACTACTATGCAAAATATAGAAATAACTCAAGAAGTTAACCTCCAAAAACCATATATGCCAATTTTAAAAAGAGGGTACTAAGCTAAACAGAGAATTCACAACAGAAGAATCTCTAATGGCTGTGTAGCACTTAAAGAAAAGTTCAAAATCCTTACTTATCAAAGAAATGCAAATCAAAACGACCTTGAGATTCCAAGTCATACCAATAAGAATGGCTAAGATCAAAATATAAAGTGACAGCACATGCTGGTGAAGATGTAAATAGAAAAAGAGGAACATGCCTCCATTGCTGGTAGGGTTGCAAACTGTTACAACCACTCAGGAAATCAATCTGTGAGTTCCTCAGAAAATTGAAAATAGTCTTACCTGACAACTCAGCTATAACATTCTTGGACATGTACCCAAAAGACACCCCACCATACCACAAGGACATATGTTCCACCATGTTCATAGCAGCATATTTTTAATAGCCAGTAGTTGGAAACAATCCAGATGTTCCTCAGCTGAAAAGTGGATACAGAAAATGTGGTTCACTTACACAATCGAATACTATTCAACTCCTGATAAAGATGGTGATGAATTTTGCAGGCAAATGGATAGAACCAGAAAAAGTCATCCTGAGTGAGGTAACTCGGACCCAAAAGTACATGCATGATATCTACTCACTGATAAATGGATATTAGCCAGAATGTAAAGAATATTTGGATATAACTTACAGACTGTAATAATTGTAACACAGAAATGCCCAAGTGAGGAGGCTTCAACACCACTTAGAAAGTAGAAGAAAACAATCACAACAGGCTGAAGGAAGGAGGGACCTGGGTAAGAGAGGGGAGGGTGAGGAAAAAAAGAACAGAATCAGATATGGAGAGGAGGGAATAAGAGAGAAGCCCAGAGGCCCAAGAGAATTAATGAAAGTATGTAACCTTGGGGAGTGAGAGGTGGGGGGAACCTCTAGAGAGTACCAGAGACCCAAGAGAGAAGACACTCTCATTAGGGGTGACCTTAGCCAAAATGCTCAACATTGGGGAAAGGAATTTCAAAGGGTCTACCTCCAGGAGATAGACAGAACCTAAAGTGGAGTGACAGGATTACTAACCCACGGTTAAATTTCCTGACCCAGATTTACTCCTGTCTAAAAGAACTTCCAGGACAAAAATGCAGATGAGACTATAGGAAAGGAGGTCCAATGACTGGCCCAACTTTTGATCTTACTTGGGCAGGTCAAAGGGGAGATGAAGTCCTGACAAAGAGACAGAGTTAGTTTACATCACTCACTGGGCATCTTCTGAGTCGGCATGGAGAGCACTGCTGCACACATGCCCAGTTCACCAGGCAACTATTCTGATGCACTTATAACACTTCACAGAATAGACAAGATTCCCAAGGGGAGGAACAGAGGATATAGAACCCCCTGACATCTCAGTGTCTTCAGGGATTAAGGCTAAGGCTGTCTCTTCTTCAGGCAAATAAGAACAAATGCTGCTCATCTAGGCAGATGTCTTTATGGAAAGGTTAGGTGTTGTTCACATTTCAACCTATAGACATTGTAAAATTCACTAACTATGAATATCTGGGAAGGTGATTATCCTTGAAAATTTCTTCAGAATTCCAGGACTTTCCATTACACCTACTACAGATGAAATCATGTGTTATCTAGTGTGCCACTGTCACTTCTCCTGGAATGTAAATGAGAAGGCTTTGTTGTGTCCCTTCTAATAAATCCTGAGTCTGGTACAGGGTGCTCTCTCTCTCTCTCTCTCTCTCTCTCTCTCTCTCTCTCTCTCTCTCTCTCTCTCTCTCTCTCTCTCTGCTTTGGCTCACACAGACCATGGGAAGCAGATGTGAAGCATGAGAAATCTGTCTACAGTCACATGTGACAGTCATATCTACTGATTTCTACCCTGAAGTCCTTTTTAGCTGTCTGTGGAGCAGGGAGGAGTTGATGTTGATCTTGGTAATCCATAGCTTAAGGGAACATCTTGTTCGAGAAGAAAAAAAAAATGGACATTAAGATTTGACTTCAGAATTAAGACACCGGTCTCTGGAGAATTACTGCAGAATTCCATGTACTAGATAGGAAAGGAAATAATGATTTCTGATGTGCCACTGTCACTAATATGGAAGGTAAAATAACCCTGTTTTGCTTCATCGTCCAGTTTAGTAGATTCTACATATAACACAGGGCTCTCTCCACTCAGAAACTCCTTGATTTCAAACAACTTCAGCATCTTTCTTCCATTATGCCAAATTGTGCTGTTCAGAGAAATAATTCTCACAGGTATTGGCCTTAGATATTGGATATTAGAAACAATGCTGTCATATGGAGATCATCTGAAATGCCTAACCTAGATCTAGTTATAACACCCATTTCTTTCTGTTTCAAGCTCACATGGACCGGGGTTACTCCTGGGAGGCAAACTGGGGCTGAAAAGACAGAAACTAGGCAGTCGAGAGAAAAATGGATGCCAAGTCAAGGTTCCTGATCAAGGCTCAAATGTTTAATGGCAATCTGTGCTTATAAATGGGGGGGGGGCATTCCCACCAATCCATTCTTGGAGCCTGGAACCAGTTGCAGGTGACTATAACATGCAAGATAGAGTGTAGTCACCAGAATAGCTCAGAGGCCTCTCAGCAGGTAGCAGTGTCTTGGAGGAGCAGTGGCAGGTGGCAGAACAATAGAGCCATCTAGGCAGGAAGGCTCCATCCTAGGTGGTCTAATTCTTAGTGGCAGCAAGGTCAAAGTCCGGATCACTCTGTTTCAGGCTGGGGGGTTACATCTTCCAGTCATAATTCCATCAACTTGTTATTCTCTATTTTCTACCAGTCAGATCTGCCTCTGAAAGCAACTGCCTAGGAATGCTGGAGATCTGTTTATATGTTTAAGATCACAGGACGCTCTTGTAAAAGATCCAAGTTGACTTTCTAGCACTCCCATGGCAGCTTATGAAAATCTGTAAATCCAGTTCTTCAGGATCCAGTTTGAAATGACTTTTGTGGGCATCAGGCGTGCATATGGTGTAGACATAAACATATAATCAAAATAACTAAACACAAAAAATTTAAAGACATATACACCGATCTGCATTTCCAAAAATATGTCTCATGGTGCTTACCTTTTTGAGAAAAGGCATTATAGGACAGTGGTAAAATAGTGATTCTGTTTTAAGTTTTCATGTAGCCCTTACCCTTCATTCTCCTAGATCATTCTGAGACTTATCCCCTGAGCTTCATCCTTTGCCTTGGGGTCCTGTGTCTCATGTCAGTCACCATCAGACACTTGGAAAGGTTGTTCCAACCTGCATAGTTGGCTGAATTCCAGTCATGCACCAGATCTGATGTGTGAAAATTCTGTTCACACATCAAATTCTGTTGACAGTCTATAGGTGCTGCTCAGGAAGCTTAATGGGAAGACCGCTTTGATCAGTAAAACTTTGCAGGGTACTGAACCTGGCTAATCAATGATCAGTGAAGCTAGAGGGACACAGAATTGTAGTGCCACAGGAATTGAGAGACAATGGAACATCAACTTCAAATTCCATGTCTGTGCCATACATCTTTGCTGCTCAGTTTACATGTGACAAAGACTTATTGTCTCATCCAGCACAGGAGGCCCTTCATCTCTGGAAAATTAGCTCCTCCTTCATCTGCCTGACACGCCTTCTGTCTAGTTTCCCAAGAGAATATATTGGGTATGGAGGGAAGAGAGAGCAACCCTAGATAAAAGAGGACTTTGCAAATATCATAGGAACCCAGGGTAACATCATCTCCCTGTTGCCTACACAGCTCTTTTATCCAAGTTCTTCAAAGCATGCGCCAACTTCAACAAAGGGTAACATTAAATTGTGAACCTAAAAGTCAATATAAAAACTCTTTATCATAATCAAATCATCAAAACCTCTCATATGCACAGGTTGTTTGTATCTTATAGACTGTGAACATCACTCTCAATTTACTCAGTGTCACAATGAATGACTTAGAATTTTATGAGTATTGAAACTGGAACACAGAGAGTGCCAACAGAAATGACAGAACCAAACAGTGTTAGCTGAGAGATAATTTGGTACCTTCATGAATGTAACTACCTACATGCAAAGAGTAGACCATGAATTCCCAATTTATGTACCATGAACATGTCTTGGGTTCATGGCCCAAAGCTCTTACAGTCACAGGTAGGTTGAAATTGGCAGCCTTTGATATCTCAAGACAAATTTTTTTTTCTGTATTGCAACAGGAATGATGATGAGGGGCCATTAGTGTTTGCAATAGAACCAGTGATGGAGGAATAAGAGCATCTCAGACTCAGTCTTAGTGAACATATGACAGTATAGTTCACTCTTTTTGGTGTGTGCTGCCAGGGCATTGTGTATGGCAGCTAATCAAACTCCCACTAAACTAAACCCTGACCTGTCTCTAAAGGCAGTGAATTGGTATACTCATTCATTCATTCATTCATTCACTCATTCATTCACCCATACATCTGATAATTTTCCAGGAACAAGATCTTCCCAGAAAGGCAGGCAAATTTCTGTCTTCAAAAACCTCTAATTACAATGAATTGTAGAACAATTGTCATCGAGAAGGTAAAGTCAAGGACTGACTGGAACCACAAAGGTGACAGAGTACAGAAATGAGACAGAAGGGCTAGAGAGATGGCTCAATAGTTATGAGTACTTGTAGTCCTCCAACAAGTCGAGTTTAGTTTCCAGCAACTATCTTAGGAGAATTTGAAACCTCAACTATGTCCAGGTCCAAGAAATTCCACATAGTTCCCTGTCCCCAGAGGTCTTGAATTCACATGCTACTGAAGCACACACACAATGGAATAATACATATCTAATAATGTTAACTGAAAGAGAGACCCTGGGCCCTATGAAGGCCTAATGCCCCTGTGTAGGGGAATGCCAGGACAGAGAAGCAGGAGTGGGTAGGTTGGTGAGCAAGGAGGGAGATTGTTTATGTGATTTTTGGAGGAGAAACCAGGAGAGGGGTAACATTTAAAATGCAAATAAAGAAAATATCTAATAAAAATGAGATGAGGGTCGGGCGGTGGCAGTGCACACCTATAATCCCAGCACTTGGGAGGCAGAGGCAGGTGAATATATGAGTTTGAAGCCAGCCTGATCTACAAAGTGAGTTTCAGGACAGCCAGGGCTATACAGGGAAACCCTGTCTCGAAAACAAAACAAAACAAAACAAAAACCCAACAAAACAAAACAAAACAAAACAAACAACAACAACAACAAAAACCCCAAAAAATAAAATGAGGCAGGGATTCTAGAAGAGGAGTTATGGTAGGCATCCCTGTACCCTATAAATACTCTTGAGTGAGTATTTGTGAGTGAGCAAAGATCTGATTTGCCACCAGGTGTAGTCTATTCAGAAACCTGAGAACATATTTCAATACAAAGTAAAGGATATATTCAGAATCACTGATTGAAAAGAGGTCACATCATGTAGCCTTTGTCCAGTACTATAGATGCACCCAGATGCAAATATGAAGGCAGAGAAATGAACAAAATTGCAATGGACCTAGGCCCCTACTCCTTAACCAAATTCACAGGTCTTCAAGATTCCACTCTCTTTCTAGATTAACCTTCATTTTATTTTTTAAAAGAAATGTTTAAAGGTTTATTTACACTTATGGGTGTGATGCCTGCATGTGTTCTTTTGTGCTAATGGTATGTAGTGCCAGCAGAGCTTAGAAAAGAGTCCAGGTTTCCTAGGACTGTAGTTACAGGCAGTGGGAACCCATGCCCTTTGAAAGAGTCTCCAGTCCTCTCAACCAGAGAATATTGTAGACTTTTACTGATTCAAAGGGAAAAGTGCAGTTGACAGAAATGAACTTGCACATTTTCTAATAGCCATCAGTTAGTGTTCTGGAGCCTATGGACAGTGTCAAAGAGACAATGTACACCAAAGGGTGCCTAATGTTTCAGAATGCCACCCTGATGAGAACAGAAGTTTTTAACCATACAAATGTGGATTCTGTAGTAGAAACCAAAGAATCACATGCATTTCACCATGTAAACAATCAATGGCTCTTATTGATCTCTGGGTGTTACATGTGGGGTTTCTACTTAGTAAAACAAGGGAGACATATTTAGATTTGCTTACTACCTGTCATTTTTTATGTCCACACTGGGTTTGAGTGTTTAGTGAGGACACATTCGTATAGGAAAATTTTAACATCATAATTTTTTTTCTGAATTTGTCCTAGTGACAGGAGGATGTGCAGTGGTATAACTCAGCCAAAGAATTAGAATAAGCCTAGATTTTTATGTCTGTCACCATAAAGATGGACCAATAAAATTCTTTGGGTTTCAAGTATAGTTTGGCTGAGGGAAATACCAAGTCATATGAAAAGGGAGACCACTAGGACGTCCTGGCTCCTGATCAGAATCCCAGACTTCTGAGTTCAAGTTACTCTGGGAGAATGTGGGCAGGAGTATAACATGATCTGTTGGAGCTAACTGAATATACTGATTTATTAGCTGTCTGAATCTCCTAGTTCATGGAGTCATACAGTGCACTTCCATAAGTGCCTCAAGTAAGATCATCAGGGCATGTACTTCTGAGTCTCATCAAAAGGAGCACATGTCATTGGTCAGTTGCACTGATGGCTTATGAGACTTCACAAAATATTCAAGATTCCCAAAGGAGAAACAGAAGAAATACAAACTCCTGACACCGCATTGTCTTCAGTGGTTAAGTCTAATGCAGTCTCTTCTTCAGGCAAATAGTAATGGATGCTGCTCATCTAGAAAGCTGTCCAGAACCAAGCTTAGGTCTTGTTCATATTAAAGGTGACATATAGAGATTTCAACATTCACTAACTATGTGTCTTCTACCTGGGAAACTGATATACAAAAAGAACTCCTGCCTTTGGAGAATTTCTGCAGAACTCCAGGACTCTCCATCCTACATCCTACACATGAAATTATATGTTATCTGGTGTGCCACTGTCACTCCTCCTGGAATGTAAACAAAAAGGCTTAGTTGTGTCTTTTCCAATAAATCCTGAACATAACACTGGGCTTGCTCTGCTCAGGCTCACACAGAGCATGGGAAGCAGATGTGAGCATGAGTCATCTATCTGTAGTCACATATCTCCTGTCTCTACCCTGGAGGTGTTCTCAGCTGTCTGTGGAGCATGGAGAAGCTGATGTTAATCTTGGTCATCCAAAGATTGAGAGGTTACCTTGTTCAGGATCCAAAATCAAAGGGACAGTTAGATTTGACTCCAAAACTAAACACATTATTCTGGGGATTTTCTGCATTATTCTATATACTAGACTGTAAATAATTGTTTTCTTGTGTGCTATTGTCACTTCTTCAACATAAATGACTTGTCTTTGCTTTGCCCCTCCCAGTATATCTTTCATTTAACATAGGGCTCTCTTCACTCAGAAACTCACTAATTTTAAACACCTGATGTTTGTTATGACCCATTCTGAATAGTTACCTGAATTCTAGTCTCATTTGGGATTTCTGTACACACATAAAGCCGTGAGGACAGGTGTGGGTGCTGCTCACGAGATTTAAAGGGAAGGTTTTGTCAGTCCCACCTGCAAGAGAGCCTTTAACATTAAAATCTTGGAAGTTGCTGTCCTAAGTACAGACTGGAGATCAGTGCAGCTGGAAGGACACGGAATTCTCTTGCTCCAGACATGCAGTGTGTCAGGAAGGATAACGAATGTCAATGGAGCTTTGCCTTCAGCTCCAAGGTCTATAAAATAAAACACTGATGCTCAGCTTACATGTGACATGGACTGTTTCTCCCAAGCAGCACATGGGGTCATCATATTGTAGAACTCAGGTCCTCCTTCATCTGCCTTAGTCACTTCTGTCTAGTCTTCTAAGGGCATTTATTGGGGGTGGAGTTAACAGAAACATCACTAGCTGAAAGAGGCTTTTTCAAGGATCAGAGATCCCACAAAGGTCCATCTTCTGTCTGTGCTGCCTTCAAAGTACTGCTATACAGACCAACATGTGACAACTCTACTTGAAGGAAGGGTACACTAACCTGTGAGCCTGACCCTCTTTTTTTTTTTTTTTTTTTTTTGATGTTCAAGTAAGTGGTCCTGAACACCTCCAACCATCTTCATTTATACAATCATAAGACTAGTTGCCTGAGCAGTGTTATTATCATTGATTTTTATTCAGTTATAGTACCAGCACTACAAAAGCCCCCTTTGCTCCCCTAGTAGTTTTCCCTCCACCATACCCTTCATCCCTTTTCCTCCCTCCCAATGAGCCTTTTTTATTCAACATGCATATGACAGTAAAAATCATCAGAGCCTCTCACATGATCTAAAGCAATGTCTACTTCATCCATTACCACAATTAATGACTTAGGACATTATCAGTGTTGAAACTGGAAACCAGTGAGTGCTCGCAGAAATGACAGAACCAACTGAAATGATAGCTTAGAGTTAATTTTATTCCTTTTGATTTTAACCACCTAAACACAAGAGCAGACCATGAACACCCAGTTCCTCTTGAATTCACGAATTAAGGCACCCACATGGACACCTAGGTTGATATTGACAACCTATCTTCTCCCAAGCCAAATCTTTCCAGCCCAGGGTTGCGTCAGGAATGGTATTGAGGATCCATTCCTGTTCACTGTAGAATCAGGCTATGTCTAGTTATGGTAGGAATATAGGTATCTCAGACTCAGTCTTAGTAAACACGTGAGAATAAAGTTTGTCTATTCTGTGTGTGCTTCCAGGGTCATGTGTACGGTATCCAAACACATTCCCTCTAAGCTACACTGTACCCTCTAATTGGGATCCATATGTGGTTGTATCCTACCACAGAGAGAGACTGGCTTGCTCTCTAACAGGCTATTCTCCTGCCCTCTTTTGATATCAAAAGTGGTTTTAGAAGTAGCTTTGTCCTGTTTGCATGACAGGCCCTAGTGCCCCATTAATAACATCTTAAACTCAATTCTAGCCAGGAATTCCTGCCTACCCTCACCCATCTAGGCTTATTGATAGTGATCTCCAGGATCCTTATGAAAACATGTTTACTTGTACATAATTATTAATAGCAGGGATCTCATGCCTACCTCCTCCATAGCTCTACCATCAGCATCAATAGGACTATACGTTACAAAACTATATCTTCTGCTGAGTAGATTTGCACTAAGCTAGAGAGGTAGAGTCTTGGTTTTCTGATAAGATGAAAAAAAATAATTTCTAGTATGTGTGGGTGCAATCAAGGCTCAGTCTTCTCCTGAGACTCCTGTTGTAGCCTTCAGTTGTCCTCTGTGTTGTCTCTCTGATTCTTCCAGATTCAGTCTGATGTAGGGAGTTACAGAATATCTCAGGCAGTCAGATGAACATTATAGGGGAAGGTAGAGACCATGAGAAAGCAAGTAGATTTCTTTCTGTCTGTAAGCCATGTCTTTCTGCCTCCTGCATTTCCTTTTAGAACTTCTTGATCTGGGAGGAATACCCACTGCTTTTAAACCTGATCATAGGCAGTCAAATGACAGATGAAAATGTACAGTTGTTTTGGGACAAAAAGCAGCTCAGAGCTCTGATCTTATGTCTGTTCCTGTTTCTCTTGGTGACTGACTCACCTCTGATGCCATTTTGACTGAAAGGAGAAGAGAAGGTGCCAAGCAAGCCTGTCCTGAGTCAGAATAGACCATGTTACTAATTTCATTACATTTCTCATGAATTAAAATGTCACTGATTGACACCAAGGGTTCTGTTCTTGAGAATCAGGGAAGTGGGAAAGTGAACAACCGGGTGGGCTGCTTCTGAACTGAGTTCTGTCTCTGAAGGTCAAGCTGGCTGAGGATGTGGACAGGAGCACAAGTGATGGTCACAGACAACAGTAGTGAGCACTTCCTTAGATAGCAGGGAGCCTTCAGTGGTAGTTAGCATTTACTGTGAAATGCATCCACCCTGAAGTCACAGGAGTAGAGCTAGAAGGGACTCAGTTGAGTTAGTGTCTTTCATAGATCACAATGAAAGAATCTGTGGATTAATCTCTTGAGTGCCTTAATTGAAGTAGGAGGGCAGAGGCCACTGTGAATGGTGTATTCCTATGCAGGTGGTTGTGTATTGTCTCAGAAATATAGTGGAGCAAGAGAGAGAGAGAGAGAGAGAGAGAGAGAGAGAGAGAGAGAGAGAGAGAGAGAGAGAGAGAGAGAGAGAGAGAGAGAGAGAGAGAGAGAGGACAAAAACAGACAGAAAGAGAAAGGCAGAGAAACACAGAGAAGGACATTTTTAAAAAGTGTCCCAGTGAATGACCAATTCAACAGCTCTCCTCCTCAGTTCTTCACTCCAGATTCTTGTCTTCTATCTGTACCTTGACTTCCCTCAATGATGGACTTGACCTCTGTTACTGACCTGAAAGTGCATTGCTCTCTTAAGCTGCTTTTGTTCAAGTTGTTTATCATAGCATCAGAAGGTTAAAACAATCAGTTTCCTGGGAAGCATGTAAAGCATATTCATTTGTATCCTACATGGTTTTCTGGTTGTATGCAAATCACACAGCACCATATCTCCATATAAGGTCAAATGAGGGCCTGAGGAGATTTATCTGCTTTATCGCTCAGGGTGCAGTCTGGTGGACTGAGACCTTATGAGAGCAAAGGAGAAAAGTGTAGAGAACAGGAGATAGGGGAAAATGAACTGATGTGTTTTGTACATAGGAAATGTCCCCAGGCCATATAATTCTAGGAGGGGCTCCTACCTGGGAGGAGACTGAGATAAAAGGGAGGAAGGACAGCGGAACTGACAGGAGAGTTGAGTGTGGAAACAGCACTGGAGCTGAAGCTTTTCACAGATGTACACAGAGCAGGTGGCAGGCGGCAGAGGTCATGATGGACTCTGCTGCACTTTCCTGTAAAGACTGCACCTCTTGGCGGGGGCTTCTGTTCACAGGTGAGGAGGCTACTCTTGGGCAATGAGTGGGAGAAGGGGAGCACAGAGTCCTGCTTAAGTCTCTGAAGAATACAAGAACCTGGGAATAGAATCATGGTTTTGGAAAGAGGACACAGACAGGGGCAGGAACTCTGCAGCAGGAAGAGACACAAGATAGTACAATGGAGAAATAGCACCATTGTTTTCTTTTCCAACTCAATCACATGGACAACTGTATTCTAAGGACTGATGTCCCCAACCATGAGAGTGTTTGTCCAATTAAAAAACAAAGTACAAAGAGCCATTGCAATGACTTAATGGTCATGCTGCTGGCTACCAATCCTAAGACAGCAACTCAATTACCAACACATGCAAGGAGTGTGATTTCTATGTATATGCTGTGTATACATTCACCCATACACAAATGCACACAAGTGCACATTTATATAAGCATTCACCTTCCCCACACATACAAACTATACCAAACTCCTGTACTAAAGGTGTCAATAGTTTCAATTTTAGCATTTTGCAAATGTACTCCTGGATAGGCATATCCCTGACACATGCATTCTCCCACTCATCCAAAGGTATTCAAGCCTTTATCAGTTCTGGACATTCCAAAGATGTTAGGCTTATCTTGGTTCTAATAAAGCCCTAGACTATGGGATAGTAGATTAGACCAGAAAGACATTATTGAAGTAGAATCAGAGAACTCAGACCAAAGAGAGAACACAGAAAAAAAATCAAGTGAAGATCTCTAGAGTAAGAGGTAACAGGAGACATCATCTCAGCCCAAGTACTCTGAATAAAGGCAGGAGGCTGAGGGCAATGTGTGGAATCCTTAACAGAAAAGAGAGTTCCATACACAGAATGGAAAAGGTTCAGGGCCACTGATGGTGTAGTGAAGGTTATGTTACCCAACCCTTCCAAATACAAAGGTGCCACTCTCACATGCCAACTTAGGCTGTGTCATGAGCCGTCTACTCAGGACACAGACCTCATTATTTCATCAAATGCAGAGGTCCCAATGTTCATGGATTTTCTCTCCTCCCTTCTAGTCTCCCTTTTAACATGCTGGCTGCATCCCACTACTTCTCAGCTCACCATTAAATCAGTGCCTCCCATTGCTGTTGAAGGGGAAAACGTTCTTCTGTTTGTGCATAACCTGCCAAAGAATGTTAAAGCCTTTTCCTGGTACTCAGGAGTTGCACCGTTCAAGTGTTGTGAAATTGCAAGTCATGTGATAGCTACCAATTTTACTGTAGTGGGACTTGCACACAGTGGTAGAGAAACAGTACTCAACAATGGATCTCTGTTGATCAAGAGTGTTACCAAAAAAGACTCAGGATACTACACTCTACGAACAATTGATTCAACCTCAAGACCTGAAATAATACGTGCAGAATTCTTTGTACACCGTAAGTCAATTTTTTGTGAACTCTGTTGTTGGGTGGGTTTGGACCATTGTACATTCAGAGGAGTGTTGAACCTGAACTGGATCTACCTTCCCTCTGCATTGTGTCTCTATGTTGTTGTAGGAGGATCTTGTACAGGACACACATTTTGGAGACAAACTTTCATAGACCAGAATCCCTCACTTGACTGCACATGCAGAGAGGTGGACTTGTACTGAGTAATTCAGACAATGATGTCAGCCTCAATCCAGACCCTTAGGCCTCTCACCATGAACCTACACCTGAGTTGAGGAAGAAATGAGGAAACTAGAGGATTTTCCATGATCTTGGATCCAGACCTCTGTGCCCGACTCAGCTCAGAGTGAGGGGGGACAGCAGGGCTGATATCAGAGCAACACAGCTCAGGAGCACTGTTGGAGGAAGAGGTGTTCTTAAAGGAGGGAGGACAGAGCAGACACCAGAGGCTGTGGTGATGCCTCCTTAATCTCCAAGCAAATGTACACAAGGTGGCAGGAAATCCTGCTACACATGCCTACATCAGTCCCTATCCCTGTGTGGGAGGAGGTTAGCTGAGCAAGTGTCTAGAGTCTCTAGGAGAGGACAATGGCTTCAGATGAGACTCAGAGTTTTTGTTTGCAACATAAGATGAGAAAACAACGCAAGGTAGACAAGCACCTCAGAATCTAAAAGCTCTAGTGAACATGAAATGGTAAGATGAGGAGATTAAAGTTGCATTGTTCATTTACCAAGTTCAATAATTATCTTGGCAAGTATACTCTGAAGACTAATGTCCCTCCCTATGACAATATGATGCTTCAAATGAAAAGCAAATTATGAGATGACTCAGTGGAAATGGGTATTTGCTGTCATCCCTGATGACCTGAGTTCAATCTTCTTATCCCAAATGGTAGAAGGAGAGAACTCAGTCACAGAAACTGCTCTCTGGCCTACACATAGATACTGTGGCATGCACCCACTAAGCCATACACTGATACATACTTGAGTGCATGTTCCCTTCCCTAACAAAAGAGTCAATGAAAAACAATCGTATTGTGGTATAAAACTTTTATTAGCTTAGAATCTGAGAATCTGGTAACTTAATTCATGGACACACAGTGACCTGGAATACACATCCATCTATCAATTCATTCATTTATCCATTGAGACCTTTCTAAGTGTTGGGTCTTCCAAGATTATCACACTAATCCCAGGCCAAAAAGTCTTCTACTGGGTGGCAATGGACATACACGAACAAGGACATTGAGAATGCACCATAACAGGTCTAATGCAAAATATTTCAGTGTGTAGATCCAATTTCTATTGATGAAGATACTTGTGGAGGCACTCTTTTCCACACACTGTGGGTCTGAGGCCAGATCTGAAGGCACTGAATGGTGAGTCATGCAGACAGATGATGGGAATGTCCCATACAGAAGTTCATGGACACTGAAGGCATGAATGTGTGTGTCTATCCCATTAAGTAGGATAGACACACCCTCACACACACAACAAGGAGGACTGATGGACAGACCTGCTCATGAATCAGAGATATTTCTTTCCACCAAATGCAGGAGAACCACTTTTGAGGATTTCTTTCTATTTCTTCTTTTTTTCCATCTAGGCCCACTATTAGGCTACAAGAAGCATCTTACCCCTTCTAAACTCACAATTCAGTTGGTGCCACTTAGGGTTGAAGAAAACGTCAATATTTTTCTGTGGGTTTTTAATCTGCCAAAGAAGCTTCAAGTCTTTGCCTGGCACAAAGGAGTACTTCCACTTGAACATTTGAAGATAGCAAGCCATTCATTCCTCACCAATTCAACCACTCTGGGGTATGCATATTATGACAGAGTGAAAGTACGCAATGATGGGTCCTTGCTTCTCTTCAATGTCAAGAAGAAAGACGCAGGGCTTTATACCCTACGAACTGTATCTGTTGATTTGATATCAGAATGGGCCATTATTGACCTCCAAGTAAATAGTAAGTGACTCTTTGTGACTCCTGGGTGAAGGTGGGGTTTATTCTTCTCTGTATACCTAAGACAATGAGGATTGTACTGTACCTTCCTTTCCTCTTTACTATGTACTCTCACTTGCATTTGGGCATTTAGTAAAAGACACACATCATGGGGGTAAACCAAAATACATCAGAAACTTTGACCTTAATGGAACCTGTAGACAGTAGTATGGTAACTCAGTCCAATGATGCCAAACTCAGCTCAGACTCTCTGGGCCCTCACGCTGAGTATGTCACTAAGCAAGCTTTGTGGCATTGCTTGAATTTGAGTACCTGGTAGAGCTGACTGAAGCAATGTGTCACTCTGCAACCAGGTCTTGGATCATGTGGAATAACCCAGTATCTGTCATGGCAATCATGATTAGGCTAGGTCTTGTGGGCATCTCCTTTTCCTGAGATTCGGCAAGGGTGGCCATACAACATACTGTCTGTCCTGATATGCCTGAGACTTTATAGGAAAGTTTGTATCCCCAAAGAAAAATACATCTTTTTGGAAACTTCTTGTCCTTAGGAGTTCAGCCTAGGGAATTCCCTTCTTTTTTATTGGATATTTCCTTTATTTAGGTTTCAAATGTTATCCCCTTTCCTGGTTTCTCCTCTGAAAAGCCCTCCCCCATCCTCTCCCCCCATCCTCTTACTCATCAACCCACCCATTCTCAATTTCTGGCCCTGGCATCCCCCCACATTATGGCATACAGCCTTCCTAGTACAAAGGGCCTCTCCTCCCATTGATGTCCAATTAGGCCATCCTCCACTGCATATGCAACTGGAGCTATGAGTCCCACCAGGTGTGCTCTTTGGTTGGTGGTTTAGTCCCGGGGAGCTCTGGAGGTACTGATTAGTTCATATTATTGTTCCTCCTATGGGGCTGCAAACCCCTTCAGCTTCTTGGATCCTTTCTCTAGCTCCTTCACTGGGGATGTTATGCTCAGTGTAATGGATGACTGTGAGCATCTGCCTCTGTATTTGTAAGGCACTGGCAGAGCCTCTCAGGAAAGAGCTATATCAGGCTCCTATCATCATGCACTTGTTGGCATCCACAACAGCGTATGGGTTTGGTGATTGTAAATGGGATGGATCCCCAGATGAGGCAGTCTCTAGATGGTCATTTCTTCAGTCTCCACTCCTCACTTTCTCTGTAACACTTTCCATTGCTGTTTTGTTCCCCCCTTCTAAGATGGATAGAAGTATCTACATTATGGCCTTCCTTCTTTAGTTTCATGTGGTTTGTAAATTGTATCTTGGTTATTCCAAGCTTCTGGGCTTTTGGGGTAATATCCACTTATCAGTGTGTTCTTTTGTGATTAGGTTACCTTACTCAGGATGATATACTCCAGTTCTATCCATTTGCCTATGGATTTCATAAATTCATTGTTTTAAATAGCTGAGTAGTACTTCATTGTATAAATGTACCACATTTTCTGTACCAATTCTTCTATTGAGGGAATTGTCTTCTTTAGGCAAATAATAACATGCATTCCTGATTTTAACAGCTCTTCAGTCTCAAGTTTAGGACATTTATAATATTTGAATTTCACTTATAGACAGGAAAATGATAAGTTACCATGTGTATTACTGTAGGGAATCTCACAGACAGTAAGGACACTCGTTGAATAAAGGTTACACATCCTATGGGTAGCATATCAGAAGTACACGATGACAGTGTATTAGCACATGTCCAACTTACCTACCCGATGAGGCCTTATAAAGTATATGTGGATCAGGAGTGCATGGGTTCAGAAATTTTCTCCTTAGGCATCAGTGTCTCACAGGGAGAGTCTGGTCCAGGTGGTGGAAGCAAGAAATTGACAGTCACTTTTGACATTGTAATGAAGCCTTATTTAATTCTGAATGCCACCTCTACCCTAATTCTCCTACTACAATGCTTTGGGCTTCAGATCATAGATTTCTTAGTGTGGTGGATTCACTCCTCTTGAATCATAGGGAGAAGGTTTTGCCTTATCCCTCCATCAAGATCCTACAAAACACAGGGTCTAGTGTGCAGCTAAAGCAATACTTTTATGATAAATGAAAAAAGAAATTAGTAATGAATGGACAAATGGTGGTGGTAGATTGGTTGATGAATGGATGGTGTGAGATAGATGGATATGTTTATGAACTGGATGTCTTAGAACCTTTTCAGAGATTAAAATTTATATGTAGAGTTCTAGTATGTCTGACAAAGCCCACACCCTACTCAACCTGGAGGCTATGAATGTTGCCCCATTTCTCTGATGTATTCCTCATCCACTTGGAAAGACAACTGCATGAGCATCCTAGGGATGTTGTATGTAGCAGTTCTGAGAGTGACACTCCTCATTGTAGTCATTTAGATCTTGCTCCTTGGAGGCTTGGAAGTCATTTTAACTCCCATTTTCATTCACATTTCTACTATTATTACTCCTTTCCTGCCACTCATCCCCTGTCTCTTCATTCAGGAAGGTATGTTCCCACACTGCCCAGTTCACCAATCCCCTTACATCCCCACCTCAATTTCTGCCTTTCCTTGTTCCTGGTATAGAAATCAGAAGAAAAATCCTTTCCTACACACACACACACACACACACACACACACACACACAGAGAGAGAGAGAGAGAGAGAGAGAGAGAGAGAGAGAGAGAGAGAGAGAGAGAGAGAGAGTCAAGGAGTCCCCCTTGTGTTTCTCTATGTATCTTGACTTCTGTGGTTTTGGTGTGTGTAGTAAGCCAAGAGACAGAAAGAAAAGCATCTTCCAACTCTATATTGACTACTCATAGGCTACAGTGTAGAAGGATAAGGCTGCCAGCTCCCAAAGTCTTGATTGTTCCTCTGCTTCATGTTTGATGACATCATCATAATGTGGCTAACAGTCCTCCCAAGAAGGAAATAACACAAACTGTGCTGTTTAATGGCTTTGTCATATGTACCTATACCTCATATTGCCACACTGACTCAAGATGACTCCTGTGATCCAGTGACATGATCTAAAACTCTAGACATGATTAGACTATATAATCTGAAAATATTAAAACTATTAGACTATATAATCTGAAAATATTTGATGCAACTTTCTTTGTGATTCCTGCGTTCTTAGGAAGAGGATGAAAGAAAGCCTCTTGCACACTGCACTTGGTCCTGTCCCTTTGTGCTTCACTGTTCATGTAGGCCAGGTTATAATTCTTCTAAATAGTCTCTAATCATGATATTTGACACTGTTGCAAAGTTTTGGTTGTTTCTAAGTTTACACAGTAAAGAAACCTTACACTCACATGTACCCTCTGGCTAGTGCTGTCCCCAACAAGATTCACACACAGGTTTCCTTTTGTTCATGAATTCACCAGTTTCAAGCCAATTTGTAACGTTTATATTTAATCAAAATGGAACCCCACAGCTCTAAGATATTGGTCTAAGGCCTTTCTGTGCTCTCAAAAAATAATCTTTGCAGAAATTCATCTTATATCCTTGTTGTACCTAACAATTTTTGCAAATTATAGCCTGCTTGGCATAAAGGAAGACAATGTAAGAGCTATTCGTATCTATCAGTGCATTAGATTGTTGAAACAATGAACTCCCATATAAAAAGGGAATCTCCCCAGGATTTCATAATGAAAGAAGGAAGATACCCTAGTCAAAGGAGAACTATCTCTTTGGAAAGAGATTTCACCTTATTGCATGACACTATAGGATGGGATTGAACCCAGACAATGATGGATTTGGGTAAGTGGATTTATATCTTGGTTGAGACTTATTAGATCTACTTATCATTGGTTTTCTATTTAAAGGTTTATCTCAATTTAGCACCTTGAAGTCAGGCTTCAGACAATCAAGGAAGAAGATGTAAATCATGGCCCTTGAAGAATCAAAGAAGAAAGGCAAATATGTGCATTACTTCTACCCCTACTCTCTACTCTGAATAAATAGCTTTCTGCTTACCTGCATTTTTCAGTTCTTTTAATTGCCTTATTAAGGATTGGTGCCTGATATAAGCTTGAGATTCATGATTAGAACCCAGCCAAGTTCAGTTACAACATGGAGAAATTTCCTGTAGCAATTTCCTATTGGTAGAAATAGCCATTTCTATAAAGCTCCATAATGTGCCAGTATCTCCCAATGTAAAGGAGATTTCCTCCCACTCTATCACTGTTTAAGGCTCCTGATTTCTCCAGAGCTGATATGTAGTTAAGCCAAGGATGTTTCAAGCTTGTGTGTCTGCTAAATGATGTTTGTTCTTGACTGCATGATACAACTTCTCTGTCTTACCTTCAAGCATTGATAACACAGTCCTAGGCATAACACACTTTATTCATAAGGTTTCCATAAGGTTTTAGACTTACAGAAATATTCATTTTCAGTAGCATATAGATTTTCATCAGTGTTTCTGTCTTTATTAAATTCTCAAATCTTATCCTGTTTTGATTCCTTAATTCATTTACATTTTATGCTTTCTTGCAATTAATTTATCAGTTAATCTGTCTCCCTTTTTATTTATTTGGATATTCGTAGTCATTCCTTATTTGTTTTGAGATGGTCTCTCTCTCTCTCTCTCTCTCTCTCTCTCTCTCTCTCTCTTCTCTCTCTCTCTCTCTCTCTCTCTCTCTCTCTCTCTCCACACACACACACACACACACACATCATCATCATCATCATCATCATCATCATCATCATCTTGGGCTGTCTTTGAATTCACCAGGCTGGCCTTGAAATTACAGAGATCTGTTTGCCTCTGTCTCCCTAGTGTTGCAGGGAAGGGCAAAGCCTGATAGAACATGCACAACTGTGTCTAGCTCACTTTGATATTTTTATGTTGAATTGTGTCTGCTTCCCTATTGTTGGAAGGCATGACTTTGAGATAGGTGATTCTGGGATGACTCATTACTTTGTTTTTCATGTTCTCTGCTGGTTATTTTTTTTCTGATTTTTTCCTTATTATTGAGAACTTTATACCTGTGCATGATGATATGTGATCTTACATATCTCAATTTTTCTCATGAAAATCTTCCCATATTTCCCTATTATGTCTCTTTTCCAACTATATGCCTTTACCTTGTACAAACACTTACATCAAAAGAATGAAGATAAAATATTTCTTCTTTATGAAGAAGATGTTATCTTATTGTTATGATTTTGGTGGAATAGTGTGTTGTTGTAGAATTGACAACAATTTTAATCCCTAGCACTTCCCTGACAGTATGTGTTTACTGATAGTGTTGTTTTAGTTTCAGCATCCTTCCATAAGTTCCCAGGAGCCTCTTCTTGGAGCCTCTTACAACACTCTGTGATCCTTTGGGAGATTAGTCTGTAGTTCCTGGATGCACTGAATTTCCCATCACAGATCATGCTTTGAGTACTGTTCTCACATAACACAGAGATTTTTATTTGGTGACCTTGTATCCCTTATCGTGAGGGAATTTGTTACCTTTAGGATGTTTGTTTCTCAGTGATAGGAGAACACTGACATTTTCAGGGTACTATGTCCATAGCAAGATTAATGCATCACCTAACCCTCATCTTTCTGCAGTAAATGGTGATTATCACAGAAACCCATACCTGGCCAATGTGTAGAAAATAAGAGACTGCAGGATGCTCAGTCTTAAATAGGACATCAAAATCATGATCCTCCCCACAAGACTGAGGGCCTGTTGAGAAAGAGGGAGTGGATAGATTCCATGAGACCAAGATTATGGATGACTATTCATCACAGCTAGGTTCACGGTTGTATCACCATGGTCTCTTATATGAGTTGCTACAGATTGGTCACAGGTTCCCATGTTCCTGTGATACATAATTTACTGCATCACCTTCCCAGCCCCTCATTGCTTGTGCAACTACATAGTATTCCAGTGTTGGATAAGAATCTTCCATCAGGACAGGTGAGAGTGTGCACCACAGAGGCAGACAGCTTCTGGGACAGGCGGGAGCCACAGAGCCGCTGAGGCAGCAGCCTTTTGGGGCCGCAGACATCCAGCACCCTCCCAGCCGGAGGACAGTGGTCCCGCCCTGCACGGGAGCCCTCTGCCTCAGGAGCAGGGAGCACCATCTTGGATCCGGGACTCTGCCGAACTTAGGAACTTAGTCTGCACAGGTGAGAGTGTGCACCACAGAAGCTGACAGCTTCTGTGACCTGCCAAAGCAACACAGCATCTGGGAAAGGTCCTGCTTTGGGCCTTCTTCTTCGGCCAGGAGGAGGTCCAAACACCAGATATCTGTGCACCTTCCCTGTAAGAGGAGAGCTTGTCAGCAGAGAGTGCTCTAACCACTGAAACTCAGAGGAGAGAGCCTGTCTCCGAGGTCTGCTGATAGATGGTAATCAGAATAACCAGAAGAACAGTCTCTAAACAGAGACAACTATAACAACTCCAGAGATTACCAGATGGCGAAAGGTAAAAGTAAGAATTTTACTAACAGAAACCAAGACCACTCACCATCATCAGAACCCAGCACTCCCACATCGCCCAGTCCAGGGCACCCCAACACACCTGAAAAGCTAGACCTGGATTTAAAAGCATATCTCATGATGATGGTAGAGGACATCAAGAAGGACTTTCTTTAATAACTCACTTAAAGAAATACAGGAGAACACTGCTAAACAATTAGAAGACATTAAAGAGGAAGCACAAAAATCCCTTAAAGAATTGCAGGAAAACACAACCAAACAGGTGATGGAATTGAATAAAACCATCCAAGACCTAAAAAGGGAAGTAGACACAATAAAGAAAACCCAAAGTGAGGCAACGCTGGAGATAGAAACCCTAGGAAAGAAATCTGGAACAATAGATGCGAGCATCAGCAACAGAATACAAGAGATGGAAGAGAGAATCTCAGGTGCAGAAGATTACATAAAGAACATCGGCACAACAATCAAAGAAAATGGAAAATGCAAAAAGATCCTAACTCAAAACATCCAGGAAATCCAGGACACAATGACAAGACCAAACCTACAGATAATAGGTATAGATGAGAATGACGATTTTCAACTCAAAGGAGCAGCAAACAACTTCAACAAAATTATAGAAGAAAACTTCCCAAATCTAAAGAAAGAGATGCCCATGAACATACAAGAAGCCTACAGAACTCCAAATAGACTGGACCAGAAAAGAAATACCTCCCGACACATAATAATCAGAACAATAAATGCACTAAATAAAGATAGAATACTAAAAGCAGTAAGAGAAAAAGGCCAAGTAACATATAAAGGCAAACCTATCAGAATTACACCAGATTTTTCACCAGAGACTATGAAAGCCAGAAGAACCAGGACAGATGTTATACAGACACTAAAAGAACACAAATTCCAGAACAGGCTACTATACCCAGCCAAACTCTCAATTAACATA
Source organism: Mus caroli (assembly GCF_978045245.1). Taxonomy (NCBI): domain Eukaryota; kingdom Metazoa; phylum Chordata; class Mammalia; order Rodentia; family Muridae; genus Mus; species Mus caroli. Next base: position 125,856,143 of record NW_028227263.1, on the reverse strand, counting down.
GATGGAGAAACCAAAGTATTCCACGACAAATCCAAATTCACACATTATCTCTCCACGAATCCAGCCCTTCAAAGGATAACAACAGAAAAAAACAAATACAAGGACAGGAACCACACCCTAGAAAAAACAAGAAGGTAATCCCTCAACAAACCTCAAAGAAGACAGCCACAAGAACAGAATGCCAACTTTAACAACAAAATAACAGGAAGCAACAATTACTTTTCCTTAATATCTCTTAATATCAATGGACTCAACTCCCCAATAAAAAGACATAGACTAACAAACTGGCTACACAAACAAGACCCAACATTTTGCTGCTTACAGGAAACTCATCTCAGAGAAAAAGATAGACACTACCTCAGAATGAAAGGCTGGAAAACAATTTTCCAAGCAAATGGGCTGAAGAAACAAGCTGGAGTAGCCATTCTAATATCTGATAAGATTGACATCAAACCCAAAGTCATCAAAAAAGACAGGGAGGGGCACTTCATACTCATCAAAGGTAAAATCCTCCAAGAGGAACTATTAATTCTGAATATCTATGCTCCAAATACAAAGGCAGCCACATTCATTGAAGAAACTTTAATGAATCTCAAAGCACACATTGCACATCATACAATAATAGTGGGAGACTTCAACACACCACTTTCACCAATGGACAGATCATGGAAACAGAAACTAAACAGGGACACAGTGAAACTAACAGAAGTTATGAATCAAATGGATCTGGCAGATATCTACAGAACATTCTATCCTAAAACAAAAGGATATACCTTCTTCTCAGCACCTCATGGTACCTTCTCCAAAATTGACCATATAATTGGTCACAAAACAGGCCTCAACAGATACAACAATATTGAAATTGTCCCATGCACCCTATCAGATCACCATGGACTAAGGGTGATCTTCAATAACAGAAAAAATAATAGAAAGCCAACATTCACATGGAAACTGAACAACACTCTTCTCAATGATACCTTGGTCAAGGAAGGAATAAAGAAAGAAATTAAGGACTTTTTAGAGTTCAATGAAAATGAAGCCACAACATACCCAAACTTATGTGAGGCAATGAAAGCATTCCTAAGAGGAAAACTCATAGCTCTGAGTGCCTCCAAAAAGAAACTAGAGAGAGCACACATTAGCAGCTTGACAACACACCTAAAAGCACTAGAACAAAAGGAAGCAAATTCACCCAAGAGGAGTAGATGGCAGGAAATAATCAAACTCAGGGGTGAAATCAACCAAGTGGAAACAAGAAGAACTATTCAAAGAATCAATCAATCAAGGAGCTGGTTCTTTGAGAAAATCAACAAGATAGATAAACCCTTAGCCAGACTCACTAGAGGGCACAGGGAAAGCATCCTAATTAACAAAATCAGAAATGAAAAAGGAGACATAACAACAGATCCTGAAGACATCCAAAACACCATCAGATCCTTCTACCAAAGGCTATACTCAACAAAACTGGAGAACCTGGATGAAATGGAGAAGTTCCTAGACAGATACCAGGTACCAAAGTTGAATCAAGATCAGGTTAATGATCTAAACAGCCCTATATCCCCCAAAGAAATAGAAGCACTCACTAATAGTTTCCCAACCAAAAAAAAGCCCAGGACCAGATGGGTTTAGTGCAGAGTTCTATCAGACCTTCAAAGAAGATCTAATCCCAGTTCTTCACAAACTATTCCAAAAAATAGAAACAGAAGGTACTCTACCCAACTCATTCTATGAAGCCACAATTACTCTGATTCCTAAACCACAAAAAGACCCAACAAAGATAGAAAGCTTCTGACCAATATCCCTTATGAATATTGATGCAAAAATCCTCAATAAAGTTCTTGCTAACTGAATCCAAGAACACATCAAAACAATCATCCATCCTGACAAAGTAGGTTTCATCCCAGGGATGCAGGGATGGTTCAATATACAGAAATCCATCACCGTAATCCACTATATACAAACTCAAAGACAAAAACCACATGATCATCTCGTTAGATGCGGAAAAAGCATTTGACAAGATCCAACACCCATTCATGATAAAACTCTTGGAAAGATCAGGAATTCAAGGCCCATACCTAAACATGATAAAAGCAATCTACAGCAAACCAGTAGCCAACATCAAAGTAAATGGTGAGAAGCTTGAAGCAATCCCTCTAAAATCAGGGACTAGACAAGGCTGTCCACTTTCTCCATACCTATTCAACATTGTACTTGAAGGCCTAGCTAGAGCAATTTGACAACAAAAGGAGATCAAGGGGTGCCAATTGGAAAAGATGAAGTCAAAATATCACTTTTTGCAGATGATATGATAATATATATAAGTGACCCTAAAAATTCCACCAGAGAACACCTAAACCTGATAAACAGCTTTGGTGAAGTAGCTGGATATAAAATTAACTCAAACAAGTCAATGGCGTTTCTCTACACAAAGAATAAACAGGCTGAGAAAGAAATTAGGGAAACAAGGCCCTTCTCAATAGTCACAAATAATATAAAATATCTTGGCGTGACTCTAACTAAGGAAGTGAAAGATCTGTATAATAAAAACTTCAAGTCTCTGAAGAAAGAAATTATAGAAGATCTCAGAAGATGGAAAGACCTCCCATGCTCATGGATTGGCTGGATCAACATTGTAAAAATGGCTATCTTGCCAAAAGCAATCTACAGATTCAATGCAATCCCCATCAAAATTCCAACTCAATTCTTCAACGAATTAGAAAGTGCAATCTGCAAATTCATCTGGAATAACAAAATACCTAGGATAGCAAAAACTCTTCTCAAGGATAAAAGAACCTCTGGTGGAATCACCATGCCAGAACTAAAGCTTTACTACAGAGCAATTGTGATAAAAACTGCATGGTACTATTATAGTGACAGACAAGTAGACCAATGGAATAGAATTGAAGACCCAGAAATGAACCCACACACCTACGGTCACTTGATCTTTGACAAGGGTGCTAAAACCATCCAGTGGAAGAAAGACAGCATTTTCAACAAATGGTGCTGGCACAACTACTTGTTATCATGTAGAAGAATGCGAATCGATCCATTCCTATCTCCTTGTACTAAGGTCAAGTCTAAGTGGATCAAGGAACTTCACATAAAACCAGAGACACTGAAACTTATAGAGGAGAAAGTGGGGAAAAGCCTTGAAGATATGGGCACAGGGGAAAAATTCTTGAATAGAACAGCAATGGCTTGTGCTGTAAGATCAAGTATTGACAAGTGGGACCTCATGAAACTGCAAAGCTTCTGCAAGGCAAAAGACACCATCAATAAGACAAAAAAAAAAAAAAAAAAAAAACCACCAACAGATTGGGAAAGGATCTTTACCTATCCTAAATCAGATAAGGGACTAATATCCAATATATATAAAGAACCCAAGAAGGTGGACTCCAGAAAATCAAATAACCCCATTAAAAATGGGGCTCAGAACTGAACAAAGAATTCTCACCTGAGGAATACCGAATGGCAGAGAAGCACCTGAAAAAATGTTCAACATCCTTAATCATCAGGGAAATGACAATCAAAACAACCCTGAGATTCCACCTCACACCAGTCAGAATGGCTGAGATCAAAAATTCAGGTGACAGCAGATGCTGGCGAGGATGTGGAGAAAGAGGAACACTCCTCCATTGTTGGTGGGATTGCAAGCTTGTACAACCACTCTGGAAATCAGTCTGGCGGTTCCTGAGAAAATTGGACATAGTACTACCGGAGGATCCAGCAATACCTCTCCTGGGCATATATCCAGAATATGTTCCAACCGGTAAGAAGGACACATGCTCCACTATGTTCATAGTAGCCTTATTTATAATAGCCAGAAGCTGGAAAGAACCCAGATGCCCCTCAACAGAGGAATGGATACAGAAATTATGGTACATTTACACAATGGAGTACTACTCAGCTATTAAAAAGAATGAATTTATGAAATTCCTAGCCAAATGGATGGACCTGGTGGGCATCACCTTGAGTGAGGTAACATAATCACAAAGGAACTCACACAATATGTATTCACTGATAAGTAGATATTAGCCCAAAACTTAGGATACCCAAGATATAAGATACAATTTGCTAAACGCATGAAACTCAAGAAGAATGAAGACCACAGTGTGGACACTATGCCCCTTCTTACAATTGGGAACAAAACACCCATGGAAGGAGTTACAGAGACAAAGTTTGGAGCTGTGATGAAAGGATGGACCATCTAGAGACTGCCATTTCCTGGGATCCATCCCATAAACAGCTTCCAAACGCTGACACCATTGCATACACTAGCAAGATTTTGCTGAAAGGACCCAGATATAGCTGTCTCTTGTGAGACTATGCCAGGGCCTAGCAAACACAGAAGTGGATGCTCACAGTCAGCTATTGGATGGATCACAGGGCTCCCAATGGAGAAGCTAGAGAAAGTACCCAAGGAGTTAAAGGGATCTGCAACCATATAGGGGGAGCAACATGATGAACTAACCAGTACCCCGGAGCTCTTGTCTCTAGCTGCATATGTATCAAAAGATGGCCTAGTCGGCCATCACTGGAAAGAGAGGCCCATTGGACTTGCAAACTTTATATGCCCCAATACAGGGGAATGCCAGGGCCAAAAGAATGGGAATGGGTGGGTAGGGAAATGTGTGGGGGGTATGGGGGTCTTTTGGGATAGCATTGGAAATGTAATTGAGGAAAATATGTAATAAAAAATATTAAAAATTAAAAAAAGAAGCATTCATAAAAAAAAAGGAACATGAGTTCTGGTTGTACAAAATCTCACAGTGATTAAAGAAATAATAACTACAAAGAAAATTAATCTTCCATAGGTCTTTCTGGTTGTTTTCTCTGTACAGCTCTTATGAACCGAGCTGTTCCAGAAGTTCTGTTTCACATGTCTGTATAAGTGCATGTTTTCCTTTCCTTTAGACACATATCTCAGATAGAATTGTGAGTCATATGACACACAAAATCATGTTTCTTTGACAAAACTAGAAAACTTCACATTTGAACTTACAGTGGTTTTGAGTTTCACTTTCACAAGACTCATGGAAATTCAATCCAGACAAAATTCCAGCCTAGAGGGAGATTATGGATGTGGTAAATATGAATTCCTACCAGGAGTTGAGGATTTATTGATAACAGATAGATGCAGGAAAAAAATTAGTTTCATTTAAGGGTGTTATAAATTGACCGTGTTTCAGTAGAAGTTACCATATCTGAGGATATGAGGGCAGCAGTTTGGAATTGATGAATTTAAAATAATGAGGACAAAGTTGACTGGGTTTGAAGAAAGGGTGGGCCTGGGAGGCATGGGAGTGGATGAATGCAAAGTATAAATCATAAAATTCTAAAGAAATAATAAGAATATTCTCTATGACCTAAAATAAAATATTATGCCTATAGCACAAAGGTAACTGTGATTCTAACGTTGCCGTTTTATAATAATTTTGCACATAGAATCACATTTTTTCATGGTATGGATCAAGTCACTTTTATGTGCCAAACACAAAATTCTTTCTCACAAATGTTTATATTTCATTTTGTAAAAATGCAATTAAGTGTTTCATTTGTCTATTGATTTAAATTGCTCCTGGTTTATAACTATTGCTCTAAAATACCGATTTACACACTGTAAGGTGTAAATACGAGAGCATACGAGAGCATATACAAAGGGACACAAATGAGGACATAGCATACAAATACAATAAATGCATAATGAGAGAAAAAATAAAACAATGTACTTTTTGGCTTTTAAATCTTCTCTCACATCTCTTATGACTTTGGAGAATTGTGATGGCTAATTATTGTTATGAACATGCCTTGGTTTAGAAGTGTAAGAAATGGTATTGACTCAGAAGCCCCAAGACCAAGTTCTAAGCCCAAAGATTTATTTGCCCCAGAGGTCAAAGAGCAGGGCATAAGAGACAAACAAAGGAAACAGAGGATGAGGGAGAAGAGGATGGGAACAAGGGATAGGGAGAAGAAAGGACAAAGGACCGCCTCTGCATAAAAAGAGATGTTGCAATCTATAAAGCTATAATGAAAAAACGGTCTTATAATATGGTGTTTATTTGGTCAGGTTAATTAGGAAAGGTAAGTGGGGGAGTTTGATTGCTGGATTTCAAGACTTTAATAGCTGGTCTTTCGAGTCAGCCTCGGGAAGAGGACGTGGCCAAATAAGGGAACAGATCCTGGTGGCTAACTTTAGACATGTAATATAACTATTTTTAGTAAGGCAGAGGGAAATGGGAAGAAGGATAATGCCTGATAGAGTCATGTTTGCCATCCTTTACCTGGCCAAGGTCCCAGGGAATTGGGGCACACTTCATATATATCTATGAAAAATTTTCAGCAAATAATTGAGAGGACTGACATACTATGAACATAATTATCCCATGGGGCAAGGATTAAGACTGAATAAGAGTATGGTGGTTTGAATAAATATGGTGGCCATAGACTTATGTATTGCTCATAGGGAGAGGCAATATTGGAGGGTTTGGCCTTGTTGGAGTGGGTGTGACCTTGTAGAAAGTGTGTCACTGTGGAGGCAGGTCTGAGGTCTCATATATGTTCGAGCTGTTCCCAGTGCTATGGTCAATTCCTGCTGCCTATGGATCAACTATAGAACTCTCAGTCCTTTCCTCAGCACCATGTCTGCCTGCATGATGCAATACTTCCCACCATGATGATCAAAAACCTCTGGAACTTCAAGTCAGTCCCAGTGAAGTGTTTTTCCTTCATTAGAGTTGCCATGGTTGGTGCTCCTTTCCTGCCAGGGAAGAACTTGTCTGCAGGGAGTGCTCTGACACCGGGACTCATGTGACATCACCATTTTCTTTCTGGTGACTCTCTAAGGCAGGACCAGCCAGGAATGCACAGGACACAGAAGAAGCAGAGCAGCTGGGACAGGGTTCCTACTACCTCCATCGAAACCTAGGAGGTGGGAATGTTCCACAGCCCTCTGTGCCCTGGTCTTGCCAGGACACAGCTGCTCTCCCAGGAGGGTAGATACAGGCTTACAGAACCACAAGAAGAACAATCTCTAGTCAGAGACAGAAAGAACATCTAACACCAGTGATTACCACATGGCAAAAGACAAACACAAGGTTATTACCAACAGAAACCAAGACTACTTGCCATCATCAGAAACCAGTACTCCCACAACAGAAATTTCTGGATACCCCAACACATTCAGTAAAGCAAATTTTGGATTTATAATCATATCTCATGATGCTGATTGATGATTTTTAAGGACAATTTTAACTCCCTTAAAGAAATGCAGGAGACCACGGGTAAACACTTAGAAGTCCTTAAAGAGGAAACACAAAAATCCCTTAAAGAATTACAGAAAAACACAACCAAACGAGTGAAGGATTAAAAAAAAAAACCCATCCAGGATCTAAAAATGGAAGTAGAAACAATAAAGAAATCACAAAGGGAAACAACTCTGGAGATAGAGAACCTAGGACAGAAGTCAGGAGCTATATATGGAGGAATCATCAACAGAATGAAAGAGATAAAAGAGAGAATCTCAGGTGCAAAAGATACCATAGAAAACATTGACAAAACAACCAAGGAAAATGCAAAATGCAAAAATATCCTAACCCCAAAACATCCAGGAAATCCAGGACACAATGAAAAGACCAAACCTAAGGATAATAGGTACAAAAGAGAGTGAAGATTTCCAAATTAAAGGGCCAGTAGATATCTTCAACAAAATTATAGAAGAAAACTTCCCTAACCTAAAGAAAGAGATGTCCATGAACAAACAAGAATCCTACAGAACTCCAAATAGTTTGGACCAGAAAAGAAATTCCTTCCATCACATAATAATCAAAACACCAAATGCACTAAACAAAGATAGAATATTAAAAGAAGTAAGGGGAAAAGGTCAAGTAACACATAAAGGCAGACCTATTAGAATTACACGAGACTTCTCACCAAAGACTATGAAAGCCAGAAGATCCTGGACAGATGTCATACAGACCCTAAGAGAATACAAATGCCAGCCCAGTATACTATACCCAGCAAAACTCTCAGTTACCACACATGGAGAAACCAAAGTATTCCATTACAAAACCAATTTAAAACACTATCTTTCCCTGAAGATATCCAGCCCTTCAAACGATAATAAAGGGAAAACATCAACACTAGGAGGGAAACTACACGCTAAAGAAAGGCAAGAAAGGATTCTTTCAACAAACCTAAAAGAAGATAGCCACGTGAACAGAATCCCAACTCTAACAACAAAAATAGCAGGAAGCAACAATTACTTTTCCTTAATATCTCTTAATATCACTGGACTCAATTCCCCAATAAAAAGATATAGACTCACAGACTGGCTACACAAACAGGACCCAACATTCTGCTGCTTACAGGAAACCCACCTCAGGGAAAAAGACAGGCACTACCTCAGAGTGAAAGGCTGGAAAACAATTTTCCAAGCAAATGGTCCCAAGAAACAAGCTGGTGTAGCCATTCTAATATCTAATAAAATCATCTTTCAACCTATAATTATCAAAAAAAGAGAAGGAGGGATACTTTATACTCCCCAAAGGTAAAAATCTACCAAGATGAACTCTCAATTCTGAAAATCTCTGCTCCAAATGCAAGGGCATTCATATTCATTAAAGAAACTTTAGTAACACCCAAAGCACACATTGCAACACACACAATAATCAAGACACAACATTTTCCTGAATAAAGGAAACCTAGAAAGAGACAGACACTATCTCAGAGTAAAAGGTTGGAAAACAATTTCCTAAGCAAATGGTCCAAACAAACAAGCTGGAGTAGCCATTCTAATATCGAATAAAATAGACATTAAACCTAAAGTTGTCAGAAAAAAAAGATAAGGAGGGACACTTCATACTCATCAAACCTAAAATCTACCAAGAAGAACTCTCAATTCTGAACATATATGATTCATATTCAAGGGATTTAACATTCATAAATGAAACTTTAAAGCTCAAAGCACACATTGCACCTCACACTATAATATTGGGAGACTTCAACACACCACTCTCAGCATTGGACAGATCATGGAAAGAGAAATTAAACAGAGACATAGTGGAACTAACAGAAATATGAAACAAATGGATTTAACAGATATCTGTAGAACATTTTACCCTAAAACTAAAGAATATACATTTTTCTCAGCACATCATGGTACCTTCTCATCAACTGACCATATAATTGGTAACAAAGCATGTCTCAACAAATAAAAGACAATTGAAATTATCCCATGCATCATATCAGATCACCACGGACTAAGGCTCATGTTCAATAACAACATAAACAATAAAAATCCCACATACAACTAGAAGCCGAGAAACTCAATGATAGCTTGGTCAAGGAATAAATTAAGAAATAAATGAAAGGCCTTTTAGAGTTTAATGAAAATGAAGCCACATCATACCCAAACTTCTGAGATACAATATATAAACAGGCTGAGAAAGAAATTAGGGAGAACCCCCCCTCACAATAGTGAGAAATATTATAAAAAGTACGGCCGGGCGTGGTGGCGCACGCCTTTAATCCCAGCACTCGGGAGGCAGAGGCAGGCGGATTTCTGAGTTCGAGGCCAGCCTGGTCTACAAAGTGAGTTCCAGGACAGCCAGGGCTATACAGAGAAACCCTGTCTTGAAAAACAAAAAAAACAAAAACAAAAACAAAAACAAAAAAAGTACGTTGGTATGACTCTAACTAAGCAAGTGAAAGATCTATATGGTAAGAACTTCAAGTCTCTGAAGAAAGAATCCGAAGAATTCAGAAAGTGGAAAGATATCCCATGCTCATGGATTGGCAGGATTGATATAGTAAAAATGGCCATTTTGCTGAAAGCAATCTACAGATTCAATGCAATCTCCATCAAAATAACAAAACAATTCTTCACCTAGTTAGAAAGGGCAATTTGCAAATTCATCTGCAATAAAAAAAAACTAGGACAGCAAAAACTATTCCCAACAATAAAAGAATTTCTGGTGGATTCACCATTCTTGACCTTAAGCTGTACTACAGAACAATTGTGATAAAAAAAACTGCATGGTTCTGGTACAATGACAGACAGGTAGATCAATATAATAGAGAAGACCCAGAAATGAACCCACACACTGTTTATCTCTTGATCTTTGACAAAGGAGCTAAAACCATACAGTGAAGAAAAGACATCATTTTCAAAAAGTATTGATGGTCCAACTGGAAGTTAGCATGCAGAAGAATGTGAATTGATCCTTTAATTTCCTTGTACAAAGCTCAAGTCCAGATGGATCAAGAGGCTCTACATAAAACCAGAGACAGTGAACCTTATAGAGGAGAAAGTGGGGAAGAGCCTTGAACATATGGGCACAGGGGGAAAATTCCTGAAGACGAACACCAATGGGCTGTACTGTAAGATCAAGAATTGACAAATGTTATCTCATAAAATTGCAAAGCTTATCTAATGCAAAGGAAACTCTCAATAAAACGAAAAGGCAACCAACAGATTGGGAAAAGATCTTTACCAGTCCATTGCCAGTGGTATTGCAAGATGGTACAATCACTCTGGAAATCAATTTGTAGTTCCTCAGGAAATTGGACAAGGTACTACAGGACGATCCAGCAATACCACTCCTGGGAATATACTTAGAAGATTCTCCAACATATAATAAGGACACATGCTCCACTATGTTCATATCAGCCTTATATATAGTAGCCAGAACCTGGAAATAACCCAGACATCCCTCAACAGAGGGATGGATATAGAAAATGAGGTACATGTACACAATGAAGTACTATGTAGCTATTAAAAACAATGAATTTATAAAATTCTTAAGCAAATGGAAGATGTCATCCTGAGTGAGGTAGCCCAATCACAAAAGGGCACACTTGATATAAACTCACTGATAAGTGGATATTAGACCAGAAGCTTGGAATACCCAAGATACAATTTGCAAAATACATGAAACTCAAGAACAAGAAAGACCAAAGTGTTCATACTTCGATCCTTCTTAGAATGGGGACCAAAACACACATGGAAGGAGTTATAGAGACAAAGTGTGGAGTATAGACTGAAGGAATGACCATCCAAAGACTGCCCTACCTGGGGATCCATCCCATATACAACCATCAAACCCAGAAACTATTTTGGATGCCAACAAGAGCTTGATGATATGGTCCTGATATAGCTGTCTCCTGAGAGACTCTGTCAGTACCTGCCAAATACAGAAGTGAATGCTCACAGTCATCCATTGGACTGAGGACAGGATACCCAATGGAGGATCTAGAGAAAGGACACAGGAGCTGAAGGGGTTTGCTGCCTCATAGGAGGAGCAAAAATATAAACCCCAGAACTCCCAGGGACTAAAGCACCAACCAAAGGGTGCACATGGAGGGACCCATATCTCTAGATGCATATGTAGCAGAGAATGGCTTTATGGTACATCAATGAGAGGAGAGGTCCTTGGTCTTGTGAAAGGTCACTGCCCCGTGTAGGGGAATGCCAGGACAGGGAAGCAGGAGTGGATGGGTTAGTGCACAAGGGGAGAGATTATGGGATAGGGGGTGTTTTGGAGGAGAAATGAGGAAAGGGCATAATATTTGCCATGCAAATAAAGAAATCATCTTATAAAAAATGATTACATAAAAGAATGGAAAGAAACTTTAATCAGAAAAAAAATCCCTTCCTGTCAGCACCAGTACTGCATCACTTTGTGTGCAGAGTGGGCAGACACCCCCATGTTTCCTAGAGGACTCACCACACGATCTTAGGACCACCAATGAGTGGAATACAACTTCTGTTCCATTCTAATTGCACAGGACCTGAGATAGCATTATGGAATCAGAAAACCTGGCCTAACCAGGGTCAAAAATTCCCTTCCGGTTGGCACCAGCACTGGGTAACCTTGTGTGCTGAGTCGGCAGACACCCGCAAGGTCCCTAGAGGACTCTCCATGCAATCTTAGGACCACTGACCAGACAGCTCCACGCTTCTCAAAGGAGACACCAATTCCAAACACTGTAACATGCCCAGGATCTTTGACAACAGGATCCCAGGATAAAAGGAGCTTGGTCACACCAGTATTTCAGGATCTCAGGGGAACTTGACTGCCAAGAACTCTGACACACCCAGAATCTCAGGTTCACAGGAGCCCACAAGCAAAGGATCACAGTGAAAGCTGGACTCTGAGGAGTCCTGAACCAACTGGAATTATAGGAAGGACAAGCTCCAATTAGATATATTGAGGACAGCAAATACTTGAGATAATCAGATGGCAGGAAGCAAGCTTAAGAACAGAAACAACAGAAACCAAGGTTACTTGGCATCATCAGAAACAAACTCTTCCAGCCATAGAAAGTGCTGGATACACCATCACACCAGAAAAGCAAGACATGGATCTAAAGACACTTCTTATGATGATGATGGAGAACTTTAAGAAGGAAATACAGGAAAACACAGGTAAACAGCAAGAAGCCTTTAAAAAGGAAACACAAAAATTCCTTAGAAAGTTACAGGAAAACACTACCAAACGGTTGATGGAATTAAACAAAACCATCCAGGATCTAAAAACGGAAGTAGAAAAAATAAAGAAAACCCAAAGTGAGACAACCCTGGAGATAGAAACACTAGAAAAGAAATCAGGAACCATAGATACGAGAATCAGCAACAGAATACAACAAATGGAAGAGGGAATCACAGGTGCAGAAGATTCCATAGGGAACATGGACACAACAATCAAAGAAAATGTAAAATGCAAAAAGATCCTAACTCAAAACATCCAGGAATCCAGGACACAATGAGAAGACCAAATCTACAGATAATAGGAGTACATGAGAACTAAGATTTTCAACTTAAAGGGCTAACGAATATCTTCAACAAAATTATAGAAGAAAACTTCCCAAATCTAAAGAAAGACATGCCTATGAACATACAAGAAACCTACAGAACTCCAAATAGGCTGGACCAGAAAAGAAATTCCTCCCGACACATAATAATCAGAACAAAAAATGCACTAAATATAGATAGAATATTAAAAGCAGTAAGGGAAAAAAGTCAAGTAACATATAAAGGCAGGCCTATCAGAACTACACCAGATTTTTCACCAGAGACTATGAAAGCCCGACTAGCTTTACCACGAATCCCACCCTTCAAAGGATAATAACAGAAAAAAAATACAAGGACAAAAATCACATCCTACAAAAAGCAAGAAGGTAATCCCTCAACAAACCTAAAAGAAGACAGCCACAAGAACAGAATGCCAACTTTAACAACAAAAGTAATAGGGAGCAACAATTACTTTTCCTTAATATCTCTTAATATCAATGGACTCAACTCCCCCAAAAAAGGCATAGTCTAACAGACTGGATACACAAACGGGACCCAAAATTTTGCTTCTTACAGGAAACCCATCTCAGGGAAAAAGACAGACACCATCTGAAAATGAAAGGCTGGAAAAAAATTTTCAAGCAAATGGACACAAGAAACAAGCTGGAGTCCCATTCTAATATCAAATAAAATCAATTTCCAACCAAAAGTTATCAAAAAAGACAAGGAGGGACACTTCATACTCATCAAAGGTAAAATCTTCCAAGAGGAACTCGCATTTCTGAATATCTATGCTCCAAATGCAAGGGCAGCCACATTCATTAAAGAAACTTTAGTAAAGCTCAAAGCACACATTGCAACTCACACAATAGTATTGGGAAACTCCAACACCCCACTTTCATCAATGGACAGATCGTGGAGACAGAAACTAAACAGGGACAGAGTGAAACTACCAGAAGTGAAGAAACAAATGGATTTAACAGATATCTACTGACCATTTTATCCTAAAAAAAGGATATACCTTCTTTTCAGCACCTCATGGTACCTTCTGCAAAATTGACCATATAATTGGTCAAAAAACAGGCCTCAACACATACAAAAATATTGAAATTGTCCCATGCATCCTATCAGATCACCATGGACTAAGGCTGATCTTCAATAACAAAATAAATAATAGAAAGCCAATATTCACGTGGAAACTGAACAACACTCTTCTCAATGACACCTTGGTAAAGGAAGGAATAAAAAAATAAATTAAAGATTTTTGGGGGTTTAATGAAAATGAAGCCACAACATACCCAAACCTATGGGACACAATGAAAGCATTTCTAAGAGGAAGACTCATAGCTCTGAATGCCTCCAAAAAAAAAAAAAAAAAACTAGAGAGAGCACACATTAGCAGCTTGACAATACACCTAAAAGCTCTAGAACAAAAGGAAGCAAATTCACCCAAGAGGAGTAGAAGGCAGGAAATAATCAAACTCAGGGGTGAAATCAACCAAGTGGAAACAAGAACTATTCAAAGAATCCACCAAACAAGGAGCTGGTTCTTTGAGAAAATCAACAAGATAGACAAACCCTTAGCCAGACTCACGAGAGGGCACAGGGACCGCATCCTAATTAACAAAATCAGAAATGAAAAGGGAGACATAATAACAGATCCTGAAGAAATCCAAAACACCATCAGATCCTTCTAAAAAAGGCTAAACTCAACAAAACTGGAGAACCTGGATGAAATGAACAAGTTTCTAGACAGATACCAGGTACCAAAGTTAAATCAAGATCAGGTTAATGATCTAAATAGTCCTATATCACCTAAAGAAATAGAAGCAGTCATTAATAGTCTCCCAACCAAAAAAAAAAAAAAAAAAAAGGCCAGGACCAGATGAGTTTAGTGCAGAGTTCTATCAGACCTTCAAAGAAGATCTAATCCCAGTTCTTCACAAACTATTCCAAAAAATAGAAACAGAAGGTACTCTACCCAACTCATTCTATGAAGCCACAATTACTCTGGTACCGAAACCACAAAAAGACCCAACAAAGATAGAGAACTTCAGACCAATTTCCCTTATGAATATCGATGCAAAAATACTCAATAAAGTTCTTGCTAACCGAATCCAAGAACACATCAAAACAATCATCCATCCTGACAAAGTAGGTTTCATCCCAGGGATGCAGGGATGTTTCAATATATGGAAATCCATCAACATAATCCAGTATATAAACAAACTCAAAGACAAAAACCACATGATCATCTCGTTAGATATGGAGAAAGCATTTGACAAAATCCAACAAACATTCATGATAAAACCCTTGGAAAGATCAGGAATTCAAGGCCCATACCTAAACATGATAAAAGCAATCTACAGCAAACCAGTAGCCAACATCAAATAAATGGTGAGAAGCTTGAAGCAATCCCTCTAAAATCAGGAACTAGACAAGGCTGCCCCCTTTCTCCCTACCTATTCAACATTGTAATTGAAGTTCTAGCCAGAGCAATTCAACAACAAAAGGAGATCAAGGGGATACAAATTAGAAAGGAAGAAGTCAAAATATCACCTTTTGCAGATGATATGATAGTATATATAAGTGACCCTAAAAATTCCACCAGAGAACTCCTAAGCCTGATAAACAGCTTCAATGAAGTAGCTGGATATAAAATTAACTCAAACAAGTCAATGGCCTTCCTGTACACAAAGGATAAACACCCTTCTCAATAGTCACAAACAATATAAAATACCTTGATGTGACTCTAACTAAAGAAGTGAAAGATTTGTATGATAAGAACTTCAAGTCTCTGAAGAAAGAAATTAAAGAAGATCTCAGAAGATGGAAAGATCTCCCATGCTCATGGATTGGCAGGATCAATATTTAGTAAAAATGGCTATCTTACCAAAAGCAATCTACAGATTCAATGCAATCCCCATCAAAATTCCAAATCAATTCTTCAACAAATTAGAAAGGGCAATTTGCAAATTCATCTGGAATAACAAAAAACCTAGGATAGCAAAAACTCTTCTCAAGGATAAAATAACCTCTGGTGGAATCACCATGCCTGACCTAAAGCTGTACTACAGAGCAATTGTGATAAAAAAAAAAAAAACCTGCTTGGTATTGGTATAGTGACAGACACGTAGACCAATGGAATAGAATTGAAGACCCAGTAATGAACCCACACACCTATGGTCACTTGATCTTTGACAAGGGAGCTAAAACCATCCAGTGGAAAAAAAGACAGCATCTTCAACAAATGGTGCTGGCACAACTGGCAGTTATCATGTAGAAGAGTGCGAATTGATCCATTCCTATCTCCTTGTTCTAAGGTCAGATCTAAGTGGATTAAGGAACTACACATAAAACCAGAGACACTGAAACTTATTGAGGAGAAACTAGGGAAAAAAAACCGAAGATATGGGTACAGGAGTAATTTTCCTGATTAGAACAGCATTGGATTGTGCTGTAAGATCGAGAATCGCCAAATGGGAACTCATAAACTTGCAAAGCTTCTGCAAGGCAAAAGACACTGTCAATAAGACAAAAAGGCCACCAACAGATTGGGAAAGGATCTTTACCTATCCTAAATCAGATAGGGGACTAATATCCAATATATATAAAGAACTCAATAAAGTGGACTCCAGAAAATCAAATAACCCCATTAAAAAATGGGGCTTAGAGATAAAGAAAGAATCTTCACCCGAGAAATTCCGAATGTCAGAGAAGCACCTGAAAAAAATGTTCAACATCCTTAATCATCAGGGATATGCAAATAAAGAACCCTGAGATTCCACCTCATAACAGTCAAAATGGCTAAGATCAAAAATTCAGGTGACAACAGATGCTGGCGAGGATGTGGAGAAAGAGGAACACTCCTCCATTGTTGGTGGGATTGCAAGCTTGTACTGGAAGTCAGTCTGGCAGTTCCTCAGAAAGTTGGACATAGTACTATCGGATGATCCCAAAATACCTCTTCTGGGCATATATCCAGAAGATGTTCCAACCAGTAAGAAGGACACATGCTCCACTATGTTAATAGCAGCCTTATTTATAATAGCCAGAAGCTGGAAAGAACCCAGATGCCCCTCAACAGAGGAATGGATAAAGAAAACGTGGTATATTTACACAATGGAGTACTACTCAGCTATTAAAAAGAATGAATTTATGAAATTCCTGGGAAAATTGATGGACCTGGAGGGCATCATCCTGAGTGAGGTAACACAATCACAAAGGAACTCACACATTTTGTACTCACTGATAAGTGGATATTAGCCCAGAAACTTTGGATAGCCAAAATATAAGATACAATTTGCTAAACGCATGACACTCAAGAAGAATGAAAACCAAAGTGTGGACACTTTGCCCCTTCTTAGAATTGGGAACAAAACACCCATGGAAGGAGTTACAGAGACAAAGTTTGGAGCTGTGACGAAAGGATGGACCATCTAGAGACTGCCATATCCTGGGATCCATCCCATAATCAGCTTCCAGAAGCTGACACCATTGCATACACTAGCAAGATTTTGCTGAAAGGACCCTGATATAGCTGTGTCTTGTGAGACTATGCCGGGGCCTAGCAAACACAGACGTGGGTGCTCACTTTCAGCTATTGGATGGACCACAGGGCCCCCAATGGAGGACCTATAGAAAGTACCCAAGAGCTAAAGGGATCTTCAATCCTATAGGTTGAACAACAATATGAACTAACCAGTACCCCCCTGGAGTTTGTGTCTCTAGCTGCATATGAATCTGAAAATGGCCTAGTCGGCCATCAGTGGAAAGAAAGGCCCATTGGTCGTGCAAACTTTATATGCCTCACTACAGGGGAACACCAGGGCCAAGAAGTGGGAGTGGGTGGGTGTGGGAGTGGGTGGGGGAGCATGTGGGGAATTTTGCGATAGCATTGGAAATGTAAGTGAAATAAATTCCCAATTAAAAAAAGAAAAATAAAAAGAAATAAGTACCTGGTAGTGTGGTTAATAACTAGATGAACCATTATAGGCAAACCTTTTTTCTACATAGAAGCTAATTACTTTTGACATATAACAAATGAAATTAAATGGCAGCAGCAATTTGGTAGAGAATATTTTATTTTATTTTTTTTTAATCTCAGAGAGCAAAATCAGTGTCATAGAGAGGCACGGTAGCACAAGTGTTCCACCTGTGATGGTCGCAGTGCATGATGCTGTCTCTTCTTATACTATAAGGCATAAAACAGAGAGGTGCACCCAAGGAACAGTGAAAAAAACACATTCAAAAGACTTCCTGTACTGGTTATGTTTACCAGTCAGGCATGCTGTATGCCAAAAGACTCAATAGCATTCAAATGAACACACCAACTTGATATAAGTAATCAAAATATAAGTTCTGTGGGACAGTCCATATGCAAAAACACTATATATCTGTCAGCAAGGAATGAGAATTCCTGCAACTGATTCTTTCATCAGAAGGAGGCTAATGGGCTTCCATGCTTTTAAGTATACTGTGATAGCTCATTACAAAATGTTTATTCATTGGATTGGTAAGATGGCTCATTGAGTTAAGGTGCTAACTTCCAAGTTTGACAACTGAGGTTTAACCCCTGGTTATGTAGTGTTACAGGAAAGACTAGCTCACATAGGTTTCCAGTGCATGTCATGTCACGTGTTTCCTGTTCCCAATAAAAAAGATGAGTGCATTTTGAATGATATGTTACATGAGAAAGCTTCTGTGTATTTAAATGCTACATATATTATTTCATTTTTTACTAATTCTATTTATCTCTTTGTTAGAAAAGAACCCTAGTATAATATTGAATGGGAATGAGAAAGAAGAGATTTATGTCTTGTATGTGACCCTAGGAAGAATATTGTCTACTTGTTAAATATTAAGTATGATATTGGCTACAAAAATTTGTACATTCATTTTTATCAGCTAAAAAGTTATAATTTATTTTTGATTTAATGGTAATTTGGCTTTTAGTATAAAATAGGTACTGGGTTGGTCATATTCATTTTGGCATATGTTGATATGAAAATATAATTTTTCTTTAGCCTGTTGATATGAGAGATTATATTAATTTGTGATTGTTGAAACTGCCTATGTAGGTATAACTAGTAAGAACTTTTCTAATAAATTCTTTTAAATTTGGAAAAAAAAAAGTGTAAAATTCACTAACTGCAAATTTTCCCAAAAGAAAGTAATATACAGAAAAAACTCCTGTCTTTGCAAATTTCTGCAGAATTCCAGGACTTCCCATCCTACCTACTACAGATGAAATCATGTGTTATCTAGTGTGCCACTGTCACTTCTCATGGAATGTAAAGGAAAAGGCTTTGTTGTGTCCCTTCCAATAAATCCTGAGTCTGATACAAGGCTGTCTCTTTGCTTTGGCTCACACAGACCATGAGAAGCATAAGTGAAGCATGAGTAATCAGTCTCCAGTCACATATCTACTGTCTCTACCCTGTGGCCTTCTCAGCTGTCTTTGGAGCAGGGAGGAGCTGATGTTAATCTTGGTCATCCATAGCGTAACAGAACATCTTGTTCAGGAAGCAAAAAAAAAAAAAATGGACAGTAAGATTTGATTTCAGAACTAAGAAAACTGTCTCTGGAGAATTATTGCAGAATTCCACATACTAGACAGGAAATAATGTTTTATGATATGCCACTTTCACTAATCTGGTAGGTAAAATAACCCTGTTTTGCTTCATCCTCCAGTTTAATAGACACTATATAGAACTCAGGGTTCACTCTGTTCAGATAGTCCTTGATTTCAAACAGCATCAGCATCTTTCTTTCACCCTACCAAATTGTGCTCATCAGAGAAAGAATTCTTGCAGGTATTGGCTTCAGATATTGGATATTAGGAACAATGCTGTCACATGGAGATCATCGTAACCCCTAGCCTAGATAAACTGACCAAATACATCTCTTCCAGTCATAGTTCTATCAGTTATTTGCTCTCTACCTTCCACCAGTGAGATATGCCTCTAAAAGTATCCATCTAGCAGTCTTGGAGACATTCATCCTTGGATTCTCCTGTACAAGACCCAAGTTCACTTTCTAGCACTCCCGTGGCAACTCATAAACATCTGTAACTTTACTTCCAGGATTCCAGTGAGGTCTCTGAGCTTTGTGGGCACCAGGCATGCATGTTGTGTAGAGATAATCATATACTCTAAATAACTAAGCATGAATATTTCAAGATATAAACCTGCCATCTGCATTTCAGAAAATATCTCTCATGGTGCTTACCTGTTTGAGAAAATGCATTACAGGACAATAGAAAAAACAGTGGTTTTGTTTTAAATTTGTGTGTATTACATACCCTTCACTATACTAGTTCATTCTGAAACTCATCCCTTGAATTTCATCCTTTTCTTTAAGGCCCTGTAGCCCATGCAGTCACAAACACCTGGAAAGACTAGACTGTTGGGAGTGATCTTGTTTGAACATTAACTGCCCTAAGTGCTTGCTGACACAAAGTCTTGCCTTCTATGGGAAAATCCTAGCCCATCTGAGTACAAATAAACATAGATCTTGAAGTCAGCGAAGAACAAATAGCTATAAATCTTGTGGATGGGTGCCTAATAACCCATTCTGTTCTGATCTTCCCATTGAACTATTTACCCATGAACAGGCACATTACAAAGAGACAAAGCAACCCCCTTCCATCTGCTTACTGCTCTTGTGAGTATATAACCTGTGTGGGAAAAATAAAAATTTGTCAGCTTGAACAGACCTCTTTACTTGCTGTCCGTTCTTCATGTTTCTTGTCCCCCATTCTCTTCCATGTGTCCCCCAAGTCCCTGTCGACTGTCCCACGGGTCGGGACACTGGACCCTATTATGGTCCTGTGTGGGTAGTTGGTTGAACTCCAATCATGCACCAGACCTGATGTGTGAGATTTCTCTTCACACATCAAATTCTGAGGACAGTATCAGGGTGCTGTTCATGAAAATAAATGGGAAGTTTTATTCTGTCCTGATGTAAGATACCTTTGAACAGTAAAACTTTGCAGGACACTGAACTAGGCTAATCAATAATAATTAGTGAAGCTAGAGGTACACAAAATTGTAGTGCCATTGGAAAGGAGAGACATTGGAGTACCTACTTCAACTCCTATGTCTGTACCATCCATCTCTGAAGCTCAGCTTACATGTGATAAAGACTTATTGTCTCACCCGGAACAAGGGGCCCATCATCTCAGGTAACTGAGTTCCTCCTTCATTTGCCTAAGTCTCCTTCTGTCTATTTCCTAAGAGAATTATTGGGTTTGGAGGTAAGATGGACCAATTTTGGATTAAAGAAACCTTTGCAAGATTCGGTCCCACAGGGGGCCATCATCTCCCTGTTGCCTACACAGCTCTGCTACCCAAGTTCTTCAAAGCAAGTGATAACTTCAACAGAGGGCAATATTAGTTTGTGAGCCTAAAACTCAATATTCAGACACTTTATTGTGGTCAGATCATCAAAGCCTCTCACATACACAGGCTGTTTGTATCTGGAGCACTGTGTATGTGACTCTCAATTTACTCAGTGTCACAATGAATGGCTTATGGTTTTATGAGTATTGAATTTGGAACCCAGTGAGTGTCAACAGAAATGTCAGAAGCAAACTGAATGCTGGCTGAGAGTAAATTTGGTACCTTCATGACTGTAACTGCAAGCATGAAAAGAGTAGACCATGAACTCCCAGTTAGTTCAAAGACCATGAACATTTCTTGGGTTTATGATCCAAACCACTCACAGTCACAGGAAAGTTGAAACTGGCAACCTTTGATGGCTCAATCCAAATGTATTTTTTTCTTGCATTACAACAGTAATGAGGTTGAGGGGCCATTATTGTTCGAAATAAAACCAGGTTTCTCCCAGTAATGAAGGAATAGGGGCATCTCAGGCTCAGTCTTAGTGAACAAATGAGAGTATAGTTCAATCATTTTTGTGTGTGCTGCCAGGGCATTGTGTATGGCATACAGGCAAACTCCCACTAAGCTACACCCTGATCTGCCTCTAAAGTTATTGCATTGATATACTCATTCATTGTTCCATTCACTCATTCATTCACCCACATATCTGAGAGTTTAAAGGTACTGGATCTTCCCAGAAAGGAACGCAAATTTTGTTCTTCAAAATGCTCTACTTACAATGGATTGTAAAGCAGATTGTCATCAAGAAGATAAAGCCAAGGGATGACTGGAACTACAAAGGTAACAGAGTACAGAAATGAAACAGAAGAGCTAGAGAGATGGCGAGGTGGTTAAGAATACTAGTAGTTCTCTCAGAACACCTGAGTTCAGTTTCCAGAAACCATCTTAGGAGAATTCACAACCTCAACTATCTCCAGATACAGGTAATTACACATAGTCCCCTGTCCTCAGAGGGCTCTTGAATTCACATTGTACTAAAGCATACACACAAAAGAATAATGTAATTTTTTTATAAAATGAAATGATTAAGACATGAGGCAGGGATTCTACAGGAAGTGTTAGGGTAGGCATCTCTCTACCCCACAAATGTTCTTGATTGAGCATTTGTGAGTGAGCAAAGATTTGAAATGTAGTCAGATGAAATCTATTCAGAAACCTAAGAACATATTTCAGTACATGGTAAAAGACATATTTAGAATCACTGATTGAAAAGAGGTCATGTCATGTAACCTTTCTCCAGTTCTATAGATGCACCCAGATGCAAAGAGGAAGGCAGAGAAATGAACACAGATGAATAGGACTTAGGGTTCTACTCTCTGTCCTAATTCATGGGTCTTCAAGATTCCACTCTCTTTATTCTAAGTTCACTTTCATTTTATTTTTTAAAATAGATGCTTAAAGATTAACTTACACTTATGGGAGTTATGCCTGCATGTATTCTTTTGTGTTAATGCTATATTGTGCCAACTGAGCTTAGAAGAATGTTCAGGTTTCCTAGAACTGTAGTTACAGGCAGTGGTGATATGTCATATATATGCTGGGTACCCATGTCCTTTGAAAAAGTAGCCAGTGCCCTTAAACACTAAGTCATCTTTCTTGATTCTAGCATGATGTTCAATGGTCTTCTCCCCATACTGCTCAACATACTGTTGGATCATGATAACTCAATGAAGCTGAAGGGGAAAATGTTCAAGTTGTTTTTAATGTGCCAGAGAATATTGAAGACTTTTACTGATACAAAAGGGAATGTGCAATTGACAGGGATGAACTTGCACATTTTGTAAACGCCAACACTCAGTGTTCTGGGGCCTGTATACAGTGTCAGAGAGACAATGTACGCCAAAGGGTGCCTAATGTTTCAGAATGCCACCCTGATGAGAACAGAAATTTTTACCATACAAATATGGATTCTGAGGTAAAACAAACAAACAAACAAACAAAAAACCACATGCATTTCACCATGTCAACAGTTCAAGGCTCTTTTTGATCTCTGAGGGATACAGGTGGTGTTTCTACATAGTAAAACAAGAGAAACATGTCTGGATTTGCTTATTACCTGTCAGTTGTTTTTATATCCACACTGGGGTTGAGTATTTAGTGAGGAGATACCCAGTGAAGGAAAATTGTAATATCAGATATACTTTTTCTGAATTTGTTCTGCTGATAGGAGGATGTCAGTGTGATATTTCAGTCAAATAATTAGAATAAGCCAGATTTTATGTCCCTCACCATAAATATGGACCAAGAAAGCTCTTTGGATTTCAAGAATGGTCTGTCTGAGGGAAATACCAAGTCTAATTAGAAGGTAGGCCACTAGGATGTCCTGGCTCCTGGTCAGTATCCCAGACTCCTGAGTTCAAGTTACTCTGGGAGAGTGTTGGTAAGGGTGGAACCTGTTAACTGAATAGACTGATTTATTAGCTGTCTGAAACTCCTAGTTCATGGAACCAGCTAATGCACTGCCATAAGTCCCTCAAGTAAGATCACCATGGCATGTACTTCTGAGTCTCAGCAAAAGGAGTACAGCTGCCCAGGTGCCCAAGTCATTGGTCAATTGATCTGATGGCTTATGAAACTTGGCAAAATAGTCAAGATACCCAAGGGAGGAACAAAAGATATAAGTCCTCCTTACACCACAGTATCCTCAGTGATTAAGTCTAATGCAGTCTGTCCTTCAGCAAATAGTGACAGACACTGCTCATCTAGACAGCTGTCCTGTCCCATGATTATGTCTTGGTCATAATAAGATGACATTGTAGAGATTTCAACATTTCCTAACCATGTGTCCTCTACTTGGGAAACTGATATACAAAAAGAACTCCTGCCTCTGGAGAGTTTCTGCAGAATTCCAGGACTCTCCAACCTACCTACTACAAATGAAATCATGTGATATCTGATGTGCCACTGTCACTCCTCCTGGAATGTAAAGGAGAAGATTTTGTTGTGTCTTTTCCAATAAATCCTAAATCTAATACAGGGCTTGCTCTGCCCAGGCTCACTCTGACCATGAGAAACAGATGTAATCATGAGAAATCTGTCTGTAGTCACATATCTACTGTCTCAACCCTGGAGGCTATCTCAGCTTTCTGTGGAGCATGGAGGAGCTGATTTTAATCTTGGTCATCCATAGCTTGAGAGTATACCTTGTTCAGGAACCAAAATCAAATGAACAGTTAAATTTGACTCCAGAACTAAAGCACATGTCTCTGGAGAGTTTCTGCAGAATTCCACAAATAATATGATAAATTATTTGTTTTCTTGTGTGCTACTGTCACTTCTGCAACATTAAAGACTTGTCTTTGCTTTGTCCCTCCCAGTGTATCATTCATCCAACATAGGGCTCTCTCAGAAGCTCACTGATTTTAAACACCTCATGTTTGTTATGACTCATCTTGCATAGTTACCTGAATTCTAGTCTCATATGTGGTTTATGTACACACATAAAGTCATGAGGACAGGTGTGGGTGCTGCTCACAAAGCTTAAAGGGACATTTTTTTCTGTTCTACCTGTAATAGAGTTATTAACACTAAGTTCTTGTAAGTTGCTGGCCTAGGCTATATACTGGAGATCAGTGCAGTTAGAGGAACACAGAATTCTCTGGCTTGATACAAGCAGTGTGTCAGTAAGGATAGTGAGTGTCCATGGAGCCTTGCCTTCAGCTCCAATGTCTATAACATCAATCACAAAGACTCAGCTTACACGTGACATGGACTGTTTCTCCATCCCAGCTCAGGGGGGATTATCATATTGTAGAACTCGGGTCCTCCTGCATCTGCCTGAGTCACCTCTATCTAGTTTACTGAAGGCATGTATTGGGGGTGGACTGAAGAGAGACAACACTGGATGAAAGAGGCCTTTGCAAAGATAAGAGATCCCACAGAGATCCATCTTCTTTCTGTCCTGCCTTCAATATATTGCTCCCCAAGGCCAACATTACAAGTGACAACACCACCTCAAAGAAGGGAACATTAACTTGTAAACCTGAGTCTCATTGTACAATATGCATATGGTAGTCAAATCATCAAAGCCTCTCACAAGATCAGAAAGAAACACTACTTAATCCAGTATCACAGTGAATGACTGAGGACTTTATCAACGCTGAAACTGGAACCCAGTGAGTGCCCGCAGAAATGACAGACCCAACCCAAATGGTAGCTGAGAATAAATTTCATTCCTTCTGATTTTAACCACCTAATCACAAGAGTATACCATGAACACCCAGTTCCTCTTGAGTTAATGAACCAAAGCACCAACATGTACACCTAGGTTGAAATTAACAACCTATGTTATCCCAAGCCAAAACTTTGCAGCCCAGGGCTGGGTCAAGAATAGGGTTGAGGTTCCCTTCCTGTTTACATTAGAACCAGGTTATACCAAGTTATGGAAGAATATGGGCATCTAAGACTCAGTCTTAGTGAATACATGAGAGTAAAGTTCAGTCTATTTTGTGTGTGCTGCCAGGGCCATGTGTATAGTTCCTAAGTATATTCCCACCAACCTACACTGTGACCTCTAGTTGAGATCCATATGTGGTTGTGTCCTAGCTAGAGAAATACTGTGGCTTGCTCTTTAACAGCTCTTCTCCTACCCTCTTTTGATATCAAAAGTGGCTATAGAAGTAGCTATTTCTCTCTTTTCTTAATGTTGCCCTAATGCTCCTTTAATAACATCTTAGACTTTTATTTCTACTCAGGAACAAGAATCTGCTTACCTTTACCCATGATACAGTTCTAATGGTCTTATTGATAGTGATCTCCAGGATCCTTATGAAAACATGTTTACCTGTATATCATTATTTACAACAGGGACCTCATGGCTACCACCTCCATAGCTCTAAGATCAGCATCAATAGGACTATATATAACAAAATTACATACTCTGCTGAGTGGATTTGCAGAAAGCTTTGGGATAGAGTCTTTTGATTTTCTGGTAAGATGAAGAAAATGTTTTCTAGTCTGTGTGAGTGCAATCAAGTCTCAGTGTTCTCCCGAGCCTCCTGATGTAGCCATCAGTTGTCTCCTGTCTTTGTCTTTCTGATTCTTCCAGGTTCAGTCTGATGTGGGGAGTTACAGCATATCTCAGACAAGTCAGTGGGACATTTTAGGTGAAGGTAGGAACCTTGAGAAAGCAAGTAGATTTCTTTCTGTCAGTAAGCCATGTCTTTCTGCCTCCTGCATTTCCTTTTATGACTTCTTGACCTAGTAGGAACACTCACTGTTTTTATTTTATTTTTTAATGAAATTATTATTTTTATTAGGTATTTATTTCATTTACATTTCCAATGCTATCCCAAAAGTCCCCCCATGCTCTCCCAGCCACTCCCCCACCCACCCATTCCCACTTCTTGGCTCTGGCGTTCCCCTGTACTGTGTCACTGTTTTTCAACCTGCTCATAGGCAGTCAAATGACATGAAAATGCACTGTAGATGGGGGGGGGTAAAAGCAGCCCAGAGCTCTGCTCCTAGGTCTGTTCCTGTATTTCCTGTACACTGACTCACCTTTGATGCCATTTTCATTGGAAGAGGAAGTGAAGGTGCCAGGCAGGCCTGTCCTGAGTTAGAATAGACCACGATACTAATTTCACTACCTTTCTTGAGAATGAAAATGTCACTGATTGACACCTAAGAGTTCCATGGTTGAGAATCAGGGAACTGGGAAAGTAAATCTCAGGATGGGCTGCTTCTGAACTGAGTCCTGTCTCTGAAGGTCCAGCCGTCTGAGGGTATGTACAGGAACACATGTGATGGTCAGAGCCAACAGTGATGGGAACTTCCTTGGATAACAGGCAGCTTCCAGTGGTAGTTAGTATTTATTGTTAAATGTACACATCCTAAAGTCATAGGAGTGGGGCTAGAAGAGACTAAGTTGAGTCATTGTCTTTCATAGATCACATTGAAGGAATCTGTGGATTAATCTCTTGAGTGTCTTAATTGAAGTAGGAGGTCAGAGGCTACTGTGAATGATGCTATGCCTATGTAGGTGGTTCTAGATTGTCTCAGAAAGATAGTAACCCAAGTATCCCTGAGGAGGGAAAGAGACAAAGACAGAGACAGAGACAGAGAGACAGATAGAGACAGAGGGGGAAGAGAGACAGAGAGAAAGAAGGAGGGAGAGAAATAAACAAAGACATAGAGACAGACAGAAACAGAGAGACAGAGACACACAGAGAAGGACTTGAATGACACATTAAACAACTTTCCTCCTCTGTTCCTGACTCCAGATTCTTGTCTTTTATGTGTACCTTAATTTCCCTCAAGAATTGAATTGACCTCTGAGTCTGGCCTGCAAATTCTTTGCTCTCTTAAGCTGCTTTTGATCAAGGTGTTTATCGTACAGAAGAAAGTTAGAACAATCAGGGTTCTTTTTGGCTGGATGTCAAGCATATTCATTTATATCCTATATGATTTCCTGTTTGTATGCAAATCACAAAGCACCATATGTTCATATAAGGTCTTATGAGGGCCTGCGGAGTCTTGTGAGCTTTATTGCTCAATGTGCAGTCTGGTGGACTGTGACATAATGAGAGGAAAGGGGAAAAGCATAGGGGACAGGAGATACAACCCATTTTATTATAGGAGGAAATCCTACCTAGGAGGAGACTCAGATAAAAGGGAGGAAGCTCAGCAGAACTGACAGTAGAACAGAGTGCAGAAACAGCACAGGAGCTGAACCTTTTCACTGAGGGAGCACGGAGCAGGTGGAAAGTAGCAGAGGTTATGATGAACTCTGATGCCCTTTCCTGTAAAGACTGTACATCCTGGCAGGGGCTCCTGCTCACAGGTGAGGAGGCCATTCTTTGGTACTGAGTGGAAGAAGTTCAGAACCTTGCTGAAGTCCCTGAAGAAGATAGGAACCTTTGGTAGACTCGGGATTTGGGGAAGAGGACATAGACAGGGAGAGGCACGCCACTGCCGGCAGTGACACAAGATAGTATAATGGACAAATGACACCATTGATTTCTACTCCAAGTTAGTCGCATAAACAACTATTTAATGAGGACTGATGTCCCCAAACTTGAGAGGGTGGCTGGCCAATTAAAAAACAAACTAGGGAGAGACACTGAGATGACTTAATGGTAGTGCCACTGGCTGCTAATCCTCAGACATCATTTGAATTCCCAGCATTTACAAGGTGTCTGACTTACAAGTATGTGCTGTGTATACATTCACCTATACACAAATGCACACAAACACACACATATATAAGCATTCACCTTCCCCACACATACAAACTATACCAAACTCTTGTACTAAAGGTGTCATTAATTTAATATTTTAGCATTTTGTAAAGATACTCCTGGTATGTATAGCCCTGGTACATGCATTTTCCCACTCATTCAAAGGTATCCAAGCTTTTATCAGTTCTGGGCATTCCAAAGATAGCAGGCTTGTCTTCGTTCTAATAAAGTCCTAGACTAGTGGACTGTAAGTTAGACCAGAAAGACCATCTTTAAGAAAAATCAGATAACTCAGACTAGAGAGAGAATACAGAAAAAAAGAGAAAGTGAAGATCTCTAGATTAAGAGTTAACAGGAGACATCTTCTCAGTCCAAGTATTATGAATGTGAGCAGAAGGTGAGGGCAGTTTGGGGAGTCCTTAAGATACCCAAGGAGAGAGTTCCATACATAGAAAGGAACAAGTTCAGGGCCACTAATGGATCAGAGGTAATTTTGCTCACCCCTTTAAAGTACATTGGTGCCATTCTCCCTACCTAGCTGGGCTTATTGATGATCATGTCCACTCAGGACACAGATTTCATCTTTTCATCAAATGCAGTGGTCCCAATGTTCATGGAATTTCTTTCTTCCCTTCTAGTCTCCATTTTAACATGCTGGCTGCTTCCCACTACTGCCCAGATCACTATTGAATCAGTGCCTCCCATTGCTGTTGAAGGGGATAATGTTCTTCTGTTTGTGCAAAATTTGCCAGAGAATGTTCAAACCCTTTCCTGGTACAGAGGAGGTAAACTGCTCAAGATGTTTGAAATTGCAAGACATGTGATAGCTACCAATTCTAGTGTGATGGGACCTGCACACAGTGGTAGAGAGACAGTGCTCAATAATGGATCTCTGATGATCAAGAATGTCACCAGAAAAGTCTCGGGATACTACACTCTACAAATACTTGATACAACCTCAAGACGTGAAATAACACGTGCAGAATTCTTTGTACAGAGTAAGTAAAAAATTTTTGTGAAATCTGTTGTTGGGTGGGATTCATTCCAGTATACATTCAGAGGACTGTCAGGCCTGAAGTGGATCTACCTCCCCTCTGCATTGTGTCTCCATGTTGTTGTTTGAAGATTTAGTGCAGGACATGTATTTTGGGTTTCATAGACCAGAATCCCTCATTTGACGGCACCTGCAGAGAGGAGGACTTGTGCAGAGTAACTCAGAAAAAGATGTCAGTGTCAACCATGAACATGTACCTGAATTGAGGAATAGAAGAGGAAACTATGGAATCATCAGTGACCCTACATCCAGACCTCTGTCCAAGACTCAGTCAAAGTGAGGGAGGACAGCAGAGTTGATATTAGAGCAGGCTCAGAGGTACTGGGGGAGGTGAATGTGTTCTCCAAGGAAGGAGAACAGAGCAGACATCAGAGGTTGTGGAGCTGCCTCCTTAATCTCCAAGCAAATGTACACATGGTGGCAGGAAATCCTGCTACACATGCCCACACAAATCCCAATCCCTTTCTTGGAGGAGGTTAGCTAAATGATTGTCTAGAGAATCCTGGAGAGAAAAAAGGCTTCAGAGGAGACTCAGAGTCTCTGTTTCCAACACGAGATGAGAAGACACAACAAGGTAGACAGCATCTCTACAGCTAGGAGCTGTCAGTGAAAAGGAAATGGTAAGATGAGGAGATAAAAGTTGTATTGTTCATTTATCAAGTTCAATAATCACCTCGGCAAGTATATTCTAAAGACTAATGTCCTCACCTATGACAAGATGACTCTTCAAATGAAAAGCAAATTGTGAGATGACTCAGTGAATATGAGTACTTGCTGTCATCCCTGATGACCTGAGTTCAGGAGAGAACTTAGTCACACAAGATGTCCTCTGACCTATACAAAGATACTGTGGCATGCACCCACTCACTCATACACTGATACATGCTTGAGTGCATGTTCCATTCCCTAACACAAAGAGCCAATAAAAATAAATTCAATTGGGGAGTAAAACTTTAATTATCTTAGAATCTGAGAATTTGGTAACTCAATTCATGGACATACAGTGACCTGGAGCACCCATCTATCTATCCATTCATTTATCCATTGAGCCCTTTCTAGGCATTGGATCTTCCAAGGTTATCTGTCTGATCTCAGGCCACAAAATCTTCTCCTGGATGGCAAGAAACATGAGCAAGGGCATCGAGAATGCACCATGAAAGGTCCAGTGCAAAATATGTGAGTGTGTAGACCCAGTTCCTTTCAAGGAACATGGTGAGGGAGGCACTGTCCTCCACCCACAGTGTGTCTGAGCAGAGATCTTTGGGCAGTGAAGGGTGAGTCATACATACAGGGGAAGGAAATGTCACATACAATGTCACACAGTTCAAGGACACTGAAGGCACGGAACCTGTGTTGCTGATCTCCACCAAGTAGGGTAAACACGCCTTTACCCACACATCAAGGCTGAGTGATGGACACAGCTGCTAAGAACACAGAGACCCTTCTTCCCACCACATGCAAATAAATCACTTTTGATGGTTTCTTTCTATTTCCTTTTTTTCCCTCTAGGCCCAATTTTAGGCTTCAGAAAGCGTCCTACTTCTTCTCAACTTAAAATTGAGTTTGTGCCATCTAGGATTGAAGAAAACGATGATATTCTTATGCTGGTTTATAATCTGCCAGAGAATCTTCAAGGCTTTGTCTGGCACAAAGGGGTATTACCAGTTGACCATTTTAAGATAGCAAGCCATTCATTCCTCACCAATTCAACCATGATGGGGCACACATATTTAGACAGACTGACAGTATGCAGTGATGGATCCCTGGTGCTCTCGAAGGTCTCACAGGAAGACACAGGACTTTACAGCCTACGAACCATACCTGTGGGTTTGATATCAGAATCTGCCATTGTGTACCTCAAAGTAAACAGTAAGTGATTCTTTGTGATTCCTGGGTGATGGTGGGGTTTATTCTTCTCTGTATACCTAAGAAGGTTGGCTTGGACTATACCTTCCTATCCTCTGGACAGTGTATTCTCAGTTGGGTTGGACATTTAGTAAGAAACATACATCATGGGGGCAAACAGAAATAGATCAGAAGCCTTGATCTGACTGGAACCTGCAGACAGTAGTATAGTAACTTGGTCCAATGATGTCATCCTCAGCTCAGACACTCTTGGACCTCTCCCTGAACATGGAAATAAGCAAGCTTTGTGAAATTGCTTGAACTTGACTACCTGCTAAAGATGACTGGAAGCAATGTGTCATTCTACATCCAAATCTTAGAGCCTGTGGAACAACCCAGTATCTGTCATGACAATCATGATTAGGCTAGGTCTTTTGGGAATCTCCTTTTCCTGAGATTCAACATGGACAGAACAGCTGGACATGCACCACACTGACTGTTCTGATAGACTTGAGACTTCACAGGAAAGTTTGGATCCCCAAGTGAACATAGGTCCTCTTGGCAACTGCTCATCCTTAGTTCAGCCTAGGGAAGTCTCTTCTTTAGGCAAATGATTAGATGCACTCCTGATTTTAACAGCTCTTCAGTTCAGGACATTATTAATATTTGAATTTCACTTATATAAATGGAAATGATGTTACCATGTATACTATTGTAGGGAATCTGTGAGACAGCAAAGACACTAGTTGAATAAAGTTTACACAGCCTATGGTTGGCATATCAGAAGTACAAGATGTCTATGTATAGGCACATGCCCAACTTATCCATCCTATTAGGTCTTATCAAGTATCTGTGGGTCAGAGGAGTGCTGTGTGTTCAGAAATTTTCTCTTTAGGCATCAGTGTCTCACAGGGAGCGTCTGGTCCAGGCAGTGGAAGCAACAAATTGACAGTTTTGACTTTGTAATAAAGCCTTAATTGAATTCTGAACCCTCCTCCAGTCTAATTCTCCTACTCCGATACTCTGGGCTTCAGATCAGAGATTTCTTCTTGTGGTGGGTTCATGCCTCTTGAAGCATAGGGAGAAGGCTTTGCCTCACACACTCTCACTGTCAAGTAGTCCTACTTTTGTTTCTGACTATTTAGATTGGTGTTGGTATGTGTAATAAGACAAGAGACAGAAAGAAACACATCTTGCAACTCTATATTGAGTCCCCAGAGGCTAAAGGTAGAAGGATGAGGCTGCCAACACCAATATCTTGCTTGTTTACTCCTTTCCACTTTTGATGTCATCTTCCTCCTAGTGTGGCTCTCCATCTTCCTGTCGGTTTACACAAATGAGGTGACACAATCAGTGTTGTCTAATGGCTTTACCACATGTATCTATACCTCATATTGTCACACTGACTCAAAGTGACTCCTGTCATCCACTGACATAATTTAAAACTCCAGAAATGATTAATTCCATTAGACTGTATATTCTGAAAGCATTGGATGCAACTTGGTTTGTTATTCCTGGGTCTTAGGAAGTGGAAGAAAGAAAGTGCCTCTTATTCTGAGGTTGGCCCTGTCCCTCTGTGCCTCATAGTTCATGGAGGCCAGGACAGAATTCTTCTAAATAGACACTAACCATGACATTTGACACTGCTGAACAGTTTGTATTGTTTCTTATTTTACCCAGTAGAGAAATCTTACACTCACATGCACCCTCTGGTCAGTGCTGTCCCCAACAG
Source organism: Mus caroli (assembly GCF_978045245.1). Taxonomy (NCBI): domain Eukaryota; kingdom Metazoa; phylum Chordata; class Mammalia; order Rodentia; family Muridae; genus Mus; species Mus caroli. The sequence continues at coordinate 125,823,139 of NW_028227263.1, read as the reverse complement.
GATTCACACTCAGGTATCCCTTTGTTCATGGATTCACCAGCTTCATGCCAATTTGTAACTTCTACATTTAATCAAAATGGGACCCTACAGCACTCAGAGATTGATCTAAGGCCTTTCTGTGCTCTTAAAAAATTAGTCATTGCAGGAATTGGTCTTATATCCTGGCTGTACCTAATAATTTTTACATATTATAGCCTGCTTGCAGAAAGGAAGATAGTTTAAGAGCCATGTGTATCTCTCAGCTCAATAGATGATTGAAACAATGAATTCCCTTCCAAAAAAAGAGAATCTCCCCCAGAGGTTTCATGATGAGAGAAGGAAGAAATTCCCCTAGCCAAAGGGGAATTTTGTCTTCAGAAAGAGATTTCACCTTACCACGTCACAGTATGGGACGGGATTAAACCTAGACAATGATGCGGCAGGGTGTGTGGGTTTATACCTTGGTTGGGACTGCTTAAATGTATTTATCATTAGTTTTCTATTTAAATGTTCATCTCAATTCAGAACATGGAAGACAGGCTTCAGGCAATCAACAACCACCACATCAACAAAGGATGTCGAAGAAACAAATACAGAAGTTGGACATGTGCTTTTCTTCTGTTTCTGTTACAATCTATTACAATTAAATATCTTTGTGCTTACCAGTATTCTTTTAGTTCTTTTAATTTCCTTATTAAGAATGGGTAATTGATCCAAGCTTGTGACTCATGATTAGAACCCAATCAAGTTCAGTAACAACATAGAGAAATTTCCTGCAACAAATTCCTATTGGTAGAAATAGCTATTTCCCCAGGTCTCCATAATGTGCCAGTTTCCCCCAGCATAAAATACTCCCACTATATCACTATCTAGGGATCCTGAATTCTGCAGGGCTGACATGTACTTAAGACTAGGATGTTCCAAGCTGGGGTTTCTGCTAATTGATTTGGCTCTTGGTTGAATGATACAACGTTTTTATCTAGCCTTCAAGCCCTGATAACACAATCCTATGCATGACACATTATATCCATAAGACTTCCATAGGATTTTAGACTTATAAAAATGTTCACTTTCAGTGGCATATAGACTTTCCTCAGTATTTTTCTCTCTTTATTGCATTCTCAAATCTTATGCTGTATTGATTCCTTAATTTGTTTACATCTTGTACTTTCTTGTAATTAATTAATCAGTTCATATCTATCCCTTTTGATTTGTTTGGCTATTCTTTCTCTCTCTCTCTCTCTCTCTCTCTCTATCTCTCTCTCTCTCTCTCATACACACACACACACATACACACACACACACACACACACACCTTGGGCTGCCTTGGAAGTCACTACACTGGCCGTGAAATTACAAAGATGTGTTTGCCTCTTCCTCCCGAAAGCTGGAGGGAAGGGCAAAACCTGAAAGAGCATGCAACACATTGCCTGGCTCCCTTTGATATCTTTGTTTTGGAGTGTGTCTACTCCCCTGATATTTGAAACCATTACTTTAGGATGGGTGATTCTGGGAGGACTCATTATTTTGGTATTCACACTCCTTGCAGCTTAAATTCTTTTCTGATTTTTTTTTCCTTTTTTTATAGAGAACTTATACCTTTGCATGATCATATGTGATCTTACATATCTCAATTTTCCTCAGGAAAATATTCCTGTATCTCACTATTATATCACTTTTCCAACTACATGCCTTCTTTTAAACCACAAACACTTCCTTCAAAAGAAGGAAGACAAGGATTCTTCTTTATGAAGAAGATATTTTCTTATTATTAGGATTTTGGTGGAAGAGTTTGTTGTAAAATTGACAAAAAATTAATCCCTACCATGTCCCTGACAGTATAATACTATTTGTTTACTGAAAGTATTGTTTTGAGTCCCTGTATCCTTCCATCAGTTCTTACAGTGGTTTTGAATTTCACTTGACAATACTCATGAAAATTCAAGCCAGACAAATTCCCTGCATGGAGAGAGAGTGTGGGTATGTTAAATATGAAGTTCTACCATGAGTTGAGGATTTATTGATAACTGCTGAATTCAGGGAGAAGAAATAGTTTTATTTAAGGGTGTGATACTTTGACAATGTTTCAGTGAAAGGTCCCATATCCAAGAATATGTGGACACAAGTTTGTACCTGATGAATTTAAAATAATGAAAACAAAATTGACTGGGTTTGAAGAAGGGATGGGTCTTTAAGGCATGATAGGAGTTAGATAAAAAGTACAACTTTTAAGATTCTTAAAGAAATAATAAGAGTATTTTCTATCTTCTGAAAATTATGCCTGTATCCCAAAGGTAGCTGTGATTCTAACATAGTATTGACATTTTCTATATTTTTATAAGTTTGCACACAATGTCACAATTTTCTCTGGTATGGATCAGGACACTTTGATGTGCCAAACACAAAATTATTTCTCATCGATGCTTATATTTCATTTTGTAAAAACGCAATTTAGTGTATCACTTGTCTATTGATTTAAATTGCTCCTGGTTTATAATTATTGCTCTAAAATACTGATTTACACACTGCAGAGTACACACACACACACACACACATACACACACACAAGAGCATACACACAGGCATACAAATGAAGACATAGCATACAAACACAATAAAAGTATCATTAGAGAAATGCCCAGACTTGTGGGACAGTCGAACAGGGACTTGAGAGGTACCTGGAAGAGAATGGGGTACAAGAAATGTGAAGAATGAACAGCAGGTCAAGAAGCCTGATCAAGCTGAAATTTTTTTTATTTTTTCCCACACAGGTTATATACTCATAGGAGCAGGAAGGGGTGTGAAGTAGGGTGACTTAGTCTCTGGGTGATGTGCCTGTTCCCAGGAACAGGATATTGACTGGGTAAACAGTTCAGCAGTAAGATCAGAACAGAATGGGTTATTAGGCACCTGTCCACAAGATTTATAGCAATTTGTTCTCTGCTGACTTCAAGATCTATGTCTATTTGTACTCAGCTGGGCTAGTACTTTCCCACAGAGGCCAAGACTTTGTACCAACAAACAATTAAGGCAGCTAATATTCAGACAAGGTTTCTCCCAACATCTCCCTCATTTTCTTAGTATAGAAGGACCATGGTGATTTTAGTCTTTGCTAAGGCAGGGATAGAGGTGTGACCTCCCATGACTAAATGGAACCTTGTAATGGTTCCAGTCCTCCTGATGTTGTCTGGTGAGGTGTGGGGTACATACCCATCCTGATGTCTTTTTTCTTGGAGAGGGGAGAATTTGGACATCAACCTGTGCAGGCAGGCTTGTCCCTCAGGGAACCCAGAAAGATATTTTCAGTTTTTGCTTTACATTCCCTTGCAGGGCTTTGCCTCACAGCCCAAGCAAGAACTTAGTTCACCAGTCAGAGGGGGTTCTGGGTGGCCCCTCTCTATTTGGTCCTGGGGCAGAAGTAACCATTAAATAGGTTGGGTGGAGATGGATTTTGTGAATAACAACCTCATGTTAAATCTCTTGGTCCTCCATAGTTATCATAGCTATATGATAATGTACCTGGGTAGGTTTTGCTGCCAAATCATCTCAATGACATTTCACAAAATTGGTAAGTCTGTTTAAGGGCCCAGGGGCCAAATGAAATAAGCAAAAACAATCCAACTAATGGTTCCAAAATGGAAGGAAGTAGGGTTGACAACCACAGAGAGGTTGAAAACCAATTTTTATATCAGCCCCCACCCCTGTGTGTGTGTGTGTGTGTGTACATGTCTTTTCTCTAAGCCTTCTCTGACATTTCTCATACTTTCATTGACCATCCCTGTCTTGTCTACATAAAAGCATCATTTTTCCTTAAGAGCTGCACACAGCACTCCCTGCTGTAGAAAGAGTAAGTCAAGTCCTCTGCGATTTTGGATGACAACTTGAGCTAAGGAGGAGAGGGAAACAGAGAGGTCGTCAATGCCTTGTAGGAGACACTGAACGTCTATCAATGGTGACACTGAGGTCTTGATACCTAGACTTGGAGAGAACATATAAGGAAATGCCAGTCCCCGCACCCATGGCGCCAAGACCTAGGAAACTGAAATGGTGAAGGCAGGTAGGGGCACTCTTCTCTGGTGGGCCAGTGAAGTGAGGGAATCAGCAGGCTGATCCCACAAATGAAAAACTCTTCTGAATGATAATAAATCAATCAAGGGACCAATTGTACAAGAATGGGGAAAAATCATAACGTTTCACAGAAAAGGCACTGGCTGAAATTCAAGAGATGAGGCTATCAAGGCAAACCCACCAAGTATCATTTTGAGGAACTAAATACTGGATTACAAAGATGGGCATACTGTGGAGGAGGTATATCATGAGTCGCTCAGAGGCCCAGTCCTGAGAAGTGAGAGAGAGAGAGATAAACCATTCCACTCTCTAGGTTGCCAGCAGCAATGGTGGCAATTATTTGTAGGGGCAAAACAGCTAGGAACAGCAACGCCTTCATAAAAAGGTGGTTGAGAATGGCAACACAGCCAGCAATTATCAACAAGGTTAGGGGAGGTGGCATTGAGATTAAGTAAGGTTTGATTCACTAAAGTGAGGATAAAGTTTTTGGTCTGAATGGAGGCGGGGAGGATTGGCTATGAGAGCAAAGGAAATTTTTGAGGAAAAGGTATGAACAGTTTCTGTAAAATATGGAGGGTCACATTTTTGGGGGTGGCTGCAGTTTTTTGGGTGGCTGCAGCTGCGAGACTAAAACAGGGTTGGGACCAATAGGAACTGGCAATTTGGCATGAACTGGTTCTTTGAGAGCTTAATGGTAAATGTGAGGACAGAATCTGTTCCTGATTAGTGGACAAGGGAAGGCATCAACCTAAAGTGACATGGTTAGAATTTTTACAGAAAGGATTGGTATTTTAAGAATTCTTGGGGCATGAAAAATTCCTGGAAACGGTAACATAATCCCAGGAGCAGGTAGGATTCCAATAGGCTGCCCCTGAGGTCTCACAGCCTCAGCTGGCACAATAAAGATCAGTTTTGCCACCACACTTATGATGGAGGGCGTGGCCACGGTGGTACACTGGGCAAACGTAAAAATCTGTATCTTGAAGTAAGGTTCACCTGAAGGAATTATCATAGCCAGGTTTGACTGACCGATGAACCCATAACAAAGGACATCCCTTTTTGGCGAGAGTCTGGGGCTGCTGCCAAACTAATGTGGGACTCGAACCCATGACTCTGGGATTAAGAGCCCCATGCTCTACCGATTGACCTAGCCGGGGTGTTTGTAATTAAAGCAAGTCTTTTGAGAGGTACTGAAGCCTGCCCTCTTAAGGGTAGCACCAGAGCCCATACACAAAGGTGGACATATTCTGCCAGTGACTTAGAACAGTGGTGTTTAAGAATATCTTGGCAAATAGGGACAAAGCTGTTTTCAAAGGTAAGCTGTTTAATAAAAGGCTTCTCGGGCTCTTGGACCCCAAAGAAGCACTCAGCAATCTCTGTATTCTGTCCTGAGCGGTGACCTTGAGCTTTGGAAGCATCCGGGTGAACCCCAGCAAAGGGCACCATGCTGGCGCTGGCAGGCAGTGGCCTGACTGCTCTGGCAGGGGCGACCGGTTGGATTCCGGGCTGGGAGAGACAGAGTGAGAGAGAGGGCTGGGCACCATCAACCACAGAAGACAGAGCGGGAAAAGGTTCCTCTCTTAAAGGGGAAGGAGGCAGTGTATGAGTCTCTTGGTTAGTGGAAGGAGGAAGGGAGATGGATTCTTTAAGAGACCACTCTCCCTTGCACACCAAGCATTGGTGATCTGGCCAGTCATGGGTGGTTTTAAGAATATCCTTGAGTTTCCCGGCCATAGGAAAGAGCTCCACCCGGCCAATGAGCACTTTGCCTGAGCATCTGCAGAAGACATCTTGGTTCCGGGACACAGCCGAGAGTATTCTGCACAGGTCAGAGTACAGAATACAGAAGCTAAAAGCTTCTGGGACAGGCAGGAGCCACAGAGCTTCTAAGGCAGCCCCCTTTTTGGGCGCAAGACACCTGGTCACTTTCCCGGCCAGAGCAAAGGGATCAGTCCGGCCTGTGAGCAGCAGACATCATGGTTCCAGGACTCCTACGAGTGTATTCTGCACAGCTCCACAGATTACCAGATGGCGAAAGGCAAATGTAAGAATCATACTAACAGAAATCAAGACCACTCACCATCATCAGAATGCAGCACTCCCACCCTACCTAGTCCTGGGTATCCTAACACAACCAAAAAGCTAGACCCGGATTTAAAAGCACATCTCATGATTATAGTAGAGGACATCAAGAAGGACTTTAATAACTCACTTAAAGAAATACAGGAGAACACTGCTAAAGAGTTACAAGTCCTTAAGAAAAACAGAAAAACACAACCAAACAGGTAGAAGTTCTTCAAGAAAAACAGGAAAACACACACAAACAGGTGATGGAAATGAACAAAACCATAGTAGACCTAAAAAGGGAAGTAGACACAATAAAGAAAACACAAAGTGAGGCAATGCTGGAGATAGAAATCCTAGGGAAAAAATCTGGAACCATAGATGCTAGCATCAGCAACAGAATACAAGAGATGGAAGAGAGAATCTCAGGTGCAGAAGATTCCATAGAGAACATCTGCACAATAATCAAAGAAAATGGAAAATGCAAAAAGATCCTAAATCAAAACATCCAGGGAATACAGGACACAATGAAAAGACCAAACCTATGGATAATAGGAGTTGATGAGAATGAAGATATTCAACTTAAAGGGCCAGCTAATATCTTCAACAAAATTTTAGAAGAAAACTTGCCAAACCTAAAGATAGAGATGCCCATGGTCATACAAGAAGCCTACAGAACTCCAAATAGACTGGACCAGAAAAGAAATACCTCCTGACACATAATAATCAGAACAACAAATGCACTAAGTAAAGATAGAATATTAAAAGCAGTAAGGGAGAAAGGTCAAGTAACATATAAAGGCAAGCCTATCAGAATTACACCAGACTTTTGACCAGAGACTATGAAAGCCAGAAGAGCCTGGACAGATGTTATACAGACATTAAGAGAACACAAATGCCAGCCCAGGATACTATACCCAGCCAAACTCTCAATTACCATAGATGGAGAAACCAAAGTATTCCACGACAAAACCAAATTCACACATTATCTTTCCACGAATCCAGCACTTCAAAGGATAATAACAGAAAAAAAAGTACAAGAACAGAAATCACACCCTAGAAAAAGCAAGAAAGTAATCCCTCAACAAACCAAAAAGAAGACAGCCACAAGAACAGAATGGAAACTCTAACAACAAAAATAAAAGGAAGCAACAATTACTTTTCCTTAATATCTCTTAATATCAATGGATTCAATTCCCCAATAAAAAGACATAGACTAACGAACTGGCTACACAAACAGGACCCAACATTCTGCTGCTTACAGGAAACCCATCTCAGGGAAAAAGACAGACAGTACCTCAGAGTGAAAGGCTGGAAAACAATTTTCCAAGCAAATGGGCTGAAGAAACAAGCTGGAGTAGCTGTTCTAATATCAAATAAAATCAACTTCCAAACCAAAGTTATCAAAAAAGACAAAAAGGGATACTTCATACTCATCAAAGGTAAAATCCTCCAAGAGGAACTCTGAGAATTCAGAATTAAGAAATTATGAATATCTATGCTCCAAATGCAAGGGCAGCCACATTCATTAAAGACACTTTAGTAAAGCTCAAAACACACATTGCACCTCACACAATAATAGTGGGAGACTTCAACACACCACTTTCATCAATGGACTGATCATGGACACAGAAACTAAACAGGGACACAGTGAAACTAACAGAAGTTATGAAACAAATGGGCTTAACAAATATCTACAGAACATTTTATCCTAAAACAAAAGGTTATACCTTCTTCTGACCACCTCATGGGACCTTCTCCAAAATTGACCATATAATTGGTCACAAAACAGGCCTCAACAGATACAAAAATATAGAAATTGTCCCATGCATCCTATCAGACCACCATGGACTAAGGCTGATCTTCAAAGACAACATAAATAATGGAAAGCCAATATTCACGTGGAAACTGAACAACACTCTTCTCATTGATACCTTGGTCAAAAAAGGAATAAAGAAAGAAATTAAAGACTTTTTAGAGTTTAATGAAAATGAAGCCACAACATACCCAAACCTATGGGACACAATGAAAGCATTTCTAAGAGGGAAACTCATAGCTCTGAGTGCCTCCGAAAAGAAACTGGAGAAAGCGCACACTAGCAGCTTGACAACACATCTAAAAGCTCTAGAAAAAAAGGAAGAAAATTCACCCAAGAGGAGTAGACAGCAGGAAACAATCAAACCCAGGGGTAAAATCAACCAATTGGAAGCAAGAACTATTTTGTAGAATAGTTTGTGCAGAACTGGAATTAGATCTTCTATGGGGATAGTTATTCAAAGGATTAACCAAAGAAGGAGTTGGTTCTTTGAGAAAATCAACAAGATAGATAAACCCTTGGCTAGACTCACTAGAGGGAACAGGGAAAACATCCTAATTAACGAAAACAGAAATGAAAAGGGAGACATAACAACAGATCCTGAAGACATCCAAAACACCATCAGATCCTTCTACAAAAGGCTATACTCAACAAAACTGGAAAACCGGGATGAAATGGACAAATTTCTAGACAGATACCAGGTTCCAAAGTTAAATCAGGATCAAGTTAACGATCTAAACAGTCCCATATCCCCTAGAGAAATAGAAGCAGTCATTAATAGTCTCCCATCCAAAAAAGCACAGGACCAGATGGGTTTAGTGCAGAGTTCTATCAGACCTTCAAAGAAGATCTAATTCCAGTTCTGCACAAACTATTCCACGAAATAGAAGGAGAAGGAACTCTACCCAACTCATTCTATAAAGCCACAATTACTCTGATACCTAAACCACAGAAAGATCCAACAAAGATAGAGAACTTCAGACCAATTTCCCTTATGAATATCGATGCAAAAATCCTCAATAAAATTCTCGCTAACCGAATCCAAGAATACATTAAAGCCATCATCCATCCTGACCAAGTAGGTTTTATTAGAGGGATGCAGGGATGGTTTAATATACGGAAATACGTCAACATATTCCATTATATAAACAAACTCAAAGACAAAAGCCACATGATCATCTCGTTAGATATGGAGAAAGCATTTGACAAAATCCAACAAACATTCATAATAAAACTCTTGGAAAGATCAGGAATTGAAGACCCATACCTAACCATGATAAAAGCAATATGCAGCAATCCAGTAGCTAACATCAAAGTAAATGGTGAGAAGCTTGAAGAAATCCGACTAAAATCAGGACTGATAAGGCTGTCCACTCTCTCTATACCTATTCAACATTGTACTTGAAGTTCTAGCCAAAGCAATTTGACAACAAAAAGAGATCAAGGGGATACAAATTGGAAAAGATGATGTCAAAATATCACTTTTTGCAGATGATATAATAGTATATATAAGTGGCCCTAAAAATTCCACCACAGAACTCCTAAACCGGATAAACAGCTTCAGTTAAGTAGCTGGATATAAAATTAACTCAAACAAGTCAATGGCCTTTCTCTACACAAAGAATAAACAGGCTGAGAAAGTAATTAGGGAAACAACACCCTTCTCAATAGTCACAAATAATATAAAATATCTTGGCGTGACTCTAACTAAGGTAGTGAAAGATCTGTATGATAAAACTTCAAGTCTCTGAAGAAAGAAATTAAAGAAAATCTCAGAAGATGGAAAGATCTCCCATGCTCATAGATGGCAGGATCAACATTGTAAAAATGGCTACCTTGCCAAAACAATCTACAGATTCAATGCAATCCCCATCAAAATTCCAATGCAATTCTTCAACGAATTAGAAAGAGCAATCTGCAAATTCATCTGGAATACCAAAAAACCTAGGATAGCAAAAACTCTTCTCAAGGATAAAAGAACTTCTTGTGGAATTACCATGCCTGACCTAAAGCTTTACTACAGAGCAATTGTGATAAAAACTGCATGGTACTGGTATAATGGCAGACAAGTAGACCAATGGAATAGAATTGAAGACCCAGAAATGAACCCACACACCTACGGTCACTTGATCTTTGACAAGGGAGCTAAAACCATCCAGTGGAAGAAAGACAGCATTTTCAACAAATTGTGCTGGCACAAGTGGTTGTTGCCATGTAGAAGGATGTGAATCTATCCATTCCTATCTCCTTGTACTAAGGTCAAATCTAAGTAGATCAAGGAACTTCACATAAAACCAGAGACACTGAAACTTATAGAGGAAAAAGTGGGGTAAAGCCTTGAAGATATGGGCACAGGGGAAAAATTCCTGAATAGAACATCAATGGCTTGCACTGTAAGATCAAGAATTGACAAATGGGACCTCATGAAACTGCAAATCTTCTGCAAGGCAAAAGACACCATCAATAAGACAAAAAGACCACCAAAAGATTGGGAAAGGATCTTTACCTATCCTAAATCCGATAGGGGACTAATATCCAATATATATAAGGAACTTAAGAAGGTGGACTCCAGAAAATCAATGAACCCCATTAAAAATGTTGCTCAGAACTGAACAAAGAATTCTCACCTCAGGAATACGGAATGGCTGAGAAGCACCTGAAAAAATGTTCAACATCCTTAATCACCAGGGAAATGCAAATAAACAACCCTGAGATTCCACCTCACACCAGTCAGAATGGCTAAGATCAAAAATTCAGGTGACCACAGATGCTGGCGAGGATGTGGAGAAAGAGGAACACTCCTCCATTGTTGGTGGGATTGAAAGCTTGTACAACCACTCTGGAAATCAGTCTGGCGGTTCCTTAGAAATTTGGACATAGTACTACCGGAGGATCCAGCAATACCTCTCCTGGGCATATATCCAGAAGATGTCCCAACCGGTAAGAAGGACACATGCTCTACTATGTTCATAGCAGCCTTATTTATAATAGCCAGAAGCTGGAAAGAACCCAGATGCCCCTCAACAGAGGAATGGATACAGAAAATGTGGTACATTTATACAATGGAGTACTACTCAACTATTAAAAAGAATGAATTTATGAAATTCCTAGGCAAATGGATGGACCTGGAGGGCATCATCCTGAGTGAGGCAACCCAATCACAAAGGAACTCACACAATATGTACTCACTGATAAGTGGAGATTAGTCCAGAAACTTAGGATACCCAAGATATAAGATACAATTTGCTAAGCGCATGAATCTCAAGAAGAATGAAGACCAAAGTATGGACACTGTGCCCCTTCTTAGAATTGGGAACAAAACACCCATGGAAGGAGTTACAGAGACAAAGTTTAGAGCTGTGACGAAAGGATGGACAATCTAGAGCCTGTCATATCCAGGGATCCACAGCACAATCAGCTTCCAAACGCTGACACCATTGCATACACTAGCAAGATTTTGCTGAAAGGACCCAGATATAGCTGTCTCTTTTGAGACTATGCCGAGGCCTAGCAAACACAGAAGTGGATGCTCACATCAGCTATTGGATGGATCACAGGGCCCCCAATGGAGGAGCTAGAGAAAGTATCCAAGGAGCTAAAGTGATCTACAACCCTATAGGTGGAACCACATTATGAACTAACCAGTACCCCGGAGCTCTTGACTCTAGCTGCATATGTATCAAATATGGCCTAGTCCGCCATCACTGGAAAGAGAGGCCCATTGGACACGCAAACTCTATATGCCCCAATACAGGGGAACACCAGGGCCAAAAAATGGGAATGGGTGGGTTGGGAAGTGGGGGGGGGGAGATGATATGGGGGACTTTTGGGATAGCATTGGAAATGTAATTGAGGAAAATATGTAATAAAAATTTAAAAAAAAAAAAAGAATATCCTTAATGAGGGACCAGAAGTTAAAGGCCATAACAGGCATTTTTTAGGTCCAAATACTTTATAATAATCTTTGGAACAAGCACGAACTCTGTGCCACCTCTTTTCATCAATTGTTCCCTCATGGAGGAACCATGAGCAAATCTGTGCCACCAAATCTAAAAATTTCTTTAAATACTTTTTCTTAACTCTAGCTCCTCCAATTTTGAGGGACTCTTTAAGCCCTGACACTTAGAAAATGCGTGCCCCATGTCTTACCTTTATTATCCTAATATCTTTGCCATGCTATGTTCTGTCTCCCAGACTGTCTCGCTTCCGGTTGGACCTTGGCATCCTGCGGAAGTGAAGCTGCTATCAGGTGCTTCCTACATGAGGAGGTAGGCCTACCCTCCAATGATGAGTGGTGTTCTCTGTGACCCCATGGGGTCCCTGTTCAGGTGCCAGTTTGCATCTTCCCAAGGGACAGTCGAACAGGGACTTGAGGAGCACCTGGAAGAGAATGGGGGACAAGAAACATGAAGAATGAGCAGCAAGTCAAGAATCCTGATCAAGCTGAAAATTTTTTATTTTTCCCACACAGGTTATATACTCATAGGAGCAGGAAGGGGTGTGAAGTAGGGTCACTTAGTCTCTGGGTAATGTGCCTGTTCCCAGGAACAGGATATTAACTGGGTAAGCATTTCAGCAGGAAGATCAGAACACAATGGGTTTTTAGGCACCTGTCCACAAGATTTATAGAAATTTGTTTTCTGCTGACATCAAGATCTATGTCTATTTATACTCAGCTGGGCTAGTACTTTCCCACAGAGGCCAAGACTTTGTGCCAGCAAATACTTAAGGCAGTTAATGTTCGAACAATATCACTCCCAATTGAGAAAAATTAAAGCAATATACTTTCTGGCTTCTAAGCCTCCTCTCACATCTCTTGTGACTTCGGAAAATTGCAATGGCTAACTATTGTTGTGAACATGCCTTGGTTTAGAAGTGTAAGAAATGGTATTGGCTCAGGAGCCCCAAGAACAAGTTCTCAGCACAAATATTTATTTACCCCAGAAGAATAAAGGGCAGGGCATAAGAGACATACATAGGAAATATGGGATGAGGGAAAAGAGGAAGGAAACAAGGGATAGGGAAAAGGAGGGATAAAGGACTGCCTGTGCATAAAAAGACACATATGGAAGTATATAAAGCTTCAAGGAAATACTGTGTTACAAGGTTATTCTTATTTGTTCCTGTTAATTAGGAGAGGTAAGTGGTGGGGGGTTGATTGCTGGACTTCGATACTTTGATAGCTGGTTTTGGTAGTCAATCTTGGGAAGAGAAAGTGGTCAAATAAGGGAATAGATCCTGGTGGGTAACTTAGAAATGTAATATTTTTGGTAAGACAGAGGGAAATGATGAGAAGGGTGATGCCTGATAGAGCCATGATTGCCATGCTTTAGCTGGCCAGGTCTAAGGAAATTGTGGCACACCTCAGGTGTATCTGTGAGGCCATTTTATCAGATTACTAATTGAGAGGATATATATACCATAAAAGTGATTATCCCATGGCTCCAGCCAGGGACAGCAAGAACATCTAACACCAGAGATTACCAGATGGCAAAAGTCAAACACAAGAAACTTACCAACAGAAACCAAGACTACTTGGCATCATCAGAACCCACTACTCCCAGCACAGTGATGCATGGATAGCCCAACACACCTGAAAAGCAGACTAAATAAGGGTGTGGTGCTCTGAATGAATATGGCCCCCATAGAGTAATGTGTTTGAATGTATGACTCATAGGGACTGGCACTGTTGTGAGGTATGACCTTGTTGGGATAGGTATGGCCTTCTTAGAGAAAGTATGCCACTGTGGAGGCATGTCTGAGGTCTCATATATGTTCAAGCTACTCCCAGTGTGACAGTCTCTTCCTACTGCCTGTGGATCAACTGTAGAAGTCTGAGCTCCTTCCTCAGTACCATGTCTGCCTGCATACCACCATGCTTCCCACCATGATGAACATAAACCTCAAGAACAGCAAGTCTGTCCCAGTGTTTTCCTTTCTACATGTTGGAATGGGAAGCCAGGGCCACTCAGGAGTGCACAGGCCACAGAAGTGGCAGAGCAGCTGGAACATGGTTCTATTGCCTATGTCTTCAACCAGAACGTGGAGCTGATCCTCAGCCCTCAGTATACCATTGTGCCAGGGGAGAGTGCATATCCAGGGAGTTCTCTGACCCCTGGACTCAGGGAAGATCCCTATTTTCTCTCTGTGGGCCTAAGGTAGGACCAGCCAGGATTGCACAGAGAACAGAAGAGGCAGAGCATACAGGACAGGGTCCTTACTGCCTTCATCTGCACCCAGGAGTTGGGGCTGTACTAAAACCCTCTGTGCATTGGTCTTGCCAGGAGAGAGCTAGTCTCCCAGGAGTGCTGACACAGGCTTCTTGACTCACAGGAGGAACAAGCTCTAGCCAGAGACAGCAAGAACATCTAACACCAGAGATTACCAGATGGCAAAAGTCAAACACAAGAAACTTACCAACAGAAACCAAGACTACTTGGCATCATCAGAACCCACTACTCCCAGCACAGTGATGCATGGATAGCCCAACACACCTGAAAAGCAGGATTCAGATTTAAAATCATATCTCATGATGCTGATAGCAGATTTTAAAAGAAAATAATAACTCCCTTAAAGAAATACAGGAGAATGCAGGTAAACAGATAGAAGACCTTAAAGATGAAACACAAAAATCCCATAACGAATTACAGGAAAACACAACCAAAGAGGTGAAGGAATGGAAAAAAATGTCCAAGATCTAAAAATGGAGGGATAAACAATAAATAAATCAAAAGGAGAAAACTCTGGAGCTAGAAAACCTAGGAAAGAAATCAGGAGGAATGAATGCAAGCATCACCAACAGAATACAAGAGATGAAAGAGAGAATCTGGTGTGCACAAGATTCCATAGAAAACATTGCCACAACAATCAAACAAAATGCAAAATGAAATAGATCGTAACTCAAAATATCCAGGAAATACAGGACAAAATGAGAAGAACAAACCTAAGGATAATAGGTGTAGATGAGAAAGATTTTCAAATTAAAGGGCCAGTAACTATCTTCCAAAAATTATAGAAGAAAACTTCCCTAAAGTAAAGAAAGTTCTGCTCATAAACATAGAAGAAGCCTACAAAACTCCAAATAGTACCAAAGAGAAATTCCCCCAGTCATATAATAAACAAAACACCAAATGCACAAAACAAAGAAAAATACAAAAAGCAGTAAGGAAAAATGGTCAAGTAATATATAAAGGCAGACCTATGAGAATTACACCAGGTTTCTCACCAGAGACAATGAAAGCCAGAAGATCCTGGACAGATGTCATAAAGACACTAAGAGAACACAAATGCTAGCCCAGACTACTATACCCAGCAAAACTCTCAATTACCATAGATAGAGAAACCAAAGTATTCCATGACAAAACCAAAAACCAAATTTACACCATATCTTTCCACAAATCAAGCACTTCAATGGATAATAAAGGGAAAATACCAACACAAGGAGTGAAACTATGCCCTAGGAAGAGCAGGAAAGTAATCTTTCAAGAAACCTAAAAAAAGATGATTGCCACATAAACAGAATCCCGACTCTAACAAGAAAAATAACAGGAAGCAACTATTACTTTTCCTTAATATCTTTTAATATCAAAGGACTTAATTCACCAATAAAAGGACATAGACTAACACACTGGCTATGTAAACAGGACCCAACATTTTTCTGTATACAGGAAACCCACTTCAATGACAAAATCAGACACTACCTCAGAGTAAAAGGCTGGAAAACAATTTTCCAAACAAATGGTCGCAAGAAACAAGCTGGAGTAGCTATTCAAATATTGAATAAAATAGACTTTCAACCTAAAGTTATCAAAGAGGACAAGGAGGGGCAGTTTATACACATCAAAGGTAAAATTTACCAAAATGAACTCTCAATTCTCAACATCTATGCTCCAAAAGCAAGGTCATCCACATTCATTAAAGAAACTTTACTAAAGCTCAAAGCACACATTGCATTGCACACAATAATAGTGGGAGACTTCAACACCCCAGTCTCATCAGTGGACAGATCATGGAAACAGAAACTAAACAAAGACACAGTGAAACTAACAGAAGTTAAGAAACAAAAGAATTTAACAAATATCTTTAGAATATTTTATCCTAAAACAAAGGATATACATTCTTCTCAGCACCTTATGGTACCATCTCCAAAACTGACCATCTAATAGGTGACAAAGCAGGCCTCCACAGATACAAAAATATTGAAATAATCTCATGCATTCTATCAGATCACCACTGACTAAAGATTATCTTCAACAACAACATAAATAGTAGAAAGCCCACTTACATGTGGAAGCTGAACAACCCTCTATTCAATGATAACTTGGTCATAGAAGAAATAAAGAAAGAAGTTAAAGACATTTTAGTGTTTAATTAAAATGAAGACAGAACATACTCAAACTTATGAAGCACAATTAAAGCAGCCCTAAGAGGAAAACTCATAGTTCTGAGTGCCATCAAAAAGAAACTGGAGAGAGCATACACTAACAGCTTGACAGCACACCTAAAAGCTCTAGGGGGAAAAAAGGAAAAGATTCACCCAAGAGTAGATATCAGGAAATAATCAAAATCAGGACTGAAATCAACCAAATGGAGACAAAAAGAACTACACAAAGAATCAACCAAACCAGGAGTTGGATCTTTGAGAAAATCAACAAAATAGATAAACCCTTAGCCATAACTAGAGGTTACAGAGACAGCATTCTAATTAACAAAATCAGATATGAAAGGGAAGCCATAGCAACAGAATCTGAGGAAATCCAATAAAAATCATCAGATCCTACTACAAAAGCCTACATTAAACAAAACTGGAAAACCTGGATGAAATGATAGTTTTCTGGACAGGTACCAGGTACCAAAGTTAAATCAGGATCAGATAAATTATCTAAATAGTCCCATAATCCCTAAAGACATAGAAACAGTCATTAATAGTTTCCCAACCAAAACAAAAAACAAAAAACCCATATTGAATGGGTTTAGTGCAGAGTTCTATCAGACCTTCAAAGAAAAACTAAGAGCAATAGTCTTCAAATTATTCCACAAAATAGAAAAAGAAGGAACACTACTCAATTTGTTCTATGAAGCCATAATTACTCTGATACTTAAATCACAGAAATACCTAGCAAAAAAAGGAGAACTTCAAACCATTTTCCCTTATAATTATTGATGCAAAAATACTCAATAAAATTCTTGCAAACTGAATCCAAGTACACATCAAAACAATCATCCATCATGATGAAGAAGGCTTCATCCAAGGGGTGCATGGATGGTTCAATATATGGAAATCTCTCAATGTAATACACTCTTTAAGCAAACTCAAAGGGAAAAAAAAAAAAAAAAAACGTATGATCATCCCATTAAATGCCGAGAAGGCATTTGACAAAATCCAACACCCGTTCATGATAAAAGTCTTGAAAAGATCAGAATTCAAGGCCCATACCTAACCATAATAAAAAGCAGTATACAACAAATGAGTAGCCAACTTCAAACTAAATAGTGAGAAACTTGAAGCAATCCCACTAAAATCAGGGACTAGAAAAGGCTGCCTACTATCTCTCTACCTATTTAATATAGTACTTGAAGTCCTAGCCAGAGCAATTAGACAACAAAAAGAGATCAAAAGGATATAAATTTTAAAGAAAGACGTCAAAATATCACTATTTGTGGATGATATGAGAGTATATAAAACTCCACCAAAGAACTCCTAAACCTTGTAAATAACTTGAAAGAAGGAGATAGATATAAAATTAACTAAAAAAAAAAAATCATTGGCCTTTCTCTACACAAGGATAAACAGGCTGAGAAAGAAATTAGGGAAAAAAACACCCTTCACAATAGTCACAAATGATATAAAATACCTTGGTGTGACTCTAACTAAGGAAGTGAAAGTTCTGTATGATAAGAACTGCAAATCTCTGAAGAAAAAAATCAAAGAAGATCTCAGAAGATGGAAAGATCTCCCATGCTCATGGATTGACAGGATCAATATAGTAAAAATGGCTATCTTGCCTAAAGCAATCTACAAATTCAATGCAATCCCCATCAAAATTCCAACTCAATTCTTGACAGAGTTAGAAAGGGCAATTTGAAAATTCATCTGAAATAACAAAAATCCTAGAAAAACATAAACAATTCTCAACAATAAAAGGACCTCTGGTGGAATCACCATCTCTGACCTCAAGCTGAGAAATTGTGATTAAAAACTGCATGGTACTGGTACAGTGACAGGCAGGTAGATCAATGGAATAGAATTGAAGTCCCTGAAATAAACCCACACACCTATGGTCACTTGATCTTTGACAAAGGAGCTAAAACCATCCAGTGGAAAGAAGACAGCATCTTCAACAAATGGTGCTGGCTCAACTGGTAGTTAGCATGTAGAAGAATGCAAATTGATCCTTTCTTATCTCCGTGTACAAAGCTCAAGTCTAAGTTGATCAAGGACCTCCACATAAAACCAGAGACACTGTAACTTATAGAGGAGAAAGTGGAAAAGAGCCTCAAACATATGGATACAGGGGAAAAATTCCTGAACAGAACACCGATGGCTTGTACTATAAGATAAAGAATTAAGAAGTGGGACCTCATAAAACTGCAAAGCTTCTGTTAGGCAATAAGACAAAACAGCAACCAACAGATTGAAAAAAGATCTTTAACAATCATAAATCCAATAAGGGAGCTAATATCCAATATATACAAAGAACTCAAGAAGTTAGACTCCAGAAAACCAAATAACCCTATTAAAAAGGGGTACAGAGCTAAACAGAATTCTCAACTGAGGAATGCCAAATGGCTGAGAAACACCTGAAAAAAATGTTCAATATCCTTAGTCAACAGAGAAATGCAAATCAAAACAATCCTGAGATTCCACCTCGCACTAGTCATAATGGTTAAGATCAAAAACTCAGGTGACAGCAGATGCTGGCAAGGATGTGGAGAAAGAGTAACACTCTGCCATTGCTGGTGGAATCGCAAGCTGGTACAACCACTCTGGAAATCTGTTTTTAGGTTTCCTCAGAAAATTGGACATAGTACTACCAGAGGATCCAGCAATTCCACTTCTGGGTGTATACCCAGAAGATGATCCAACTTGTAATAAGGACACATGCTCCACTATATTCATAGCAGCCTTATTTATAACAGAATTTTCTCCTGTCTTGTCTGATACAAGGTCTTTTGTTCCATGCAGTGCATGGCAGGATGTTGGCTCTTAAACTACTAGGAGATCCCCCTGTCTCTATTTCTGCTTTTGTCATGGGAGTGCTGGTACTAGAGGCTCCAGCTGCCAGTTCTGGATTCATCTGGGATCTGTGTATTTTAGCTCAGACCCTCACACTTGCATAGCAAAGGTTTCCCTACTGAGACATCTTCTAAGCCCCAGAATCATTCTGCTAAAATGTTCCAGCATAAGATTTTGTTGAATCTGGAACTGACTTTGAGGCATGTTGGTAAGATAACTGATGTTCAGGTTTTTCCAACCCCACTCTTTCTAAGGTCCCTATGGCCTCTGCTGTGCTCTGAGGTGACAAAATTCATCCATAGCAATGGTGAACAATGGCTTACAAGAAATTCAAGAACATGCAGATAATAACAGTTTGTTTTTGATTTTCTGTTGGCATAACAAAAGCTCGAGTCTCAGTTCTTTAAAGATAAAACAGCAACTTACTGTTCATGGTGATAGAGGCTGGAGAACAGACCACACAACAGTCCTTGGATGGGACTGTGTACTTCTTCAGCTCTATGTTAAAGAAAGGCAAGTGGGTATACTGGGAATAAAGAGCATGAGAGGCATGTGCTGCTTTAAAAGACACTATAAGTGTGATGACCCAGAGAGCAGGAACTTCCTCATTCCTTCTGTGAACAGCACGTCATTCAGAAAGGCTCAGCCCTTGTCTATAAAACATCACATAGGCCTTTCTGTGATGTCTGTAAAACATCACAATGGCTTCTGGCATTGATCATTTAAGATTTTATGACATAAAATCTTTTAGGAATCTCAAGCCCCTCTGATTCTGAAAGGTCCAGAACTCAAGGCCACAGTACCAAGAGCAGTTGGGATGTGAAGCTAGGGCTACAGAGATGATTTTCATTCAAGGGTAGGAATGACATTCTTGTCACAGCACTGCTCAAAAGTTATATCTCTGTTCCCTACCCTTGCCACTGTTTGGCAAGTTAACAGGCAGATATCTGAAGGAGTCATGACTGGGAGGGCTCCAAGATTCCCCTCTTCTTTAGCCACAGTGATTCATCTCCTCCACCCTTACTGCCCCTGTCTTTAAAATGAAATGATTCCTTCTGTAGCTAACTACTGAAGTATAAAAATGAGAAGCAGAAATAGAGTGAGACTGATGCTGGGAGATCCAACAAATGGCCATAATCAGGGTCACAAGATTAAGCCTTTGAGCTTCTTTTGGATCAGAATAAACTTCAAGATTGACCCTAGAGATGCCTGGTGTGCTTGGAAACTTGTGAGGAAGGCCTGGGAAGAGAAATAGTTCTGAAATTTTCAGGCACAGAGATTGAACCAAAGCCAGAGAAGCCAGCAAAGATGATCAGATGGAAAATCAAGAATATAGAAGAGCTTCCGGTTTCCATGTGTGCCACAACTATCTGCACCCAAATCCCACCCAGAGAGAGCAGGTCTCCCAGAAGTGCAGACATACCTAAGATCACAGATGATACCACCAGTGCTGCCCAAAAACCGGGTCCAAGTGGAATGTGCCAGGATCCCACAGGACCCAGGAACCACTGAGCAGCTGAAAACAGATCCTTTCAGTTTTAATATGCTCTCTGGAGCTTCTGTGCTATAGCTATCCACACCCCAATCCTGCCTGGAGAGAGCTGGCCCCCAAGGAGTGCTGACACACCTAAGATCAAAGAGAAAGTGCTGGCACACTTCTAACATTATAGCAATCAATACCTTAATACAGCGCAGAGAGGGCTTATCTCCCAGGAGTGCTGACACACATAAGACCACATTTGTCCATTACTGGTCCTATTTCCTAGACACAGTGGAGCTGAAGAATTGTGAAACTAGGGAATGAGGAGAACTGGGATGAAACAGTGTCCTCTGGACATGGCAGGACTGCTACATTCAAAAACAAATGTGGAACCCTGAAAGCACATGGAATAAATGACAAAACCAGGACATTAATTCACCTGAACTTGTGGAATAGTGGAAATGTCTCTTAGCTTCATCATGAATCTCCTGAGGTCACTGTCTTATAAAGTACTTTGAGTTTAGTGCCAACGCAGGAATATTTCTGCTATGATAGGTGTAGACTGTTTTGTTTGTCCAGAGTGGTGACCTCCAACCACAGATGACACTGGAAACCTTGAAATATTAGCAATTTGGCTGAATAATTAGAGTTTTTTCATTTAAAACTTGTTTTAAAAAAGTTAGTGTCCATTCTACATTGCTACAGATAATGATAGCTGCCTGTAGAAAGGTCAACTATAATGTCATTGATACCATGCCAGCTAAGTTGAGGGTTTTAAGATGGCTCACCTGACACAAATAAAGAATGTTTTCAAATTGAACAGAAAATATTGTCATGTACAAGATGTGGGTTGAGTAATTGCTATTGTGTGGGTACATAACAGTTTTGGGACATGGAAGAATGACAAAATTGCACCAAGGACTAGAAACAAGTTGACACAGGTTTTCTTGTTGAGGGTTATATTGTTCTGGAACCATCACAGCTATGGAATCCTGGGTTGGAGCTCCTTGTGTTCCATTTCTAACTTCCTATTTTATTTTTTATCCTGATCAATGCAACAGGCTCCCAGTAGGGCAGTCATCATGAATCCTTGCATTTGAACCTATTCTGTCCATAGCTCCCAAGTGCTTACATTTTCTTACTTTCACAGTTTCTATTTTTTATATGAAAACTGACTTTTCATCATAAAACTATGAAAATTCAGAAAAATAGAAAATTTCCATAATATTTTCAAAATCCACTCTATTTTTATGTACCGACGGTGTATTATTTATACCTAACCAATTTACAGCCCTTCGCAAACCTTGCTAAATCAACAGTTATTACATCACCAATGTTTCTGCATAGTCTCCACAGACATATATTTATGACAGGTACATGGTTTTTTTGTTTGTTTTTATGTTTTGTTTTGTTTGGGTTTTGGTTTTTCGATCCTACCTGGAATGGGATGAAAAGTAAACAAAACCTGCACAATATTTTTTTAATTTATTTTTTCAATACATCCAGACCAAAGTTTCACTTTAATCAACTCCTTTTAATACCTTTCCACCTCCCTTCTCCCCAAGATTCACTCTTCTGTTTCCCTTCAGAAATGATCAGCCCCCTTGAGGATATCCACTGAACACAGCATAGCAAGATACAATAAAACTAGGCATAGACCAGCCGGGCGTGGTGGTGCACACCTTTAATCCCAGCACTCAGGAGGCAGAGGCAGGCGGATTTCTGAGTTCAAGGCTTGCCTGGTCTACAAAATGAGTTCCAAGACATACAGGGCTATACAGAGAAACCCTGTCTGGAAAAAAAAACTAGACATAGACCATCATATCAGGACTGGGCAGGGCAACACAGTAAGACAAAAAGGGTCTCAAGAGCAGAAGAGTCAGAGACAACCCCCACTCCTGTTGTTAGAAGTCCCACAAAAACACCAAGCTAACAGCCATAAGTTGATAGCATAGCTCAAACCCATGCAGGCTCCTTGATTGCTGCTTCATTATCTGTGGGTCCCAGTGAGCCCTGCATAGTTCATTCTGTGGGCCATGTTCTCCGGGTATCCAAGACCCTTCTTGCAATTTTTCTCCCCCTCTTCCCTGGGGTTCACCAAAATCCAACTGGAGGGACCCAGTGGAGATCTCTAATTTGGACCCTTTCTCTGCTTCAGGCTTGGCTGTTTGTTTCTATATCTGCTCCCATCAGCTGCTAGCAGAAGCCTCTTTGACTAGGATTAAACTAGGCATCAATCTATGAATTCATAAGAATATTATTAGGGGTCATTTTATTAATTGTTTTCTATCATAGGCCTATTCAGCCCTTGATTCTTGGTCATCAAAGCAGTGTCAGGCATGGGCTTTCTCTCTTGGCTTAGGTCTCAAATAAGAGTGGTCACTTGTTGGTCACTCCCACAAGTTCTGGGCCTCCATTTCCACAGCACATCAGTTAGGTGGTATAGAATGTATGTTGAATGTTTTGTGGTTGGGTTGCTATACAACTCCCAACTTTGGGAGCCATGCCTTGTTACAGAGGATTATGGATCAGGTTCTGAACCCTCCATTACTAAGAGTTCTCACTAGGATTACCATCATAGAATCCTGGCAGTTTCTATTGTACTAGGATTCTACATCACCTTCCCAAATGTCGTACAATTCCAGGCATCCCTTCCCATATTCTTTCTCTCCATTTCTGCCCCAATTGATAGATCCTGTTTTCATTTCCACCTGCTCCAAGTCCACTCCCAAAATCTATTCTATTTCCCCTTCCCAGGAAGAACATTATCTGCCTTAGAGACCTCCTTTTTTACTTAACCTTTCTGGGTCTATTAATTGTAGCATGATTGTCTGTGGGGAATTGCAGGCTGGTATCCAGTCGACCTGAGGTCGGAACCCCAATGGTCATAATTCACCTATATGACATGGTAGGTGTTCCCTCATGCTCCTGGAACTCCGGGCCCTGCCTAAGTTACCACCTCCCACAATCCCCACAAGAGAAGCATGGTCAGTAGTCACATAGACAATGGCCTAAGGTTCTGACCTTCAGGCTAAACTCCTCCCCAGTTACCTAGAAACAGTAAAGACCATAAAAAGGGCTGATAGGCCCCCACCTCACTCTCTTACTCTTATGCTCTTACTTCAAACTCCTCATTCTCACCCTCTCTCCTCTCTCTTTCTCTTCTTTCCTCTCTCTTTGTCTTCTCCTCTCTCTCTCTCTCTCTCTCTCTCTCTCTCTCTCTCTCTCTCTCTCTCTCTCTCTCTCTCTCTCTCTCTCTCTCTCTCCCCATTTTTAACTGGGTTATTTGGATTGCTTGTGTCTAACTTCTTCAATTGTTTATATATTTTGATTATTAGCCTTCTATCATATGTAGGGTTAGTGAAGATCATTTCTAAATCTGTAGCCTGTTGATTTGTCCTAATGACCATGTCCTTTGACTTGTTTAGGGCTTCTTTGTCAAAAATAAAGTGTCCATAGGTGTGTGGGTTTACTTCTGGGTCTTTGATCTGATTCCAATGATAAATATATCTGTAACAATACCATGCAGTTTTATTTCTATTGGTCTGTAGTATGGCTTGAAGTCAGGGATGGTGATACCTCCAAATGTTCTTTTATTGTTCAGTATCTTTTAAGCTATTGTTGGTTTTTATTTTCCATATGAAGGTGAGAATTGTTCTTTTGAAATCTGTGAAGAATTTTGATGGTGATTGGATTGAATCTGTAGATTGCTTTTGCTAAGAGAGGAATGTTCTCTATATTAAGCCTACTGGTCCATGAGCAAGGGAGATCTTTCCATCTTCTGATATTTTCTTTAATTTCCTTTTTCAGAGACTTGAAGTTCTTGTCATAGAGGTCTTATACTCATTTGGTTAGAGTTACACCTAACTATTTTATGTTATTTGTGGCTAGTGTGAAAGGTACTGTTTCCCTAACTTCTTTTTTTTTAATTAGGTATTTTCTTCATTTACATTTCCAATGCTATCTGAAAAGTCCCCCATACCCTCCACCCCACTACCCTACCCACCCACTCCCACTTCTTGGCCCTGGCGTTCCCCTGTACTGAGGCATATAAAGTTTGCAATACCAATGGGCCTCCCTTTCCAATGATGGCTGACTAGGCCATCTTCTGATACATATGCAGCTAGAGGCACGAGCTCTGGGGGGGGGAGGGTGGGTTACTGGTTAGTTCATAATGTTGTTCCACCTATAGAGTTACAGACCCCTTTAGCTCCTTGGGTACTTTCTCTAGCTCCTCCATTGGGGGACCTGTGATCCATCCAATAGCTGACTGTGAGCATCCACTGCTGTGTTTGCTAGGCCCCAGCATAGCCTCACAAGATGGTTTTTGTTCATTTCCATCACCTGTTTGGATGTGTTTTCCTGTTTTGCTTTAAGGACTTCTATCTCTTTGGTTGTGTTTTCCTGTTTTTCTTTAAGGACTTGTAACTCTTTAGCAGTGTTCTCCTGTATTTCTTTAAGTGAGTTATTAAAGTCCTTCTTGATGTCCTCTACCATCATCATGAGATATGCTTTTAAATCCGGGTCTAGCTTTTTGGGTATGTTGGGGTGCCCAGGACTGGGTGTGCTGTTGGGAGTGCTGCATTCTGATGAAGGTGAGTGGTCTTGGTTTCTGTTAGTAAGATTCTTATGTTTGCCTCTCACCATATGGTAATCTCTGGAGTTAGTTGTTATAGTTGTCTCTGGTTAGAGCTTGTTCCTCCCATGATTCTGTTAACCTCTCTCAGCAGACCTGGGAGACTAGCTCTCTCCTGAGTTTCAGTGATCAGAGCACTCTCTGCAGGCAAGGCCTCCTCTTGCAGGGAAGGTGCACAGATATCTGGCATTCGGACCTGCCTCCTGGCAGAAGATACAGGCCCAAAACAGGGCCTGTTCCAGAAGCTGTGTCACTTCGGCCTGTCCCAGAAGCTATTAGCTTCTGTTTTCCACACTCTCACCTGCGCAGACTAGTCTCAGGGGGATCCGTAAACCAAGATGGCTACCCCAGGTGCTCCAGCAAAGCCTTCCCGGGTGGAGTAGACACCTCTCCTCTGACAGGGAAGGTGCCCAGATGTCTGGAGCCTGAAACGGAGTCTGCCTTAGAAGCTGTCCTCTAGGGACCTTGGGGGTGTCCGCCATCTCTGGGCCCAAGGTGACCAGGTGCTGGCACCGACCAGAAGGGACTTGTGACCCTGGTCAGATCAGGTTTTCTGCTTCCCTAATGCTGTCTCAGGTCCCGTGCAATTGGAATGGAACAGAAGTTGTGTTACACTCACCAGTGTTCCTATGATAGCATAGAGAATCCCCTAGGGACCTTGGGGATGTCCGCTGACTCTGTGCCCAGGTGACCCAGTGCTGGTGCACCTGGGGTAACCATCTTGGTTTCCGGATCCCCCTAAGACTAGTCTGCGCAGGTGAGAGTGTGGAAAACAGACTTGTGACCATGGTCAGGCCGGGTTTTCTACTTCTCTAATGCTGTCTCAGGTCCCGCGAGATTGGATTGGAACAGAAGTTGTGTTCCACTCACTGGTGGTCCTAAAATCACATGGAGAGTCTCTGGGGACCTTGGGGGTGTCCACTGACTGCCCAAGGTCCCTAACTTCTTTATTATCTTGTTTATTGCACTTGTAGAGAAGAACTACTGATTTCTTTGAGTTAATTATGTATCCAGCCACTTTGCTGAAGGTACTTATCAGCTGTTCCTGTTCTCTGGTAGAAGTTTGAGATCATATATGAATATTATTATATTATCTGAAAATATTAATACTGTGACTTCTTCCTTTCAATTTTTTTGTTGTTGTTGTTTTGAGACAGGGTTTCTCTGTATAGCCCTAGCTGTCCTGGAACTCACTTTGTAGACCAGACTGGCCTCGAACTCAGAAATCTGCCTGCCTCTGCCTCCCGAGTGCTGGGATTAAAGGAGTGCACCACCAGACCTAGCTTCTTCCTTTCAACTTTTATCCCATGATTTACTTTAGTTGTCCTATTGCTCTATCTAGAACTTCACATACTATATTGAAGAGACGGGGGGATAGCATTTTAATTGTAAATGAAGAAAATGTCTAATACAAAATTGTTTGAAAAAAGAAATGAAAAGGGATACATAGCTACAGACACTAAGGAAGTTCAAAGAATCATTAGGTCTTACTTCAAAAGCTGGTACTCCATAAAAATGGACAATCTAAATGAAATGGATGCTTTATAGACAGATAACAATTATCAGAATGTCTAAGATCAAAAATTCAGGTGACAGTAGATGCGGGTGAGGATGTGGACAAGGAGGGACACTCCTCCATTCTTGGTGGGATTGCAAGCTGGTACAACCACTCTCAAAATTAGTCTGGTGGTTCCCCTGAAAATTTGTCATAGTACTACCACAGGATCCAGCAATTCCTCTCCTGGGCATATACCCTGAAGATGTTCCAACTTGTGATAAGGACACATGCTCCACTATGTTCATAGCAGCCTTATTTATAATAGACAGAAACTGGAAAGAACCCAGATATCCCTCAACAGAGGAATGGATACAGAAAATGTGGTACATTTACACAATGGAGTACTACTCAGCAATGAAAAACAATGAATTCATGAAATTCTTCAGCAAATGGATGCATCTGGAGGATATCATCTTGAGTGAGGTTACCAATCACAAAAGAACTCACTTGATATGTTCTCACTGATAAGTGGATATTAGCCCAGAAACTTAAAATATCCAAGATACAATTTTCAAAACACAAGAAAATCAAGAAGAAGGAAGACCAATGTATGGATACTTCATTCCTCCTTAAAATAGGGAACAAAGTACCCATAGAGGGAGTTACAGAGACAAATTTTGGAGCTGAGACAAAAGGTTAGATCATCCAACGATTGTCCCACCCAGGGAATCCATCCCATAATCAGCCACCAAGCAACAGACACTATTGCATATGCCAGCAAGATTTTATATAGCTGTCTCTGGTGAGGCTATGCCAGTGCCTGGCAAATACAGAAATGGATGCTCATAGTCATCTATTGGATGGAACACAGGGCCTTCAATGGAGGAGCTAGAGAAAGTACACACGGAGCTGAAGGGGTATGTAGCCCTATAGGTGGAACAACAATATGAACTAACCAGTTCCCCCAGAGCTCGTGTCTCAAGCTACATATGTAGCAAAAGATAGGAAACTTTATATGCCCCAGTACAAGGGAATGCCACGGCCAAGAAGAGGGGGTGAGTGGGTAGGGGAGTAGGGCAGGGGGGGTTTACAGGAGACTTTAGGATAGCATTGGAAATGTAAATGAAGAAAATACCTAATAAAAAATTGAAAAAAAATAGTATATAATGTAAGTTAAAACTATGTTATTGAATACTTTTTGTCATATATGTCATTATGAATTATATTTTATACTTCTTAGAATGTATTTGTACTCTATTCAAGGTCTTTACTATAATTAAATGTCATGAATTGAAATTTACCAAAAAAATGTGAATATGTTACTCTGCTTTTCTGGTTTATTTGTTCTATTGTTCAGGCAATTTTTCATGTTGCCCTATTGCCTTCAAATTTTCTGTGCATTTGAAGATTACCCTGAAATTCTTAGATTCTGTGCTCACCTCCAAAGGGCTGGTTTATAATGATAGTTCACTGTGACATAATTCTAGAAATAATGTTAACCCAAATATTATACTTATCATCATTCTAAATGGTGTGTGTGTGTGTGTGTGTGTGTGTGTCCTAAGATATACCTTTACTCATGAAGAGTTGAGGTGTACTTTTCTCCCTTTGCCACAATGCAGACTTTGCAAAGGTGTTTTATGCTGTTATTTTCTCAGGGAGGAGGGCAAAAGAATGTATCAGATCCCATGAAGCTTGAGTTAAAGGCAGTTTTGCCTGCATGCTTATTTGTAAAACACATGTGTGCCATCCCCCAAGCCCCTCAATAATTGTTATAGAATTGAGTAAGTTGAGTCTTGTAACCAACAGTCAGAAGTTGTATGCATGGGTATAAAGACTCGATTATATATAAAAGATAAGAACATTCTTTACTCTTAAAGATTAATCCAGATAGAATGTGATATCAGAAGATATTTTATTAATATAATACTAAACAGGAGCAAGAATACTGATACTTACAAAATGTAAAATAATATCAGACAGAAGCTATGGGAAGATATAAATTTATAGTATCATAGCAAAACTATAAACTCATCATGGAAAGTACAAACAGTCTGGTAATAGAAGGCAGTTTGACAGTAGATCATGACATGAGGGTTAATTTTCTTATTTCCATAAGGAGGATGCAAATGATGATTAACAGAAGTTAGATTCTAATGTTGAGGTTCTCTCCTCATATATAAGATTGCAATTCCAAATAATGGGCTCAAGTGGATGAACTGTTGCCTAAACCTATCTACACCAACAGATTTTATTCTTTTAGGATCATTGGTTCCTCCCACCTTTTTGAGACAGGTTCTCTCTATTTAGTTCTGACTGTCCTGGAACTCAATATTGAGAGCAGGATAGACTTGAGCTCAGAGAACTACCTGTATCTGCCTCCCAAGAGTTTAAAGGTGATTAAAGGTATGTTCCGTCATGCTTGGCAAATGGGACTTATTTTACCATCTGTGTTCTTCCATGGAGAAGACTATTCTCACATTCCCTAGTTGCCTATAGTTCTTTGCAAACATACTTTTTAAAGTAAAATTTATTTCTATACTTTCTGTAGGAAACTCACTTTCTCTGTAAGGACCAACATAGGCAGGAAGTTAAGAGATGAAACAGAGTCAGAGGGCAAGAAAGACTCAGGAAAGGGGGTCAGGGTCATTCCTGATGATGAAGTCTCATGTTCAAGAAAATCTTCAAGACAAATGTTTGACTCTGAAGAGAGAATGGGACCACCACTCCATGATGTGAGCTAGAGAATATTCTTTGGGATCAGAACCTGTATCTGTAGAGTTTACATGCCAACATGAGCCCTTGGTCTCCTTGGATACCAGTATTGGCTTCAGTGCGATTAGTTGTGCTGTCCTGAGGTCATGGATCCCAACCTATCTGTAGACCTTTGGTGGCTATGACAAACTTCTCCAATAATTGCCCCCAGGGCCAGCAAGACTACCCCAGCCAGGGTCATGCAGATACCATTGCACTCTGGAGGGGTGAATCTAAAAGAAAAAAAAAAAGACAAAGGGTTGTCACTCCAAAGTGAGCAAGACCCAGACTAGGAATCCTGAAACAAGTTATTTGTCCACTTTGGAACTAGAAGCCATCA
This sequence comes from Mus caroli, assembly GCF_978045245.1. Classification (NCBI taxonomy): domain Eukaryota; kingdom Metazoa; phylum Chordata; class Mammalia; order Rodentia; family Muridae; genus Mus; species Mus caroli. The sequence continues at coordinate 125,793,268 of NW_028227263.1, read as the reverse complement.
TAAATTGATGTCACCTGTTGTTTGGGTCTAGCTTATTCTAAAAGAAAGCAGCCAATTTCAAGGTCTGGCAGAACTTAGAGTCAGATGAAGAAATGTGAAGCTTTCCCTTCTCTTTGGGCTAAATCTAACATTGCGAGTCCTTTATCCGACTATTCCATCATTCAGAATGAACTTCTTGACTTCTTCTCTTTGCCCTCATCCCAGCACTCTGAGATCACCCGTTGCATATCCAGCTTCTCACGCCATGAATACATGGATCCCAAGGACAGAACAGATGGAAAATTTATACATGTCAATGAATTAGATTCAGATTCAAGTTGGAAGGCATAATCAACTCCTCAGTGTGCTTCAAATGTCCCAAGAGTAAACTAAGGATAAACTTTCCTCCTGCCTTAAAAGAACACAGTGAGATTGCAGGGCCTGGTGGAAACTAGTCAGTAAAGTGAAAGCTGGGACACATGGTGTGGCCATTCCACCACCTCTATCCAGCTTCCTAATCGGAATTGGATATAGAGGAAGAGATTGGAAATGTTAGGGGCTGTGGTGTCTCTGCTCTGCTCACCTATCCATTTGTTTCTTTGTTCACTCTAGTGTTCCATCTCCTATCTCATAATTTTAAACAACTTTATGTGAAATTTTAGTTAATAGCATCAATATGGATGACATTAGGAAGGCCATCTTTCCTTATTGAGTAAAAAGGGATGAGTATTGTTGGACTTTTTCTAAGTGTTTCCCCACCTTCCTTATACTGTATGATTTTATTTGTCAAGCACTGAGTGTACAGTGAGGATGATCAGGATCCCAAGGGCTGTGTAGGTTGCATGGTGGATTCCAGCCCCACTGTATCTCTTTGTACTGACTTTCTGTGCTGGTAATGGTCAGCACAACAGTATCTTCAGGACCTGATGAGACTTCAGATCACAGATCAAAGTGTTCCCTTTCTATGCAGGGATTGAGTATGAGCAGGACAGATGCCAATGAAGAAATAACACCATCATGGATGTCAGGCATGAGTCAAAGAGAAAAAGAAGAGAGTTGGGCCATGTCTCTATGGCTCATGGAGTTTTCTATTTTTAGAAGTTACACTCATAAATTCTCATCAACATGAATGCCCAAATACAAGCTGAACAAAGACAACAAGAAGCAACACACAAAAGTAGACAGGGAAACCAGGCAGTAGTGGCACATGCCTTTAATCCCAGCACTTGGGAGGCAGAGGCAGGCAGATTTCTGAGTTTGAGGCCAGCCTAGTCTACAGAGTAAATTCCAGGACAACCAGGGCTACACAGAGAAACCCTGTCTTAAAGAAATCAAAAAACCAAAAACCAAAACCAAAACAAAACAAAAGATAGTAGACATGGTCCTCAAACCTACGCAAAGAATTCTATGCAGCAAATTCTATGCAACTAAGGAATGCTGAGAGTTGAATAGCCTTCCCCTGGGAAGGGAACACCAGTCTGTTATCCAATACCCAATGTAAGCCCTGCAAACATACATGCAAGTAACATTATACAAACTACGCATGTTATATTCAGAAATATATGTATATAAGGATATACTGCAACAACAATTAGTGAAAAATTTGAAAGAGAGCAATGAGTAATATTTAGGATGTGAAGGGAAGAAAGAAAAGGAAGAAATTATGTAATTATATTAGATCTTTAAAAATAAAAATATGAGTAAAGGTATCTGTTGCATCCTGTGTTTTATTTTTAAAGAGTCTATGAATATTGCCTTTCTACCTAGTATCACACATTCTCACCATGCTAGCATTATATCAGGAGGCATTGAGTCAGTTCCTAGATTGTAGTGTTTTAGAGTAGATGTGTTAGCAATGACAGTTATATGGAGTGTATTGAGGTAAGAATTTGAACTTAACATTCCTTTTCTTTTTCCCCTCCTCACCTCCTTCAATTTACATCCCCTCTACCATGAAGTAAACTTAAGTAGTTATTAATAACAGATTAAATAAAATATTCTCACATCCTCAAAAAATATTGAGTGAAGAAAATAAAATAAGAATCCACACAGACTAGGGCACCGAGAAATCCAGAGTGGACACTATTGAATTTATTACGTGGAAAAGGAGGAAGATGTAGTCATGACAGTTTGAAAATAGGAGTGTGGTTGGGATCAGCTTGGCTTCTCATTTGTCTGTAGATACCTTCCTATACTGAGAGAACATCCTCTAAAGAGTATGTGATGTTCATATTTGCTTGCCCAAAGGTTACATACAACATTTATATATGGCATCATATTCTTCATGAAGTTGATCTTAAAATTTTGCTTATTTATCTGTTGAAAATAAATACAGATACACAAAAATAGATACAAAAAACCATTGCAATCTCCAGCCTTAATAAAGAGGAAAAAGAACAGCCGAGAATCAAGTTCTTTCTATTTCCACTTACAATGGTCCCTATACTCACTTCTGTCCCCTTTATGTGAGCTTTTAATTAAAGATGACCCAAGTAGAGCCCAGAAATTAAAAAAAAAAAATATTTATCACTAGGATGCCATACTTCCTCTTCTCACTTGGAAACATTTGTACAACCTAGCCAGATATTTACTAAGGAAAGCGATAGATAAGGGAACCTATTTGACTGGCCACAGAGTCAGGAGACACTGGATACCTGCCTTACTTAGATGGTGATTATCTCATCTAGAAAATAGGGTTATGCCAATTCTCCGTATAAACTGAATAGACATCCCAAAACCAGGACAATAGGATCAGCCCTAAACACACAGAAAGTCTGAGTCATAGCAGTGGAAAAGATTTTTAAACTGAGAGTGATTCCATCTATTCTTTATGTAGGTCAGATGTTTAGAGCTGAACACACAGATGAAGGGCCATCTCACCCCTAAGATTCCTACAAAGTATTATCTGAACCTTCTCACGAGTCATCCTTGGACTATGTGACCTGCTTGGGGAGAAGGTATCACACAAGAAAGCACATATTACTGGAGCTCCTACAGCCTTTGGTTCAGTGGAAAGGGCAGAATAGCACTACACCCAGTGAAGAGCAAGGTATTCCACTGAGGAAAAACAGCCCTCTACCATGCCCATAAAGACCTAGCAATACTAGTTGTGTGCTCAGTATAGTCTAGCACTGTATCTGGGCAATCTAGATGACTAATGAAACTAGAACTTCAGGAATCTAGGAACAAACCTAAGGTCTTAGAAGTGGAACCTAGGTGATATCCTAGAGCACCAGGGTCTCACTGTGTGAGGACCATGTGTTCTTTACCTTATAGAGGCAGCTATAATATCTAGAAATATCTTCACTCACTGAACCAAGAGAGAACCTGACCACTGTCTTAGAAGATAAGGTATTTATCATATCTATGATTCTGAGATTTTTTTTCTTTTCCAAGCAGAGCAGCTCAAACCCAGAAGAGGTCCTGCACATGATGATCATGGGTATCCCTTGAGATAATACAGGGTCTGGCTCAGCAAAATTCTAGAGTTTGAGTAGGTACCCTAGGAGGGAGTAAAGTAGGACTCTGTGTCCAGAGTGAGAAATTTTTCTCCTTTAATATAAAAGGCAGGAAGGAAATAACACAAGACCCACTTCCTCCACCACATCTGCACTGCACTTCCCATTTGCATCATGGCACTCATTAGATGATGTCTGATGAGATCAGCGGTGATATTTGACAACCATAAGGTGATACTGTGCAGCTGTTGCTAAAGAGATGGAGCCTTACTGGGGAGAACTTCAAGAACTCATACACATCTTTGCTCTCTGACTATTTTGAAGATACATGTGATGGTTGGAGCTGCAGTGGCATTGAGAATTAAAATATGAATTTACTATGAGTGTCCAAGAAAAAAAAAATGGAGGGAACCTGAATCTCTGAGACCTACTGGTGCTGTCATGGGATCACTGTTGAAACTTTAGGTTTTGGAGTAAGGTGACTGACAAGAGAAACTGGAAAGATGAGAAATATATGGCTAAGTTAGATAAATCCTCATATTTAATAAATGATGGTAAACAACAAAGTGGATTAAAGAAGACTCTTTGTTATCTGACATAGATAACCAAACAATGAGGTTAAAAGATCAGATATGTGTGGATAAGAAACCTGCAAAGTTTAGGGAATGTTGGAAGAGGATACTAGTGTGTAATAGTCATGTGGCTTAAAGTGGGTTATGATCCTTCTTCAAATCCACACAACTCCCATCTAGTGTGGCCTTTAATGGGGAGGGGTTAAAAATCTCATAGATATGAGTCACCACACTGCATGTGGTATATCAGACCCGCCAGAACACTGAAAGAGAAACCCAAATGAGATAAACAGCCACTGCCCAGATTCCTTCAGCTAGGGTCAAGGGTCAGAGGACAAGGGTGACATGAAACCTTCAAATGCTCTAGTCAGTGTTACCTTTCAATGAGAATCTCCTCCTCTGTAGTAGAGTCCTAAAAAGAATCAGAGTAACTCACAGACAACCCCATTGGACCCATTCTGGACCCATTTTCTATGATATACTAGAGATCTCAGCTGTACCCATGTTGACTCAGGACATTAGGCTGCTATAAGCCTGTGAACACATCACATTTCACACTCTTAGGCTAGAGAATGAGTAAGACCTTAGACTGTGCTTCCCACCCTTCTTGCCTCTCTAATCTCTATTCACTCACATACTCACTGAGAACCAGAATGAAAATGGGATGTTGGAGACAGAGTCTAGTATCTTAGCTCCTTCTGTGTTGGCCCTATGGTAGGATAGACTATTTAGCCAGGCAAAGTTAGATTATAGGACTATATCACAAAAAGAAATGTCCTAAATCCAGAACACATTTGAACTTCCTGAAATGAGTTGCAGAAATTCTTAGTTCCATGTACAAATATATTTCACAAGAAGGCTGAAGCAAGGTCTACATTAAACTTATAAATCATTGACTTGCCATAACTTGATACATGTGCACATAGTAGATAAGTGCTGCATTGATTCAGAAATCATCAATGACATTCTTGATGCTTTGATGGATAGTAAAATATGAAAGGATAATAACACAGTTCTGTTCAGCTGGAAAACTTGTCATGACATGTTCCACCACAATGGCACAAAAAAGAGATCTGCCCAGAACGGCTCCTTGCTCCTATCTCCCCACAATCTATGACCTTGCCCTCCATCCCAAATGCCTAAGTTAGGATATTAGCTTCACAGTAACACAGTCTAAATCAGAAAGTCTTCGGAAGACCCAGGACCACATCTCTATCCAAGAGGGTTGTGGCCACAATGCAGTGCCTAGGGAGCACTATAGTTCAACACTCTGAGATACACAGAGTAAATAAAGCTTATTTGACATTACACACCACCACAAACTACCTTTTACAGGAGACACCCTTCCCGTAGCAATTTCCTTTCAGGGATCCTTCCATCTTTGTCAGGCTTGGCAAGGTGGGCCCTAATAGACTCAATCACACATGGGTACAGTGAGGCTAGGACCACAAGGGGGCAGCATAGATCTGTGAAAACTGCAGTCTTGGGTGTCATTGCAGGGTCTGCTTCTTCCCAGAGTCTTCAGAATTTGTTATCTTGGACCAAAAACATTATCTCCATATTTAAAATGGTATAGTCCATGGTCATGGGCATGGGAACAATTGCCTTTAATCCCAGAACTCAGGAGGCAAACACAGGAGGATCTCTGTGAGTTTGAGGCCAGCATAATCTATGTATCAAGTTCCAGGACAGCCAGGCTTACAGAAAGAAAAACTAAATCAATAAACAAAACAATGAAACCAAATAACAACAATATTGTATGAATGACATCCTAATGCCTGGTTCCAAAGCTAGGCAGGAGGCTGTTTGTGACATCAACCCAGCATATAACTTCTAATAAACGTCAGCAAAGAGGCAGGTTGAAGGATTGAGAGCTTATGAGTAGAGCTATGTAGACCTCTCTCCATTCTAAGTATTGATCCAAAATGGGTGATTTGCCAATCATTCAATCACAGACCATGAGAGACACCTAATAGGACAGGACAGGACAGGACAGGAACAACAGGAAACCTGACAATGGCCTCCTCCATCTCTCCTATGTGGAGGGGGGGGGTGTTGAACCTTGGCCTTTCTGACTGTTCTTTCCTCACTTGCTCTGTTTGGCTGCACAGAATCAACACTAATCAACTCCTGGGAAGACCTGTGGAAAGACAGAAGTGAACTAGAACTTCTCCTGGACCCTAACTCCAGGACATTCTGGGCCCTGACCCCACAGAGAACATTTCATACAAAAGCACGCCCAGAAAAATATCCCAGGCCTGAACAACAGCCATTGTTGGACCATATTTTGTGCCTAGTAATATTGGACTATACTAGAGGAGATTATTTCCTGCACAGGCTCTCCAAGTGGACAGGATAATTCACCATGTCCAGTGAAAAGACATGCATCACCTTGAGAGTGGAGCTCTGATGGAGCTTATTTGCTACTCAATAAGAAATGACTATTCTACCTTACCACTCAGACTGCAGCTGTATCCAGGTCATATATTATGTCTGTAAAGAGTAAAACTTTAGGGAATCTGGGGTGTTAGAGCAAAGGGAGACATGTGCTGAGGGAGTTGGAGGGAAGTAGATACCTTGGGATTAAAAAAAAGCAAAGGAGATTTAGTCAGAGATAAGAGATATAGTTAGAGTTCAGGGTGCTGATAACAAACCTGAGGTCATGGTTAGACATGGGGCAGGACTCTGGGTGACATCTTCAGTAATCACCTTAAATTCCAGGATCTTACTGCATGGGGAACAAATGCTCCTTTTCCTATAGATATAGTAATAAAGTCCAGTAATAGTTTTACTCACTGGGCCAAGGTAGAATCTATCCTCTCTCATAGAAGTGACCTTTTCTGTGTGGCCTTCCTTCTTTAGGCAGACTGTGTCATATCCACCAGTGTTTAAACACACAACACTAACAAAATTCCCTTGGGAGATCACAGGTCCTGCCTCAGCATTGATGATGAAATCAGATATGTATCCTAGGAGAGAGCAGAGCAAAAATCTCAGTGTTCACAATGAGGATAATGCCACAACACAAAACCAATTTAGGTACATTCCATATTCCTACCAAATTTAGACTTCTCCAGACATGATCAAACTCCAGCATTGTAACATCCCAATTTCTGCATGCATTTACATACCCATCATGTGGCAATAAAGACCTAATCCTGAGGACATGTGGATTTTGATGAAGATCTATTCAAGGAAATCTCAGAGCAAAACATTTTGGACAAATCTGCTGAAGAGCCCCTTGTCCACCTGCTTGTTCTAGGAACCTTGTCATTCTCTACCTTTATGTTCTCCTTCTTTCCAGTCTACTACTGAGTCTTTAAAAGCACATATGCTTCAAAATATGTGGATATAGTGCTGAGTACTGCTCAGCCATGTAAGGGATGGAATGGCAGACATGGTTCCTGCCCCTGGAACAGAGCCAGCATGGTGTGGGTCTCCAGGAATGTTGATAGATGGATAGATAGATAGATAGACAGACAGACAGACAGACAAACAGACAGACAGACAGACAGACAGACAGACAGACAGACAGACAGACAGACAGATGAGATATGAATTCTAAAAACATGAGTGCTAAAACTGTAGTGTTCCCTAGGCACTGCATTAAAGGCATTTGTTCCCATGGAGATAATAATGTTCAAAAATATATCATTTCAAAACTATGCAAAATATAAGGATGCAGTATGAATCGTATCAGGAACTTCACAGATCTATAGGAAATGGAGCAGCTGCACTATAAGCCAGCTATTCAGAAATATACTAAGGAAGGAGATAATGATATTTAGGGAGTGGTGATTATAGGGCAAGATTCCACCAAGCTAAGGTTTTTGTTTATGCTTATAAAGGCAGATGGGTTCCTGAGTTCAAGGTCATCTTGAGATACAGAGAATTTAGATCTAGGCACAGGTGTAGTAAGAGTGTGATCTACTAGAGTAACCCTGGCAAAGACTCTTAGTAATAGGACACATGAAACCTGAACCAGTCATGTTTTATAACCAAGAAAGGCCTCAAGTGAAGGGATTTGGACACCAATCCAGGCACAAAACCTTCCACCTACAGATTGTCCTGTTTGAAGAGTGTGCTGGGACTGGTGCTTAGTAGAGTGATCATAAGCGATATTTTCATCCAGAAAATGATGGTGGCAGATGCAGAGTCCCACAGCCAAAATTATGCAGAGTTTGAAGAGTCCTGTGGAGGACACAGATGAAATCATGGAGGAACTAGTGAGGTCCAAAACACCAAAAGAACATAGCACCCAGAATCCATTGACTGGAACCAATGGGGCCTTTCAAAGATCATGGCATCTGTTGAGGTCTGACCTAGGTGCTCCATATGCATCTTATGGCTAAGTAGCTTAGTGTTCTTGTAGGACTGATAACAGTAGTAACTGGGGCTGTCCCTGACTCTTCTGTATGCTTGTAGGATCTTTTCACTTTTACTGGGTTGATGTGAGGGTATGTGTCTGATATTAGTGTACCTTTTTAGGCTATGATAGGTTGATGTTAATGGAAGGTCTGCTCTTTTCTGAAGGGAGGTAGTGGGAGATGCATTGGGGGAGAAAGGAGAGAGGGCTAAACTGGTGGAGAGGAGTGTAAGTTGAAATTTTTATGTAATATATGAAAGAAGAATTAAAATTAAGAAGAGATAAATAAAATGAACTAATGCCCAGCTCACAGTATCAGGAAAGATTCTATTTGGGAAGTTAGAGGAAGTTGGAAAAGAATATATAAAGCCTCTATGATAAAACATAAATAAAAGCTTCTGGATGAAAGTTTCAAATTGTGGAAAGTACAAAAATGACATTTGTGCTTCTGCACGGTGAGGAGCAATCTCCATTGGACCAAGAAAGAGAAAGACATAGAAGGTGAAGACAAGCAGAGCAGACACGAGGAAAGGTAGCAAAAAGTGGGGAGGGAAGGAGTTTAGAGAGAAGTAAGCAGAAATTCATGTAAAGAGGGTCACACATTTAAAACAAACACTCAGGATGCAGAATCAATGTGTTCTATGCCAGCCTGGTATACATAGCAAGTCCCAGGTTATTCAGAGACATATAGTGAGAATCTGTCTCAAAACAAACAAACTAATCGAAATAATAAGTTTAAAAATTGAGTGGGGGTATTCAAGTACCTAGTAACATAGGAAGATGGACAAGTGAGATCTCATGCTCTATCTTTGAGGACTGTCAAGGTCTTCCTAGGGGATCCTAACTGAGGTCTGGGATGTGGGGAGAAATCTCTCAGGTTCAGGTTTACTCATACTGAATAAAATTGCCTTTACAGACAGCCTGTTGTAGAAATATCTCACCCCACACACTTCACAGTACAACATCCAGTAAAGAAGATGGAGAATAAATATAACTGCCAGTGAGTAAATAAATTGATAGGAAAATGTGGTGCACACACATGCTAGAATACTGGTCATACATCAGAAGGGAAATGTTCATGTTGATGGCAAACAGAGTGAACCTGAAGATGTTAAGTAAAGCAAGCTGGCCATATAATAGCAAATACCACAGGCTCTCACTTATGCATAGAATGTAAAGGCATTCATCTCAGAGATGGAGAGAGTGAGAATAGGACTGTTACCTTAAGCTAGGGGAAAGCTGTAAGGGGAGAAAGAAGGTGCTGGTGAATGATACAAAATTTCTTTTAGACAGAAGAAATACATTTCTCAAGGTGTACCATGCATGAAAGTGACATTGTTTCTTTCACCATTCCAATAATGATAGCTATATAACATTCTCAACCTAAAGAACAATGAGTGTCAGAGATGATTTACATGTGACTTAGCCTAATTTAATCATAGCATAATGTAAATAGACATCAAAGCATTTTGCTTAAATTCATAAATGTACACCATTATACTTTGTCCATTAAAAGCATTTTAAACAAGAAAACAAAGGAAGACAAGTAAAAGAGAAAAAGAGATGAGGTTTGCATATTTCAGTGTATTTATGATTGCAATGAATATTCTAGGGTCTCACTTTAGACCTCCCAGGCACACATGATCCTCTTGAAAGTTGCCATGGATGCAGAAGCATCTCAAGACATGACTCACCCTCCTGTATGTTAGTTGTCCATCCCAGACACAGCATTGAAAGAGAAATTCTAGTGAGAAAGATACTCCACAAAATTTGCTTAGAGATGAGAAATTAGGATGGACTAAAAGTAGGTAGGGACATCCAGCCTCCCACAATTACTCAGCCATTCTTCCTTCACATTAATGTAAGATTATAATCCTTCTTCCTGTTCTCTAAGAATTTTAAGATATCCCCAAGATCATAAGTAAAAACATAGACTCAAAACCCAACAACTCAACTGGCCATGTGCTCAAGTATTACTTGGATTAAAAAGTGAGTTAAAATTCAGTCTGAGCATCATAGTGAGACCACGACAGCACAAAAGTAGAATGAAGGCTGGGATGGAGAGGACACAGATTCACAAGCCCCCCAGGCCTTAGCTGAGGAGGTATTTACAGTTGATAGTTTTAGGGAAGAGAGAGACAGTCTTTTATAAAGGTGTGGCTTCTGGTATGTTAATCATGCTTCAGTAGATGGCTTCACACCTTTGAGTTTATTATCAGTAAAAAATTATATTCATTGCATTATCTAACAAAATGATAACACAACATTGGGCTAGGGAGGAGTGAATATGATCAAAACATATTGTATGGACCTATAAAATTCTCAAAAAAGTACTTTGTATCTAATAACCAGAATTTATTCATCCTTATGCCCATGGATCAATGCATCTCTCAACCCTCATCTGAGAGAGGAGCTGCACATATAAACTCAGAGACATTGTGACAACATACACAAGACTTGGGCAATACCAAGGTAGACCAAAGACAAGAATTGGAAGGGAATTAGCCTTGGAGCTATTAGTAATTTCTTGATGCTCAGAGAAACTGTTTTATTTGTCTTGTTTATCAGTCTGAAGCTGGTCAGAATGGCCCATGCCTTTAATACCAGCTCTTGAAAGGCAGAGGCAGGTGTAACCGTGTGTTTGATGCAAGCCTAGTCTACATAATAAGTCCAGGATAATAGGAGTTGCATAGTAAGATCCTCCTTCAAAATGGATGGATGGATGGAGAGATGGATGGATGGATGGATGGATGGATGGATGGATGGATGGATGGATGGATGGATGGATGGATGGATGGACAAACAGACAGTTAATGATAGATTAAAATAAAATTAAAAAGTGTAGTTCTCCTGGTAAATAAACTATGTTCCAGTGCTAGACCACACTCCCAAAAATATTTGGGCAGCACAAATTGATCTTAAAGGACTTACAAAAACAACAGAATGAAGCTGAGTGAGTCGAGAAGAAAGGTGTATCTTGGAAGAGTTGAAGGTTGGTAATGCAGAAATTCTCAGTATGAACTAATAAACTACTTTTATGAAGAAAAACAATTTCTGAACATAATACATAACATTTGAGCTCTGAAAATATAAAGAGCGTTGAGATGTAGGGGATAAAATTAGGTGGTACTTTGCTTACCTAGCGTGCATGCAGCCTGGAGTTTACCCTCCAACACTTGAAAAATCAAATGTCCCCAAGTCATCTTCCCTTCCAAACATGCATTTACTAATTCCTTTAAAAGATGAATGTAGTCAAATGCCCCATCCCTGTTCCTAGCAATAAGTCTGCAGAGGTATCCTTCTGGGAACTCCAGAATCCCCTTGATTGATTTCAAGTCTGAGTGGGAAGTAGACTCCCTTCTCCTTGTCAGCTTTCCCATCCCTCCATTTTCCCAGGACTCACAGAGGACCAGCACCATAGCAGGATGAAGTGACATGACTCAGGCCCAGGAGCCTGACCAAGTCTGAAGCAGAAGCCTTGCGGCAGGCATGAGAGGGTGGATGTGTGCACTGGGGTTCATCACAAGGTTTCTATATGAGGTTTGTCACATAAAGAGGAAGAGGATTCTCTTTGAAATAAGGTATCAGGTTCTAAAAAAAAAAAAAAAAAAAAACAGTGTATCAGGCTTTGAAGTTCAGGTGCAAACAAGCTCATTCTTGAACTTGTTTGTATCCCTGTAAATATGAAAAAATTAAGATGGAACATTTCAGTCCTCTTTATAGAAAGTAATGACCACCAATTTAGCCAAGACATTTTAGCACCCAAAACCCATATTTCCTCATGTTAAAAACTAGAATCATAAACTCTCCCCTAAATGTGTGATGCCATATTTGCAGACGTAGCAACTAAATGTTTTACTCATTAAATGTGTCCTGCTATGGATAATGGATTTTGCTATTAAATAATATTCATATGTGTGTGTGTGTGTATAAAACACTTTGTGTAATAGTGTGTGCAGCAGTTGGAGGACAACTTGTTAAAGTTGTTTCTCTATGTAGTAGTTCCCAAGGATCAAATTAAGGGTTTCAGACTTGGAAGTAAATACTGGGCTATCTCAATGACCCAGATAATATTTTTATAAGGTAACAAATATTGTTGAGGGTGTGCAGAAATTGGATCCTTTCTTATCTTAACAGGAACACAAGAGCTCGACTGTTTTGAGGAATACTACCTCTGAGCAAATGAGTTGGGATCATTTGGGGGATCTGAAGCCCTCTCTCCATGCCACTGGTGGGAAAAGCAGAAGGAAGAAAGTTCTTCTTCTTAGGAAAAAGTAATTAAAAATAGAACTCCAGTAAGGGGATGAAATAGGCATAGAAGTGAGATGTCAACACTCATGTTGTCATCGCTACTATATTCATGTTGTACCACTGAAATTAAGATGGTACAAAGTGGCATAAACAAAATCCTAAAGGAACTGAATAGACAAGATACAGACCTAGGGTTTGAAGACAGATAGATGACCATCTGTCAAGAAGAGAAAAGGCAGCATTTTGTGAGCCATGAGCAAAAGTAGAGGAGAGGCATCCTCTTAGAGAGTCTCTAAGGTTGTCTGTGTCTAAAGACAAGCATAGTGACTCCCCACCTTCCTCTAGCTGACACTGTTGGTGGCTAAAAAAACAATGCATTCTCAATTGCTAGCTCTGTGGAAGTAGTTCTTTCTGTGAGGGTGAACAGAGAGGAACTGAGGTTTGAGCTAAGACAATTTCAAAAGTCCAACCTGTTTCCCACACTTGAGTTTGCGATTGTCCTGTCTCTGCCTCCTGAGTATCAATGAGTTCAAGGCTTGTGCCACCAGGCCCAGTTTTTCCAAGGAAACTCAGATGAATGATGATTACCAAATGATAAAGTGGAATAAACTTAATGTATTGAGGGTTGGCTGGAGTGAACTGTCTCTCTATTACAGAGGCTTTCACAAGAAGACCTTTGCCCTTATTTGCATGTGTCCATCACTGAAAACTGCTTCATCAGGATGTGACATCATTGTATAGCAGGATGAACTAACACCAACCAAATACTAACCAAATATGATGTCCAGGGTCCGTAGAAAATTGATCAAAATGATCCATCTTTGGAATTCTTTCCTCTCTCTCACTCTCCCTCCCTCCTTTCACACACCGACCTACTCTTTCTTTCAGTAGATAGAAATAAACTTAGGATTTACCATATGCCATGCAAGCACTCTGCTCTTGTATTGTATCTCCAACCCTTTGAACTCTTTTCTTCTTAACGTATTTTTTATTTTATTTTATGTGTATCGTTATTTGGGCTGCATGTATGAAAATTTAAAAATACTATAAATCAACTCCTAATGATTTATCATTATACTCATGGATTACTATGTCTCTCAAACCTCATCAAATAATTGTTATAGTCTACATATATATATATATATATATATATATATTTACATATAAAAATATTTATTTTCATACTAGACTGTTTAAATTTCATATATGTACATACTATTTTTAAATTTGTCCTCTTCCTTTTTTCTCCTTCCCCTCTTTTTCCTCCTCCTTATTCTCTTTCTCCTTTAAGAAATCATGTCATATAGCCCAGGCAAATCTTGAATTCACTAGTCGGAGATGACCTTAAATTCCAGAGCTTGTTGACTTTATTTTTCAATATCTGAAATGGCAGGCATGGGCCACCAAGCTGTGTTGAGTTCAATTAATTAGTTAATTAATTAGTTATTTACCCCCTGAATGCAATTAGAGCTGACCAAATAATTGTGAAAGTAAAGCCATCAACTGGAGCATGGTTAATCTACCATGTTCCATAACCTTAAATAAAACTGACAACCCTGAGCAGCATGCACTCCTATGGGTACCACCATTCTCTTGCTGCCTCTAAACCCACATCCATCAGACCTGATACTCCTGAACCATACAGGTTAGCTTCCCTTCTCCCACTCACCTTCCCAGCTTGCTGAGCCCTCTGGAACAAGTCAAACTGAGACCTGAGCAACCTGCTATCCCAGGGGGACCTCCATTCTCTCACCACCACTCCTTCACCTCCATCAGATTCCTGAACCATTACAGGAAAGGTTCCCTTGTCCCACCCATCTTCCCTGCTCTCTGAGGCCTCTGGTCCAAGCCAAGCTGCTCTGAGCAGCCTGCTAGCCCAGGTAGACATCTATTCTCCTGCCAACTCTCTGTCCACCTTTATTTGATCTGAGTTTCAAGAACCATACAAAACTGCAGATCCAGAACCATACAGTCCAAGGATATCCAGCAATTGCCTGTCACACCAGGACCATCAGAGTTCACCCCTTCCAATACTTACTACAAGAACATCCAGGTACTAAAAACACCCAGATGACTAAAGACCCTCAAAAGAATACAATCAACAGAAGTAAAGGCAACATAATACCTCCAAAGCACAGCTATCCCACTACAACCAGCCATGGGTATCCCATACAACAAAACAGAAGAAAATTACCTTAAATCCAATCTTATAAAGATGATAGAAGCATTTAAAGGGGAAATGAATAAATCCCTTAAAAATACAGCAAAATACAGCCAAACAGATAGAGGTCTTCAAAGAAAAAGCAAATAAATCCCTTAAAGGCACACTGGAAAATACAATTAAAATGTGAAGGAAACAAATAAAACTGTGCAAGACCTGAAAGTGGAAAAAGAAGCAGTAAAGAAAACATAACCTAAGGAACCTGGAGATGGAAAACCTAGGAAAGAGAAAAGGAACAACAGATACAAGCATTGCCAACACAATATAGGAGATGGAAAAGAGAATTTCAGGTGTAGAAGATATAATAAAAGAAATCAATACACCCACAAAAGAAACTGTAAAACATAAAAAAAAAATCCTGACATCCAAGAAATTTGGGAAACCATGAAAAGACCTAACCTAAGAATAATAGGAATAAAAGAAGGTGAAGAATCCCAACTCCAAGGCCCAGAAAATATTCTCAACAAAATCATAGAAGAAAACTGTCCTAACCTAAAGAAAGAGATCTCCATAAACATATACAAAATTTATAGAATGCCAATTAGACTGGACCAGAAAGGAAAATCCCCCCAGCACCTAATAATCAAAACATAAAATCTACAAATAAATGAAAGAATATTAAAAATGGCAAGGAAAAAAGCCAGGTAACATACAAAGAAAGGTAAATCTATCATATCTACATCCAAGTTCTCAACAGAGACTCAAAAAGCTAGAAAGGAGTGGAAAGATATCTTGAAACCTCTAAAAAAATTTAAAAATTAAAAAAATTTAAAAAACACATATGACAACCTAGACTACTGTACTCAACAAAATCTTCAATCACCACAGATGGAGAAAGCAATATATTTCAAGAAGAAACAAATAAAAATCCCTTAAAGAAATAGAGGAAAATACAAACAGGTGAAGGAATTGAACAAAATGGTCCAAGACCTAAAATTTAAAATGGAAACAATAAAGAAAGTACAAATGCTACGCATGTGCCCAGAGCCACAGATCAGCCTATGTATGCTCCTTGGTTGGTAGCTTAGTCTCTGAGAGCTCTGAGTGGTCTGGGTTAGATGATACTGTTTTTCTTCCTAGGGGGTCGCAATCCTCCTCAGCTTCTTCAGTCCTTCCTCTAACTCTCCCATAGGGTCCCTGACCTCAATCCAATTGTTGGTTATAAATATCTGCATTTGTTTCAGTCAGCTGCTGGTAGAACCTCTCAGAGGACAGCCATGCTAGGCTCCTGTCTCCATGCACAATATGGCCTTAGCAATAGAGTCAGGCTTTTGGGATGAATCCCAAGTTGGACTGCTCACTGGGTGGCCTTTCTTTCAGTCTCTGCTCCATTTTTGTCCCAAATTTCCTTTAGAATTTCCTTTAAAAATTCTAGGTCAATTTTTTAAGATAGGTTGGTAGCCCCCTGCCTCAATTGGGGGGATATGTCTATCTACTGGAGGTGGTCTCTTCAGGTTCCATCTCCCCACTGTTGGGCATTTGGGCTATATCATCCCATTTGAGTCCTGGTAGCCTTTCACATCCCAGATCTCTGAGACTTTCTAGAGGCTTCCCTGTCCCCACTCCACAATGCTGCATATTTTGATTCATTCTTCTGGCCCTCAGGGCTTCTATCCTGTCTTCCTCCATACCTGATACTTCCCTCTTTTTTTCCCCTTTCCACATTCCCCTCCCACCCATTGCCTTCCCTGCCTCTGCCTCCCACAATTATTTTGTTCTAAGTGGGTTTCAGGTATCAATATTTAGGCCTTCCTTCCTTCCTGATAAGCTTCCTATGGTCTGAGTTGTATCATGGGTACTCTGAACTTTTTGGCTAGTATCCACTTATCAGTGAGTATATAGTATACATGTCCTTTTGGGTCTGAGTTACCTCACTCAGGATGATATTTTCTAACTCCATCCATTTGTCTGCAAAATTCATGTGGGAAAGGATTGCTTAATCCTGTGGAAACTTAATGCCCTAGGGAAAAATGGTGGGGGTGAGGTGGGGATGTGTGGGAGGCAGAGGTTGAGGTAAAGAACTCAGGGAAGAGGGAACAAGAAAAGAACAACTTTGGGAATGTAAATAAATAAAATGATTTAATGTAAAAATAAAATTACAAATAGAGGCAACCCTGGAGTTGGAAAAGGAATGAGAACAGGAAGTACAGTTGCAAGTATCAGCAACAGAGTACAAGAGATGGAAGAGAGAATCTCAGGCATAAAAAATATCATAGAAAATATTGGTACATCAGTCAAAGATAATGCAAAGTGTAAAAAGTCCCTAACCCAAAACATCCAGGAAATTCAGGACACAACAAAAAGACCAATCCTAAGGATAATAAAATTAGAAGAGTAAAGACTCATAGTTCAAATGGCCAGAAAACATCTTCAAAAGAATTATAGAAGAAACCTTCTCTAACCAAAAGGAAGAGATGGTCATACATATACAAGAAGCTTACATAATATCAAATAGACTGGACCAGAAAAGAAAATCCTCCTGCTACATAATAATCAAAACACTAAATGTACAGAACAAAGAAAGAATATTAAAAACTGTAAGGGGAAAGGTCAAGTAACATATAAAGGCAGGCCTATCAGAATTATACTTGAATTCTCAACTCTACAAGCCAGCAGATCCTGGCAATATGTCATGCAGACCTTAAGAGAACACAGATGCCAGCCCAGACTACTACATCCAGCAAAACTCTCAATCATCATAAGGGTGTGTGTGTGTGTGTGTGTGTGTGTGTGTGTGTGTGTGTGTGTGTGTGTGTAATGTTGATACACTATTACACTATTGGCTGAATTCATAAAGCAGAAGTTGGGTTTGCATAACCATGTCTGTTGGTGTAAGCTTAGCACTTGTATGTGGCCTGAACTGTTTTCATTTCATTCATTGCTACTGTGCATTTTTCAAAATGTTCAACTTCCACCAAGCACAGTGAGTGGTCTTTCTGGTTGCCCCATGGCTTCACTTCTCTTTAACCTTCTCCATTTTCATCTTAGATGAATCACTTTTCTGGATGGTGTCTATGATGAAAACAATTGAGATTATTTCCATATAATATTTTCCATTTGGGTATGCTTTCCATTTGTGAGAAATCTTTCTCATTTCCTCTTTGCATAAAAGCAAAAGCAAGTTACATTTTAGTTAAATAGAAAGAAGTTTCTTTTCTTGACAAGCACTTTATGAATACATTATAAATGTCAACTTCCATCTGACAGTTTTCATTATTACTCACACATTTTAAAGAACAGAGGTCTTGAGTCCTATTGTGCTCTAGTTCATCTTACTTTGTATTTTATTTTGAATTCTCTTGGTGTGTGTGTTCTGTATGTTTATGTATGTGTGTATTGTATGCAATGTAAGGTTCCATATATATCAGAAAACATAGGATACCTGTTATTTCAGGTTTCAGAAATACAGTGTCCAGAGCCAATTCGGTTGGAGCCTTCACATTGTGAGAGCCAGCCCATGGGCACACTGACCACCTGCTTCTCCACTTAGGAGGAGCTGGGGGAGAAGAGGGATGGCATAGCTCAGGTGAGGGCCTTCAAATCACAAGGCTTATTGCTGCAGGCCAGCAGGCTGGATCTACAGCTGGGAGATGTGAGCAAGTGTAGATTTTGGCTGGGGGCAGGGCTTACACTGCACCCTATGTTGCTCTTTAAGCCTGGCAGAGGAGACTCTTTCCACTAACACTCAAAAATTGTTCTCCTGTCTTACCATGGAGATCCCACTGTGGTTGGTTAAAAGGAAGAACTGGAAAAATTGGGGATTTTCTTGGACTGCCACTGAAACTAAAATCCCAGAAGACATGCTGATCATTTCCAGGGATTTCCCTAAATCTATGGTTTGAGCTGAGTGCTCAGGGAGCTCATGAGTCTGTGTGCTCCCTATATCAGGGTAAGAAGTGTACCTTAGAACATATCTAAGTCCTCAGTTGCATTCAATACATAGACACTTATGACCATGTAACTCAAAATTATCATCCATAGAAGGTGAGTTATTGTTGTTTGCAATGCTAGGATATAGGTGTGTCCCACACAGCTCCCAACCTGCAAGAAGCTCTTCACCAGGCCCATGCCTCCCTCAGAGCTCAAACTTCTAGAGTAGTCAGAAAAGGAAATTAAATTTTTCTTTTTTTTTATTTTTTATTGGTTATTTTCTTTATTTACATGTCAAATGTTATCCCCTTCCCTGTTTTCCTTCTAAATAACCCCTATTCCAGCCCCTCCCAACTGCTTCTATGAGGGTGCTCCCCCACCCACCCACCCACTCCTGTCCCACTGCCCTGGCATTCCCCTACACTGGTGCATCTAGCTTTCAAAGGACCAAGGGCCTTTTCTCCTATTGATGCCAGATAAGACCATCCTCTGCTATATGTGGTTGGAGCCATCGTTCCCACCATGTGTATTTTATGGTTGGTGGTTTAGTCCCTGGGAGCTCTGGGAGTTCTGGTTGGTTGATATTGCTGTTCTTCCTATGGGGTTGCAAACCCCTTCAGCTCCTTCAGACCATCCCATAACATCTCCATTGGAGTGCCCATTTGTTTTCTTATTACTTCTAACTTCATTTCTTGTTGCTTTGATAAAATACCCTGGCAAAAAGCAACTCTAGGGGGAAAATGTTTAATTTGGGCCAAAGTTCCAGGTTACAGTTCACCACAGTCCAAAATTGAAAGTTGCATGAGTTTGAAGCACCAAGTCACATCATTTGTTTTTGGTTTGGTTTGGTTTTCTTTGTTAATTTTATTTAATCTTTTTTACACTCCAGATTGTATCCCCCTCCTGGTCCACCCTCTGACTGCTTGCCATCCCATACCTTCTCCCCACCCCAACAGACCTCTAAACTCCCTGGGTCCACCAGTCTCTTAAGGATTAGGTGCATCTTCTCTGACTGAACCCAGACCTGGCAGTCCTCTGCTTTATATGTGTTGGGGGTCTCATATCACCTGATATATGCTGCCTGATTGGTGGTCCAGTGTTTGAGAGATCTTGCGAGTCCAGGTTGATTGAGACTACTGGTCCTTCTACAGGGTCACCCTCCTCCTGATCTCTCAGCATTTCCCTAATTCAACCACAGGGGTCAGCAGCTTCTGTCCATTAGTTGAGTGCAGATATCTTGATCTGACTCAGCTGCTTGTTGTGTCTTTCAGAGGGCAGTCATGATAGGTCCCTTTTTATGAGTGCTCCATAGCCTCAGTAATAGTGTCAGGCCTTGGGGCCTCCCCTTGAGCTGCGCCCCACTTTGGACCTCTTGCTGAACCTTCTTTTCCTCATGTTCCTCTCCATTTCCATCCCTGCAGTTCTTCTTTGGGAGGGCAACCTCACTTGATGCCATCTTTCTGCTGGAGATGAGCTCTACAAATTCCCTCTCCCTGCTGTAGGGCATTTCATCTGAGGATCCTCCTTTGAGTCCTGAGAGTCTCTCACCTCCCAGGTCTCTGGTACATTCTGGAGTGTCCCCCACCTCCTACCTCCTGAGTTTGCCTGTTTACATTCTTTTTGCTGGCCCTCCGGGCTACAGTACTTTCCCCCACCCATTTCCAGATCATGTTCCCCTCTTCCCCTTTCTGATACTCTTTCACACTCAGGTCCCTCCACCACCACCACCCCTTGTGACTACTTTCTTTCCCTCCCAACTGGGATTGAGGTGTCATCACTTGGGCCCTTTAGCTTGCTGATCTTTTAGAGTTCTGTGGACTGTATCTTGGGTATTCTGTACTTTTTTGGTTAATATCCACTTATTAGTGAGGACATACCATCCATGTTTTGGAGACTGAGATACCTCACTCAGAATAATATTTTCTATTAACCTTCATTTCCCTGCAAAACTCAGGATATCCATGTTCTTAATAGCTCAGTAGTATTCCATTGTGTAAATGAACCACATTTTCTGTATCCATTCTTCTGTCATTGGACATCTAGGTTGTTTCCAGCTTCTGTCTATCACAAATAAGGCCACTATGAACATTACTTTAACATGGGCCCCTGTGGCCTGGTGGGGTATCTTTTGGGTATATTCCCAAGAGTTTTATTGCTAAGTCTTCCAGTATATTTATTTCCAATTTTATGAGGAACCTCCAGATTGATTTCCAGAGTGGTTGTACCAGTTTGCAATCCCACCAGCAATGGAGGAGTGTTCCTCTTTCTCCACATCCTAGCTAACATGTGCTGTCACCTGAGGTTTTGGTCTTAGCCATTCTGATTGGTGTAAGGTAGAATCTCAGAGTTTCTTTGATTTGCATCTCTCTGATCACTAAAAACTTTGAACATTTATTTAGATGCTTCTCAGCCATTCTAGATTCCTCAGTTGTGAATTCTCTGTTTATTTCTATAGACCATTGTTTTGGTTAGGTTGTTTGGGTTTTTTGTTTGTTTGTTTGTTTTGTTTTGGGGGTTTTGTTTTTTGTTTGTTTGTTTGTTTGTTTTGGTAATTAACTTCTTGAGTTCTTTATATATTTTGGATATTAGCCCTCTATCGAATGTGGGGTCAATGAAGTTTTTTTTTTCCCCAATCTGTAGGTTGCTGGTTTTTCTTATTGACCATGTCCTTTGCCTTACAGAAGGTTTCCAGTTTCATGATGTCCCATTTATCAAATCATGATCTTAGAGCATGAGCCATTGAAGTTCTATTTAGGAAATTCCACCCTGTGCCAATGAAATCAAGGCTCTTTTCCACTTTCCCTTATATTAAATTCAGTGTATCTGGTTTTATGTTGAGGACCTTGATCCACTTAGACTTAATTTTTAGGGTAATATCACAGGAATAAGATCTACATTCTTTCTTTTCTAATCTTTTTTCTCAAGACAGGGTTTCACTATGTAACTGACAATCCCCCAGATGCAAGGAGAAAGACCATCAACCTCAGATTATCCCCCAATCAATGCACATTTTTATTCTTTGCACACCAGAGCCAATCCAGAGGCTGTCCCCCCGAGGCAGGATTCAAAAGATCAGCCTGAGCCAATTTCTCAAGCCCTTGTGATAGGGCAATACCATAGTGTGGGGGATTTTGCAACCGAACCTTGTTATAGAACCTAGACCATGTCTTTAAGAAAACCTTCCTAGAACATTGGTTACAGAATATTTTATGATTACAGGGGGAGGGTACAGCCCAACTCCAAGGAATGTTTTACAGTAAAGAGAAATCTGGCTGAGATAGAGTAACAAAATGATTCCTGATTACAAATTGACTGGGGCTGATTTCACAAAGACTGTGTGGTCCAGGCTGGCCTAGAACTCCCTATGTACCCAAGAAATTTCTGATCCTCCTTCCTGCACACCTCAATTTTTTACAGGTGTTAACCACCACTTCCACTCCAGGCTGTAGTTGAGCTACAACTGAAAGCTTGCTGAGTGTAAGCCTTCCTCCAACTGGCCTGCATGCCCAGTGCTGAGACTCCATTCTCAGGGGTTGGGGGAGATAGAGTTTTGCTATGTTCAGAATGGCTTCAAACAGATGACCTTCTGGTTTTTTGTACCATTATGTCATCAATTCATTTTGATTCTGACTACTTTCTCCCTTTTCTATGACAAAGTAGCTGACAATCCATCCTGTTGTTTGTTTTAAAGAGTCCTAAACCACAGCCTAGGTTACTCTGAACTAAGCTTTTCATGGTTGAAAAGATGCATAAGGAGCTACCACTCTTGGGACTATACCCAAAAGATGTTGCACTATATGCCACAGGAACACATGTTCACTATGTGAACTCATAGAGGCCTTATTTGTGAAAGAATCCAGATTTTATTTTCAACACACATGGAAACTCACAGCAATCCATAACTCTAGTTCTAGGGACTCCAACACCCTCTTTTGATTTCCAAGGATACCAGAAGTGTATGCTGTACATAGACAAAAGTACAGGCAAAATACTTGTACAATAAAAACAATTCTAATGGGTATAGGTGCAGCTTGGTGATAAAAAAAGAACTTACCTTAGTATGCGTCAGCCCCTGAGCTTGATCCTAATCATTTAAAAAATTGGAGAAAAGTAAAACCAAGACAGAATAATTGTTTATACATTGTAGCCTTTCCAAGGTAGAGAGAATAAGAGTTTGCAATTTTAGAATAAATAGGGAGCTAGGTGGTGGTGGTGCATGTCTTTAATGTCAGCACTCAGGAGGCAAAGACAGGTAGATCTTTGTGAGTTGCAGGCAAGTCTGGTCTACAGAATGAGTTCCAGGGACAGCTAAGGCTACACAGAGAAACCCTGTCTCAAATAAATAAATAAATAAAATAATTAATTATTAATTAATTAATTTAATTAAATAATTAAATTAGTAGAACAAGGAAAGAAGTTGAGAGAGGCAATCAGACTTTACATGTGATTACAGCTGTCTGGGTTTTGCTGATTCTGAAAGTATAAGCAGCCAGTGTGGGGACCAAAGAGCTGACAAAGAATAGGAAGTGGAATTTCGCAAAGGAAAAGAAGACACAAAACAAGATAGGTGGAGATGTCAGAGCTAAACAGTACAGTTACTAGAATTATGGTGCTTTGGCAGAAACTGAGGTCCTTAGCAAGGTAGACTCAGATAAGTTGAAAGGACTCACTGAAACAGAAATGAGGAGGACCTACCATTCACTTTGGTCTTAGGGTGGGGGTACAAAAGATGCCACTCAAACCAATGCATAATAAATAAAATGAAGCATAAGAAGAAAACAGTCATGGCTGTGGTGTTATCCTATTCACAACTGCTATGTGTCTTCCCACATCAACTAGCTGAACGTGGATCTTTCTTCAGAGGCTGTCCAAGAGATTTGCTCCCAGGGTGACTGCAAATCTCATTGAGGTGACATGACTAGCCATCACAATTCCACTCCTTGTTAAAGTGACACATAATCCTGTGACTTTTAAGCTATAACCTTCTGCTTCTCATCCCTGTAGGATCACAACCATCTCCTAGTACAAATTAATAGCCCAACACCAAAGGTCTCCATAGTCTTTAACAATTCCAGCACTACTGATATTTGATTGTTCATATATTTACACAAGATGTGTTATTCAATAGACCTATATATAGAAATATATATGAGATTATAATACATATATTTTCTACATGTTATATATGAAATTTTTTACTGGTTATCTAATGCCTATAATAAAAATGAGGTGGATAAAAGGAAAAGATTAGTATTTTAAAAAGAATATATTAAACAAAATCTTCCAAATATGCATATGCAAATTTCACTAAAATATTTCTTTCCTAACCCTTTGGGACTGAGTTCCTGATATAGCAGAAATGATGTAATATCAAGTTTCCAGGATGGCAGGAATACCAGATGCCACCTTGCCAAGAGCTAAAAATAACACCCCACCCAATCATTGCTAAGTCTCCAGCTAGCATGATGTCAACTGATTGCAAATGGCTGCCTATTGCAAATGTCTTCTTTGGTTGTATTTTGAAGAGATTTGGGGGTCATATCACTGAAGAAAACACAAGCATAGATTTTTCTCTCCTTGTTTACTGGAGATGACTTCTGGCAGAATTAGACAGAAAAGACAAATTTATGTGTCTGTCACATGGGTGCAGAAAAGCCAAACTACTATTATTCCAAGAACTTCAAGGATGTTTCGTTTGATAAAAATCAAAGTTTTATTGTGCTTAGGATATGCATAGAGTACTTGTGTATAAAACCAAACTATCAGGATTACTAGTTCAGTGACGGAACTGACTCCACTGGATCTCTGGGGTTCCACAACATCATGTATGACTCTAGACAGGTTCATGGCCATCTGGACTTTCTTGCATATGGTTTATAAGCAGGATGTGAGCATTGACAAAACATACAGAATATCCCAGATGTGGATTGTTCTGAATTATCTGCTACCCAAGTTTTGCTATTAATATCAGTCAAGACAATACCAGAGCCTGGATGAGGGTCTGATGTCTAAGAAAAATCATCTGGCAATAAAAAAGTACATAAAAGAAAAGCCCAAAAATTGGGGAATCAAGTCTTTTTTTCTTTGTGAAGCTGAGACTGAATATGTGCTCAGTGTAGAAATCTACACTGGGTCAGCACCAATACAAGTGCAAGAATGGGTGCAGTTGGAAATACTGTTGCCCAACCCCTGACATCAGCTAGGATGAAGAACAGTTCATACATCTTCTTCATGGCTTGATTTTTACAGTTTCAGTGACTTTAGCCAAATATGCTTTGAATCAGCTGTAAATTAGTTGTTGTAACTCTCCTACAAAACAGAAAGTTCTTTCCCAAGATTCACAAGGCAGTCAAGAAACTCCTTTGTGGTGACAGTCATTATCAGGGCATAATAGCATGCATGTTATGGCAGGTTAACATGCCTATAACTTTTATTTCAAAGTTTCCATGATCCTATCAAAATGGGAGTTGTCAACAGAAAGAAGAAAGATGGTAGTGTCACTTAAGTAACCAAACCATAGCTTGCCCAATCCTACAACAAGAACATGGGCGGTTATGACAAGAATAATCAGATGACACAATCACTCATGTTACTAACACTGCTGTCCCGAAATCTGTTGACCAAGTTCTTCATGTGACCTTGTTACAACTCCTACATGTTATACCTTGCATAACAAGAAACTGCCAAACAACTTGTTTACTTCACAGAGTATATTCAGAGACTCTGCTGGGAACTTGTGGGAAACTTCTGTGCAACAGCCTCAAACAGAGGACAATTGGAAACCTGCCATTGGCATATGACTACAGGCAACAATTTCCCTGGAATTCTACCTGAATCTTCAAATGACTATGTGTGTGCTATGTGCATGGAAAAGCACCACAGATACAACAGACATAACACTGAAGTATCATATGAGGACAACCTACACAAGAGAGTCAAGACCAGGTTCTGGTGCACATACTGCAAAATGAATCAGTGGATCAAGGAAGGCTCTGCCTGTAGGGTACACTAGCACAGAAAAGCTGAATATTGGCATTAAAGGCAAGGTAAGCCTATTTTCTACAATCTCTCCAAGTTTCATCTGAATTTGACCACTGCAATCCATGTTATAAACAGTTCTCTAACATATCTGCATTTTTTCCAAATTTAGCTCAGAAAGTCAGTCAGGAAGGATTAATTATGATTAGGGGTTCAGGTCTGGTGGGGCTAGGGAACAGTTGTTGACATAGATCTCCTCCTCACAAAGCTTACCAGCTCCACACAAAAAACCTACTCTATAACTACTCCCCTGTCAATTATGGATTCAGAGCATCTGATGACACAGCACAGAATTTTCTAGAGAACTCTTAACTTTTAAGGTCATAGTATTCTAATACATTATCCCTTCTTTCTTTTCTTTTGTTTTATCTTGAGACAGACAATTCCTTATATGAATGCACGCAAATGTAAAAGGGCTTCATGCCTACTTCCCCCACATTCTTCTTGCTCAACACCAAAGGATAATAAACACAAGCTTTTCTTGTGCATTCTTTATAGGTACCCCAGCTTTACGAACTATGGCCACCAATCTCCAAAGTATAAGGTCCAACATC
This sequence comes from Mus caroli, assembly GCF_978045245.1. Taxonomy (NCBI): domain Eukaryota; kingdom Metazoa; phylum Chordata; class Mammalia; order Rodentia; family Muridae; genus Mus; species Mus caroli. The sequence continues at coordinate 125,766,959 of NW_028227263.1, read as the reverse complement.
CTATAGGAAATCGATGTCACCCATGTTCCCCAATAAAGAATTGATCAAAAAACTACTTCTAAACAGGTCAGGTCCACATCCCCTTGTCCTATTTACCATCTTTTAAACCATACATTTGAATGATGGATTAGAAGGTGGCTCAAAACATTTGATAACCCTCATTAAAGTAGGTTTTGGGAAATCTAAGTCTACAACTGTCTTATCAGAGGATGTTTTTACTAAAGCAGACAGGTAGGAGGATGTTTTGCAAAAAAGAAAAAGAAAGAAAAGAAAAACGAGTTTTTCTAGAAAGTGCCAGGGAAAAGGATATGTAATGTTTTGTTAGAGGAAATAATTGAGAAAGCATGTGGCATTTTAAAAGGATATAACCTAACCCAAAACATCCAGGAAATCCAGGACACAATGAGAAGATCAAACCTACAGATAATAGTAATAGATGAGAATGAAGATTTTCAAACTAATGGATCAACAAATATCTTCAACAAAATTATAGAAGAAAACTTCCCTAACCTAAAGAAAGAGATAACCATGAACATACAAGGAGCCTACAGAACTCCAAATAGAATGGACCAGAAAAGAAATTCCTCCCGACACATAATAATCAGAACAAAAAATGCACTAAATAAAGATAGAATATTAAATGCAATAAAGGAAAAAGGTCAAGTAACATATAAAGGCAGACCTATTAGAATTACACCAGACTTCTCACCAAAGACTATGAAAGCCAGAGATCCTGAACAGATGTTATGCAGACCCTAAGAGAATCCTATACCCAGCAAAACTCTCAATTACCATAGATGGAGAAACCAAAGTATGCCATGACAAAATCAAATTCAAACATTATCTTTTGACGAATCCAGCCCTTCAGAGGATAATAATAGGAAACACCAACAAAATGATGGAAACTATGCCCTAGAAAAAGAAAGAAAGTAATCATTCAACAACTTAAAAGAAGACAGCCGCAAGAACAGAATCCCAACTCTAACAACAAAAATAACAGGAAGCAACAATTACTTTTCCTTAATATCTCTTAATATCAATGGACTCAATTCCCCAATAAAAAGACATAGACTAAGAGACTGGCTACAAAAACGGGACCCAACTTTTTGCTGCTTACAGGAAACCCACCTCAGGGAAAAGACAATAACTCAGGGTAAAAGTCTGGAAAACAATTTTCCAAGCAAATGGTCTGAAGAAACAAGCTGGAGTCGACATTCTAATGTGGAATAAAATTGATTTCCAACCCAAGGTTATCAAAAAAGACAAGGAGGAACCTTCATAGACATCAAAGTTAAAATTTTCCAAGATGAACTCTCAATTCTGACTATAGATGCTCCAAATGCAATAGCAGCCACATTTATTAAAGAAATTATAGCAAAGCTCAAAGCACATAAAGCACCTCACATAATAAGATTGGGAGACTTCAACACCATACTCTCATCAATGGACATATCCTGGAAACAGAAACTAAACAGAGACACATTGAAACTAACAGCAGTTATGAAAGAAATGGATTTAACAGATATCTACAGAACAGTATGTTCTAAAGCAAAAGAATATACATTCTTCTCAGCACCCAAAATCGACAATAAAATTGGTCACAAAACAGGCCTCAACAGATACAAAAATATTGAAATTATCCCATACATCCTATCAGATAACCACGGACTAAGGCTGATCTTCAATAACAACATAAATAATAGAAAGACAAAATTCACATGGAAGCTGAAGAACACTCTACTCAATGATATCTTGGTCAAGGAAGAAAGAAAGAAAGAAATTGAAGACTTTTTACAGTTTAATGAAAATTAAGCCACAACATACCCAAACTTATGGGACACAATGAAAGAATTCTTAAGAGGAAAACTCATAGCTCTGGATGCCTCCAAAAAGAAACTAGAGAGAGCATACACTAGCAGCTTACAACACACCAAAATATCTAGAACAAAATGAAGCAATTTCATCCCAGAGGAGTAGACTGCAGAAAAAAAAATCAAACTTAGGGTTAAAATCAACCAAGTGGAAACAAAAAGAACTATTCAAAGGATCAACCAAACCAGGAGCTGATTCTTTGAGAAAATCAACAAGAAAGATGAACCCTTAGCCAGACTCACTAGAGGGCACAGGGACAGTATCATAATTAACAAAATCAGAAATGAAAAGGGAGACATAACAACAAAACCTGAGGAAATCCAAAACACCATCAGATCTTACTTCAAAAGACTATACTCAACAAAACTGGAAAACCTGGATGAAATGGATAGTTTTCTAGACAGATACCAGGTACCAAAGTTAAATCAGTATCAGATTAATGACCTAAACAGACCCATATCCCCTAAACAAATAGAAGCCATCATTAATAGCCTCCCAACCAAAAAGAGCCCAGGACCAGATGGGATTACTGCAGAAGTCTATGAGACCTTCAAAGAAGAAGTAATTCCAGTTCTCCTGAAAATATTCCACAAAATAGAAACAGAAGATACTCTACAAAATTCATTCTATGAAGTCACAATTACTCTGATACCTAAAACACAGAAAGACCCAACAACAATAGAGAACTTCAGACCAATTTCCCTTATGAATATCGATGAAAAATACTCAATAAAATTCTTGTTAACCAAATCCAAGAAACATCAAAACAATCATTCATCCTGACCAAGTAGGCTTCATTCCAGGGATGCAGGGATGGTTTCTATATGGAAATCCATCAATGTAACCCACTATGTAAACAAACTCAAAGACAAAACTACATGATCATCTCATTAGATGCTGAGAAACCATCTGAAAAATCCAACAACCATTCATGATAAAAGTCTTGGAAGATCAGGAATTCAAGGCTTATGCCTAAACATAATAAAAGCAATCTAAGCAAACCAGTACCCAACATAAAAGTAAATGGAGAGAAGCTGGAAGCAATTCCACTAAAATCAGAGACTAGACAAGGATGCCCACTTTCTCCCTACCTAATCAATATAGAACTCAAAGTCGTAGCCAGAACAATTAGACAACAAAAGGAGTTCAAGGGGATACAAATTGGAAAGTAAGAAGTCAAAATATCACTATTTGCAGATGATATGATAGTATATATAAGTTACCCTAAAAATTACACCAAAGGACACCTAATCCTGATAAACAGCTTCAGTGAAGTAGCTGGATAAAAAATTAACTCAAACAATTCAATGGCCTTTCTCTACACAAAGGATAAACAGTATGAGAAAGAAATTAGGGAAACAACACCCTTCATAATAGTCACAAATGATATAAAATACCTTGGTGTGATTCTAACTAATGAAGTGAAAAATCTGTATGATAAGAATTTCAAATCTTGGAAGAATGAAATCAAAGAATATCTCAGAAATTGGAAAGATCTCCCATGCTCATGGATTGGCAGTATCAATATAGTAAAAATGGCTCTCTTGCCTACAGAAATCTACAGATCCAATGCAATCCACATCAAAATTCCAACTCAATTCTTCAACGAATTAGAAAGGGGAATTTGCAAGTTCATCTGGAACAACAAAAAACCTAGGATTGCAAAAACTATTCTCAGCAATAAAAGAATCTCTGGGGAAATCACCATGCCTGACCTCAAGCTGTATTACAGAGCAATTGTGATAAAAAAAAAATACTGCATAGTATTGGTACAATGACAGACAGGTATATCAGTGGAATATAATTGAAGACCCAGAAATGAACCCACACACCTATGGTCTCTTGATCTTTGACAAAGGAGCTAAAACCATCCAGTAGAAAAAAGACAGCATTTTCAACAAATGGTGCTGGCACAATTGGCGGTTATTATGTAGAAGAATGCGAATTGATACAGTCTTATATCCTTGTACTAAGGTCAAGTCTAAATGGATCAAGGAACTCCACATAAAACCATAGACACTAAAACTGATAGAGAAGAAATGGTGAAAAGCCTCGAAGATATGGGCACATGGGGAAAACTCCTGAACAGAACACCAATGGCTTGTGCTGTAAGATCAAGAATTGACAAATGGGACCTCATAAAACTGCAAAGCTTCTGTAAGGCAAAATTCACTGTCAATAAGACAAAAAGGCCACCAACAGCTTAGGAAAGGATCTTTACCAACCCTAAATCAGATAGGGGACTAATATCCAATATATATAAAGAACTCAAGAAATTGGACTCCAGAAAATCAAATAACCCTATTAAAAAGTGGGGTACAGCACTAAACAAAGAATTCTCACCTGAGGAATACTTAATGGCTGAGAAGCACCTGAAAAAAGTTCAACATCCTTAATCATCAGGGAAATGCAAATCAAAACAACTCTGAGATTCCACCTCACACCAATCAGATCAAAAAATAAGGTGACAGCAGATGCTGGCGAGAATGTAGAGAAAGAGAGATACTCCTCCATTGTTAGTGGGATTGCAAGCTGGTACAACCATTCTGGAATTCACTCTGGTGGTTACTCTGAAAATTGGACATAAAACTACCAGAAGATCCAGCAATTCCTGTCCTCAGCATATACCCAGAAGATGTCCCAACTAGTAATAAGGACATTTGCTCCACTATATTCATAGCAGTCTTATTTATAATAACTAGAAGCTGGAAAGACCCCAGATGTCCCTCAACCAAGGAATGGATACAGAAAATGTGGTACATTTACACAATGGAGTACTACTCAGCAATTAAAAACAATGAATTCATGAAATTCTTAGGCAAATGGATGCATCTGGTTGATATCATCCTGAGTGAGGTAACCCAATCGCTAAAGAACACACATGGTATGCACTCATTGATAAGCAAATATTAGACCTGAAACTTAGAATTTCCAAGATACAATTTGCAAAACACATGAAACTCAAGAAGAAGGAATACCAAAGTGAGGATACTTCATTCCTTCTTATAATGGGGAACAAAATACCCATGGAAGGTGTTACAGAGACAAACTTTGGAGCTAAGATGGAAGGAACGACCATCCAGAGACTGCCCCACCCGGAGATCCATCCCATATACCACCACCAAACCCAGACACTATTGCATATGCAAGCAAGTTTTTGCTGACAGGACCCTGACATAGCTCTCTCTTGTGAGTCTCTTCCAATACCTGGCAAATACAGAAGTGGATGCTAACAGTCATTTATTGGATGGAATACAGGGCCCCTAATGAAGGAGCAAAAGAAAGTACCCAAGGAACTAAAGGGGTCTGCAACCCTATAGGAGGAACAATGATATGAACTAACCAGTACCCACCAGAACTGTGTCTCTAGTTGTGTATGTAGCAGAGGATAGCCTATTTGGCCATCAATGGGAGGAGAAGCCCTTGGTATTGCAAAGATCACATGCCCCGGTACAGGGGAATGCCAGGGCCAGGAAGTGGGAGTGGGTGGGTTATGGATCAGGGCAAGAGGGAGTGAATAGGGGTCTTTTGGGGGTAGCATTTGAAATGTAAATGAAGAAAATATATAATAAAAATAAAAATAAAAAAATTTGGTAATAAAAAATAAAAAGTGTTTAGATATAACGCAACAGACAGTTGACAATGCTGTCTGACATTGGTGCTCCTTATCACTCTTTGCTGGTCTTCAGAAGGCTTTGTTGACACTGGTCTTCACTGATGATGCTGTGCCATTGGTTTGCTTTGCCTTTTCCACTTATCACCTGTTGTGACTTCATAGAGAAAAGTTCATCAAAGAACTGGAGGTGTTCCACAAACTTCTTTCTTGCCACTTCTGCAAATTTGGGTGGTTGGCAGAGGTGAAGGAAAAGTCCTTTTATCTTTCATTTCAAAACCAGAACTTAAGGAAATGGTGCCATATACTGTTCAATGTCTGACTGTCTTAGACCCTGGCTTTAGTGTACTTATTCATACTACTGGATGAATCTGCAAAATCTCTCTCCTAGACAGTTTTTACCTTGTTTTTCATATGTAAAAACCCTATGTAGTAGCATAGCATGTTCTTCAGAAGCTAATCAGTGAAATTCTAACATTAAGAGCTTTGGGGTCACCGACCTGTAAGGCAAAGATATGGCATAAAAGTGGGAATTGCAAGGTACAGCCCCTGGCTGGTATAAAGCAGTCACTAATACTTGCCATCAGAAGTAACTTCTTGAACACAAAAGTAGCAAATATGTCAATTCCCCTAGAGATAGAAATGAGGTACAGAAGTACAGAGCTACAGATGACTAAGCAAGGCCTTTAGTTCCCCTCCTTCCACTCCTCTCAGTCCCCATTCTCCCTACTGCCCCTCCACTCTAGATTCTGTCTTTCCCATTTTTAAAGATCAGGCCTTCCAAGGATATCAACTGACATAGCATAGCAAGATACAATACACCCAGGCATAAACCCTCACATCAGGGTCAGATGAGACAATCCAATAGGAGGAAAATGGTCTCAAGGAGCCAAATGAGTCAGAGGCACCTCCATTCCCACTAATAGGAGTGACACAAAACCAACTATCAAGATAACAACCGCAGTTATCTCGGTGCTACCGGCGCCTTCCTTGTCTCGCTGGAGGACTCTGTCCCACCTTCCCTTTCCTTCAGCAGGAAGAGTGGCCTTACGGACTCTGAGGTCCCCGCCATCAACCAGAGGCTCCGCTTTGCTTTGCAGAAGTCTAATCTGGAAGCCCTGCAGTGTCAGCACCTCAGGCTTCTCCCACAGACTGTGGTAGAGCACATTTTGTGAAGATGACCCATTGGTTTCATAGGAACCCATTAAAAGCTACAGCTCCCGTGTCTTTTAACTACTATGGCATGATCACTGGTCCTCCCGCTTCAAAGATTTGCAAGTTTCATAAATTCAGTGGGTGACTCTACACAGGAAAGCAAATTACGATACATTCAGAATTTCAAGTGGACCGATACATTGCAAGGACACGTTCCGAGTGCCTAGCAGGATGCTGTTTTTGAACTGATTTCCATGGGATTTAATGTAGCGCTGTGGTACACAAAATATGCTTCAAGATTGGCTGGAAAAGAAAAAAGATGACGCAAAAGAAGTTCACCGAAGCCTAAAAATTGCAGCTGGGATTTTTAAACATTTAAAGGAAAGTCATATCCCCAAACTTTTTACACCAGCAGAAAAGGGGCGGGACTTGGAGGCTCGGCTCATCGATGCTTACGTCATCCAGTGCCAGGCCGAGGCTCAGGAAGTGACAATCACCCGAGCCATTGAGCTGAAGCACGCTCTGGGACTGATCGCTGCACTCGCCTATGACACGGCCAGCTTCTACCAGAAAGCAGTTTGGAGCCTGCACACTCTGCTAAATGGAGAAAGTACCTTCACTTGAAGATGTGCTTCTACCCAGCTTATGCGTATTGCTACCATGGCCATACTCTGTTGGCGAGTGATAAATGTGGAGAAGCAATCAGATCTCTCCAAGAAGCAGAAAAACTGTACGCAGAGGCAGAAGCCCTGTGCAAAGAGTACGGGGAAACCAAAGGACCAGGGCCGACGGCCAAGCCGTCAGGACACTTGTTCTTCCGGAAGCTTGGGAGCCTTGTGAAGAACACCCTGGACAAATGTCAGAGAGAAAATGGCTTCATTTACTTTCAAAAAATTCCAACAGAAGCCCCACAACTGGAACTCAAAGCAAATTATGGGCTGGTAGAGCCTGTGCCTTTTGAATTCCCTCCTATGAGTGCTCACTGGACACCGGAAGCGTTGGCTGCATTTGATCTCACCAAGAGACCCAAGGATGACAGTGTCAAACCCAAACCGGAAGAGGATGTGAAACCTGTAAAGGAACCAGATATCAGACCTCAGAAGGACACTGGGTGCTCTGTCTCATAAGAATGTCTGTCACTCACTGCAATCTCTGCTGGTCCACAAGAGAAACTGTGGGGCTTCAGTTCGCCGTTTCTTATTTCTCTGAAGCCCACAGGATAATTGTTAGCTTCAGAGCAACTTGGCCTTTCATTTATTTATTCTTGATTTTCAACATAGAGGCATTTCATGATTTTGCTTCTGGGATCTGCTTTTTAAATCAGGACAACATTTGGAAGGGTTGTTTTTTATGCCTCTAATGAGTATATGTGGGGGGTTGGACCTTTTCTGAACTCTAGATAGTAAGTTTCATGTTCATGTTTTTCTACTTTCACAGAAATGTTTGTTCTTCTTGTTTGATACCAGAAGAATGTTTTGAAAAGAGATGGGTTCGCCTTTCATCACCACCTTGTCAGATCCGAGTCTAGCTTAGTCTTCTGGCGGGGAAACAGAATCGCAGTTAAAATCAGAATACCAACTCTTTCCCTGTACTTGACCAGAGTCCATGATGACTAGGAAATCGTGTCTTCAAGAGTGTGGAGGTTATATGGAAGTTAGCAGTGTGGGTCTGTGCCCCTTGGCCTGGCTCAGCTGCGGAGGGCCATGCTCTCTTCACCTGCACTGCTGACACAGTGGTTGTTTTCTTACAAGTACCTTTTCTAATGAACTTTTTACCTAAGGGGTAAAGCTTTGTACTAGCATTTAGTGCTTCTGTGTAGAGAGAGGAAGAGAATGGTAGTGGGTTTTGAAGAAGTAAAATGTTGCATGTTGTAAAGAAAGCCTTCGTAAACTCAACCAAGATAGGTTGCCCTGACTCATACTGGTAATTCCTTTGTTAGAAGAGTTTTAAGAAAATGCCTTTGTTACCTGATTTTGGTGGACATTGTGTTTTTAACATGGTTTTCTTCATATCCTATCAGAATGGCTTGGCGTTAGGCCATAGTGACAGAGGTTAGGATATAGACACACAAACTATGTGTTTAAAGGATCTGCTTCTACCCACAAACTGGGAATGATGGGTGTGTGGTACTTTACCAAGTAACAGATGTGGGTGTATCCTGCTTGGTTACTCTCCTGGGGTGTTAACTTTCTTTTCATAATAGGAATAATAATGTATGTGAGAACTTACTATGTGCCAGACAGTGTATAGGCACATACATAGACCACTGCATCCCTTTAGCCCCCCTGTGAGAAACACATCAATCTACATAAAGTATTGAAACAGGAATATACATCTCATAATGAAGAATGAAGAGAGTATACCTGTCAATCAAGACTGTAGTCAGTAAATCATATATCATAGTTTATACTCCTTTGAAAAGTTACATATAATCACTAAGGGTTTTTTAAAAAATCATTTAAAATATGAGTTACAGCTTGCAGTATCTAATATTTAAGCTGTAGCTTTCAGAATACTTGGAGTAACTACTGAATGGGCATTAAGTTTTATTTTGCTGCCTATAGAAAAACAATACTTTATTACATTGTCACCCTTCCTACAGAGTCACTTGTTAAATGCCAGTGACTGACAAAACTAACTAGTTACTGACAAAACTAACTAGTGCTTGCTGCTGCCTGTTGACACTCTGCCTGTAGGACTTGTTCTGTGTACTAAACCTCATTAACCTAGGTAGGCACGCTGCTGCAGTTTCTGTGGACTCAACTGCCGTTCATGAAATGGAAACACATACTAGGTCCGGCGCTTCTGTAAAGGGCAGTAAATGCAGGTGTTGAAATCCATAACTGGCCATGTTCTCATGATCGCATGAGCAGTCTTCAGTTGATTATAAAGCTAACACCAGAAGCCTAATATACGCCAGACCATAAGGTTCTGAAGCAGTAGCAGGGATTTGTGGAGACACTGAATATAAAGCACTGGCACGCAGGCTGTGGAGAGGACGCTGGACATTGGTGTTGCATGTGTTTCATACCAGGCGAGGACAGCTCCTGTACAGCTACTTCTGTACAGTGTTTATATGATTTATCTTTTTATTTATGAAAATAAAAGCCATTTTACTTACATAAAAAAAGATAACAACCATAACATATATGTAGAGGAACTAGCATAGACCCATGCAGGGTCTGTGATTGCTGCTTCTATGAACCCTGCTCACTAATCAGTTGGTGTAGTTTTTAACAAAGGAGTTTCTACTGCTTATATCTTAGTTCAGATTCTATTCTTCCAAATAAAATTGCATTGTCACAAGTAAAACCTAGCAAAACGAATCTCTGCTGTCTGTATTTCTCGGTATTATTGGCCTATTAAGCCTTGTTTACAACATTTTAAGACTTCTAACACAAACCCCAAAACATATCACATTCCTTCTACAAAATCATTTCATAAACCTATGAATCACATGGTCAGCTTGACAATCGCAATAACTCCACTTCTTGTGTGAATCTTCTATATCAGTTCTTCTTGCTTCTGTGACAAGATATCAGACAAAGGCAACTTAGAAAACTGAAGGAAAGTTCATTATAGGGGCCTCATCTCACTAGCTCATTAGAGAGGGAAAGACGTGTAGAAAGGAACCCCAGAGGAATTCATCACATTGCATCTTCCGTCAGAGAGAAGAGGAAGGTGAATGCTCATGCTTGGCTTGCTTTCTCCTTCTTATACATTCCTGGCCACTAGATTGTAGAAAAGTACAACACATGATTAGGTCATGTCTTCCCAATTGACTCACCTGTAGCAGCCTAGTTCTCCCCCTCTCCCCTCAGAGCTGACAAAATTATCATTTACGACAGGGAAAGTTCACTAAGCATCCTAAACGACCAAGAATTACAGGTGTCACATCCTATAAGCTGGACCCATGTTAACTAGGAGGAGGTTTTCCTCCTCTGTGATTGCTCAGATATCAACTTACCAAAAGCATGCACTGATAAACCAATCAATAATGTGGTATAGGACCTCCTTCTATGAAACCTATAAGAGAAAATGACCAGTTTGTCTTGTTGGCATGGGCTGTTCTCACAGCCTCTGCCATGCTGTCTTTCTCATGACACTAACAACTCCCCTGATATTTCTACTCCCAAATTCAATTGCTTTCATGTTCCTCTTAAAGTCTAAATACAGTAATGCTCCTGGAATGCAGATGAAATGCATTGGCCTTTGGGGACCTATCTATACTTCTTTGTGACTTTTCTATGTCCAACACTAGATTCTATTCACTCTGGTGAGTCTTCAATAGAAGGGTTCTGTGGTAGCCCTGTTCAACCTGCTCACTAATGTAAAAAGCCCAGCACTGGACAGAAACATTCCCCCAAGCTTTTCCCAGATCTCATTGTTCTAAACACAAGAACATTAACTTTACTTACTCTCACTTTAGTAAACTATTTGTGATGCTGGACACACCTACAAAAGTAAATTAAAGAGCCATGAGGACAAAGTCTCTCTTGTCTACCCCCACCATGTTATTATTTTATTGGATCATCAAAAGTGACTACAACTGTTTTATACTTAGATAATTTTATACTTAGATAACTTCATATGGTTCAATGGCTAGTTGTTAGAAACATCCAAGATTAAGGCCTCTTTCTATACTAAAAATCCCTCTGCCTATTTTGCACTGCTTGAGTGTAATCAGAGGCTTCAGTGCAATCCCCACATAATTTAATCTTCCATTTTTTTGTGTTGCTTTTCTCCATTAGGTCTACATCCTACTTAAAACTGCATCAGAGAGCACATTCACTCCATTTTTCTCTTCTCTCATTTCACTCACTTTTTGGCCCCATGCTCTGCCACCACAACTTCTCTTCTCAAAAACAAGAAAACTGACTGGAGAGCAACCACAACCTGCTCTGGAGTAGATAAAAGGGTACATAATTTACCTTTGTATTTCTGTGATAAATATCATGATAAGGTGACTTATAGAAAAAGTTTATTTGAGGCATATATTTCCAAAAAAAATAATGATAATCTATCACCATTACAACAGGAAGCATGTCAGCATGCAGACATGATGGCCTGAAGAATTGAGAGCTCATATCATGGACCAAAAGCAGGGAAACTAAACTAGAAATGGTACACTTCTCAAAGCTGGCTTCCAGTGACATACTTCCTTCACTGAGACTACACTGCCTATGCTTCCCAAACATTAACAACACTGGGAAACAATCATCAAATGCCAGAGACATATGGGAGATTCAGAGAAAATCTAGATCATTCACACAATAGAATAGTATTCTGTTATTAAAAACAAGGACATCATGAATCTTGAAGGCAAATGGATGGAACTAGAAAACATCATGCTGAGTGAGGTAACACAGACCCAAAAGGACATGCATGATATGAATTCACTTATCCATGAATATTATCCATAAAACACTAGATACCATGATATACTCTGCATAGGAGGCAAATGAATCAAAGTTACCATGTGGATGAAGGGATGGGGAGGGTAATGGAGGAAGTAGGGTTGGGGGAGATACAGGAGATAGGGCCAGAGGGGCAGGAAATGAATAGAAATCTGCAGCTGATTGGGCTGGGGGTTGGGGGTGGAAGGCATCTCTAGGATGTGACTCATACCTGAGATAGAGGAAGCTCCCAGGAGTCAATGCAGGTGACCTTAGATGAGACATATAGCAGTAGGGATTTGGAACTTGAAGAGGCCATATAGACAATAGCCAGGTAGGAATGATAATAATAGCCATTGGAGGGATAAGGACAGCAGGCCACTCAAAAATATTTTTAACCTAAAATGTATCCTGTCTACAAGAAATGTAGGAATGGCAGATGGATCAGAGACTGAGGGAACAGCTAAACAATAACTGACCCAACTTGAGACCTATCTCATGGGTAAGCACCAGTCGCTGACACTTAATAGTAGTATAATATTGTAATGCTTGCAGACAGGGCCTAGCATAGCTGTCTCCTGATTAACTCCATCCAGCAGCTGACTGAAATAGATGCAGAGACCCACAGCCAAACATTGAACAAAGTTCGGTGAGTCTTAGGGAAGAAGTGAAAGGATTGAGGTCCTCGAGGGGGATTGGAACAGCATAGGAAGACCAACAGAGTCAACTAACCTGGACCCTTGGGGGCCCTCAAAGACAAGCCACCAACAAAAGAGCATACACGACTGGGACAGAGATCCCTCGAACATAGGTAGAAGATGTGCAGATAAGTCTTCATGTTGTCCCTAAAGCTGTTGCCTGCCAAAAAAAAAATCTGTTCTCCTAGCTGGACTGCCTTGTCTGACCTCAGTGGGAAAGTATGTGCCTTGACCTCCAGAGACTTGATGTGCCAAGGTTGGGGAGGCACCTTCTCAGAGAAGAAGGGGAGGGAGGATGGGGGTAGGGACTGTGTGAGGGTGGAACTGGGACAGGGTATCAATAAAGATTTAAAATGAATAGATAGATGTGAGGCAATGAGTTTTGCACAGACAGCTTGGTCTCCAGTCATCTTGAACCTCGGTGAAACTCAGTGGTGGTAATTTTCACCTACATGGGATTGGAAGGCATTCCCTCATGTATCCTGGACCCCTGGCTCCTGTTGAAGTTACCACCCCCAGAACCCCCACAAGAGAGGCTCATGGCTAGTAGTTACATACACAATGTCCCAAGCTTCTGACCTTCAGGCTAGACTCCTCGCAACAGCAAGATAACAAGCCCACTGTAAGAGGGGCTGCTTGGTCCCTCCTCACTCTCTTAAGCTTTTACTTTCCTTACTCTCCCTCTTACTCTCTCTTCTTACTCTCTCGACTTTCTTCTCTCTCTCTCTCTCTCTCTCTCTCTCTCTCTCTCTCTCTCTCTCTCTCTCTCTCTCTCTCTCTCTCTCTCCCTTTTCTCTTTCTCCCTGCCTTTCTACAATAAAGCTCTAAAACCATAGACTGTCTCTGTTCATCAAGGCCCACTGTGCTTGGATGATGGGATAGGCTTTCTCCTAATGAGACGTGCCTAATCTCCCATCAGAAGGCATTCCTGTGCTCCAGTCCAGGATCAGACTTAGGACTCTCACCTGCATGGAAACCTCTCTCCCTCTGCCCTCTTCCCATATCCCCGTGGCCCCTATTCTGTTCTTAGCTCCTCTACCATATCCAGCATGGGATGCCTGAGACTGATAACCTGGTATGGGTTAACCTGCCTCTTATCCACCCTCTGCCATGTGGGGGTCAGTGGCTTCACACAGCTAGATGCTCACCTGAGGCCGAGTGGAAAGCATCCGGCAGTCCTCCCGTGTCTGCCGGCCCAGAGCACAGGAACTCTGGCTGGACATGGGCTCTCTTCTTCCCCTCCTCTTTCCCCTACACTCATAGCCCCACAGATCGATAGATCGATAGATAGATAGATAGATAGATAGATAGATAGATAGATAGATAGATGATAGATAGATAGATAGATAGATAGATAGATAGATAGATAGATAGATAGATAGATAGATAGGGGAAAAGAGCCATTGGCTGACAATACCTAGTTTTTTTATGTGTCTGTGTTACCTCTATTTTTTAACAGGTCTCTAAGAAAATACTTGGGCCTCCTTGTATCTGGAAGTACATTCCATGGATCTAGGAGCTGAAAGTTTTTTGATTAATGTTTCCAAGCAGAAAAGAGAGAGAATAGGCACTATGTTGGTGAGTTTTCATGGCATTAACAAAATGCAGAGACAAACTATGAAGGGAAAATTATTTAAATCAAGTTTTGCTGACCAATGATCAGTTCAGAACTATTAAACCCTCTTGGCATTTTAGTGTAATAATGTAAATGGAGGAAACATGTGTGGGTCATGCCACCAAATAGCAAAGAATATGGTGGATACTAGCAGATTCTGGCTTTTACAATAGTCTCAGCAGAAGTATAAAGGGGTCATTAGAGTGTTCCCTTAATCCTTTCTAAAGGCAGAATCACAATAGTCTCAGGACCTCCCCTGAGACCTACTTCTTCAAAGTTCCATAATGCTCACTACCAACATATTGCTACATGCCACTTCTGGGAATAAACCATATCCAAACCACAGCAGAAGCCCCAAGATGTTGGCATTCATATAATTAATGAAAACCTTTTAGAACATTTGTTTGAGATACAATATTTAGGACATGATTATGTGAAGTATTTCTCTCACCTAACCTGAAACTGGCAATCTTGTATGTATTCTGGAAATTCTCCTTCTCATGAACAGCTGAAGCCCCAAGATGTTGACATTCAGAAAATTAATGAAAACACTTATGAACACTTGTTTTGGAAATGACATTTAGGAGGTGATTATGTGAAATATTCCTCTCACCTCTTCTGAAGTTTTCTTATAACAGCAATCTTGTTTACTGGTCTTGAGCTTCTGTCATAAGCAAGAGCTGAGCAGTAGATCCATGTGTCTTGCTCAGCTAACTCACTTCATGGCATTTGCTTGTTGTCACTCACATTGGCCTGGCTAGTAGCCATCAATGACATCATCAACAGTTACTCACATCTGTCTATATTACTGCATACAATTTCTGGCACAAATGTGGGTCTACAGTGTTTTTTCTGGTAAAATAAATGACCTAATATCACAGGCTGTAGTCAGTAGGAGCCTGGATTCTGACAACAGTCTTTCATGTGTCTTTTATTGCATAAGTTCATGTGTCATTTATGAGAATTTATCATAAGGATGAACAGACATCCAACCTATAAAAATAAAACATCTACTTACCTTAATCATCATTTACTTACTTAATCAATGCATTGAAGTTGCCAATGATAAGATCTCACATACTTTTATGAGACAACTTTATGAACTTATATTGTTTTCTCTGGCCTCATATTATTAAACTAGTCTAGATCTACCTCCAACCAGATCAGCAGGAGTATGATGTGGAAAAAAAACATTTGTTCTCTAAGGGCTGTACAGAGTGCTTAATAATAAAAATTCAAAGGGCAATGTATTAAAAGATAGAAAGTAGGCATGGCAAGAGTTTGTTGAAGTAATATCTCCTACAAAGCATTCAGGAAGAGATGTGATGGTAATTTGCAAGATTGGAAAGTAAGTGGTTATGTACAGACTACAAATTGCTTTGTGAACTGATATACAAGGATCTGAAATGATCTTCAGACTCAAGTTCATTACAGCCTGAAAGTGTGTGGGGAGGGGCTCATGTGTGTGATGACACACTTTCTAAGTAAGTATCTTTTTTATTTATTATGTTTATTTATTTTTTACTCTTTGACAGTTTCTTTTGGAGGCATGATGAATTTTAGCCATCTAAGCATTATAGATGAGCTGTGGTTTTTTTCTTTTTTATTAGATATTTTCTTCATTTACATTTCAAATGCTATCCCGAAAGTCCCCTATACCCTCCCCCCGCCCTGATCCCAAACCCCCTCCCCACTCCTGCTTCCTGACCCTGGCATATGCCGGAAAGATTTTGCTGACAGGACCCTGATATAGCTCTCTTGTGTGAGTCTATGCCAATGCCTGGCAAATACAGAAGAGGATGCCCAAAGTCAACTATTGGATGGATCACAGGGCCCCTAATGAAGGAGCTAGAGAAAGTGCCCAAGGAGCTAAAGGGATGTGCAACCCTATAGGAGGAACAACGATATGAACTAACCAGTACCCACCAGAGCTGTGTCTTTGGTTGCATATGTAGCAGACGATGGGCTAGTCGGCCATCAATGGGAGGAGAGGCCCTTGGTATTGCATAGATGAGCTGTTTTAAGAGACAAATTTTAAACATCTTCCATGCTCTTGTATTGAAAGGATTAGCATAGTAAAAATATTCATCCTACCAAAAGCAATTTACAGATTCAATACAATTCCTGTCAAAATTGTTAACACAATTTTTTATATACCTTGAAAGAACAATACTTCACTGCATATTGAAAACCTAAAACAGTAGATAAATAAAACAATCCTATTCAATAAAAGAACTTCTAAGGGTATCACTACCCCTGATTTCAAGCCGTACTACAGAGAAATAGAAATTAAAAAACAAAACAAAAACAAACAAAAACAAACAAACAAACATGGAATTGGCATAAGACAGACAGGTTGATCAATGGAATCAAATTAAAGACCCAGAAGTAAATCAACACACCTATGGATACTTGCTTTTAACATAGAAGCCAAAATCATACTGTGGGAAAAAGGCATTTTCAATAAACAGTGTTGGTCTAACTGAATGTCTGTCTGCATGTAAATTGATGAAAATAGATCTATATCTATTACCCTGCACAAAACTCAAGTCTATGTGGATCAAAGACCTCAATATAAAGCCAAAGAAAAAAACCTGAAAGAAGAGAAAGTGGGAAATATCCTTGAATGCATTGGTACAGGAGACAACTTTTTTTTTAATTAGATACTTTCTTCATTTACAATTCAAATGCTATCCCCAAAGTCCCCGATACCCTCCCCACCCCCCCGCCCTGCTCCCCAACCCACCCACTCCTGCTTCCTGGCCCTGGCATTTTCCTGTACTGGGGCATATAATCTTTGCAAAGGGCCACTCCTCCCATTGATGGCCTACTATGCTATCCTCTGCTACATATGCAACTAGAGACATAAGCTTTTGGGGGTACTGGTTAGTTCTTATCGTTGTTACTCCTATAGGATTACAGACCCCCTTCAGCTCCTTGGGTACTTTCTCTAGCTCCTTCATTGGGGGCCCTGTGTTCACAATAGATGACTGTGGGCATCCACTTCTGTATTTGCCAGGCACTGGCTTAGCCTCACAAGAGACAGCTATATCAGGGTCCTGTCAGCAAAATCTTTCTGGCATATGCAATAGTGTCTGGGTTTGGTGGTTGTTTGTGGGATGGATCCCTGGTTGGGGCAGTCTCTGGATGATCCTTCCTTCAGAAGAGACAACTTCTTGAATACTGAACAGAACATTAATAGCTCAAGCACTAAGATCAATAATTAGTCATTGGAATCTAATGAAAATGAAAAGCTTCTATGAGGCAAAGGACACTATCAAAAGGACAAAACAGCATCCTACAGAATGGGAAAAGATCTTCACTAAGCCCATTTCTGACAGAGGGTTGATATCCAAATTACATAAAGAACTAAAAAACTAGACATCAACAAACAAAACAACATACCTTCTAAATAAAATCCCTCACGGAAAAAAAAAATACTCATTACAATAACTTTTTTATTCATGAGTTTTAGTTACACATAGAACCCAGATGTCCCTCAACAGAGGAATGGATACAGAAAATGTAGTACATTTACACAATGGAGTATACTCAGCTATTAAAAACAATGAATTTATGAAATTCTTGGACAAATGGATATATCTGGAGGATATCATCCTTAGTGAGGAAGCCCAATCACAAAAGAAGTCATTAGATATACACTCACAGATAAGAAACTTAGAATACCCAAGATACAATTTGAAAAACACAAGAAAATCAAGAAGAGGAAAGATCAATGTGTAGATACTTCATTCCTCCTTAGAATAGGGAACAAAATACCCATGGAAGGAGTTACAGAGATAAAATTTGGAGCTAAGACAAAAGGATGGACTATCCAGAGACTACCCCACCAGGGGATCCATCCCATAATCAGCCACCAAATCCAGACAGTATTGCATATGCCAGCAAGATTTTACTGAAGGGACCCTGATATAGCTGTCTCATATGAGGCTATGCCAGTGCATGGCAAATACAGAAGTGGATGCTCACAGTCATCTATAAGATGGAACACAGGGCCCCCAATGGAGAAGCTAGAGAAAGCACCCAAGGAGCTGTAGGGGTCTGCAACCCTATAGGTGGAACAACAATATGAACTAGCCAGTACCCACAGAGCTCATTTCTCTAGCTGCATATGTAGTAGAAGATGGCCTAATCAGCCATCACTGGGAAGAGAGGCCCCTTAGTATTGCAAACTTTATATGATCCAGTACAAGGGAATGCCAGGGCCAACAAGTGGGAGTGGGTGGTTAGGGGAGCAGGGGGGAGTGTATAGGAAACTTTTGGAATAGCATTTGAAATGTAAATAAAGAAAATGTCTAATAAAAAAAGAAAAGAGGAGAGGAAGAGGGCCAAAGTACTTAAGGAATGGACAAAATGAAACAAATTACTCTGTATAATAATTTTAAAATTAAAAAAGAAAATGAAAATGAAGAATATAACAAAACAATTTTCATATTTCTAAAAACAAGTTATTCTATATCCCACACCTGATCAGTTAGCTTCCCATAAGGCTTCTTTCCACAATGTATCTATCTCCTAAAGCAATAGTTTTTTTTTTCTATTACAAATGAACAGAATTTGAGTAAGCCAAATATTTTTTAACAGACAGTTTTTCTTCTACTGGCAGATAGAGTTTATGGTTACAAGAAAAGAGATAGACATCATATTATTCTAACTTAACACAATTCTTATTTGTCTAACATAGTTTACCATCTCTCTATTCTGGTATTGTTTTCATGGTAAAGTAAAAGTATAGTTAAGTAGAGAACTTCAGGTCAGAGATCTTTTACACTTCTTGACACAACAGAAAAAGAAGAATTTATTCAGTCTGCATGCTGCACAGCATGAAGTCTTCAAGGTGCACTCCAAAGCTTACCAGCAAAGTTATATTCATAAACCAGGAAAATCATATTTTACAATGTGCACAGAAGTTCAATCTTAACAATGAACACTGTGACTCAATTATTGTCTTTGTTCATTACCCTGTCATCTGTAGGGAAAACTTCCAAAGACTTAACAACTGGGATCATGTTCATCTTGTTCTCTGACCTTAACAAACCTTTTACTAGGTAAATAAGAATGTGCATATGTGCATTTTGGGTCTTCATGTGGGTCCCCTAATAAGTAGATCAGGGACTGTCTCATTCTTTGTTCCCTGCCATTGGATCCAATTCCCCTACCTGGACTGCTTGGTTGTGTCTCAGTGGGAGATGATGTGCCTAGTTCTACTGGGGCTAGATGTCCTAGGGTGGGGTGTTAACCAGAGACAGGCTCCAATTGCTCTGAAAAGATGGGAAGGGGTAATAGGTGAGGGATTTGTAAGTGTGGGACTTCAAGGAAAGGATGGAGGGTGCTATGATCAGGATGTTCCTGTCTAAAAGAACTGCAGGGACAAAAAATGGAGAAGAGACTGAAAGAAATGCTGTCCAGTGATCATCCCAACTTGGGATCCATCTCATGGGGGTCAGGGGGCACCAAGGCCTGACACTATTACTGATGCTAAGATGTGATTACAGACAAGAGCCTAGCATGGCTGTCTGCTGAGAGACCCTACCAACAGCTGAGTGAGACAAATGCACATACTTACACCCAACTATTGGATTGAAGTTGAAGAGCCCTATGGAAGAATTAGGAGAAGGATTGAAGGGGAGGGCAGCCCAAAGGAAGACCAGCAGTCTCAACTAACCTATAGCTCTGAAAAGCCCTAGATATTGAGCCATCTACTAGGGAACATACACAGGCTTGTTCAGGTCCTGGCACATATATAGCAGAGGACTGCCTTGTCTGGCCTCATTGGGAGAGGATGTGACTAATCCTGTAGAGTCTTGAGACTTGAGGGAAGAGGGGTATCCAGGGGGAGAGGGAGCATTCTCTCAGAAGCAAAGGGGAGGGGGAAATCAGATCAAGAACTGTGGGAGGGGGGGAATGGGATGAGGTAATATCTGAAATTTAAAAAAAAATAAATTTTGACTTTCCAGGCCAGAGGAAAGGGGTCTGCTCGGCGAGGGAGTGCTTTGCCTGAGCATCAGCAGCAGACATCTTGGTTCCAGGACCCCGTCGAATGTACTCTGCACAGGGATCCACCTGGCCCGGAAGCACTTTGCCTGAGCATCAGCAGCAGACACCTAGGTTCCGGGACTCCACGTGTATTCTGCACAGGTGAGACTACAGAATACAGAAGCTAAAATCTTCTGGGACGGGGGGAGCCACAGAGCTTCTAAGGCAGCCCCCTTTTCGGGCCCCAGACAGCTGGCCACTTTCCTGTCCAAAAGATAGGGATCTGGCCGGCCTGTGAAAGCTTTGCCTGAGCAGCAGCAGCAGACATCTTGGTTCTGGGACCCCACTGAGTGTATTCTGCACAGCTCCAGAGATTACCAGATGGTGAAAGGCAAACGTAAGAATCCTACTAACAGAAATCAAGACCACTCACCTTCATCAGAACGCAGCACTCTCACTCCACCTAGTAATGGGCACCCCAACACAACCGAAAAGCTAGACCCGGATTTAAAAGCATATCTCATGATGATGGTAGAGGACATCAAGAAGGACTTTAATAACTCACTTAAAGAAATACAGGAGAACACTGCTCAAGAGTTACAAGACCTTAAAATAAAAACAGGAAAACACAACCAAACAGGTGATGGAAATGAACAAAACCATACTAGACCTAAAAAGGGAAGTAGACACAATAAAGAAAACCCAAAGTGAGGCAATGCTGGAGATAGAAACCCTAGGAAAGAAATCTGGAAACATAGAAGTGAGCATCAGCAACAGAATACACGAGATGAAAGAGAGAATCTCAGGTGCAGAAGATTCCATAGAGAACATCAACACAACAATCAAAGAAAATACAAAACGCAAAAGGATCCTAACTCAAAACATCCAGGAAATACAGGACACAATGAGAAGACCAAACCTACGAATAATAGGAGTTGATGAGACTGAAGATTTTCAACTTAAAGGGCCAGCAAATATCTTCAACAAAATTATAGAAGAAAACTTCCCAAACCTAAAGAAAGTGATGCCCATGACCATACAAGAAGCCTACAGAACTCCAAATAGACTGGACCAGAAAAGAAATTCCTCCCGACACATATAATCAGAACAACAAATGCACTAAATAAACAGAGAATATTAAAAGCATTAAGGGAGAAAGGTCAAGTAACATATAGAGGCAGGCCTATCAGAATTACACCAGACTTTTCACCAGAGACTATGAAAGCCAGAAGAGCCTGGACAGATGTTATACAGACACTAACAGAACACAAATGCCAACCCAGGCTACTATAACTGGCCAAACTCTCAATTACCATAAATGGAGAAACAAAAGTATTCCATGACAAAACCAAATTCACACATTATCTTTCCACGAATCCAGCCCTTCAAAGGATAATAAGAAAAAAAAATACAAGGACTGAAATCACACCCTAGAAAAAGCAAGAAAGGAATCCCTCAACAAAACAAAAAGAAGACAGTAACAAGAACAGAATGCCAACTCTAACAACAAAAATAAAAGGAAGCAACAATTACTTTTCCTTCATATCTTTTAATATCAATGGACTCAATTCCCCAATAAAAAGATATAGACTAACAGACTGGCAACACAAACAGGACCCAACATTCTGCTGCTTACAGGAAACCCATCTCAGGGAAAAAGACAGACACTACCTCAGAGTGAAAGGCTGGAAAACAATTTTCCAAGCAAATGGTAGGAAGAAACAAGCTGGAGTAGCCATTCTAATATCTAATAAAATCGACTTCCAACCCAAAGTTATCAAAAAAGACAAGGAGGGACACTTCATATTCATCAAAGGTAAAATCCTCCAAGAGGAACTCTCAATTCTGAATATCTATGCTCCAAATGCAAGGGCAGCCACATTCATTAAAGACACTTTAGTAAAGCTCAAAACACACATTGCACCTCACACAATAATAGTGGGAGACTTCAACACACAACTTTCATCAATGGACATGGTGGAAACAGAACCTAAACAGGGACACAGTAAAATAACAGAAGTTATGAAACAAATGAACTTAACAGATATCTAAAGAACATTTTATCCTAAAACAAAAAAATATACCTTGTTCTCGGCACCTCACGGGACCTTCTCCAAAATTGACCATATAATTGGTAACAAAACAGGCCTCAACAGATAAAAAATTTTGAAATAGAATAAAGAAATAGAAGCAGTCATTAATAGTCTCCCAGCCAGAAAAAGCCCAGGACCAGATGGGTTTAGTGCAGAGTTCTCCCAGACCTTCAAAGAAGATATAATTCCAGTTCTGCACAAACTATTCCACAAAATAGAAGTAGAAGGAACTCTACCCAACTCATTCTATGAAGCCAAAGTTACTCTGATACCAAAACCACAGAAAGATCAAAAAAAGATAGATAACTTCAGACCAAATTCCCTTATGAATACAAATGCAAAAATCCTCAATAAAATTCTCGCTAACCGAATCCAAGAACAAATTAAAGCAATCATCCATCCTGCCCAAGTAGGTTTTATTCCAGGGATGCAGGGATGGTTTACTATATGGAAATCCGTCAACATAATCCATTATATAAATAAACTCAAAGACAAAAAAACACATGATCATCTCATTAGATGCTGAAAAAGCATTCGACAAGATCCAACACCCATTCACGATAAAAGTCTTGGAAAGATCAGGAATTCAAGGCCCATACCTAACCATGATAAAAGCAATCTACAGCAAACCAATAGCCAACAGCAAAGTAAATGGTGAGAAGCTGGAAGCTATCCCACTAAAATCAGGGACTAGACAAGGCTGTCCACTCTCTCTATACCTATTCAACATTGTACTTGAAGTCCTAGCCAGAGCAATTCGACAACAAAAGGAGGTCAAGGGGATACAAATTGGAAAAGATGAAGTCAAAATATCACTTTTTGCAGATGATATGATAGTATATATAAGTGACCCTAAAAATTCCACGAGAGAACTCCTAAACCTGTAAACAACTTCGGTGAAGTAGCTGGATATAAAATTAACTCAAAGAAGTCAATGGCCTTTCTCTACATCAAGAATAAACAGGCTGAGAAAGAAATTAGGGAAACAACACCCTTCTCAATACTAACAAATAATATAAAATATCTTGACGTGATTCTAACTAAGGAAGTGAAAGATCTGTATGATAAAAACTTCAAGTCTCTGAAGAAAGAAATTAAAGAAGATCTCAGAAGATGGAAAAATCTCCCATGCTCATGGATTGGCAGGATCAACATTATAAAAATGGTTATCTTGCTAAAAGCAATCTACAGATTCAATGCAATCCTCATCAAAATTCCAACTCAATTCTTCAACGAATTAGAAAGAGCAATCTGCAAATTCATCTGGAATAACAAAAAACCTAGGATAGCAAAAACTCTTCTCAAGGATAAAAGTACCTCTGGTGGAATCACCATGCCTGACCTAAAGCCTTACTACAGAGCAATTGTGATTTAAAAGCTGCATGGTACTGGTATAGTGACAGACAAGTAGACCAATGGAATAGAATTGAAGACCCAGAAATGAACCCACACACCTATGGTCACTTGATCTTCGACAAGGGAGGTAAAACCATCCAGTGGAAGAAAGACAGCATTTTCAACAAATTGTGTTGGCACAACTGGTTGTTATCATAAAGAAGAATGTGAATTGATCCATTCCTATCTCCTTGTACTAAGGTCAAATCTAAGTGGATCAAGGAAGTTCACATAAAACCAGAGACACTGAAACTTATAGAGGAGAGGGTGAGGAAAAGCCTTGAAGATATGGGCACAGGGGAAAAATTCCTGAATAGAACAGCAATGGCTTGCGCTGTAAGATCGAGAATTGACAAATGGGACCTCATGAAACTGCAAAGCTTCTGCAAGGCAAAAGACACTCTCATTAAGACAAAAAAGACCACCAACAGATTGGGAAAGGATCTTTACCTATCCTAAATCAGATAGGGGACTTATATCCAATATATATAAAGACCTCAAGAAGATGGACTCCAGAAAATCAAATAACCCCATAAAAAATGGGGCTCAGAACTGAACAAAGAATTCTCACCTGAGGAATACCGAATGGCAGAAAAGCACCTGAAAAAAATGTTCAACATCCTTAATCATCAGTGAAATGCAAATCAAAACAACCATGAGATTGCACCTCACACCAGTCAGAATGGTTAAGACCAAAATTCCGGTGACAGCAGATTCTGGCGAGGATGTGGAGAAAGAGGAACACTCCTCCATTGTTGGTGGGATTGCAAGCTTGTACAAGCACTCTGGAAATCAGACTGGCAGTTCCTTAGAAAATTGGACATATTACTACCGGAGGATCCAGCAATACCTCTCCTGGGCATATTTCCAGATGATGTCCCAACCGGTAAAAGGACACATGCTCCACTATGTTCATAGCAGCCTTATTTATAATAGCCAGAAGTTGGAAAGAACCCAAATGCTCCTCAACAGAGGAATGGATACAGAAAATGTGGTACATTTACACAATGGAATACTACTCAGCTATTAAAAACAATGAATTTATGAAATTCCTAGGTAAATGGATGGACCTGGAGGGCATCGTCCTGAGTGAGTTAACACAATCACAAAGGAACTCACACAATATGTACTCACTGATAAGTGGATATTAGCCCAAAACTTAGGATACCCAAGATATAAGATACAATTTGCTAAACGCATGAAACTCAAGAAGAATGAAGACCAAAGTGCGGACACTGTGCCCCTTCTTAGAATTGGGAACAGAACACCCATGGAAGGAATTACAAAGACAAAGTTTGGAGCTGTGACGAAACAATGGACCATCTAGAGACTGCCATATCCAGGGATCCACCCCATAATCAGCTTCCAAACGCTGACACCATTGCATACACTAGCAAGATTTTCCTGAAAGTTCCCAGATATAACTGTCTCTTGTGAGACTATGCCGGGGCCTGGCAAACACAGAAGTGGATGCTCACAGTCAGCTAGTGGATGGATCACAGGGTCCCCAATGGAGGAGTTAGAGAAAGTACCCAAGGAGCTAAAGGGATCTGCAACCCTATAGGTGGAACAACATTATGAACTATCCAGTACCCCGGAGCTCTAGACTCTAGCTGCATATGTATCAAAAGATGGCCTAGTCGGCCATCACTGGAATGAGAGGCCCATTGGACACACAAACTTTATATGCCCCAGTACAGGGGAATGCCAGGGCCAAAAAAATGGGAGTGGGTGAGTAGGGAAGTGGGGGTTGAGGGTATGGGGGACTTTGGGATAGCATTGGAAATGTAATTGAGGAAAATTCGTAATAAAAAATATTAAATAAATAAATAAATATTTAAAAGGCAATGAAATTAATTAATTAATTAATTAATTAATTAATTGTGGGCAAAAGTTATATTGCAGAGCCATAATAATACAAACAGGATACTACTGACACAGAACTAGATACATTTACAAAAGCAATAGAGTTGAAGATCTATATATAGCTCATGCTCTTACAGACATCTGATATTTTTTTCAAAATTGCCAAAAGTTTGGAATAGTGTAAACACATCATCTTCAAGAAATAGTTCTAAGGTAAATGCATGTCTACATATAGAAGAATGAAATTTGATTGTTGTCTCTAATTCTGCATAAGAATCGGTTCCATATAGATCAAAGACCTCAGTGTTGGGCCTTAAACTCTGAACCATCTAGGGAAAAGTGCAAGAGGTATATTTCAGAATTTAGGATAAGGACTTTCCAATAGAACACCAGCCAAGCAAGAAATAGAGCCAGCAATGTATAATTGGGGCCTCGTGAAATTAAAAACCTTCTGTAATGCAAGTGAAATGTTAATTAACTGAAGTGGCAGCCTATAGAATTGGAAAAATACATGCTATCCACATTACTGATATAGGATTACTATTTAGATCATAAAAAGAAAATCTCCATAAAAAAGCACCCAACTAAAATCAGGCATGGAACTAATGAGAGAGTTCTCAAGATCAAAATACAAAAATGCTAAGAAATGCCTTTTTGGGAAAGGGGTTAGCATCACTTGTCATCAAAGAAATTAAAGTTAAGCTACTTTAAAATTCCATCTTGCTGTAGCCAAAATAGCTAAATTTAAGAAAATAATTTTAAAAAAAAATACTGGAGATTTTATATGAGGAAAGGAAATCACCTATTCACTATTGGTGAAAGTGCTTATCAATGCAACCACTACAGAAATCAGTGCAGAAGATCCTCAAAGGGTTAGAAATAGATTTATGGTCTGCTCTAGCTACAGACCCATGCAGCATACATTAAAATGACACTATATCCTGTTCCTCTGGTATATGACTCATCCTTGTTCATTGTGCTCCTTTCACAATAGAGGAAATAGCATAGATGTCTACCAATTAATAAAAGGGTAATGAAAATATGGTACATATAAACAATGGACTCAGCCACAAAGAAAAATGAAATTATAAAATTTTCTGAGAAATGAATGGAACCATAAAAGATTATATTGTGTGAGATAACCCATACTCAGATAGACCAATGGCACAAAGTTTCTCACATACTTGGTTGCTAGCTCCAAGTCCTCAGATGTGAGTGTACAACACAAAGGAACCACAAAATTTGGGAAAGTAACCATAGGCAGGGCTATGTGTCGTAGGGGAAGGGAATGTTAAGATACAGGTGATATAAAATAGAAAATGGAATAACAGTGAACAGGGTCAATGTCAGGAAGCTGTAAGGAGGTAAGTGAGGAAGGAAGACAGACAAGAGACAACAACAAGATTGCTTGGTAATTCCTCAAGGAATGTTCTTATATATCAGCATAGATTTATATGGAACACAAGGAAATATGTGTACACACACACACACACACACACACACACACACACACAAACACACACACACCTACCGCTAGGACTGACAATACTGTGCTGCAGAACCAAGGACTAACAAAAACTCCAGTACCAAATAAAAAGAATCTTGTTTCAAATGGTTTTTCTGGATAGCCCATGTTACTCTGAAAAGTAGACAGATTATAGATTTAGCCCTTCATTCCCTCGCCATGGTTGAGGGTGAGCCATTGTTGCTGAAAGAACAAACTTAGACATACAACACAAATGTTTGAATCTGCTCTGAAAGCCTCTTTGCTATGGTTTTCGAAAACATTGTGGAAGCTGCCAAGGAAAGCAATTAGCCACTCCTTCACAGTTCCAGTAACTGTGAATCATGTCAATTACCAGAATATGCTAGTATACTGATATGAAGCAAGATACTCATAAATGTATGATAAGTAGCACACATGTTGGAAGCAACTAACAGTTCGCTAACTGGACATAAGTCCTCCTTAGTGGAAGGATAATCATACCTGGTTCTGGAAACATAGTCATATTCCCTGAACTAGTAGGTCATGGAATTTATAAAATATACTACCACCACTTTGCTAGACCAGCATTATTCATAATTCCTAAGTTTAATCTTACATTCAGAGATAAGTGTAGCTACCATCATAATTCAAAGAAGCCTAACTTTATAACAAGTGAATGTCATCACACACACACACACACACACACTCACAGACACACACAGACACAGACACACACACACACACACCAAATAGACACAATGCAGAAAAAAAAAACTGTGGGGTATCCCAGACTCAAATTATGTTCTCCATGACAGATCTCATATCTATGACTCAGGGAATATCTCGAAGAGGGATCAAAAAAGATGGAAAGATCCAGAATACAAGGCAGACTGTTGTGAAGCTGTCTTTCCTAGGAAAGACTGCATAAACAAATAGCAAAATTGTTATTGACCAAAATAATAGCAACCAAGTGGAAACAAAAAGAACTACTCAAAGAATCAACCAAACCAGGAGCTGGTTCTTTGAGGGCACAGGGACACTATCCTAAGTAACAAAATCAAAAATGAAAAGGGAGATGTAACAACAGAACATGAGGAAATCCAAAACATCATCAGATCCTACTACAAAAGGCTATACTCAACAAAACTGGAAAATCTGGATGAAATGGACAACTTCCTAGACAGATACCAGATACCAAAGTTAAATCAGGATCAGATTTATGACCAAAACAGTCCATATCCCCTAGAGAAATAGAAGCATTCATTAATAGACTCCCAACCAAAAACAGACCAGGACCAGATGTGTTTAGTGTAGAGATCTATCAGACCTTCAAAGAAGACTTAATTCCAATTCTCCTCAAACTATTTCACAAAATAGAAACAGAAGGTACTATACCAAATTCGTTCTATGAAACCACAATTATTCTGATACCTAAACCACAGAAAGACCCAACAAAGATAGAGAACTTCAGGCCAATTTCTCTTATGAATATCAATGCAAAACTACTAAACAAAATTCTTGTAAACCGAATCCAAGAACACATCAAAAAGATCATTCATCATGATCAAGTAGGCTTCATCCCAGATATGCAAGGATGGTTCAATATGCGGAAATCCATCAAAGTAATCCACTAAATGAACAAACACAAAGACAAAAAACACATGATCATCTCATTAGATGCTGAGGAAAAAATTGTCTAAATCCAGCACACCTTCATGATAAAAGACTTGGAAAGATCAGGAATATAAGGCCCATACCTAAACATAGTAAAAGAAATATAACTGAATTTTTGATCTTAGCCATTCTGGCTGGTGTGAGGTGGAATCTCAGGGTTGTTTGGATTTGCATTTCCCTGATGATTAAGGATGTTGAACATTTTTTCAGGTGCTTCTCAGCCATTTGGTATTCCTCGGGTGAGAATTCTTTGTTTAGCTCTGTGCTCCATTTTTTAATGAGGTTATTTGATTTTCTGGAGTCCATCTTCTTGAATTCTTGGTATATATTGGATATTAGTCCCCTATAGGATTTAGGATTGGTAAAATACCTTTTCCAAACTGTTGGTGGCCTTTTTGTCTTATTGACAGTGTATTTTGCCTTACAGAAACTTTGCAGTTTTATGAGGTCCAATCAATTCTCGATCTTACAGCTTGCCCCTGTGCCCATATTGTCAAGGCTTTCCCCCACTTCTCCTCTATAAGTTTCAATGTCTCTGGTTTTATGTGGAGTTCCTTGGTCGACTTAGACTTGACCTTAGTACAAGGAGATAAGAATGGATCTCTTTGCATTCTTCTACATGATAACCACCAGTTAAACCAGCCCCACTTGTTGAAAATGCTGTCTTTTTTCCACTGGATGGTTTTAGCTCCCTTGTCAAAGTTCAAGTGACCATAGGTGTGTG
Source organism: Mus caroli (assembly GCF_978045245.1). NCBI lineage: Eukaryota > Metazoa > Chordata > Mammalia > Rodentia > Muridae > Mus > Mus caroli. The sequence goes on along the minus strand of NW_028227263.1, from coordinate 125,737,375 downwards.
GGTTCATTTCTGGGTCTTCAATTCCATTCCATTGATCTACCTGTCTGTCTCTGTACCAGTACCATGCAGTTTTTATCATATTCACTCTGTAGAACAGCTTGAGGTCAGACATAGTGATTTCCCCAGAGGTTCTTTTATTGTTGAGAATATGTTTTTGCTATCCTAGGTTTCTTGTTATTCCAGAGGAATTTACAAATTGCCCTTTCTAACTCTGTGAAGAATTGAGTTGGAATTTTTATGTGGATTGCATTGATTCTGTAGATTGTTTTTGGCAAGATAGCTATTTTTGCTATATTAATACTGCCAATCCATGAGCATGGGAGATCTTTCCATCTCCTGAGATTTTCATTGATTTCTTTTTTTCAGAGACTTGAAGTTCTTATGACACAGATCTTTCACTTCGTTAATTAGAGTCACACCAAGATATTTTAAATTATTTGTGACTATTGTCAAGAGTATTGTTTCCCTAATTTCTTTAATGGCTAAGATCAAAAATTCAGGTGGCAGCAGATGCTGGTGAGGATGTGAAGAAAGAGGAACACTTTTCCATTGCTGCTGGGATGCAAGCTTGTACAAACACTGAAAATCAATTTGGCAGTTTCTCAGAAAATTTGACATAGCACTACTGGAGAATCCAGCAATACCTCTCAGGGGCATATACCCAAAAGATGTTCCAACTGGTAATAAGAATACATGCTCCACTATGTTCGTAACAGGCTTATTTATAATAACCAGAAGCTTGAAAGAACCCAGATGCCCCTCAACAGAGGAATGGTCAGATAAAATGTAGTACATTTATACAATGGAGTACTACTCAGCTATTAAAAACGATGAATTTATGAAATTCTTAGGCAAATGGATGGATCTGGAGGATATCATCCTGAGTGAGGTAAGCCAATCACAAAAGAACTCACTTGATATGCACTAACTGATAAGTGGATATTAGCCCAGAAACTTAGAATACCCAAGTTACAATTTGCAAACCACATGATTCTCATAAGGGAAGACCGAAGTGTGAATACTTCGCTCCTTATTAGAATGGGGAACAGAATACTCATGTAAGAAGTTACAGAGACAAAGTTTGGAGCTGAGATGGAAGAAAGGACCATGCAGAGACTACCCCATCCAGGGATCCTTACTATAATCAACCACCAAACACAGACACTATTGCATATGCCAGCAAGTTTATGCTGACAGGACCCTAATATAGCTGTCTCTTGTGAGGCTATGCCAGTGCCTGGCAAACACAGAAGTGGATGCTCACAGTCATCTATTGGATGGAACACAGGGCCCCCAATGGAGAAGCTAGAAGAAGTACCCAAGAAGCTGAATGGGGTCTATAACCTATAGGAGGAATAACAATATGAACTAACCAGTACCCCCCAGAGCTCATGTCTCTAGCTGCATATGTAGCAGAAGATGGACTAATTGGCCATCATTGGGAGGAGAGGCCCTTGCTCTTGCAAAGATTATATGCCCCAGTACAGGTGGTTGCCAGGACCAGGAATTGGGAGTGGGTAGTTTGGGGAGCAAGGTGGGAGCAGGGTATAGGGGACTTTCTGGATAGCATTTGAATTGTAAATGAAGAAAATATCTAATAAAAATTGTTTAAACAAAAAAATTGCCAATTAAATTAAACTAAAAAATAAGAAAGAAATATACAGAAAACCAGTAGCCAGCTTCAAACTAAACAGAGAAACGTTTAGCAATCCCACTAAAAACAAGGACTAGACACTCTCTCCTTACCTGTTTAATATAGTAATCAAAGTCATACCCAGAGTTATTAGACAACAAAACAAGGTCAAACAGATATAAATTGGAAAAGAAGTCAAAATACCACTATTTGCAGATAGTGGTATGATAATATACTTAAGGGACCCAAAAAATTCCACCAAAGATCTCCTAAAGCTGATAAACAACTTCAACAAAGTGACTGGATATAAAATTAACTTAAATCAGTAGCCTTCCCATACTGAAAGGATAAGCAGGCTTAGAAAGAAGTGAGAAAAAAAAAACCTTTCACAATAGTCACAAATGATATGAAATATCTTAGTGTGACTCTAACTAAGCAAGTGAAAGATCCATATGACAAGAACTTCAAGTCTTGAAGAAAGAAATTGAAGAAGATCTCACAAGATGGGAAGATCTCCCATACTCATGGATTGATAGTATTAATATAGTAAAAATGGCCATCTTGCTGAAAGCAGTTTTCACATTCAATGCAATCCCCATCAAAATTCCAACTCAGTTCTTCACAAAGTTAGAAAGGGCAACTTCCAAATTCATCTGGAATAACAAAAAAACCTAGGATAGCAAAAATTATTGTCAACAATATAAGAACCTCTGGTGAAATCACCATGCCTGACCTTGAGCTGTACTACAGAGCAATCGTGATTATAAACTACATGGTATTGGTAAAGTGACAGGCAGATTGATCAATGGAATAGAATTGAAGACCCAGAAATGAAGCCACACACCTATGGTCACTTGATCTTTGACAAAGGACCTAAAACGATCCAGTGGAAAAAGGACAGCATTTTCAACAAATGGTGCTAGTTCAACTGGCGGACAGCATGTAGAAGAATGCAGAGATCCATTCTTATCTCCTTGTACAAAGCAGATCAAGGACCTCCACATAAAACCAGATACACTGAAACTAATAGAAAAGAAAGTGGGGAAGAGCCTCGAGCACATGGGTACATGGGAACAGAACACCAATAGCTTATGTCCTAAGATCAAAATTGACAAATGGGGCCACATAAAATTACAAAGCTTTTGTAAGGCAAAGGACAGCATCAATAGAACAAAATTTCAACCAGACTGGGAAAGATTTTTACCAACTCTACATCCAATAGAGGGCTTATATCCAATATATATAGAAAGAACTCAAGAAGTTAGACTCCAGAAAAAACAAATAACCCTATTAAAAGGGGGGCACATAATCAAAGAAACACATGGTAGGACTCATGGCTCTAGCTGCATATGTAGCAGCGGATGGCCTAGTCATCCATCAATGGGAGGAGGGGCCCTTGGTTTTGAGAAGATTCTATGCCCCCAGTATAGGGGAATGCCAGGGCCAGGAAGCAGGAGTAGGTGGGTTGGGCAGCAGGGGGAGGGGAGAGGTTATAGGGGACTTTCCAGGTAGCATTTGAAATGTAAATGAAGAAAATATCTAATAAAAATATATTTAGAAATGAGGTACAGAGCTAAACAAAGAATTCTCAACTGAGGAATACAGAATTGCTGAGAAGCACCTAAAGAAATTTTCAAAATGCTTATTCATCAGGGGAATGTAAATCAAAATAACCCTGAAATTCCACCTCACACCAGTCAGAATGGCTAAAATAAAAATCTCAGGTGACAGCAGATGCTAGTGAGGATGTGGAGAAAGAGGAACACTCCTCTATTGCTGGTGGGACTGTGAGCTGGTACAACCAATCTGGAAATCAGTTTGGCAGTTCCTCTGAAAATTGGACATAGTACTACCTGAAGACCCAGCTATACCATTCCTGGGCATATACCCAGAAAATTCTCCAACTTGTAATAAGAACACTATGTTCATAGCAGCCTTATTTATAATAACAAGTAGCTACAAAGAACCCAGATGTCCTTCAACAGAGGAATAAATACAGAAAATATGGTACATTTACACAATGGAGTACAATTCAGCTATTAAAAAAGGAATTTGTGAAGCTCTTAGACAAATGAATGGAACTAGAAAATATCATCCTGAGTGAGGTAACCTAATCACAAAAGAACACACATAGTATGCACTCACTGATAAGTGGATATGAGGCCAGAAATTTGGAATACCCAAGATACAATTCACAGACCACATGAAGCTTAAGAAGAAGAAAGTCCACAGTATGGTTACTTCAGTCCTTCTTAGAAGGGAGATCAAAATACCCATGAAAGAAGATACAGAGACAAAGTTTGGAGCAGAAACTTACAGAAAGGCCATCCAGTGACTGTCCCACATAAAGATCCATCTCATATACAATTAACAAGCCCAGACACTATTGTGAATGCCAACAAGAGCTTGCTGACAGGAGCCTGATATAGCAGTCTCCCAAGAGGCTCCACCACTACCTGCCAAATATAGAACTAGAGGCTCAGAGCCATCCATTGGACTGAGTGCAGGGGCCCCCAGTGGAGGAGCTAGGACCCAATGAGCTGAAGGGGTTTGCAGCCCCATAGAAGGAACAACAATATGAACCAACCAGTACCCCACAGAGCTCCCAGAAACTAAACCACCAACCAAATAATACACAAGCAGGCACTCAAGGCTCCCACTGTATATGTAGCAGAGGATGGCATTATGGGACATCAATGAGAGGAGAGGCCCTTGGTCTTGTGAAGGTTCGATGTCCTATTATAGGGGAAAGCCAGGTAAAGGAAGTGTGAGTGGGGGAGCTAGTGATTAGGGGGAGGGAGAGGGGATAAGGGGTTTCAGAGGAGAAATGAGGAAAGAGGATAAAATTTGAAATGTAACTTTTAAAAAATCTAATAAAAAAGGTTATCATCACACTTGCACCCCCCCACCACCACCATTTAGCTTTCCATTCTGTGGGCTAAGCAGGCTCTCCCACCATTCCATGATTCCCAAAATAACTCTCTGAGTTTTCTCTTTCAGAAAGAGGTTGACTCCCAGTTACATGAGGAATATGAGGAGAAACCATAGCAATGAGATCAATATATCACCGAATTGTCTCCAACCCTATAGGAAGAACAACAATATGAACTAACCAGTAACCCCAAAGCTTGTGTCTCTAGTTGCATATGTAGCAGAGGATGGCATAGTTAGCCATCAATGCGAGGAGAGGCACTTGGTTTTGTGAAAATTATATACCCCAGTACAGGGGAATGCCAGGGCCAGGAAGTGGGAGTGGGTGGTTTGGGGAGCAGGGGGAGTGGGAGGGTATAGGGGATTTTCAGATAGGACACTAGGAAAGGGGATAGCACTTAAAATTTAAATGAAGAAAATATCTAATAAAAATAAAAATAAAAACAACAACAATAAAAATTTTGTGTATTGAACCATTCTTTCATCCCTGGGATGAAGCCTACTTGATCGTGATGGATGATTGTTTTGATGTGTTCTTGGATTCAGTTTGCAAGAATTTTATTATTTTTACATCAATATTCATAAGGGATATTGGTCTGAAGTTCTCTTTCTTTGTTGCATCTTTCTGTGGTTTAGGTATCAAAGTAATTGTGGCTTCTTAGAATGAATTGGGTAGAGTACCTTCTGTTTCTATTTTGTGGAATACTTTAAGGAGTATTTGAATTAGGTCTTTGAAGGTCTGATAGAACTCTGCACTAAACCCATCTGGTCCTGGGCTTTTTTTTTTTTTTTTTTTTTTTGGTTGGGAGACTATTAATAACTGTTTCTATTTCTTTAGGGGATATGGAACGGTTTAGATCATTAATCTGATCTTTATTTAACTTTGGTACCTGGTATCTGTTTAGGAAGTTGTCGATTTCATCCAGGTTTTCCAGTTTTGTTGAGTATAGCCATTTGTAGTAGGATCTGATGATGTTTTGCATTTCCTCATGTTCTGTTGTTATGTCTCCATTTTCATTTCTGATTTTGTTAATTAGGATAGTGTCCCTGTGCCCTATAGTTAGTCTGGCTAAGGGTTTATCTATCTTGTTAATTTTCCCAAAGACACAGCTCCTGGTTTGGTTGGTTCTTTGTATGGTTCTTATTGTTTACACTTGGTTGATTTCAGCCCTGAGTTTGATTATTTCCTGCCTTTTACTTCTCTTTGGTGAATTTTCTTCCTTTTGTTCTAGATTTTTAGGTGTACTGTCAAGCTGCTAGTGTATGTTCTCTCCAGTTTCTTTTTGGAGGCACTCAGAGCTATGATTTTTTTTCTCTTAGGGCTGCTTTCTTTGTGTCCAATGAGTGTGGGTATGTTGTGGCTTCATTTTCTTTAAACTCTAAAAAGTCTTTAATCTCTTTCTTTATTTCTTCCTTGACCAGTGTATCACTGAGTTGAGTGTTGTTCAGCTTCCACGTGTATGTGGGCTTTCTATTACTTATTTTGTTGTTGAAGTTCAGCCTTAGACCATGGTGATCTGAGGGGTCCATGGGATTATTTCAATATTTTTGTATCTGTTCAGGCCTTTGTTTTGTGTCCCATTGTATGGGCAATTTTGAAGGAGGTACCATGAGATGCTGGGAAGAAGATATATCCTTTTGCTTTAGAATGGAATGTTCTATTGATATCTGTTAAATCCATTTGTTTCATAACTTCAGTTAGTTTTACTGTGTCTCTGTTTAGTGTCGGTTTCCATGATCTGTCCATTGATGAGAGTGGGGTGTTGAAGTCTCCCACTATTATTGTGTGAGTAGTAAAGTGTGCTTTAGTTTGAGCAACGTTTCTTTAATGAATGTGAATGCCCTTGCATTTGGAGCATAGATGTTCATAATTGAGAGTTCATCTTTGTAAATTTTACCTTTGATGTGTAGGAAGTGTCTCTCCTTATCTTTTTTGAGAACTTTGGGTTGAAAGTTGATTTTGTTCGATATTAGAATGGCTACTCCAGCTTGTTTCTTGAGACCATTTGCTTGGAAAATTGTTTTCCAGCCTTTTACTCTAAGGTAATCTCCCTCTTGTCCCTGAGATGGGTTTCTTGTATGCAGCAAAGTGTTGGGTCCTATTTATATAATGAGTCTGTTAGTCTATGTCTTTTTCTTGGGGAATTGAGCCCATTGATATTAAGAGATATTAAGGAAATGTTGTTGTTGCTTCCTGTTATTTTTGTTGTTAGAGTTAGAATTCTGTTAATGTGGTTATCTTCTTTAGGTTTCTTGAAAGATTACTTTCTTTCTTTTTCTAGAGCTTAGTTTCCCTCTTTGTATTGGAGTTTTCCCTTTATTATCCTTAGAAGGGCTGGATTTGTGGAAAGATATTGTGTAAATTTGGTTTTGTAATGGAATATCTTGGTTTCTCAATTTATGGTAATTGAGAGTTTTTCTGGGTATAGTAGCCTGGGCTTGCATTTGGCTAGCATGTAGAAAAATGGGAATTAATCCATTCTTATCTCCTTGTACAAAGCTCAAGTCTAAGTGGATCAAGGAACTCCACATAAAATCAGAGACACTGAAACTTATAGAGGAGAAAGTAGGGAAAATCCTTGAAGATATGGGTACAGGACAAAGATTCCAGAACAGAACACCAATGGCTTGTGCTTTAAGATCAAGAATGGACAAATAAGACCTCAAAAAATTGCAAATCTTTTGTAAGGCAAAGGAAACTGTCAATAACACAAAAACCAACCAACAGATTTGGAAAAGATATTTACCAATCCTAAATATGATAGGGGGCTAGTACCCAATATATATTAAAAAACTTAAGAAGTTGGACTCCAGAAAACCAAACAACCCTTTTAAGAAATGGGGTACAGTGCCAAACAAAGAATTCTCAACTGAGAAATACAGAATGGCTGAGAAGCACCTGAAAAACTGTTCAACATGCTTAATCATCAGGGAAATGCAAATGAAAACAACCCTGAGATTCCCCCTCACACCAGTCAGAATGGCTAAGACTAAAAACTCAGGTGACAGCAGATGCTGGCAAGTATGTGAAGAAAGAGGAACACTCCTCCACTGCTGGTAGGATTGCAAGCTGTTACAACCACTCTGGAAATCAGTTTGCCAGTTCCTCAGAAAATTGGACATAGTTCTACTGGAAGATCTAGCAATACCACTCCTGGGCATATACTCAGAAGATGCTCAAACATGTAATAAAGACACATGCTCCACTATGTTCACAGAAGCCTTATTTATAATAGCCAGAAGCTGGAAAGAACCCAGATGTCCCTCAACAGATGAATGGATACAGAAAATGTGGTACATTTACACAATGGAGTGCTACTCATCTATTAAAAACACGCCTTTAATCCCAGATCATGGGAGGCAGAGGTAGGTGCATTTCTGAGTTCGAGGCCAGCCTGATCTACAAAGTGAGTTCCAGGACAGCCAGGGTTTTAAAGAGAAGCCCTGTCTTGAAAAATAAGACAAACCAAAAAAATTAACAAAAAAAAAACCCAATGAATTTATGAAATTATTAGGCAAATGGATGAATCTAGAGGATATCATCCTAAGTGAGGTAACTCAATCACAAAAGAACACACATGATATGCACTCACTGATAAGTGGCTATTAGCCCAGAAGCTCAGAATTCTCCTTAGACTGGGGAACAAAATATCCATGGAAGGGATTACAGAGACAAAGTTCAGAGCAGACACTGAAAGAACGACCATCCAGAGACTGCCCCACTTGGGGATCCGTCCCATAAATAACCACAAAACTCAGACACTATGGCAGATGCCAACAAGAGCTTACAGACTGGAGCCTGATATAGTTGTCTCCAGAGGGCCTCTGCCAGTGTCTGGCAGATACAGAAATGGATGCTCACAATCATCTATTTGACAGAGCACAAAGTCCCCAGTGACGGAGGTAGAGAAAGTACTCAAGGAGCTGAAGGGGTTTGAAGCCCCTTAGGAGGAACATCAATATGAACTAACCAGTACCCCCAGAGCTCTTTGGAATTATACTGCCAATAGAAAAAGTAAATAAAATAAAATAAAATAAAATACACACATGATGGAACCTGTGGCTCTAGCTGTATATGTAGCAGAGGATGGCCTCGTCAGTCATCAATGGGAGGAGAGGTCCTAGGTCCTGTGAAGGATCTGTGCCCCAGTATAGGGGAATGCCAGGACCAGGAATGGGAGTAGGAGGGTTGGAGGACAGGGGGAAGAGAAAGGGGAAGGGGGTTTTGAAGGGTAACAAGGAAAGGGGATAACATTTGAAATGTAAATAAAGAAAATATCTAATAAAAATATTTTTAAGTGAAAAAAATGTTCCTATACATTAATTACCTTACCAGACAGATTCTCCCATAGAAACTCAGGGTTCTCAGGCTCTATTGATATGAAGTATAGATAAAAGAAAGAATTTTATATACTCTCAGGATTAGAGCCTTTCTACCCCAAAGGTAACTCTTATTTGGTGACACATGCCCTTGGATACTGACAGTAGAGGTATCTCTCCTATGAACTTCCCTGTGGGCCAACTTCAGATCACCTGTACTGTTTGGCTTATTATAGTCCATCTATCTTCTTCACAACTGCCTCTCCTAAATTGCCTTACCTAGGAGCTATGAAAATCCAAATTAATTCAGTGAGAAGCAGGGATCACCTGATCCCAGGCCCCTTGTTATTTTCCAAGATATCACAAATACTATCATAGGCATAATCCTTGCTCACAGATTTAAGATGAGTGTGTTCCACTTAGATTTCAGTAACAATATTTTCCCATTCAACATTTCACCAAGACCTACATTGGGATTCTTTCAACATTCATGAATTTTCCAAAGTCTTCTGATCATCTCAACACCAGCCAAGGCTTTACACCATGGTCACTTTGAATATTAGGTAGCTCCAACATCTGGTGAAGTAAAACAAGACATCTCTAGAAACAACCAACTATTTTACCATTTTTAGGGCCACGAATTTGAAAACAAAGTTGGAAAAATGACATAGTACTCAGGAGCTAAGATGAAATGACTGCATGTTCAAGCCCAAACTGGGGTATATACTAAGATACAACTTGAAAACACACCACACACACACACACACACACACACACACACACACACACACTACTAAATGGAGCTGAAAAGAATTTGGATAAGGAATGATGCAAATGGCTTCTCTTTCCCCATTATTGCTATCTTCCAAAAACTACTAGAAGTTTGGGGTAAGCCAGTGTCACAGAGGCTAAAACTACCTGGAAGCTTCATTATACAAATCTCTGTCACTGGTGATGCAATGGCTCAAGGTTCTCAGAAAATAATACTCAATCAAAACACTGAGGTGTGTGGCCAGACCTTATGCCTTGCGCAACTAAAACACAGTTGCTGTGTCCTGAATGGGAGCATTTCAGAAGACATCATCCAGGAGACAGAAGAATCCATGAAGGAACTATGGAGAAGTAACAAAATCATTCCCCAACAGTGTAAAAATTTTGTCCTGGATCTGTGTAGTGGGAAGACATTAGAATATCTTTGACTAGAATATTCATGACAGCTAGAATAATCCAAAACTGGAATGTAAGATGAAAATCTACATATCAAATATGACTTTGATTTGCTTCATAAAACACAGCCTGATACACTAAGATGGCAGTCCTCAACTTTTCCCAGTAAGCAAGACTGTTCCTTGGTACTCACTCATGTCTCTGCTATCTATAACTTTTCTTTTTTAAAAATATGTTGCAATACTTATTACTTATTTTAATTCTGTATATAATTTATTTTTAGCATATTTATGCCCGCCCCCTGGTACTTGTTTGTCCCTGTCCTATGGACTGCATTTTTCTTCAAGCAGTCTGCCCCCAACTTTCATGTTTATTTTACCACCCACTGAATCAGGTAGCTTAAAAGAGCTAGCGTGTGAGGTTATTGACTGTCTTGTAGTGCATACATCCCTTAAGAACACCGATTGACCCTCTTGGAGCAGCCATGACTGCCAGAAAGCTTCTCAGCTGAGGGTAGGCCTTTATAGCCATCAACTTTCATGTGAATTTGTCTGTATTTCTCATAGTCGACTCATGTCTGCTCTCATGCACCTACAATATCAAGTATTGTTTTTATACTGATAAGCAAAAGCAATCTTACGGAATATTTGCTACACCACTGCCAGGCTTCCTACACATTCGTTTCATCATAGTGTGAGAACTGGTAACTCTCACTCCAGTTGGTAACTGGAATTAAAGGTCATCAAGATGGGCCCATGGGAAGCCACTGGACTCTGTGTTTGTCAAGGGAAAGGTTTAAATATTCCATGTGTTCTACAACATTTCCAGAACTACTAACACCCCATGCAGCTTTTTACTGAAGGAAATACTCTTCCCAACCCATAGAAAACCTGTCTTGTTTCACTTTGCACAAGGCCCAGACCATTTGTTAGAACACACCCCTAACTTTAGTGACCTTCATTTAGCTAACCATTGCAAAAGAGGCACATAAAGAAGGCAGTGTCAACTTTGAGAAGAAGTCACTATGTCTTCTGTGTGCAAGGATTCCAAGTATTAAAGACAATCCTAGGATTGTTTTACCTAAAAAAGACAAAAGTTGGGAAGCCAGGTTGTTTGTTTAGAAAGTTACACCCAGGACCTCATATAGATTTTCTGTGGCAATGGTCAAGAAGAAATAGTAGAGGAAAATTAGGAGAGATAAAGCAGTTACAAATATCATGATTTATTTTCAACATCATCTTGTAATATTTCACATAACTAACACAATAATAAACTGTGACACAATACTTGGGGAAGAGTTACAAGAGGACTCAAACCAGGTAAAGTGGAAGTATGAATTTTGTCATACCCATCAGACTGTCCCTAGGGTAGGGAATCACCACATTTAAAGGAAGATGATAGTGATCCTCTGAAGGTGTGAGGATTTCAAAAGTGACTTTCATTGCTTGAGGCAGCTGTGCCTTCTTCAGCCACAGTTTGGAAGAAACAGCTAGGAATCTGAAGAACATGTGGGTAAGAGGGTACTGCTGAACTTGGAGCTCTACCAGAGCTTTCTGGCAGCAGATCACATCTTAGAACTTCCTGAAATGAGAACTTCCCTATGGTTCATATGGCCATTTAAGTTAGTCAACATTAGATGAAATTAATATAACTGAAACTCAAGGTTTCAATTTCTTTAACCCCATTCCATGCAGTTGGCAGCCATGGTGGCCATGACTGTCATATTAGACACAGCATGTGGATGGCATTTTGTTGCAGAGTTCTGTAGCACAATACTAATATGAATGCCTCAAGAGAACTCAGATACTCTGGGTGTTTGACTTATAAAGTCAACAACATGGGGGAATCGGTACACAGAACAAGACTCCATGGGAGTCCTCAGGCAGACAGAGAGAGAGAGAGAGAGAGAGAGAGAGAGAGAGAGAGATTAAAATATAGACAGATAAGTGCTGTTGAGGTAAATATTCTTAAGGTGATAAGCACTGTTTTTATATACCATATTGCTGTCAAACAGATTATATCTCACTAGTACAGTATTCTATAGTCTATACTTGACCAAATTTTATCATTATTTAAAAAGAAAAACCCCAGGACAGCCAAAATATTAATCTCAGCAGAATCCTAGGGATGGACAATGGGAAGCAATAAAGGCATGTTGTTTTGAAAAAATCATGAATATCACAAAGGAGTTCAGACAAACAGCTTAGTAGCAAAAATGTATGTGGTTAGTGTTTCTTCACGAAAATAGTGAGACAGGATAGAGTGTCAAGAAAGCTTGTCCGATGTAATGGTCAATGTCCAAAATAGCAAGAATAGAGGGCTAGTGTAGGTGGACTTTGGCTACTTTGTGGGTACTTTTTTCCTCTACCCTACTCCATCCTTTTTCTTCCACACCTTCAAACCCCTAACACTATACAGGAGATTAAAAGGATAGAAGAGAAAGGGAGCAACATTTTTGATAGGCTACTGCCTGCTGATTAGGAGCATCAAGTTCCTTAGGATAAGTTTATTTTTCACCATCAAAATATCTAATTTCTTCTTGTTGTTTCTTTGCACAAGACCAATTAACAAACTGCAACTAACAACAAATAACAACAACCAACAACCCACCCTACCTTTTGGGTCTCTAGTATTTATATACTCTCTGAAAAGTCCCCAGAATTCCAAATCACACAATCACAAAAATTCTCTACATCTGGAAAAATCACTTCCCTGATAGAGCACGAGAATGTTAGTTCACTGCTATGAACAGTTTGAAGTAACGTGATATCCCATACCTGGGGAAAAAAACAAGAACATATTTTCATAATTTTTCTGGGTTTTTCTGTGAAGAAACCAAAATCCCATGATATTTCCCCACGTTTGTTTTAAGCCATTAATTGTGTTGTGTTAGTGAGAAATTGTGAATGGAGATATTTTCCATAAAATAAGCCCCTTTTGATTCAATGGCCAAGATTTTCTGGAGACTTCTGCTCATATCTAATCTTTATTCCATTTTGATGGCACACATAGCTTTTCATTTTCTATGGAAATAGAAACAAACCTGCATCCCCAACACAAAACTTTTTCAGGTTTCCATTCTGATGTTAACACATCCTTATAGTATATATGTTCATTTTATTAAACAGATGTTTCTATAACCCACTGTCTATTGGCTGCTGTATTTTCTTTTCCTCGTTAACATACAGAAAATTTAAAGTTAATGGAGCAGTATTTATTCTACTCTTGGGGATCTTTATTCTTCCATTTTGTTTTATAAGCACTGCTTTTAAGGTACAATTAGATCTTTCTACAACTGTTTGTGCTGTAGAATTGTGTGGTATACCAGTAATGTGCTCAATTTTACACTATGCATAATAATTTAGAATTCTTTAATTTTACTGGAGACATATCTGGTATCATTTTCAGTCTTAATTTCCAGAAGCCATTGTTTCCAGTACATGTGTAGTCACAGAATCAGCTTTCAAAACTCAAAGCAGTTGCTCATTGAAAACCTGAATATGCATCAGGGTATGGTGTACAAACTTTAGTTTTCCAAATTCTGCAAAATGAAACACATCCATCTGACAGATAACTTTTGTGTGTGTGTGTGTGTGTGTGTGTGTGTGTGTGTGTGTGTGTGTGTGTGTGTGTGTTATGAGTCCAGAAGGGAGTTTGGTTATACAAAGAACTTATAGGGCATTTTCTTAGAAATGTTCTTGGCTTGTTGCCAAGCGATAGAAATTTTTTTCTTTAAACCTTTATTATTAACATGATTTTGTCATGAAATTTTGAGACCTCTACCAAATTTTCTATTAATAATTGGTCAATTTCTCCATTTCCTTGTCATAATGGGCCTGGCAAACCTGTGTGAAATTGAATGTGGGTAATATATAATGGATACTTTCTATTTCTGACTGCCCGATGTAATAACATAAAGAAAAAGGAAAATTCTACATTATTTAATAAATTTGGCAGTTTCTATAAACAAAACAACTCTTTCTGCATATCTGCATATTAAGAGTCAGTAATTATATTGTTGTGGTTCCGGGATCACCTCACAAACCACACAACACTAATCTCCATCAGATAGGCATAGTTTATTGATAAGGGCCATGGTCCACATTCAGAAACTGAACCATGACTTTGAATTAAGATTCTACAGCATTTTTAAGCCATAAATCCACAACCATATGTGCTAAATTATTTCACCAACCAGGATTCGGTGATACAAGGATTTCCTTAGGAACATGTCTTTGCTATACACTTATCCTACTCCCGTTGGTTGGAGTATTAGACTATGTCATTATACTTGCCTTGATTAGTATTCATGTGTTAACTTGTCTACCAGGATGGGGTTTACCCAACACTCATGTCTTAACTTATTAACCAGAATGTCAGTTACCCACATACATGTCTCTTTCTGCTTAATAGGATGTCAATTCCCAGGTAGCTCCTGGGAACTTAAACTTTACTCCACCACTACTCAAATTGGAAGTCATATTCTAAATAGTTTCTTATATTGGTACAGGCTTCTCTCTTAGGTTGGTGTTCATTCCAGGGGCAGGAAACGTTGTTTGGGTAACTGTACTAAACAGTTCTACTGACTTCTATCATGATTGGTTCCCTAGGGCATGGAACATAACAGAATATGCAATTAATCTAGTCATTAGAAAGTTTCCTAGTAACAGCAGAAATGTATGAGAAATTTTTCTTGTAATGGCAGGCTAGCCAGGTAACATTTACCTAGGCCTTAACATTTTATCATGCCTTAACATTTCATTTACACTATAATATTTTACCTAGGTTCTAAAAATATTAAAAGTTTCAGGAAAGTCTAATATCATGATAATAATTGCATATGGTTCTCATTTTTTGACTGAAGTATATAGGCTTGCTCTTAGGATATTTTCTGTTAATTTTTCCAAAATATTTGCTACAAGCTCTCTGCCAATCTTCACTGATTACTCATAGTGAAATAATCTCAGCATTACTATAAGGTACTATAATTTCTGATGTGTCTGTTCCAAAAAGCTGACATAGTTTTATTCTACCCTTTGTGATTAAAACAAAAATCTTTTTCATGTAAGTCTTTAATTTTTTAAATTTTGTTTGTGTGCTAGGAAAAATTCATTCCATCATACTATCTTCCCTTTGCACATTGAGCCCAGTAAGAAAATGAAGGCAAAATAACCAAAATAGAATCAAGTTGGGGAATCTATGAATTCATATATGCTTCTTGAAGTTTCTATTCTACTACAGTTTCTCTCTCTCTCTCTCTCTCTCTCTCTCTCTCTCTCTCTCTCTCTCTCTCTCTCTTCCATTTGAAACAAATTACTTAATTCTTGAGTAGTTAATCCCCTCATAGGTTGTAGTCAATAAATATCTCCAGTAAATCTTTGAAAATCATTAAGAGATGGCAACTGATCTCTTCTAATCTGTACCTTTATGGTTGAATTTATTATTGACTTATTTTAACCCAAATAGCTAATAGAATTTCCTCTCTGTAGTATTTCAGGAGCAATCAGTAACCACAACAAGCATGGCAGAAGTCTTTGTATTTCTTCAAATATTTCATCTAAAGTATCTGCATCAGAATGATCCAACAAAATATTATCCACATAATGATAAATAAAATGGATTGAGAAAAATGCCTAAGAGTTACTTCTAGTGCTTGTTACACAAACAAAAAGTTTGACTATTTAACAATCCCTGTGGAAGAACTTTCCATTGATGCCCTTTAACTTATTATAAGTAGGTACTGTGAAAGAAAAATTCCCCTATCCTGCTCACTGTAAAAAATCAATCTTTTAAATCAATTACTACCATAGGCTATACCTTTGGGTATATAAAAGGTAAAAGAATTCAGGCTGTTATGGAACTATTGGTTGAATTATTCTATTCACTGCTCTTAAATCTGTTAATATTCTCCATTGTCTTGATTTCTTTTTTGTAACAAAAAGAGGAATCCCATGGGCTGGTAAATTCTTCTATATGCTGAGCCTTCAGTTGCTCTTATGCCAGATGCTCAATGCCTGTAATATTTTCTTAGTTAAGAGCAACTGATCTACCAACACAGGCTGTTCAACTTTTTTAAGTGTAGGGCCATTGGTATTTCAGTATTACCCTCTATGTTGTAAATTTGGAAACTCAACCCATGTGATGTACTCTGTTTGGACATTGGCACAGCCTGAGGTTGTTTTTGCTGACATAGAGCAATACCTTCCCAAGCAGAATTACCATTTCACCAATTATTTCATCATGGCCTGTCTCTGGGATTGCAAGAATATTAATCTGATTATTCCATTGTTGTAAAAGACCTCTTTCCCATAAATTTATGAATATGTCAGCCATATAAGGTCCTAATTTTTATATTTGACCTTCCATTCACACACATTTAACCCATCACACACTTTGTTTTATCTGAGATAGCTTTCCAGTTCCTAGAAACTTCATATAAACCTTTTGAAGTTGCCATTCTGAATTCCAAGATGTTTCTGAAATGATACTTACAGCAACTCCTGTATCCATCAAGCTATTTCAATGCCATTTACTTGCAATTCTAATTTTGACCTGATCAGTAACAAATGTTTGATAGAACACACAATTTTTCAGTACTGGCAAACACTCCTGTTCTTTCTATGGGAGCAGCTTTACATTTGGTGTCAGTAAACATTAGCAGCTGAGTAATACGTGTGTTAAATTTCTCTTTGTGCATGGGCCCTAATTTTAATTTCTCCTTTTAAATATTCATCTATATTGTTAAGATGCACACTGAAATCTTAAGAAGTCAATCCACTCCTTCCCAAGATCATCCCCCCCCAAAGTATAATAAACTACAGTAGATTTTTTATAACATTAAGTTTTGGGGAATAGGATAAGATGTTTATATATGCCCACGTCTAAAGCAACTCTGCATGCAGGAGCATGCATTAGATCTGCAATATTTAATCGAGGTCTTTCAGTCTGAGTGTTACTTACTAGCTAACAAGAGGTAAACAGCTCAAACCTATTTCTTCAGGGCCTCAAGCCAGGCCCCCATTTCATTTCCTGACTGTAGAAGATTTCTTGGGACATCTCTCTTGGACCTACACTTACTGATCCAATTGCAACCCTATCACATCTCTTGCATACCTCTGGAAACCTAGTTCTTCTTTCTGGTTTATTTATAGAAAAAACATTGCCCTTGGAGATGCTGTGTCCACCTTTTTCACAATTAAGTTACAGGGTATTTAGAGATTTGAGACTTTTAGTGGATTGGTCACAGTTTTATTTACAAATGGCCATATTTGCTGCAACTGAAGCACAGGGAATTTTGATATGGGAGATTGCTAGCTATAGCTTGAACTATGATATTAGGAGTGTACATGTTAGAACAACTATCAGTCATATCACTTTTCGATTTATCTATGGGTGCTGCCTTTTCCTTTAATGCCCTAATTTTTTCACATTTGGTATTCACATTTTCACACACAAAGATCTCTATCAACACCTGTCTTGTGTCTGACCTTTGTTCACAGCTGAGACTAAAATTTGTATTAAAAAAATAGTAAAGGATTCTCCAGAACCTTTATTATTTATAATCATTTTAATAGCGGTGGACCTTTTCCTGTGCCCCTCAACTTTGCCCCAAGCTCTTAAAACTGTTAAACAATATTATTCAATAATGAAATTGTCAAATAAATCTGTTCTTGTATATCAGAGTACCACCCTTCACTCAGCATCTGGTCTTTGACTACATTCATTCCCTCACTCTATTCCACTGTTAAATATTTGCAGTTTCCTCCCTCTGCCATGTTAACCATTGCAATTAGGGACTGACCTTTAATAAAGCTGTCAATAATCCCTTCCAATCTTGGGAAATAATTCTATTTTGAGTACCCAAGTTATTTAGAGTTTTTTTTCACATAAGGCAAATGCATTTCACATGAAACCATGGCCTCTTTAAACTGTGTTAGATCTATTATTTCTTTAGGATGCCATCCTAGCTCATCCTAAAAGATTAGGATCTATTAGTAGGCATATGTTGTACAACTACTGGGAAAGCTAATGGTAGAGTTGGTTCAGGATTAAGCCTTTCTTTCAAAATGGACTGCTTCATCATGTCCTCCCACCCCATCAGACTTTCTCTGACTCAACAGTCTTATGGCACAGTTGCTTTCCCTATTGTTCTCCACTTCCTGGCAGGCCTCACTTCCCAAGTGCTTTTACTTCCACCTGCAATTTTCCAGTTGCACAGCTGACTCTGCAAACATTCCAGAAATGAGAAAACAAACACCTGTTTTTCCATTTCAGCTATGTTTTGCGCCACAGGTCCCTATTTCCACCCACAATTCTATTACTGCTCGGCTGTTCTTCCAAACTTTTTTGAAATAGAATATAGGATGCAGAAAAATAAATAACAAAAACTCCCCTGTGGGAGCAAAGCAGACAATATTCCAGTATTTGCAACCACAATAAAATTTTGAGTAGAATTTTGAAAGGAAATATCCACTTCTTAATTCCCTGTTGTTTCCTCTATGTCTATGGCAATTAAAGTCAAATTTCCCATTCTGCATAGCCCCATGTTGGATGCCACTTGTACCTGGACTTTGGCTACTTTCTGGGTACTTTTTTCTTTCACCCTACTCCACCATTTTTCTTTCACCTATTCAACCCCCTAACATTAGATAGGATAGAAAATGGATAAAAGGAAAGGGGCAGTATTATCACCTGACTACTTTCTGCCGATTAGTGGCTTTGAATTCCTTGAGGAAAGCAAGTTTTATCATCACTGTCAGGATTTCTAATTTCTTCTTGGATTTTTTGTACATGATTACTTAACAATCCAAAAGCAACATTAACCAAACAACAACCCAACCCACCACTCAGGATCCTAGCATTTATATACCCTCTGAAATGTCTCCAGAATTCCAAACATCATATAATTAAAGAAACTATCTGCTGCTGGGGAAATCATATCCCTGCTAGAGCACAAGGTAAATCATACTCAGCTGCAGTAAACAATTTGAAGCAGCTCCATATCCATACCTCGCATAAAAAGAAAACACAGTCTTATAATAATTCTGTTTTCTAAAGAAACCAAAATTCTCTTTATAGGCTGAAAGATTGTAAATGTCAGAGAACCAGAATTTCAGCTATGAGATTGTGCTTTCTATATATGATGGGGAAATCTTTAAAAACATGATCAACTAAATAAAATGTCCACAATTACACCACAAGTTGACATGTCAATGTAAATAGGATAAAATTCACAGGGCCCTATACCAGGTTAAGAACTACAAGCAATTAATAGCTGCTGTGAGATGGATAATCAGTGTTATCCAATTACTATGTCTCTGATAGATTATCCAGTCCTAAACAGCCAGCCCTATACATACAACACTAAATGGAACCAGGGGGGTCACAAGTATGCATAAATATGTATACATATACATATATAAGGAAGAAGTTATGAATTTGAGATACATTGGAAGGGCAGAAAGTAGGAGTTCGAGGAGAAGAAATATATGTGCAAATGATGCTAATGGAGTTATTATATGTAAAAATTTTCCCCAAATTTCAATTAAAACACACACACACACACACACACACACACACACACCTGTTAGCTTGTAATGTACCTTACCACTCTAGGTTATCCTTTGGTTGGAGAAAAGGTAAAACTTCAGAGATTTTTCATTTAGATTCTATTTAGTAAATATCCCCACTTGATCAGATAAAGGATTCAAAGCACATAAAATGAAAAGAGTACTGTTGGCATATATTTTCCAATCTGCTTTAATAAGTGTTTAACCTCCCCTCTAGCCTACCATCCACTAGAGGTAGTTAAAAGAAAAGTTATTAGAATATGGGGGAGTAGACCTGTTTAGAAATAGTTCTTCAGAGACAAGTCTAATCTTTGTCAGGATATCAGCAGTTCAGTCCAGTAGCAAGCACCAAATATGAATCAGTAGCTACAGTCCTAGTCCTCTCAGCAGATACTACACATGAATTATCAGCTTAAATCCAGTCCTCTCAACAGTTACCATACATGGACCATCAAGGCCAATTCAATCCATAAGAAACTGCAAGGCTAGTCAACTGATCCGCTGAAGTGGCAAGAGGTCACACAAACCTACCTCATGAGAAGTTCTTTGGCTAGTTTCTCTCTCTGGTATCACAATAACCTCAGCAATGCAATGTAAGGTGAACCAATGCATGAATATCGTTAGCAAATATCAAGATGGAGCAAAATACACCAATTCTTGAGCTCCCACTATCTATGGGGTCATATTTATATTCCTTCTGAACTTCATGCATTCCTTCTCATATTTGCTATAGTAAAACATCCTTTTACCTGTGTCTGCCTCAGGAAAATATTCCTTCATGTATATGCTTTTGCAAAGCATCCTTTCACCTGTGTGCCCCAGCAAAACATCATTTGATATACCTGACTTTCCAAAGAAACCAGAAGTTTTCACTTCAGAATACTTTTGGTTTAAAGTAATATTTTAAATATTCCTTCATGAAAGCCAGAAGCCAAGACAGGATCTGGGTACCTTTCATGACCACATCTGAATGTCCATCATTATATCATTTTTCTTGCTGACTAGGTTTATGGAACTGTGGATTATTGGTGGGGGTGATAGAGAGTATCAGACTTTTCCCTCATCTCTAACACTACTGCTCTCCCACTGGATATTGTGAATATGTAAGACTGATTTTTTGATGCCTATGGCTTCTTCTGACATAGAGGTTGAGGACCTCAGATGGGCTTCCCTGGAGGAAGGTGATAGCATTATAATTTCATGTGTCTTTTACATCCCTGTCTACCCTGAAAGGCTCTAAACTATAAGCATGACTTCATCTGAACTGGTGGCATGATGAAACTAAAGTGTATCTGTGCTACTGCCATTCATCCAGCTCTAACAAGTGATTGAGACAAGACTTTGAGGTCAGGATAGAGGATCTGTGTGAGGACATAAGTAGACCTTAAAAACTCTGAATCCAAGGACTGGTAGAATGTTGGTTTCATGAGTGCCTTCTTACATTCACAGGGAGTGGGGATAGTTAACTAGGGTTTAAAAGAAGGAAGTCCTTGCAGGTGACAGAAGCAATCACCTGCTTTTATATCTGCCATTCTTTGTGAGGAACTGAGACAGAAGATGATGAAGCAGGAGACTAATGAGGAGCAGCTGGAGCAGAACAATCATGGGTTGATGACGTGGGAAAAGCTCATGCCAATTCTGGGACGATATCACCCTACCCCATGCCTTTCTATGTCCTTACCTCTTCTTCAGCTGTTGGCAGAGCAGAGTAATCCAAACTAATCTCCCGACATTGTTTCTATTATACCATCACTGGGTCGATTATTGCCTAGACTTCTACAGTTGAACTCGCATAGATTACAAAACGGAAGTGTGCACAACACAAAATCTTACCAACTAATGTAAAATCTTTTATAAATCATGTGTGAGTTATTCATAATAGAACAATACCAACTTTATGGTGAGTCAAAGAAAAGAGTTGGGAAACCTGAGATGGAAGGCCACGCATTCAAGAAGTGCTACCTCACTAGAATTTCAAAACAATAAGTTCATTCTCACAGGCTCAAACCCAGGTGCTTCATTGGCACCCAGACTAGTTCCTCCATTGTAAACATGGTGGCTCTGGATTTGGAGAATAGCCAATCCAGGGACAAGATCCACACAAACTTTATGGGTGTGGGGTGTAGTAAACATCCCTAAGGAGGGAGGATAAGGTCTTGCTCTGTACCTTTAGTCTTATCTCTCATGATGATTCACTGGGGCCCCCTAAAAAGATGTAGAGATATAATTGTTTGAGAAGGCATTCATGAGCTGGGTAGGTAGTGGAGAACATCTAGGGCACTGTGCATGTTGAGGCCTACTTACTCATTAGTCACGAATCTCCAAACTGGCATATTTTAACACATTTTTCCCATGGAGACCAAAAAAAAATATTTAAGTGGAATTGCTCATCATTCTGCCTGAAGTTAAGTTTGATTTTCAATATTTTTCTTCAATACTTTTCCACCTATCATTGGCTTTATGTTACTGTACACCTAGGCACCTCCTGTACTCACTTTCTGGAGGCAATATTAAGTTCAGTCTCTAAAGTGTTAGCCTATGGATAGTAATGCTCATCTATCCTCAACCCTTAGCCACAATGTAGTGAAACCCATCAATGCATTTCTTATTTGGCTTCCTCTGGAAGTCAAGGCCTCTTTGAACATCCCAAGAGCCATTTCTCCTGTAACAACTCATTTTCTATCCATTGGTATCTGTGTGACATCCTCTGGGATTCATCACAGAACCTGATCCAGAAGCACATATAAAATGTTTCAGTATAGCCACTTCTGTGTTCTCTTCTAGAAACAACTGGTTTCTCACCCCCTCATTACATCTCTTTCACCCCTGCTAGACCTACACCTCTGAAGGGAGAAACAATGGCCTTGTATCTGCCATTGTTGACAACATTGTCTCTTCCCAGGATGTTCACAGTCTCATAAGAGACAAAATAAACTCAAACCCATTTATTACATTCTTCCTGCTGTTTCTCTTCATGTGTAAAGCCTCCCCTGTCTTCTATGTCCAACTGTTTTCATTGGGAGGGAATATTGCAATGAGGAAGAAGCCCTGTACAATAAATCCTGAGAAAATTTTTTATAGTATGAAGTGCCTACATCAAAACCTGGGAATATCACATTTTAATAATGATTTACACAAAGGTCTTGGAAAGACATAAACAAGCAACACCAATAATAAATATTATATTATAATAGAAAAAATAATAAAAGTCAGGGATGAAATGGAATTGAAAGGGGGGGGGTGAGGAGCTGGTTCTTTGAAAAGTGCATCAAGACCAGCAAGACTTTAGCCAAGTTAACCAAAAGGTAGAGAAATAGAACCAAATAAGAAAAATTATAAATGATGAAGGAAATCAGACATTCAAAATATATCTCCTTATATTTGACTGTTACGTGTTTCTAACACCTGGCTCTGGGGTAACATAATCTCTCACTGATGGAATTCTCCATGGATCCTGATCCCTCTGTGAGATGTCTTTGTTTCCAGCCTGACATAGAAACTCATGGAAGAACCTTTGCCCACCTGATGGATTTCTCTCCATCATTGAGTCTCTAGTAACTTGATGTTACTCCTGAGAGCAATGGGAAAAGAAGACAGCAGGATGTTTGCACTGACATGGACTACAGCTATTGTGTGTTTTCCTTTGTTAACATCAGACAATAGAATTGCAACAACCTACCTCATGTGAGTTGTGCCTGTTTATATAATGAAAATAAAATAAGTAATAATACTAACATTGCTTAGGGAAATAATTAACATGTTCTCAAATGTGCCAAGGCACACAGAGCCTTTGCTTTCAATAACACTGCTGTTGTTTTCCAACAGAACAAATATTTTTTTTTCTGAAGAGACTGCCTGACTTTTATTTATACCTAATCATGGAGAGACAAAAGCAATGTTATAGAATAGTTTGTGGTGTGAACATTGCCATTGTACTTACTGTAGAAAATGACCTACACCCCACACTTCAAGAGTAGCTTTGAAGTATCTACTCATGGTGAAGATGGAAAAATGGCTCAGTAGCTAACAGCACTGGCTGTTAAACCTGGGTTCAAACGCTATCGCCCACATGGAGAACCACAATTGTCTGTAACTGGAGTCCCATGTGACTCGATGCCTTCTCTGACACCCAGAGTCACTACACATGTGCGTGGTGCACAGACATGCAGGCAAAACATGCATACATATAAACTAAATTAGTATAATTTTAAAGACCCTAATGAGTAAGCTATGGACTGTCAGATAATTGTTCAAAGATATATTACTCACTATGAGACAAAATTGTAGGAAAACCCTGTGAATGAAGCATTTGAGTCACCTAGCTAAAAGCTATGGTTTTCCTCTAGATGTGGGAGCAGAGTAATGAAATGGGGCAGTAAGTGTGGAGGGCATTGGGAGTAGTGCTGGGAACTGAAGCAAAGTTGGTAAGCTCTGAAGAAATTAAGAAATATAGGAATTTCTTCAATAGGTCTATATAATGCTGATACTTATCTCCAAGGGTCATAAAAATCAACCTAGCTTTTTTTTTTTAATTTATTCACTTATATCCTGATCACTGCCCCTCCTCCTTCCGGTCCCTTCTTACAAAGCCTCTGCCCCCATCTTTCCTCCCCATCTCCTCTAAGAGGATAGAACCCTTGCCCTGGATATTCCTCAAGCACATCATGTCTCTTCAGGACTAGAGGCATCCTCTTTCCAATGAGGCCAGACAAGGCAGCCCAGTTAGAGGAACTGGATCCACAGACAGACAACAGCTTTAGGGACAGCTCCTACTCCAGTTGTTGGGGGAGACACATGAAAACTGAGCTGTGCATCTGCTGTATATGTCCAGTGAGACTAGATCCAGCCCATATATGTTCTTTGTTTGGTGGTTCAGTGTCTGAGAACCCCAAAGGATCCAGGATAGTTGACTCTCTTGGTCTTCCTATGGAGGTCCTATTCTTCACACACACACACACACACACACACACACACAAAACCCCAGGGCTCTCAATCTTTTCCCTAACTCTTCCATAAGACTCCTCAAGCTCTGTCCGATGTTTAGCTGTGGATGTGTGCATCTGTCTGAGTTAGCTGCTGGGTAGAGCCTCTCACAGGAGGAACCTTGTCTGCAAACATAACAGAGTATCATTGATAGTATCAGGGCCTGGTGCTTCCCCATGAGATGCGTCGCAAGTTGGGCCAGATATTGATTGGCTATTCTGTCAGTCTCTGCTCCATCTTTGTCCCTGCATTCCCGTAAATAGGACAAATTTTGAGTCAAAAGTTTTGTGGGTAGGTTGGTGTCTTTATCCCTCCACTGGGGTTCCTGTCTAGCTACAGGAGGTGGCCATTTCAGGTTCCATATCTACTACCCTTAGTGCCTCTTGAGCTTCAGAGGTAAGAGTCCTTCATGACCTAGACTCAGAATCACCACTAAGTACATGAAGCAGAGGCCTAATTTGGGAAGTGGGTAATTTCAAATGAGGTCTGACCAATTAATATCTCCTAACAGTCTGAAAACCATTTAAGGTCTGTAGCTTGTCTATACTGATCTGCAAAGGCTGAGGTGTGACAAAGTCACTCTCTTTCTTCATAAATAATAATATGGGGGTTGAATCAGTATTTTTCTGGAGCCACCTTAAGCCCAAATTTATTAAGTGCTATTATGAGATGTTGGAGAACCTCTTGTTCTCCAGACACAATCTTCCATGCACCCAAATAATGTAGCAAGGAACTGTTCTTGAAATCTTTTCTAATTTGAAGCAGGGCCATATCCACAAGTCTTTGACATAAAGTAGGACTACTTTTCATCCTTCCAAAGAGAATTTTTTTATTGATAACTGACGGGGTCTAGAAAAATTAGATGAATGTAGGGTAAAGGCAAATATCTGTGTACCTTTGGGTGACAGTGGAGTAGTAAAAAGTGTCCTTAAAGATCAATAGCAATAATATTATCTTCTTTGGGAATTGCTGCAGGAGAAGGAATCCCTGGTTATAAGGTTCCCACATTCTGCATAGTACCATTAATTTTTGTTAGCTCTTGTAATAATCTCCATTTTCCAGACTTTTTCTTGATTGCAAAAATAGGCTTATTCTTGGGACTATTTGAAAACTCAGTGTAACCTGCCTTAAGTTGTTCCTCTACCAGTTGAGAGGCTACCTACAATTTTTCTTGGGTAAGGGGCCATAATCAGCAGTAGCTCCCCCAAATCCTATTGCTCTCAGAGGAAGTTTAAATTTAACCTTTGGTGTATGGATTATGCTGTTGAACTGCCTCTTCCTCTAAATCAAAGGCATCTCCAGGATCCAGAGGTTCACCCTGTCCCTCATCACCATCCACAGTTTCTCCTTTGAAAAGGTAGAGTTTAGGGAGAGACGTGGAAGGATGAACAGACACCCTTAAAGAATTGTTAAGGGTTTCTTTCTGCAACTCTGTATAAAATTCGGGAACCAAAGAGGCTTCTTCCTTAACAGAAGTCATAGAGCTGTGAACCAGACCCACAATGCAAAAGCAGTAATATTCCCAGGTCCTGAGAACCAAGCCTCATTATCAATTCCCACTCTTTCCTAAACATCTAAATCAAAAGTTCCCTCAGTAGGAAAACAAGAACAAATTTTCTGAACAAATTATAAACACTCTAAAACTTGACTAGCAGAAACGGTAAGACCTTTAAATTTGGCTATGTGTTTTATGATATCTACGTAGTGCATAGTTTCCTTTGATTCATACTGTCCTATTCTGAAGGACAGAGCACAGTACTTCTCAAGTTCTTATATAATTTCCTTTTATTTATATTATCCTATTCTTTTTTTTTTTTTTTTTTTTTTGGTTTTTCGAGACAGGGTTTCTCTGTGCAGCCCTGGCTGTCCTGGAACTCACTTTGTAGACCAGGCTGGCCTCGAACTCAGAAATCCGCCTGCCTCTGCCTCCTGAGTGCTAGGATTAAAGGCGTGCGCCACCACGCCCGGCTGATATTATCCTATTCTTAAAGACAGGGCACAAGACTTCTCAAGTTCTTGATTCTATATCTCTCCCTCAAATCAGGGGTCCTCCTGGTGAGTCTGAAGCACTCTTATGCAGAATCCTATCCACCACAGTCCCAATATTTACCTGCCATCTTCAAGTCCCTAGTTTGGCACTAGTCTGCTGGAGACCAGCTTCAGTTGCAAGGTTCAGGTCCCAAGACAGGGAAGGAGCCTCAGCAAAAGTGAAGACATTGACCACCTGTTGACTTTCAAGCAGGTGGCCCTGAATAGCTCAAGCCATTCTTATTTATACAGTCACAATCCTGATCATTTGATTAAAAGAAACTGTAACCTCAGCATGTTTTTAAAAGTTCCATCATTACAAAAAGCCCCTAATAGTTTCTCTTCCTCCCTCCCTCCTCCCATTGGGTCAATTATCCCCTAACCTTATTTTGCACTGTAGTGCACAATTTCAGCAAGTCAAAAATAAAGGCATGTCCTATAGTCACCCAGCTGGTGGCAAATGCAGTTACACAGTTATGCAAGGTGAAAGACAAATTAAACATTTTTGGGTATAAACCCTGTCATCAAATAGCTCCCCTCTGACATAATTTATTTTTAATTGCATATAGACATGTTCATTGTACCAAGCTACCTTTCCGGACATGTACCTATTAATTCCTGATATCATCTTTCTAAGAGCCATTTTCAAGTCTCTATTGATCAGACATAGCCTCCCCCATTTTAAGTCTCTGTTGATTAGATATAGTTTCCTCATTTTACGTCTCTGTTGATCATGCATAGCTTCCTCAGAAGAGTTATGCAAATAGTATCCTACCACTCTCTACAACTGCCACAGGATTACACAGCATGACTGTAGCTGTTTCTCTAGGAAAATGATGACATGTCCCAAAATACCCAGGATTAATGGTCACATCTGATAATCAATAAAGGCAAAGAGAGGATGGTTTTATGCCTGGAAAGCATATTGAGAAAAATGTAGACACATCCTCAGGGCTTTTAGCCTGTGTGCTCCCTGCCTTGCCCATGACTGAGAAAGTAACACTAAATATCACTATGAGTATAGACAGCATAGTTAAGGCAAGCTTGTAGCACACACAATCTAAGTAATAAGCACAGAAGCCACCAAATTTACCACAGGTCCTTGCCAAGTGGGAAAAGGTTTTCTTGGGCCTTGGGAATCCCAGGGGTCTCCATGGGCTTTACCACAGTAGAGTTCCATCTGTGAATCACTAGTATGCTGTACCCTGCAGATGATGCATGGCTACCACCACATAGCCTTTATTCTCTGATCATAATTTGTATACATATTTACATATGTATATACATGTATATGTATACACACACACACACACACACACACACACACACACATATATATATATATATATATATATATATATATATATATATATACACACATGTATGTAGGTTTATAAGTATAACCTGCTGAGTTAACTTAGTGTTGCTCATAAGTGTTTACAGATGAATCTTTGGAGTAACTAACCTATCGGTATTTATCCTTGGAGAAGATTGAATCTCCCTCTCCCTGGATCCGTTCTTTTCCTCTAAGGATGAAGCTTTGTGAGAATTCTTCCACACACATTAACATGACAACTGGCAGTATCACCTTTTGGGTTTGGTTTACATGACTTTATTGTTGACATTTGGTGGATACAGCACAGTGGTAGAAGACCAAGGGCCTGGACTCAATTCCCAGCACTGCAAAGTACTTTTTTTTTTCAATTAAAAGTTTTCAGAGTTATTTGATGGAAATTATGAACTTAAATAATTCTAGAATAGAATTCTAGAATAGAATAATCTAGAACAGGAGTTTCAAAAACTGCTGATTCTTTGACTCTTCTTTCTTAGAGTTTAATTTTCAAAACATGATGCATGACTTGGAACAGGATTAGGGCTTTATATGTGCTAAGCAAGTGCTTTCTTATTTTAAACAGCAGAACTCTGCATTCAGAACCAAAATACAGACAGGGTGAGACCTTGAGACTTCCAGAGTAAAACACATGAAGAAGGCAGAAAGAGTGGATGTTCACTGATAGTCTGTACACAAATAAAGGAGAATATTCAGATGTGATATCCCTTCCAAACGGAAATCCAGAAGATAGTTAACGGTTGTGTGCAGTTTTAAAATGCATGCTACCACCCTTTTCTAGGACCTGCTGCACTACCAACCCACTCCCAGCTCTCTTTTGTTCCACAGGCTTAGCTGGATGGAAGCCACCAGCACTGACCTGGCTTGCCCAGGAGCTGCTGCGCTCTGGCCCCTCCCAGCTCCCTTTTGTCCCTACATGATTATAGCAGTGATTCCAGTGATTCTCATTCCAAAACATAGCTGAAAAAAGCCCCTCTCTCACTTTCTCTGGCATGCCATTTTTCTCCTTGGTACTTTTTCTCCAGCAATTGGCCCTCTGCCGTCTTTATTGACAAGTCAAGAACCAATTAGGAACTAGATCTTAGTATTAGCACCTCCCTTTACAGTTATCAGTCACACAACGGAATGTTCTACGGTATGAGTATCTGTTTGACTTGACTCTTTTGTCTTCTTTTCTGTTCTGTAGCACTGTGAACTCCACCCATCAAAGAGTATCATTGCCTATAAGGTATAAATATCATGTGTGTGTCAGCCACAGCTCACAGTCTCAGATGATCATTCTTCCACAACTCCACCACTTACAACCACACAGCCTATCCAGAAAAATGAAGATCAGAAATGCTTGTAAGTATTCTACACCCCAAGGAGACATGGATGTTTAGCATCCCTCATTTATCCCTGAATTCTATCGGTCTGTCTGTCTGTCTGTCTGTCTGTCTAGTTAGCTAGCTAGCTCTGTCTAGCTATCTCTTTCTTTTTCTTTCTTTCTTTTTAACATCTATTTATTTGGGACAGAGTCTCACCATGAAGCCCTGAGTGTCCTGGAAATTTCTATTTAGACCACCTTGGCTTAAAATTCACAGAGATACTCTTACTTCAGCCCCAGAGTGCTGGGATTAAAATTACAAGCCATCATTATTCTTCAGATAGCTGTCTATTAATTATCAAAACATTGCCTGGAGTGGGGGAGCATAGCAAGAACAAGGATGCCATCTCTACCCTTGGGTGGCATCCAGGTCTGTAGCCCCAGTAGCACATCCCAGATGTGCCTGTCAGCACTGTGACCTGGAGTCCTGAGAGTCCCAGAATCAGAAGATCATGAGGGTCACAGTCCTAGACATGAAACTTGACTGCTCACCTTCACCACTGCAAGGACTGTGTACAAGTGAGGGTCCTACTATATAGCAAGGGCTTGAGTAGGAGGTATCATGGATAGAGTCTTGCTGTGTTTGCATTCTAAAATTTCACTTACAGGTAATCATGTGCTGGTCCATGTCATCTCCTTCTCTCCTCTCTTCTCTTTTCTCCTCTCGTCTCCTCTCGTCCCCTCCCCTCCCCTCCCTTCCCCCCTCCTTCCCTCCCCTCCCTTCCCCTCCCCACCTCTCTCTCTCTTTGCTTCTCTCTCCCTCCCTCTCTTCCTTTATCATCCCATTACTCTTCTCTACTCCATCTCTCATTCTATAGGAATATCACCCAAGTCACCCATGGCCAGATCTGACCAGATCTGATTCATCTAGATGATTCTTGACAATTATTGTTTTATTGTTGCTGGTTGCGTGTGTGTGTTGCATGTTTATGAGTTGTGTGGGTTTGAGTGCCCATGTGAGTGCACATAGACATGGGACAAGTGAATGGGTGTCTTTCTCTGTTGCCTTCCATTGCATTGCCTTGAGACAAGATCTGTCAGTGAACCCAAAGAAGTTCACTGTTTGGATTATTTTAGCTGGCCAGCAAGCTCTTTAGATCCTTATGTCTCTATTCCAAATTCTGGGTTATAGATGTGCAGGGTCATGCCTGGTTTTTTCCATAGGTCCTGTGGATTCATGTTCATGTCTTCCTGATTGAAAAACAAGTTCTGAGTCCACTGAGCCATCTCTCTAGCCCCTTAGATTACTTTAGGCAGATGATTGCAGGTCACCCAAATATATAGGTTAAAAAACACTCTAATGTTTTATTATTACTACACATTTTCTGTGTGTCCCCTAAATGGTTTTGCCATAAAATCTTAATCAATGCTAGAATGACTCAGAGTAGCGCCTATAAGCTGTTTTAGAGCATGGAGACAGAGCTGTTTTACAGGAAATGATGTCAGTGCATGGCAGCAATGACAGAGCTCCCATTCTCACCTAGTAGTCATCTTAACAGTGTCTTGGAAAGAAGCAGGTTGCCACTCATGACCTCTCTTTCCAAAATATCTACACGGAGCTGAAGAAACATAATCCTGTCTAAAGGCTGCTGTGTGACCTGTGACTTTCCAGCCTCTATAACCTTTAGCCAGAATTCACTGTCTGACTGAGAAAACTATCAAGCCTCAGGCAAGTTGTTCTGCCATGGAAAACTCAAACACTATGACTATTGATGTCCTTATGTTCTTGAACTTTCTGTAAATCCTTATGAGTTATTGAGGGGGGTGGATCCTGACACCTTGGAGCACAGGAGAAGCCTCACAGCTCCTGCTAAGAATGGGTCCAGTACGCTGACACCATTGCATACACTAGCAAGATTTTGCTGAAAGGTCCCAGATATAGCTGTCTCTTGTGAGACTATGCCGGGGCCTAGCAAACACAAAAGTGGATGCTCACAGTCAGCTATTGGGTGGATCACAGGGCTCCCAATGGAGGAGCTAGAGAAAGTACCCAAGGAGCTAAAGGGATCTGCAACCCTATAGGTGGAACAACATTATGAACTAACCAGTACCCCGGAGCTCTTGACTCTAGCTGCATATGTATCAAAAGATGGCCTAGTCAGTCATCACTGGAAAGAGAGGCCCATTGGACATGCAAACTTTATATGCTCCAGTACAGGGGAACACCAGGGCCAAAAAAATGGGAGTGGGTGGGTAGGGAAGTGGGGGGGAGGGTATGGGGGACTTTTGGAATAGCATTGGAAATGTAATTGAGGAAAATACGTAATAATAATAAAAAAGAATGGATCCAGTAAATCATGAACATCAATTAGCTTACCAAAGTGCCTCTAATTCAGTTCCAGGTTCAATAAAATTCTACTCTAGGACTTTTAAGTGTGGCTCTGGGGCTAAAGAGATAGTTCAGTGCGCAAAATGTTTGCTCTTCAAGTATGAGTGCCTGAGTTAAATACTCGGAACCTATATAAAGCCAGAACTGTAGTCTACTCCCAGGACTCCCATGAAAGACTGAGATCATCTTTGAGAAGCTTGAGCACCAGCAGCCTGGAATGCACAGCAAGGAAGAGGAGGCCCTACCTCAAACAAGGTAGAAAGTAAAGGCTAACAACAGAGAATGTCCTCTCAACTCCACACTTCTGGAATGTTCTCACACACACTCACACACATGACTGGGTACATAGAAAGGTTTGCTTTTTACGTATTTATTGAACATGGGGCTGTTGAGATGGCTTAGCACATAAAAGTGATTGCAAGCAAGATTTATGGCCTGAGTTCTATTGGCAAAAACCATTTAAGGGTGGAGAGACTTAATTCCATAATGTCCCCAGACCTCTTTTCACATCCTCATTCTCCCCTCATTCTGTATGTGTTTGTGTGCCTGCCAACCTGTCTATATGTGTGTGTGGCACGTGCATATGCACACGTACACACACACACACAAATAATAACAATAATAATAATAGCTATTATTATAGTTATATTATAATAATAATATTATTATTAGGAAGAAAAAAACTTTAAATATGATTCTGAACACCTTATTAAGAAAGCTGTTGACAGACTCTCCAGTAAAGAAATGCTGCCCAGTCTCACCCTCACCTACACATAAAGAATCTCCGAGCACCAGCTGTTCCCTGATAGCTAAATGAGCACTTCATTCTGGAACTATCAAGACTTCCCTCTGTACACTCTGTGCTCAGTCTACATTGAGGTCTTCATTGTTTTCAAGCTTGATGTAACAGCTTCCGATGGAAGCACACTCTGCTCTTTCTCTGCCATCTACTCCACTCCAGCATGATTAGGGTCCTGGCGTCTGGAATCTTCGGGAAGGACAAAATCATGTCCTGACAAAATCATGTCTAAATACTGTTGCAGCTATAAGGCATCTCTGAATGTCAAATGAATCCTGTCTTTTCTGTTCAATTTCCTGGGTCTCCCTCATAACCGTAGACCTAGCATTCCTAAGTGGAATCTTTCTTTCTTGTATCAGCCCATTCCAGAGTCACATCCAGAATCGGTCTCAAAAAGCTTTCAGAATCATCACTGGCAACCAAGAACCTGGTGATTTGTCTTTGCCTCTGACCATCACCAGCTGCTGTGCACATTCTGACTCTCTCTCTCTCTCTCTCTCTCTCTCTCTCTCTCTCTCTCTCTCTCTCTCTCTCTCTCTCTCTCTCTCTCTCTCTCTCAATATTTCTCAGGTACTGTCCTTATTGAAGTACTCCTGTTTATACTTGAAGGAGTTACAGGAGCTCGAAAGTTTTCAACTTTCTCAGGCCCTGGCTCATGGCCGTGCAATCCCAAGTGTGATGGCAGAACTTACAACCCCTCAGAGGAGTGTTGTGTTCATGACACCATCCTGTCCTTTAAGCGGATTAACCTCTGTGGCCCTAGCTGCACCTATATGCCCTGCTTTGAGCTCTGCTGTCCTGAGTCCTATAGCCCCAAGAAGAAATTTATTGTCAAGCTTAAAGTTCACGGAGAGAGATCCCATTGCAGTTCATCCCCTATCTCCAGGAACTGTAAAAAGGTGAGTACCCTCTTCCTGTCCGTGTGTAGGTTACATATGAAAATGGAGAAGGAAGATGTGTGGGTATACCCCTTTTAAAAAACCCTTGCCCCCTACTCTTGTTGCTAACAAACTCTCTCGGGCTCTTTTATTCATGCCCTTCTCTGATTCTTCAATTTGCTTTTTCTTTGTAGCAACGAGATTTTTCATGGAGAAGATATTGAAGAAGATTAACTTTCTCTTAGGAGAAAAAGTGGTGACCAGGTAGGCTTTAGGGTCTATGCAATCACCAACCAAGGTGAAGGCTTAGTGCTGGGCTGCAAACACAATATTTGTACAACTTCTTCTAAGGCTCAGGAAACATTCCAGAGACCAGGCTGTTGGCAAGATCAGTCTTACTTACTTCACAGGAGCTGGCAAGGCTCATGGGGCTCCCTCTATCCTTACTGAATTAGCTACTGGGGCATGAGCATTATCACCTATGCCAAAGGGAAAAAAGGTGTCCCTTCCACAGGACACTTCAGCTGTCAATAGCTTCTCAGCCTGGGGTGGTGCCTCAAGCACTCCTATGTCCCCATATACACTGGAATTTTGACTGATTTGATCTTGTCTAGGTCTTGTGCCGGCAATCACAGCTGCTATGACATGATGTGTGCTTCAGCCATGTCATGTCCGGGAGCCAGCATTTCACGGTTCTCCTCCCTAATCTCTTAAGTTCTTACTATACACTGTTCTAATATCTCCCTGAGCCTTGGCTAGGCATGTTGATGCAGATGATCCATCCACAGCTGGGAATTCACAGTAACTTGCTCTCAGCATGTGGACCAGTTAATAGCCTCTAACAACCATTACCTAAGGCAAAAAGAAACATCCATCATCAAGATTGAGAGCAGAGATATGTGGGTATAAATGAAAAATATTAAGAAGGTAATTTGAGTAATAGAAGCCTCTGTAGTTAGGAGCACCCATTGTTCTTCCAAATAATCTAAGGTACATTCCCAATACACTAGATGGCTAGCAACTGTCTGTAACTCCAGTCCCAGGTTGCCCTCTTCTGACCTCTGCAGGCACTGCATATGCATGGTGCACTGGGATATGAGAGCAAAACACCTACACACATAAAAATTAAGATTAAAAAAAGTTAAGGCCCTTGGTCCTATGAAGGCTCAATGCTCCAGTGTAGGGGAATGCCAGGGTGGTGAGAAGGGAGTGGGTGGGTGGGGGAGCACCTTCATAGAAGCAGGGGAGGGGGAGGGGATAGAGCAGTTGAGAAGGGGAAACTAGGAAAGGGGATAATATTTGAAATGTAAATAAAATATTCAATAATTAAAATGTTAAGTAAATTCAACAAGATTTTTTGACAGCATGAATATTTATCAAAATAGCACTGTTGGGTCACACACACACACACACACACACACACACACACACACCACAGCTTGTTTTGTTTCTCATTTTTATTTTCTAAGCTAGTATACGGTATAATAAATGTCATTTTGGCATTTTCAAACAATGTGTTTTAGTAGATTCACATGCTCTGTCTTCCCTACTTTTACTCTCACATCACCCTTGTGTTCCCCCCATACACACACAAACACACACACACACACACACACACACACACACACACACATCTTCCTTCCAGTCATGTGTGCTTGACTATTTTGAGTATCTCAACTCTAATTCTTCTTCCCTGGACAGCCTGAGAGTCTGCTTTCTTCCTGCAAACGCCAGATCCTGAATGTTCTTACTTGAAGAATGGATACCTGAAGCATTGGAGTGCAGTGGTATATGTGTCTCATGACAATGCTCATTTGAATATTGTTTTCCTAAGCATGTGTTGGAATGTTCCCCCATAACTTTCTAAAATTATCCTATTTCAATGTAACTAAAGATAAATGTATTCCAGCCAGAGTCCACAGAGAAGGCAAGTCATGCAAATCAGGCATGAGGCCCTCACAAAATTTCAAGCTGTGCGACTTATGTAGTAATTTTCTACAAACAATTCCTCCTGGATGTCCAGGAGGCTCCAGACCTGAATAAAAACCACATGTCTGTCTAGAAAAAGGGAATGAATCAAGATCCACAGGACCTTTTCAAGATTATAGAAGCAGCAAACTATGACTGAGAGAAAAGACTCTCTGACCAGGCAAATTGTCTACAGTTCTGCAGTAAGCTCCAGGGGTGTAGCTCCTCTGAGTAGTCACCAGGCTGGTCTTGGCTCTTTAGTAATACAGCTTCCTTCGAGTCCTCCCTACCCTTTAGTAACCCCTTGCCTGCACTGTTGTTCTTACAACCGAAATAAACTGATTAGTTGAAAAAGGTGTTCTGTTGTTAAACTGGTACTACAAACTCTCGGTTCTTTATGTAGGGTGAGTACATATTTGTGGCACAACTCCCCAGGAAAGTTGCACACACAACAGCAGGCAAGTTGGTCTCTGGCTTCTCAGAACTGTCAGAATGTGTCTGTTGCCTAATTTGTGAGGCTGTGTATTTTGTTATGGTAACTCAAGCTGACTGATACAGTGTCTTAGTAACTGTTGTGAAGAATGAGAGGAGGCTTAAGTAACCATAGTTAGTAGGGATCACCAGTGTTAGCACAGATGGATGGAGGTTTGCTCCTAGTTGTGGTTTGGACGCTGCTAATGCTCATGTCCATGTGAAGACAGAATGGCCTGACAGTTGGCTGTATCCATCAGAGTCACAGAGTGGCCTGACACAGATGCTCTGTGAAATGCAAGCCTTGCTGGGAGGCCAGGTCATCTCCTGATGTCAGGAAACAAGGTCTATTTCTCACTTTCAAATTTATTGTAATTGGTAATGATGAATCTCAGCACACTCTGAACAAGGAATACAAGTATCTTCAGTTAAGTGATGCTTGATTCTGGGAGATTACTAAAGGCTAATTAGGTCCCCAAGTAAGGTCAAGCCCATAGACAGACATGGTCAAGTGCTTCTGTTTTCTGACTCATGAACGCAAACCAAAACCTTGATCTCATGTGTGTAAAATGATAACTCTGGGCTGTCAAGATGGCTCAGTGGGTAAAGGCACTTGCTACTAAGCTGGATGACCTGAGCCCAATTCTCAGAACCTATGTGATGGAAGGAGAGAGTTGATTCCCACACACATACCCACATGTACTTACCCTGACATACAAATAAGTGAATAAATATCATCTTTAAAAACCAATAGTAATTCTACCTTTCAAGAAATAAGTAATGTCTTTACTGTAATCTGTTCATGGGAATCCATGGCCCAGGGGCTCAGATTTTAGTTACAATGATGACATGTTCTTCCATGGAAAAGTCTACAGGAATATTCAGTGCACTAGGAAACTACCTAGACCAATGCCCAGTTCCACCATGCATTTGGCAAGGAGCCCATCTGGGTGCTTGGGAAGGGATAGAACCAGGCATGTAAGAATTAAACCATTGTGTGGGAGATACAATAGGTACCATTTTTCTGTGATTCACCAGGAGGCAATATTACAACATAAGGTGACCCAACCCACAGATATCTTCTCCACAAATGGTGAGATTCTGGAGTGACTACACTGCTATTCTCTGATGTATCCTATTTATGTCTAATAGCAATCACATTGTTTATAAGAAATGAAAACAAAGTCTGGTGTCCACAACACACCACTGTGTAGTCTGGTTGACTCTCCTGACACACTGTGGAGGAGCTCACTAGAGAACCCTACTTTGCTGGTACCTGGAAATGAACAGGAAGCAGACAAAAATGAGTCATCAGCTGAGAGGAGGTGTGTCACCTGTCTCTTCAAGATGGGTGAGAAGCTTGGGACCTCCTTCTTCTCACTATAGGGCCGATATTTTCCATCTGCTTCTTATTGTGCAGTCTCACCCTCCTGCCACCTCCTCACAACAAGACACAGGAAGGTCCTGTTAGGACTGTCATTCTTGAACCCAAAATACAACTTATCTATTTAGCAAGTCTTCTGTACATGTCCTAGAGTTTTGCTCCTCTTTGTTACACTTTTATATCTTGTCACTACCTTCAGTCCTAATAGGTTGCTTCTGTCACACTAACTGACCTGGGTAATGCAGCTCAGAAAATTCCACAAGGAAAATGCAATGGGTGGAGACAGAATATTGACTGCTTACCTATTGGGCAGGTGCCCTACTCTATGAGGTCATTGTATCTAAACTACATGGTTTCACCAAATCACTTCTACAATGCTGTGTGTTTATATGTCTTCTGCCCCATGAGGTTAGGAGGCAAACTGCACATACCAGAGGTAAACAGCACATGACAGGACTTCACTGGAATCTTAACACTGTCTGAATGGAGAAAGAGGCTGAACCAATGGACACATCAAAGGTTCAGATTCTAGTCTGTCTGTCTGATCTGTGCCTGGGGTTTGTTGAATGAGATCACAAACAAAGTCAGCCCACCTAGAGTACCCCCCACTGCCCCAGATCATAAAGACATGCTACCCTCTTTGTCACCCTTTTTTCTTACTAACTTTCAATTGCAGAATAGTAAAAAATACACACTACCATAGAACAGAAGTATTCAACCAAGGAGAAGGAGACTGACCCTATCAAATGTTCTTGGAGATTTTAGGGTAAGAGAATGACAGCCCTATCAAACCAGGAGTAGCCACCTATTCTCATAGTGCAATTGAAAACACAAGGAAGGATGAAAAACAGGTTTGTTCAGTGAAATTGCATTGGGAAGAACAAAAAGGGTCTCTGTCTCTCTCTGTCTCTGTCTCTGTCTCTGTCTCTCTGTCTCTGTCTCTCTCTCTCTGTCTCTCTGTCTCTCTCTGTCTGTCTCTCTCTCTCTCTCTCTCTCTCTCTCTCTCTCTCTCTCTCTCTCTCTCTCTCTCTCCCTCCTTCCCTCCCTCCCTCCCTCCCTCCCTCCCTCCCTCTTTTATCTATCTATCCATCTAGCACTAATCTGTCATCTGTTTCATGAACACATGGCACATGGGTAACTGTATTCAAAGTCTTAAAGATGGAGTTTAGGATTGTATAGATGGCCACAACTGTTCATAGTTAAGCCACATCAATAATAATAGCTCTCTAAAAGCAGATTGCTAAAAGGTTGAATCATGGCTCACTAGACTCACTCAGTTCAAAATAAATGGAAACACAACTGCCTTCTGATGTCCTAACCATAGAGGGTGCCCAAATTAACTGCTGATCATGCAAGACATCACTGAAAATTACTCCAGAAGAATTTCTCATGCTTCCTTAAGACTCTTGAACCTAGAACCATGATCTATTGGTGTTTGCCCCACCAGGAGCTTTGCATTTCAGAACTTTCCTCTCCTGCCATGTTGTTAGGACAAACCTTTATAACGCAATCTAGCACTCATTACACACTGGAAAGACTCTTTCTGGAACTCCCTCCCAAAACCATTTTGTCTAAGCATCTTACTCCCTGCTTTATGTTTCAGGACTTTCGTTCTCACCATGGAAATGGGGGTTATCACTCCTATAATTGTGTATCTCCACAAAAATAGGGTCCCAACATTCTTATACTAATTTGGGCTCCATCATAGAAAAGACTGTTCAATTTTCTCAACAAATGATTCCATGCCTTTATGGTATTATGCTATACAAATCTCGCTTATATTTGGGGATTTCTCATGCAGTAGCAATGGTAGCCAGCACACCAATGGACACTATATACATGACGATGGAAGACATTATAATTCTCTATCTCTACACTTGCTGTTCACCAGGTCAGTCAAGTTTACTTGTTTTTATATGCCAAAATCCTATATCCCCAGGAAGACTCCAGAGGTGTTTTCTAACAGACCTGTTAGTCCTCTAAAACATCCTTAAATTATATTGAGATTCTTAGCCTCGATCTCTACATCAGACTTACAATTTTGAGAGTTTTAAATTCTGGATATGCTTGATATTCACCATGTTTCTGTAGCTCTGAAAATCTTGAAAGTCCTCACTAAACCATGGGCATTTCAGTGAAAACATTCATCACCTTGGCCATGAAAGTCAACATAGCTCAATTAAGGCATGAAAATTAAAACTCTACGAATCTACTCTTCTTGGCATAAACTCACAAACTTTTGATCAGACCTGCTTGAAATAACCAGGAAGCTTCAAAAGATTTAATACTTTTATTTTACTAAGTACTTTACCTAAAAGACATAAGACTCCTTTCTGTGTCACTGTGATGCTGAGGATAGCACTCAACATCTTGTGGGCCATAGGCAAGTATTCTCTACTACTGACTCACAACCCCATCCTATACATGTCATTTTAAATTCTGTCACAACAAAGTTTTACAAATACATTCTCCTCAAACAAATCTATTCTAAATAGAACTGCCTTAAAATAAGAACAAGAATATCAATTATTTAAAATCAAGAGAATTTAAGTGAGGAATAGTTTATATAGTCAATTGGAAAGCTATGCATAGACTGATTGATGACAATGATGAGTCACAGCAGCTCCTTTACCCAGGAAGGAAGGGAGGGGAAAGGAAAGGAAGGGATATGGAGAGGTGCTCAAAACTAAAGGAAGGCTCACTGATGAAGGGTGAGACATAAAGAATGCTTGCTGTGGCCTGCATCTAAGGAGATGGAGTTTCATCTACTATTAGGTGTACTCAAAAAAAGACAGCATTGGTGCAAAAGACATAGAAATTT
The DNA here is from genome assembly GCF_978045245.1 of Mus caroli. NCBI lineage: Eukaryota > Metazoa > Chordata > Mammalia > Rodentia > Muridae > Mus > Mus caroli. The sequence goes on along the minus strand of NW_028227263.1, from coordinate 125,697,377 downwards.
TCTTTCCCTCCTTGTACCTTCCAAAATTTTGCTTATGTCCTCAGTTTTCAATTGACCTGAAGCTAGCTGACATTAGGACCAGAGAAACATCCAGCAGAAGTAAGCTTACCTATTAGGGAACAAAAATGAAAAAGATCAAAGTGATCTCTACCTTCTCCCACAAACCCCACACTTGACTAATTCTGTGTCACTGGATATCATGAATCGCACATACAAAACACACACATAAATATCAGGATACTCACTCAGAACCCCTTTGGGAAGTGTAGCCTCTTTAAGTGACCTGGAACATATTCTATTCCACGGAAAGTGCTATTTATCTTTGCTGTGGAAGTTACCTGAAACAAAGGAGTACTCTCATTTGCAAACTGAATCGCCATCCAGTTCAGCTGGAAGAATGAATTCCTCTTAACACTGTTTAGCTGCAGCAGGCAAAATCTAAATTCTAAATAGTCACAAACCCAGCAGGTAGTGGCCTGCTAACCAAAAAACATAGCAGTGATAAAGGTTTCTGGAACTTCTCCAGGCAGCCCACGATTCTTTATCATAAAGGAGTGCCAGGAACGGAAGTGAGACTTGCAGTCCATCATGTTTATACAGCTCAGAAAATCAAAACTATTTTGAAAAATGATCATAAGCTGCCATTAAAACGTTGAAAAAGGAAGCGCTGGACAGCTCTGATCATGTCATTTCAGACTCACACCCAAGTTCACTGCTCCAAGTCATCATACTTCACGGATAGGACTGATGAGACACCCCTGTTCCTTCTCCTAATCGCCCAATCACCCCACACTCTTGTCCTGCCTAGCTAGAATGCATCCCAAAGCAAAATGAAGTGGAGTCTGAGAAACACAAGTCCAGAGTAAGGAGACATGAGTGTGAAATAGCATTGCTGAGAACCAGCTCCTCTCATCATCCCTACCAGCAGCCTATTTTGCTCCAGTGGTCATGGTGGTCCAGACATCCATCAGCAGTCTTAAATCAACCAAAGAAAAACATAGTGTTGATAACATAGAAATTAAGATCCTGAAGAAGCCTTACTAACTTCTTACAGAAATTGGGGTCAGTTGTAAATAGAGCCATATCAGACCCTGAAATCAGACAGGCAGTAATAGATATTTTGGCATTGGAAAATGTAAATAATTCATGTAAGAGAGCAATCAGACCATTGAAAACCTGAGGGGCCCTGATAGCTGAGTAGATAAGAGAAACAGTTGGTATTAATTCTCAGGAGCATCATGCCAAAATCATAGGCAAATCATAGCCAGAAGTTTCAGGAATCAAAATACCTGATAATTAATTTTGGAGAATTTGGCCATTTCCAAAGAAATTGTAAAGCTAAAAATAAGGTTCAGAGCTCAAAGTAGCAGATACATTGATGCTGGAGAGTATAGTATTATAGAAGAGAACAAGCAGATTTTGGTTGCAATGAAACATGGTGGCTTTCAGGATATCATAGCTGCTGCAGAAAGGACAAATGTTGGTCTAAGGACCACACAGAGACTCAGTAATGCATACACTGGACAGACAACACAGAGACTGGACAACATATAGACTGAACAGACACACAGAGACTGGGTAACAAATGCTACAGCTAGTGTTTTTAAGACTAACCATTTTTCCTTGGTCCCCAAACAGGAATTCTTCACCCCAACAGCAGGAAGAAATTGTTCTACTCCCTTAAGTTAGGATGGATGGTTTTGGTCATTTGATGTGTTATGGTTGTTATCATCTAGGGTGGTAGGTTGTTACTGGATGTGATCAGGGAAGAAACAAAATAAAGTTCAAATCAGGGATCTCCTCATATAATTGAAATGGTAGAAAACACACCAGCGGTCACTATACACATAAGAATGTGAGTCACTACAATGTTCTTTCTCTATTCTTGTTTTAGTATGCCAAAGTCTCAAGACTCCCAAGATGTTTTTAATAGGCCAGTTTAGTTCTGTATGTTCTCTTAAATTACATTAAGATTCCTGGCTTCAATATCCACATGAGACTTGTAATTTTGAGAGTTTTAAACTCTGGATATGCTCCATATTTACCATGTTTCAGTAACTGCAAATCCTAAGAGATCTTACCGAGCAATGAGTATTTCAGTAAAGCATGATATATCCATCACCTCAGCCATGAAACTCAATAAAAGGTTAAAAGTAACATTTTTAAAAAAAAAACATAAATTATAGCTGTCTCATGTGAGGCTATGCCAGTGCCTGACAAATACAGAAGCGGATGCTCACAGTCAGCTATTGGATGGAACAAAGGGCCTCCAATGGAGGAGCTAGAGAAAGCACCCAAGGAGCTAAAGGGGTCTGCAACCCTATAGGCAGAACAACAATATGAACTAACCAGTATTCCCAGAGCTCTTGTCTCTAGCTGCATATGTAGCAGAAGATGGCCTAGTCGGCCATCATTGGGAAGGGAGGCCCCTTAGTCTTGCAAACTTTATATGCCCCAGTACATGGGAACTCCAGGGCCAAGAAGTGGGAGTGGGTGAGTAGGGGAGCAGGGCGGGGGTGGGGAGGGTATAGGGAACTTTTGGGATAGCATTTGAAATGTAAAAAAAGAAAATATCTAATAAAAAAACATAAATTAAAATCCTGCAAATCTGTCCTTTATGGAATAAATGCCACTACTTTTGGTTATACTGGCATGAAGTGACCAGGAAGATTTTAAGCAGTTAATATTTTTATTACTTTATCTGCAAATCATATTATTCTTTACTATCGCCTTATGGTACCAAGGTTAACACCCAGGGCTTCACGAATCTTAGGCTAGTACTCTACCACTGTCTAACATTCCCCACCCTATATATATTATTTAAGTACTGTTACAATGAAAATTTACAAATATATTTCTATCAAAATATCTATTTTGGTCACAATTACATTTACATAAGTAAAATCATCTAAAGTACTTAAAATCAAGGGACTTTAACATAAAGAATTGTTTGCATCTTTGCTTGAGAAGGTACACATAGACAGATTGGTGAAAATGGGAAATAGTAGCAACTCCTTTGTAGAGATGCAAAAGGAATGGAAGGAACAGGAAGTGAATAAGAAGAGAAGAAAAAGAAATGGGTGTGGAAAACCCAGTGAAGGCTCACTGATAAATGGAAGGGATGGTCGCTGTGGCCGGGGTCTAAGGAGATGGAGTTTCACCTGCTACTAGATGTGTGACAAGGTAGGAATAGGACAAAAGACGAAAGAAATGATATTTTCCTTCCTTGCTCATGTCATCCCTTTGCTGAATCAAGCTGATGTTGTGTGGCACAGCAGGAAACTCGGTACGACAGAGCAGGTCCAGAGACCCCAGCACCCAAATACCCATCCGAGACAGTAGGCAGCTCCTTGCTCCCTGAAAGATTCCTGGCCCAGAACATGTGCTACACTTCCCACAACACTGGAACCAAAACATCTGGTAGGAGTAAGTTAACAACTTAAGGACAAGAAAACAGAAAAGAGCAAGGTGATTGCCACCTCTTCCCTGCAGGCCCACAAGTGCTCACTTGGGTGGACCCAGGAGATCGAATGTTCCACATATACATATCAAGGTACTCACTCAGAACCCCTTTGGGAAGTACAGCTTCTTTACTTGTATCCAATTCTATTCCACTAAAATTGGGGTTTATCTTGGATGTAAAAGTTGTCTGAAATAAAAGAGTACACTCAGTTGCGAACTGAATCTCCACACGATTCCACTGGAGGAAAAAAAAATTGTTGCAGGCAAATTTAATTCTAAATCATCCACCCAGGAAATACTTTTCTTGCTAATGAGAAAGCACAGCAGTGATAAAGATCCTTGTAATTTCTCAAGACAGTCATGTTAATCCTTTATCAAAAAGGTGTGCCAGGAGCGGAAGCCAGACTTGTAATTCACCGTTTCTGTAGCTCTGGAAATCCAAAGAGAGTCGTGGTGATAAGACTGTTGTTAACACTTTGAGAAAGGAAGCCTTGGACAGCTCTGATCCATGCCGCTTTAGACTCACATCCAAATTCACTGGTTTAAATCGCTAATTGCATTCTTTCCAATCCACACTGGTGGGTCTGGCGAGACAGAAGTATCTTGCTTTTGCTCCAGATCTCCCAATAATCTCCCACACGTATTCTGCCTACATGCTATGGAGCCCAAAGCCAGGTGAAGTGGAGCCTCAGAAACACAACTCCCAAGTGAAGCACAGTGACTGAACACAGGTTTGCTGAGAACCAGCTCCTGCCTGCTTTCCTCCAGTGATCATGCTAGCCCAGTCATCCATAAGCATGCTTGAAGTGATTGAAGAAAAGCATAGTGCTAACGATAGAGAAATTAACATATTTCCAAGGCTATATAGATGATGCATACCTCCAAAGTCCACATGGCTCTCAGCACTGCTGTGTTCCACACTCCTCCTAATGTGGATCATTAAGTCAAGCTTGTATCATCCAAACACTTTTCTCTATTCCAAAGCCACAGGGGAACACTTATTCCTCCAAAAGTCAACAAGGACAAGTATATCGCAGCAATCCCTGATCTCTGGTGCCAAGTTTTTAGTTACTTTTTTATTGCTGTGAAGAGACACCATGACCAAGGCAACTTATAAAAGAAAATGATTATTTGGGCTTGCTTGTGGTTTTGGAGAGTGAGAGTCTGTGACCATTATGATGGGGAGCATCAAGGCAGGTAGGCATGCCACTCAAGCAGTAGCTGAGAGCTCACATCCTGATCTACAGGCACAATGCAGAGTGAGCTGTACTAGAATCGTACTGGCCTTTACATCAGTAACACATCTTCCCCAACAAGGTTACACCACATACCCTTTCCCAAAAAGTTCTACATACTAGGGATCAATCATTCAAACACATGAGCTTTCGGAGTCCATTTTCATTCAAACCGCCCATGTTTGGTGTCTCTGCTTGCACAGTGTGCCTGTTCCCTTCATTGCCTCAACATTGGGCTCAGATTCTTTCCTTTACAGGTGCATGTATATATGCTAATCATCTGAGAAGTGTTTTGTTCAAAGCTGTACTACAAAATTAATTTGAACTAGATTATTCTACCCTCTTAATCTAATTTTTTTCAAGGCTAAATATACCTAACAGCTATCGTTCCTGGAAGAGTCCAGGAGCCAGAACCTCAGTTCCTTGAAGACATCATTTATTCTGAAGAAGCAAATGTCTATCCCTTCCCTTTGTAATCTTCCCCGTGTCTATCCCCAATATTCTCATCCTGTATCTGCTTCCTCTCAACTTCTGGAATTTGAGAAGTCAGTTTATGGGCACAATTCCTTCATCTCCACTCCTCAGCTACTGAGAAACTCTTTTCCCCCCAACACTTATTTCCAGGATATTGTTTTTCCCAAGATCTCTAGAATCTACTTTGCATAATAATGCAATAGATGCCAAAGGGAGTGCTTCAGAAGGAAAGTGAAAAGGCATTAGACAGAAATTCAATGTGATAAAAAGAACAAAAACATGGCGGGGAAAGCTAAGACTATACTTGAATGTTTTTAAAAGAAAAGGCATAGAGAGTGGTCAACATATATCAATGAACATACAACATTTAAAAACATATATGTCTCCTTTAGAAAGACAATGTGATCTCCATTCTATGGGCACACATACACACTCAGGTGAAATTTTTAAGACACACTAAAAGACTGGAAAAAAATCAATGTAAATTTTGAAATGAAGAAAAAAAAAGAGCTGAAGAGATGGCTCATAGTTTAAGAGCACTGACTGCTCTTAAAGAGGACCCAGGCTACATTTTCAGTACCTACATAACCACTCAGAACTACATGCAAACCCAGTTCCAGTGATTCCAACATCCTCTTCTAACCTCTCTATGCACTAGGCATGTGCATTGTATACAGACATACATCAGACAAAACATTTATATACAAAAGGAAGGAAAATGGTTCCTTAGAGGAAGCTCTATTTAAAACAAAGCACTCAACATTCATTTATTCTCAGAGATTTGACCAGTTGTGGGTCTCTGTCTCAAGCTCGGTTAACTACAAAAAGAATGTCCTTTGATACGGGCTCAGAGCTGCAGCAATCCACGCCAGTTAAGTACTTAGAAAGCAGTCTGACTCTGTGTCCGTAATAAAATGTAGTTGCTGGTTCTTACCCAGGGTCTAAGGCTTCCCCAGCAGTGGGCTCCTGTTCCAGATTTGGTGTGCTCAAAATACATTACATACATGAATAAATTTTTCAAAGAATAAATTAAAATGTTTATTTAAAAAATAATAAACCCATAATGAGTAAAGAGTCCATCATGAGTCAACCATCCTGAAAACTGAAGTGAGAAGCTATGCTCCTGTCTAGGCAGCAGAACAAAGTCTCAAAAGACACATGGGCTGAAACTACTGGCTTTGACCCATATCTGCAAGATAATTCCTGAGGTTCATCTCATTTCATCGTGCCTCATGCATTCCATGTGTGTTGCTTGCTTATTTATACCTCACTCTCTTTGCAATAACTTTTAAGAGGTTCATACAACACATATTGATCCTACTCAGCCCATGGATAGATCTCAACTCCTCCCAGATCCATCACTCAACCAACTTTGTATTCTGTTTAAAAATCCAGCAAGTTCAGTTTTGCTATTCATATATTCTTAGATGTATGGTTATCCACTGGAATGAGACCAACCTACCAGTGGCCACGCCTTTATACAACATCACCTCTCCCTCTCCCATTAGCTACCAGTTGCCTACAGCTACTCAGCTAAGAGTCAGACTTTAAGCCCACATTCCCTCTCCATGATGAGATTTTCTCTGGCTTCAGCTTGTGCAGATCAGTTTTTTTCCCTTCTAGTTAGAGAGGTCCTGAGTCTCCTTCTGCTTTCGGGACACCTACCTGATCTCTAGCACCCTCCCTAACTTCACACCGAGTCTTACAAACTTCCTCTGGGCCATTTTGGAGAAAGATCCAAGATTTCAAGCGTACTTCTCATGATCACTGGAGTGGCCACAGTGTGATTTTGTTTTACAAATGACTTAGGTCTTTTATGAGCTCCTATGAAGGGACTTTTAGGTACTTGAGCATCCACTGGCTACCTCAACACCTGAGGTATTTGTAAACACACTCTAAGCACTGGGGACCTGAATCTCTTCATCCAAATGACTTACTTTCCCACTCAGGGATTGCACTCCCTTGGAATGCCATGTATCCAAGAGTACAAGAGCAATGAAAATTTTAATTCATTTAAAAAAAAAAAAGGACACAAGTTCAGTGGGAAGGAATGGAGCATGGATCTGGGAAGAAATGGAGTAAGGGATGAAAATTATCTGAATACATTGTAAGAAATTCTCAAATAACTAATATCTTTAAAATGTGATTGTAACTGTCTGGCTTATTTTGTTTGGCATAATATCATCAATATTTATCATATCCAACCAAGACCAGGATGTCTATGTCTGAGTAATATTCTGCATACCAAATGGCCATACTTCACTTCTCCATCCTTCCACTGATGGACACTTGGGTCACTTCCACTTTGGGTGTTGCTCTTTTCAGTTGTATTTGCCATGTGTCCACAATTGCAACTGCTGAGTCACATGATAATTCTATTAACCTTCCAGAAAAATTGCTACATTGTTTTCAGAGCTGCTGAGTATTGTTGCATTCATAGTATCAAGGGGCATGCATGGCATTCAACTTTGACAACCTTTTTCAATTGATTTTTTTTTTTGCATAAACAATTCCAGTTGAGTCTAAAGTCCTGGAGCTTTGTTTTCCCTGGGATCAGTAGGTTGGATATTTTTTCTCATATTAATTATTGATCACTTATGTGTACTCATTGTATAAATATCTATTTGGGTCTTTGTCTAATTTGATATTAGAATGCTTCTTTTGATGATTTAAGGTGCTATCTTCTGGGCATTAATTTCTTACATGATTTTTTTTTTTTTTTTTTTTTGGTTTTTCGAGACAGGGATTCTCTGTATAGCCCTGGCTGTCCTGGAACTCACTTTGTAGACGAGGCTGGCCTCGAACTCAGAAATCTGCCTGCCTCTGTCTCTCGAGTGCTGGGATTAAAGGTGTGCACCACCACATCCGGCTTTGATTTTTATTTTTGAGATAGGGTCTCACTATGTAGCCCTGGCTGGACTGGAACTTGCTATGTAAACCATGCTGTCCTCCAACTCACAGAAATTGATCTGCTGTGATTAAAAGGTGGCCACTGTGCCAGGCCTTTAACTAATCTTTAATTTGTATATATTCTTTCCCATCCTGTGGATTATCTTTCTAAACACGCGTGTTTTATACCATGTGATCATAAAGTTTAAGGCATGTGTTCTTATACCTAAAGTAATAATACTACTTTACCTTTGCACTAAAAACAGCACAACCACCGTGCCTAGAGTTTTTGAGTCACATTCCAGAAACTTGTCACTAGATGGCACTAAAACACCGATCAAATGGGATAACTTCCAGCAAGCAACTACAAGAGAGTATGCATATGCACTACAAGGACAGTGATTTGGCTAAAAGGATATTAATATTGTTGCTTTACTGTCATCTCTATTCCATTTGGACATGACTATTACGGAGCTATTGCTGCAGGACAGCTGAGTTAGAGGGTGTACAGGAACCTCCATTAATAGATAGGGGTCTTGCACCCGGGACACGAGTTGCTGTGTCCGTGGTGTGCTCTCTCTCTCTCTCTCTCTCTCTCTCTCTCTCTCTCTCTCTCTCTCTCTCTCTCTCTCTCTCTCTCTCTCTCTCCCTCTCTCGTCATTTATTTATATTTCAAATGTTATCCCCCTCCGTGTCCCCCCTCTGAAAACCTTTCATCCCATCCCCCCTCCCTCACATTTGCCTCTAGAGAGTGCTCCTCAACCCACCCACCCACTCCCACCTCACCACTCTAACATCCCCCTTATGTTTGGGTATCAAGCCTCCAGAGTGTGTGTATGTGTGTGTGTGTGTGTGTGTGTGTGTGTGTGTGTGTGTGTGTAGCAAAACTTCTCTGTTGATATGTGGGAGAGGTTAAATAGAAGGAGGGACTGGAAGGAGTGAAGGGAGGAGAAACTGTAGTTAATATGTAATATATGAAAGAAGAATAGAAGTTAGAAAATAAACTTGAGCCTTCCTCACTGAGATCTGTCCAAACAAGGTGAAGAGAATAGGGTGGGGAGGAATAACTATATATTCAGGAGCCACTCAAAGAAGAATGAATCAGGGACATTAAGCAAGATGATTCTACCTGTCTTCTGGTCTGTGCCAGCTCTGAGCCACCTTGAGCAGGAACTCTGCGGACCATTCCACGGTCCCCAAAGGACTCTCCACCCCTCAGGCATTCTAGCATGTCCAGGATCTTAGGATCACAGGTAAGTGGAACGCAACATCTATCCAACACAATTGAGAGTGCCTGGGGTCAGCAGGAGCAGGGACACAGGAGCCCTGCCCAGCCAGCAGCTCAGGTTCCTTCTGGTCAGCAATGTTCTACCTTGGTTTCAAACTCAGCAGACAGCCCCACAGTTCCCAGAGGAGGTACCATTTCGAGGTGCTCTAACACGGGCAGGATTCTAGGATCCCAGGATATTGGTCACACCAGGATCTCAGGGTCTCAGAGAAAGCTTGACTGCCAATAACTCTGACACACCCAGAACCACAGGATCACAGAGAAAGCTGGACTCTTAGAAGTTCTGACTCAACTGAGATTACAGGAAGAACAGGTTCCAATCAGATATATTGAGGGCAAGGAGCACTTGAGATAAGCAAATAACGGGAGGTAAGCATAAGAACAGAAGCCACAGAAACCAAAGATACCTGGCATCATCAGAACCCAACTTTCCCACCATAGCAAGTCCTGAATACACCATAACACCAGAAAAACAAGATGTGGATCGAAAGTCAAAGAGACTTTGGTCACTTTGAAGAGAGAAGTTCATGATGAGATGGAGGACTATAAGAAAGACATAAATAACTCCCTTAAAGAAATACAGGAGAGCACAGGTAAACAGGTATAAGCCCTTAAAGAATAAACACAAAAATCCTTTAAAGAGTTACAGGAAAGCACTACCAAACAGGTGAAAGAATTGAACATCCAGTATCTTAAAAAATGGAAGTAGAAACAATAAAAAAATCACAAAGGGAGACAAGTCTGGAGATAAAACACCTAGGAAAGAAGTCAGGAGCCATAGATGCAAGGCTCACCAACAGAATACAAGATATAGAAGAAAGAATGGCAGATGCAGAAGATACCATAGAAAACATTGACACAACAAAGAAAATGTGAAATGCAAAAAGATCCTAACTCAAAACATCCAGGAAATCCAGGACACAATAAGAAGGACAAACCTAAGGATAATAGGTATAAACGAGAAGGAAGATTTCCAAATTAAAGGACCAGTAAATATCTTCAACAAAATTATAGAAGAAAACTTCCCAAACCTAAAGAAAGAGAAGTACATGAACATACAAGAAGCCTACAGAACTCCAAATAGACTGGACCAGAAAAGAAATTCCTCCTGACACATAATAATCAGGACAACAAATGCACTAATTAAAGATAGAATATTAAAAGTAGTAAGGGAAAAAGGTAAAGCAACATATAAAGGCAAACCTATTAGAATTACACCAGACTTCTCACCAGAGACTATGAAAGCCAGAAGATCCTAGACAGATGTTATACAGACCCTACGAGAACACAAATACTAGCCCAGGCTACTATACCCAACAAAACTCTCAATTACCATAGATGGAGAAACCAAAGTATTCCAAAACAAAATCAAATTTACAAAATCTCTTGGCAAATTCAGACGTTCAAAGGATAATAAAGAAAAAACTCCAACACCAAGAGGGAAACTAGGCTCTAGAAAAAGCAAGAAAGTAATCTTTCAACAAACCTAAAGAAGATAGCCACATGAACAGAATTTCAACTCTAACAACAAAAATAACAGGAGGCAACAACGACTTTCCCTTAATATCTCTTAATATCAATGGACTCAATTCCCCAAGAAAAAGACATAGACTAACTATGTAGTGTAAACAGGACCCAACATTTTGCTGCATACAGGAAACACACCTCAGGGACAAAGACAGTCACTACCTAAGAGTAAAAGGCTGTAAAACAATGTTCCAAGTAAATACTCCCAAGAAACAAGTTGGAGTAGCCATTTTAATATCAAATAAAATCAAATTTCAACCTAAAGTTATCAAAAAGATAAGGAAGGACACTTCTTACTCATCAGAGGTAAAATTTACCAAGATGAACTCTCAATTCTGAGTATCTATGCTCCAATAGCAAAGGTACTATCATTCATTAAAGAAACTTTACTAAAACTCAAAGCGTACATTGCAATTCACACAATAATAGTAGGAGACTTCAACACCCCATTCTCATCAAAGGACAGATCCTGGAAACAGAGACTAAACACAGACGGAGTGAAAATAACAGAAGTTATGAAACAAATAGATTTAACAGATATCTATAGAACATTTCATCCTAAAACAAAAGGATATACCTTCTTCTCAGCACCTCATGGTACCTCCTCTAAAACTGACCACATAATCAGTCACAAAACAGGCCTCATCAGATACGAAAATATTGAAATTATCCCATGCATTCTATCAGATCACCATGGACTAAGGCTGATCTTCAATAACAACACAAATAATAGAAAGCCAATGTTGACATGGAAGCTGAACAACGCTCTATTCAATGATAACTTGGTCAAGGAAGAAAGAAAGAGAGAAATTAAGACTTTTTAGAGTTAAATGAAAATGAAGCCACAATATACCAAAACTTATGGGACACAATGAAAGCAGTCCTAAGAGAAAAATCCATAGCTCTGAGTGCCTCCAAAAAGAAACTGGAGAGAACATAAACTAGCAGCCTGACAGCACACCTAAAGGCTCCAGAACAAAAGGAAGCAAATTCACCCAAGAGGAGTAGACAGCAGGAAATAATCAAATTCAGGGCAGAAATCAACCAAGTGGAAACAAAAAGAACTGTACAAAGAACCAACCAAACCAAGAGCTGGTTCTTTGAGAAAATCAACAAGATAGATAAACCCTTAGCTAGACTAACTAGAGGGCACAGGGACAGTATCCTAATTAACAAAATCAGACATGAAAAAGGAGACATAAAAACAGAACCTGAGAAAATCCAAAATATCATCATATCCTACTACAAAAGCCTATACTCAACAAAACTGGAAAACCTAGATGAAATGGAAATTTTTCTAGAGAGATACCTGATACCAAACTTAAATCAGGATCAGATTACTGATCTAAACAGTCCCATAACCCCTAAAGAAATAGAAAAAGTCTTTAAATCTCCCAATCAAGAAAAGTCCAGGATCAGATGGGTTTAGTGCAGAGTTCTATCAGACCTTCAAAGAGACCTAATTCTAACTCTTCTCAAACTATTCCACAAAATAGAAACAGAAGGTACTCTACCCAATTCATTCTATGATATCCCAATTACTCTAATACCTAAACCACACAAAGACCCAACAAAGAAAGAGAACTTCGGACCAATTTCTCTTATGAATATTGATGGAAAATACTCAATAAAATTCTCGCAAACTGAATCCAACAACGTATCAAAATAATCATCCACCATAATCAAGTAGGCTTCATTCCAGGGATGCAGGGATGATTTAATATATGGAAATCCATCAATGTAATCCACTATATAAACAAACTCAAAAACAAAAACCACATGATCATACCATTAGAGGCTGAGAAGGATTTGACCGTATCCAACACCCATTCATGATAAAGTTCTTGGAAAGATCAGGAATTCAAGGCCCATGCCTAAACATAATAAAAGCAATATAGAGCAAACCAATAGCAACATCAAACTGAATGGTGAGAAACTTGAAGCAATTGTATTAAAATCAGAGACTAGAAAAGGCTTCCCACTCTCTCCCTGCCTATTCAATATAGTACTTAACATCCTAGCCAGAGCAATTAGACAACAGAAGAAGATCAAAGGGATGCAAATTGGAAAGGAAGAAGTCAAAATATCACTATTTGCAAATGATATGGTGGTATTTATGAGTGACCCTAAAAATTCCACTAAAGAACTCCTAAACCTGATAAACAACTTCAGTGAAGTAGCTGGATATAAAGTTAACTCAAACAAATCAGTGGCCTTTCTCTACACAAAGGATAAACAGGATGAGAAAGAAATTAGGGAAAAAACACCCTTCACAATAGTCACAAATAATATAAAATACCTTTGTGTGGCTCTGACTAAGGAAGTGAGAGATCCGTATGATAAGAACTTCAAGTCTCTCAAGAAAGAAATCAAAGAAGATCTCAGAAGATGAAAAGATCTCCCATGATCATGGATTGGCAGGATTAATAGAGTCAAAATGCCTATCTTGCCAAAAACAATCTACAGACGCAATGCAATCCCCATCAAAATTTCAATTCAATTCTTCACAGAGTTAGAACGAGAAATTTTAAAATTCATCTGGAAAACAGAAAACCTAAGATAGCAAGAACTATTTTCAACAATAAAAGAACCTTTGGGGAATCACCATTCCCAACCTCAAGCTTTATTACAGAGCAATTCTCATAAAAACTGCATGGTACTGGTACAATGGCAGACAAGTAGATCAATAGAATAGAATTGAAGACCCAGAAATGAAAACACACACCTATGGTCACTTGATCTTTGACAAAGGAGCTAAAACCATCCAGTGGAAAGAAGACAACATCTTCAACACTTGGTGCTGGACCAACTGGCAGTTATCATGTAGAAGAATGCAAATTGATCCATTCTTATCTCCTTGTACAAAGATCAGGTCTAAGTGGATCAAGGAACTCCACATAAGACAGACACTGAAATTTATAGAGGATAGAGTGGGGAAACGCCTCGAAGATATGGGCACAGGGGAAAAATTCCTGAACAGAACAGCAATGGCTTGTGCTGTAAGATCAAGAATCAACAAATGGGACCTCATAAAATTACAAAACTTCTGTAAGGCAAAGAACACTACCAATAAGACAAAAAGGTCACCAACAGATTGGGAAAAGATCTTTACCAATCCTATATCTGATAGGAGGCTAATATCCAATATATATATATATATATATATATATATATATCTCAAGAAGTTGGGCTCCAGAAAACCAAATAACCCTATTACAAATGGAGTACAGAGCTAAACAAAGAATAGTGAAGAATACCGAGTGATTGAGAAGCACCTAAAAAAAAAATGTTCAACACCATTAGTTATCAGGGAAATGCAATTCAAAACAACCCTGAGATTCCACCTCACACCAGTCAGAATGGCTAAGATCAAAAACTCAGGTGACAGCAGATGCTGGCAAGGATGTGGAGAAAGAGGAACACTCCTCCATTATTGGTGAGATTGCAAGCTGGTATAACCACTCTGGAAATCAGTTTGGTGGTTCCTCAGAAAATCTGACATAGTTCTACTAGAAGATCCAGAAATACCACTCCTGGGTATATACCCAGAAGATGTTCCAACTTGTAATAAGGACACATGCTCCATTGTATTCATAGCAGCCTTATTTATAATAGCCAGAAGCTGGAAAGAACCCAGATGTCCCTCAGCAGAGGAATGGATACAGAAAATGTGGTACATTTACACAATGGAGTACTACTCAGCTATTAAAATGAATGAATTTATGAAATTCTTAGACAAATGGATGGACCTGGAGGGCATCATGCTGAGTGAGGTAACCCAATCACAAAAGAACTCACATGATATGCACTCACTGATAAGTGTATATTAACCCAGAAACTCCAAATATTTCTTAGAATGGGGAACAAAATACCCATGGAAGGAATTACAGAGACAAAGTTCAGGGCAGAGATTGAAGGAAAGACCATCCAGAGACTGTCCCACCTGGTGATTCCTCCCATAAACAACCACCAAACCCAGACACTATTGCATATGCCAGCAAGAGCTTGCCAACAGGAGCCTGATATAGCTGTCTCCTGGGAGACTCTCCCAGTGCCTGGCAGATACAGAAGTGGATGCTCACAGTCATCCATTGGATGGAGCACAGAATTCCCAATGAAGGAACTAGAGAAAGTACCCAAGGAGCTAATGGGGTTTGCAGTGTCACAGGAGGAACAACAATATGAACTAACCAGTGCCCCCAGGGCTCCTTGGGACTAAACCAATCAAAGAAAACACATGGTGGGACTTGTGGCTCTAGCTGCATATGTGTCAGAGGATGTCCTAATCTGTCATCAGTGGGAGGAGAGCCCCTAGGTCCTGTGAAGGTTCTATTCCCCAGAATAGGGGAATTCCTGCCAAGGCCAGGAATGGGAGTGAGTGGGTTGGGGAGCAGGGAGACAGGGGAGGGGATAGGGGATTTTCGGAGGGGAAACTAGGAAAGGGGATAACATTTAAAATGTAAATAAAGTATCTAATAAAAAATAATAATAAAGATGATTCTGTCTATTTATTTTAGTAGTTGCTTCTCACTGCAGAAAACACATTTCCTCATTCTGAGGAAAGACCAGTCTTTATCTATGTAAATCAGATGGTAAGAAGGAGGCTATATCATGGCCCCCAGACAAATCCCAGCATGGGCTGTCAGGAAAGCTCCAAATCAGCTGTGATTGGAGTCAACAGTAGAAATTCTTGGGAAATCTGCCTCAGCATGACACCAGCACCATACCCATCACAGGGTAGAACTGAGCCTTTGTTCTCAGACCTCACCCTCTGTCTTGGGATTTCCATTGCTGTGCAGAAACACCATGACTAAGGCAATTCTAATGAGGGCTTTTAATTGTGGCTGGCTTATAGTTCCAGAGGTTTAGTCCATTATCATTAGGGCAGGAAGCAAGGCAGCTGGCAAGCAGACATGGTTCTGGAGGAGCCAAGAGTTCTACTTGTAGATCTAAAGGCATCCAGGAGACTGGGTGTGTTTTACTCTGGGCATAGCTTGAGCATTTAAGACCTCCAAACCCTGCCTCCACAGTGTTGTACTTCCTCTAACAAGGCCACGCCTCCTCCAATCGTGCCATCCCTTATGGGTCAACATTCAAACACATGGATCTAGAAGGCCCATACCTATTCAAATCACCACACCCTCCAAGCACCAGATACATCTGTGACTCTGAGATCCCATAACTGCCCACATAGGGCTCAGAGACCAAAGCCAAGGAAACCAAGATACATAGTATTGAAAAGGGGCAGTTGGTGAGTTTAACTTGAGGTATGTAAAGATATGGGGTACCCTGATGATAACTTTAGAAAGCAGTTAGAATTGTTCTTAGACTAACAGTGAAGTAATTAGATATAACTTCTGATGCACACATATTCTATATACAGTGAAATTTCTATACATATGAAATTCCTAAAAAAATATTTCAAGGAAGTTTGAAAGAGAAACCTTTCAGATGCTTCCCATCATGTAACATATTACATAATGCTAATATAATTCTTCAAATCAGAAAACTGACACATAATACAAGATGCCTGACTTTGTGTACTGGATGTAATCATGTTCTGTTTTCTTATTATTGTGTCTTTGCTATCCATGAATAAAAGGTCAGATGAATCCCTAAACTATTCAGGTCTCCACTAGAGCAGCCAACCCTTTTACCTAACTCTTCTACATCTCAGGTCAACCCGGAGCCAGAGACCACACAAAGAGCAAAGCCTACTCTGGTCCAACGTTACACACACCAGTCAAACTAATGCTCAGTATCCTGCCTTCCCTGTCTGACTCAGAAACATAGCAAAGGCTCTGTCATTCTTTTGCTTTTAGAACATACAGCCTGATTCTCCATGTGACCCTGCAGGACATGTTGGATGCTCACTTCCAACAAAAAGCCATATCCCATAGCCTTTCACTGTAACTGATCTGTCTGTGTTGTCACCTCCATAAACTAACATCCCACGTGTGTAAATGAGACAGACATCTCTTACATCTCTTCTGTCTTGGAGGATTGTGTGGTTACACAAGTTTTGTGTAGCCTGGCTCTAACAGGGAATTTCAGCAGGCCACACAAGAACCACCAGAGCACAGATCTTCCCCCTTTTTAAAAATCAGGTGCTTTTATTTTATTTTATTTTTAATTATTCTGTGTTTGTTGGTGTGGGAGTGGGGAAAAACAGGGTGTGAGAACAAAACGTCATTGATCCTAAAAGCCAATAGAGGCTACCAGATCCTCTAGAGCTGGAGTTACAAGCAGATGTGAGCTGACCTGCATGGGTGCTGGAAACTGAACTTGTAGCTTCTAAAAGAGCAGCACACATTCTTAACATCAGAGCCATCTCTCCTGTCCTGCCTACTTTTCTTGAAACCATACCACAGAAGGGATAGCTACCTCTGCTTGCAAGATAATCTACATCTGTACACAACTGCCTCTATCCAAGTCTCATTTCCCAGGAAAACATCTGGGTCTGAAGAATGGAATGAAAGGCATGCACTATCACATTCAGCTCTTTATAACAGCTTCAAAGCTGCTCTGATCAATAAAGGCCACCAGATCTAGTCACCGGTCTCATTAGTAGGTGGGAGATAGCACACCTTCAGTTTTGAAGGCTATTTTAGCAGAGCATACAAGTCAATATAGGCTGTTATTTTCTCTTTTTTTTTTGCAATAAATCTGTTTTATTAAATATTCTAATAAATGTGTCTAAAATTTAAAAAAGTAATCCAATGAACAACCGCCAAAGTGTGGCAGTTTTCTTAAGTGGTACATAGAACCATATCACCACACTTGCTACAAGTTTTGAGTTGTTCTTGTTTAAATATTGAAGTCTGTGTATCTAGTATTATAAGTTTTCCCATGTGACTACTATTTTTAATTATGTATTTTCTTCATTTACATTTCAAATGCTATGCAAAAGTCCCCCATACCTGCCCCCACTCCCCTACCCACCCAATCCCACTTCTTGGCCCTGGCGTTCCCCTGTACTGAGGCATATAAAGTTGGCAAGACCAAGGGGTCTCTTTTCCCAGTGATGGCCGACTAGGACATCTTCTGCTACATATGCGGCTAGACATGAGCTCGGGGGGGGGGGGTACTGGTTAGTTCCTATTGTTGTTTCACCTATAGGGCTGCAGATCCCTTTAGCTCCTTGGGTACTTTCTCTAGCTCCTCCATTGGGGACCCTGTGTTCCATCCAATAGCTGACTGTGAGCATCCACTTATGTGTTTGCCAGGCACTGGCATAGCCTCACAAGAGACGGCTATATCAGGGTCCTTTCAGCAAAATCTTGCTGGCATATGCAATGGTGTCAGCATTTGGAGGCTGATTATGGGATGGATCCCCAGGTGTGGCAGTCTCTAGAGGGTCCATTCTTTTGTCTCAGCTCCAAACTTTGTCTCTGTAACTACTTCCATGGGTATTTTGTTCCCAATTCTAAGAAGGGGCAAAGTGTCCACACTTTGGTCTTTGTTCTTCTTGAGATTCATGTGTTTTGAAAATTGTATCTTTTATCTTGGGTATTCTAAATTTCTGGGCTAATACCCACTTATCAGTGAGTACATATCATGTGAGTTCTTTTGTGATTGGGTTACCTCACTCAGGATGATGCCCTCCAGGTACATTAGTTTGCCTAAGAATTTCATAAATTCATTCTTTTTAATAGCTGAGTAGTACTCCATTGTGTAAGTGTACCACATTTTCTATATCCATTCCTCTGTTGAGGGTCATCTTAAAAGACCCACAATGTGAGGACTCTCCCACATTCTGACTCAGGAGAGGCGACACCCCAAATCACACAACAAACAATCTTGCTGCAAATTGCAAGAGGATTTTTATTCAAGAGCGCTCTCGGGCCCATGGTCATACACCACACAGGGGTAGAGGACCATGGCACCCCGAGTAGCTGAGTAAGGGGGTATTTAAAGGAAGAAACCACAACTCATGGAGGTGGGGAGGGCGTTGTTGGAAAATACCAAAAATACCAGTTAAGAGTCACAAGGAAGTATAAAGTCACAAGTGTCAGGTTATCTCTCAAGACAGTTTCTAAGAGCAAGAGCCCCTAACAATCTAAGAGCCCTTAAAGATAGCACATTTGCACTGCAGGTTCCAGTAATGGTCAGGGTGCCTTTCTTTGAATTGAACCCAGGAAGCAGGTGGGTGGAGGAAGGAATGTCGCTATCTGTTTTATGACCAGCACCTGGAGCACTAAGCCACAAAAGGCTACACTCCCAAGCCTGGGCCCAAAAGCCTCAAATTTTGTTTTTACTTTGCTATACTTCTTCATTCCCCCCTTCTACTTGTTAATAGTTCTAATCTTAGAACTAGACACTATCTTTTCCCTGACATACTTGATCCTTTAGGGCATGGTACTGTTGTCTCAAAACTAAAAGCCGCACTGCACTAATTCTTGTTTTAATAAAGGTGACTTGCCTATTTAACACACATGGACCTATAAGTAAAAGCAGAAGCAAAATCAAAAGGGGTCCCATAAAGGTAGAAAGTAGGGTGGTCAAGAGTACAAGATAAGGGCCTTTCTACCTGAGTCTCAAGGTTTTCTGCGTGGAGCAGGTCTTCTTAGGCCTTCTGAAGCTGCTTTTTCGCTTGCTGTCTCACTCACTGGAGCACCTTGAGTCTAGAGAACAAAGGCTGGGAAAGCAGTATGTCAGCACTATGTACAAAGGCTATTTTTACCAGTGGAGGGGGCCCCCTGTAGAGTAATTTATAGGGGGGTCAGTCTAAACTGTCCAGGGGTGTTTCTATCCCTGAAGAGCACAAAGGGTAGGAGAGCTATCTAATCATTAGCGCCAGTCTCCGCTGTCAATTTGGTAAGGGTCTCTTAATGGTTCTATTCATTTTCTCTATCTGTCCTGAGCTTTGGGGCCTGCATGCACAATGTAACTTTTAACCGATCTCTAATATCTTGGCCAGTCCCTGATTTACCTGGGCAACAAAGGCAGGTCCATTACCTTGAGAAGATTTTTTTTTAGAAATTCTACCTCGTCATAGCAAAGGCCTTGCAGCTTTTGACTATTTCTTTTGCCAAGTCAGAGAGTCCTGTAACATAGTAGTCAAAGGACCTAACCACACCTTTTAATTTCTTGGCCCCCAGGCCAAGTCAAATACTGTCCATAACTTGATAGTGCTCAGGGGTGTATCTAAAGCTGGTCTCTCTGATGTCATAATAATCTTTAGGCTCCTTGACTGCCAGGATCATTGCTCCTTGAGCCACCTGTTTGGCAGTTAAATCTGCCATCTGATTTTCTTTAGCCACAGTATCTTAGGTCTTTCTCTGCAGATGTCAACAGCCCTCTTTGTATATTGCTCCATACAGTGGCAAAAGCATACCATACCTGCTGTCAGTGTAGACTTTTTTTTTGCCATTTATAGAGCTTGTCTCAAAGTCACAAGTTCAGCTTTCTGGGCCAACGTCCCTTCAGGGATGCTGCTGGCCTAGATCACTTGCATTCTGTCCACCACCGTACTGCTGTCCCCACCTTCTGCTTACCTTTAACCTCAAGGCTACTGTCATCAGTTTACCAGCTCGAACCCTCAGGCCAAGGCTGATCTGATCCTTCAGATCATTTTAAGTACCAGTTTCTCAGCGCAGTGATGAGTAGGTGCAGTCTCACACAGTGGGACAGCAGGTGGAACGAAGCGAAGGTCACTCGTTCAGTCAACAAAAAGCTCTGATGTGTCACAGGAGCGTTGGTCATCATCTATCAGTCAGGGGGCTTTTAGATAATGCTTTCAAGAGCGTGGGATGCCATTACAGTTAGTTACTGTCCCAGAGTGAGCTTATCAGCATCCTTGACAAGCAGATTATGGCAGCAATAGCTTTCAGGCAAGAAAACCACCCACTGGCAACAGGGTGTAACTTCTTGGATAGGTAAGCCACTGGCCTTTTTTAAGGTCTTAAAGTCTGAGCAAGGACTCCTCTGGCGACCCCTGATCTCTCTTCCACATAAAGAGTGAAAGGCTTGGTTAGGTCAGACAAAGGCTGGCCATCAGTAGGGCCTTTTTAATTTTTTAAAGGCTTTCTGACGATCCGGGATCCACAAAACACCTCCCCTTTCTTGGTTAGGGGGTACAACAGGGCAGCTAAGGTCACCAACCCAGGTATCTAGAGTCTGTAGAAGCCAGCAGTACCCAAGAATTTTTTTACTTGCTTTGGCGTAGTTAGCCACTACTTCCCGTCTCGAAGGGTGTATCTTAAATAAGTAATTTTAGTCTGACACAGCTGAGTCTTTTTAGCTGAGGCTCGGTCTTCAGTTGCCCAGGTTTCCTGTCTAGATCCTGTCTTTTTCTTTCTCTCCTATTACTGTGGTCAAGATTTTAGTCAAATTTCTCTCTTGTCTAAGATCCCTCCTGTTTTCTCTTTCTTCTGCCTCTCGCTTCTCTCTCTCTCACACACACTTTTTCTGCCTTTTTCACTAGATCACATAACTGTCTCTCTCTTGTAATACACCTTTTAATCTCTGAAGTTTCTTCCTAGGTAAGATCAAAGGGAGTGAACCACCTGAAGGCTTCCATAAGCCTTTTAAGGAACATTGAGGGAGGTTCGATCGGCCCCTGCATTACCTCTTACCTTAGCCAAATTAGTGGGCCTGTCTTGAGGCACCTTGGAGACCAGAGCCTGGTGTTATATTTTTAAGCTCTCCTTACCTTCAGCCATGTTGCAGTCGCAACTGGGGTGAGTCAAAGGGAATCCGATGTCCATCTCATTTTGTAGCTGTGTAGACTGCCCATTGGCTCCCAGGTTATTTTTCTAGCCTCTAACAGAATTTTCTCTTGCTCTTCGGTTGTTAAGAGCATCTGCAACAGCTGTTGACAATCATCTCAAGTAGGCTGATGAGAAAACATAAGGAACTCTACCAACCCTGTGAGGCGTTGGGGATCCTGAGAAAGGGGGTGGTTAGTTTTCCAGTTATAAAGATCAGCAGAGGAAAATGACCAGTACTGAAGGGTTAAAGTTTGGTCGGGTCCACCAGAGTCTGTCCGGACACTGTGCTCTGCAGCTCCATGTACCCGCAGCGGTCCACCTCTTGACACCCCGAGGGGTTTGGGGTTCCCTCCGCGGCTGGGGTTGAGGCTGTGGATAAGGGGAAGGTTGTGGACTAGGCCACTCAGGAGGCTTCATACAACCACAATTTTGAGAAGCAAAACCAAATTTTAAACAATCTATATATTTTTTAAATGAACTTTAAAAACATTACTTGCTACAAAGTTTGGCTGTCCGTTCCTGCACACAAACACAAGAAGGTGTAGCCGCCAATATATCTGTTATAAATCGGGTTTCTAGGATAAGAATTAAAACATATTTATACTTTTGAAACTATTTAGAAACAAAAATGAAATGGCCGTATACATTTGCTCA
The DNA here is from genome assembly GCF_978045245.1 of Mus caroli. NCBI lineage: Eukaryota > Metazoa > Chordata > Mammalia > Rodentia > Muridae > Mus > Mus caroli. The sequence continues at coordinate 125,675,136 of NW_028227263.1, read as the reverse complement.
TTTAAACCAAACAAAATTCTTAATTTTTCTAGCTGTAATTTCAAGAGAGGAGCACCTTGTCACCTGATGAATCCAATTTTTACAAGCACAGAGATTTTAGTAGGAAAAACAGCCATTTGTTCCCTTACCATAGAACTTTAGAAGCTGCTGGTCCCTATAAGAGCAGCGTTTATAATCAGCTCCTAGCAGGGCTTCTCCAGCCACACTAGATTCCTAACTACAGGTGCAGGGCACCAAAGACCAATTAATACTGTTTATTTAATTCTCTCTCGCTCTTCTTGACATCCACTGACAGATTGTGGGCCCTAGTCCTTACTTCAGTCCAGTGATCAAGAGTCAAAGTCAAAGGAGTTATCACTGTCTGTCCCATCTCGAGCTCGACAATACACACCACACAAGCAGACACAAACACAAAGGAAAAAAGAAACCAAAACCTACGTCGACTTCGTGTCGACCAGAGTCAGCTGGCCTAGAGTTAGGACGCTGACACAGATTGTCAAGGAGAAAAACTATCTCTTGACTACCGCAGGGGTCCACCAGGCATCCCTGGTCCTCCCCCTGTCCTCCCAGGACGTCTCCAAGGGTGAACGGACGGCGGGCACCTGGATACGTCTACCCTTACCCACCCCACTCTCCTGGAGCGCAGTCTCACTACTGAGCATCCGCAAAACCTAAACTGCGATCACACTGAACAGAACACAGAATCAACACAGAGACTACACAGAGAATCTTACCTCTAAGTGGGTCTAGGACTCCTGGGTGGTCGCGCAAAGAAACATAGGACAAGAAACAAACAACCCAACACAACAAGCACATGTTCCAATGTTCGGCACACACACAAGAGGGGATCCCCATACCTCTAAGTCGAAAGACCCACAATGTGAGGACTCTCCCACATTCTGACTCAGGAGAGGCGACACCCCAAATCACACAAGAAACAATCTTGCTGCAAATTGCAAGAGGATTTTTATTCAAGAGCGCTCTCGGGCCCATGGTCATACACCACACAGGGGTAGAGGACCATGGCGCCCCGAGTAGCTGAGTAAGGGGGTATTTAAAGGAAGAAACCACAACTCATGGAGGTGGGGAGGGCGTTGTTGGAAAATACCAAAAATACCAGTTAAGAGTCACAAGGAAGTATAAAGTCACAAGTGTCAGGTTATCTCTCAAGACAGTTTCTAAGAGCAAGAGCCCCTAACAATCTAAGAGCCCTTAAAGATAGCACATTTGCATTGCAGGTTCCAGTAATGGTCAGGGTGCCTTTCTTTGAATTGAACCCAGGAAGCAGGTGGGTGGAGGAAGGAATGTCGCTATCTGTTTTATGACCAGCACCTGGAGCACTAAGCCACAAAGGCTACACTCCCAAACCTGGGCCCAAAAGGCTCGAATTTGGTTTTTACTTTGCTCTACTTCTTCAATCTGGGATCTTTCCAGCTTCTGGCTATTATAAATAAGGCTGCTATGAACATAATGGAGCATGTGTCCTTCTTACCGGTTGGGACATCTTCTGGATATATGCCCAGGAGAGGTTTTGCGGGATCCTCCAGTAGTGTTATGTCCAATATTCTGAGGAACCGCCAGACTGTTTTCCAGAGTGGTTGTTCAAGCTTGCAATCCCACCAACAATGGAGGAGTGTTACTCTTTCTCCACATCCTCACCAGCATCTGCTGTCACCTGAATTTTTCATCTTAGTCATTCTGACAGGTGTGAGGTGGAATCTCAGGGTTGTTTTGACATGCATTTACCTGATGATTAAGGATGTTGAACATTTTTTCAGGTGCTTCCCAGCCATTCAGTATTCCTCGGGTGAGAATTTTTTGTTTAGCTCTGAGGCCCATTTTTTAATAGGGTTATTTGATTTTCTGGAGTCAATCTTCTTGAGTTCTTTATATATATTGGATATTAGTTCCCTATCTGATTTAGGATTGGTAAAGATCCTTTCCCAATCTGTTGGTGGTTTTTTTGTCTTATTGATGGTGTCTTTAGCCTTGCAGAAGCTTTGCAGTTTCATGAGGTCCCACTTGTCAATTCTCGATCTTACAGCACAAGCCATTACTGTTCTATTCACGAATTTTTCCCCTGTGTCCATATCTTTGAGGCTTTTCCCCATTTTCTCCTCTATAAGTTTCAGTGTCTCTGGTTTTATGTGGAGCTCCTTGATCCACTTAGATTTGACCTTAGTACAAGGAGATAAGAATGGATCGATTTGCATTCTTCTACATGATAAATGCCAGTTGTGCTAGCACCATTTGTTGAAAATGCTGTCTTTTTTCCCACTGGATGGTTTTAGCTCCCTTGTCAAAGATCAAGTGACCATAAGTGTGTGGGGTTTTTTTCTAGGTCTTCAATTCTATTCCATTGGTCTACTTGTCTGTCACTATACCAGTACCATGCAGGTTTTATCGCACTTGCTCTGTAGTACAGCTTGTGGTCAGGCATGGTGATTCCACTAGAGGTTCTTTTATCCTTGAGAAGAGTTTTTGCTATCCTAGGTTTTTTGTTATTCCAGATGAATTTGCAAATTGTCCTTTCTAATTCATTGAAGAATTAAGATAGAATTTTTATGGAGATTGCATTGAATCTGTAGATTGCTTTTGGCAAGATAGCCATTTTTACAATGTTGATCCTGCCAATTCATGAGCATGGGAGATCTTTTCATCTTCTGAGATCATCTTTAATTTATTTCTTCAGAGACTTGAAGTTCTTATCATACAGATCTTTCACTTCCTTAGTTAGAGTCACACCAAGGTATTTTTTATTATTTGTGACTACTGTGAAGGGTGTTGTTTCCCTAATTTCTTTCTCAGCCTGTTTATCCTTTGTGTAGAGAAAGGCCATTGACTTGTTTGAGTTAATTTTATATCCAGCTATTTCACTGAAGCTATTTATCAGGTTTAGGACTTCTCTGGTGGAATTTTTAGGAACACTTATCATATCATCTGCAAATAGTGATATTTTGACATCTTCCTTTCCAATTTGTATCCCCTCGATCTCCTATTGTTGTCGAATTGCTCTGGCTAGGACCTCAAGTAATATATTGATAAGTAGGGAGAAAGTGGTCAGCCTTGGGATTGCTTCCAGCTTCTCTCCATTTGCTTTGATGTTGGCTACTGGTTTGCTATAAATTGCTTTTATCATGTTTAGGTATGGGCCTTGAATTCATGATCTTTCCAAGACTTTTATCATGAAGGGGTATTGGATTTTGTCAAATGCTTTCTCAGCATCTAACGAGATGATCATGTGGTTTTTGTCTTTTACTTTGTTTATATAGTGAATTACATTGATGGATTTCCATATATTAAACCATCTACGCATCCCTGGAAGGAAATCTACTTGTTCAGGATGGATGATTGTTTTGATGTGTTCTTGGATTCGGTTATCGATAATTTTATTTAGTATTTTTGCATCAATATTCATTAGGAAAAATGGTCTGAAGTTCTTTATATTTGTTGGGTCTTTATGTGATGTAGGTATCAGAGTAATTGTGGCTTCATAGACTGAATTGGGTTTCTTCTGTTTATCTTTTGTGGAATAGTTTGAGAAGAACTGAAATTAGATCTTCTTTGAAAGTCTGATAGAACTTTACACTAAACCCATCTGGTCCTGGGCTTTTTTTTTTTTTTTTTTTTTTTTTTTTGGTTGGGAGACTATTAATGACTGCTTCTATTTCTTTCGAGGATATAGGACTGTTTAGGTCATTAATCTGATCCTGATTTAACTTTGGTACCTGGTATCTGTCTAGAAATTTGTCCATTTCATCCAGATTTTCCAGTTTTGTTGAGTATAGCCTTTTGTAAAAGGATCTGATTGTGTTTTGTATTTCTTCAGGATCTGTTGTTATGTCTCCCTTTTCATTTCTGATTTTGTTAATTAAGATGCTGTCCCTGTGCCCTCTAGTGAGTCTGGCATCTTGTCTGGGCATCTTGTCTGGGGCTATCAACAATGAAGAAAGAGGCATGAACAGAGCTCATTAAGATGATATAAGACTCAGGGAAGGGTGTCAGTGTTGAATAGAGGTGGTTCTATGGTAGAAGAACAATGAGGACAGGAAGAGAGGCCAGGACTGAAAGTGAAAATTGAGACAGAGGAAGTTATGTATGATGATTGGAGATATGTCAGGATGGAGGGTTTTTTTTAATAAATCATTTTTTATTATTGTTATTTTATCTATTTACATTTCAAATGTTGCCCCCCATTCTCAATCACCCTTACCAGAGTTCTTCATCCCATTCCCTCTCCCCTACGCCTCTGAGATGGTTCTCCCACACTCACCCACCCACTCTCCCACCACCACCTCCCTCCACTATCTCACCCCGACAGCATCCTCTTTCCCTGGAGGATCAATTCTCTACAGGATTAGGCACATCCTCTCCTACTGAGGCCAGACAAGGCAGTCCTGCAACATATGTGCCAGGAGCCACAGGACAGCCTCTGTGTGCTTTGGGTTGGTGGCTTAGTCTCTAGTTGCTTCCAGGAGTCCAAGTTAGTTGACACTATTAGTCTTCTTATGGGGTTGCCATTCCCTTCAGCTCCTTCAATCCTTCCCCTAACTCTTCCATAGGGGTCCCTGATCTCAATCCAGTGGTTGACTGTAAGCATCTGTCTCAGTCATCTGCTTGTAGAACTTCTCAGAGGACAGGCATTCTAGGCTCCAACACAACATGTCATCAGTAATAGTGTCAGGTTTTGGTTCCTGCCCATGGGATGGATTCCAAGTTGGGCTGGTCACTGGATGGCCTTTCCTTCATTCTCTGCTCCATTTTTGTCCCTGCATTTCTTTTAGACAAGAACAATTCTGGGTCAAAAATTTTGAAGGTAGGTGGGTGACACCATTCCTCCACTGGGGGGCCTGTCTATCTACTGAGGGTGGTCTTGTCAGAATCCATCTATCCCCACTGTTGGACATTTGGTTAAGGCAGGATGGCATTTTGGTTCTGTTCTTCTGATTCCCGTTACAGCCTCCTCTGTTGGCCTTGGCTCTAAGGCCATAAGAAGACATGAGACATGGCGATTGTTAAAGCAGCCTGAAGCTCATGTGAGCTCATCGCAGAGTCTTTTACTGAACACAGACATGTAAGGTGATGTGACCTTCCATGTCATTCTCATAATGACAGGACTTTGACCCAAGGGATTATGTTAACCTGACCTGGAATTGAATTAGGCTGAGTTTAAGAGTTTAAGAGATTCTATGAAAATATTCAGATGTCTTGGATGTTCCTCATGTGCACTTTCCACCTGGGAGCTCAGGAAGCATTAGAGCCTCCCTTGCCTTGAATCTAGAGGTGCACATAGATGGTGCAAGTAGGTGCTACTGCCTAAGTTTGCTAGATTTAGGAAGTAAAGGAAAACATAAAAGTCTCATAGACTGTATTAGTCAGCTTTCGTGACCACAGCCAGATGACTGAGGCAGGCTATCCATGAAGAAAGACGTCTCTTAGTAGCAAAGAAATCTGAGGCACAGGATTCAGCCTTTCCAGTTCAATGCTAGGGGATATGTTTTGACCCCACTGAGATCCCCAGTGTCAGATTCTCTCAGGCACAGGGAGGTGTTGATAACAATGTGTCTTTTGCTATAAAGTAAAGAAAGGAGAAAGAGGATGCTCAAGACAGTCAGATGCCAGAGCCTCCATTATTGTTCAGAAGAATGACCCCTTCCTGGGGCACATGGGCAAGCTTCTACTTACTATTTTGAGTCTTCAACATCTTTCCTTCTTAAATTTTGAGATTTTTGTGTTTTAATATGTATGGGTGTCTTGAGTATATATATATATATATGTGTGTGTGTGTGTGTGTGTGTGTGTGTGTGTGTGTGTGTATCACATTTGTCCTGGAACTGGAGTTACTGATGGTTGTGAGCTATAACATGAGTGCTGGGAATTGAACTCAGGTCTTCTACATGAGCAAGTGCTCATAACTGCTGAGCTATCTCTTTAGTCCTGAATCTCCAACACCATCAATGAAAATGACTGACTACAAGAATTGGTCCATAAGATTAAGGTTCTCATAGTCACATATAATTTTTATCATAAGGTTCAAGCCACTTTAATATTTTCATTTAAATGCACTTCATTTTCCAGAGGAAAAAAATAGCCACTAGCCTTAGTCACTCTGAACCTAAAAGAAAGACTAAGAATGTGGGTTAATGTGGATGCCTGGCAGCAATGGAGACAGAAGTGGGTGAAGGGTCAAGACTCAGAAACAGGGCCTTTTTGATACACCTGTGAGACTGGTGCCAAGAGTAGGCTGAGAAAATGAGTTGAATGTTTTCTAAATATATTCTTGAAATTATATTTAATCATTTTCTCCTACACTTTCCACCCTCTATACACTCCCATATACTCTCCATTCATGTATTTCATCTTCATACCCTCTTCTGATTAAATTGTTCACACTCACACTCACACGCACACGCACACGCACATGCACACGCACACGCACACGCACACACACACACACAAATATTCCTAAAGACAAGATGGAGTTTGAGAGAATGGGCTCTGATCCAGTTCCTGTATTTATAAGACAATCATAGCCCCAATAAGACTTCCCTGGAAATCTCTCAGGCACAGGGAGAAACCCTCAGGTAGAAACCTTCAGGCATCATTGCATGACCCATCCTGTATCGGTTCCATGTCTAGGATCACGTCCAGGAAAGTATTATTCATTTCAATTTGGAATTGAAAATCTTATAAATGAAGTAAAAGACACTGGCAGTAAATTAGGATACTAGAAACATCCAGAGTGAATGAGAGAGACACTTGGCTAGGGCACGTTCCCACAAGAAGACTGAAGACAGAAAGAATGACTTTCAGTTCCAACCTAGGCCCCAGGAGGTGACCTTCTCAAGAAGAATCCAAGAGCTGAGTGATGAGCAGTCTGCCATGAAAACACCCTTTACTGTATCAGACATTGGGGTGGTGGAGCCACAGATGACAAGTGAACTCTGGAAATGGAACAGCACAGCAAAGGGATAAAATGCTTTGGTTGTGTTTTTATTGTTCTTGGAATTTCATACATGAGTATTTACATAATTCATACCCTTTCCTTTCCCAACTCCTTCTGTGCCCTCCACTACCTCTCAAATCAAGGACCTTCTCTCTCTCTCTCTCTCTCTCTCTCTCTCTCTCTCTCTCTCTCTCTCTCTCTCTCTCTCTCTCTCTCTCTCTCTCTCTCACTGTGTGTGTGTGTGTGTGCGCGCACACGTGCGCATTACATTGTTATGTATATTATATATATTATATAACATATAATATTCAGTCTGTTTAGTGTAGATAGCATGTACATATGTTTAGGGCTGACCACATAGGATTGGATAGCCCATCAGGAACTTAATCCCAGGGAAAACATGATTTATCCTACTCTCAACATATATTGATTACCTATAGCTCTTTGTCTGGTCTACATGAATCCCTTCCCACTCATAATGGCATGTCAAATGATAACATTCAGGTTTGGTGGACAAGCATATGGTTGAGAATTAGTGGAAACACCTCTCACAGGAATCCTGATTCTCCAGCTCTTACAATCATCTCTTCCTCCTCCTTCTCTTCCTCCACGTCCTTTTCCAGTGGGAGCTGGAGACAGAGATCACATTTTATCTGCTCACAGGAAATAGAGAATAAAGGAAGTAGGGCTAAGCTAGAAATTCTCAAAGCCCACTCCCAGTTACCTACTTCCTCCAGGAATCTTACACCTTCTAAAGGTTCCATGACACACCCCACAAAACTCCAATGGAGGACCAAGTGTTCAAATGAGCCTTTGGGGACATTTCTCATACAAACTTCACACAATAAGCATCTCTGTAATATGTTCACATATTATACCCAAGACTTTCAGAGCAGGGTCACATGGTAGTGCTAATTTCAGTACACACACACACACACACACACACACACAAGTATGAGCCCACATATAAGAGAAAGTCTTGTGCGTGCCCGACTGGCCAGGAAGAACGACTCTGCAACAGGATCCTTCTGCACATGTTTATTGGGAGAGCTTGATTGAAGAGGCGAAGTGACCACAAGCCCAGAACTGGTGCTGTTTATATAGGCCTAGGAGAGGTGTTCTCTCTCATCTGATTGGTTAACATGTCTCTCATCTGATTGGTTGATGTGTCTCATATCTGATTGGTTAACTTTGGTTAATTCTCAAAACCTCATCTTGGCAAAAGAACCTTTACATGTATGTGTGGTGGCCAGCAGTAGCCAACTGCCACTCTGCAACTGCCACTCTGCAACTGCCACTCTGTAACTGCCACTCTGCAACTGCCACTCTGCAATGACTTCCCACAAGAAAGCATTCATGATTTGTCTTTCTGAGTCTGGCTTAGTTCACTTAACATAAGTTGTGGTGAACTTCCATACTGATCTCCATAGCACTTGGACAAGTTTCCTATCGCACAGAGGTGAATGGGGTTCCTCGTCCCCGGCATCCTTGCCTGTATGTGGTCATTGTCCCCTTACAGACAAGCCATTCTGACTTGAGCAGTTCTAATTTGCATTTCCCCAGAGACCAAGGATGTTGAATACATTTTCAGGATTCTTCAGTTCAGTGATCCCGTTATGGTGGATGAGCCAGTGGATGATGGTTTCTATTGTTTGGTTGGGGGTTGGGGGGTAGTTTCTGCAGTTCTTTATACATCCTACATATAAATCTTTGTTCTGTTGTCTAGTTGGCAAAGACTTTTTCTCACTCCATGGTCTCTCTTTACCATGGTTGTTGTTTTGTTCTCTTTGCAGAATTCTTTAAGTTAACAAAGTTTGGAGCTGTGACGAAAGAATGGACCATCTAGAGACTGCCATATCCGGGGATCCATCCCAAAATCAGCTTCCAAATGCTGACACCATTGCATACACTAGCAAGATTTTGCTGAAAGGACCCAGATATAGCTGTCTCTTGTGAGACTATGCTGGGGTCTAGCAAACACAGAAGTGGATGCTCACAGTCAGCTATTGGATGGATCACAGGGCCCCCAATGGAGGAGCTAGGGAAAGTACCCAAGGAGCTAAAGGGATCTGCAACCCTATAGGTGGAACAACATTATGAACTAACCAGTACCCCGGAGCTCTTGACTCTAGCTGCATATGTATCAAAAGATGGCCTAGTCAGCCATCAGTGGAAAGAGAGGCCCATTAGACTTGCAAACTTTATATGCCCCAGTACAGGGGAACTCCAGGGCCAAAAAGTGGGAGTGGGTGGGTAGGGGAATGGGGGGGGAGGGTATGGTGGACTTTTGGAATAGCATTGGAAATGTAAATGAGGAAAATATCTAATAAAAAATATTTTTTAAAAAGTGAGATTTATTTACTTCTTGGATTTATGTGTGGGTTATCTGCATGTATGTCTGTGCACCATGTACATGCAGTGCTTACAGAGGCCAGAAGAGGGAACCAGATCCCTTGGAACCAGACTACAGACAGTAGTGAGTCACCATCAGGATTGATGGAGATGCGGAGGAGACAGACCTCTGCAGAAGCAGACTGTCCTCTCTGAAGGAGAGGAGACTGTGAGCCCAGCAGAGACTTTAAGGGAACTTTAAAGGGCAGAGGGGGGACTTTGGAAAAGGAAAATTTTATCAGTGGATGTGTGGTTTATAGTTCCAAGGCTAAATAACTTGGCAGATGTTGTCAGTATGATGTTGCCTTTCTGGGTGAGAAGTTGTTCTTAATGTTACATTGAATCAGAAGCACCCAGCTCATCTAAGTTTCTGTATTCTAGGTCATCGATGCTTCATTATCCACTGAGATGTCTATTCAGGGCAAGGGAATTTTATTCTATCCCTTAGGAAATCCTTAGGATTATACCTGTGCTTTTCAATTCCTGTTCTGAGCAGCATTGCCTATGCACATATCTTCACGTATTTCTTTTGTATTTCTCTTTGGTACTTTCAAACTTGAGAGAGAGAGAGAGAGAGAGAGAGAGAGAGAGAGGGAGAGGGAGAGGGAGAGGGAGAGGGAGGGAGAGGGAGAGGGAGAGGGAGAGGGAGAGGGAGAGGGAGAGGGAGAGGGAGAGGGAGAGGGAGAGGGAGAGGGAGAGGGAGAGGGAGAGGGAGAGGGAGAGGGAGAGGGAGAGGGAGAGGGAGAGGGAGAGGGAGAGGGAGAGGGAGAGGGAGAGGGAGAGGGAGAGGGAGAGGGAGAGGGAGAGGGAGAGGGAGAGGGAGAGGGAGAGGGAGAGGGAGAGGGAGAGGGAGAGGGAGAGGGAGAGGGAGAGGGAGAGGGAGAGGGAGAGGGAGAGGGAGAGGGAGAGGGAGAGATTAAGTCCTTGAATACATTTTTTAATTTAATTTTTTAAATAATTCAAGGCAGATGGATTCTAGTTTCATCCTTTTACATGTGGAAATCTGGCTTTCCCAACAGCAGTAGGTAAAGACACTCTTGTTTCCTCCAATGCATGTCTGTGGCACTAATCTCAGTGCTATGGGGAGAAAAGGGAGGGTTGCTGGAGTGTGCTGAGCAACAAGCCAGGCTACCTGGAGCATGAAGTCCAAACAAGTCAATGAGGACCTAAGTTTGGTTTCCAGCTCCCATCATAGGCACATCACACTGGCCTATAACTAATGCTCCAGGGGATCTGATCCCTTGGCCACTAGGAGCAACTGCATTCACCTGCACAGACTATATGTAGACATACAAGCCTGTACACACATATAATAAATTAGGTCAATCTTTGGGAAAGCAAAGATACTGACAAATACAGTGATGGCAAACAAGATGATGATCACATCACAAAGCAAAATGGCACTGCCCAAATGGGGAGTCCAGGATGGAGCCACTCTGTCTAATGAGCCACTTGGCTATTCAGGCTCCATAGCACCACTGTTCACTGAGACATCCTCATGCAGGCAGCATTCCATGGCCAGCTCATCCATGTAGTAATGTCTTCTGAACCAAAACATGCCATCCTGGATGCAAGCTTGGTGTTACTCAGCTCTAAAGAGAGGTTCTCAAGACTCAGAAAGAAATGAACTCACAGATCTTGGGAAGTCCCTGAAACATTCTGGATTCACAAGGCCTCATGCCCCCAAGGGTGCATTAGTGTCAAGGACTGCTAAGGAGGAGGACATCAATTGCTGAGCTTGCTCAGAGCCATGAAGTGAGCCCCAGGGCTCCAACTTTTAAGAGTTCCAACTTTGATGGGGTCGGCTTTTGGTATGCAGCCATCTTTGTGGCATGCATGCTCCTATAGATGATATTTCATTCATTCCTCCTGTAAGTGATTCCAATAAAATCATTGGTTCACAAAGATAGATGTAGTGATACCATTACTATTGAGGCCTGCTCCCCTAGCATAGATGTAGCCATTTTGTTCCATGCCTGACAGTCAAGGATGCAGAAAAAGTTTGACTCAGAGCAGGGACAAGCTGTCCCACATACCCTGTTATGTTCTGTATGTTCTGAGCATTGTTAATTTATTTTATAAGATTCCCCAACCATAAACTCCACTTAGGACCAATGAGAACAGTTAAAACTGTTCTGTCTAGCTAGCCAGAATAGCTTGCATCAGAGCCAACCACCAATGAGCACTTCTTGCACCTGCACGTGAACTCATTGAGGTTTTGTGGAGATTTTTCCTTTTTAAGATGGCCCTGACATGTGTTTGATGACCAGCCTCAGCTCTCAAAGGCTATGACCCTGATCAATCAGTTTTGGGGGGGGGGTGTTGTTGTTTTTCATGACATACATGAATGATTTCCTAGTACTGAGAGGTTGAACTTCAACTATCCACAAGAGTCCATCAGGACCTGTTCTGCTGAAGTCGTGTGTCCCCTTCCCCAACACCACTGCCTCCCAGCCCAGCACTGCCACCTGCACAGTACTCAAACACTTTCCTCCTGAAGAACATCCACTAGTTGTGGGGACCACCTGTACATCTCTACCAACATGTTTTCCTGAGTGCTGTGCCATTGATCATTTGCACCACTGTTTTAAACTTTACCCTCATGGTATCTGTGAGGTTGTAGTTCACCAGGCTCCTCACTAGTCTTGGCTTGTGGTTGTTTTGAAAGGAAATGGTCCCCATAGGCTCACAGGATGCTGGACTGTTAGGGGGCTATGGCCTTGTTAGGAGAAGTGTGCCTCAGTTCTCTTTTGCTGTCTGCCAACCTGGATGTAGAATTCTCAGCTCCTTCTCCAGCACCATGTCTGCCTGTATGCTACCATGCTTCCTGCCATGAGGATACCAGACTGAACCTATGAAACTATAAGCCAGCCACAATTAAATGTTTTCCCTTCTTCACAGCAGAAAAACCCTAACTAAACATGGATTGAGATCCTAAAACCTCTAAGCCCAATTCCACTGACACATTTCCTCCAACAAGGCCACACCTACCCCATAAGCCCCTACATCCCCTAAGGCCACCCCCTAAGCATTCTAATTTTCATTCTGTGGAGGCCTTTCTTTCTTTCTTTCTTTCTTTCTTTCTTTCTTTCTTTCTTTCTTTCTTTCTTTCTTTCTTTCTTTCTTTCTTTCTTTTCTTTCTTTCTTTCTTTCTTTCTTTCTCTCTTTCTCTCTTTCTTCCTTCCTTTCTTTCTTTCTTTCTTTCTTTCTCTCTTTGTTTCTGTCTGTCTGTCTGTCTTTCTTCATTCACTTTACATCCTAATATCCATAGTCCCCCCCCCACCCCTATCTCCCCTCCTCTTTTTCTCTGAAAAGAGAGATATATCACCTCACCTTGGCACATCAAGTCACTATAGAACTAGGTGCATCCTCTCCCACTGAGGCCAGACAAGGCAGCTCAGTTAAGGGGACAGGATCTGTAGGCAGACAGATTCAGGGATAGCCTCCACTCCATCTGTTGAGGATCCAGAATGACAACTGAGTGGCACATCTGCTACAAATATTCAAGGGGCCTAGGTTCCATACTCATTCTTCTGTTGGTGGTTCAACTGGAACTTGTTGCCTGTGGGGCCTGGAATTGGGAGGAACTGGAAGGAACTGGAAACCTGTGGGGACCATTCTTATTTAAAACACCAGACACCCAACTTTCAGTTCTTTCTCAACAAAGAAACAAAAGCCTAATACAGCAAAAATATACCCCAAAACCTACAAAACAAAATAAAACCACATCCAAAAAGATCACACACACACACACACACACACACACACACACACACACATACACACACATATACGACCAAATAGAAGTACACACAACAAAACTGTGGTGTCCAATTATACATCATTGGTCCATTGGTCAATTACTCCTGATCATGAAGGTCCTGGAGTATTGATACAACAAGAGTCATTTACTGAAGAAAACAGATTTTTCCCTTGCCTAGTAGGTACAAGTGACAGATCAATTGTTAACCTTTACCACTGTGGCTAGTCACCAGGACCTGCCTGGACTTTAGGGGACCAAGCTGAGGTGGAATACAGAGTTGGACAAAGGCCAAATCCTGAAGATCTATGGCCTTGTAACTTCCTCTTACTGTTCTGAGGGCCAGAGATTGATAGCCTCTGCAAACTTAACTCTTTCTTACTGTTAGCACTGGTCTCAATAGTTAACTAACCTGGACCCTTGAGGCTCTCAGAGTCTGAGCTGCCTAAACCAAAGAACATACACGGGTTGGACCTCTCTGCACATATGTAGCAGATGTGTAGCTTGGTCTTCATGTGGGTCCTGAACAACTGGAGCAGGAGCTATCCCAAAAGCTGTTGCCTGACTGTGGGATGGATATATTCTTCTAGCTGGGCTGCCTTGTTTGGCCTCAGTGGGAGAGGATGCACCTAGTCTTGCAGAGAGTTGAAGTGCCAGGGTATGGAGATACCCAGGGGACCCCCACCTACTCAGAGGAGAAGGGGAGGAGAAATGGGGAAGGATTGTGGGTGGGGGTGACTTAGAGGGGGTCAGCGAACAGGATATAAAGTAAACAAATAAATAATTAAGTTAAAAAGAAAAAAGAAAGAAAAATTAAGTGCTGGTCTCTTAGTCAATAACTCTGTGCTTTAGTGAGCAGTGATCTCTGGGGATTAACACATGCTGCTTTGCAGAGGGGAATTAAGTAAAGGATTTATTGCCAGGGCTGCTTCCCCTGTGAAACCATCCAGGAGCTCCATTGGCCAAGCCAGAGGCTCAAAGTTTGTTAACTCTTTGTGAAATAGGGAGAAAATAAAGGAAAAGAATTTAAATCTTTTACACATGCAATATGCACACACACACACACACACACACATACACACACACATTCTGGCCGGGTCTGATAATTTGTCTCAACTCTACAAGTGTTCTTTCATACTTACATACATATACACATATTTACACACATATGTATAGACAAACAGACATATGCATATACGCATTTGGTGGATGGGACTGAGCCCCAAATACCACACACATGCATTTGGATGGATGTGTGGATGGATGGATGGATGGCTGGCTGGATGGATGGATGGCTGGATGGATGGATGGATGGCTGGATGGATGGATGGATGGATGGATGTGGCAGAGCCCTCCAAGCCACTGCTTTGTTTCCTTTCTTTGTCCTTTTAGTAATCAAAAGTTCTTAGAAACTTACCTCATAGATAAAATGTCACACAAAGAGGGAGTTACAGAAGGATGATGATATCATGTTCAAAGCAGTGCTTCAGTCTCTGACCTCAAAGTACTGCGATTATAAATTCCAAGCCACAGTTTCACATGGACTTGCTTTACCATAGTGCACACTTGTGACTCTATTCTTGGATCTGAGCTAGAATGAATGTTTTTCCTTGATCACAAATTTTTCTGAAGTCTCTCTTTTTAGTGTAATTGTGGAAGCTTATTTCCCAATTTCTTGTGCAGCCTTTACTTACTATTTTATGAGAAATTGGCACATTCTATCCTGATTCTAACTTTATTATATCTTTCTGGCAAAATAACTAAAACCATTTCTTAAAACTTTCTTCCCACTTTTATGCAACTGGTTTGCTGTCACAACACAAGTGTTGTGAAAACCACCTCTAATTCAAAGCCAAAATGGGAACAGCCAACATTGTCCTTATTGGACATATATATTCAGGCAAGTCCACCACAACCAGCCACCTAATCTACAAATGTGATGGAATAAACAAATGAACCATCAAAAAGTTTGAAAAGGAGGCTTTCAAAATGGGAAAAGACTCCTCAAGTACTCCTGAGTCTTGGACAAATAGAAAGCTGAGCGTGAGTGTGGTATCACTATTGACATCTCCCTGTGGAAATTTGAGCCCAGCAAATACTATGTGACTATCATTGATGCCCCAGGACATGGAAACTTCATCAAAAACATGATTACAGGCACATCTCGGGTCAACTGTGCTGTCCCGATTGTTGCTGCTGGTGTTGGTGAATTTGAAGTTGGTATCTCCAAGAATGAACAGACCCGTGAGTGTGCCCTTCTCGCTTACACCCTCAGTGTGAAACAGCTAATTGTTAGTGTGGACAAAATGTATTCCACTGAGCCACCCTACAGTCAGAAGAGATACTAGGAAATCATTAAGGAAGTCAGCAACATTAAGAAATGTGGCTACTACCATAAGTCAGTAACATTTGTGCCGATTTCTTGTTGGAACAGTGACAACATGCTGAAGCTAGGTGCTAATATGCCTTGGTTCAAGGGATGGAAAGTCACCTGTAAAGATGGCAGTGTCAGTGGCACCACAACACTGGAAGCTTTGGATTGTATCCTGCCACCAACTCTTCCAACTAGCAAGCCTCTGCAACTGCCCCTTCAGGATGTCTATAAAATGGGGGGTACTGGTTCAGTCCCTGTGGGTCAAGTGGAAACTGGTGTTCTCAAATCTGATTACCTTTGCTCCAGTCAAGTCAAGTCTGTTGAAATTCACCGTGAAACTTTGAGAGCAGCTTTTCCTGGGGACAATGTGGGCTTCAATGTAAAGAATGTCTCCATCCCAGTACTCAGGAGGCAGAGGCAGGCAGATTTCTGAGTTCGAGGCCAGCCTGATCTATAAAGTGAGTTTCAGAACAGCCAGAACTACACAGAGAAACTCTGTCTCAAAAAAAAAACAAACAAACAAACAAACAAAAAACCAAAAACAAAATGTCTCCATCAAAGACATAAAGACATTAGACATGGCAATGCTGCTGGCAATAGCAAAAATGACCCACCAATGGAAGCAGCTGGCTTCACTGCTCAAGTGATTGTCCTGAACCATCCAGGCCAAATTAGTGCTGTTTATGCTCCTGTACTGGATTGTCAAGTAGCCCACATAGCATGCAAGTTTGCTGAGCTTAAAGGAAAGCTTGATCCTCATTCTGGTAAGAAGCTGGAAGATGGCCCCAAATTCTTGAAGTCCAGTGATGCAGCCATTGTTAACATGGTCCCTGGCAAGATCCTATGTGTGAGAGCTTCTCTGATTATCCTCCACTTGGTCATTGTGCTTTTCATGACATGAGACAGACAGTTGCTGTGGGTGACATCAAAGCTGTGGACAAGAAGGTGGTTGGAGCTGTCAAACTCACCAAAATTGCCCAGAAAGCTCAGAAGGCTACATGAATATTATCCCTAATACCTGCCACTCCAGTCTTAGTCAGTGGTGGAAGAATGGTATTAGAACTGTTTGCCTCAATTGGCCATTTAAGTTTACTAGTGAAAGACTGGTTAATGATAACAATGCTTCGTAAAACCTTCAGAATGAAAGGTGAATATTTTATGGACCATTTTTTTTGTGTGTGGCAGTTTTAAGTTATTAGTTTTCAAAATCAGTACTTTTTAATGGAAACAACTTAACCAAAGGCCTGTCACAGAATTTTGAGACCCATTAAAATGAGTTTAATGAGAAAAAAAATCTTCCTAAAATTATTTGAATCAATAAACTGTTGTATAAAAGAATTCATTTATTCACTCGATCATTCTTTTTTCCCAATCAGCAAACACTTTACTTGTACAAGCTCTTCATGGCAGATCCTGGATGGTGGAGGGGAGGAGGGATTCTCCTGCACTAGAGTTGGTAGGGAGGAAGCCAGCTCCCAGGGACATATTTGCTCCAGCAGCTGGCTCACTAGTCCCGTGGGAGGGCAAAGAAGACCTGTATCGAGTGGCCCCAGGTTGGGAGGGAGTTTGGGGCAGCCTGGCTGATGGGGAGTGGGGAGGCAGACAACCAAGCTTGGGGCTTAGTTCCAGATCCTGCCTTCTCTCTTTCTTCTTTTTTCTTTCTTTTTCTTTTTTTCTTTTTTCAAGACAGGATTTTCTGTGTAGCCTTTGATGTCCTGGAACTCACTCTGTAGGCTAACCTCAAATTTATAGAGATTTACCTGCCTCTGCCTCCCAAGTGGAAATAAATGCATGCACCGCCATCACAGCCCAGCCATTCATTATATATATTACACTAAAGTAAAAGAAAAATTATCACATTGTAAGTTGGACAAAACAAATCAGTAGAAGAACGAGCCCAAGAAAAGGCACAAGAGTCAGAGACCCACTCATCTGCATACTCAGGAATCCCATAAAAACACTAAAGTGAGAGCCATAATATATGAGCAAAGGACCTGGGGCAGACCAGTTGCAGACTCTGTGCTTTAGTCTCTGTGAGTTCATATGAGCTTTGTTCATATTGATTTAGAGAGTCTTGTTTTCTTGGTGTCTTCTAATCCCCTCTGACTCTTGCATGAGTTCCACCTCTTCTGCAGGGTTCAGTGAGCTCTGAGGAACTTTTCTACTGTGTTAGAGTATATACATATATATATAACCTTGACTTTACCCTATGTTCCTGAGTTCTCTAGTCTCAGGATTTTGGTCACCCAAGAAGTACTGGGTATGGGTCCATCTTCTGGAATAGACAAGTCAGTTGTCATTTGGTTACTCCCACAAGCTTTGCGTCACTCTTGCCATAGCATATCTTGCAGAGAAGCCATCACTGTAGATAAAGGTTTAGTGGATGACTTGATATTTACCTTTCTATTTTGGTAGCCTGAGGAGTATCTCCCTGTACCAAAGACACTAGAACACAGGAATGATGGCTCTATGTAGGCACCAGCTCAACTTCTCCAAATCCAATGAGTTGTGTAGGTGTTGTCTTCAGCAATGGGGCCTGCTGTCAGTCTGTAAAAAGCAGCCTATAGTCTTGTTTGGTGATTCCTATGGGACCAGGTGGCCAACAATTTAAGTAGATGTAACCCAATTCAGGTCCTGGGATCTACATTTGATGGCAAGAGATGGCTAGTGGAAATTCTGTCTCCTCCATAATTTGAGAATGTCAATTAGATTGCCTTCATATATGTGTATATTTGGGATTTTTCTACTGTTTCCATACTACCCCTCAAATGCCCCCTAATTTTAGATGTCTCTCCCTCTTGTCCTCCCCTCTGTACTTGATCCTCCCATTCCAGTGCCCCCATACATCTATAGTAATCTATTCTGTTTCCCTTTCCTAACAAGGTCTATCTGTTCCCACTAGCCTCTTACTCTCTATACCTACCTACTGTGGCTTGGTGGAGTGCTTAGTTATCGTTGACTTCACAGCTAATATTCACATAAAAGTGAATTTCTACCATATTTGTCTTTCTGAGTCTGGGATACCTCACCCAGGATGATGGTTTATTTCTGATTTACATCCATTAATCTATAAATTTTGTAATTTCATTTTTTTTTTGTTTTTTGTTTATTTGTTTGGTTGGTTGGTTTGGTTTTTCGAGACAGGGTTTCTCTGTGTAACCCTGACTGTCCTGGAACTCACTCTGTAGACCAGGCTGGCTTCGAACTCAGAAATCTGCCTGCCTCTGCCTCCCAAGTGCTGGGATTAAAGGCGTGCACCACCACCTCCCAGCTTGTAATTTCATTTTTTAACAGCAAAGTAATACTCCATTGTGTAAATATGCCACATTTTCTTCATTGATTTTTCTGTTGAGGGACATCTAGGTTGTTTTCAATTTCTGGATACTATGAATAGAACAGCTATGAACATGGTTGTGCAAGCATCTTTGTGGCAGGATGAAGTGTTCTTTGGGTGTATGCCCAAGAGTTAGGTCTAGCCAGATCTTGATGTAGATCGAGTTCCATCTTTCTGAGGAATTGCCTCACTGATTTCTATAGGGACTGTATAAGTTGGCACTGTCACCATCAATAGATGAGTGTTCCCTTTACTCCACATCCATGGCAGCATGACCTGTCGTTTGTGTTGCTGATCTTAGCAATTCTCTAAGTGCAAGATGAAATCTCAAAGGAGTTTGTATTTCAATTTCCTGATGGATAAGAATTTTTTACCTTTCTTTATGTGTTTTTCAGCCATCTGAGTCTCCTCTACTGGTAATTCTGTTTCATAGGGCCGGATGTGGTGGCACACGCCTTAATTTCAGCACACGGGAGGCAGAGGCAGATGAATCTCTGAGTTCAAGGACAGCCTGGTCTACAGACTGAGTCTCAGGAATACAAAAAAAACAGAGTGGGGGTGGGGGAGACAGGGGTGGGGAACGGGGGACTGGATTATATAATGAAGAGTCCAGCCCCTGGCCTGGAAAGTTCAGGGTGGTGGGCAGTATGCCAGCCCAGTAGCAGGTAGGGACTGACGGATTCTGGGACAACCTGGAAGCTTGGTCTGCTTTGGTATGTTAAATAGCCACCTCTGTGGCTTGTCCCAGGTCTCAAATTCAAGCATAAGTCATTCTCATCTAAAGCAACTGTCCACTGGGAAAGTGTGCCCTGCAGTAGGACCAACCACCTCTTTAGATGTTAAGACCCAGTAGAGCAACCTCAGTGGCAGCAGCTAGAATTGTCCTTTGATTCACTGTAGAAATCTGCCAATCTCAAAGTGTTTGCTCTTTGTTGGTATGCTAATGTAATGTACCACGTATCAAAACGAAAACAAAAACACTAAAACAGCAGGATAAACATCCTTTTAGCTCAAGGAAGCTGAGCCCATAGGTAGTTAAGAGAGTGGTTGGAAAAGAAGGGAATGAGATCAAATAACGAATTCTTTTACGTCTCCCTAAGAAATGTTACCTGTTCAGTTTCAGCTTTTAGCTTTCGTAATTATCTTTCAGGACAGTTACTTTAGATGAGAAAAATTTATGGTTGGATTTGAGACCTCTGATAAGCTGCACAGGTGCCTATTTAGCAATACCAAAGCAGACCTAGACTCCAGGTTCTCCCAGAATCCCAGGTTCTCCCAGAATTCTTCTGTCCCTACCTGCTACTGCTCTGGCATACCAGCCAGCCTGAAAGATAAAGACAGGGAAACCCTGTCACACAGCCAGGAGGTAGGTCTGACTCAGGAATGGAGTTAGAAACATAACAGGAGAAAAAGGCTTGAATCTGGGACTGGGGTGGAGAAGGAGTACAAATCCCACATTCCAGAGTCTGCTTTGCTGCTGAAACATAAAACAGCGCAGGGCAATGTGGCAGGGCTGCTCTGCTTTGAAGGAATCTGCAGGATGCGGCGGAGGGGGGGGGGGGGGGCGTGCCTCATCAGCCAGATTAGCAGAATTTTAGCTGGTAAAATCAAGGTGTAGAAATGAAGCCAAGGGAGGGGTGAAAACAGAAAAGACTTGAAGATAAGAAACATTTTAAGTCTTCATCTTTATGAGCTTGTCCTGAGTTTGGGCTTCCTGGTCACCCACCTTCCCATGCCTACCCTCACCCCAGACGCCTTCATTCCTTCTGCCCAGTCTTGGGCCAGTCGAGTATTTCTCCTCTGTACAGATCCCTTGCAAGGAAGAAGGCGACCGCAGGCTGAACACGGAAACAGAGCAGCTCCCTTCCCCCATTTCAACAGCACCCCTCTTCCCCCCGCACCCCCCCACGCTGTCAAATATCCTGCTGTAGTGGCGATAATTCAGAACAAAACCCCCCAGGCTTTTTTACCCAAAACACTATGAAGCCGGTCAGGCTCCTCAGACTCCTATTAGTGAAGAATGGAATAGTGTCACTTTGTGGCTGTGGGGGTGAAGTTCTACTCTGCTGGATACCCCACAACAATCTAATAATCCTGTGTGTGGTGAAAGCAGAGGAGCGCTTGGTTTCAGAGCTATTTCAGGTGGTTTTTAAAACCATGCCATCTAAAAAAATGAACTCCTCATCCTGTGAGGCATCACATTGGAGGGAAAAAGCCAGCACAGGACTTTAAAACCCAAAGATGCAATTATTTGCATGAAGTGTCTCACACTAGTCCCAGTATTTCCTAAACAGTGTCTTGCTGAAAAAGAAAAAAAGAACAAAAACAAAATTCAAACAAACAAACAAACAAACAAAACAAAATAAGCTTAACAATCAGGGACCCATCTTGCTCAAGTACTAATAATCATTACATTATTACACTATTGTACATGAACTTCATTTTTACTCCAAACTCCAGCGAAAAAATCAAGAGATTGGCTTTTTGGTTCCAGAGATACCCCCACCCCCACCCCCGCAATTTAAAAAGAGAGGAAATGAAAGAGACCCAGATGTAGGAATCAGGTCTAAGAGTCATCATCATGAGAAAATTTTCGAAGTGTAACGGGACAAGACAGTGCAGAGGTTCCTCCACCTTGTATACTTGCTGAGGCCATTTAAGATTTAACTAGAATGTGATCTCCTTGATGGGAAGCCCTGTGGAAGCTTACATCTGAACTAGTTGCTAGAAACTGAGTTTAGGTAAAGAACTGGGTCTGTTTTCCAGCTGTCAAGCTACAGTTATCTTAGCTGGTAACGTAGTCAGAAATCTGGGGAAGAACAAATTATAATCTACCAGTCATATATTAATTAAAAAATGACAGAGTTCATCTATAGTCCAAACAGTTTCCTGTGGTCTCTGCGGCAGCTTGGGCAGAGTCAGTCTGGCTTTCAAGCCCAGAAGACTCGGGGCTTTTTTGTCTGTGGATAACTCGTGAAATGAGAAACGACTCACTTTGGCTTAGGCAATATGAGGCATTTGACTCTCTAATTCTTTTCCACAGTGTAGACCAAGCCCAGGTGGGCAATAGCAGTGCTTTTCAGTGGTTCTCATACCACAATCTAGGCAATTTCTTGTAGCTGTGTCCATATCTTCTGAAACTTTGTGGGGTAAGCTGTTAGGCTTTGCAAGTCTGTCTGTCCTCATCTCCACAATCAGTGCCAAGGTGAGTTTTCTGTTACAGTTCAGGTGGGAGAAGGAAAAGGCAAGGACAGAGCATGGGTGACTGAGCCCCACCCCCATGAGTGCAGTATCTGCTGAGGCCCCATCTTCCCATATCTGGGTAGCTATATATAAGACACTCCATGCGTCTCAGTCTCCTACCCTATACCTCCTCATATCCCTCTCTCCACAGGAGTCTCATGCCCACCAACACTCAGACAGATGACTTCCTCTAGACCACCTTGGAGAGCAGTTTCAAGTCATCTCAGAATATGATATTTTGTAATAAGTCATGTGGACAGTGTTTTTCACTATTATCATTAAGCTAGTTTTTTGATGGTTTCACAGATACATATATAGTGCATTCTTTCTTTACTGTTGCATTTATTTACATCCCAATGTAAATGTTGCTCCCCTTCTCCATTCCCCCTCCAAGAGTTCTTCATCCCATCCCACTCCCCTTTGCCTCTGAGAGGATGCTCCCCACCCCCTCACCCACCCACCCCCAACTCACCCCCCCATACCTTCCTTCCTGGAAGCCCCATAGGAAGAACAACAGTATATAATGCATTATTGCCCCCCAGCTCCCTACTGGACTGTTTCCAGCATTCTGAGGCATCTGTGTGACACTGAAGTGTGACATTTGCTGTAGCCTGATGGGGTCACCAATGGCACACATCTTCCCCCAAATCTATCCAAAGGAAACAGTTCAGAAGTAAATGTGAGAGCTCTTTCAGTCCCTCCTCCATTCTTCCTGGCATTCTTGTGTAGGCCCAGCATGGATCAACCAGATTTGCAAGTTCCTGCTTACAGTGGCTATGTCTTGCACAGAAGATGGCATTTACAATGCTTCTTCATTGTACCTTTCAGCTCTTACAACCTTTCCATCTCCTCTTTTGCAATGTTCTCAGAGCCTAGGAGAAGATGTCTTATCTAGTGCTGGGCACACACACACACACACACACACACACACACACACACACAAACACACACAAAGATCCCTCATTCTCGGTACCTTGTGCTGCTTACACCTCTCAGCCTTCAATGCAGTTCAGCCAAAGAGAAGCCTGTCTGATTAAAAGCAAGAGTGTTAACTGTCTGTGAGTATAAACACATGTATTTAGAAAGTGTTCCCATGCTTTGTGAACTGGATTAAACCACAGATTTGTGCAAGCTCACACACCACACCACCAGGTCCTAGTACCAACCTCCCATGCCATGGATTTTGAGTGGAACTATGGAATCACATATGGAACCTCTCTGGTGAAGTATACCTCCAAGCCAATCAGGAACCATGCTGGTTACCCCCAAAACATCTGTATACCTCCAATTCAATCAGGGAGCAGCTGGTTACCTCCATAACATCCATGCCAATATTGAGCCTTTCCTAGAAGATTGATATCATAGTTGCATTCACATCTGGGTAAAACTTTTCTCCCCCAACAGTCTATCTAGTGTTTTCTGACACCACAAAAGGTATCAGGCAGGAAGGAGGCTTCCAACACAGCTACATCCTGATGGTTCTGTATCATGTGACTCTACGTGTCATGTCTTCAGCAATCAGGTGCTACCACCTAGTTCTGACAGGCAGCCAAGGACAAGAACCTGTGTTGTTTCTTGAGCCAATAGGGACTCCATGATCAAGAGATCAGGGCATGAATGTTTTGCAACCTACTTTTAGTAAGAGCTTAACCTCTGCTCTAGCCTACTACTCAACAGAGGTAGTGGAAGAGAAAAGTTCTTAGGGTATGGGGGAAGTAGACCTGTTCAACAATAGTTCTTTGGGTGCAAGCTTGATCTTCTTTGGCAGCAATCCAGTCCCCTAGCAAACACCAAATATGACTCAGCAGTTGCAATCCAGTCCTCTCGGGAGGCAGATACCAGGCACAAACCAGCACCTACAGTCCAGTCCTTTCTGCAGGCAGACACCAATCAGGTGTAGTTCAATCCTGAAGAAATGGCCTCACCAACTGGCCTGAAGCAAGGCCACAGAAACAGCAAGCTGCTGCAGGAACCTCACAAGCAGTTCTTGGGCAAGTTTCTCTCAATTGCAGCATTACCACAAGTTGAGCTCAATATGTATGTAAGGTGAACCAATGATGCATGTCTTTAGTGAAGAATATCAAGGCAGAGCAAAACAAACCAAAGCTCAGTGCTTGTCTTCCACTGTCTGTGGGGTCAAATTTATATTCCTTCATCAAGCCTCCTTTCACGTGTCTGCTATACCCAAACATCCTTTTACCCATGTCTGCTTAAGGAAAACAGTCTTTCATGTGTTTGCTTTAGCAAGACATCCTTTCACCTGTGTGCCCCAGCAGAACATCATTTGGCATGACTGACTTTCCAAAGAGACTGGAAGTTTCCACTTCATCTTGGCACTGGAGATTTTGTTCAATAACCTATAACTTCAAAAGGGAGCTTTTGCTAACCATGTAGGGTATTGCCCTTCAAACTTTTAACTTTGTTTACAAGATTGTTGGTTTATATAGAGCTTTTTCCCTTTTCTCTCTCAGTTTTATTTTTTTTAAATGTACAAAACATGATGGTCATATTAATTCACTCATGTAACTCCTTCTAGATCCATCACCCTTTCCCCAGTGGGTGACTAGCTAGAAACAGTCTTTTTCTGGACACAACAGGGCACTTGCAAGCATAAATTCACAACAGTTGAGGCAGATGCACAAGATCAGCACAAGGTGGAGACAAAATCCCAACGTGGAGAGGGTCAACATGAAGTCCCACCCATAGCTAAGAAGATATTGTCAATGGATAGTTGTTATGAGAAGGGATACTCTTGGTGGCTTGGGCATATGGCTTTTTCATACCCCCTTACCCTCAGATCTGCCCCCTCATTTTCTCTATCTCCCCACCCCTTTCCTTCTTAAACCTGTCTCTGACTAGTATTCCCCTGTTATTTTTTTAATACATTCACATATATAAACAAACAAATACATAAATACAACCTTCTCAGTGTCTTTAGTGTTGAGTGCATGTCTCCAGGGCTGACCACCTGGTATTGAATAACCAGTTAGGGGACACATCTCTTGAAGAGGCAAGTTTTCCACCTTCCAGCATCTGTCATCAGTTGCTTGTAGCTCTTTATCTAGGGCTTGGGCCCATATCATTGAGCTCTCATGTGTTCAGCTTCCATCAGATCTATAAGACATGGCCTCACAGCAGTCTTGCTGAAGCCCTAACACTCTTACAATCTATCCACTCTGACTTCTGTACCTTGGGGAGGAACTAGAGCCATGGCCTCCTTGGTCAGGCTTTTGCTTTTTGATTGCCTCCACTCTTCCCCTATACTCCCCGGTCTTTGTCATACTAGGAGCCTGGGGTACAGCTCCTTCAACCAGGCAAATGCCATGGGGAGGAAATAAAATCAATGACTATTCCTTGAGAGGGTGCTCTGTTCTATGATGTCATCAGTACCGCATCTAGTGTTTCCTCTCCTCAGGGGCCACCAAAGTTTACTACCTACCCTTACAGGGGAGACAACACGTGTGCTCTATAGCATGTCACAGCAGATTCTCTTAAACTAGGAGGGGAAGGGGGGAAGGAGGAGGAATCACTGGGTGGCACCCTGTGCCCAAGGCTTAGTGGATGAGGTCAGACACATACTGCCTATCTACCCACACATGCTGGCATATTCCTTTACATCAGAAAGCCATGCTGGTCTCTTTTTTTTTTTTTTAACTACATTTCAACATAGGACAGGATTCAAGGATATCAGCAGCATCAACCACCTGCAGGTCAAGAGGGCACTGCCTGTGGCTCAGAGCCAACTCTATGCCTACAATTATTAGCTACTGGCTACAATCACAGAAAGAGTGTTCATTCCATCATGACCTGGATGGCACAAAAAAAAATTATCCCACACTGTGAGCTATCAGTCTTACTTGGGGGAGCTGCCCTTTCCAATCACAATTCCGTTAGAGTAAGCTGTACCCTCTGTGCACACAGAAGCCTAGACAAAGAGGGAAAGACCTTTGAGGGCAACCTGTCACTGGTCTAACCTGTTCTTGGTTGTGGCCTATTGGGAGTGTAGTGATGGTGTGGATTCCCCCTGCCTGGTCAGAATGTCAAACAAACTCCTATAACAACATTGATCAGAGAGAACTTCACCTCAAAAGCCATCGGTTGCAGGGCTGGAGGGGTGGCCAGTATGTTTGAAATGACTTTAGCACAGGAATCCCATGTGTCTTCAGAAGACTTAGAAGTAAGAGTCTCGGGGAAAGTTTGCAGAGAAAGTTGGAGTGTGTGGGTTATAGCATATGATGACGAAACTGAAACTGAAACTGAAGAAAATGACACAGGACACCCAAATGCTGAGATCTTACTACAGCTGCAGCAAAAGGTAACACTGGAGGTGGCCATGATGATGACAAGTGTGGCTTTACACTGAAGAACTGTGGATGTCTTGGTGCTGAGGACATGGCTCAGAAGGAAACATGCTTGCTGCACAAGCCGAGGACCTAGGCTTGGATCCCCATCGTCCATGCAAAAATTAGGATGGTTGTGAGAGATTGCAACCCCAGGGCCAGGATGGAGCAGAGGACAACAGAGCCTGGATGTGTCACTCCCAGCTAGATAGGCAAAATGAAGATCTTAAGTTACGTGGGAGATAATATTAGATTGAAGGCAACAGCAAAACATCCAAAGTTGGCTGTGGTCTCCACATGTGTATGGACACACACTCGTGTACAATGGTGAACAGAGCACACACAACAGCAGCAATAGGCATGTTTTCTGATGTGGTAAGTAATGTGATATTCAAATAACTGGGGTAGTTTCATGTTTGTATGCTTGCAAAGAACCTCAGGTACACATCCATGTTCAGTGTGTGTGAAGTGGCTGGAGAACATGGCTTATGGTGAACATGTCAGCCATTGCTGGAGGATTAAAAAAAGAAAAAAGAAAAAAGAAAAAAGAAAAAAGAAAAAAGAAAAAAGAAAAAAAAACCACTTTGGATTATAAGAGTCAAATACTTCATTAGTTCCCTATACCACAGCCATGTTCCTGAAGGCTCTGGGGCCATTATGTATCTCTCTCTCTCACACACACACACACACACACAGAGAGAGAGAGAGAGAGAGACAGAGACAGAGACAGAGACAGAAACAGAGAGACAGAGAGAGACAGAGACAGAGACAGAGACAGAAACAGAGAGACAGAGAGAGACAGAGACAGAGAGAGAAAGAGAGAGAGAGAATCCAGCTCAGAATTATGAAACTGTACTTCCTCTCAAGAAATCTAGATATAAATGTATGGGCAAAGTGTGTGTGTGTGTGTGTGTGTGTGTGTGTGTGTGTGTGTGTGTGTAAAAATATATGGGTGTGCATATGTGTACGAAAGAGGTGAAAGTAAAAATGGGATCATGAGAGAGGAGGGAAAGATCTCAACATGTGGGATGTGACCCTTTCACACTGATCACCAAAGGGCATTGGAAAACACAGATATTTACATTATGATTCATAATAGTAGCAAAATTACAGTTACGAAGTAGCAACAAAAATGAAGTTATGGGGGGGGGGAGATCACAGCACGAGGAACTGTATTAAAGGGTCACGGCATTGAGAAAGTTGAGAACCACTGGCCTAAGGAGGACTGTAATGATCCATGTGCCATGAAAGAAGGAAGGATGTCATGACAGGAGGGGGGGGGGAACCAGAGATGGGGTGGGAGAGACAGGGGAGGGCAATGGGACAGGGAATAAAAAAGAATCACATATAATGATAGATGAAAGCTGCCCCTTTGCATGCTGACTTTAAAATAATTTTAAAGGGCTGGGTGTAATGATGCATGCATTTAAGTCCAGCACTTGGTAGTTATTGACAGGTAGTTCACTGTGAGTTTGAGGCTAGCTTGGCCTACATAGTGAGTTTCAGGACAACCAGGACTATATAGAGAGACCCTGCCTCAAACAAACAAACAAACAAATAATTAAAATAACTTCAAAACTGCAGAACATGACAGCCACTGTGCACCTTCTAAATTTCCACTTACATTCATCATTAAGTTGTCTCTGCAGGAGAAACAGGCTGGTCTGACAAGCCGGCCTCAGGTTCTCATCTGAACAGTGCTGTTTAGTTAGTTAGTATTTTTCCTAAGAAAAACTGGAAACTGGAGACTTCAGTAAAAGAAATTTCTGTAGGGGTTTGCATGCCCCTTTTGCTCCAGCTGCAGGGTATTTCTACTCCCTCTCCCTCTCCCTCTCTCCCTCTCCCTCTCCCTCTCCCTATCCCTCTCTTTTTCTCCCTCCCCCCTTTTCTCTCCCTCTCCTTCTCTCTCTCTCTCCCTCTTCTTCTCTCTCTCCTTCTCCCCTCTCCCTCTCCCTCTCTTTCTCTCCCTCTCCTTCTCCCTCTCCTTCTCTCTCTCCCTCTTCTCCTTCTCTCCCTCTTCCTCTCTCTCTCTTACCCTCCTCCTCCCCCTCCTCTCTCTCCCTCCCTCCCCTCTCAGAAGAGGTCTCTCTACATAGTCCTGGCTGTCCTGGAACTCTTTAGGGTGTCCAGGCTGGAATCAAACTCACAAAGATCTGCCTGCCCCTGCCTGGAATTAAAGTGCTGGGATTAAAGATGTGCCCCACCACCCTCAGCCCTTAGTTTCTAAACTACTGAGAAAGTATACAAACGGTGTCTCTTCTTGCTATAATTACTTTTACTTCATTGTTTCTGCTTTAAAATGCTTAAGGCCAGGCTGGGCAGGGTCTGCTCAGCAGCAGAGGGTGGTGAGTTTAGTTCCTAGGGCTCAGCTCACTCCAGGCAACAACAAACCTAAACTCAAAGAGCAAACAACAGTTAATTGATTGTTTCAAATTTCCCTCCAGAGTCTTCCATAGCTTTACTCACTTCCAGTCAGTTATTAATAGGAAACATGCATCATTTGTTTTTATAGTTGTAAAGGGAATTTTCCCAAGTCCTGTGTGAGCATGCACAGATACCTGAGTGGGAAGCTGGAATCTTGTTATGGGGAGCAGGTAATAAAACCCCGGTTGAGATACCTGCCTGTCCTGCCTGTCCTTGTTGATGAGAGGTTCACTTGCATTCCAGACTCCTATCCAAAACATTAAGAAAAAAACCTTCCTGCTTATTGTAGAGAATGCAGTAGGGATAGCTGTGAAGGAGGGCTTTGATGATTTCAGGGAGGAGCATTTGAATCAGGGCTGCCTGAGCCCAAAGCATTCTGAGCACCTCTGTGTTTCTCAGCTTCTCTGTACAGGGACCAGCAGCCCTCCAGCCAGCCCAGCCACTTTCAGGATCCCCTTTCAGCCTCTTAGGATCCCCCTCCATCTGAAGTCCCAGTGATACCCTCCTTGGATTCCTGAGGTGGGTGGATCTAGTAAGAGGAGCTCATCTGGCTTTGAATCTTCAAAGTAAACTCAGAAGTCTCAAGCAGAGGGAAGATGTTGCTGTCCAGGAACCTCAGAGCCCTAGCTGCGATCCACCTGTGGATAGTGTACCTGCTCCTGGAGGACTTACTGGGCTCCTGCGCAGGTGAGCACTGAACAGGAAGAGGGACCTTGCTGTGTCTCTGTGCTGTTGAGTGTAGCAAGAGCAAACTTGGTGTGTATGTATGTGTGTGTGTGTCTTTGTGTGTGTGTGTTTGGTGTGTGTGTGTGGTGTATGTGTCTGTGTTTCTCTATGTCTATGTATGTCTCTGGGTTTGTGTGTGTGTGTGTGTGTATATATATATATATATATATATATATATATATATATATATGTCTGTATGTGTTGTGTATATGTGTTTCTATGTGTCTATGTCTCTTTTTGTATGTCTGTGTTATATACGTGTGTGTGTTTCTGTGTATATTTCTGTGTGATATGTGTTTGTGTGTGTCTCTGTATGTTTCTGTATGTGCCTGTGTGTGGTATAGGTGTGTGTGTATATCTGTGTTTGTCTGTATGTGTTGTATGTGTGTTGTGTGTGTGATGTGTGTTTCTGTGTGTATGTCTGTGTGTGTTGTGTGTGTGTGTTTCTATGTGTCTGTGTATTGCTTGTGTGTATTATCTACTTAAGTGTCTAGAAAAATGCATCTCTGCTAGCCATCTGGAGAAACTTCTGTGTCTAAAGGACACTCTGACTTTGGGAGGAAGTGTCCTTGGCTGTCCTAGTATAGTAGTATAACCATAGACTCCTGTGAACTTGGTGGGGCAGGATGATTGATGGTTATCCAGAGCTGGTGGTCTCAAGCTTTCACTGAGTTCAGGAATCATATGCTACACAGGGATACTATGTTTCCATGGCAACAAGAAGAAATCCAGTGTCTGTGAGAAGGTACAAGGAAAGGTGCATTGAGTGTTCAGCTTGGTAGCAGGCATGGTTGAGGGTTTTCAGAGTCCAAATCCTGAGACAATACAGAGAACGCAATGATCATCTTAGGGACTCCTTATAGCCTGAGGTCTGGGTATAAAATCTTGAGGGTCTTTAGAGAAAGTGAGTGTGGTAGTGGTAGCAAGGCTGTGTGTTTGACCTGAAGCCGAGTGAATCAGCATCTCCAACAGGAAGATGCAGAGTGGGAGGATGGGTGATGAGAAAGAAAGAAGACAAACAATAGCTGGAACCAGGAGGTCTTACATAACTGATCCTTGTGCCAAGCAAGCTTTTTGAAGTGCTGCATCATATATACCAAGCACAGATGGGACAACAACCAAGGGAAACAACAGTGTTGGCAAAGAGCATGGAAATCTCAGACCCAGATGACATAAGACATGAACCACACTCCATGTAGGAGTCTGGTTCCCAGAGACTGCAACCTTGACTCTTTCATGGGTGTATCTCCAGGCTCAGACCAGCCTTGCCAAATCTGACCCTGAACAAGAATACATAACCAAAATCCTTTTTTGTTTGTTTGTTTGTCTTTATTTTCCTTTCATAGAAGCCAGGTATTTTAAAATAAACCTTGATTTGACATACATTAAAGCCAAGTTTTTTGGAATTATTGATATTAGACCTCAGAAACTTTAATATCATATTATCTTTGTCTTCTCACAATTTTTGTATACTTTAAACATGCTCAGGCCTTTATGACTCATAAGAAGTTTTTATTTATCTATTTTTTAAACAAATCAATCTTAACCTTTATATATAAATTCTTATTTATTAAAATAATATTTTTATAACTTTTATTAAAGCAGTTTTATCTTTTATCCTTATTTTTACCATTGAATGCCTTATAGTAATATTAGTATATTTTCACATTTAAACTTTAAGGTAGAAATTCAATGTTTATTTAGTAGTTGATTAACCTTGAAGATGAGGTAGAAGCCCTGTGTTGTACCTTTAAAACCTCATTTGATGACTAGTTTGTATTTAAAGAGATACTAGAGGTCAAAAATAACTTTTTTAAAAAATGATCACATATAGATATATCATGTTTAAAGGCACAGACACCAGTTAGTTTCATCTAAAGCAACTTTTCACTGGGAAAGTGTGCCCTGGAGTAGAAGTAATCACCTCTTTTAGACCCTGCAGAGCAACCTCAGTGGCTCTTCAATAGCAGCAGCAATAAATGTCATTTGATTTTGTTGTTGTCAAATTCAAAGACTTAACTCTCTTTGTTAGTATTATTAATCCTGAAGATGCAAGAAAAAAAGATCACTGATCCAAATCCTCACAGCCAAATTAATTAAAGCAAGCTTTTCTATTTGTGAACATGGGCTCTCCCTTCCTAAAGGCATGGTTCAATAGATCAAGCTTGGACATGAGTAAAATAAGGGTTTTTATAGTTCAGGAGGTATGGCCTTCATAGACTCATATGTTTGAACAAGTCTAGGGGGGCCAAGGAGTGGAATGTGATGGTTTGTACATGCTTGGGCCAGGGAGTGGCACTATTAGGAGGTGGTGTTGGAGTAAGTATGTCACAGTGGGCATGGCTACCCTAGTCCTAGCTACCTGGAAATCAGTGTTCTGCTAGCAGCCTTCAGATGAAGATTTAGAACTCTCAGCTCCTCAAAACATTAAAATAACAACATAAACATATTTTTAGCTCAGGGAAGCTGTACCCAGGATTATAGTCAAGAAAGCCATGGTTTTTAAGAAATGAAGACTAGAGGCTCTTCTAACAACAGGAACCATTTTCTTTCTTATCCCTGTCAGGCGGACAAATGGCTATCTGTGATGCTTATCAGCATACCAAAGCCCATGCTGGCCTCCAGGCTTCCTCAGTATTATGAGTGCCTATTACACATTTCAGAGTCCATGCTAGCATCCCAGATCTTCTCAGCTCTTCTCAGTTCTGTCCCTATCCTAAACTCCTCAAGCTCGGGGCCTTCCCTCCCAGCTACTCATTCTCCTTATAACCCTACTATTTTGACTTTGCATCCTCTTTTGCCCACATCCTCTTTGTCTTCAGCTCTCTGGCCCCTCATCCCCCCTCTTTCTGCTCTCCACTACTCTCCCTCTCTCTATGCATCCCCCTTTCTGCTCTGCTTCTCTCATAGCCAAGTTCAGTCTGTTGGCCATGTTCAGTCTACTCTCCATCTCCCTATTCTGGCTGTTGACTCTCAAATATCTATAATAAAAACCTTCCCCATTAACCATACCATGGAACAGTCATGTTGACAGTTTGTGCATCTGGTGCCAAAACTGAGGATGGGTTTCAATGTGCCCTTTTCCAAGGGGCTTGACCTCTCCTAACTGGAACCAAACTGCTGATTTAATTCTTCTAAAGTATGGATCAGTTGTTTTTGAAGGCTTCTGACATCCACCATATTAGACTATAAATTCTCTAATTGGCCTATTTAGCGGGTGCTCCCCTCCAGCAGCTCTCTCCTGGTACTTGAGTGTCACTTCAGAGTTACCTGTTATGTTTCTGTCTCCTGTTCCTTCTTCCTCAGCTCCCTCATGGAGCTTGCTCTGTCTCGATAAAAATCACAGTGGTGTGCTAAGCAACTTCTCTCATCCTACTGGGCCCCTGTAGAGTGGAAAATGATGCCTCTCCTTTGTGTTTTGGGACATTTCTCTCTGATAAAGTCTCTTAGTCCACTTGGGGGACATCCTGGATTGAAATTCCTGTCACCAGAACACTTACCCTTCTCTCTCCCATCTTTGATCTCCCTCCCAACATGCCTCAGGTTTTTATGGAGCTTATTGGAATCGTCCCTCTGGCTGAGTTGCTGTTTATGACCTTTCTTACCTCCTTTTAGCTGATGGACTTGGGAGGATGCTGGAATGAAAATGTGTATCTTAATCAGGGTTTGTATTCCTTCACAAAACGTCATGACCAAGAAGCAAGTTGGGGAGGAAAAGGTTTATTCCGCTTATACTTCCACTTTGTTGTTCATCACCAAAGGAAGTCAGGAAAGGAACTTACACAGGGCAGGAACTTGGAGGCAGGAGCTGATACAGAGGCCATGGAGGGGTGCTGCTTACTGCATTGCTTACCCTGACTTGCTCAGCTTTCTTCTTCTTTTTTTTACTTTTTTTAATTTTAATTAAGTATTTTCTTCATTTACATTTCCAATGCTACCCCCAAATCCCCCATACCCACCCCTCACTCCTCTATCCCCCAACTCCCTTACCCCCCCCCCACTCCCACTTCTTGGCCCTGGCGTTCCCCTGTACTGAGGCATATAAAGTTTGCAAGACCAATGGGCCTTTCTTTCCACTGATTGCCGACTAGGCCATCTTCTGATACATATGCAGCTAGAGACAAAAGCTCCAGGGGGTACTGGTTAGTTCATATTGTTGTTCCACCTATAGGGTTGTAGACCCCTTTAGCTCCTTGGGTACTTTCTCTATAGCTGTCTCTTGTGAGGCTATGCTGGGGCCTAGCAAACACAGAAGTGGATGCTCACAGTCAGCTATTGGATGGATCACAGGGCCCTCAGCTTGCTTTCTTATAGAGCCCAGGACTACCACCCAGGGATGGTACCACCCCAATGAGCTGGACCCTCCCCTCTTGATCACTGGATCTCATAGAGGCATTTCCTCAAGGGAAGCTCCTTTCTCTATGATAAGTCGAGCTGTGTCAAGTTGACACACAAAACCAGCCAGTACGTGTGTGTGTGTGTGTGTGTGTGTGTGTGTGTGTGTGTGTGTGTGTAGCAGAAGATAAAGTTAAGTGGGTTAGGGAGAAAAAAGGTCTTAGGTGTACATTTGAAATTTTTAGGCCCATGATCTTGGTAGTTTAAGATGGAGAATCCCAAAACCAGGGAAAGAAGAGATTCCACCCTCAGTAACAAGCAGGTAGGGAAACAGGATATTGATTGACAGGTATTTATCTGGAGTCCTTTTGACCCATGAGAGGTAAATTCAAGTTGATTCTCTGAAGCTTACAAGAATTTATTAAGCTTACAAAATAGATAACTTTTAGACACATTAGCATTACCACTGCAATCTGTACTAAAACCCACATATTCACACCTTTGTGTCAT
This sequence comes from Mus caroli, assembly GCF_978045245.1. NCBI lineage: Eukaryota > Metazoa > Chordata > Mammalia > Rodentia > Muridae > Mus > Mus caroli. The sequence continues at coordinate 125,640,753 of NW_028227263.1, read as the reverse complement.
CGTAGAGTTTAGAAAACACTTTTGGGTTAAGAGAAAGTGAACACATTTTAAGGCAATCTCAGGGAAGACAGAAACCTTCTGTGGAGCAGAAGGGACAAAAGCTCCATTGATCTTGATCATTAGTGTGACTACAAACCAGGAAAGAGGGATTCCTTCCCTCTATCCAGAAGGCAGGGTGTATATAAAACTAGTACACTGAGAAGTCCCTTTTAGGTATATATTTAAAAACAACCAAAGTAAATTTAAAATCTTGAGTTTGTGACTATACTAGTGAATCATAAAGTTGAAGGTTTTTAGCAGAGTTAGACTAATACCTTATCAGAGCTCCATTGATAAATGTTAAAACTCTGAACTTTTGAAGTCTTAATACAACAGCAGCATAGCAAGGAGAAGAAATCTGAGCATTTTTTTTATTTCTTTTATATACCTTAAATCACTTTCTTATCACCATTTAAGCTTTCACATCCTCCAACCTTTATAACCTACACCGACCAACCTTAAATACGTTCTTAAACCCTAAAACACTTTCTTAGCTCCTTTCAACTTAAGCTTCTGTATCCTCAGATCTTACACAAACTTTATACATTTTTCCTAATTATTTACCATGAGACACAGGTGGTTGATTACACAGGGTGCAACCACTGTAAAATGAGTTTCTTTAGATGTGAAGCTCCTTATACAATTCATATTGCAACCTTATATTTTTCATAGTTAAGAAATTATATATTTTTGAACTCATGCTTTTAGAGTTTTTTTCCCACAACCTTAAGGGCTGTCCTGAAGGTCCCAGCATTTGCTGTTTTGCTGAGACATTATCTTTACCTTCACCTCATGAACTCATGCTGTCTCAGATTATCATGGAGTTATTAACCTTAACAGGGAGGACATTCCTTGGAGGAATGTGAAAATATATAATTATTATACAAACAAGCCTTATGCCCAAGGCAGCTATTGACACTCATGGAGGCCCATGTCCTCTGGCCCTGTCTCAGGGGTAGGAACCATGTCATTCTGTTCCCACCAAGGCCATGCCAGACTCAGTAATCTACCTATGACACACTGAGGCATAGAGTAGTCTAGTTTCAGTCTTTCAAGTTAGAACTGATCATGGGAACCCATGAACCTGTCTCCTCAGAACCCCACACTCTGCGCTATAACCTCATGGCCTTGTCTCGGGAGGTGCCTGGGTTGCCCCAGTTCCTGACCCTGAGATACTTTGATGATGAGCCCTTCCTGCCCTATAAGAAAAGCAGCAGCAGAACAGACTCCCAGGAACCCAGGATCAAAAACCATTTGAGAGCTGAGATCTGGGCAAGAGAGACTGGGGATCTTCAGGAAGAAGAGGAGCAACTCAAAGGGATGCTAGCTGAGGTCACAGCCCAGAACGGCCAGGATATGGGTGAGTAGATGGAGCTCAGTGCATACAGATCCAGCACTGGTTCCTAAAGTCAGGGTGGGGGAAAGGTATGGCCAAGCTGATTGAACAAACTAGTGGTCTTTCCCTAAGAAGCACAAGATTCCCATACTTTGGTGGATCACAGGATCTACCCTCCTTGCCCTCAGCCCCACTGAGAAATTAAGTCCAGAGACAAAAAGATAACAGGTCATTGCCTGGGTGGGACAGTTGTTCACACCCTCCAGGCAACCTTCGGCTGTGAGCTTCAAAGAAACGGAAGCATTAGAGGCTTCTGGAAACTGGGCTATGATGGGCAGAACCTCCTCACCTTTGACCAGAAGACTCTCACGTGGACAGTGGATGGACCCTCCACCCAGCAAAACAAGATGTTCTGGAAGACACGTGCACCCAGAGCTGATCTAGTTAAGACATTCTTGGATGACATATGTCCTGCTCGGCTCCAGAGATACCTCCCTTCCTTGAGAAATGGTCTGCTGGATACAGGTACTGACTGTCACCAGAGTTGGTTCCCAGAACCCAGGGGAACATTCCTGTGGCTAAGTGGCTCCTTCCATGGGATTTGTGGGGGGGTTGGGTTCTCATTTGTGTGTACAATGGTGGTAGAGCCTAAGGTAATGCCTGGAAGTTGGGACACAGAGTCTCTTCTTAGTTTCCTCAGACCAGAAAGGAGGGGTTCCCATATGTTGCCTGGATCTCAGACACAAGGGCCTCACATACAGAATAAAGAGCACTCCCTTCTATCCAACAACCCCCTGTTCTAGGATAGAGATTGTCCTGGAGGAGGGGAGAGCACTGGGTGGGACTGGGTGGGTTCAGAGCCATCCTCACTAGGAGCTAAAATAGGCGAGGAAGATGCAACCCTGGAGCTGTGCTACAGATCAAACACAAGCTACCCCATATCACATAACCTGGTCAAGGTCCTCTTACTGTTACTCAACTCTCACTTTGAAAAGGTCAACCTGGGGCTGGAGAGATCACTCTGCAGGTAAGAGCTCTGGTTGCTCTTGCAGAGGACCCATGTTGAATTCCCAGCACCCAGGTGGTGGCTTAAAACCATTTGTAACTACAGTTCCAGGAGATTCAGTGCCCTCTGTTAACTTCCATGGGCACTAGGTATACACATGGTACACACAATTCATGCAGGCGAAGTAGTCATACACATAAAACAAAGAAAATAAATATAAAATATTTAAAAGGTTATGTTTTCTTTTTAAATGGCTTTGTCTTTTAAAACAGAGTCTCATAATGCCCATCATTCACACACACCCATCCCCGACCTCTACTTTCCTAGTGCTATAATGATAGGCATGTATCACCGATTCTGGGATCTGAAAGGTGAAGTTTAAAGCTTTGGCCAAGTGACAGAAAATGAAAGGTTGCCCAGAGAAATCTGTGGAGGAAGAAAGACAAGAGGCAGACACTGGTCATCAGTCCTGGGTCAATTCCAGAATCAGGGCTACAGTCAGTTGACTCTACTTTGGGAGTCCCTCAATTGTCCCTTAAGGCTTGTAGAGCTGGCTTTAAAATAGAAATAAGAACATCCCACCCAGGTCAGATTTGTAGCCCCTGTAATGCTGAGCCCCTGACCTCTCAGTACCTGGTGCTCCCTGTGCCTGAATGAGGAACTGTTGACCCCTGAGAGCAGGGACATCGTGTTCTTTCACCGAGGAACTCAGGGACTGACCCTAAAGAACATCAGGATCCAGTGGAACTGAGTCTCCATCTCCCACAATCCTACAGCCACTGGGAGCCTCTAGGGAGGGTAGATTGGAGGCAAATATCAACAGGGAGGTTCTTCTGGACCATCCACCATGCTGAGATAGAAGGATCTTCACCTTCACTGACTCACTTTACCTTCTCCCAGGTTCCCCAGAGGTGATTGTAACCTTCAGGAACTATCCAGTGGGCAGGATCACACTGACATGCCGGGCTTTTGGTCTGTATACACGTGTGGCCACCCTGACCTGGCTCCAGCATAGGAAGCCAGTACAGCAGAAAACCTTTGGATCTGAAACTGTCCTACCCAGTGGGGATGGCACCTACCAGGCCTGGGTGTCCATTCGGGTACTTCCTGGACAGGAACCACAGTTCAGCTGCAACTTGAAGCACGGCAACCACAACATCAATAAACCTGCTGCCACTGAGGCCCCCGTCTATGGTGAGAGAAGAGAACAACTTCCCACCTCAGGTGTGGGAAGCAGGGTCAGGAAAAGCCTGTGGAGTGCAATGACTACAGCTGTCATGGTGATCTCCTGGACATCAAGCCAGAAAACTGATGGGGCCTCTGCTCTGGTTCTGCTCTGCTGGCTTCTGCTCTTTTCTACAGAGCAGCAAGAACATGCAGGAGGACTGCAAGAGACCAGGTGAATATTCCTGCAGGCTGTAGCAGAAGGTGACAGGAGTGGTGAGAGGCCTTTGCTTCTTTTTATAAATTGTACAGGTAGAAAGGTAGTCACACAACCACCATTTTACCACACTGGTGAATGGAGGGCCCTAAGGAGTTACCATACCATACCCTAACCTGCACTGCTGTTGGGAGGCACCGCCCCCTGGTGGAAGTGCAGTGTTACTTCCGATGTGTTCTTATATATATTATGAAATACAGGGTCAAAGAAGCAGGCTAGACACCCACAACAAAGTACAAGTTGTGGCAAACTACACATGCCCCTGTCTCTTCACCAAATACATAGAAAACAAACAGCCAAACAAGACAGAGGAAAAACTGAGAGTCCAAGAGATGATCGAGAGTCATTTTACCAGATGATGATAACTATTCCAGCTTTTTCTTGATTTAAACACAGAAATTTCTCCTCAAAAGATATCCATGAAGCATCTGGGGGAGATATTGTGTGTGTGTGTGTGTGTACGTACACATATACATACATATCTGTGTGTGTGTGTGTGTGTGTGTGTGTGTGTGTGTGTGTGTGTATGTATGTATATGTTGCGGCCCGCCCGCGGTCCACAACACGAACGGTTCACTGAGAATGGCAGTTCAGGCCTAAAGAGAGGAAACTAGACGGGGCGGAAGAAACAATGGAGTCAAGACAACATTCGGATCAAGACTCAATTTAATATTTCCAGACACTCAGTTTATAAAGGAAGGGGGAGGGAACCCAATTTCCCGCCAAGTAACTCAGGGTCCAGTAGCAGGACGAACACGTGTGTGCCTCCAGGCAGCAGAGAGCAGGTTCCAGCAGTGGGCGTGGCAGGACGAATGAGCCGGTAGCTCCACCCTTGAGCAGGCAGGTTCCAGGCTGGGGGGAAGGGAGGCCACATTTCCCCCCATTAGATAACAAAACAAAAATAAAAAAGGGGGTGGCCTGTGGCAGAAAAATTATCTATGTTCAATAGTTCTGCCTGAGTTCCTAGGGCTAAAGAAAAAACCTATTTCCGTGGGATTCCCTAACTATTCTAATGGTAAACTGTATCTGGCTGAGACTGTCTTAAAAGCACTGACTGAAATACCAGCACTGGGCTGTAGGCTCTGACTTTATAATGCTAATTAGTGCTGAATAGGTAGCTACCTGTTTGCCTTTTAAGTAGGGCGTTGGAACCCTGGCTGAGTTTAGCTAAACAATTTTAGAATAACACTGAACTGATAATTATCCACAATTTTGGGTGACAGGCAGGGGAACAGTGAGAAGAGATTAAGACTGGCTGGCTCCTAGTACAAGGCCAATTGGCTTTTTTATTTTTTTTTGGGTGGGAGGCAGTGAAGGGCCTGCTCTTACAACAGCAAGGTCTCCAATCTCTCTCCCCCCTATTAATTAAGTTTAAATAGGCAATGCTTAACAGAGGTGATCAAATGATTTTCTCATCCGTAGATGAGTGGGCCTTAACCTTGACTTGGGTGGACATTGGCCTGATTCCTCCCGTGAGCATTGTAACGACTCACATCTGTGGCTCTTGGTATCTTTTGGGGAGGGGAGGCAGAGCCTTAAGTATTTTTAGTTTTTAGCTGGAGTCAGATACCAACCTCTTTCAAATCAGGTGTGTCGCACAGGGAACTCAGAAACGGTCAAACTGGACCTTCCCTCCGCAGTAATCTCCTGCGCCAAGCGGTGCCCATACCGTATTCATATGATTATGAATCAGTATTGCAATTCTGAGTTATTGCGAGGTCTCTATGTGAGACTTGTCAACCTCAGATTTAGCAAGGCCTAGACAAGAATTATGTCAGTATTAACACCATTAATTTTGGTTAAACTAGGAGCTGAAAGTCTTTCCTCTTCATCCCTGTTATTCCCAGTAGCCTGAGGAACTAAGGACACCTTGCAGTAACAGCAAGGGTGAAAAGCCAGAGGCCAGCTAAGGGACTAAGCCTATATCTATCAAAATAAGAACTAATCTTTGTAAATATATATGAAATTTCTACTTCCCTAGCTCTCCTGGTAAATCTAAATCTTATCTTAGACTGAAAAGCCACATGCTGGGATGTCCCTGGAAGGGAGATTAGCAGAACCACCTGTTTGCTCTTAGGGGCGGGGCGGAGAACCGGAGAATGTAGATTGACCTGCTTGAGAGAAGGAAGAATACTAAACAATGAGAGTGTAGCAATGTAAATTTTCTGTTTGGAGAAGTCAAGGTACTTTATTTAGATGCAAATTGTAAAGCTAAAGTTAATCTCCGGCCTCTTGTAGGGGAATAGGCTCAGAGGAAACAGTGTTTTTTGAGAGCTTCCACTCCCAGCTCAAGAGGAATTTTAGTCTTTAGAATGATACTTACGAGGAGAGACAGAATCTGTGTTTACCTGACGAATTAATCTCTCTGGTAGCCACCGTGCTTCATCTTCATCTCGTGAAAAAACACAAACCGAGCCTCTTCCCCGGATTAGAACTGGATCTGGACCCTTCCATTTATTAGTCAGGGCGTCCTTCCATTTTACCAATGCATAAGAATTAGAAGTAACTGGGTGCCAGTGGCGTTCTGCTGCAGACTGACCTTTAATGTCAGTTTGCAAAAAGTTTAGGACAAATAAGGTAAAGGCGAGGTGAGCCTTTGGTGACTTTGGGGGAAATGCTCTGAATTAACTTTGCTAGGTAATTTAGAATATAGGAATCTCTAATAATTGAACTGAATATTAGACCAGTCTAAGATTGAGTTAGAATGGCTGGTTACACTTAAGAAGAGTGAAAAATCATTATGACTCTATTAAATGACTAATTTTACTAAGTCTGAATATACAGTCTCTGATGTACTATTGCCATAAAGTTAAAAGGCTAGAAGCTAGTCTAAACTGGAAAAATGACAAGCAAGGATGGATCTAAAACATGAATTTAATCTTTTAGTCCTTTTAATCAGGACACTGAGTTAACTTACCTGTCAGCTCAGCACACGAATTACCAATATGTTTCTGTAGAGTTCTGTGGAGAGAACCTGTTTTTCCCTTTCCTAATAAGGTAGCTGTTTTAGGATCAATTTATAAGCCAATAAGTAGATCCTTTTAAGATACTAAAAAGCATTTATTAAATTTGACATTTTAATCTCAAATTTTGAAAATAAAGGTATGTTTTAAATAGTGTGCATGGAAATGCACTAAATAGTATATATGGGGATACAATTTCTCTCTTTTGTCTTTTAAGAGGTTAAAGTTTAAAATTTTACAATATCTAACCTTTTGAATTAATAACTTTTTGGACAAAACATTTTAAATATTTGGCTGTAAAGGGGCAGTGACTAATTGCACTTTCAATTATTCCTCCTAAGGAACGGTTGTAACTAGAAGGCTAGAAAAGTTATTAAGAGTCACACGTGCATAATTTATTTATTTATTAACTAAAAATATGTATAAACAATTGTAAATTTGAGAATTAATAGTATCTGAGGGACGAACAATTTTAAGTAATTATGAGCTCAGAGATATAGCATTGACTATCAATATAAATTAAGGTTTGATTGTTCAGCATTTTAAAACACCATCTACAGCACACAACCAGATTATTTGTGCTGGAATAGGGGCAACTGTGTGTCTTAAGACTCCGCTCCACAGCAGCTAGTTGGGCCCACGTGGCCAACGATTGGCTGGGAGGATGAGAAAAATGACTTTACAATAATGTTTTTTCTGGCCAAAGAATTGTCTTGGGCACAACTAATTTTTAATTACCAATTAACAACAATTATAAAAGCTTTCTTTATTTTTTGTAAAACCTTTTGCAGCAAATCAAAACACCAAATAATAAAAGGATACTGTCTCTGAATCTTTTGGGTGAGAGCAAGGATTTAAGGTAAACTTCCCTTGAGAAGCATTAGTTAATAAAATACTTTCCACTTAGGAAACAATATATACTGAAAGATTAAAACTTTTGGCTTCTTGTAAAGAAGCAGAAACAATAAACATTTTTCTTACATAATGTAAAGCTATATTAGCCATACATAGAGGCAAAATTTTCTAGTGATTACCAGTTTACTAGAAGCAAAAATCTTTGAATTTAAGCATTATTTTAAACATCTGAATAGATCTGTAACACTGTTAAAAAGAAATTTTCTTGAACACAGGGAAAAACTTTTTTAGGCATTGTTTGCAAAACAAAAGAAAGTTCCACAAGCCGCTCTGGGACTGCCCAGAGCCCTGTATTGACTCAAAGGTAAAATACTTTTTAATTTGAGCATCAATCTTAAATTTGCAATCAAACTGCAAGCTGCAGTCAATGGAACAATGGCAGTTTTAACCATAATTTTTAAGTTTTTGTGCAAGGTTAGGATAATACCTACAACTTTGGGAAAGCAAAACCTATGTTTAAAACAATTTATCACTGTTAAAATCAATATTAGAAGCATTACTATCATATTACTAAGTTTGGATATCAATTAATACCTATGAATACCTATTAAAGCAAGCTTTAACGCTTTAATAAAGAGGCATTGCTTTATATCTTATCTTAAATTTTACTATTTAGGATAGGAACCACATTAATCATTATCTAAACTAGAAATATCTTAAGAGACTCAGCCTCTAGGGCTGCCTTAGGCCACGTGTCGGAAGGACTCTAAACTTGAGTTATCAAATTTAACATTAACCATCTGTAGCAATGTAACAATTATTAATTTTAACCAACAACTTATGAGCTGAATGCGAAAACATGCAGAGCACATTTTTAATAAAGAACCAAATGAAGCAGTTAATTTTAGACCAATCAGAGAATATTAATCTTTGTAGCTACAATCATAGAATAAAAAAGGCACTTTACCATTGTCAAACACATTAATCATGAACCATTTATCAGATTCGAAACTAAGAGGCTGTGTACTCGCTGCTTTTTCTTAAAACGAACATTTTTTCCATCAGGGGCCCTCCTGCCATGTGTCTGGTTTTTGGCTGAAACACGTGGCAGCTCTCGGCCTTGCAGATAAAGTTTTTTATACCATTTTTATTATCCAACATAAAACATAGAACATTCATTCATACAGACTGGACACGAACATACATGAATTGAACACGAGAACAGATTGGTGCACCAGACATAAACAAGACACAAAATGGGGCAGAGTACTCCTGCTATTTGGGACAATTTCCTCCCTCATGATGCAGTTTTTATAACTGCGGCAATCCGCCTGTATTAATTTCCTTTTAATAAACCCTTTCCTTTCTCACACCTAACAATGTAGCTTTTTTCTAGCCACGGCCTACCGCCTGTGCCTAGCTCCTCTTAAGCTTCACTGCTGAACCTAAGTGAACCAGCGCTCGGGCTTAACGCTGTCTCAGCTTAGCCCATACCTTCTCCGGTATGAATTTCCTTTATCCTTAAGCAACTCCTGAAAACTAAACACAATCGCCTGATCCATGATTTTGAACCCTTCTTTCTTCCACCTAAGCAGTTTTCTAAAAAACTGCGGCACACCGCCTGTCTCCGTATCTAGTTCCGATTTACGAACTGCTGACCCCAAGCAGAACCAGTGTTGAGTCAGCACTGCTTCAAACTTGTTCGTATCCTACCGCATCCCCAGCAACACTCTACAAAACTGAATTTTTTTAGGCTAGCGCTAGCATGTGTACCTGTCCGTTGCTCCGATGCTCCTCCTATACGAAGATTCTTTTCTTTCTTGTGGAGCTCCACACAGCAGTCGTTTCTCTTAACATCTCTCTGCCATTCTTCAGGTCCCAGTTCTGGCGCCAACTGTTGCGGCCCGCCCGTGGTCCACAACACGAACGGTTCACTGAGAATGGCAGTTCAGGCTGAAAGAGAGGAAACTAGACGGGGCGGAAGAAACAATGGAGTCAAGACAACATTCGGATCAAGACTCAATTTAATATTTCCAGACACTCAGTTTATAAAGGAAGGGGGAGGGAACCCAATTTCCCGCCAAGTAACTCAGGGTCCAGTAGCAGGACGAACACGTGTGTGCCTCCAGGCAGCAGAGGGCAGGTTCCAGCAGTGGGCGTGGCAGGACGAATGAGCCGGTAGCTCCACCCTTGAGCAGGCAGGTTCCAGGCTGGGGGGAATGGAGGCCACATGTATATATATATATATATATATATATATATATATATATATATATATAAACATTTAAAAGATTTTGAAGATATCTTATTCTCTATGGTCTCTTTAAATACGTACTGATAATCAAAAGGATTCTTAGTGTCCCGATACAGGATTTCTGCCGTGTCTTCTAAATTAAACTATTCTTCTGCCTTCACCGTGCCAGCCTAAAATGATCACAGCAAAACTTGTTAAATGTTAATATGCCTCCACAATAAAAGAAGAACGAGTTATCCCAACCAATTTTATTTTTAAAATAAAATATAAATTAAAATTAGAAATTATATTACTATAATGGTTTTAAAAATAAAAATGTTACAAAAATAAAGATATATAGTATAAAAATATAAAATGTTATAAAAATATTAAAATTTAAATAAAATAAAAATTCAGTGGCATATCCAGGTTTCTAAAGAAAACTCTGTACCTCTGAAGGAAAAAAAAACAAAACCCTGAGGAACTGGTCATCTGGTCAACCTGTCCTGAAACTACCTACCAGGTCTGAATGAAAATGACTTTCTAGGACCCCCTCATTTTCCACATCTTGATACAATGTTGTCTTTGTTAGGGTTTTAATGCTGTGAACAGATACCACGAACAAGGCAAGTCTTATAAAAAAAAAAAAACAACATTTAATTGGGGCTGGCTTACAGGTTCAGAGGTTCAGTCCATTATCATCAAGATGGGAGCATGGCAGTATCCAGGCAGGCATGGCGCAGGAGGAGCTGAGAGTTCTATGTCTTAGACCAAAAGCTGCTAGTGGAAGACTGATTTCCAGGCAACTGGGGTGAGAGTCTTAAGCCCACACCCACAATGACACACCTATTCCAACCTGGTCACACCTATTCCATCAAGACCATACCTCCAGATGGTGCCACTCCCTGGTTCAAGAACATACAAATCATCACAAGTGTCTTCGAGACCACACCCTGTTATAGTGTCTCCTGAGGGAAAGATTCAACCAGACTTTTGGCTATTAGCCCCAGGTAATGTGAGCATTTTTGGGACATTTGGAGAAAATGAGCAACTATGATACAGATCTTGTTTTACATTTGGCCTCACTACCTAAGTTAACTCTTCATGTATGTTACTAACTGGGAGTCCCTCTACTGAAGAGAATAGGGGACACTTCAAAATGACTTGCATCAATTTGTATCTCCTCTAATTGTGTAAACTCCACCTCTCTGCTAGTAACAGCCTCTCTTGCTTCCACAGCCTTCCTTGGCTGAAGCCATGTTGTCTCTCCTGGGAAAGGTGCGTGAATGTTCTGTGAATGACCTCCTTGAGGCAAGGCCCCTTGGAGTTTTTTTTCCATTAGGCAAAGGACAATGAAAAAGATAACCAGGACAACTTCATCAATCCTTTGGAGATGAAGCTATGATTTCTATTTTTTCAAAAAGTTAAGTAAAGACAGGACTGACTAAGACCTTTTTTTTTTCTTCTTTTTTTTTTAATTGGCCATTTTATTTATTTATATTCCAAATGTTGTCCCCCTTCCTGATCTCCTCTCTGCAGACCCCCTATCCCATTCCCCTGCCTCTATGAGTGTGCTTCCATCCTTACCACCCAGTCCCACCTCACCACCCTAGCATCCCATTCCCTTGGGGCATCAAACCTCCACAGGACCAAGGGCCTCTCCCCACTTTGGTGCCAGATAAGGCCATCCTCTGCTACATATGCAGCTGGAGCCATGGATCCCTCCATGTGTACTCTTGTTGGTGGTATTTCTAGGTTTAGACTAAAACCTTCAAAGAGGATCCCTTACTAGATGGTCTCAAAATGGATAGAAATATATGAGGCCAAAGAAAGGGGCTTGGAAACATAAGCTACTTCTTCTGAGGATCTAAGCATGCCAATACATTGAAGAGAGTGAAAGCTCAAAACTCAGAGAAGATAGAGCCCAAAGGTCAACAGTAAAAAGTTCATTCTCGGGGCAAGTTAGTTCATTCTTAGGATAAGTTAGTAAGTAAAATTTGCTATGCTCTTCAAAGAAATATAACTTGGATAGACTCATCTTTGCCTTAGGAAAGGGCTTATATAGAAGAAACAAAAAGTACGAGTTGATGGGAAAGTGTTAATTGTTAGTTTCTGCTGTTTATAGGAAAGTTATATAGGGCAGGACCATACTGTCAAACTAAGACAGACTATGGCATAAAGACAACTTAAAATATGTTGTGAGCATACTGAATTAGGAGATGATAAAACACAGAGGTTATATTCCTATTAAATGCTTGGATTCCTATTGGCTTTTACTTGAAACTGCATGTCTGCTGCCAGCCTGTGCACAAACTAGATGTACCTAGCTAGACATAATCATTTTGGCTTGCAATACAACAGTTAAGTCATTATGGCTTGCACTATTCAGCTGTGCTTAGCTATGACATAATCATTTGTGTTGAAATACTATACTGTTTAGATGTGGGAAAAGGTTAATCATTGACCACAAGGAAATAAGGGGAACTTAAAATGAGTTTTAATGAACACTTTTTGAGATACTTGGATAATGATTAAGGAAAATCTAAAACTGTATGTGTTTTAATGCTCTAAAATTCTGTATAAATAAAGATGGTTTAACCTATTCAGGACCACTTGCTCGAAGGACATCAAGTGGTCAGAGCCCTTTCTTTAGCTGATTCCACATCTCCATTCTGGGTTACTGAACTCATCAGGCAAGGACTCCAGCACTTCCTGTGTTCATTATGGCTCCTGTGCTCCCTGATGATATTCTGTATGATTTCAAACAACAGATTCGCAATGAACTACACTGGGCTCTTTCTAGAAAAAGGAAGGTTTTTAGATCTTGTTTTAACTAGTATTTTTGTAGTAACACTGCTATTAGCATCTATAGCTGTTTCCATAGTGACCCTTACCCAACAAATGCAAACTGCCCATTTTGTTAACTGGTATATGCCATGCAGGAAGAGTGGGCAAGTGAGTTCCCTGGATATGGCCCACCATCTTGCTCTTCTGTGATGGGTGTGCTCTGGTGAGGCATTCTAGGATTACTTCTTGATACTGGTGTGCTTTCTCATGTTTGTCATTGCCATGCTCCTCGTTTATGTGGCTTGGTGTGAGTGGACACCAGGGGACTCTCACTGCCTGTAGACTGGTGTGATTACATCCTTGTTGCTAGCTACTCTATTAGGAAAATTTCCTGCAGATCAACATGAAGATGAGCTTTCATGAATTAATGATGTTTAGTTGGTTGTTTTGCCAGAAAGTTATAATAAAGTGAGAATCAAGAATAGAATGTGCCCCCTCCTCGTAGAATGGTAAGTAATGGCTGCATAATAAAGAGTACAATGAGCTTTCATGCATTGTACTAAGAAGAGAAATAGAATTAAGACAGATTTGTGATGAAGGGAAAACATTCTTTCTAGGTCAGGTCCAAGGATGAAGCCACAGGTGTGCACTATGATAAGCAAGGCCATGTGAAACTGTTGCTTTGAACTTATAAAGAGCTTATAGAATGAAATGCTGCTTAGAACTTACTATCCTTTTGAAAAACTGTCTCCTTTTGTGTAACAGTTTCTCTGTGAGGTAATTTTACAAATAAATTTTATCTAAGAATGTATAAAAAGGCTGAGAGGAAAAAATAAACTGTGGTTGTTGGGGCTCTACTCCGTCCACCAAGTATGTGTGTGTGTGTGTGTGTGTGTGTGTGTGTGTGTGTGTGTGTGTGTGTGTTTGTCTGTCTGTCTGCCTGAATGTATGTATGTATGTATGTATGTATGTATGTATGTATGTATTATTACAATGTGTCTATATGTATATATGTCTGTCTGTCTATATGTATATGCATACATACATACATATATGTATATGTATATAAGTATGATGTGTGCTTGTGAAATTGATGAAACAGGTGGTCAGGCCCAGCCATTGTGTGTGTGTTTGTGACTTTCTTCTTTCTTTCTTTCTTTCTTTCTTTCTTTCTTTCTTTCTTTCTTTCTTTCTTTCTTCTTTCTTTCTTTCTTTCTTTCTTTCTTTCTTTCTTTCTTTCTTTCTTTCTTTCTTTCTCTCTTCCTTTGATTCCTTTCCCTGTGAAGTTACTATCACTTTTTGGACCCAAATAGCAAGAGATAGTTAGATTACCAGAAGCCTTCACCTTTTGGCCCCAGAACAGTAAGAGAGACTTAAAGGCCAGAAGCCATCAACCTTTGGTCTTTGGACTAGGCTGTGTCCCACCTCAATAACTGACCCTGTCAAAGCTGGCCCACAGAAGCTAATCAGCTGGCTTATAATACTTCTATAGCTTCTGCCTCACAAGAATGTAAAAGTCGTGTTAGACGCTTTAGAAGCTGTGTTATTATACATAGGAGATACAGTACAAACTATATAGCATCAGTTAGTCACAGTATCCTGCTACCATTACATGTGTCTGTTATTCTTTTAAGCAAAACGAAAATAAAATAGAATTAAAAATCACTTACAGGGAATATGGCGTTTTAAGAATGCTACTTTAGATTTATTAGCCCTCAGGCCATTAGTTACTGACCTCATTCTCAATTACACTTTGGTGCTGGTCAAAGATTTATTGCAGAAACTACAAGGATCTGACCCTTTTAACATCCTTCCACCAATGTTCATTATTGGCTCAAAATAATGTTGGTGATTCATTTGAAAGTATTAAAAGGCATGTGTTGGTGTAAGGGATATTGAGGGTCTTCAAACATTCAGGTGCCAATCATATACTTAACCTTAAAAACTTAGAAAGGGGTGATATGAGGGGAGCCAGACAACCAAGAACATTCTCAGAGGCCCTGGGGACTAAGGAAAGGATGGTTGCTGTGTGTTGCATGTGCTGGCATGATAAGTAGAGCCAAAGAGGAAGGTGTTTGCTGCAAAATCTTCTGAGACAAAATGGGAGCCAATTCTAGAAAAGCAGAAGAACAAATCCACATCCATCCCTACGTAGAGCTGTTCCTGGGAGATTCAGAGGGATCCTGTTCCCCCAAGGTGAGCTTTGGACAGGATGGGGAACATCCCTAAAGGGAAGGGAGGGGTGAAGGGTGGGGCAGAGAGCTTGAGGATAGGGAAAGAGTGGAAGAGAGGGAAAGAGTGAGGAAGAGGACTTGGAAAAGTTTGAAGAGGTGCAGGTGTGGCAGGAGGGAAGCTTTAGTAACTAAAGACAAAACATGCCCAGGCTGACATAAGTGGGGTCACACTGGGGAGACTTTGTTGTCATATGGAGGACACACAAATATTGGGCTACACTGACTACTACTGTGAAGTCAGAAAGTCCTTGAAGGAAGGGACTGGAAGCTCTTTCCTAGAGCTGGGTGGGTGGGTGGCCTTCTGAGGAGGAAGTGGAGCATCTGCTGCTGGGGAAGGTTGCAGAAAATGCCTGACACGGTGACCAGAGAGGAGGGAGAGCTTTTTTGTCCCTGCCCTCAGGACACACACAGGAAGTTGGTGAGTGTCTGCATCCCATAGGTCTGGATGCTGAGTCTGGAAAGGACCTGAGTGGTATCACCTTATCAGGGGACAGTGACTGTGCTGGCACTAGGAGATGACCTAAGGCTCTCAGGGGATTAAGAGAGGGAGGGGCCTGTGATGAGACAAGCTTTTGGAGGGAAGGGAGGTACTGGCAGTAAATGGCCTGCCAGGAAGGTGAAAGGGAGCCTTAGCAGTTGTGCGGACCAACTGGAGTTGTCTGGAATGGTGTACAGAAAGGAAGGATCTGGGCAGGTGTTGACAGGGATGAGGTGGGAGGTTGGGGTAGTGGAAGGGCAGCTTCAAATCACCCAGCTGAGAATCTCCCCACCAGTCCTTGACTTCATGGGTAGTGTTTTAGGGTGTTATTGCTGTGAAGAGAATGTGACCACAGCAACTCTTATAAAGTAAATATTTAATTTGGAGCTGTGTCTTACTTAGGGTTTCCATTGATGTGAACAGACACCATGACCAAGGCAACTCTTATAAGGATAACATTTAATTGGGGCTGGCTTACAGGTTCTGAGGTTCAGTCTGTGGGAACTAAAATGGAGTAGAGGAAGGAGGGGGAGGGAGGATAGCCCACATCTGGCCAGACCTATGCTCTAGGCAGGCAGACATGGGAGGGCTGCCAGAAGCTTTCCACTCGGCCCCAGGTAGGCATCTAAGCCACTGACCCCACTTGACCAGGGGTGGACAAGGGGGAGTCCCCGACCTGGGGATCCCCAGGGAAATACCCTGTCACTCGAGGGTAATGGGAGAGAGGGCTTAGGGAAGAGAGATTCCCACATAGGCAAGAGTCTGTGCAGTGGGCCTTGATGAGCAGAGACTATGATTTTAGAGCTTTATTATAGAAAGGCAGGTGGAAAGAGAGAAGGTAAAAGAGAGAGAGGGGCTAGCCATGGCCAAGAGGAAAGAAGCGGGAAAGGAGAGAGAGAGAGAGAGAGAGAGAGAGAGAGAGAGAGAGAGAGAGAGAGAGAGAGAGAGAGAGAGAGAGAGAGAGAGGAGAGGAGAGGAGAGGAGAAGACAAAGAGAGTGAGAGGAGTGAGAGGAGTGAGAGAGTGGAAGGGGCCAAACATCCCCTTTTATGGTATGCTGCTATCTTTTCTGTTGCTAGGTAACTGGGGAGGAGTTTAGCCTGAAGGTCAGAAGCTTGGGAAATTGCCTACATGACTTCTAACCATGCTTCTCTTGTGGGGGCTGCAGGGGGGGTGTCGGGAACTTAGGCAGGATCCAGAGTCCCAGGAGCATGAGAGAACTCCTTCCATCCCATGTAGGTGAATTATCACCACTTGGTCCCAGGGATCAACATCTCAGCTCAAATGGAGACCAGACTGTCTTTGCATAGACCAATGCCCCACGTCAGACAATTATCATCAAGGTGGAAGCATGGCAGCATCCATGCAGGCATGGTACAGGAGGAGTGCTAAATCCACTCCAGTAGTGACACAAATGACAGGGGAAAAGTCTGGATGCAGTCCTGAGGCAAAGAGCCTCACAGAAACTTAGTTTCCTGGAACTGTGGCATTCCATAGCACGTATGCTCCAATTTTGTCCTTGCAATTGGATCTGTGTGCTTCCTTTCAGTATTGTTTTGTTATAGGTGCCTCCAAACAATGACTTGCCAAATACCCTAGCAAAATAGAACTTTGCTTCCTGGCCTTCACCAATGCTGTAGGTAGTCCTTGAGCCGACCCTGGGCTTGGAATTCAGTAAGAATGTTGCCTATTTAGTGATATTCAGAATTGCCTCTAGTATTGTAAGAGAGATAGTAAAAGAAATCAGGCTTTACTATCTACTACATAGAGTTAGAAATCTCAGGTCAAGCTTAGCAACGTAAGTTTAGAATTCTTATTATAGTTTTATACGGCAGACTACATTACTTATTAGTAGAAAAGTTCCCCCACACTATCACTTCGAATAAAAGCGAAGTCACTCCCATATACAGGAATTTACGATGGTTTAGGAAGTAGATCAGGCTGTGGTTTTAGAGTATTGCATTATTGATGAGATGGTTAGCTAGAGCAGAACTCCATAATTAGAACCATGACTTGGGTGTGAAAGCCCTTGCCCTAGGAGTGTAAAGACCTCACACCTGGCTTCTAAAAACTATAGCTGACCTTAGATAGAGCTGACTTTGTCTCAGTAGTTTTATTTCCCAGTTCCTGCCAGTCTTTGTGTTTACATTCCTCTGTTTTGTGTAAGAGTCATTAAGCATCAGTAACCTCATTTGTACCTTGCAGATGTGTCACCTAACTTCCCTATTTTCTTCTGTATAAAAAGTTTGATGCTCAGTTTGAAAAATTACATTCAGATCCACACTCCCACGTGTCAAGTCTGTCTGTCAATTCCCACCGACACCTTGTCCACCTGTGACCAGAAACCCATTCCACGCAGACAGGGACCAAAGAGGGTCTGCAGCAGTGGAGCTGAGAGTTCTACATCTTCATCTGAAGGTCACTAAGAGAAGACTGGATTCCAGGCAGCTAGGATGAGGGTCTTAAAGCCCATGTCCACAGTGACACACTTCTTCCCACAAGGCCACACCTCCAAATAGTACCTGCCTCTGGGCCAAGCATATTCAAACCACCACAGGCTGGCTTACAGTCTCAGAGGTTGAACCCATCATCATCATGGTGGAGCATGGTAGCATGCAGGCAGACATGGTGCTGGAGAAGGAGTTAAGAATTCTACATCTTGACCCACAGGCAAGCAGGAGATTGTCCCACGGAGTGTGGCTTGAGCATATATGACACCTCAAAGCCCACCTCTACAGTGACACACTTTGACAAGGCTACACCTCCTAATAGTGCCACTCCTTATGGGCCTATGGGAGCTAGATACATTCATACTGCCACAAGTAATTATATACAACTCTTCTTTTAATGTTTAGAAGAACTAATTTTCCCTTTTTGTTTATTTTTTGAAACAGGGTCTTACTATGTAGCTCTAGCTATCATGAAACTCACTACAAAGACTAGGCTGGCCTCACACTCATAGAGGTATGCCTGCCTTTGTATCTTTCTCCCAGTGCTGGCATTAACAGTGTATGCCACCGAGCCTGACTAGAAGAATTAAGATTATTTTTCTTTTGAGATGATTTCACATCACAGTGGTGCACAGAGTACACCTAATAAACCCGCATAGACTCATCAGTGTTATTCAGAGTCCACAGAACAGTAATGTAACTCCCCTGAAAGTATATTTGAACTAGATCCAAAAATATTTCTCTCTCTGATCTGCTTCAAATCCCATCCTGAGTCCATTCTCATCTTATATACTATGGTATAATACATAATTGTTTTTTTGTTTGAGTAACAGACAGCTGGCTAGCATAAACTTCTTGGGCCTGCAAAGTGGCCCAATACGTAGAGTACTTGCTGGACAGGCCCAACCCCTAGGACCTATGGAAAGATGGAAGAAGACCATAGAGTTCACTTTTAAGGCTTCTTTTTATTTTCATTTCGGTGTATTTGTGAGTGTAAGTTACTGTGGGGCAATAGGCTATACACAAACAGTCTGGTCTCCAGTTGAGTTGAGGTTGTGAACCCTGGTGAAAATGACTGGTGGTAATTCCCATCTACATGGGATGCAAGGCATTCCCTCGTGTCTCCCGGACCCCTGGCTCCTGTCGAAGTTACCTACCCCAAAGCCTCCACAAGAGAAGCATATGGCTAGTAGTCACATAGACAATGTCCCAAGCTTCTGACCTTCAGGCTAGACTCCTCCCAGTTACCTAGAAACAGCAAGAAAAGAAGCCCACTATAAGAGGGGCTGTTTGGCCCTTCCTCACTCTCTTTCTCTCTCTCTCCTTGCTCTCTTAAGTGTTTACTTTCCTTACTCTCTAAGCCTTTCTCTCTCCAAGCCTTTACCTTTCTTACTCTTTCCATGGCCAGTCTCTGTCTCTCTGTCTCTCTATCTGTCTCTGTCTCTGTCTCTGTCTCTCTCTCTCTCTTTCCCCCTGTCTTTCTATAATAAAGCTCTAAAACCATAGAGAGTCTCTGCTCATCAAGATCTGCTGCACTCACTCTCGCCTGTGTTGGGAACCTCTCTTCCCTCATTCCTCTCCCTGATTTTAGTGGGATTGCTTCAAGTTTCTCTCCATTTAGTACGATGTTGCCTACTGGTTTGTTGTATATTGCCTTTATTATGTTTAGGTATGGGCCTTGAATTCCTAATCTTTCCAAGACTTTTATCAAAAATTGGTGTTTTATTTTTCAAATACTTTCCCAGCATCTAGCGAGATGATCATGTGGTGTTTGTCTTTGAGTTTGTTTATATAGTGGATTAAGTTGATGGATTTCAATATATTAAACCATCTCTGCATCCCTGGAATGAAGCCTACTTAATCATCATGGATGATTGTTTTGAAGTGTTCTTGGATTTGGTTTGCAAAGATTTTATTGAGTATTTTTGCATCAATATTTATAAGGGAAATTGGTCTGGCGTTCTCAATCTTTGGTCTTTATGCGGTTACATATCAGAGTAATTATGACTTCGTAGAATAAATTGGGTAGAGTACCTTATGTTTCTATTTTGTGAAATAGTTTGAAGAGAATTGGAATTAGGTCTTCTTTGAAGTTCTGATAGAACTCTGCACTAAACCCTGGGCTTTTTTTTTGGTTGGGAGATGATTCATGGCCATTTCTATTTCTTTGGGGGAAGTGGGACTGTTTAGATCGTTAATCTGATCCTGACTTTGGTACTTGGTATCTGTCTAGGAAATTGTCCATTATATTCAGGTTTTCCAGTTTTGTTTAGTATAGCGTTTTGTAATAGGATCTGATGTTTTGGATTTCTTCAGATTCTGTTGTTATGTCTACTTTTTCATTTCTGATTTTGTTAATTAGAATACTGCCCCTGTGCCCTCTAGTTAGTCTGGTTAAGCATTTATCTATCTCATTGATTTTCTCAAAGGACCAGCTCCTGGTTTGATTGATTCTTTGTATAGTTCTTTTTTGTTTCCACATGGTTTATTGCTGCCCTAAGTTTGATTATTTCCTGCCTTCTACTCCTCTTGAGTAAATTTGCTTCATTTTTTCCAGAGCTTTTAGGTGTGGTGTCAAGCTGCTAGTGTATACTCTCTCTAGCTTCATTTTGGAGACACTCAGAGCTATGAGTTTTTCTCTTAGGATGCTTACATTGTGTCCCATAACTTTGGATATGTTGTGGCTTCATTTTCATTAAACTCTTAAAAGTCTTTAATATCTTTCTTTATTTCTCCCTTGACCAAGTTATCATTGAGTACATTGTTGTTCAGCTTCCATGTGAATATTGGCTTTCTATTGTTTATATTGTTATTGAAGACCATCCTTAGTCTGTTGTGATCTGAAAGGATGCATGGGATAATTTCAATGATTTTGTATCTGTCAGTGCCTGTTTTGTGACCAACTATAAGGTCAATTTTGGAGAAGGAACCATGAGGTGCTGTGAAGAAGGTATATCCTTTTGTTGTAGGATAAAATGTTCCAAAGATATCTGTTAAATACATTTGTTTCATAACTTGTGTTAGTTTCACTGAGTCTCTGTTTGTTTCTGTTTCCAGGATCTGTCCATTGATGAGAGTCGGGTGTTGAAGTCTTCCACTATTATTGTGTGAGGTTATAATGTGTGGTTTGAATTTTACTAGAGTTTCCTTAATGAATATGGATGCCCTTGCATTTGGAGCATATTCAAAACTTAGGGTTCATCTTGGAAGATTTTACCTTTGATGAGTATGAAGTGCCCCTCCTTGTCTTTTCTGTTAACTTTGAGTTGGATGTCAATTTTATTAAATGTTAAAATGGCTACTCCAGCTGGTTTCTTCAGACCATTTGCCTGGAAAATTGTTTTCCAGCCTTTCACTCTGAGGTAATGTCGGTCTTTGTCCATGGGGTGGGTTTCCTGTATGCAGCAAAATGTTGGGTCCTGTTTATTTTATGCCAGTCTATTAGTATATGTCTTTTTGTTGGGAAATTGAGTCCATTGATATTAAGAGATATTAAGGAAAAGTCGTTGTTGCCTCCTGTTATTTTTGTTGTTAGAGTTGGGATTCTGTTCTTGCAGCTGTCTTCTTTTGTATTTTGTTGAGGGATTACTTTCTTGCTTTTTCTAGGGCATAATTTCCCTCCTTGTGTTGGAGTTTTCCCTTTATTATCCTTTGAAGTTCTGGATTGGTGGAAAAATATTGTGTGAATTTGATTTTGTCATGGAATACTTTCATTTCTACATCTATGGTAATTGAGAATTTTGCTGGATATAGTAACTTGGGCTGGCATTTGTGTTCTCTTAGGGTCTGTACAACATTTGTGCATGATCTTCTGGCTTTCATAGTCTCTGTTGAGAAGTCTAGTGTAATTCGAATAGGTCTGCCTTTATATGTTACTTGACCTTTTTCCCTTACTGCTTTTATTATTTTGTCTTTATTTAGTGCATTTGTTCTTCCGATTATTATGTGTCGGGAGGGATTTATTTTCTGGTCCAGTCTATTTGGAGTTCTATAGGCTTCTTGTATGTTCCTGAGCATCTCTTTCTTTAGGTAAGGAAGTTTTCTTCTATAATTTTGTTGAAGATATTTACTGGCCCTTTAAGTTGAAAATCTTCATTCTCATCTATACCTATTATTCTTAGGTTTGGTGTTCTCATTGTGCCCTGGGTTTTCTAGATGTTTTGGGTTAGGATGTTTTTGCATTTTGCGTTTTCTTTCATTGTTGTGTCCATGTTTTCTATGGATTCTTCTGCACCTGAGATTCTCTCTTCCATCTCTTGTATTCTGTTGTTGATCCTTGCATCTATGGTTTCTGATTTCTTTCCTAGAATTTCTATCTCCAGAGTTGTCTTATTTTCAGTTTTCTTTATTGTTTCCACTTCCATTTTTAGATCTGGAATAGTTTTGTTCAATTCCATCACCTGTTTGGTTGTGTTTTCCTGTAGTTCTTTAAGGGATTTTTGTGTTTCCTCTTTAAGGTCTTCTACTGTTTATCAGTGTTTTCCTGTAATTCTTTAAAGGCTTTTTGTGCTTCCTCTGTAAGGATTTCTACCTGTTTAACAGTGTTCTCCTGTATTTCTTTAGGTGAATTATTAATGCCCTTCTTAAAATCCTCTACCAGCATCATGAGATATGATTTTAAATTCAAATCTTGCCTTTCAGGTGTGTTGGTGTATCCAGGACTCACTGTGTTGAGCCTACTGCGTTCTGATGATGCCGAATGGTCTTGGTTTCTGTTAGTAAGATTCTTACATTTGCCTTTTGCCATCTGGTAATCAATCTCTGGTGTTAGATGTTCTAGCTGTCTCTGACCGGAGCTTGTTCCTCCTGTGATTCTGTTAGCCTCTGTCAGCACTCCTGGAAGTCCAACTCTCTCCTGAGTCCCAGTGGTCAGAGCACTCTCTGCAGGCAAGTTCTCCTCTTTTAGGAAAGGTCCAGAGAAGTCTGGAGCTCAGATCCAACTCCTGGCTGAAGATGAAGGCCCGAAGGGACCGGGTCCAAGAAGCTCTGTTGCTTCTATGACCCTCACACTCTCCTGCACAGACTGGTCTCTGAGGGACCCGGGATACAAGATGACACTCTCACCTGAGTCCTAGGTTCGAGCCCTCTCTGCAGGCCGACTGTCCTCTGTGATCCTAAGTTCCTAGGTGTGCTAGGGTGCCTGCAGGGTGGAGGGTCCTCTGGGCACCTGGGGACCATCCGCTGAGTTCATGTCCAATGTGGTGTGGGGCTGGTGCTGACCAGAATGAACCCCAGATGCTGGTCTGGGGGGTTTCCTGTGTCCCTCTTCCTGCTGGCCCAAGCCCCCTTGATTGTTTTGGAACAGATGTTGTGTTCCACTCACCAGTGATCCCAAGATCCTTGGTGTTCTAGGGCACCTGGGGAGTAGAGAATCATCTGGGGACTTTGGGACCATCCGCATAGTTCACACCCAAGGTCTCTTTAATTACTATTACACCTACATATGACTAAATATATAAACACAACCTACTGAGTCCATTTAGTTTTCCTTGTATATATATGTATTTAGGACTAACCACTTGGTAATGGATAAACAATTAGGGGACTCATCTTCTGTTTGACACTTGGTGCAAAGGCTGATCACCTGTCACTCAAGACAGAGGTGTGTCAACACTGAAGTCCCAGCTGCTACAGAGACTCAGTATGTACTGTTGTGGATTTGTCCTTCCTGTTTCAAGTTCTGTCCAAATGCACTGTTCCTCTCTTCGATGTATACCTTTCCCATCTCTTGCCATTCTGATCTCTCCCTCTCTCATTTCTGATATTACTCTTTCCTTGTTTTCTCTTTCCTGCTATAATAAGACACTCTTCCTGGACTCTCACATCATCAGCCTCTCAAGGATTGATGCTCTGCTGGCCATGATGTTTGCAGGAGGCCCAGCCCCACCCCCCATCCCCACGCACAAAGAATGCCCTGGGAAAACAATGTGGGGAGCAAAGAGTCAGCATGAAGGAACTACTTATTGCCTACCTAGGGGTCTTCAAGAGGAAAACTCAGAGATTAGGCAAACAATCAGACCCAGAATCAGGTTTCTGACCTGGGATGGTCTATCTCTGTGCCTTAGAGCATGTAGAACTGGCTTTCTCTTCTATGGAACAAAAAGCTACCTTCCACTGTGTAGAGAGAACCTCTTATAAGTATCACATGTCAATAAAAAAAAGCCTATGGCCAATGAGTTGAGGCATTTGTTACACATACATCTTACATCACATGATTATGCATTTGTTACACATTTACAGCTAGAACCAAAGCATCACAAATATTTCTTGTTGGAGATTTTTCCCCAAGTTGGCTTCAAAAAATTGCAAAGGAGGGAAAACTTCCTTACTGTGAAATCTCTAGTTATGGCCTGCCACGCTGTAGCCCTGAGCACTGACATTGGAACCTCTGCCTAGGATTGAACATTGATCAATGAGGAATGTCTGTTAGATTTCTGAGGTGCTTAAAAAGAAGAATGGCAGAACATAGATGTCCAACTTTACGTAGACAATTGGGACTATGTTTATTGGCACACACATCAAGGGAATATAACTCTAAAAGGTGGTTGGAAATGATTGCAACATCCATTTTATGTTTCCTCTCTTTCTGAGTTTCCTTGCCTGCCTACAAAGGAGGCTGGGAAGCGTTGTTGTTTAACATGAAGCTATTCAGGCCCTTACCTACATGACAGAGACTATATAAATGGAAACTTCATACAAGGCCACTCATGATAAACCAACAGAGATAGTACACCAGCCGGACTGAAGTACCCTCTTTTACATGCTGGACATTATTTGTTGCAAAGTTCAGACAAAGTAACTCTCTCTTAGTGAAGGAATATGTCTCCAAAATAAAGACACCCACAACCCCTCTGCCCTCTTACCTCACTCTCAGCCCCTCATTGGGGGATTCTATGCAGGAGCTCTACCACTGAGGCATGCCCCTCACTGGGGGATTCTAGGCAAACCCTCTTAAAATTGTAGTTTGTCTTCTTCTTCTTCTTCTTCTTCTTCTTCTTCTTCTTCTTCTTCTTCTTCTTCTTCTTCTTCTTCTTCTTCTTCTTCTTCTTCTCCTCCTCCTCCTCCTCCTCCTCCTCCTTCTCCTTCTTCTCCTACTCTTCCTTCTCCTCCTCCACCTCCTCCTCCTCCTCCTTCCTCTCTCTCTTCACCCCCTCTCTTATTACTTGAATTGTGTGATCTATTTTAATTAATTTCTTCAAAGACTCAACTTTTAGATTTGTTGGTTTTCCATTCAAGTAACAACTAGGTCCAGTCATGCTTAGCTTCCAAGACAAGGAAAAATCAAACCCTTTCAGGGTTATATGGCCACAGGCTTTGTTAATTTCATATTAATTTTATATTCTACTTAATGGGGGGGATGTCCATTTTTTCTTAACTTCCACTGCTCTTAGAGTGCTAAGCTGAACTGATTTGATTCCCAATGATCAGCTTCTTGTGACCCAAGGACTTGTGACAGTGCAGTACCCTTGATGTGAATAGGACCTTGTAATGTCTGTGAGTCTGTGTCTGTATCTGTCTGTATGTCTAGGTATATGTGTATGTGTGTCTCTCTGTCTGTCTATGTATGCGTGTCTGTGTATGTGTCTGCATGTCTGAGTATCTGTGTGTCTGTCTAGGTGTGTGTGTCTGTGTATCTTTGTATGTGTCTGTGTCTGTGTGTGTGTGTGTGTGTGTGTGTGTGTGTGTGTGTTTGTATCTAGGTGTGTGTGTATGTGTACATATGTGTTTGTCTGTTATCTGTCTAGGTATGTGAAACTGAGTGTGTCTGTCCAGGTGTGTGTGTTTGTGTTTATCTGTCTCTCTAGGTGTGTGTGAGTGTGAGTGTGAGTGTGTGTGTGTGTGTGTGTGTGTGTGTGTGTGTGTGTGTGTGTGGTGTTGCCTGTATATTGGGGTATAAGTGCATGCACCTCAATATGCATATATGAAAACCAGAAAAGGATATAAGGTGCCTTCTCCTATCATTCACCACCTTATTCTTTGAGACAAAGTCTCATCCTGAACCAGATGCTCACCTCTTTCTCTAGGAAGGCAAGCCAGGGATCTCTCAGGTTCTGCCTGACTCTGCCCCTTCCTTCAGTCTCCTTCAGTTCTGCACCAACTGCTGCTTCTCTTTCTTTCTCTTCTTCCTTTTTTTAATTTTTGATATTTTTATTATGTATTTTCCTCAATTACATTTCCAGTGCTATCCCAAAAGTCCTACATACCCTCCCCCCCCCACTTCCCTACGCACCCATTCCCCCCCCTTTTTTTTTGGCCCTGGCGTTCCCCTGTACATAAAAAGTGCATATAAAGTTTGTGTGTCTAATGGGCCTCTCTTTCCAGTGATGGCCGACTAGGCCATCTTTTGATACATATGCAGCTAGAGTCAAGAGCTCCGGGGTACTGGTTAGTTCATAATGTTGTTCCACCTATAGGGTTGCAGTTCCCTTTAGCTCCTTGGGTACTTTCTCTAGCTCTTCCATTGGGGGCCCTGTGATCCATCCAATAGCTGACTGTGAGCATCCACTTCTGTGTTTGCTAGGCCCCGGCATAGTCTCACAAGAGACAGCTATATCTGGGTCCTTTCAGCAAAATCTTACTAGTGTATGCAATGGTGTCAGCGTTTGGAAGCTGATTATGACGTGGATCCCTGGATATGGCAGTCTCTAGATGGTCCATCCTTTCATCACAGCTCCAAACTTTGTCTCTGTAACTCCTTCCATGGGTGTTTTGAGACATTGACTCAGACAGAGAGGATGGGTCACTGTGTGACTTAGGATGTAACACACAACTGTGGAATGCATCCTTCTGTGTTTCTTATTATAGTGTTAGTGTCAATAATAGGGACTGCCCCACCCAGGAGAGATGAGTTCTCAAAAGAATCAAAGAACTTGAAAGCTGATTAGATTCACTAGGTACCCATTATCAGAGATGAAGGGAGTTTAGGAATGAAGACATCATTATGGTCATCAGCCACAATGAGAGAGATCCAGGAAGTATTGTGTTTTCTCCTCTGAGACTAAAACCATCATCAAAGCTGGTTCTGTCCTCTCTGGAGCCTGGCATTCCTAGGCACTATGCTAATGAAGTCATCAATATGAATGTAACATCTCTGTGATTTTATAAAATAGATAATAAGCCTGTGATGGCTGTTCTAGGTTGTCAACTTGAACATAGATGAAACTGACTAAATCTCAAGCTACCAAGCACACCTGTGTGGGCTTTTCTTGATTGGGTCATCTGAGATAGGAAGATCCACTCCAAATCTGTAGTCATAACCTACATAAAAAGACATGAAAGAAGGAAAGTTTTGCTTTTTGACTGATTGTCCTCACTCTCAGTGGCTAGTTCATCTGCTCTGTTCTGAGGGCATAACATCACTGTTGTTGGAAACTACTTCTTTGGGATTCTGATGGAAACTGAAGACTGGAAATTCACTAGGATTCTCCTAGGACTCCAACAGTAGATTTAGGAATGCTGAGACATCCATTCTCATTGATTGAATTATTGGATCCTTTCCTCTCTTTATAAGATGGCCATTGTTAAACTAATCTGGTCACAGGCTGCAAGCCACTCTAATAAAACCCTACCTTATCTACCCCTCTAGATAGGTAGGTAGGGGAGAGAGAGAGAGAGAGAGAGAGAGAGAGAGAGAGAGAGAGAGAGAGAGAGAGAGAGAGAGAGAGAGAGAGAGAGAAGTGATGGATGGATTCATTCTGTTTTTCTAGAGAACTCTGACTAATAAAAGCCCTTTTATTTATCTACTGCCGTTCCTGGATGTTTCTACACATATAAAAGTCTCAAAAATTGTACAGATAGCATGGTAGAATTACATTAGCACAATTTTGTGAGCATATTCAAGCATAAAACATCACGGGTTTACAACTGGAAAGCAGGTGGATCTTAGGTGCCCCCTGCTGGAATGATTATTCTGCCCTGTTGCATGTGTGTGTGTGTGTGTGTGTGTGTGTGTGTTTTACATGCATGTATATCTGTGCACCACCTACATGCAGTAGTCACGGTTGCCAGAAGAGATCATTAGATCCCCTGAAACAAGATACTTTTGTGAGCCACCATGTGAATGCTGGGTCTTCTGCAAGAGCAATCAGTGCTCTTAACCTGAGGCATCTCTCCAGACCAAATTGAGGTGCTTTGAATGAGATGCCCCCCTCCCCCAGTGTGAATGTTTGATCCCTGTTAGTGAACTGTATGGAAAGTTTAGGAGGTGTGGCCTTGGAGGAGGTGTGTCACTGGGAGGGGTGGGTTTTGAGGTGCTCTCTGCCCTCTCTTCACAGTTTGGAATGCAAATTGTTTCTACTGCCATGACTTCATCCACCACCAAGAACTTTAACACTCTGGGGTGATTAGACCAATTAGATACTTTCTCTTCTAAGTTGCCTTGGTCATGGTGTCTTAGCTACACTGATAGAAAAGTAACTAATGCAGCAACTCATGCCATGCTATCTTGCATGGAGATCATGGAAGAGACTAAGATGACAGGTGTCAAAAACAATTGACTAGATGGAAAGAGGTGGCCACTATTTTTGAATGAATTTTGTTGAATAAAATAAATTTTAGTACAAGAGTTACTTGCTGAAACTAGGTACAGGCATCCCAGGTTTTGTAAGAAACACAGTTCCTGATATCCTGACAAAATAGGGTAAAGGCTGGGAAATCACTGAATAGAAATAGAGTCATGAAGCAGCAGAATGGGATCGCCTGAACTTCCACTCTTATTTAGCCAAAATCCTTGACCCATGAAACACTCAGATTCAGGGTGTGTTTAGTCCCTCAGTAATGTCCTCATGAACATTTCAACAATGTGCCATGCTCTCCTAGGTGCTAGGTGGAAACCTCGGCACTGTTCCAGGAAACACCTTCTGAGTGTTTCATGGCTGACTTTCCTCATGGGAGTCACCCAAGGGGAAGCTCCTGAGTGCCTAGCAAGGACTGGTGTTACAGAATCTGCAGCCTCGGGTGTTTTTCCTGGGACTGGCTATAGGGTCTTCCCTTTCCTGTGACATAACACTATCTGTGCTCCTGGCAGTTTTGTCTTTCGGTTTGCCTAAAATGGGTGCAGCAATGACATAATAGAAATCTCTTAATAATTCTAAGGTAGCTCTATTAAAAATATGTGTCAGGATCAGGGGTACGATTTCTGAAGCAACTCAAAACGCAAGAACTTTTTTTTTTTAAAGATTTATTTATTTATTATATGTAAGTACACTGTAGCTGTCTTCAGACACTCCAGAAGAGGGCACCAGATCTCGTTACGGATGGTTGTGAGCCACCATGTGATTGCTGTGATTTGAACTCTGGACCTTCGGAAGAGCAGTCGGGTGCTCTTACCCACTGAGCCATCTCACCAGCCCAGAACTTTTTTTAAAAAGACAAAATAGATACCATACAGTCTCTCAGAGTACATAATTATTCTCAGAAAAACACATAGTGTCACCTGACTTATGAGCTGATTGTGAAGACACGCCGAGCACATTACCAGTAAAAACCAAATGAAGCAGTTACACTTACAGTTTTTCCAGCAGGGGCCCTCCTGTTGTGTACCTGATGCTGTGGCCACTCTCGGCTTTGCTATACCAACAGAGAAATTTTTAGTCATCTTTTATCTACCAACATGAAAACACAGAACATTCATTCATTCAGACTAGGCATGAACATACATGAGTTGAACACATGAACAGACTAGTACACCAGACATTAGACAAGACCTTCGACAAAAACACAAAGAGGGCAGAGGACTTCTGCTGTAGGGCTCAGAGAGAACAAATCACAGCGTCACCTAAAATTTCTCTCTGCTTCTGGGACATTTTCCTCCCGCCAGATGCAGTTTCTGACTGTGGCCAATCTGCCTAATTATTAAATCTAAACTCTTTCTTCTCTCTCACCTAAGAATAAGCTTCTGGAAGCTGCGGCTAACTGCCTGTTACATTCCTAGATTCTGATATCTCACTGCTGAACCTAAGTGAACCCAGCAGGTGGGTTTAGTGCTGTTCCAGCTTAGACCATACCACACCTGGCAACCTTATGCCTATTGCTTCTGGTGTTCCGGTACGAATTTCTTTAATTATTTTCTTCTTCCATGGAGCTCCAAACCAGCAGTGTTACTTCCAGATGTCCTCTGCCTTTCCCAGGCCCCATGTGGGACGCCAATTCGTTGGGGCCAGCCTGCAGCTCTCATGTCTGGGTTCGAGCCTGGAATGCATCTTGGAACTGAAAGTAAAGAGGGAATCTAGGTGGGTGAAGCGAGAAATGGAGTCAAGACTGTATTCTGATCAAGACTCAACTTTAATGTCAGCAAACACGCTTTATAAAGAAGAGGGGAGGCCCATTCCCAGTCACACAAAGTTCCCTTGAAGTTGTCAAATCAGCCTTTTAGTAGGAACCTGCAAAAATCACAGTTCTTAGCTAACTCTGGAAGATCTCAGAGAACTGGTTCAGCCTCTTGCAGGTAGCAGGTAGTGGCACATCAAAGCAGAGTGATGAGAAGCAGCACAGCAGGTGACTCTGCCTAAGTGGTAGATGGTCACAGCCAGCCTTGCTAGGCTGGAAGGAGGTAACACCTCTGATGCTTGTAAAGGCCTCTTTCATCCATGGTTAGTCTCTTTAATGTTCACCCCAATCCATGTCCTTAGAGAACCAGGCAGATGGTGAGTCAGGCAGATGCAGGAGGACCTGATTGCTCAACCATGATGGGTCTCTCCTGTGGTGTGTGGGAAAAACAGTCTTTGTCATATGGGAGCTGAGCTCCAGAGCTTTATGGTACAGACCTAGGACCTAGAGTCATAGCCCCAGTGTCTCTCCTGGTCCTCAGTGACCCACTGCCTAGGCTCCTTGCACCATGAAGCTATGTCTGTCCAGGTACACTGACATCCACTACTGAGCCTGGGCCAGTACCCTCCAAGGCATTGCTTCTCAAGGCTGCCCTAGAGATCAGACATAAAAAGACTGCTCACTGAACTTCCCTTAGAAACCTCCACAGCCTGCCATCAATGCTTTGATATGTGCTCAGAAATCTCACATGTGACAATGAACAGAACTGGAATTCAACTCACTACCCAGCATAGACCATCATAACATGTACCAACATTCCCAGGGGTTCCATGGTGACTGGCATGAGGCACAGGACCACAAAAGAAAAAAATGAGCCTCAGAAGAATGGAAGGTGTGAAAGTCAGACAGACAGGCTTAATAGAAAACCACTTTATTCCTTCACCTGGAATGCCCTGTCCTCCACAGATGAGGACCATGTAGATATAATTACTGATACAGAGGTGACTGCTTTATTTATTCTAATATTTATCTATCTACCTATCATCTATCTATCTATCTATCTATCTATCTATCTATCTATCTATCTCTATATATATATGTGTGTGTGTGTGTGTGTGTGTGTGTGTGTGTGTGTGTGTATACCAGACAATATGCATAACTGTGCATTACAGCATGCCTGGTACCCACATAGGACAGAAAGGGGCATTGTATCCTCTGAAACTGGAGTGACAGATGGTTTTGAGCAGCAATGGGTGGCTAGGAACTGAAATTAGCTCCTCTATAAGAACTTCCACTGCTCTTAACCATGGAGCCATCTTTCTAACCCTCCAGGATGAGTGTTTTCAGAAGCAGATCTGACTGACAAAAGGTAGAAAGCAAGCACATGCTGGGACTATGGCTATAAGGACATTCGTGCTTGACAAATCCTGGATAGGATTTGGGATGTAAACTTTCTCAATGTAAGAGCATTGTTACTAATGCCCAGGACCTAAAGCCAATCATTGCAAGGATGATTTCTCTAAAGAGCACAATCAGGTGAGATGAGAGGGAGAAGTTAAAGTTGTTTGAAATCAATGACTACTTAGCCAAGGGAGCCAGCCATGTGGTACATGCACAATCTAATGGGAGGGTGAAGCAAAACCTTATCCATTGTGTTCCAGGAGTGATTGTTGGACAGCATAGGTAACATGATTGCCTGTCTAGAATATGGGATCAGGGGTCCTGGAATGCTTCAAAAATTATACAGAGACATGGATTAGTTGTAGAATCAGACCTAACTCTAACTGTCCAATTGTTTTTGGATTCCTGGTCAAGATTTCTCCTTAAACAGCTTATGACCAAGATTAACATCAGCTCTTCCATGCTTCTCAGACACCTGATAAGGCCTCAAGGGTAGGGATACTGTATATGTGGCTGGAGACAGAGAACTTGTGCTACACATCTGTCACCTGTGACCTGTGCATGGCTCATGTGGACACAGTGCTCCCTGTATCTCAGTTTCCCAGGGACAGACATCACACGTGAGGAACAAATATTTCACTGCCTAGAATGTAGCCTTCAATATGTACAAGGGCCTACACTGTGGCAGGACAGCTGTTTGGATCAATAGTTTCTGTTACCATTGCCTGAAGGAGAGGATTCCTTAGACTTACTCCTCAGGACATGAATCATCAAGAGCACCTGTGTCCTCTGTCCCTCTCATGTGGACACTGACCTTCCTGTAAAGTTTCATAAGCCATCAGAACAGTTGGCTAATATCCTAAGCATTTGTATAGCTGTGCTTTCCATGCTGAGACTCATAAGGAGATACCCAGTGACCTATCCTACCTGTGGCTCTCATAGCAGTGCATTGTCTGGTTCTCTGGGCTCGGACATTTATAAATCTAATGAATCATTCTGCTCTGTTAGCTCTTACAGCTCAGATCCCAAGACTGTACATGCTACCCCAGGTCACCTAGAGTCAGTATTCTAGGACACTCATACAGAGCCAAGACTCGTAGTTGTTCTCCTTCTATTAAGATTACACTGTTTCTACAGCCAGATTCTCAAGCCAAGGATCTTTCTCAGGATATGTTGACGGGAGAAGTGTCCACACTTCTGGAAACAAGGCCTTGATTTTGTATTCATGGCTCATTGCAGTTAGGGATAGATGTACCTAGGAACTGTGGCTATGACAGGGCCAGGAGATGTCCTTAGCCTTGGTCTGCGGTGGGTGTGGGCTAGGGGAGCTGAGAGACACCCACCAATATGGTTCTGTTTTTGTGGGTGTGCACCACTTTCTGGTTATTTCTCATTTCTGCCTGATAGAGATAGAAGGTTGTACTTGTGTTTTGCATGACATAAAAAGGTGTTTTTCATGAGTGTCATTTTTCTGTCTGTTTCTGCTTGTAAGATAGGGAAGGTTTTATTTGTGTTTTTATGTGTTATGTTTGTGTTTCTTGTTACAAGATGTCTTTGGTAAAGTAACTTTGATAAGATGACTTTGACAGGCAACTTTGACAAGATGACTTTCAGGAAGTAAGTTTGAGAGGTATCTTTGATGAGACAATTTTGAAAAAAAATGACTTTGACAAGATGACTTTGACAAGTGACTTTGACTTGACTGATATATTAACATGAGACCAGCTACTTCTACCACATTCTTCAGGTTCCCTTCACCCCAGAAGAGGCCAGGAAGCTGGTCCTGGCCCCACACAGGAGTTCCCCCAATATACTTGATTCCCCCTGACTCGCCCAGATTGGACTTTTAATACCACTGGATGTAAGAGGAGGCTTTGCTGGCAATGTCGAAAACAAAATAAATTCAATACCACCTTGCCCCTTCCCCCTCTGAGGGGACTTTCCAAACTATACTATCTGGCCAAGTACAGAGATGTCCGACTAAATGCTGAAAAAATAATCTGTAAGAGAAGGCAGAGTGAGGGACTAGGCTAAAGGTAGTCACCCTATGCAAACCAACCAGTACCTGAAAGGGTTACTTGCTACAACAATTAGAAAAAGCCAGCTAGCCTTGTTGCCTACATCTGCCCCTTACAAGGTATAAAAAGTGTGTTCTTCATTCGTCCGGGGTCTCTCCTCTTGCCTGTGTGCTGACAGGGGTCCCAATTATGTTGGGGGGGGGAACCTTTTGTGGTTTGCAGTGATGTTGATCTCTGTGGTCTTTATGCATGAGGGTCTTTTGGCAGATTCCATTGGCCAGGAAGATCCTTCTCAAGACCCAGACACCGTGCATCAGAGGATTGCTTAAGCAAGGTAAAGTGGGATCCCTGTTTGATTGCCTGTCTGTATGTTTCTGCCCATCTGTCTTGTCTGTCTTGTGTTTGTCATTTGAGAGGCTGTTTTGGTCCCAGGAGGGGACCAACCCTTCTCAGGTTGCAAGGCTGTTTTGGTTCCAGGAGGGGGCCTTCCAGTCTCAGGTTCTGGGGATCTTCCCATGAGAGAGACCCGTCTGGGTGATCATTATGACAGGCAGACATGCCAGGACATCACAGGCCACGAGAAACTGGAGGATAATTTAGATTCCTGCTAGACGTTTGGATAAGAGACGGTCCTTCTCTACCCAGCGATAGCTCTGATTCAGCTACTGCCTATACGAATAATATCAGGTTTCTGTGGGAGTCGCATCTAGGAGGCCCTATGTTGGTCTTGTTTGTCTTGGTCATTTTCTGTGGTATTGCTGTGATTCTGTGGTGGTCGCCTGGAGGACAGTTACTGTGTGTGTGTGTGTGTGTGTGTGTGTGTGTGTGTGTGTGTTTCTTTGTGTTCAGACTGACGGACTGACGACTGTTTTGAGAATTATGGGACAGACACTACCCATCCTTCTTGGCCTGCCCTTTTCTCCCATCCACAGGTCCTCTTCCAGTTGGTACTTATGCCCTCCTTGAAAACCCTGAAAATCCTATCAGGCCCCTAAGCGGACTTCCTCCTTTCAGATTCTCCCTGGCTTCCCTGCCTCCCACTCTCCAACTCCAGAGAGCAGCCAGCAGGGCGAAGGTGCCACCACAGTCCTTGGATTGCCAAGGTGGCAGACCATCGGCCCCACCCATGGACCGGGAGCTGAGGGTGTTCTGGCACATCCACCCAGTGTTGCCCAGGCGGCAGGTACGACACTCTCATGCCTCCTTGGAGGGCCCTGCCCCTGTTCCCATCTCCCTTTTGCTCACCTCTGGGCTGTGCCATGTGCAAGGCAGAGCCAGGCAGAGCAAGGCACTCACCACAGTGGTGCTGAGGAGTGAGTCTTCCCTCCCCCCTGACTCCCCACCCCATGCCAACACTGACCACTGTGGGCTGCCAACACTGCAAGCCTCGAGACCCTGCTACACCCAACTGAGGTGCGGATCCTCCATGGGGCATCTGTGCGTGGAGTGGTCCTCACCAGAGATCACTAGCATGTGGGCTTGACCCCAAGGTGCACTGTGCCCCTTAAAATGGTAGCCACATGAAACAATTGCCAGCAATTGTTGCAGGTTCTCTTCACCACAGAGGAAAGGCAGAGAATTCTCTTAGAGGCTAGGAAGAACATCCTAGGCAAGGATGGGAGGCCTTCTCAGCTTCCTATCAGATGGAACTCTGGGTTCATATAAGGTAGGGAGCACCTGAAAGTCTATCCCCAGGCTCTAATTGTGGGTCTCATCTCCATAGGGCTGAGAAGAGCTCCTCCAATCTGACCAAGGTAATTGGAAGTTACAGAAGTTAGAAGGATTGCAGAACAAGTTGGTAAGACTGTTGTGCAGGTTGATAAGAAAGTACAGAGGAGGAGGAAGGAAGGAAGGAAAGAAGGAAGGAAGGAAGGAAGGAAGGAAGGAAGGAAGGAAGGAAAGAAGGAAAGAAGGAAAGAAGGAAAGAAGGAAAGAAAGAAGGAACGAAAGTGCTTCTAAGAAGTGAGCTAAGGGTCCCTTCCGGTCAACATTAGCACTGGGTTACCTTGGGCACAGAGTTGGAGGACACCCCTATGGTCCCTAGAGGACCGCTTCTGAGGCAGACCCTGTTTTGAGCTCCAGAAATCCATGCACTTTCCTGCAAGAGGAGAGGTGTCTGCCCCGCACAGGAGGGCTTTGTTGGAGCACCTCGGGGAGCCACCTTGGAGCTCAGATCCCTCCAAGACTAGTCTGTGCAGGTGAGAGTGTGGACTACAGAAGCTAAACAGCTCCTGGGACAGGCCCTGTTCCTGGCCTTCATCTTCTGCAAGGATACAGGTCCCAATGCCAGATATAGGTTCACCTTCCCTTCAAGAGAAGAGCTTACCTGCAGAGAGTGCTCTGACCACTGAAACTCAGGAGAGAGCTAGTCTCCCAGGTCTGCTGATATAGGGTAACAGAATCATGAGAGGAACAAGCTCTAACCAGAGACAACTATTACAACTAACTCTAGAGAATACCAGATGGTGAAAGGCAAAAGTAAGAATCTTACAAACAGAAACCAAGACCACTCGCCATCAACAGAACCATTCCCACCTCACCCAGCCCTGGGCACCCCAACACACCTGAAACCTAGACCCAGATTTAAAAGCATATCTCATGATGATGGTGGAGGACATCAAGAAGGACTTTAATAACTCACTTAAAGAAATGTAGGAGAACACTGCTTAAGAGTTACAAGTCCTTAAAGAAAAACACAAAAACTCATCCAAACAGGTCATGGAAATGAACAATACCATAAAGCCCTAAAAGGGAAGTAGACACAATAAAGAAAACCCAAAGTGAGGCACCACTGGAGATAGAAACCCTAGGGAAAAAATCTGAAACCATAGATGCAAGCATCAGCAACAGAATACAAGAGATGGAAGAGAGAATCCCAGGTGCAGAAGATTCCATAGAGAACATCTGCACAACAATCAAAGAAAAAGTAAAATGCAAAAAGAAGCTAACTCAAAACATCCAGAAAATCCAGGACACAGTGAGAAGACCAAACCTACGGATAATAGGAGTGGATGAGAATGAACATTTTCAACTCAAAGGGCCAGTAAATATCTTCAACAAAATTATAGAAGAAAACGTCCCAAGCCTAAAGAAAGAGATGCCGGATGAACATACAAGAAGCCTACAGAACTCCAAATATACTGGACCAGAGAAGAAATTCCTCCCAACACATAATAATCAGAACAACAAATGCACTAAATAAAAATAGAATATTAAAAGCAGTAAGGGAAAATGGTCAAGAAACATATAAAGGCAAGCCTATCAGAATTATACCAGTCTCTTTTCACCAAAGACTATGAAAGCCAGAAGATCCTAGACAGATGTTATACAGACACTAAGAGAACACAAATGCCAGCCCAGGCTATGATATCCAGCCAACTTTGAATTACCATAGAGGGAGAAACCAAAGTATTCCACGACAAAACCAAATTCACACATTATTTTTCCACGAATCCAGCCCTTCCAGGGAAAATAACAGAAAAAAAAAAAAACAATACAAAGATGGAAACCATGCCCTAGAAAAAGCAAGAAAGTAATCCTTCAACAAACCTAAAAGAAGACATCCACAAGAACAGAATGACAACTATAAAAAAATAGCAAGCAACAATTACTTTTACTTAATATCTCTTAATATCAATGGACTCAATTCCCCAATAAAAAGACATAGACTAACAGACTGGCTACACAAACAGGACCCAACATTTTGCTGCTTACAGGAAAACCACCTCATGGAAAAAGACAGACATTACCTCAGAAAGAAAGGTTGGAAAACAATTTTCCAAGCAAATGGTCTGAAGAAACAAGCTGGAGTAGCCATTCTAATATCAACTAAAATCTACTTTCAACCCCAATTTATCAAAAAGACAAGGAGGGACACTTCATACTCTTCAAAGGTAAAATCATCCAAGAGGAACTCTCAATTCTGAATATCTATGCTCCAAATGCAAGGGCAGCCACATTCATTAAAGAAACTTTAGTAAAGCTCCAAGCACACATTGCACCTCACAGAATAATAGTGGGAGACTTCAACACACCACTTTCATCAATGGACAGATCATGGAAACAGGAACTAAACAGGGACACAATGAAACTAACATAAGTTATGAAACAAAAGGATTTAACAGATAACTACAAAACATTTTATAATAAAACAAAAGGATATATCTTTTTCTCAGCACCTCATGATACCTTCTCTAAAATTGACCATATAATTGGTAACAAAACAGGCCTCAACAGATACAAAAATATTGATATTGTCCCATGCATACTATCAAATAACCATGGATTAAGGCTTATCTTCAATAACAACATAAATAATAGCAAGCCAATATTCACGTGAAAACTGAACAACACTCTTCTCAATGATACCTTGGTCAAGGAAGGAATAAAGAAAGAAATTAAAGACTTTTTAGAGTTTAATGAAAATGAAGCCACAACATGCCCAAATTTATGGGACACAATGAAAGCATTTCTAAGAGGAAAACTCATAGCTCTGAATGCCTCTAAAAAGCAACATTAGAGAGCACATGCTAGCAGCTTGACAACACACCTAAAAGCTCTAGAACAAAAGGAAGCAAATTCACCCAAGAGGAGTAGATGGCAGGAAATAATCAAACTCAGGGGCAAAATCAACCAAGTAGAAATAAGAAAAACTATTCAAAGAATCAACCAAACAAGGAGATGGTTCTTTGAGAAAATCAACAAGATAGATAAACCCTTACCTAGACTCACCAGAGGGCACAGGGACAGCATCCTAATTAACAAAATGGGAAATGAAAAGGGAGATATAACAACAGGTCCTGAAGAAATCCAAAACACCATCAGATCCTTCTACAAAAGGCTATACTCAACAAAACTGGAAAACCTGGATGGAATGGAAAATTTTCTTGACAGATACCAGGTAACAAAGTTAAATCAGGATCAGTTTAATGATCTAAACAGTCCTATATCCCCTAAAGAAATAGAAGCAGTCATTAACAGTCTCCCATCTAAAACAAGCCCAGGATCAGATGGGTTTAGTGCAGAGTTCTATGAGACCTTCAAAGATCTAATTCATGTTCTTCTCAAACTATTCCACAAAATAGAAGCAGAAGGGACTCTACCCAATTCATTCTATGAAGCTATAATTACTCTGATACCTAAACCACAGAAAGACCCAACAAAGATAGAGAATTTCAGACCAATTTTCCTTATGAATATTGATGCAAAAATACTCAATAAAATTCTCGCTAACCAAATCCAAGAACACATCAAAACAATCATACATCCTGACCAAGTAGGTTTCATTACAGGGATGCAGGGATGGTTTAATATACGGAAATCCATCAATGTAATCCACTATATAAACAAACTCAAAGACAAAATCCACATGATCATCTCATTAGATACTGAGAAAGCATTTGACAAAATCTAACACCCATTCATTATAAAAGTTTTGGAAAGATCAGGAATTCAAGGCCCATACCTAAACATGATAAAAGCAATCTACAGAAAACCAGTAGGCAACATCAAAGCAAATGGTGAGAAGCTGGAAGCAATCCCACTAAAATCAGGGACTAGAAAAAAGCTACCAGCTTTCTCCATACCTATTCAACATAGTATTTGAAGTCCTAACCAGAGCAATTGGACAACAAAAGGAGGTCAAGGTAATACAAATTGGAAAGGAAGAAGTCAAAATATCACTTTTTGCAGATGATATGATAGTATATATAAAAATTCCACCAGAGAACTCCTAAGACTGATAAACAGCTTCAGTGAAATAGCTGGATATAAAATTAACTCAAAGTCAATGGACTTTCTCTACACAACGGATAAATAGGCTGAGAAAGAAATTAGGGGACATCACCCTTCACAATAGTCACAAATACTATAAAATTTCTTGGCATGACTCTAACTAAGCGAGTGGAAGATGTGTATGAAAAGAACTTCAAGTCTCTGAAGAAAGAAATTAAAGAAGATCTCAGAAGATAGAAATATCTCCCATGCTCATTGATTGGTAGGGTCAATATACTAAAAATGGTTATTGTGCCAAAAGCAATCTACAGATTCAATGCAATCCCCATCAAAATTCCAACTCAGTTCTTCAATGAATTAGAAAGGGCAATCTGCAAATTCATCTGGAATAACAAAAACACTAGGATAGCAAAAACTCTTCTCAATGATAAAAGAACCTCTGGTGGAATCACCATACCTGACCTCTATCCCGTGGGATTCATTATTCGTGGGTGTGAGGGGGACCACAACCCTGGAAGGAAATGAGAGGAAGGGGAAGAAAAGCAGGAGACCAAGAAAATTTGTCCCGGTTTCGTTTATTAGGTTGAGATGCCTTGATTTTAAAGCATACATCATGGAGAATAGGGGAGGGGCCGAGGGGGAATTTTACAAAGAAAAAAGAAGCGGGCATCTGCTGTCATGGGGGCTGAAGTCAGGTGCCAGGCAGCGGGCACTCTGCATCTTATCTCCAGAACATAGATCCTCCTTGACAGCCTTGGGTGTCAGGCTGGGCTCAGGCATAACTCATGTCCTTAGATGGCATGGGAGTTCAGGAAGAGATAGGGAAGAGGAGACTATAATTCAGCTTTTACAGCCTCAGGTTCCAGGAAGGGAATAGGGAGGAGGGAGTGATAACCAGCTCCTAGCATGAGGCCATTTGGTCTGTTAGGGAGATTGTGAAGGGCTCGCTTTCTCAAGGGATGGTCTCGGACAGACCTCAAGCTGTACTACAGAGAAATTGTGATAAAAACTGCATGGTACTGGTATAGTGACAGACAAGTAGACAAATGGAATAGAATTGAAGACCCAGAAATGAACCCACACACCTATGGTCACTTGATCTTTGACAAGGGAGCTAAAACCATCCAGTGGAAAAAAGACAGCATTTTCAACAAATGTGGCTGTCACAACTGGCGGTTATCATGTAGAAGAATGCGAATTGATTCATTCCTATCTCCTTGTACTAAGGTCAAATCTAAGTGGATCAAGGAACTCCACGTAAAACCAGAGACAGTGAAACTTATAGAGGAGAAATTGGGGAAAAGCCTCGAAAATATGAGCACTGGGGAAAATTCCTAAATCGAACAACAATGGCTTGTGCTGTAAGATCAAGAATCAACAAATGGAACCTCATAAAATTGCAAAGCTTCTATAAGGCAAAAGACACTGTCAATAAGACAAAAAGGCCACCAACAGATTGGGAAAGGATCTTTACCTATCCTAAATCAGATAGGGGACTAATATCCAATATTTATATAAAGAACTCAAGAAAGTGGACTCCAGAAAATCAAATAACCCCATTAAAAATGGGGCTCAGAGCTAAACAAAGAATTCTCACCTGAGGAATACCGAAGGAGTTACAGAGACAATGTTTAGAGCTGAGACGAAAGGATGAACAGTCTAGAGACTGCCATACCAAGGGATCAATCCCATAATCTGCCTCCAAACGCTGACACCATTGCATACACTAGAAAGATTTTGCTGAAAGGACCCAGATATAGCTGTCTTGTGTGAGGCTATGCCAGGGCCTAGCAAACACAGAAGTGGATGCTCATAGTTACTTATTGGATGACTCACGGAGCCCCCAATGGATGAACTAGAGTAGGTACCTGAGGAACTAAAGGGGTCTGCAACCCTATAGGTGGAACAACAATATCAACTAACAAGTACCCCCACTCCCCAGAGCTCGTGTCTCTAGCTGCATATGTATCAGAAGATGGCCAAGTCGTCAATCATTGGAAAGAGAGGCCCATAGGTCTTGCAAACTTTATATGCCTTAATACAGTGAAACGCCAGGGCCAAGAAGTGGGAGTGGGTGGGTAGGGGAGTGGGGGGGAAGATATGGGGAAGTTTTGCGATAGCATTGGTAATGTAAATGAAGAAAATACCTAATTAAAAACAAAAAGCAAAAATAAAAAATAAAAAAAAGAGAAGTGAGCTAAGAAGTAAAAGAAGATAAAGAAAAAGAGGATGAGGAAGACAGATTTGTACAGATAGAGGTCTGGAAAGAAGGGCAAAAGATTAAACCCATAGAGAATTGAGGCAAGGAGATCTCGACAATAAGGAAGAGCAAAGCTTCAGCAGACTCAGGAGATATGGATGACAGTGGCAAATGGAGAGATTAACAGTGAGGAGATGTGGAAATAGAGATGGAAGGGATTAAAGAGGGGTCTGAGATGGGAGAGATAGGCAAGAGAAAGGGTTGCTACATAGAAATGGAAAGCATAATGGACAGAAGGACAAAGCACAAGAGATGAGTCACATGGACAGTCTGACAAAGACAGAGACCAAAGTCAGAATCAGAGAGGTGCAGTGAAACAGAAGGATAAACCAGGGTACAGATGAACTATGGGGGAGGATGGGTGACAGGATAAGGACGTGATAATAGGATAACATTCAAAGGAAGAAAAGATAAGGAGGAGGAACAAAGGAAGAGGGGGAAGGGGGAGGGGAGAAGGAGAAAGAACATTTTACATTGTATGAGATCTCCATTACAGTCAGGAAAACAGGAGCAAAAGAGATAAATAACAAAGAGTAGAACCTGGCAAGGTGGCACATGCTGATAATGCTAGCACTGGGGAATGATAAGCAGAAGGAACAGGAAGCCAGGAAATTAAAAACGGATAAGAGATAAGAGAGAAACTTGCATAAAATACTGGCCAGAGTAGTCAGGGAAACTAGAGAGCCTATTAAGACAGAACCAGGCAACCACAGAGAGCCTTTGGCTGAAAAAAATCAATGTGTTTACTGTAAAGAAAAAGAACATTGGGCAAGAGACTGCCACAAGAAGAAGAAGAAGAAGAAGAAGAAGAAGAAGAAGAAGAAGAAGAAGAAGAAGAAGAAGAAGAAGAAGAAGAAGAAGAAGAAAGCCCACCCTCGTGACCAAACCCATCCACCTGTTCGTTGCTGAGTGTAAAGGGATAGCAAAAGGGGTGCTAACACAGAAGCTGGGCTCTTGGAAGAGGCTGGTGGCCTACCTGTCAAAAATGCTAGATACAATAGCAGCTGTTGCAGTGTTGGTCCGGCATAACCCATTACCAGACTCTATTGCTCAGCTCCGATAGAGTCACTTTTGCCCCCCTGCAAGTCTGAACTCAGCTAAGAGTTTGAATCTTTCAGTGTACATTATTTCCTAAGTAGAAAGTATTTTATTAGCTAATGCATTTCAAGGGAAGTTTTACTTTAATTCTTTGTTCTCACACAATGAGCTTTAAAGTTCTGGAGAGTAGCTGTTGCTCCAGAAAAGATTCAGAGGCAATATCTTTATAATATTTAGGAGCTTAGTTATGCTAGAAAATTGTGGTACATAAAATCTAAGAACGAAAAATTGATTTGCTTCAAAATTTTATTTTCAAAGCTTCCAGGAGATGTTTTGGCTAAAGCCTTGCGTTAAGGTCTTAAAGTGACCTAAACCTTTGTCGGATGTTACCTTGAGATACACAAATTAACTGGCCAAGAACAAAAGATCTTGCACAAAATAAAGGAAGCTTTTATAATTGCTATCAATTATAATCAATGGTAATTAAATATTAGCTGCTTATTTTAGTTGTGGTTATTAAATGTGCCCACAGTAATTCTCTGGCAAGAGAAAACATGATGGTAAAATCATCTTTCTTTGCCTCAAAGCAAAGTTTTAACATCCTATTAAGGCTGCTGTGGTGCTAATAAAGAATTGTAAAATATATTCATATATTTTAGAAAAACTATAACAAAAAATGTGTCTTAAAAACCTAACAATGTGTCTGTTCCTTGTACCAAACAGCAATTAATTTGGTTATTGCAGAATATTGATATTTGGCCCACTGCATACCCTTATTTTAAATAAAATTGATAATCATTTTCCTAAAGATAAGTTAAAAATTGTTTTTATGCATGCTTTTGTATCTTCTATAAATTCATTCCTGCATGCATCCCATTTACTGTGTTTAAAAATAGCCCTTCTAGGGGAGAAAAGTATATGTGAATTGGATCACATGCTTTTTCTTTTGAGTTTCCTCCTGCTTCAGCACAGATATTTAAATTGTGTGCTGTAGATGGTGTTTTAAAATGTTGAATAATCTAGCTTTAATTTGTATATTAATTGTCAATGTTATATCTCAGAGCTTACAATTGCTTAAAATTATT
The DNA here is from genome assembly GCF_978045245.1 of Mus caroli. Lineage (NCBI taxonomy): Eukaryota > Metazoa > Chordata > Mammalia > Rodentia > Muridae > Mus > Mus caroli. The sequence continues at coordinate 125,597,130 of NW_028227263.1, read as the reverse complement.
CATCCCTTAGATACTATAAATTCTCAAATTTGCAATGGTTTATGCATATATAACACATAAGAAAAAATGCTGTTCTTTTAAGAAGACTGGTTTTGGACATTTAAAACTTTGTCCTGGATTGCCTGGACAAGACCCCTTAAGGCAATCCTATGCTGGATTTATATCTCAGGCAGATTACAGGCCATACATAAAAATGATCTAGTTCTTTATATAATCAAAACAGTAATGGCTTAAGATAATATTTTGGTATTTTTAGATTATGTGCATGTCTAATTGAAAAAAAAATTTGTTCTTGGTGTCCTCAGATTCTACCTGTTTCCACATAATGGAATTAATTATTGAGGACTTATACTTAATCAAGTGCTGCAAATGAATGCTCTTATTTCTGATTAATAAATAAATAAATTATGCACATGTGACTATTAATAACTTTTCAAGCCTTCTAGTTACAACATCTCTTCAAGAGAAACAACAGAATGTGTAATTAGTCACTGCCCATGTTATGTTAAAACTGATTATAAGAGTCAAGTATTTGAGATGTTTTGTCAACAATTTTATAATTCTCAAAGGCAAGGTATTAAACTATAGCTTCTTAAAAAACAAAGAAGGGGAGGAATTATATCCTCATGTACATTATTTAAATCATAATTTTATTTTAAGAATTTTGAAATTTGGATGCCAAAGAAGTTAATAAACTTAAGATACTTTATAATATCTTAAAACTAGACATAATCATGTCTAGCAGAAATGAAAAGGATCTACTTATTGGCATATGGCTTGATCCTGAACAGCTACCCTACTAGGGAAAGGGGAAAGCTTAGGTTCTCTCCACAGAATGCTGCAGAAGCATAACAACTGTCAGAATGATTCATGTGACAAGATGACCTGTGAGTTCGCTGAGTGCCCTGACTGTGGTGACAAGAAGGTTGAATTAGGTATATGTTTTTTACTCACCTTTGCTTGCCTTTGTTCCAGATTGGACAAGCTAAGGTGCCTTGCTTCAAGCTTTTTAAACTTTTTGGACATAGAACATTAGAGAACATGGAATCTGACTTAGAAAGACTAGTCATAAGAAAGAGTTATAATGATTCTTCTCTTTCCTTCATTGTGACCAATTATTCTAACTCAATCTTGGACTGGTCTAGTAATAATTCCAATATTAGAGATTCCTATTGAAGATAGCTTAAAATCTTAACTACCTCGCAAAGTTAATTTGGAGCACAGCCTCCACTTTAAGAGAATCTCCTGCTTTTCTGCTAATTCTCAAAGTCAGCTCCCCCACACTGGGAGGTCAGATTCTGAGCTTGATCATTGCTCATTTGCAACTGAATAAAGTACCTGGGCTTTCACAAAGAAGCTTTTATCCTGTTGCTTTTCACTGTCTCTACTTTGTTTTCCAAGCAGGTCAGTCAATGCCTCACAGCCTGATTTCAGCAAGTGTGCAACCTCGCCTTCAGCAAGTGCGGGTGGCAGAAATTAATCAATATGAAGAAGCATATTCAGTATATATTGTGACTTTGATCTGATTTGAGAATAAGGTGTTCTATGAGGGCCAGACAGTCAATTAAGGGCAAACAGATTTCGGAGCCATATTAATCTAAGACAGAGGTATATGCCGAGAGGCTGTGGTTGGTTAATAATAAACCACAGAGACATGTTTGTGCAAAATAAACACAAACAAGCTGCATATATTCTCCTTGACGGATAAGAATGGGTTGGGAAAATCTGATATCCTAAAACAGGCATTGCCACCAGCCACCATAAGTCCCAGGCAGGACTATGAAGCATAAATAAATTTTATGTCTTGGTCCAGCTATTTTATTATATATTTAGGGAGGAATTGTAGCATCCCCCAGCCTGAAACAGGCTGGTACAAACCTTGTTGCCACTGAGGTGGGGCCACCTGCAGTGCAATTTTCCAACTTGGATGGCTTCTTTTGAAGTGACAACTGCCCTGAGATTCTGCTAACTGCAGAGAGGCTGAACCTGTCTTCCTGAGATGTTCCTGAATAAGCAACCAGCCTGGTGACAGAGTGCTGACAGAATGGCTCCAGGCACCAGGAGTGGACTGGCGGGGGGGGGGGGTTGGGGGGTTGGGGGGGCCTTCCCCCTTACAAGCACAGTCTCTTAATAACCTCGCAGGCCTAGAATAGAAACCTGTCTTGGTCTCCATTAATTTCTCTAGCAGTCTAAGTGTCTTTCATCCCAAGCCTGCCTCCCAGGTGTACCCAGCTCATGTAGGCTGTAGGCCGGCATACAACAGATTTACCTATATTTTTTTCCCTAGTTAGCTAATACTTTGGGGATTGATTACAAAGGTCATTGTGCTTAGAGTCCCCAGAGTTCAAGACAGGTAGACAAGAATAAACAGAACAGACCTTAACTAAGTTGACATTAGAGACTTTCAGTGACTGGGTGACTCTTCTCCCCTTCATCCTTTATAGCATACAGAACTACTCATGCTAGATATGACTCACCCCTTTTAAAGTTATGTTTGGATTTCCTACTGACAGAAATTATTACAGAAGCAGATGACTGCTAACTTTTACATGATCTCGAGGGTATATAATGGGTACATAAATGTGTTTGGCTTAAATTTTCTGCTTTCCATAAAACAGGTCCACCTTCAGAGCTCTAGCAACTTTAGACAGAGATTAGGCCCTAGTCAAGAGACACTGACAGGGGTCATTATAGCTTCCTAGGAAAGCATCCCAGTGCTACAGATTTGCAGCATGGATCCACCTTACATCTCTTTGCAGTTGAAGAAGACCCTAGCCAGCAGGAGACGAATTCAGCCTCAAAGCAAAGGAAGAATCAGAAAAGCCCTTCATAGCTTTGTTCTCTGGTTTAGTCTCATGAAGACCATTTTAAACAAGAATAGCAAGCTGAGAAAGGAAAAATATAAATATATATAGTTTTTAAATACTAAAGAGGCACCAGGAAGTGAAATGGAATTGAATCCTATGTTCTAGGAGATAATAGATTAAGGGATTTGGGGACAAGATCCATCCCAGCTAAATTTAGATCCCTGCATGGTGGTACACAACTTTAATCCCATGATACAAAGCAAAACAATCTTTGAGTTCAAGGCCAGCCCAGACAAAGCAGGCTGTAGATAAATAAAAGCTTAAATACTGGCATGGTGGTATACACCTTTAATCCCTGCATTACAGGATAAGAGAGCCATTCAGACTTCTGTTTTCAAGGTCCATCTACAGTGCCATTTCCAGGAAAGACTAACTGAGGCAGAGAGAGTGAGTCAGAGAAGAGAAAGCTATTAATAGATAAAGGAGACCATGTTCCAACCCCAGCAAGCAGCAGAACATGGCAGGTTTGGCCATCTGGCACTGGCTTTAGTGTGAAAAATAGAAGGGACTACTGAAACAATTGATGCAGGTTAGCAGGAACTAAGAAGTTAGCAGTGATTAAGAAGAGACCAGCATCACTAAGAAAAAATTTTCAGGGAAGGGTTTTCTGAGAGCACAAAGAAGCTCTGTTCCATGGATAGCCAAGGTTGTACCATGTGCTGCAGATGTAATTGTAATAGTTAAGAGTCACCCAGGTGGTACTGGTTTTGAAGGCATGAAGGAGTCATGAAGAGCATCTGAGGCTTGTCACTGTGAGAGGCAATGGAAGCCCATTCATAATGGTGCAGCCTCAGTTGCAGTTGTTGGCCCAGGACTGATGGGGTCATGGAAAGAATTTGAGGCTTCACACCATATAGAGAGCCTATGACAGTCTATTGATGAAGCCTAATTGCAGTGCAAGACCCCAATGAATTTGAGATACCAGTACCGTGAGATGATCACCAAGAAGAGCAACGGCAGTAGAGTGGATCAACCTGAGCTTAAGTGCTACAGAGGGGAGAGCTGGAAACGTGATGCCAGCCCTTTGGTGGAGCCCAGAAGACCAAGTGTAGATCCCAGTCTTTGGAACAAGAAGCTTCCGTGGAGACCCAAAGATGTTCCAGATACCACAGTCATGGGAAATCTGCTAACAGGGAGTACAACCAGCCTAGGAGAAAGAAGTTTGTTGCAGTCAACAATGAAGGAAAAGGAGTGCAGATACGAAAATCTCTTTGACATCAGACGTGGAGATGCAGAGTTTAGAGTCTGTATGGCTTGTTTCCTGTCTTGCTTTGGAGATTACATTTAAGTGATAGGATGAAATTCAGGAGAAACTTTAACTTTGGACTTTTAACATTTGTTGAGTCTCATACAGACTATGGGAACTTTGGAAGTTGGACTAAATGTACTTTTACTTATCATGTGTTTAGGTATAAACCTCATAGAGTCATATGTTTAGACAAACCTATGGAGGCCAAAGAGTTGAATGTGATGGTTTGGATACAAGTGGGCCAGGGAGTAATACTATTGGAGGTGTGGCCTTGTTTGAGTAGATGTGTCACGTTGAGTGTGGACTTTAATACCATTGCCCTAGCTGCCTGAAAGTGAGTATTCTGCTAGCAGCCTTCAAAGGAAGATGGAGTAGTCTCAGCTCTGCTGTACCATGCCTGCCTGGACACTGCCATACTCCTTCCTGAATGATAATTGTCTGAATCTCTGATATGTAAGCCAGCCACACTTGAATGTTGTCCTTTATAAGACTTGCAATGGGGCACAAGTCCCATCCTGTCAGCACCAGCACCAGGTAACCTTGGGCGCAGAATCAGGGGGGAGAAACCCCAACGGTCCCCAGAGGACTCTCCACATGATCTTAGGATCAGTGGAACACAACATCTGTTCCAAACCAATTGTGACAGGACTGTGACAGCAGAAACAAGGACACCAGAGCCCTGCCTGACCAGAACCTTGTGTTCCTTATGATCAGTACTGGTTTACCTTGCTTTTGAACAGACCAGACAGTTCCATTGTCCTCAAAGAAGACACCACTTCCAGGCACTGAAACATAACAAGGATCTTAGGATAACAGGATCCCAGGATAACAGGAGCTTGGTCACACCAGTATTACAGGGTCTCAGAGGAAGCTTGAATGCCAAGAACTCTGACACACCCAGAATCTCAGGTTCACAGGAGCCCACAATCAAATGATCACAGAGAAAGCTGGACTCTGAGGAGTTCTGAATCAACTGGGATTATAGGAAGGACAGGCTCCAATCAGATATATTGAGTTCAGCAAACACTTGAGATAATTAGATGGCAAGAGGCAAGCTTAAGAACAGAAGCAACAGAAAACAAGGTTACATGGCATCATCAGAACCAAACTCTCCCACCATAGCAAGTCCTGGATACACCATCACACCAGAGAAGCAAGGCATGGATCTAAAGTCACTTATGATGATGATGATGATGATGATGAAGGAGGAGGAGGAGGACTTTAAAAAGGAAATACAGCAAAACACAGGTAAACAGCTAGAAGCCCTTAAAGAGTAAGCACAAAATCCCTTAAGGAGTTACAGAAAAACACTACCAAACAGGTGATGGAATTGAAGAAAACCATCCAGGATCTAAAAATGGAAGTAGAAACACTAAAGAAATCACAAAGAGAGCAAACTCTGGAGATAGAAATCTTTGGAAGGAAATCAGAAAACATAGATGTGAACATCAGCAACAGATTACAAGAGATGGAAGAGAGAATCTCAGGTGCGGAAGACTCCATAGAAAACATGAACACAACAATCAAAGAAAATGCAAAATGCAAAAAGATCCTAACTCAAAACATCCAGGAAATCCAGGACACAATGAGAAGACCAAATCTAAGATTGATAGGTATGGATGAGAATGAAGATTTTCAACTTAAAGGACCAGTAAATATCTTCGACAAAATTATAGAAGAAAATTTTCTTACCTAAAGAAAGAGATGCCCATGAACATAAAAGAAGCCTACAGAACTCAAAGTAGATTGGACCAGAAAAGAAATTCCTCCCAACACATAATAATCAGAAGAACAAATGCAGTAAATAAAGATAGAATAATAAAAGCAGTAAGGGAAAAAGATCAAGTAACATATAAAGGCAGACCTATGAGAATTACACCAGACTTCTCACCAGAGACTATGAAAGCCAGACAATCCTAGACAGATGTTATACAGACTCCAAGAGAACACAAATGCCAGCCCAGGCTACTATTCTCAGGAAAACTCTCAATTACCATAAATGGAGAAACCAAAATATTCCATGACAAAACCAAATTCACACAATATCTTTCCACGAACCCAGCACTTCAAAGAATAATAATAGGAAAACACCAATAAAAGGACGGAAATTATGCCCTTGAAAAAGAAAGAAAGTAATCCTTCAATAAACCTAAAAGGAGACAGCAGCAAGAACAAAATCCCAACTCTAACAACAAAAATATCAGGAAGCAACAATTACTTTTCCTTAATATCTCTTAATATCAATGGACTCAATTTTCCAATGAAAAGACATAGACTACCAGACCGACTACTCAAAGAGGACACAACATTTTGCTGCTTACAGGAAACTCACCTCAGGGAAAAAGACAGACATTACCTTAGAGTGGAAGCCTGGAAAACAATTTCCCAAGCAAATGGATCAAAGAAAAAAGCTGGAATAGCCATTCTAATATCGAATAAAATCGACTTCCAACCCAAAATAATCAAAAAAGACAAGGAGGGGCACTTCATACTCATGAAAGGTAAAATCTTCCAAGATGAACTCTCAATTCTGAATATCAATGCTCCAAATGCAAGGGCAGCCACATTCAGTAAAGAAACTTTTAGTATAGCGCAAAGCTCACACTGCACCTCACACAATAATAGTGGGAGAATTCAACACCCCACTCTCATCAATGGACAGATCCTGGAAACAGAACCTAAATAGAGATAGAGTGGAACTAACAGAAGTTATTAAACAAATAGATTTAACAGATATCTATAGAACATTTTATCCTAAAACAAAAGGATATACCTTCTTCTCAGCACTTCATGGTACCTCCTATATAATTGACCATATAATTGGTCACAAAACAGACCTCAACATATACAAAAGTATTGAAATTGTCCCATGCATCCTATTAGATCACCGTCTGACCTTCAATAACAACATAAATAATACAAAGCCAACATTCACGAGGAAGTTGAACAACACTCTCCTCAATGATACCTTGATCAAGGAAAAAAAAAGAAACTAAAAACTTTTTAGAGTTTAATGAAAATGAAGCCACAAAACACCCAAAGTATTGTACACAATGAAAGCATTTCTAAGAGGAAAACTCATAGCTCTGAGTGCCTCCAAAAAGAAACTAGAGAGTGCATATACTAGTAGCTTCACAGCACACCTAAAAGCTCTAGAACAAAAGGAAGCAAATTTACCCAAGAGGAGTAGAAGGCAGGAAATAATTAAACTCAGGGCTAAAATCAACCAAGTGGAAACAAAAAGAATTATTCAAAGAATCAATCAGACCAGGAGTTGGTTCTTTCAGAAAATCAGAAAGATAGATCAACCCTTAGCCATATTCACTAGAAGGCACAGGGATAGTATACTAATTAACAAAATCAGAAATGAAAAGGAAGACATAATAACAGAACCCGAGGAAATCCAAAACACCATCAGATCCTTCTACAAAAGGCTATACTCAACAAAACTGGAAAACCTGGATGAAATGGACAAATTTCTACACAGATACCAGGTTCCAAAGTTAAATCAGGATCAGAATAATGACCTAAACAGTCCCATAGCCCCTAAAGTAATAGAAGCAGTCATTAATAGTCTCCCAAACAAAAAAGCCAGGACCAGATGGTTTTAGTTAAGAGTTCTATCAGACCTTCAAAGAAGATCCAATTTCAGTTCTTCTCAAACTACTCCACAAAATACAAACAGAAGAAACCCAATTCATTCTATGAAGCCACAATTATTCTGATACTTAAACCACATAAAGACCCAACAAAGATAGAGAACTTCAGACCAATTTCCCTTATGAATATTGATGCAAAAAATACTCAATAAAATTCTCGATAACTTAATCCAAGAACACATCAAAACAATCATCCATCATGAAAAAGTACACTTCATTCTAGGGATGCAGGGATGGTTTAATATATGGAAATACATCAATGTAATCCACTTTAAAAACAACAATCTCAAAGACAAAAAACACATGATAATCTCTTAGATGCGGAGAAAGCATTTGACAAAATGCAACACTGATAAAAGTCTTGGAAAGATCCGTAATTCAAGGCCTATACCTAAACATAATAAAAGCAATCTACAGCAAATCAGTAGCCAACATCAAACTAAATGGAGAGAAGCTGAAAGCAATCCCACTAAAATCAGGGACTAGACAACGCTGCCCTCTTTTCCCCTTCCTATTCAATATAGGACTTGAAGTCCTAGCCAGAGCAATTATACAACAAAAGGAGGTCAAGGGGATACAAATTGGAAAGGAAGAAATCAAAATATCACTATTTGCAGATGATACGATAATATATATAAATGATCCTAAAAAATCCCACCAGATAATTCATAAACCTGATAAACAGCTTCAGTGAAGTAGCTGGATATAAAATTAACTCAAACAAATCAATGGCCTTTCTCTACACAAAGGAAATAAAGGCTGAGAAAGAAATTAGGGAAACACCTTTCACAATAGTCACAAATAATATAAAATACCTTGGTGTGACTCTAAGGAAGTGAAAGTTTTGCATTGTGAGGAATTGCAGGCTGGTCTCCATTTGAGCTGAGGTCTGAACCCTGATGGTCATAATTCACCTACATGACATGGTAGACGTTCCCTCATGCTCCTCGAACTCTGACCCCTGCCTAAGTTACTCACCACCATAGCCCCCACAAGAGACGCATGATCATTAGTCATGTAAGCAATGGTCCAAGCTTCTGACCTTCAGACTAAACTCCTCCCCAGTTACCTAGCAACAGTGAAGACCATAAAAGTAGCTATAAGGACACCTCTTACTCTTACTCTTTTCTTTCTTTACTTCTCACTTCTCTCTCCTCTTCTCTTTTTCTTTGTCTTCTTATTTCCTCTCTTCTCTCCCTCTTTCTCTCTCTTTCTCTTCTCTCTCTCTCTCTCTCTCTCTCTCTCTCTCTCTCTCTCTCTCTCTCTCTCTCTCTCTCTCTCTCCTCTCTCTTGTCTCTTTCCCGCTGCATTTCTATAATAAAGCTCTTAAATTGTAGAGAGTCTCTGCTTCTTTAGATCCACTGTACACTCTGGTCAGTGTTGGGAACTTCTTCCCCTCTTCTCTCTCTCCTACAACCCTGGGCCTTTAGCAAGGTAGCTCTGGGGGGGCATGGTCAGGGGCTTCCCCTTTTCCACACCCCCAGGGTGTGTCAGGCATCCTCACCCTGGGCCCAGTGAAAAAGATTCTGGCAGCTAGCTCTGCCTGTGTCCTCAGGAACGCTGGCCACTTTTCATCCCCAACGACTCCCTGGGCCCTTCCGTACACCCCCCCCCCTTTATTTTGTTCCTAACACTGTATGATAAGAAGGTCAAATCTCTGAAGAAAGAAATCAAAGAAGATCTCAGAAGATGGAAAGGTCTCCCATGCTCATGGATTGGCAGGATTAATATAGTAAAAATGGCTATCCTACCAAAAGCAATCTACAGATTCAATGCAATTCCGATCAAAATCCAACTCAATTCTTCACTGAGTTAGAAATGGAAATTTGCAAATTCATCTGTAATAACAAAAAACCTAGGATAGTAAAAACTATTCCCAACAATAAAAGAACATTTGGGGAAATCACCATGCCTGACCTAATGCTGTACTACAGAGCAATTGTTGTAAAAACGGCATGGTACTGATACAGCAACATACAGATAGATCAATAAAACAGAAATGAAGACCCTGAAATGAACCCACACACATATGGTTATTTGATCAACATCCTTAATAATCAGGGAAATGCAACTTAAAACAACCCTGAGATTCCACCTCACACCAGTCAGAATGGCTAACATCAAATATTCAAGTGACCGAAGATGCTGGCAAGGATGTGGAGAAAGGGGAAAAATCTTCCATTGTTGGTGGGATTGCAAGCTGGTACAACCACTCTGGAAATCAGTCTGGTGGTTCCTCAGAAAATTGGACATAGTACTACTGGAAGATCCAGCAATTCCTCTCCTGGTCATATTACCAGAAGATGTTCCAACTGGTAAATGGATGTATCTGGAGGACTTTATCCTGAGGAGGTAACCCAATCAGAAAAGAACACACATAGTATGCACTCACTGATAAGTGGTTATTAGTTCAGAAACTTAGAATATCCAAGATACAATTTGCAAGACACATGAAACTCAAGAAGAAGGAAGACCAAAGAGTGGATACTTCATTCCTTCTTACAATAGGGAAACAAAATACACATGGAAGGAGTTACAAAGGCAAAGTTCAGAGCTAAGATGGAATGAAAGACCATCCAGAGACTGCCCCACCCTGGGATTCATCCCATATACAACCACCAAACCCTGCCACTATTGCCTGTGCCAGAAAGACTTTGATGACAGGACCCTGATATAGCTCTCTCTTGTGGGGCCATGCCAGTGCCTGGCAAATACAGAAGTGGATGCTCATAGTCATCTATTGGATGGAACACAGGGCCCCCAATGGAGGAGCTAGAGAAAGTACCCAAGGAGCTGAAGGGGTCTGCAACCCTATAGGTGGAACAATATGAACTAACCAGTACCCTCAGAGCTTGTGTCTCTACCTGCATATGTAGCAGAAGATGGCCTAGTTGGCCATCAATGGGAAGAGAGGCCCCTTGGACTTGCAAACTTCATATGCCCCTGAACAGGATAACATCAGGGCCAAGAAGTGGGAGTGGGTGTGTAGGGGATCAGGGTAGGGAGAGGCTACAGGGGACTTTCGGGATAACATTTGAAATGTAAATAAAGAAAATATCTAATAAACTTTGAAAAAAAAAGACTTGCAAAGGTCATGGTGTCTCTTCACAGCAGTAAAACACTAACTAAGGCGAGTTCCCTCCATTGTTTCAGTAAAGACTTGAAAGTCTGTCCATTAAGAACAAATGGAAGATTTTCCCCTTGGGCTGCATTGTCTACCAATAGTGAGCAGAGCAGTGTGTGGAGGGTACCAGCAGCTTGAAAGAATGAACACACAATATGTGGTACCATGAGGATCATGGAATACATTGCAACTATTAAAAACAAAGACATCATTAATTTGAAGGCAGTTGAATGGAACTTGAAAATATCATCTTTAGTGAAGTAACCCAGTACCAAAATGGAATGCATGATATGTACTCTCTTATAAGTTGACATTAGCCATAAAATACAAGATACACACACTACACTACATAGATCCAAAGAAGATAAACAAGTTAGAAGGCCCAAGAGAGGATAATTGAATCTCACATAGAAGGGAGAAAAATGGTAGTAGGAAGCAAATGGAGGGAGGTAACTGTGTAGGAGAAGGAATGTGGGAGAAAATGGAGGATTCAGGATCAGGTGTGGAGAGGGATGGGAGAGATGGCCAATTGGCCATGACAATAAATGGAAATGTGTATTTTGTGTGTGTGGGTAGGTATGGGCCTCTCAATACAGAAATTCCCCCACCCTCCTATAGCATGAGAAGAGGGGTCACTCATTCATCACAGTCAGGCTGATTGGGAGACTGGTCTTTGAGCTGACTGGGTTGAAGGCCTCACACTGATAGTCTCCAGCATCCTCCTTCCTCACAGTATGTATCCTGAGTTGGCATTTTGATGGGGACAGTGTCATTCTCTCTGTGAGCTGAAGACGCTGATTGTTGAAGAGCCAACGGATGGAGATCCCAGTGTTGTCTGAGAAGCAAGTGAAGACAACTGAGCTCTGTACTCTAACTGTGCTGTCAGTGACTCTCATGGCAGGCTGTGTCACAAGCTCTGCAAAGAAACAGAAGTGGGGACCAAATGACGTTCATCTTTCAGAAAGATCAACCTGCCCCTCTATAGCTCACACCTGATAAAGCATCCATGGAGGAGAAAGTTGAGCTATGATTACACTCATATCTTGTGCTTTGCATTTGCCAACCATGTGCTGTGTGACCCTGATTCAGCCACTGAGGTCGATGTGCCTCAGTTTCCCTGTTCTATGACAACTGTGCGTGATCATTGCACTGCCTATGAGTTAAAATTAGGTATGAGCAATATACTGAACTGGGGGTGGGGAGCTGCTTACATCAGCAGCATCTGTTCTACTTACCATAGGCTGGATTTCTGAGGGTAAGGAGGTGCCTGAAGAACTGTCATCTCTGTCCCTACCCTTGGGGACATTATTTTCCAATGAATTTTCTAAGTCCATCAGAACATTTGGCTTCTGTCCTGGCACCTGTCCATTGAACCTCAGGAGAGGGAGGTGCACAGGTGACCCACATGACTTGCAGCTATCATGGAAGTAAACAGCTGATCCTACACCATAGGGGACATAGACACTCAGCCAAGCCTGTTCCCTGTCAGCCCTGACAGGAAGTCCAATGCTAGCCCTGAGGTGAAATTTTCTGGGGACAACTAGAATTGGGTGTGGATCCTTGGCTTCCTGATGCTCCTCTTTCTGACTAAGTAGTGATCTGGACCATGGAGGGAGGGGGAATACAAACTGAAAGGGAAGTTAGAAGGGAAAGAGACAAATCCATCAATATTGAAATCTGTTTTTTGGTGAAAAGACTGGGTCCTGTGACCAGAGAAGCTTAGATCAATCACTCAGTGGAGGTGGGTGGGAGTGTCTGCACAAGTCAGAAGGATTGAGCAAATGCCCTCCATCCCCTTTGTGGGCCTAACTGTATGTTGCTTCCTGTGTGGGGAACTCTATCCTCATGTGTCTCCACCCTCACTGTCCTCACAAGGTTGCTCTCCCTCAGAAAGTGTGGGTTGTAGGCAAGCTATCTCTCACTTCTTCTTCTAGTGACCGCAGGTTTTTTGGGTTTTTTTTACCTCCCAACCTCCATTTTGGTCCAGCCAGCCTCTGACTTCACTTTAAGATGGCCTTCCTGTTCTGTCTTCCAGCTCATTACACCTAATAACTTGTTAGAAAAAATCTAATTTGAAATTTCCAGAATATCCAGTACCCTCACAGTCTTGGATGTCTGTGGGCAGATAGGCAGATGTCCAAATTTCTTGCATATTTCAGAGTTAATGAAATTCTCATATTTGGAGCTACTGACACTGGTCAAAACTCCAGCCCATATTACCACACAGGGGCAGCAAGCATTGCAGGGAAGTACACAGTGGGCCACCAGGATTGCATCTACCTGCTCTGCCCTCCCTCTGAGAACAGAATTTGCTCCAGCACTACCCACAAGCTCTGCAGTCTTCCTCCCTTTGAGTTCAGCCTCCACCCAGGCTGGAGGGCTTCCCAGGGTGATGCTGACTGCTATCATGAATGGTGGCAAGCACAAGACTGATAATCATCTCTGCACCCTGGGGCAGCAAGAGCTCAACACGAGACTGCCCTCTGCTGTGTTCTCCCCATGTGTCCTTTATAACACAGGATCCTAAGCTGTGCTTTCTTCTCAATGCTGTGGAATCTACTCCCTGCAGGAAGGTGACAGGGATGCCTGTAAGGACTGGAAGAGGACCTGCTGACTGATGTCTACAAAAGATGACCTGCTGACTGATGTCTAGCCCATGCTCACTGATCACCAGTCAGTGTGCATCATCATGAGACTCATGTTGCAGGAGGTCACCTAGACCCTAGAGAGGACAGTGGCCCCATAAACCTAGGGAGAGTTTCAGGGGGACTCTTAGCATCCTGTGCTGACAGAGAGTCACCTAGTGTCTGCCCATTTCCTTCCTGGGAGGCAGCTATCCTCTGTTGAGGTGATTCCCTATGGGATATGCCAGGGAGAGTCAAGAACCTGGTAACACAGGATGCTCTGACATAGTAATGTGCTTAGTAGGTCTGAAAGACTGCCCAAGAGAACTTGAGATCTGTAGGGTTAGGGATGGAGACAGGCTAAACCATAAGTGCATTCTGGAATTATATTTTCAAGTTTTCTGCCATTCTGAGTATGGCAGGGGCCTCAAGAGATGGGGCAGACTCTGAGGTCTTGGGCTGAGTTACTTTGCCATCTAGGGAGCAGCAATGGAATTTCACCTCATTCTGGATGCTCTTAAGGTGTCAACTCTGAAATGTTTACCTATAGGAAAGAATTCCAGAAGGTGGACATCAGAGGACATACACTTGCCAAAATGACCTGTGTCCTTTGTCCATCACCATGGAGACACTGGCCTTCCTGTGAAGTCTCATAAGGCCATCCAAACAGCTAGTTAATGGTCTGGGAACCCAGATTGTCCTCTCCAGCAATGCATTCCTGGGTGAGTCTCTGTGGAAGATGTCCAGGGGAACTATCATAACTGTGGATCTCATGACAATGCACTGGATGGTGACACAAGCTATGACAGCCTTGTACCATGTCAGCTCTAACAGGAATCCAAAGCCAAGCAAAACCAAAAATATTTTCAAGTATCACAGAGATTTCCATCCAGGCCTCATAGTGCTCTGTGTGGGGACTCCACAGCTTCCTCAGCTAGAGCTTATCCTACCTCCACAGAGGGAGTCGATATCAGGGATATGGGCATGGTGAGAGTCCCAAGGGTCAATGCTGAGTCTCACATTCTTGGGCTGAGTTTTTCCAGCACATGATAGGTAACTCTGCATGAAAAGAAAGGTGACAGGTTCTGACCTAATGGTGTTGGTACAGCCCATGTGTGCCCTGCAGCAAGTGCCCAAATGCCAATGTGATGAAAAATGCAGTGGGGGAGATAGCAGGCACAACCAACTCCTTAGAGTTGACTTATTAGGTACAATAAGCCACACCCAGCAGTTGGAAGCCATAGAGAGTCACTTACTATGGATGTTGACTTGGACGTGTGCTGTTACAACTCTCACATTGCTGTCTATTGTTACTAGTGTGTACAAGCCAGAGTCTTTCTCAGTGACATCCTGGAGCAGCAGGGATCCATTGGTGTACCCTGTCTCTCTTCTGCTGTGTGCACGGCCACTGATGATGGACTTTGTCAGTATGCTATATTCTGCAATTTTAAAGTCCTTAGTGCTAAGCACACCTTTGTACCAGGAAATGGTTTGCACATCTTCTGGCAGATTATGGACCTGGAGAAGAACACTTCCCCCCTCAGCAGCGTGCCGTGGCACTGGATCAATGCCGAGTTGGGCAGAGTCGAGAGTGTCACAACACAAGGAACTGGAGGCTGGAAGGGAAAGGAGAAAAATCATCACAAGAGATCATTGTGCTAGGTGGAAAGATGGTGACCTGCTTCTGACAAGATGGAGTCTTCACTGTAAGCATTTCCACCTCTGGGCTCATGGTCCCATGTGCTATAAGACCAGGATGAGCACGGTGTGACAGCCTAGACAGGTCTGTGGGTGTGTCTATCTCACCTGGTGTAAGTCAGCAACATGGCCTCTATTCCCTCAGTGCCATTGAATCTGTCATTTCCTCTACATGGAGTTCTCTCCTCCGTGTCTCCATGGCTGCCCCCTCACTACCCTCAGTCAGACACTGCACACACTCATGCACACTGTGCTTTAAGATGATGCCTCCCTCTGACCTTGGTCTCTGCACACCCTGCATATTCACTTCCTGACTTTTCTCATTTCCTTTGTACCTGCACTCAGCTTCTAACCTCACTTTCTACATATTCTTCCTGCTCTTCCTGCTGACCCCAGAACTAGGGCTGGGTGAGGGCTTGGAGCAGGCTGCTCTTCTTAGCAGGCCCAGGATTATGCTGCCAGGCTTTGAGTCAACTTGACACAAGCCACAGTCATTTGAAGCAGGGAGCCTCAACTGAAAATACAAACATCAGAATGATTACCGGGCAGGTCTATAGCACATCTTTAACTGGTGATTGACATAGGAGGGACCAGTACACTGTGAGCATTTCCACGTCTGGGATCATGGTCCCATGTGCTATAAGACCAGGATGAGCAAGGTGTGAGGAGACAGGCAGGAAACAGCACCCCTCCAATCTTCCTACAAAAACCCTAAGTTGGTTTGATATTTTTCTCTGGGTTTTTTTATTCTTTTTTTCTCTTTTCTTTTTTAATGAAACTCTGCTGTTTAGTAATCATAAATACACTGGTTTGACAGACAACCAAAAACTATTGTTCACTGTCTGCTCAGAGCAGGAGTAAGTGTCAAGTCCTGATAAATTGGAACCCAGGACAATTTTAGTCAAGCCTCGGACAGACAACCGAGGCCACAGCTTCCCGGTGCTCACCATTCTGTATGGACTCCACACTTTCTTCGTGTTCATTTCAAGAGCTTCAACAGACAGAGCAGTCTGGCATCTTAAGTCCTCTGAGATACAAGGGGGTATCAGAAAGCAGAGTCTGACCCATAGGCATTTCTCTCCTACATGTGTGTCCTGCATACAGTGGTCAAACCCCAACATGGGGATAAAAGTGCAGATAAAAGTGTCACATGCCAGCAGTGACAGTGCTCTTGGTAGAAGCCCCTCCCAGCACTGAACGATCACAGAGAATCACTTACTGTCCACCTGAAGGTAAATGTGTGCTAATTCCATTTTCTGATACCGAGTCAGAGTTCGTAGGGTATAGAATCCTGTGTCTTTCCAGGTGACATTCTGGAGCAGCAGGGATCCATTGCTGTACACTGTCTCTCTACCGCTGTGGGCAGGACCAGGTTCCCATGAATTCTTGGCTGTTCTGTATCGAGCAATCTCAACCTTGTTAAATACAATCAGCCCTTTGTACCAGAAAAGTGATTGAAGATACTTTGGAATATTGTGAACAAGGAGAAGAATGCTTCCCCCTACAGCAACGCTGGCCGGCACTAATTCAATAGTGGGAGGTACAAGGGTAGTAGGACGCCCACAGATGAAAAGAGAGGCTAGAAGGAAAGAGAGATCCATCAATATTTGGACTTTTGTATTTGGATTGGATGGCACCCTGTGTTCTGAGCAGCTGTTTAAGTTGCTCAGCCGAGGTGTGTGGGGTGGGTGTCTCCCTGCCCTACTTGGTGGATGTCAGGACATTACCTCCATGTGCTCCATGAGCCTGGGTTGTCACATCCACTCTAGGGTGCTTACCACTTTGGAGTCAACATGGCCCCACCTCTGTCTTCAGATCCCTGCTCACACTCAATGTAGATGGTGTTGGAGTGCTGCCTCCTGACCTCTTTCCCAGCATCCTGTCTTCACTCTCTGAAGCTTTTGTTGTGTTTCTCTTCCTCTAATGCCCCCTAACCCCAGATTCACCTCGCCTCTCACACTCTGTAAATTGTGGACTCCTCACCCATGATCAGGAGGGCCTGACAGGTGGAACAACCTTTGCAGAGAATAGAGAGGGGGCCTCCCTGAACTCTGTGGCCCTATGTGTCCTCACTCTGTATCACATCTGTCCAGCCCAGCTCCCAAATACCTCCTCTACTCTCAGCCTCCTCCTAGACATAAGAATCTTACAGAGGCCCATGGGCTGTAGGTAGCTCTGTGTTCTCTGCCCTGTACACTCTCAGGACTACCCACCTACACTCTCCTCTTGGCTCTTTCTGTTTAAGCCCCCCAAAGTACACAGTGACAAACAACCTTCTGAGCATCTCTGGGCCCTGAGGCAACATTAGATCACCCATGGTAGCCCTCTGTTGTGTTCTCTACCTGGGTCAGTCAGCAACAAAGAGGGAGCCTCTGCAATCTCTGTGTGACACAGAAACACTGCTGGAAAACCAGTCTGCCCTATCTTCTCAAAATGTAATTTGCTCTCAGGAGGAAGATGACAGATATGTGTGAGGGATCCAAAGGGACCAGCTGCATGGTGAGTGGGGAAGGGGACAGATCCATTCCACTGCAGGCAACATTCAGGATTCTGAGGGAGTAGAAAGACCCAGGAGCAGATGTGTTAGGAGCCTTGGCCTGAGTGTGTGGGAGGAGGTGACCTGGGTCCCAGAAGGATTGCTCTGGGCTCCATCATCCCATGCAGGGTTTCAAGATGGTGCTCACACTTCTTATGCCTGCTGAGCTGTGTCTCATGTGCTCCCTGTGCTCCCAGTCCTTGCTAAGATGCCTTGAAATTACCTCAAGGTGATTCCCATGGGACACCCTTTCATCCACAGAGAAAATGCATGTCTGGAATGTGAACATCATCCCCTGGCAGGGTAGCAGACACAGGAAGCAGCTAAGGGGTCTGAGAAGGCTCTGCCAGAGACCTCCAGGTATACAAAGAAGAGATAAAAGCAAGGATAGGTAAAAAGTTGATAGAGAGATAGATAAAAGATGAGGTCCTGATTCAGGTATATAGGTTTATTAGTATTCCTTGAATGTCACCAGGCTATGCCTGCTTTTCACTGTGGGAACTGTAGCTCATGTCTGGAGAACCGTCCACATCAGTGCAGCCTGTTTGATTTGCTTACAGGTGAAAATGTGCTGGCCTCAAAAGAAAAGAATTTGTCAGTAGGATCTGTGTCCTTTCTCCCTTTCTGCTGGGAAACTGACTTTCCTGGAAGTCTCATAATCCTAACAGGACAATGGGTTAATGGCCTGGGAATCTGCCCTGATGTGGTCTCCCTCTGGGTCACTAGGGTGACCAGGAGACATAGACTAATTCTGGGTCTCACAGCAGTACACGGTTTGGTTCAACATGGAGCAAAACATTGTCTACAACAAGCACTCTTCTCTGCAGACAGAAAGTCAAGATCCAGCCCTAGCACAAAGCTTCTCAGGGCCCACAGGAGGTGAGGCTGGAACAGAGGAGTGGAGCAAGGAGTTTCTGGTACCCAGCTCTGTAAGATGCCCATGGCTTCCACTGTCCCTTCTTTCTTCCCTCAAGACTTTCTCAAGAACAGTTCCCTATGAAGGACCCCAAGATCTAGACAGAGGCTGATGTCCTTGACTGACTTGCCCACCCTGCATCCAGGTTTCTCTGAGGTGAAATCAAATGAGGAATTCTGCGCAATTGACGTTATTTTCCACCATGTGTGTTCTGCACTAAATGCTCAGTCCCCAACATGGAGACTCAATACAGAGGGAAAGGAGAGATAGGTCAGGCCTGATACTTCTGTGTAAGTAAGTAAGACCCAACGCAGATTTCACAAATAATTACTTACAGTACACGTGCAAGTACAGGGATGTATTTGATACCATTTCCCGTTGTTTACTTATGGTTTGAAAAGTGTAATATCCTGTGTCCTCCTGTGTGACATTTTGGATCCACAGGGTCCCGTTGATGTATAATGTCTCTCTGCCGCTGTGCTTCAGCCCCTTCGCCGTTACACTATAGTACAGTGAATGTAGTGCAATTGCATGCCTCATATTTGTCATTCCTCTGTACCAGCCAAACACTAGAAGATTCTCTGGCATATTATCAACACGTAGAAGAACATTTTCTCCTTCAACCACTTGGGGTGGTAAGGATTCAATGGTGACTCTGGCAGTGGTGGGCAGGAGCCAGCAGGTTAAGAGGGAGGCTAGAAGGGAACAGAGAGAAGCCACCAATAATGAGCAGGTGTCAGCATCCCTCAGCTTATGCCTATGTCTAGGGGTATGACCATAATGGAGATGAGCAACATAACCTCCATGACCTCAGAGTTTCAGAGGGTATCACGTCTGCTCTGAGGAATTCTCTACTCAGGCGTCCTCACATCATTCTTCACATAAAGAGTGTCTGGTGTCAGGAGAAGTGGCTCTCTGACCTCCTTCTCCACACAGTCCTCACATTCTGAATTGTTTTCTGTTCCATTAAACCAGTGACTTTTTCCTCTATATACTCTGAATTCCCATCCACAAGAAAAGGCCTTTGTGAGGACAATGATTGGAATTATCTTTTTTGAAATGTCAGTTCCTGAAAAGATCTCAGAGAATAATGAGGTTGAAAGGAGGGGGGGGGGGACACAAAGGAAACAGGAAAGAATGAAAGAAGGAATGAAGGAAAGAAAGAAGGAAGGAGAGAAGGAAGGAAGCAAGGAAGAAAAAAGAAAGGAAGAAGGAATGAAAGAAGAAAGGAAAAAAGTAAAGAACAAAAGAAGGATATCTCCATAGATTTATCTACATAGTTCCCAAGTTTACAATAAATGGCAATCATTATATTTAAAGGTGGTTTAATAATTGTGTATTGGATGCACCAGTTTGGGAAGTCACATGTCTCAGAATGCACATTGTGGGTGCATGACATGCACCTCTGTGTACAGAAAAGACCCTGCAGGACCCTGGACCTCCATCTACCGTGTGAGAGCTGAGGAATAAATTCGGCCTGTTATGTATCCACACATTGGGCCATCTTTGGAGAGTCACCATGTCATGGTTAGGAACATTGGTCTTCTGACCATGGCAGCTAATGTGACTGATTTTGAACAGGGATGGCTGAGGCTTTTCTTTCCCTCCTCAGTTCCCGTCTGCTCAGAGTTTCCTGCTGCTGAGCCTCTGTCCCTCACTGCACCTTCTGCACCATGACTACAAACAGAAACCCAAGTCTTCTCTAGACATCTCTTCAAAAGACTTTGCACTACTGAGTTTCCTTTCCCACACACAATCAGATAGTTGGAACACTTACCTGTAAGGAGAACCCTCTGCCAGAAGGTACACCCATTGCTGAAAAGTTCAGAGGATACCTCCATATCTGTTCTCACTGTACTGGCCATTCTCTGAGGAGAAGAACTTCAGCTCCTGCAAGGCACCTGGCCTCTGCTGTCCTTCCTCCTTCTGAGATGAGTGTTCTCTCAGGCAGGAGCACTTCACAGAATCCTATGGGCTGTGTGTGGTGGGGTCTGTGTACATAGCAACGCTCAGTCACTTCCACTCTCTGTGCTGCACCTCATCTTTCTCACATTTCCTCTCTTTATGATTCTCCTCCAACAAGACCTTGAGCAAGAAGGCTGATAAGCATCAACATGCCCTCAGAGAACACCGACTCTTCCAAGGGCTGATATCTGTGAATCCTGTTCATGAGTCTGTCAGCATCAAATAGGGATCCTCCATCTTTCCTACGTGTCACTGAGACACACAGACCCAGCTGAGGTCCTAGTCTGTCTTGTGTCCTAAGAGCTCTGGGAAGGTGGGCTTTTGCAACAGGAAGGAGACACAGATGTCTGTGATGGTTGGAAGGGACCAGCTCTGTGATGACTGGGGATGAAGATAAGCCATTTATCACTAATGTCACCAGTCAAGTTCCTGACTTGAGACAGAGTACTGAGAGCAGCTGTGTGGGGAATTTCATGTTCTTTGTATTGGGGAAGAAGTGACCTGTGTGTCCTGGAAAGGACTGTGGGCTCCTCACCTATGGACAGTTTCCAGGCAACCTTCTAGCATTATGGGTTGGTTGGACTGTGTGTTGGCTGAGCCCAACTGCTCTCTAGGTCCCTGTGTCACCTTTTTCCTTTATCTGGTTAATTTCTGCAGCAAGGGTTCTGTATTCCCCTTGGGAGGTGCCAGGAGGGAGGGAAATTTCAGGATATCCAGAGAGAGGGGTATCCATAAACACAAGAAACAGAGGATGTTCTAGAGAGAGAGAGATCCAGGTTAGTAGGGACAGGAATGAAAAGTAGTCTCCTAGGCAAGGTCATAGCTCAGGGAAACAATTATCTGAGTGTTGAGTGACAGCTGCACACAAGAAAACAAGACTTCTTGTCTAGTACTTGGGTACTGGAGTCCTGGAATTCTTCAGAAATACTTCAGATACACAAGGATTAGTTCTAGAGTCAGATCTAACTGTAGAATTGTTTTCAATCCTTGGACAATTGTTCCCTTAAGCAGGTGATGACCAAGATTAACATCACCTCCATCATGCTTCACAGACACCTGAGAAGGCCCCTAGGGTGGAGACACTGGATACTTGGCTGGAGACAGAGAACTTGTGCTTCACATATGTCACCTGTGGACTGTGTGAGGCTCATGTGGACAAGATGTTCCCTCTGATTCAGTTTTCCAGTGACAGCTCATGAGGGAATCAAATGATTCAGTGTCTACAAGGCAGCCTTAATCATGAAAAGGGGCCTGACACTGGGGCAGGATAGCTGTCCAGATCAGCAGCATCTGACCATTTGCCTGAAGAGAGGATTCCTTAGTCTTACTCTCTGAGGACTTAAATCATCAAGAACACCTATGTACTCTGTCCCTTTCCTGGGAGCCCTGACCTTCCTGTGAGTTCTCATAAGCCATCAGAACAGTTAGCTGATGGTCTGGGCACCTGTGCAGCTGTGTGCTCCATTCTGAGTCACAGAAGGAGATGCCCAGTGACCCTGCAGCATTAAGGGTTGGCTATGCTGTGTGTTAGCTGAGCACAGTTCTTGCTGGTCTTCCTGGGTCAGCACTGCCCTTTGTCTGGGTGATTCCCCATCAGCAATCCTGTCTTATACAATGGGAGATTACAGGAAGGAGGAGACTTTCAGGTTCCCCAGAGAGAGGGGTATTCTCAGACACAAGAAACAGAGCTGGGTCTAGGAAGGGAGATCCAAGTTAGAAGGGGCAGGAATGGAAAGCAGTCTCCTAGGCAAGGTCATAGCTCAGGGAAACAACCATCTTGAGGGTTGAGTGTGCAACCTTGTATCACCCCTGGTCTTCTCTGGGAGAAATGGTGTCTCATGTCTAGCACTACAACAGGTCAAGACATCAAATATTACCTGCCCTGATCCCTCCAGCATAGGTAGGATTCAGGGACCATCATCCTGCTCACTGTGTTATACAGAACACCTGTTTCCATCTAGTATGGGGTGGGTCTAGGCAGACTTTCAGATTCTCCCTGGGAAGTCCCGAAGTAAAGTCGCATGAAATGTGCCTGGAGAAGATGGGTCCCTTGGGTGGAGCTAGGTCCACAAAATGTCAGTGGAAAGATGTCATGGTACATTTCAGACTCAAAGGAGAGGACAGTAATGGAAAGGGGGTGTACATGTACTCACTGGTCTATGTCTGGTGTCTCAATCCTTCCTTCTCTTGGCCCGCTGGCTGCTGAGGGGTCTTCTACTGAGGACAGATAACAGAGCAGTGATTCAAATGGAAGTGACAACTGCTCTTCCCTGTACACTACTCTAGGTATCTCTCTTCTACTGTGATAAAAGCACTGTGAACAGAAGCAGTTCAGGAGAGCAGAGCATGAATTTCCTGTCCAGGTCTGGGTCATAGTGTAGCCCTGCAGGAAGTCAGGCAGAAAACATGCTGCTTGCTGGCTCATTCTCTGGCTCATGCTTTGCTAGCTCTCTTATTCAACCAAGGACCATCTGTCTAGGGATAGAGCTGCCCACAGTGCCCTGGAACTCCTGTATCAGTTTAGACAATTCCTCATAGACATATCCACAGTCAGTGCTGAAAAAGAAGTTATTCAGTGAATACTTTTCAACCAACTGACTTTGAGCTGTGTCAAAGATTCAGATAATACTAACAAGGACACTGTATCAAATGATCAAGTCCTCTTTCTCCAAAGGGAGACACCACAGGAAGTTCCCCATTCTAAAAATGAGTATCCCCTTCTCTCCCTTCAGAACATATGTGCTGGTGTCCAGAGCACCACACAGATATACACTCAGAGTCATGACACCAGTCAAGGTTATCCACATTTGGTTTACTTTTCAAAGGTCACTTAATCTGAGTTCAGAGATGCTCTGGTGAACACCAGTGACATTCTGAATAGTAAGTAAATGGGCATCTTTTTTTATTACATATTTTCCTCAATTACATTTCCAATGCTATCCCAAAAGTCCCCCAACCCTCCCACACACACACTTCCCTACCCACCCATTCCCATTTTTTTGGACCTGGCGTTCCCCTGTACTGGGGCATATAAAGTTTGCATGTCCAATGGGCCGCTCTTTCCAGTGTTGGCCGACTAGGCCATCTTTTGATACATATGCAGCTAGAGTCAAGAGCTCCGGGGTACTGGTTAGTGCATAATGTTGTTGCACCTACAGGGTTGCAGATCTCTTTAGCTCCTTGGATACTTTCTCTAGCTCCTCCATTGGGGGCCCTGTGATCCATCCAATAGCTGACTGTGAGCATCCACTTCTGTGTTTGCTAGGCCCCAGCCTAATCACACAATAGACAGCTATATCAGGCTCCTTTCAGCAAATGCTTGCTAGTGTATGCAATGGTGTCATCGTTTGGAGGCTAATTATGGGATGGATCCCTGGATATGGCAGTCTCTAATTGGTCCATCCTTTTGTCTCAGCTCCAAATTTTGTCTCTGTAACTCCTATCATGGGTGATTGTTTCCAATTCTAAGAAGGGGCAAAGTGTTCACACTTTGGTCTTCATTCTTCTTCAGTTTCATGTGTTTTGCAAATTGTATCTTATAACGTAGTATACTAAGTTTCTGGGCTAATATCCACTTATCAGTGAGTACATATCATTTGAGTTCTTTTGTGATTGTGTTACCTCACTCTGGATGATGGCGTCCAGGTCCAACCATGTGCCTAGGAATTTAATAAATCCATTATTTTTAATAGCTGAGTAGTAATCCATTGTGTAAATGTACCACATTTTTTGTATCCACTCCTCTGTTGAGGGGCATCTGGGTTCTTTCCAGCTTCTGGATATTATAAATAAGGCTGCTATGAACATAGTGGAGCATGTGTCCTACTTACCGGTTGGGACATATTCTGGATATGTGCCCAGGAGAGGTATTGCTGGATCCTCCAGTAGTACTATGTCCAATTTTCTGAGGAACCGCCAGACTGATTTCCAGAGTGGTGGTACAAGCTTGCAATCCCACCAACAATGGAGGAGTGTTCCTCTTTCTCCACATCCTTGCCAGCATCTGCTGTCACCTGAATTTTTGA
Source organism: Mus caroli (assembly GCF_978045245.1). Classification (NCBI taxonomy): domain Eukaryota; kingdom Metazoa; phylum Chordata; class Mammalia; order Rodentia; family Muridae; genus Mus; species Mus caroli. Next base: position 125,572,467 of record NW_028227263.1, on the reverse strand, counting down.
TCTTAGACATTCTGACTGGTGTGAGATGGAATCTCAGAGTTGTTTTGATTTGCATTTCCCTGATGATTAAGGATGTTGAACATTTTTTCCGGTGCTTCTCAGCCATTCAGTATTCCTCAGTTGAGAATTCTTTGTTTATCTCTGAGCCCCATTTTTTAATGGGGTTATTGGATTTTCTGGAGTCCACCCTCTTGAGTTATATATATATATTAGATATTAGTCCCCTATCTGATTTAGGATAGGTAAAGATCCTTTCCCAATCTGTTGGTGGCCTTTTTGTCTTTTTGATGGTGTCTTTTGCCTTGCAGAAGCTTTACAGTTTCATGAGGTCCCAATTGTCAATCCTCAATCTTACAGCACAAGCCATTGCTGTTCTATTCAGGAATTTTTCCCCTGTGCCCATATCTTCAAAGCTTTCCCCCACTTTCTCCTCTATAAGTTTCAGTGTCTCTGGTTTTATGTGAAGTTCCTTGATCCACTTAGACTTGACCTTAGTACAAGGAGATAGGAATGGATAAATTCGCATTCTTCTACATGATAACAACCAGTTGTGACAGCACCATTTGTTGAAAATGCTGTCTTTCTTCCACTGGATGGTTTTACCTCCCTTGTCGAAGATCAAGTGACCTTAGGTGTGTGGGTTCATTTCTGGGTCTTCAATTCTGTTCCACTGGTCTACTTGTATGTCATTATACCAGTACCATGCAGTTTTTTTCACAATTGCTCTGTAGTAAAGCTTTAGGTCAGGCATGGTGATTCCACCAGAGGTTTTTTTATCCTTGAGAAGAGTTTTTGCTATCCTAGGTTTTTTGTTATTCCAGATGAATTTGCAGACTGCTCTTTCAATTTTGTTGAAGAATTGAGTTGGAATTTTGATGAAGATTGCATTGAATCTGTAGATTGTTTTGGCAAGATAGCCATTTTTACAATGCTGATCCTGCCAATCCATGAGCATGGGAGATCTTTCCATCTTCTGAGGTCTTCTTTAATTTCTTTCTTCAGGGACTTGAAGTTTTTATCATACAGATCTTTAACTTCCTTAGTTAGAGTCATACCAAGATGTTTTATATTATTTGTGACTATTGAGAAGGGTGTAGCTTCCCTAATTTCTTTCTCAGCCTGTTTATTCTTTGTGTAGAGAAAGGCCATTGGCTTGTTTGAGTTAATTTTATATCCAGCTACTTCACCGAAGTTGTTTATCATCAGGTTTAGCAGTTCTCTGGTGAAATTTTTAGGGTCACATATATACTATCATATCATCTGCAAAAAGTGATATTTTGACTCCATCTTTTCCAATTTGTATCCCCTTGATCTCCTTTTGTTATCTAATTGCTGTGGCTAGGACTTCAAGTACTATGGTGAATAGGTAGGGAGAAAGTGGGCAGCCTTGGCTAGTCCCTGATTTTAGTGGATTGCTTCAAGCTTCTCACCATTTACTTTGATGTTGGCTACTGGTTTGCTGTAGATTGCTTTTATCATGTTTAGGTATGGGCCTTGAATTCCTGATCTTTCCAAGACTTTTATCATGAATGGGTGTTGGATCTTGTCGAATACTTTTCCTGCATCTAACGAGATGATCATGTGTTTTTTGTCTTTAAGTTTGTTCATATAATGGATTTAGTTGATGGATTTTTGTATACTAAACCATCGCTGCATCCCTGGAATAAAACCTACTTGGTCAGGATGGATGATTGTTTTAATGTGTTCTTGGATTTGATTATCGAGAAATTTATTGAGTATTTTTGCATCTATATTCATGAGGGAAATTGGTCTGAAGTTCTCTATCTTTGTTGGATCTGGCTGTGGTTTAGGTATCAGAGTAATTGTGGCTTCATAGAATAAGTTGGGGAGAGTTCCTTCTACTTCTATTTTGTGGAAAAGTTTGTGCAGAACTGGAATTAGATCTTCTTTGAAGGTCCGGTAGAACTCTGCACTAAACCCATCTGGTCCTGGGCTTTTTTGGGCTGTGAGACTATTAATGACTGCCACTATTTCTTTATGGGATATGGGACTGTTTATATCGTTAACTTGATCCTGATTTAACTTTGGTACTTTGGAAGTAACCTGGTATCTGTCTAGAAATTTGTATATTTCGTCCAGGTTTTCCAATTTTGTTGAGTATAGCCTTTTGTAGAAGGATCTGATGGTGTTTTGGATTTCTTCAAAATCTGTTGTTATGTCTCCCTTTTCATCTCTGATTTTGTTAATTAGGATGCTATCCCTGTGTCCTCTAGTAAGTCTAGCTAAGGGTTTATCTATCTTGTTGATTTTGTCAAAGAACCAACTCCTCATTTGGTTAATTCTTTGAATAGTTCTTCTTGTTACCACTTGGTTGATTTTGTCCCTGAGTTTGATTATTTCCTGCCATCTACTCATCTTGGGTGAATTTTCTTACTTTTTTTCTACAGCTTTTAGATGTGTTTTCAAGCTACTAATGTGTGCTCTCTCCAGTTTCTTTTTGGAGGCACTCAGAGCTATGAGTTTCCCTATTAGAAATGCTTTCATTGTGTCCCATAGGTTTGGGTATGTTGTGGCTTCCTTTTCATTAAACTCTAAAAAGTCTTTAATTTCTTTCTTTATTCCTTTCTTGACCTAGGTATCATTGAGAAGAGTGTTGTTCAGTTTCCACGTGAATGTTGGCTTTCTATTATTTATGTTGTTATTGAAGATCAGCCTTAGTCGATGGTGGTCTGATAGGATACATGGGACAATTTCAATATTTTTGTATCTGTTGAGGCCTGTTTTGTGACCAATTATATGGTCAATTTTGGAGAAGGTCCTGTGAGGTGCTGAGAAGGTATATCCTTTTGTTTTAGGATAAAATGTTCTGTAGATATCTGTTAAGCCCATTTGTTTCATAGCTTCTGTTAGTTTCACTGTGTCCCTGTTTAGTTTCTGTTTCCACGATCTGTCCATTGATGAAAGTGGTGTGTTGAAGTCTCCCACTATTATTGTGTGAGGTGCAATGTGTGCTTTGAGCTTTACTAAAGTGTCTTTAATGAATGTGGCTGCCCTTGCAATTGGAGCATAGATATTCAGAATTGAGAGTTCCTCTTGGAGGATTTTAACTTTGATGAGTATGAAGTGTCCCTCCTTGTCTTTTTTGATAACTTTGGGATGGAAGTCGATTTTATTCGATATTAGAATGGCTACTCCAGCTTGTTTCTTCAGGCCATTTGCTTGGAAAAATTTTTTCCAGCCTTTCACTCAGAGGTAGTGTCTGTCTTTTTCCCTGAGATGGGTTTCCTGTAAGCAGCAGAATGTTGGGTCCTGTTTGTGTAGCCAGTCTGTTAGTCTATGTCTTTTTATTGGGGAATTGAGTCCATTGATATTAAGAGATACTAAGGAAAAGTAATTGTTGCATCGTTTTATCTTTGTTGTTAGAGTTGGCATTCTGTCCTTGTTGCTGTCTTCTTTTTGGTTTGTTGAGGGATTACTTTCTTGCTTTATCTAGGGCGTGATTTCTGTCTGTGTATTGGTTTTTTTTCTGTTATTATCCTTTGAAGGGCTAGATTCGTGGAAAGATAATGTGTGAATTTGGTTTTGTCGTGGAATACTTTGGTTTCTCCATCTATGGTAATTGAGAGTTTGGCCGGGTATAGTAGCCTGGGCTGGCATTTGTATTCTCTTAGTGTCTGTATAACATCTGTCCAGTCTCTTCTGTCTTCCATAGTCTCTGGTGAAAAGTCTGGTGTAATTCTGATAGGCCTGCCTTTATATGTTACTTGACCTTTTTCCCTTACTGCTTTGAATATTCTATCTTTATTTAGTGCATTTGTTGTTCTGATTATTATGTGTCGGAAGGAATTTCTTTTCTGGTCCAGTCTATTTGGAGATCTGTAGGCTTCTTGTATGATCATGGGCATGTCTTTCTTTAGGTTTGGGAAGTTTTCTTCTATAATTTTGTTGAAGATATTTGCTGGCCCTTAAGTTGAAAATCTTCATTCTCACATTCTCATCAACTCCTATTATCTGTAGGTTTGGTCTTCTCATTGTGTCCTGTAATTCCTGGATGTTTTGAGTTAGGATCCTTTTCCATTAGTATTTTCTTTAATTGTGTTCTGCACCTGAGATTCTCTCTTCCATCTCTTGTATTCTGTTGCTGATGCTTGTATCTATGGTTCCAGATTTCTTTCCTAGGGTTTCTATCTCCAGTGTTGCCTCACTTTGGGTTTTCTTTATTGTGTCTACTTCCCTTTTTAGGTCTAGTATGGTTTTGTTCATTTCCATCACCTGTTTGGATGTTTTTTCCTGTTTTTCTTTAAGGACTTCTACCTGTTTGGTTGTGTTTTCCTATTTTTCTTTAAGTACTTGTAATTCTTTAGCAGTGTTCTCCTGTATTTCTTTAAGTGAGTTGTTAAAGTCCTTCTTGATGTCCTCTACCATCATTATGAGATATGCTCTTAAATCCGGGTCTAGCTTTTTGGTTGTGTTGGGGTGCCCAGGACTAGGTGGGGAGGGAGTGCTGCATTCTGATGATGGTGAGTGGTCTTAATTTCTGTTAGTAGGATTTTTACGTTTGCCTTTCACCATCTGGCAATCTCTGGAGCTAGTTGTTATAGTTGTCTCTGGTTAGAGCTTGTTCCTCAGGTGATTATGTTAGCCTCTCTCAGCAGACTTGGGAGACTAGATCTCTCCTTAGTTTCAGTGGTCAGAGTACTCTCTGCAGTCAAGCTCTCCTCTTGCAGGGAAGGTGCCCAGATATCTGGTGTTGGAACCTGCCTCCTGGCAGAAGTTGTGTTCCACTCACCAGAAGTCTTAAGATCCTGTGGAGGGTTCTGTGAGGACCTTGGGGGTGTCCAGAGCCTCCGCGCACAAGGAACCCCAGTGCCAGAGTGGACCGGAAGGGACTTGTGCCCCTAATCAGGCTGGGTTATCTGCTTCCCAAGTTAATGCATTCTCAGGTCCCGCACAATTGGATTGGAGCAGATGCTGTGTTCCACTCACCAGAGGTCTTAGGATCCTGTGGGGGACCTTGTGTGGGTCCTTGAGGGTGTCCGGAGACTCCCCGGGCCAGCAACTCTGGTGCTGCAGTGGCGTAAATGGGCATCTTAATAGCATAAATATCCTGACAAGGGATAGGACTCCCAGGCACATTAAGCCCCTGCCTCTTCTGGCTCCACTGGACCCAGAGCAGAAGCCAATCACCAGCTGAAACAATAAAGGAACTCAGAGCAGTTAGGGTAAAGGGACATGAGCATGATTACATGTTCTGAGTGAATCTTCAGGGTCATGGGGATCACAAAAGCAAATGGAAGTGATGGGAAGGAATGAGTGGTGCCAGAAATAAAAACCAACATGATCTTAAGTTCACCTTCCCCCTTGGAAAGTTCCTCTTTCCTGAGAGAAAATCTCTCTCTCTCTTTCTCCTTCTCCTTCCCCTTCTCTTTCTCCCTCTTCCTCTTCCTCTCCCTCTCCCTCTCTTTCACTCTCCCTCTCTCCCCCCCCCTCTTTCTCTCCCTCTCTCCCCATCTCTCTCTCCTGACACCAATTTTGGTTCATCCAAAAGTAATCAGCGATGCAAGAAAAAAGGGAAGAGACAGAGATAGATGGCATGAGATGATTGGGAACTGTTTGTGCCTGTGGGCTTGGGCTGGGAATTAGTATCTGGATCTATTCATAAAGCTAAGGCTTCATCCCAAAGTTCAATGCTGACATTTCAAAAATCCACTTACCAAGACCTGTAAGTTTCTTTCCCTGTGGTCCTATTGAGGCCAATGGTCAAGTTCTAGACAAGGAAAATATAGGATCCATTAGTAGTAGTGGTGTTGCTGGGAATAAAGATTTCTTGGGAGGGAGACTAGGGCTTCCAAATGATAATCCAAGACTAAGGTGCAAGGGGATGGGAGGCTGCATGGCAGGAGAGGTTGAGATTTGACCCTGGATGCTAATGAATGTCTGAGGAGAATATCAGCAGGACATCTGAGCCATTGGAGCAAACAGAATAAAGCCACATGTGATGTCAGCAGAGAGAAAGGGAAATCCTGGTCTATAGAAGAATATAGTGGTATCTGTGCTATAACCTCAGTTAAGCAGGTCCCCACCAGAGCTAGGGTGCAGCTTTCTAAAAGAGTACTCATATAGCATGCACAAGCCCTAGTCTATCACCAGCATACACAGAGAAGATCAACACTAAATACGCATGTGTTCATTAACTTTGAGTTCAAGATGTCCCCTGCACTCCAACACCATGACTCTCTCAAGGCAAAAGAAGTCCCTCCAACACGTTTGAGCTCAGTTTTGGGCCTGACTGCATGTCCTTGAGCTAGGCCAGAATGCCCTGGTCTTTATGAGGTGCAGAGGGTCTATGTCATGAACCGAGGAGCGATCAAGTGTCCTGGCTCTATCTCTCTGTATTTAGACAGTTGTAGCAAGAATGGGATGGAAGTTATTAACATACTTAATTAATACAATTAACACTATATTACTCAGAGTCAATGGTCAGGGTGAGTGGGTCACTGTAGATGACACTCGCTGAGTTCCACATTGTACATTTCTAAGGTCCTGTGTCAGGTGGGACATAAGTGATAGTTTAAGGCTACCATCCTCACTCTCCCTGGGGTTAGAATTGTCACTTCTGATGGTGTCATTGGAGAGAACTGCTGTAAGACATAAGACAGAATATGGCTTCTGTGGGGCCTCTGATGCTTACAAAGGCCTCATTCATCCACTGTTGGTCTCTGTAACCTCCACCCCTAATGCATGTGCTTGGAGAATCAGGCAGAAGGACCTGAGTACTCCAACACGGTGGGCCTCCTGTGCTATGTGGAAGAAACAGTCTTTGTCACACAGGAGCTGAGGTGCAGAGCTTGATGGTACAGACCTATCACCTGAATTCATAGCCCCAGTGTCTCTCTTGGTCCTCAGTGACCCACTGCCTCCCTTGCACCATGAAACTCTGTCCCTCCAGCTACACTGACCTCCACCTCTGGGTTTGAACCAGCACCCTAAAAGACATTGCTTCTCAAAGCTGTGCTAGAGATCACATATAAGAAGAACGCCCATTGAACTTCCCTTAGAAACCTCCACAGCCTCTCCTCAGGGCTTGATGTCTGTTTAGAAATCTCACATGAGACAACGAGCAAGACTGGAATTCAGCTCTACCCGGGCTAGACCATCATAACATGTGCCAACCTTCCCAGGAGTTCCATGGTGACTGGCATGAGGCACAGGACCACAAAAGACAAAGGATGAGCCTCAGAAGAATGGAGGGTATGAGAGTCAGGCACAGGCTTGAGAGAAAACCACTTTCTTCCTTCACATAGAATGCCCTGTCCTCCACAGGTAAGGACCATGCAGATATAATTTGTGATATAGAGGTGACTGGTGGCTTTATTCTAATATTTTATGCATATTGTTATATCAGCAGCATGCATGTCTGTGCATACCAGCATGCCTTGTACCAACACAGGTCAGAAAGGGGCATTGGATCCTCTGAAACTGGAGTGACAAACAGTTATAAGCAGCCATGGATGTGCTAGGAACTGATCTTAGCTCCTCTATAAGAAATTCCACTACTCTTAACCACAGAGAAATCTCTCCAGCCCTCCAGGATGAGTGTTTACAGAAATAGATCTGCCTGACAAAAGTTAGAGAGCAAGCATGTGCTGGAACTATGGCTCTCAGGACACGTGTGTTTTGCATATCCTGGATAGGGATTTGAGATGCTAACTTTCTCAACATGAGAGCATTGTTACTAAAACCTAATCCTTTCAATGATGATGTCCTTAAAGAGCACAATCAGGTGATGAGCGGGAGATGGTAAAGTTGTATGAAATCAATGACTCCTTAGCCAAGGGAGCGCTGTCTTAGATGCAGGATCTAATGGGAGGCTAAAGAAAAACCCTGTTCATTGTGTTCCATGAGGAGCAACTGTTGGACAGCAGAGGGCACATGATTGATTGCCTGTCTAGTACATGGGCTCAGGAGTCCTGTAATCCTTCACAAATTCTACAAAAACAATTGTCTTACTTCTGGAGTCTCATCTGACTGTCCAGTTGTTTCTTGGACAAGATGTCCCCTTAAGCAGCTGATGACCAAGATTAACATCAGCTTCTCCCTGATTCACAGACACCAGAGAAGGCCTCCAGGGTGGAGACACTGGATATGTGCTTAGAGAACTTGTGCTTCACATCTGTCACCTGTGTCCTATGCGAGAGAAATGTGGCCACTGAGTTCCCTGTGCCTCAGTTTCCCTGCAACACCACTCTTGGGTTACAAATGTTGCAGGGTCTACAAGATAGCCCTAAATATGAACAACAGCCTACACTGGGGCAGGACAGCTGTTCAGATCAGCAATGTCTGTTACCATATGCCTGAAGGAATGGGTTCATTAGACTTACTCCCTCAGGACATGAATCATGAAGAACACCTATTGTTTGTCCTGTAAATGACCTTCCTGTAAAGTCTCCTAAGCCATCAGAACAGGTGGCTGATTGCCAAGGGAACTGTACAGCTGTGCTCTCCCTGCTGAGATGCAGAAGGAGATGCGCAGTGACCTAGCCTACCTGTGGCTTTCATAGCAGTGCACTGTCTGGTTCCCTGAGCTAGGACATTCAGAAAGATAATGAATCATTCTGCTCTGTTAACTCTTGCAGCTCAGATCCCAAGACTGCATGCACTACCCAAGGGCACCTAAAGTCAGTATTCAGGGACATTCATACAATGCCAGGACTTCCCCGTTGGCCCTCTTCTACTATGAGTCCATTGATTCTGCAGCCAGACTCTCAGGCCCAAAGATCTTTCTGAGGATGTGTTTATGGTGAGAGTCAAAAATCAGGACTTATCATGACAGAGCTTCACACAGACAAACATATGCACACTTACACACAGGACATATAAATACACAGAGAGACATGTATATACACATACACTCTGTCTCTCTCACTGTGTATCTCTCTCACACTCTCTCTCTCTCTCTCTCTCTCTATATATATATATATATATATATATATATATATATATATATATATATATATACCTTTCATGTGCATGAGAGCACACACACACACACATCCTGCCATGAATAGGGTAAAATATTCTGATATTTCAGTTTGTCTACACTGGCTCTGTATTCAAATAAATTCTATAACTCAAAAGTGGTACAAATTTCCGACAGGATGAAGCTGATTGTTTTCTAATGCTAACCTCGTCCCCTAAAACTGCACAAGAGGGTCTGTGAGTAGCTTCTGAAAAACTGCACTCAGTTAATTCTAATTGGTAAAAAAAAGATGACAAGAACCCAGACAATAGCTGGATAAAAGAGGGAGGCAGGGCTTTAGGTTGCATGGGCTCTGAACCAGGAAGAAGAAGTGAGAGCTGCCATGCTAGAGGAGGCATGCAGTTGGTAGAAACAGAGTACCATTTTAAAGGAGCAGAAGAACACAGCTCACAGAGCAGATTGATTGGGTCAAGAGTAGCCAAGATAGAACATAGAATTTAGTAACTAGTAACTCAGAGTTATCAGTGGGAGGTAGATCCTAACAGCATGGAGTTTGGACAGTTGCCCAACTCTTGTGCTGCTTAAGGTATATAGAAATATAAAGGTGGCACCCAGAGCTGATGCTGTACCACAGCGCTACATAAGGAAATACTGACAGGAGAAAGCTGGTCTCCCAGGACTGCTGGCACAGCTATGAACACAGGGAAAACCACGATTTATTTTCTGAAGGACCCACCCATAGCCATGAGGACACAGAAACCAAGAAACATCCTGGGACAAGATCCTTCCGGTTTCTGTCTGCCCCCAAAGCTGATCCTGTACCACAGCTCTCCATACCCAAATTTCCCTCAGAAAAAACTGGTCTCCCAGGAATACTAATACACAGGCTTGCAGAAGGGAAAAGTCACAGTCAGAGAGAGCAAGACCAGCTAACAACAGAGATATCCAGATGGTGAGAGGCAAGGGCAAGAAGACAAGCAACAGAAACCAAGGCTACTTGACATCATCAGAACCAAGTTCTCTCACCACAGTGAGCCCTAGGTAATCCAACACACCAGAAAAGCAAGACTGTGATTCAAAATCAGATCTCATGATGATTGTGATGGTTTGTATATCCTTGGACCAGGGAGTGGCACCATCTGAAGGTGTGGCCTTGTTGGAATAGGTGTGACCTGGTTGGAATGGGTGTGTCACTGTGGGTGTGGGTATAAGATCCTCACCCTAGTTGCCTGGAAGTCAGTCTTCCACTAGCAGCCTTTGGATGAAGACATAGAACTCTCGGCTCCTCCTGCGCCATGCCTGCCTGGATACTGCCATGCTCCCACCTTGATGATAATGGACTGAACCTCTGAACCTGTAAGCCAGCCCCAATTAAATGTTGTTTTTTATAAGACTTAACTTGGTCATGGTGTCTGTTCACAGCAGTAAAACCCTAACTAAGACAGAAGTTGGTACTGGGAGTAGGGTATTGCTGTGATAGGCCTGACCATGCTTTTATTTGAAAGAATGTGGATTTTGGGACTTTGGATTTGGAAAGCAGTGGAATGCTTTAAATGGGGCTTAATGGGTCATCCTAGTAGGAATATGGAAGATTTTGTTGCTGGGAGTGATTTGAACTGTGTTGACTTGGCCCAAGAGATTTCAAAGGAGAAGAATTTCAGAATGTGGCATAAGGACTGGTTTTGTGGTATTTTGGTGAAGAATGTGGCTACTTTTTACCCTTGTCTGAAAAGTTTGCCTGAGGCTAAGGTGAAGAGACTTGGATTAATTGCATTGACAAAGGAAGTTTCAAAAAAGCCCAGCAGAGACTCTGTTCTCTGGTTAAGTCTCACAAAGAGAAGTTTGAACAAGCATAGCAAGCTTAGAAAGGCCAAATTTAAAATATATGATTCAAGTATTAAAGGCATACCAGGAAGTGAAATGGAGCAAAATCCTGTGTTCTAGGAGATAACAGATTAAGGGAGTGGGACCTTGGGGCAAGATCCTACCCAGCTAAATTAAATCCAGGCATGGTGGTACACACCTTTAATCTCAGGAGACAGGCATGCTGATCTCTGCATTCAAGGTCATTCTACAGAGCAAGATCCAGGATAGCCAAGCTTAGGCAGTGAAGGATTTGGAAAACAGAAAGCCAGTGACAATGTAGTAGTACAAGTGGGTCATGTTCTAGTTCCTGCAAGCAGCAGAACTCGGCAGCTTCAGCCATGTGGCTGAAGAGTTAAGAATGGAAGGAACTACTGGGACAATTGAAGCTGGTTATCTGGAGCTAAGGAATTAGCAGTGATTAAGAAGAGGCCAGCATTACTGAGGTGAAATCTTATGGGAATTGTTTTCTGGGAGCACAAAGAAGCTGTCTTCCAGAGATAGCCAAAGTTGTACCACTTGCTGCGGCTGGACTTGGTAATGTGTAAGAGTCACTCAGGTGGTACTGCTTGTGAAGGAATGAAGGGATCATGGAGAGAAGCTGAGGCTTAGCACTGTGAGAGGCTAGGGAAGTCCATTGGAGAAGGTGAAGCCTCAGCTGTAGTTGATGGTCCAGGACCGAAGGGGTCATGCAAAGGATTTGAGGCTTGGCACCCTGAAGAGAGCCTATGAGAGGCTATTGGTGAAGCCTAGTTGGAGTGGAATACCCCAGTGTATTAGAGATGTCAGTACCATGGAGTGATAACCAAGAACAGAAGCCATAGTGGAGTGGATCAACCTGAGCTTTGAGTGCTACAGAGGGCAGAGCTGGAAAAGTGATGCCAGCCCTTAGGAGGAGTCCAAAAGATCAAGTGGAATCCCAGATACTGAAACAAGAAGCTGTAACATTGAAATTGCCTTGGAGACTCAAAGATGTTAAAGATGCCAGAGCCATGGGACACATGCTGAGGAAAGCTGCTAACAGGGAGTGGAACCAGCCCAGGAGAAAGCAGTTTGTTGCAGTCAACAAAGATGAAAAAGGAGTGGAGATCTGAAGACCGCTTTGACATCAGCCATGGAGATGCAGAGTTTGGAGTTTGCCCAGCTGGTTTCCTGCCTTGCTTTGGAGATTACAGTTAATTAAGTTGGATGAATCTCAGAAGAGACCTTGAACTTTGTACTTTTAACATTGTTGTGACTGCTATAGACTATGAGGACTTTGAAAGTTGGACTAAATGCATTTTGCATTATGATATGTTTAAGTGTGGCCCCCATAGACTCATGTTTTTGAACAAGTCTATGGGGACCAGGGAGTGGAATGTGATGGTTTGTATATCCTTGGACCAGGGAGTGGCACCATCTGAAGGTGTGGCCTTGTTGGAATAGGTGTGACCTGGTTGGAATAGGTGTGTCACTGTGGGTGTGGGTATAAGATCCTCACCCTAGTTGCCTGGAAGTCAGTCTTCCACTAGCAGCCTTTGGATGAAGACATAGAACTCTCGGCTCCTCCTGCGCCATGCCTGCCTGGATACTGCCATGCTCCCACCTTGATGATAATGGACTGAACCTCTGAACCTGTAAGCCAGCCCCAATTAAATGTTGTTTTTTATAAGACTTAACTTGGTCATGGTGTCTGTTCACAGCAGTAAAACCCTAACTAAGACAATGATGAAAGGTACATAAATAAATCCCTTGAAGAAATACAGGGCACAGGTAAACAGCTAGAAGACCTTAAGGAGGAAACAAAAAATCCATTAAAGAATTACAGAAAAACACAAACATCAGGTGTAGGAATCGAACAAAACTATCCAAGATGTAAAAAATGGAAATAGGATCAATAAAGAAATCACAAAGGAAGACAACCTTGGAGATTAAAAAAAAATTAAGAATGAGATCAGGAGTCATAAACGCAAGCATCACCAACAGAATACAAGAGATAGAAGAGAGAATCTCAGGTGCAGGAGATACCATTGAAAACATTGACACAACAGTCAAAGATAATGCAAAATGCAAAAACTCCTAACACGAAACATCCAAGAAATTTAAGACACAACGGGAAACCCAAACTTAAGGATAATAGGTATTGAAGAGCAAAAGCTCCCAACTTAAAAGGCCAGTAAATATTTGCAACAAAATTATAGAAGAAAAGTTCCCTAACCTAAAGAAAGAGACACCCATGAACATACAAGAAGCCTACAGAACTCCAAATAAACTGGACCATAAAAGGAATTGCCCCCATCACATAATAGTCAAAACACCACTTTGAGCTTGTCACTGTACCAACTTTTCCTCAGGCCTTTTTTCCATTTCCATCCCTGTAATTCTTTCAGACAGGAACAATTATGGGTAAAAGTTGTGGCAGTGGGAAAGCAACCCCATCCCTCACTTGATATCCTGTCTTCCTGCTTTAAGTGGAATCTATAGGTTCCCTCTCCCTATGGTCAGGCATTTTATCTAAGGTCCCTTCCTCCCTTTCAGTCCTGACAGTCTCTTACTTCCCAGGTCACTGGTGCATTCTAGAGGGTATCCCCAACCTCTACTTGCCCGAGGTTGCCTGTTTCCATTCTTTATGCTGACCCTCACTTTCTTCTCCTTCCCAAGTGGGACTGAGACATCCTCACTCAGGCACTTCAGCTTGTTGATCATTTTTAGTTCTGTGGACTGTATCTTGTGTATTCTGTACTTTTTTTTGGCTAACATCCACTAATTAATGAGTATATACCATGCATGTCCTTTTGGATCTGAGTTACCTCACTCACTATATTTTCTAGTTCCATCATTTGGCTGTAAAACTCAGGATGCCTTTGTTCTTAAGAGCTGAGTAGTATTCCATTGTGTAAATGAACCACATTTACTGTACCCATTCTTCTGTCATAGGACATCTTGATTGTTTCCACCTTCTGGCTATCACAAATAAACCCACTCTGAACTAGTGCCCCTCTGGCACAGTGGGACATTTTTGCCTGTATTCCCAAGAGTGCGATTATGGCAGGGTATCTTTTGGGCATATTGCCGATTTCAGTGAAATTGCTTCAAGCACGTCTCCATTTAATTTGATATACAGTAGAGGACTGCCCAGCCTGTGTTTATTCAAAGATGATGCACCTAACCCTCAAGAGACTAGAGGCCCCAGGGAGTTTAGATGTCAGGTGGTGTGTGTGTGGGGATGGTAGGGACATCCACCTGGAGACAGGGGTTGGTGAAGAGGTATGGAATGTGGAACAGTCAGAGGGAGGGTGTGAAGGGGGAAAATAAAATATGGACTGTGAAGAAGAAAGAAATAATAAAGGATTATTCAACTTCTCCAGAAAGAATTAAATCAATATCCCTCATGATAGCTGGAGTAATAACACAGGACATTCCTTGTTAATAATTTTCAAATATATATATACTGACTAGTGAGCTAAGAATATTTACTCGTAGCTGGGCATGTTGGCACACACCTTTAATCCCAGCACTTGCCAGGCAGAGGCAGAGGCAGGCAGATTTCTGAGTTTGCGGCAAGGCTGATCTACAGAGTGAGTTCTAGGACAGCCAGAGCTACACAGAGAAACCCTATCTTGAAAAAAAACAAAAAAGGTAGAGAGAGAGAGAGAGAGAGAGAGAGAGAGAGAGAGAGAGAGAGAGAGAGAGAGAGAGAGAGAGAGAGTTAGAGAGTATTTATTTACTCAGTGGTCCAGGGATACTTAGCTATATCCCAATTTTCTATGATCCTCTTTTATTACCAGGAAATAACATTTGCCAGAGATAGCCTGGTGGCCTCATGAGCTTTAAATACTTACTCTGGAAACCAAATCATCTTGTTTACTCAATAATATTTTCCTATCATAATCAGAATGTGTGGCCTCCCTTCCCCCAGCCTGGAACCTGCTTGCTCAAGGGTGGAGCTACGTGCTCATTCGTCCTGCCACGCCTACCTACTGCTGGAACCTGCCTTTGCTGCCTGGAGGCACACACGTGTTCGTCCTGCTACTGGACCCTGAGTTACTTGGCGGGAAGTTGGGTTCCCTCCCCCTTCCTTTATAACTGGGTGTCTGAAAATAGTAAAATTGAGCCTTGATCAGAACGTTTGTTGTCTTGGCTCCATTCTTTTCTTCTGCCCCGTCTAGATTCCTCTCTTTTCAGCCTGAACTGCCATTCTCAGTTGAACCGTTTGTGTTGTGGACTGCGGGCAGGCCGCAACAAGAATGAATCTCACAGTTATTAGAGTGACTGACAGAACACTAAGTGATCCCTTTCACAGCTACATCTCCTGTCATTTTCCTCTGACTTCCTTCTTTTCTCTGCAACATAACAAAAGCCTCCTTGCTGTTTAATAGCAGGCCAAGCTCACAGCATGCAGCTATTAACTTTCTCTTCTCATGCCTTATAGCATTTCCCTCCACATAGAACTGTGGTTCAAATTCCACTTAAGGTATAAACTTCTAAATGGCAGTTCATGCAAAGACTGTAACACTCTGAGTTTCCCATTGAGAGACACTTAACTTTAGGTAGGTCACAGATTCTTCTGAGAATCTGGTGGAAACTCAGAAATGTCAGAAAAACACATGATTGTGTTATTTCCTCATTGCAGTGAAAAGAACACAAGAAGGAACTTAAAGATAGGAAACATTTACTTTGGCTTCCAGCTTGAGGGGGAAAGTCCTGGGAAGGTATAGTGGCTGTCCTGCTGCATCTGTAGGAAGCAGGGTGAGCCAACTGCTCACTCTCTGCTTACTTTTCCATTTATGGCATATGGGTCCTCAGCCCAAAGGAATCTGTTGCCCACATTCGGGATGGGTCTTCTCTCTTCTGATAATTTTTTTCTGAAAACATACCCAGAGGTGGATTTCTACAGTAATTGGAAATCCAGTCAAGTATACAGTTAAAATTAATCATTGCAGTGATTATGAATACATATCAAATTTTGCATGTAGCTTTGAGCCTCCACTGGTTGCCTGAAGTTCATGGTGTTTCTTATGTCTTATTTGTATGATTTTTGATACTGGGTCTTTCTACATAGTTCAGGTTAACCTCAAACTCAGGATTCTCTTGCCTCAGCCTTCTGAATATAGCTAAATTTTTTCTTGTGATGGAGTTCCATATTGAGAGTATATCATAAATCATGGCAGATCAAGAGCCAGGGAGCAGCATCCTGGGCTGTTAAAAGTCCCAACTTCTCTAGGCACCACTTCTTCAGTTGACTCTATCTTCCATTGAGCATCTCCTCACATAGGCAACAAATCCTTAATGTTGATCAAGAAAAGAAAAGGGAAAGATGTCGACGTTTGTGAAACTCTTCAGGTTATTGCCTAAGCTTATTAGATTATGACTTCTGTGTTCTCCAGGCACTTCCTAAATTTAGACAAGCTGAAGAGGTAACAATACTACTAGCCCAGAACTTCTAAATTTTCTTCAAGCATGACCTGTTTGTTTGAGAAATTTTCCTTTGGCTTTAAGTATGCAGGTATATAGAAGAGGTTTTCAAATAAAAGATTTACCAATAATAAATCATAAAGAAACATCTTAAGCAGTTCTTGCTGTAAAATTAACATTTGTTAATGGTAAAAAGCAAATTTACATGCTAATAAAAAAGAGAAAAACACCAAATGCACAAAGCAAAGACAGATTATTAAAAGCAGTAAGAGAAAAAAGGACAAATAACATATACAAGCAGACCTATCATAGCTATACCAGACATCACACCAGAGACTTTGAAAGCTGGAAGATCCTGAGCAAATGTCATACAGACTTAAGAGAACAAAAATGCCAGCCCTACAACTATACCCATCAAAACTCTCATTTCCCATAGATGGAAAAACCAAGATAATTCATGACAAAACCAAATTAAATAATATCTTTCCACAAATCCAGCCCTAAAAAGGATAATAGATGGAAAACTCCATTACAAGAATGGAAACTAAACCCAAGAAATAGCAAGAAAGTAATCTACTTTCAACAAACCTAAAAGAAGATAGACACAAAAACATAAATAAATAACACCAAAAATAACAGGAAGCAGCAATCACTATTCCTTAATATCTATTAACATCAATGGACTCAATTCCCCAATAAAAAGCAATAGACTAACTGACTGGGTACAGAAACAGGACACAGCATTTTGTTGCATAAAAGAAACACACCTCAGTGACAAAGACTCAGAATAAAGACCTGGAAAACAGTTTTTCCAAGCACATAACCCCAAGAAACAAGCTGTAGGAGCCATGCTAATATCGAATAAAATTGACTTTCAACCAAAAGTTATTTTAAAAAATTAAGAAGGACACTTTATACTCATTAAAGGCAAAATCTACCAAGAAGAATTCTCATTCCTCAACATCTATGCTCCAAATGCAAGGGCACCTAAAATCATTAAAGAAACTTTACTAAAGCTCAAAGCCCACATTACACCCCGCACAATAATAGTGGGAGACTTCAACACCCCACTCTTGTCAGTGGACAGATCATGGAAACAAAAAGTAAACAGAAACACAATAAAACTTACAGAAGGGATGGACCAACTGGTTTTAACAGATATCTATAGAACATTTCTTAGCACCTCATGGTATCTTCCCCAAAATTGACCATATCACAAAATAGGTCTCAATTGATACAAGTAGACTGAAATAATCCCATGCATCCTATCAGATCACCATGGACTAAGGCTGGTCTTCAATAACAATAAAAACGATGGAAGCCCACAAACATATGGAAGCTGAACAACACTCTACTCAATAATTACTTGGTCAAGGTAGAAGTAAATTAAAGTCTTTTTAGAATGTAATGACAATGAAGGTGCAATATACCCAAACTTCTGGGACACAATGAAAGCAGTGCTAAGAGGAAAATTCATAGGTCTGAGATCCTCCAAAAAGAAAGTGGAGGGAAAATACCCTAGCAGCTTAACAGCACACCTGAAAGCTCTAGAACAAAAACAAGCAAACACAGTCCAGAGGAGTAGAAGGCAGTAAATAACAAACTCAGGGATGAAGTGAACCAAGTACAAACAAAAAAGAAATATACAAAGATTCAACAAAACCAGGAGCTGGTTCTTTAAGAAAATCTCTCTCTCTCTCTCTCTCTCTCTCTCTCTCTCTCTCTCTCTCTCTCTCTCTCTCTCTCTCTCTCTCTCTCTCTCTCTCCTCCCTTCACTCCTTCCTTCCCCTTCACTCCTTCCTTCCTTCTTTCTTCCCTTCCTACCTTCTTTCTTTCTTTTGTTGTTTCTTTCTATCTTTCTTTTGTTTGTTCTTTCTTTTTTTAAAAAATCAAATATAGTCTAGCAGGAGTCAAATTGAAAAAGGATGTTGGGGCCCAAAAGCCCACGGCATCTCAGCGTCCATCTTGTTTTTGAAACTAACTAACTAAAACTCTTTTGTTTCTTCTACTATCTTGCTTCTGTTCCCATAATTGACTCAGAACATTTTATGATAGGGGCACTCAGGACATTTAACAATAGTTGGGTTTATGGACATTTTATGATGGGGACATTCCATTGATGTAAAAGTGTTACCAAGTGATAAAACTAGTATGTCCTGTGCACGTTGGCAAGTACTGTTTGTGGTTTGCAGTTTTATAAGTCCTCTGTTTACCAACAGTAAATGAGACTAGATCATATTTTTGTCTTTTCTCCTTTCTTTTTGTCTCCTGTCCCTTCCATTCTCACTCTCTCCCTTGAAACCCTTGCTGCTTAGTCCTGCAGGTTGGGGCAACTGGTGCCTACCGTGGGGCTTGAGGATGAGGCCTTCAGTGAAGAACACTGTGGTGTTTCTCTTCAGACAATGTTGTGTTGAAGCCTGCCTCCTTGACTAGGGATCCTGGTGATTCCTCGGTGATCATGGGACAGGCTCTTAGTAGCCATGAACTCTTTGGGAAAGGTTTGAAAAAGGCTTTAAAGACACGAGGGATAAAGGTTAAAATACAGGACTTACTTGTCTTTTTTGATTTTGTAAAAGAGATTTGTCTATGGTTCCCTCTTAAAGTTACCATTGCTCTTTTTTTTTTTTAAGTTTGAAGTCATTTAATTAAAAGACCAAGTGGTAAGAAGCTCGTTTGTTACAGTACATTACATATGGCTCTTGTACAGATTAAAACAGACACCAGGAGTCAACTGTTCACACCAGCACCGGACTCAGGTGATCAGAGAAGCAAGGCTTTACTTGCTGGCACTGAGACTAAGTCACAGGCAGAGTGTTCCTTGGTAAAGTGTCCATGTGAGATTTAAACAGCACACAAAGTCAGACTTCTAAGTTTTTAAAATACTATCTTAAAACTTGCCAAATAGCATTAAGATATAGTAGAGTAACAGTAAGGTTTTAAGATGTCTTCTGTGATGTTTGTGATCAATATACAAATGGAAATTAGGCTGAGGATTATGGAATATATTTTGAATTCCTAGATGACAGCTACTACTTTGTCCCTTCAACCCCCCAAAGCACATATATAAGGCATTGTTTCCTAACTGACGCTGAAAATATGCTAATTACAATGTAAGCAGCAAAAACCTACTACTATGCCATAATAATCTCAAGACAATGCTTTTTACTATATTAAATATCACAAAACTTGGGAAACTGAGAAAGGAATATTGGGATCTGACACAGCCTCATTACATGTGCTCTCAGGTGCAACAGCAGGTGGCCTTGCTTTTCTCCCCTCCTGGAGATCTGACCAGGTGCTCAGGGTGTTAAGACATTTTTAAATGAAAAACTTGCTCCCAGTGTGAATACAGGACTGCAGTACTTTAGTATTCTTTGGGTGACTTAAGGTTAGTGTCATACTCTATGAATGAGATCATCTTCATTGTCACTTGCACTGCTATGTTTCTAAACTCATCTAACAGAGATTTGAAATAAATACAGCATCTGAAGGATTCTCCAATAGACCGGTTTTAAATACGGAAGGATTTAAACCGATAAGGTGCTGGAATGTCAGGTTCCTGGCAATGAGGCCCTGGGCCTAGTCCTTTCATACAACAGTTTGGACAGGAGTCACACACTGTGCAGGAGAGCTGGCTCTCTCTGAAAAGGAGGTTGAGCGGTTGGAAATTTCTCTCTGAAGTTCCTCTACTTTTCTTTGAAGCTCTGCTCTTTTGGCAAAAAGTTCTTTGTATTTGTTGTGGATAGTTTCCTGAGGTTTCATCCGGGGGTTCCACCTTATATAATATCCCACCCAGAGCTCTAGGTGGCACATGCTGGCTACTGAGTAAAGGACATGATTGGAGTAGCTTCCATAAAGAGGAATAGTAAAGTCTTGCAGCTTGCTGTTTATATAGGACCACAGTGACATTGTCTTCTTAGAAAGATTCTCTTTCCCCTTCTGCTGTTTGCTGTTACAAAGGAATGTTCCAAATTAGCAGCTGTATAAGTGGTCCAGGATGGTAATGAGAAAATACTCATTGAATTCAAATATGGTAGGGAACTGTCTTGTCATTTGCCAGACACAGTCAATAAACTGAAGGAAAACAGGTGATCTGTCTGCATCAGCATGGTTCTTATCTCCATGGCCAACTCTTAGTTGGAATCTATGTGCAAAGCTCAGCCATTCTTTCTCCACACTCTGCTTCCTGCTAGCTCCAACCATGGGCTGCTGCAGCAAGTGACTGTGGTTGACCTTCAGGATGAATCCAGGATGCAACTGGGATCCGGCCCCATGACCTAAAGGATGCCACCCTCTTTAGCTTGTCATCAGGAATGTTTGCTGGCACAACCAAGAGGGCAGGATATGTGTCACAGAGTTCCTAGCGTTAATTTATCTTTGTTATTCTCCAGCTTTCATTTGGAAATCCCTGCCTTCTGTACTCTAGAAAGGGGTCATACAGTTTCCACCCATTTTTGGGGAATACTTCTTTATACTCAAAAGCAAAAAGAGGCAAGCCATTAGACACAAGAAATGCATATTTCATTAGATTCTCAAATATGAATCTTCGTGTTTATGAGCAAATCATAAGTTCCTGATAACCTTGCACACAGTTTCAAGGCCATAGAGTTTTCACCTCGGCTAGATGCACCACCAATTTTTTCTCTCTACTTATCACTCCAAATGAAGCATCTAGAACAAATGGGGTATCCTGCTCCATGCTCTTGAAATATAATCTGTAATTTGTGACAGTCAGTGTTCCTCATACAGCACCAGTGAATGGACATATGTAAGTCACATCTTTGACCATATCTTTAATGTTCTCCCCTGGAATCAGGACTGGTTCCTCCATTTCTGCTAACTTTTTTGACTTCCTCAGGACCCTCAAATCAGGAGAAAAGTTGTCTGCAGAAGTTGAAATGGAATCGATGATATAGCAGAAGCTGATTTGCTATGCACCGAGTTCTCTGAACAGAAGTGGAAGGAATTATAATTTTTGAGATGTTTTATCTTCACTTCTGATGATCTTCAAATGCCAATGGTTCTTAACACATTAACTGGACAGTGAGTCCTCGCTGGACAGCCATGCCACTGGGAGCCGAGACTCTCGCAGCTGGAGCTCTTCTCCATGGTGCGAGAACTAGAGGCCGCTGTGCCCTCCAGAGAGAGATGCAGAGGGAGGAGCGCACAGGGCTGCAGCTGTGGTCAACCCCATGCCAGGCAGGCTCCCTCATTGGTCTTAAAAGATGGGAATGTGTGGGTAGCACTTTCCAAGACTGTTACAAAGATTTGGGGCAGCAGTAAATAAACCTTATAAAAGGACAAGGTAATGGTAAAATGTGTTGTGTGTATGTGTTTAGAGCTATGCTAAAATCTAGAAAAGCAAAGGTAATCCTCATAGGTGCTTTTAGTCTATGGACCCAGACTAGAGATAGTTTACACCTGAGACATGAGAGAATGGGTTTGAGAAAAGAAGTCCTCCCCAACTATCTGGGGATGCTTTGGCAAATGAGAAGGTAAATGAACATAAACTGTTGCAGAGCTCTCCTAAAGACAGGAGGAGATTGGGAGACATCCTGCCTAAACTCTGGCTCCTACTAGAGGAATGTTTGGATCTGAGTCTCTTAGGTAGGATAGCTGGGTCCGTTTGGGATATCTAATTCTCTCCTCTCTCTGTCTATTGTCTGTCCTTGGCGTACCAATCCATCCATGTCTGTTGTATGCCGGCCCTCGGCCTACATGAACCAAGTACATCT
Source organism: Mus caroli (assembly GCF_978045245.1). Classification (NCBI taxonomy): domain Eukaryota; kingdom Metazoa; phylum Chordata; class Mammalia; order Rodentia; family Muridae; genus Mus; species Mus caroli. The sequence continues at coordinate 125,550,534 of NW_028227263.1, read as the reverse complement.
GGGAGGCAGGTTGGGGCTGAAAGAGACTTAGACTGTGAGAGAATGTAATGGAAACCAAGACACGTTTCTGTTCAAGGACTGAAAGTTTACTAAGAGACCGTGCTTATAAGGGGGAATGCCCATTCCCCCCACCCCCCACACCCCTCACCCTCCCACCCCCCATCCCCCACCCCACCCCCACACCCACACCCCCACCAGTCCATTCTTTGTGTCTGTAGCCAGCCTGCAGGTGACATGCAGGATATGATGTTCCTCTGCAATATCTCAGGGGCCTATCAGCAGGTAGCAGTGTCTTGAAGGAGAGCAGTGGGAGGAGACAGAACAATAGAGCAATCTAGGTCGGAAGGTTCCACCCTAGGTAACCTCCTTCTTAGTGGCAGCAAGGTCAAAGTCTGGATCAGCCTGCTTCAAGGCTGAGTGAGGCTACACATGTTCATTAAAACTGACTGTTTTATGTTACGTCCCTGTTTTCATTTTGTGGTTTGATTATTGTTATGTTTCACGTTCAAGAGAAAAAAATGTTAAAACTTTATCTGCTGGTTGTTCAGCCTTTGGTTTAGTTTTAACTCATTTTTTTTCTAAAGACAAAAAAAGAAAGAGAGGGGGTGAGAGAGAGGGGGGTAGGGAGGGAGAGAGAGAGAGAGAGAGAGAGAGAGAGAGAGAGAGAGAGAGAGAGAGAGAGAGAGAAATAACAGTCTCAATTGGCCTCTGGAGCCCTGCACCTGTAGTTAGAAGTCTATCACAGCTGGAGAAGCCCTGCTAGGAGCTGATTGTCTGTAAAAGCCACTCTCAAAGGGGCGAGCAGCCTCTCAAGTTCTATGGTAAGCGAACTGATGGCTGTTTTTTTTTCCTAGAAAGGTCTCTGTGCTTGTGATTATTGGGCTCAGCAGGTGACAAGGAGCTCCTCTCTTGAAATCACAACTAGAAAAATTAAGAATTTTGTCTGGTTTTAATAAGTAAATGTATGCGGTCATTTCATTGTTGTTTCTGACTGGTTTTTAAAGTATAAACATATTCTGCATGTCTTGGATATAGATTATTGGTTTATAAGATATTGGGTATGATTAAAAATTTGTAACATTGGTAACATAAAGTTGGCTTAAAACTAACTCCAGGTTGGAGTAATTTAGAACTACAGCATGTGACATGAGCCAACCCATGGAAACAGGTCTTTAAAAATATTCTTAAATTGGGTAATATTCTATGTAATTCTTATCTTAAAAATCAAGACTTTTAAAAGATAGGATTTAGGGCAATGTCTGTCTCTTTGAGGTATTGGAAGCTGCACCATCTTGCATTCGTGTGTAGGAACAAGCAGCCAAACTTTGTAGCATCTGGGTGATTCACTTGGTGTTTTTAGAGAAACTGAATTGTTGGAGGTTGAGTTTTGCTTTCCGAATTTCTAGAGTACTTTGGGCCACCATCTCAGAATGACCCAGCCTCACTAACTGCAGTTCAGATGTAGGGAGACCCTTAAAAACTTTGTAATGTGAAAGTAATGCTTTTGGTGTTGGGTTTTTTTTGTTTGTTTTTTGGTTTTTTTCCCCTGTGATTTGCCTTTTCTCTGCATGGGTTCACTGGTTTCATCACTAAGAGCTAGGGTGCTTTTAAGACTCTTGCTTTGGGATTATTGTAAGTTTACAGGAAGCTGTGTAGGCAGTACAAAAGGCCCTGAGTTCATGAAGGCAGATTCCTACACCCACCTTCCTGCAGTGACCACCACACATATGTCAAGCCAAGAAGGAAATGCTGGTGTGTCCTGTGTGGCTGGAGGCCATCTTGTCACATCTGTAGACTCACAGACACTACTCCACCCAAGCTGCAGAACTACCCTGAGTTCCAAGGCTTCTGAAGATGACTTCCTGCTCCCCCACCCCACCCTAAGTAGCAACAGTTCACCTCCCGGCCATCGCTAATGGCCATCATCATGTTACATGTGGCCTTTTGAAACAGGCTCTTCTCACTCGACATATGTCCTTGACACTCGTTCGAGTGTGTGAAAGTCTGTGCTTTTTCACCACAGAGTACCATCTCACGGCATGCTGCACCATGGGTGGGTTACCTACCAAAGGACAGTTTGGTATTTTCAGTTCTGAGATATGAATAAAATTGCTATGGATAGTTGGGTCCAAAGTTTTGTGTAAACCTTCATTTTCATGTCTCTGGAATAAATATCCTGCATGCTGGTCTTTCCTGTTAAGTATGCTGAATATTTTTAATATGGTATTTTAATTAATCTTAAAATAATCTCATACATACATAAAGTGTATTTTTATTCACCCCCAACTCCTTCTCCTGACTCTTTTCAGATCTACCCCTCCCAAGTTTATGTCCTTTATTTTTTCTTTATAGCCTGTGGCATCTGATTTGTGCTGCCTGTACACTCAAGAGTGTAAGGCCATCCACGAGTGTAAGGCCATCCACTGGGGATTCATCGGTCTGTCAGGGGACATGCCCTTAAAGAGCACTGACTTTGCCTTCACAGAAGCCATCAGTTGTGGGTGGGGCTTCTCATATACCACACTTTCCATGAGGTAATGCTGACCGGCTTGGCTTGGTCATGGCTGGCACACACAGCTGCTGAGACTTCATGAGTATGGCTGTCCTGTCCTATTCAGAAGACACCATTTCTCTGGTCCTCCTTGGACTCTGGCTCTTAGAGTCTGTTTAATTTTAGGATTATTATTTATTTAAACATTTAAATTGTTTTTATATTATTATTATTATTATTTAAAAATTAAACTGCCAGACTGTTTTCAAGGGTAGCTTCCAGCCAGACACGGAGACACAGCCTTAGAGTACCAAGACTTGGAAGGCTTAGGCAGGAGGATTTCTGTAAGTCACAAAGCAGTCTGGGCTACACAGCAAGAATTAGTTCAGCTAGGATGACATACGAGGACCCTGTCTCAAAGAATCTCCAGCTGCCACAATAAAAAGGTAACTGTGTGATCCCACAGGATGAGGGAGATCTAGTGTGTGTGTCTCTCTCCAGCATTTGCTATCAATATCACTAATTATTATTTGCTGTTGCAACAATAATGTTTCATGCTGGTCTCATTTGCACATCTTACTGGCCAAACTTATAACCTCCATATGTCCTCTTTGAGGACATGTTACAATGTCTTTTCCCCGTTTTCTACTTAAATTATCGTTTTTCTTTTTTTTTTTTTTTGTTTTAGAATTAATTTTTTTAATTAGGTATTTTCCTCATTTACATTTCCAATGCTATCCAAAAAGTCCCCAATACACTCCCCCCCCACTCCCCTACACCCCCACTCCCACTTTTTGGCCCTGCCGTTCCCCTGTACTGGGACAAATAAAGTTTGCAAGTCCAATGGGCCTCTCTTTCCAGTGATGGCCGACTAGGCCATCTTTTGATACATATGCAGCTAGAGTCAAGAGCTCTGGGGTACTGGTTAGTTCATAATGTTGTTCCAAATATAGGGTTGCAGATCCCTTTAGCTACTTGGGTACTTTCTCTAGCTCCTCCATTGGGGGCCCTGTGATCCATCCAATAGCTAACTGTGAGTATCCACTTATGTGTTTGCTAGGCCCTGGTATTGTCTCACAAGAGACAGCTATATCTGGGTCCTTTCAGCAAAATCTTGCTAGTGTATGCAATGATGTCAACATTTGAAAGCTGATTATGGGATGGATCCCTGGATATGACAGTCTTTAGATGGTCCATCCTTTCATCACAGCTCCAAACTTTATCTCTGTAACTCTTTCCATGGGTGTTTTGTTCCCAATTCTAAGAAGGGGCACAATGTCCACACTTTGGTCTGCGTTCTTCTTGAGTTTCATGCGTTTAACAAATTGTATCTTATATCTTGGGTATCCTAAGTTTTTGGGCTAATATACACTTATCAGTGAGTACATATTGTGTGAGTTCCTTTGTGATTATGTTACCTCACTCAGGATGATGCCCTCCAGGTCCATCCATTTGCCTAGGAATTTCATAAATTCATTCCTTTTAATAGCTGAGCAGTACCCCATTGTGTAAATGTACTACATTTTCTGAATCCATTCCTCTGTTGAGGGGCATCTGGGTTCTTTCCAGCTTCTGGCTATTATAAATAAGGCTGCTATGAACATAGTGGAGCATGTGTCCTTCTTACTGGTTGGGACATCTTCTGGATATATGCCCAGGAGAGGTATTGATGGATCCTCTGGTAGTATTATGTCCAATTTTCTGAGGAACCGCCAGACTGATTTCCAGAGTACTTGTACAAGCTTGCATTCCCACCAACAATGAAGGAGTGTTCCTCTTTCTCCACATCCTCGCCAGCATCTGCTGTCACCTGAATTTTTGATCTTAGCCATTCTGACTGGTGTGAGGTGGAATCTCAGGGTTGTTTTGATTTGCATTTCCCTGATGATTAAGGATGTTGAACATTTTTTCAGGTGCTTCTCTGCCATTCGGTATTCCTCAGGTGAGAATTCTTTGTTTAGCTCTGAGCCCCATTTTTTAATGGTGGTTATTTGATTTTCTGGAGTTCACCTTCTTGAGTTCTTTATATATATTGGATATTAGTCCCCTATCTGATTTAGGATAGGTAAAGATCCTTTCCCAATCTGTTGGTGGTCTTTATCTTATTGACGGTGTCTTTTGCCTTGCAGAAGCTTTGCAACTTTATGAGGTCCCATTTATCGATTCTCAATCTTACAGCACAAGCCATTGCTGTTCTATTCAGGAATTTTTCCCCTGTGCCCATATCTTCGAGGCTTTTCCCTACTTTCTCCTCTATAAGTTTCAGTGTCTCTGGTTTTATGTGGAGTTCCTTAATCCACTTAGATTTGACCTTAGTACAAGGAGATAGGAATGGATGGATTCGCATTCTTCTACATGATAACCACCAGTTGTTCCAGCACCATTTGTTGAAAATGCTGTCCTTTTTCCACTGGATGGTTTTTGCTCCCTTGTTAAAGATCAAGTGACCATAGGTGTGTGGGTTCATCTCAGGGTCATCAATTCTGTTCCATTAGGCTACTTGTCTGTCATTATGCCAGTACCATGCAGTTTTTATCACAATTGCTCTGTAATACAGCTTTAGGTCAGGCATGGTGATTCCACCCGAGGTTCTTTTATCCTTCAGAAGAGTTTTTGCTATCCTAGGTTTTTTGTAGTTCCAGATGAATTTGCAGATTGCCCTTTCTAATTCCTTGAAGAATTGAGTTGGAATTGTGATGGGGATTGCATTGAATCTGTGGATTGCTTTTGGCAAGATAGCCATTTTTACAATGTTGATCCTGCCAATCCATGAGCATGGGAGATCTTTCCATCTTCTGAGATCTTCTTTAATTTCTTTTTTCAAAGACTTGAAGTTCTTGTCATTCAGATTTTTCACTTCCTTAGTTAGAGTCACGCCAAGGTATTTTATATTGTTTGTGACAATTGAGAAGGGTGTTGTTTCCCTAATTTTTTTCTCAACCTGTTTATCCTTTGTGTACAGAAAGGCCATTGACTTGCTTGAGTTAATTTTATATCCAGCTACTGCATTGAAGCTATTTATCAGGCTTAGGAGTTCTCTGGTGGAATTTTTAGGGTCACTTATATATCATCTGCAAAAAGTGATATTTTGACTTCTTCTTTTCCAATTTGTGTCCCCTTGATCTCCTTTTGTTGTCTAATTACTGTGGCTAGGACTTCAAGTACAATGTTGAATAGGTAGGGAGAGAGTAGACAGCCTTGTCTAGTCCCTAATTTTAGTGGGATTTCTTCCAGCTTCTCACCATTTACCTGGATGTTGGCTACTGGTTTGCTGTAGATTGCTTTTATCATGGTTAGGTATGGGCCTTGAATTCCTGATCTTTCCAACACTTTTATCATGAATGGGTGTTGGATTTTGTCAAATGCTTTCTCAGCATCTAACGAGATGATCATGTGGTTTTTGTCTTTGAGTTTGTTTATATAATGAATTACGTTGATGGATTTCTGTATATTTAACCATCCTTGCATCCCTGGGATGAAACCTACTTGGTCAGGATGGATGATTGTTTTGATGTGTTCTTGGATTAGGTTAACGAGAACTTTATTGGGGATTTTTGCATCGATATTTATAAGGGAAATTGGTCTGAAGTTCTCTATCTTTGTTGGGTCTTTTTGTGTTTAGTTATCAGAGTAATTGTGGCTTCATAGAATGAGTTGGGTAGAGTACCTTCCGTTTCTATTTTGTGGAATAGTTTATGAAGAGCTGGGATTAGATCTTCTTTGAAGGTCTGATAGAACTCTGCACAACCACAAAAACTGCTACAACCACTCCATTAGTGACTTGCTTAGCAGGCCTAAAATCCTGGAAGCAGTCATGAGGCAGAGTTACACAGAAACTTAGTCTCTTGGAACCTTGGCATTCCCATAGCTAGATGCCCCAGATTTGTCCCTGCAATATTGTGGAGGGTCTTGAATGCTTTCTTACTGGATAACAGTTAGAAATCTCAGGGCAAGCTTAGCAAAGTATACTTAGAATCTTCATTACAGCCAGGTAGAGCAGACTACCTTGCATATTAGAAGAAAGTTGGTGAATTCTTCTGACAAATGGAGATTCCCTACAGACACTTAAAAGAACAGGCAAGTTATTCTCATATGCAAGTATTTACCAAGGGCTAGGAAAAAGGGGCGTTGTGGTATTGCATTATTCATAATAAGGTCTGCTAGAGCAGAACCCCCTGGTGTTAGCTTTCACAAGACTCAAAGGAATAGCATAAATTGTGACTAGGGTGTGAAATCCTTACCTGTCATTAGCTGACTCTAGGCAGGGCTGTTTTATCTTGACTATAAACATTGCCTGGGCTGGGGCCTAGCAAACACAGAAGTGGATGCTCACAGTCAGCTATTGGATGGATTACAGGGCTCCCAATGGAGGAGCTAGAGAAAGTACCCAAGGAGCTAAAGGGATCTGCAACCCTATAGGTGGAAGAACATTATGAACTAACCAGTACCCTGGAGCTCTTGACTCTAGCTGCATATGTATCAAAAGATGGCCTAGTCGGCCATCACTGGAAAGAGAGGCCCATTGGACATGCAAACTTTATATGCCCCAGTACAGGGGAACAACAGGGCCAAAAAAAAAAAATTGGGAATGGGGGGGTAGGGAAGGGGGGAGGGTATGGGGGACTTTTGGGATAGCATTGGAAATGTAATTGAGGAAAATATGTAATAAAAAATATTAAAAAAAAAATTGCCTGGTTCCTGCCAGTCCTTTTAAGGCATTCCTCTGTTTTGTGTCAGATACTTCAATGAACCTTGCCTGCTGTGACACCCTACTCCTTTGTTTTCTGTATTATATAAGACTGGTGTTCGCTTTGTGAAAAATTACATCCAGATACAGCACTCCCTCGTGTCTGTGTCTGTTTATCATTCATTTCTGACTGACATCTTGCCTGCCAGCAATGGGAACCCCAAAATTTCCCACAGATTGAGAGAGGCCAACTGGGGCTGGTCCATGGCAAAAAAAAAAAAAAAAAACAAACCTGTGGCCAGTATGGGCCTGCTTCCCCTTTTTACACAAGCTTTATGGAATATAGTGGTAGAAGCTAATTTATTTCCCACCCCCCAAGATTGGAAAGGAGATACCAGTAGGAATCTATCTGGTATCAAACAAGCTCCTGATGAACTGTTTCAGGAATTTATGGATAGTCTGCTAAAAGTAGCTAGTAGAATTTTTGGAGACCCTCAAGCAGGAGTTCCTTTTAAAGCTTTTGTCTGTCTGTCTGTTTGTTTGTTTGTTTGTTGTTGTGACCCTCGCTTTTCCTCTGGGGGGTTGGGAATTACTCTTAGGCCAAATCAGCATTATTAGAGCTCTTTCAAGGTGTTGTGCAAAACAAATTTCAAACTTAAGATTTAAGAAAGGTTAGTGAGGCTATGAAACTTGTAGAGGCATTAGAATCTGGCCTGCCTACTCCACATACAATTATTATGGATTGAAAGATTGTTCTTTATTCCTTTTCATCCTGACGATTTTAAAGGGTTTGCTTTTAATCATTTTGTAATTTTAAAGAGCCCATGAAGTGATATCATTGGGAAGGTTTGCTTCAAGGAATGGCTAATAGTCCTACATTATGTAAAAAAAATTGCCATTGCTTCAGTACAAGAAGTTAGGACATGGGAATCTTTCAGTGTATATTATTCATATATTGATGGTATTTTATTAGCTGATACCTATAAAAGAGTTTTACTACAAGACTTTGCTCTTATACAAAGGGCGTTAAAATTTTAGAGTAGTTGTTGCTCTAAGATTCAAAGGCAATATCTTTTTCAGTATTTGGTGCCTCAGTTATATGCTAGACAAATTGTAGCACAGAATATTCAAGAAAGAAAAGATGATTTATTTACTTCAAATTTTTTTTCAAATGCTTTTAGGAGATGTTAATTAGCTAAGACCTCACCTTTGGCAAAAGGGACCATTAATGTGAATTCATCTTTCTTCATCTCCAAAGAAAGTTTTAACACCTTACTATGAAGCTGTTGCTGTGTTAATACAAAATAGTGGGACATAATCATGGAAATATTGTGGGAAAGAACTTGATGAAATATTTATTCCTTATTCCAAATAGCAATTAAATTGGTTATTGCAAAATATGGGTATTTTACCTATTGCATGTGCAAATTTTTTAGGTAAAATTGATAATCATTATCCAAAAGACAAGGTGTTAAATTTGCCTCTATGCATGCTTTTGTATTCCCTGCAAATTTACGCATAGAAGTATACTTACTTTGTTTACAGATGGCTCATCTAATGGAAAGGTAGCATATGTGATTGGATCACATGTCCATTCTCTTGAGTTTTCCCCTGCTTCAGCACAAATAATTGAATTATGTGCTGTACACATTCTTAGGCGTACATTTGAAATTTTTAGGCCCATGATCTTGGTAGTTAAGATGGAGAATCCCAAAATCAGGGAAAGAAGAGATTCTACCCTCAGTAACAAGCAGGTAGGGAAACAGGATATTGATTGACAGGTATTTATCTGGAGTCCTTTTGACCCATGAGAGGTAAATTCAAGTTGATTCTCTGAAGCTTACAAGAATTTATTAAGCTTACAAAATAGATAACTTTTAGACACGTTAGCATTACCATTGCAATCTGTACCAAAACCCACATATTCACACCTTTGTGTCATCATAGAGCTTAGAAAACACTTTTGGGTTAAGAGAAAGTGAACAGTTTTAAGGCAGTCTCAGGGAAGACAGAAACCTTCTGTGGAGCAGAAGGGGCAAAAGCTCCATTGATCTTGATCATTAGTGTGACTACAAATCATGAAAGAGGGATTGCTTCCCTCTATCCAGAAGGCAGGGTGTATATAAAATTAGTACACTGAGAAGTCCCTTTTAGGTATACATTTAAAAGACAACTAAAGTAAATTTAAAATCTTGAGTTTGTGACTATACTAGTGAATCATAAAGTTGAAGGTTTTTAGCAGAGTTTGACTAATAACTTATCAGAGCTCCATTGATTAATGTTAAAACTCTGAACTTCTGAAGTCTTAATACAACAGCAGCATAGCAAGGAGAAGAAATCTGAGCATTTTTTTTATTTTTTTTATATACCTTAAATCACTTTCTTATCACCTTTTGGCTTTCACATCCTCCAACCTTTATAACCTACACCGACAACATTAAAATACGTTCTTAAACCCTAAAACACTTTCTTATATCCTTTCAACTTAAGCTTCTGTATCCTCATACAGAACTTTATACATTTTTCCTAATCTAAGTTATTACTAATCTACTAAGTTATTATAAACTCTTAATAAACTTTACATAAACTTTATACATTTTTCCTAATTATTTACCATGAGCCACAGGTGGTTGATTACACAGGGAGCAACCACTGTAAAATGAGTTTCTTTAGATGAAGGAATAGTAAAAGTTTCCTTTGAAACTTGTTTTCAGAGTCTGGTACCAAGGTAGTTTGTGTCTAGATTTAGTCATGGGTTTCAACACAATGAGGCTATGGATCAAATTTTCACATGAAGAGAAGTGAGTAGGCATCTGAAACCTTGGTCTCTGATATTAAACTGATAAATCTTTCACAAATATGATCTTCAAATCCACAAGAGACCTGAGAAAGATAAATTTCACTTGAATAAGCAGGAAATGCAGACCAAGCACCTTCCAAGTCTATTAAAAGGACAAAGGTTTACCAACTACCTTACCCAAGGTGGCAAGCATCCATCTTCAGCTGCCAGGCCCTGAAGATTTGACAGACTTTTCTCTGAAGCAGACATCTTGAAGGACTGTCTTCCTGTGTCTAGGCAAAGTAAGGAGGTCAACTTCCCAGTGTCCTGTCTGTCCACAATTTGGACAGTATGCTATCAGCAGTAGAGATAAGGGCAATTATAGCCCAGTGGCCAGCTTTGCCACATTCAAAGCAAGCTCCAGGTGGAGGTTCTTCTGTGCCCATCATCTTCTCAGGAGGAGGGGATGCTGCCAAGAGCTGATGTGTCTGTCATGAAAACCTTTTTTATTAAACACTTTAAATGCCATATTCTGCAGATATAGACAGACTTTGTTCCTAGTTATTTACTTTGAAAACATATACAGGAGGCTTGATAAGGCTTGTTCCTGTAATGATTGCTTCAGTTCTTAGCATAACTACAAATATATTTCTGAACACATGAAAAGATTTATAATATTTATAAGGTAACTGACTATTAACTTGCATTTCTTAATTATCCTTAAGTGTTTATAATAACTTAGTAACTTTCATAAAGACTAGAACTTTACATTACATCCCTGTTAGGTTTAACCATTTTGAATTGAAACCTTTCTAGTATCAAAATGAAAATTTTAATTGTAGTTACAGTCCATAGAGATACTGGCAGCTTTACTGACCCTACTATACCACACCATTAGAGGCCATTATAATCTTCTGCATGGTTTAGTTTATCCAAAGAGTTAAATCTTAAAACACAAAGAAGCTATATAAATATTTCTGTGAACCTCATTAGACTTTAGAAGTTTATAGACATTAATTATTAGACATACCTTATTCATCAAACATATGTTGTTGCTTATCTATTTTTCTAGCAGCTTGGTGTTGAGCCATTAGAAAAGACATAAGTAACTAGACATGCATCTTAAATTAGCTTTTGTTAATCTGAATAGACCTTTATAACCATGAAATTTCATCATCATATACAGTATATTCTAAGCCACAGTTCAATCACATATACAGCATGTTATAGCAAATATAACTTTGAATTTCTACCACCATACAAAAACCCATACCAATCTAAAATATTTAATACTTGCTGTTGCTTTCCTAGTCTAAAAGGAAATACAATAAGAGAGTTCATCAGGACTAAGAAGTTTTACAATTGTTGCCTTAAACTATGTGGTCATAAGATGATGAAATCGCATGGCAGGTTGCAAGCCATGTGGCCGACATGGTTGCTACTTAAAAATATTTGGGGTGTGTAGGGGGGTGTGGGAGAGAGAGAGAGAGAGAGAGAGAGAGAGAGAGAGAGAGAGAGAGAGAGAGAGAGAGAGAGAGGGGAAAGAATCCAAGTTACATGCACATGTACCTACAGAATTAAATCCCAGTTACATACATATATACAGTTGAATTTGCATTACATACACACATACATACATGCACATATATATGTGCCTTAAACAAGAGTCAAATCATGTATATGCTTATGAATATAGATTTTAATTATAAGCTTTTTGCTATATAAATTTAAAGCTAAATCTTGTTGAATATTATATAGATTTTAAACAATACCCAACTAGCATTTTTCAAATCCTTATAAAAGAGTTTACAGCATAATGTTAAGATTTTTTTAAAGGGCAGATTGCAATAAGATTGAGATAAAAAAAATTAAGAGTGAGGAAGTAGAACCTTAAGCATAGAGCAGAGCAAGTTTAGGGATAAGATGTTTTGAAATCACTTGTCCGTGGTAGTGAGAATTTGGAAATCAGATGTGCCAATTTCTGGCCTTTTAATGGGGCCAAGTTGTTGCAATAAATCCTGAGTTCATGAAGGAACAGAGCATGATTATCTTTGAGCGGGCTGGCTGTAGAAAGCCAGGAGGCAGGAGAGCATGTGGCCCACATGGTCAGGCTACAGGAGCCAGAGCCATGTGGAGGACATGGTAGACTCTAGAATGAATCAAATTCACAGACAAATGATCCATACTTATCTCAGGAATGGCTAGATTAGCAGTTTGGTTTGGAGGAGCCTGCAGAGGGAACAGGGCTGTGTGCTGACTGTGCTGCAGTTTCTGCTCCTATCTAGCTCTGACTTGTTGCAAACTTACAGGGAAGATATTTACAGAGTGTGGGTAGGGAAACCTACAGAAACAAACAGGGCTTGGAGTAAGGAAAAATGAATAAAGACAGGAGAAGTTTTTTCATGTTTCTCCCCCGACCCCCACCCCAATTGCTTGGGTGGCATCCTGAAGCCAGATTCGGTAAGTTTGGAAGCTAAGCCTTTCAAGAAACATTTCCAATGGATGGAAGTACGGAGGAGTCCCAAGCTTGGGTCTGGGGTGTCCCAGGAACTGAAGAGACACAAGCCATCCAGATGACTTGTCACTGGACAGTGAACAGTCCTAAAAGCACAAGCAGACATGACTCACCTGGTACCACGATTTCCTAGAGAAGCCAAGTGGGAGAGAAACTGTACTGGAGAAACGGAGCCTCGATGCAGTCCAGAGAAGCACTTAAACTGAGTAAGAGAGAGAACTCATAAGTTGTCAGTGTTAGATGGAATGCCTAGCGATCAGTGGACCAGAATGAAGATCTGTTGTGGGTGCAGTGGGCAGGTAGGATTCCAGTGTGAATAGACACCATGTGAGCCCCCCTGAGGTCATGGTACCAGTGTTATGAAATATAATGTGTCGAAGGGGTACTTTTGGTGATGTGAGCCAAGGTGCTCTCCTAAGAAATTATACCATGCAACAGATCTGATGTAAAGGAGTCCAATGGGGGAGGAGAGGGAAGTGAGGAACTGGGAAACAGGTCGAGGCAGAAAGAGCCATGCGGACAGGGAGAACAGAGCAGAGAACAGAGTAGTACACAAGGAATAGAGAGAGGAAATGCCAGGAACAGGGAGAGAGAGAGAGAGAGACAGAGACAGAGACCGAGACAGAGACAGAGACAGAGACAGACAGAGACAGAGACAGAGAGTGAGACAGACAGAGAGACAGACAGATCTGGGATGTCTGGGGACCCTTGGAACATTGCACACACCTGGCTGAACCTGGTGAGGATGTGAGCAGCTGCTAGGACCCTTAGGGCAGGCATGTGGAATAGTGTGTGTATGCTAACAGGTGAGGTGGCATGACTGAGAATGGCTGCCATAGGCTCATAGATTTGAATGTTTGGTCACCAGAGAGTGGCACTATTTGAAAGGATTAGGAGGTGTGGCCTTGCTGAAGGGAGTTTGTGAGGGTGGACCTTGAAGTTTCAAAAAGCCCAAGCTAGGTGCAGTCTCTCTCTCTCTACCACCCCCCTCTCCCTCTCTCTCCCTCCCTTCCTTCTTTCCTCTCCCTCTACCCCCATGCCCCTGCCTATGGACCTGGATGTAGAATTCTCAACTCCAGCATCACGTCTGCCTGCTTCATGCCATGCTTCCTGCCATGATACAATGCACTAACTCAAAAACTGTAAGTAAGCCCCACTTAAATGCTTTCCTTTATAAGAGTTGCCATGGTCAACAGATGGTGGTGATTCATTCCTTTAATTGCAGCGCTTGGGAGGCAGAGATAGGAGAATCTGCATTTGAGACCAGCCAGGGCTACACGGTGAGTTCCAGTACAGCCAGGGCTAAACAGAGAAACCCTGACTGAAAAAACAAATTAAAAAAAAAAAAAAGAGTTGCCATAGTCATGATGTTTCTTCACAGCACTCGAATAATGACTAAGGTAACAGGTATACTTAATTTACTACCATATGCTTGCATGTAACTTGGATTCAGCTCTTGTTTTGAAAATATATCTGCTACAGCATACTGTATATGTAACTTGTTTCAACTCTTGTTTAGAGGGTGACAACCAAAGACTGGTGGCTTCTGCCCCCTACAAAGATATCGAGATCACTCTGGAGAAGCCTAGAGTACAGGAGGTAGCAGGTAAGTATTTGCCATTTTAATTGACACTGAGGCCATTTGCATTATACTTTCTGTACCAGGGGACAGCTACAGAATTCTTGTTTTTTCTTGACAGTAGAGGAGCAGATAAGAGCTTCAGCAGAGGCAAGACTTGGTCTTGGGAGGTATTAGGGTTGTTTTTATTATAATAATAGCATTTACCTATCTCAATTGTATGTTACTTTGCTGTGTTATCTGGCCCACCTGCCTGAGTTCCTCTGAGACCAGAAACTGCAGTCTCTGGTATTTAGCACCTCATCATAAAACAGAGGGGAAATAAGCAAAAAATTAATTGCTATTGCTTTTTTCGCTCTTGCACAGAAGTTTTGCCTCTCACTTACCAAGTGGGAGGGATGTTTGGAGCAATAAACATTTATTGAACCAAGGGAAGAGAGTCACTCACAAAAGGAAAAACTTTTATAAAAACAAATATGCATATGTATATGTAAGTCCAGTCAATATTTTTTTCTTCTGTTTTTGAACCCACAATAAATCATTAGTTCCCCTTATGACCTTTGCTTAATCATTTTACAACCTCTTGGAAAGTGTTCTAAGTTGTAAATGCCTGCTTTCTATGTCAGAAGCATTATCTCACTACACTTAAAGACTGGCAGCATTCTAATTGCAGTTTTCATACCAGAGATGGATTTAATAGCAATCCTATATTATAAAGAGTTTAATAATTACTAGTATACAGGTCTGTACCTTCCACCTAGGCAGACCATCAGCCTGTCTGCTCCTTTAAGGCTATGGAAAGACCCCATAGCCTGAAAGACTCTCAGGAGATCTGCTACATCCAGGGCCATAGGTAAGGGACCCTCCCAAAAAAATCACAGCAGCTGGGAGCCCCAAGGAGCCCAGTGTACTCAGGACCCATCTCCAACACCACCCTGGCCTAAGCCTTCCACCAGGGCAGACTATCAGAGTGTCTGCTCCTCTGAATACCCCAGAGTCTGAAGGCCTCCCAAGAGGTCTGCTACAGCCAGGGCCACAGGGCTCCCAGGAGACCTAAAGCAACCCAGGGACACAGGAGGCAGGTTCCAGACAGAGACATCCAGGCCAGTTAACACCAGAGGATAACCAGACAGAGAGAGGCAAGAGTGTGGCCATAAACAACAGAAGCCAATATACTTTGGCACCATCAGAACTCAGTTCTTCCAACACAGCAAGCCCAGGATACACCAACACACCTGAAAACAAGGATAATGACCTAAAATCCTATTTCATGAAGATAATAGAGTTTGGTTTGGTTTGGTTTGGTTTGGTTTTGGTTTTTCGAAACAGGCCTTCTCTGTGTAGTCCTGGCTGTCCTGAACTCACTCTGTAGACCAGGCTGGCCTCGAACTCAGAAATTCACCTGCCTCTACCTCCCAAGTGCTTGGATTAAAGGGTTGCACCACCACCACCTGGCAATAATAGAGTCTTTTAAGGAGGATATAAAAAACTCACTGAAAGAAAAACAGGAAAACATAAGTAAACACGAAGAAGCCCTTAAAGAGGAAACAAATAAATCCCTTAAAGAAAAACAGGAGAACATAATCAAAGAGATAAAGGACTTGAACAAAGTGGTCCAAGATCTTAAAATGAAAGTATAAAGAATAAAGAAAACACAAATGGAGGTAACCCTGGAAATGGAAAACCTTAGAGGTCAGGAACTATAGATCATCAAGAAAGAGAATACAAGAGATAGAAGAGAGAATCTCAGGCATAGAACATACCTTAGAAGATATTGACACAAAAGTCAAAGAAAATTCAAAACATAAAAAGCTCCCAACCCCAAACTTCCAGGAAATGCAGGACACAATGAAATGACCAAACCTAAGAATAATAGGAATAGAAAAGAGCAAAGATTCCCAGCTCAAAGGACCTGAAAACATCTTCAACAAAATCATAGAAGAAAACTTCCCCAACATGAAGAAAGAGACAGCCATAAATGTACAAGAAGTCTACAGAACACCAAATACATTGGACCTCTTCTCATCACATAATAATCAAAACACTAAATGCACAGAGCAAAGAAGAATATTAAAAGGTATTTAAGAGAAAAAGGTCAGGTAACATATAAAGGCAGACCTATCCGATGTTTTGCCTGAGTGGAAAGTTAAGAATATAACTATAACTCAACAGATAATCGACAACACTCTTTCATTGGTTCACCTTGCAACTCTTTGCTGGGCTTCACTGAAGCTGGTCTTCACCAACCACACTCTTGCATTGGATCATCTTGCTTTCGCCACTGATCTTCACTTGTCATGACTTCATAGAAACACACCAAAAAACTTCTGGGGGTATTCCACAGACTACTGCCTATCAGTAGAGCCTCATGTTTTTTCTGGATCTAGCTGCTGCTACTGATTCATGTTTGGTGTCTGCCAAGTGGACTGGACTGCTGACAACTAAGAATGGCATCGCCCCAAAAAGCTATTTCTAAAGAGGTCCACAACCCCCATTTCCTACTAACATTTCTTTTCTCCTATCTCTGGTGGGTAGTGGGCTAAAGGGTATTTGAAGCATTAAAGAACCATAACATAAGTAAGTTTTTTTTTTAAAATCTAAGCCTATAATCTTTAGTGTACAGGCAAGTTTTATGTCAACTAGACACAGCCAGAGTTATCCAAAAGGAGGAAACTGAAATTGAGAAAATGCTTCCATATGATGCATCTGTAAGGATTTTTTCCTAACAAGTGATTGATTGGGAGGACCAACTCATTGTGGGTGGAGCCATTCCTGTGCTGATGGGACTGAGTTCTATAAGAAAACTGACTGAGCAAGCCATAGGGAACAAGCTAGGAAGCAGTATCCCTCTAGGCTCTCTGCATCAACTCATGCCTTTGGGATCCTGCTATGGGTGAGTTCCTGTCCTGAATTCTCCAGTGATAAACAGTGATATGGAAGTGTAAGACAAATAAGCCCTTTCTTCTCCAACTTGCTTTTTTGGTCCCAATGGGGGCCGGGAAAACCCTAACTAAGACATTTAGACATCAAAAAATGAAACATCGAAGGAAAATGTGGTCTTTAGAATACAGCTGCCCCATGTTTTACTCCTTTGTTCCCTATCTTCCTATTTTTAAATCTTTACTTAATTGATTTATTTGCTGTATTTATGCAGTCCTCTATTATTTATTTATTTATTCACACTCCAGATTCTATTCCCAACACACATACCCTGGCCCACTCTCTGTGAGTACACCATCACTGTCTTCGGACACACAATAAGACGGCATCAGATTCCATTATGGATGGTAGTGAGCTGCCATGTGGTCCCTGGGCATTGAACTCAGGACCTCTGGAAGAGCAGCCAGTGCTCTTAACCACTGAGTCATCTCTCCAGCCCTGCTTCAACTCTTTTTAATCTCTATATTTATCATTGCACTACTCACTCTGGATGATTTCTCCCATATCCATGCCCTGTATCTGGGTGCCACTTGCATCATACCTGCAGGTATAAGAATCCCAAACAGCGGGGTGATGAGTGTGAGGACCAGGGATGAGAAGTAAAGAAAATGGAAGACAGATAATGCCAAAGCTATAACTGATGCCTTGTGCCAATCAAGTTTATTAAGAAGTACAACATCTTATTCATTATTTGCCAGGTAAAACAGCCAAGGTCAGCAGAGAGTTAAATCAGACAATGTTGGAAAAAAGAGCATGGGATACCCCAGACACACTTGCCTTAGGACTGAAAACTATGGCACAGAGAGAATAGTGTAGTCCCCAGAAACTGCAACCTCGACTCCTCAAGGCACTGGCTCTAACCTCAGACTAGCCTTGTTACATCCACTGCTGGACAAGGACACAGAACCAAAGTTCCCTTTGTCCTTCCATCGGGCCTCTAAGGAAGTCTTGGGTCCAACTGGCTCTTCACAGTATTATAGTGTCCATGACTGTCTCCCACCATGGAGATAAAGGGGAGTTATGACAAGTGAGGTTGGATAGGGGTGGGCAGAGGAGAAAGATCTAGGCAGGTGTTGGCAGGAGGCAAATGGGAGTTAAGGGGGCAGCCTAATCGTTATGAATCCCATGGTCCATGTTCTGCTAGAGTTTAGATAAATTTGTTAAGATATTTGGAAAACTAAACCAATCGATCTCAGAAGCCAGTGAACCCGTTTCGTTTGCTCTGTGTCAAATTTTTGAAGTCTTACATGACTCTCTCTGACAGTTTCTCACTCTGTGGGAACCCTAGAGTCTGCCATTCTCCTGCCTCAGCCACCCAAGGGCACATGCCACCACATCCACCAATAGGTTAATTTTTTAAATTTGTTAATGTATTTTTATGTATATAAATGTATTGTCTATATGGTAGGCTGTGTAACACATGTGAGCAGTACCTTCAGAGGACAGACCTACAGGCTAATGTCTTCGAAATTTGATGTTTTTTTTCATCTGTATGGATGCAATATCTATGTGCTTAGTCTGTATGACACATGCATGCAATGCCTTCAGAGGCCAGAAGAGGGCATCAGACTCCCTGGAAGTGGAATTTCCAGATGGTTGTGAGCCACCATGTGGGTGCTAGGAACCAAATATCATTTTTCTTCAAAAGCAGTCAGTGTTCTTAATCACAGAGCTATTTCTCCAGCCCTTGGGTTAATTTCTTAAATGTTTTAGAGCTTGACTTTTTTATTCTTAATTCTTTTTTTATTATTATTACATGCATGTTGGTGTTCTGCCTGCATTTATGTCTGTGTGAGGGTGTGAGAACCCCTAGAACTGGAGTTACAGACAGCTGTAAGCTGCCAAATGGGTGCTGAGAATTGAACCCAGATCTTCTGTTCTTAACCACTGAGCCACCTTTTCATCCCCTTAGTGCTTTTTTTTTTAATTTTTGTTGTCTTCTTCTTCTTCTTCTTCTTCTTCTTCTTCTTCTTCTTCTTCTTCTTCCCCTCCCCTCCTCCTCCTCTTCCTCCTCCTCCTCCTCCTCGTCCTCCTCCTTCTTTACTTTTTGTTTATATGTTAGGGGGCATAGCTCATGCTCTTCATACCTACTGCCAAGGACCAATCTTGGCTTGGTCTGGGTTCCTGAAAGAGGGGTCTTTGGGAGGAGGAAAAACAA
This sequence comes from Mus caroli, assembly GCF_978045245.1. Taxonomy (NCBI): domain Eukaryota; kingdom Metazoa; phylum Chordata; class Mammalia; order Rodentia; family Muridae; genus Mus; species Mus caroli. Next base: position 125,531,385 of record NW_028227263.1, on the reverse strand, counting down.
ACAACCAGAAGTCAAATCTCAAATTGTGGGTTCAAGATCACAGCCTAGGTTCTGCTAAGATGACTTTTCAGACTTCTCTCTCCTCTCCTCTCCTCTCCTCTCCTCTCCTCTCCTCTCCTCTCCTCTCCTCTCCTCTCCTCTCCTCTCCTCTCCTCTCCTCTCCTCTCCTCTGCTCTGCTCTGCTCTGCTCTGCTCTGCTCTGCTCTGCTCTGCTCAAGACAGCTTTCTTGCTATTCTTCTTGACACAACTAGTTTTCTGCCCTAGACAGCTCTCTCTGCTAGTAAAACTTTTAAAAGCTCTCTGGATAGCTCATGGGTTTTCTAACAAAAGTCAGAAAAGCTACTATAAAAACAATTCTTGGCTCTTCCCAATCCTGTTAGAAAAATTCTAAAAGTCTCTCAACCAAAATCAGAAAGCCAGAAAAATTCTAAAAGCTCTGCATTAGCTCTTCAGACAGCCTTCTCTGGATAGCTGCTAGAAAAATATCCTGTAAGAGCCATGTGGGCTCTCCAAGTAATTCTGACCAAGTCAGAAATCCTGTTAGAAAAAATTCTTTAAGAGCTGTTTTCGCTATCCAGAGATCTCTAGACTGCTCAGCTCTTGCTAGAGAAAATTCTTAAAAAAGAACTACCTGCTATCATCTCAAGCAGACCAAAAGCCCAGGTTTTTATTTATATATCAATTCAGTTATTTATTCCAGGTTCCCTTTTGATTATCCTAAGAATCAGCATCCCATGTCCTCAGCCATTTAATTCTTAGTAAACAGCAAGCACACACTGTCTTTTATCCTTGCAAAAGAACTCAGAGATCTGCCTGCCTCTGTTAAGCAGAGATGGTAAACTAGCTGGGTGAGACCCAGTCCTGAAATTATCATTTCTACAACACCTGGGCCTGGACTCAATGTGTCCCAGGCTGATCTTGAACTCAGGAATTTGCCTGCAAATGTTTCTGCCTGTCTTTGTATCTTTCTGACAAGCTGGCCCATAGTATAGCTGCCTCTGTTCCTTTAGACCTGTGAAGCTCCTTATACAATTCATATTGCACCCTTATATTTTTCATAGTTAAGAAATTATATATTTTTGAACTCATGCTTTTAGAGTTTTTCCCCACAGCCTTAAGGGCTGTCCTGAAGGTCCCAGCATTTACTGTTTCGCTGAGACATTATCTTTACCTTCACATCCTGAACTCATGCTGTCTCAGATTATCATGGAGTTATTAACCTTAACAGGGAGGACATTCCTTGGAGGAATGTGAAAATATATAATTATTATACAAACAAGCCTTATGCCCAAGGCAGCTATTGACACTCATGGAGGCCCATGTCCTCTGACCCTGTCTCAGGTGCAGCAACCATGTCATTCTGTTCCCACCAAGGCCATGACAGATTAAAAAATCTACCTATGAGACACTGAGGCTTAGAGTAGTCTGGTTTCAGTCTTTCAAGGTAGAACTGATCATGGGAACCCATGAACCTGTCTCCTCAGAACCCCACACTCTGTGCTATAACGTCATGGCCTTGTCTCTGGAGGTGCCTGTGTTGCCCCAGTTCCTGACCCTGAGATACTTTGATGATGAGCCCTTCCTGCCCTATAAGAAAAGCAGCAGAACAGACTCCCAGGAACCCAGGATCAAAGACCATTTGAGAGCTGAGACCTGGGCAAGAGAGACTGAGGATCTTCAGGAAGTTGAGGAGCAACTCAAAGGGATGCTAGCTGAGGTCACAGCCCAGAACAGCCAGGATATGGGTGAGTAGACAGAGCTCAGTGCATACAGATCCAGCACTGGTTCCTAAAGTCAGGGTGGGGGAAGGGTATGGCCAAGCTGATTGAACAAACTAGGGGTCTTTCCCTAAGAAGCACAAGATCCCCATACTTTGGTGGATCACAGGATCTACCCTCCTTGCCCTCAGCCCCACTGAGAGATTAAGTCCAGAGACAAAAAGATAACAGGTCCTCTTTCGATACATATGCAGCTAGAGACAAGAGCTCCGGGACTGGAAAGAGAGGCCCATTGGACTTGCAAACTTTATATGCCCCAATACAGGGGAATGCCAGGGCTAAAAGAATGGGAATGGGTGGGTAGGGAAGTGGGGGTGGGGGTGGGGGGGACTTTTGGGATAGCATTGGAAATGTAATTGAGGAAAATACGTAATAAAAATAAATTAATTAATTAAAAAAAGATAATAGGTCATTGCCTGGGTGGGACAGATCTTCACATCCTCCAGGCAACCTTCGGCTGTGAGCTTCAAAGAAATGGAAGCACCAGAGGCATCTGGAAACTGGGCTATGACGGGCAGAACCTCCTCACCTTTGACCAGAAGACTCTCATGTGGACAGTGTATATGCCCTCCACCAAGCAGAACTTGACATTCTGGAAGACAAGTGCACCCAAAGCTGATCTAGTTAAGACATTCTTGGATGACATATGTCCTGCATGGCTCCAGAGATACCTCGCTTCCTTGAGAAATGGTCTGCTGGATACAGGTACTGACTGTTACCAGAGTTGGTTCCAGAGCCCACGGGAACATTCCTGTGGCTAAGTGGCTCCTTCCATGGTATTTGTGGGGGGTTTGAGTTCTCATTTGTGTGTACAATGGTGGTACAGTCTAAGGTAATGCCTGGAAGTTGGGACACAGAGTGTCTTCTTAGTTTCCTCAGACCACAAAGGAGGGGTTCCTGTTGCCTGGATCTCAGACACAGGGCCTCACATACAGAATAAAGAGTACTCCCTTCTATCCAACAACTCCCTACTCTAGGATAGAGATTGTCCTGGAGGAGGGGAGAGCACTGGGTGGGACTGGGTGGGTTCAGAGCCATCCTCACTAGGAGCTAAAATAGGAGAGGAGGATGCAACCCTGGAGCTGTGCTACAGATCAAACACAAGCTACCCCATATCACATAACCTGGTCAAGGTCCTCTTACTGTTACTCAACTCTCACTTTGAAAAGGTCAACCTGGGGCTGGAGAGATCACTCTGCAGGTAAGAGCTCTGGTTGCTCTTGCAGAGGACCCACGTTGAATTCCCAGCACCCAGGTGGTGGCTTAAAACCATCTACAGTTCCAGGAGATTCAGGGCCCTCTGTTGACTTCCATGGGCACTAGGTATACACACTTCCAATGTGTTCTTATATATATTATGAAATACAGGGTCAAAGAAGCAGGCTAGACACCCACAACAAAGTACGAGTTGTAGCAAACTACACATGCCCCTGACTCTTCACCAAATACATAGAAAACAAACAGCCAAACAAGACAGAGGAAAAACTGAGAGTCCAAGAGATGATCGAGAGTCATTTTACCAGATGATGATAACTATTCCAGTTTTATCTTGATTCAAACACGGAAATTTCTCCTCAAAAGATATCCATGAAGCATCAGGGGAAGATAGTGTGTGTGTGTGTGTGTGTGTGTGTGTGTGTATGTACACACACATATATATATATATACATATATATGTGTGTGTATATACATATATATATATATATATATATATATATATATATATATTTAAAAGATTTTGAAGATATCTTATTCTCTATGGTCTCTTTAAATACATATTAATAATCAAAAGGATTCTTAGTGTCCCGATACAGGATTTCTCTCCTGTTTTCTAAATTAAACTACTATTCTTCTCCTTCACCATGCCAGCCTAAAATTATCACAGCAAAACTTGTTAAATGTTAATATGCCTCCAATATAAAAAAGGAGAACGAGTTATCCCAACCAATTTTATTTTTAAAATAAAATATAAATTAAAATAGAAATTATATTACTATAAGGGTTTTAAAAAATAAAAATGTTACAAAAATAAAGATATATAGTATAAAAATAATAAAATGTTATAAAAATATTAAAAATTGTTTTAGTAAAGATTTATGCATAAAGATTAAATGGATATATGGTTACAGAATAAAACACTGAAATATTTTTATAAGTTATGAGTAAGTAGTTTAATGTATATAAAGGATAAAACTTAAAAATATTACTTATGAAATTATAGTTTTTAAGGTCTATGATTAACAATTATTTTAAATATGGATATAATGTATTTAAAATCAAAGTTCATTTTCTAATATCTGGCAGAACCCCCAGTAGAGAGATAAGGACACCAACCCAAACATAAAACTTTTGACCCAAAATATGTCCTATCCAAAAGAAATATAGGTGCAAAGATGGAGCAGAGATTGAAGGAATAGTCAACCAGTAACTGAACCAACTCGAGACCTTTCCCATGGGCAAGCACCAATTCCTGACATTATTAATAATACCCTGTAATGCTTGCAGACAGGAGCCTAGCATAGCTATCCTTTGAGAGGTTCCACCCAGCAGCTGACCAAAACAGATGCAGACACCCACAGCCAAACATTGTACACAGGTCTGGGACTCTCATAGAAGAGTTGGGGAAAGAATTGAAGGCACTGAAGGGGATAGGAACTCCCCAGGAAGATCAACAGATTAAAAAACCTAGACCCTTGGGCTTTTATAGACAGAACGACCAACCAAAGAGCATACATGGGCTGGACCTAGGTCTCCAGAACATATGTAGCAAACATGCAGCTCAGTCTCTGTGGCTACCTTGTCTGGCCTCAATGGGAGAGGATGTGTCTAACCCTGCAGATACTTGATGTGCCAGGGTAGGAGGATACCTAGTGGGGATCCCACACTCTCAGGGGTAAAGGGGAGGACAGGGGAGAGGGACTCTGTGGGAGAGGGCATTCTGAGGCAGGACAGGTTTAGGGATGTAAAAAACATTATCTGGATTTTAAAATATTGGATAGTAGTTACAGGTACCAGAATGAGATAACTGATTTTCTCCAGTGGTTCTCCATCTGTGGGTCACAACCCCCAGATATCCTGCATATCAGATATTTACATTATTTTTCATAACAGTATCAAAATTACCATTATGACATAGCAACAGCTTGTTGTGCAGTCACCACAACTTGTTAAACTGTACTAAATTACAGAGTTTAAGAACCACTGTTTTAGATGTTTCCTATGTGGGGACTGCACTGCTCTTTTTAACTGTCCTGGGATCACCCATCATTCCTGTTTGTCATTGGTAGGTCAGTACAGATGTGACCTGCTCGCCTATGACTTTGGGGTATAGTGAGGGTTGGAGAAATATTATCAATTCATTCATCACTTGAGTTTTCCAGTCTCTAATCATGCACAAGTCACCTCATTGGATAGATATTTTTCAGTCTTCAGTCAGAATCTGGTGCCCTGCTTTCAGAGTGGGATTCTTCCTTCAGTGGCATATTCAGGGTTCTATAGAAAACTCTGTATCTCTGAATGAAAAAAAAATATCTGAGGAACTAGTCAACTGGTCAACCTGTCCTGAAACTGTCTACCAGGTCTGAATGAAAATGACTTTCTAGGACCCCCTCATTTTCCACATCTTGATACAGTGTTGTCTTTGTTAGGGGTTTTTTTTGTTTTGTTTTGTTTCTCTTTATAGCCCTGGCTGTCCTGGATCTCACTTTGTAGACCAGGCTGACCTCAAACTCAGAAATCTGCCTGCCTCTGCCTCCCGAGTGCTGGGATTTAAGGTGTGCGCCACCACACCCAGCCTTTGTTAGGGTTTTAATGCTGTGAAAAGATACCATGACCAAGGCAAGTCTTATAAAAAAAACATTTAATTGGGGCTGGCTTACAGGTTCAGAGGTTCAGTCCATTATCATCAAGATGGGAGCATGGCAGTATCCAGGCAGGCATGGCACAGACAGAGCTGAGAGTTCTATGTCTTTGACCAAAAGCTGCTGGTGAAAGACTGATTTCCAGGCAACTGGGGTGAGAGACTTGAGCCCACACCCACAATGACACACCTATTCCAACCAAGTCACACCTATTCCATCAAGACCACACCTCCAGATGGTGCCACTCCCTGGTCCAAGAACATACAAACCATCACAAGTGTCTTCCAAACCACACCCTGTTATAGTGTCTCCTGAGGGAAAGATTCAACCAGACTTTTGGCTATTAGCCCCAGGTAATGTGAGCATTTTTGGGACATTTGAAGAAAATGAGCAACTATGATACAGATCTTGTTTTATGTTTGGCCTCACTACCTAGGTTAACTCTTCATGTATGTTACTAACTGGGAGTCCCTCTACTGAAGAGAATAGGGGACACTTCAAAATGACTTGCATCAATTTGTATCTCCTCTAATTGTGTAAACTCCACCCCTCTGCTAGTAACAGCCTCTCTTGCTTCCACAGCCTTCCTTGGCTGAAGCCATGTTGTCTCTCCTGGGAAAGGTGAGTGAATGTTCTGAGAATGACCTCCTTGAGGCAAGGCCCCTTGGAGTTTTTCTCCATTAGGCAAGGACCAGTGAAAAAGATAACCAGGACAACTTCATCAATCCTTTGGAGATGAAGCTATGATTTCTATTTTTTCAAAAAGTTAAGTAAAGACATGACTGACTAAGACCTTTCTTTTATTTTTTTAATTGGCCATTTTATTTATTTACATTCCAAATATTGTCCCCCTTCCTGGTCTCCCCTCTGCAGACCCCCTATCCCATTTCCCCTGCCTCTATGAGGGTGTTTCCCTCCTTACCACCCACTACCACCTTACCACCCTAACATCCCCCTCCCTTGGGGCATAAAACCTCCACGGGACCAAGGGCCTCTTCCCGCTTTGGTGCCAAATAAGGCCATCCTCTGCTACATATACAGCTGGAGCCATGGATCTCTCCATGTGTACTCTTTGGTTGGTGTTTTTGACTATGACCTTCAAAGAGATCCCTTACTAGATGGTCTCAAAATTGGTAGAAATATATGAGGACAAAGAAAGGGGCTTGGAAACATAAGCTACTTCTTCTGAGGATCTAAGCATGCCAATACATTGAAGAGAGTGAAAGCTCAAAACTCAGAGAAGATAGAGCCCAAAGGTCAACAGTAAAAAGTTTATTCTCGGGGCAAGTTAGTTCATTCTTACGATAAGTTAGTAAGTAAAATTTGCTATGCTCTTCAAAGAAATATAACTTGGATAGACTCATCTTTGCCTTAGGAAAGGGCTTATATAGAAGAAACAAAAAGTACGAGTTGATGGGAAAGTGTTAATTGTTAGTTTCTGCTGTTTATAGGAAAGTTATATAGGGCAGGACCATACTGTCAAACTAAGACAGACTATGGCATAAAGACAACTTAAAATATGTTGTGAGCATACTGAATTAGGAGATGATAAAACACAGAGGTTATATTCCTATTAAATGCTTGGATTCCTATTGGCTTTTACTTGAAACTGCATGTCTGCTGCCAGCCTGTGCACAAACTAGATGTACCTAGCTAGACATAATCATTTTGGCTTGCAATACAACAATTAATTCATTATGGCTTACACTATTCAGCTGTGCTTAGCTATGACATAATCATTTGAGTTGTAATACTATACTGTTTAGATGTGGGAAAAGGTTAATCACTGACTACAAGGAAATAAGGAGAACTTAAAATGAGTTTTAATGAACACTTTTTGAGATACTTGAATAATGATTAAGGAAAATCTAAAACTGTATGTGTTTTAATGCTCTGAAATTCTATATAAATAAAGATGGTTTAACCTATTCAGGACCACTTGCTCGAAGGATATCAAGTGGTCAGAGCCCTTTCTTTAGCTGATTCCACATCTCCATTCTGGGTTACTGAACTCATCAGGCAAGGACTCCAGCACTTCCTGTGTTCATTATGGCTCCTGTGCTCCCTGATGATATTCTGTATGATTTCAAACAACAGATTCGCAAGGAACTACACTGGGCTCTTTCTAGAAAAAGGAAGGTTTTTAGGTCTTGTTTCAACTAGTATTTTTGTGTTAACACTGCTATTAGCATCTATAGCTGTTTCCATAGTGACCCTTACCCAACAAATGCAAACTGCCCATTTTGTTAACTGGTATATGCCATGCAGGAAGAGTGGGCAAGTGAGTTCCCTGGATATGGCCCACCATCTTGCTCTTCTGTGATGGGTGTGCTCTGGTGAGGCATGGCCCCAGAGACTTAGTTCGAGGATTACTTCTTGATACTGGTGTGCTTTCTCGTGTTTGTCATTGCCATGCTCCTCGTTTATGTGGCTTGGTGTGAGTGGACACCAGGGGACTCTCACTGCCTGTAGACTGGTGTGATTACATCCTTGTTGCTAGCTACTCTATTAGGAAATTTTCCTGCAGATCAACATGAAGATGAGCTTTCATGAATTGATGTTTAGTTGGTTGTTTTGCCAGAAAGATATAATAAAGTTAGAATCAAGAATAAAATGTGACCCTCCTCATAGAATGGTGAGTAATGGCTGCATAATAAAGATTACAATGAGCTTTCATGCATTGTACTAAGAAGAGAAATAGAATTAAGACAGATTTGTGATGAAGGGAAAATATTCTTTCTAGGTCAGGTCCAAGGATGAAGCCACAGGTGTGCACTATGATAAGCAAGGCCATGTGAAACTGTTGCTTTGAACTTATAAAGAGCTTATAGAATGAAATGCTGCTTTGTACTTACTATCCTTTTGAACAACTGTCTCCTTTTGTGTAACAGTTTCTCTGTGAGGTAATTTTACAAATAAATTTTATCTAAGAATGTATAAAAAGGCTGAGAGAAAAAATAAAGTGTGGCTGTTGGGGCTCTACTCCATCCACCAAGTATGTGTGTGTGTGTGTGTGTGTGTGTGTGTGTGTGTGTGTGTTTGTCTGTCTGCCTGAATGTATGTATGTATGTATGTATGTATTATTACAATGTGTCTATATGTATATATGTCTGTCTGTCTATATGTATATGCATACATACATACATATATGTATATATATATATATATATATATATATATATATATATATATATATATATATAAGTATTATGTGTGCTTGTGAAATTGATGAAACAGTGGTCAGGCCCAGCCATTGTGTGTGTGTGTGACTTTCTTTCTTTCTTCCTTTTGTTCTTTCTTTCTTTTGTTCTTTCTTTCTTTCTTTCTTCTTTCTTTCTTTCTTTCTTTCTTTCTTTCTCTCTTCCTTTGATTCCTTTCCCTGTGAAGTTACTATCACTTTTTGGACCCAAATAGCAAGAGAGAGTTAGATTACCTGAAGCCTTCACCTTTTGGGCCCAGAACAGTAAGAGAGACTTAAAGGCCAGAAGCCATCAACCTTTGGTCTTTGGACTAGGCTGTGTCCCACCTCAATAACTGACCCTGTCAAAGCTGGCCCACAGAAGCTAATCAGCTGGCTTATAATACTTCTATAGCTTCTGCCTCACAAGAATATAAAAGTCGTGTTAAAAAGAAATACTTCCCGACACATAATAATCAGAGCAACAAATGCTCTAAATAAAGATAGAATACTAAAAGCAGTAAGAGAAAAAGGCCAAGTAACATATAAAGGCAAGCTTATCAGAATTACACCAGATTTTTCACCAGAGACTATGAAAGCCAGAAGATCCTGGACGGATGTTATACAGACACTAAAAGAACACAAATTCCAGCCCAGGCTACTATACCCAGCCAAACTCTCAATTAACATAGATGGAGAAACCAAAGTATTCCACGACAAAACCAAATTCACACATTATCTCTCCACGAATCCAGCCCTTCAAAGGATAATAACAGAAAAAAATCAATACAAGGACAGGAACCACGCCCTAGAAACAACAAGAAGGTAATCCCTCAACAAACCTAAAAGAAGACAGCCACAAGAACAAAATGCCAACTTTAACATCAAAAATAACAGGAAACAACAATTACTTTTCCTTAATATCTCTTAATATCAATGGACTCAACTCCCCGATAAAAAGACATAGACTAACAAACTGGCTACACAAACAAGACCCAACATTTTGCTGCTTACAGGAAACTCATCTCAGAGAAAAGGATAGACACTACCTCAGAATGAAAGGCTGGAAAACAATTTTCCAAGCAAATGGCATGAAGAAACAAGCTGGAGTAGCCATTCTAATATCTGATAAGATTGACTTCCAACCCAAAGTCATTAAAAAAACAGGGAGGGACACTTCATACTCATCAAAGGTAAAATCCTCCAAGAGGAACTATCAATCCTGAATATCTATGCTCCAAATACAAAGGCAGCCACATTCATTAAAGAAACTTTAGTAAAGCTCAAAGCACACATTGCACCTCATACAATAATAGTGGGAGACTTCAACACACCACTTTCACCAATGGACAGATCATGGAAACAGAAACTAAACAGGGACACAGTGAAACTAACAGAAATTATGAATCAAATGGATCTGGTAGATATCTACAGAACATTCTATCCTAAAACAAAAGGATATACCTTCTTCTCAGCACCTCATGGTACCTTCTCCAAAATTGACCACATAATTGGTCACAAAACAGGCCTCAACAGATATAAAAATATTGAAATTGTCCCATGCATCCTATCAGATCACCATGGACTAAGGCTGATCTTCAATAACAAAATAAATAATAGAAAGCCAACCTTCACGTGGAAACTGAACAACACTCTTCTCAATGATACCTTGGTCAAGGAAGGAATAAAGAAAGAAATTAAGGACTTTTTAGAGTTCAATGAAAATGAAGCCACAACATACCCAAACTTATGGGACGCAATGAAAGCATTTTTAAGAGGAAAACTCATAGCTCTGAGTGCCTCCAAAAGGAAACTAGAGAGAGCACACATTAGCAGCTTGACAACACACCTAAAAGCACTAGAACAAAAGGAAGCAAATTCACCCAAGAGGAGTAGACGGCAGGAAATAATCAAACTCAGGGGTGAAATCAACCAAGTGGAAACAAGAAAAACTATTCAAAGAATCAACCAATCAAGGAGCTGGTTCTTTGAGAAAATCAACAAGATAGATAAACCCTTAGCCAGACTCACTAGAGGGCACAGGGAAAGCATCCTAATTAACAAAATCAGAAATGAAAAAGGAGACATAACAACAGATACTGAAGACATCCAAAACACCATCAGATCCTTCTACCAAAGGCTATACTCAACAAAACTGGAGAACCTGGATGAAATGGACAAGTTCCTAGACAGATACCAGGTACCAAAGTTGAATCAAGATCAGGTTAATGATCTAAACAGCCCTATATCCCCCAAAGAAATAGAAGCAGTCATTAATAGTCTCCCAACTAAAAAAAGCCCAGGACCAGATGGGTTTAGTGCAGAGTTCTATCAGACCTTCAAAGAAGATCTAATCCCAGTTCTTCACAAACTATTCCACAAAATAGAAACAGAAGGTACTCTACCCAACTCATTCTATGAAGCCACAATTACTCTGATACCTAAACCACAAAAAGACCCAACAAAGATAGAAAACTTCAGACCAATATCCCTTATGAATATTGATGCAAAAATCCTCAATAAAGTTCTTGCTAACCGAATCCAAGAACACATCAAAACAATCATCCATCCTGACCAAGTAGGTTTCATCCCAGGGATGCAGGGATGGTTCAATATACGGAAATCCATCAACGTAATCCAGTATATAAACAAACTCAAAGACAAAAACCACATGGTCATCTCGTTAGATGCGGAAAAAGCATTTGACAAGATTCAACACCCATTCATGATAAAAGTCTTGGAAAGATCAGGAATTCAAGGCCCATACCTAAACATGATAAAAGCAATCTACAGCAAACCAGTAGCCAACATCAAAGTAAATGGTCAGAAGCTTGAAGCAATCCCTCTAAAATCAGGGACTAGACAAGGCTGTCCACTTTCTCCATACCTATTCAACATTGTACTTGAAGTCCTAGCCAGAGCAATTCGACAACAAAAGGAGATCAAAGGGATACAAATTGGAAAAGATGAAGTCAAAATATCACTTTTTGCAGATGATATGATAGTATATATAAGTGACCCTAAAAATTCCACCAGAGAACTCCTAAGTCTGATAAACAGCTTCGGTGAAGTAGCTGGATATAAAATTAACTCAAACAAATCAATGGCCTTTCTCTACACAAAGAATAAACAGGCTGAGAAAGAAATTAGGGAAACAACACCCTTCTCAATAGTCACAAATAATATAAAATATCTTGGCGTGACTCTAACTAAGGAAGTGAAAGATCTGTATAATAAAAACTTCAAGTCTCAGAAGAAAGAAATTATAGAAGATCTCAGAAGATGGAAAGATCTCCCATGCTCATGGATTGGCAGGATCAACATTGTAAAAATGGCTATCTTGCCAAAAGCAATCTACAGATTCAATGCAATCCCCATCAAAATTCCAAATCAATTCTTCAACGAATTAGAAAGTGCAATCTGCAAATTCATCTGGAATAACAAAAAACCTAGGATAGCAAAAACTCTCCTCAAGGATAATAGAACCTCTGGTGGAATCACCATGCCGGACCTAAAGCTCTACTACAGAGCAATTGTGATAAAAACTGCATGGTACTGGTATAGTGACAGACAAATAGACCAATGGAATAGAATTGAAGACCCAGAAATGAATCCACACACCTATGGTCACTTGATCTTCGACAAGGGAGCTAAAAACATCCAGTGGAAGAAAGACAGCATTTTCAACAAATGGTGCTGGCACAACTGGTTGTTAACATGTAGAAGAAAGCGAATCGATCCATTCCTATCTCCTTGTACTAAGGTCAAGTCTAAGTGGATCAAGGAACTTCACATAAAACCAGAGACACTGAAACTTATAGAGGAGAAAGTGGGGAAAAGCCTTGAAGATATGGGCACAGGGGAAAAATTCCTGAATCGAACAGTAATGGCTTGTGCTGTAAGATCGAGAATTGACAAGTGGGACCTCATGAAACTACAAAGCTTCTGCAAGGCTAAAGACACCATCAATAAGACAAAAAAACCACCAACAGATTGGGAAAGGATCTTCACCTATCCTAAATCAGATAAGGGACTAATATCCAATATATATAAAGAACTCAAGAAGGAGGACTCCAGAAAGTCAAATAACCCCATTAAAAAATGGGGCTCAGAACTGAACAAAGAATTCTCACCTGAGGAATACCGAATGGCAGAGAAGCACCTGAAAAAATGTTCAACATCCTTAATCATCAGGGAAATGCAAATCAAAACAACCCTGAGATTCCACCTCACACCAGTCAGAATGGCTAAGATCAAAAATTCAGGTGACAGCAGATGCTGGCGAGGATGTGGAGAAAGTGGAACACTCCTCCATTGTTGGTGGGATTGCAAGCTTGTACAACCACTCTGGAAATCAGTCTGGCGGTTCCTCAGAAAATTGGACATAGTACTACCGGAGGATCCAGCAATACCTCTCCTGGGCATATATCCAGAAGATGTCCCAACCGGTAAAAAGGACACATGCTCCACTATGTTCATAGCAGCCCTATTCATAATAGCCAGAAGCTGGAAAGAACCCAGATGTCCCTCAACAGAGGAATGGATACAGAAATTATGGTACATTTACACAATGGAGTACTACTCAGCTATTAAAAAGAATGAATTTATGAAATTCCTAGGCAAATGGATGGACCTGGAGGGCATCATCTTGAGTGAAGTAACACAATCACAAAAGATCTCACACAATATGTATTCATTGATAAGTGGATATTAGCCCAAAACTTAGGATACCCAAGATATAAGATACAATTTGATAAACGCATGAAACTCAAGAAGAATGAAGACCAAAGTGTGGACATTGTGCACCTTCTTAGAATTGGGAACAAAACACCCAGGGAAGGAGTTACAGAGACAAAGTTCGTAGCTGTGATGAAAGGATGGACCATTTAGAGACTGCTGTATGTATCCAGGGATCCGTCCCATAATCAGCTTCTAAACGCTGACACCATTGCATACACTAGTAAGATCTTGCTGAAAGGACCCAAATATAGCTGTCTCTTGTGAGACGATGCCGGGGCCTAGCAAACACAGGAGTGGATGTTCACAATCAGCTATTGGATGTATCACAGGGCTCCCAATGGAGAAGCTAGAGAAAGTACCCAAGGAGCTAAAGGGATCTGCAACCCTATTGTTGGAACAACATGATGTACTAACCAGAACCCTGGAGCTCTTGTCTCTAGCTGCATATGTATCGAAAGATGGCCTAGTCGGCCATCAATGGAAAGAGAGGCCCATTGGACTTGCAAACTTTATATGCCCCAATATAGGGGAATGCCAGGGCCAAAAGAATGGGAATGGGTGGGTAGGGAAGTGGGGGGCGCTATGGGGGACTTTTGGGATAGTATTGGAAATGTAATTGAGGAAAATATGTAATAAAAATATTAAAAAAAAAATAAAATAAAATAAAATGGTCTTCCATTGGAAAAAAAAAAAGTCGTGTTAAACGCTTTAGAAGCTGTGTTATTATACATAGGAGATACAGTACAAACTATATAGCATCAGTTAGTCACAGTATCCTGCTACCATTACATGTGTCTGTTATTCTTTTAAGCTAAACGAAAATAAAATAGAATTAAAAATCACTTACAGGGAATATGGCGTTTTAAGAATGCTACTTTAGATTTATTAGCCCTCAGGCCATTAGTTACTGACCTCATTCTCAATTACACTTTGGTGCTGGTCAAAGATTTATTGCAGAAACTACAAGGATCTGACCCTTTTAACGTCCTTCCACCAATGTTCATTATTGGCTCAAAATAATGTTGGCGATTCATTTGAAAGTATTAAAAGGCATGTGTTGGTGTAAGGGATATTGAGGGTCTTCAAACATTCAGGTGCCAATCATATACTTAACCTTAAAAACTTAGAAAGGGGTGATATGAGGGGAGCCAGACAACCAAGAACATTCTCAGAGGCCCTGGGGACTAAGGAAAGGATGGTTGCTGTGTATTGCATGTGCTGGCATGATAAGTAGAGCCAAGGAGGAAGGTGTTTGCTGCAAAATCTTCTGAGACAAAATGGGAGCCAGTTCTAGAAAAGCAGAAGAACAAATCCACATCCATCCCTACGTAGAGCTGTTCCTGGGAGATTCAGAGGGATCCTGTTCCCCCAAGGTGAGCTTTGGACAGGATGGGGAACATCCCTAAAGGGAGGGGAGGGGTGAAGGGTGGGGCAGAGAGCTTGAGGATAGGGAAAGAGTGGAAGAGAGGGAAAGAGTGAGGAAGAGGACTTGGAAAAGTTTGAAGAGGTGCAGGTGTGGCAGGAGGGAAGCTTTAGTAACTAAAGACAAAACATGCCCAGGCTGACATAAGTGGGGTCACACTGGAGAGACTTTGTTGTCATATGGAGGACACACAAATATTGGGCTACACTGACTACTACTGTGAAGTCAGAAAGTCCTTGAAGGAAGGGACTGGAAGCTCTTTCCTAGAGCTGGGTGGGTGGGTGGCCTTCTGAGGAGGAAGTGGAGCATCTGCTGCTGGGGAAGGTTGCAGAAAATGCCTGACACGGTGACCAGAGAGGAGGGAGAGCTTTTTTGTCCCTGCCCTCAGGACACACACAGGGAGTTGGTGAGTGTCTGCATCCCATAGGTCTGGATGCTGAGTCTGGAAAGGACCTGAGTGGTGTCACCTTATCAAGGGACAGTGACTGTGCTGGCACTAGGAGATGACCTAAGGCTCTCAGGGGATTAAGAGAGGGAGGGGCCTGTGATGAGACAAGCTTTTGGAGGGAAGGGAGGTACTGGCAGTAAATGGCCTGCCAGGAAGGTGAAAGGGAGCCTTAGCAGTTGTGCGGACCAACTGGAGTTGTCTGGAATGGTGTACAGAAAGGAAGGATCTGGGCAGGTGTTGACAGGGATGAGGTGGGAGGTTGGGGTAGTGGAAGGGCAGCTTCAAATCACCCAGCTGAGAATCTCCCCACCAGTCCTTGACTTCATGGGTAGTGTTTTAGGGTGTTATTGCTGTGAAGAGAATGTGACCACAGCAACTCTTATAAAGGAAATATTTAATTTGGAGCTGTGCTTACTTAAGGTTTCCATTGCTGTGAACAGACACCATGGCCAAGGCAACTCTTATAAGGATAACATTTAATTGGGGCTGGCTTACAGGTTCTGAGGTTCAGTCTGTGGGAACTAAAATGGAGTAGAGGAAGGAGGGGGAGGGAGGATAGCCCACATCTGGCCAGACCTATGCTCTAGGCAGGCAGACATGAGAGGGCTGCCAGACGCTTTCCACTCGGCCCCAGGTAGGCATCTAAGCCACTGATCCCACTTGACCAGGGGTGGACAAGGGGCAGTCCCCGACCTGGGGAGCCCCAGGGAAATACCCTGTCACTCAAGGGTAATGGGAGAGAGCGCTTAGGGAAGAGAGATTCCCACATAGGCAAGAGTCTATGCAGTGGGCCATGATGAGCAGAGACTATGATTTTAGAGCTTTATTATAGAAAGGCAGGTGGAAAGAGAGAAGGTAAAAGAGAGAGAGGGGCTAGACATGGCCAAGAGGAAAGAAGGGGGAAAGGAGAGAGACAGGGAGAGAGAGAGAGAGAGAGAGAGAGAGAGAGAGAGAGAGAGAGAGAGAGAGAGAGAGAGAGAGGAGAGAGGAGAGAGGAGAGAGGAGATGAGAAGACAAAGAGAGAGGAGTGAGAGAGTGAGAGGAGTGAGAGTGTGGAAGGGGCCAAACAGCCCCTTTTATGGTATGCTGCTATCTTTTCTGTTGCTAGGTAACTGGGGAGGAGTTTAGCCTGAAGGTCAGAAGCTTGGGACATTGCCTACATGACTTCTAACCATGCTTCTCTTATAGGGGCTGCAGGGGTGGTCGGGAACTTAGGCAGGATCCAGAGTCCCAGGAGCATGAGAGAACTCCTTCCATCCCATGTAGGTGAATTATCACCACTTGGTCCCAGGGATCAACATCTCAGCTCAACTGGAGACCAGACTGTCTTTGCATAGACCAATGCCCCACGTCAGACAATTATCATCAAGGTGGAAGCATGGCAGCATCCATGCAGGCATGGTACAGGAGGAGTGCTACATCCACTCCAGTAGTGACACAAATGACAGGGGAAAAGTATGGATGCAGTCCTGAGGCAAAGAGTTTCACAGAAACTTAGTCTCCTGGAACTGTGGCATTCCATAGCACATATGTTCCAATTTTGTCCTTGCAAATGGATCTGTGTGCTTCCTTTCAGTATTGTTTTGTTATAGGTGCCTCCAAGCAATGACTTGCCAAATACCTAAGCAAAATAGAACTTTGCTTCCTGGCCTTCACCAATGCTGTAGGTAGTCCTTGAGCCGACCCTGGGCTTGGAATTCAATAAGAATGTTGCCTATTCAGTGATATTCAGAATTGCCTCTAGTATTGTAAGAGAGATAGTAAAAGAAATCAGGCTTTACTATCTACTACATAGAGTTAGAAATCTCAGGTCAAGCTTAGCAACGTAAGTTTAGAATTCTTATTATAGTTTTGTATGACAGACTACATTACTTATTAGTAGAAAAGTTCCCCCACACTATCACTTAGAATAAAAGCCAAGTCACTCCCATATACAGGAATTTACGATGGTTTAGGAAGTAGATCAGGCTGTGGTTTTAGAGTATTGCATTATTGATGAGATGGTTAGCTAGAGCGGAACTCCATAATTAGAGCCATGACTTGGGTGTGAAAGCCCTTGCCCTAGGAGTGTAAAGACCTCACACCTGGCTTCTAAAGACTATAGCTGACCTTAGATAGAGCTGACTTTGTCTCAGTAGTTTTATTGCCCAGTTCCTGCCAGTCTTTGTGTTTACATTCCTCTGTTTTGTGTAAGAGTCATTAAGCATCAGTAACCTCATTTGTACCTTGCAGATGTGTCACATAACTTCCCTATTTTCTTCTGTATAAAAAGTTTGATGCTCAGTTTGAAAAATTACATTCAGATCCACACTCCCTCGTGTCAAGTCTGTCTCTCAATTCCCACCAACACCTTGTCCACCTGTGACCAGAGACCCATTCCATGCAGACAGGGACCAAAGAGGGTCTGTGGCAGTGGAGCTGAGAGTTCTACATCTTCATCTGAAGGTCACTAAGAGAAGACTGGATTCCAGGCAGCTAGGATGAGGGTCTTAAAGCCCATGTCCACAGTGACACACTTCTTCCCACAAGGCCACACCTCCAAATAGTACCTGCCTCTGGGCCAAGCATATTCAAACCACCACAGGCTGGCTTACAGTCTCAGAGGTTGAACCCATCATCATCATGGTGGAGCACGGTAGCATGCAGGCAGACATGGTGCTGGAGAAGGAGTTAAGAATTCTACATCTTGACCCACAGGCAATCAGGAGAGTGTCCCACGGAGTGTGACTTGAGCATATATGACACCTCAAAGCCCACCTCTACAGTGACACACTTTGACAAGGCTACACTTCCTAATAGTGCCACTCCTTATGGGCCTATGGGGGCTAGATACATTCATACTGCCACAAGTAATTATATAAAACTGTTCTTTAATGTTTAGAAGAACTAATTTTCCCTTTCCCTTTTTGTTTGTTTTTTGAAACAGGGTCTTCCTATGTAGCTCTAGCTGTCATGAAACTCGCTACAAAGACTAGGTTGGCCTCACACTCACAGAGGTATACCTGCCTCTGCATCTTTCTCCCAGTGCTGGCATTAACAGTGTATGCCACCCAGTCTGACTAGAAGAATTAAGATTATTTTTCTTTTGAGATGATTTCACATCACAGTGGTGCACAGAGTACACCTAATGAACCCGCATAGACTCATCAGTGTTATTCACAGTCCACAGAACAGTAATGTAACTCCCCTGAAAGTATATTTGAACTAGATCCAAAAATATTTCTCTCTCTCTGATCTGCTTCAAATCCCATCCTGAGTCCATTCTCATCTTATATACTATGGTATAATACACAATTGTTTTTTGCTTGAGTAACAGACAGCTGGCTAGCATAAACTTCTTGGGCCGGCAAAATGGCCCAATATGTAGAGTACTTGCTGGACAGGCCCAACCCCTAGGACCTATGGAAAGATGGAAGAAGACCATAGAGTTCACTTTTAAGGCTTCTTTTTATTTTCATTTCGGTGTATTTGTGAGTGTAAGTTACTGTGGGGCAATAGGCTATACACAGACAGTCTGGTCTCCAGTTGAGTTGAGGTTGTGAACCCTGGTGAAAATGACTGGTGGTAATTCCCATATACATGGGATGCAAGGCATTCCCTCGTGTCTCCCGTCCCCTGGCTCCTGTCGAAGTTACCTACCCCAAAGCCTCCACAAGAGAAGCATATGGCTAGTCGTCACATAGATAATGTCCCAAGCTTCTGACCTTCAGGCTAGATTCCTCCCAGTTACCTAGAAACAGCAAGATAAGAAGCCCACTATAAGAGGGGCTGTTTGGCCCTTCCTCACTCTCTTACTCTCTCTCCTTGCTCTCTTAAGTGTTTACTTTCCTTACTCTCTAAGCCTTTCTCTCTCCCAGCCTTTACTTTTCTTACTCTTTCCATGGCCAGTCTCCGTCTCTCTGTCTCTCTGTCTCTCTGTCTGTCTCTATCTCTGTCTCTCTGTCTGTCTGTCTCTCTCTGTCTCTCTCTGTCTCTCTGTCTCTCTGTCTCTCTCCCTCTCTCTCTCTCTCTCTCTCTCTCTCTCTCTCTCTCTCTCTCTCTCTCTCTCTCTCTCTCTCTTTCTCTCTCTTTCCCCCTGTCTTTCTATATTAAAGCTCTAAAACCATAGAGAGTCTCTGCTCATCAAGATCTGCTGCACTCACTCTCGCCTGTGTTGGGAACCTCTCTTCCCTCATTCCTCTCCCTGATTTTAGTGGGATTGCTTCAAGTTTCTCTCCATTTAGTATGATGTTGCCTAGTGGTTTGTTGTATATTGCCTTTATTATGTTTAGGTATGGGCCTTGAATTCCTGATCTTTCCAAGACTTTTATCAAAAATGGGTGTTGTATTTTTCAAATACTTTCTCAGCATCTAGCGAGATGATCATGTGGTGTTTGTCTTTGAATTTGTTTATATAGTGGATAAAGTTGATGGATATCAATATATTAAACCATCTCTGCATCCCTGGAATGAAACCTACTTAATCATGATGGATGATTGTTTTGAAGTGTTCTTGGATTCGGTTTGCAAAGATTTTATTGAGTTTTTTTGCATCAATATTTATAAGGGAAATTGGTCTGGCATTCTCGATCTTTGGTCTTCATGTGGTTACATATCAGAGTAATTATGACTTCGTAGAATAAATTGGGTAGAGTACCTTATGTTTCTATTTTGTGAAATAGTTTGAAGAGAATTGGAATTAGGTCTTCTTTGAAGTTCTGATAGAACTCTGTACTAAACCCTGGGCTTTTTTGGTTGGGAGATGATTCATGGCCATTTCTATTTCTTTGGGGGAAGTGGGACTGTTTAGATCGTTAATCTGATCCTGACTTTGGTACTTGGTATCTGTCTAGGAAATTGTCCATTACATTCAGGTTTTCCAGTTTTGTTTAGTATAGCCTTTTGTAATAGGATCTGATGTTGTTTTGGATTTCTTCAGATTCTGTTGTTATGTCTACGTTTTCATTTCTGATTTTGTTAATTAGAATACTGTCCCTGTGCCCTCTAGTTAGTCTGGTTAAGCGTTTATCTATCTCAATGATTTTCTCAAAGGACCAGCTCCTGGTTTGATTGATTCTTTGTATAGTTCTTTTTTGTTTCCACATGGTTTATTGCTGCCCTAAGTTTATTTCCTGCCTTCTACTCCTCTTGGGTAAATTTGCTTCATTTTTTCTAGAGATTTTAGGTGTGGTGTCAAGCTGCTAGTGTATACTCTCTCTAGCTTCATTTTGGAGACACTCAGAGCTATGAGTTTTCCTCTTAGGATGCTTCCATTGTGTCCCATAAGTTTGGATATGTTGTGGCTTCATTTTCATTAAACTCTTAAAAGTCTTTAATATCTTTCTTTATTTCTCCCTTGACCAAGTTATCATTGAGTATATTGTTCTTCAGCTTCCCGGTGAATATTGGCTTTCTATTGTTTATATTGTTATTGAAGATCAGCCTTTGTCTGTGGTGATCTCAAAGGATGCATGGGATAATTTCAATGATTTTGTATCTGTCGGGGCCTGTTTTGTGACCAATTATAAGGTCAATTTTGGAGAAGGAACCATGAGGTGCTGTGAAGAAGGTATATCCTTTTGTTGTAGGATAAAATGTTCCAAAGGTATCTGTTAAATCCATTTGTTTCATAACTTGTGTTAGTTTCACTGAGTCTCTGTTTGGTTTCTGTTTCCAGGATCTGTCCATTGATGAGAGTCTGGTGTTGAAGTCTTCCACTATTATTGTGTGAGGTTACAATGTGTGGTTTGAATTTTACTAGTTTCTGTAATGAATATGGATGCCCTTGCATTTGGAGCATATTCAAAACTTAGGGTTAATCTTGGAAGATTTTACCTTTGATGAGTATGAAGTGCCCCTCCTTGTCTTTTCTGTTAACTTTGAGTTGGATGTCAATTTTATTACATGTTAAAATGGCTACTCCAGCTGGTTTCTTCAGACCATTTGCCTGGAAAATTGTTTTCCAGCCATTCACTCTGAGGTAGTGTCGGTCTTTGTCCATGGGGTGGGTTTCCTGTATGCAGCAAAATGTTGGGTCCTGTTTATTTTAAGCCACTCTATTAGTCTATGTCTTTTTGTTGGGGAATTGAGTTCATTGATATTAAGAGATATTAAGGAAAAGTCGTTGTTGCCTCCTGTTATTTTTGTTGTTAGAGTTGGGATTCTGTTCTTGCGGCTGTCTTCTTTTGTATTTTGTTGAGGGATTACTTTCTTGGTTTTTCTAGGGCATACTTTCCCTCCTTGTGTTGGAGTTTTCCCTTTATTATCCTTTGAAGTTCTGGATTGGTGGAAAAATATTGTGTGAATTTGGTTTTGTCATGGAATACTTTCATTTCTACATCTATGGTAATTGAGAGTTTTGCTGGATATAGTAACTTGGGCTGTCATTTGTGTTCTCTTAGGGTCTGTACAATATCTGTGCATGATCTTCTGGCTTTCATAGTATCTGTTGAGAAGTCTAGTGTAATTCGAATAGGTCTGCCTTTATATATTACTTGACCTTTTTCCCTTACTGCTTTTATTATTCTGTCTTTATTTAGTGCATTTGTTCTTCCGATTATTATGTGTCGGGAGGAATTTATTTTCTGGTCCAGTCTATTTGGAGTTCTATAGGCTTCTTGTATGTTCCTGAGCATCTCTTTCTTTAGGTAAGGAAGTTTTCTTCTATAATTTTGTTGAAGATATTTACTGGCCCTTTAAGTTGAAAATTTTCTTTCTCATCTATACCTATTATACTTAGGTTTGGTCTTCTCATTGTATTCTGGGTTTTCTAGATGTTTTGGGTTAGGATCTTTTTGCATTTTGCATTTTCTTTCATTGTTTTGTCCACGTTTTCTATGGATTCTTCTGCACCTGAGATTCTCTCTTCCATCTCTTGTATTCTGTTGTTGATCCTTGCATCTATGGTTTCTGATTTCTTTCCTAGAATTTCTATCTCCAGAGTTGTCTTATTTTCAGTTTTCTTTATTGTTTCCACTTCCATTTTGAGATCTGGAATGGTTTTTTTCAATTCCATCACCTGTTTGGTTGTGTTTTCCTGTAGTTCTTTAAGGGATTTTTGTGTTTCCTCTTTAAGATCTTCTACTGTTTAGCAGTGTTTTCCTGTAATTCTTTAAAGGATTTTTGTGCTTCCTCTTTAAGGATTTCTACCTGTTTAACAGTGTTCTCCTGTATTTCTTTAAGTGAATTATTAATGCTCTTCTTAAAATCCTCTACCAGCATCATGAGATATGATTTTAAATTCAAATCTTGCCTTTCAGGTGTGTTGGTGTATCCAGGACTCACTGTGGTGAGCATACTGCGTTCTGATGATGCCGAATGGTCTTGGTTTCTGTTAGTAAGATTCTTACATTTGCCTTTTGCCATCTGGTAATCAATCTCTGGTGTTAGATGTTCTAGCTGTCTCTGACCAGAGCTTGTTCCTCCTGTGATTCTGTTAGTCTCTGTCAGCACTCCTGGAAGTCCAACTCTCTCCTGAGTCCCAGTGGTCAGAGCACTCTCTGCAGGAAAGTTCTCCTTTTTTAGGAAAGGTCCACAGAGGTCTGGAGCTCAGATCCACCTCCTGGCTGAAGATGAAGGCCTGAAGGGAAAGGGTCCAAGAAGCTCTGTTGCTTCTATTACCCTCACACTCTCCTGCACAGACTGGTCTCTGAGGGGCCCGGGATTCAAGATGACACTCTCACCTGAGTCCTAGGTTCAGAGCCCTCTCTGCAGGCCAACTGTCCTCTGTGATCCTAAGTTCCTAGGTGTGCTAGGGTGCCTGCAGCGTGGAGGGTCCTCTGGGGACCTGGGGACCATCCGCAGAGTTCATGTCCAACGAGGTGTGGGGCTGGTGCTGACCAGAATGAACCCCAGCTACTGGTCTGGCAGGTTTCCCGTGTCCCTCTTCCTGCTGGCCCAAGCCCCCCTTGGTTGTTTTGGGACAGATGTTGCATTCCACTCACCAGTGATCCCAAGATCCTTGGTGTGCTAGGGTGCCTGGGGAATAGAGAATTATCTGGGGACTTTGGGACCATCTGCATAGTTCACACCCAAGGTCTCTTTAATTACTATTACACCTACATATGACTAAATATATAAACACAACCTACTGAGTCCATTTAGTTTTACTTGTATGTATATGTATTTATGACTAACCACTTGGTAATGGATAAACAATTAGGGGACTCATCTTCTGTTTGACACTTGGTGCAAAGGCTGATCACCTGTCACTCAAGACAGAGGTGTGTCAACACTGAAGTCCCAGCTGCTACAGAGACTCAGTATGTACTGTTGTGGATTTGTCCTTCCTGTTTCAAGTTCTGTCCAAATGTACTGTTCCTCTCTTCGACGTATACCTTTCCCATCTTTGCCATTTTGATCTCTAACTCTCTCATTTCTGATATTACTCTTTCCTTGTTTTCTTTTTCCTGCTATAATAAGACACTCTTCTTGGACTCTCACATCATCAGCCTCTCAAGGATTGATGCTCTGCTGGTCAAGATGTTGGCAGGAGACCCAGCCCCACCCCCCACCCCAGCGCACAAAGAATGCCCTGGGAAAACAATGTGCGGAGCAAAGAGTCAGCATGAAGGAACTACTTATTGCCTACCTAGGGGTCTTCAAGAGGAAAACTCAGAGATTAGGCAAACAATCAGACCCACAATCAGGTTTCTGTCATGGGATGGTCCATCTCTGTGCTTTAGAGCATGTAGAACTGGCTTTCTCTTCTATGGAACAAAAAGCTACCTTCCACTGTGTAGAGAGAACCTCTTATAAGTATCACATGTCAATTTAAAAAAAGCCTATGGCCAATGAGTTGAGGCATTTGTTACACATACATCTTACATCACATGATTATGCATTTGTTACACATTACAGCTAGAACCAAAGCATCACAAATATGTCTTGTTGGAGATTTTTCCCCAAGTTGGCTTCAAAAAATTGCAAAGGAGGGAAAACTTCCTTACTGTGAAATCGCTAGTTATGGTCTGCCAGGCTGTAGCCCTGAGCACTGACATTGGAGCCTCTGCCTAGGATTGAACATTGATCAATGAGGAATGTCTGTTAGATTTCTGAGGTGCTTAAAAAGAAAAATGGCAGAATATAGGTGTCCAACCTTACATAGACAATTGGGACTATGTTTATTGGCACACACATCAAGGGAATATAACTCTAAAAGGTGGTTGGAAATCATTGCAACATCCATTTTATGTTTCCTCTCTTTCTGAGTTTCCTTGCCTGCCTACAAATGAGGCTGGGAAGCATTGTTGTTTAACATGAAGCTATTCAGGCCCTTACCTACATGACAGAGACTATATAAATGGAAACTTCATACAAGGCCACTTGTGATAAACCAACAGAGATAGTACACCAGCCAGACTGAGGTACCCTCTTTTACATACTGGACATTATTTGTTGCAAAGTTCAGACAAAGTAACTCTCTCTTAGTGAAGGAATATGTCTCCAAAATGAAGACACCCACAACCCCTCTGCCCTCTTACCTCACTCTCAGCCCATCATTGGGGGATTCTATGCAGGAGCTCTACCACTGAGGCATCCCCCTCAGTGGGGAATTCTAGGCAAACCCTCTTAAAATTGTAGTTTGTTTTCTTCTTCTTCTTCTTCTTCTTCTTCTTCTTCTTCTTCTTCTTCTTCTTCTTCTTCTTCTTCTTCTTCTTCTTCTTCTTCTTCTCCTCCTCCTCCTCCTCCTCCTCCTCCTCCTCCTCCTCCTTCTCCTTCTTCTCCTTCTCCTCCTTCTCCTCCTCCACCTCCTCCTCCTCCTCCTTCCTCTCTCTCTTCACCCCCTCTCTTATTACTTGAATTGTGTGATCTATTTTAATTAATTTCTTCAAAGACTCAACTTTTAGATTTGTTGGTTTTCCATTCAAGTAACAACTCGGTCCAGTCATGCTTAGCTTCCAAGACAAGGAAAAAATCAAACCCTTTGAGGGTTGTATGGCCACAGGCTTTGTTAATTTCATATTAATTTTATATTCCACTTAATTGGGGGATGTCCATTTTTTTCTTAACTTCCACTGCTCTTAGAGTGCTAAGCTGAACTGATTTGATTCCCAATGATCAGCTTCTTGTGACCCAAGGACTTGTGACAGTGCAATACCCTTGATGTGAATAGGACCTTGTAGTGTCTGTGTGTCTGTGTCTGTATCTGTCTGTATGTCTAGGTATATGTGTATGTGTGTGTGTGTGTCTGTCTGTCTGTCTATGTATGTGTGTCTGTGTATGTGTCTGCATGTCTGAGTATCTTTGTGTCTGTCTAGGTGTGTGTGTCTGTGTATCTTTGTATGTGTCTGTGTGTGTCTCTGTGTGTGTGTATGTGTGTATCTAGGTGTGTGTGTATGTGTACATCTGTGTTTGTTTGTTTGTTATCTCTCTAGGTATGTGGATCTGAGTGTGTCGGTCCAGGTGTGTGTGTTTGTGTTTATCTGTCTCTCTAGGTGTGTGTGAGTGTGAGTGTGTGTGTGCGTGTGTGTGTGTGTGTGTGGTGTTGCCTGTATATAGGGGTATAAGTGCATGCACCTCAATATGCATATATGAAAACCAGAAAAGGATATAAGGTGCCTTCTCCTATCATTCACCACCTTATTCTTTGAGACAAAGTCTCATCCTGAACCAGATGCTCACCTCTTTCTCTAGGAAGGTAAGCCAGGGATCTCTCAGGATCTGCCTGACTCTGCCCCTTCCTTCAGTCTCCTTCAGTTCTGCACCAACTGCTGCTTCTCTTTCTTTCTCTTCTTCTTCCTTTTTTTACTTTTTGATATTTTTATTATGTATTTTCCTCAATTACATTTCCAATGCTATCCCAAAAGTTCCCCATACCCTCCCCACCACTTCCCTACCCACCCATTCCCTTTTTTTTTTTTTTTTTTTTTTGATCCTGGCGTTCCCCTGTACATAAAAAGTGCATATAAAGTTTGTGTGTCCAATGGGCCTCTTTTTCCAGTGATGGCCGACTAGGCCATCTTTTGATACATATGCAGCTAGAGTCAAAGAGCTCCGGGGTACTGGTTAGTTCAGAATGTTGTTCCACCTATAGGGTTGCAGATCCCTTTAGCTCCTTGGGTACTTTATCTAGATCCTCCATTGGGAGCCCTGTGATCCATCCACTAGATGACTGTGAGCATCCACTTCTGTGTTTGCTAGGCCCCAGCATAGTCTCACAAGAGACAGCTATATCTGGGTCCTTTCAGCAAAATCTTGCTAGTGTATGCAATGGTGTCAGCGTTTGGAAGCTGATTATGAGGTGGATCCCTGGATATGGCAGTCTCGAGATGGTCCATCCTTTCATCACAGCTCCAAACTTTGTCTCTGTAACTCCTTCCATGGGTGTTTTGAGACATTGACTCAGACAGAGAGGATAGGACACTGTGTGACTTAGGATGTAACACACAACTGTGGAATGCATCCTTCTGTGTTTCTTATTATATTGTTAGTGTCAATAATAGGGACTGCCCCACCCAGGAGAGATGAGTTCTCAAAAGAATCAAAGAACTTGAAAGCTGATTAGATTCACTAGGTACCCATTATCAGAGATGAAGGGAGTTTAGGAATGAAGACATCATTATGGTCATCAGCCACAATGAGAGAGATCCAGGAAGTATTGTGTTTTCTCCTCTGAGACTAAAACCATCATCAAAGCTGGTTCTGTCCTCTCTGGAGCCTGGCATTCCTAGGCACTGTGCTAATGAAGTCACCAATATGAATGTAACATCTCTGTGGTTTTATAAAATAGATAATAAGTCTGTGATGGCTGTTCTAGGTTGTCAACTTGAACACAGATGGAACTAACTAAAACTCAAGCTACCAAGCACACCTGTGTGGGCTTTTCTTGATTGGGTCATCTGAGATAGGAAGACCCACTCCAAGTCTGTAGTCATAACCTACATAAAAGGACATTAAAGAAGGAAAGTTTTGCGTTTTGACTGATTGTCCTCACTCTCAGTGGCTAGTTCATCTGCTCTGTTCCGAGGGCATAACATCACTGTTGTTAGAACCTACTTCTTTGGGATTCTGATGGAAACTGAAGACTGGAAGTTTACTAGGATTCCCCTAGGACTCCAACAGTAGATTTAGGAATGCTGAGACATCCATTCTCATTGACTGAATTATTGGATCGTTTCCTCTCTTTAGAAGATGGCCATTGTTAAACTAATCTGGTCACAGGCTGCAAGACACTCTAATAAAACCCTACCTTATCTAACCCTCTAGATAGGTAGGTAGGGGAGAGAGAGAGAGAGAGAGAGAGAGAGAGAGAGAGAGAGAGAGAGAGAGAGAGAGAGAAGTGATGGATGGATTCATTCTGTTCTTCTAGAGAAATCTGACTAATAAAAGCCCTTTTATTTATCTACTGCCTTTCCTGGATGTTTCTCCTCATATAGAAGTCTCACAATTGTACAGATAGCATGGGAGAATAGCATTAGCACAATTTTGTGACCATATTCAAGCATACAGCATCAGGGGTTTACAACTGGAAAGCAGGTGGATGTTAGGTGCCCCCTGCTGGAATGATTATTCTGCCCTGTTGCATGTGTGTGTGTGTGTGTGTGTGTGTGTGTGTGTGTGTGTGTGTGTGTGTGTTTTACCTGCATGTATATCTGTGCACCACCTACATGCAGTAGTCACGGTTGCCAGAAGAGATCATTAGATCCCCTGAAACAAGATACTTTTGTGAGCCACCATGTGAATGCTGGGTCTTCTGCAAGAGCAATCAGTGCTCTTAACCTGAGGCATCTCTCCAGACAAAATTGAGGTGCTTTGAATGAGATGCCCTCTTCCCCCAGTGTGAATGTTTGATCCCTGTTAGTGAACTGTATGGTAAAGTTAAGGAGGTGTGGCCTTGGGGGAGGTGTGTCACTGGGAGGGGTGGGTTTTGAGGTGCTCTCTGCCCTCTCTTCACAGTTTGGAATGCAAATTGTTTCTACTGCCATGACTTCATCCACCAACATGAACTTTAACACTCTGGGGTGATTAGACCAATTAGATACTTTCTCTTCGAAGATGCCTTGGTCATGGTGTCTTAGCTACACTGATAGAAATGTAACTAATGCAGCAACTCACGCCATGCTATCTTGCATGGAGATCGTGGAAGAGACTAAGATGACAGGTGTCAAAAACAATTGACTAGATGGAAAGAGGTGGCCACTATTTTTGAATGAATTCTGTTGTATAAAATAAATTTTAGTACAAGAGTTACTTGCTGAAACTAGGAACAGGCATCCCAGGTTCTGTAAGAAACACGGTTCCTGATATCCTGACAAAATAAGGTAAAGGCTGGGAAATCACTGAATAGAAATAGAGTCATGAAGCAGCAGAATGGGATCGCCTGAACTTCCCCTCTTATTTAGGCAAAAGCCTTGACCCATGAAACACTCAGATTCAGGGTGTGTCTAGTCCCTCAGTAATGTCCTCATGAACATTTCAACAATGTGCCATGCTCTCCTAGGTGCTAGGTGGCAACCTCGACACTGATCCAGGAAACACCTTCTGAGTGTTTCATGGTTGACTTTCCTCATGGGAGTCACCCAAGGGGAGGCTCCTGAGTGCCTAGCAAGGACTGGTGTTGCAGAATCTGCAGTCTCGGGTGTTTTTCCTGGGACTGGCTATAGGGTCTTCCCTTTCCTATGACATAACACTGTCTGTGCTCCTGGCAGCTTTGTCTTTCGGTTTGCCTAAAATGGGTGCAGCAATGACATAATAGAAATCTCTTAATAATTCTAAGGTAGCTCTATTAAAAATATGTGTCAGGATCAGGGGTATGATTTCTGAGGCAACTCAAAACGCAAGAACTTTTTTTAAAAAGACAAATAGAAACCATACAGTCTCTCAGAGCACATACTTATTCTCAGAAAAACACATAGTATCACCTGACTCTGAGGAGATCCTTTGTAAGAATGGTTCAGAGAAATTAATGTGTGTACAAAAACATGAGGACATTAATTCATGAACAAGGAACTCATTTGTTAGATACCAGAACCTCAGGCAGTCAAGAAGCAGAAGGGGTTGGCCAAGAGTCAACCAGCTCTTGTGCCAACAGATTAAATCTCCTTATCTTGGCTGTGGTTGTCCAAGACAGAAATATAAATATTGTCAGGGTAGATGTGGATTAAAAAAATACTTGTAAAGTTTGTTACATAGGCTGCTAGCTACATGTTTAAGATACAGTGTGCTAACCATAACGACCACAGAGATCTGTGTAACTATAAGGTCATAAGGTTAAGTGACACTCTAATGGAAACAAAGCATATGAGGTGAGAACTTGTGTGGAAAACTTCCAGCGAATCATTATCTAGTTTCAGAGCTGTGCCAGTGTCCTCTACAGTGAAGGAGCCTCTACTGTGTCACTGTCCAGGAAATGTTTGTGTCCTTCACTATGGCTTAAAAGGGAGGGTCTGAATCCAGGTGTTAGTGAGAAGGGACCAGGAAAAGATAAGGGGCAGTGGGCTGAGCAGGATGGAGGCAGACCTTTCTGAATGAAGGGACAAGAAAAAACCAGCCATGAAGAAATGTACAGGACAGTAACAGTGGGGGTTAAAATTATTTCCAAGACTCCTAGGAACTCTAAGCAACTGCTCAAGGAGTGTCATTCTGAGAACTGCTGTACACATCAGCAGCTTCATGTCCTTGTGTGCTTCTCATTCCCAGGTGGCTTAGGAGAAGATGGTCAGAGAGATGGAACAAAGGTCTTAGCCTCCAGAATGGATTCTGACTGTGCCCTGGCCCACCCATGGCCCTACCCTACTTGCCCTTGGGGGTTGGAGATGTGATGGCCCAAAATCAATGGCTTAGATTCCAGAAGCTGGTGAGAACACCACATCAAGCTCGTATGAACACTGGCACAAGCTCTGTTAATAATCCACCAGGGCACCCTTTATACCCTACACCCACATTGGTCCCAAATAAGCATCTTTTCCAAGCAGTAGTTTCCAACTGCCTGACATTGTCTGGGTCAGAAATCCTTGGTCTCTCAGGGAATCCTCACTTAGATCCTTCTGCAGGGGTTGACTTTGCAGCTGCACAGCTCCAGCATTTATGCAGTGGTAGCCAGTGTCATTCCTCCTCCAGATGGCCAAATTGGGCACTCTCAGACATATCAGCACTCTACATGTAGTTTGTAATCTCTAAAAGGGTTCTATAACATCCATCTACCCCCATCTATTCATAAACACATTCACCCACCCCATCTATTCATAAACTTATCTATCAACCCCATCCATTCATAAACACATTCACCCACCTATCCCATCCATTCATAAACTCATCCATCCACACCAATCCATTCATAAACTCATCTGTTACCCATCCATTTATTCATTCATTACTAATTCCATTCTTCCTTCATCACAGAAGTATTGAATGAGAAGCACACTAGACCCTGTGACTTACAAGATCTTGATGGAGGGATAAGGCAAAAACCTTCTTCCTATGCTCCAGGAAGAGTGAACCCACCATACTAGGAAATCTATGATCTAAAGCCCACAGCCTCATGTATAAGAATTGGTCTGGATGGTCTAGAATTCTATTAAGGCTTCATTACAGAGTCAAACTGTCAATTTGGTTCCACTGCCTGGACCAGATTCTCCATATGAGACACTGATGTCTAAGGTGAAATTTTCTGAACCAATAACTCCCCTGTGCCCCACAGATGCTTAATGAAGTCTTCTAGGGTAGAGAAGATAGGGGTGTGGCTATATAGACATCTTATGCTTCTGATCTGTCACCCATAGGCTGTGTAACCTTCATTCAACCAGGGACTTTGCTGTCTTTCAGTTTTCCTACAATAGGACACAAGGTAAATCATCATTGCCATGGCTGCAAGGGAAACTTAAACATCTACAAGAGAAAATCTCTCTCTCTCTCTCTCTCTCTCTCTCTCTCTCTCTCTCTCTCTCTCTCTCTCTCTCTCTCTCTCTCTCTCTCTCTCTCTCTCTCTCTCTTTCTCATATCAATCCAGGGTCACTTAGGAAAAAACCAGATATTCAAGAAAAAGTGGAAGACACAGATCTGGATGAGAGAATTGGGAACT
Source organism: Mus caroli (assembly GCF_978045245.1). Lineage (NCBI taxonomy): Eukaryota > Metazoa > Chordata > Mammalia > Rodentia > Muridae > Mus > Mus caroli. The sequence continues at coordinate 125,499,957 of NW_028227263.1, read as the reverse complement.
ATTTGCACCCATGGTAGCTGAGAATTAATATCCGTATCTATTCATAAAGCCAAGGCTTCATTTCAAAACTCAATTCCAACATTTCAATAATACACTTACCAAGATGAGTAAATTTCTTTCACTGTGATCCTATCGAGGTCAATGATCAAATTCTGGAAAAGGCAACTATAGGATCAAATTAGTATTAGTGGAGCTGCTCAGAAGAAAGAGCTCTTAGGAACACACCTGGTGCTGTACTCTGATCATCTGAGATTAACGTGCAAGAGGGTAGGAGGCTGCATGGCAGGAGAGGTTGAGCTTTGACCCTGGATGGTAATGAATGTCTGAGGGGAATATCAACAGGACATGTGAGCCATTGGAGCAAACAATATAAAGCCACATGTGATGTTAGCAGCGGAAAGGGGAAATTCTGGTCTATAGAAGGATATAGTATCTGTGCTATAACCTCAGTTAAGCAGGTCCCAGCCAGAGCTAGGGTGTAGCTTTCTAAACGAGTACTCATATAGAATGCATGGGCTATATGAGTACCCTGTTTCCTCACCAGCTTACACAAGGAACCACACTAAATTCCCATGTGTTCATTAACTTTAACTTCAAGATGTTCCTTTCACTCATCACCAAGACTCTCTCGAGGCAAGAGAAGACCCTCCAATCCATTGTAGCTCAATTTTGGGCCTGGTGGCATGTCCTTGAGCTAGGCTAGAAGGCCCTGGTCTTTATGAGGTACAAAGGGTCTGTGTCATGAACCCGGGAGCGACCAAGTGTCCTGCCTCTATCCCTCAGTATTTAGACAGTTGTAGCAAGAATGGGATGGAAATTATTAACTCACTTAATAATTAATACAATTAACACAGTTATCCTCAGAGTTAATGTTCAGGATGAGTGTGTCACTGTGGATGACACTCACTGGATTCCAGGTTTCACATTCCTAGGGTCCTGTGTTAGTTGGGATATGAGGAAATGAGAGTCCTGCTGTCCTCAGCGATATCCTGTCACCTCCTGAGAGGCTGTGACCATTTCCTCTTCACAGGTAGGTTTATTCTGAGTCTCAGGTTCATGCTTTAAGGCTACCATCCTCACCCTCACTGGGGTTAGAATTGTCATTTCTATGGTGTCATTGGGTATAACTGCTGTGCAAACAACAAAGAGAACATGGCCCCTGTGGGACCCCTTGTTGGGGCCAGCCTGTGACTCTCATGTCTGGGTTCGAGCCTGGGATGCATCTTGGAACTGAAAGAAAAGAGGGAATCTAGGTAGGTGAAGAGAGAAATGGAGTCAAGACTGTATTCTGATCAAGACTCAACTTTAATGTCGGCAAACACGCTTTATAAAGAAGAGGGGAGGCCCATTCCCAGTCACACAAAGTTCCTTTGAAGTTGTCAGATCAGCCTTTTAGTAGGAACCCATGAAGATCACAGTTCATAGCTAACTCTGGAGTTAGATCTCAGAGAACCGGTTTGGCCTCAGGCAGGTAGCAGGTAGTGGCACATCAAAGGAGAGTGATGAGAAGCAGCATAGCAGGTGACTTGAGCTAAGTGGCAGATGGTCACAGCCAGCCTTGCTAGGCTGGAATGAGGTAACATTTTCCCCCTTTAAATAATATTAAACAAAATTGGACTTAGGCATAAACTTTATTTATGCTCTAAAGTCCTGCCTGTGAATTATGGTGGCTGGCAGCTCCGCCTGTCTTAGGATCTCAAATCCTCTCAAACCATCCAATTCTGTCATAGGAGGCTACTTACAGCTAGTTTGTGTAATAATTCACACAAACATGGCTCTGTGCTGTATTATCAACAGCCACAGCCTTTTGGCATGTACCCCTGTCTTAGATTGGTATGATTCCATGATCTGGTTGCCGTCACTGAATGTCAGGCCCTCAGGGCACACCATATTCCCAAATCAGACCAAAGCCACAATATGTACAAGAATGCTTCTTGATGGACAATAATAATAACTGCCATCTGCGTTGTTGGAAGCAAGATTTTACTCCTGTTGCAGTCAGGCTGAACAGCATTAACCAGCATGCTTAAAAAACCAAGGTGGGACAGTGAAAGGCAACAGTTTAAAAGCTGCTTTGAAGTCCAGATACTCCATTCAGTTGCAAATTAGCAATGATCAAGCTCAGGCTTTGAACTCTCCTGTGGGGGAGCTGGCTTTGAAAATAAGCAGAAAGGCCAGAGATTCCCTGGAAGTGGAGGCTGAGCTCCAAATTAACTTTGCTAGGTAATTAAGAATTTTAGCTATCTTCAATAGGAATCTCTAATATTGGAATTATTACTAGACCAGTCTAAGATTCAGTTAGAATAACTGGTCACATTGAAGGAAAGAGAAAAATCATTATGACTATATTATATGACTAATCTTACTAAGTCAGAATATACAGTCTCTGATGTTCTTTTTGCCATAAAGTTAAAAAGCTTGAAGCAAGGAAGCTTCTCTTGTCCAAACTGGAAAAAATGGCGAGCAAGGATGGGTTGAAACATGTACCCAATTTAGCTTCCTTGTCACTTCAGTCAGGGCACTGAGCCAACTCACCTGCCAGCTTGTCACAAGAATTAGCCATCATCTTTGTCTTTTAAGAAGTTAAAGTTTTAAAGTTCCACAGTACTTTTTCCTTAGAATTAATAATTTGTTAACAAAACATCTCAAATACTTGCTGTTATAGTCAGTATTCATGTAACATGGGCAGTGACTATTAGCACTTTCAATTGTTTCTCTTAAAAAGCTGTTGTAACTAGAAAGCTTGAAAAGCTATTAATAGTCACATTGCATAGTTTATTTATTTAATTAACTTAAAACTAAGAGCATTTATTTGTAGCAATTATTAAGTATAAGTCCTCAAGAATTAACACTATTATGTGGAAACAAGTAGTAACTGAGGACACTAATAGCAAAGAAATTGACATGCACAATTTCCAAGAATATTAAAATATTATCTTAAATCATAACTTTTTTGAATATATAAAGTACAAGATTATATATCCAATCTATCTTATATGTAGGACCTATAGATTGGCTGAGAAATAAATCTACCATGGCATTACTTTAAGATGTCCAGGCAATCCAGAACAATTTATTAAATTTCTAAAAACAGCCTTCTTAAAAGGACAGCATTTTTTCTTATGAGTTGTATATGCATAAGCAATTGCAAATTTGAGAATTAATAGCATCTGAGGGACAAACAATCTTAAGCAATTGTGAGCTCTGAGATATAATATTGACTATTAATATAAAAATTAAGGTTTGATTGTTCAGCATTTTAAAACACCATCCACAGCACAAACTAAATTATCTGTGCTGAAGCAGGGGGAAGCTCAAAAGAATAAGCATGGGATCTAATTCACATCTACTTATTTCCCATAGAGGGATTGTTTTTTAAACACAATAATTGGGATGCATATATGCATGACTTTAGAGAAGATACAGAAGCATGCATAAAAACAATTTTTAACTTATCTTTGTGATATTGATTGTCAATCTTATTTAAAATGATGGTATGCAATAGATCAATTATTAATATTCTGTAATAGCCAAATTAAATGCTGATTGGAACAAGGAATAGACATTTCATCAGGTTCCTAAGACACAATTTTTGCTATAGGTTTTCGAAAATACACGAATACATCTTATAATTCTTTATTAAATTTAATAGATTTTTGAAACTGTGCTTTGAGGTGAGTGCAACCTCGGCCCCGCCCACCTGCCTTGTCATGGCTCCAAGGTCTTGGGCCCACACCCACAGGGTACCTGGGGGGATGCCGGGGGGGCGGGGGGGGCATTGGTCAATGTCTTTTTTGGCCCCGCCCAAGCCGAACTTTGACTGCTCACCACCATGGAGTGGAGCCACTCCAAAAAGGACCCCGGATCCCGACCCACCATTGAGCCCCACATCTCCAAAGTGGAGGCAGGTGCACGCGCCCAACACTGCGATGCCAAGCGGCAGCTCCACGGTCCTGGCACTGGTGGCAGACCTGCCCCTCCCCTGCCTCAGCAGACCTGCCCCCGCCCGCCCCCAAGGAAAGGTGACTGTGGGCCAAGCAGGACCAGGGCCCTGACCCCCTGGTGGAGCACCCCAGAGCCTTAGCAGGGAAAACATGGCTACCCCAGCGAAGACAGGCAGAGGCCCACCAGTCAATGGCAATCAAGGCCCTCCCCTGAGTTTGCTACAAAGCCGCCTACTCCCTGGCGGCCTCCTGTGTCACCACACTCAGGAAAAGCTGCCCGCCCAAGGGACCCGACCTGCATCCGCCAGCGACTGGCTGGCCAGCAGCCAAAGAATACAGATAATAAAAGGGGGCAGGAAGTCACAGCAGGAAAAATATTTTGAAGTTACCTGACACAAAATAAAGGAATGACTTCAAAAGGATTAACAGGAACCAGATAATTATTTACAGTAAGGATAAAGCGGTTCTGCCTAGGGTTAGATTAATAACAGCTAAGGTTTTAAGTAAACTTCCCTTGAGAGGCATTAGCTAATAAAAAACTTTCCACTTAGGAAACAATATACACTGAAAGATTCAAACTCTTGGCTTCTTGTATATAAGCAGAAATGATAAAAATTTCTCACATAATGTAGACCTATATTTAGCCATACCTAGAGGCAACATTTTCCAGTATTTACAAACTCACTAGAAGCAAAAACCTTTACAATTATTAAGATGCAAAGGAAAAAAAAGACAAAATTTGGATCTATAATAACTATATAAAAAGTAGGCAAGCCAGATTGTAATAATGCCTTTATAAATTCTACAGTCTGATTTACCCTTTATAAACTATGAATTTGAACTTTATTAAAACAGCATCTGGCTAGATCTGCAAAGATGCTCTTTTAGCTAAAAGAAAGTTTCCCAGGAGCCAAAGAGGGGCAAGGAGAGCTTCTTGAGGCACCTTTTATAAGACAAAGGAAAGTCACACAAACCTCGCTGAGGCTGCTCCGAGCTTAGTTCCTCCTGCCATGAAGAAAGATTTGATAACTTTTAAGTTTCTTTTGCAATATTAGACCATAACTATAACTTTGGGAAAGCAAAACCAAATTTCAAAACAATTTATCATTTTTAGAATCAATATTAGAAGCATTACTATATTACGAAGTTTAGCTGCCAATTTATACCTATGAATATGTGACAGTGCAAGCTTTAATATTTAATTAAAGAGACATTGCTTTAAATTTTATCTTAAAATTTACTTTCTAGGATAAGAATCACATTAAATATTATCTCAGTAGTATCTAGAAGTACCTTAGGAGGCCCAGTTTTTTGGCTTGCTTATGTCATGTGTTTGAAAAACTCCTGAGTTGCCAATTTAAGGCTAACCCTCTGTTACCAATGTAACAATGATTTAATCCTAACCAATAACTTATGAGCTGATTGTGAAGATACGCAGAGCACATTACCAGTAAAAGCCAAATGAAGCAGTTACACTTACAGTTTTTCCAACAGGGGCCCTCCTGCTGTGTACCTGATGCTGTGGCCACTCTCGGCTGTGCTATACCAGCAGAGAAAGTTTTAGTCATCTTTTATCTACCAACATAAAAACACAGAACATTCATTCATTCAGACTAGACATGAACATACATGAATTGAACATGTGAACAGACTGGTGCACCAGACATTAGAAAGACCTTAGACAAAAAACACAAAGAGGGCAGAGGATTTCTGCTGTAGTGCCCAGAGAGAACAAATCAGGGCATCACCTAAAATTTCTCTCTGCTTCTGAGACATTTTCCTCCCGCTAGACACAGCTTCTGACTGCGGCCAACCCACCTAATTATTAAATCTAAAGTCTTTCTTCTCTCTCACCTAAGAATCAGCTTCTGGAAGCTGCAGCTAACTGCCTGTTACATTCCTAGATTCTGATATCTCACTGCTGAACCTAAGTGAACCCAGCGGGCGGGTTTAGTGCTGTTCCAGCTTAGACCATACCACACCTGGCAACCTTAGGCCTGTTGCTTCTCATGTTCTGGGACGCCAATTTGTTGGGGCCAGCCTGCGGCTCTCATGTCTGGGTTCAAGCCTGGGATGCATCTTGGAACTGAAAGAAAAGAGAGTATCTAGGTGGGTGAAGAAATAAATGGAGTCAAGACTGTATTCTGATCAAGACTCAACTTTAATGTCGGCAAACACGCTTTATAAAGAAGAGGGGAGGCCCATTCCCAGTCACACAAAGTTCCTTAGAAGTTGCCAGATCAGTCTTTTAGTAGGAACCCGTGAAGATCACAGTTCATAGCTAACTCTGGAGGAAGATCTCAGAGAACCGGTTTGGCCTCAGGCAGGTACCAGGTAGTGGCACATCAAAGCAGAGTGATGACAAGCAGCACAGCACGTGGTTCTGCCTAAGTGGCAGATGGTCACAGCCAGCCTTGCTAGGCTGGAAGGAGGTAACACCTCTGATGCTTGTAAAGTCCTCTTTCATCCACTGTTAGTCTCTTTAATGTTCATCCCCATTCCATGTCCTTAGAGAACAGGCAGATGGTGAGTCAGGCAGATGCAGGAGGACCTGAGTGCTCAAACATGATAGGTCTCCTGGTGTATGGGTGAAACAGTCTTTGTCATATAAGAGCTGAGCTCCAGAGCTTGATGGTGCAGACCTAGGTCCTGGAGTCATAGCCCCAGTGTCTCTCCTGGTCCTCAGTGAACTACTGCCTAGGTGCCTTGCATCATGAAGCTGTGCCCTTCCAGCTACACTGACATCCACTACTGAGCCTGGGCCAGCACCCTCCAAGGCATTGCTTCTCAAGGCTGCCCTAGAGATCAGACATAAAAAGACTGCTCACCAAACTTCCCTTAGAAACATTGACAGCATGCCATCAGTGCTTTGATATGTGCTCAGAAATCTCACATGTGACAATGAAAAGGACTGGAATTCAACTCACTACCCAGGATAGACCATCATAACATGTACCAACCTTACTAGGGGTTCCATGCTGACTGGCATGAGGCACAGGACCACAAAAAAAAAAAATGAGCCTCAGAAGAATGGAGGGTGTGAAAGTCAGACAGACAGGCTTAATAGAAAACCACTTTATTCCTTCACCTGGAATGCCCTGTCCTCCACAGATGAGGACCATGTAGATATAATTACTGATACAGAGGTGACTGCTTTATTTATTCTAATATATGTGTGTGTGTGTGTGTGTGTGTGTGTGTGTGTGTGTGTGTGTGTGTGTGTATACCAGACAATATGCATAACTGTGCATTACAGCATGCCTGGTACCCACATAGGACAGAGAGGGGCATTGCATCCTCTGAAACTGGAGTGACAGATGGTTATGAGCAGCAATGGGTGGCTAGGAACTGAAATTCGCTCCTCTATAAGAACTTCCACTGCTCTTAACAATGGAGCCATCTTTCTAGCCCTCCAGGATGAGTGTTTTCAGAAGCATATCTGACTGACAAAAGGTAGAAAGCAAGCACTTGCTGGGACTATGGCTATAAGGAAATTCGTGCTTGACAAATCCTGGATAGGATTTGGGATGTAAACTTTCTCAATGTAAGAGCATTGTTACTAATGCCCAGGACCTAAAGCCAATCATTGCAAGGATGATTTCTCTAAAGAGTACAATCAGGTGAGATGAGAGGGAGAAGTTAAAGTTGTTTGAAGTCAATGACTACTTAGCCAAGGGAGCCAGCCGTGTGGTACATACACAATCTAATGGGAGGGTGAAGCAAAACCCTATCCATTGTGTTCCAGGAGTGATTGTTGGACAGCATAGGTCACATGATTGCCTGTCTAGAATATGGGATCAGGAGTCCTGGAATGCTTCAAAAATTATACAGAGACATGGCTTAGTTCTAGAATCAGACCTAACTCTAACTGTCCAATTGTTTTTTGATTCCTGGTCAAGATTTCTCTTTAAACAGCTCATGACCAAGATTAACATCAGATCCTCCCTGTTTCACAGACACCTGGTAAGGCCTCAAGGGTAGGGACACTGTATATGTGGCTGGAGACAGAGAACATGTGCTACACATCTGTCACCTGTGACCCGTGCATGGCTCATGTGGACATAGTATTCACTGTATCTCAGTTTCCCAGGGACAGACATCACACGTGAGGAACAAATATTTCAGTGTCAAGAAGGTAGCCTTCAATATGTACAAGGGCCTACACTGGGGCAGGACAGCTGTTTGGATCAGTAGTTTCTGTTACCATTGCCTGAAGGAGAGGATTCCTTAGACTTACTCCTCATGACATGAATCATCAAGAGCACCTGTGTCCTCTGTCCCTCTCATGGGGACACTGACCTTCCTGTAAAATCTCATAAGCCATCAGAACAGTTGACTAATATCTTAAGCATTTGTATAGCTGTGCTTTCCATGCTGAGACTCATAAGGAGATGCCCAGTGACCTATCCTACCTGTGGCTCTCATAGCAGTGCACTGTCTGGTTCTCTGAGCTCGGACATTTATACATCTAATGAATCATTCTGCTCTGTTAGCTCTTACAGCTCAGATCCCAAGACTGTACGCGCTACCCCAGGTCACCTAGAGTCAGTATTCTAGGACACTCATACAGAGCCAGGACTCATGGTTGTTCTCCTTCTATTAAGATTACACTGTTTCTGCAGCCAGATTCTCAAGCCAAGGATCTTTCTCAGGATATGTTGACGGGAGAAGTGTCCACACTTCTGGAAACAAGGCCTTGATTTTGTATCCATGGCTCATTGCAGTTAGGGATAGATGTACCTAGGAACTGTGACTATGGTAGGGCCAGGAGATGTCCTAAGCCTTGGTCTGGGGTGGGTGTGGGCTAGGGGAGCTGAGAGACACCCACCAATATGGTTCTGCTTTTGTGGGTGTGCACCACTTTCTGGTTATTTCTCATTTCTGCCTGATAGAGATAGAAGGTTGTACTTGTGTTTTGCATGACATAGAGAGGTGTTTTTCATGAGTGTCATTTTCTGGCTGTTTCTTGTTTCTGCTTGTAAGATAGGGAAGGTTTTATTTGTGTTTTTATGTGTTATGTTTTTGTTTCTTGTTACAAGATGTCTTTGGTAAAGTAACTTTGATAAGATGACTTTGACAGGCAACTTTGACAAGATGACTTTCAGGAAGTAAGTTTGAGGTATCTTTGACGAGATAATTTTGGAAAAAAATCACATTGACAAGATGACTTTGACAAGTGACTTTGACTTGATTGATATATTAACATAAGACCAGCTACTTCTACCACATTCTTTGGGTTCCCTTCACCACAGAAGAGGCCAGGAAGCTGGTCCCGGCCCCACACAGGAGTTCCCCCAATATGCTTGATTCCCCCTGACTCGGCCAGATTGGGGTTTTAACACCATTGGATGTAATAGGAGGCTCTACTGGCAATGTAGAAAACAAAATAAATTCAAGACCACCTTGTACCTTCCCCCTCTGAAGGGATTTTCCAATCTATACTATAGGCCAAGTACAGAGATTGTCGACTAAACAACGCTGAAAAAAATCTGTAAGAGAAGGCAGAGTGAGGGACTAGGCCAAAGGTAGTCACCCTATGCAAACCAACCAGTGCCTGAAGGGGTTACTTGTTACAATTAGAAGAAGCCAGATAGCCTGGTTGCCTAAATCTGCCCCTTACAAGTTATAAAAGTGTGTTCTTCATTTGTCCCGGGTCTCTCCTCTTGCCTGTGTGCTGACAGGGGTCCCAAATATGTTTGGGGGGGAACCTCTTCTGGTTTGCAGTGATGTTGATCTCTGTGGTCTTTGTGCATGAGGGTCTTTTGGCAGACTCCATTGGCCAGGAAGATCCTTCTCAAGACCCAGACACCGTGCATCAGAGGACTGCTTATCAAGGTAAAGTGGGATCCCTGTTTGATTGCCTGTCTGTATGTTTCTGCCCATCTGTCTTGTCTGTCTTGTGTTTGTCATTTGAGAGGCTGTTTTGGTCCCAGGAGGGGACCAACCCTTCTCAGGTTGCAAGGCTGTTTTGGTTCCAGGAGGGGGCCATCCAGTCTCAGGTTCTGGGGATCTTCCCATGAGAGAGACCCATCTGGGTGATCATTATGACAGGCAGACATGCCAGGACATCACAGGCCACGAGAAACTGGAGGATAATTCAGATTCCTGCTAGACATTTGGATAAGAGACGATCCTTCTCTACCCAGCGATAGCTCTGATTCAGCTACTGCCTATATGAATAATATCAGGTTCTGTGGGAGTCGAGTCTAGGAGGCCCTATGTTGTTCTTGTTTGTCTTGATCATTTTCTGTGGTATTGCTGTGATTCGGTGGTGGTCTCCTGGAAGAAAGTTTCTGTGTGTGTGTGTGTGTGTGTGTGTGTGTGTGTGTGTGTGTGTGTGTGTTGTGTGTTTCTTTGTGTTCGGATTGACAGACTGACAACTGTTTTGAGAATTATGGGACAGACACTACCCATCCTTCTTGGCCTGCCCTTTTCTCCCATCCACAGGTCCCCTACCAGTTGGTACTTATGCCCTCCAGGAAAAGCCTGAAAATCCTATCAGACCTCTATGCTGACTTCCTCCTTTCAGATTCTCCCTGGCTGCACTGCCTCCCACTCTCCAACTCCAGAGAGCAGCCAGCAAGTCAAAGGTGCCACTGCCATCCTTGGATTGCCAAGATGGCAGACCATCAGCCCCGCCCATGGACCGAGAGCTGAGGGTGTTCTGGCACATCCACCCAGCGTTGCCCAGACGGCAGGTGCCACACTCTCATACCTCCTTGGAGGGCCCTGCACCTGTTCCCATCACCCTTGTGCTCACCTCTGGGCTGTGACATGTGCAAGGCAGAGCCAGGCAGAGTGAGGCACTCACCACAGTGGTGCTGAGGAGTGAGTCTTCCCTGCCCCCCACTCCCCACCCCATGCCACCACTGACCACTGTGGGCTGCCAACACTGCAAGCCTTGAGGCCCTGCTACACCCGACTGAGGTGCGGATCCCCCATGGGGTGTCTGTGGGTGGAGTGATCCTCACCAGAGATCACTAGCAGGTGGGCTTGACCCCAAGGTGCACTGTGCCCCTTAAAATGGTAGCCAACATGGACCAATTGCCAGCAATTGTTTCAGGTTCTCTTCACCACAGAGGAAAGGCAGAGAATTCTCTTAGAGGCTAGGAAGAACATCCCAGGCAAGGATGGGAGGCCTTCTCAGCTTACTATCAGATGGACTCTGGGTTCATATAAGGTAGGGAGCACCTGAAAGTCTATCCCCAGGCTCTAATTGTGGGTCTCATCTCCATGGGGCTGGGAAAAGCTCCTCCTATCTGACCAAGGTAATTGGAAGTTACAGAAGTTAGAAGGATTGCAGAACAAGTTGGTAAGACGGTTTTGCAGGTTGATAAGAAAGTACAGAGGAGGAGGAAGGAAGGAAGGAAGGAAGGAAGGAAGGAAGGAAGGAAAGAAGGAAAGAAGGAAAGAAGGAAAGAAGGAAAGAAGGAAAGAAGGAAAGAAGGAAAGAAAGAAGGAACGAAAGTGCTGCTAAGAAGTGAGCTAAGGGTCCCTTCCGGTCAATGCTAGCACTGGGTCACCTTGGGCACAGAGTTTGAGGACACCCCTATGGTCCCTAGAGGACAGCTTCTGAGGAAGACCCTGTTTTGAGCTCCAGAAATCCAGGCACTTTCCCTGCAAGAGGAGAGGTTTCCGCCCCGCACAGGAGGACTTTGTTGGAGCACCTCGGGGAGCCACCTTGGAGCTCAGATCCCTCCAAGACTAGTCTGTGCAGGTGAGAGTGTGGACTACAGAAGCTAAACAGCTCCTGGGACAGGCCCTGTTCCTGGCCTTCATCTTCTGCAAGGATACAGGTCCCAATGCCAGATATAGGTTCACCTTCCCTTCAAGAGAAGAGCTTACCTGCAGAGAGTGCTCTGACCACTGAAACTCAGGAGAGAGCTAGTCTCCCAGGTCTGCTGATACAGGGTAACAGAATCATGAGAGGAACAAGCTCTAAGCAGAGACAACTATTACAACTAACTCTAGAGAATACCAGACGGTGAAAGGCAAAAGTAAGAATCTTACAAACAAAAACCAAGACCAATCGCCATCAACAGAACCCAGCATTCCCACCTCACCCAGCCCTGGGCACCCCAACACACCTGAAAACCTAGACCCAGATTTAAAACCATATCTCATGATGATGGTGGAGGACATCAAGAAGGACTTTAATAACTCACTTAAAGAAATGCAGGAGAACACTGCTAAAGAGTTACAAGTCCTTAAAGAAAAACACAAAAACTCATCCAAACAGGTCAAGGAAATGAACAAAACCATAAAGCCCTAAAAGGGAAGTAGACACAATAAAGAAAACTCAAAGTGAGGCACCACTGGAGATAGAAACACTAGGGAAAAAAACTGAAACCATAGATGCGAGCATCAGCAACAGAATACAAGAGATGGAAGAGAGAATCTCAAGAGTAGAAGATTCCATAGAGAACATCTGCACAAAAATCAAAGAAAAATTAAATGCAAAAAGAACCTAACTCAAAACATCCAGTAAATCCAGGACACAATGAGAAGACCAAAGCTACGGATAATAGGAGTGGATGAGAATGAACATTTTCAACTCAAAGGGCCAGTAAATATCTTCAACAAAATTATAGAAGAAAACTTCCCAAGCCTAAAGAAAGAGATGCCAATGAACATACAAGAAGCCTACAGAACTCCAAATAGACTGGACCAGAGAAGAAATTCCTCCCAACGCATAATAATCAGAACAACAAATGCACTAAATAAAAATAGAATATTAAAAGTGCGGGAGCTGAGACTGCATTAGTTAGGGAAGCAGAAAACCGGCCTTAGTAGGGTCACAGGCCTCTTCCGGCCTGACAAGCACCGGGGTAGCTAGAGCACAGGGTCGGCTGACACCCGCCAGCTACCAACGACACCGCCACAGGATTTTGAGACTTCTGGTGAGTGGAACACAGAGACTGCTCCAATCTTTAAACAGTGACAACGATAACAACTAACCCCAGAGATTACCAGATGGCGAAAGGTAAACATAATAATCTTACTAACAGAAACCAAGACCACTCACCATCATCAGAACCCAGCACTCCCACTTCGCCCAGTCCAGGGCACCCCAACACACCGGAAAAGCTAGACACGGATCTAAAAGCATATCTCATGATGATGGTAGAGGACATCAAAAAGGATTTTAATAACTCACTTAAAGAATTACAGTAGAACATGGCTAAAGAGTTACAAATCCTTAAAGAAAAACAGGATAACACAATCAAACAGGTAGAAGTCCTTAAAGAAAAACAGGAAAAAAACCTCCAAACAGATGATGGAAATGAACAAAACCATACTGACCTAAAAAGGGAAGTAGGCACAATAAAGAAAACCCAAAATGAGGCAACACTGGAGATAGAAACCCTAGGAAAGAAATCTGGAACCATAGATATGAGCATCAGCAACAGAATACAAAAGATGGAAGAGAGAATCTCAGGTGCAGAAGATTCCATAGAGAACATCGGCACAACAATCAAGGAAAATGTAAAACGCAAAAATATCCTAAATCAAAACATCCAAGAAATGAAGGACACAATGAGAAGACCAAACGTACGGATAATAGGAGTGGATGAGAATGAAGATTTTCACTCAAAGGACCAGCAAACATCTTCAACAAAATTATAGAAGAAAACTTCCCAAATCTAAAGAAAGAGATGCCCATGAACATACAAGAAGCCTACAGAACTCCAAATAGACTGGACCAGAAAAGAAATACCTCCCGACACATAATAATCAGAACAACAAATGCACTAAATAAAGAGAGAATACTAAAAGCAGTAAGAGAAAAAGGCCAAGTAACATATAAAGGCAAGCCTATCAGAATTACACCAGATTTTTCACCAGAGACTATAAAAGCCAGAAGATCCTGGACAGATGTTATACAGACACTAAAAGAACAAAAATTCCAGCCCAGGCTACTATACCCAGCCAAACTCTCAATTGTGGGGCGCCGCTAATCTTCCGGTGCTGAGTCATTTCCTCAGCACCAACTAGTAAACACCTAGTTTGCGCCTGCGCTGGAAATCCCCGCCCCGGGCAGCTCCGCCTCAGGGATGGGGTGATCAGTGTTGAGCCAATCATGGCTTGCTACGTCCGAGGCGGGGAGAATTTCTTATAAAAGGGAGGGGCTCGGACTGCCTGGGGTCTCCGGTTGTGAAGCTTATGCTCTCCCTCTCAAGACGCATAAAGCTTGCTGCAGAAGAACCCTATCGTGTGTGGTGTCCTCATTCGCGGGCGATTCAGAGAACACTCACATCTGGTGCCGAAATCCCGGGAAAACGAAGAACAGAAGAACATCGCGAGCACCGTCGGAGATCCCTCGGTGACGGGGAGGGTCCAGAACTGCAGGAACTACGTCTCGGAAAGGTATGCCTGAATTTTACCTGACCCTTTCACACTCCCTTCAACTAACTGGGCCGTGGGAGGGATTGCCCGAGGCTTTAATCATCGTCCTCGTGGCCTTGGTTGTATGGTTCCTAGCCCTCTTCTTTTGTGAACATAGAAGGTTGTGTTAAATTGAAGTTCTTAATTGCAGTCTCCTTTAGAGTATCATGGGGGCTTCTCAATCAGTACAAACTTCATTAAAAGAACTTCTCAAAAGAAGGGACCTGAAGCTTGGGGATAGAGTTCTTCGCCGCTTTGTTGAGGAAGTTGATCGAGTAGCTCCCTGGTATGCGGTGTCAGGATCTCTGACACTGCCGTCATGGAATAAGCTAGGCAACGATCTAGAAACCTGTTCAGACCTCAGGTTGGGAGTTAAGGCCATATGGAAACTAGTTAAGAGTTGTCTTGAAGATGAGGCCTGTGAAGAGGAGCGAAAGAAAGGGCAAAAGGTTTTAGAAGCTATGCAGGAAGGTATGTCAGAATCCGAGCGTAGTGAGAGGATGGGTGTGCGCACAAAAACCGTAAAAAAGGCAAAAAAGGGAAGTGAAAAAGGACCTCCCGGGAGAAATAGAAAGGGAGAGAAGGGGAGCAGCAAGCCCGGGTTATATCCGACCCGAGAACTGGCTGCCCTCCACCTAAGAGATACCTCGGATTCTTCCGAAACCGAGGACAGTAAACTGACCTCGGAGGAAGAGGGCGAGTTAGAAGAAGAAGCAGTTAGATATAAAGGAGAAAGGTATCACCCAGATGAAGGCGGGCGACCTAAGTCAAGTAAGCCCGCGTCCGGTGTCTCCTCTAAGGATAGGAGATTGTTGGCTGCCGCCATTCCCTCCGCTCCCCCACCTTATGAGGCCCGGTCATCCACAACTTCCTTTTTTCCCCAAAAGATCCTCCGTCAAGCTACAATTAGCGTTTCCTGTTTATGAACAAGAAGGGGGGAGAATCTACGCTCCTGTAGACTATAGTCAGATAAAAGATCTTGCAGAATCAGTAAGAAAATATGGTCCCAATGCTAATTTTACTGTTATGATTCTTGAAAGAATGGCACAAACTGCCATGACACCTAGTGATTGGCAAATGGTGGTTAAGGCCGCCTTGCCTACTATGGGACAATACATAGAATGGAAAGCCTTGTGGCATGAGGCAGCCCAGTCCCAGGCCAGGGTCAACGCAATAGCCCTTACGCAAGAGCAGCGGGATTGGACATTTGACCTTTTAACAGGCCAAGGCCCGTGGGCCGCAGATCAAATTAATTACCATTGGGGGGCGTACGCCCAGATTTCCAGCACAGCCATACGGGCCTGGAAGTCACTTAATCGCAAGGGAGAAACCACCAATCAGCTTACAAAAATTGTTCAAGGGCCCCAGGAGCCCTTTGCCGACTTCGTCGCACGCATGATGGAGGCGGCAGGAAAAATCTTTGGGGACCCAGAGGGGATAGGACCCTTTATTGAGCAACTGATTTTTGAACAAGCCACCCAGGAATGCAGGAATGCCATTGCTCCTAGAAAATCAAAAGGGTTGCAAGAATGGCTAAGAGTGTGTAGAGAGATTGGAGGTCCACTTAGCAATACTGGCCTCGCGGCCGCCATCATGTTAGCACAAAAGCATCCTCCACAAAAGAAGACCGGTGAACGGACCTGTTTTAATTGCGGTAAGCCTGGACATTTCAAAAGAGATTGCAAAGCCCCAGACAAGAAAGGGGGGGTCTTGACCCTCTGCACGAGGTGTGGTAAAGGGTACCACAGAGCAGATCAATGTCGCTCAGTGCGAGATATACAGGGAAGGCTTTTGCCTCCATTAAATGTTCCTGCTCCCAATGTGTCAAAAAACGGGTCATTGGGCCCACGGTCCCAGGGCCCTCAAAGATATGGGAACCGGTTTGTCAGAACCTCCGGGATGGCGGAAGAAGCGACCCAGGAAGACCCACAAGGGTGGACCTGCGCGCCGCCTCCGACCTCCTACTAATGCCCCAAATGAGTATCCAACCAGTACCTATAGAGCCAATGTCACCTTTGCCCCCTGGGACCATGGGCCTTATCCTCGGACGAGGATCACTCACCTTACGGGGCCTAGTGGTCCATCCTGGGGTTGTTGACCACCTACATTCCCCCGAAATACAGGTCTTATGTTCCAGCCCCAGGGGCGTGTTTTCCATCAGTGCAGGAGATAGGATAGCTCAATTGCTGCTCCTCCCCGACACCCTCTGGGAGGGCTCCCCAGGCCCCAGTCCCAAAACGATGGGGTCGTCAGGAACTGATTCAGCTTACCTTGTTGTATCCCTGAATGAAAGGCCCAAACTCTGCCTCGAAGTAAATGGAAAAAGGTTTGAAGGTATTCTTGATACCAGGGCAGACAAAAGTATTATATCCACGCACTGGTGGCCAAAAGCTTGGCCCACTACAAAATCGTCCCACTCTCTACAAGGCCTGGGATATCATTCATGCCCTGCCATAAGCTCAATGAGTTTGACTTGGAAGGCTCCTGAAGGACAAAAGGGTAAATTTGAACCTTATGTGCTCCCGCTCCCAGTAAACCTTTGGGGGAGAGACATTATGCAACATTTGGGCCTAACCCTGTCCAATGAAAAAATTGTGTTGGAGGAAGGTTTGAACAAGGCAAAAAACATGATGCTAAAGATGGGTTACAGGACAGGCAAAGGATTAGGACGGTCAGAGCAAGGAGGAATTGAGCCTATTTCACCAGTAGGAAATATAGCCCAACAAGGACTGGGTTTTTCCTAGGGGCCATGGGGACGGTTCGGCCTATACCGTGGAAAACAGAGGACCCGGTGTGGGTCCCCCAATGGCCCCTATCCTCTGAAAAAATGGAGGCCGCAATACAATTAGTAAATGAACAACTAAAATTGGATCATATAGAACCTTCTACCTCCCCCTGGAATACTCCCATATTTGTTATTAAGAAAAGATCAGGGAAATGGAGGTTGCTCCATGACCTTAGAGCCATTAATGAACAAATGCATTTGTTTGGCCCTGTGCAAAGAGGCCTTCCTGTGCTCTCCGCCCTGCCCAGGGGTTGGAATTTGATTATAATAGATATTAAAGACTGTTTCTTTTCTATACCTCTATGTCCAATAGATAGGCCCAGATTTGCTTTCACCATACCCTCTGTTAATCACATGGAACCCGATAAAAGGTACCAATGGAAGGTTCTACCACAGGGAATGTCCAACAGCCCTACTATGTGCCAACTTTATGTGCAGGAGGCCCTTTCTCCAGTAAGGGATCAATTTCCCTCGTTAGTCATGCTCCATTATATGGACGACATCCTTCTGTGCCACAAGGACCTTGGCCTGCTTCAAAGGGCCTACCCCCTTTTACTTAAAACTTTGAGTCAATGGGGACTTCAAATAGCTGTAGAAAAGGTCCAAATTTCAAATACTGGACAGTTCCTGGGTACCATGGTGACACCAAATAACATCATACCTCAAAAATTAGAGATAAGAAGGGACCACCTCCATACCCTAAATGATTTTCAGAAATTGTTGGGGGACATTAACTGGCTCAGACCCTTTTTAAAAATCCCCACTTCGGAATTAAGATCTTTGTTCAATATCTTAGAAGGAGATTCGCACATCACGTCCCCCCGAACATTGACTCCAGCTGCTGATCTGGCCCTACAAAAGGTGGAAATAGCCCTGACACAAGCGCAGTTGCTCCGTATCGAAGAATCACAACCCTTTAGTCTGTGTGTCTTACAAACTGCCCATTTGCCAACTGCCGTTCTTTGGCAGAATGGGCCCCTGCTATGGGTTCACCCAAATGTATCCCCAGCAAAAATAATACATTGGTATCCTGAAGCCATAGCTCAGCTTGCACTCAGAGGCTATAAAGCAGCCATCACCCATTTCGGGCGTAGCCCCCACCTCTTGGTGGTGCCTTATACCTCTGTGCAAGTTCAGACCTTGGCCGCCACATCTAATGACTGGGCTATACTAGTTACAACTTTCCCTGGAAGCATAGACAATCACTATCCCAAACACCCGATCCTACACTTTGCCCAGAGCCAGTCAATTGTGTTCCCGCAGGTAACGGTAAGAAACCCAATTAAGGAAGGGCTCATGGTGTATACCGATGGCTCCAAGAATGGTGTAGGGGCCTTTGTGGTCAATGGCAAAATATGTTCCAAACAATATAAAGAAGCATCACCTCAAGTAATAGAGTGTCTAGTGGTTCTGGAGGTATTAAAAACCTTCTCTGAACCCCTCAATATTGTGTCAGACTCTAGTTATGTAGTAAATGCAGTAAACTTGCTGGAGGTGGCTGGAGTAATCAAACCCTCTAGCACTTTAGCACAAATTTTTCAAGAAATACAATCAGTGTTGCTTCAAAGAAAATTCCCAGTTTTCATCACTCATATCAGGGCTCATTCAGGCCTACCTGGCCCCATGTCCCTGGGTAATGACTTGGCAGACAAAGCCACCAAATTAATAGCCACAGCCCTGTCATCCTCTGTGGAAGCTGCAAAAGGATTCCACAATCGCTTTCATGTAACGGCAGAAACGTTGCGCCGTCGCGTCTCCTTGACTAGGAAAGAAGCTCGTGACATCGTCACTAGCTGCCAAAATTGCTGTGAATTTCTGCCCCTCCCTCATGTGGGGATCAACCCCCGCGGCGTTCAGCCTTTACAAATATGGCAAATGGATGTCACACATGTCCCCTCCTTTGGCAAATTACAATATCTTCATGTGTCCGTTGATACCTGCTCTGGCATTATTTTTGCATCTCCCCATGTGGGAGAAAAGGCAACACATGCGATCCAACACTGCCTCGAGGCTTGGAGCACTTGGGGACAACCTAAATTTATTAAAACTGATAACGGACCAGCTTATACTTCACAAAAATTTCAAAGCTTTTGTCGCCAAATGGGAGTAACGCATCTAACTGGTATCCCATATAACCCACAAGGTCAAGGCATTGTTGAGAGAGCACATCGGACCCTTAAATCTTATGTTGTTAAACAAAAAGGGGGCGCTGACGAAGCTATACCCCGTACGCCAAAAGTGTCTGTGTCATTGGCACTATTCACCCTCAATTTTTTAAATCTTGATGCACATGGCCGTACTGCGGCAGAACGACATTGTTCTGAACCAACTAGACCCAAAGAATTAATAAAATGGAAAGATGTCCTAACCAACAAATGGAGAGGCCCGGATCCTATTCTAATAAGATCCAGGGGAGCTGTTTGTGTTTTCCCGCAGAACGAACAAAATCCATTCTGGGTCCCAGAAAGACTAACACGATCAATACCCCAAGATGATGAAGATCGCCCTGCTGATATTGGGAATCACCCTGCCCCTGCAAGTGACATCCAAACGGGAGGAGCTCCGATGGGGAATAATGTCGACGTTCCCGCTGCCAATGCCAGTGACACATGATGCGCAAGTATTCCCCCGCTTGTTTGTGACCGAAGATACCTTAGGTTTACCATATTTACCATGGGACCCACAAGCTGAACGGGTAATAGATAATAGAACCTTTATATTTAAAGGGAGCTTGTGTTTCATCAGCGGCAACCCATCAAATTACTGTATTGGGTTATTGTCACAGGTCTCTACACTCATTTCCAATGTATGGGCCGCTAATGGAACCCACTGGTGTGCAAATGCAACTTCAATTATAGCAGTTTGGCCTAAAAGCATTATCCAACTTGTTAAACAACCCAAATTGGCACCCTTTTGCTCTACTAAGGAAGAGACATTGTCAATCTTACCATGGTCCGGTTGCCAATCTCGCAGAACAGGGACTATTGGGAATCACTTTACCTTTTCTCCCCCTCTGGCCAATGGATCATTCCATATTGCAAAACTCAATGGTCTGGATAACCCCAGGGCCACCGGCAACCCTTTTGATTTGTGGTTGCTGTGCGGCCTTAATGGCAGTTGCACAGATTTAACCCCCATAGGCTTTGTGCAAGGAGCACGTATTAGAAAGGGGGTATTGTGCTCACAGTCATTTGGCGATGAGTCCCCCTGGGCCTTCCAACAGACTAAGGATTTTGGGCCGGTGCCTGTATGCGTTTGGCCCCCTTTTTTATGGGTAGTTAGTAATTCCACCAGCTCACATGATTTTAGTCAGTTAAATTGTAGTGAGAATGCCTGTTATTATGTGATGTGCTGGAATGCTACTAAATTTCCTTTAGCTTTGATAATGCGCTTGCCCCGATTTATTCCGGTCCCGGTGGTGGCGCCCAGCTCTTTGGCCTTGTTTAGAGAAAAAAGAGATTTTGGAGTATCGGCAGTTATAGTTGGTACCTTAGCGGCAGTGGGGATCACTGCCTCGGTTACCGCCTCTGCGTTAGCTTTGAGCGGGACAATACAAACGGCCGATACCATCAACCAACTCTCGGCCTCAATCACTGTAGCCATGGATAAGGGGCATTTCGCATACTCCCAATTACAGGGGGGTCTGTTATTGGTGAACCAACGTATAGACTTGGTTCAAGAACAAATAGACATTCTTTGGCAAATTGCCCAATTGGGATGTGAAATGAAACTGCCAGGCCTCTGTATTACCTCCATACAATTTAAAAATTTTACCCGTGCTGCAAACCTTTCTAAGAATTTGTCCTTACAGCTGAGAAATAATTGGTCGATGGAATTTGATCAGACTCTCCAAGAGCTTCGGATGGCTATAGTAGAGATCAACTCCACGCGACTTGATTTTTCCCTGACTGAAGGCTTCGCGTCCTGGATTTCATCGGCCTTCTCCTATTTTAAAGAATGGGTGGGGGTGGGCTTATTCGGAATCCTCCTCTGCTTTGGACTGGCACTTAGCTTAGGGTTAATCTGCAAATTATATAAGAAAAACAATAGAGACAAAATCATGATATCCCAGGCGCTTGCTGCCCTGGAGCAGGGGCAATCTGCACAGGTATGGTTGGCGGCGCTTAAACAAAATTGATTTGCACCACTGGTCGCTGGCTGCCCACGCCTTAGCGGGTGAGCTTCAGCAGCCCTAGAGGATTGTAGAGCAATGCATCGCACAGGTGGTCCCCCCGTCCCACCTGGGGAATATGCCGTCTAGTGGGGGTTTCCTGCCCTAGTCTTCCCCTCCTCGAAAAAATGGCAGAGGGACAGGTCGGAGCAACTTCGGGTCCCACTCAAGCCTAGTTGTTGCTTGCGGACATAGTTCTTACATCTCTGAGTAAGAGGATTCGGCCAATGTTCCCGTCCTCTCATACTGGGTGTCCAGTTGGTTTTATTAGACAAAAAAGGGGGAGATGTGGGGCGCCGCTAATCTTCCGGTGCTGAGTCATTTCCTCAGCACCAACTAGTAAACACCTAGTTTGCGCCTGCGCTGGAAATCCCCGCCCCGGGCAGCTCCGCCTCAGGGATGGGGTGATCAGTGTTGAGCCAATCATGGCTTGCTACGTCCGAGGCGGGGAGAATTTCTTATAAAAGGGAGGGGCTCGGACTGCCTGGGGTCTCCGGTTGTGAAGCTTATGCTCTCCCTCTCAAGACGCATAAAGCTTGCTGCAGAAGAACCCTATCGTGTGTGGTGTCCTCATTCGCGGGCGATTCAGAGAACACTCACACTCAATTAACATAGATGGAGAACCAAAGTATTCCACGACAAAACCAAATTCACACATTATCTCTCCACGAATCCAGCCCTTCAAAGGATAATAACAGAAAAAAAACAATACAAGGACAGGAACCATGCCCTAGAAACAAAAAGAAGGTAATCCCTCAACAAACCTAAAAGAAGAAAGTCACAAGAACAGAATGCCAACTTTAACAACAAAAATAACAGGAAACAACAATTACCTTTCCTTAATATCTCTTAATATCAATGGACTCAACTCCCCGATAAAAAGACATAGACTAACAACCTGGCTACACAAACAAGACCCAACATTTTGCTGCTTAAAGGAAACTCATCTCAGAGAAAAAGATAGACACTACCTCAGAATGAAAGGCTGGAAAACAATTTTCCAAGCAAATGGTATGAAGAAACAAGCTGGAGTAGCCATTCTAATATCTGATAAGATTGACTTCCAACCCAAAGTCATTAAAAAAGACAGGGAGGGACACTTCATACTCATCAAAGGTAAAATCCTCCAAGAGGAACTATCAATCCTGAATATCTATGCTCCAAATACAAAGGCAGCCACATTCATTAAAGAAACTTCAGTAAATCTCAAAGCACACATTGCACCTCATACAATAATAGTGGGAGACTTCAACACACCACTTTCACCAATGGACAGATCATGGAAACAGAAACTAAACAGGGACACAGTGAAACTAACAGAAGTTATGAATCAAATGGATCTGGCAGATATCTACAGAACATGCTATCCTAAAACAAAAGGATATAACTTCTTCTCAGCACCTCATGGTACCTTCTCCAAAATTGACCACATAATTAGTCACAAAACAGGCCTCAACAGATACAAAAATATTGAAATTTTCCCATGCATCCTATCAGATCACCATGGACTAAGGCTGATCTTCAATAACAAAATAAATAATAGAAAGCCAACCTTCACGTGGAAACTGAACAACACTCTTCTCAATGATACCTTGGTCAAGGAAGGAATAAAGAAAGAAATTAAGGACATTTTAGAGTTCAATGAAAATGAAGCCACAACATACCCAAACTTATGGGACGCAAGGAAAGCATTTCTAAGAGGAAAACTCATAGCTCTGAGTGCATCCAAAAAGAAACTAGAGAGAGCACACATTAGCAGCTTGACAACACACCTAAAAGCACTATAACAAAAGGAAGCAAATTCACCCAAGAGGAGTAGACAGAAGGAAATAATCAAACTCAGGGGCGAAATCAACCAAGTGGAAACAAGAAGAACTATTCAAAGAATCAACCAATCAAGGAGCTGGTTCTTTGAGAAAATCAACAAGATAGATAAACCCTTAGCCAGACTCACTAGAGGGCACAGGGAAAGCATCCTAATTAACAAAATCAGAAATGAAAAAGGAGACATAACAACAGATCCTGAAGACACCCAAAACACCATCAGATCCTTCTACCAAAGGCTATACTCAACAAAACTGGAGAACCTGGATGAAATGGACAAGTTCCTAGACAGATACCAGGTACCAAAGTTGAATCAAGATCAGGTTAATGATCTAAACAGCCCTATATCCCCCAAAGAAATAGAAGCAGTCATTAATAGTCTCCCAACCAAAAAAAGCCCAGGACCAGATGGGTTTAGTGCAGAGTTCTATCAGACCTTCAAAGAAGATCTAATCCCAGTTCTTCACAAAATATTCCACAAAATAGAAACAGAAGGTACTCTACCCAACTCATTCTATGAAGCCACAATAACTCTGATACCTAAACCACAAAAAGACCCAACAAAGATAGAAAACTTCAGACCAATATCCCTTATGAATATTGATGCAAAAATCCTCAATAAAGTTCTTGCTAACCGAATCCAAGAACACATCAAAACAATCATCCATCCTGACCAAGTAGGTTTTATCCCAGGGATGCAGGGATGGTTCAATATACGGAAATCCATCAACGTAGTCCCGTATATAAACAAACTCAAAGACAAAAACCACATGGTCATCTCCTTAGATGCGGAAAAATAATTTGACAAGATCCAACACCCATTCATGATAAAAGTCTTGGAAAGATCAGGAATTCAAGGCCTATACCTAAACATGATAAAAGCAATCTACAGCAAACCAATAGCCAACATCAAAGTAAATGGTGAGAAGCTTGAAGCAATCCCTCTAAAATCAGGGACTAGACAAGGCTGTCCACTTTCTCCATACCTATTCAACATTGTACTTGAAGTCCTAGCCAGAGCAATTCGACAACAAAAGGAGATCAAAGGGATACAAATTGGAAAAGATGAAGTCAAAATATCACTTTTTGCAGATGATATGATAGTATATATAAGTGACCCTAAAATTTCCACCAGAGAACTCCTAAGCCTGATAAACAGCTTCGGTGAAGTAGCTGGATATAAAATTAACTCAAACAAATCAATGGCCTTTCTCTACACAAAGAATAAACAGGCTGAGAAAGAAATTAGGGAAACAACACCCTTCTCAATAGTCACAAATACTATAAAATATCTTGGCGTGACTCTAACTAAGGAAGTGAAAGATCTGTATAATAAGAACTTCAAGTCTCTGAAGAAAGAAATTATAGAAGATCTCAGAAGATGGAAAGATCTCCCATGCTCATGGATTGGCAGGATCAACATTGTAAAAATGGCTATCTTGCCAAAGCAATCTACAGATTCAATGCAATCCCCATCAAAATTCCAAATCAATTCTTCAACGAATTAGAAAGTGCAATCTGCAAATTCATCTGGAATAACAAAAAACCTAGGATAGCAAAAACTCTTCTCAAGGATAAAACAACCTCTGGTGGAATCACCGTGCCGGACCTAAAGCTTTACTACAGAGCAATTGTGATAAAAAACTGCATGGTACTGGTATAGTGACAGACAAAAAGACCAATGGAATAGAATTGAAGACCCAGAAATGAACCCACATACCTACGGTCACTTGATCTTCGACAAGGGAGCTAAAAACATCCAGTGGAAGAAAGACAGCATTTTCAACAAATGGTGCTGGCACAACTGGTTGTTAACATGTAGAAGAATGCGAATCGATCCATTCCTATCTCCTTGTACTAGGGTCAAGTCTAAGTGGAATAAGGAACTTCACATAAAACCAGAGACACTGAAACTTATAGAGGAGAAAGTGGGGAAAAGCCTTGAAGATATGGGCACAGGGGAAAAATTCTTGAATAGAGCAGTAATGGCTTGTGCTGTAAGATCGAGAATTGACAAGTGGGACCTCATGAAACTACAAAGCTTCTGCAAGGCTAAAGACACCATCAATAAGACAAAAAAACCACCAACAGATTGGGAAAGGATCTTCACCTATCCTAAATCAGATAAGGGACTAATATCCAATATATATAAAGAACTCAAGAAGGTGGACTCCAGAAAGTCAAATAACCCCATTAAAAAATGGGGCTCAGAACTGAACAAAGAATTCTCACCTGAGGAATACCGAATGGCAGAGAAGCACCTGAAAAAATGTTCAACATCCTTAATCATCAGGGAAATGCAAATCAAAACAATCCTGAGATTCCACCTCACACCAGTCAGAATGGCTAAGATCAAAAATTCAGGTGACAGCAGATGCTGGCGAGGATGTGGAGAAAGAGGAACACTCCTCCATTGTTGGTGGGATTGCAAGCTTGTACAACCACTCTGGAAATCAGTCTGGTGGTTCCTCAGAAAATTGGAAATAGTACTACAAGAGGATCCAGCAATACCTCTCCTGGGCATATATCCAGAAGATGTCCCAACCGGTAAGAAGGACACATGCTCCACTATGTTCATTGCAGCCTTATTTATAATAGCCAGAAGCTGGAAAGAACCCAGATGTCCCTCAACAGAGGAATGGATACAGAAATTATGGTACATTTACACAATGGAATACTACTCTGCTATTAAAAAGAATGAATTTATGAAATTCCTAGCCAAATGGATGGACCTGGGGGGCATCATCTTGAGTGAAATAACACAATCACAAAGGAACTCACACAATATGTATTCACTGATAAGTGGGTATTAGCCCAAAACTTAGGATACCCAAGATATAAGATACAATTTACTAAACGCATGAAACTCAAGAAGAATGAAGACCAAAGTGTGGACACTGTGCCCCTTCTTAGAATTGGGAACAAAACACCCAGGGAAGGAGTTACAGAGACAAAGTTCGTAGCTGTGATGAAAGGATGGACCATTTAGAGACTGCCGTATCCAGGGATCCATCCCATAAGCAGCTTCTAAACGCTGACACCATTGCATACACTAACAAAATTTTGCTGAAAGGACCCAAATATAGCTGTCTCTTGTGAGACGATGCCGGGGCCTAGCAAACACAGGAGTGGATGTTCACAGTCAGCTATTGGATGTATCACAGGGCTCCCAATGGAGAAGCTAGAGAAAGTACCCAAGGAGCTAAAGGGATCTGCAACCCTATAGTTGGAACAACATGATGTACTAACCAGAACACCGGAGCTCTTGTCTCTAGCTGCATATGTATCAAAAGATGGCCTAGTCGGCCATCATTGGAAAGAGAGGCCCATTGGACTTGCAAACTTTATATGCCCCAATATAGGGGAATTCCAGGGCCAAAAGAATGGGAATGGGTGGGTAGGGTAGTGGGGGGCGCTATGAGGGACTTTTGGGATAGCATTGGAAATGTAACTGAGGAAAATATGTAATAAAAATATTAAAAATTAAAAAAAAACAAAAAAAAATAAAAATAAAAATAGAAGTAGAAACACTATAGAAATCACGAAGGGTGAAAATTCTGGAGATAGAAATCTTTGGAAGGAAATCAGAAGACATAGATGTGAACATCAGCAACAGATTACAAGAGATGGAAGAGAGAATCTAGATGCTGAATACTCCATAGAAAACATGGACACAACAATCAAAGCAAATGCAAAATGCAAAAATATCCTAATTCAAAGCATCCAGGAAATCCAGGACACAATGAGAAGACCAAATCTAAGATTGATAGGTATGGATGAGAATGAAGATTTTCAACTTAAAGGGCCAGTAAATATCTTAAACAAAATTATAGAAGAAAACATTCTTACCTAAAGAAAGAGATGCCCATGAACATACAAGAAGCCTACAGAACTCAAAGTAGATTGGACCAGAAAAGAAATTCCTCCCAACACATAATAATCAGAAGAACAAATGCAGTAAATAAAGGTAGAATAATAAAAGCAGTAAGGGAAAAAGATCAAGTAACATATAAAGGCAGACCTATGAGAATTACACCAGACTTCTCACCAGAAACTATGAAAGCCAGAAGATCCTGTACAGATGTTATACAGACTCCAAGAGAACACAAATGACAGCCCAGGCTACTATACCCAGGAAAACTCTCAATTACCATGGATAGAGAAACCAAAGTATTCAATGACAAAACCAAATTCACACAAAATCTTTCCAGGAACCCAGCCCTTCAAAGGATAATAAGAGGAAAACACCAGTAAAAGGACAGAAATTATGCCCTAGAAAAAGAAAGAAAGTCATCCTTCAACAAACCTAAAAGAAGACAGCAGCAAGAACAGAATCTCAACTCTAACCACAAAAATATCAGGAAGCAACAATTACTTTTTCTTAATATCTCTTAATATCATAGAAAGCTGGACTCAGAGGAGTTCTGAATCAACTGGGATTATAGGAAAGACAGGCTCCAATCAGATATATTGAGGACAGCAAATGAACAGATTTTCCAATGAAAAGACATAGACTACCAGACTGACTACTCAAACAGGACACAACATTTTGCTGCTGACAGGAAACCCACCTCAGGGAAAAAGACAGACATTGCCTCAGAGTGAAAGCCTAGAAAACAATTTCCCAAGCAAATGGACCAAAGAAAAAAGCTGGAATAGCCATTCTAATATTGAATAAAATCGACTTCCAACCCAAAGTTATCAAAAAAGACAAGGAGGGGCACTTCATACTCATCAAAGGTAAAATCTTCCAAGATGAACTCCCAATTCTGAATATCTATGCTCCAAATGCAAGGGCAGCCACATTCAGTAAAGAAACTTTAGTAAAGCACAAAGAGCACACTGCACATCACACAATAATAGTGGGAGAATTCAACACCCGACTCTCATCAATGGACAGATCCTGGAAACAGACACTAAACAGAGATAGAGTGAAACTAACAGAAATTATGAAACAAATGGATTTAACAGATATCTACAGAACATTTTATCCTAAAACAAAAGGATATACCTTCTTCTCAGCACTTCATGGTAACTCCTATATAATTGACCAGATAATTGGTCACAAAACAGGCCTCAACATATACAAAAGTATTGAAATTCTCCCATGCATCCTATCAGATCACCATGGACTAAGTCTGACCTTCAATAACAACATAAATAATGCAAAGCCAACATTCATGTGGAAGCTGAACAACACTCTCCTCAATGATACCTTGATCAAGAAAGAAATAAAAAATGAAATTAAAGACTTCTTAGAGTTTAATGAAATGAAGCCACAAAATACCCAAAGTATGTACACAATCAAAACATTTCTAAGAGGAAAACTCATAGCTCTGAATGCCTCCAAAAAGAAACTCGAGGGTGCATATACTAGTAGCTTCACAGCACACCTAAAAGCTCTAGAACAAAAGAAAACAAATTCACCAAAGAGGAGTAGAAGGCAGGAAATAATCAAACTCAGGGCCAAAATCAACCAAGTGGAAACAAAAAGAATTATTCAAAGAATCAATCACACCAGGAGTTGGTTCTTTCAGAAAATCATAAAGATAGATAAACTCTTAGCCAGATTCACTAGAAGGCTCAGGGATAGCATACTAATTAACAAAATCAGAAATGAAAAGGAAGACATAACAACAGAACCTGAGGAAATCCAAAACACCATCAGATCCTTCTGCAAAAGGCTATACTCAACAAAACTGGAAAATCTGGATGAAATGGACAAATTTCTACACAGATACCAGGATCCAAAGTTAAATCAGGATCAGAATAATGACCTAAACAATCTCATAGCCCCTAAAGAAATAGAAGCAGTCATTAATAGTCTCCCAAACAAAAAAAGCCAGGACCAGATGGGTTTAGTGAAGAGTTCTATCAGACCATCAAAGAAGACCTAAACTATTCCACAAAATAGAAACAGAAGAAACCCAATTCATTCTATGAAGCCACAATTACTCTGATACCTAAACCACATAAAGACCCAACAACAATAGAGAACTTCAGACCAATTTCCCTTATGAATATTGATGCAAAAAATACTCAATAAAATTCTTGCTAACTGAATCCAAGAACACATCAAAACAATCATCCATCATGATAAAGTACACTTCATTCTAGGGATGCAGGGATGATTTAATATATGGAAATCCATCAATGTAATCCACTTTATAAACAATCTCAAAGACAAAAACCACATGATCATCTTATTAGATGCCGAGAAATCATTTGACAAAATCTAACACCTCTTCATGATAAAAGTCTTGGAAAGTTCAGTAATTCAAGGCCCATACCTAACCATAATAAAGCAATCTACAGCAAACCAGTAGCCAACATCAAACTAAATGGAGAGAAGCTGAAAGCAATTCCACTAAAATCAGGGACTAGACAAGGCTGCCTACTTTTCCCCTACCTATTCAATATAGGACTCGAAGTTCTAGCCAGAGCAATTATACAACAAAAGGAGGTCAAGAAGATACAAATTGGAAAGGAAGAAGTCAAAATATCACTATTTGTGATGATATGACAATATATATGAATGATCCTAAAAATCCCAACAGAAAATTCATAAACCTGATAAACAGCTTCAGTGAAGTAGCTGGATATAAAATTAACTCAAACAAATCAATGGACTTTCTCTACACAAAGGATATACAGGCTGAGAAAGAAATTAGGGAAACAACACCTTTCACAATGGTCACAAATAATATAAAATACCTTGGTGTGACTCTAAGGAAGTGAAAGTTTTGCATTGTGAGGAATGGCAGGCTGGTCTCCATTCGAGCTGAGATCTGAACCCTGATGGTCATAATTCACCTACATGACATGGTAGACGTTCCCTCATGCTCCTCAAACTCTGACCCCTGCCTAAGTTACTCACCACCATAGCCCCCACAAGAGAAGTATGGTCATTAGTCATGTAAGCAATGGCCCAAGCTTCTGACCTTCAGGCTAAAGTCCTCCCCAGTTACCCAGCAACAGTGAAGACCATAGAAGGGACTGTTAAGCCCACACCTCTTACTCTTACTCTTACTCCTTTGTTTCTTTACCTCTCACTTCTCTCTCCTCTTCCCTTTCTCTTTGTCTTCTTATTTCCTCTCCTCTATCCCTCTTTCTCTCTCTTTCTCTTTAGCTCTCTCTCTCTCTCTCTCTCTCTCTCTCTCTCTCTCTCTCTCTCTCTCTCTCTCTCTCTCTCTTCGCTTTCTGCCTGCATTTCTATAATAAAGCTCTTAAACTGTAGAGAGTCTCTGCTTCTTCAAGACCCACTGCACACTCTGGTCAGTGTTGGGAACTTCTTCCCCTATTCTCTCTCTCCTACAACCCTGGGCCTTTAGCAAGGTAGCTCTGGGGGGAGTGGTCGGGGGCTTCCCCTTTTCCACTCCCCACTGCGTGGGTCAGGCATGCTCACCCTGGGCCCCGTGGAAAAGCATCTGGCAACTAGCTCGGCCTGTGTCCTCCTTCCCAGGGCACAGGAACGCTGGCCACTTTTCCTCCCCAACGACTCCCCGGGCACTTCCACCCCTCCCCTTTATTTTGTTCCCAACACTGTGTGATAAGAACCTCCAGTCTCTGAAGAAAGAAATCAAAGAAGATCTCAGAAGATGGAAAGATCTCCCATGCTCATGGATTTGCAGGATTAATATAGTAAAAATGGCTATCCTACCAAATGCAATCTACAGATTAAATGCAATTCCCATTAAAATCCAAATCAATTCTTCACTGAGTTAGAAATGGCAATTTGCAAATTCATCTGGAATAACAAAAAACCTAGGATAGTAAAAACTATTCTCAAAAATAAAAGAACACTTGAGGGAATCACCATGCCTGAACTCATGCTGTACTAAAGAGTAATTGTTGTAAAAACGGAATGGTACTGGTAGAGCAACATACAGATAGATCAATAAAATAGAATAGAAGACCCAGAAATGAACCCACACACATATGGTTACTCGATCAACATCCTTAATTATCATGGAAATGCAACTTAAAACAACCCTGAGATTCCTCACACCAGTCAGAATGGCTAACATCAAATATTCAAGTGACAGCAGATGCTGGCAAGGATGTGGAGAAAGGGGGAAAATCTTCCATTGTTGGTGGGATTGCAAGCTGGTACAACCACTCTGGAAATCAGTCTGGCGGTTCCTCAGAAAATTAGACATAGTACTACTGGAAGATCCAGCAATTCCTCTCCTGGTCATATGCCCAGAAGATGTTCCAACTGGTAAATGGATGCATCTGGAGGATTTTATCCTAAGTGAGGTAACCCAACCAGAAAAGAACACACATGGTATGTAACTCACTGATAAGTGGTTATTATTTCAGAAACTTAGAATATCCAAGATACCATTTGCAAAACACATGAAACTCAAGAAGAAGGAAGACCAAAATGTGGATACTTCATTCCTTCTTAGAATGGAGAAACAAAATACCCATGGAAGGAGTTACAGAGGCAATGTTCAGAGCTAAGACAGAAGGAAAGACCATCCAGAGACTGCCCCACCTGGGGATCCATCCCATATACAACCACCAAACCAAGACACTATTGCATGTGCCAGAAAGACTTTGATGACAGGACCCTGATATAGCTCTCTGTTGTAAGGCCATGCCAGTGCCTGGCAAATACACAAGTGGATGCTCATAGTCATCTATGGGATGGAACACAGTGCTCCCAATGGAGGAGCTAGAGAAAGTACCCAAGGAACTGAAGGGGTCGGCAAACTTATAGTTGGAACAACATAAACTAACCAGTACCCTCAGAGCTTATGTCTCTACCTGCATATGTAGCATAAGATAACCTAGTCGGCCATCAATGGGAAGAGAAGCCCCTTGGACTTGCAAACTTTATATGCCCCTGAACAGGAT
Organism: Mus caroli; assembly: GCF_978045245.1. Taxonomy (NCBI): domain Eukaryota; kingdom Metazoa; phylum Chordata; class Mammalia; order Rodentia; family Muridae; genus Mus; species Mus caroli. Next base: position 125,467,985 of record NW_028227263.1, on the reverse strand, counting down.
AATGCCAGGGCCAAGAAGTGGGACTGGATGTGTAGGGGAGCAGGATAGGGAAGAGGCTACAGGGGACCTTCAGGATAACATTTGAAATGTAAATGAAGAAAATATCCAATGAATTTTGAAAAAAAAAAAAAAGACTTGCAATAGTCATGGTGTCTCTTCACAGCAGTAAAACACTAACTAAGGTGAGTTCCCTCCATTATTTCAGCAAAGGCTTGAAAGTCTGTCCATTAAGAACAAATGGAAGATTTTCCCCTTGGGCTGCATTGTCTACCAATAGTGAGCAGAGCAGTGTGTGGAGGGTACCAGCAGCTTGAAAGAATGAACACAGACAATGTGGGACCATGGAATATATTGCAACTATTAAAAACAAAGACATCATTAATTTGAAGGCAGTTGAATGGAACTTGAGAATATCATCCTTAGTGAAGTAACCCAGTACCAAAATTGAATGCATGGTATGTACTCTCTTATAAGTGGACATTAGCCATAAAATACAAGATACACACTCTACACTACACAGATCCAAAGAAGATAAACAATTTAGAAGGCCCAAGAGAGGATACTTGAATCTCACATAGAAGGGAGAAAAATGGTAGTAGGAAACAGATGGAGGTAGGTAACTATGTAGGAGAAGGGATGTGGGAGAAAATGGAGAGGTTCAGGATCAGGTGTGGAGAGGGATGGGAGAGATGGTCAATTGACCATGACAATAAATGGAAATATGTATTTGGTGTGTGGGGGTAGGTATGGGCATCTCAATACAGAAACTCCCCTACCCTCATATAGCATGAGAGGAGGGGGCACTCATTCATCACAGTCAGGCTGACTGGGAGACTGGTCTTTGAGCTGACTGGGTTGAAGGCCTCACACTGATATTCTCCAGCATCTTCCTTCCTCACAGTATGTATCCTTAGTTGGCATTTTGATGGGGACAGTGTCATCCTCTCTGTGAGCTGCAGACTCTGATTGTTGAAGAGCCAACGGATGGAGATCCCAGTGTTGTCTGAGAAGCAAGTGAAGACAACTGAGCTCTGTACTTGAACTGTGCTATCTGTGACTCTCATGGCAGGCTGTGTCACAAGCTCTGCAAAGAAACAGAGGTGAGGACCAAATGACATTCATCTTTCAGAAAGATCAACCTGCCCTTCTATAGCTCACACCTGATAAAGCATGCAGGGAGGAGAAATTGGAGCTGTGACTACACTCATATCTTGTGCTTTGTATTTGCGAACCATGTGCTGTGTGACCCTGATTCAGTCACTGAGGTTGATGTGCCTCAGTTTCCCTGTACTAGGGCCACTGTGCATGATCATTGCACTGCTTATGAGTTAAAATTATGTATGAGCAACGTTCTGAACTGGGAGTGGGGAGCTGCTCACATCAACAGCATCTGTTCTACTTACTGTAGGCTGGATTCCTGAGGATAAGGTGGTGCCTGAAGAACTGTCATCTCTGTCCCTACCCTTGGGGACATTATTTTCCAGTGAATTTCCTAAGTCCATCAGAACATTTGACTTCTGTCCTGGCACCTTTCCATTGAACCTCAGGGTAAGGAGGTGCACAGGTGACCTATATGACTGCACCTGTCATGGTGGTAAACAGCTGATCCTACACCCTGTATGACTTGGACACTCAGCCAAGCCTTGTTCCCTATCAGCTCTAACAGGAAGTCCAATGCTAGCCCTGAGATGAAATTCTCTGGGGACAACTATAATTGGGTATGGATCCTTGGCTTCCTGATGCTCCTCTTTCTGACTGAGTAGTGATCTGGACCATGGAGGGAGGGGGAATACAAACTGAAAGGGAAGATAGAAGGGAAAGAGACAAATCCATCAATATTGAAATCTGTCTTTGGTGAAAAGACAGGGTCCTGTGACAAGAGAAGCTTAGATCAATCACTCAGTGGAGGTGGGTGGGAGTATCTGCAAAAGTCAGAAGGATTGAGCAAACAAGCTCCATCCCCTTTGTGGGCCTAACTGTATGTTGCTTCCTCTGTGGGGAAAGCTATCCTCATGTGTCTCCACCCTCACTGTCCTCACAAGCCTGCTCTCCTTCGGAAAATGTGGGTTGCCGGCAAGCTATCTCTTACTTTTTCTTCTAGTGACCCCAGGTATTTTTACCTCCCAACCTCCATTTTGGTCCAGCCAGCCCTCTGACTTCACTTTGAGATAGCCTTCCTGTTCTGTCTTCCAGCTCATTATGCCTAATAACTTGTTAGAAAAAAATCTAATTTGATATTTCCAGAATATCCAGTACCTACACAGTCTCATATGTCTGTGGGTAGATAGGCAGATGTTCAAATTTCTTGCATATTTCAGAATTAATGAAATTCTAATATTTGGAGCTACTGACACTGGTTAAAACTCCAGCCCATATTACCACACAGGGGCAGCAAGCATTGCAGGAAAGTACATAGTGGGCCACCAGGATTACATCTGCCTGCTCTACCCTCCCTCTGAGGAGAACATCATTTGCTCCAGCACTGCCCACAAGCTCTGCAGTCTTCCTCCCTCTGAGCTCAGCCTACACCCAGGCTGGAGGGCTTCCCAGGGTGATGTTGACTGATACCATGAATGATGGCAAGCACAAGACTGATAATCATCTCTGCACCCTGGGACAGCAACAGCTTCCCACAAGACTACCTTTGCTGTGTTTTCCCAATGTGCCCTTTATAACACAGGATCTTAAGCTCTGCTTTCTTCTCAATGCTGTGGAATCTACTCCCTGCAGGAAAGTGACAGAGGTGCCTGTAAGGACTGGAAGGGGACCTGCTGACTGATGTCTAGCCCGTGCTCACTGATCACCAGTCAGGGTGCATCATCATGAGACTCATGTTGCAGGAGGTCACCAAGACCCTAGAGAGGACAGTGGCCCCATAAACCTAGGGAGAGAATCAGGGGGACTCTCAGCATCCTGTGCTGACAGAGAGTCACCTAGGGTCGGCCCATTTCCTTCCTGGGAGGCAGCTGTTCTCTGTTGAGGTGATTCCCTATGGGATATACCAGGGAGAACTGGGAACCTGTTAACACACTATGCTCTGAAAGAGTAATGTGCTTAGTAGGTCTGAAAGACTGCCCAAGAGAACTCGAGGTCTGTAGGGTCAGGGATGGAGACATGCTACACCATAAGTGCATTCTGGAATTATATTTTCTAGTTTCCTGCCATTCTGAGTAGGGCAAGGGCCTAAAGAGATGGGGCAGACTCTGAAGTCTTGGGCTGAGTTACTTTGCCATCTAGGGAGCAACAACGGAATTTCACCTCATTCTGGATGCTCTTAAGATGGCAACTCTGAAATGTTTGCCTGCAGGAAAGAATTCCAGAAGGTGGACATCATAAGACATACACTTGCCAAAAGGACCTGAGTTCTTTGTTCATCAACATGGAGACACTGGCCTTCTTGCGAAGTCTCATAAGGCCATCCAAACAGCTAGTTAATGGCCTGGGAACCCAGATTGTCCTCTCAAGAAATGCATTCCTGGGTGAGTCTCTGTGAAAGATGGCCAGGGTAACTATCATAACTGCATCTCCTGACAGTGCACTGGATGGTGACACAAGCTATGGCAGCCTTGTACCATGTCAGCTCCAACAGGAATCCAAAGCCAAGCAAAAACAAAAATATTTCCAAGTATCACAGAGATTTCCATCCTGGCCTCATAGTGCTCTGTGTGGGGACTCCACAGCTTCCTCAGCTAGAGCTTATCCTACCTTCACAGAGGGTGTCTATATCAGGGATATGGGCATGGTGAGAGTCCCAGTGGTCAATGCTGAGTCTCACATTCTTGGGCTGAGTTTTTCCAGCACATGATAGGTAACTCTGCATGAAAAGAAAGGTGACAGGTTCTGACCTAATGGTGTTGGTACAGCCCATGTGTGCCCTGGAGCAAGTGCCCAAATGCCAATGTGATGAAAAATGCAGTGGAGGAGATAGCAGGCACAACCAACTCCTTAGAGTCAACTTATTAGGTACAATAAGCCACACCCAGCAGTTGGAAGCCATAAAGAGTCACTTACTGTGGATGTTGACTTGGATGTGTGCTGTTACGACTCTCATATTGCTGTCTATTGTTACTAGTGTGTACAAGCCAGAGTCTTTCTCAGTGACATCCTGGAGCAGCAGGGATCCATTGGTGTACCCTGTCTCTCTTCTGCTGTGTGCACGGCCGTTGATGATGGACTTCGTCACTATGCTATATTCTGCAATTTTAAAGTCCTTAGTGCTAAGCACACCTTTGTACCAGGAAAAGGATTGCAGATCTTCTGGCAGATTATGGACCTGGAGAAGAACACTTCCCCCTTCCACAGCATGCGGTGGAACTGGAACAATGCTGAGTTGGGCAGAGTCGAGAGTGTCACAGCACGAGGAAAGGGAGGCTGCAAGGGAAAGGAGAAAAACCATCACATGGGATCATTGTGCTCGGTGGAAAGATGCTGACCTGCATTCTGAGAAGATGGAGGCTTCAGTGTGAGAATTTCCACATCTGGGCTCATGTCCCATATGCTATAAGACCAGGATGAGCAAGGTATGACAGCCTAGACAGGCCTGTGGGTGTGTCTATCCTGCCTGGTGTAAGTCAGCAACATGGCCTCCATTTCCTCAGTGCCATTGAATCTGTCATTTCCTCTGCATGGAGCTCTCTCCTCAGTGTCTCCATGGCTTCCCCTCACTGCCCTCGGTCAGACACTGCACACACTCATGCATACTGTGCTCTGAGATAATGCCTCCCTCTGACCTTGGTCTCTACACACCCTGGATACTCACTTCCTGACTTTTCTCATTTCCTTTGTACCTGCACTCAGCTTCTGACCTCACTTTCTACATGTTCTTCCTGCTCTGTCTGCAGCTTCCAGGACTATGGCTGGGTGAGGGCTTGGAGCAGGCTGCTCTTCTTAGCAGGCCCAGGATTATGCTGCCAGGCTTTGAGTCAACTTGACACAAGCCACAGTCATTTAAAGCAGGGAGCCTTAACTGAAAATACAAACATCAGAATGATTACTGGGCAGGTCTATAGCACATCTTTTTACTGGTGATTGACACGGGAGGGACCAGTCCACTGTGAGCATTTCCACCTATGGGCTCATGGTCCCATGTGCTATAAGACCAGGATGAGCAAGGTGTGAGGAGACAGGCAAGAAACAGCACCCCTCCATTCTTCCTACAAAAAACCCTAAGTTGGTTTGATACTTTTCTCTTGGGTTTTTTTATTCGTTTTCTTTTCTTTTCTTTCTTTTTTTTTTTTTTTTAATGAAACTCTGCTGTTAAGTACTCATAAATATACTGGTTTGACAGACAGCCAAAAACTATTGTTCACTGTCTGCTCAGAGCAGGAGTAAGTGTCAAGTCCTGATAAATTGGAACCCAGGATATTTTTAGTCAAGCCTGGGACAGACAACCGGGGCCACAGCTTCCCAGTGCTCACCATTCTATATGGACTCCACACTTTCTTCATGTTCATTGCAAGAGCCTCAACAGACAGAGCAGTTTGGCATCTTAGGTCCTCTGAGATACAAGGGGGTATCAGAAAGCAGAGTCTGACCCATGGGCATTTCACTCTACATGTGTGACCTGCATACAGTGGTCAAACCCCAACGTGGGGATAAAAGTGCAGAGGGGAGGTAGTCACATGCCACCAGTGACAGTGCTCTTGGTAGAAGACCCTCCCAGCACTGAACAATCACAGAGAATCACTTACTGTCCACCTGAAGGTAAATGTGTGCTAATTCCATTTTCCGATGTCGATTCAGAGTTCGTAGGGTATAGAATCCTGTGTCTTTCCAGGTGACATTCTGGAGCAGCAGGGATCCATTGTTGTACACTATCTCTCTACCACTGTGAGCTGGACCTGGCTCACTTGAATTCTTGGCTGCTCTGTATCGAGCAATCTCAACCTTGTTAAATACAATCAGCCCTTTGTACCAGAAAAGTGATTGAAGATACTTTGGAATATTGTGAACAAGGAGAAGAATGCTTCCCCCTGCAGCAACGCTGGCCGGCACTAATTCAATAGTGGGACGTACAAGGGTAGTAGGACGCCCACAGATGAAAAGAGAGGCTAGAAGGAAAGAGAGATCCATCAATATTTGGACTTTTGTATTTTGCTAGGATGGCACCCTGTGTCCTGAGCAGCTGTTTAAGTTGCTCAACCGAGGTGGGTGGGTGTCTCCCTGCCCTACTTGGTGGAGGTCAGGGCATTACCTCCACGTGCTCCATGAGCCTGGGTTGTCACATCCACTCTAGGGTGCTTACCACTTTGGAGTCAACATGGCCCCACCTCACTTTCTTCAGATCCCTGCTCATACTCAGTATAGATGGTGTTGAAGTGCTGTCTCCTGACCCCTTCCCCAGCATCCTGTCTTCACTCTCTAAAGCTTTTGTTGTGTTTCTGTTCCTTTAATGCCCCCCCAACACCTGTTCACCTCTCCTCTCACACTCTGTAAACTGTGGACTTCTCACCCATGATCAGGAGGGCCTGACAGGTGGCACAACCTTTGCAGAGAATAGAGAGGGGGCCTCCCTGAACTCTGTGGCCCTATGTGTCCTCACTCTGTATCACATCTATCCAGCCCAGCTCCCAAATACCTCCTCTACTCTCAGCCTCCTCCTAGACATAAGAATCTTACAGAGCCCCATGGGCTGTAGGTAGCTCTGATTTCTCTGCCCTGTACACTCTCAGGACTACCCACCTACACTCTCCTCTTGGCTCTTTCTGTTTAAGCCCCCCAAAGTACACAGTGACAAACAACCTTCTGAGCATCTCTGGGCCCTGAGACAACATTAGATCACCCAGGGTAGCCCTCTGTTGTGTTCTCAACCTGGGTCAGTCAGCAACAAAGAGGTAGCCTCTGCACTCTCTGTGTGACACAGAAACACTGCTGGAAAACCAGTCTGCCCTATCTTCTCAAAATGAAATTTCCTCTCAGGAGGAAGATGACAGATATGTGTGAGGGATCCTAAGGGACCAGCTGCATGGTGAGTGGGGAAGGGGACAGATCCATTCCACTGCAGGCAAAATTAGGATTCTGGATTCTGAGGGAGTAGAAAGACCCAGGACCAGATGTGTTAGGAGCCTTGGCCTGAGTGTGTGGGAGGAGGTGACCTGGGTCCCAGAAGGATTGTTCTGGGCTCCATCATCCCATGCAGGGTTTCAAGAAGGTGCTCACACTTCTTATGCCTGCTGAGCTGTGTCTCATGTGTTCCCTGTGCTCCCAGGCCTTGCTAAGATGCCTTGAAACTACCTCAAGATGATTCCCATGGGACACCCTTTCATTCCCAGAGTAAATGCATGTCTGGAATGTGAATATCATCCCCTGGCAGGTCTGAGAAAGCTCTGCCAGAGACCTCCAGGTATACAAAGAAGAGATAAAAGCAAGGGTAGGTGAAAAGTTGATAGAGAGATAGATAAAAGTTGAGGTCCTGATTCAGGCATATAGGTTTATGAGTATTCCCTGAGTGTTCCCAGGCTGTGCCTGCTCTTCACTGTGGGAACTGCAGCTCATGTCTGGAGAACTGTCCACATCAGTGCAGCCTGTTCTATTTGCTTATAGGTGAGAATGTGCTGGCCTCAAAAGATAAGAACTTGTCAGTAGTATCTGTGTCCTTTCTCCCTTTCTGATGGGAAAACAACTTTCCTAGAAGTCTCATAAGCCTAACAGGAAAATGGGATAATGGCCTGGGAATCTGCCCTGATGTGGTCTCCCTCTGGGACACTAAGATGACCAGGAGACATGGACTAATTCTGGATCTCATGGCAGTACACGGTTTTCTTCCACATGGAGCAAGACATTGTCTACAACAAGCACTCTTTACTGCAGACAGAAAGTCAAGATCCAACCAAGCACAAAGCTTCTCAGGGCCCACAGGAGGTGAGGGTGGAACAGAGGTGTGGAGCCAGGGCTTTCTGGTACTCAGCTGTGTAAGATGCCCATGACTTCCACAGGCCCTTCTTTCTTCCCTCAAGACTTTCTCAAGGATGGTTCCCTATGAAGGACCCCAAGATCTAGACAGAGGCTGATGTCCTTGGCTGACTTGCCCATCCTGCATCCAGGTTTCTCTGAGGTGAAATCAAATGAGGAATTCTGCACAATTGACGTTATTTTCCACCATGTGTGTCCTGCACTAAATGTTCAAGCCCCAACATAGAGACACAATACAAAGGGAAAGGAGAGACAGTTCAGACCTGATACTTCTGTGTGCGTAGTAAGAAGACCCAACCCAGATTTCACAAAGAATTACTTACAGTACACGTGCAAGTACAGGGAGGTATTTGATACCATTTCTCGTTGTTTACTTATGGTTTGAAAAGTGTAATACCCTGTGTCCTCCTGTGTGACATTTTGGATCCACAGGGTCCCGTTGATATATAATGTCTCTCTGTCACTGTATGTCAGCCTCTTCCCCGCTGAAATATGGTACAGTGCAATTGCATGCCTCGAATATGTCATTCCTCTGAACCAGCCAAACATTAGAAGGTTCTCTGGCATATTGTCAACACGTAGAAGAACATTTTCTCCTTCAACCACTTGGGGTGGTAAGGATTCAATGGTGACTCTGGCAGTGGTGGGCAGGAGACAGCAGGTTAAGAGGGAGGCTAGAAGGGAACAGAGAAAAGCAACCAATAATGAGCAGGTGTCAGCATCCCTCAGCTTATGCCTATGTCTAGGGGAATGACCATAATGAAGATGAGCAACATAACCTCCATGACCTCAGAGCTTCAGATGGTATCATGTCCTCTCTGAGGAATCCTCTTCTCAGGTGTCCTCACATTACGTCATTCTTCACATAAAGAGTGTCTGGTGTCAGGAGAAGTGGCTCTCTGACCTCCTCCTCCATGCAGTCCTCATATTCTGAATAGTTTCTGTTCCATTAAACCAGTGACTTTTTCCTCTGTATACTCTGAATTCCCATCAACAAGTTAAGGCCTTTGTGAGTACAATGATTGGAACTATCTTTTTGGAAATGTCAGTTCGTGAAAAGATCTCAGAGAACAATGGGGTTGAAAAGGAGGGGGAGGGGGACAAAGGAAACAGGAAAGAATGAAAGAATGAATGAAGGAAAGAAAGAAGGAAGGAGAGAAGGAAGGAAGCAAGGAAGAAAAAGAGAAAGGAACAAGGAATGAAAGAAGGAAAGAAGGAAGGAAAAAAGTAAAGAACAAAAGGATATCTCCATAGATTTATCTACATAGTTCCCAAGTTTACAATAAATGGCAATCATTATATTTAAGGGTGGTTTAATAATTGTGTATTTGATGCACCAGTTTGGGAAGTCAAATGTCTCGGTGTGCACATTGTGGGTACATGACATGCACCTCTGTGTACAGAAAAGACCCTGCAGCACCCTGGACCTCCATCTACCCTGTGAGAGCTGAGGAATAAATTCAGACTGTTATGTCTCCACACACTGGGCCATCTTTGGAGAGTCACCCTGTCATGGTTAGGAACATCAGTCTTCTGACCATGGTGGCCACTGTGACTGATTTTGAACAGGGACAGCTGAGGCTTTTCTTTCCCTCCTCAGTTCCTGTCTGCTCAGAGTTTCCTGCTGTTGAGTCTCTGTCCCTCACTGCACCTTCTGCACCATGACTACAAACAGAAACCCAAGTCTTCTCTAGACAGCTTCAATTCAGAGGACTTTGGGCTTCTGAGTTTCCCTTCCCACACACAATCAGATAGTTGGAACACTTACCTGTGAGGAGAACCCTCTGCCAGGAGGTACACCCGTTGCTGAAAAGTTCAGATGACACCTCCATATCTCTTCTCACTATACTGGCCTTTCTCTGAGGAAAAGACCTTCAGCTCCTGCAAGGCACCTGGCCTCTCCTGTCCTTCTTCCTTCTGAGATGAGTGTTCTCTCAGGCAGGAGCACTTCCCAGAATCCTATTGGCTGTGTGTGGTGGGGTCTGTGTCCATAGAACTGCTCAGCCACTTCCACTCTCAGTGCTGCACCGCATCTTTCTCACATTTTCTCTCTTTATGATTCTCCTCCAACAAGACCTTGAGCAACAAGGCTGATAAGCATCGACATGCCCTCAGAGAACAACGACTCATCCAAGGGCTGACAACTGCTTACTCCTGGACATGAGTCTGTCAGCATCAAAGAGGGAGCCTCCATCTTTCCTACGTGTCCCTGTGACACACAAACCCAGCTGAGGTCCTAGTCTGTCTTGTGTTATCAGAGCTCTGGGAAGGTGAGCTTTTGCAGCAGGAAGGAGACACAGATGTCTGTGATGGTTGGAAGGGACCAGCTCTGTGATGACTGGAAATGAAGATAAGCCATTTATCATTAATGTCACCAGTCAAGTTCCTGACTTGAGACAGAGTACTGAGAGCAGCTGTGTGGGGAATTTCATGTTCTTTGTATTGGGGAAGAAGTGACCTGTGTGTCCTGGAAAGGACTGTGGGCTCCTCACCTATGGACAGTTTCCAGGCAACCTACTAGCATTATGGGTTGGTTGGACTGTGTGTTGGCTGAGACCAACTGCTTTCTAGTCTCCCTGTGTCACCTATGTCCTTTGTCTGGTTAATTTCTGCAGCAAGGGTTCTGTATTCCCCTTGGGAGATGCCAGGAGGGAGAGAAATTTCAGGATAACCAGAGAGAGGGGTATCCATAAACACAAAAAACAGAGTATGTTCTAGAGAGAAAGAGAGAGATCCAGGTTAGTAGGGACAGGAATGGAAAGTAGTCTCCTAGGCAAGGTCATAGCTCAGGAAAACAATTGTCTGAGTGTTGAGTGACAGCTGCACACAAGAAAACACGACTTCCTGTCTAGTTCTTGGGTACTGGAGTCCTGGAATTCTTCAGAAATACTTCAGATACACAAGGATTAGTTCTAGAGTCAGAATTAACTGTACAATTTTTTTCAATCCTTGGACAATTGTTCCCTTAAGCAGGTGATGACCAAGATTAACATCAGCTCCACAATGCTTCACAGACACCTGAGAAGGCCCCTAGGGTGGAGACACTGGATACTTGGCTGGAGACAGATAACTTGTGTTTCACATATGTGGATCCTGTGGGGCTCATGTGGACAAGATATTCCCTCTGATTCAGTTTTCCAGTGACAGCACATGAGGGAATCAAATGATGCAGTGTCTACAAGGCAGCCTTAATCATGAAAAGGGCCTGACACTGGGGCCAGACAGTTGTCCAGATCAGCAGCATCTGACCATTTGTCTGAGGGGAGAATTCCTTAGACTTACTCTCTGGGACTCAAATCATCAAGTAGAACTATGTACTCTGTCTCTCTCCTGGGAGCCCTGACCTTCCTGTGAGGTCTCATAAGCCATCCAAACAGTTATCTGATGGCCTGTGCACCTGTGCAGCTGTGTGCTCCATTCTGAGTCACAAAAGAAGATGCCCAGTGACCCAGCAGCATTAAGGGTTGGCTATGCTGTGTGTTACCTGATCACAGTTCTTGCTGGTCTTCCTGGGTCAGCAGTGCTCTTTGTCTGGGTGATTCCCCATCAGCAATCCTGTCTTATACTATGTGAGATTACAGGAGGGAGGAGACTTTCAGATTTCCCCAGAGATAGGGGTATTCTCAGACACAAGAAACAGAGCTGGGTCTAGGAAGAGAGATCCAGGTTAAAAAGAGCAGGAATGGAAAGCAGTCTCCTAGGCAAGGTCATAGCTCAGGGAAACAACCGTCTTGAGGGTTGAGTGTGCAACCTTGTATCACCCCTGGTCTTCTCTGGGAGAAATGGTGTCTCATGTCTAGGACTACAACAGGTCAAGACATCAAATATGACCTTCCCTGATCCTGCCAGCATAGGTAGGATACAGTGCCCATCATCCTGCTCACTGTGTTATACAAACCTCCTGTTTCCATCTAGTATGAGGTGGGTCTAGGCAGACTTTCAGATTCTCCCTGGGAAGTCCTGGAGTAAAGTTGGATGAAATGTGCATGAAGAAGATGGGTCCCTTGGGTGGAGCCTTTTGCTCACAAAATGTCAGTAGAAAGATGTTGTGGTACATTTCAGACTCAAAAGAAAGGACAGTAATGGAAAGGGGGTGTACATGTACTCACTGGCCCATGTCTGGTGTCTCAATCCTTCCTTCTCTTGGCCCACTGGATACTGAGGGGTCTTCTACTGCGGACAGGGAACAGAGCAGTGGTTCAAATGGAAGTGCCAACTGCTCTTCCCTGAACAATACTCTAGGTATCTCTCTTCTACTGTGATAAAAGCACTGTGAACAGAAGCAGTTCAGTAGAGCAGAGCATGAATTTCCTGTCCAGGTCTGGGTCATAGTGTAGCCCTGCAGGAAGTCAGGCAGAAAACATGCTGCTTGCTGGCTCATTCTCTGGCTCATGCTTAGCTAGCTCTCTTATTCAACCAAGGACCATCTGCCTAGGGATAGTGCTGCCCACAGTGCCCTGGCACTCCTTATCAGTTTAAACAATTCCTCATAGACATGTCCACAGTCAGCACTGATAAAGAAGTTATTCAGTGTATACTTTTCAACCAAGTGACTTCGGGCTGTGTCAAAGTTTCAGATAATACTAACAAGGATACTGTATCAAATGATCAAGTCCTCTTTTTCTGAAGGGAGACACCACAGGAAGTTCCCCATTCTAAAAATAAGTGTCCCCCTCTCTCCCTTCAGACATCATATGTGCTGGTGTCCAGTGCCCCACACAGCTGAACACTCAGAGTCAGGACACCAGTCAAGGTTATCCACATTTGGTTTACTTTTCAAAGGTCACTTAATCTGAGTTCAGAGATGCTCTGGTGAACACCAGTGACATTCTGAATAGTAAGTAAATGGGCATCTTAAAAACATAAATATCATCTTGAAAATGGATAGGACTCCCAGGCACTTTAAGCCCCTGCCTCTTCTGTCTCCACTGGACCCAAAGCAGAAGCCAATCACCAGCTGAAACAATAAAGGAACTCAGGGCAGTTAGGGTAAAGGGACATGAGCATGGTTACAAGTTCTGAGAGATCCTTCAGGGTCATGAGGATCACAAAAGGAAATGGAAGTGATGGGAAGAAATGAGTGGCGCAAGAAAGAAAAACTGACATGATCTTAAGTTCACCTTCCCCCTTGGAAAGTTCCTCTTTCCTGAAAGAAACATTCTCTTTTTCTTTCTCTTTCTCTTTCTCTTTCTCTTTCTCTTTCTCTTTCTCTTTCTCTTTCTCTTTCTCTTTCTCTTTCTCCTTCTCCTTCTCCTTCTCCTTCTCCTTCTCCTTCTCCTTCTCCTTCTCCTTCTCCTTCTCTTTCTCTTTCTCTTTCTCTTTCTTTCTCTTTCTCTCTTTCTCTTTCTCTCTTTCTCTTTCTCTTTCTCTTTCTCCCTCTCCCTCTCCCTCTCCCTCCCCCTCCCCCTCCCCCTCTCCCTCTCTCCCACCCTCTCCACCTCCCTCTTCTTCTCCCTCTCCTTCTCCTTCTCCTTCTCCCTCTCCTTCTCCCTCTCCTTCTCCCTCTCCTTCTCCCTCTCCCTCACCCTCCATATCTCTCTCTCTCTCTCTCTCTCTCTCTCTCTCTCTCTCTCTCTCCCTCCCTCCCTCTCTTCCCATCTCTCTCTCCCGACACTAATTTTGGTTCATCCAGGAGTAATCAGAGAGGCAAGAAAAAATGGAAGAGGCAGAGCTAGACAGCATGAGATGATTGGGAACTGTTTGTTCCTGTGGGCTTGGGCTGGGAATTAGTATCTGGATCTATTCATTAAGCCAAGGCTTCATCCCAAAACTCAGTGCTGACATTTCAATAATCCACTTACCAAGACCTGTAAGTTTCTTTCCCTGTGGTCCTATTGAGGCTAATGGTCAAGTTCTAGACAAGGGAAATATAGGATCCATTAGTAGTAGTGCTGTTGCTGGGAATAAAGAGCTCTTGGGAGGGATACTGGGGCTTCCAGATGATAATCCAAGACTAAAGCGCAAGGGGATGGGAGGCTTCATGGCAGGAGAGGTTGAGGTTTGACCCTGGATGTTAATGAGTATCTGAGGAGAATATCAGCAGGACATCTGAGCCATTGGAGTAAACAGAATAAAGTCACATGTGATGTCAGCAGAGAGAAAGGGAAATCCTAGTCTATAGAAGAATATAGTATCCATGCTATAACCTTAAGCAGGTCCCAGCCAGAGCTAGGGTGCAGCTTTCTAAAAGAGTACTCATATAGCATGCACAAGCCCTAGCCTATCACCAGCATACACAGAGAAGATCAACACTAAATACGCATGTGTTCATTAACTTTGAGTTCAAGATATCCCCTGCACTCCATCACCATGACTCTCTCAAGGCAAGAGAAGTCCCTCCAACACGTTATAGCTCAGTTTTGGGCCTGACAGCATGTCCTTGAGCTTGGCCAGAATTCCCTGGTCTTTATGAGGTGCAGAGGGTCTATGTCATGAACCGAGGAGCAACCAAGTGTCCTGGCTCTATCTCTCTGTATTTAGACAGTTGTAGCAAGAATGGGATGGAAGTTATTAACATACATAATTAATACAATTAACACTGTATTCCTCAGAGTTAATGGTCAAGGTGAGTGAGTCACTGTAGATGACACTCACTGAGTTCCACACTGTACATTTCTATGGTCCTGTGTCAGGTGGGACATAAGTGGTAGTCCTGGTGCCCTCTGACAGCTTCAATCAGTCACCTGCTGAGAGGCTGTGACAATTTACCCTTCACAGGTAGGTTTATTCTGAGTCTCAGGTTCATACTTTAAGGCTACCATCCTCACCCTCCCTGGGGTTAGAATTGTCACTTCTGATGGTGTCATTGGAGAGAACTGCTGTGAGACATAAGACAGAATATGGCTTCTGTGGGTCCTCTGATGCTTACAAAGGCCTCATTCATCCCCTGTTGGTCTCTGTAACCTCCACCCCTAATGCATGTGCTTGGAGAATCAGGCAGAAGGACCTGAGTACTCCAACATGGTGGGCCTCCTATGCTATGTGGGAGAAACAGTCTTTGTCACATGGGAGCTGAGGTGCAGAGCTTGATGGTACAGACCTATCACCTGAATTCATAGCCCCAGTGACTCTCTTGGTCCTCAGTGACTCACTGCCTCCCTTGCTCCATGAAGCTGTGTCCCTCCAGCTACACTGACCTCCACCTCTGGAGTTGAACCAGCACCCTGTGGAGAACCGTGCCGCGAGCAATCGCCATTATAAGATGGTGCTGGCCTCCGCTGTGCCTAACTAGTAAACAAGCCTTGTAAGCAGGTGCGAGAGTGAACTCACGCCTAGTCACTGCCCGTCTCGGGGCGTAGTAATGGGGTGATGGGCGAGCAACAAATCAGGAGCTGACATGCCAGATCAGGTGCTGAAACGCCATGGCTGAGGGCTATATAAGCACCACCATTTTCTGGGGCCTGGGTCTTCCCTCATGAAGAAGCAATAAAGTTTGCTGCAGAAGATTCTGGTTGTCCCGATTGCTCGGGACAAGTGGCGCCGAGAGACCCGGGAACGTTATATCATTACACCCGCGCAAGGGAGATCCCCCGTTCATGGGGCGGAATCAGAACTGCAGGACACTAAAGCTCTGTAAGGTATGTTCAGTCTTGAAATTTCTCCAGAGTTATATGCCCTTTTGATTGTTTTCACTGTGCTAGTACTTTCCCTTTCGGTTTCGTTTTGCTTCCACTGCTGGAACTGCTGACTGCTTCTCAGTTGTGATCAGGCCTGTAGAGTGACCTCTCAGTATTGCTGACTGCTTCTCAGTCGCGGTCAGGCCTGGACAGCGACCAGTATGGGAATCTCCCACTCTGTAGTAACGGCCTTACAGTCGGTCTTAAAGCAGTGTGGCCTGAAAATCACCACTAATGCTATAGAAGGATTTGTCAGGGAGATAGACCATGTGGCACCATGGTATGCTTGCTCAGGGTCATTAACTGTTGCCTCTTGGGACAAACTGAAAGGAGATCTAGTTAGGGAACAGCAGAACGGCAAACTTAAAGCAGGGACCATGCCGTTGTGGAAACTGGTAAGGTCATGCTTAACAGACGAGGATTGTCAGCAAATGGTTGAAGCAGGGCAGAAAGTTTTGGACGAAATTCAAGACAGTCTATCAGAGATGGAGCGGGGAGAGAGATTAAGAGTTGAGAGGAAACAAGGTGCACTGAAGAATAAAGGCCTTTCCATGGGCCTTGAGCCCGAGGAAATGAAATATAAGGCAAAAAATGCCCTGAGAGAGTTTAGAAAAAGGGATGGAAAGGAAGAGAAGAAGAGAGATCGAGCTGGGGAGGCACATAAGGAAAGGAGCCTCTATCTTCCATTAGATGAGTTCAAGGCATTAGCTGTGAGTAGCGCAGAATCGGATCATACCCTATATTAATAAAAATATTAGGGCAATGGGGATTGCAGGTAGCCACACAAAAGGTTCAAGTTGCTCGAATGGGAGCCTTCCTAGGGTCACCCATTTATCCTGACAAAATTGTTCCTCAAAAATTAGAGATTCACAAAGATCAACTACATACCTTGAATGATTTCTAAAAATTGCTAGGAGATATTAATTGGCTAAGACCATTTTTGAAAATTCCATCAGCAGAATTAAAGCCCTTATTTCTTATACTAGAGGGAAATACCCACATCTCCTCCCACAGAGCACTTACCCCAGCTGCATGTCAAGCTTTACAAACAATAGAAAAGGCCTTACAAGATCCTCAATACAATGCATTGACGAGTCAAAGTCATTTGAATTGTGCATATTAAAAACTGCACAGTTACCAACAGCAGTCTTATGGCAAAATGGACCCTTGTTGTGGGTCCACCCTAATGCTTCCCCTGCAAAAATCATTGAGTGGTATCCTAATGCAGTTGTTCAACTTGCACTTTAGGGGATAAAAGCAGCCATTACTCATTTTGGGAAAGAACCTCATATGCTAATTGTGCCTTATACCTCTGCTCAAGTTCAAACCCTGGCAGCAACAACTAACGATTGGGCAGTCTTGGTTGCCTCCTATTCAGGAAAAATTGATAATCATTCTCCAAAACATCCAATTTTACAGTTTGCCTTAAGCCAAGCCATAGTATTTCCAGTAATAACAGCTAAACACCCATTTCCGGATGGGGTAGTAGTGTATACAGATGGATCCAAATCTGGCATAGGTGCATATGTAGTAAATGGCCAAGTAACATCTAAACAATATAATGAGGCATCACCCCAGGTTGTAGAGTGTTTGGGGTTCTAGAGGTCCTTGAAACTTTTCCAGGACCGCTCAATATTGTATCTGATTCCTTATATGTGGTTAATGCAGTTAATACGCTTGAAGTTGCTGGCTTAATTAGACCCTATAGCAAGCTTGCTCACATTTACAGCAAATTCAGTCAGCCCTGTTACATAGAAGACATCTTGTGTATATTAGTCATGTCAGGGCTCATTCTGGCCTTCCTGGCCCCATGTCTCATGGAAATGACTTGGCAGACAAAGCCACTAGAATCGTGGCTGCTGCTCTGTCCTCGCAGGCAGAGGCTGCAAGGGAGTTTCATAAATGCTTCAATGTGATGGCTGAAACATTAAGCTGCCGTTTCACTCTAACCAGGAAAGAAGCTTGTGACATTGTCACCCAATGTCAAAACTGTTATCAATTTCTGCCTACTCCTCATATAGGGGTAAACCCCCGAGGCATCAGGCCATTACAGGTCTGGCAAATGGATGTCACTCATCCAGTGGAAAAAAGACAGAATTTTCAACAAAGGGTGTTGGCACAACTGGCATTTATCATGTAGAAGAATGCGAATTGCTCCATTTCTATCTCCTTGTACTAAGGTCAAATCTAAGTGGATTAAGGAACTCAACATAAAACCAGAGACACTGAAACTTATAGAGGAGAAAGTACAGGAAAGCCTCGAAGATATGGGTACAGGGGAAAAATTCCTGAATAGGACAACAATGGCTTGTGCTGTAAGATTGAGAATCAATAAATGGGACCTCATAAAATTGCAAAGCTTCTGCAAGGCAAAAGACACCGTCAATAAGACAAAAAGACCACCAACAGATTGGGAAAGGATCTTTACCTATCCTAAATCAGACAGGGGACTAATATCCAATATATATAAAGAACTCAAGAAGGTGGACTCCAGAAAATCAAATAACCCCATTAAAAAAATGGGGCTCAGAGCTGAACAAAGAATTCTCACCTGAGGAATACCGAATGGCAGAGAAGCACCTGAAAAAATGTTCAACATCCTTAATCATCAGGGAAATGCAAATCAAAACAACCCTGAGATTCCACCTCACACCAGTCAGAAATATTCAGGTGACAGCAGATGCTGGCGAGGATGTAACGAAAGAGGAACACTCCTTCATTGTTGGTGGGATTGCAAGCTTATACAACCACTCTGGAAATCAATCTGGCAGTTTCTCAGAAAATTGGACATAGTACTACCAGAGAATCCAGCAATACCTCTCCTGGGCACATATCCAGAAGATGTCCCAACCGGTAAGAAGGACACATGCACCACTATGTTCATATTTGCCTTATTTTTAATAGCCAGAAGATATAAAGAACCCGGAAAGAACCCAGATGCCCCTCAACAGGGGAATAGATAAAGAAAATGTGGAACATTTACACAATGGAGTACTACTCAGCTATTAAAAAGAATGAATTTATAAAATTCCTAGGCAAATGGATAGACGTGGAGGGCATCATCCTGAGTGAGGTAAACCAATCATAGAGGAACTCACACAATATGTATTCACTGATAAGTGGATATTTGCCCAGAATATTAGGAAACACAAGATATAAGATATAATTTGCTAAACGCATGAAACTCAAGAAGAACGAAGACTAAAGTGTGGACACGTAGCCCCTTCTTAGAATTGGGAACAAAACACCCATCGAAGGAGTTACAGAGACAAAATTTGGAGCTTTGACGAAATGATGGACCATCGAGTGATTGCCATATCCAGGGATCCATCCCTTAATCAGATTCCAAATGCTGACACCATTGCATACACTAGCAAAATTTTGCTGAAAGGACCCAGATATAGATGTCTCTTGTGAGACTATGCCGGGGCCTAGCAAATACAGAAGTGGATGCTCACAGTCAGTTATTGGATGGATCACAGGGCCCACAATGGAGGAGCTAGAGAAAGTACCCAAGGAGCTAAGGGGAACTGCAACCCTATAGGTGGAACAACAATATGAACTAACCAGTACCCCGGAGCTCTTGTCTCTAGCTGCATATGTATCAAAAGATGTCCTAGTCTGCCATCACTGGAAAGAGAGGCCCATTGGACTTGCAAACTTTATATGCCCAATACAGGGGAACTCCAGGGCCAAAAAGGGGGAGTGGGTGGGTAGGGGAGTGGGGGGGGTATGGGGGACTTTTGGGATAGCATTGGAAATGTAAACGAGGAAAATACCTAATAAAAAATTTAAAAAAAAAAAGTAAAACCCTGTTCATCGTGTTCCAGGAGGAGCAACTGTTGGACAGCAGAGGACACATGATTGCCTGTCTAGTATATGGGCTCAGGAGTTTTGTAATCCTTCACAAATTCTACAAAAACAAGTGTCTTACTTCTGGAGTCTCATCTGACTGTCCATTGTTTCTTGGACAAGATGTTCCCTTAAGCAGCTGATGACCAAGATTAACATCAGTTTCTCCCTGATTCACAGACACCTGAGAAGGCCTCCAGGGTGGAAACCCTGGATACGTGCTTAGAGAACTTATGCTTCACATCTGTCACCTGTGTCCTATGCAAGAGAAATGTGGCCACTGAGTTCCCTGTGCCTCAGTTTCCCTGCAACACCACTCTTGGGTGACAAATGTTGCAGGATCTACAAGATAACCTTAAATATGAACAACAGCCTACACTGGGGCAGGACAGCTGTTCAGATGAGCAATGTCTGTTACCATATGCCTGAAGGAAAGGGTTCATTAGACTTACTCCCTCAGGACATGAATCATGAAGAGCACCTATTGTTTGTCCCTCTCATGGGGACAATAACCGTCCTGTAAAGTCTCCTAAGCCATCAGAACAGGTGGCTGATTGCCAAGGCAACTCTATAGCTGTGCTCTCCATGCTGAGATGCAGAAGGAGATGTGCAGTAACCTAGCCTACCTGTGGCTTTCATAGCAGTGCACTGTCTGGTTCCCTGAGCTAGGACATTCAGACAGATAATGAATCATTGTGCTCTGTTAACTCTTGCAGCTCAGATCCCAAGACTGCACACACTACCCAAGGGCACCTAAAGTCAGTATTCAGGGACATTCATACAAAGCCAGGACTTCCTCGTTGGACCTCTTCTACTATGAGTCCATTGATTCTGCAGCCAGAATCTCAGGCCCAAAGATCTTTCTGAGGATGTGTTTATGGTCAGAGTCAAAAAACTGGAGCTTATCATGACAGAGCTTCACGCAGACAAACATATGCACACTTACACACAGGACGTATACATACACAGAGAGACAAGTATATACACACACACACTCTCTCTCTCTCTCTCTCTCTCTCTCTCTCTCTCTCTCTCTCTCTCTCTCTCTCTCTCTCTCTCCACTTGAGATTCTCTCTTCCATCTCTTGTATTCTGTTGCTGATGCTCGTATCTATGGTTCCAGATTTCTTTCCTAGGGTTTCTATCTCCAGTGTTGCCTCATTTTGGGTTTTCTTTATTGTGTCTACTTCCCTTTTTAGGTCTAGTATGGTTTTGTTCATTTCCATCATCTGTTTGGATGTGTTTTCCTGTTTTTCTTTAAGGACTTCTACCTGTTTGATTGTGTTATCCTGTTTTTCTTTAAGAACTTGTAATTCTTTAGCCATGTTCTCCTGTAATTCTTTAAGTGAGTTATTAAAGTCCTTCTTGATGTCCTCTACCATCATCATGAGATATGCTTTTATATCCGTGTCTAGCTTTTCCGGTGTGTTGGGGTGCCCTGGACTGGGCGAAGTGGGGGTGCTGGGTTCTGATGATGGTGAGTGGTCTTGGTTTCTGTTAGTAAGATTATTACATTTACCTTTCGCCATCTGGTAATCTCTGGGGTTAGTTGTTATCTTTGTCACTGTTTAAAGATTGGAGCAGACTCTGTGTTCCACTCACCCGAAGTCTCAAAATCCGGTGGCGGGTGTCGTGGGTAGCTGGCGGGTGTCAGCCGACCCTGCGCACTAGCTATCCCGGTGCTGGTCAGACCGGATGAGGCTTGTGGCTCTACTCAGGCCAGTTTTCTGCCTCCCCAACCAAAGCATTCTCAGTTCCCGCGTGATTGGACTGGAGCAGAAGCTGTGTTCCACTCAACAGAAGTCTCAAGATCCTGTGGCAGGTGGGTAGCTGGCGGGTGTCAGCTGACCCTGTGCTCTAGCTACCCCAGTGCTGTTCAGGCCGGAAGAGGCCTGTGGCCCTATTCAAGCCGGTTTTCTGCTTCCCTAACTAATGCAGTCTCAGGTCCCGCACGCAATTGGATTGGAGCAGAAGCTGTGTTCCACTCACCAGAAGACTTAAGATCCTGTGGCGGGTGTTATGGGTAGTTGGCGAGTGTCAGCTGACCCTGCGCCCTAGCTACCCCGGTGCTGTTCTGACCGGAAGAGGCTTGTGGCCCTACTCAGGCCGGATTTCTGCCTCCCCAACCAAAGCAGTCTCAGGTCCCGAGTGATTGGACTGGAGCAGAAGCTGTGTTCCACTCACCTGAAGTCTCAAAATCCTGTGGCGGGTGTCGTGGGTAGCTGGCGGGTGTCAGCCGACCCTGCGCTCTAGCTACCCCGGTGCTGGTCAGGCCAGAAGAGGCCTGTGGCCCTACTCAGGCCGGTTTTCTGCTTCCCTAACTAATGCAGTTTCAGGTCCCGCATGCAATTGGATTGGAGCAGAAGCTGTGTTCCACTCACCAGAAGTCTTAAGATCCTGTGGCGGGTATTGTGGGTAGCTGGCGAGTGTCAGCCGACCCTGCACCCTAGCTACCCCGGTGCTGTTCTCTGTTTACACTTTAAAATTGTGGTTGTACTCTGGTGCTACAAGAGAAACTTAAAAATTACAGCTAAACTGCCAGTGTTCCATTGGCTGCAGTTGGCAATTCAATCACAGGCTAAGGATTTTTAATTCATATTTGTAATTAAGATGGCTGCTAGAGTAATAAAAGTTAAAAACTGCTACAACCACTCCAGTAGTGACTCACTTAGCAGGCCTAAAAGCCTGGAAGCAGTCATGAGGCAGAGTTTCACGGAAACTTAGTCTCTTGGAACCTTGGCATTCCCATAGCTAGATGCCCCAGATTTGTCCCTGCAATATTGTGGAGGGTCTTGAATGCTTTCTTACTGGATAACAGTTAGAAATCTCAGGGCAAGCTTAGAAAAGTATACTTAGAATCTTCATTACAGCCAGGTAGAGCAGACTACATTGCATATTAGAAGAAAGTTGGTGAATTCTTCTGACAAGTGGAGATTCCCTACAGACACTTAAAAGAACAGCCAATTTACTCTCATATGCAAGTATTTCCCAAGGCCTAGGAAAAAAGGGGGTTGTGGTATTGCATTATTCATAATAAGGTCTGCAAGAGCAGAACCCCCTGGTGTTAGTTTTCACAAGGCTCAAAGGAGTAGCATAAATTGTGACTAGGGTGTGAAATCCTTACCTGTCATTAGCTGACTCTAGGCAGGGCTGTTTTATCTTGACTATAAACATTGCCTGGTTCCTGCCAGTCCTTTTAAGGCATTCCTCTGTTTCATGTCAGATACTTCAATGAACCTTGCTTGCTGTGACACCCTACTCCTTTATTTTCTGTATTATATAAGACTGGTGTTCGCTTTGTGAAAAATTACATCCAGATACAGCACTCCCTCGTGTCTGTGTCTGTTTATCATTAATTTCTGGCTGACATCTTGCCTGCCTGTAATGGGAACCCCAAAATTTCCCACAGATTGAGAGAGGCCAACTGGGGCCGGTCCATGGGGAAAAAAAAAAAAAAACCTGTGGCCAGTATGGGCCTGCTTCCCCTTTTTACACAAGCTTTATGGAATATAGTGGTAGAAGCTAATTTAACTCCCACCCCCAAGATTGGAAAGGAGATTCCAGTAGGAATCTATCTGGTATCAAACAAGCTCCTGATGAACTGTTTCAGGAATTTATGGATAGTCTGCTAAAAGCAGCTAGTAGAATTTTTGGAGACCCTTAAGCAGGAGTTCCTTTTAAAGCTTTTGTTTGTCTGTTTGTTTGTTTGTTTGTTTGTTGTTGTGACCCTCGCTTTTCCTCTGGGGGCTTGGGAATTACTCTTAGACCAAAACAGCATTATTAGAGCTCTATCAAGGTGTTGTGCAAAACAAATTTCAAACTTAAGATTTAAGAAAGGTTAGTGAGGCTATGAAACTTGTAGAGGCATTAGAATCTGGCCTGCCTACTCCACATAGAATTATTATGGATTGGAGGATTGTTCTTTATTCCTTTGCATCCTGATGATTTTAAAGGGTTTGCTTTTAATCATTTTGTAGGTTTAAAGAGCCCATGAATTGATATCATTGGGAAGGTTTGCTTCAAGGAATGGCTAATAGTCCTACATTATGTAAAAAATTGCCATTGCTTCAATACAAGAAGTTAGGACATGGGAATTTTCAGTGTATATTATTCATATATAGATGGTATTTTATTAGCTGATCCCTATAAAAGCGTTTTACTACAAGACTTTGCTCTTATAAAAAGGGCTTTAAAATTCTAGAGTAGTTGTTGCTCTAAGATTCAAAGGCAATATCTTTTCCAGTATTTGGTGCCTCAGTTATATGCTAGACAAATTGTAGCACAGAATATTCAAGAAAGAAAGGATGTTTTACTTCAAAATTTTTTTCAAAAGCTTTTAGGAGATGTTAATTAGCTAAGACCTCACCTTGGCAAAGAATTCATCTTTCTTCGTCTCCAAAGAAAGTTTTAAAACCTTATTATGAAGCTGTTGCTGTGTTAATCCAGAATTGTGGGATATAATCATGGAAATATTATGGGAAAGAACTTGATGAAATATTTATTCCTTATTCCAAACAGCAATTAAATTGGTTATTGCAAAATATGGGTATTTTACATATTGCATGTGCAAATTTTTTAGGTAAAATTGATAATCATTATCCAAAAGACAAGATGTTAAATTTGCCTCTATGCATGCTTTTGTATTCCCTGCAAATTTACGCATAGAAGTATACTTACTTTGTTTACAGATGGCTCATCTTATTGGAAAGGTAGCATATGTGATTGGATCACATGTCCATTCTCTTGAGTTTTCCCCTGCTTCAGCACAAATAATTGAATTATGTGCTGTACACATTATTTTTGAAATGCTGAAAAATCAAGCTTTTAATTTGTATACTGATAGCCAATATATAGCTTAGGGTTTGCAATTGCTTGAAACTGTTTCTTTTCTAGAAACTGCTAATTCTCAAAATTTTGCAATTATTTATGCAAACACAAGTCAATTTAAGAGAATGTATAGTTCCTTATTTTGTAGATCATTTAAGAGCTCACAATGGATTGCCAGCACCCCTTAGTGAGGGAAATGCCACAGCAGATTTGTATGCCAGGAAGTTTATAGGCCTTACACAGGAACAATTAGCCAAACAATCTCATTCTTTACATCATCAAAATAGTAATAGCTCATCACATAACAATCAAAACACTAAATGCACAGAACAAAGAAGAATATTAAAAGGTTTTTAAGAGAAAAAGGTCAAGAAACATATAAAGCAGACCTATCAGATGTTTTGCCTGAGTGGACAGTTAAGAATATAACTATAGAGACTGCATTAGTTAGGGAAGCAGAAACCGGCCTGAGTAGGGCCACAGGCCTCATCCGGCCGGATCAGCGCCAGGGTAGCTGGAGCGCAGGGTTGCCTGACACCCGCCAGCTACCCACGACCCCCGCCGCAGGATTTTGGGACTGCTGGTGAGTGGAACACAGCTTCTGCTCCAGTCCAATCACGCGGGACCTGAGACTGCTCTGGTTGGGGAGGCAGAAATCCGGCCTACATAGGGCCACAAGCCTCTTCTGGTCAGAAAAGCACCGGGGCAGCTGGGGCGCAGGGTCGGCTGACACTCGCCAGCTACCCACAACACCCGCCACAGGATCTTAAGACTTCTGGTGAGTGGAGCACAGCTTCTGCTCCAATCCAATTGCGCGCGGGACCTGAGACTGCATTAGTTAGGGAAGCAGAAACCGGCCTGAGTAGGGCCACAGGCCTCATCCGGCCGGATCAGCGCCGGGGTAGCTGGAGCGCAGGGTTGCCTGACAACCTCCAGCTACCCACGACCCCCGCGGCAGGATTTAGAGACTGCTGGTGAGTGGAACACAGCTTCTGCTCCAATCTTTAAACAGTGACAACGATAACAACTAACCCCAGAGATTACCAGATGGCGAAAGGTAAACGTAATAATCTTACTAACAGAAACAAAGACCACTCACCATCATCAGAACCCAGCACCCCCACTTCGCCCAGTCCAGGGCACCCCAACACACCGGAAAAGCTAGACACGGATCTAAAAGCATATCTCCTGATGATGGTAGAGGACTTCAAGAAGGACTTTAATAACACACTTAAAGAAATACAGGAGAACACTGCTAAACAGGCAGAAGACACTAAAGAGGAAGCACAAAAATCCCTTAAAGAATTGCAGGAGAACACTGCTAAAGAGTTACAAATCCTTAAAGAAAAACAGGATAACATAATCAAACAGGTAGAAGTCCTTACAGAAAAACAGGAAAACACATCCAAACAGATGATGGAAATGAACAAAACCATACTAGACCTAAAAAGGGAAGTAGACACTGTGGCCTCCCTTCCCCCCAGCCTGGAACCTGCCTGCTCAAGGGTGGAGCTACCGGCTCATTCGTCCTGCCACGCTTACCCACTGCTGGAACCTGCCTTTGCTGCCTGGAGGCACACACGTGTTTGTCCTGCTACTGGACCCTGAGTTACTTGGCGGGAAATTGGGTTCCCTCCCCCTTCTTTTATAAACTGAGTGTCTGGAATTAATAAAATTGAGCCTTGATCAGAACTTGTTGTCCTGGCTCCATTCTTTTCTTCCGCCCCGTCTAGATTCCTCTCTTTTCAGCCTGAACTGCCTTTCTCAGTGAACCATTCGTGTTGTGGACTGCGGGCGGGCCGCAACAGTTGGCGCCTGAACAGGGACATGAAGAATGGCAGAGGGATGCTAAGAGAAACGACTGCTGTGTGGAGCTCCACAAGAAAGGAAAGGATCTTCGTATCGGAGGAGCATCGGAGCAACGGACAGGTACACATGCTAGCGCTAGCCCAAAAAAAATTCAGTTTTGTAAAGTGTTGCTGAGGATGCGGTAGGATACGAATCAAGTTTGAACCAGTGCTGACCCAACACTGTTTCTGCTTGGGGTCAGTAGTTCGTTAATCGGAACTAGATACGGAGACAGGCGGTGTGCCGCAGCTTTTTAGAAAGCTGCTTAGGTGGAAAAAGGAAGGGTTCAAAGTCAGAAATCTTTTAGATAAGATACATTAGCTGTTGTTCATGGTTCAAAGAAGAAGAAACGATAGATTGTGGAACCTGGGAAAAAGTTGGTGAGGTCCTGAAGCGAGTTAGAGTTTGAGATTAAGCTTCAGAGGCTGACTCTCTTTAGATATTTCTAGTTTAGATAATGATTAATGTGGTTCCTATCCTAAATAGTAAAATTTAAGATAAGATATAAAGCAATGCCTCTTTATTAAAGCGTTAAAGCTTGCTTTAATAGGTATTCATAGTTATTAATTGATATCCAAACTTCGTAATATGATAGTAATGCTTCTAATATTGATTTTAACAGTGATAAATTGTTTTAAACATAGGTTTTGCTTTCCCAAAGTTGTAGATATTATCCTAACCTTACACAAAAACTTAAAAATTATGGTTAAAACTGCCATTGTTCCATTGACTGCAGCTTGCAGTTTGATTGCAAATTTAAGATTAATGCTCAAATTAAAAAGTATTTTACCTTTGAGTCAATACAGGGCTCTGGGCAGTCCCAGAGCGGCTTGTGGCCCTTTCTTTTGTTTTGCAAACAATGCCTAAAAAAGTTTTTCCCTGTGTTCAAGAAAATTTCTTTTTAACAGTGTTACAGATCTATTCAGATGTTTAAAATAATGCTTAAATTCAAAGATTTTTGCTTCTAGTAAACTGGTAATCACTAGAAAATTTTGCCTCTACGTATGGCTAATATAGCTTTACATTATGTAAGAAAAATGTTTATTGTTTCTGCTTCTTTACAAGAAGCCAAAAGTTTTAATCTTTCAGTATATATTGTTTCCTAAGTGGAAAGTATTTTATTAACTAATGCTTCTCAAGGAAAGTTTACCTTAAATCCTTGCTTGTCATTTTTCCAGTTTAGACTAGCTTCTAGCCTTTTAACTTTATGGCAATAGTACATCAGAGACTGTATATTCAGACTTAGTAAAATTAGTCATTTAATAGAGTCATAATGATTTTTCACTCTTCTTCAGTGTGACCAGCCATTATAACTCAATCTTAGACTGGTCTAATATTCAGTTCAATTATTAGAGATTCCTATATTCTAAATTACCTAACAAAGTTAATTCAGAGCATTTCCCCCAAGGTCACCAAAGGCTCATTTTGCCTTCACCTTATTTGTCCTAAACTTTTTGCAAACTGACATTAAAGGTCAGTCTGCAGTGAAACGCCACTGACACCCAGTTACTTCTAATTCTTATGCATTGGTAAAATGAAAAGACGCCCTGACTAATAAATGGAAGGGTCCAGATCCAGTTCTAATCTGGGGAAGAGGCTCGGTTTGTGTTTTTTCACGAGATGAAGATGAAGCACGGTGGCTACCAGAGAGATTAATTCGTCAGGTAAACACAGATTCTGTCTCTTCTCGTAAGTATCATTCTAAAGACTAAAATTCCTCTTGTGCTGGGAGTAGAAGCTCTCAGAAAAACTGTTTTCCTCTGAGCCAATTCCCCTACAAGAGGCCTGAGATTAACTTTAGCTTTACAATTTGCATCTAAATAAAGTACCTTGACTTCTCCGAACAGAAAATTTACATTGCTACACTCTCAT
The DNA here is from genome assembly GCF_978045245.1 of Mus caroli. Classification (NCBI taxonomy): domain Eukaryota; kingdom Metazoa; phylum Chordata; class Mammalia; order Rodentia; family Muridae; genus Mus; species Mus caroli. Next base: position 125,440,060 of record NW_028227263.1, on the reverse strand, counting down.
TGCATCAATAAACCTGCTGCCACTGAGGCCCCTGTCTATGGTGAGAGAAGAGAACAACCTCCCACCCCAGGTGTGGGAAGCAGAGTCAGGAAAAGCCTGTGGAGTGCAATGACTACAGCTCTCATGGTGATCTCCTGGACATCAAGCCAAAAAACTGATGGGGCCTCTGCTCTGGTTCTGCTCTGGTGGCTTCTGCTCTTTTCTACAGAGCAGCAAGAACATGCAGGAGGACTGCAAGAGACCAGGTGAACATTCCTGCAGGCTGTAGCAGAAGGTGGCAGGAGTGGTGAGAGGCCTTTGCTTCTTTTTATAAATTGTACAGGTAGAAAGGTAGTCACACAACCACCATTTTACCACACTGGTGAATGGAGGGCCCTAAGGAGTTACCATACCATACCCTAACCTGCCCTGCTGTTGGGAGGCACCGCCCCCTGGTGGAAGTTCAGTGCTACTTCCGATGTGTTCTTATATTTATTATGAAATACAGGGGCAAAGAAGCAGGCTAGACACCCATAACAAAGTACGAGTTGTGGCAAACTACACATGCCCCTGTCTCTTCACCAAATACATAGAAAACAAACAGACAAACAAGACAGAGGAAAAACTGAGAGTCCAAGAGATGATCAAGAGTCATTTTACCAGATAATGATAACTATTCCAGTTTTATATTGATTCAAACACAGAAATTTCTCCTTAAAAGATATCCATGAAGCATCTGGGGAAGATAGTGTGTGTGTGTGTGTGTGTGTGTGTGTGTGTGTGTGTGTGTGTGTGTGTGTGTTTGTGTACGTACACATATATATATATATATATACATATATGTGTATGTGTGTGTATATATATATGTATATATATATAAACATTTAAAAGATTTTGAAGATATCTTATTCTCTATGTCTCTTTAAATACTTACTAATAATCAAAAGGATTCTTAGTGTCCCAATACAGGATTTCTGCCCTGTCTTCTAAATTAAACTACTATTCTTCTGCCTTCACCGTGCCAGCCTAAAATGATGACAGCAAAACTTGTTAAATGTTAATATGCCTCCACAATAAAAGAAGAATGAGTTATCCCAACCAGTTTTGTTTTTAAAATAAAATATGAATTAAAATTAGAAATTATATTACTATAATGGTTTTAAAAAATAAAAATGTTACAAAAATAAAGATATATAGTATAAAAATAATAAAATGTTATAAAAATATTAAAAATTATTTTAGTAAAGATTTATGCATAAAGATTAAATGGATATATGGTTACAGAATAAAATACTGAAATATTTTTATAAGTTATGAGTAAGTAGTTTAATGTATATAAAGAATAAAACTTAAAAATAATACTTATGATATTATAGTTTTTAAGTTCTATGATTAACAATTATTTTAAATATGGCTATAATGTATGTCAAATCAAAGTTCATTTTCAAATATCTGGCAGAAATCCCAGTAGAGAGATAAGGACACCAACCCACCCATAAAACTTTTGACCCAAAATATGTCCTATCTAAAAGAAATATAGGTGCAAAGATGGAGCAAAGACTGAAGGAATAGTCAACCAATAACTGGACCAACTGGAGACCTTTCCCATGGGCAAGCACCAATTCCTGACATTATTAATGATACCCTGTAATGCTTGCAGACAGGAGCCTAGCATAACTATCCTTTGAGAGGCTCCACCCAGCAGCTGACCAAAACAGATGCAGACACCCACAGCCAAACATTGTATAGAGGTCTGGGACTCTCATAGAAGAGTTGGGGAAAGAATTGAAGGCACTGAAGGGGATAGGAACTCCACAGGAATATCAATAGAGTAAAAAACCTAAACCCTTGGGCTTTTATAGACAGAACGACCAACCAAAAAGCATACATGGGCTGGACCTAGGTCTCCAGCACATATGTAGCATACATGCAGCTCAGTCTCTGTGGCTACCTTGTTTGGCCTCAATGAGAGAGGATGTGTCTAAACCTGCAGATACTTGATGTGCCAGGGTAGGAGGATACCTAGTGGGGATCCCACACTCTAAGGGGTAAAGGGGAGGACAGGGGAGAGGGACTCTGTGGGACAGGGCATTCTGAGGCAGGACAGGTTTGGGGATGTAAAAAAAGATCTGGCTTTTAAAACATTGGATAGCAGTTACAGGTACGAGAATGAGATAACTGATTTTCTCCAGTGGTTCTCCATCTGTGGGTCACAACCCCCAGGTATCCTGCTTATTAGATATTTACATTATTTTTCATTACAGTATCAAAATTACCATTATGACATAGCAACAGTTTGTTGTGGAGTCACCACAACTTGATAAACTGTACTAAATGGTAGAAGCATTACAGAGTTTGAGAACCACTGTTGTAGATATTTCCTATGTGGGGACTGCACTGCTCTTTTTAACTGTCCTGGGATATCACCCATCATTCCTGTTTGTCATTGGTAGGTCAGTACAGATGTGACCTGCTAGGCCTATGACTTTGGGGTATAGTAAGGGTTGAAGAAACATTATCAATTCATTCATCACTTGAGTTTTCCAGTCTCTAATCATGCACAAGTCACCTCATTTGATGGGTATTTTTCAGTATGCAGTCAGAATCTGGTGCCTGGTTTCAGAGTGGGATTCTTACTTCAGTGGCTTATCCGGGGTTCTAAAGAAAACTCTGTACCTCTGAATGAAAAAAAATATCCGAGGAACTGGTCAACTGGTCAACCTGTCCTGAAACTATCTACCAGGTCTGAATAAAAATGACTTTCTAGGACCCCCTCATTTTCCACATCTTGGTACAGTGTTGTCTTTGTTAGGGTTTTAATGCTGTGAACAGATGCCATGACCAAGGCAAGACTTATAAAAAAAACAACATTTAATTGGGGCTGGCTTACAGGTTCAGAGGTTCAGTCCATTATCATCAAGGTGGGAGCATGGCAGTATCCAGGCAGGCATGGCACAGGCAGAGCTGAGAGTTCTATGTCTTAGACCAAAAGCTGCTAGTGAAAGACTGATTTCCAGGCAACTGGGGTGAGAGTCTTGAGCCCACACCCACAATGACACACCTATTCCAACCAAGTCACACCTATTCCATCAAGACCACACCTCCAGATGGTGCCACTCCCTGGTTCAAGAACATACAAATCATCACAAGTGTCTTCGAGACCACACCCTGTTATAGTGTCTCCTGAGGGAAAGATTCAACCAGACTTTTGGCTATTAGTCCCAGGTAATGTGAGCATTTTTGGGACATTTGGAGAAAATGAGCAACTATGATACAGATCTTGTTTTACATTTGGCCTCACTACCTATGTTAACTCTTCATGTATGTTACTAACTGGGAGTCCATCTACTGAAGAGAATAGGGGACACTTCAAAATGACTTGCATCAATTTGTATCTCCTCTAATTGTGTAAACTCTACCCCTCTGCTAGTAACAGCCTCTCTTACTTCCACAGCCTTCCTTGGCTGAAGCCATGTTGTCTCTCCTGGGAAATGTGCATGAATGTTCTGTGAATGACCTCCTTGAGGCAAGGCCCCTTGGAGTTTTTCTTCATTAGGCAAGGACCAGTGAAAAAGATAACCAGGACAACTTCATCAATCCTTTGGAGATGAAGCTATGATTTCTATTTTTTCAAAAAGTTAAGTAAAGACATGACTGACTAAGACCTTTCTTTTTTTCTTTTTTTTTTAAATTGGGCATTTTATTTATTTACATTCCAAATGTTGTCCCCCTTCCTGGTCTCCCCTCTGCAGACCGCCTATCCCATTCCCCCTGCCTCTATGAGGGTGCTTCCCTCCTTACCACCCACTCCCACCGCACCACCCTAGCATCCCCCTCCTTTGGGGCATCAAACCTCCACAGGACCAAGGGCCTCTCCCTGCTTTGGTGCCAGATAAGGCCATCCTCTGCTACATATGCAGCTGGAGCCATGGATCCCTCCATGTGTACTCTTTGGTTGGTGTTTTTGACTAAGACATTCAAAGAGGATTCCTTACTAGATGGTCTGAAAATTGATAGAAATATATGAGGACAAAGAAAGGGGCTTGGAAACATAAGCTCCTTCTTCTGAGGATCTAAACACGCCAATACATTGAAGAGAGTGAAAGCTCAAAACTCAGAGAAGATAAAGCCCAAAGGTCAACAATAAAAAGTTCATTCTCGGGCAAGTTAGTTCATTCTTAGGATAAATTAGTAAGTAAAACTTGCTATGCTCTTCAAAGAAATATAATTTGGATAGACTCATCTTTGCCTTAGGAAAGGGCTTATATAGAAGAAACAAAAAGTATGAGTTGATGGGAAAGTGTTAATTGTTAGTTTCTGCTGTTTATAGGAAAATTATATAGGGCAGGACCATACTGTCAAACTAAGACAGACTATGGCATAAAGACAACTTACAATATGTTGTGAGCATACTGAATTAGGAGATGATAAAACACAGAGATTATAATCCTATTAAATGTTTGGATTCCTATTGGCTTTTACTTGAAACTGCATGTCTGCTGTCAGCCTGTGCACAAACTAGATGTAGCTAGCTAGACATAATCATTTTGGCTTGCAATACAACAGTTAAGTCATTATGGCTTGCACTATTCAGCTGTGCTTAGCTATGACATAATCATTTGAGTTGTAATACTATACTGTTTAGATGTGGGAAAAGGTTAATCACTGACCACAAGGAAATAAGGGGAACTTAAAATGAGTTTTAATGAACACTTTTTGAGATACTTGGATAATGATTAAGGAAAATCTAAAACTGTATGTGTTTTAATGCTCTGAAATTCTATATAAATAGAGATGGTTTAACCTATTCAGGACCACTTGCTCGAAGGACATCAAGTGGTCAGAGTCCTTTCTTTAGCTGATTCCACATCTCCATTCTGGGTTACTGAACTCATCAGGCAAGGACTCCAGCACTTCCTGTGTTCATTATGGCTCCTGTGCTCCCTGATGATATTCTGTATGATTTCAAACAACAGATTCGCAAGGAACTACACCGGGCTCTTTCTAGAAAAAGGAAGGATTTTAGGTCTTGTTTTAACTAGTATTTTTGTAGTAACACTGCTATTAGCATCTATAGCTGTTTCCATAGTGACCCTTACCCAACAAATGCAAACTGCCCATTTTGTTAACTGGTATATGCCATGCAGGAAGAGTGGGCAAGTGAGTTCCCTGGATATGGCCCACCATCTTGCTCTTCTGTGATGGGTGTGCTCTGGTGAGGCATTTGAGGATTGCTTCTTGATACTGGTGTGCTTTCTCATGTTTGTCATTGCCATGCTCCTCGTTTATGTGGCTTGGTGTGAGTGGACACCAGGGGACTCTCACTGCCTGTAGACTAGTGTGATTACATCCTTGTTGCTAGCTACTCTATTAGGAAATTTTCCTGCAGATCAACATGAAGATGAGCTTTCATGAATTGATGTTTAGTTGGTTGTTTTGCCAGAAAGATATAATAAAGTTACAATCAAGAATAAAATGTGACCCTCCTCATAGAATGGTGAGTAATGGCTGCATAATAAAGATTACAATGAGCTTTCATGCATTGTACTAAGAAGAGAAATAGAATTAAGACAGATTTGTGATGAAGGGAAAACATTCTTTCTAGGTCAGGTCCAAGGATGAAGCCACAGGTGTGCACTATGATAAGCAAGGCCATGTGAAACTGTTGCTTTGAACTTATAATGAGCTTATAGATTGAAATGCTGCTTTGAACTTACTATCCTTTTGAACAACTGTCTCCTTTTGTGTAACAGTTTCTCTGTGAGATAATTTTACAAAGAAATTTTATCTAAGAATGTATAAAAAGGCTGAGAGAATAAATAAAGTGTGGCTGTTGAGGCTCTACTCCATCCACCAAGTGTGTGTGTGTGTGTGTGTGTGTGTGTGTGTGTGTGTGTGTGTGTATGTCTGTCTGAATGTATGTATGTATGTATGTATGTATGTATGTATGTATGTATGCATGTATGTATTATTACAATGTGTATATATATATATATGTCTGTCTATATGTATGTGCCTTCACCAATGCCGTAGGTAGTCCTTGAGCTGACCCTGGGCTTGGAATTCAGTAAGAATGTTGCCTATTCAGTGACATTCAGAATTGCTTCTAGTATTGTAATAGAGATAGTAAAAGAAATCAGGCTTTACTATCTACTACATAGAGTTAGAAATTTCAGGTCAAGCTTAGAAACGTAAGTTTAGAATTCTTATTATAGTTATGTATGACAGACTACATTACTTATTAGTAGAAAAGTTCCCCCACACTATCACTTAGAATAAAAGCCAAGTCGATCCCATATACAGGAATTTACAATAGTTTAGGAAGTAGATCCAGCTGTGGTTTTAGAGTATTGCATTATTCATGAGATGGTTAGCTAGAGCAGAACTCCCTAATTAGAATCATGACTTGGGTGTGAAAGCCCTTGCCCTAGGAGTGTAAAGACTTCACACCTGGCTTCTAAAGACTATAGCTGACCTTAAATAGAGCTGACTTTGTCTCAGTTGTTTTATTGCCCAGTTACGGCCAGTATTTGTGTTTACATTCCTCTGTTTTGTGTAAGAGTCATTAAGCATTGGTAACCTCATTTGTACCTTGCCAATCTGTCACCTAACTTCCCTATTGTCTTCTGTATAAAAAGTTTGATGCTCAATTTGAAAAATTACATTCAGATCCACACTCCCTCATGTCGAGTCTGTCTGTCAATTCCCCCCGACGCCTTGTCCACCTGTGATCAGAGACCCGTACCATGCAGACAGGGACCAAAGAGGGTCTGCGGCAGAGGAGCTGAGAGTTCTACATCTTCTTTTTTTTTTTTTTTTTTTTTTTTTTTTTTTTTTTTTTTTTTTTTTTTTTTGGTTTTTCGAGACAGGGTTTCTCTTTATAGCTCTGGCTGTCCTGGAGCTCACTCTGTAGACCAGGCTGGCCTCGAACTCAGAAATCCGCCTGCCTCTGCCTCCCGAGTGCTGGGATTAAAGGCGTGCGCCACCACGCCCGGCTGAGTTCTACATCTTCATCTGAAGGTCACTAAGAGAAGACTGGATTCCAGGCAGCTAGGATGAGGGTCTTAAAGCCCATGTCCACAGTGACACACTTCTTCCCACAAGGCCACACCTCCAAATAGTACCTCCCTCTGGGCCAAGCATATTCAAACCACCACAGGCTGGCTTACAGTCTCAGAGGTTTAACCCATCATCATCATGGTGGAGCATGGTAGCATGCAGGCAGACATGGTGCTGGAGAAGGAGTTGAGAATTCTACATCTTGACCCACAGGCAAGCAGGAGAGTGTCCCACGGAGTGTGGCTTGAGCATATATGACACCTCAAAGCCCACCTCTACAGTGAAACACTTTGACAAGGCTACACCTCCTAATAGTGCCACTCCTTATGGGCCTATAGGAGCTAGATACATTCATACTGCCACAAGTAATTATATAAAACTGTTATTTTAATGTTTATAAGAACTAATTTTCCCTTTTTGTTTGTTTTTTTGAAACAGGGTCTTACTATGTAGCTCTAGCTGTCATGAAACTCACTACAAACACTAGGCTGGCCTCACACAGAGGTATGCCTGCCTCTGCATCTTTCTCCCAGTGCTGGCATTAACAGTGTATGCCACCAAGCCTGACTAGAAGAATTAAGATTATTTTTCTTTTGAGATGATTTCACATCACAGTGGTGCACAGAGTACACCTAATGAACCCGCATAGACTCATCAGTGTTATTCAGAGTCCACAGAACAGTAATGTAACTCCCCTGAAAGTATATTTGAACTAGATCCAAAAATATTTCTCTCTCTCTAATCTGCTTCAAATCCCATCCTGAGTCCATTCTCATCTTATATACTATGGTATAATACATAATTGTTTTTTGTTTGAGTAACAGACAGCTGACTAGCATAAACTTCTTGGGCCTGAAAAATGGCCCAATAGGTAGAGTACTTGCTGGACAGGCCCAACCCCTAGGACCTATGGAAAGATGGAAGAAGACCATAGAGTTCACTTTTAAGACTTCTTTTTATTTTCATTTTGGTGTATTTGTGAGTGTAAGTTACTGTGGGGCAATAGGCTATGCACAGACAGTCTGGTCTCCAGTTGAGTTGAGGTTGTGAACCCTGGTGAAAATGACTGGTGGTAATTCCCATCTACATGGGATGGAAGTCATTCCCTCTTGTCTCCCGGACCCCTAACTCCTGTCGAAGTTACCTAGCCCACAGCCCCCACAAGAGAAGCATATGGCTGGTAGTCACATAGACAATGTCCCAAGCTTCTGACCTTCAGGCTAGACTCCTCCCAGTTACCTAGCAACAGCAAGATAAGAAGCCCACTATAAGAGGGGCTGTTTGGCCCTTCCTCACTCTCTTACTCTCTCTCCTTGCTCTCTTAAGTTTTTATTTTCCTTACTCTCTCCTCTTACTCTCTAAGACTTTCTCTCTCCAAGCCTTTACCTTTCTTACTCTTTCCATGGCCAGTCTCTGTCTCTCGGTCTCTCTCTCTTTCTCTCTCTCTCTCTCTCTCTCTCTCTCTCTCTCTCTCTCTCTCTCTCTCTCTCTCTCTCTGTGTCTCTCTCTCTGTCTCTCTCTGTCTCTCTCTGTCTCTCTCTCCTCTTCTCTTTCCCCTTGCCTTTCTATAATAAAGCTCTAAAATCATAGAGAGTCTCTGCTCATCAAGATCTGCTGCACTCTCTCTCGCCTGTGTTGGGAACCTCTCTTCCCTCATCACTCTCTCCCATAACCCCGGTGGCTTTAGCAAAGTAGCTCCAGGAATCCCAGGTAGGGCTGCCCCTTAGCCCCCTCCCCACAAGAGTGGGTCAGAGGCTTAGATGCCCACCCAGGGATGAGTGTAAGGTAGATAGCAGCCCTCCCACACCTGTCTGTCCAGAGAATAGGTGAGGCTCGGGCAGGGTGTGGGTCTTCCCCTTCCCTCTCTCCCCCAGGGCCCTCCCTTTTAGTTCCCAACAGGTGCTAGGAACCAAACTCTGGGCTTGTGCAGGAGCAGGAAGCTCATAACCACTGAGACTTCTCTCCATACCCTCCATAACTCTTTTCATTACCAACCATGGAGTAGCATCTGTTTGTATGGCTATAAGCTCATACTACATCCTAGATGATGCAGGAAACACAGTTAGCCTCTGTAGTGTTGTGTGCACCATGGACTAACTCAAATCTGTTTAGCACTCAGTGCAAAGGCTGATCACCTATCACTCAGCATGGAGCTGTGTGAGCACAGCAGAGACTCAGTGTATGAGACTGGGGATCTGTTGTTCCTGTGTCAATTTGCACACCATCCTTCTCGCCTCCTTTTCAATCTCCCTCTCCCTCTCTACCCCTTCTTTTTCTTTCATGTTATAACAAAACCTTCCACTTCTCACCACTTCCTCCTCCTCCTCCTCCTCCTCCTCCTCCTCTTCCTCTACACTAAACCCTCAGGCTGTTCCAGCCCACAAGTTTTCCACCCCTCAGTTATGTCCTGTTTACAACATGCATGATTCTTTTACTTCTAGCCCTGGCCATGGCCAGTCTGCTGGGTTTTCTCTCTGCTCTAGACTCTCCCAGATACCTCAAGCTGCTCTCTCCCTCTCCCTCTCCCTCTCCCTCTCCCTCTCCCTCTCCCTCTCCCTCTCCCTCTCCCTCTCCCTCTCCCTCTCCCTCTCCCTCTCCCTCTCCCTCTCCCTCTCCCTCTCCCTCTCCCTCTCCTTCTCCTTCCTTATCCACAATAAAAAAAAATATTTCCCCCAGTTCTTGGAATGGCGATTTCAGTGTTTCTTTACTGCATCCTTGTTGACAGTATAAAGTTTCTTAGGGACACAGGGATTTCTAGACTCTGTATGAGAATGTGCTCAGGTAGAAAGCCAGAGTCAGGTGTGGGGCAGCTCTGGTTGGTGTAGAATCTGAGTTCTAGATTCCTGTCGAAATGTGCCAAGAAAGAATGTCTTCCTGTTTGTTTCAGAATGAGACAGGATGATCTGTAAGAAATTGCATCACTCCTTCGTATGGGACAGGACAAGATTTTCCAGGGCCGTATCAGAAACTCTCAGCAACCTAGACCTGCACCAGCTGCCTGTTCAGTAGTCAGGCTCTGTGTCTGGACACCCTGCACCCACAGTCATCTGCTTCAGACTCAAAGTTTCCTTGGGAGTCTGGTGAGCATGAATAACAAAGGTTCTGAGTCTGCCTCAATGTAAAGCTAGCTAAAGCTGTGAACCCCCCAGCTTTATATTCAAGACAAGATCCCAAAGACTGGTGAATATATATTATTCTGGGATGCTATTATGCTGGCCAAGCTGCTGGATGTGTGACTATTTTGGGTGTCCTGTGAAGGTGAGCAGTAGGCAGGAAGGGGAACTGGGTCTGTGCATGTGCAGTGGGAGTGTGCTGGAACCGAGTGTGTGTGAGGAATAAGAGTCTGGTGGGCTCCCTGGGAAGAACTGTATCAAAGAATGCTGGGAGGCAGCTTTGATATCTAAGGGACACAGTGTAACTTTAGGGAAAGAGGTCATTGGCTTGCCCTAGCCTGGTAATATGGTCTTACACTTCTGGGAATTTGTTGTGGGCAAGATAACTCCTGCTAATACTGGGTTCATGGCAGACCACAGACTTTGATGGTTTTCTTCTGGTACAACTTACTTAGTGTGCTTTGGGCCATGGGAAGGTTCCAGTAAGAGTTGGGTCAGCACAAGTAGGCTGAGGATTTTTGAGTGTCTTTCACCACAGAGAATCAGGGAGTGAGTGGTTAGTGTCAATGGGACTTTTTTCAGAGTACTTAGTTCAGTGGCAGGTGGCAGGGTCTCTGTGACTCTGTGAGGTGGTAGGCAAGTTCTTGAGGTGAGAATGATGAGAGAGCAGGTAATAAAACAGGCAGTAAGTGAGGGAAGTGGTGTCCAGCACACCATGGATCTAGAGAGGAGCCATGATGGGTGTAGGGACCAAGTGAAGGGGGAGTGGAAGAGTGCAGAACAGAAGTGACCGTGCAAGTGTGGGTAAGGAGTCAGTAGAGTCAAGGAGATTGTCTCAAGTTTTCTCTGGATTTACCAAACATCTTGGGGTACCTCTACATACACACTTTTAGTTTATTAAAATGTAAATACATCATTTATCCTCTCCCTTTACCCCCATAGCCTGCCTCACCCCATCCTTCACCATTCCTGCTTGTGTCTTGCTTCCACCCAAATTCATGGGTTTTTTTTCTTTGTTATTACACACACACACACACACACACACACACACATGCACAGATATATAACTATAGCCTGATGAGTACCTTTAGATACATAGTTGCTCATATGTATCTGATTCCAGGGCTCACTGTTGATTTATTCAGGGAGCAGTGGAAGCCCCCAAGTGAGCAAAGTTCAGAGTGTAGCATATATGCTGTGGACATGGTATGGCCATGTCAAAAACCTTAAGACCTCCAACCGATGAAAAGACTTCCTCGGAGGACTGAGTGTGGGTGTCAACATATTTCCAGAAATGCCCACCATAGCTGTCTCTCCCCCTGGATATTTACAGCCTGAAGCTGCATTTGCTACAGAGATTCCCCCTTCAGAGATCAACTAAGCATGTCTCTTTGATCAGGCCATATAGCATAAATTCTTCCTCCTTGTTTATCTGCATGTGATGACTCTCCTTCTGCTCAGCTGTAGGCAATGATCCTACCTCTCTGTGCAGCTCTCTGTAATAAACAAACTGGACCTCCCCAGGGCTTCAGTTTTTCCAGCAGATACTCCAGTCAACCTAACCCAGGGGGCTTTCTGTAATGGAATGGTCTGTTTGCTGCAAATAGACACTGTTTGAGGAGAGGCAAGAGCTACACTTATCTGTGTGTGTACAGCTAGTGTTTAGAATACAGTTGAGATTTTAATCTCTCCTTCTTCACCCTGCAAACTAGTTCATGACCACCCCTGCTCCCTCTAGAATTCATGGCCTCTTATTCTTTAATTACTACTTTTTTTGTGTGAGAACAAATATTTTTTATTAGATATTTTCTTCATTTATATTTCAAATGCTATCCCAAAAGTCCTCTATACCCTCCCCTTGACATGCTCCCCAACCCACCCACTCCCGCTTCCTGGCCCTGGCATTCCCCTGTACTGGGGTATATAATCTTGGCAAAACCAAGGGCCACTTATACCAATAATGGCTGTCTAGGCCATCTTCTCCTACATATGCAGCTAGAAACAAAAGCTCTGGGGGCACTGGTTAGTTCATATTGTTGTTCTTCCTATCCTGTTACAGACCCCTTCAGCTCCTTGGGTACTTTCTCTAGCTCCTCCATTGGGGGCCCTGTGTTGCATCCAAAGCTGACTGTGAGCATCCACTTCTGTATTTTCCAGGCACTGGCATAGCCTCACAAGAGACAGCTATATCAGGGTCCTGTCAGCAAAATCCTGCTGGCATATGCAATAGTGTCTGTGTTTGGTGGTTGATTATGGAATGGATCCCCAGGTGGGGCAGTCTCTGGATGGTCCACCCTTCCATCAAAGCTCCAAACTTTGTCTTTGTAACTCCTTCCATGGGGATTTTGTTCCCTATTCTAAGGAGGAATGAAGTATCACCTCTTTGGTCTTCCTTCTTCTTGATTTTCTTGTGTTTTGCAAATTGTATCTTGTGTATTCTAAGTTTTGGGACTAATATCCACTTACCAGTGAGTGCATATCATGTGAGTTCTTTTGTAATTGGGTTCCTCACTCAGGATGATACACTCCAGATCCAACCATTTGCCTAAAAATTTCATAAATTTATTGTTTTTAATAACTGAGTAGTACTCCATTGGGAAAATGTACCATATTTTCTGTATCTATTCCTCTGTTGAGGGACATCTAGATTCTTTCCAGCTTCTAGCTACTATAAATAAGGCTGTTTTGAACATAGTGGAGCATGTGTCCTTATTAAAAGTTAGAACATCTTCTGGGTATATGCCCAGGAGAGGTATTTCTGGATCTTCTGGTAGCACTATGTCCAATTTTCTGAGGAACCACCAGACTGATTTCCAGAGTAGTTTTACCAGCTTGCAATCCCACCAACAATGGAGAAGTGTCCCTCTTTCCCTACATCCTCACCAGCATCTGCTGTCACCTGGATTTTTGATCTTAGCCATTATGACTGGTGTGAGGTGGAATCACAGGGTTGCTTTGATTTGCATTTCCTTGATGATTAAGGATATTGAACATTTTTTTCAGGTACTTCTCAGCCATTTGGTATTCCTCAGTTGAGAATTCCTTGTTTAGCTCTGTACCTCATTTTTTAATGTGGTTATTTGATTTTCTGCAGTCCAGCTTCTTGAGTTCCTTGTATATATTGGATATCAGTCCACTATCAGATTTAGGATTAGTAAAGAACCTTTCCCAATCTGTTGGTGACCTTATTGTTTTATTGACAGTATCTTTTGCCTTAAAAAAAAAAAACCTTTGTAATTTTATGAGGTCCAATTTATTGATTCTTGATCTTACAGCAAAGGCCATTGCTGTTATCAGGAATGTCTCCCCTGTGCCCATATCTTCGAGAGTTTTCCCCATTTTCTCCTCTATAAGTTTCAGTGTCTCTCGGTTTATGTGGAGTTCCTTGATCCACTTAGACTTGAGCTTAAGGACAAGAAGATAAAAATGGATCAATTTGCATTCTTTTACATGCTAAGCGCCACTTGAGGCAGCACTATTTATAGAAAATGCTGTCTTTTTTCCACTGGATGGTTTTAGCTCCCTTGTCAAAGATCAAGAAACCACATGTATGTGGGCTCATTTCTGGGTCTTCAATTCTATTCTATTGATTTATCTGTATGTCGCTGAACCAGTACCATGTAGTTTTATCACAATTGCTCTATAGTTCTGCTGAAGGTCAAGCATGGTGATTCTACCAGAGGTTCTTTTATTTTTGAGAATAGTCTTTGCTATCCTAGGTTTTTTGTTATTCCAGATGAATTTGCAATTAGCCCTTCCCAACTCAATGAAGAATTGAGTTGGAATTTTGATGGGGATTGCATTGAATCTGAGATTGCTTTTGGCAAGATAGCCATTTTGACTATGTTAATCCTGCCAATCCACAAGCATGGAGGATTTTTCCATCTTCTGAGATCTTCTTTGATTTCTTTCTTTAAAGAGTTGAAGTTCTTATCATACAGATCTTTCACTTCCTTAGTTAGAGTCACATCAAGGTATTTTATATTATTTGTGACTATTGTGAAGGGAGTTGTTTCCCTAATTTTTCTCAGCCTGTTTCTCCTTTGTTTGTCCTTCCTAAAGAAAGGCCACTGACTTGTTTGAGTTAATTTTATATCCAGCTACTTCACTGAAGCTGTTTATCAGGTTTAGGAGTTCTCTAGTTGAATTTTTAGGGTCACATATATATGCTATAATATCATCTGCAAATAGTAATAGTTATTACTTCTTCCTTTTCTATTTGTTTCCCCTTCATCTCCTTTTGTTGTCGATTTTCTCTGGCTAGGACTTCAATTACAATATTGAATAGGTAGAGAGAAAGTGGGCAGCCTTGTCTAGTCCCCGATTTTAGTGGGATTGCTTCAAGTTTCTCTCCATTTATTATGATGTTGGCTACTGGTTTGTTGTATATTGCTTTTATTATGCTTAGGCATGGGCCTTGAATTCCTGATCTTTCCAAGACTTTTATCAAAAATGGGTGTTGGATTTTGTCAAATACTTTCCTAGCATCTAGCGAGATGATCGTGTAGTGTTTGTCTTTGAGTGTGTATATAGTGGGTTAAGTTGATGGATTTCAATATATTAAACCATCCCTGCATCCCTGGAATGAAGCCTACTTAAACATGATGGATGATTGTTTTGAAGTATTCTTGGATTCGGTCTGCAAGGATTTTATTGAGTATTTTTGAATTGATATTCATAAGGGAATTTGGTCTGGTGTTCTCTGTTGCGGCCTGCCCGCAGTCCACAACACGAACGGTTCAACTGAGAATGGCAGTTCAGGCTGAAAAGAGAGGAATCTAGACGGGGCAGAAGAAAAGAATGGAGCCAAGACAACATACATTCTGTTCAAGGCTCAATTTTACTAATTCCAGACACTCAATTATAAAGGAAGGGGGAGGGAACCCAATATCCCGCCAAGAAACTCAGGGTCCAATAGCAGGACAAACACGTGTGTGCCTCCAGGCAGCAAAGGCAGGTTCCAGCAGTAGGTAGGCGTGACAGGACGAATGAGCACGTAGCTCCACCTTTGAGCAAGCAGGTTCCAGGCTGGGGGAAGGGAGGCCACATTTCCTCCCATTAGATAACAAAACAAAAATAAAAAAGGGGGTGGCCTGAGGCAGAAAAATTATCTATGTTCAATAGTTCTGCCTGAGTTTTTTAGGGCTAAAGAAAAAACCTGTTTCCGTGGGATTCCCTAACTTTTCCAATGGCAAACTGTATCTGGCCAAGACTGTCCTTAAAGCACTGACGGAATAGCAGCGCTGGGCTGTAGGCTCTGACTTTATAATGCTAATTAGTGCTGAATAGGTAGCTACCTGTTTGCATTTTAAGTAGGGCGTTGGAACCCTGGCTGAGTTTAACTAAACGATTTTAGAATAACACTGAGCTGATAATTATCCGCAATTTTGGGTGAAAGGCAGGGGAAACAGTGAGAAGACCAGCTCTTTAGTACAAGGCCAGTTGGCTTTTTTATTTGGGTGGGAGGCAGTGAAGGGCCTGCCCTTACGACAGCAAGGTCTCCAACCTCTCTCCCCCCTATTAATTAAGTTTAAATAGGCAATGCTTAACAGAGGTGATCAAATGATTTTTTTTTCATCCATAGATGAGTGGGCCTTTAACCTTGACTTGGGTGGACATTGACCTGATTCCTCCCGTGAGCATTATAACAACTCACATCTGTGGCTCTTGGTATCTTTTGGAGAGGGGAGGCAGAGCCTTAAGTATTTTTGGGTTTTAGCTGGAGTCAGATACCAACCTCTTACAAATCAGGTGTGTCGCACAGGGAACTCAGAAACGGTCAAGCTGGACCTTCCCTCCGCAGTAATCTCCTGCGCCAAGCGGTACCCATACTGTATTCATATGATTATGAATCAGTATCGCAGTTCTGAATTTATGCGCGGTCTCTATATGAGACTTGTCAACCTCAGATTTAGCAAGGCCTAGACAAGAATTATGTCAGTATTAACACCATTGATTTTGGTTAAAATAGGAGCTGAAAGTCTTTCCTCTTCATCTCTGTTATTCCCAGTAGCCTGAGGAACTAAGGACACCTTGCAGTAACAGCAAGGGTGAAAAGCCAGAGGCCAGCTAAGGGACTAAGCCCATCTCTATCAAAATAAGAACTAATCTCTGTAAATATATATGAAATTTCTACTTCCCTAGCTCTCCTGGTAAATCTAAATCTTATCTTAGACTGAAAAGCCACATGCTGGGATGTCCTTGGAAGGGAGATTAGCAGTACCACCTGTTTGCTCTTAGGGGCGGAGAACCGGAGAATGAAGATTGACCTGCTTGAGAAAAGGAAGAATTCTAAACAATGAGAGTGTAGCAATGTAAATTTTCTGTTTGGAGAAGTCAAGGTACTTTATTTAGATGCAAATTGTAAAGCTAAAGTTAATCTGGCCTCTTGTAGGGGAATTGGCTCAGAGGAAAACAGTGTTTTTTGAGAGCTTCCACTCCCAGCTCAAGAGGAATTTTAGTCTTTAGAATGATACTTATGAGAAGAGACAGAATCTGTGTTTACCTGACGAATTAATCTCTCTGGTAGCCACCGTGCTTCATCTTCATCTCGTGAAAAAACACAAACCGAGCCTCTTCCCCAGATTAGAACTGGATCTGGACCCTTCCATTTATTAGTCAGGGCGTCCTTCCATTTTACCAATGCATAAGAATTAGAAGTAACTGGGTGCCAGTGGCGTTCCGCTGCAGACTGACCTTTAATGTCAGTTTGCAAAAAGTTTAGGACAAATAAGGTGAAGGCAAAATGAGCCTTTGGTGACTTTGGGGGAAATGCTCTGAATTAACTTTTGCTAGGTAATTTAGAATATAGGAATCTCTAATAATTGAACTGAATATTAGACCAGTCTAAGATTGAGTTAGAATGGCTGGTCACACTGAAGAAGAGTGAAAAATCATTATGACTCTATTAAATGACTAATTTTACTAAGTCTGAATATACAGTCTCTGATGTACTATTGCCATAAAGTTAAAAGGCTAGAAGCTAGTCTAAACTGTAAAAATGACAAGCAAGGATTAAAGGTAAACTTCCCTTGAGAAGCATTAGTTAATAAAATACTTTCCACTTAGGAAAAAATATATACTGAAAGATTAAAACTTTTGGCTTCTTGTAAAGAAGCAGAAACAATAAACATTTTTCTTACATAATGTAAAGCTATATTAGCCATACATAGAGGCAAAATTTTCTAGTGATTACCAGTTTACTAGAAGCAAAAATCTTTGAATTTAAGCATTATTTTAAACATCTGAATAGATCTGTAACACTGTTAAAAAGAAATTTTCTTGAACACAGGGAAAAACTTTTTTAGGCATTGTTTGCAAAACAAAAGAAAGGGCCACAAGCCGCTCTGGGACTGCCCAGAGCCCTGTATTGACTCAAAGGTAAAATACTTTTTAATCTGAGCATTAATCTTAAATTTGCAATCAAACTGCAAGCTGCAGTCAATGGAACAATGGCAGTTTTAACCATAATTTTAAAGTTTTTGTGCAAGGTTAGGATAATATCTACAACTTTGGGAAAGCAAAACCTATGTTTAAAACAATTTATCACTGTTAAAATCAATATTAGAAGCATTACTATCATATTACGAAGTTTGGATATCAATTAATACCTATGAATACCTATTAAAGCAAGCTTTAACGCTTTAATAAAGAGGCATTGCTTTATATCTTATCTTAAATTTTACTATTTAGGATAGGAACCACATTAATCATTATCTAAACTAGAAATATCTTAAGAGACTCAGCCTCTGAAGCTTAATCTCAAACTTTAACTCGCTTCAGGGCCTCACCAACTTTCTCCCAGGTTCCACAATCTATCGTTTCTTCTTCTTTGAACCATGGACAACAGCTATCTATCTTATCTAAAAGATTTCTGACTTTGAACCCTTCCTTCTTCCACCTAAGCAGTTTTTTAAAAAACTGCGGCACACCGCCTGTCTCCGTATCTAGTTCCGATTAACGAACTACTGACCCCAAGCAGAAACAGTGTTGGGTCAGCACTGATTCAAACTTGATTCGTATCCTACCGCATCCTCAGCAACACTTTACAAAACTGAAATTTTTTAGGCTAGCGCTAGCATGTGTACCTGTCCGTTGCTCCGATGCTCCTCTGATACGAAGATCCTTTCCTTTCTTGTGGAGCTCCACACAGCAGTCGTTTCTCTTAGCATCCCTCTGCCATTCTTCAGGTCCCAGTTCTGGCGCCAACTGTTGCGGCCTGCCCGCAGTCCACAACACGAACGGTTCAACTGAGAATGGCAGTTCAGGCTGAAAAGAGAGGAATCTAGACGGGGCGGAAGAAAAGAATGGAGCCAAGACAACATACATTCTGTTCAAGGCTCAATTTTACTAATTCCAGACACTCAATTATAAAGGAAGGGGGAGGGAACCCAATATCCCGCCAAGTAACTCAGGGTCCAATAGCAGGACGAACACGTGTGTGCCTCCAGGCAGCAAAGGCGGGTTCCAGCAGTAGGTAGGCGTGACAGGACGAATGAGCACGTAGCTCCACCTTTGAGCAAGCAGGTTCCAGGCTGGGGGAAGGGAGGCCACAGTTCTCTATCTTTGTTTGGTCTTTATGTGGTGTAGATCAGAGTAATTATGACTTCCTAGAATAAATTGAGTAGAGTACCTTCTGTTTCTATTTTGTGGAATAATTTGAGGAGAATTGGAATTAGGTCTTCTTTGAAGGTCTGATAGAACTCTGCACTAAAACCTGACCTTTTTTGGTTGGGAGATGATTAATGGCCATTTCTATTTCTTTAGGGGAAATGGGACTGTTTAGATCGTTAATCTGATCCTGACTTTGGTACCTGGTATCTGTCTAGGAAATTGTCCATTACATTCAGGTTTTCCAGTTATGTTGAGTATAGCCTTTTGTAATAGGATATGATGATGTTTTGAAATTCTTCAGATTCTGTTGTTATGTCTACTTTTTCATTTCTGATTTTGTTAATTAGGATAATGTCCCTGTGCCCTCTAGTTAGTCTGGATAAGGGTTTATCTATCTCATCAATTTTCTCAAAGGACCAGCTCCTGGTTTGATTGACTCTTTGTATAGTTCTTTTTGTTTCCATCTGGTTTATTGCAGACCTAAGTTTGATTATTTCCTGCCTTCTACTCCTCTTGGGTAAATTTGCTTCACTTTTTCTAGAGTTTTTAGGTGTGGTGTCAAGCTGCTAGTGTATACTCTCTCTAGCTTCATTTTGGAGACACTCAGAGTTATGAGTTTTCCTTTTAGGACTGCTTTCATTGTGTCCCAAAAGTTTGGATATGCTGTGGCTTCATTTTCATTAAACTCTTAAAAGTCTTTAATATCTTTCTTTATTTCTCCCTTGACCAAGTTATCATTGAGTAGATTGTTGTTCAGCTTCCCTGTGAATATTGGCTTTCTATTGTTTATATTGTTATTGAAGATCAGCCATAGTCCATGGTGATATGAAAGGATGCATGGGATAATTTCAATATTTTTGTATCTGTTGAGGCCTGTTTTTTGACCAATTATATGGTCAATATTGGAGAAGGTACCATGAGGTGCTGTGAAGAAGGTATATCCTTTTCTTGTAGGATAAAATGTTCCATAGATATCTGTTAAATCCATTTGTTTCATAACTTGTGTTAGTTTCACTGAGTCTCTGTTTGGTTTCTGTTTCCAGGATCTGTCCTTTGATGAGAGTGGAGTGTTGAAGTCTCCCACTATTATTGTGTGAGGTTACAAGGTGTGGTTTGAATTTTACTAGAGTTTCCTTAATGAATGTGGATACCCTTGCATTTGGAGCATATTCAAATCTGAGGGTTCATCTTGGAAGATTTTACTTTTGATGAGTGTGAAGTGCCCCTCCTTGTCTTTTCTGTTAACTTTGGGTTGGACATCAATTTTATTAAATATTAAAATGGCTACTACAGCTGGTTTCTTCAGACCATTTGCTTGGAAAATTGTTGTCCAGCCTTTCACTCTGAGGTAGTGTCTGTCTTTGTCCCTGGAGTGGATTTCCTGTATGCAGCAAAATGTTGGGTCCTGTTTATGTTATGCCAGTCTGTTAGTCTATGTCTTTTTATTGGGTAATTGAGTCCATTGACATTAAGAGATATTAAGGAAAAGTCGTTGTTGCCTCCTGTTATTTTTGTTGTTAGAGTTGGGATTCTGTTCTTGTGACTTTATTCTTTTATTTTGTTGAGGGATTACTTTCTTGCTTTTACTAGGGCATAATTTCCCTCCTTGTGTTGGAGTTTTCCCTTTATTATCCTTTGAAGGTCTGGATTGGTGGAAAAATATTCTGTGAATTTGGTTTTGTCATGGAATACTTTCATTTCTCCATCTATGGTAATTGAGAGTTTTGCTGGATATAGTAGCTTGGGCTGGCATTTGTGTTCTCTTAGGGTCTGTAAAACATCTGTCCACGATCTTCTGGCTTTCATAGTCTCTGTTGAGAAGTCTGGTGTAATTCTAATAGGTCTGCCTTTATATGGTACTTGACCTTTTTCCCTTACTGCTTTTATTATTCTGTCTTTATTTAGTGCATTTGTTCTTCTGATTATTATATGTCGGGAGGAATTTATTTTCTGGTCCATTCTATTTGGAGTTCTGTAGGCTTCTTATATGTTCCTGAGCATCTCTTTCTTTAGGTAAGGACATTTTCTTCTATAATTTTGTTGAAGATATTTACTTGCCCTTTAAGTTGATCTATACCTATTATTCTTAGGTTTGATCTTCTCATTGTGTCCTGGGTTTCCTGGATGTTTTGGGTTAGGTTCTTTTTGCATTTTGCATTTTCTTTCATTGTTGTGTCCACATTTTCTATGGATTCTTCTGCACCTGAGATTATCTCTTCCATTTCTTGTATTCTGGTTTTGATCTTCGCATATATGGTTCCTGATTTCTTTCCTAGAATTTCTATCTCCAGAGTTGTTTCATTTTCAGATTTCTTTATTATTTCCACTTCCATTTTTAGATCTTTAATGGTTTTGTTCAATTCCATCACCTGTTTGGTTGTGTTTTCCTGTAATTCTTTAAGGGATTTTTGTGTTTCCTCTTTAAGGTCTTCTAATGTTTAGCAGTGTTTTCCTGTAATTCTTTAAGGGATTTTGTGCTTCCTCTTTAAGACTTCTACCTGTTTAGCAGTGTTCTCCTGTATTTCTTTAAGTGAATTATTAATGGCCTTCTTAAAATCCTCTACCAGCATCATGAGATATGATTTTAAATTCAAATCTTGCCTTTCAGGTGTGTTGATGTATCCAGGACTCACTGTGGTGAGCATACTGCGTTCTGATGATGCCGAATGGTCTTGGTTTCTGTTAGTAAGATTCTTACATTTGCCTTTTGCCATCTGGTAATCTCTGATGTTCTAGCTGTCTCTGACTGGAGCTTGTTCCTCCTGTGATTCTGTTAGCCTCTGTCAGCACTCCTGGAAGTTCAACTCTCTCCTGAGTCCCAGTGGTCAAAGCACTCTCTGCAGGCAAGCTCTCCTCTTTCAGGAAAGTCCACAGAAGTCTGTAGCTCAGATCCACCTCTTGGCTGAAGATGAAGAGCCGAAGCAACCCTGTCCAAGAAGCTCTGTTGCTTCTGTGACACTCACACTCTCCTGCACAGACTGGTCTCTGAGGAACCAGGGATACAAGATGACACTCTCTCCTGAGTCCTAGGGTCAGAGCCCTCTCTGCTGGCTGACTCTCCTCTGTGATCCTAAGTTCTAGGTGTGCTAGGGTGCCTGCAGTGTGGAGGGTCCTCTAGGGACCTGGGGACCATCCGCTGAGTCACACCCAATGTGGTGTGGGGCTGGCACCAACTAGAATGAACCCCAGATGCTGGTCTGGCGGGTTTCCTGTGTCCCTGTTCCTGCTGGCCCAAGCCCCCTTGATTGTTTTGGAACAGATGTTGTGTTCCACTCACCAGTGATCCCAAGATCCTTGGTGTGCTAGGGCACCTGGGGAATAGAGAATCATCTGGGGACCTTGGGACCATCCACAGAGTTCACACCCAAGGTCTCTTTAATTACTATTACACCTACATATGACTAAATATATAAACACAACCTACTGAGTCCATTTAGTGTTACTTGTATGTATATATATTTAGGACTAACCACTTGTTAATGGATAGACAATTAGGGGACTCATCTTCTGTTTGACACTTGGTGCAAAGGCTGATCACCTGTCAATCAAGACAGAAGTGTGTCAGCACTGAATTCCCAGCTGCTACAGAGACTCAGTATGTACTGTTTTGGATTTGTCCTTCCTGTTTCAAGTTCTGTCCAAATGCACTCTGTTCCTCTCTTCGATGTATACCTTTCCCATCTCTTGCCATTCTGATCTCTCCCTCTCTCATTTCTGATATTACTCTTTCCTTGTTTTCTTTTTCCTGCTATAATAAGACACTCTGCTTGGCTTCTAGATTCTCATATCATCAGCCTCTCAAGGATCGATGCTCTGCTGGTCAAGATGTTGGCAGGAGACCCAGCCCCACCCCCACCCCAGCGCACAAAGAATGCCCTGGGAAAACAGTGTGGGGAGCAAAGAGTCAGCATGAAGGAACTATTTATTGCCTACCTAGGGGTCTTCAAGAGGAAAACTCAGAGATTAGGCAAACAATCAGACCCAGAATCAGGTTTCTGTCCTGGGATGGTCCCTCTCTGTGCCTTAGAGCATGTAGAACTGGCTTTCTCTTCTATGGAACAAAAAGCTACCTTCCACTGTGTAGAGAGAACCTCTTATAAGTATCACATGTTGTCTTAGTCAGGGTTTCTATTCCTGCACAAACATCATGACCAAGAAGCAAGTTGGGGAGGAAAGGGTTTATTTGGCTTACACTTCCATAAACTTAAACTTCCATACACTTTCATCACCAAAGGAAGTCAGGACTGGAACTCGAGCAGGTCAGAAAGCAGGAGCTGATGCAGAAGGCCATGGAGGGTTGTTCTTTACTGGCTTGCCTCCCCTGGCTTGCTCAGCCTGCTCTTTTATAGAACCCAAGACTACCAGCCCAGAGATGGCACCACCCACAAGGGGCCTTTCCCCATTGATCACTAATTGAGAAAATGCCTTACAGTTGGAGCTCATGGAGGTATTTCCTCAACTGAAGCTCCTTTCTCTGTGATAACTCCAGCTGTGTCAAGTTGACACAAAATTAGCCAGTACACATGTCAATAAAAAAAGCCTATGGCCAATGAGTTGAGGCACTTGTTACACATACATCTTACATCACATGATTTGTTACATTATGCATTTGTTACACATTTACAGCTAGAACCAAAGCATCACAAATATGTCTTGTTGGAGAATTTCCCCCAAGATTGCTCCAAAAAATTGCAAAGGAGGGAAAACTCCCTTACTGTGAAATCTCTAGTTATGGCCTGCCAGGCTGTAGCCCTGAGCACTGATATTAGAGCCTCTGCCTAGGATTGAACATTGATCAATGAGGAATGTCTGTTAGGTTTCTGAGGTGCTTAAAAAGAAGAATGGCACAACATAGAAGTCCAACCTTACTTAGACAATTGGGACTATGTTTATTGGCACACACAACAAGGGAATATAACTCTAGAAGGTGGTTGGAAATGACTGCAACATCCATTTTATGTTTCCTCTCTTTCTGAGTTTCCTTGCCTGCCTGCAAAGGAGGCTGGGAAGCGTTGCTGTTTAACATTCAGGCCCTTACCTACATGACAGAGACGATATAAATGGAAACTTCATACAAGGCCACTTGTGATAAACCAACAGAGATAGTACACCAGCCAGACTGAAGTACCCTCTTTTACATGCTGGAAATTATTTGTCGCAAAGTGCAGAAAAAGTAACTCTCTCTTAGTGAAGGAATATGTCTCCAAAATAAAGACACCCTCTGCCCTCTTACCTCACTCTCAGCCCCTCATTGGGGGATTCTATGCAGGAGCTCTACCACTGAGGCATGCCCCTCACTGGGGGATTCTAGGCAAACCCTCTTAAAATTGTAGTTTGTCTTCTTCTTCTTCTTCTTCTTCTTCTTCTTCTTCTTCTTCTTCTTCTTCTTCTTCTTCTTCTTCTTCTTCTTCTTCTTCTCCTTCTCCTTCTCCTTCTCCTTCTCCTTCTCCTTCTCCTTCTTCTTCTTCTCCTCCTCCTCCTCCTCCTCCTTCTTCCTCTCTCTCTTCCCCCCTCTTATTATTTGTATTGTGTGATCTATTTTAATTAATTTCTTCAAAGACTCAACTTTTAGATTTGTTGGTTTTCCATTCAAGTAACAACTAGGTCCAGTCATGCTTAGCTTCCAAGACCAGGAAAAATCAAACCCTTTCAGGGTTGCATGGCCACAGGCGTTGTTGATTTCATATTAATTTTATATTCTACTTATTTGGGGGGTGTCCATTTTTTTCTTAACTTCCACTGCTCTTAGAGTGCTAAGCTGAACTGATTTGATTCCCAATGATCACCTTCTTGTGACCCAAGGACTTGTGACAGTGCAGTACCCTTGATGTGAATAGGACGTTGTAGTGTCTGTGTGTCTGTGTCTGTATCTGTCTGTATGTCTAGGTGTATGTTTATGTGTGTGTGTGTGTCTGTCTGTCTGTCTATCTGTCTAGGTATGTGTGTCTGTGTATGTGTCTGCATGTCTGTGTATCTGTGTGTCTGTCTAGGTGTGTGTGTCTGTGTGTCTTTGAATGTGTCTGTGTGTGTGTGTGTGTGTCTAGGTGCCTGTATATGTGTACGTCTGTGTTTGTCTGTATGTCTGTCTAGGTATGTACATCTGAGTGTGGCTGTCCAGGTGTGTGTGTTTGTGTTTATCTGTCTATCTAGGTGTGTGTGTGTGTGTGTGTGTGTGTGTGGTGTTGCCTGTATATTAGTATATAAGTGCATGCACCCCAGTATGCATATATGAAAACCAGAAAAGGATATAAGGTGCCTTCTCCTATCATTCACTTCCTTATTCTTTGAAACAAAGTCTCATCCTGAACCAGATGCACACCTCTTTCTCTAGGAAGGCGAGCCAGGGATCTCTCAGGATCTGCCTGACTCTGCCCTTTCCTTCAGTCTCCTTCAGTTCTGCACCAACTGCTGCTTCTCTTTCTTTCTTTTCTTCTTCTTTAAGACATTGACTCAGACAAAGAGGATGGGACACTGTGTGACTTAGGATGTAGCACACAACTGTGGAATTCATCCTTCTGTGTTTCTTATTATATTGTTAGTGTCAATAATAGGGACTGCCCCACCCAGGAGAGGTGAGTCCTCAAAAGAATCAAAGAACTTGAAAACTGATTAGATTCACTAGGTACCCATTATCAGAGATGAAGGGAGTTTAGGAATGAAGACATCATTATGGTCATCAGCCACAATGAGAGAGATCCAGGAAGTATTGTGTTTTCTCCTCTGAGACTAAAACCATCATCAAAGCTGGTTCTGTCCTCTCTGGAGCCTGGCATTCCTAGGCACTGTGCTAATGAAGTCATCAATATGAATGTAACATCTCTGTGATTTTATAAAATAGATAATAAGCCTGTGATGGCTGTTCTAGGTTGTCAACTTGAACACAGATGAAACTGACTAAAACTCAAGCTACCAAGCACACCTGTGTGGGTTTTTTTTTTTAATTGGGTCGTCTGAGATAGGAAGACCAACTTCAAATCTCTAGTCATAGCCTACATGAAAGGACATGAAAGAAGGAAGGTTTTGCATTTTGACTGATTGCCCTCACTCTCAGTGGCCAGTTCATCTGCTCTGTTCTGAGGGCATAACATCACTGCTGGTTCTACTTCTTTAGGATTCTGATGGAAACTGAAGACTGGAAGTTCACTAGGATTCCCCTAGGACTCCAACAGTAGATTTGGGAATGCTGAGACATCCATTCTCATTGATTGAATTATTGGATCCTTTCCTCTCTTTTAGAAGATGGCCATTGTTAGACTAATGTGGTCACAGGCTGCAAGACACTCTAATAAACCCCTTTGTAGATAGGTAGGTAGGAGAGAGAGAGAGAGAGAGAGAGAGAGAGAGAGAGAGAGAGAGAGAGAGAGAGAGAGGTGATGGATGGATTCATTCTGTTCTTCTAGAGAACTCTGACTAATAAAAGCCCTTTTATTATCTACTACCTTTCCTGGATGTTTCTCCACATATAGAAATCTCACAAATTGTACAGATAGCATGGGAGAATTACACTAGCACGATTTTGTGACCATATTCAAGCATCTAGCATCAGGGGTTTACAACTGGAAAGCAGATGGATGTTAGGTGCCCCCTGCTGGAATGATTATTCTGCCCTCTTGTGCGCGTGTGCGTGCGTGTGTGTGTGTGTGTGTGTGTGTGTGTGTGTGTGTGTGTGTGTGTACGTGTGCGTGTCTGTGTGTGTGTGTGTGTGTTTTACCTGCATGTATATCTGTGCACCACCTACATGCAGTAGTCACAGTTGCCAGAAGAGATCATTAGATCCCCTGAAAGAAGATACTTTTGTGAGCCACCATGTGAATGCTGGGTCTTCTGCAAGAGCAATCAGTGCTCTTAACCTGAGGCATCTCTCCAGACCAAATTGAGGTGCTTTGAATGAGATGCCCCCCTCCCCCAGTGTGAATGTTTGATCTCTGTTGGTGAACTGTATGGGAAAGTTTAGGAGGTGTGACCTTGGAGGAGGTGTGTCACTGGGAGGGGTGGGTTTTAAGGTGCTTTCTGCCCTCTCTTCACGGTTTGGGATGCAAGTTGCTTCTACTACCATGACTTCATCCACCACCATGAACTTTAACACTCTGGGGTGATTAGACCAATTAGATACTTTCTCTTCTAAGTTGCCTTGGTCATGGTGTCTTAGCTACACTGATAGAAAAGTAACTAATGCAGCAACTCACGCCATGCTATCTTGCATGGAGATCATGGAAGAGACTAAGATGACAGGTGTCAAAAACAATTGACTAGATGGAAAGAGGTGGCCACTATTTTTGAATGAATTTTGTTGAATAAAATAAATTTTAGTACAAGAGTTACTTGCTGAAACTAGGAACAGGCATCCCAGGTTCACGGTTCCTGATATCCTGACAAAATAAGGTAAAGGCTGGGAAATCACTGAATAGAAATAGAGTCATGAAGCAGCAGAATGGGATCGCCTGAACTTCCACTCCTATTTAGCCAAAATCCTTGACCCATGAAACACTCAGATTCAGGGTGTGTCTAATCCCTCAGTAACATTTCAACAATGTGCCACACTCTCCTAGGTGCTAGGTGGAAACCTCGGCACTGTTCCAGGAAACACCTTCTGAGTGTTTCATGGCTGACTTTCCTCATGAGAGTCACCCAAGGGGAAGGTCCTGATTGCCTAGCAAGGACTGGTGTTGCAGAATCTGCAGCCTCGGGTGTTTTTCCTGGGACTGGCTATAGGGTCTTCCCTTTCCTGTGACATAACACTGTCTGTGCTCCTGGCAGCTTTGTCTTTCGGTTTGCCTAAAATGGGTGCAGCAATGACATAATAGAAATCTCTTAGTAATTCTAAGGTAGCTCTATTAAAAATATGTGTCAGGATCAGGGGTATGATTTCTGAGGCAACTCAAAACCCAAGAATGTTTTTTAAAAAGACAAAATAGAAACCATACAGTCTCTCAGAGAACATACTTATTCTCAGAAAAACACATAGTATCACCTGACTCTGAGGAGAGCCTTTGTAAGAATGGTTCAGAGAAATTAATGTGTGTACAAAAACATGAGGACATTAATTCATGAACAAGGAACTCATTTGTTAGATACCAGAACCTCAGGCAGACAAGAAGCAGAAGGGGTTGGCCAAGAGTCAACCAGCTCTTGTGCCAACAGATTAAATCTCCTTATCTTGGCTGTGGTTGTCCAA
This sequence comes from Mus caroli, assembly GCF_978045245.1. Classification (NCBI taxonomy): domain Eukaryota; kingdom Metazoa; phylum Chordata; class Mammalia; order Rodentia; family Muridae; genus Mus; species Mus caroli. The sequence goes on along the minus strand of NW_028227263.1, from coordinate 125,412,121 downwards.
GACAGAAATATAAATATTGTCAGGGTAGATGTGGATTTAAAAAATACTTGTAAAGTTTGTTACATAGGCTGCTAGCTACATGTTTAAGATACAGTGTGCTAACCATAACGACCACAGAGATCTGTGTAACTATAAGGTCATAAGGTTAAGTGACACTCTAATGGAAACAAAGCATATGAGGTGAGAACTTGTGTGGAAAACTTCCAGCGAATCATTATCTAGTTTCAGAGCTGTGCCAGTGCCCCCTACAGTGAAGGAGCCTCTACTGTGTCACTGTCCAGGAAATGTTTGTGTCCTTCACTATGGCTTAAAAGGGAGGGTCTGAATCCAGGTGTTAGTGAGAAGGGACCAGGAAAAGATAAGGAGGCAGTGGGCTGAGCAGGATGGAGGCAGACATTTCTGAATGAAGGGACAGGAAAAAACAAGCCATGAAGAAATGTACAGGACAGTAACAGTGGGGGTTAACATTATTTCCAAGACTCCTAGGAACTCTAAGCAACTGCTCAAGGAGTTTCATTCTGAGAACTGCTGTACAAATCAGCACCTTCATGTCCTTGTGTGCTTCTCATTCCCAGGTGGCTTAGGAGAAGATGGTCAGAGAGATGGAACAAAGTTCTTAGCATCCAGAATGGATTCTGCCTGTGCCCTGGCCCACCCATGGCCCTACCCTACTTGCCCTTGGGGGTTGGAGATGTGATGGCCCAAAACCAATGGCTTAGATTCCAGAAGCTGGTGAGAACACCACATTAAGCTGGTATGAACACTGGCACAAGCTCTTTTAATAATCCACCAGAGCACACTTTATACCCTCCACCCACATTGGTCTCCAATAAGCATCTTTTCCAAGCAGCAGTTCCCAACTGGCTGGCATTGTCTGGGTCAGCAATCCTTGGCCTCTCAGGGAATCCTCACTTAGATCCTTCTGCAGGGGTTGACTTTGCAGCTGCGCAGCTCCAGCATTTATGCAGTGGTAGCCACTGTCATTCCTCCTACAGATGGCCAAAGTGGGCACTCTTAGACATATCAGCACTCTACATGTAGTTTGTAATCTCTAAAAGGGTTCTATAACATCCATCTACCTCCCCCCATCTATTCATAAACACATTCACCCACCCCATCTATTCATAAACTTATCTATACACTCCCATCCATTCATAAACACATTCACCCACCTATCCCATCCATTCATAAACTCATCCATCCATACCAATCCATTCATAAACTCATCTGTTACCCATCCATTTGTTCATTCATTACTAATTCCATTCTTCCTTCATCACAGAAGTATTGAATGAGAAGCACACTAGACCCTGTGACTTGCAAGATCTTGATGGAGGGATAAGGCAAAAACCTTCTTCCTATGCTCCAGGAAGAGTGAACCCACCACACTAGGAAATCTATGATCTAAAGCCCACAGCCTCGGGTATAAGAATTGGTCTGGATGGTCTAGAATTCTATTAAGGCTTCATTACAGAGTCAAACTGTCAATTTGGTTCCACTGCCTGGACCAGATTCTCCATATAAGACACTGATGTCTAAGGTGAAATTTTATGAACCAATAGCTCCCCTGTGCCCCACAGATGCTTAATGAGGTCTTCTAGGGTAGAGAAGATGGGGGTGTGGCTATATAGACATCTTATGCTTCTGATATGTCACCCATAGGCTGTGTAACCTTCATTCAACCAGGGTCTTTGCTGTCTTTCAGTTTTCCTACAATAGGACACAAGGTAAATCATCATTGCCATGGCTGCAAGTGAAACATAAATGTTATTGATGACCTCAGTTTGGGACTAAGGAGCTGTTAAATTCAGTGGTGCCTATTTGCTGCAGGAGAGAATTCCCTAAGTTGGACCCCTGAAAACAAGCATTTGTTAGTAGAACCTGTGTCATTTAGTCCTCCCACTGGGGACTCTGACCTTCCTGTGAAGTCACATAAGCCCATCAAGACAGTTGGCTTATGGCCTAGGAACCTGTTCAGCTATGCTGTTCAAACTGAGTCAGGAGATGAAGATGTCCAGGTGACCTAGCCTAACTTGTTCCATGTTCCCAGAGACTTGGACACAGAATAAAGTATTGCTTCCAGTCAGCTCTAGCAGATAACAAATGCAAACAGTGCGACTAATTTACCATCCTCTTCCCTGCAAGTTAAGAGTCAGATCAAGGCCTCTATTGCAGGTTGTCTCACTAAATGCCCAAACCTCAGTGAGAGGACACAGTGCAGAGGGTAGGTAGCTACAGTGTAGGCCTCACTGCCTTGTGAATACAGAAAAGAATAAACCCCACATCAACCAGGACTCACAAAGAATCGCTTACTTAGATGTGTGTAACAGCCCACTCTGATTTCAAATCCACAGATATGGATTATAGGGTGTAAAACCCTGTGTCTTTCTGAGTGACATTCCAGAGCAGCAGGGAATCCATCAGTCTTTATTGCCTCTCTACTATAGTATGAACACACCAGCATGCTTGAATTGGTGAGGAATGAATGGCTTGAATCTTTAAACGGGCAAGTGGAAGTACCAACTTTGTACTGGGCAAAGCCTTGACGTTTCTCTAGCATATCCTAAGCCAATAGAACATCATCCTCTTCAGCAACCACAGGTGGCACCAACTTAGCTGTGAGCTGAGATGTGGGATGCTTCTATCAGCATTACCACAGAGTCATCTCGATGGTTCTCCCTAGTCTCAAGGTTGAGGACATCAGTCCCCAGGATATAGTTGTCCATGTGATTAACTTGGAACAGCAAACAATGGGGCCTTTTCTCCATTATACTGTCTTGTGTCTGTCCCTGTCTGCCTCCTCTTCCCTCAGAGTGGAAACAGTAACCCTGAGTCTCCCCTTCAGGCTCTTGTCTTCTCCAGGGGACTCCAGGCTATGAGCTACCTCTCCACCCACACAGTGCCTAAGAGTGGCCTCCTCATCTGTGAGCAGGATCCCCTGACGGGAGGTGCAGCCTTCAAAGGAGAATGCAGCAGAATCCATCATGGCCCCTGCCACCTGCCAACTGCTCTGTGCTCCCTCTGGAGAAGAGCTTCAGCTGTAGCACTGCTCCCAAGCTCTGCCCTTCTGTCAGCTCTGCTGCCCTCCTCCCTTTTATCTGAGCCTACTCCCAGGTAGGAGTCTGTAGGCCTAATGTTCTTGTGAACTGTGTAAAGATTATCCTTGGGTTATTCGAATGCTGATGTCCCTGCCCTCATATCTTGTTTCAACCCAGACATGGCATTGTAATGCTTCTGTCAAGAATCTCCTGCCTCGATGATATGATAGTATATATAAGTGACCCTAAAAATTCCACCAGAGAACTCCTAAGCCTGATAAACAGCTTCGGTGAAGTAGCTGGATATAAAATTAACTCAAACAAATCAATGGCCTTTCTCTACACAAAGAATAAACAGGCTGAGAAAGAAATTAGGGAAACAACACCCTTCTCAATAGTCACAAATAATATAAAATATCTTGGCGTGACTCTAACTAAGGAAGTGAAAGATCTGTATAATAAAAACTTCAAGTCTCTGAAGAAAGAAATTATAGAAGATCTCAGAAGATGGAAAGATCTCCCATGCTCATGGATTGGCAGGATCAACATTGTAAAAATGGCTATCTTGCCAAAAGCAATCTACAGATTCAATGCAATCCCCATCAAAATTCCAAATCAATTCTTCAACGAATTAGAAAGTGCAATCTGCAAATTCATCTGGAATAACAAAAAACCTAGGATAGCAAAAACTCTCCTCAAGGATAAAAGAACCTCTGGTGGAATCACCATGCCGGACCTAAAGCTCTACTACAGAGCAATTGTGATAAAAACTGCATGGTACTGGTATAGTGACAGACAAATAGACCAATGGAATAGAATTGAAGACCCAGAAATGAATCCACACACCTATGGTCACTTGATCTACGACAAGGGAGCTAAAAACATCCAGTGGAAGAAGGACAGCATTTTCAACAAATGGTGCTGGCACAACTGGTTGTTAACATGTAGAAGAATGCGAATCGATCCATTCCTATCTCCTTGTACTAAGGTCAAGTCTAAGTGGATCAAGGAACTTCACATAAAACCAGAGACACTGAAACTTATAGAGGAGAAAGTGGGGAAAAGCCTTGAAGATATGGGCACAGGGGAAAAATTCCTGAATAGAACAGTGATGGCTTGTGCTGTAAGATCGAGAATTGACAAGTGGGACCTCATGAAACTACAAAGCTTCTGCAAGGCTAAAGACACCATCAATAAGACAAAAAAACCACCAACAGATTGGGAAAGGATCTTCACCTATCCTAAATCAGATAAGGGACTAATATCCAATATATATAAAGAACTCAAGAAGGTGGACTCCAGAAAGTCAAATAACCCCATTAAAAAATGGGGCTCAGAACTGAACAAAGAATTCTCACCTGAGGAATACCGAATGGCAGAGAAGCACCTGAAAAAATGTTCAACATCCTTAATCATCAGGGAAATGCAAATCAAAACAACCCTGAGATTCCACCTCACACCAGTCAGAATGGCTAAGATCAAAAATTCAGGTGACAGCAGATGCTGGCGAGGATGTGGAGAAAGTGGAACACTCCTCCATTGTTGGTGGGATTGCAAGCTTGTACAACCACTCTGGAAATCAGTCTGGCAGTTCCTCAGAAAATTAGACATAGTACTACCGGAGGATCCAGCATTACCTCTCCTGGGCATATATCCAGAAGATGTCCCAACCGGTAAAAAGGACACATGCTCCACTATGTTCATAGCAGCCCTATTTATAATAGCCAGAAGCTGGAAAGAACCCAGATGTCCCTCAACAGAGGAATGGATACAGAAATTATGGTACATTTACACAATGGAGTACTACTCAGCTATTAAAAAGAATGAATTTATGAAATTCCTAGCCAAATGGATGGACCTGGAGGGCATCATCTTGAGTGAAGTAACACAATCACAAAAGATCTCACACAATATTTATTCATTAATAAGTGGATATTAGCCCAAAACTTAGGATACCCAAGATATAAGATACAATTTGATAAACGCATGAAACTCAAGAAGAATGAAGACCAAAGTGTGGACATTGTGCACCTTCTTAGAATTGGGAACAAAACACCCAGGGAAGGAGTTACAGAGACAAAGTTCGTAGCTGTGATGAAAGGATGGACCATTTAGAGACTGCTGTATCCAGGGATCCGTCCCATAATCAGCTTCTAAACGCTGGCACCATTGCATACACTAGTAAGATCTTGCTGAAAGGACCCAAATATAGCTGTCTCTTGTGAGACGATGCCGGGGCCTAGCAAACACAGGAGTGGATGTTCACAGTCAGCTATTGGATGTATCACAGGGCTCCCAATGGAGAAGCTAGAGAAAGTACCCAAGGAGCTAAAGGGATCTGCAACCCTATTGTTGGAACAACATGATGTACTAACCAGAACCCTGGAGCTCTTGTCTCTAGCTGCATATGTATCGAAAGATGGCCTAGTCGGCCATCACTGGAAAGAGAGGCCCATTGGTCTTGCAAACTTTATATGCCCCAATATAGGGGAATGCCAGGGCCAAAAGAATGGGAATGGGTGGGTAGGGAAGTGGGGGGCGCTATGGGGGACTTTTGGGATAGTATTGGAAATGTAATTGAGGAAAATATGTAATAAAAATATTTTAAAAAAAAAAACAAAAAAAAAAAGAATCTCCTGCCTCAAGTTTGTGTAAACAAAGCTTACTGTTTATTCTCTGCCTTGTCAATAAAAGCTGATCACTCAGTGGCTGGGCAGAAGAGAGAATAGGGTGGAACTTCCACCAGGCAGAGGGTGGGGTGGGAAGAGATTCAGACTGAGCCACAAGGAGAAAAGAGAAAGGAGTTTGTGAGGGTCCAACTGGAGAGGTTCAGAGGCCCTCAATGCAAAATCCCCTATGGAGATTTTTGGCGGGGAACTATCCAGATTAGCTTAAAATAGATCAAATGAATGTCCAGGTATTGAGGTAAAGCTTGAAATAAATCTTGGCCTTTCTGTGTTGTTATTGGAGCACTAGCAAAGATAACAAAAAACTACCACTGTATTTAATGTATTTACAGTAAAAATTTACTGCTTACATTTATATTAAAATTGCCATTTACAGGAGCCCCTCCTAGAGTCACATGGGCTGTGGACATTGTTCTTGTCCAAGGCACGTCAGTTCATTTTCCCCTATCTCCTATCCCCTATCCTTCTCCCTTTCCCCTCCTTATGTCTCAGTCCTCCAGACTGCAGTGAGCAGTTAAGCAGGTACGTGCCTTAACAGAACAACACCCTATGGATGACCTCTGTCATGTCTTTGGCCTGGGATCATCAGCAACAGAGACCTCTCCATCCTTGTTCTCTGTCCTTTCTGGCAAAAACCCAGCTAAAAGTCCACTCATCCCCATGTGTTCATAGAAGGTGAGCTTTGCTTCCAGCAGGAAGGTGACAGAGATCCATATCAGGGTGGAAAGGGACCAGCTGAATGATGCCTTGGGAAGTGGACCTAACCATTATCAGTGATCTCAACAGTCAGGGAACATCAACAGACAAAGGACCCTGTGCAATTGTGTCAGGAGTTTCATGTCCTGAGTGTGCAGGAGGAAGTTACAACTGTGTTCTGGGTAAAAGGACTTCAGGCCCCACCATCAAATGAAGGATCTCAGGCAGCACCTCCAGCTTCCTGCTTTGATTAATCTGTGCCTTGGATCTTCACAACAACTCCCTGAATTCCCTGAAATACCTCTGTCTTCTGCCTGGGTGATTCCACTCTGGCAGGGCTGCCTTTCTCCATGGGAGATGCCAGGATACAGGGTTTGTACGAGGCCCCTTGGCAGAGCAGTATGCTCAGAGACAGAGGAAATACCCAGTAATTCATAGAAAGGTTTGTTGGGGCTTTGGGGATGGGAATGAAAACCTCATTGAAAGTCAGTGTCTCCTGGGAATAATTCTCTAAGTATTAATTACGTGTCTGGATGTCACACTTTCCTGAGATTTCCTGCAGAGCTTTCCTGAGGCTAGAGTAGGAATGGTGGCCAGACTCAAATGTGCTGATGCCTGAGCACAGGTGAATCATATTGTTCACTGTGGCTCTGGAGACCTCTTGATTCTACCCAGTGCTGGGTAAATCTGGGGGTGAGGGAAGGGGGCAGCTGGAGATTTTTCTCAGACCTTAGGGTATTCTTGTATCACATGGTGTGGTACTTTCTGCTGCCCATGAAGAAACACAGGTAACCTGCCCCTGTCCCTGTGCATCAAATACTCCACTCTCCTGTCCCTTTCTGCTGAACCCTGCCTGAGCAGTGGCACGGGTTCCTGTGGTCTGGGCTGGTGCCCTGAGAGGACCTTGGGCACGAACTCTGCAGCCAGTCCCACAACACCCAGAAGACGCTCTACTCCCAGGTGCTCTAACATGCCCAGAATCCCAGGAGCTTACTCAAACCAGAATCTCAGGGTCCCAGAGTCAGCTTGACTCCCAAGGCCTCTGACATGCCCAGGATCTCAGAATCACAGGATTCCATAGTCACAGGATTACAGAGACAGCTGGACTCTGAGGAGTTCTGACACAACCAAGATCACAAAAAGGACAGGCTCCAGTCTGACTTAGCGAGGGAAAGTAGCACTAGAGATAACCAGATGGCAGGAGGCAAGCATAAGAACATAAACAATGGAAACCAAGGTTGCTTAGCATCATCAGAATCCAATTCTCTCACCATAGCAAGTCCTGGATACACCATAACACCAGAAAACAAGATTGGGATCTATAATCACTTTTCATGATGGAGATAGAGGACTTTAAGGACATACATAATTCCCTTAAAGAAATACAGGAGAAGAAAGATAAATAGGTAGAAGCCCTTAAAGAGGAAACACAAAAAAATTCTTAAAGAATTACAGGAAAACACAATCAAACAGGTGAGGGAAATGAACAAAACCATCCAGGATCTAAAAATAGAAATAAAAACAAAGAAATCACAAAGGGAGACAACCCTGGAGATAGAAAACCTAGAAAAGAGATCAGGAGTCATAGATGCAAGCACTACCAACAGAATACATGAGATAGAAGAGAAAATCCCAGGTGCAGAAGATACCTTTGGAAACATTGACACAACAATCAAAGATAATGCAAAAAGTCAAAGGCTCCTAACCCAAAACATCCAGGAAATCCAGGATACAATGAAAAGCCCAAACCTAAGGATAATAGAAGAGAGTGAAGATTTCCAACTTAAAGGTCCAGTAAATGTCTTCAACAAAATTATGGAAGAAAACTTCCCTACCCTAAAGAAAGGTGCCCATGAACATACAAGAAGCCTACAGAACTTCAAATAGACTGGACCAGAAAAGAAATTCCTCTCATCACATAATAATCAAATGCACTAAACAAAGAATATTAAAAGCAGTAAGGGTAAAAGGTCAAGTAACATATAAAGGCAGACCTATCAGAATTATGCCAGACTTCTCACCAGGCCTCTCAGTAAGCTTAGCCTTCAGCCATTGACCATTTCTCTTCCTGCAGATTCTCATGTCCTCCTCCAAAAGTATGTAACCCTTTGTTCACACTGAATAGATGGTATGTATTCGAACCCACTTCAAATAAAAAAATACAAACAAAAATTGTCTTAGAGCACTGGTTTATTCATTAAAAATCGTTGGAGAAGGCCTTCTCCACCGCCCCTCCCCCAACACAAACATATACACACTTGCTCCCAACTGGACCGGGATCCTGACTAGAATGCAGACAGAGACTCTGCATCATCCTTTCAGCCAGGTGTGCAGCAGCATCTGGGTACTCTGAGAAGAAGAGACTAGAAAATTCAGAACCACAAGACTGGAACTCTGCTTCTGCCTCTGTCTTGGAGTGCAACAATGTCTGCAGCACCAGAGGGAAAAGACAGACTCAGAACCTCACAGAGTCCTCTTTGAGCTGCTGTACCAGCAACAGCAGTGTCCAGACATACCTAGAGGATAGGTGGAACCTGGAACCACAATCTTAAATCTTCAGATCTGACATATGCCCTGGGCCTCAAACACGTGGGTTGCATTACAGATAGATGACTGAGGCTGAGCCCGCTGTGGTGTTCCAAAAAGAAGTTTGTTTGATGATGGTGAGAGCAACACTCCTATGTGGGCTTATCCAGCACATAGTAGGTCATATACTGAGCCTCAAATGCATGTGTTAGTGCTATGGAGTTCTCAGTCTCTCCTGGGCTGGAGATGTTGCTCATGGTTGTGTGTAGCAGTGCTGTGCAGACCACAAAGATGAGATGGCCCTATGTGGGACTACTGACCCGTGCAAGCACCACATTATACTAGTGTTTGCCACTACGATCCCTGCCAACCAAACTCCAAAGAAAATAAATGAGAAAGTAAATCATAGGTAGATGCAGACAGATCTGTGGGCTCAAATATGGTGGGTCCCACTGTGCTGTGTAGGATACACACAGACTTTGCCACATGTGAGCTGAGCTACAGAGCCTGATGGTAGACAGAACTAGAACCAGCTTACAGCACATATCAGCATTGTGTCCCTCCAGATGCACTGTCCTCCAAAGCTCAGCATGAGCCAGTGCCCTTCAAGGCTTTGCTGGCTAAGCCTGACAAACAGGTAGGTTGGGATGAAAGTTCCTATGTTGTTTCACTAGCAAGCCTCACAGCCTGTCCTCAGGACTTGATGTGTGAACAGGAACCTCAGCCAAGAAGCAAGAGCAGCCCCCACTCACCTCAGTGGTACAGCTGGACTACAAAGGGAGCCATTCTGCTCAGGTGGCTCATGACGACTGACATGAGCCACTACTGTCTTATGAAAGCATGAATCTAGGAATGATCTAGGAATGTGAAGGGTCAGGCAGGCTCTGCAACAGAGCCTTTTAGTTCTTAGTTATTATTAACACAGGTGTACACCATGTGGAGAGCTTTCTTGCATGTGGAGAGCTTTCTTGCATGTGGAGAGCTTTCTTGAGGTTTAGGTGGATACGGATAATCTGACCTATAGAAACTAGAATCAATAACTTGCTAAATCTGGCCTAATGACCCAGGTTGAATGACAGCTGTGCTGGCTAGTTTGTTTCACCTGACACAAGCTAGAGACATCCTGGGGGAACTCAAGAAATTGCCTCCATGAGCTTGATCTGTGGATACGTCTATGGAGCATTTACTTGGTTATTGATTGATGTGTGAAGGCACAGCCTACTGTGGGTAGTGACATTCCTAGGGAGGTAGTCCTGGGCTATACAAGAAAAAGTTATCTAAAAAACCATGGAGAGAAAGCCAGGCAGCATCTCTCCTCCTTGGTCTCTGCTGGAGTTCCCACAGATTAGAATAATGCTATGATTCGCATTCTTCTACATGTTAACAACCAGTTGTGCCAGCACCATTTGTTGAAAATGCTGTCTTTCTTCCACTGGATGTTTTTAGCTCCCTTGTCGAAGATCAAGTGACCATAGGTGTGTGGGTTCATTTCTGGGTCTTCAATTCTATTCCATTGGTCTATTTGTCTGTCACTATACCAGTACCATGCAGTTTTTAATCACAATTGCTCTGTAGTAGAGCTTTAGGTCCGGCATGGTGATTCCACCAGAGGTTCTTTTATCCTTGAGAAGAGTTTTTGCTATCCTAGGTTTTTTGTTATTCCAGATGAATTTGCAGATTGCACTTTCTAATTCGTTGAAGAATTGATTTGGAATTTTGATGGGGATTGCATTGAATCTGTAGATTGCTTTTGGCAAGATAGCCATTTTTACAATGTTGATCCTGCCAATCCATGAGCATGGGAGATCTTTCCATCTTCTGAGATCTTCTATAATTTCTTTCTTCAGAGACTTGAAGTTTTTATTATACAGATCTTTCACTTCCTTAGTTAGAGTCACGCCAAGATATTTTGCGAATCGATCCATTCCTATCTCCTTGTACTAAGGTCAAGTCTAAGTGGATCAAGGAACTTCACATAAAACCAGAGACACTGAAACTTATAGAGGAGAAAGTGGGGAAAAGCCTTGAAGATATGGGCACAGGGGAAAAATTCCTGAATAGAACAGTAATGGCTTGTGCTGTAAGATCGAGAATTGACAAGTGGGACCTCATGAAACTACAAAGCTTCTGCAAGGCTAAAGACACCATCAATAAGACAAAAAAACCACCAACAGATTGGGAAAGGATCTTCACCTATCCTAAATCAGATAAGGGACTAATATCCAATATATATAAAGAACTCAAGAAGGTGGACTCCAGAAAGTCAAATAACCCCATTAAAAAATGGGGCTCAGAACTGAACAAAGAATTCTCACCTGAGGAATACCGAATGGCAGAGAAACACCTGAAAAAATGTTCAACATCCTTAATCATCAGGGAAATGCAAATCAAAACAACCCTGAGATTCCACCTCACACCAGTCAGAATGGCTAAGATCAAGAATTCAGGTGACAGCAGATGCTGGCGAGGATGTGGAGAAAGAGGAACACTCCTCCATTGTTGGTGGGATTGCAAGCTTGTACAACCACTCTGGAAATCAGTCTGGCGGATCCTCAGAAAATTGGACATAGTACTACCGGAGGATCCAGCAATACCTCTCCTGGGCATATATCCAGAAGATGTCCCAACCGGTAAAAAGGACACATGCTCCACTATGTTCATAGCAGCCCTATTTATAATAGCCAGAAGCTGGAAAGAACCCAGATGTCCCTCAACAGAGGAATGGATACAGAAATTATGGTACATTTACACAATGGAGTACTACTCAGCTATTAAAAAGAATGAATTTATGAAATTCCTAGCCAAATGGATGGACCTGGAGGGCATCATCTTGAGTGAAGTAACACAATCACAAAAGAACTCACACAATATGTATTCATTGATAAGTGGATATTAGCCCAAAACTTAGGATACCCAAGATATAAGATACAATTTGCTAAACGCATGAAACTCAAGAAGAATGAAGACCAAAGTGTGGACACTGTGCACCTTCTTAGAATTGGGAACAAAACACCCAGGGAAGGAGTTACAGAGACAAAGTTCGTAGCTGTGATGAAAGGATGGACCATTTAGAGACTGCCGTATCCAGGGATCCGTCCCATAATCAGCTTCTAAACGCTGACACCATTGCATACACTAGCAAGATTTTGCTGAAAGGACCCAAATATAGCTGTCTCTTGTGAGACGATGCCGGGGCCTAGCAAACACAGGAGTGGATGTTCACAGTCAGCTATTGGATGTATCACAGGGCTCCCAATGGAGAAGCTAGAGAAAGTACCCAAGGAGCTAAAGGGATCTGCAACCCTATTGTTGGAACAACATGATGTACTAACCAGAACCCCGGAGCTCTTGTCTCTAGCTGCATATGTATCGAAAGATGGCCTAGTCGGCCATCAATGGAAAGAGAGGCCCATTGGACTTGCAAACTTTATATGCCCCAATATAGGGGAATGCCAGGGCCAAAAGAATGGGAATGGGTGGGTAGGGAAGTGGGGGGCGCTATGGGGGCCTTTTGGGATAGCATTGGAAATGTAATTGAGGAAAATATGTAATAAAAATATTAAAAATCAAAAAAAAAGTAAAAAAAAAAGAATAATGCTATGAATAAATAATAACAATAGAGAAAATAAACAAATCAAAAGTTTAATCTACAGACAGATTAACAATATTGACAACCTTTAAAAAGATTATCATTGTGTTTGAAAGATTAACATTATTAATACCAGAAATGGAATTTGAGACATTTCTGTCCATTCTTCTGAATACTAAGAACTCCACAAGCACTAAATACTTATGTGCTAACTGTAGATTGACTGGGATGAAGCAGACACATACCCAGAAGTCCAGAACCTACAGAGATGGAAGGGTGAAGAGACAAAACAGACTCCATGAGTAACTCATAACTGAATCAATGAAGACATCAGGCAAGTGTGAACAGATTCTAATTATGAAAGCCAAATTAGGGTAGAAGGCTATGCCAGTAATGGAGGAGCACACGTGGAAATCTACAATGAGTTAAGCACTCAGAAGGGTGGGGATGGGGACACAGACAGCTCCCCCTGTGAGACCAGGGCACACTGACAGCTTCTGCTCTAAAATCGTAACCAACACGAGGATGCTGCTGTGACCACGTCTGCTCAGCATTCCCTTAGGAGTCCTAGACACAACAATTTGGCAACACAAAGAAATGGAAGGTGGCCAATGAATCAGCTGTAGAATATATCTGCAGATGACGTGAAACATTTGGTGACAATCCTAAAGATTCTACGGAGTTTCTGGAACTGAGCAAAAACACACACTTAAGCTGTACTGATGTAAACTAAGATTGATCACAAACAACTAGATGAACTGTTTGGTCAAATGCAGAGAGACAGAAGTAAATGGGGTTACACAGGACTGGAGGGATCAGGATGGATTTAGAAATGAATAGAGGTGATGGTCACATGACAATATAAATTTGCTTAATGCCACCCAGCTGTGTGCTTCCAGACAGCTAAAGGAAGAAATACTATATATAGAGAGAGAAAAATGCATTTTTTTTTCTGTGTGAACAAACTGCACCATTTTCACATGGGACTTAGAACATCCAGAAGTTTTTTGGCCTCTAAACGTAGTTTTATGGATTCTGAGGATTGGATATATATCAAACAACCTATGCTCTTAACTCCTTTGCAATATTGATGTCCTTATTTTCTTTTGGATGCCAAGTCTCAGTTTAAGTCCCATCCTGTCCTGGTAGACGGCAATCCCAGGACTACAGGCAGCCACCATTCTGGCAGTATTTGAGTGGTTACAGATAATTTTTACAATGTAACTTTCCTCCATTTTGTACCCCATTAATAAAAGAATGGCCCTGCCCTGCTATAGCATAAGAGAAGGGGTTACTCATTCATCATGGCCAGACTGACTGGGAGACTGGTCTTTGAGCTGACTGGGCTGAAAGCCTCACATTGATACTCTCCAGCATCCTCCTTCCTCACAGTATGTGTCCTGAGTTGGTACTTTGATGGAGACAGGGTCATCCTCTTTGTGAGCTGCAGACTCTAATTATTGAAAAGCCAATGGATGGAGATCCCAGTGTTGTCTGAGAAGCAAGTGAAGATCAATGAGCTCTGTACTCTAACTGTGCTGTCCGTGACTCTCATGACAGGCTGTGTTGCAAGCTCTGCAAAGGATCAGAGGAGGGGACCAAATGACAGTCATCCTTCAGACAGCTCAACCAGCCCCTCTATAGCTCACACCTAATAAAGCTTCCAGGGAGGAGAAATTGGAGCTGTGACTACACTCATATCTTGTGCTTTGTGACCCTGATTCAGGCACTGAGGTTGATGTGCCTCCGTTTCCCTGTATGAGGACACACTGTGCATGATCATTGCACTGCCTATGAGTTAAGATTAGCTATGAGCAATGTTCTGACCTGGGGGTTGGGGGAGCTGCTCACAGCAGCAGCATGTGTTCCACTTACCCTAGGCTGGATACCTGAGGACAAGGAGCTACCTGGAAAACTGTCACCTCTGTCCCTTACCTTGGGGACCTGGCCTTGCTGTGAGTCACCTAAGTACATCAGAATATTTGGCACCTGGTATCTATTTGTTGGGACACAGGAGAAGGAGGTGCACAGATGACCTACATGACTACAGCTGTCATGGTGGTACACCGCTGATCCCATGCCCTATGCAACTTTGACAGTCAGCCAAGCCTTGTACCCTGTCAGCTCTGACAGAAGCCCAACGCTAACCCTGAGGAGAACCTGGAACCCTCTAGAGCCTGGAACAGAGATATGAAACCAGGGCTTCTTGGTGCTCGCCTTGCTGTAGAATCCCATGATTCCCTCAGCCAGGCCCTGTGGAAAACCCACAGACTGTCTCTGAGTCATGTTCATGCTGAGAGCCCCAAGATTCCTGGTTGATGCTAACATTCTTGGGATGAGTTATCTCCTCTACAGGTGGACTCAGTTGAGGGCTTCTGCCCTACTTCAGTTTGTCTCCCCAAAACATGTGTTATTGCCAGAGTATATCAGATGCACAAGCTCCCGAATGATGACACTAAGACTTATTATTTATAAAGGTTAAGGCACTATAGCTGGGTACTTGCCTACTAGCTCATCTAACTTAAATTAACTCAGAGATTCTAGCCCAGGTGGCCCATTACCTATAACCTGATTGTGTGTCACTTCCTCTGTGGGAAACTCTGTCCTTGGGTGTCTCTACCCTCACTGTCCTCACATGCCTGCTCACACTCAGAAGATGTGGAGGATGGGGTAACTTCCCTCAGCTCTTCCTCTACAATCCCCAGTGTTCACCTTCTTTGATCTCTTCCCCCTCTGAATGCACTCAACCCTGACTTCATTTTGAGATGGGCTGCCTAGTATGACTTCCTGTCCACTAAAACTAAAACCGTGTTTTTACAAAGTTGCTTAATCTTTCTGGAAATTCCAGTAAGTGAACAGGCTCAGATATGTGAATGGATAAAAGAATGAACATCTCAGGGCCTGGCAAGCCAGGTGTTAATGAATTCTCATATTTAAACCTACTGACAGCAGTTAAACCTCCAACTCAAATTAACTTGTACATGAGTGTGGGTGTGGGTGTGGGTGGGGGGAGTGCATTGGTGTGTGAGAATGTGTGTGTGTTAGTTCAGGTGCAGGTGTACACCATCATGTGTATGGGTGAGTGCAGGACACAGTATCTACATGGAGGTCAGAGGTCAACTTGAGGGAGCCTTTCTTCTGCTTCGATGGTAGCTCCCCTCTTCCCACACAGTCAGGCACTGTTCTCCTCACAGTGAGCAGGACACACTACCAGGGGCAGCAAGCATTGCAGAGAAGTACACAGTGGGCCACATGGCTACAGCTGCCTGCTCTGCACTCCCTCTGTGGAGATCAGCATTTTCTCCAGCACTGCCCCCAAGCTCTGCAGTCTTCCTCCCTCTGAGCTCAACCTGGCTGAGCAAGCCAGGGGAAGCAAGCCAGTAAGCAGCATCCCTCTGTAGCTTCTACATCAGCTCCTCCCTCCAAGTTCCAACCCTGTCCTTCCTGTCCTGACTTCCTTTGGTGATGAACAGGATTGTGAAAGTGTAGGCTGAATAAACACTTTCTTCCCCAACTTGCTTCTTGGTCATAATGTTTTGTGCAGGAATAGAATCCCTGACTAAGACACTGTCTACAGTTTCTAGTGTGTTCAGACCTGCCTGCATCATTCTCACTGGCATTCTTGATCAGCAGGCATCCACTGACTAATACCTCCTCTCTTCTGATATGTGCAGCCCATGGTGGTGGAACCCATGACTCTGCTATAGTCTGCAATTTTAAAGAACTGGATTTGATACACTCCTTCCTACCAGGAAAAGGTTCTAAGATCTGGCATATAATGAACATGGAGAAAAATATTTTCCCCTTTGGTAGCATACAGTACCAGCATGCAGGTTCTATCATGAGTTGGAGGAAGGTGAGAGGATCACAGCACATAGAAAGGGAGGCTGGAAAAACAAAGAGACAGAAACCATCACATGGGATCATTGCACTGGGCGAAAAGATGACAACCTCCATCCAGAGCAGATGAATTCATCACTGCCTGGACATGCAGGTGCGGATGTGTCTATCACACCTGGTGGCAGCAATTGAGAAACACTACTATTAAGGTCACAGGCTACCATGTCTAGACACCTCCCCTGAGCTCAGTGCAAAATGGCGGACTGTCTTTCCCTGCAGGGCTTCATCTTCTCTGCCTGATCTTCTCTGGGGAGCCTGACCACAACATCCTCTAATTTAGGGAATGCTGCATAATCCTGGGCACCAGTACAGGTTCAACTTCTTTCTCCAACGAAGTATCTGTCCAGAAAGCACCTGGGATTCATGGACTACCTCTGCATACAAATGATGCATCCCTAGTAGCTTAAGCTCCAGCCAATGATATATAGCAACCCTGGAAATACCTACCCCCTTCCCCAAAACTATAGAGTGCTTGAAAGGAAGGAAGGAAGGGAGGAAAGGTGGAAGAAAAAAGATTTATCTAAGGGTTTGTCTACATAGGTCATGTTTGGAACAAATGGCAATCATTACGTTCAAGTGTGATTTCAAAATCCTGTATTATATGTATGGGTTTGGAAAGTCCTCGGTCTCAGTGTGCACATTGTGGGTAAATGACACGTGTAGAGGGAAGAGAAGATCCTGCAGGAGCCTGTATCTCCAGCTACCCTGTGAGAGCCGAGGAATGAATTCAGACTGTCATATCTCCACACATTGAGCTGGCTTTCCCATGTTTGATTTCTATTTGCTTCAGAACAAAGCAGGCAGTGTGACTTAGGGCAAGTTTGACTATGGGCAGCTGAGCCTTTTCTCTTCACTCATCAGCTCCTGTCTGCACAGAGCTTCCTGCTGCTGAGACTTTTACCCTCAATGCACCTTCTGCACCATGACTACAAACAGAAACCCAAGTCTTCTCCAGACATCTCCTCTTCAGAAGACTTCTGGCCTATGAGCTTCCCTTCTCATACAATTGAGAAGTAGGAAAACTTGCCTGTGAACAGGAACCCCTGCAAAGAGTACAATCCATGCAGGGAAGGACAGAGAACACCTCCATATCTCTTCCCACTGTACTGGCCTTTCTTTGAGGAGAAGACCTTCAGCTCCTGCAAGGCACCTGGCCTCTACTGTCCTTCCTCCTTCTAAGATGAGTGTTCTCTCAGGCAGGAGCACTTCCCAGGATCCTATGGGCTGTGTGTGGTGGGGTCTTTGTCCATAGAACTGCTCAGTCACTTCCACTCTCAGTGATGCACCGCATCTTTCTCACATTTTCTCTCCTTATGATTCTCCTCCAACAAGACCTTGAGCAAGAAGGCTGATAAGCATTGACATGCCCTCAGAGAACAATGACTCATCCAAGGGCTGACATCTGCTAACTCCTGGATATGAGTCTGTCAGCATCAAAGAGGGAGCCTCCATCTTTCGTTTATGTCCCTGTGACCCACAGACCCAGATGAGGTCCCAGTCTGCCCTGTGTCCTCAGAGCTCTGGGAAGGTGGGCTTTCCTACCAGGAAAGGGACACAGATGTCTGTGACAGTTGGAAGGGACCAGCTGTGTTATGACTGGGAATGAAGATAACCCCTTTATTACTAATGTCACCAGTCAAGTTTCTGACACAAGACAGAATATTGAGAGCAGCTGTGTGAGGACTTTCATGTTCTTGGTGTTGGGGAAGAGGTGACCTGTGTGTCCGGGAAAGGACTGTCAGTTCCTCTTCCTAAGGACTGTCTCCAGACAATCTTCCAGCATTGTGGGTTGGTTGGAATGTGTGTTGGATGAGCCCAACTACTCTCTGGTCTTACCTATGCCCTTTGTCTGAATGATTCTGCAGCAAAAGTCCTGCCTTCCCCTAGGGAGCTGCCAGGAGGGAGGGAAATTTCAAGATTCCCAGAGAGAGGGGTGGCCATAGACTCAGGAAACAGAGCAGGGTTTGGGAGGGAGATCCAGGTTAGTAGGGATAGTAATGGAAAGCAGTCCCCTAGGCAAGGTCATAGCTCAGGGAAACAATTGTCTGAGTATTGAGTGTACAACCTGATATCTCCCCCTGGCATTCATGGGAGAACTACAGTCTGATGCCTAGGGCTACAGAAGGTAGGGATTGAATGACAACAAATCAAATATGACCTGCCCTGATACCTTCAGCACAGGTGGAATGCAGGGCCAGTCATCCTGCTCACTGGACTCTGCAGAACTCCTTTTTCCATCTAGTGTAGGGTGGGTCTAGGCAGGCTTCCAGATTCTCCCTGGGAAGTCATGGACTAAAGTTGGAAGAACTGTGCATGAAGAGGATAGGTTCCATTGGGAAGAGCCTTGTGCTCACAAAAATGTCAGTGGAAAGGCATAGTACATTTTTTTCAGACTCAAGCAGGAGGAAAATCATGGAAAGGGGGTGCACCTGTACTCACTGGCCCATGTCTGGTGTCTCAATCCCTCCTTCTCCTGGCCCACTGAATACTGAGGGACCCCTACTGAGGACAGGGAACAAAGCAGTGATTCAAATGGAAGTTCCAGCTGCTCTCCCCTGTACACTGCTCTAGGTCTCTTTCTCCTACTGTGATAAAGACACATTGAACAGAAGCAGTTCAGGAGAACAGAGCATGCATTTCCTGTCCAGATCTGGGTCATGGTGTAGCCCTGAAGGAAGCCAAGGCATAAAACATGCTGCTTGCTGAACATTCGCTGGCTCACTCTCTGGCTCATGCTTAACTAGCTCTCTTATATAACCAAGGACTATCTGCCTAGGGATAGTGCTGCCCACAGTGGCCTGGCACTCCTGCATCAGTTAAGACAATCACTCTCAGACATGGTGACAGCCAGAGATGATAAGGAAGTTATTCAGTGTAGACTTATTGACCACGTGACTTCTGGCTGTGTCAAGGTGACAATTAATAATACTAACAAGGATGCTATATCAAACTCTCCTGTCCTTCTCCAAAGGGAGACACCACAAAAAGTTCCCCATTCTCTAAGTGAGTCTCTCTCTCTCTCTCTCTCTCTCTCTCTCTCTCTCTCTCTCTCTCTCTCTCTCTCTCTCTCTCTCTCTCTGCAGAAATCACATGTTCTGGAGTCTACAGCCTAGCATAGCCAGACACTCAGGGTTAGGACACTGCTAAAAGAAATCTACATTTGGTTTCACTCTTCCAAGTTTATGTAATCTGAGCTCAGGGATGCTCTGGTGAACACTAGCTAACATTCTGGATAGTAATAAAGGGGCTTCTTGAAAGCACCAATATCATCCTGAATAAGAAAAGGCCTCAAAGGCACAATTATCCCCTACCTATTCTGGGTCCACTGAACTCAGAGCAGAAGCCAAGCACCAGCTGAAATAAAAAGGAACTGGGAGAATTTGGGGTAAAAAACATGAGCATGGTTCCAAGTTCTGAATGATCATTCAGGGTCATGGGAATCATGAAAGCAATTGGAGGGGACAGGAAGGCATGAGGGACTGACAGAAAGAAAAATCTACAAGACTTAAGGTACAACCCTCCTCTACGAAATTCCTCCCATGAGAGCTCTCTCTCTCTCTCTCTCTCTCTCTCTCTCTCTCTCTCTCTCTCTCTCTCTCTCTCTCTCTCTCTCTCTTTCTCTCTCCCTCTCTCTCTTTCTCTCTTCTCTATCTCTCTTTCTCATATCAATCCAGGGTCACTTAGGAAAAGCCAGAAATTCAAGAAAAAGTGGAAGACACAGATCTGGATCTCATGAGAGAATTTGGAACTATTTGTACCCATGGTAGCTGAGAATTAATATTCATATCTATTCATAAGGCCAAGGCTTCATTTCAAAACTCAATTCCAACACTTCAATAATACATTTAACAAGATGTGTAAATTTCTTTCACTGTGATCCTATCGAGGTCAATGATCAAATTCTGGAAAAGACAACTATAAGATCAAATTAGTATTAGTGCTGCTGCTCAGAAGAAAGAGCTCTTAGGAACACACCTGGTGCTGTACTCTGATCATATGAGACTAACATGCAAGAGGGTAGGAGGTTGCATGGCAGGAGAGGTTGAGCTTTGACCCTGGATGGTAATGAATGTCTGAGGGGAATATCAACAGGACATGTGAGCCATTGGAGCAAACATAATAAAGCCACATGTGATGTCAGCAGAGGAAAGAGGATATTCTAGTCTATACCAGAGTATAGTATCTGTGCTATAACCTCAGTTAAAAAGGTCAGAGCTAGGGTGTAGTTTTCTAAATGAGTACTCATATAGAATGCATGGGCTATATGAGTACCCTGTTCCAGCATACACAAAGAACCACACTAAATACCCATGTGGTCATTAACTTTGACGACAAGATGTCCCTTTCACTCATCACCATGACTCTCTCAAGGCAAGAGAAGTCCCTCCAACCCATTCTAGCTCAATTTTTTGGCCTGGCGGCATGTCTTTGAGTTAGGCTAGAAGGCCCTGGTCTTCATGAGGTACAAAGGGTCTGTGTCATGAACTCAGGAGTGACCAAGTATCCTGGCTCTATCCCTCAGTATTTAGACAGTTGTAGCAAGAATGGGATGGAAATTATTAACACAGTTAATAATTAATACAATTAACAAAGTTATGCTCACAGTTAATGTTCAGGATGAGACTGTCACTGTGGATGACACTCACTGTATTCCAGGTTTTACATTCCTAGGGTCCTGTGTCAGTTGGGATATGAGTAAGTGAGAGTCCTGCTGTCCTCAGCTATATCCTGTCACCTCCTGAGAGGCTGTGACCATTTCCCCTTCAAAGGTAGGTTTATTCTGAGTCTCGGGTTCATGCTTTAAGGCTACCATCCTCACCCTCACTGGGGTTAGAATTGTCACTTCTATGGTGTCATTGGCTATAACTGATGTGCAAACAACAAAGAGAACATGGCCCCTGTGGGACCTCTTGTTGGGGCCAGCCTGTGACTCTCATGTCTGGGTTTGAGCCTGAGATGCATCTTGGAACTGAAAGAAAAAAGGGAATCTAGGTAGGTGAAGAGAGAAATGGAGTCAAGACTGTATTCTGATCAAGACTCAACTTTAATGTCGGTAAACAAGCTTTATAAAGAAGAGGGGAGGCCCATTCCCAGTCACACAAAGCTCCTTTGAAGTTGTCAGATCAGCCTTTTAGTAGGAACCCGGGAAAATCACAGTTCTTAGCTAACTCTGGAAGAGAGAACTGGTTCAGCCTGAGGCAGGTAGCAGGTAGTGGCACATCAAAGCAGAGTGATGAGAAGCAGCACAGCAGGTGGCTCTGCCTAAATGGCAGATGGTCACAGACAACCTTGCTAGGCTGGAAGGAGGTAACATTTTCCCCCTTTAAATAATATTAAACAAAACCGGACTGAGGCATAAACTTTATTTATGCTCTAAAGTCTTGCCTGGGAATTATGGTGGCTGGTGGCACCGCCTGTCTTAGCATCTCAAATCCTCCTGAACCATCCAATTCTGTCATAGGAGGCTACTTGCAGCTAGTTTGTGTAATAATTCACACAAACATGGCTCTGTGCTGTATTATCAACAGCCACAGCCTTTTGGCATGTACCCCTGTCTTAGACTGGTATGATTCCGTGATCTGGTTGCCGTCACTGACTGTCAGGCCCTCATCGCACACCATATTCCCAAATCAGACCAAAGCCACAATATGTATAAGAATGCTTCTTGATGGACAATAATAATAACTGCCACCTGCGTTGTTGGAAGCAAGATTTTACTCCTTCTGCACTCAGGCTGAAGGGAGTTAACTGACCTGCTTGAAAAACAAAGGTGGGGCAGAGAAAGGCAACAGTATAAAAGATGCTTTGAAGTCCAGATACTCCATTCAGTTGCAAATTAGCAACTATCAAGCTCATGCTTTGAGCTCTCAGTGTGGAAGAGCTGGCTTTGAGAATAAGCAGAAAGGCCACAGATTGTCTAGAAGTGGAGGCTGAGATCCAAATTAACTTTGCTAGGTAATTTAGAATTTTAGCTATCTACAATAGGAATCTCTAATATTGGAATTATTACTAGACAAGGCTAAGATTGAGTTAGAATAACTGGTCACATTGAAGGAAAGAGAAAAATCACTATGACTATATTATATGACTAATCTTACTAAGTCAGAATATACAGTTTCTGATGTTCTTTTTGCCATAAAGTTAAAAAGCTTGAAGCAAGGCAGCTTCACTTGTCCAAACTGGAAAAATGGCAAGCAAGGATGGGTCAAAAACATGTACGCAATTTAGCTTCCTTGTCACTTCAGTCAGGGCACTGAGCCAACTCGCCCAGCAGCATGTCACACGAATTGGCCATCATGCTTCTGCAGCATTCTGTGGAGAGAACCTATGTTTTTCCCTTTCCTAATAAGGTAGCTGTTCAGGATCAAGCCATATGCCAATAAGTAGATCCTTTTAAGATACTATAAGGCATTTATTAAGTTCTTTGACATCCAAATTGAGTGCCAGGACAGCCAGGGCTACACAGAGAAACACTGTCTCGAAAAAACCAAAAAAAAAAAAAAAAAAAAAATTTGGCCGGATGCACCCAACGCCGGGATGCCAAGCGGCAGCTCCGAGGTCCTGGCACTGGTGGCAGACCTGCCCCCTTCCCCTGCCGCAGCAGCCCCCGCCCCTGCCACCTCCCCCAAGGAATGGTACATGTGCACCAAGCAGGACCCCTGGCCCTCCACTTCACCTTGGGGAAAGGAGGGGTGCTGACGGCCATGGAGTGGGACCAATCCCCAAGCATGCACTTCTTCCTTTCCCCCAGGGCCTGGGACCAAAGTGAAAACAGGATAGAAATGAGCCACCATCAGCAGATTCGGGAACAAACACAGCCTATGCATGTTAAAGAGGTTCCCGGCGTACCTCCTCCCTCCCCCCCACTTTAAAAAAAAGGCATTTTGGGGTCTTTATCATACCAAAAAATGGTTCCTTTCAGACCTGAGAAAAAGACCAAGATGTCCAGTCTGGGCAGGAGACACTGAACTGAACTCATCTACCCTCGAGCCTCCAGTAACTTCATCTCCAAGGCCATGGCTAAGCTAGGTCCCTTTTCTTGACAGCCTGCACTGTCCAGAACTGGAGATGGAGAAATACGGGATGAGGAGATCGGGAGGGCACCCCAGGCCCAAGCCCCCCCCCCATGTTCCCTCAGTCCTCGGTGGGATGCGCAGAGCAGAGTACACCATCACCTGACTGTCCTTGTTGGCCTGCAGAGGGGAAGCAGGGTGAGTCATGGGCAGGGTGAGGGTGGAACACTGACACATGGGGAGACCTGAACAGCAAGGGGGTCCCCAGGTGGTGGGGAGAGATGCAGATTCAAACCCACCAGTCTCTGACTGGCTGCACCCAAGCTGTTCCTGAGAAAGCTTAGAGACTACAGGTCACAAATGGACAACTCCAAACCAGGAAGGAAGCGGGACACATCAGCAAGGAGACAGAGCATGAGGGCAATGGACCCGGGTTGGGGCTGGGTTCAGTCATGGGCAGTGGATAGGCAGATAGGATCTGTCAGGCAATCAGTCCAGGTAGTCAGTCCTTACGCGAAACCCTGGACCCTGGTGGAGCAGCCCAGAGCCTTAGCAGGAAAAACATGGCTACCCCAGCTGAGACAGGCAGAGGCCCACCGGCCAATGGCAATCAAGGCCCTCCCCTGAGTTTGCTACAAAGCAGCCTACTCCCTGGTGGCCTCCTGTGTCACCACACTCAGGAAAAGCTTCCAGCCCAAGGGCCCCGACCTGCATCCGCCAGCGACTGGCTGGCCAGCAGCCAAAGAATACAGATAATAAAAGGGGATAAGAAGTCACAGCGGGGGGAAAAATATTTCGAAGTTACCTGACACAAAACAAAGGAATGACTTCAAAAGGATTAACATGAACCAGATAATTGTTTACAGTAGGGATAAAGCAGCTCTGCCTAGGGTTAGTTTAATGACAGCTAAGGTTTTAAGTAAACTTCCCTTGAGAGGCATTAGCTAATAAAATACTTTCCACTTAGGAAACAATATACACTGAAATATTCAAACTCTTGGCTTCTTGTATTTAAGCAGAAATGATAAAAATTTCTCACATAATGTAGACCTATATTTAGCCATACCTAGAGGCAACATTTTCCAGTATTTACAAACTCACTAGAAGCAAAAACCTTACAATTATTAAGATACAAAGAAAAAAAAAAGACAAAATTTGGATCTATAATAACTATATAAAAAGTAGGCAAGCCAGATTGTAATACCTTTATAAATTCTACAATCTGATTGACCCTTTATAAACTATGAATTTGAACTTTATTAAAACAGCATCTGGCTAGATCTGCAAAGGTGCTCTTTTAGCTAAAAGAAAGTTTCCCTGGAGCCAAAGAGGGGCAAGGAGAGCTTCTTTAGGCACTGTTTGTAAGACAAAAGAAAGTCACACAAACCTTGCTGAGACTGCTCCAAGCTTAGTTCCTCCTGCCATGAGGACAGATTTTAGAACTTTTAAGTTTCTTTTGCAATATTAGACAATAACTATAACTTTGGGAAAGCAAAACCAAATTTCAAAACAATTTATCATTTTTAGAATCAATACTAGAAGCATTACTATCATATTACGAAGTTTGGCTGCCAATTTATACCTATGAATACATGACAGTGCAAGCTTTAATGCTTCATTAAAGAGACATTGTTTTAAATCTTATCTTAAAATTTACTTTCTAGGATAAGAATCACATTAAATATTATCTCAGCTAGAAGTACCTTAGGAGGCCCAGTTTTTTGGCCTGCTTATGTCACGTGTTTGAAAAACTCCTGAGTTGCCAATTTAAGGCTAACCCTCTGTTACCAATGTAACAATTATTTAACCCTAACCAATAATTTATGAGCTGATTGTGAAGACACACCGAGCACATTACCAGTAAAAACCAAATGAAGCAGTTACACTTACAGTTTTTCCAGCAGGGGCCCTCCTGTTGTGTACATGATGCTGTGGCCACTCTTGGCTTTGCTATACCAGCAGAGAAAGTTTTAGTCATCTTTTATCTACCAACATGAAAACAAAGAACATTCATTCATTCAGACTAGACGCGAACATACATGAATTGAACACATGAACAGACTAGTACACCAGACATTAGACAAGACCTTAGACAAAACCACAAAGAGGGCAGAGGACTTCTGCTGTAGGGCCCAGAGAGAACAAATCACAGTGTCACCTAAAATTTCTCTCTGCTTCTGGGACATTTTCCTCCCGCCAGATGCAGTTTCTGACTGTGGCCAATCTGCCTAATTATTAAATCTAAACTCTTTCTTCTCTCTCACCTAAGAATCAGCTTCTGGAAGCTGCAGCTAACTGCCTGTTACATTCCTAGATTCTGATATCTCACTGCTGAACCTAAGTGAACCCAGCGGGTGGGTTTAGCCCTGTTCCAGCTTAGACTGTACCACACCTGGCAACCTTATGCCTATAGCTTCTGGTGTTCCGGTACGAATTTTCTTTAATTATTTTCTTCTTCCGTGGAGCTCTCTGCCATTCCCAGCTCCCACGTGGGACATCAATTTGTTGGGGCCAGCCTGTGGCTCTCATGTCTGGGTTCGAGCCTGGAATGCATCTTGAAACTGAAAGAAAAGAGGGAATCTAGGTGGGTGAAGAGAGAAATGGAGTCAAGACTGTATTCTGACCAAGACTCAACTTTAATGTCAGCAAACACGCTTTATAAAGAAGAGGGGAGGCCCATTCCCAGTCACACAAAGTTCCCTTGAAGTTGTCAGATAAGCCTTTTAGTAGGAACCCACGAAGATCACAGTTCATAGCTAACTCCGGAAGATCTCCTCAGAGAACTGGTTTGGCCTCAGGCAGGTAGCAGGTAGTGGCACATCAAAGGAGAGTGATGAGAAGCAGCACAGCAGGTGGCTCTGCCTAAGTGGCAGATGGTCAAAACCAGCCTTGGTAGGCTGGAAGGAGGTAACACCTCTGAAGTTCGTAAAGGCCTCTTTCATCCATGGTTAGTCTCTTTAATGTTCACCCTGAATCCATGTCCTTAGAGAACCAGGCAGATGGTGAGTCAGGCAGATGCAGGAGGACCTGAGTGCTCAAACATGATGGGTCTCCTGTGGTGTGTGGTAGAAACAGTCTTTGTCATATGGGAGCTGAACTCCAGAACTTGATGGTACAGACCTAGGACCTGGAGTCATAGCCCCAGTGTCTTGCGTGCGTCCGACTCAACCAGCAAGAACAACTCTGCAACAGGATCCTTCTGCACACGTTTATTGGGAGAGCTTGATTGTAGAGGTGAATAGACCCCGAGCCCAGAACTGGTGCTTCTTATATAGGCCTAGGAGAGGCATGTCTCACACCCGGATTGGTTGTGCTTGGTTGATGCTTACCACCTCATTTGCATGCCTACATCTGATTAGTTAACTTCTCTCTCATCTGATTGGTTAACTTCTCTCTCATCTGATTGGTTAACTTCTATCTCATCTGATTGGTTAACTTCTCTCTCATCTGATTGGTTAACTTCTCTCTCATCTGATTGGTTAACTTCTCTCTCATCTGATTGGTTAACTTCTCTCTCATCTGTTTGGTTAACTTTGGTTAATTCTCAAAACCTCATCTTGGCAAAAAAAAACTTTACTGCCTATGTATGCATGGTGGTCAGCAGAAGCCAGCGCCACCCTGCAACGGCACATGTGGCTTCCCACACCAGTGTCTCTCCTGGTCCTCAGTGACCCACTGCCTAGGTGCCTTGCACCAGGAAGCTGTGTCCCTCCAGCTACACTGACATCCACTACTGGGCCTGGGCCAGCACCCTCCAAGGCATTGCTTCTCAAGGCTGCCCTAGAGATCAGACATAAAAAGGCTGCTCACCAAACTTCCCTTAGAAACCTCCACAGCCTGCCATCAATGCTTTGATATGTGTTCAGAATTCTAACATGTGACAATGAACAGGACTGAAATTCAACTCACTACCCAGGATAGATCATCATAACATGTACCAACCTTCCCAGGGGTTCCATGGTGACTGGCATGAGGCACAGGACCACCAAAGGAAAAAAATGAGCCTCAGAAGAATGGAGGGTATGAAAGTCAGACAGACAGGCTTAATAGAAAACCACTTTATTCCTTCACATGGAAAGCCCTGTCCTCCACAGATGAGGACGATGTAGATATAATTACTGATACAGAGGTGACTGGTTTATTTATTCTAATATGTGTGTGTGTGTGTGTGTGTGTGTGTGTGTGTGTACCAGACAATATGCATAACTGTGCATTACAGCTTGCCTGGTACCCACATAGGACAGAGAGGGGCACTGTATCCTCTGAAACTGGAGTGACAGATGGTTATGAGCAGCAATGGGTGGCTAGGAACTGAAATTAGCTCCTCTATAAGAACTTCCACTGCTCTTAACCATGGAGCCATCTTTCTAGACCTCCAGGATGAGTGTTTTCAGAAGCAGATCTGACTGACAAAAGGTAGAGAACAAGCACATGCTGGGACTATGGCTATAAGGACATTCGTGTTTGACATATCCTGGATAGGGATTTGGGATGTAAACTTTCTCAATGTAAGAGCATTGTTACTAATGCCCAGGACCTAAAGCCAATCATTGCAAGGATGATTTCTCTAAAGAGCACAATCAGGTGAGATGAGAGGGAGAAGTTAAAGTTGTTTGAAGTCAATGACTACTTAGCCAAGGGAGCCAGCCGTGTGGTACATGCACAATCTAATGGGAGGGTGAAGCAAAACCTTATCCATTGTGTTCCAGGAGTGATTGTTGGACAGCATAGGTCACATGATTGCCTGTCTAGAATATGGGGTCAGGGGTCCTTGAATGCTTCAAAAATTATACAGAGACATGGCTTAGTTCTAGAGTCAGACCTAACTCTAACTGTCCAATTGGTTTTGGATTCCTTGTCAAGATTAACATCAGCTCTTCCCTGCTTCACAGACACCAGATAAGGCCTCAAGGGTAGGGACACTGTATATGTGGCTGGAGACAGAGAACTTGTGCTACACATCTGTCACCTGTGATCCGTGCATGGCTCATGTGGACACAGTATTCACTGTATCTCAGTTTCCCAGGGACAGACATCACACATGAGGAACAAATATTTCAGTGTCAAGAAGGTAGCCTTCAATATGTACAAGGGCCTACACTGGGGCAGGACAGCTGTTTGGATCAGTAGTTTCTGTTACCATTGCCTGAAGGAGAGGATTCCTTAGACTTACTCCTCATGACATGAATCATCAAGAGCACCTGTGTCCTCTGTCCCTCTCATGGGGACACTGACCTTCCTGTAAACTCTCATAAGCCATCAGAACAGTTGACTAATATCCTAAGCATTTGTATAGCTGTGCTTTCCATGCTGAGACTCATAAGGAGATGCCCAGTGACCTATCCTACCTATGGCTCTCATAGCAGTGCATTGTCTGGTTCTCTGAGCTCGGACATTTATAAATCTAATGAATCATTCTGCTCTGTTAGCTCTTACAGCTCAGACCCCAAGACTGTACGCACTACCCCAGGTCACCTAGAGTCAGTATTCTAGGACACTCATACAGAGCCAGGACTTGTAGTTGTTCTCCTTCTATTAAGATTACACTGTTTCTACAGCCAGATTCTCAAGCCAAGGATCTTTCTCAGGATATGTTGATGGGAGAAGTGTCCACACTTCTGGAAACAAGGCCTTGATTTTGTATCCATGGCTCATTGCAGTTAGGGATAGATGTACCTAGGAACTGTGGCTATGGCAGGGCCAGGAGATGTACTTAGCCTTAGTCTGGGGTGGGTGTGGGCTAGGGGAGCTGAGAGACACCCACCAATCTGGTTCTGTTTTTGTGGGAGTGCACCACTTTCTGGTTATTTCTCATTTCTGCCTGATAGAGATAGAAGGTTGTACTTGTGTTTTGCATGACATGGAAAGGTATTTTTCATGAGTGTCATTTTTCTGGCTGTTTCTGCTTGTAAGAGAGGGAAGGTTTTATTTGTGTTTTTATGTGTTATGTTTGTGTTTCTTGTTACAAGATGTCTATGGTAAAGTAACTTTGATAAGATGACTTTCAGGAAGTAAGTTTGAGAGGTATCTTTGATGAGACAATTTTGAAAAAAAAAATGACTTTGACAGGTGACTTTGACTTGACTGATATATTAACATGAGACCAGCTACTTCTACCACATTCTTCAGGTTCCCTTCACCACAGAAGAGGCCAGGAAGCTGGTCCTGGCCCCACACGGGAGTTCCCCCAATATTCTTCATTCCCCCTGACTCGCCCAGATTGGGGTTTTAATACCACTGGATGTAAGAGGAGGCTTTGCTGGCAATGTAGAAAACAAAATAAATTCAATACCACCTTGCCCCTTCCCCCCTCTAAGGGGACTTTCCAAACTATACTATCAGGCCAAGTACAGAGATGTCCGACTAAATGCTGAAATAAAAATCTGTAAGAGAAGGCAGGGTGAGGGACTAGGCTAAAGGTAGTCACCTTATGCAAACCAACCAGTACCTGAAAGGGTTACTTGCTACAACAATTAGAAGAAGCCAGCTAGCCTTGTTGCCTACATCTGCCCCTTACAAGGTATAAAAAGTGTGTTCTTCATTCGTCCGGGTTCTCTCCTCTTGCCTGTGTGCTGACAGGGGGGGGGGGGTAGCCTTTTGTGGTTTGCAGTGATGTTGATCTCTGTGGTCTTTGTGCATGAGGGTCTTTTGGCAGACTCCATTGGCCAGGAAGATCCTTCTCAAGACCCAGACACCGTGCATCAGAGGATTGCTTAAGCAAGGTAAAGTGGGATCCTTGTTTGATTGCCTGTCTGTATGTTTCTGTCCATATGTCTTGTCTGTCTTGTGTTTGTCGTTTGAGAGGCTGTTTTGGTCCCAGGAGAGGACCAACCCTTCTCAGGTTGCAAGGCTGTTTTGGTTCCAGGAGGGGGCCATCCAGTCTCAGGTTCTGGGGATCTTCCCATGAGAGAGACCCGACTGGGTGATCATTATGACAGGCAGACCTGCCAGGACATCACAGGCCACGAGAAACTGGAGGATAATTCAGATTCCTGTTAGACACTTGGATCAGAGACGGTCCTTCTCTACCCAGCGATAGCTCTGATTCAGCTACTGCCTATACGAATAATATCAGGTTTCTGTGGGAGTCGCATCTAGGAGGCCCTATGTTGGTCTTGTTTGTCTTGGTCATTTTCTGTGGTATTGCTGTGATTCTGTGGTGGTCGCCTGGAGGACAGTTACTGTGTGTGTGTGTGTGTGTGTGTGTGTGTGTGTGTGTGTGTGTGTGTGTTGTGTGTTTCTTTGTTTTCGGACTGACAGACTGACGACTGTTTTGAGAATTATGGGACAGACACTATCTATCCTTCTTGGCCTGCCCTTTTCTCCCATCCACAGGTCCCCTACCAGTTGGTACTTATGCCCTCCAGAAAAAGCCTGAAAATCCTATCAGACCCCTATGCTGACTTCCTCCTTTCAGATTCTCCCTGGCTTCCCTGCCTCCCACTCTCCAACTCCAGAGAGCAGCCAGCAGGGCAAAGGTGCCACCACAGTCCTTGGATTGCCAAGGTGGCAGACCATCAGCCCCACCCATGGACCGGGAGCTGAGGGTGTTCTGGCACATCTACCTAGTGTTGCCCAGGCGGCAGGTACCACACTCTCATGCCTCCTCAGAGGGCCCTGCCCCTGTTCCCATCCCCCTTGTGCTCACCTCTGGGCTGTGCCAAGTGCAAGGCAGAGCCAGGCAGAGCGAGGCACTCACCGCAGTGGTGCTGAGGAGTGAGTCTTCCCTCCCCCCCACTCCCCACCCCATGCCACCACTGACCACTGTGGGCTGCCAACACTGCAAGCCTCGAGACCCTGCTACACCCGACTGAGGTGCAGATCCTCCATGGGGCATCTGTGGGTGGAGTCGTCCTCACCAGAGATCACTAGCATGTGGGCTTGACTCCAAGGTGCACTGTGCCCCTTAAAATGGTAGCCACATGGAACAATTGCCAGCAATTGTTGCAAGTTCTCTTCACCACAGAGGAAAGGCAGAGAATTCTCTTAGAGGCTAGGAAGAACATCCCAGGCGAGGATGGGAGGCCTTCTCAGCTTCCTATCAGATGGACTCTGGGTTCATATAAGGTAGGGAGCACCTGAAAGTCTATCACCAGGCTCTAATGGTGGTTCTCATCTCCATGGGGCTGGGAAGTGCTACACCAATCACACCAAGGTAATTGGAAATTACAGAAGTTAGAAGGATTGCACAACAAGTTGGTTAGAGTGTGTGCAGGTTGATAAGAAAGTACAGAGGAGGAGAAATGAAAGAAGGAAGGAAGGAAGGAAGGAAGGAAGGAAGGAAGAGAGAGAGAGAGAGAGAGAGAGAGAGAGAGAGAGAGAGAGAGAGAGAGAGAGAAAGAAAGAAAGAAAGAAAGAAAGAAAGAAAGAAAGAAAGAAAGAAAGAAAGAAAGAAAGAAAAGAAAGAAGGGAAGAAGGAAAGAGGAAAGAAAAAAAGAACGAGTATGCTACTAAGAAGTGAGCTAATGGTCCCTTCTAGTCGGCACCAGCACTGAGTCACCTTGGGAACAGAGTTGGCAGACACCCCCAAGGTCCCTAGAGGACAGCTTCTGAGGCAGAGTTAGACCCCATTTTGGGCTCCAGAAATCCAGGCACATTCCCTGGCAGAGGAGAGGTGTCCGCCTAGCCCAGGAGGGCTTGGTTGGAGTACCTCGGGGAGCCACCTTGGATCCCAGATCCCTCCAAGACTAGTCTGCGCAGGTGAAAGTGTGGACTACAGAAGCTAAACAGCTTCTGGGACAGGCCCTGTTTCTGGCCTTCATCTTCTACAAGGAAACAGGTCCGAACGCCAGATATCAGTTCACCTTCCCTTCAAGAGAAAAGCTTGCCAGCAGAGAGTGCTCTGACCACTGAAACTCAGGAGAGAGCTAGTATCCCTGGTCTGCTGATACAGGATAACAAAATCATGAGAGGAACAAGCTCTAACCAGGGACAACTATAACAACTAACTACAGAGATTACCAGATGGTGAAAGGCAAAAGTAAGAATCTTACTAACAGAAACCAAGACCACTCACCATCATCAGAACTCAGCACTCCCACCTCACCCAGTCCTGGGCACCCCAACACACCTGAAAAACTAGACCCAGATTTAAAAGCATATCTCATGATGATGGTGGAGGACATCAAGAAGGACTTTAATGAACTCACTTAAAGAAATACAGTAGAACACTGCTAAAGAGTTACAAGTCCTCAAAGAAAAACACGAAAACACATCCAAACAGGTGATGGAATTGAACAAAACCATACTAGCCCTAAAAAGGGAAGTAGACACAATAAAGAAAACCCAAAGTGAGGCACCGCTGGAGATAGACAACCTAGGGAAAAAACTTGGAACCATAGATGCGAGCATCAGCAACAGAATACAAGACATGGAAGAGAGAATCTCAGGTGCAGAAGATTCTATAGAGAACATCTGCACAACAATCAAAGAAAATGCAAAATGCAAAAATATCCAAACTCGAAACATCCAGGAAATCCAGGACACTATGAGAAGACAAAAGCTAAGAACTTCAGACCAATTTCCCTTATGAATATCGATGCAAAAATACTCAACAAAATTCTCGCTAACCAAATCCAAGAACACAGTAAAACAATCATCCATCCTGACCAATTAGGTTTCATTACAGGGATGCAGGGATGGATTAATATACGGAAACCCATCAATGTAATCCACTATATAAACAAACTCAAAGACAAACACTATATAAACAAACTCAAAGATGCTGAAAAAGCATTTGACAAAATCTAACACCAATTCATTATAAAAGTCTTGGAAAGATCAGGAATTCATGGCCCATACCTAAAAATTATAAAAGAAATCTACAGAAAACCAGTAGCCAACATCAAAGTAAATGGTGAGAAGCTGGAAGAAATCCCACTAAAATCATGGACTAGAAAAAGGTTGCTAGCTTTCTCCATACCTATTCAACATAGTATTTGAAGTCCTAGCCAGAGCAATTCGACAACAAAAGGAGTTCAAGTGGATACAAATTGGAAAGGAAGAAGTCAAAATATCACTTTTTGCAGATGATATGATAGTATATATAAGTGACCCTAAAAATTCCACAAGAGAACTCCTATACCTGTTAAACAGCTTCAGTGAAGTAGCTGGATATAAAATTAACTCAAAGTCAATGGACTTTCTCTACACAAAGGATAAACAGGCTGAAAAAGAAATTAGGGAAACAACACCCTTCACAATAGTCACAAATGATATAAAATTCCTTGGCATGACTCTAACTAAGGAAGTGAAATATGTGTATGAAAAGAACTTCATGTCTCTGAAGAAAGAAATTAAAGATCTCAGAAGATGGAAAGATCTCCCATGCTCATGGATTGGCAGGATCAATATACAAAAAATGGTTATCGTGCCAAAAGCAATCTACAGATTCAATGCAATCCCCATCAAAATTCCAACTCAATTCTTCAACGAATTAGAAAGGGCAATCTGCAAATTCATCTGGAATAACAAAAACACTAGGATAGCAAAAACTCTTCTCAATGATAAAAGAACCTCTGGTGGAATCACCGTGCCTGACCTCTATCCATTCCCTCAGGACTGAGTTTTTCAGGGGTGCAAGGGGGACAGCAAACCTGGAAGGAAATGAGAGGAAGGGGAAGAAAAGCAGGAGACCAGCAAATTTGTCCAGGTCTGGTTTATTAGGCTGAGATGCCTTGATTTTTTTTGTTTTGTTTTGTTTTTTGAGACAGGGTTTCTCTGTATAGCCCTGGTTGTCCTGGAGCTCACTTTGTAGAACAGGCTGGCCTCGAACTCAGAAATCCGCCTGCCTCTGCCTCCCGAGTGCTGGGATTAAAGGCGTGCGCCAGCAGACCCGGCAATGCCTTGATTTTAAAGCATACATCGTGGGGAATAGGAGATGGGGGAATTTTACAAATAACAAAGAAGCAGGAATCTGCTGACATGAGGGCCGAAGTCAGGCGCCAGCAGCGGGCACTCTGCATCTTATCTCTGGAACATAGATCCCACTTGACAGCCTTGGGAGTCAGGCTGGACTTAGGTGTAACTCATGTCCTTGGATGGCATGGGAGTTCAGGAAGAGATAGGGAAGAGTGGACTATAATTCAGCTTTTACAGCCTCGGGTGCCAGGAAGGGAATAGGGAGGAGGGAGTGATAACGAGCTCCTAGCACGAGGCCATTTGGCCTGTTAGGGAGATTGTGAAGGGCTCACTTTCTCAAGGAATGGTCTCTGACAGACCTCAAGCTGTACTACAGAGCAATTGTGATAAAAACTGCATGGTATTGGTATAGCGACAGACAAATAGACAAATGGAATAGAATTGAAGACCCAGAAATGAACCCCCACAACTATAGTCACATGATCTTTGACAAGGGAGATAAAACCATTCAGTGGAAAAAAGACAGCATTTTCAACAAATGGTGCTGGCACAACTAGTGGTTATCATGTAGAAGACACGAATTGATCCATTCCTATCTCCTTGTACTAAGCTCAAGTCTAAGTGGATCAAGGAACTCCACATAAAACCAGAGACAGTGAAACTTATAGAGGAGTAATGGGGGAAAAGCCTCGAAAATATGGGCACTGGGGAAAATTCCTGTACAGAACAACAATGGCTTGTGCTGTAAGATCAAGAATCGACTAATGGGACCTCATAAAATTGCAAAGCTTCTGTAAGGCAAAAGACACCGTTAATGAGACAAAAAGGCCACCAACAGATTGGAAAGGGATCTTTACCTATCCTAAATCAGGTAGAAGAATAATATCCAATATATATAAAGAACTCAAGAAGGTGGACTCCAGAAAATCAAATAACTGCATGAAAAAATGGGGATCAGAGCTAAACAAAGAATTCTCACCTGAGAAATACCAAATGGCTGAGAAGCACCTGAAAAAGTGTTCAGCATCCTTAATCATCAGGGAAATGAAAATCAAACCACCCTGAGATTCCATCTCATACCAGTCAGAATAGCGATGATCAAAAATTCATGTGACAGCAGATGCTGGCAAGGATGTGGTGGGATTACAAGCTTGTACAACCACTCTGGAAATCAGTCGGGCGGTTCCTCAGAAAATTGAACATAGTACCACTGGAGGATCCCCCAATACCTCTCCTGGGCATATATCCAGAAGATGTTCCAACTGGTAAAAAGGACACATGCTCCACTAAGTTCATAGCAGCCTTATTTATAATAGCCAGAAGCTGGAAAGAACCCAGGTGTCCCTCAACAGAGGAATGGATACAGAAAATGTGGTACATTTACACAATGGAGTACTACTCAGCTATTAAAAACAATGAATTTATGAAATTCCAAGGCAAATGGATGGCATCATCTTGAGTGAGGTAACCCAATCACAAAAGAACTCACGTGATATGTCCTCACTGATAAGTGGATATTAGCCCAGACACTTACCAAGATACAATGTGCAAAACACAAGAAACTGAAGAAGAACGAAGACCAAAGTGTGGACACTTTGCCCCGTCTTAGAGTTGGGAACAAAATACCCATGGAAGGAGTTACAGAGACAATGTTTGAACCTGAGACGAAAGGATGGACAATCTAGAGACTGCCATACCCGGGGATCCATCCCATAATCAGCCTCCAAACACTGACACCATTGCATACACTAGCAAGATTTTGCTGAAGGGACCCAGATATAGCTGTCTCTTTGTGAGGCTATGCCAAGGCCTAGCAAACACAGAAGTGGATGCTCACAGTCATTTATTGGATGACTCGCAGGGCCCCCAATGGAGGAGCTAGAGTAGGTACCCAAGGAGCTAAAGGGGTCTGCAACCCTATAGGTGGAACAATAATATGAACTAACCAGTACCCCCACTCCCCAGAGCTAGTGTCTCTAGCTGCATATGTATCAGAAGATGGCCTACTCGGCCATCATTGGAAAGAGAGGCCCATTGGTCTTGCAAACTTTATATGCCTTAGTACAGGGGAATGCCACGGCCAAGAAGTGGGAGTAGGTGTGTAGGGGAGTCGGGGGGGAGGATATGGGGGACTTTTGCCATAGCATTGGAAATGTAAATGAAGAAAATACCTAATTAAAAACAAAAATCAAAAATAAAATATAAAAAAAGAGAAGTGAGCTAAGAAGTAAAAGAGGTCGAGGAAGACAGATATGTACAGATAGAGGTCTAGAAAGAAGAGACAAAGATTAAACACATAGAGAATTGAGGCAAGGAGATCTCGAGGATAAGGAAGAGCAAAGCTTCAGCAGACTCAGGAGAGATGGATGACAGTGGCAAATGGAGAGATTAACAGTGAGGAGATGTGGAAATAGAGATGAAAGGGATTAAAGAGGGATCTGAGATGGGAGAGATAGGTAAGGGAAAGGGTTGCTACATTGAAATAGGAAGCATAATGGACAGAAGGACAAAGCACAAGTCATGAGACACATGGACAAGCTGACAAAGACAGAGACCAAAGTCAGAATCAGAGATGTGCAGTGAAACAGAAAGATAAACCAGGGTAGAGATGAACTATGGGGGAGGATGGGTGACAGGATAAGGATGTGATAATTGGATAACATTCAAAGGAAGAAAAGACAAGGAGGAGGAACAAAGGAAGAGGGGAAAGGGGGAGGGGAGAAGGAAAAAGAACATTTTACATTGTATGAGATCTCCATTACAGTCAGGAAAACAGGAGCAAAGAGAGGTAAATAACAAAGAGTAGAGCCTGGCAAGGTGGCACATGCTGATAATGCTAGCACTTGGGAATGATAAGCAGAAGGAACAGGAAACCAGGAAATTAAAAACAGATAAGAGATAAGAGAGAAAAATTGCATAAAATACTGGCCACAGTAGTCAGGGAAACTAGAGAGCCTAGTAAGACAGAACCGGGCAACCACAGAGAGCCTTTGGCTGAAAAAAATCAATGTGTTTACTGTAAAGAAACAGAACACTGGGGAAGAGACTGCCACAAGAAGAAGAAGAAGAAGAAGGCCCACCCTCATGACCAAACCCATCCACATGTTCGTGGCTGAGTGTAAAGGGATAGCAAAAGGGGTGCTAACACAGAAGCTGGGTCCTTGGAAGAGGCTGGTGGCCTACCTGTCAAAGATGCTAGATACAATAGCAGCTGTTACAGTGTTGGTCCGGCATAACCCATTACCAGACTCTATTGCTCAGCTCCGATAGAGTCACTTTTGCCCCCCTGCAAGTCTGAACTCAGCTAAGAGTTTGAATCTTTCATTGTACATTGTTTCCTAAGTAGAAAGTATTTTATTAGCTAATGCATTTCAAGGGAACTTTTACTTTAATTCTTTGTTCTCACACAATGAGCTTTGAAGTTCTAGAGAGTAGCTGTTGCTCCAGAAAAGATTCAGAGGCAATATCTTTATAATAATTACGAGCTTAGTTATACTAGAAAATTGTGGTACAGAAAATCTAAGAACAAAAAATTGATTTGCTTCAAAATATTATTTTCAAAAGCTTCCAGGAGATGTTTTGGCTTAGGCCTCACCTTAAGGTCTTAAAGTGACCTAAACCTTTGTCAGATGTTACCTTGAGATACACAAATTAACTGGACAAGAACAAAAGTTATGCAGAAAATAAAAGAAGCTTTTATAATTGCTATCAATTATAATCAATGGTAATTAAATGTTAGCTGCTTATTTTAGTTGTGGTTATTAAATGTGCCCACAGTAATTCTTTGACAAGAGAAGACATGATTGTAAAATCATCTTTCTTTGTCTCAAAGCAAAGTTTTAACATCCTATTGAGGCTGCTGTGGTGCTAATAAAGAATTGTAAAATAAATTCATATATTTTAGAACAACTATTACAAAAATTGTGTCTTAAAAACCTGACAACGGGTCTGTTCATTGTATCAAACAGCAATTAATTTGGTTATTGCAGAATATTGTTATTTGGCCCATTGCATACCATCATTTTAAAAAAAAATTGATAATCATTATCCTAAAGATAAATTAAAAATTGTTTTTTGAGTTCTTTATATATATTGGATATTAGTCCCTTATCTGATTTAGGATAGGTGAAGATCCTTTCCCAATCTGTTGGTGGTTTTTTTGTCTTATTGATGGTGTCTTTAGCCTTGCAGAAGCTTTGTAGTTTCATGAGGTCCCACTTGTCAATTCTCGATCTTACAGCACAAGCCATTACTGTTCTATTCAGGAATTTTTCCCCTGTGCCCATATCTTCAAGGCTTTTCCCCACTTTCTCCTCTATAAGTTTCAGTGTCTCTGGTTTTATGTGAAGTTCCTTGATCCACTTAGACTTGACCTTAGTACAAGGAGATAGGAATGGATCGATTCGCATTCTTCTACATGTTAACAACCAGTTGTGCCAGCACCATTTGTTGAAAATGCTGTCTTTCTTCCACTGGATGTTTTTAGCTCCCTTGTCGAAGATCAAGTGACCATAGGTGTGTGGGTTCATTTCTGGGTCTTCAATTCTATTCCATTGGTCTATTTGTCTGTCACTATACCAGTACCATGCAGTTTTTATCACAATTGCTCTGTAGTAGAGCTTTAGGTCCGGCATGGTGATTCCACCAGAGGTTCTTTTATCCTTGAGAAGAGTTTTTGCTATCCTAGGTTTTTTGTTATTCCAGATGAATTTGCAGATTGCACTTTCTAATTCGTTGAAGAATTGATTTGGAATTTTGATGGGGATTGCATTGAATCTGTAGATTGCTTTTGGCAAGATAGCCATTTTTACAATGTTGATCCTGCCAATCCATGAGCATGGGAGATCTTTCCATCTTCTGAGATCTTCTATAATTTCTTTCTTCAGAGACTTGAAGTTTTTATTATACAGATCTTTCACTTCCTTAGTTAGAGTCACGCCAAGATATTTTATATTATTTGTGACTATTGAGAAGGGTGTTGTTTCCCTAATTTCTTTCTCAGCCTGTTTATTCTTTGTGTAGAGAAAGGCCATTGATTTGTTTGAGTTAATTTTATATCCAGCTACTTCACCGAAGCTGTTTATCAGGCTTAGGAGTTCTCTGGTGGAATTTTTAGGGTCACTTATATATACTATCATATCATCTGCAAAAAGTGATATTTTGACTTCATCTTTTCCAATTTTTATCCCTTTGATCTCCTTTGGTTATCGAATTGCTCTGGCTAGGACTTCAAGTACAATGTTGAATAGGTATGGAGAAAGTGGACAGCCTTGTCTAGTCCCTGATTTTAGAGGGATTGCTTCAAGCTTCTCACCATTTACTTTGATGTTGGCTACTGGTTTGCTGTAGATTGCTTTTATCATGTTTAGGTATGGGCCTTGAATTC
The DNA here is from genome assembly GCF_978045245.1 of Mus caroli. NCBI lineage: Eukaryota > Metazoa > Chordata > Mammalia > Rodentia > Muridae > Mus > Mus caroli. The sequence continues at coordinate 125,372,426 of NW_028227263.1, read as the reverse complement.
CTGATCTTTCCAAGACTTTTATCATGAATGGGTGTTGGATCTTGTCAAATGCTTTTTCCGCATCTAACGAGATGACCATGTGGTTTTTGTCTTTGAGTTTGTTTATATACTGGATTACGTTGATGGATTTCCGTATATTGAACCATCCCTGCATCCCTGGGATGAAACCTACTTGGTCAGGATGGATGATTGTTTTGATGTGTTCTTGGATTCGGTTAGCAAGAACTTTATTGAGGATTTTTGCATCAATATTCATAAGGGATATTGGTCTGAAGTTTTCTATCTTTGTTGGGTCTTTTTGTGGTTTAGGTATCAGAGTAATTGTGGCTTCATAGAATGAGTTGGGTAGAGTACCTTCTGTTTCTATTTTGTGGAATAGTTTGTGCAGAACTGGGATTAGATCTTCTTTGAAGGTCTGATAGAACTCTGCACTAAACCCATCTGGTCCTGGGCTTTTTTTAGTTGGGAGACTATTAATGACTGCTTCTATTTCTTTGGGGGATATAGGGCTGTTTAGATCATTAACCTGATCTTGATTCAACTTTGGTACCTGGTATCTGTCTAGGAACTTCTCCATTTCATCCAGGTTCTCCAGTTTTGTTGAGTATAGCCTTTGGTAGAAGGATCTGATGGTGTTTTGGATGTCTTCAGGATCTGTTGTTATGTCTCCTTTTTCATTTCTGATTTTGTTAATTAGGATGCTTTCCCTGTGCCCTCTAGTGAGTCTGGCTAAGGGTTTATCTATCTTGTTGATTTTCTCAAAGAACCAGCTCCTTGATTGGTTGATTCTTTGAATAGTTTTTCTTGTTTCCACTTGGTTGATTTCACCCCTGAGATATAAAGAACTCAAGAAGGTGGACTCCAGAAAGTCAAATAACCCCATTAAAAAATGGGGCTCAGAACTGAACAAAGAATTCTCACCTGAGGAATACCGAATGGCAGAGAAGCACCTGAAAAAATGTTCAACATCCTTAATCATCAGCGAAATGCAAATCAAAACAACCCTGAGATTCCACCTCACACCAGTCAGAATGGCTAAGATCAAAAATTCAGGTGACAGCAGATGCTGGCGAGGATGTGGAGAAAGAGGAACACTCCTCCATTGTTGGTGGGATTGCAAGCTTGTACAACCACTCTGGAAATCAGTCTGGCGGTTCCTCAGAAAATTGGACATAGTACTACCGGAGGATCCAGCAATACCTCTCCTGGGCATATATCCAGAAGATGTCCCAACCGGTAAAAAGGACACATGCTCCACTATGTTCATAGCAGCCTTATTTATAATAGCCAGAAGCTGGAAAGAACCTAGATGTCCCTCAACAGAGGAATGGATACAGAAATTATGGTACATTTACACAATGGAGTACTACTCAGCTATTAAAAAGAATGAATTTATGAAATTCCTAGCCAAATGGATGGACCTGGAGGGCATCATCTTGAGTGAAGTAACACAATCACAAAAGAACTCACAGAATATGTATTCATTGATAAGTGGATATTAGCCCAAAACTTAGGATACCCAAGATATAAGATACAATTTGATAAATGCATGAAACTCAAGAAGAATGAAGACCAAAGTGTGGACACTGTGCACCTTCTTAGAATTGGGAACAAAACACCCAGGGAAGGAGTTACAGAGACAAAGTTCGTAGCTGTGATGAAAGAATGGACCAGTTAGAGACTGCTGTATCCAGGGATCCGTCCCATAATCAGCTTCTAAACGCTGACACCATTGCATACACTAGCAAGATTTTGCTGAAAGGACCCAAATATAGCTGTCTCTTGTGAGACGATGCCGGGGCCTAGCAAACACAGGAGTGGATGTTCACAGTCAGCTATTGGATGTATCACAGGGCTCCCAATGGAGAAGCTAGAGAAAGTACCCAAGGAGCTAAAGGGATCTGCAACCCTATTGTTGGAACAACATGATGTACTAACCAGAACCCTGGAGCTCTTGTCTCTAGCTGCATATGTATCGAAAGATGGCCTAGTCGGCCATCAATGGAAAGAGAGGCCCATTGGACTTGCAAACTTTATATGCCCCAATATAGGGGAATGCCAGGGCCAAAAGAATGGGAATGGGTGGGTAGGGAAGTGGGGGGCGCTATGGGGGACTTTTGGGATAGTATTGGAAATGTAATTGAGGAAAATATGTAATAAAAAAAAAAAGAAAAAAAATTGTTTTTATGCATGCTTTTGTATCTTCTATAAATTCATTCATGCATGCATCCCATTTACTGTGTTTAAAAACAGCCCTTCTACCTGAGACTGCTTTGGTTGGGGAGGCAGAAAACCGGCCTGAGTAGGGCCACAAGCCTCTTACGGTCTGACCAGCACCGGAGTAGCTAGGGCACAGGGTCGGCTGACACTCGCCAGCTACCCACAACACCCGCCACAGGATCTTAAGACTTCTGGTGAGTGGAACACAGCTTCTGCTCCAATCTTTAAACAGTGACAACGATAACAACTAACACCAGAGATTACCAGATGGCAAAAGGTAAACATAATAATCTTACTAACAGAAACCAAGACCACTCATCATCATCAAAACCCAGCACTCCCACTTCGCCCAGTCCAGGGCAACCCAACACACCGGAGAAGGTAGACCCGGATCTAAAAGCATATCTCATGATGATGGTAGAAGACATCAAGAAGGACTTTAATAACACACTTAATACAGGAGAACACTGCTAAACAGGTAGAAGACATTAAAGAGGAAGCACAAAAATCCCTTAAAGAATTGCAGGAGAACACTGCTAAACAGGTAGAAGACATTAAAGAGGAAGCACAAAAATCCCTTAAAGAATTGCAGGAAAACCAGACCAAACAAGTGATGGAATTGAATAAAACCATCCAAAACCTAAAAAGGGAAGTAGAGACAATGAAGAAAAACCAAACTGAGGCAATGCTGGAGATAGAAAACCTAGGAAAGAAATCTGGAACCATAGATGCGAGCATCAGCAACAGAATACAAGAGATGGAAGAGAGAACCTCAGGTGCAGAAGACTCCATAGAGAACATCGGCACGACAATCAAAGAAAATACAAAATCCAAAAAGATCCTAACTCAAAACATCCAGGAAATCCAGGACAAAATGAGAAGACCAATCCTACGGATAATAGGAGTAGATGAGAATGAAGATATTCAACTCAAAGGACCAGCGAATATCTTCAACAAAATTATAGAAGAAAACTTCCCAAACCTAAAGAAAGAGATGCCCATGAACATACAAGAAGCTTACAGAAAACCAAATAGACTGGACCAGAAAAGAAATTCCTTCCGACACATAATAATCAGAACAACAAATGCACTAAATAAAGATAGAATACTAAAAGCAGTAAGGGAAAAAGGTCAAGTAACATATAAAGGCAAGCCTATCAGAATTACACCAAATTTTTCACCAGAGACTATGAAAGCCAGAGGGCCTCGACAGATGTTATACAGAAACTAAGAGAACACAATTTCCAACCCAGGCTACTATACCCAGCCAAACTCTCAATTACCATAGATGGAGAAACCAAAGTATTCCACAACAAAACCAAATTCACACATTATCTTTCCACGAATCCAGCCCTTCAAAGGATAATAACAGAAAAAAACCAATACAAGGACAGAAACCACATCATAGAAAAAGCAAGAAGGTAATCCCTCAACAAACCTAAAAGAAGACAGCCACAAGAACAGAACACCAACTCTAACAACAAAAATAAAAGGAAGCAACAATTACTTCTCCCTAATATCTCTTAATATCAATGGACTCAACTCCCCAATAAAAAGACATAGACTAACAGGCTGACTACAGAAACAGGACCCAACATTTTGCTGCTTACAAGAAACTCATCTCAGAGAAAAAGATAGACACTACCTCAGAATGAAAGGCTGGAAAACAATTTTCCAAGCAAATGGTCTGAAGAAACAAGCTGGAGTAGCCATTCTAATATCTGATAAGATTGACTTCCAACCCAAATTCATCAAAAAAGACAAGGAAGGGCACTTCTCATCAAAGGTAAAATCCTCCAAGAGGAACTATCAATTCTGAATATCTATGCTCCAAATACAAGGGCAGCCACATTCATTAAAGATACTTTAGTAAAGCTCAAAGCACACATTGCACCTCACACAATAATAGTGGGAGACTTCAACACAACACTTTCACCAATGGACAGATCATGGAAGCAAAAACTAAACAGGGACACAGTGAAACTAACAGAGGTTATGAAACAAATGGATCTGACAGATATCTACAGAACATTTTATCCTAAAACAAAAGGATATACCTTCTTCTCAGCACCTCACGGTACCTTCTCCAAAATTGACCACATAATTGGTCACAAAACAAGCCTCAACATATACAAAAATATTGAAATTGTCCCATGCATCCTATCAGATCACCATGGACTAAGACTGATCGTCAATAACAAAATAAATAATAGAAAGCCAACACACACGTGGAAACTAAACAACACTCTTCTCAATGATACCTTGGTCAAGGAAGGAATAAAGAAAGAAATTAAGGACTTTCTGGAGTTTAATGAAAATGAAGCCACAACATACCCAAACTTGTGGGACACATTGAAAGCATTTCTAAGAGGAAAACTCATAGCTCTGAGTGCCTCCAAAAAGAAACTAGAGAGAGCACACATTAGCAGCTTGACAACACACCTAAAAGCTCTAGAACGAAAGGAAGCAAATTCACCCAAGAGGAGTAGACAGCAAGAAATAATCAAATTCAGGGGTGAAATCAACCAAGTAGAAACAAGAAGAACAATTCAAAGAATCAACCAATCGAGGAGCTTGTTCTTTGAGAAAATCAACAAGATAGATAAACCCTTAGCCAGACTCACTAGAGGGCATAGGGAAAGTATTCTAATTAACAAAATCAGAAATGAAAAGGGAGACATAACAACAGACCCTGAAGAAATCCAAAACACCATCAGATCCTTATACAAAAGGCTATACTCAACAAAACTGGAGAACCTGGATGAAATGGACAAGTTTCTAGACAGATACCAGGTACCAAAGTTAAATCAAGATCAGGTTAATGATCTAAACAGTCCCATATCCCCTAAAGAAATAGAAGCAGTTATTAATAGTCTCCCAACCAAATAAAGCCCAGGACCAGATGGGTTTAGTGCAGTGTTCTATCAAAACTTCAAAGAAGATCTAATCCCAGTTCTTCACAAACTATTCCACAAAATAGAATCAGAAGGTACTCTACCCAACTCATTCTATGAAGCCACAATTACTTGATACCTAAACCACATAAAGACCCAACAAAAATAGAGAACGTCAGACCAATTTCCCTTATGAATATTGATGCAAAAATCCTCAATAAAGTTCTCGCTAACCGAATTCAAGAACACATCAAAACAATCATCCATCCTGACCAAGTAGGTTTCATCCCAGGGATGCAAGGATGGCTCAATATACGAAAATCCATCAATGTAATCCATTATATAAACAAACTCAAAGACAAAAACCACATGATCATCTTGTTAGATGCTGAAAAAGCATTTGACAAGATCCAACACCCATTCATGATAAAAGTCTTGGAAAGATCAAGAATTCAAGGCCCATACCTAACCATGATAAAAGCAATATACAGCAAACCAATAGCCAACATCAAAGTAAATGGTGAGAAGCTGGAAGAAATCCCACTAAAATCAGGGACTAGACAAGGCTGCCCACTCTCTCCCTACCTATTCAACATTGTATTTCAAGTCCTAGCCAGAGCAATTAGACAACAAAAGGAGATCAAGGGGATACAAATTGGAAAAGAAGAAGTTAAAATAAAGCTTTTTGCAGATGATATGATAGTATACATAAGTGACCCTAAAAATTCCACCAGAGAACTCCTAAGCCTGATAAATAGCTTCGGTGAAGTAGCTGGATATAAAATTAACTCAAGCAAGTCAATGGCCTTTCTGTACACAAAGGATAAACAGGCAGAGAAGGAAATTAGGGAGACAACACCCTTCTCAATAGTCACAAACATTATAAAATACCTTGGCGTGACTCTAACTAAGGAAGTGAAAGATCTGTATGACAAGAACTTCAAGTCCCTGAAGAAAGAAATTAAAGAAGATCTCAGAAGATGGAAAGACCTTCCATGCTCATGGATTGGCAGGATCAACATTGTAAAAATGGCTATCTTACCAAAAGCAATCTACAGATTCAATGCAATCCCCATCAAAATTCCTAATCAATTCTTCAACGAATTAGAAAGTGTAATCTGCAAATTCATCTGGAACAACAAAAAACCTAGGATACCAAAAACTCTTCTCAAGGATAAAAGAACCTCTGGTGGAATCACCATGCCTGACCTAAAGCTGTACTACAGAGCAATTGTGATAAAAAAAAACTGCATGGTACTGGTATAACGACAGACAAGTAGACCAATGGAACAGAATTGAAGACCCTGAGATCAACCCACATACCTATGGTCACTTGATCTTTGACAAGGGAGCAAAAACCATCCAGTGGAAAAAAGACAGCATTTTCAACAAATGGTGCTGGCACAACTGGCAGTTATCATGTAGAAGAATGCGAATTGATCCATTCCTATCTCCTTGAACCAAGGTCAAATCTAAGTGGATTAAGGAGCTCCACATAAAACCAGAGACACTGAAACTTATAGAGGAGAAAGTAGGGAAAAGCGTCGAAGACATGGGTACAGGGGAAAAATTCCTGAATGGAACAGGAAAGGCTTGTGCTGTAAGATCGAGAATCAATAAATGGGACCTCATAAAATTGCAAAGCTTCTGCAAGGCAAAAGACACCGTCAATAAGACAAAAAGACCACCAACAGATTGGGAAAGGATCTTTACCTATCCTAAATCAGATAGGGGACTAATAGCCAATATATATAAAGAACTCAAGAAGGTGGACTCCAGAAAATCAAATAACCCCGTTAAAAAAATGGGGCTCAGAACTGAACAAAGAATTCTCACCTGAGCAATACCGAATGGCAGAGAAGCACCTGAAAAAATGTTCAATATCCTTAATCATCAGGGAAATGCAACTCAAAACAACCCTGAGATTACACCTTACACCAGTCAGAATGGCTAAGATCAAAAATTCAGGTGATAGCCGATGCTGCCAAGGATGTGGAGAAAGAGGAACACTCCTTCATTGTTGGTGGGATTGCAAGCTGGTACAACCACTCTGGAAATCAGTTTGGCAGTTCCTCAGAAAATTGGACATAATACTACCAGAGGATCCAGCAATACCTCTCCTGGGCATATATCCAGAAGATGTTCCAACCGATAAGAAGGACACATGCTCCACTATGTTCATAGCAGCCTTATTTATAATAGCCAGACGCTGGAAAGTACCCAGATGCCCCTCAACAGAGGAATGGATACAGAAAATGTGGTACATTTACACAATGGAGTACTACTCAGCTATTAAAAGGAATGAATTTATGAAATTCCTAGGAAAATGGATGGATCTGGAGGGCAACATCCTGAGTGAGGTAACATATTCACAAAGGAACTCACACAATATGTACTCACTGATAAGTGGATATTAGCCCAAAAACTTAGGATACCCAAGATATAAGATACAACTTGTTAAATGCATGAAACTCAAGAAGAACGAAGACCAAAGTGTGGACACTGTGCCCCTTCTTGGAATTGGGAACAAAACACCCATGGAAAGAGTTACAGAGATAAAGTTTGGAGCTGTGAAGAAAGGATGGACCATCTAAAGACTGCCATATCCAGGGATCCATCCCATAATCAGCTTCCAAACGCTGACACCATTGCATACACTAGCATGATTTTGCTGAAAGGACCCAGATATAGCTGTCTCTTGTGAGACAATGCCGGGGCCTAGCAAACACAGAAGTGGATGCTCACAGTCAGCTATTGGATGGATCACAGGGCCTCCAATGGAGGAGCTAGAGAAAGTACCCAAGGAGCTAAAGGGAACTGCAACCCCATAGGTGGAACACTATTATGAACTAACCAGTACACCAGAGCTCTTGACTCTAGCTGCATTTGTATCAAAAGATGGCCTAGTCGGCCATCACTGGAAAGAGAGGCCCATTGGACTTGCCAACTTTATATGCCCCAGTACACGGAAATGCCAGGACCAAGGGGTGGGGGTGGGTGGGTGGGGGACTGGAGGGGGGAGTGTATTGGGGACTTTTTGGATAGCATTGGAAATGTAATTGAGGAAAATACCTAATAAAAAATAAAATAAAATTAATTCAGCAATCCAGGAACAAGTCAAAAAAAAAAAAAAAAACCAGCCCTCCTAGGGGAGAAAAGTATATGTGAATTGGATCACATGCTTATTCTTTTGAGTTTCCTCCTGCTTCAGCACAGATAATTAAATCGTTTGCTATACATGGTGTTTTAAAATGTTGAATAATCAAGCTTTAATTTGTATATTAATTGTCAATGTTATATCTCAGAGCTTACAATTGCTTAAAATTGTTCATTCCTTAGATACTATAAATTCTCAAATTTGCAATGGTTTATAAATATATAACTTATGAGAAAAAATGCTGTTCTTTTAAGAAGACTGGTTTTGGAAATTTAAAAATTTGTCCTGGATTGCCTGGACAAGACCCCTTAAGGCAATCCTATGCTGGATTTATATCTCAGGCAGATTACAGACATTACATAAAAATGATCTTTTTCTTTATATAATCAAAACAGTAATGGCTTAAGATAATATTTTGGTATTTTTAGAGAATGTGCATGTCTAATTGAAAAAATATTTGTTCTTGGTGTCCTCATATTCTACCTGTTTCCACATAATGGTATTAATTCTTGAGGACTTATACTTAATCAAGTGCTGCAAATGAATGCTCTTATTTCTGATTAATAAATAAATAAATTATGCACATGTGACTATTAATAACTTTTCAAGCCTTAGTTAAAACCTCTCTTCAAGAGAAACAACTGAAAGTGTAATTAGTCACTGCCCATGTTGTATTAAAACTGACTATAACAGTCAAGTATTTGAGATGTTTTGTCAACAATTTTATAATTCTCAAAGGCAAGGTATTATACTATAGCTTCTTAAAAAACAAAGAAGGGGGGCTGGTGAGATGGCTCAGTGGGTAAGAGCACCCGACTGCTCTTCCGAAGGTCCAGAGTTCAAATCCCAGCAACCACATGGTGGCTCACAACCATCTGTAACGAGATCTGGTGCCCTCTTCTGGAGTGTCTGAAGACAGCTACACTGTACTTACATATAATAAATAAATCTTTAAAAAAAAAAAAAAAAAAGAAGGGGAGGAATTATATCCCCGTGTACATTATTTAAATCATAATTTTATTTTAAGAATTTTGAAATTTGGATGCCAAAGAAGTTAATAAACTTAAGACACTTTATAGTATCTTAAAACTAGACATAATCATGTCTAGGAGAAATGAAAAGGATCTACTTATTGGCATATGGCTTGATCCTGAACAGCTACCCTATTAGGAAAAGGGGAAAGCTTAGGTTCTCTCCACAGAATGCTGCAGAAGCATAACAACTGTCAGAATGATTCGTGTGACAAGCTGACCTGTGAGTTCGCTGAGTGCCCTGACTGTGGTGACAAGAAAGCTGAATTAGGTATATGTTTTTTACTCACCTTTGCTTGCTTTTTTTCCAGATTGGACAAGCTAAGGTGCCTTGCTTCAAGCTTTTTAAACTTTTTGGACATAGAACATTAGAGACCGTGGAATCTGACTTAGAAAGACTAGTCATAAGAAAGAGTTATAATGATTCTTCTCTTTCCTTCATTGTGACCAGTTATTCTAACTCAATCTTGGACTGGTCTAGTAATAATTCCAATATTATAGATTCCTATTGAAGATAGCTAAAAATCTTAACTACCTAGCAAAGTTAATTAGGAGCACAGCCTCCACTTTCAGAGAATCTCCTGCTTTTCTGCTAATTCAAAAAGCCAGCTCCCCACCCCACCCCCACCCCAGCACTGGGAGGTCAGATTCTGAGCTTGATCATTGCTAATTTGCAACTGAATAAAGTACCTGGACATTCACAAAGAAGCTTTTATCCTGTTGCTTTTCGTTGTCTCAACTTTGTTTTCATGCAGGTCAGTCAACCCCTCACAGCCTGATTTCAGCAAGCTTGCAGCCTTGCCTCCAGCAAGCACAGGTGGCAGAAATTAATCAATAAGAAGAAGCATATTCAGTATATATTGTGACTTTGATCTGATTTGGGAATAAGGTGTGCTATGAGGGCCGGACAGTCAATTGCGGGCAACCAGATTTCAGAGCCATATTAATTGTAGACAGAGGTATATGCCGAGAGGCTGTGGTTTATTAATAATACACCACAGAGCCATGTTTGTGCAATATAAACACAAAAAAGCTGCATATATTCTCCTTGACAGATAAGAATGGGTTGGGAAAATCTGAGATCCTAAAACAGGCACAGCAACCAGCTACCATAAGTCGCAGGCAGGACTATGGAGCATAAATAAATTTTATGTCTTGGTCCAGCTATTTTTATTATATATTTAGGGAGGAAATGTAGCCTCCCCCAGTCTGAAGCAGGATGGTACAAATCGTGTCACCACAAGGTGGGGCCACCTGCGGTGCAGCTTTCCAACTTGGCTGGCTTCTTTTGAAGTGACAACTGCCCTGAGATTCTGCTACCTGCAGAGAGGCTGAACCTGTCTTCCTGAGACGTTCCTGAATAAGCAACCAGCCTGGTGACCAAGTGCTGAAAGAATGGCTCCAGGCACCAAGAGTGGACTGGGGGGGGGGGCTTCCCCCTTATAAGCACGGTCTCTTAATAAACTTGCGGGCCTAGAACAGAAGCCTGTCTTGGTCTCCATTAATTCCTCTCGCAGTCTAAGTCTCTTTCATCCCAAGCCTGCCTCCCGGGTGTACCTGTTTGATGTAGGCTGCAGGCCAGCATACAACAGATGGGCCTATATTTGTGTCCCGGGTTAGCTAATATTTTGGGGACTAATTACAAACATCATTGTGTTTACAGTCCCCAGAGTTCAAGACAGATAGACAAGAATAAACAGAACAGATCTTAACTAAGTTGACATTAGCGACTTATAGTGACTGGGTGACTCTTCTCCCCTTCATCCTTTATAACGTACAGAACTAATCATGCTAGATATGACTCACCCCTTTTAAAGTTATGTTTGGTTTTCCTACTGACAGAAATTGTTACAGAAGCAGATGATTACTAACTTTTACATGATCTCGAGGGTATAAAATGGGTACATAAATGTGTTTGGCTTAAATTTTCTGCTTTCCATAAAACAAATCCACCTTCAGAGCTCTAGCAACTTTAGCCAGAGATTGGGCCCTAGTCAAGAGACACTGACGGGGGTCATTATAGCTTCCTAGGAAAGCATCCCAATGCTACAGATTTGCAGCATAGATCCGCCTTACATCTGTTTGCAGTTGAAGAAGAACCTGGCCAGCAGGAGAAGAATTCAGCCTCAAAGCAAAGAAAGAATTAGAAAAGCCCTTCATAGCTTTGTTCTCTGGTTTAGTCTCATGAAGACCATTTTAAACAAGAATAGCAAGGTGAGAAAGGAAAAATATAAATATATATTAGTTTTGAAATATTAAAGAGGCACCAGGAATTGAAATGGAATTGAATCCTATGTTCTAGGAGATAACAGATTAGGGGATTTGGGGACAAGATCTACCCCAGCTAAATTTAGATCCTGATATGGTGGTACACAACTTTAATCCCATGATACAAAGCAAAACAATCTTTGAGTTCAAGGCCAGCCCAGACAAAGCAGGCTGTAGACAAAGAAAAGCTTAAATACTGGCATGGTGGTACACACCTTTAATCCCTGCACTACAGGATAAGAAAGCCATTCAGATTTCTGTGTTCAAAGTCAATCTACAGCGCCATTTCCAGGAAAGACTAACTGAGGCAGAGAGAGTCAGAGAAGAGAAAGCTATTAATAGAAAAAGGAGACCATGTTCCAACTCCAGCAAGCAGCAGAACATGGCAGGTTTGGCCATGTGGCACTGGCTTTAGTGTGAAAAATAGAAGGGACTACTGAGACAATTGATGCAGGTTATCAGGAACTACGAAGTTAGCAGTGATTAAGAAGAGACCAGCATCACTAAGAAAAAATTTTCAGGGAAGTGTTATCTGAGAGCACAAAGAAGCTCTGTTCCATGGATAGCCAAGGTTGTACCATGTGCTGCAGATGTAATTGTAATAGTTAAGAGTCACCAAGGTGGTACTGGTTTTGAAGGCATGTAGTCATGAAGAGCATCTGACGCTTGTCACTGTGAGAGGCAATGGAAGCCCATTGGTAATGGTTCTGCCTCAGGTGCAGTTGTTGGCCCAGGACTGATGGGGTCATGGAAAGAATTTGAGGCTTCACACCATGTAGAGAGCCTATGACAGTCTATTGATGAAGCCTAACTGCAGTGCAAGACCCCAATGAATTGAAGATGCCAGTACCATGAGATGATCACCAAGAACAGCAACAGCAGTAGAGTGGATCAACCTGAGCTTAAGTGCTACAGAGGGCAGAGCTGGAAACATGATGCCAGCCCTTTGGTGGACCCCAGAAGACCAAGTGTGGATCCCAGTCTTTGAAACAAGAAGCTTCCTTGGAGACCCAAAGATGTTCCAGATGCCACAGTCATGGGAAATCTGCTAACAGGGAGTACAAACAGCCCAGGAGAAAGAAGTTTGTTGCAGTCAACAAAGAAGGAAAAGGAGTGCAGTTAGGAAAATCTCTTTGACATCAGACGTGGAGATGCAGAGTTTAGAGTCTGCATGACCTGTTTCCTGTCTTGCTTTGAAGATTACATTTAAGTGATAGGATGAAATTCAGGAGAAACTTTAACTTTGAACTTTTAACATTTGTTGAGACTCATATAGACTATGGGAACTTTGGAAGTTGGACTAAATGTACTTTTACTTATGCTGTGTTTAGGTATAAATCTCATAGACTCATAAGTTTAGACAAACTTATGGAGGCCAAAGAGTTGAATGTGATGGTTTGGATACAAGTGGGCCAGGGAGTTATACTATTGGAGGTATGGCCTTGTTTGAGTAGATGTGTCACGTTGGGTGTGGACTTCAATACCATAGCCCTAGCTGCCTGAAAGTGAGTATTCTGCTAGCAGTCTTCAAAGGAAGATGGAGTACTCTCAGCTCTGCTGTTCCATGCCTGCCTGGACACTGCCATACTACTTCCTGAATAATAATGGTCTGAATCTCTGACCTGTAAGCCAGCCACACTTGAATGTTGTCCTTTATAAGACTTGCAATGGGGCACAAGTCCCTTCCTGTCAGCACCAGCACTGGGTAACCTTGGGCACAGAATCGGCGGAAATCCCCACGGTCCCCAGAGGACTCTCCACATGATCTTAGGATCAGTGGAACACAGAATCTGTTCCAAACCAATTGTGGCAGGACTGTGACAGCAGAAACAAGGACACCAGAGCCCTGCCTGACCAGAGGCTTGTGTTCCTTCTGATCGGTACTGGTTTACCTTGCTTTTGAGGAGACCAGACAGTTCCACAGTCCTCAAAGAAGACACCAGTTCCAGGCACTGAAACATGATAAGGATCTTAGGATAACAGGATCCCAGGATAACAGAAGCTTGGTCACACCAGCATTACAGAGTCTCAGAGGAAGCTTGAATGCCAAGAACTCTGACACACCCAGAATCTCAGGTTCACAGGAGCACACAACCAAAGGATCACAGAGAAAGCTGGACTCTGAGGAGTTCTGAATCAACTGGGATTATAAGAAGGACAGGCTCCAATCAAATATATTGATGGCAGCAAGAACTTGAGATAATTAGATGACAGGAGGCAAGCTTAGAACAGAAGCAACAGAAAACAAGGTTACATGGCATCATCAGAACCAAACTCTCCCACCATAGCAAATCCTAGATACACCATCACACCAGAGAAGCAAGGCATGGATCTAAAGTCACTTCTGATGATGATGATGATGATGACGACAGAGGAATTTACTAAGGAAATACAGCAAAACACAGGTAAAGATCTAGAAGCCCTTAAAGAGTAAGCACAAAATCCCTTAAGGAGTTATAGGAAAACACTACCAAACAGGTGATGGAATTGAACAAAACCATCCAGGATCTAAAAATAGAAGTAGAAACACTAAAGAAATCATAAAGGGAGAAAACTCTGGAGATAGAAATCTTTGGAAGGAAATCAGACGACATAGATGTGAACATCAGCAACAGATTACAAGAGATGGAAGAGAGAATCTCAGGTGGAAGACTCCATAGAAAACATGGACACAACAATCAAAGAAAATGCAAAATGCAAAAATATCCTAATTCAAAGCATTCAGGAAATCCAGGACATAATGGGAAGACCAAATCTAAGATTGATAGGTATGGATGAGAATGAAGATTTTAAACTTAAAGGGCCAGTAAATATCTTAAACAAAAGTATAGAAGAAAACTTTCTTACCTAAAGAAAGAGATGCCCATGAACATACAAGAAGCCTACAGAACTCAAAGTAGATTGGACCAGAAAAGAAATTCCTTCCAATACATGGTAATCGGAACAACAAATGCAGTAAATAAAGATAGAATAATAAAAGCAGTAAGGGAAAAAGATCAAGTAACATATAAAGGCAGACCTATGATAATTACACCAGACTTCTCACCAGAGACTATAAAAGCCAGAAGATCCTGTACAGATGTTATACAGACTCCAAGAGAACACAAATGACAGCCCAGGCTACTATACCCAGAAAAACTCTCAATTAACATGGATCGAGAAAGCAAAGTATTCCACGACAAACCAAATTCACACAATATCTTTCCGCGAACCCAGCCCTTCAAGGGATAATAATAGGAAAACACCAATAAAGGGAAGGAAATAATGCCCAAGAAAAAGAAAGAAAGTAATCCTTCAACAAACCTAAAAGAAGACAGCAGCAAGAACAGAATCCCAACTCTAACAACAAAAATATCAGGAAGCAACAATTAATTTTTCTTAATATCTCTTAATATCAATGGACTCAATTTTCCAATGAAAAGACATAGACTACCAAACTGACTACTCAAACAGGACCCAACATTTTGCTGCTTACAGGAAACCTATCTCAGGGAAAAAGACAGACATTGCCTCACAGTGAAAGCCTGGAAAACAATTTCCCGAGCAAATGGACCAAAGAAAAAAGCTGTAATAGCCATTCTAATATTGAATAAAATCGACTTCCAACCCAAAGTTATCAAAAAATACAAGGAGGTGCACTTCATACTCACATGGTCATTAGTCATGTAAGCAATGGCCCAAGCTTCTGACCTTCAGGCTAAACTCCTCCCAGTTACCTAGCAACAGTGAAGACCATAAAAGGGACTGTTAAGCCCACACCTCTTACTCTTACTCCTTTGTTTCTTTACCTCTCACTTCTCTCTCCTCTTCCCTTTCTCTTTGTCTTCTTATTTCCTATCCTCTCTCCCTCTTTCTCTCTCTTTCTCTTTAGCCTTCTCTCTCTTCTCTCTTCTCTCTTCTCTCTCCTCTCTCTTCTCTCTTCTCTCTTCTCTCTTCTCTCTCTCTCTCTCTCTCTCTCTCTCTCTCTCTCTCTCTCTCTCTCTCTCTCTCTCTCTCTCTCCCTCTCCCTCTCCCTCTCCCTCTCCCTCTCTCTCTCTCTCTCTCTCTCTCTCTCTCTCTCTCTCTCTCTCTCTCCTCTCTTTCTGCCTGCATTTCTATAATAAAGCTCTTAAACTGTAGAGAGTCTCTGCTTCATCAAGACCCACTGCACACTCTGGTCAGTGTTGGGAAATTCTTCCCTTATTCTCTCTCTCCTACAACCCTGGGCCTTTAGCAAGGTACCTCTGGGGGGGGTGGCTGGTCGGGGCTTCCCCCTTTCCACTCCTCGCTGCGTGAGTCGGGCATGCTCACCCTGGGCCCAGTGGAAAAGCATCTGGCAGCTAGCTAGGCCTGTGTCCTCCTTCCCAGGGCACAGGAACGCTGGCCACTTTTCCTCCCCAACTACTCCCCGGAGCCTTCCACCACCACCCCCCTTTATTTTGTTCCCAACACTTTATGATAAGAACCTCAAGTCTCTGAAGAAAGAAATGAAAGAAGACCTCAGAAGATGGAAAGATCTCCCATGCTCATGGATTGGCAGGATTAATATAGTAAAAATGGCTATCCTACCAAAGGCAATCTACAGATTCAATGCAATTCCCATCAAAATCCAACTCAATTCTTCACTGAGTTAGAAATGGAAATTTGCAAATTCATCTGGAATAACTAAAAAACCTAGGATAGTAAAAATTATTCTCAACAATAAAAGAATATTTGGGGGAATCACCATGCCTGAACTCAAGCTGTACTACAGAGCAATTGTTGTAAAAAATGGCATGGTACTGGTACAGCAACATACAGATAGATCAAAAAAAATAGAATTGAAGACCCAGAAATGAACCCACACACATATGGTTACTTGACCAACATCCTTAATAATCAGGGAAATGCGACATAAAACAACCCTGATATTCCACCTCACACCAGTCAGAATGGCTAACATCAAATATTCAAGTGACAGCAGATGCTGACAAGGATGTGGAGAAAGAGGGAAAATCTTCCATTGTTGGTGGGATTGCAAGCTGGTAAAACCACTCTGGAAATCAGTCTGGTGGTTCCTCAGAAAATTAGACATAGTACTACTGGAAGATCCAGCAATTCCTCTCCTGGTCATATGCCCAGAAGATGTTCCAACTGGTAAATGGATGTATGTGGAGGATTTTATCCTGAGTGAGGTAACCCAATCAGAAAAGAATACACATGGTATGCACTCACTGATAAGTGGTTATTAGTTCAGAAACTTAGAATATCCAAGATACAATTTGCAAAACACATGAAACTCAAGAAGAAGGAAGACCAAAATGTGGATACTTCACTCCTTCTTAGAATGGGGAAACAAAATGCCCATGGAAGGAGTTACAGAGGCAAAGTTCAGAGCTAAGACAAAAGGAAAGACCATCCAGAGACTGCCCCACCTGGGGATCCATCCCATATACAACCACCAAACCCAGACACTATTGCATGTGCCAGAAAGACTTTGATGAAAGGACCCTGATATAGCTCTCTCTTGTGAGGCAATGCCAGTGCCTGGCAAATATAGAAATGGATGCTCATAGTAATCTATTAGATGGAACACAGGGGCCCCAATGGAGGAGCTAGAGAAAGTACCCAAGGAGCTGAAGGGGTCTGCAACCCTATAGGTGGAACAATATGAACTAACCAGTACCCTCAGAGCTTGTGTCTCTACCTGCATATGTAGCAGAAGATGGCCTAGTCGGCCATCAATGGGAAGAGAGGCCCCTTGGACTTGCAAACTTTATATGCCCCTGAACAGGATGACACCAGGGCCAAGAAGTAGGAGTGGGTGTGTAGGTGAGCAGGGTAGGGGAGAGGCTACAGGGGACTTTCGGGATAACGTTTGAAATGTAAATGAAGAAAATATCTAATAAACTTTGAAAAAAAAGACTTGCAATGGTCATGGTGTCTCTTCACAGCAGTAAAACACTAATTAAGGCGAGTTCCCTCCATTGTTTCAGCAAAGGCTTGAAAGTCTGTCCATTAAGAACAAACGGAAGATTTTCCCCTTGGGCTGCATTGTCTACCAATAGTGAGCAGAGCAGTGTGTGGAGGGTACCAGCAGCTTGAAAGAATGAACACAGACAATGTGGGACCATGGAATATATTGCAACTATTAAAAACAAAGACATCATTTAATTTGAAGGCAGTTGAATGGAACTTGAGAATATCATTCTTAGTGAAGTAACCCAGTACCAAAATGGAATGCATGGTATGTACTCTCTTATAAGTGGACATTAGCCATAAAATACAAGAAACACACACTACACTACACAGATCCAAAGAAGATAAACAAGTTAGAAGGCCCAAGAGAGGATACTTGAATCTCACATAGAAGGGAGAAAAATGGTAGTAGGAAGCAGATGGAGGGAGGTAACTGTGTAGGAGAAGGGATGTGGGAGAAAATGGAGGGGTTTAGGATCAGGTATGGAGAGGGATTGGAGAGATGGCCAATTGGCCATGACAATAAATGGAAATTTGTATTTTATGTGTGGGGGTAGGTATGGGCATCTCAATACAGAAACTTCCCTACCCTCCTATAGCATTAGAGGAGGGGTCACTCATTCATCACAGTCAGGCTGACTGGGAGACTAGTCTTTGAGCTGACTGGGTTGAAGGCCTCACATTGATACTCTCCAGCATCTTCCTTCCTCACAGTATGTATCCTGAGTTGGCACTTTGATGGGGAGAGTGTCATCCTCTCTGTGAGCTGCAGATTCTGATTGTTGAAGAGCCAACGGATGGAGACACCAGTGTTGTCTGAGAAGCAAGTGAAGACAACTGAGCTCTGTACTCTAACTGTGCTGTCAGTGACTCTCATGGCAGGCTGTGTCACAAGCTCTGCAAAGAAACAGAGGTGGAGACCAAATGACATACATCTTTCAGAGAGATCAACCTGCCTCTCTATAGCTCACACCTGATAAAGCATCCAGGGAGAAGAAATTGGAGCTGTGACTACACTCATATCTTGTGCTTTGCATTTGCCAACCATGTGCTGTGTGACCCTGATTCAGCCACTGAGGTTGATGTGCCTCAGTTTCCCTGTACTAGTTCAACTGTGCATGATCATTCCACTGCCTATGAGTTAAAATTAGGTATGAGCAACATTCTGAACTGGGGGTGGGGAGATGCTTACATCAGCAGCATCTGTTCTACTTACCCTAGGCTGGATTCCTGAGGATAAGGTGGTGAAGAACTGTCATCTCTGTCCCTACCCTTGGGGACATTATTTTCCAGTGAATTTCCTAAGTCCATCAGAACATTTGGCTTCTGTCCTGGCACCTTTCCATTGAACCTCAGGAGAAGGAGGTGCGCAGGTGACCTATATGACTGCAGCTGTCATGGAAGTAAACAGCTGATCCAACACCCTGTAGGACTTGGACACTCAGCCAAGCCTTGTTCCCTGTCAGCCCTGACAGGAAGTCCAATGCTAGCCCTGAGGAGAAGGTCTCTGGGGACAACTAGAATTGGTGTTGGATCCTTGGCTTCCTGATGCTCCTCTTTCTGACTGAGTAGTGATCTGGACCACAGAGGGAGGGGGAATACAAACTGAAAGGGAAGATAGAAGGGAAAGAGACAAATCCATCAATATTGAAATCTTTGTCTTTGGTGAAAAGACAGGGTCCTGTGACCAGAGAAGCTTAGATCAATCACTTAGTGGAGGTGGGTGGGAGTGTGTGCACAAGTCAGAGCAAATGCCCTCCATCCCCTTTGTGGGCCTAACTGTATGTTGCTTCCTCTGTGGGGAACTCTGTCCTCATGTGTCTCCACCCTCATTGTCCTCACAAGGTTGTTCTCACTCAGGAAGTGTGGGTTGTAGGCAAGCTATCTCTTACTTCTTCTTCTACTGACCTCAGGTTTTTTTTTTACCTCCCAACCTCCATTTTGGTCCAGCCAGCCTCTGACATCACTTTGAGATGGCCTTCCTGTTCTGTCTTCCAGCTCATTATGCCTAATAACTTGTTAGAAAAAAAATCTAATTTGATATTTCCAGAATATCCAGTACCCTCACAGTCTCGAATGTCTGTGGGTAGATATGCAGATGTTCAAATTTCTTGCATATTTCAGAATTAATGAAATTCTAATATTTGGAGCTACTGACACTGGTTAAAACTCCAGCCCATATTACCACACAGGGGCAGCAAGCATTGCAGGAAAGTACATAGTGGGCCACCAGGATTGCATCTGCCTGCTCTGCCCTCCGTCTGAGGAGAACAGCATTTGCTCCAGCACTACCCACAAGCTCTGCAGTCTTCCTCCCTTTGAGTTCAGCCTCCACCCAGGCTGGAGGGCTTCCCAGGGTGATGCTGACTGCTATCATGAATGATGGCAAGCACAAGACTGATAATCATCTCTGCACCCTGGGGCAGCAACAGCTCCCCACATGACTGCCCTTGCTGTGTTCTCCCAATGTGTCCTTTATAACACAGGATCCTAAGCTGGGCTTTCTCCTCAATGCTGTGGAATTGACTCCCTGCAGGAAGGTGACATAGATGCCTGTAAGGACTGGAAGGGGACCTGCTGACTGATGTCTAGGCAATGCTCATGGATCATCAGTCAGGGTGCATCATCATGAGACTCATGTTGCAGGAGGTCACCTAGACCTCTGTCCTTTGTCCATCACCATGGAGACACTGGCCTTCCTGCAAAGTCTCATAAGGCCATCCAAACAGCTAATTAATGCCCTGGAACCCAGATTGTCCTCTCTAGCAATGCATTCCTAGATGAGTGCCTGCGGAAGATGTCCAGGGGAACTATCATAACTGTGGCTCATGACAGTTCACTGGATGGTGACATAAGCTATGACAGCCTTGTACCATGTCAGCTCCAACAGGAATCCAAAGCCAAGCAAAAACAAAAATATTTCCAAGTATCACAGAGATTTCCATCCTGGCCTCATAGAACTCTGTGTGGGGACTCCACAGCTTCCTCAGCTAGAGCTTATCCTACCTCCACAGAGGGAGTCTATATCAGGGATATGGGCATGGTGAGAGTCCCAAGGGTCAATGCTGAGTCTCACATTCTTGGGCTGAGTTTTCCAGCACATGATAGGTAACTCTGCATGAAAAGAAAGATGACAGGTTTCGACCTAATGGTGTTGGTACAGCCCATGTGTGCCATGCAGCAAGTGCCCAAATGCCAATATGATGAAAAATGCAGTGGAGGAGATAGCAGGCACAACCAACTCTTTAGAGTTGACTTATTAGGTACAATAAACCGCACCCAGCAGTTGGAAGCCATAGAGAGTCACTTACTGTGGACGTTGACTTGGACGTGTGCTCTTACAACTCTCACATTGCTGTCTATTGTTACTAGTGTGTACAAGCCAGAGTCTTTCTCAGTGACATCCTGGAGCAGCAGGGATCCATTGGTGTATCCTGTCTCTCTTCTGCTGTGTGCACGGCCACTGATGATGGACTTTGTCAGTATGCTATATTCTGCAATTTTAAAGTCCTGAGTGTTAAGCACACCTTTGTACCAGGAAAAGGTTTGCACATCTTCTGGCAGATTATGGACCTGGAGAAGAACACTTCCTCCCTCAGCAGCGTGCCGTGGCACTGGATCAATGCTGAGTTGGGCAGAGTCGAGAGTGTCACAGCACAAGGAACGGGAGGCTGGAAGGGGAAGGAGAAAAATCATCACAAGAGATCATTGTGCTAGGTGGAAAGATGGTGACCTGCATTCTGACAAGATGGAGTCTTCACTGTGAGCATTTCCACCTCTGGGCTCATGGTCCCATGTGCTATAAGACCAGGATGAGCAAGGTGTGACAGCCTAGACAGGTCCGTGGGTGTGTCTATCTCACCTGGAGGAAGTCAGCAACATGGCCTCTATTCCCTCAGTGCCATTGAATCTGTCATTTCCTCTGCATGGAGCTCTCTCTTCAGTGTCTCCATGGCTTCCCCTCACTGCCCTGGGTCAGACACTGCACACACTCATGCACACTGTGCTTTAAGATGATGCCTCCCTCTGACCTTGGTCTCTGCACACCCTGCATATTCACTTCCTGACTTTTCTCATTTCCTTTGTACCTGCACTCAGCTTCTAACCTCACTTTCTACATGTTCTTCCTGCTCTGCCTGCAGCCCCCAGGACTAGGGCTGAGTGAGGGCTTGGAGCAGGCTGCTCTTCTTAGCAGGCCCAGGATTATGCTGCCAGGTTTGAGTCAACTTGACACAAGTCACAGTCATTTGAAGCAGGGAGCCTCAACTGAAAATTCAAACATCAGAATTATTACCGGGCAGGTCTATAACACATCTTTTAACTGGTGATTGACATGGGAGGGACCAATCCACTGTGAGCATTTCCACCTCTGGGCTCATGGTCCCATGTGCTATAAGACCAGGATGAGCAAGGTGTAAGGAGACAGGAAGGAAACAGCACCCCTCCATTCTTCCTACAAAAACCCTAAGTTGGTTTAATATTTTTCTCTTGGGTTTTTTATTTGTTTTCTTTTCTTTTCTTGTTTTAATGAAACTCTGCTGTTTAGTAATCATAAATACTGGTTTGACAGACAACAAAAAACTATTGTTCACTGTCTGCTCAGAGCAGGAGTAAGTGTCAAGTCCTGATAAATTGGAACCCAGGACATTTTTAATCAAGCCTGGGACAGACAACCGAGGCCACAGTTTCCTGGTGCTCACCATTCTATATGGACTCCACATTTTCATGTTCTTTGCAAGAGCCTCAACAGACAGAGCAGTCTGGCATCTTAGGTCCGCTGAGATACAAGCGGGGTATCTGAAAGCAGAGTCTGACCCATGGGCATTACTTTCCTACATGTGTGTCCTGCATACAGTGGTCAAACCCCAACATGGGGATAAAAGTGCAGAGGGGAGGTAGTCACATGCCAGCAGTGACAGTGCTCTTGGTAGAAGCCCCTCCCAGCACTGAACGATCACAGAGAATCACTTACTGTCCACCTGAAGGTAAATGTGTGCGAATTCCATTTTCTGATATCGAGTCAGAGTTCGTAGGGTATAGAATCCTGTGTCTTTCCAGGTGACATTCTGGAGCAGCAGGGATCCATTGCTATACACTGTCTCTCTACCGCTGTGGGCAGGACCAGGTTCCCCTGAATTCTTGGCTGTTCTGTATCGAGCAATCTCAACTTTGTTAAATACAATCAACCCTTTGTACCAGAAAAGCGATTGAAGATACTTTGGAATATTGTGAACAAGGAGAAGAATGCTTCCCCCTGCAGCAACGCTGGCCGGCACTAATTCAATAGTGGGAAAT
Source organism: Mus caroli (assembly GCF_978045245.1). Lineage (NCBI taxonomy): Eukaryota > Metazoa > Chordata > Mammalia > Rodentia > Muridae > Mus > Mus caroli. Next base: position 125,349,624 of record NW_028227263.1, on the reverse strand, counting down.
ACAAGGGTAGTAGGACGCACACAGATGAAAAGAGAGGCTAGAAGGAAAGAGAGATCCATCAATATTTGGACTTCTGTATTTGGCTAAGATGGCGCCCTGTGTCCTGAGCAGCTGTTTATGTTGCTCAACCGAGGTGTGTGGGTGTCTCCCTGCCCTACGTGGTGGAGGTCAGGGCATTAGCTCCATGCGCTCCATGAGCCTGGGTTGTCACATCCACTCTAGGGTGCTTACCACTTTGGAGTCAACATGGCTCCACCTCTCTGTCTTCAGATTCCTGCTCACACTCAGTGTAGATGGTTTTGGAGTGCTGCCTCCTGACCTCTTCCCCAGCATCATGTCTTCACTCTCTGAAGCTTTTCTTGTGTTTCTGTTCCTTTAATGCCCCCCAACACCTGATTCACCTCTCCTCTCACACTCTGTAAACTGTGGACTTCTCACCCATGATCAGGAGGGCCTGACAGGTGGCACAACCTTTGCAGAGAATAGAGAGGGGGCCTCCCTGAACTCTGTGGCCCTATGTGTCCTCACTCTGTATCATATCTATCCAGCCCAGTTCCCAAATACCTCCTCTACTCTCAGCCTCCTCCTAGACATAAGAATCTTACAGAGGCCCATGGGCTGTAGGTAGCTCTGATTTCTCTGCCCTGTACACTCTCAGGACTACCCACCTACACTCTCCTCTTGGCTCTTTCTGTTTAAGCCCTCCAAAGTACACAGTGACAAACAACTTTCTGAGGATCTCTGGACCCTGAGACAACATTAGATCACCCAGGGTAGCCCTCTGTTGTGTTCTCAACCTGGGTCAGTCAGCAACAAAGAGGGAGCCTCTGCACTCTCTGTGTGACACAGAAACACTGCTGGACAATCAGTCTGCCCTATCTTCTCAAAATGAAATTTACTCTCAAAAGGAAGATGACAGATATGTGTGAGGGATCCAAAGGGACCAGCTGCATGGTGAGTGGGGAAGGGGACAGATCCATTCCACTGCAGGCAACAGTCAAGATTCTGAAGGAGTAGAAAGACCCAGGAGCAGATGTGTTAGGAGCCTGTGGCCTGAGTGTGTGGGAGGAGGTGACCTGGGTCCCAGAAGGATTGTTCTGGGCTCCATCATCCCATGCAGGGTTTCAAGATGGTGCTCACACTTCTTATGCCTGCTGAGCTGTGTCTCATGTGTTCCCAGTGCTCCCAGGCCTTGCTAAGATGCCTTGAAACTTCCTCAAGGTGATTCCCATGGGACACCCTTTCATCCACAGAGAAAATGCATGTCTAGAATGTGAACATCATCCCCTGGCAGGGTAGCAGACACAGGAAGCAGCTAAGAGGTCTGAGAAGGCTCTGCCAGAGACCTCCAGGTATACAAAGAACAGATAAAAGCAAGGATAGGTAAAAAGTTGATAGAGAGATAGATAAAAGTTGAGGTCCTGATTCAGGTATATAGGTTTAATAGTATTCCTTGAATGTCAGCAGGCTATGCCTGCTCTTTACTGCAAGAACTGCAGCTCATGTCTGGGCAACTGTCCACATCAGTGCAGCCTGTTCTATTTGCTTATAGGTGAGAATGTGCCGGCCTCAAAAGAAAAGAACGTCAGTAGGATCTGTGTCCTTTCTCCCTTTCTGATGGGAAACTGGCTTTCCTAGAAGTCTCATAAGCATAACAGGACAATGGGAGAATGGCCTGGGAATCTGCTCTGCTTTGGTCTCCCTCTGGGTCACTAGGATGACCAGGAGACATAGACTAATTCTGGATCTCATGGCAGTACAAGCTTTGGTTCCACATGGAGCAAGACATTGTCTACAACAAGCACTCTTCTCTGCAGACAGAAAGTCAAGATCCAGCCCTAGCACAAAGCTTCTCAGGGCCCACAGGAGGTGAGGGTGGAACAGAGATGTGGAGCAAGGAGATTCTGGAACTCAGCTCTGTAAGATGCCCATGGCTTCCACAGGCCCTTCTTTCTTCCCTCAAAACTTTCTCAAGGATGGTTCCCTATGAAAGACCCCAAGATCTAAACAGAGGCTGATGTTCTTGGCTGACTTGCCCAGCCTGCATCCATGGTTTCTCCAAGATGAAATCAAATGAGGAATTCTGCACAATTGACGTTATTCTCCACCATGTGTGTCCTACTCTAAATGCTCAGTCCCTAACATGGAGACACAATACAGAGGGAAAGGAGAGACAGGTCAGGCCTGATACTTCTGTGTGCCTAGTAAGAAGACCCAACCCAGATTTCACGAAGAATTACTTACAGTACACGTGCAAGTACAAGGATGTATTTGATACTATTTCTCCTCGTTTACTTATGGTTTGAAAAGTGTAATATCCTGTGTCCTCCTGTGTGACATTTTGGATCCACAGGGTCCCGTTGATGTATAATTTCTCTCTGCCGCTGTGATTCAGCCCCTTCGCCATTACACTATAGTAGTACAGCCAATGCTGTGCAATTGCTTGCCTCAAATTTGTCATTCCTCTGTACCAGCCAAACACTAGAAGATTCTCTGGCATATTGGTAACACGTAGAAGAACATTTTCTCCTTCAAACACTTGGGGTGGTAAGGATTCAATGGTGACTCTGGCAGTGGTGGGCAGGAGCCAGCAGGTTAAGAGGGAGGCTAGAAGGGAACAGAGAGAAGCCACCAATAATGAGCAGGTGTCAGCATCCCTCAGCTTATGCCTATGTCTAGGGGTATGACCATAATGGAGATGAGCAACATAACCTACATGACCTCTGAGCTTCAGAGGGTATCATGTCCTCTTTGAGGAATCCTCTACTCAGGTGTCCTCACATCATTCTTCACATAAAGAGTGTCTGGTGTCAGGAGAAGTGGCTCTCTGACCTCCTCCTCCACACAGTCCTCACATTCTGAATTGTTTTCTATTCCATTAAACCAGTGACTTTTTCCTCTGTATACTCTGAATTCCCATCCACAAGAAAAGGCCTTTGTGAGGACAATGATTGGAATTATCTTTTTGGAAATGTCAGTTCCTGAAAAGATCTCAGAGAATAATGGGGTTGAAAACGGGGGAGGGGGGGAGAGACAAAGGAAACAGGAAAGAATGAAAGAAGGAATGAAGGAAAGAAAGAAGGAAGGAGAGAAGGAAGGAAGCAAGGAAGAAAAAAAAGAAAGGAAGAAGGAATGAAAGAAGGAAAGAAGGAAGGAAAAAAGTAAAGAACAAAAGGATATCTCCATAGATATATCTACATAGGTCTCAAGTTTATAATAAATGGCAATCATTATATTTAAGGGTGGTTTAATAATTGTGTATTGGATGTAGTTTGGGAAGTCACATGTCTCAATGTGCAGATTGTGGGTACATAACACACACCTCTGTGTACAGAAAAGACCCTGCAGCACCCTGTATTTCCATCTACCCTGTGAGAGCTTAGGAATAAATTCAGACTGTTATGTCTCCACACACTGGGCTATCTTTGGAGAGTCACCCTGTCATGGTTAGGAACATTGTTCTTCTGACCATGGCAGCCACTGTGACTGATTTTGAACAGGGACAGCTGAGGCTTTTCTCTCCCCTCTTCAGCTCCTGTCTGCTCTGAGGGTCCTGCTGCTGAGCCTCTGTGCCTCACTGCACCACCTGCACCATGACTACAAACAGAAAACCAAGTCTTCTCTAGACATCTTCAATTCAGAACACTTTGGGCTTCTGAGTTTCCCTTCCCACACACCATCAGATAGCTTGAACACTTACCTGTGAGCAGAACCCTCTGCCAGGAGGTACACCCATTGCTGAAAAGTTCAGAGGACACCTCCATATCTCTTCTCATTGTACTGGCCTTTCTCTGAGGAGAAGACCTTCAGCTCCTGTAAGGCACCTGGCCTCTCCTGTCCTTCCTCCTTCTGAGATGAGTGTTCTCAGGCAGATGAACTTCACAGAATCCTATGGGCTGTGTGTCGTGGGGTCTGTGTCCATTGCACTACTCAGTCTCTTCCACTTTCTGTGCTACACCTCATCTTTCTCACATTTTCTCTCTTTATGATTCTCCTCCAACAAGACCTTGAGCAACAAGGCTGATAAGCATCAACATGCCCTCAGAGGACAACGACTCATCCAAGGGTTGACATCTGTGACTCCTGGACATGAGTCTGTCAGCATCAAAGAGGGAGACTCCATCTTTCCTACATGTCCCTGTGACACACAGACCCAGCTGAGGTCCTAGTCTGTCTTGTGTCCTCAGAGCTCTGGGAAGGTGGGCTTTTGCAGCAGGAAGGAGACACAGATGTCTGTGAGGGTTGGAAGGGACCAGCTCTGTGATTGACTAGGGATGAAGATTAGCCATTTATCACTAATGTCACCAGTAAAGTTCCTGACTTGAGATACAGTACTGAGAGCAGCTGTGTGAGGAATTTCATGTTCTTTGTATTGGGGAAGAAGTGTCCTGTGTGTCCTGGAAAGAACTGTGGGCTCCTCACCTACGGACTGTTTCCAGGCAACCTTCTAGCATTATGGGTTGGTTGGACTGTGTGTTGGCTGAGCCCAACTGCTCTCTAGTCTCCCTGTGTCACCTATTTCATTTATCTGGTTAATTTCTCCAGCAAGGGTTCTGTATTCTCCTTGGGAGGTGCTAGGAGGGAAGGAAATTTCAGGATATCCAGAGAGAGGGGTATCCATAAACACAAGAAACAGAGGATGATCTAGAGATAGAGAGATCCAGGTTAGTAGGGACAGGAATGAAAAGTAGTCTCCTAGGCAAGGTCATAGCTCAGGGAAACAATTGTCTGAGTGTTGAGTGACAGCTGCACACAAGAAAACAAGACTTCCTGGCTACTACTTTGGTACTGGAGTCCTAGAATTCTTCAGAAATACTTCAGATACACAAGGATTAGTTCTAGAGTCAAATCTAACTGTACAATTGTTTTCAATCCTTGGACAATTGTTCCCTTAAGCAGGTGATGACCAAGATTAACATCAGCTCCACCATGCTTCACAGACACCTGAGAAGGCCCGTAGGGTGGAGACACTGGATACTTGGCTGGAGACAGAGAACTTGTGCTTCACATATGTCACCTGTTGACTGTGTGAGACTCATGTGGACAAGATGTTCCCTCTGATTCAGTTTTCCAGTGACAGCACATGAGAGAATCAAATGATGCAGTGTCTACAAGGCAGCCTTAATCATGAAAAGGGGCCTGACACTGGGGCAGGACAGCTGTCCAGATCAGCAGCATCTGACCATTTGCCTGAGGGGAGGATTCCTTAGTCTTACTCTCTGAGGACTTAAATCATCAAGAAGACCTATGTACTCTGTCCCTCTCCTGGGAGGCCTGACCTTCCTGTGAGGTCTCATAAGCCATCAGGACAGTTAGCTGATGGCCTGGGCACCTGTGCAGCTGTGTGCTCCATTCTGAGTCACTGAAGGAGATGCCCAGTGACCCTGCAGCATTAAGGGTTGGCTATGCTGTGTGTTAGCTGAGCACAGTTCTCGCTGGTCTTCCTGGGTCAGCACTGCTCTTTGTCTGGGTGATTCCCCATCAGCAATCCTGTTTTATACTATGGGAGATTACAGGAAGGAGGAGACTTTCAGGTTCCCCAGAGAGAGGGGTATTCTCAGACACAAGAAACAGAGCTGGGTCTAGGAAGGGTGATTCAGGTTAGAAGGGGCAGGAATGGAAAGCAGTCTCCTAGGCAAGGTCATAGCTCAGGGAAACAACTATCTTGAGGGTTGAGTGTGCAACCTTGTATCACCCCTGGTCTTCTCTGGGAGAAATGCTGTCTCATATCTAGGACTACAACAGGTCAAGACGTCAAATATGACCTGCCCTGATCCCTCCAGCATAGGTAGGATGCAGGGACCATCATCCTGTTCACTGTGTTATACAGAACTCCTGTTTCCATCTAGTATGGGGTGGGTCTAGGCAGACTTTCAGATTGTCCCTGGGAAGTCCTGGAGTAAAGTTGGATGAAATGTGCATGAAGAAGATGGGTCCCTTGGGTGGAACCTTTTGCTCACAAAATGTCAGTGGAAAGATGTCATGGTACATTTCAGACTCAAAGGAGAGGACAGTAATGGAAAGGGGGTGTACATGTACTCACTGGCCCATGTCTGGTGTCTCAATCCTTCCTTCTCTTGGCCCATTGGATACTGAGGGGTCTTCTACTGAGGACAGGGAACAGAGCAGTGGTTCAAATGGAAGTGCCAACTGCTCTTCCCTGAACAATACTCTAGGTATCTCTCTTCTGCTGTGATAAAAACACTGTGAACAGAAGCAGTTCAGGAGATCAGAGCATGAATTTCCTGTCCAGGTCTGGGTCATAGTGTAGCCCTGCAGGAAGTCAAGGCAGAAAACATGCTGCTTGCTGGCTCATTCTCTGTCTCATGCTTAGATAGCTCTCTTATTCAATCAAGGACCATCTGCCTAGGGATAGTGCTGCCCACAGTGCCCTGGCACTCCTGTATAAGTTTAGACAATTCCTCATAGACATGTCCACAGTCAGTGCTGATAAAGAAGTTATTCAGTGTAGACTTTTCAACCAAGTGACTTCAGGCTGTGTCAAAGTTTCAGATAATACTAACAAGGACACTGTATCAAACTATCAAGTCCTCTTTCTCTGAAGGGAGACACCACAGGAAGTTCCCCATTCTAAAAATGAGTGTCCCCCTCTCTCCATTCAGACATCATATGTGCTAGTGTCTACAGCCCCACACAGCTGAACACTCAGAGTCAGGACACCAGTCAAGGTTATCCACATTTGGTTTACTTTTCAAAGGTCACTTAATCTGAGTTCAGAGATGCTCTGGTGAACACCAGTGACATTCTGAATAGTAAGTAAATGGGCATCTTAAAAGTATAAATGTCATCCTGACAAGGGATAGGACTCCCAGGCACATTAAGCCCCTGCCCCTTCTGGCTCCACTGGACTCAGAGCAGAAGCCAATTACCAGCTGAAACAATAAAGAAACTCAGAGCAGTTAGGGTAAAGGGACATGAGCATGGTTACAAGTTCTGAGTGATCCTTCAGGGTCATGGGGATCACAAAAGCAAATGGAAGTGATGAGAATGAATGAGTGGCACCAGAAAGAACACCAACATAATCTTAAGTTCACCTTCCCCCTTGGAAAGTTCCTCTTTCCCAAGAGAAACGTTCTCTCTCTTTCTCTTTCTCTTTCTCTTTCTCTTTCTCTTTCTCTTTCTCTTTCTCTTTCTCTTTCTCTTTCTTTCTCCTTCTCCTTCTCCTTCTCCTTCTCCTTCTCCTTCTCCTTCTCCTTCTCCTTCTCCTTCTCCTTCTCCTTCTCCTTCTCCTTCTCCTTCTCCTCCCTCTCCCTCTCCCTCTCCCTCTCCCTCTCCCTCTCCCCATCTCTCTCTCCCAACACCAATTTTGGTTCATCCAGGAGTAATCAGAGATGCAAGAAAAAAGGGAAGAGACAGAGATAGATGGCATGAGATGATTGGGAACTGTTTGTGCCTGTGGGCTTGGGCTGGGAATTAGTATCTGGATCTATTCATAAAGCCAAGGCTTCATCCCAAAGCTCAATGCTGACATTTCAATAATCCACTTACCAAGACCTGTAGGTTTCTTTCTCTGTGGTCCTATTGAGGCCAATGGTCAAGTTCTAGACAAGGGAAATATGGGATCCATCAGTAGTAGTGGTGTTTCTGGGAATAAAGAGCTCTTGGGAGGGAGACTGGGGCTTCCAGCTGATAATCCAAGACTAAGGTGCAAGGGGGTGGGAGGCTGCATGGCAGGAGAGGTTGAGGTTTGACCCTGGATGTTAATGAGTGTCTGAGGAGAATATCAGCAGGACATCTGAGCCATTGGAGCAAACAGAACAAAGCCACATGTTATGTCAGCAGAGAGAAGGGGAAATCCTGTTCTATAGAAGGATATAGTATCAGTGCTATAACCTCAGTTAAGCAGGTCCCAGCCAGAGCTAGGGTGCAGCTTTCTAAAAGAGTACTCATATAGCATGCATAAGCCTTAGTCCACCACCAGCATACCCAGAGAAGATCAACACTAAATACGCACCTGTTCATTAACTTTGAGTTCAAGATATCCCCTGCACTCCATCACCATGACTCTCTTAAGGCAAGAGAAGTCCCTCCAACACATTCTAGCTCAGTTTTGGGCCTGACTGCATGTCCTTGAGCTAGGCCAGAATGCCCTGGTCTTAATGAGGTGCAGAGGGTCTGTGTCGTGAACTGAGGAGCAACCAAGTGTCCTGGCTCTATCTCTCTGTATTTAGACAGTTGTAGCAAGAATGGTATGGAAGTTATTAACATACTTAATTAATACAATTAACACTGTATTCCTCAGAGTTAATGGTCGGGGTGAATGGGTCACTGTACATGACACTCACTGAGTTCCACATTGTACATTTCTAAGGTCCTGTGTCAGGTGGGACATAAGTGATAGTCCTGGTGTCCTCTGACAGCGTCAGCCAGTCACCTGCTGAGAGACTGTGACTATTTACCCTTCACAGGTAGGTTTATTCTGAGTCTTAGGTTCATGCTTTAAGGCTACCATCCTCATCCTCCCTGGGGTTAGAATTGTCACTTCTGATGGTGTCATTGGAGAGAACTGCTGTGAGACATAAGACAGAATATGGATCCTGTGGGGCCTCTGATGCTTACAAAGGCCTCATTCATCCACTGTTGGTCTCTGTAACCTCCACCCCCAACGCATGTGCTTGGAGAATCAGGCAGAAATATCTGAGTACTCTGACATGGTGGGCCTCCTGTGCTATGTGGAAGAAACAGTCTTTGTCACACAGGAGCTGAGGCGCAGAGCTTGATGGTACAGACCTATCACCTGAATTCATAGCCCCAGTGACTCTCTTGGTCCTCAGTGATCCACTGACTCCCTTGCATCATGAAGCTGTGTCCCTCCACCTACACTGACCTCCACCTCTGGGGTTGAACCAGCACCCTAAAAGACATTGCTTCTCAAAGCTGTGCTAGAGATCAGATATAAGAGGAACGCCCTTAGTTAGAGTCACGCCAAGGAATTTTATATTGTTTGTGACTATTGAGAAGGGTGTTGTTTCCCTAATTTCCTTCTCTGCTTGTTTATCCTTTGTGTACAGAAAGGCCATTGACTTGCTTGAGTTAATTTTATATCCAGCTACTTCACCGAAGCTATTTATCAGGCTTAGGAGTTCTCTGGTGGAATTTTTAGGGTCACTTATGTATACTATCATATCATCTGCAAAAAGCGATATTTTGACTTCTTCTTTTCCGATTTGTATCCCCTTGATCTCCTTTTGTTGTCTAATTGCTCTGGCTAGGACTTCAAGTACAATGTTGAATAGGTAGGGAGAGTAGACAGCCTTGTCTAGTCCCTGATTTTAGTTCTTTGTATCTGCTGTGGATAGGTTCCTGAGGTTTCATCCGGGGGTTCCACCTTATATAATATCCCACCCAGAGCTCTAGGTGGCACATGCTGGCTACTGGGTAAAGGATATGATTGGAGTAGCTTCCATAAAGAGGATTATTAAAGTCTTCCAGCTGGCTGTTTATATAGGACCACAGTGACACTGTCTTCTTAAGAAGATTCTCTTTCCCCTTCTGCTGTTTGCTGTTACAAAGGAATGTTCCAAATGAACAACAGTACAAGTGGTCCAGGATGGTAATGAGAAAAAACTCATTGAATTCAAATATGGTAGGGAACTGTCTTGTCATTTGCCAGACACAGTCAATAAACTGAAGGAAAACAGGTGATCTGTCTGCATCAGCATGGTTCTTATCTCCATGGCCAACTCTTAGTTGGAATCTATGTGCAAAGCTCAGCCATTCATTCTCCACACTCTGCTTTCCGCTCACTCCAACCATGGACTGGCTGCAGCAAGTGACTGTGGCTTGACTTTCAGGATGAATCCAGGATGCAACTGGGATCTGGGCCCATGACCTAAATGATGCCACTCTCTTTAGCTTCTCATCAGGAATGTTTGCTGGCACATCCAAGAGGGCAAGATATGTGTCACAGAGTTCATAGCGTTCATTTATCTTTGTTATTCTCCAGTTTTCATTTGGAATTCCCTGCCTTCTGTACTCTAGAAGGGGGTCATACAGTTTCCACCCATTTTCGGGGAATACTTCTTTATACTCAAAAGCAAAAAGAGGCAAGCCATTAGACACAAGAAATGCATATTTCATTAGATTCTCAAATATGGATCTTCTTGTTCGCCCCTCCAGTTTATGAGCAAATCGTAAGTTCCTGATATCCTTGCACACAGTTTCAAGGCCATAAGAGTTTTCACCTCGACTAGATGCACCACCAATTTTTTCTACTCTACTTATCCCTCCAAAAGAAGCATCTAGAACAAATGGGGGGGGTCCCTCTCCATGCTCTTGAAATATAATCTGTAATTTGTGACAGTCAGTGTTCCTCGTACAGCACCAGTGAATGGACATATGTAAGTCACATCTTTGACCATATCTTTATGTTCTCTCCTGGAATCAGGGCTGGTTCCTCCATTTCTGCTAACTTGTTTGACTCCCTCAGGACCCTCAAATCAGGAGAAAAGTTGTCTGCAGAAGTTGAAATGGAATAGATGATATAGCAGAAGCTGATTTGCTATGCACCGAGTTCTCTGAAAGCGAAGTGGAAGGAATTATAATTTTTGAGATGTTTTATCTTCACTTCTGATGATCCTCAAATGTCAATGGTTCTTAACACATTAACTGGACAGTGAGTCCTTGCTGGGCAGCCTTGCCACTGGGAGCCGAGACTCTCGCAGCTGGAGCTCTTCTCCAAGGTTCGAGAACTAGAGGCCGCTGTGCCCTCCAGAGCGAGATGCAGAGGGAGGAGCGCACAGGGCTGCAGGCATGGTCAGCCCCATGCCAGGCAGGCTCCCCCATTGGTCTTAAAAGATGGGAATGTGTGGGTAGCACGTTCCAAGATTATTACAAAGATTTGGGGCAGCAGTAAATAAACCTTATAAAAGGACAAGGTAATGGTAAAATGTGTTGTGTGTATGTGTTTAGAGCTATGCTAAAATCTAGAAAAGCAAAGGTAATCCTCATAGGTGCTTTTAGTCTTTGGACCCAGACTAGAGATAGTTTACACCTGAGACATGAGAGAATGGGTTTGAGAAAAGAAGTCCTCTCCAACTATCTGGGGATGCTTTGGCAAACGAGAAGGTAAATGAACATAAACTGTGGCAGAGCTCTCCTAAGGACAGGAGGAGATTGGGAGACATCCTGCCTAAACTCTGGCTCCTACTAGAGGAATATTTGGATCTGAGTCTCTTAGGTAGGATATCTGGGTCCGTTTGGGATATCTAATTCTCTCCTCTCTCTGTCTATTGTCTGTCCTTGGCGTACCAATCCATCCATTTCTGTTGTATGCTGGCCCTTGGCCTACATGAACCAGGTATATCTGGGAGGCAGGTTGGGGCTGAAAGAGACTTAGACTGCGAGAGAAACTAATGGAAACCAAGACACGTTTCTGTTCAAGGCCTGCAAGTTTACTAAGAGACCGTGCTTATAAGGGGGAAGGCCCATTCCTCCCACCACCCCCTCCCCACCCCTCACCCTCTCACCCCCCACCCCCCACCCCGCCAGTCCATTCTTGGTGTCTGGAGCCAGCCTGCAGGTGACATGCAGGATATGATGCTCCTCTGCAATATCTCAGGGGCCTCTCAGCAGGTAGCAGTGTCTTGAAGGAGAGCAGAGGGAGGAGACAGAACAATAGAGCAATCTAGGTCAGAAGGTTCCACCCTAGGTAACCTCCTTCTTAGTGGCAGCAAGGTCAAAGTCTGGATCAGCCTGCTTCAAGGCTGAGTGAGGCTACACATGTCCATGAAAACTGACTGTTTTATGTTACATCAGTGTTTTCATTTTGTGGTCTGATTGTTGTTATGTGTTTCAAGTTCAAGAGAAAAAAAATGTTAAAACTTTATCTGCTGGTTGTTCACCCCTTGGTTTAGTTTTAACTCGGTTTTTTTTTTAAAGACAAAAAAAAAAGAAAAGAAAAGAGAGAGAGAGAGAGAGAGAGAGAGAGAGAGAGAGAGAGAGAGAGAGAAATAACAGTCTCAATTGGCCTCTAGAGCCCTGCACCTGTAGTTAGGAGTTTATCACAGCTGGAGAAGCCCTGCTAGGAGCTAATTGTCTGTAAAAGCCACTCTCAGAGGGGCCAGCAGCTTCTCAAGTTCTATGGTAAGCAAACTGATGGCTGTTTTTTCCTAGAAAGGTCTCTGTGCTTGTGATTATTGGGCTCAGCAGGTGACAAGGAGCTCCTCTCTTGAAATTACAACTAGAAAAATTAAGAATTTTGTCTGGTTTTAATAAGTAAATGTATGCGGTCATTTCATTGTTCTTTCTGACTAGTTTTTAAAGTATAAACATGTTCTGCATGTCTTGGATATAGATTATTGGTTTATAAGATATAGGGTATGATTAAAAATTTGTAACATTGGTAACATAAAGTTGGCTTAAAACTAACTCCAGGTTGGAGTAATTCAGAACTACAGCATGTAGCATGAGCCAACCCATGGAAACAGGCAGATTTCTGAGTTCGAGGCCAGCCTGGTCTGCAAAGTGAGTTCCAGGACAGCCAGGGCTATACAGAGAAACCCTGTCTCGAAAAAAAACCAAAAAAAAAAAAAAAATTCTTAAATTGGGTAATATTCTATGTAATTCTTATCTTAAAAATCCAGACTCTTAAAAGATAGGATTTAGGGAAATGTCTGTCTCTTTGAGGTATTGGAGGCTGCACCATCTTGCATTCGTGTGCAGGAACAAGCAGCCAAACTTTGTAGCATCTGGATGATTCACTTGGTGTTTTTGGAGAAACTGAATTGTTGGACGTTGAGTTTTGCTTTCCGAATTTCTAGAGTACTTTGGGCCACCATCTCAGAATGATCCAGCCTCACTAACTGCAGTTCAGCTGTAGGGAGACCCTTAAAAACTTTGTAATGTGAAAGTAATGCTTTTGGTGTTGGTTTTAAAGAGAATGGATTGTTTACGCTTTTAAAATGTGGTTGTACTGAAAGACTCCAAAAGGAGCCCCTCACTCAGGCCTCATGACAATAGCAGACACCCAAGAACTCACGATAGACTGAGTTTGTTGCAAACCACATGAGACTTTATTCAGGGAAAGCCAGAGCTCTGGGGATGACTCATATCCCAAGCAGGGGTAGAGGAGTCGACCTCGAGGGGAAAGAGGTCCCAGTTTTTATAGGCCCTCAGGGGGGAAAGGAGAAGGGGAAGATTAGGGGATTTCCAGATCTAAACAATGTCTATTCTCAAGAAATGGGTATGGGATGGGTACTAGGAAAGATTCTGGTGCAGGTGTAGCAACTCAGAATTGGCCAGGCTGTGGTTGCTGGGGAGATTTTCTGACCCTTTCTCAGCAACCAATATCACAAACACCTGGCAATGGGCTTCATCAGTGGGTACACACATGGGTCAAGGAACGGTCAAAACATTGGCAGACACATAGGTTCAAGGAGTGACCAGAGCATTGTGCACCTCTATTTTTCTGAATCAGTGAAGCTAGTTCTGCTAACACTGATGTCTATCTTGCCAATTTCAGCGCTTCTGTGTCCTTTTACATTCTGTCAGGATCTTTCATTCCCCACTTTTTCTAGTTACTAGTTCTAATCTTAGAACTAAACTGCAACCTCTTTTTCAAGGTTCTGCAGAGACTGGTATTGTTGTCTTAATACTAACAGCTGGACGGCACCAATCCTCTCTCTAACAAAGGCCATTAGTTTATTAAGAATTAGTGGGCCACACGTCAGCAGTAGGAGCAAAATTATTAGAGGGTCTATCAGAGTAGAAATAAGGGTGGTCAACCAAGGGGATTTATTCTTCAGGAGCTTGCTTTACGTGAGAGGCATGAATCTAAGCAGAGATGCCTTCTACTTTGACAGCAGTGGGGGTGGTCAGCAGCACGATGCAAGGGCCTTTCTAACAAGGTTCAGATTCTCAGCTCAATGTCGTCAGATGAGAACTGCATCTCCCACCTGGAGCTGGTGTGGTACCATCAAATCTCTTGGTTCGTAGGCCTCCTTGAGCTGCTCTCAGGCGGTGTTTCTGACCACTTCTAGGGCTTTCATGCGTGTAAACAATGAAGGACCAGGGTTAAATTTTAAAGGACCTAATACTCTCTCTACTTCAGTGAGCAGGGGAGGCCCCCCTGTACAGGATTTCATATGGAGTGAGCTTAAATTTTCCCGGTGTGGTCCTGACATGGAACAAGGCAAAGGGAAGGAGGTCTGTCCAGTAATTCCCACCCGTCTCTAAGATTAATTTAGTCATTTTTTTTATGAAGGCATAAAGCAAAGGATGAAGGGCTTGGTTAGGTCTGGCAATGCCAAGGCTGGCACACTCAGAAGGGCCTCCTTAATATTTTCGAAGGCTTTCTGATGTTCTGATGTCCATCTGAATTCTCCACTTTCCTTGGTCAGGGGGTACAGGGGGGGCAGCCAGTGTTGCAAACCCAGGTATCCAAAGTCTGCAGAACCCAGCGGTGCCCAAAAATTCTCTCATCTGTCTTGGAGTAGCTGGTGTTGGTATTTGAGTCACAGTCCTTTTTCTAGCCTCTATCAGCCACCATTTTCCATCCCGGAGGGTATATCGCAAGTAGACTACTTCCATCTGACATAGCTGGGCTTTTTTTTAGCAGAGGCCCGGTAACCCAATTCACCCAGTTCTGCTAGCAATCTCTTGGTCCCCTGCCAGCATTCTCTCTTCGTGGTTGCAGCAAGGAGTAAGTCATCAACATATTGAAGCAGAGTGATCTGGGAGTTTTCAGCTCAGAAGGAGGCTAAATCTCAATGTAGAGCCTCATCAAAAAGGGTGGGGGAGTTTTTGAACCTCTGGGGTAACCGTGTCCAGGTCAATTGTCCCATTTGTCCAGTGTCAGGATCTCTCCACTCAAAGGCGAATATGGGCTGGCTGGAGGGATGTAACTTCAGGCAAAAGAAAGCATCTTTTAAATCAAGTACTGTGTACCATTTTCGCTCCGGAGGGAGTGAGCTGAGGAGGTTATAGGGATTAGGAACAGTTGGGTGAATATCTTGGACCCTCTTATTGACCTCTCTCAGGTCTTGGACTCAGTAGTCACTCGTGCAAAGTTTCTTTACCGGCAGTAAAGGAGTATTCCAGGGTGACTGGCAAGGTACCAAAATACCTAATTGTAATAGTCTCTGAATATGTGGCCTGATTCCATCTCTTGCTTCATGGCTCATTGGATATTGTCGCACTCCTATAGGGGTTGCATCCGTCTTCAGTCCCACAACCACAGGGGGAACTCTGACAGCCATTCCCATGCCTCCAGTCTCTGCCCATGCTCTAGGGAAAGCAGTCAACCAATCTTTTAGGTCTGGCACCTCCGTTTGCTTTATGCCTTCATGCAATCGGTATTCTTCCTCAAGCTGCAGGGCTAAGACTACGAAGGTGGGAGATTTCCAATTTACTCTCAGCCCTTCTTGGGTAAATCTGATCTGGGCCTTTAATTTAGTTAGAAGATTTCTTCCTAGAAGTGGTGTGGGACACTCAGGAATGACCAAGAAGGAATGACTCACTTGGCCTTTCCCCAGATCTACAGTGCATGCAGTGGTCCAGGGGTATTGTTTCTGACCAGTGGCTCCAATCACTATGGTTCTTTTATTTTTTAATTTTTCTCAGTGGATGTTTCAAAACAGAATGCTCTGCCCCTGTGTCAATTAAAAAGTCCATGGGAGTCTCTTCCACCATCAGGGTTACCCTAGGCTTGGGGAGGGGGTCTGAGCCCCGTCTCCGCTATTCATCATCTTTCAGACCTTAGGGGCCCTTCCCTTCTTCTTTGGGAATTCCTGTGCCCAATGTCCTTCTCTAAAATCTTTTGGACAGATCTTCTTCCTTCAGGTCTGGTTTCCTTGTTGCCCAGGTACCCTGTCTGTCTATTCTCTGGCCTGTTCCTTCCTTTACGTTCCCCTACTACTGTGGCCAAAATCCTGTTTAAATTCCTCTCCTGTCTTCTTTCCCTCTTATTCTCCCTCTCTTCTTCTTCTCGCTTTTCCCTCTTTCTCTTCTCTTCCTCTCTTTCTCTCTTCTGATACACCTTTCCTGCCTCCTTAATTAAATCTTGTAAAGCCATGGCATGTAATCTTTACAAGCCATAGCAACTACGGCTCATTGACCCTCAGAGGTTGGGTTAAAAGGAGTATAGTATCTATAAGCTTCTATCAATCTTTTTAGAAAAACAGACGGGGGCTCTGTAGGGCCCTGCATCACGTCTCTTACCTTAGCCAAATTGGTGGGGCATCTCATCGCTCCCTTTAGACTAGAGCCCGGCCGGTAAACTGTCAACCTCTCCTTAACTTGAACCGTGTTGTTGTTCTAATCTGGCCGGTCCAGAGAGAACCCAGCATTCCAATTGTACAGATCAGCCGATGAGAAAGGCCAATATTGGAGAGTCTGCAGAGACTGCCTGTCTGTGGGCGGGTTGCTCGCAAAGGAAAAGGCAGAAGTGGTGTCAGGAGCTTCATCTGCTGGGGGACTCTGGGCTTGTGGGCTCCGGGTCCCAGCTGTAAGTCCTCGGTCCTCAGACTGTGCCTTTAGCAATCTCAGAGCAGGGTGCAGGGACTGCTTCTTAGAGCAGAAAGAGAGGGCACTGTGCTGACCCACTCACGTGCATGGGAGCAGCCGGGGAAGGGCTCTGAGGGGCGCGGGGAATTCATGGTTTGATTTATGGCAGTGAATTCTGAATGAGATAAGGCTGTTGATCCAGGTGGGACCCAGGTCCACTCTGAAAAACAATGGCTTTAACTTCAAAGATCAGAGTCAAACCAAAAGTCCCCTCCAGTGACAATTTTACATTAAAAGTCGGCCACTCGGAGGCGCAAGAAAGTCTGTCAAGGTCCCTTCTTAATTTCTACTGAAAGATTATGGGTCCTTGATCTAACTTCAGTCCAGTGGTCTAAAGTCAAACTTAGGGGGGGTCGTTACAGTCCGTCCAATATCACAGAAAACAAACACAAAACACACACACACACCGACAAATACCTGAAAACAGACACAAAAAACAAACACACACTGACAAATGCCTGAAAACAGACACAAAAAACAAACACACACTGACAAATGCCCATCTTCTAACAGACAAACCAACTCAGAAATGCAAAAAAGTCGGGGAAGTACTTAAGTCTTCCAATCTATGAAGACTACCAACTCTTCACTTCCCACCCCAGACGAACCCTGGAGTCCTTCCCCTTGCTCAGGGCATTCCCCAGAGCGAGCAGCAGCCAGTGATTCCAGCACGTCTGCTGTTCACACTCAGTGCATTATCCCAAGGCAAAGGTCTCCGCTTCTCATGAAATGTAGCTGCTACAAATATCGGCACTTAACCTCACCGGCTGACAGAAATATTTTTATACAAAAAATTTCACCTCCAAGTGGGTCTTCAGAGACATGGGTAAGCAAGCCAATCCCGGACGAACCCCAAATGAAAGACTCCGAAAGGAGCCCCTGACTCAGGCCTCAGGACAATAGCGGACACCCAAGAACTCACAATAAACTGAGTTTGTTGCAAACCACATGAGGCTTTATTTGGGGAAAGCCAGAGCTCTAGGAACGACTCATATCCCACACAGGGGTAGAGGAGTCGACCTCGAGGGGAAAGAGGTCCCAGTTTTTATAGGCCCTCAGGGGGGAAAGGAGAAGGGGAAGATTAGGGGATTTCCAGATCTAAACAATGTCTATTCTCAAGAAATGGGTATGGGATGGGTACTAGGAAAGATTCTGGTGCAGGTGTAGCAACTCAGGATTGGCCAGGCTGTGGTTGCTGGGGAGATTTTCTGACTCTTTCTCAGCAATGAATATCACAAACACCTGGCAATGGGCTTCATCAGTGGGCACACACATGGGTCAAGGAACGGTCAAAACATTGGCAGACACACAGGTTCAAGGAGTGGCCAGAGCATTGTGCACCTCTATTTTTCTGAATCAGTGAAGCTAGTTCTGCTAACACTGATGTTTGTCTTGCCAATTTCAGGGCTTCTGTGTCATTTTACATTCTGTCAGGATCTTTCAGTACTCTGGTGATACAAGAGAAACTTAAAAATTACAGTTAAACTTCCAGTGTTCCATTGGCTGCAGTTGGCAGTTCAATCACAGGCTCAGGATTATTAACTCATATTTCTAATTAAGATGGCTGCTAGAATAATAAAAGTTAAAAACTGAACTTAGTCTGCACAGGTGAGAGTGTGAATCACAGAGGCAGAGAGCTTCTGGGACAGGCGGGAGCCACAGAGCCGCTGAGGCAGCACCCTTTTGGGGCCACAGACATCTGGCACCCTCCCAGCCAGAGGACAGTGGTCCCACCCTGCACGGAGCCATCTACCTCAGGAGAAGGGAGCACCATCTTGGATCCGGGACTCCGCCGAACTTAGGAACTTAGTCTGCACAGGTGAGAGTGTGCACCACAGAAGCTGACAGCTTCTGTGACCTGCCAAAGCAACACAGCATCTGGGAAAGGTCCTGTTTTGGGCCTTCTTCTTCGGCCAGGAGGAGGTCCAAACACCAGATATCTGTGTAACTTCCCTGTAAGAGGAGAACTTGTCAGCAGAGAGTGCTCTAACCACTGAAACTCAGAGGAGAGAGCCTGTCTCCCAGGTCTGCTGATAGACAGTAATCAGAATCACCAGAAGAACAATCTCTAAACAGAAACAACTATAACAACTCCAGAGATTACCAGATGGCAAAAGGTAAACGTAAGAATCTTACTAACAGAAACCAAGACCACTCACCATCATCAGAACCCAACACTCCCACTTCACCCAGTCCAGGGCACCCCAACACACCTGAAAAGCTAGACCTGGATTATAAAGCATATCTCATGATGATGGTAGAGGACATCAAGAAGGACTTTAATAACTCACTTAAAGAATTACAGGAGAACATTGCTAAAGAGTTACAAGTCCTTAAAGAAAAACAGGATAACACAATCAAACAGGTAGAAGTCCTTAAAGAAAAACAGGAAAACACATCCGAACAGATGAGGGAAATGAACAAAACCATACTAGACCTAAAAAGGGAAGTAGACACAATAAAGAAAACATAAAGTGAGGCAACACTGGAGATAGAAACCCTAGGAAATAAATCTCGAAACATAGATGCGAGCATCAGCAACAGAATACAAGAGATGGAAGAGAGAATCTCAGGTGCAGGAGATTCCATAGAGAACATCGGCACAACAATCAAGAAAAATGGAAAATGCAAAAAGATCCTAACTCAAAGCATCCAGGAAATACAGGACACAAGGAGAAGACCAAACCTACGGATAATAGGAGTGGATGAGAATGAAGATTTTCAACTCAAAGGACCAGCAAACATCTTAAACAAAATTATAGAAGAAAACTTCCCAAATCTAAAGAAAGAGATGCCCATGAACATGCAAGAAGCCTACAGAACTCCAAATAGACTGGACCAGAAAAGAAATACCTCCCGACACATAATAATCAGAACAACAAATGCACTAAATAAAGATAGAATACTAAAAGCAGTAAGAGAAAAAGGCCAAGTAACATATAAAGGCAAGCCTATCAGAATTACACCAGATTTTTCACCAGAGACTATGAAAGCCAGAAGATCCTGGACAGATGTTATACAGACACTAAAAGAACACAAATTCCAGCCCAGGCTAATATACCCAGCCAAACTCTCAATTAACATAGATGGAGAAACCAAAGTATTCCACGACAAAACCAAATTCACACATTATCTCTCCACGAATCCAGCCCTTCAAAGGATAATAACAGAAAAAAACCAATACAAGGACGGGAACCAAGCCCTAGAAAAAACAAGAAGGTAATACCTCAACAAACCTAAAAGAAGACAGCCACAAGAACAGAATGCCAACTTTAACAACAAAAATAACAGGAAGCAACAATTACTTTTCCTTAATATCTCTTAAAATCAATGGACTCAACTCCCGAATAAAAAAACATAGACTAACAAACTGGCTACACAAACAAGACCCAACATTTTGCTGCTTACAGGAAACTCATCTCAGAGAAAAAGATAGACACTACCTCAGAATGAAAGGCTGGAAAACAATTTTCCAAGCAAATGGTATGAAGAAACAAGCTGGAGTAGCCATTCTAATATCTGATAAGATTGACTTCCAACCCACAGTCATCAAAAAAGACAGGGAGGGGCACTTCATACTCATCAAAGGTAAAATCCTCCAAGAGGAACTATCAATTCTGAATATCTATGCTCCAAATACAAAGGCAGCCACATTCATTAAAGACACTTTAGTAAAGCTCAAAGCACACATTGGACCTCACACAATAATAGTGGGAGACTTCAACACACCACTTTCACCAATGGACAGATCACGGAAACAGAAACTAAACAGGGACACAGTGAAACTAACAGAAGTTATGAATCAAATGGATCTGGCAGATATCTACAGAACATTCTATCCTAAAACAAAAGGAAATACCTACTTCTCAGCACCTCATGGTACCTTCTCCAAAATTGACCACATAATTGGTCACAAAACAGGCCTCAACAGATACAAAAATATTGAAATTGACCAATGCATCTTATCAGATCACCATGGACTAAGGCTGATCTTCAATAACAAAATAAATATTAGAAAGCCAACATTCACGTGGAAACTGAACAACACTCTTCTCAATGATACCTTGGTCAAGGAAGGAATAAAGAAAGGAATTAAGGACTTTTTAAAGTTCAATGAAAATGAAGCCACAACATACCCAAACTTATGGGATGCAATGAAAGCATTTCTAAGAGGAAAACTCATAGCTCTGAGTGCCTCCAAAAAGAAACTAGAGAGAGCACACATTAGCAGCTTGACAACACACCTAAAAGCACTAGAACAAAAGGAAGCAAATTCACCCAAGAGGAGTAGGCGGCAGGAAATAATCAAAATCAGGGGCGAAATCAACCAAGTGGAAACAAGAAGAACTATTCAAAGAATCAACCAATCAAGGAGCTGGTTCTTTGAGAAAATCAACAAGATAGATAAACCCTTAGCCAGACTCACTATAGGGCACAGGGAAAGCATTCTAATTAACAAAATAAGAAATGAAAAAAAAGACATAACAACAGATCCTGAAGACATCCAAAACACCATCAGATCCTTCTACCAAAGGCTATACTCAACAAAACTGGAGAACCTGGATGAAATGGAGAAGTTCCTAGACAGATACCAGGTACCAAAGTTGAATCAAGATCAGGTTAATGATCTAAACAGCCCTATATCCCCCAAAGAAATAGAAGCAGTCATTAATAGTCTCCCAACCAAAAAAAAACCCAGGACCAGATGGGTTTAGTGCAGAGTTCTATCAGACCTTCAAAGAAGATCTAATCCCAGTTCTTCACAAACTATTCCACAAAATAGAAACAGAAGGTACTCTACCCAACTCATTCTATGAAGCCACAATTACTCTGATACCGAAACCACAAAAAGACCCAACAAAGATAGAAAACTACAGACCAATATCCCTTATGAATATTGATGCAAAAGTCCTCAATAAAGTTCTTGCTAACCGAATCCAAGAACACATCAAAACAATCATCCATCCTGACCAAGTAGGTTTCATCCCAGAGATGCAGGGATGGTTCAATATACGGAAATCCATCAACGTAATCCAGTATATAAACAAAATCAAAGACAAAAACCACATGATCATCTCGTTAGATGCGGAAAAAGCATTTGACAAGATCCAACACCCATTCATGATAAAAGTCTTGGAAAGATCAGGAATTCAAGGCCCATACCTAACCATGATAAAAACAATCTACAGCAAACCAGTAGCCAACATCAAAGCAAATGGTGAGAAGCTTGAAGCAATCCCACTAAAATCAGGGACTAGACAAAGCTGTCCACTTTCTCCATACCTATTCAACATTGTACTTGAAGTCCTAGCCAGAGCAATTCAACAAAAAAAGGAGATCAAAGGGATACAAATTGGAAAAGATGAAGTCAAAACATCACATTTTGCAGATGATATGATAGTATACATAAGTGACCCTAAAAATTCCACCAGAGAACTCCTGAACCTGATAAACAGCTTCGGTGAAGTAGCTGGATATAAAATTAACTCAAACAAATCAATGGCCTTTCTCTACACAAAGAATAAACAGGCTGAGAAAGAAATTAGGGAAACAACACCCTTCTCAATAGTCACAAATATATAAAATATCTTGGCGAGACTCTAACTAAGGAAGAGAAAGATCTGTATAATAAAAACTTCAAGTCTCTGAAGAAAGAAATTATAGAAGATCTCAGAAGATGGAAAGATCTCCCATGCTCATGGATTGGCAGGATCAACATTGTAAAAATGGCTATCTTGCCAAAAGCAATCTACAGATTCAATACAATCCCCATCAAAATTCCAACTCAATTCTTCAACGACTTAGAAAGTGCAATCTGCAAATTCATCTGGAATAACAAAATACCTAGGATAGCAAAAACTCTTCTCAAGGATAAAAGAACCTCTGGTGGAATCACCATGCCGGACCTAAAGCTTTACTACAGAGCAATTGTGATAAAAACTGCGTGGTACTGGTATAGTGACAGACAAGTAGAACAATGGAATAGAATTGAAGACCCAGAAATGAACCCGCACACCTATGGTCACTTGATCTTTGACAAGGGAGCTAAAACCATCCAGTGGAAGAAAGACAGCATTTTCAACAAATGGTGCTGGCACAACTGGTTGTTATCATGTAGAAGAATGCGAATCGATCCATTCTTATCTCCTTGTACTAAGGTCAAGTCTAAGTGGATCAAGGAACTTCACATAAAACCAGAGACACTGAAACTTATAGAGGAGAAAGTGGGGAAAAGCCTTGAAGATATGGGCACAGGGGGAAAATTCTTGAATAGAACAGCAATGGCTTGTGCTGTAAGATCGAGAATTGACAAGTGGGACCTCATGAAACTGCAAAGCTTCTGCAAAGCAAAAGACACCATCAATAAGACAAAAAAACCACCAACAGATTGGGAAAGGATCTTTACCAATCCTAAATCAGATAAGGGACTAATATCCAATATATATAAAGAACTCAAGAAGGTGGGCTCCAGAAAATCAAATAACCCCATTAAAAAATGGGGCTCAGAACTGAACAAAGAATTCTCACCTGAGGAATACCGAAAGGCAGAGAAGCACCTGAAAAAATGTTCAACATCCTTAACCATCAGGGAAATGCAAATCAAAACAACCCTGAGATTCCACCTCACACCAGTCAGAATGGCTAAGATCAAAAATTCAGATGACAGAAGATGCTGGCGAGGATGTGGAGAAAGAGGAACACTCCTCCATTGTTGGTGGGATTGCAAGCTTGTACAACCACTCTGGAAATCAGTCTGGCGGTTCCTCAGAAAATTGGACATAGTACTACCGGAGGATCCAGCAATACCTCTCCTGGGCATATATCCAGATGATGTCCCAACCGGTAAGAAGGACACATGCTCCACTATGTTCATAGCAGCCTTATTTATAATAGCCAGAAGCTGGAAAGAACCCAGATGCCCCTCAACAGAGGATGGATACAGAAATTATGGTACATTTACACAATGGAGTACTACTCAGCTATTAAAAAGAATGAATTTATGAAATTCCTAGCCAAATGGATGGACCTAGAGAGCATCATCTTGAGTGAGGTAACACAATCACAAAGGAACTCACACAATATGTATTCACTGATAAGTGGATATTAGCCCAAAACTTAGGATACCCAAGATATAAGATACAATTAGCTAAACGCATAAAACTCAGGAAGAATGAAGACCAAAGTGTGGACACTATGCCCCTTCTTAGAATTGGGAACAAAACACCCATGGAAGGAGGTACAGAAACAAAGTTTGGAGCTGTGATGAAAGGATGGACCATCTAGAGACTGCCATATCCAGGGATCCATCCCATAATCATCTTCCAAACGCTGACACCATTGCATACACTAGCAAGATTTTGCTGAAAGGACCCAGATATAGCTGTCTCTTGTGAGACTATGCCGGGGCCTAGCAAACACAGAAGTGGATGCTCACAGTCAGCTATTGGATGGATCACAGGGCTCCCAATGGAGAAGCTAGAGAAAGTACCCAAGGAGCTAAAGGGATCTGCAACCCTATAGTTGGAACAACATGATGAACTAACCAGTACCCCGGAGCTCTTGTCTCTAGCTGCATATGTATCGAAAGATGGACTAGTCGGCCATCACTGGAAAGAGAGGCCCATTGGACTTGCAAACTTTATATGCTCCAATACAGGGGAATGCCAGGGCCAAAAGAATGGGAATGGGTGGGTAGGGAATTGGGGGGGGGAGAATGGGGGACTTTTGGGATAGCATTGGAAATGTAATTGAGGAAAATATGTAATAAAAATAATATAAAAAAGTAAATAAAAGTTAAAAACTGCTACAACCACTCCAGTAGTGACTTGCTTAGCAGGCCTAAAAGCCTGGAAGCAGTCATGAGGCAGAGTTTCACGGAAACTTAGTCTCTTGGAATCTTGGCATTCCCATAGCTAGATGCCCCAGATTTGTCCCTGCAATATTGTGGAGGGTCTTGAATGCTTTTTTGCTGGATAACAGTTAGAAATCTCAGGGCAAGCTTAGCAAAGTATACTTAGAATCTTCATTACAGCCAGGTAGAGCAGACTACATTGCATATTAGAAGAAAGTTGGTGAATTCTTCTGACAAATGGAGATTACCTACAGACACTTAAAAGAACAGGCAAGTTATTCTCATATGCAAGTATTTACCAAGGCCTATGGAAAAGGGGGGTTGTGGTATTGCATTATTCATAATAAGGTCTGCTAGAGCAGAACCCCCTGGTGTTAGCTTTCACAAGGCTCAAAGGAGTAGCATAAATTGTGACTAGGGTGTGAAATCCTTATCTGTCATTAGCTGACTCTAGGCAGGGCTGTTTATCTTGACTATAAACATTGCCTGGTTCCTGCCAGTCCTTTTAAGGCATTCCTCTGTTTTGTGTCATATACTTCAATGAACCTTGCCTGCTGTGACACCCTACTCCTTTGTTTTCTGTATTATATAAGACTGGTGTTCGCTTTGTGAAAAATTACATCCAGATACAGCACTCCCTCGTGTCTGTGTTTGTTTATCATTTATTTCTGGCTGACATCTTGCCTGCCTGTAATGGGAACCCCAAAATTTCCCACAGATTGAGAGAGGCCGACTGGGGCTGGTCCATGGCAAAAAATAGCTGTGGCCAGTATGGGCCTGCTTCCCCATTTTACACAAGCTTTATGGAATATAGTGGTAGAAGCTAATTTAACTCCCACCCCCAAGATTGGAAAGGAGATTCCAGTAGGAATCTATCTGGTATCAAACAAGCTCCTGATGAACTGTTTCAGGAATTTATGGATAGTCTGCTAAAAGCAGCTAGTAGAATTTTTGGAGACCCTTAAGCAGGAGTTCCTTTTAAAGCTTTTGTTTCTCTGTTTGTTTGTTTGTTTGTTTGTTGTTGTTGTGACCCTCACTTTTCCTCTGGGGGCTTGGGAATTACTCTTAGACCAAAACAGCATTATTAGAGCTCTATCAAGGTGTTGTGCAAAACAAATTTCAAACTTAAGATTTAAGAAAGGTTAGTGAGGCTATGAAACTTGTAAAGGCATTAGAATCTGGCCTGCCTACTCCACATAGAATTATTATGGATTGGAGGATTGTTCTTTATTCCTTTGCATCCTGATGATTTTAAAGGGTTTGCTTTTAATCATTTTGTAATTTTAAAGAGCCCATGATGTAATATCATTGGGAAGGTTTGCTTCAAGGAATGGCTAATAGTCCTACATTATGTAAAAAAATTGCCATTGCTTCAATAACAAGAAGTTAGGACATGGGAATCTTTCAGTGTATATTATTCATATATAGATGGTATTTTATTAGCTGATCCCTATAAAAGAGTTTTACTACAAGACTTTGCTCTTATACAAAGGGCTTTAAAATTTTAGAGTAGTTGTTGCTCTAAGATTCAAAGGCATTATCTTTTTCAGTATTTGGTGCCTCAGTTATATGCTAGACAAATTGTAGCACAGAATATTCAAGAAAGAAAGGATGATTTACTTACTTCAAATTTTTTTTCAAAAGCTTTTAGGAGATGTTAATTAGCTAAGACCTCACCTTTGGCAAAAGGGACCATTAATGTGAATTCATCTTTCTTCGTCTCCAAAGAAAGTTTTAACACCTTTTTATGAAGCTGTTGCTGTGTTAATACAGAATTGTGGGATATAATCATGGAAATATTGTGGGAAAGAACTTGATGAAATATTTATTCCTTATTCCAAATAGCAATTAAATTGGTTATTGCAAAATATGGGTATTTTATCTATTGCATGTGCAAATTTTTTAGGTAAAATTGATAATCATTATCCAAAACACAAGGTGTTAAATTTGCCTCTCTGTATGCTTTTGTATTCCCTGCAAATTTACGCATAGAAGTATACTTACTTTGTTTACAGATGGCTCATCTAATGGAAAGTTAGCATATGTGATTGGATCACATGTCCATTCTCTTGAGTTTTCCCCTTCTTCAGCACAAATAATTGAATTATGTGCTGTACACGTTATTTTTGAAATGCTGAAAAATCAAGCTTTTAATTTGTATACTGATAGCCAATATATAGCTTAGGGTTTGCAATTGCTTGAGACTGTTCCTTTTCTAGAAACTGCTGATTCTCAAAATTTTGCAATTATTTATGCAAACACAAGTCAATTTAAGAGAATGTATAGTTCCTTATTTTGTAGATCATTTAAGAGCTCACACTGGATTGCCAGCACCCCTTAGAGAGGGAAATGCCACAGCAGATTTGTATGCCAGGAAGTTTATAGGCCTTACACAGGAACAATTAGCCAAACAATCTCATTCTTTACATCATCAAAATAGTAATAGCTTGAGACAACAATGTGGTGTTTTTAGAGAATGTGCAAGTTAAATTGTAAAGATTTGTCCTGAATGTCCTCAGTTTCTACCTGTATTCCATAATGGTGCTAATCCTCGAAGACTTACACCTGATCAATTGTGCCATATAAATGTTACTCATATTTCTGATTTTGGAAAATTAAAATATGTACATGTGACAATTAACACCTTTTCAGGCTTTCTAGTTGCAACTGTTTTAACATGAGAAGCAACTAAAAATATAATTAGTCATTGCTTTTCTATGCTTGGTGTTCCAAATCAGATTAAAACAGATAATAGAACTGGCTATTATAATCAAGCATTTGAAATGTTTGTTGACAATTTAACATTACCCATATTACTAGGATTCCTTATAATTCTCAAGGACAAAGTATTGAGAAACAGGTATTGTGAAACTTTAAAACAATATTTTCATAAAATAAAAGGGGGGAGTTATATCCCCATACACCACAATTTATTTAAATTATGTCCTTTTTATTTTAAAAAATTAAAAATTGGATGCCAAAGAATTCTCTGAGTATCTATGACACACTACAACTAGGCATACTCATGCCTCAGTGAAATGGAAAGATCCACATAGTGATACATGGTATGTCCCTGATCAGATAT
This sequence comes from Mus caroli, assembly GCF_978045245.1. Lineage (NCBI taxonomy): Eukaryota > Metazoa > Chordata > Mammalia > Rodentia > Muridae > Mus > Mus caroli. Next base: position 125,322,163 of record NW_028227263.1, on the reverse strand, counting down.
TTAGCATGGAGAAGAGGGCATGTTTGCGATTTTTCCTCAGGATGCTGAAGGAGCATGCTAGCTTCCAGAGTGATTGGTGAGACATGCTGATGCTGAGACAAAGAATGATGCTGACATGAGCTTTTAGAATACTCTGACAACAGTGACTAGGAAACTGTATTGGATATAAGTTCCTGACCCACCTTTGCTTGCTTGCCTATATCCCAGATTGGACAACCTGCCTTGCTTCAAGCTTTTAGATCTTGTGGGACAGAGAACATAGAGACTGGAAATCACCTTCAAAAACTTAATCAAAAAGAGTTATAATGACTCTTATCTTTCCTTTAATGTAACCAGTTATTCTGACTCAATCATGGGCTGGTCTAGAAATTAATCCAATATTGAAAATAACATTCTTCATTTGTATAGCTGTCTCTTGTGAGGCTATGCCAGTGCCTGGCAAATACAGAAGTGGATGCCCACAGTCATCTATTGGATGGAACACAGGGCTCCCAAGGGAGGAGTTAGAGAAAGTACCCAAGGAGCTGAAGGGGTCTGTAACCCTATAGGAGGAACAATAATATGAACTAACCAGTACCCCCAGAGCTCGTGTCTCTAGCTGCATATGTAGCAGAAGATGGCCTAGTTGGCCATCATTGGGAGGAGAGGCCCTTGGTCTTACAAAGACTATATGCCCTAGTACACCCAGTACAGGGGAATACCAGGGCCAGGAAGCGGGAGTGGGTGGGTTGGGGAGGAGGGCAGGGGGTGGGGCAGGGTATAGGGGACTTTCGGGATAGCATTTGAAATGTAAATGAAGAAAATATCTAATAAAAATTCTGCTTAAAAAAATCTTCATTTGGAAGGCTGGTTCTGGACATTTTTAGAGACATTTGAAAGTTAGCTGCAGTTCTCTATGATGATATGTTAACAATAGATAAAATTGGGACAGAATCTGGATTTCAAACAAACAGTAGTGCATGTGTTAAAGTTCTAAATCTGTTATTGATTGGTCATGTTAAAATTACTTTTTCTTCCATAGTATTTACTGTTGTATTTAAGTCGTATTGGTTGTACTCTTTCCAACTCTGTTAATGTATTAAAATCTGGCATGTCTGTTGTGGTGGTCTATCAACCAGCTTTTGTCTTATTGCCTGTGAATAATACAGGACCTTGGTATTCTGAAAGAAGCTTGCAGGTACTGGAAGAAGAAGCATAAGGAACTCTGATAACCCCATGTGGAATACCTGGAATGGAATTCTGCCCTACCTTCTCCCCTTACTTGACCCAGTGCTTGGCTTACTAATTCTACTACCGCTAGGACCTTTTCTTTTTAATAGAATTATGACTTTTATTTAGGGACAAATAGATGCAATGACGGCCCAACCCTTGCACATTCATTACCACCAGCTTGCTGTGTCAAATCTAGGAAATGGTTTGAATAACATTCTAACCAATGGCCCTTAAAATAACCCAGCTCATGCTTGACTCTTCATCTTTCCAGTGCAATGGGCTGGCTAGCCAGTGATGGGCAACTGAGAGGAGGAAGCTGTCCATAGGATGAATGGCAACCTAAGACAGGGAACCCCAACAAGATAATGGAGCCCCCCCCCCATAACAGTTAAGACAATTCTGCATGTGACTGTCCTTGCAATTTCTCTGACCTAGACAGGCACAGTCCCCTTGGAGTATCTAGGGTCAAGCTGATTAAGGCATTGCCATCCTAAGTATGCCTTGTTTCTGTATACAAAAAAGGGGTACCAGTTGGGACCCAAAAGACCCAGGCATCTCATCCTCCATCTTGTCCCTGGGCCATCATTTTATAACTCTTTTGTTTCTCCTAATATCTTGCTTCTGTTCCCATAATTGATTTGGGACATTTTATAATAGGGGACTTTCCAGGCATTTTACAATGGGGTCATTCCATTGATGTCAATGTGTTACCAAGTGATAAAATCAGTTTTTCCTGTGCACCTGGACAAAGACCATTTGCGGTTTGCACCATTATAAGCCCTCTGTTCCCAAGAACAAATGAGACTTGATCAGATTTTTGCCTTGACTCCTTTCTTTTTCTCTCCTGTCCCTTCCATTCTTACTCCATCCATCCAAACCCTTGCTGTTTAGTCCTGCAGTTCAGGGAAAAGGAAACTTCAGTTGAGAAAATATCTCCATTAGATTGTCTTGTCTAATAGGCAAAAGAACATTGAGTATTTTCTTGAGTGATGATTTACTATTGCAAGTGCCATTCCTGAACAGCTGAAATAAGGAATCAGTCTGCATAAGATAGTAACAATATTCCTTCATGACCTCTTCTTCAGCACCTGCCTCCAAGTTCATGTTTGATTCCCTGTCCTGAATCCCACTCATAGTACACTCTAAAATATAAGATGAAATAAACTCTTTCTTCTACAAATAAAAAAAAGAAGGTTATTTGAGTGTATCTTTTTTTTTCAGGAATATAAATCACTGAGACAGGTAGTAGCCCCTCACAGGGAATATTAATAATATTGGTTTGACTACAGGAAGTAAATCATTCTGTGTAAAAATGAAACAAACCCATGTAGCAAACAAGGACACATGACACCATTGACTGTTTATGTGGGGATACACATGTTTGTTCAAGTTCAACCTCAGCATTTCATATTAAGAGGCTCAAAATATCGTACATCCATCTAGATGGTGTTCTGTAAGAGCAGCAATCCATTGGTATGCAGTGTGTCTCAGACACTGTGTACATACCCAGGTGTTGATTGGTGTCTATGACAAACTGTGTGAGTCTATGGCTGTTGGGATGGTTAATAAGCTTAGGCCAGGAAATAGCAATATTGTAGATCTGGCCTTGTTGGAGTAGGTGTGTCACTGTGAGTGTGGAATTGAATAAACTAGCCCTAGCTGCCAAGACATGAATCTCAGAAGAAACTTTGAAATTTGGACTTTTAACATTTGTTCAGATTACTATAGATTATGGGGACTTGGGAAGTTGGAATAAATATACTTTTTATTATGCTATGTTTAGGTATTGTCACCATACATTCATATATTTAGACAAGCCTATGAGGGCCAGGGAGTGGAATGTGATGGTTTATATATGCTTATCCCAAGGAGTGGCACTATTGCAAGTGTGGATTTGTTGAAGTAGGTATATCACTGTGGGTGTGGACTTTAATACCCCAGCCTTAGCTGCCTGGAAGTGAGTATACAGCTAGCAGCCTTCAAATAAAGATGTAGACTCTCAGCTGTGCTGCACCATGCCTTCCTGGATGCTGCCATGCTCTGGGTGATAATGGATGAAATCTCTGAACTGTGAGCCAGCCACAATTGAATGTTGTCCTTTCTAAGACTTGCATTGTTCATGGTATCTGTGCACAGTAGTAAAATGCTAACTAACACAACTGTCAATCTCAGTTACTCTCTTTGGTTCAGCAATTCTTGGAACTCTATTTCCATTAAGAACAAATGGAACATTTTCCCTTTAGGCAGCACTGTGCAACAATAGTAAGCAGAGCAGTGTGTGGAGGTTACCAGGAGTTTGAAAGAATGTACACAGACAATGTGATGCCATATGCACCATGGAATACTATGCAACTATTAAATACAAAGACATTAATTTAAAGGCAAATGGATAGAACTTGAGAATAACATCCTGAGTGAAGTAACCAAGTCCCAAAATGGCATGAATGGTATGTACTCACTTATAAGTGGATATTAGCCATAAAATACGAGATACAAACACTACACTACACTACACTACACTACACTACACTACACTACACTACACTACACTACACAAACCCAAAGAAGATAAACAAGTTGGAAAGCCAAGGGAGTATGCTTGAATCTCACATAAAAGGGGGAAAAGTAGTTGTAGGAGGCAGATAGAGGGAGGAGAGGGTAGGAGAGGTGATGTGGGAGAAAACGGAGGGATTCAGGATCAGGTGTGGGGAGGGATGGGAGAGATGATCAGCTAACCATGAGAATGAATGGAAATCTGTAACAGGCAGTGGTGGGGAGTTGTGGGTATCTCAATACACAAATGCCCCTGCCCTGCTATAGCATAAGAGAAGGGGTCACTCATTCATCACAGCCAGGCTGACTGGGAGACTGGTCTTTGAGCTGACTGGGTTGAAGGCCTCACATTGATACTCTCCAGCATCCTCCTTCCTCACAGTATGTATCCTGAGTTGGCACTTTGATGGGGACAGGGTCATCCTCTCTGTGAGCTGCAGACTCTGATTGTTGAAGAGCCAACGGATGGAGATCCTGGTGTTGTCTGAGAAGCAAGTGAAGACCACTGAGCTCTGTAGTCTAACTTTGCTGTCCGTGACTCTCATAACAGGCTGTGTTGCAAGCTCTGCAATGGAATAGAGGAGGGGACCAAATGACATTAATCTTTCAGAAAGCTCAACCTGCCCCTCTATATCTCACACATAATAAATCTTCTAGGGAGGAGAAATTGGAGCTGTGACTACACTCATATCTTGTGCTTTGTATGTGCAACCCATGGGCTGTGTGACACTGATTCAGCCACTGAAGTTGATGTGCCTCAGTTTCCCTGTATTAGGGCAACTGTGCATGATCATTGCACTGCCTATGAGTTAAAATTAGTTGTGAGCAATGTTCTCACCTGGGGATAGGGGAGCTGCTCAGATCAGCAGCATCTGTTCCAGGCTGGATCCTGAGAATAAGGAGGTGTCTGGAGAACTGTCACCTCTGTCCCCTCCCTTGGGGATATTATTTTCATCTGATGCACCTAAGTCCATCAGAGCTGTTGGCTTCTGTTATGGCACCTGTCTATGGAAACTCAGAAGAAGGAGGTGCACAGGTGACCTATATGACTGAAGTTGTCATGGTAAGAAACAGATAATCCTACACCCTGTGGGACATGGACACTCAGCCAAGCTTTGTTCCCTGTCAGCTCTGACAGGAAGTCCATTGCTAGCCCTGAGGAGAAGCTCTCTGAGGACAACTAGAGTTGAGTCTGGATCCTTGGCTTCCTGATGCTCCTCTTACTGATTCAGTAGTGACCTGGACCATGGAAGGAGGGGGAACAGAGACTGAAATGGAAGATAGAATTGAAAGAGACAAATCCATCAAAATTGAGAGTTTTGTCTTTTGTGAAAAGATGAGGTCCTGTGACCAGAGAATCTTAAATCCATCACTCAGCAGAGTTGGGTGGGAGTGTCTGCACAAGTCAGAGGGAGTGAAGAAATGACCTCCATGCCCTCGGTGGACCTAACTGTGTTTTACTTCCTCTTTGGGGAAATCTATGCTCATGTGTCTTCACCCTCACTTTCCTCACAAGCCTGTTCTTACTCAGAAGAAGTGTGGTGCAGGCAAATTTCTCTGACTTCTTCCTCTAGTTACCCCAGATTTTTAACTCCCAACCTCCATTCTGGTCCAGCTAGCACCTGACATCCCTTCCAGATGCACTTCCTGGTCTGATATCCAGCCCATTGCACCTAGAGCCTTGTTAGAAAAAAATCTAATTTTATATTTTGAGAAGGTCCAGTGCCTGAACAGGCTTGGATGCCTGTGGGTAGATAGGCAAAAATCAAAAGATCTTGCATGTCCAGGTACCATATTTGGACCTACTGACACTGGTTAAACCTCCAGCAAACATTACCACATGGATGAGTATGGAGTGGGCAAGAGTATGGGTGTGTACAGGTGCTGGTGTACACCATCTTTTGTGTATGCCTATGGACAGATCACAGTACCAAGATGGAGGTCGGAGGTCAACTTGAGGGATCCTTTCTCATTCTTTCACCTTAGGAGATTCCAACAAGTCTCTGAGCTCCCCTCCTCCCACAGTCAAGCACTGTTCTCCTCACCAGTGAGAAGGAGCCACTACCACAGGGTGCAAGCATTGCAGAAAAGTACACAGTGGGCCACCATGATTGCAGCAACCTGCTCTGCCCTTCCTCTGTGGAGAACAGCATTTGCTCTAGCACTGCCCACAAGCTCTGCAGTCTTCCTCCCTCTGAGCACAGCCTCTGCCCAGGCTGGAGCCCTTCCCAGGGTGATACTGACTACTGTCAGGGATGGGGACAAACCAAGGCTGATCATTATCTCTGCACCCTGGGGCAGTAACAGCTCACCACAGGACTGTCCTTTCTGTGTTCTCCCAAAGTGCCATTTATGACACAGGATCATAAGCTTCCATTTGTTCTCAGTGCTAAGGTGGGATCCCCTTACTTCAGGAAGGTGACAGAGATGCCTGTGCTGACTGGGAAGGAACGTGCTGATTTATGTACAGGAAAGGGACAGACCCATGCTCGCTGGAGTCACCAATCAGGGTACAATGTCATGAGACCCAGAAGCAAGTGTGTGGGGACTTTTATGTGGGCATGAAACAGTAGGTCACCTAGAACCTAGAGAAAGAACAGTGGTCCCATAAACTTGGGGAGAGTTTCAGAGGGACTCTCAGCATGCTCTGCTAGCTGACCCTCACCTAGGGTCTGCCCATGCCCTTCCTGGGAGGCAGCTGTGTTCTGTCTAGGCAATTCCTTATGGGATATACCAGGAAGAGCTTAGAATCTGGTAACACAGGATCCTTTGACAGAGAAATGTGCTTAGTAGGTCTGAAAGACTGACCAAGAGTACCAAGGTCTGTAGGGTCAGGGATGAAGCCAGGCTACACCCTAAATGCATGGTTCCTGGAATTAATTTTCTGAGCTTCCTGCCATTCTGAACATGGAAAAAGCCTCAGGAGACTGGACAGACTCTGAAGTCTTGGGCTGAGTTACTTCACCATCTACTGAGGAACAACGTATTGCACCTCATCCTGGATGCTCTCAAGTTAGAAACTCTGAACATTTTTGCTTGTAGGAGAGAATTCCAGGAAGTGGACATCAGAGGACTAACACTTGCTAAAAGGACCTGTGTCCTTTGACCATCATTTGGAGAAGCAGACCTTGCTGTGAAGTGTCATAAGTCCATCCAAACAGCTAGATAATGTCCTGGGGACCCAGATTATTCCAGCTATGCATTCCTGGCCAAGTCTCTGAAGATATCCAGAGTAACTATCATAACTGTGGCTCTTATGGCAGTGCACTGGGTGGTGACACGTGCCATGACAGTCTTTTACCATGTCAGCTCTTACAAGAATCCAAAGCCAAGCAAAGACAAAAACATTTCCCAGTGTCACTTGGAGCTTAACGACCACAGAGATTTTCAGCCATGGCCTCCTGGTACACTCTGTGGATACTCCATGGCTTCCTCAGCTAGGGCTAATCTGACCCCCACAGAGTCTATATTATGGCCATGGGCATGGTAAGATGCCCAATGGTCAGGGATGAGTCTGATATTCTTGGACTAAGTTTACCCAGCACAGGATATGTAACTCTGCGTGAATAGACAGTTGACAGGTTCTGATCTAATGCTGTTGGTCCACCCCATGTGTGCCCTTCAGTATGTGCCCAAATGTCAATGTGTGGACACAATGCAGTGAGGGAGAAAGCAAGGAAAACCCACTCTTTAAAGATCAATTATTAAGTATAATAAGCCACACCCAGCAGTGGGAAGCCATAGAGAGTCACTTACTGTGGACGTTGACTTGGACATGTGCTCTTACAACTCTCACATTGCTGTCTATTGTTATTAGTGTGTACAAGCCAGAGTCTTTCTCTGAGACATCCTGGAGCAGCAGGGATCCATTGGTGTACACTGTCTCTCTTCTGCTGTGTGCACGGCCGCTGCTGATGGACTTCGTCACTATACTATATTCTGCAATTTTAAAGCTGTGAGTGTTATGCACACCTTTGTACCAGGAAAAGGTTTGCAGATCTTCTGGCAGATTATGGACCTGGAGAAGAACACTTCCCCCTTCAACAGCATACTGTGGCACTGGATCGATGCTGAGTTGGGCAGAGTCAAGAGTATCACAGCACAAGGAAGGGGAGGCTGGAAAGGAAAGGAGAAAAATCATCACATGGGATCATTGTGCTAGGTGGAAAAATGATGGCCTGCATCCTAAGCAGATGAATTCTTCATTCAGCATAGACAGGTATGTGAGGATGTGTCTATCCCACCTGGTGGAAGTCAGCAACATGGCCTACATTCCCTCAGTGACATTGAATCTGTCATTCCCTCTGTATGGAGTTCTCTCCTCTGTGTCTCCATGGCTGCCCCCTCACTGCCCTGGGTCAGACACTGCACACACTCATGCACACTGGGCTTTGAGATGATGCCTCCCTCTGACCTTGGTCTCTGCACACCCTGCATATTCACTTCCTGACTTTTCTCATTTCCTTTATATCTGCACTCAGCTTCTGACCTCACTTTCTACATGTTCTTCCTGCTCTGCCTGCAGCCCCCAGGACTAGGGTTGGGTGAGGGTTTGGAGCAGGGTGCTCTTCTTATCAGACCCAGGATTATGCTGCCAGGCTTTGTCAACTTGACACAAGTCAGAGTCATTTGAAACGGGGAGCCTCAACTGAAAATACAAATACCAGAATGGCTGCTGGGCAGGTCTATAGCACATCTTTAAACTGGTGATTGACGTGGGAGGGACCGGTCCACTGTGTGCATTTCCACTCCTGAGCTCATGGTCCCATGTGCTATAAAACCAGGATGAGCAAGGTGTGAGGAGACAGGCAGGAAGCAGAACCCTTCCATTCTGCCTACAACTATGCTGTGTTGGTTTGATTTTTGGTTTTTTTTTTCTGGTTTTTTTTTTCCTATTTAAAGAAACTCTACTGTTTAGTGATAATAAATACACAGAATGGATCTAGAGAGCCAAAAACCATTGTTCATTGTCTACACAGAGCAGGAGTTAAGTGTCAAGTCCTGGAAAAATGGAACCCAGGACATTTTTAATCAAGCCTGGAACAGACAACCGGGGGCCACAGCTTCCCGGTTTTCACCATTTTGTATGGACTCCACACTTTCCTTGTGTGCATTACAAGAGTCTCAACAGACAGAGCAGTCTGGCATCTTAGGTCGTCTGAGATACAAGAGGGAATCAGAAGACATAGTCTGACCCATGGACATTTCTCTTCTATATGTGTGTCCTGCATACAGTGGTCAAAACCCAATGTGGGGATAGAGTGCAGAGAGGAGGTATTCACATGCCAGGAGTGACAGTGCTCTGGTAGAAGCCCCACAATCACAGAGAATCACTTACTGTCCACCTGAAGGTAAATGTGTGCTAATTTCATTTTCCGATATCTATTCCGAGTTCGTAGGGTATAGAATCCTGTGTCTTTCCAGGTGACATTCTGGAGCAGCAGGGATCCATTGCTGTACACTGTCTCTCTACCACTGTGAGCAGGACCTGGCTCACTTGAATTCTTGGCTGTTCTGTATCGAGCAATCTCAACCTTGTTAAATACAATCAGTCCTTTGTACCAGAATAGCGATTGAAGATGCTCTGGAAGATTGTGAACAAGTAGAAGAACGCTTCCCCCTGCAGCAACGCTGGGTGGCACTGATTCAATAGTGAGCTTGGCAGGGAAGGAAGGGTGTCCACAGATGAAAGTAGAGGCTAGAAGAGAAGAGAGATCCATCAATATTAGGACTTTTGTGTTTGACTACAGGGGTGCCCTGTGTCCTGAGCAGCTGTGTCTATTGCTCGGCTGAGATGTGTGGGTGAGTGTCTCCCTGCTATACTTGGTGGAGTTCACCACATTACCTTCATGCTCTCCATGTCCCTTGCTTGTAATTTCCTCTCTATGGTGCTCTCTCTTCGGGTGTGTACACAGCCCTGCCTCACTGTCTTGAGATCCCTGATCCCACTCAGTGTAGATGGTGTTAGTGTGCTTCCTCCTGACCCCTTCCACAGCACGCCTGTCTTTACTCTCTGAAGCTTTTGTTGTGTTTCTGTTTCTTTAATGGTTCCCCCCAACATATGATTCCCCTTCTAGCTTTCTTCACTGGTCTGTCTTGCTGTCCACTAGGGCTAGAGAATTGTAAGACCTGGTAGTGTTCTTATATTTTTTAAACAAATGTTGCCTAAAAACAGATCAGACAGCTATGGGGAACCAAGGAATAATGGAATGAATAAATGATGTCTCAGGACCATGCCTGCTCATAGTCACATTCATATATTTGCAGTACAGTGGTCAATAATTCCATTGCCTTTGATTTTTTATTACACTTTGTGTGTGTGTGTGTGTGTGTGTGTGTGTGTGTGTGTGTGTGTGTGTCCCTGCTCACAAGCTCACACCTTTCTGTAAAAGTGTTTCTCATTGTGTGTTGGTGAGAGGAGGACACAATTCCTAGGTGGAGTTCAGGAAACAACTTGTGTTCACTGCTTCTAAGGCTGCCAGACAATGAAGTAAAGGCCCATATTCACTGAGCTATGTCACTGATCAACTGGAGCTTGGTTTCTTATTTGGGACTTCAAAGCTAAGAACATCAGTTTTGAGAACACTGTGCTCATGCTGATTAACTGTGGGGGAGAACACTCTCCCCCTCCCCTACTTCTTCACTAAGAGCCTCCTGCTGCTGCTGCTGCTGAGCCTCTGTTCCACTGTGGCTTCCCTCCTACAAACCCTGAGACTCCTCTCAGGTGAATGAGCTCCTTAGGAGACTCCAGAGAATAGAAGAGTCCTCTCCTCTCACAGTCTGTAAATGTGGGCTCCTCACCCATGATCAGGAGGGGCTGACAGGTGGTAAAACCTTTGCAAAGAATACACAGGGGGGCTCCCTGGACACTGGCCTGATCTGTTCTCTGTTTGTAGCAAATCTGGTCTAGCCCACCTCACTCTTGCTATGGCCTCAGCCTCCTCCCCAGACAGAAGCATCTTACAGAGGACCATAGGCTGTAGGTTGCTCTGTGTTCTCTGCACTATACACTCTCAGGATGACCAATGTACCCTCTCCTCTTGGCTCTTTCTGTTTCATCCCTCCATATTACACAGTGACAAACAACCTTCTGAGTATCGCTGGGCCCTGAAACAACAGCACCTCACCCAGGGGTGGCCCTCAGTAGTATTCTCTTCCTGGGTCAGTCAGCAACAAAGAGGAAGCCTCTGCACTCTCTGTGACAGAAACCCAGCTGGGCACCCAGTCTGCCCTGTGTTCTCATTGCTCTGGAAAAATGGAATTTGCTCTCAGGAGGAAGGTGACAGATGTGTGTGAGGGATCCAAAGGAACCAGATCCATGGTGACTGGGGAAGGGGACAGATCATTCTCACTGCAGGCAACAGTCAGGATTCTGAGAAAGAAGAAAGACCCAGGAGCAGATGGGTCAGGAGCCCACAGCCTGAGTGTATGGGAGGAGGTGACCTGGGTCTTAGAAGGACTACTCTAGGCTTCATCATCCCATGCATGGTTTCAAGATGGTGCTCATACTTCCTCTTCCTGATGAGCTGTGAGGTAGGTCCGCCCATGTGCACCCTGGCCTTTCTGAGATGCCTTGAACCTCTGTATAGGTGATTCCCCTGGGACACCCTTACTCCCCAGAGAAAATGCATGTCTGGAATATGAACATTATCCCCTGGCAGGGTAGTAGACACAGGAAGCAGCTAAGAGGTCTGAGGAGACTATGACAGTGACCTGCTGGTCTACAAGGAAGAGATAAAAGCCATGATAAAAGGAAAGGTCCTGATCCAGGCATATTGGTTTATTAGTATTCCTTGAGTGTCAACAGGCTATGCCTGTTCTTCACTGTGGTAACTGCAGTCTGGAGAACTGTCCACAATAGTACAGCCTGTTGTATTTGCTTATAGGAGAGACTATACTGGCCTCAAGGGAAAAGACCTTTTCAGTTTGACCTGTGTAGTCTCTCCTTCACTGATGGAACCCTGACCTTCTTGGAAGTCTCATAAACCCATTAGGACAATTGGTTAATGGCCTGGGAATCTTCCCTGATGTGGTCTCCCTCTGGGTCACTAGGATGACCAGAAGACATAGCCTGATCATGACTCTCATGGCTGTACACAGTTTGGTTCCACATGGAGCAAGACATTGACTACAACAAGCACTCTTCTCTGCAGACAGAAAGTCAAGATTCAACCCTAGCACAAAGCTCCTCAGGGCCCACAGGAGGTGAGGCTGGAACAGAAGAGTAGAGCCAGGGGTTTCTGGTACTCAGCTCTGTAATATGCCCATGGCTTCCACATGCCCTTCTTTCATTCCTCAAGGACTTTCTCGAGGAAGGTTTCCTATGAAGGACCTCAAGATCCAGACAGAGGCTGATGGCTTTGGCTGACTTGCCCACCCCGCATCCAGGTTTCTCCAAGGTGAAATCAAATGAGGGATTCTGCACACTTGACATTGTTCTTCACCAGGTGTGTCCTACACTAAATGCTCAAGCCCCAACATGGAGACACAATGCAGACGGAAAGGAGACACAGGCCAGGCCTGATACTTCTATTTGCCTAGTGGAAGAACCCAACCCAGCACCCAGAGTTCACAAAGAATTACTTACAGTACACATGAAGAAATGTGGATGTATTTGATACCAGTTCTCCATTTTTACTTATGGTACGAAGAGTGTAATATCCTGTGTCCTCCTGGGTGACATTTTGGATCCACAGAGACCCATTTCTATGCAATGTCTCTCTACCGCTGTGCTCAGGCCCAGTCACACTTACATTATATTGCAGTGAATACAGTGCAATTCCAAGTTTCAAATTTAGCAACCCTCTGTACCAGACAAGGGCTAGAAGATTCTCTGGCAGATTGTAAACATGTAGAAGAACATTTTCTCCTTCAACCACTTGGAGTGGTAAAGAATGGATGATGACTCTGGCACTGGTGGGCAGGAGCCAGTAGGTTAAGATGGAGGCTAGAGGGAGGAGAAATAAGTCACTAATCATGAGTATGTGTGAGCATCCCTCAGCTTATGCCTATGGGTAGTGGTATGCCCATAATAGAGATGTGCAGCATAACCTCCATGCCCTCAGAGGGTATCATTTCTTCTCTGTGAAATCCTCTACTCAGTTGTCCCCATATCACTCTTCATCTAAAGAGTGTCTGCTGTGATGATAACGAGCTCTCTTTCATCCTCCTCTGCTTCCTCCTATCCCTCCTCCTCCTCCTCTCCTACACACAATCCTCACTTTCTGGATTGTTTTTTGTTCTAGTTACAGTTCTATTAAACCATTGAATTTATCCTCTGGTGTGCCCTTCCCCCCAGCCTTGATCTGGCTGATTCAGACCTTGTGTTTTTCACAGTCAGCTAGCCCACCTAGGGTGGAGTATTCCAAACTAGGTAAAAATCTATTGTCCTGCCACATCTGCTCCTTCTTCTAAGAAGCCACTACCTGCTGAGAGGCTGAACCTGTTTTTCTGATGAGATCTTGACAAAGCAACAAGATAGTAGGGGATGGGTCCTCTCCCCCTTATAAGATCAGACTCATAAGTAAACATTGGGCCTTGATCAGAGAACTTTGTCTTGGATCGTTAGTTCTCTCTCTGTCCATCCCATACAGCCCCAGCTTTCCTTTCGAGAACTCAATTCATGTAGCTGCTGGAGGCTATACTCTAGATATTGTGACTTCTGGATCACTAGAAAAGGCTTTGTGGTGTGGATACTTTGATCCTTCTTAGAAGGGGGAACCGAATAACCATGGAAGGAGTTACAGAGACAAAGTTTGGAGCAGATACTGAAGGAATGACCATCCAGAGATTGTTCCACCTGGAGATCCATCCAATATACAACAACAAACCCAGACACTATGATGGATGCCATCAAGACCTTGATGACAGGAGCCTGATATAGCTGTCTCCTGAAAGTCTCTGCCAGTGCATGACAAATACAGAAGTGGATTCTCACAGCCATCCATTGGATGGAGCACAGGGTCCCCAATGAAGGAGCTAGAGAAAGTACCCAAGGAGCAGAAGGGGTTTACAGCTCCATAGGAGGAACAACAATAGGAACTAACCAGTGCCCCCAGAACTTCCTGGGACTAAACTACCAAGCAAAGAAAACACATGGTGGGACTCATGGCTCTAGCTGAATATGTAGCAGAGGATAGCCTAGTTGGTCATCAATGGAAGGAGAGGAACTTGGTCCTGAGAAGGTTCTATTCCCAAGAATATGGGAATGCCAAGTACAGGAAGCAGTAGAGGGTGGGTTGGGGAGCAGAGGTAAGGGAAAGGGGGTAGGGAGTTTTCCCAGGGGAAACCTGGAAAGGGGATGACATTTGAAATGTAAATAAAGAAAATGTCTAATAAAAAAGTTTTTTGGTTTTTTTTTAAAAGGCTTTGTGAGAACAGTGATTAGAATTATCTTTTTGGAATATTCAGTTCCTTAAAAGATCTCAGAAAATAATGGAGGTAAAAAGGAAGGGGAAAAAAAAACAAAGGAAACAGAAACAGGAAGGAAGGAAAGAAGGAAGGAAGGAAGGAAGGAAGGAAGGAAGGAAGGAAGGGAGGGAGGGAGGGAGGGAGGGAGGGAGGGAGGGAGGGAGGGAGGGAGGGAGGGAGGGAGGGAGGGAGGGAGGGAGGGAGGGAGGAAGGAAGGATATCTCCATGGATTTATCTACATAGTGCCCAGGTTTGTTGCAAATGGCAATCATTGCATTCAAGTGTGATTTATATTTCTGTACTGTATATGTGGGTTTGGGAAGGCACATGTCTCAGTGTGCACATTGCAGGTACATGACACACATGTGTATAGAGGGCAGAGAAGACCCTGTAGTACCCTGTATCTCCATCTACCCTATGAGAGCTGAGGAATGAATTCAGACTGGCATGTCTCCACACACTGAGCCATCTCATTGCCCCTCCCAGGTTTAATTTCTATTTGGAAAATCAGCATGTCAGGGTTGGGAACAAGGGCTTCAGATCATGGCAGCCAATGTGACTGATTTTGAACAAGGCACCTAAGGATTATCCTCCCCTCATCAGCTCCTGTCTGCTCAGAGCTTCCTGCTGCTGAGCCTCTGTCCCTCAATGTACCTTCTGCACTGCAACTACAGACACCTAAGTCTTCTCTAAACATCTCCTCTACAGAAGATTTTGGGCTTCTGAGTTTCCCTTCCCATACAATCAGATAGTTGAAACACTTACCTGTGAGCAGGACCCTCTGCCAGGAGGTACACACTTTGCTGAAAAGTTCAAAGGACACCACCATATTTAGTCTCCCTGTACTGTCCTTTCACAGAAAAGACCTTCAGCTCCTGCAAGGCACCTGGTCTCTGCTTTCCTTCTTTCTTCTAAGTGGAATTTTCTCTCAGTCAGGAGCACTTCCAAGAATCCTACAGGCTATGGGATTTGTGTCCAAGGCACTGCTCAGTCACTTCCACTCTCAGTGCTACCCCACATCTTTCTCACATTTTCTCTCTTTATGTCTTCTCCAACAAGACCTTGAGTAACAAGGCTGATAAGCATCAACATGCCCTCAGAGAACAACAACTCATCCAAGGGCTGACATCTGCTGACTCCTGGACATGTGTCTGTCAGCATCAAAGAGGGAGCCTTCATCTTTCCTATGTGTCCCTGTGACACACAGACCCAGCTGAGCACCCAGTCTTCCCTGTGTCCTCAGTGCTCTGGGAAGGTGGGATTTCCCAACAGGATGGTGACACATATTACTGTGAGTGTTGGAAGAAACCAGAGTTGTGTGACAACTGAGGATGAAGATAAACCCTTTATTACTAATGTCACCAGTTAAGTTCCTAACCCAAGACTGAGTTCCTGAAGCAGCTGTGTGATGAGATTTATGTTCTTGGTGTTGGGGAAGAGGTGACCTGTATGTCCCGGAAAGGACTGTGGGCTCTTCTTCCTACTGACTGCTTCAGGTAATCTTCCAGAATTATGGGTTGGTTGAACTGTTTGTTGGCTGAGCCCAACTGCTCTCTGGTCTTCCTGGGTCACCTATGCCCTTTGTCTGGGTGATTCTGCAGCAAAAGTCCTGATTTCCCCTTGGGAGATGCCAGGAGGGAGGGGAATTTCAGGATGCCGGGGGGGGGGGGGAGTGCATAGACACAGGAAACAGAGCAGGGTCTAGGGAGAGAGATCAAGGTTAGTGGGAATAGGAATGGAAAGCAGACTCCTAGACAAGGTCAAAGCGCAAGGAAACAATTGAGAATTGGATGTGGAACCTGATACCTCAGAATAGTTTTCTGGGAGAACTGAAGGCCCATTTCCAGAGCTAGATCAGAGAGGTAAACACCACAATATGACCTACCCTGGTCCCTTCAGCAAGGTGGGATGCAGGGACCATCATCTTGCTCATATGCTTTGCAGATCTCATGATTCCATCTAGGGTGGGATGAGTCTAGGCAGGCTTCCGTATTCTCCCTGGGAAACCCAAGACTAAAGTTGGATGAAGTGGTGTGCCTCCAGAGAATAGGTCCTTTCAGGAAGAGCTTTGTATCCAAAAATGTAAGTGGAAAAGCAAGGTTCATTTCTCTTCAGACTCAAGCGAGAGGACAGTAATGGAAATGGGGTGCAGCTGTACTCACTGGCCCATGTCTAGGGTCTCAATCCCTCCTTCTCCTGGCCCAATGGATACTGAGGGACCCCTACTGAGGACATGGAACAGAACAGTGATACAAATGGAAGTGCCAACTGCCCTTCCCTGTACAGTGATCTAGGTCTCTTTCTCTCACTGTGATTAACAGACTGTGAACAGAAGCAGTTCAGGAGAGCAGAGCATACATTTCCTGTCCAGGTCTGGGACATAGTGTGTAACCTTCCCCCACAGCCTGAAAAGAGGCTGAGCAGGCTTGACTTGTTGTCACTAGGAGATCACCTGGGGTGGAGCCTGCCACCCTATTGTTCTACCACTGCCGCTGCTGCTACCTGCCACCTAGCTGTTCCTGAGCCTACACGTGGTCACCTGCAGCTGGACTCCAAGGATGATTCGGCAGGAATGGGCCCCCCTTTTTATAAGTGTGTGTTCCCCAATATTGAACTTGAACCTTGATCAGACTATTGTCTTGGTTCCATCCTTTCTCTTGTTGCCTAGATTCCCTCTTTTCTTCCAGATTCCAAGGCGCCTTCCAGGCTTGAACCTGGACATGTGAGATGCTGGCCAGCCTCAACAATAGTGTAGTTCTGAAGGAAGTCAAGGCAGAAAACATGCTGCTTGCTGGCTCATTCTCTGGCTTATGCTTAGCTAGCTCTCTTATGCAACCAAGGACCATCTGCCTATGCATGGTGCTGCCCACAGTGCCCTGGGCTTCCTGCATCAGTTAAGACAATTGCTCTCAGACATGTCTACAGCCAGAGCAGATAAGGAGATTATTCAGTGTAGAATTATCCCCCAGGTGACTTCTGGCTGTGTCAAGGTGACAGTTAAAACTAACAAGGACACTGTATTAAACTGTCAAGTCCTTCTCCAAAGGGAGACACCACAGGAAGTTTCCCATTCTACAAATGAGTGTCCTTCTCTCTCCATTCAGACATCATATGTGCTGATGTCCACAGCCCCACACAGCTGAACACTCAGAGCCAGGACACCAGTCAAGGTTATCCACATTTGGTTTACTCTTCAAAGGTCACATAATCTGAGCTCAGGGATGCTCTGGTTAACACTGGTGACATTCTTAATAGTAAGCAAAAAGGCATAAATATCATCCTGACAAGGGACAGGCCTCCAAGGCACATTCATCCCCTGTCTCTTCTGACTCCACTGAACTCAGAGCAGAAGCCAATCACCAGCTGAAACAAGAAAAGAGCTGGGAAAATTTGAGGTAAAAACCTTGAGAATGATTCCAAGTTCTGAGTGATCCTCCAGGTCATGGGATTATGGAAGCAAATGGACAGACAGGAAAGCATGAGCAGAGGACAGAAAGAAAATTCACATGATGTTAAGCTTACCTTTCCCCCTGGAATTTTCCACTTACCTGAAGAAAATCTCTCTCTCTCTCTCTCTCTCTCTCTCTCTCTCTCTCTCTCTCTCTCTCTCTCTCTCTCTCTCTCTCTCTCTCTCTCTCTCTCTCTCTCCATGTCTCTCTCCAACACCAATTCAGAGTCATCCAGGAGAAATCAGAGATGCAAAAAGAAATGGAGGAGACAGAGACAGAGCTAGACCTCATGAAACTATTGGTAACTGTTTGTGACTGTGGGCTTGCCTTGGGAAGCAATGTCTGTATCGATTCATAAAGCCAAGGCTTCATCTCAAAGCTCAATGTTGACATTTCAATAATCCACTTACCAAGACCTGTAAGTTTCTTTCCCTGTAGTCCTATTGAGGACAATGGTCAAGTTCTAGACAAGGGAAATAAAGGATCCATTAGTAGTAGTGGTGTTGCTGGGAATAAAGTGCTCTTGGGAGCAAGACTGAGGCTTCCATCTGATAATCCAAGACTAATGTGCAAGAGGGTGGGAGGCTGCATGGCAGGAGAGGTTGAGGTTTGACCCTGGATGGTAATGAATGTCTGAGGGGAATATCAGAAGGACATCTGAGCCATTGGAGCAAACAGAATAAAGCCACATGTGATGTCAGCAGAGAGAAGGGGAAATCCTGGTATCTAGAAGGCTACAGTATCTGCTCTATAACTTCAGTTAAACAGGTCCCAGTCAGAGCTAGGGTGCAGCTTTGTAGTAGAGTACTCATGTGGCATCATGAACCCTGTTCCCTCACCAGCATACACAGAGAAGAACCACACTAAATACCCATGTATTCATTAAGTCTGAGTCCCAGTGTCCCCTGCACTTTATCACCCTAAGCATCTCTAGGTAAGAAACGTCCCTCCAACCCATCCTAGCTCAATTCTAAGCCTGCCTCATGTGCTTCGGCTAGACCAGGATGTCCTGGTCTTCATAGGGTACAGAAGGTCTGTGTCATGAACCCAGGAGCGACAAAGTGAACTGGTTCTGTCCCTCTGTATTTAGATAATTGTAGAAAGAATGCAATGAAAGTAATTAACACACTTAATAATTAATATGATTAACACTGTTATGCTCACAGTTAATGATCAGGATGAGTGGGTCACTGTAGATAACACTCACTGGGCCCCAGGTTTTACATTCCTAGGGACCTGTGTCAACTGGGACATGAATAAATGAGAGTCCTGATATCCTTAACTTTAGCTTCCCACCTACTGAGAGGCTGTGACCATTTTCCCTTCAAAGGTAGGTTTATTCTGAGTCTCAGGTTCATGCTTTAAGGCTACCATCTTCACATTCCCTGGGGTTAGAATTGTCACTTCTGACGGTGTCATTGCATAGCAGTGCTGTGCAGCCATCAGAAAGAACAAGACCCTTGTGAGGCCTCTGATGCCTACAGAGGCCTCATTCATTCACTTTTATTCTCTGTAAACTCCACCCCTGATCCATGTTCTTGGAGAATCAGGCAGAAGGACCTGAGTACTCAGACGTGGTGAGTCTCATGTGCTGTGTATGAGAAACAGTCTTTGTCCCATAGGAGTTGAGCTGCAGAGCTTAATAGTACAGACATAAGACCTGGAGTCATAACCCCAGTGTCTCTACTGGTTTTTGGTGATTCACTGTCTCCCTTGCACCATGAAGCTGAATCCCTCCAGCTACAGTGTTCTTCATTGATGAGTCTGGGTCAGCACCCTCAAAGACATTGCTTTCCAAGGCTGCCCTAGAGATCAGATATAAGAAGACTGCACACTGAACTTCCTTTCAGAAACATCCACAGCCTGTCCTCAGGGCTTGATTGTGGTCAGAAATCTCACTTGAGATAGTAATCAGGAATGGAATTCACTTCATTACCCAAGCTAGACCATCATGACATGTGCCAACCTTCCAAAGGGTTCCATGGTGACTGGCGTGAGGCACAGGACCACAAAAGACAAAGAATGAGCCTCAGAAGAATGGAGGGTATGAGAGTCAGGCACAGGCTTGAGAGAAAAACACTTTCTTCCTTCACATGGAATGCCCTGTTCTCCACAGGTGAGGACCATGTAGATATAATTTGTGATATAGAGGTGACTGGTGGCTTTATTCTAAGATTATATGTGTGCTGTTATATTAGCAATATGCATATCTATATACCACAGCATTCCTGGTATAAACAGAGAGCAGAAAGGGGCAATGTCTCCTCTGAAAATGGAGTGACAGATGGATATGAGCAGCCATGGGTGTGCTAGGAACTTAACTTAGCATCTCTGTAAGATCAGCCACTGCTCTTAAATATACAACCATCTTTTGAGCCATTCAGGATCACTGTTTTCAGAAGCAGTTCTGACTGACAAAAAGGTAGATACCAAGCACATGCTGGAACTATGCCTCTAAGGACTCGTGTGTTTGGCATATCCTAGATAGGGATTGGGGATGCGACCTTTCTCAATATGAGAGCATTGTTACTAAAACCCAGGACCTAAACCCAATCCTTGCAAGGATGATTTCTCTAAAGAGCACAATCAGGTGATGAAAGAGAGATGGGAAAGTTGTGTGAAATCAGTGGCTCCTTAGCCAAGAGAGCCATGTGGTACATGCAGAATCTAATGGGACAGGGAAGCAAAACCATATCCATTATGTTCCAGGCAGAGTGACTGTTGGACAGCAGAGGTCTCATGATTGCCTGTCTAATACATGGGCTCAGGAGTCATGAAATGCTACAAAAATTTTTCAAAGACAGTGGCTTAGTTCTGCAATCACATCAGAGTATCCATTTGTTTTCAGTTCTTGGACAAGATGGCCCCTTAAGCATTTAATGAACAATATTAACATCAGCAAGGCTTCCAGGATGGGTATACTGGATATATGGCTAGAGACAGAGAACTTGTGCTTCATATCTTTCACCTGTGGCCTATGTGAGGTTCATGTAGACTCAGTGTTCCCTGTGTCTTAGTTTCCCAGCAACAACACACTTGGGAAACATATGTTGCAGTGTCTACAAGTAGCCTTAATTATGAAAAACAGCCTACACTGGGTCACTATGGCTGTCCAGATCAGCAGCATAGGTTACCATTTTCCTGAAAGGGAGAATTTGTTAGATTTATTCCCTCAGGACATGAATCATGAAGAGCACCTATGTGCTCCGTCCATCTCATGGGGACACTAGCATCCCTGTAAAAACTCATAAGCCATCAGAAGAGTTGGCTGATTGCCTAGGCAACTGCACAGCTGTGCTCTTCATGCTGGGACTCAGAAGGAGGTGCCCAGTGACCTATCCTACCTGTGGCTCTCATACAAGTGCACTCTCTGATTCCCTGAGCTAGGATGTTCAGACAGATAATGCATATTTCTGCTCTGTTAACTCTGAAAGCTCAGATCCCAAAACTGCATGCATTAACTCAAGGTAGCTGGAGTCAGCTTTCTGGGAAACTTATACAGAGCCAGGACTTCCTGGTTGTCCCCTTCTAGTAAGATTCCACTGTTTCTACAACCAGATTCTCAGACCCAGGGAAATTTCTCAGGATGCATTTATCGTGAGAGCCACACAATCTGGGGAAATACTGATTCTATGGCAGAGCTACACACAGAGACATGTATGCACACAAACACTCTCTCTCTCACACACACATACACACACACACAAACACACACACATGCACACACACACACACACACACACACACACACACACACACACATTCTGCCCTGAAGAGAATAACACATCCGGATATTTCAGTTTGTCTACACTGGATCTGTCTTCAGATGAATTACTCAAAAGTGGCACAAATTTCTGACAGGATGAAGCTGCTTGTATTCTAATGCTTACCTCAACACCCAAAATTGTTTGCACAAAAGGGTCAACAAGAACCTTCTCAAAACCTGCACTCAATTAATTCTCATTGGTAAAAAAGATGCCAAGTAACTAGCCAATAGCTAGGGAGAAGAGACGGGAAGGGTTTTAGGTATCCAGGGATCTGGACCAGGAAGGAGAGAGAGCTGCCATGCCACAGGAGGCATGCAGGAGTAAGTACCATGTAAACAATCCAGAAGAACACAGCTCAGAGGGTAGATTAACTGGGTCAAGAGCAGCCAAGATGGAACATAGAATTTAGTGACTAGTAGCTCAGAGGTATCAGTAGGATATAGATTCTTACAGCATGAAAGTTGGGCAGATGTCCAACTGTTGTGCTGCCTAAGGCATATTAAAATATAAAGGCAAAACCCAGAGCTGATCCTGTGCCACAATGCCTCACACTCAAATACTTCTGGGAGAAAGCTGGTCTCCCACTAGTGTTAGCAGACCTGTGAGCACAGGTAAGACTACCACTTCTGTTCCAAGGGACCTGCCCAGAGCTATCAGGGCACAGGAACCAAGATACATCCAAGGACAGGATCCTCCTGGTTTTAGTCTGCAACTTGGTGCTGAACCTGAGACACAACTCTCCATATTCAAATTCCTCCTGAAAAGAACTGGTCTCCTAGGAATACTGACACAGAGGTTTGCAGGACTGACAAGCCACACTCAGAGAAAGCAAGACTAGCTAACACCAGAGATATCCAGATGGCCAGAGACAATGGCAAGAACCTAAGCATCAGAAACAAGGCTACTTGGCATCATCAGAATCCAGTTCTCTTACCACAGTGAGTCCTGCATTCCCAACATGCCAGAAAAGCAAAACTCTGATTTAAAGTCACATCTCATGATGATGAGAGAGGACACTAAGAAAGACATAAATAAATCCATAAAGAAATAGAGAACACAGGTAAATAGCTAGAAGACCTTAAAGAGAAAACACAAAAATCCCTTAAATAATTACAGAAAAACACAAACATCAGGTGTACAAATTGAACAAAACCATCCAAGACCTAAAAATGGAAATAGAATCAATAAAGAAATCACAAAGGAAGACAACATTGCAGATAAAAAAAAAAAAACAACAAAAGAGAATAGGAGTCATAAATAGGAATCATCACCAACAGAATAATACAGGAGATAGAAAATAGAATCTGAGGGGCAGGAGATTTTGAAACATTTACACAACAGTCAAAGATAATGCAAAACTCCTAGCCCACAACATCCAGGAAATCTAAAACACAATGAGAAAACCAAAAGATGACAGTGAAGATCGCAGCTTAAAAGGCCAGTAAATATCTTCAACAAATTATAGAAGAAAACTTCCCTAACCTAAAGATAGCGATGGCCATAAACATACAAGAAGCCTACAGAACTCCAAATAGACTGGATCAGGAAAGAAATTCCTCCCATCACATAATAGCCAAAACACCACTTTGGACCTGGCTCTAGACCTTCTTTTCCTCAGGCTCCTCTCCATGTCCATCCCTGTAATTTTTTCAGACAGAAATAATGATGGGTGAGAGTTATGACTGTGGGATGGCAATCTCATCCCTAACTTGATGTCTTGTCTTCCTGCTGGAGGTGGGCTCTATAAGTTCCCTCTCCCTACTGTCAGGCATTTCATCTAAGATCCCTCTCATTGAGTCCTGCAAATCTCCTACATCCCAGGACTCTGGTGCTTTCTGGAGGGTTCCCTTAACCTCCTATCTCTTGAGGTAGACTTTTCCATCCTTTCTGCTGGCCCTCAAGATTTCTTCATTCCTTTTCCCTCACCCTATGCCAAATCAGATTCATCGAACCCACCCACCCCTCCAACTCTCTCTCCCCGTCTCATCCTTACTTCCCTTCCTACATGTGATTGCTTTCTTCTCCCTCCCAAGTGGGACGGAGACATCCCCACTCAGGCACTTCAGCTTGTTGATCTTTGTGAGTTCTATGGACTGTATCTTGTGTATTCTGTCCTTTTTCTTTTCTTTCTTTTTTTTTTTTTTTTTGCTAACATCCACTTATTAGTGAGTATATACCATGCATGTCCTTTTGGATCTGAGTTACCTCACTCAGAATGATATTTTCTAGTTCCATCATTTGGTTGTAAAACTCGGGATGTCCTTGTTCTTAATAGCTGAGTAGTATTCCATTGTGTAAATGAACCACATTTATTGTATCCATTCTTCTCTCATGGGACTTCTGGGATGTTTCCAGCTTCTGGCTATCACAAATAAGGCCACTATGAACATAGTGGAACAAGTTTCCCTGTGTTATGGTAGGGCATCATTTGGGTGTATTACCAACAGTGGGGTTATGGTGGGGTACCTTTTGGGTATATTCCTGATTTCAGTGGAGTTGCTTCAAGTATGTCTCCATTAAATTTGATATACAATAGAGGTCTGCCCGGTCTGTGTTCATTCAGAGATGATGCACCTAACCCTCAATAGACTAGAATCCCCAGGGAATTTAGATGTCATGTGGAATGGGGTGTGGGGACATCCACATGGAGACAGGGGGTAGGGATGAGATATGGGATGTGGAAGAGTCAGAGGGAGGAAATGGGAGGAGGGATAAAATATGGAGTAGGAAGAAAGGAAGAAAAGAAAGAAAGGAAGGAAAGAAAGAAAGAAACAAAGAAAGAAACAAAGAAAGAAAGAAAGAAAGAAAGAAAGAAAGAAAGAAAGAAAGAAAGAAAGAAACAAAGAAAGAAACAAAGAAAGAAACAAAGAAAGAAAGAAAGAAAGAAAGAAAGGAGGGAGGGAGGGAGGGAGGATTATAAATTTATTCAACTTCTCCAGAAAAAAATTAAATCAATATCCCTCATGATAGCTTGAATAATAACAGTACATTCCTTATTAATCATTTCCAAATATATCTATTGACTAGTGAGCTAAGAGTATTTATCCAGCAGTCCTGGGATGTCTCCCATTATTATTGTGTGGGTAATGAGTACTTTGGGCTTTGATAAAGTTTCTTTTATGACTATCGGTGCTCTCGCAGTTGTAGTATAGATGTTCAGGATTGAGAATTCTTTTTGGTAGATTTTGTTCCTTTGATGAATATGAAGTGCACTTCCTCATCTTTTTTATAACTTTTGGTTGAAAGTTGATTTTATTCGGTATTAAAATGTGTTTTCCTGTAATTCTTTAATGGCTTTTTGTGTTTCCTCTTTAAGGACTTCTACCTGTTTAGCAGTGTTTTCCTGTAATTCTTTGAGTGATTTTTGTGCTTCTTCTTTAAGGACTTCTACCTGTTTAGAAGTGTACTCCTGTATTTCTTTAAGTAAATTATTAATGCCTTTCTTAAAATCCTCTACCAGCATGATGAGATATGTTCTTAAATCTGAATCTTGCTCTTTGGGTTTGATGGGGTATCCAGGCCTCTGTGATGAGCATACTGGGTGTGCCAAGTGTTCTTGGTTTCTGTTAGTAAGATTCTTATGTTTGCCTTTTGCCATGTGGTAATCTCTGGTGTTAGATGTTCTATCTGTCTCTGACTGGAGCTTATCCTCCTGTAATTCTTTAGCCTCTGTTAGCACTCCTGGGAGTCCAACTCTCTCCTGAGTCCCAGTAGTCAGAGTACTCTTTGTAGGCAAGCTCTCCTCTTGCAGGGAAGTTGCCCAGAGGTCTGGAGCTCAGATCCACCTCCTGGCTGAAGATGAAGGCCCATAGGGACCCTGTCCAAGAAGCTCTGCTGCTTCTGCTGTCCATGTGCTCTCCTGCGTGGACTCGTTTCTAAGAGACCGTGGATAAAAGATGGTGATTTCACCTTAGTCCTGGTGTCAGACCCCTCTCAGGAGGCCGACTCTCCTCAGTGATCCTAAGTTCCTGGGTTTGCTAGGGTGCCTGCAGCATGGAGAGTCCACTGGGGATCCACAGTGGGACAGTCTGCCGAGTTTGCTCCCAAGGTTGCAAATGGCTGGCACAGACCAGAACAAACACCAGCAGCTGATCAATGTGGTTTCATTGTGCCAGCAGGAAGAGAGACAAATGAAACCACATTGATCAGCCAGGAGGTGGATCTGAGGAAAACACAACCAAACAGGTGATGGAATTGAAAAAAACCATCAAGATCTAAAAATGGAAGTAGAAACACTAAAGAAAACCCAAAGGGAGATGACTCTGGAGATAGATATTCTAGGAAAGAAATCAATAAACATAGATGCAATCATCAGCAACAGAATACAAGAGATAGAAGAGAGAATTTCACGTACAGAAAAATCCATAGAAAACATGGGTACAACAATCAAAGAAAATGCAAAATGCAAAAAGATCCTAACTCAAAACATCCAGGATATCCAGGATACAATGAGAAGACCAAACCTGAGGATAATAGGTATAGATAAGAATGAAGATTTTCAACTTAAAGGGCCAGTAAATATCTTCAACAAAATTATGGAAGAAAACTTCCCAAACCTAAAAAAAGAGATGCCCATGACCATACAAGAAGCCTACAGAACTCCTAATAGACTGGACCAGAAAATAAATTCCTCTTGACACATAAGAATCAGACCAACAAATGCACTAAATAAAAATAGAATATTAAAAGCATTAAGGAGAAAAGGTCAAGTAACATATAAAGGCAAACCTATTAGAATTACACCAGAGTTCTCACCAGAGACTATGAAAGCCAGAAGATCCTGGAAAGATTTTATGCAGACGCTAAGAGAACACAAATGCCACCCCAGGGTAAGATACCCAGCAAAATTCTAAATTAACATACATGCAGAAACCAAAGTATTCCTCGACAAAACCAAATTTACACAATATCTTTCCACAAATCCAGCCCTTCAAAGGATAATAAATGGAATACTCCAACACAAGGAGGGAAATTATGCCCTAGAAAAGTAAGAAAGTAATAATTCAACAAACCTAAAAGAAGACAGCCATAAGAAGAGAATCCTAACTCTAACAACAAAAATAACAGGAAGCAACAGTTAATTTTCCTTAGTATCTCTTAATATCAATGGACTCAATTCACAAATTAAAAGAAATAAACTAATAGACTGGCTACATAAACAGGACCCAATATTTTGCTGCATACAAGAAACTCACCTCAGGGACAAAGACAGACACTACCTAAGTAAAAGGCTGAAAAATAATTTTCCAAGCAAAAGGTACAAAAAAACAAGCTGGAGAAGCCATTCTAATATTGAATAAAATCAACTTCAAACCCAAAGTTAACAGAAAAAAAAGGATGGGCACTTCATACTCATCAAAAGTAAAATCTTCCAAGATGAACTCTCAATTCTGAATATCTATGCTCCAAATGCAAGGGCAGCCACATTCATTAAGGAAACTTTAGTAAAGCTCAAAGCACACATGGCACCTTACACAATAATACTGGGAGACTTCAACACCCCATTCTCAACATTGGAGAGATCCTGGAAACAGAAACCAAAGAGAGACATATTGAAACTACTAGAAGTTATGAAACAAATAGATTTAACAGATATCTACAGACATTTTATCATAAAACAAAAGGATACACCTTCTTCTCAGCAACTCATGGTACCTTCTCCAAAATTGACCATATAATTGGTCACAAAACAGGCCTCAATGGATACAAAAATATTGAATTTATACCATGAATCCTATCAGATCACCACTGACTAAGGCTGATCTTCAATAACAACATAAATGATAGAAAGCCAACATTGACGTGGAAGCAGAAAAACACTCTACTCAATGATACCTTGGTCAAGGAAGAAATAAAGAAAGAAACTAAAGACTTTTTAGAGTTTAATGAAAATGAAGCCACAACATACCCAAACTTATGGGGCACAATAAAAGAATTCTTAGGAGGAAAACTCAAAGCTCTGAGTGCCTCCAAAAAGAAACTAGAGAGAGCATACACTAGCAGCTTTACAACACACCTAAAAGCTCTAGAAAAAAGAAAGCAAATTAACCCAAGAGGAGTAGACAGCAGGAAAAAATTCAAACTTAGGGCTGAAATCAACCAAGTGGAAACAAAAAGAACTATACAAAGAAACAACCAAACCAGGGGCTGTTTCTTTGAGAAAATCAGCAAGATAGATAACCCTTTAACCAGACTAACTAGAGGGCACAGGAACAGTATCCCAATTAACAAAATCAGAAATGAAAAAGGAGACATAACAATAGAACATAAGGAAATCCAAAACATCATCAGATTCTACTACAAAATGCTATTCTCAACAAAACTGCAAAGCCTGGATGAAATGGACAATTTCCTAGATAGATACCAGGTACCTATTAAAGTTAATCAGGATCAAATTAACAATCTAAACAGCCCCATTTCCACTAAAGAAATAGAAGCAGTCATTAATCATCTCCCAAACAAAAAGAGCCCAGGACCAGATGGGTTTAGTGCAGAGTTCTATCAGGCCTTCAAAGAAGACCTAATTTTAATTCTCCTCAAACTATTCAACAAAATAGAAACAGAAGGTACTCTACCCAACTCATTCTATGAAGCCACAATTACTCTGATACCTACACCACATAAAAACCCAACAAAGAAAGAGAACTTCAGACCAATTTTCCTTATGAATATTGATGCAAAAATACTCAAAAAATCCTTGAAAACTGAATCCAAGAACACATCAAAACAATCATCCACTATAATCAAGTAGGCTTCATCCCAGGAATGCAGGGATGGCTTAATATATGGAAATCCAACAACTTAATCCACTATATAAACACACGCAAAGACAGAAACCACATGATTAACTCGTTAGATGCTGAGAAAGCATTTGACAAAATCCAACACCCACTCACGATAAAAGTCTTGGAAAGATCAGGAACTCAAGACACATACCTAAACATGATAAAATCAATATACAGCAAACCAGTAGCCAACATCAAACTAAATGGAGAGAAACTTGAAACAATCCCACTAAAAACAGGGACTAGACAAGGCTGCCTACTTTCTCCCTACTTATTCACAATCTAATACTTGAAGTCCTAGCCAGAGCAATTTAACAACAAAAGAAGATGAAGGGGATACAATTTGGAAAGGAAGAAGTCAAAATTATCACTATTTGCAGAAGATACGATAATATATATAAGTGACCCTAAAAATTCCACCAGAGAACTCCTAAACCTGATTAACATCTTCAGTGCAGTAGCTGGATATAAAGTTAATTCAAACAAGTCAATGGCCTTTCTCTACACAAAGAATAAACAGGCTGAGAAAGAAATTAGGGAAACAACACCCTTCACAATAGTCACAAATAATACAAAATACCTTGGTGTGACTCTAACTAAGGAAGTGAAACATCTGTATGATAAGAACTTCAAGTCTCTGAAGAAAGAAATCAAAGAAGATCTCGGAATATGGAAAGATCTCCCATGCTCATGGATTGGCAGGATTAATATAGTAAAAATGGCTATCTTGCCCAAAGCAATCTACATATTCAATGCAATCCCCATCAAAATTTTAGCTCAATTCTTCACAAAATTATAAAAGGCAATTTGTAAATCCATCTGGAATAACAAAAAACCTAGGATAGCACAAACTATTCTGAACAATAAAAGAACCTCTGGTAGGATCACCATGCCTGAACTCAAGATGTACTACAGAGAAATTGTGTTAAAAACTCCATGAAACTGGTACAGTGACAGACAGGTAGATTAATGGGATAGAATTGAAGGTACAGAAATGAATCCACACATGTATGGTCACTTAATTTTGACAAAGGAGCTAAAACCATCCAGTGGAAAAGACAGCATTTTCAACAAATGGTGCTGCCTCAACTGGCTATTATCATGTAGAAGAATGTAAATTGATCCATTGTTTTCTACTTATACAAGGTTCAAGTCTAAGTTGATCAAGGAACTCCACATAAAACCAGAGATACTGAAACTTATAGAGGAGGAAGTAGAGGAATGCCTTGAAGATATAGGCACAGGGGAAAAATTCCTGAACAGAACATCAACAGCTTGTGCTATAAGATTGAGTATCAGCAAATAGGACTTCATAAAGTTAAAAAGCTTCCATAAGGCAAAAGACACCATCAATAAGACAAAAAGGCCACCAAAAGATTGGGAAAGGATCTTTACCAATCCTAAATCAGATAGGGGACTAATATCGAATATATACAAAGAACTCAAGAAGCTGGACTCCAGAAAATCAAATAACCCCATTGAAAATGGGATACAGAGCTAAACAAAGAATTCTCAACTTAGGAATACTGAATGGCTAAGAAGCATCTGAAAAAAATGTTCAACATCCTTAATCATCAGGGAAATGCAAGTGAAAACAACCCTGAGGTTCCACCTCACACCAGTCAGAATGGCTAAGATCAAAAACTCAGATGACAGCAGATGCTGCCAAGGATGTGGTGAAAGAGGAACACTCCTCCATTGCTGGTGGAATTGCAAGTTGGTATAACCACTCTGGAAATCAGTCTGGCAGTTCCTCAGAAAATTGGACATAGTACTAATGGAAGATCCAGCAATAACTCTCCTGGGCTGTGGGTCACTGGGCTATGCTCAGGCAGTCTGGTCTTTAGTTGAGCTGAGGTCTGAACACCGGAAGGGTGATAATTGACCTACATGACAAGGTAGGTGTTCCCTCATGCTCCTGGAACTCTGGCTCCTGCCTAAGTTACTGTCCCCTACAGCCCCCACAAGAGAAGCATGGCTAGAAGTCATGTAGGCAGTGTCCCAAGCTTCTGACCTTCAGGCTAAGCCCCTCCCCAGTTACCCAGCAACAGTAAAGACCATAAAATGGACTGTTAGGCCCCTCATCACCTCTCTCTTACTCCTCACTCTTACCATCTCACTCCTCTCTCTTTGTCTACTCTCCTCTTAGTCTCTCACTCCTTTGTTCTCTTACTCTACTCTCCTCTTCTCTCACTCCTCTCTGTCTTCTCCTCTCCCCCTCTTACTCTTACTTTCTTTCTAGCCTTTCCTCTCTCTCTCTCTCTTTTCTACCTTCTCTCTTACCCCCTGCCTCTCTATAGTAAAGCTCTAAAACCATAGACAGTCTCTGTTCAAGATCCGCAGCACTCACACTCACCGGTGTGGGAACCTTTTTTCCTTCATCCCTCCTTACATAACCCCGGGGCTTTAGAGTGTAGCCCCAGGGCTCCCAGGTTGGGCTGCCCCTTGTCCACCCTGTAAAGAATGGGTAAAAGGCTTGGATGCCCATCCGGGGCTGAGTGGAAAAAGTCTGGAAGTCCCCCCCCCCACATACACCTTACCAGAGAATAGGTAAACTTCTGGTAGGGCATGGGTCTTTCCACCCTCTCTTTCCCTTGGGCCCCTTTTTAGTTCCTACATTGGCCATATACCCTGAAGATGTTGCAACATTTAATAAGGACACATGCTCGACTATGTTCATAGCAGCCTTATTTATAATAGCCAGAAGCTGGAAAGAACCCAGATGTCCCTCAACAGAGAAATGGATACAGAAAATGTGATACATTTACACAATGAAGTACTACTCAGCTATTGAAAACAATAAATTTATGAAATTCTTATGCTAATGGATGGATCTGGAGGATAGCATCCTGAGAGAGGTAACCCAATCACAAAAGAACACACATGATATGCACTCACTGATAAGAGGATATTAGCCTGGAAATGCCCAAGTTTAATTTGCAAAACACATTAAACTCAAGAAGAAGACCAAAATGTGCATACTTCATTCCTTTTTAGAATGGGGAATAAAATTCCCATGGATTGAGTTAAGAGACATAGTTCAGAGCAGAACCTGAAGGAATGACCATCCAGAGAATGCCCTAATTGGGGATTGACCCAAAAAACACCAAACCCAGACACTAGGCAGATGCCAACAAGAGCCTGATGACAGGAGGCTGAAAGAGCTGTCTCCTGTGAGGTTCTGCCAGTACCTGGCAAATACAGAAGTGGATGTTCACAGTCACCTATTGGATGGAACACAGGACCCCCAATGGAGGAGCTATAGAAAGTACCCAAGGAGATGAAGGGGTCTGTAACCCTAGAGGAGGAACAACAATATGAACTAACCAGTACCTCCAGAGCTTATATCTCTAGCTCAATATGTAGCAGAATATGTCCTAGTCAGCCATCATTGGGAGGAGAGGCCCTTGGTCTTGCGAAGATCATATGGCCCAGTACAGGGGAATGCCAGGGCCAGGAGGCAGGAGTGGGTAAGTTGGGGAGCAGGACAAGGGGAGGGTATAGGGGACTTTCAGGATAGCATTTGGAATGTAAATGAAGAAAATATCTAATAATTTTAAAAAAAAAGAACTCTGTGAAGTAAATAAAATATACAAAACATTTTTTAAAAATGTAAAGAAGAAAAGGAGGCTCAAAATTCCATGCATCCATCTGGATGGTGAACTGTAACAGCAGTGATCCATTGGTATACAGTGTGCCTTGGAAAATGTTTGCAGACCCAGGAGTGTTGATTGGTGTCTATAACAAACTTTGTGAGTTCATGGATATTGGGATGGTTTGTACATACTTAAGCCAGGGAGTAGTACTATTGGAGGTTTGGACTTGTTGGAGTAGGTGTATCAGTGTGGATGTAGAATTTAATATGCTAGCCCTAGCTGCCTGGAGGTGAGTATTTGGCTATCACCCTTCAAATGAAGATGTAGAACTCTCACCTCTGCTACACCATGCCTATCTGGATACTACCATTCTCCTGCCTGAATGATGATGGACTGAATCTCTGACCTGTAAGCCAGCCACAATAAAATATTCTCATTCATAAGACTGGCATTGGTCATGGTGTTTGTTCACCACAGTAAAACCCTAAGACAGAAGTTGGTACCAGGAGTGGGGTATTGCTGTGATAGGACTGACCATACTTTGAAGAATGTGGATTTGGGGACTTTGGATTTGGAAAGCAGTGGAATGATTTAAATGGGAATTAATGAGCCATCCTAGTAGGTATATGGAAAATTTTGTTGCTGGTAGTAATTTGAACTATTCTGACCTGGACCGAGAGGATTGAGAGGAGAAGAATTTCATTACATGGTGTAAAGACTGTTTTGTGATATTTTTGGAGAAGAATATCACTACTTGTTAACCTTGTATAAAGAGTCTGCCTGAGGCTAAGTTGAAGAGACTTAGATCAATTTCATTGACAAAGAAAGAATCAGAAATGCCCATCATAGACTTTGTTTCATATCATGAAGAGCATTTTCAACAAGCATAGGAAGCTGACAGAGGAAAACTATAAAATCTATGGTTCATTTATTAAAAGGGCACCAGGAAGTGTAATGGAATTGAATTCTATGTTCTAGGAGATAACAGATTAAGAGATTTGGGAACAAGATCCTTCCCAGCTACGTTTATATTCAGGAATAATGAAACACCTTAAAACACAGGGCACAAATGCAAACAGATTATTGACTCCAAGGCCAGAACAGAACAAAACAGGTTATAGGTAAAGAAAAGCTTAAATCCTGGCATGGTGATACACACCTTTATTCTCAGCATCACAGGAGAAGTGAGCCATGCAGATCTCTGAGTTCAAGGTCAATCTACAGAGTCAATGCCAAGAAAGTCAAGCTTAGGCAGAGAGGGAATCAGAAAAGAGAATGCTGGTAATAGAATGAAGGGGGCCCAGGAAGCAGCAGAACATAGTAGCTTGGGCCATGTGGCTCTGGCTTTAGTGTGAAAAGTAGAAGGAACAACTGAGACAATTGATGCTGGTTACCAGGAGCTAAGAAATCAGCAATCATTAAGAAGATACCAGCATCACTGAGCTGAAATCTTCAGGAAAGTGTTTACTGGGAGCACAAAGAAGCTATGTTCCAGAGATAGTCAAGGTTGTACCATGTGCTGCAGGTGTAATTGGTTATAGGTAAGAGTCACCCAGGTGGTACTGGTTTTGAAAAGCATGAAGGGTTCATGAAGAGCATCTGAGACTTGTCACTGTGAAAGGTCAGAGAAGGTCACTGCTGAAGATAGAGCCTCAGTTGCAGTCCACAGCCCAGGACTGATGGCTCATTCAAAGGATTTGAGGCTTGGCATCATGAAGAGAGGTTATAAGAGGCCATTGATGAAGCCTACTTGCAGGGAAAGACACCAGTGAATTGGAGATGTCAGTACAATAGGATGATCACCAAGAAGAGCAGCAGCAGTGGAGTAGATGAAACTGAGCTTAGATTGCTACAGAGAGCAAAACTGGAGAAGTGATACTAGCCATTTGGAAGAGCCCAGAAGACCATGTGTGGATCCCAGATATTGAAACAAGAAGCTCTAACATTGAAGGTGCTTTGTAGAACCCAAGATGTTTGAGATGTTACATCCATTGGCTATCGTTGAAGAAATCTGCTAACAAGGAGACCAAGCAGTCCAGGAGAAAGAAGGTTGTTTGAAAAGCACAGATTAAAAAGGAGTGCACACATGAAAACCACTTTGATATCAGACATTGAGATGCAGTGTTTAGAATATGCCCAGCTGGTTTCCTGTTTTGCTTTGTGGATTAAAATTAAGTGATGAGATGAATCATAAAAGAAATTTTGAACTTTGGACTTTTAACATTTGTTCAGACTACTATAGACTATGGGGACTTGGGAAGTTGAAATAAATGTACTTTTTATTATACGATGTTTAGGTATTTCCCCCATACACTGATATATATAGGCAAGCCTATGAAGAACAGGGAGTGGAATGTGATGTTCATATGTTTGTCCCAAGGAGTGGCACTACTGGGCGTGTGGCTTTTTTGGAGTAGGTATGTTACTGTAGTTTTGGACTTTAATACCCTATCCCTAGCTTCCTGGAAGTGGGTATACTGCTAGCAGCCTCCAGATAAAGATGTAGAACTCTCAGCTCTGCTGCAACATGCCTCCATGGATGCTGCCATGCTTCTGCCTGAATGATAATGAACTGAATCTCTGACCTGTAAGTCAGCCAAAATTGAATGTTGTCCTTTCTAAGACTTGCAAGTTCACGGTGTCTGTTCACAGCAGTAAACACTGACTAAGGCAACTGTCAACCTCAGTTCTCCCTTTTGGTTCAGCAAAAGCTTGAAACTCAATGTTCATTAGCAACAAATGGAACACTTTACCCTTGGGCTGCACTGTGCAACAATAGTGAGCAGAGCAGTGTGAGGAGGGTACCTCCAGCTTGAAAAAATGGACACAGACATTGTGGTACCATATGCTCCATGGAATACTATGGAACTATTAAAAATAAAGAAATCATTAATTTGAAGACACATGGATGGAAGTTGAGAATAACATACTGAATGAAGTAACCCAGTACCAAAATGGCATACATGGTATGTATTTACTTATAAGTAGATATTAGCCAAAAAATACAAGATTCATACACTACACTGCACTGAATCAAAGAAGCTAAACAAGTTGGAAAGCCAAGGGTGTATACATAAATCCCATAAGAAGGGGGGAGCAGATGGAGGGAGAGAACTGGGTAGGAGAGGGGGTGTGGGAGAAAATGGAGGGGTTCAGGATCAGGTGTGGGGAGGGATAGGAGAGATGGTGAACTGGCCATACAATTGAATGGAAATCTGTAACTGGCAGAGGTGGGTAGGTGTGGGCATCTCAATATAAAAATGATATAGCATGAGAGGACGGGTCACTCATTCATCACGGCCAGGCTGACTGGAAGACTGGTCTTTGAGTTGGCTGGGTTGAATGCCTCACATTGGTACTCTCCAGCATCCTCCTTCCTCACAGTATGTATCCTGAGTTGGCACTTTGACGGGGACAGGGTCATCCTCTCTGTGAGCTGAAGACTCTGATTGTTGAAGAGCCAACGGATGGAGATCCCAGTGTTGTCTGAGAAGCAAGTGAAGACCACTGAGCTCGGTACTCTAACTGTGCTGTCTGTGACTCTCACAACAGGCTGTGTCACAAGCTCTGCAAAGAAACAAAGGGGGGACCAAATGATATTCATCTTTCACACAACTCAAACAGACCCTCTATAGCTCACACTGAATAAAGCAATTGGAGCTGTGACTATAGATATATCTTGTGCTTTGCATCTGCAACCTACAAACTGTATGATCCTGATTCAGCTACTGAGGTTGATGTGCCTCAGTTTACTTGAAGTAGGACACTCTGTACATGATCGTTGCACTGACTATGAGATAAGATTAGGTCTGAGCAATGTTCTGACCTGGGGTGGTGAAGCTGCTTGCATCAATAGCATCTGTTCCACTTACCCTAGGCTGGATTCCTGAGGGTAAGGAGGTGCTTGGGGAACTGTCACCTCTGTCCCAACCCTTGGAGACATTATTTTCATACGAGTATCCTAAGTCTATCAGAACAATTGGCTTCTGTCCTGGTACCTGTCTGTTGAGACTCATGAGAAGGAGGTGCACAGGTGACCCACATGAATGCAGCTGTCATGGAAGTAAACAGCTGATCCTACACCCTATGGGACTTGGACACTCAGCCAAGCCTTGTTCCCTGTCAGCTCTGACAGGAAATTCAATGCTGCCCCTGAGGAGAAGCTGTTTTGGACACCTAGAGTTGAGTCTGGATCCTTCAATTCCTGATGCTCCTCTTACTGATTCAGTAGTGAGCTGGATCATGGAAGAATGGGAATACAGACTGAAAGGAAGAAACAAGGCAAAGAGACAAATCCATCAATATTGAGATCTTTGTCTTTGGTGAAAAGACAGGGTCCTCTGACCAGAGAAGCTTAGATCTGTCACTCAGTGGAGGTGGGTGGGAGTGTCTGCTCAAGTCAAAGGGATTGAACAAATGACCTCAATGCCCTCGGTGGGCCTAACTATAGTCTCCCCTCCCCCAGCCTGGAACCTGCTTGCTCAGGGGTGGAGTTTCCTGCCCATTCGTTCTACCACGCCCACTGCTGGACCATGCCGCTTTGCTGTTTGGAGCCACACAAGTGCTCATCCTGCTACTGGACCCCGAGTTATTTGGCGGGAATCAGGTCCCTTCCCCCTTCTTTTATAACTGAGTGTCGGAACAAGTAAAATTGAGCTTTGACCAGAATGAAACTGTCTTGGCTCCGTTTCTTCTTTCGCCCCGTCTAGTTCCTCTCTTTTAGCCCGAGCTGCCATCTCAGTTGCGAGCTGCTGGCCGGACGCAACAGTTTGGTGCTAGAACTGGGACCTGAAGAATGGCAGAGGGACGCTAAGAGAAACGCTGTTGGTGTGGAGCTCCACAGGAAAGGCAAAGGATCTTCGTATCGGGCACCGGAGCAACGAACAGGTACACGTGCTAGCACTAGCTTAAAATTTCATTTTTGAAATTATGAATCAAATGGATCTGGCAGATATCTACAGAACATTCTATCCTAAAACAAAAGGATATACCTTCTTCTCAGCACCTCATGGTACCTTCTCCAAAATTGACCACATAATTGGTCACAAAGCAGGCCTCAACAGATATAAAAATATTGAAATTGTCCCATGCATCCTATCAGATCACCATGGCCTAAGGCTGATCTTCAATAACAAAATAAATAATAGAAAGCCAACCTTCACGTGGAAACTGAACAACACTCTTCTCAATGATACCTTGGTCAAGGAAGGAATAAAGAAAGAAATTAAGGACTTTTTAGAGTTCAATGAAAATGAAGCCACAACATACCCAAACTTATGGGACGCAATGAAAGCATTTCTAAGAGGAAAACTCATAGCTCTGAGTGCCTCCAAAAGGAAACTAGAGAGAGCACACATTAGCAGCTTGACAACACACCTAAAAGCACTAGAACAAAAGGAAGCAAATTCACCCAAGAGGAGTAGACGGCAGGAAATAATCAAACTCAGGGGTGAAATCAACCAAGTGGAAACAAGAAAAACTATTCAAAGAATCAACCAATCAAGGAGCTGGTTCTTTCAGAAAATCAACAAGATAAATAAACCCTTAGCTAGACTCACTAGAGGGCACAGGGACAACATCCTAATTAACAAAATCAGAAATGAAAAGGGAGACATAACAACAGATCCTGAAGACATCCAAAACACCATCAGATCCTTCTACCAAAGGCTATACTCAACAAAACTGGAGAACCTGGATGAAATGGAGAAGTTCCTAGACAGATACCAGGTACCAAAGTTGAATCAAGATCAGGTTAATGATCTAAACAGCCCTATATCCCCCAAAGAAATAGAAGCAGTCATTAATAGTCTCCCAACTAAAAAAAGCCCAGTACCAGATGGGTTTAGTGCAGAGTTCTATCAGACCTTCAAAGAAGATCTAATCCCAGTTCTTCACAAACTATTCCACAAAATAGAAACAGAAGGTACTCTACCCAACTCATTCTATGAAGCCACAATTACTCTGATACCTAAACCACAAAAAGACCCAACAAAGATAGAAAACTTCAGACCAATATCCCTTATGAATATTGATGCAAAAATCCTCAATAAAGTTCTTGCTAACCGAATCCAAGAACACATCAAAACAATCATCCATCCTGACCAAGTAGGTTTCATCCCAGGGATGCAGGGATGGTTCAATATACGGAAATCCATCAACGTAATACAGTATATAAACAAACTCAAAGACAAAAACCACATGGTCATCTCCTTAGATGCGGAAAAAGCATTTGACAAGATCCAACACCCATTCATGATAAAAGTCTTGGAAAGATCAGGAATTCAAGGCCCATACCTAAACATGATAAAAGCAATCTACAGCAAACCAGTAGCCAACATCAAAGTAAATGGTGAGAAGCTTGAAGCAATCCCTCTAAAATCAGGGACTAGACAAGGCTGTCCACTTTCTCCATACCTATTCAACATTGTACTTGAAGTCCTAGCCAGAGCAATTCGACAACAAAAGAAGATCAAAGGGATACAAATTGGAAAAGATGAAGTCAAAATATCACTTTTTGCAGATGATATGATAGTATATATAAGTGACCCTAAAAATTCCACCAGAGAACTCCTAAGCCTGATAAAGAGCTTCGGTGAAGTAGCTGGATATAAAATTAACTCAAACAAATCAATGGCCTTTCTCTACACAAAGAATAAACAGGCCGAGAAAGAAATTAGGGAAACAACACCCTTCTCAATAGTCACAAATAATATAAAATATCTTGGCGTGACTCTAACTAAGGAAGTGAAAGATCTGTATAATAAAAACTTCAAGTCTCTGAAGAAAGAAATTATAGAAGATCTCAGAAGATGGAAAGATCTCCCATGCTCATGGATTGGCAGGATCAACATTGTAAAAATGGCTATCTTGCCAAAAGCAATCGACAGATTCAATGCAATCCCCATCAAAATTCCAAATCAATTCTTCAACGAATTAGAAAGTGCAATCTGCAAATTCATCTGGAATAACAAAAAACCTAGGATAGCAAAAACTCTTCTCAAGGATAAAAGAACCTCTGGTGGAATCACCATGCCGGACCTAAAGCTCTACTACAGAGCAATTGTGATAAAAACTGCATGGTACTGGTATAGTGACAGACAAATAGACCAATGGAATAGAATTGAAGACCCAGAAATGAACCCACACACCTATGGTCACTTGATCTTCGACAAGGGAGCTAAAAACATCCAGTGGAAGAAAGACAGCATTTTCAACAAATGGTGCTGGCACAACTGGTTGTTAACATGTAGAAGAATGCGAATCGATCCATTCCTATCTCCTTGTACTAAGGTCAAGTCTAAGTGGATCAAGGAACTTCACATAAAACCAGAGACACTGAAACTTATAGAGGAGAAAGTGGGGAAAAGCCTTGAAGATATGGGCACAGGGGAAAAATTCCTGAATAGAACAGTAATGGCTTGTGCTGTAAGATTGAGAATTGACAAGTGGGACCTCATGAAACTGCAAAGCTTCTGCAAGGCTAAAGACACCATCAATAAGACAAAAAATCCACCAACAGATTGGGAAAGTATCTTCACCTATCCTAAATCAGATAAGGGACTAATATCCAATATATATAAAGAACTCAAGAAGGTGGACTCCAGAAAGTCAAATAACCCCATTAAAAAATGGGGCTCAGAACTGAACAAAGAATTCTCACCTGAGGAATACCGAATGGCAGAGAAGCACCTGAAAAAATGTTCAACATCCTTAATCATCAGGGAAATGCAAATCAAAACAACCCTGAGATTCCACCTCACACCAGTCAGAATGGCTAAGATCAAAAATTCAGGTGACAGCAGATGCTGGCGAGGATGTGGAGAAAGAGGAACACTCCTCCATTGTTGGTGGGATTGCAAGCTTGTACAACCACTCTGGAAATCAGTCTGGCGGTTCCTCAGAAAATTGGACATAGTACTACCGGAGGATCCAGCAATACCTCTCCTGGGCATATATCCAGAAGATGTCCCAACCGGTAAAAAGGACACATGCTCCACTATGTTCATAGCAGCCCTATTTATAATAGCCAGAAGCTGGAAAGAACCCAGATGTCCCTCAACAGAGGAATGGATACAGAAATTATGGTACATTTACACAATGGAGTACTACTCAGCTATTAAAAAGAATGAATTTATGAAATTCCTAGCCAAATGGATGGACCTGGAGGGCATCATCTTGAGTGAAGTAACACAATCACAAAAGAACTCACACAATATGTATTCATTGATAAGTGGATATTAGCCCAAAACTTAGGATACCCAAGATATAAGATACAATTTGATAAACGCATGAAACTCAAGAAGAATGAAGACCAAAGTGTGGACACTGTGCACCTTCTTAGAATTGGTAACAAAACACCCAGGGAAGGAGTTACAGAGACAAAGTTCGTAGCTGTGATGAAAGGATGGACCATTTAGAGACTGCTGTATCCAGGGATCCGTCCCATAATCAGCTTCTAAACGCTGACACCATTGCATACACTAGCAAGATTTTGCTGAAAGGACCCAAATATAGCTGTCTCATGTGAGACGATGCCGGGGCCTAGCAAACACAGGAGTGGATGTTCACAGTCAGCTATTGGATGTATCACAGGGCTCCCAATGGTGAAGCTAGAGAAAGTACCCAAGGAGCTAAAGGGATCTGCAACCCTATTGTTGGAACAACATGATGTACTAACCAGAACCCTGGAGCTCTTGTCTCTAGCTGCATATGTATCGAAAGATGGCCTAGTCGGCCATCAATGGAAAGAGAGGCCCATTGGACTTGCAAACTTTATATGCCCCAATATAGGGGAATGCCAGGGCCAAAAGAATGGGAATGGGTGGGTAGGGAAGTGGGGGGCACTATGGGGGACTTTTGGGATAGTATTGGAAATGTAATTGAGGAAAATATGTAATAAAAATATTTAAAAAAAAATGGGGCTCAGAACTGAACAAAGAATTCTCACCTGAGGAATACCGAATGGCAGAGAAACACCTGAAAAAATGTTCAACATCCTTAATCATCAGGGAAATGCAAATCAAAACAACCCTGAGATTCCACCTCACACCAGTCAGAATGGCTAAGATCAAAAATTCAGGTGACAGCAGATGCTGGCGAGGATGTGGAGAAAGAGGAACACTCCTCCATTGTTGGTGGGATTGCAAGCTTGTACAACCACTCTGGAAATCAGTCTGGCGGTTCCTCAGAAAATTGGACATAGTACTACCGGAGGATCCAGCAATACCTCTCCTGGGCATATATCCAGAAGATGTCCCAACCGGTAAAAAGGACACATGCTCCACTATGTTCATAGCAGCCCTATTTATAATAGCCAGAAGCTGGAAAGAACCCAGATGTCCCTCAACAGAGGAATGGATACAGAAATTATGGTACATTTACACAATGGAGTACTACTCAGCTATTAAAAAGAATGAATTTATGAAATTCCTAGCCAAATGGATGGACCTGGAGGGCATCATCTTGAGTGAAATAACACAATCACAAAAGAACTCACACAATATGTATTCACTGATAAGTGGATATTAGCCCAAAACTTAGGATACCCAAGATATAAGGTACAATTTGATAAACGCATGAAACTCAAGAAGAATGAAGACCAAAGTGTGAACACTGTGCACCTTCTTAGAATTGGGAACAAAACACCCAGGGAAGGAGTTACAGAGACAAAGTTCATAGCTGTGATGAAAGGATGGACCATTTAGAGACTGCTGTATCCAGGGATCCGTCCCATAATCAGCTTCTAAACGCTGACACCATTGCATACACTAGCAAGATTTTGCTGAAAGGACCCAAATATAGCTGTCTCTTGTGAGACGATGCCGGGGCCTAGCAAACACAGGAGTGGATGTTCACAGTCAGCTATTGGATGTATCACAGGGCTCCCAATGGAGAAGCTAGAGAAAGTACCCAAGGAGCTAAAGGAATTTGCAACCCTATAGTTGGAACAACATGATGAACTAACCAGTACCCCGGAGCTCTTGTCTCTAGCTGCATATGTATCGAAAGATGGCCTAGTCGGCCATCACTGGAAAGAGAGGCCCATTGGACTTGCAAACTTTATATGCCCCAATATAGGGGAATGCCAGGGTCAAAAGAATGGGAATGGGTGGGTAGGGAAGTCGGGGGGGGGGTATGGAGGACTTTTGGGATAGCATTGGAAATGTAATTGAGGAAAATATGTAATAAAAATATTAAAAATTAAAATAATAATAATAATAATAAATAAATTTATTTTAAAAAAAATTTCATTTTTGTAAGGTGTTGCTGAGGGTGTGGTAGGATATGAGCTAAGCAGTCGGCCGCAGCTTTTTAGGAAGCTGCTTTAGGCAGAAGAAGGAAGGGTTTAAAGTTATGGAAGATAGCTGTAGCCCATGGTTCAAGGAAGAAGAAACAGCCTCTTAGTTTCTGAGTAAAAAAAAGCTGATAAATGGTTCATGATTAATGTGTTTGACAATGGTAAAGTGTTTTTTTATTCTATGATTGTAGCTACAAAAATTAATATTCTCTGATTGGTCTAAAATTAACTGCTTCATTTGGTTCCTTTTTATTGATAATGTGCTCTGCATGTTTTCGCATTCAGCTCATAAGTTGTTGGTTAAGATTAATAATTGTTACATTGCTACAGATGGTTAGTGTTAAATTTAATAACTCAAGTTTAGAGACCTCCGACACCTGGCATAAGGCAGGCCAAGTGGCTGGGTCTCTAAAGATATTTCTAGTTTAGATGATAATTAATGTGGTTCCTATCCTAAATAGTAAAATTTAAGATAAGATTTAAAGCAATGCCTCTTTATTAAAGCATTAAAGCTTGCTTTAATAGGTATTCATAGGTATTAATTGACATCCAAACTTCGTAATATGATAGTAATGCTTCTAATATTGATTTTAAAGATGATAAATTGTTTTAAACTTGGGTTTTGCTTTCCCAAGGTTGTAGGTATTATCCTAACGTTGCACAAGAAACTTAAAAATTATGGTTAAAACTGCCATTGTTCCATTGGCTGCAGCTTGCAGTTTGATTGCAAATTTAAGATTGATGCTCAGATTAAAAAGTATTTTACGTTTGAGTCAATACAGGGCTCTGGGCAGCCCCAGAGCGGCTTGTGGCCTTCTTGTGTTTTGCAAACAGTTCCTGAAAAAGTCTTTCCCTGTGTTCAAGAAAATTTCTTAAGCCGGGCGTGGTGGCGCACGCCTTTAATCCCAGCACTCGGGAGGCAGAGGCAGGCGGATTTCTGAGTTCGAGGCCAGCCTGGTCTACAAAGTGAGTGCCAGGACAGCCAGGGCTACACAGAGAAACCCTGTCTCGAAAAACCAAAAAAAAAAAAAAAAAAAAAAAGAAAATTTCTTTTTAACAGTGTTACAGATCTATTCAGATGTTTAATAATGCTTAAATTCAAAGAGTTTTGCTTCTAGTGAACTGTAATCACTAGAAAATTTTGCCTCTAGGTATGGCTAATGTAACTTTACATTATGTAAGAAAAAATTTTATTGTTTCCACTTCTATACAAGAAGCCG
Organism: Mus caroli; assembly: GCF_978045245.1. NCBI lineage: Eukaryota > Metazoa > Chordata > Mammalia > Rodentia > Muridae > Mus > Mus caroli. The sequence continues at coordinate 125,278,874 of NW_028227263.1, read as the reverse complement.
AGTTTTAATCTTTCAGTGTATATTGTTTCCTAAGTGGAAAGTATTTTATTAACTAATTCTTCTCAAGGGAAGTTTACCTTAAATCCTTGCTCTCACCCAAGAGATTCAGAGACAATATCCTTTTATTACTTAGGGTTTTAGTTTACTACAAAAGGTTTTACAAAAAATAAAGAAAGCTTTTATAATTGTTATTAATTGGTAATTAAATATTAGTTGTGCCCAAGACAATTCTTTGGCCAGAAAAAACATTATTGTAAAGTCATTTTTCTCATCCTCCCAGCCAATCGTTGGCCCACGTGGGCCCAACTAGCTGCTGTGGGGCGGAGTCTTAAGACACACAGTTTCCCCTGTTCCAGCACAAATAATCTAGTCATGTGCTGTAGATGGTGCTTTAAAATGCTGAACAATCAAACCTTAATTTGTATATTAATAGTCAATTCTATATCTCTGAGCTCATAATTGCTTGAGATAGTTCATCCCTCAGATACTATTAATTCTCAAATTTGCAATTGCTTATGCCTATTTCTAGTTAATAAATAAATTATGCACATTTGACTCTTAATAACTTTTCAAACTTTCTAGTTACAACGAGCAGTTAGTTCCTAGGCATTGCTAAATCTGAGGTTGACAATTCTCCTTTAGGAGCTGCACAGTACTCAGAATTGTGCATACTGGTTCGTAATCATATGAATACAGTATGGGTATCACTTGGTGCAGAGAATTATTGCAGGGGGAGGTCCAGCCTGACTGTTTCTGAGTTCCCTGTGCGACATACCTGGTTTAAAATGGAGATTGGTATCTAATTTCCAGCTAAAAAACAAAAAATATCTAAGGCTCTGTCTCCCCCTCCCCAAAAGATACCAAGAGCCACAGGTGTGGGTCGTGATTGTACCCACGGGAGGAATTGGGTCAATGTCCACCCAAGCCAAGGTTAAAAGCCCACTCATCTACAGATGAGAAAATCATTTGATCACCTCAGTTAAGCGTTGCCTTTTTAAACTTAATTAATAGGGGGGAGAGAGGTTGGAGACCATACTGTTGGAAGGGCAAGCCCTTCACTGCCTCCCACCCAAATAATAAGCCGATTGGCCTTGTACTACGGAGCCAGCTGTCACCCCCTTCTCCCTGTTTCCCGCCTGTCATCCAAAAAGGCAGAGGAATATCAACTCAGTGTTATTCTTAATAAAGTGTATTTCAAATTTGTTCAGTCAAACTTAGCCAGGGTTCCAACGCCCTACTTAAAATGCAACCCGGAACTTACCTATTCAGCACTAATTAGCATTATAAAGTCAGAGCCTACAGCTCAGGGCTATTCTGTTAGTGGTTTACTAGGATAAAAAGGACAGTCTTTGCCAGATACAGTTTACCATAAGAAAAGTTAGGGAATCCCACGGAAACAGGTTTTTTCTTTAGCCTAAGAATTCAGGCAGAACTATTGAGCATAAATAAATTTTTTGCCTCAGGCCACCCTTTTCTTTTTTTTTCTTTTTGTTATCAAAAGGGAGGAGATATAGTTTCCCCTCCCCCAGCCTGGAACCTGCTTGCTCAGGGGTGCAGTTTCCTGCCCATTCGTTCTACCACGCCCACTGCTGGACCATGCCGCTTTGCTGTTTGGAGCCACACACGTGCTCATCCTGCTACTGGACCCCGAGTTATTTGGCAGGAATTGGGTCCCTTCCCCCTTCTTTTATAACTGAGTGTCGGAACAAGTAAAATTGAACTTTGATCAGAATGAAACTGTCTTGGCTCCGTTTCTTCTTTTGCCCCGTCTAGTTCCTCTCTTTTAGCCCGAGCTGCCATCTCAGTTGAACCGTTCGTTGCAAGCTGGTGGCTGGCTGCAACACCTAACTTTATGTTCCTTCCTCTGTGGGGAACTTTATCCTCCTGTGTCTCCACCCTCACTGTCCCCACAAACCTGCTCTCCCTCAGAAGATGTGGGTTGCAGGCAAACTTTTTCCTCAATTTTTTTCTTCCAATAGAGACCCCAGGTTTTTACATCCCAACCACCATTCAGACCCAGTCAATACCTGACTTCACTTCAGGCCTTCCTGATCTGTCTTACATCCCATTACACCTAGAGCTTTGTTAGAAAAAAATCTAATTTGACATTTTGAGAAGGTCCAGTCCCTAAACAGGCTTGAATGCCTATGGGTAGATAGGCAAATATCCAAATATCTTGAATGTCAAGATGCTAATGAAATTCTCATATTTGGAACTACTGACACTGGTTAAAACTCCAGCTGGAATTAACACACAAAGGTGTATGAAATAGACCTGATTGCAGCTGTGTGCAGAAGCAGGTGTACACCATCCTGAGTGTATGCTTATGGACAGGTCACAGCACCTAGATGGAGATCAGTGGTCACTTGAGAGACCCTTCCTCATCCTTCTGCCTTAGGAGATTCCAGCAAGTCTCTGAGCTCCCCTCCTCCCACACAGTCAGGCACTGTCCTCCTCACCAGTGAGCAGAGGACAATATCAAGGGCTGTAAGCATTGCAGAGAAGTACACAGTGAGTCATTAAGGCTGCAGCAGCCTGCACTGCCTCCCTCTGAGGTGAACAGCATTTGCTCCAGCACTGCCCCAAAGCTCTACAGTCTTCCTCCCTCTGAGCTCAGCCTCTACCTAGGCTGGAGGGGTTCCCAGGGCGATGCTGGCTGCTAGCATGAATGGTGGCAAGCACAAGACTGATAATCATCTCTGCACCCTGGGGCAGCAACAGCTCACCACAAGACTGCCCTCTGCTGTGTTCTCCCAATGTGTCCTTTACAGCACAGGATCCTAAGCTGCCCTTCGTTCTCAGTGCTGTGGAATCTACTACCTGCAGGAAGGTGACAGAGATGCCGGTAAGGACTGAAAAGGAACCTGCTGACTGATGTCTAGGAAAGGGACAGACCCATGCTCACTAGAGTCATCAGTCAGGGTACATTGTCATGAGACCCAGGAGCAATTGTATGGGGAGTTTCTTGTGACTTTGAAGCAAGAGGTCACCTAGACCCCAGAGCAAGGACAGTGACCCCAAAAACCTAAGAATTTCAGAGGGACTCTCAGCATCTTGTGCTACCTGAGCCTTAACCAAGGTCTGCCCATGTACTTCCTGGGAGGCAGATGTCCTCTGTCTAGGTGATTCCCTATGGGATATACCAGGGAGAGCTGGGAACCTGTTAGCACAGGATGCTCTGACAGAGTAATGTGCTTAGTATGTCTGAAAGACTGCCCATGAAAACACAACATCTGTAGGGTGAGATATGGAGCAAGGCTACACCTCAAGTGCATGGTTTCCAGAATAACTTTTCTGAGTGTTCTGCCATTCTGAGCATGGCAAGAGCCTCAGGAGACTGTGCAGACTCTGAAGTCTTGGGCTATGTTACTTCACCATCTACTGATCAGCAACGGAATAGCACCTCATTCTTGGTGCTCTCCAGTTAACACCTCTTAAATTGTTAACCTGCAGAAGAGAATTCCAGGAGATACACAACAGAGAAAGAACACCTGCCAGAAGGACCTGTGTCCATTGTCCATCACCTTTGAGACCCTGGCCTTCCTGCGAAGTCTCATAAGGCCATCCAAACAGCTAGTTAATATCCTGGAGCCCAGATTGTCCTCTCCATCAATGCATTCTTGGATGTGTCTCTGTAGAAGATGTCCAGGGGAACTATCATAACTGTGGCTCTCAGGACAGTGCACTGGATGGTGACACATGCCATGATAGCCTTGTACCATGTCTGCTCTAACAGGAATCCAAAGCCAACCAATAACATTAATGTTCCCATTGTCACCTGCAATTTAAACTCACAGAGATTTGCTTCCAGGCCTCCTGGTGCTCTGTGTGGGGACTCCACAGCTTCCTCAACTAAGGCTTATCTGACACACATGGAGTCTATTCCAGAGATATGGACATGGTCAGAGGCCCAAGGGTCAGGGCAGACTCTGACATTCTTGGGCTGAGTTTATCCAGCACAGGATGGGTACTTCTCCATTAAAAGACAGGTGACAGGTTCTGATCTAATGCTGTTATTCCACCCCATGTGAACCCAGCAGTAAGTGCCCAAATGCCAATGTGAGGACACAATGCAGTGGTGGAGAGAGCAGGCACAGCCCACTTCTTAGAGTACAATTATGAAATAGGGAAAGCCACACCCAGCAGTGGGAAGCCATAGAGAGTCACTTACTGTGGACATTGATTTGCACGTGCAAGGTTTCAACTTTCACATTGCTGTCTGTTGTTATTAGTGTGTACAAGCCAGAGTCTTTCTCAGTCAAATCCTGGAGCAGCAGGGATCCATTAAGGTACCCAATCTCTCTTCTGCTGTATGATTGGCCGATGAGCATGGAATACCTTGCTTTGCTATATTCTACAATTTTAAAGTATGGACTGCTATCTACGCCTTTGTACCAGGAAAAGGCTTGTGGATCTTTTGGCAGATTATGGACCTGGAGAAGAACACTTTCCCCTTCAGTAGCGTGCCGAGTCACTGGATCAATCCTGAGTTGGGCAGAGTCAAGAGTGTCACAGCACGGGGAAAGGGAGGCTGGAAGGGAAAGGAGAAAAATCATCACATGGGATCATTGTGGTTGGTGGAAAGATGGTGACCTGTATTCTAAGCAGATGGATTCTTCACTCAGCCTAGACAGGTCTGTGGGGGTGTCTATCCCACCTGGTAGAAGTCAACATAATGGCCTCCATTCCCTCAGTGGCACAGAATCTGTCATTTCCTCTGCATGGAGCTCTCTCCTTGGTGTCTCCATGGCTGCCCCCTCACTGCCCTTGGCCAGACACTGCACACACTCATGCACACTGTGCTTTGAGATGATGCCTCCCTCTGACCTTGGTCTCTGCACACCCTACATATTCACTTTCTGACTTTTCTCATTTCTTTGTAGCTGCACTCAACCTCTGACCTCACCTTATACATGTTCTTCCTGTTCTGACTTAGCCCCCAGGACTAGGGCTGGGTAAGGGCTTGGAGCAGGCTGCTCTTCTTAGAAGGCCCAGGAATAATGCTGTTGGGATTTATGTCAACTTGATACAAGCCATAGTCATTTGAAACAGGGAGGCTCAACTGAAAATACAAATACCATAATGACTGCTGGGCAGGACTATAGCAAATCTTTTAACTGGGAGGAACCAGTCCACTGTGAGCATTTATATCCCTGGACTCATAATCCCATTTGCTATAAGATAAGGAAGAGCAAGGTGTGAGGAGACAGGAAGGAAGCAGCACCCTTCCATTCTGTCTAAAACTATGCTGGGTTACTTTGATTTCTTCTGTTGTTTTATGGTTTTTGGTTTTTGGTGGGTTTTTTGTTTGTTTGTGTTTGGTTTTGTTTTTGTTGTTTTTTTTTTTTTTTGCTGTTATTTTGTTTTGTGTGGGGGGGGGGTATTTTTTTTTTGAAACTCTACTGTTTAGTGATAATAAACACACTGGATTGATATAGATAGCCAAAAACCATTGTTCACTCTCTGCACAGAGCAGAAGTAAGTGTAACGTCCTAGAAAAATGGAACCCAGGACATTTTTAGTCAAGCGTGGGACAGACAACCAGGACCAAAGCTTGCCAGTGCACACCATTCTGTATGGACTCCACACTTTCCTTGTGTGCACTGCAAGAGCCTCAACAGACAGGGGAGTCTGGCATCTTAGGTCCTCTGAGATACAAGTGGATGTCAGAAAGCAGAGTCTGACCCATGAGCATTTCTCTCCTGCATATGTGTCCTGCATATAGTAGTCAAACCCCAATATAGGGATAAAAGTGCAGAGAGGAGGTAGTCACATGCCAGCAGTGACAGTGCTCCTGGTAGAAGCCCACCCCCCCCTTCCCCAGCACTGAATAATCACAGAGAATCACTTACTATCCACCTGAAGGTAAATGTGTGCTAATTCTATTTTCCAATATCGATTCAGAGTTTGTATGGTGTAGAAACCTGTGTCCTTCCAGGTGACATTCTGGAGCAGCAGGGATCCATTGCTGTACACTATCTCTCTACCGCTGTGGGCAGGGCCTGGATCGCTTAAATTCTTGACTGTTCTGTGTCGGGCAATCTCAACCTTGTTAATCAAAATCACCCCTTTGTACCAAAAAAATAATTGAAGATACTCTGGAAGATTGTGAACACGGAGAAGAACGCTTCCTCCTTCAGCAACTCTGGGCGGCACTGATTCAATAGTGAGCTTGGCAGGGAAGGAAGGACGCCCACAGGTGAAATGAGAGGCTAGAAGGGAAGAGAGATCCATCAATATTAGGACTTTCATATTTGACTGAGATGGCACCCTGTGTCCTGATCAGCTGTGTCCATAGCTCAGCTGAGGTGTGTGAGTGAGGGTCTCCCTTCCCTACTTGGTGGTGGTCACAACATTACCTCCATGTGCTCCATGTCCCTCACTTGTCATTTCCTCTGTATGGTGCTCTCTCCTTGGATGTCTACACGGCCCTGCTTCATGCCCCTCAGATCCCTGCTCACACGCAGTGTAGATGGTGTTGAGGTGCTGTCCCTTACCCCTTCCCCAGCCTCCTGTCTTCACTCTCTGACTCTATTGTGTTTCTGTTCCTTTTATGGTTCCCTCCGACACCTGATCACCTAGCTTTCTTTACTTATCTGTCATCCTGTCCACTAGGGCTAGAAAATTGTGAGACCCAGTAGTGGTCTTTTTTTTTTTTAAAGAAAGGCTGCCTAAAAACACATCAGATATCTGTGGGGAACCAATGAATGACTGAATGAATGAATGATGTCTCAGGACCATGCAAGATAATGGTCACATTCATATGTTTGTGGTACAGTATTAATAATTCCATTATCTTTGGTTTTGTTTTTGTTTTGTTTTGTTTTTTTGTTACATTCTGGGAGGGAGGGGAATGCATGCACAGGCGAACAATTGCCCATGAGATCATGCCTCTCTGTACAGGTGTTTCTCAGTGGGTGAAGGTGGTAGCAGGACACCTTCCCTAGGTGGAGGTGAGAAGACAACTTGTATTCACTGCTTCAAAGGTTGTCAGACAATGAAGTAAATGCAGATATCCACTGAGCCATATCACTGATCAACACCAGGTGGAATTTTGTTGGAACTTCACAGCTGAGAGCATCAGACTTCAGAACACTGTGCTCATGCTGATTAACTGTGGGTGAGAACACTCTCCCCCAGCCCGAACTTCTTCACCAAGAGTCTCCTGCTGCTGCTAAACCTCTGTCCCACTGTGGCTTCTCTCCTACAAACCCTGAGACTCCTCTCAGGTCATTGAGTTCCTGAGGAGACTCCAAAGAATAGCTGAGTCCACTCTGCTCACACTCTGTAAAGTGTGGGCTCCTCACCCATGATCAGGAGGGCCTGACAGGGAGTATAACCTTGGCAGACAGTAACTGGTGACTTCCCTGGATTCTGGCCTGATATGGCCTCTATCTGCATCATATCTGGTACAGCCCAAATCACCCATTTCTCATATAGCCTCAGGCTCCTCCCAGACAGAAGCATCTTGGGCTGTGGGTGGGTAGCTCTGTGTTCTCTACCCTGTAAATTCTCTGGACCACCAACCCTCTCTTCTTGGCTCTTTCTGTTTAAGCCCTCCAGAGTACGCAGTGACAAACAACCAAACCATCTGAATATCTCTGAGCACTGAGAAAACAGCAGCTCACCCAGGGGTAACCCTCTGTTGTGTTCTCATCCTGGGTCAGTCAGCAACAAAGAGGGAGCCATTGCACTCTCTGTGCAACACAGAATCCCAGCTGGGCACACAGTCTGCCCTGTGTTCTCAGTGCTCTGGAAAGATGGGATTTGATTTCAGGAGGAAGGTGACAGAGATATCTATGAGGGATCCAAAGGGACCAGATGCAGGATGAGTCAGGACAGGGACAGATCATTCTCACTGCAGGCACCAGGCAGGACGCTGAAGGAGGAGAAAGGCCCAGGAGCAGGTGGGTCAGGAGCCCACAGTGCGAGTGTGTGAGAGGAGGTGACCTGGGTCCTAGAATGATTGCTCTGGGCTCCATCATCAATTACAAGGTTTTAAGACGGTGCTCACAATTCCTCTGCCTGCTGAGCTGTGTCTCATGTGGTCCCTGGTCTCCCTGGACTTTCTGGGATACCTTGAACCTCTGTCTAGGTGATTCTGATGGGACACTCTTTCATCCCCAGAGAAAATGCATGTCTGGAATGTGAACATGAACCCCTGGCAGGGTAGCAGGTACAGAAAGCAACAAAAAGTTCTGAGGAGACTATGACAGTGACCTCCAGATACACAGGCAAGATACAAGGTGAGGTCCTGACTCAGGCATATAGGTTTATTAGTATTACTTGAGTGGCACCAGGCTATGCCTGCTTTTCACTATGGGAACTGCAATTCATGTCTGGGGAACTGTCCACATCATTGCAGCCTGTCCCATTTGCTTATAGGAGAGAATGTACTGACCCCAAAAGAAAAGAATTTGTCAGTAGGATCTGTGTCTTCTCTCCCTCCCTCACCCTGGTCTTTCTGGAAGACTCGTAAACCCATCAGGATAAAGGGTTAATGGACTGGGAATCTGCCCTGCTGTTGTCTCCCTTTGGGTCACTAGTGTGACCAGGATACACAGACTAATCCTGGCTCTCATGGAAATACACTGTTTGGTTCCACACGCAGCAAGACATTGACTACAACAGTCTTCTCTGCAGACAGAAAGTCAAAATCCAACCCTAACACAAAGTTCTCAGGGCCCACAGAAGGTGAGGCTGGAACAGAGGTGTGGAGCAAGGGGTTTCTGGTACTCAGCTCCGTAAGATGCCCATGGCTTCCACTGGACCTTCTTTCTTTCCTCAAGGGCTTTTTCAAGGATGTTTCCCTATGAAGGACCCCAAGGGTCTAGACAGAGGCTGATGTCCTTGGCTGACTTGCCCACCCTGCGTCCAGGTTTCTCCAATGTAAAATCAAATGAAGGATTCTGCACAATTGACTTTGTTCTCCACCATGTGTGTCCTGCACTAAATGCTCAAGCCCCAACATGGTGACACAATGCAGAGGGAAAGGAGACACAGGCCAGGCCTGACACTTCTGTGTGCCTAGTGGAGGGACCCAACCCAGGACCCAGAGTTCACAAAGAATTACTTACAGTACACCTGAAGAAATGTGGATGTATTTGATACCAGTTCTCCATGTTTACTTATGGTTTGAAGAGTGTAATATCCTGTGTCCTCCTGGGTGACATTTTGGATCCATAGGGATCCATTGCTGTACAATATCTCTCTATCACTGTGCTCAGGCCCTGTCATACTCGTGTTATAGTCCAGTAAATGCAGTGCAATTGCAAGCCTCCAATTTGTCAGTCCTCTGTACCAGGAAAAGGCTAGAAGATTCTCTGGCAGATTGTCAACTCGTAGAAGAACACTTTCTCCTTCAACCACTTGGAGTGGTGAATGGATGATGACTCTGGCAGTAGTGGAGAGGAGCCAGCAGGTAAAGAGGGAGGCTAGAAGGGAAGAGAAATAAGCCACCAATCATGAGCATGTGTGAGCATCCCTCGCCTTATACCTATGGGTAGGGGTGTGACGAGAATGGACATGATCAACAACATGACCTCCATGCCCTCAGAGCCTCAGAGGGTGTTATTTCTACTGTGTGGAATCCTCTACTCAGGTGTCCCCAGACGAGAATGAACTCTCTAACTTCCTCCTCCTCTTCCTCCTACTCCTACTCCTCCACTCCTGCACACAATCCTCACTTTCTGAATTGTTTTCTATTCTATTTGCAGCTCTATTAAACCATTGACCCTCTATTCTAAATACTCTGATAACCGGTTCACTAGAAAAGGCTTTGTGAAGACAACGATTGGAATTATCTTTTTTGAATGTTCAGTTGCTGAAAAGAACTCAGAAAATAATGGGAGTGAAAAGGAAGGGAAAAAAAAAAACAAAGGAAACAGGAAGGAAGGAAGGAACAAACGAACGAATGAACAAACGAAGGAAGGAAGGAAGGAGGGTAGAAGGAAGGAAAGAAGGAAAGAAGAAAGAAAAAAGGAAAGAAGTAAAGGAGAAAGAAAGGATATCTGCATGGATTCTTCTACGCAGTTCCTAGGTTAGGAGCAAATGACAATCATTATGTTCAAGTGTGATTTAATAACTATGTATTGTATGTGTGGGTTTCCGAAGGCTTGTGTCTCAGTGTGTACATTGTGGGTGCATGACACACACCTGTGTGGAGTGAAGAACAGAGCCTGCAGAAGCCTGTATCTCCATCTACTCAGTGAGAGCAGAGGAATGAATTCAGAATGGTGCTGGGAGCCATGGCCTCAGTCATGACCTTGTGGATATTTTCTAGCTTACATAAACTATCCTGAGAGAACATATGTGGTCATAACAGTAAGAATGTATGTGGGTAGAGAGGACACTGTGTTGTTGGTTCCAGGAGCTGAAGATTGCCACCTGACCTTCAGAGAGCCCCCGGGCTTTTCCCCCCTCCCTTGGAGCCTCCTCCTGTTTATGTTTATGTTGCCACTACTAAAGTTTTCAGAGCTTGAGCAGTAAGATTGACTTGCTCTCATTCTTCCTGTCTCTTTCCCTCCCACTCTCTCACTCCCTTGCCCTGGGTCCCCGCTAATTATCCTTGCAGATCAGGACAGAATGGCCTGTCACCACACACTGAGCCATCTTGCTGGACCATCAAAGTTTGACTCCTATTTGGAGATTCACCCTGTCAAGATGGGGACCACTGGGATTCCAATGCTAGTCAATGTGACTGATTTTGAATAGGAGCATCTGAGGATTTTCTCTCCCCTCACCAGCTCCTTTCTGCTCAGAGCTTCCTGCTGCTGAGCCTCTGTACCTCAATGCACCTTCTTTGCCCCAAATACAAGCAGACACCCAAGTCTTCTCCAGATGTCTCCTATACAGAATATTTTTGTTTTCAGAGTTTCCCTTCCCACACAAAATCAGATAGCTGGAACACTTACCTATGAGCAGAACCCTTTGCCAGGGGGTACACCCATAGCTGAAAAGCTGGGAGGACACCTCCATATCTCTTCTCACTGTACTGGCCTTTCTCTGAGGAGACCTTCAGATCCTGCAAGGCCCCTGACCTCTACTGTCCTTCCTCCTTCTGAGCTGAGTGTTCTCTCAGGCAGGAGCACTTCACAGAATCCTATGGGCTGTGGGTGGTGGGGTCTGTGTCCACAGCACTGCTCAGTCACTTCCACTCTCAGTGCTGCCCCGCATCTTTCTCACATTTTCTCTCTTTATGTTTCTTCTCCAACAAAACCTTGAGCAACACAGCTGATAAGTATCGACATGCCCTCAGAGAGCAATGATTCATCCAAGGGCTGACATCTGTGACTCCTGGACATGAGTCTGTCAGCATCAAAGAGGGAACCTCTATCTTTCCTATGTGTCCCTGAGACACATAGACCCAGATGAGATCCCAGTCTGCCCTGTGTCTTCAGTACTCTGAGAGGTGGGATTTCCCAGCAGGAAGGTGACACAGATGCCAGTGAGGTTTGGAAGGGACCAGTTGTGTGATGACTGGGAATGAAGATAAACCCTTTATAACTAATGAAACCAATCAAGTCCCTAACACAAGGCAGAGGCCAGGGAGCAGCTGTGTGAGGAATTCATGTTCTTGGTGTTGGGAAAAATGTGACCTGTGTGTCCTGGAAAGGATGATTGGCTCCTATCCTATGGACACTTTGCAGGCAATCTTCCAGCATTATAGGTTGGTTTAACTGTGTTTGCTGAGCCCAACTGCTCTCTGGTCTTCCTGGATCACCAATGCCCTTTGTCTGGGTGATCCTGCAGCAAAAGTCCTGCCTTCCCCTTGGGAAATGCAAGAAGGAAGAGGAATTACAGGATACCAGGAGAAAGGTGTGTCCAAGGACACAAGAAAAAGACCAGGGTCTAGGGAGGGAGATCCAAGTTAGTAGGGACAGGAATGGAAAGTAGTCTCCTAGGCAAAGTCATAACTCAGGGAAACAATTATCTGAGTATTGAGTGGGAGCCCCACACAGGAAAACACAACTTCCTGTCTAGTAAATGTGCTGTGGAGTAGTGGGATTCTTCAGAAGTACTTGAGAGACTCATGGCAAAGTTCTGGAGTCAATTCTAACTGTTCACTTGTTTTCAGTTTTTGGACAAGATGTCCCCTTAAGCAGCTGATGACCAAGATTAACATCAGCTTCTAAATGATTCACAGAAACCTGAGGAGGCCTCCAGGATGGGGACGCTGGATACATGGCTAGAGACAGAGAACTTGTGCTTCCCATCAGTCACCTGTAGACTGTGTGATGCTCATGTGGCCACTGTGCTCCCTGTGTCTCAGTTTTCCAGCAACAGCACAATAAGGGGGAAAATGTTACAGTGTCTACAAAGTAGCCTTAAATATGAACAAGGGCCTGACACTGGCCCAGGGTGGCTGTCCAGATCAGCAGGGTCTGCTACCATTTGCTCCAAGGAGAGGATTCTTTAGAGTTACTCCCTGAGGACATGAATCATCAAGGGGACCTATGTACTCTATCCCTCTCCTGGAGACCCTGACCTTCCTGTGAGGTCTCATAAGCCATCAGAACAGTTATCTGATGGTCTGGGCACCTGTGCAGCTGTGCACTCCAGAATGAGTCAAAGAAGGAGATGCCCAGTGACCGTGCAGCATTATGGGTTAGCTGTGCTGTGTGTTGGCTGAGCACAATTCTCGCTGGTCTTCCTGGGTCAGCTCTGCCCTTTGTCTGGAAGATTCCCCATCAGCAATCCTGTCTTGTACTATGGGAGATGACAGGAGGGAGGAAACTTTCAGGTTCCCTAGAGAGAAGGGTATTCTCAGACACAAGAAAAATAGCAAGGTCTAGGGAGGGGAGATCAAGGTTAGTGGGGACAGGAATGGAAAGCAGTCTTCTAGGCAAGGTCTCCTAGCTCAAGGAAACACTGGTCCTAGCGTTGAGTGTGCAACATGATATCACCCCCTGAATTCTCTGGGAGAACTGCAGTCTTGTGCTAGGGCTACAGCAGGGGGGTTCAACACCACATATATGATCTGCCCTGATCCTTTCTGCACAGGTGGGATGCAGGGACATCATTCTGCTCACTGTGCTCTGAAAACTCCTTTTTCCATCTGATGTAGGGTGAGTCTAGACAGACTTCCAGGTTCTCACTAGAAAGACATAGATTAAAGTTGAATGAAGTGTGCATCCAGAGGATGAGACCCCTTGGGAGGAGCCCTGTGCTCACAAAATGACAGTGGAAAGATGTCATGGTTCATTTCTTCAGACTCAAGTAAGAGGACAGTAATGGAAAGGGAGTGCACCTGTACTCACTGGTTCATGTCTGGTGTCTCAATCCCTCCTTCTCCTGGCCCACTGGATACTGAGGGACCCCTACTGAGGACAGGGAACAGAATATTGATTCAAATGGAAATGCCAACTGCTCTTCCCTGTACACTGATCTAGGTCTCTTTCTCCTACTGTGATAAAAACACACTGAACAGAAGAAGTTCAGGAGAGCAGAGCATGCATTTCCTGTCCAGGTCTGGGTCATAGTGTAGCCCTGAAGGAAGTCAAGGCAGAAAACACGCTGCTTCCTGGCTCATTTGCTGGCTCATTCTCTGATTCATGCTTAGCTACCTTTCTTATACAACCAAGGTAAATTTGGCTAGGAATGGTGCTGCCCACAGTGGCCAGGACCTCCTACATCAATTAAGACAATCACTTACAAACATGTCCACAGACAGAGCTGTTAAGGAAATTATTCAGGGTAGACTTTTCTACCAGGTGACTTCTGGCTGTCTCAAGGTGACAGGTAAAACTAACAAGGACACTGTATTAAACTGTCAAGTTCTCCTTCTCCAAAGGGAGACACCACAGGAAGTTCCCCATCTCCAAAGGAATGTCCCTCTATCTCTCTCTCTCTCTCTCTCTGCAGACACCACATGTGCTGGAGTACACAGGCAGACACTCAGAGCCAGGACCACTCAGGGTAATCTACATTTGGTTGGTTTCACTCTTCCGAGTTCGCATAATTTGAACTCAGGGATGCTCTGGTGAACACCACTGACATTCTGAATAGTAAATAAAAGGGTGTCTTAAAGCATCAATATCATCCTTACTCAGGACAGGCCCCTCAGGCACAATCATCTCCCCTGCCTCTTCTGGCTTTACTAGACTCAGAACAGAAGCCAATCACCAGCTGAAACAAAAAAAAAAAAAAAAAAAGGAACTGGGACAATTTGGGATTAAAAATCATGAGCATGGATCCAAATTCTGAGTGATTCTTCAGGGTCATGGGATCATGAAAGTGAAGGGAGGGGACAAGAAGGCATGAGTAGGTGACACAAAGAAAATCCACAAGATCTTTTTTTAAATGGTCTCCTCAATTGAATTTTATTTGTATTTTAACTTTGAAAATTTTCTGTCTTAAGCATGAAAACAGCAACACTTTGCATCTCAATAACATTACCAGGATAAATGATTCTTTTTTATGTATTTTTTAATTAGGTATTTTCTTCATTTACATTTCAAATGCTATCCCAAAAGTCCCCCAGACTTTCCCCACCCACTCCCTGACCCACCCACTCCCACTTCTTGGCCCTGGCGCTCCCCCTTACTGAGGCATATAAAGTTTGCAAGACCAACGGGCCTCTCTTCCCAATGATGGCCGACAAGGCCATCTTCTGCTACATATACAGCTAGAGACATGAGCTCTGGGGGTACTGGTTAGTTCATATTGTTGTCCCACCAATAGGGTTGCAGACCCCTTTAGGTCCTTGGGGATTTTCTCTAGCTCCTCTATTGGGGGCCCTGTGTTCCATCCAATAGCTGACTGTGAGCATCCACTTCTCTGTTTGCCAGGCCCCAGTATAGCCTTACAAGAGACAGCTATATCAGGGTCCTTTCAGCGAAATCTTGCTGGTGTATGCAATGGTGTCAGCGTTTGGAGGCTGATTATGCAATTGATCCCCAGGTATGGCAGTCTCTAGATGATCCATCCTTTCTTCTCAACTCCAAACGTTCTCTCTGTAATTCCTTCCATGGGTGATTTGTTCCCAATTTTAAGAAGGGGCAAAATTTCCACACTTTGGTCTTCGTTCTTCTTGAGTTTCATGTGTTTTGCAAATTGTATCTTGTATCTTGGTTATTCCAAGTTTCTGGGCTAATATCCACTTATCAGTGAGTACATATCATTTGAGTTCTTTTGTGATTAGGTTACCTCACTCAGGATGATGCCCTCCAGGTCCATCCATTTGCCTAGGAATTTCATAAATTCATTCTTTTTAATAGCTGAGTAGTACTCCATTGTGTAAATGTATCACATTTTCTGTATCCCTTCCTCTGTTGAGGGGCATCTGGGTTCTTTCCAGCTTCTGGCTATTATAAATAAGGCTGCTATGAACATAGTGAAGCATGTGTCCTTCTTACCGGTTGGAACATCTTCTGGATATATGCCCAGGAGAAGTATTGCTAGATCCTCTGGTAGTACTATGTCCAATTTTCTAAGGAGCTGCCAGACTGAACATACAAGAAGCCTTAGTCCATGGTGATCTTATAGGATGCATGGAACAATTTCAATATTTTTGTATCTGTTGAGGCCTGTTTTTTGACCAATTATATGGTCAGTTTTGGAGAATGTACCATGAGGTGCTGAGAAGAAGGTATATCCTTTTGTTTTAGGATAAAATGTTCTGTAGATATCTGGTAAATCCATTTGTTTCATAACTTCTGTTAGTTTCACTGTGTCCCTGTTTAGTTTCTGTTTCCACGATCTGTCCATTGATGAAAGTGGTGTGTTGAAGTCTCCCACTTTTATTGTGTGAGGTGTAATGTGTGCTTTGAACTTTGCTAAAGTTTCTTTAATGAATGTGGCTGCCCTCACATTTGGAGCATAGATATTCAGAATGGAGAGTTTCTCTTGGAAGATTTTACCTTTAATGAGTAAGAACTGCCGCTCCTTGTCTTTTTTGATAACTTTGGGTTGGAAGTTGATTTTATTCAATATCAGAATGGCTACTCCAGCTTGTTTCTTCATACCATTTGTTTTCCAGCCTTTCACTCTGAGGTACTGTCTGTCTTTTTCCCTGAGATGAGTTTCCTGTAAGCAGCAAAATGTTGGGTCCTGTTTGTGTAGCCAGTCTGTTAGTCTATGTCTTTTTATTGGGGAGTTGAGTCCATTGATATTAAGAGATGTTAAGGAAAAGTAATTGTTTCTTCCTATTATTTTTGTTGTTAGAGTTGGCATTCTGTTCTTGTGGCTGTCTTCTTTTAGGTTTGTTGAAGGATTACTTTCTTGCTTTTTGTAGGCCATAGTTTCTGTCCTTTTAATGGTT
The DNA here is from genome assembly GCF_978045245.1 of Mus caroli. Classification (NCBI taxonomy): domain Eukaryota; kingdom Metazoa; phylum Chordata; class Mammalia; order Rodentia; family Muridae; genus Mus; species Mus caroli. The sequence goes on along the minus strand of NW_028227263.1, from coordinate 125,262,613 downwards.
TTTTTTTTTCTGTTATTATCCTTTGAAGGGCTAGATTCATGGAAAGATATTGCGTGAATTTGGTTTTGTCATGGAATACTTTGGTTTCTCCATCTATGGTAATTGAAAGTTTTGCTGGGTATAGTAGCCTGGCCTGGCATTTGTGTTCTCTTAGGGTCTGTATAACATCTGTCCAGGATCTTCTGATTTTCATAGACTCTGGTGAGAAGTCCTTTTTACTTCTAATAGGCCTACCTTTATATGTTACTTGACCTTTTTCCCTTACTGCTTTTAATATTCTATCTTTATTTAGTGCATTTGTTGTTCTGATTATTATGTGTCGGGAGGAATTTCTTTTCTGGTCCAGTCTATTTGGAGTTCTGTAGGCTTCTTGTATGTTCATGGGCATCTCTTTCTTTAGGTTTGGGAAGTTTTCTTCTATAATTTTGTTGAAGATATTTGTTGACCCTTTAAGTTGAAAATGTTCATTCTCATCTACTCCTATTATCTGTAGGTTTGGTCTTCTCATTGTGTCCTGAATTTCCTGGGTGTTTTGAGTTAGGATCTTTTTGCATTTTCTTTGATTGTTGTGCCAATGTTCTCTATGGAATCTTCTGCACCTGAGATTCTCTCTTCCATATCTTGTATTCTGTTGCTGATGCTGGCATCTATGGTTCCAGATTTCTTTCCTAGAGTTTCTATCTCCAGCGTTGCCTCACTTTGGGTTTTCTTTATTGTGTCTACTTCCCTTTTTAGGTCTAGTATGGTTTTGTTCATTTCCATCACCTGTTTGGATGTGTTTTCCTGTTTTTCTTTAAGGACTTGTAACTCTGTAGCAGTGTTCTCCTGTATTTCTTTAAGTGAGTTATTAAAGTCCTTCTTGATGTCCTCTACCATCATCATGAGATATACTTTTAACTCTGAGTCTAGCTTTTCGTGTGTGTTGCGGTATCCTGGACTGGCTGTGGTGGGAGTGCTGGGTTCTGATGATGGTGAGTGGTCTTGGTTTCTGTTAATAAGATTCTTCCATTTGCCTTTAGCCATCTGGTAATCTCTGTAGTTAGTTATTATAGTTGTCTCTGGTTACAGCTTGTTCCTCCCTTGAGTCTGTTAGCCTCTATCAGCAGACCTGGGAGACTAGCTCTTCTGAGTTTCAGTGGTCAGAATATTCTCTGCAGGCAAGCTATCCTCTTGCAGGGAAGGTACACAGATATCTGGCATTCTGACCTGCCTCCTGGCAGAAGATGAAGGCCAGAAACAGGGCCTGTCCCAGAAGCTTTGTAGCTCACCTACACAGACTACTCTCTGAGGGATCCAGGAACCAAGATGGCTCCCCAGGTGCTCTGGCAAAGCCCTCCCAGGCAGGATGGACACCTCCTCTGGCAAGGAAGGTTCCCGGATGTCTGGAGCCTGAATCAGGGTCTGTCCCAGAAGCTGTGTGGCTTCTGCCTGTCCCAGAAGCTGTTAGTTTCTGTAGTCCACACTCTCACCTGCACAGACTAGTCTCTGAGGGGTCTGGGAACCAAGATGGCTCCCGCAGGTGCTCTCCAACATGATCTTAATTTCACCATTCCCCTGGAATTTTCCTCTTACCTGATAGAAAATCAATCTCTCTCTCTCTCTCTCTCTCTCTCTCTCTCTCTCTCTCTCTCTCTCTCACTCCAACACCAAATCAGGGTCATCCAGGAGAAATCAGAGCTGCAAGAAGAAATAGAAGAGACAAAGCTAGACCTCCTGAGACTATTGGGAACTGTTTGTGCCTGTGGGCTTGCCCTGGAAAGTGATATATGTACCTATTCATAAATCCAAGGCTTCATAACAAAGCTCAATACTGACATTTTTTTCTTTGCTTTTTTTTCCCTTTGTTTTTTTTTTACAGTAACAACATGAACTTTATTCATTTAGAACTATACTATGACTGTTTACATACTTCATTTATAGACTTTGAAAGAGCTAGCTACAATAGGTAACAAAGAATAAAGCAACAAAAATAGGCAGTGACCATCAATACCAAATGTAATGAGCTTCTGTCTAAGTGTGATGCTAACACAGCACATACATTATATCATAAAGAGAAAAGACCAGAAACTGATTTTGTCGCAATCCAGTGAGAGCCCCTGGAGTTCCACTGCACATATGCGAGGAGTTTGTGATCTGAATACTTCTCTGAAAATACTGTGCAGAAGCCTAACAATATAGTGTCCCTCTGCTCTGTATCCATCAGTTTCCAAATCAGTGTTCAATTCCCATTTAACGAATTCAAACTAGTGAATTCAACACCACCATTCCACAAAGAATATATCAGCCCTGTCATTGTGGATTAAGACATGACGGCTAAATGTGATATGGACAGTTGTAAACATTATTACATGCACATTTTCCTACATGCATATGTTATTTACAGAAACACATTTATATTAGCTGGAGGCAGATGTATCATATTCACATTAAAATCTTTTGGAACATTATGGAAATATATGTTATATATATGGGAAATCTATGAGAAGGATAACTTTTTTGTTTTGTTTTAAACTGAGGTAAAGATAAATTGATTCTTCAAAAAAAGCTTATGTAATAATCTAGCCAGCAAAACTTAATTGTGTAATTGAATAAGTTATTGTCATTACAGGATTTAAGATTATTCTTGTGACTATTTCAGAAGCATAAGAAGGTATCACAAGGGAGGCACAGGAATGGACTCCACTGTCCAAAAGGAATGAATTGTTGAGCCCAGCAAACAACTGGTAGTTCTCCTAGAATTAATGTATTTCTTAGATAAAACACCAAAGCTACAGAAAAAAAAAATATGTAGCTTGCAAAGTTCAACATTCTAGAAGACATAGAGAACAGTTATGAATATCTGCTCCACCAAACAGACATCAGACTAAAAAGACACAGTAGGGATATAAAAGGGTCAAGGGTCAGAAAGCACACCCTGAAGGATATGTTCCAGTGAATGACAAACAGAGACAGGCTCGTATACTACATCCTCCATGACTGATTTGAGGCTTAAAGCAACTTTGAAACCATATCTTTAAGTCTACTTACACAAAACCTGTTACCTCCTTCCAGCCTAGCAAGGCTGGCTGTGACCATCTGCTCCTTAAGCGGAGCCACCTGCTGTGCTGCCCCTTTGATGTGCCACTACCTGCCTGAGGCCCAACCTGCCTGAGGCCTAACTGGTTCTCTTCCAAGATTTTCTGGATTTAGCACCGAACTGTTATCTTTGCGAGTTCCCACTAAAAGGTTGATCTGTCTACTTCAAAGGAACTTCACTTGGCTAGGAATGGGCCTCCCCCTTCTTTATAAAGCGTGTTCATTAAAATTGAACCTTGATCAGAATGACTGTCTTGGTTTCATCTTTCTCTCTCACGCCGCCTAGCTCCCTCTTCTCTTCCAGATTCCAAGATGCTTTCTCAGAACAGAACCCAAACATGTGAACCGCTGGCCGGACACAACAAAAACCAAACTATCCCTTCTTAGTGTTTAAAGGTTTTTTTTTTTCATTATTATTTAACTCTTAAAATAGATTTAAAATTCCACAAAATAGACTAGAGAAAATGTTCTTGCAGTCTGAGCATTCTGCAAAGCACCAATCACACTGGCTGGTTTCTCTTAAGTGAGAGGGGAATGGGGAAGTTACTGTGGGACATGGCTCACTGCAGAACAGGGCTGCTTTGCTGGCCCTGCTCTTCCTTGTGTAGTGAGTCAGGATCATCCCTGCAGTGCACTTCCTCGATGGCACTCTCCCATCCTTCTGGCAGGGACTGGTGGTCCTGAGGAGAACTTTTGCAGGCCTTGTGTGCAGGAACAACCCCTTTCTGTTGGGGTAAGATTGTAAAAAATGCCTCTTGCCAGTCTTGTTTCCAAGAACTCCAGAATAATTTCAAACACATGGTTAACTGCCAGGACTTTTTAACTATTCATCTTCACAAACTCTGAAAGAGGGAGCTGGGCATGTTTGATTCAGTAACTGGATGCTTGTTTAAATGTGAGTCCCTTGTGATGGTTGTGGTCCACTAGCCCTCCAATCATGTAGGCTTTTGACTCATCTAAGTCCTTCAGTACATTAGGTGAGTCTGACGTCAGATAAACCAGGTCTTTTTTTATGAGTTCACTATAGTGCTCTGATTTGATGTGAATATCCTTCCAGTTGACCCATCATTGGTCGTTCTCATCCATGTTCTTCAATTGACCTCCATGGCTTGTCAAGTAAAACTGCACTGGATAAGTTGCCCGGAGGTTTTCTGCATAACATCATTGAATCTTTTTATGAAGTTTCTTAATATCCTTTAACACCATCAAGTCATCAAAACTACAGTCAATGACCAGGCAGAGACTGCTACGAACAACATCGCTCCCAATGCGCTTCCTGTCGGTTCCATCTGAGTTAGACTCCAGCTGACATTGTTCTAATTTCTTTCTCTTGCGTTTTTCTTTCCATTTTTTCTTGTGCTGTTCCCTTTGCTCTTCCCACTGTTTTTGTTTCATCCACTTCTTCAGTTGCCATTTAGATACTAGCTCAGCCCCTGCATCCACTCTCAGCTTCTGTCTCTCCTCTTCAGAATCACTTGCACCCAGCTTTTTTTCCACATTAGGAGACTCAATGGATGCTGACAGCATTTCAGATGGGGAACACTGGGTGCTGTCAGAAAGCCTTTCTGAAGTGCTCTTGGCTCCATGCATTAGTCCTCCTTCAGAAACTTCAACTCCCAGAGGCAGAAGCGGTGGTTGCACCAATACTGACATTTTAATAATCCATTTACCAAGACATGTACGTTTTTTTCCCTTTTGTCCTATTGAGGCCAGTTGTCAAGTTCTAGACAAGGGAAATATAGGATCCATTAGTAGTAGTGGTGTTGCTGGGAATAAAGAACTCTTGGGAGCAAGACAAGGGCTTCCCACTGATAATCCAAGACTAATGTGCAAGAGGGTAGAAGACTGCATGGCAGGAGAAGTTGAGGTTTGATACTGCATGGTAATGAATGTTTGAGGGGAATATCAGCAGGACATCTGAGCCATTGGAGCAAACAGAATAAATCCATATGTGATGTCCACAGAGGGAAGGAGAAATCCTGGCCTATAAAAGGATATAGTATGTGTGCTATACCATCAGTTAAACAGGTCCCAGTCAGAGCTATGGTGCAGCTTTGTAAAAGAGTACTCATGTGGAATGCATGAGCTCTGTACCCTCACTAGCATACACAGAGAAGAACCACACTAAATACCCATGTGTTCATTAAGTCTGAGTCCAAGATGTCCCCTGTACTCCATCACCATGAGCTTTTCTAGGCAAGAGAAGTCCCTCCAACCCATTCTAGCTCAATTCTGGGCCTGACTGCATATGCTTGGCCTAGGCCAGGATGTCTTTGTCTTCAGAGGGTTCAGAGGGTCTGTGTCATGAACCCAGTAGCGACCAAGTGTCCTGGCTTTAGAAAGTTGTAGCAAGAATGAGGTGGAAGATATTAACACACTTAGTAATTAATATGATTAACACTGTTATCCTCACAGTTAATATTCAGGATGAGTGGGTCACTGTAGATAACACTCAGTGAGTCCCAGGTTTAACATTCTTAGGGTCCTGTGTCAACTAGGGTATGAATAAGTGAGAGTCCTGCTATCCTTAGCTTTAGCTTGCCACCTGCTGAAAGACTGTGACCATTTCCCCTTCACAGGTAGGGTTATTCTGAGTCTCAGGTTCATGCTTTAAGGTTGCTGTCTTCACCGTGCCTGGGTTTAGAATTGTTTCTTCTAATGATGTCATTAGATAGCCATGCTGTGCAGATATCAGAAAGAACAAGGCCCCTGTGAGGTGTCTTATGCTTACAAAGGCCTCATTCATTCACTGTTGATCTCTGTACACCCCACCCCTAATCTATGTCCTTGGAGAATTAGGCAGAAGGACATGAGTGCTCAGACATGGTACGTCTCCTGTGCTGTGTGGGAGAAACAGTCTTTGTCATATGGGAGCTGAGCTACAGAGCTGTATGGTACCAACCTAGGACTGGGAGTCATAGCCCCAGGGTCTCTCCTGGACCTCAGTGATTCACTGCACCATGAAACTGTGTCCATCCAGCTACACTGATCTCCACTGCTGAGCCAGGCTCAGCACCCACAAAGACTTTGCTTTCCAAGGCTGCCCTAGAGAGCAGACATAAGAAGACTGCACATGGCACAGGAGAGCGAGTGGGCTGCAGAAGCAACATACTTTCTTGGACAGGGTCCTTTTTGGGCCTTCATCTTCAGCCAGCAGTCAGAGCTGAGCTCCAGACCACTGCACACTTTCCCTGCCAGAGGGGAGTCAGCCGCAAGATAGGGCTCTGACCATGGGATGAAGTGAGATTGCTATCTTGTATCCCACATTCCTCAGAGACCAGTCTACACAGGAGAGCGTGGGGGCTTCAAAAATAGCATAGCTTCTTGGACAGGGTCCCTATCGGGCCTTCATCTTCAATCAGGAGGCAGAGTTGAGCTCCAGAACTCTGGGCATTTTCCCAGCAAGAGGAGAGCTTGCTTGCGGAGAGTGCAGTGAACACTGAGACTCGGGAGAGAGTTGGAATCCCAGGAGTGCTGACAGAGGCTAACAGAATCACAGGAGAAACATGTTCCAGCCAGAGACAGCTATAACAACTAACACCAGAGATTACCAGATGGTGAAAGACATACATAAGAATCTTACTAACAGAAACCAAAACCACTCAGCATCATCAGAACCTAGCACTCCCAACACAGCAAGTCCTGGATACTCCAACAAACTTGAAAAGCAAGATTCGGATTTAAAATCATATCTCATGATGCTGGTAGAGGATTTTAAAAAGGACATTAATAACACACTTACAAAAATACAGGAGAACACTGCTAAAAAGGTAGAAGACTTTAAAAAGGAAGCACAAAAATCCCTTTAAAAATTATAGGAAAACACTGCTAAACAGGTAGAAGTCCCTAAAGAGGAAACACAAAAATCCCTCCCTCAAAGAATTACAGGAAAACACTGCTAAACAGGTAGAAGTCCATAAAAAAGAAACAAAAATCCCTTCAAAAATTACAGGAAAACACAAACAACCAGGTGATGGAATTGAACAAAACTATCAAGATCTAAAAATGGAAGTAGAAACACTAAAGAAAACCCAAAGGGAGACAAGTCTGGAGATATAAATCCTAGAAAAAAAAAATCAAGAACCATAGATGCAAGAATCAGCAACAGAATACAAGAGATGGAAGAAAAAATATCACATGCAGAAGATTCCATAGAAAACATGGACACAACAATCAAAGAAAATGCAAAATGCAAAAAAGATCCTAACTCAAAACAACCAGGAAATCCAGGACACAATGAGAACATCAAATCTAAGGATAATAGGTATAGATGAGAATGAAGATTTTCAACTTAAAAAGCCAGTAAATATCTTCAACAAAATTATAAAAGAAAACTTCCCTAACCTAAAGAAAGAGATGTCGCGAGGGCCACAAGACTCTTCCGATCAGAAAAGCACCGGGGTACCTAGGGCGCAGGGTCGGCTGACACTCGCCAGCTACCCACAACACCCGCCACAGGATCTTAAGACTTCTGGTGAGTGGAACACAGCTTCTGCTCCAATCCAATTGCGCGCGGGACCTGAGACTGCATTAGTTAGGGAAGCAGAAACCGGCCTGAGTAGAGCCACAGGCCTCATCCGGCCGGACCAGCACCGGGGTAGCTAGAGCGCAGGGTCAGCTGACACCCGCCAGCTACCCACGACCCCCGCCACAGGATTTTGAGACTGCTGGTGAGTGGAACACAGCTTCTGCTCCAGTCCAATCACGCGGGAACTGAGACTGCTTTGGTTGGGGAGGCAGAAATCCGGCCTACGTAGGGCCACAAGCCTCTTCCGGTCAGAAAAGCACCGGGGTAGCTAGGGCGCAGGGTCGGCTAACACTCGCCAGCTACACACAACACCCGCCAGAGGATCTAAAGACTTCTGGAGAGTGGAACACAGCTTCTGCTCCAATCCAATTGCGCGCGGGACCTGAGACTGCATTAGTTAGGGAAGCAGAAAACTGGCCTGAGTAGGACCACAGGCTTCTTCCGGCTGGACCAGCACCGGGGTACCGCCAGCTACACACGACCCCCGCCACAGGATTTTGAGACTGCTGATGAGTGGAACACAGCTTCTGCTCCAATCTTTAAACAGTGACAACAACAACAACTAACCCCAGAGATTACCAGATGGCGAAAGGTAAACGTAATAATCTTACTAACAGAAACCAAGACCACTCACCATCATCAGAACCCAGCATTCCCACTTCGCCCAGTCCAGGGCACCCCAACACACCGGAAAAGCTAGACACGGATCTAAAAGCATATCTCCTGATGAAGGTAGAGGACTTCAAGAAGGACTTTAATAACACACTTAAAGAAATACAAAGGAACACTGGTAAACAGGTAGAAGACAGTAAAGAGGAAGCACAAAAATCCCTTAAAGAATTGCAGGAAAACACTGCTAAAGAGTTACAAATCCTTAAAGAAAAACAGGATAACCTAATCAAACAGGTAGAAGTCCTTAATGAATAACAGGAAAACACATCCAAACAGATGATGGAAATGAACAAAACCATACTAGACCTAAAAAGGGAAGTAGACACAATAAAGAAAACCCAAAATGAGGCAACACTGGAGATAGAAACCCTAGGAAAGAAATCTGGAACCATAGATACCAGCATCAGCAACAGAATACAAGAGATGGAAGAGAGAATCTCAGGTGCAGAAGATTCCATAGAGAACATCGGCACAACAATCAAGGAAAATGTAAAATCCAAAAAGATCCTAACTCAAAACGTCCAAGAAATACAGGACACAATGAGAAGACCAAACCTACGGATAATAGGAGTGGATGAGAATGAAGATTTTCAACTCAAAGGACCAGCAAACATCTTCAACAAAATTATGGGAGAAAACTTCCCAAATCTAAAGAAAGAGATGCCCATGAACATACAAGAAGCCTACAGAACTCCAAGTAGACTGGACCAGAAAAGAAATACCTCCCGACACATAATAATCAGAAAAACAAATGCTCTAAATAAAGACAGAATACTAAAAGCAGTAAGAGAAAAAGGCCAAGTAACATATAAAGGCAAGCCTATCAGAATTACACCAGATTTTTCACCAGAGACTATGAAAGCCAGAAGATCCTGGACGGATGTTATACAGACACTAAAAGAACACAAATTCCAGCCCAGGCTACTATACCCAGCCAAACTCTCAATTAACATAGATGGAGAAACCAAAGTATTCCACGACAAAACCAAATTCACACATTATCTCTCCACGAATCCAGCCCTTCAAAGGATAATAACAGAAAAAAACCAATACAAGGACAGGAACCACACCCTAGAAACAACAAGAAGGTAATCCCTCAGCAAACCTAAAAGAAGACAGCCACAAGAACAGAATGCCAACTTTAACAACAAAAATAACAAGAAACAACAATTACTTTTCCTTAATAACTCTTAATATCAATGGACTCAACTCCCCGATAAAAAGACATAAACTAACAAACTGGCTACACAAACAAGACCCAACATTTTGCTGCTTACAGGAAACTCATCTCAGAGAAAAAGATAGACACTACCTCAGAATGAAAGGCTGGAAAACAATTTTCCAAGCAAATGGTATGAAGAAACAAGCTGGAGTAGCCATTCTAATATCTGATAAGATTGACTTCCAACCCAAAGTCATTAAAAAAGACAGGGAGGGACACTTCATACTCATCAAAGGTAAAATCCTCCAAGAGGAACTATCAATCCTGAATATCTATGCTCCAAATACAAAGGCAGCCACATTCATTAAAGAAACTTTAGTAAATCTCAAAGCACACATTGCACCTCATACAATAAGAGTGGGAGACTTCAACACACCACTTTCACCAATGGACAGATCGTGGAAACAGAAACTAAACAGGGACACAGTGAAACTAACAGAAGTTATGCATCAAATGGATCTGGCAGATATCTACAGAACATTCTATCCTAAAACAAAAGGATATACCTTCTTCTCAGCACCTCATGGTACCTTCTCCAAAATTGACCACATAATTGGTCACAAAACAGACCTCAACAGATACAAAAATATTGAAATTGTCCCATGCATACTATCAGATCACCATGGACTAAGGCTGATCTTCAATAACAAAATAAATAATAGAAAGCCAACCTTCACGTGGAAACTGAACAACACTCTTCTCAATGATACCTTGGTCAAGGAAGGAATAAAGAAAGAAATTAAGGACTTTTTAGAGTTCAATGAAAATGAAGCCACAACATACCCAAACTTATGGGACGCAATGAAAGCATTTCTAAGAGGAAAACTCATAGCTCTGAGTGCCTCCAAAAGGAAACTAGAGAGAGCACACATTAGCAGCTTGACAACATACCTAAAAGCACTAGAACAAAAGGAAGCAAATTCACCCAAGAGGAGTAGACGGCAGGAAATAATCAAACTCAGGGGTGAAATCAACCAAGTGGAAACAAGAAGAACTATTCAAAGAATCAACCAATCAAGGAGCTGGTTCTTTGAGAAAATCAACAAGATAGATAAACCCTTAGCCAGACTCACTAGAGAGCACAGGGAAAGCAACCTAATTAACAAAATCAGAAATGAAAAAGGAGACATAACAACAGATCCTGAAGACATCCAAAACACCATCAGATCCTTCTACCAAAGGCTATACTCAACAAAACTGGAGAACCTGGATGAAATGGAGAAGTTCCTAGACAGATACCAGGTTCCAAAGTTGAATCAAGATCAGGTTAATGATCTAAACAGCCCTATATCCCCCAAAGAAATAGAAGCAGTCATTAATAGTCTCCCAACTAAAAAAAGCCCAGGACCAGATGGGTTTAGTGCAGAGTTCTATCAGACCTTCAAAGAAGATCTAATCCCAGTTCTTCACAAACTATTCCACAAAATAGAAACAGACGGTACTCTACCCAACTCATTCTATGAAGCCACAATTACTCTGATACCTAAACCACAAAAAGACCCAACAAAGATAGAAAACTTCAGACCAATATCCCTTATGAATATTGATGCAAAAATCCTCAATAAAGTTCTTGCTAACCGAATCCAAGAACACATCAAAACAATCATCCATCCTGACCAAGTAGGTTTCATCCCAGGGATGCAGGGATGGTTCAATATACGGAAATCCATCAACGTAATCCAGTATATAAACAAACTCAAAGACAAAAACCACATGGTCATCTCGTTAGATGTGGAAAAAGCATTTAACAAGATCCAACACCCATTCATGATAAAAGTCTTGGAAAGATCAGGAATTCAAGGCCCATACCTAAACATGATAAAAGCAATCTACAGCAAACCAGTAGCCAATATCAAAGTAAATGGTGAGAAGCTTGAAGCAATCCCTCTAAAATCAGGGACTAGACAAGGCTGTCCACTTTGTCCATACCTATTCAACATTGTACTTGAAGTCCTAGCCAGAGCAATTCGACAACAAAAAGAGATCAAAGGGATACAAATTGGAAAAGATGAAGTCAAAATATCGCTTTTTGCAGATGATATGATAGTATATATAAGTGACCCTAAAAATTCCACCAGAGAACTCCTAAGCCTGATAAAGAGCTTCGGTGAAGTAGCTGGATATAAAATTAACTCAAACAAATCAATGGCCTTTCTCTACACAAAGAATAAACATGCTAAGAAAGAAATTAGGGAAACAACACCCTTCTCAATAGTCACAAATAATATAAAATATCTTGGCGTGGCTCTAACTAAGGAAGTGAAAGATCTGTATAATAAAAACTTCAAGTCTCTGAAGAAAGAAATTATAGAAGATCTCAGAAGATGGAAAGATCTCCCATGCTCATGGATTGGCAGGATCAACATTGTAAAAATGGCTATCTTGCCAAAAGCAATCTACAGATTCAATGCAATCCCCATCAAAATTCCAAATCAATTCTTCAACGAATTAGAAAGTGCAATCTGCAAATTCATCTGGAATAACAAAAAACCTAGGATAGCAAAAACTCTTCTCAAGGATAAAAGAACCTCTGGTGGAATCACCATGCCGGACCTAAAGCTTTACTACAGAGCAATTGTGATAAAAACTGCATAGTACTGGTATAGTGACAGACAAATAGACCAATGGAATAGAATTGAAGACCCAGAAATGAACCCACACACCTACGGTCACTTGATCTTCGACAAGGGAGCTAAAAACATCCAGTGGAAGAAAGACAGCATTTTCAACAAATGGTGCTGGCACAACTGGTTGTTAACATGTAGAAGAAAGTGAATCGATCCATTCCTATCTCCTTGTACTAAGGTCAAGTCTAAGTGGATCAAGGAACTTCACCTAAAACCAGAGACACTGAAACTTATAGAGGAGAAAGTGGGGAAAAGCCTTGAAGATATGGGCACAAGGGAAAAATTCTTGAATAGAACAGTAATGGCTTGTGCTGTAAGATCGAGAATTGACAAGTGGGACCTCATGAAACTGCAAAGCTTCTGCAAGGCTAAAGACACCATCAATAAGACAAAAAAACCACCAACAGTTTGGGAAAGGATCTTCACCTATCCTAAATCAGATAAGGGACTAATATCCAATATATATAAAGAACTCAAGAAGGTGGACTCCAGAAAGTCAAATAACCCCATTTAAAAATGGGGCTCAGAACTGAACAAAGAATTCTCACCTGAGGAATACCGAATAGCAGAGAAGCACCTGAAAAAATGTTCAACATCCTTAATCATCAGGGAAATGCAAATCAAAACAACTCTGAGATTCCACCTCACACCAGTCAGAATGGCTAAGATCAAAAATTCAGGTGACAGCAGATGCTGGCAAGGATGTGGAGAAAGAGGAACACTCCTCCATTGTTGGTGGGATTGCAAGCTTGTACAACCACTCTGGAAATCAGTCTGGCGGTTCCTCAGAAAATTGGACATAGTACTACCGGAGGATCCAGCAATACCTCTCCTGGGCATATATCCAGAAGATGTCCCAACCGGTAAAAAGGACACATGCTCCACTATGTTCATAGCAGCCCTATTTATAATAGCCAGAAGCTGGAAAGAACCCAGATGTCCCTCAACAGAGGAATGGATACAGAAATTATGGTACATTTACACAATGGAGTACTACTCAGCTATTAAAAAGAATGAATTTATGAAATTCCTAGCCAAATGGATGGACCTGGAGGGCATCATCTTGAGTGAAGTAACACAATCACAAAAGAACTCACACAATATGTATTCACTGATAAGTGGATATTAGCCCAAAACTTAGGATACCCAAGATATAAGATACAATTTGCTAAACGCATGAAACTCAAGAAGAATGAAGACCAAAGTGTGGACACTGTGCCCCTTCTTAGAATTGGGAACAAAACACCCAGGGAAGGAGTTACAGAGACAAAGTTCGTAGCTGTGATGAAAGGATGGACCATTTAGAGACTGCCGTATCCAGGGATCCATCCCATAAGCAGCTTCTAAACGCTGACACCATTGCATACACTAGCAAGATTTTGCTGAAAGGACCCAAATATAGCTGTCTCTTGTGAGACGATGCCGGGGCCTAGCAAACACAGGAGTGGATGTTCACAGTCAGCTATTGGATGTATCACAGGGCTCCCAATGGAGAAGCTAGAGAAAGTACCCAAGGAGCTAAAGGGATCTGCAACCCTATTGTTGGAACAACATGATGTACTAACCAGAACCCCGGAGCTCTTGTCTCTAGCTGCATATGTATCGAAAGATGGCCTAGTCGGCCATCACTGGAAAGAGAGGCCCATTGGACTTGCAAACTTTATATGCCCCAATATAGGGGAATGCCAGGGCCAAAAGAATGGGAATGGGTGGGTAGGGAAGTGGGGGGCGCTATGGGGGACTTTTGGGATAGCATTGGAAATGTAATTGAGGAAAATATGTAATAAAAATATTAAAAATTTAAAAAAAAAATAAAGAGATGTCCATGAACATATGAGAAGCCTACAGAACTCCAAATAGACTGGACCAGAAAAGAAATTCCTGACAACCCATAATAATCAAAACAATAAATGCACTAAATAAAGATAGAATATTAAAGGCAGTAAGAGATAAAGGTAAAGTAACATATAAAGGCAGACCTATGAGAATTACAGCACACTTCTCATCAGAGACTATGAAAGCCAGAAGAACCTGGAAAGATGTTATACAGACCCTAAGAGAATACAAATGCCAGCCCAGTGTACTATACCCAGCAAAACTCTCAAATACCATAGATAGAGAAACCAAGTATTCCATGACAAAACCAAATTCACACCACATATTTCCACAAATCCAGCCTTTCAAAGGATAATAAAGGGAAAAGACAAAAACACAAGGACTGAAATTACACCCTAGAAAAAACAATAAAGTAATCCTTCAACAAAACTAAAAGAATAAAGCTGTAAGAACAGAATCCCAACTCTAACATCAAAAATAAAAGGAAGCAACAGTTACGTTTCCTTAGTATCTCTTAATATCAATGAACTACATACCCAATAAAATGACATAGACTAATAGACTGGCTACATAAACAGAATCCAACAAATTGCTGCATACAAGAAACTCACCTCAGGGACAAAGACAAACACTACCTCAGATGAAAAGGTTGGAAAAAATTTTCCAAGCAAATGGACCAAAGAAACAAGCTGATTGTACTGGCTAGTTTTGTGTCAACTCGACACAGCTGGAGTTATCACAGAGAAAGGAGGTTCAGTTGAGGAGATGCCTCCATGAAATACAACTGTACGGCATTTTTCTCAATTAGTTATCAAGGGGGAAAGGCCCCTTGGGGGTGGGACTATCTCTGGGCTAGTAGTCTTGTGTTCTATAAGAGAGCAGGATGAGCGAGCCAGGTGAGGCAAGCCAGTAAAGAACATCCCTCCATGGCCTCTGCATCAGCTCCTGCTTTCTGACCTGCTTGAGTTCCAGTCCTGAATTCCTTTGGTGATGAGCAGCAGTATGGAAGTGTAAGCCGAATAAACCCTTTCCTCCCCAACTTGCTTCTTGGTCATGATGTTTGTGCAGGAATAGAAACCCTGACTAAGACACTGGTGTAGCCATTCTAATATTGAATAAAATCTAATTCAAACCCAAAGTTAACAGAAAAGACAAAGAGGGGCACTTCATACTCATCAAAAGTAAAGTCTTCCAAAATGAACTCTCAATTCTGAATATCGATGCTCCAAATGCAAGGCCAGCGACATTCGTTAAGGAAACCTTAGTAAATTTCAAATCACACATTGCACCTCACACAATAATAGTGGGAGACTGCAACACCACAATCTCATCAATGGACAAATCCTGGAAATAGAAGCCAAAGAGAGACACATTAAAGTAGCAGAAATAATGAAACAAATGGATTTAACAGGTATCTACAGAACATTTAATCCTAAAAAAAAAAAGGATATACTTTCTCAGCACCTCATAGTAACTTCTCCAAAATTGACCATATAATTGGTCACAAAACAGGCCTCAACAGATACAAAAATATTGACTTTATCCCATGAATCCTATCAGATAATCATAGACTAAGGCTGATCTTCAATAACAACATAAATAGTAGAAAGTCAACGTTCACGTAGTAGCAGAACAAAACTCTACTCAATGATGACTTGGTCAAGGAAGAAATAAAGAAAGAGAATTAAGACTTTTTAGAGTTTAATGAAAATGAAGCCACAACATACCCAAACTTATGGGACACAATGAAAGCATTCCTAAGAAGAAAACTCATACCTCTGAGTTCCTCCAAAAGGAAACTAGAGAGAGCATACACTAGCAGCTTGACAACACACCTAAAAGCTCTAGAACAAAAGAAGCAAATTAACCCAAGAGGAGTAGACAGCAGGAAAAATCAAACTTAGGGCTGAAATCAACCAAGTGGAAACAAAAAGAACTATACAAAGAACCAACCAAACCCAGAGCTGGGTCTTTGAGAAAATCAACAAGATAGATAACCCTTTAGCCAGACTAACTAGAGGACACAGGTACAGTATCCCAATTAACAAAATCAGAAATGAAAAAGGAGACATAACAACATAACCTGAGGAAATCCAAAACATCATCAGATCCTACTACAAAAGGCTATACTCAATAAAACTGGAAAACCTAGATGAAATGGACAATTTCCTAGACAGATATCAGGTACCAAACTTGATCAGGATCAGATTAATGATCTAAACAGTCCCATTTCCCCTAAAGAAATAGAAAGAGTCATTAATAGTCTCCCAAGCAAAAAAAGCCCAGGACCAGATGGGTTTAGTGAAGAGTTCTATCTGACCTTCAAAGAAGACCTAATTTTAATTGTCCTCAAACTATTTAACAAAATAGAAACAGAAGGTACTCTAACCAATTCATTCTATGAAGCCACAGTCACCCTGATACCTAAATCACATAAAGACCCAACAAAGAAAGAAAACTTCAGACCAATTTTCCTTATCAATATCGATGCAAAATTACTCAATAAAGTTCTTGCAAACTGAATCCAAGGACACTTCAAAACAATCATTCATCATGATCAAGTAAGCTTAATACCAGGGTTGCAGGGATGGTTTAATATATGGAAATCCATCAATGTAATCCACTGTATATACAAAGTCAAAGACAAAAAACACATGATCATCTTGTTAGATGCTGAGAAAGCATTTGACAAAATCCAACACCTATTCATGATAAAAGTCTTGGAAAGATCAGAGATCAGGAATTCAATGCCCATACCTAGACATAATAAAAGCAATATACAGCAAACCAGTAGCCAACATCAAACTAAATGGAGAGAAACTTGAAGCAATCCCACTAAAATCAGGGACTAGAAAAGGCTGCCCACTTTCTCCATAGTACTTGAAGTCCTAGCCAGAGCAAATAGACAACAAAAGGAGATGAAGAGGATACAAATTGGAAAGGAAGAAGTCAAAATATCACTATTTGCAGAAGATACAATACTATATATAAGTGACCCTAAAAATTCCACCAGAGAACTCCTAAAGCTGATTAACAGCTTCAGTGAAGTAGCTGGATATAAAATTAACTCAAACATATCTCTGGACTTTCTCTACACAAAGGATAAACAGGCTGAGAAAGAAATTAGGGAAACAACACCCTTCACAATAGTACAAATAATATAAAATACCTGGATGTGACTCTAACTATGAAATTGAAAGATCTGAATGATAAGAACTTCAAGTCTCTGAAGAAAGAAATCAAAGAAGATTTCAGAAATTGGAAAGATCTCCATGCTCATGGATTGGCAGGATTAATATAGTAAAAATGACTATCTTGCCTAAAGCAATCTACATATTCAATGCAATCCCCATCAAAATCCCAACTCAATTCTGCACAGAGTTAGGAAGGGCAATTTGTAAATTCATCTGGAATAACAAAAAACCTAGGATAGCAAAAACTATTCTCAATAATAAAAGAACTTCTGGTGGAATCACCATGCCTGAACTCGAGCTGTATTACAGAGCAATTGTGATAAATACTGCATGGTGGCACCTGCCTTTAATCCCAGCACTCAGGTGGCAGAGTCAGGTGGATTTCTGAGTTTGAGGCAAGCCTGGTCTTCAAAGTGAGTTCCAGGACAGCCAGGGCTATACAGAGAAACCCTGTCTCAAAAAAACAAAAGAGAAAAAAACTGCATGGTACTGGTACAGTGACAGACAGGTAGATAAATGAAATAGAATTAAAGACACAGAGATGAACCCACACACCTATGGTCACTTGATCTTTGACAAGGGAGTTAAAACCATCCAGTGAGAAAAAGACAGTATTTTCAACAAATGGTGCTGGCACAACAGGCAGTTATCATGTAGAAGAATGTGAATTGATCCATTCTTATCTCCTTGTACAAAGCTCAAGTCTAAGTGGAACTCCACATAAAACCAGAGACACTGAAACTTATAGAGGAGAAAGTGGGGGAAAGCCTTGAAGATATGGGCACAGGGGAAAAAATCCTGAACAGAACAGCGATGGCTTGTGCTAGAAGATAGAGAATCAACAAATGGAACTTTATAAAATTGAAAAGCTTCTGTAAGGCAAAATACGCTGTCAATAAGACAGAAAGGCCACCAACAGTTTGGGAAAGGATCTTGTCTAATCCTAAATCAGATAGTGAACTAATATCCACTATATATAAAGAAATCAAGAAGATGGACTCCAGAAAATCAAATAATCCTATTAAAAACTGGGGTACAGAGCTAAACAAAGGATTTTCAACTGAGGAATACCGAAAGACTGAGAAGCACCTGAAAAAAAAAATATTCAACATCCTTAATCATCAGGGAAATGCAAATCAAAATAACCCTGAGATTCCACCTCACACCAATCAGAATGGCTAAGATCAAAAATTCAGGTGACAGCAGATGCTGGCAAGGATGTGGAGAAAGAGGAACACTCCTCCATTGTTGGTGGGATTGCAAGCTTATGAAATTCTTAGACAAATGGATGTATCTGGGGGATATCATCCTGAGTGAGGTAAGCCAATCACAAAAGAACACACATGATACTCACTCACTGATAAGTGGATACTAGCCCAGAAACTTAGACTACCCAAGATACAACTTGCAAAGCACATGAAACTCAAGAAGAAAGAAGACCAAAGTGTGGATACTTTGTTGCATCTTAGAATGGGGGGAAAATACCCATGGAGGGAGTTACAAAGACAAAGTTAGAAGCCAAGACAGAAGAAAGGACCATCCCGAGACTGCCCCACCTGGGGATCCATTCCATATACAACCACCAAACCCAGACTCTATTGCATATGCCAGCAATATTTTGCTGTCAGGACCCTGGTATAGCTATCTCTTGTGAGGCTATGCCAGTGCCTGGCAAATACACAAGTGGATTTCACACTCATCTATTGGATGGAATAAAAATAAAGGAGCCAGAGAACGTACCCAAAAAGGTAAAGAGTTCTGTAACCCCTTAAGAGGATAAACAATATTAACTAACCAGTACCCCCAAGAACTGTGTCTCTAGTTGCATATGTACCTGAGGATGGCCTATTCAGACATAAATGGGAGGAGAGACCCTTGGTTGTGGAGAGCCGTGCTTGCCGCAAGCATTCGCCATTATAAGATGGCACTGGCCTCCGCTGTGCCTAACTGGTTATCCCGAGTGTGTTCTTGCCAGCAGGACAAAAGCTCGGGATAAGTGGCACCGAGGAACCCGGGAACTTTATACCATCACACCGGCGCAAGGGAGATCCCCCGTTCGCAGGGCGGAACCAGAACTGCGGGACACGTAAGGCTCTGTAAGGTATGTACAGTCTTGAACTTTCTCCAGAGTTAGACGCCCTTTTGATTGTTTTCACAGCGATTGTTCCTTCCCTTTCGGTTTCATTTTGCTTCCACCGCTGGAACTGCTGACTGGTTTTCGGTCGCAGTCAGGCCTGGACAGTGACCAGTCTCAGTCATGGTAAGGCCTGGACAGCGACCAGTTTCAGTCGCGGTCAGGCCTGGACAGTGGCAGTATGGGAATCTCCCACTCTGTAGTAGTGGCGTTATGGTCGGTCTTGAAGCAGTGTGGCCTGAAAATCACCACTAAGACTATAGAGGGATTTGTCAGGGAGATAGACCGTGTGGCACCATGGTATGCTTGCTCAGGGTCGTTAACTTTTGCCTCATGGGACAAACTGAAAGGAGATCTAGTTAGGGAACAGCAGAACGGCAAACTTAAAGCAGGGATCATGCCATTGTGGAAACTGGTAAGATCGTGCTTAACAGACAAGGATTGTAAGCAAATGGTTGAAGCAGGGCAGAAAGTTTTGGATGAAATTCAAGACAGTCTACCAGAGACAGAGCGGGGAGAGAGAGTAAAAGCTGAGAGGAAACAAGGTGCATCCACGGGCCTTGAGCCCGAGGAAAAGAGATATAAGGGACAAAATGCCCTGGGAGAGATTAGAAAAAGGAATGGAAAGGGAAAGAAGAGAGATTAAGCTGGGGAGGCACATAAGGAAAGGAGCCTCTACCCACCATTAGATGAGTTCAAGGCACCAGCTGTCAGTAGCTCTTAGAGGGAGATACCCACATCTCCTCCCACAGAGCAGTTACCCCAGCTGCATGTCAAGCTTTACAAACGATAGAAAAGGCCTTACAAGATGCTCAATTACAACGCATTGACGAGTCAAAGTCATTTGAATTGTGCATATTAAAAACTGCACAGTTACCAACAGCAGTCTTATGGCAAAATGGACCCTTATTGTGGGTCCACCCTATTGCTTCCCCCGCAAAAATCATTGAGTGGTATCCTAATGCAGTTGCTCAACTTGCACTTCGGGGGATAAAAGCAGCCATTACTCATTTTGGGAAAGAACCTCATATGCTAATTGTGCCTTATACCTCTGCTCAAGTTCAAACCCTGGCAGCAACAACTAATGATTGGGCAGTCTTGGTTGCCTCCTATTCAGGACAAATTGATAATCATTATCCAAAACATTCAATTTTACAATTCGCCTCAAGCCAAGCCATAGTGTTTCCAGTAATAACAGCCAAACACCCACTTCTGGATGGAGTAGTAGTGTATACAGATGGATCTAAATCTGGTATAGGTGCATATGTAGTCAATGGCCAAGTAACATCTAAACAATATAATGAGACATCACCCTAAGTTGTAGAGTGTTTGGTAGTTCTAGAGGTCCTTGAAACTTTTCTGGGACCGCTCAATATTGTATCTGATTCCTTATATGTAGTTAATGCAGTTAATACGCTTGAAGTTGCTGGCTTAATTAGACCCTCTAGCAAGCTTGCTCACATTTTTCAGCAAATTCAGTCAGCTCTGTTACATAGAAGACATCTTGTGTATATTACTCATGTCAGGGCTCATTCTGGCCTTCCTGGCCCCATGTCTCATGAAAATGACTTGGCAGACAAAGCCACTAGAATCGTGGCTGCTGCTCTTTCCTCACAGGCAGAGGCTGCAAGGGAGTTTCATAAAAGCTTCCACGTGATGGCTGAAACATTACGCCACCGTTTCACTTTAACCAGGAAAGAAGCCCGTGACATTGTCACCCAATGTCAAAACTGTTGTCAATTTCTGCCTACTCCTCATGTAGGGGTAAACCCCCGAGGCATCAGGCCATTACAGGTCTGGCAAATGGATGTCACTCATATTTCCTCCTTTGGAAGAAATCAAGTTTTACATGTTTCCATTGACACCTGCTCTGGTGTTATGTTTGCTACACCTTTAACAGGCAAGAAAGCCTCTCGTGTTATACAGCACTGTTTAGAAGCATGGAGTGCTTGGGGCAAGCCCACAATCCTTAAAACTGATAATGGGCCAGCATATACCTCTGCTAAATTTCAGCAATTTTGTCATCAAATGGATGTCACTCACTTGACTGGCCTTCCTTTTAATCCTCAAGGACAAGGCATTGTGGAATGTGCCCATCGTACACTCAAGTCTTATTTTATAAAACAAAAGGGGGGAGTTGATGAGACTCTGCCCTCAGTGCCAAGAGTAGCTGTATCTATGACACTCTTTACACTTAATTTTTTGAATCTTGATGAGCAAGGTCGCTCTGCAACCGATCGACATAGCTCAGACCCTGATAGACCAAAAGAAATGATCAAATGGAAGGATGTCTTAACTGGTCTGTGGAAAGGCCCGGATCCTATTTTGATAAGATCCAGGGGAGCTGTTTGTGTTTTTCCACAGAGTGAAGACAACCCATTTTGGCTGCCAGAATGACTCACCCGCAAGATAGTAATCAAGGATGGTGTGGAAGATGCTGACCTCCTGAGGACTGCTCCTGATCCTGACAATGCTGAACTTGTCTCAGGTTCCTAGTATGATGGGCGAACAGAGATGGGCCATTCTCTTGACTTTCCCTAAACCAATGCCAGTTCACCATGATGCTATAGTTTTTCCAAAATTCTTTACTACTAATAAAACATTAGATTTACCATATCTACCCTATGATCCCACCCGAGCACCATTAAGAAAAAATCACTCTTTATTAGAACAGGGTTCTTTATGTTTTCAAATTAATGGACCAGGAAAATGTATCAACCTCACAGCCCGAGCTTTGGGGAGGTTTAATGAGCACCAAGGAAGTTGGGTGAGCACAACCCAAGATACTTCCAATGCAGATATAACCTTTACAAATCGGACCTTCTGGCAGGAGGCAAGTTGGGTTAATGGTACATTTCTACCACCTAACTTTTCAGACAAAGAACGTCCCCACCAACCAAAAATAGCCCCTCATTGTAGCTTGGAAGATGAATGGCTGATACTGCCTTGGTCTTATTGTCAATCCTCCATCACTTGTTGGGCAGATCAGAGTAAAACCTTTTCCTTTTCTCCCAACATGATGGCTGACCCAGAGAAGGAATTTGTGATGAAAAAGGGACTTTTCATACAGGACTTTAGAACGCATCCCTTTCACAAGTGGGTGCTTTGTGGAGTCAATGGCAGTTGTACAGAACTCAATCCTTTGATCTTTATCCAGGGAGGAGCAGTTGGAAAGACTTCCTTTACTGGCATCTCAAGATTTGCTCAGTATTGGGGAATACATGCTGCCTCCCAGGACTCTTATGGATATACTAATACCAGTGTAGAGATCACTGAGTTCAATAAAACTTTGGTAAACCAGATTAATTATCCATCTACCCCAGTCTGTGTTTACCCCCCTTTCTTGTTTATTCTTTCTAATGATTCATTTGAAGTCTGTTCCAATGATTCTTGTTGGATTTCTCAATGTTGGGATGTAACAAAGAACACCCGTGCCATGGTGGCCCAGATCCCACGTTGGATCCCTGTTCCGGTGGAAACACCCTCCACCTTGTCCCTGTTTCGACAAAAAAGAGATTTTGGCATTACTGTTGCTGTAATCATAGCAATTTCAGTCAGTGCAGCTGCTGCTACAGCTGCAGGGTACGCTATGGCTAGTGCGGTTCAATCAGGCACAAAATTAAATCAGCCTTCAGCAGATCTGGCTGATGCCATCACTGTCCAAACTTCGGCTAGTACCAAGTTAAAGGGAGGGCTGATGATTTTGAATCAGCGCCTTGACCTAGCGGAGGAACAGATAGGCGTTCTATACCAGATGGCCCAGTTGGGTTGTGAAAGAAAACTGGAAGCTCTGTGTATTACCAGTGTCCAATATGAAAATTTTACTTATGCAGCTAATCTGTCTAGACTGCTTTCCTTGTATCTTGCAGGAAATTGGTCCGAGGGATTTGATGAGACTCTTGAGGCCCTGAGGGTGGCAGTTTTAAAGATCAACTCAACACGAGTGGACCTGTCATTGACAGAGGGCCTCTCCTCCTGGATTTCATCTGCATTTTCTTATTTTAAGGAATGGGTGGGGGTAGGTTTATTTGGTGTTGCCATCTGCTGTGGACTTGTGTTCATGCTCTGGTTGGTTTGCAAGCTCAAAACCCAACAAACACGTGACAAGGTTGTGATAGCTCAAGCACTTGCTGCCATTGAGCAAGGGGCCTCCCCCGAAATCTGGCTATCTATGCTCAAAAATTAGTTGACATTGGTGGCTGGCCTCTTTTGTAGAGTTCGCCCTAGGTCATTTAGTAGTTACTGTCTCATAGTACTGCGGTATCCAGGGACGGGCAAGTTTCCTCATGCACAGATCAACTGAAGACATGGGGCCCGGTGGCGATAGGGTTACCCTATGACAGGAAAGGCTGTGACATTGGAGGAACAACCTAAGACAGGAGCCACAGCGGATGGACATGATTACACAGACCTAGTCCAGCCTCAATTTAATAAAATAAAAAGGGGGAGATGTGGAGAGCCGTGCGTGCCATGAGCAATCGCCATTATAAGATGGTGCTGGCCTCTGCTGTGCCTAACTAGTAAACAATCTTTGTACGCAGGTGCGAGAGTGAACTCACTCCTAGTCACTGCCCATATCGGGGCATAGTAGTGGGGTGATGGGCAAGCAACAAATCAGGAGCTGACACGCCATATCAGGTGCTGAAACGCCATGGCTGAGGGCTATATAAGCGACTCCATTTTCTGGGGTCGGGGTCTTCCCTCTTGAAGAAGCAAAGCTTTTGCCGCAGAAGATTCTGGTTGTCCCGAGTGTGTTCTTGCCGGCGGGACAAAACCTCAGGATACTTGGTCTTGCGAAGATCATATGCCCCAGTACAGGGGAATGGCAGGGCCAGGAAGTGGGAGTGGGTGGGTTGAGGAGCAGGGCAGGAGAAGGCTATAGGGGACTTTCATGATAGCATTTGAAATATAAATGAAGAAAATATCTAAGAAAAAAGAAAAAACAATACTGCACACTGAACTTCCTTTAGAAACATCCACCACCTTTCCTCAGGGCTTGATTGTGAACAGAAATCTCATTTAAGACAGTATGCAATAATGGAATTAAGTTCATTATCCAAGCTAGATCATCATGACATGTGCCAACCTTCCCAGGAGTTCCATGGTGACAAGCATTGGGCACAGGAACACAAAAGAGAAAAGATGAGCCTCAGAAGAATGGAGGGTGTGAGAGTCAGGCACAGGCTTGAGAGAAAACCACTTTCTTCCTTCACATGGAATGCCCTGTTCTCCACAGGTGAGGAATGTGCAGGTATCATTCCTGATTCAGAGGTGGCTGTTTGCTTTATTCTAAGATTATATGTGTACAGTTATATTAGCAATATGCATATCTGTGCACCACTGCATTCCTAGTACAAACAGAGAGCAGAAAGGGGCATTGGGTCCTCTGAAAGTGGAGTGACAGATGGCTATGAGCAGCCATGGGTGTGCTAGGAACTTAACTTAGCATCTCTGTAAGATCAGCCACTGCTCTTGACCATACAGCCATCTCTCTAGCCATCCATGATCAGTGTTTTCAAAAGCAGATCTGACTGACAAAAAGGTAGATACCAAGCACATGCTGGAACTATGCCTCTAAGGACTCATGTGTTTGGCATATCCTGGATAGGGATTGGGGGTGCAAACTTTCTCAATACGAGAGCATTGTTACTAAAACCCAGGAACTAATGCCAATCCTTGCAAGGATGATTTCTCTAAAGAGCACAATCAGGTGATGAGAGGGAGATGGTAAAGTTGTGTGAATTCAAAGACTCCTTAGCCAAGAGAGTCATTTGGAACATGCAGGATCTAATGTGACAGGGAAACAAAACCATATCCATTGTGTTCCAGGCAGAGTGACTGTTGGACAGCAAAGGTCTCATGATTGCCTGTCTAGTACACGGGCTCAGGAGACATGGAATACTTTAGAAAGTTTTCAAAGACAGTAGCTTACTTCTGAAATCACATCTGAGTATCTATTTGTTTTCAATTCTTGGACAAGATGTCCCCTTAAGCATTTAATGACCAATATTAACATCAGCTTCTCCCTGTTTCACAGACACCTGAGAAGGCCTCCAGGATGGGTATACTGGATACATGGATGGAGACAGAGAACTTGTGCTTCATACCTGTCACCTGTGGCTTATGTGAGGCTCATGTGGACACTGTGTTCCCTGTGTCCCACTTTTCCAGCAACAGCACACTTGGGGAACAATTCTTGCAGTGTCTACAAAGTAGCCTTAAATATGAAAAACAGCCTACACTGGGTTACTATGGCTGTCCAGATCAGCAGCATAGGTTATCATTTGCCTGAAAGGGAGAATTTGTTAGATTTACTCTCTCAGGACATGAATCATGAAGAAGACCTATGTCCTCTGTCCATCTCATGGGGGAACTGACATTCCTGTAAAGACTCATAAGCATCAGAAGAGTTGGCTGGTTGCCTAGGCAACTGCAGAGCTGTGCTCTCAATGCTGAGACCCAGAAGGAGATGCCCAGTGACCTATCCTACCTGTTGCTCTCATACCAGTGCGCTCTCTGGTTCCCTGCGGTAGGATGTTCATACAGCTAATGCATATTTCTGCCGTGTTAGCTCTGAAAGCTCAGATCCCAAAACTGCTTGCATTACACCAGGGTAACTAGAGTCAATTTTCTGGGACACTCATACAGAACCAGAACTTCCTGCTTGTACCATGTCTAGTAAGATTCCACTGTTTCTGCAACCTGATTCTCAAACACAGGCACATTTCTCAGTGTGCATTTATGGTGAGAGCCACACAATCTGGGCAAATACTGGTTCTAAGGCAGAGCTAGACACAGAGACATGTATGCACACAGAGACTCTCTGTTTCTCTCTGGCTTCTCTCTCTCTCTCTCTCTCTCTCTCTCTCTCTCTAGCTCACACACACACACACACACACACACACTGCTCTGAAGAGGGTAACACATTCTGATATTTCAGTTTGTCTATACTGGCTCTGTATTCAAATAAATTTTATAACTCAAAAATGGCAACAAAAAAAAATCTGACAGGATGAAGCTGCATGTATTCTAATGCTACTCTCAACACCCAAAATTGTTTGCACAAAGGTGTCTGCAAGTAGCTTCTGAAAAACCTGCACTCAGTTCATTCTCATTGTTAAAAAAAGATGCCAAGAAACTAGCCAATAGCTGACGAAAAGAGAGAAAAAGGGTTTTAGGTATGAACAGGGCTCTGCGCCAGGAAGGAGAGTGACCTGCCATGCCACAAGAGGCAGGCAGGAAGAAGAAACAGAGTACCATGTAAAAGATTCAGAAGAACACAGCTCAGAGGACTGATTGACTAAGTCAAGAGAAACCAAGATGGAACATAGAATTTAGTAACTACTCAGATTTATCAGTAGGATATAGATTTTAAAAGCATGAATATTGGGCAGATGTCCAAATATTGTGCTGCCTCAGGCATATTAAAATATGAAGGAAGCACCCAGAGCTGATCCTGTGCCACAGTGTCTCATATTCAAATACTGCTGGGAAAAAAACTGGTCTCCCAGGAGTGCTAACACAACTGTGACCACAGGTAAGACTACCACTTCTGTTCCAAGAGACCTGCCCAGAGCTACCAGGACACAGGAACCAAGGTACATCCAAGGACAGGATTCTCCTGGTTTTGGTCTGCAACCTGGTGCTAAACCTGAGCCACAACTCTCCATATTCAAATTCCTCCTGAAAAGAACTGGTCTCCTAGGAATACTGACACAAAGGTTTGCAGGAGTGACAAGCCACACTCAGAGACAGCAAAACTACCTAATGCCAGAGATACCCAGTTTGGCCAGAGGCAACAGCAAGAACATAAGCAACAGAAGCAAGACTACTTGGCATCATCAGAACCTAGGTCTCTTACCACAGTGAGTCCTGTATTCCCCAACATACTAGAAAAGCAAGACTCTGATTTAAAGTCACATCTCATGATGATGAGAGAGGACACTAAGAAAGACATAAATAAATCCCTTAAAGAAATACAGAACACAGGTAAACAGCTAGAAGACCTTAAAGAGGAAACACAAAAATCCCTTAAAAAATTACAGAAAAACACAAAAGCCAGATATAGGAATTGAACAAAACTGTCCAAGATCTAAAAATGGAAATAGAATCAATAAAGAAATCACAAAGGAAGACAACCTTGGAGATTAAAAAAAAAAACTAGGAAAGAGATCAGGAGTCATAAACGCAAGCATCACCAACAGAATAACACAAGAGATAGAAGAGAGAATCTAAGGTACAGGAGATACCATTAAAAACATTGACACAACAGTCAAAGATAATGCAAAATGCAAGAATTCCTAGCCCAAAACATTCAGGAAATTCAAAACACAATGAGAAGTCCAAAGGATGAGGGTAAAGATTCCCAAATTAAAAGGCCAGTAAATATCTTCAACAAATTATAGAAGAAAACTTCCCTAAACTTAAGAAAGAGATGGCCATAAACATACAAGAAGCCTACAGAACTCCAAATAGACTGGACCAGGGAAGAAATTCCTCCCATCACATAATAGTCATAACACCACTTTGTACCTGGCTCTGGAACTTCATTTCCTCAGGCTCCTCTCCATTTCCATCCCTGTAATTTTTTCAGACAGGAACAATGATGGGTGAGAGTTGTGACTGTGGGATGGCAACCCCATCCCTAACTTGATGTCTTGTCTTCCTGCTGAAGGTGGGTTCTATAAGCTCCCTCTCCCTGCTGTCAGGCATTTCATGTAAAATCCCTCTCATTGAGTCCTCAAAATCTCCAAACTCCCAGGACTCTGTTGCATTCTGGAGGGTCCGCCCAACCTCCTGTCTCATGAAGTATCCTGTTTCCATTCTTTCTGCTGGACCTCAAGGTTTCTTCATTCCTTTTCCCTCACCCTATGCCAAATCAGATTCCACGACACACCCCCAACTCCCTCTCCCCATCTTGTCCTTGCTTCTCTTCCTACATGTGATTGCTTTCTTCTCCCTCCCAAGTGGGACTGAGACATCCCCACTCAGGTACTTCAGCTTCTTCATCTTTTTGAGTTCTGTGGACTGTATCTTGTGTATTCTGTACTTTTTTTTTGACTAACACCCACTAATTAGTGAATATATACCATGCATGTCCTTTTGGATCTGAGTTACCTCACTCAGGATGATATTTTCTAGTTCCATCATTTGGTTGCAAAACTCAGGATGTTATTGTTCTTAATAGCTGAATAGTATTCCATTGTGTAAATGAACCACATTTTCTGTATCCATTCTTCTGTCATGAGACATCTGGGTTGTTTCCAGTTTCTGGCTGTCACAAATAAGGCTGCTATGAACATAGTGGAACAAGTGTCCCTGTGTTATGGTGGGGCATCATTTGGGTGATCCCAACAGTGGGATTATGGTGGGGTACCTTTTGGGTATATTCCTGATTTCTGTGGAGTTGCTTCAAGTATGTCTCCATTTAATTTGATATACAATAGAGGTCTGCTGGGTCTGTGTTCATTCAGAGATGAGGCACCTAACCCTCAATAGACTAGAATTCTCAGGGAGTTTAGATGTCAGGTGGAATGGGGTGTGGGGACATCCACGTGGAGACAGGGGGTGGGGATGAGATATGGGATGTGGAAGAGTCAGGGGGAGGAAATAAAATATGGAGTTTGAAGAAAGGAAGAAAGAAAGAAAGAAAGAAAGAAAGAAAGAAAGAAAGAAAGAAAGAAAGAAAGAAAGAAAGAAAGAAAGAAAAAAGAAAGAGAGAGAGAGAGAGAGAGAGAGAGAGAGAGGGAGGGAGGGAGGGAGGGAGGGAGGGAGGGAGGGAGGGAGGGAGGGAGGGAGGGAGGGGAAGAGGAGGAGGGAGGGGGAGAGGAGGAGGGAGAGGAAGAGGGAGGGAGGGAGGGAGGGAGGGAGGGAGGGAGGGAGGGAGGGAGGGAGGGAGGGAGGGAGGGAGGGAGGGAAGAAGTCAGAAAAGAATAATAAATTTATTCAACTTCTCCAGAAAGAATTAAATCAATATCCCTTATGATAGCTTGAATAATAACACAGAACATTCCTTATTAATCATTTCCAAATATATCTATTGACTAGTGAGCTAAGAGTATTTATCCAGCAGTCCTGGGATACTAAGCTCTGTGTCAAGTTTCTGGGGTCTTCTTTTTCTACTGGGAAAGAACATTTGTCAGAGACAGCCTGGTGTCCTCATGTACTTTGCATACTTCCTCTGGCAATCAAAACATCTTGTTTAGTCAATACTATTGTCCTATCATAATCAGAATAAATCCCACAGTTATTAGAGTGACTGACAGACACTGAGTGATCTCTTTCCCAGCTTCCTCTCTTCAGCTTTTCCTCTGGCCCATCCCTCTTTTCTCTGCTACAGAACAAAAGCCTCCTTATTCCTTTGATAGCAGGTCAAGCTCACAGCATGCAGCAATTAACATTATCCTCCCATGGCTTATGGCATTTTCCCTCAGGTAGCACTGTGGTTCAACTTCCAGTTAAGGTATGAACTCCTAAATGACAGTTCATGCAAAGACTGTCGTCACCCTCTTAATTTCCCATTATATGACACTTAACTTTAGGTAGGTAACAGATTCTTCTGAGAATCTGGTGGAAATTAGGAAATCTCAGAAAAACACAGGACTTTGTTGATTTCCTCATTGCCAAGAAAACCAACACAAGAAACAACTTAAAGGAAAAAAAAAAAAAAAACATTGATTTTTGCTTCTGGCTTAAGGGGGAGTCCAGGGAAGGTAAAGTGGCTGTCCTGCTGCATCTGTAGGAAGCAAGTTGAGTCAACTGTTCACTTTCTGCTCACTTTTCCATTTATGGCATCTGGGTCCCCAGCCTGTAGGATGTTGTTGCCCAGATTTGGGGTAGATCTTCTCCCTTATGTTAAATCTTTCTGGAAACATAACCAGAGGTGGGTTTCCACAGTGATAATAGCTCCAGTCAAGTTTAGAGTTAAATCAACCATGCAATGATTATGAATACATATCAAAAGTTGCAAGTAGATTTGCCCCTGCACTGGTTGCCTGAATGTCATGGAATTTCTTATGTCTTATTTGTTTGATTTTGGATACTGGGTCTTTCTACATAGTTCTAAATCCAGACACTATACTATATGCCAGCAAGATTTTGCTGTCAGAACCCAGATATAGCTGTCTCTTGTGAGGCTATGCCAGTGCCTGGCAAATACAGAAGTAGATGCTCACAGTCATCTATTGGGTGGAAAACGGGCCCCCTAATGAAAGAGCTAGAGAAAGTACCCAAGGAGCTGAAGGGGTTTGCAGCCCTATAGGAGGAACAACAATATGAACTAACCAGCACCCCCAGAGCTTATGTCTCTAGCTGCATATGTAGCAGAAGATGTCCTAGTCAGCCATCATTGGGAGGAGAGGCGCTTGGTATTGCGAAGATTATGTGCCCCAGTACAGCAGAATGCCAGGGCCAAGAGGTAGGAGTGGGTGGGTTGAGGAGCAGAGCAAGGAAAGGGTATAGGGGACTTTCGTGATAGCAATTGAAATGTAAATGAAAAAATATCTATCAAAAATGTTTTTGAAAGAAAGAACTCTGTGAAGTAAATAAAATATAGGAAACATTAAAAAAAGAAAAGAAAAAAAAAGGAAGTTCAAAATATCATGCATCCATCTGGATGCTGTTCTGTAATAGCAGTGATCCATTGGTATGCAGTGAGCCTTGGAAAATGTGTGCAGACCCAGGTGGTGTTGATTGATGTCTATGACAAATTTTGTGAGTTCATGGCTGTTGGGGTGGTTTATACATGCTTAAGCCAGGGAGTAGCACTATTGGAAGTCTGGACTTGTTGGAGAAGGTGTATCAGTGTGGATGTAGGCTTTAATACACTAGCCCTAGCTGCCTGGAGGTGAATATTTGGCTATCACCCTTCAGATGAAGATGTAGAACTCTCACCTCTGCTGCACCTTGCCTACCTGTATACTGCCATGCTCCTGCCTGAATGATGATGGACTGAATCTCTGACCCGTAAGCCAACCACAATAAAATATTCTCATTCATAAGACTGGCATTGGTCATGGTGTCTGTTCACAATGGTAAAACCCTAAGACAGAAGTTGGTACCAGGAGTGGGGTATTGCAGTAATAGGACTGGCCATGCTTTAAAGAATGTGGATTTGGGGACTTTGGATTTGGAAAGCAGTGAAATGATTTAAATGGATATTAATTGGACATCCTAGTAGGTATGTGGACAATTTTGTTGCTGGTAGGAATTTGAACTGTACTGACCTGGACCAAGAGGATTCAGTAAAGAAAATTTTCAGTACATGGTATAAAGATTGTTTTGTGATATTTTGGTGAAGAATATGGCAACTGGATGACATTGTATAAGGAGTCTGCCTGAGGCTAAAGTGAAGAGACTCAGCTTAATTGCATTGACAAAGAAAGAATCAGAAATGCTATCATAGACTTTGTTAACTGGTTTCATCTCATGAAAAGCATTTTCAACAAGCATAGGAAGCTGACAGAGGAAAACTATAAAATCCATGGTTCATTTATTAAAAGGGCACCAGGAAGTGAAATGAAATTGAATTCTATGTTCTAGAATAATAGATTAAGAGATTTGGGAACAAGACCCTATCCAGCTTTGATTCATCTCGTCACTTAATAGTAATCCACAAAGCAAAACAGAAAACCAGTTCGGCAGATTCCAAACACGGCATCTCAATGTCTGATATCAAAGTGGTTTTCATGTGTGTACTCTTTTTTAATCTGTGTTTCTCAAACAACCTTCTTTCTCCTGGACTGTTTGGACTCCTTGTTAGCAGCTTTCTTCAACAGATAGGCAATGGATGGGAGCATCTTGAACATCTTGGAGTTTCCAAGGCAGGTTCAATGTTACAGCTTCTTGTTTTAATATCTGGGATCCACACATGGTCTTTTGGGCTCCTCCAAATGGCTAGTATCACTTCTCCAGTTTTGTGCTCTGTAGCAATCTAAGCTAAGGTGGATCTACTCCACTGCTGCTTCTCTTCTTGGTGATCATCCTATGGTACTGACATCTCCAAATCCCTGGGGTACCACATTTTCTGTATCCATTCCTCTGTTGAGAGACATATGGATTCTTTCCAGCTTCTGGCTATTATAAATAAGGCTGCTATGAATATAGTGGAGCAAGTGTTCTTATTAGAAGTTGGAGCATCTTCTGAGTATATGCCCAGGAGAGATAGATTTTATTTTTGATGATTATGAAGTACCCCTCCCTGTATTTTTTAATTACTTTGAGTTGGAAGTCAATATTACTCAATATTAGAATGGCTAAAACAGCTTGTTTCTTCGGACCATTTGCTTGGACAATTGTTTTCCAGCCTTTTACTCTGAAGTAGTGTCTGTCTTTGTCCCTGAGGTGGGTTTCCTGTATGCAGCAAAATGTTGGGTCCTGTTTGTGTAGCCAGTCTATTAGTCTATGTCTTTTTATTGGGGAATTGAGTCCACTAATATTATGAGATATTAAGGAAAAGTAATTGCTGCTTCCTTTTATTTTTGTTGTTAGAGTTGGGATTCTGTTCTTGTGCCTGTCTTCTTTTAGGTTTGTTGAAGGATTGCTTTCTTGCTTTTTCTAGGGCATAATTTCCATCCTTCTGTTGGTGTTTTCCCTTTATTATCCTATGAAGGGCTGGATTCATGGAAATATATTGTGTGAATTTGGTTTTGTCATGGAATACTTTGGTTTCTCCATCTATGGTTATTGAGAGTCTTGCTGGGTATAGTACCCTGGGCTGGCATTTGTGTTCTCTTAGTGTCTGTATAATATATTTCCAGGATCTTCTGACTTTCATAGTCACTGGTGAGAAGTCTAGTGTAATACTAATAGGCCTGCCTTTATATGTTATTTGACCTTTTTCTCTTACTGCCTTTAATATTCTATCTTTATTTAGTGTATTTGTTGTTCTGATTATTATGGGTTGGCAGGAATTTCTTTTCTGGTCCAGTCCATTTGGAGTTCTGTAGGCTTCTTGTATGTTCATGGGCATTTCTTTCTTTAGGTTAGGGAAGTTTTCTTCTATAATTTTGTTGAAGATATTTACTGGCCTTTTAAGTTGAAAATCTTCAGTCTTATCTATACCTATTATCCTTAGGTTTGGTCTTCTCAATGTGTCCTGGATTTCCTGGATGTTTTGGGCTAGGATCTTTTTTGCATTTTCTTTGATTGTTGTGCTGATGTTCTCTATGTAATCTTCTGCACCTGAGATTCTCTTTTTCATCTCTTGTATACTGTTGCTGATGCTCGCATCTATGGTTCCTGATTTCTACTTCCATTATTAGATCTTCGATGGTTTTGTTCAATTTCATCACCTGTTTGCTTATGTTTTTCTGTAATTCTTTAAGGGATTTTTTTGTGTTTCCTCTTTAAGGACTTCTATCTGTTTAGCAGTGTTTTCCTGTAATTCTTTAAGTACTTCTACTTGTTTAGCAGTGTTTTTCTGTATTTCTTTTAGTGAGTTATTAATGCCCTTCTTAAAATCCTCTACCAGCATCATGAGATATGATTTTTTTAATCCGAATCTTGCTTTTCGGGTGTGTTGGACTATCCAGGACTCGCTGTGGTGGGCATAATGGGTTCTGATGATGCCCAGTGGTCTTGGTTTCTGTTGATAAGATTCTTATGTTTGTCTTTCACCATGTGGTAATCTCTGGTGTTAGATGTTCTAGCTGTCTCTGACTGGAACTTATCCTCCTGTAATTCTTTAGCTTCTGTCAGCACTCCTAGGAGTCCAACCCTCTCCTGAGACCCAGTGATCAGAGTACTCTCTGCAGGCAAGCTCTCCTCTTGCAGGGAAGGTGCACATAAGTCTGGAGCTCAGATCCTCCTCCTGAGTCCTGGAGTCAGAGCCCTCCCTGGAGGCCAACTGTCCTGTGGTGGGGAAGATGCCCAGAGGTCTGGGTTTCAGCTCTGCCTCCTAGCTGAGGATGAAGGCCCAAAGGGACCCTGTCCAAGAAGCTCTGTTGCTTTTGCTACCCATGTACTCTTCTGCTTAGACTGGTCTCAATGACCCCAAGATCCTGGGTGTGGTAGGGCCCCCTGAGTTCACACCCAAGATGGCACGGGGTTAGTGCCAACCAGAACGAACCTCAGCCAATAGTCAGGCAGGTTTCCTTTGTCCCTGTTCCTGCTGGCACAAGACCCTCCAGGATTTTTTGGAACAGATGTTGCATTCCACTCACCAGTGATCTCAAGATCCTGGGTGTGCTAGGGTGCCTACAGCATGGAGAGTCCTCTAGGGACCTTGGGACCCTCTGTCGAGTACAAGCCCAAGATGGTGCTTTCTACTTTGGACTTTTAACATTTGTTCAGACTACTATAGACTATGGGGACTTGGGAAGTTGAAATAAATGTACTCTTTATTATGCTATGTTTAGGTATCCCCCCCCATACACTGATATGTTTAGACAAGCCTATGAAGAACAGGGAGTGGAATGTTGTCCTTTCTAAGACTTGCAAGTTCACGGTGTCTGTTCACAGCAGTAAACACTGACTAAGGCAACTGTCAACCTCAGTTCTCCCTTTTGGTTCAGCAAAAGCTTGAAACTCAATGTTCATTAGCAACAAATGGATCACATTACCCTTGGGCTGCACTGTGCAACAATAGTGAGCAGAGCAGTGTGAGGAGGGTACCAGCAGCTTGAAAAAATGGACACAGACATTGTGGTACCATATGCTCCATGGAATACTATGAAACTATTAAAAATAAAGAAATCATTAATTTGAAAACACATGGATGTAACTTGAGAATAACATACTGAATGAAGTAATCCAGTACCAAGATGGCATGCATGGTATGTATTCATTTATAAGTAGATATTAGCCAAAAATACAAGATTCACACACTACACTGCACTGACCCAAAGAAGTTAAACAAGTTGGAAGGCCAAGAGTGTATGCTTGAATCTAATGTAGAAGGGGGGAAAATAATAGGTGGAAGCAGATGGAAGGAGGGAATTGGGTAGGAGAGGAGATGTGGGGGGAAATGGAGGGATTCAGGATCAGGTGTGGGGAGAGATAGGAGAAATGGCCAACTGGCCATGGGAAAGAATGGAAATCTGTAACTGGCAGGGGTAGGTAGTTGTGGACATCTCAATACAGAAATGCCCCCACCCTGATATAGCATGAGAGGAGGGGTCACTCATTCATCACGGCCAAGCTGACTGGGAGACTGGTCTTAGAGTTGGCTGGGTTGAAGGCCTCACATTGATACTCTCCAGCATCCTCCTTCCTCACAGTATGTATCCTGAGTTGGCACTTTGACGGGGACAGGGTCATCCTCTCTGTGAGCTGCAGATTCTGATTGTTGAAGAGCCAACGGATGGAGACCCCAGTGTTGTCTGAGAAGCAAGTGAAGACAACTGAGCTCTGTACTCTAACTGTGCTGTCCGAGACTCTCATGACAGGCTGTGTCACAAGCTCTGCAAAGAAAAAGAAGAGGGGACCAAATGTCATTCATCTTTCAGACAGCTCAAACAGCCCCTCTATAGGTCACACTGAATAAAGCATCCAGGAAGGAGAAATTGGAGCTGTGACTATAGATATATCTTGTGTTTTGCATCTGCAACCTACAAACTGTATGATCCTGACTCAGCCACTGAGGTTGATGTGTCTCAGTTTACCTGAAGTATGACACTCTGTACATGATCATTGCACTGACTATTAGTTATGATTAGGTATAAGCAATGTTATGACCTGAAGATGGGGGAGCTGCTCACATCAGCAGAATCTGTTCCACTTACCCTAGGCTGAATTCCTGAGAATAAAGAGATTCATGGAGAACTGTCAACTTTGTCCCTTCCCTTGGGGACATTATTTTTATCTGAGTCTCCTAAGTCCATCAGAACACTTGACTTCTGTCCTGGCACCTCTGCATTGAGACTCAAGAGAAGGAGGTACATAGGTGACATATATAACTGCAGCTGTTATGGTGGTAAACAGCTGACCCTATACCCTATAGGACATGGTAACTAAGCCAAACCTTGAACCTGTTAGCTCTAACAGGAAGTTCAGTGCTAGCCCAGAGGAGCTCTCTATGGACTCCTAGAGTTATGTCTGGATCATTGGCTTCCTGATGCTCCTCTTACTGACTCAGTAGTGAACTGAACCATGAAGGGAGGGGGAACACAGATTTAAAGGGAAGATAAAAGGGAAAAAGAAAAATCCGTCAATATTGAGACCTTTGTTTTTGGAAGAAAGGCAGGGTCATGTGACCAGAGAAGCTTAGATCAATCACTCAGTGGAGGTGGATGGGAGTGTCTGCACAAGTCAAAGGGATTGAGCAAATGACCTCAATGCCCTCGGTGGGACTACCTGTATGTTCCTTCCTCTGTGGGGAAATATATCCTCCTTTGTCTCCACCCTCACTGTCATCACAAGTCTGTTCTTCCTCAAAAGATATGGGTTGCAGGCAAACTTTCTCTCAATTTTTTTCTTCCTCTAGAGACCCCAGGTTTTTGTGTCCCAACCACCATTCAGGCCCAGTCAATACCTGACTTCACTTCAAGCCTTCATTATCTGTTTCCCAGCCCATTACACCTAAAGCCTTGTTAGAAAAAAATCTAATTTGATATTTTAAGAAGTTCCAAAGCCTACACAGGTTCAGATGCCTGTGGATAGATAGGCAGATGTCCAAAGATCTTGCATGTCCAGGTGCTAATGAAATTCTCATATTTGGACCTACTGACACTGGTTAAACCTCCAGCCCAAATTATCACACAAAGGTGTCTATAGTAGACATGATTATGGATGTGTGCAGATGCAGGTGTACACCATCCTGAGTGTATGCTTATGGACAGGTCACAGCACCTAGATGGAGGATAGAGGTCAACTTGAGAGACCCCCTCCTCATCTTTCTGCCTTAGGAAATTCCAGTAAGTCTCTGAGCTCCCCTCCTCCCACACAGTCAGGCACTGTCCTCCTCACCACTGAACAGAAGACACTACCACAGGTTGCAAGCATTGCAGAGAAGTACACAGTGGGCCAATGTGATTGCAGCTGCCTGCTCTGCCCTCCCTCTGTGGAGAACAGCATTTGCTCCAGCACTGCCCACAAGCACTGCAGTCTTCATCCCTCTGAGCTCAGCCTCCACCTAGGCAGGAGCCCTTCCCAGGGTGATACTGAGGGTTGTCAGAGATGGTGCCAAACTCAAGGCTGATAATCATCTCTGCACCCTGGGGCAGCAACAGCTCACAACAGGACTGCCCTTGCTGTGTTCTCCCAATCTTTATGACACAAGATCCTAAGCTGCCCTTTGTTCTCAATGCTGTGGAATCTACTCCCTGCAGAAAGGTGACAAGATGCCTGGGACATCTGGGAAGGGACCTGCTGGCTGATGTCTAGAAAAGGAACAGGTCCATTCTCACTGGAGTCACCAGTCAGGGTACATTGTCGTGAGACCTAGGAGCAGTTGTGTGGGGAGTTTCTTGTGACTTTGAAGGAGGTCACCTAGACCTCAGAGAGAGGAAAGTGACCCCATAAACCTAAGGAGGGTTTCAGAGGGACTCTCAGCATCCTG
Organism: Mus caroli; assembly: GCF_978045245.1. NCBI lineage: Eukaryota > Metazoa > Chordata > Mammalia > Rodentia > Muridae > Mus > Mus caroli. The sequence goes on along the minus strand of NW_028227263.1, from coordinate 125,224,829 downwards.
TGCTACCTGAGCCTCACTTAGGGTCTGCTCATGTCCTTTCGGGGAGGCAGCTGTCCTCTGTATAGGTGATTCCCTATGGGATATACTAGGGAGAGCTGGGAACCTGTTAGCACAGGATGCTCTGACAGAGTAATGTGCTTAGTATGTCTGAAAGACTGCCCATGAAAACACAACATCTGTAGGGTGAGATATGGAGCAAGGCTACACCTCAAGTGCATGGTTTCCAGAATAACTTTTCTGAGTGTTCTGCCATTCTGAGCATGGCAAGAGCCTCAGGAGACTGTGCAGACTCTGAAGTCTTGGGCTATGTTACTTCACCATCTAGTGATCAGCAACGGAATAGCACCTCATTCTTGGTGCTCTCCAGTTAACACCTCTTAAATTGTTAACCTGCAGAAGAGAATTCCAGGAGATACACAACAGAGAAAGAACACCTGCCAGAAGGACCTGTGTCCATTGTCCATCACCTTTGAGACCCTGGTCTTCCTGCGAAGTCTCATAAGGCCATCCAAACAGCTAGTTAATATCCTGGAACCCAGATTGTCCTCTCCATCAATGCATTCTTGGATGTGTCTCTGTAGAAGATGTCCAGGGGAACTATCATAACTGTGGCTCTCATGACAGTGCACTGGATGGTGACACATGCCATGATAGCCTTGTACCATGTCTGCTCTAACAGGAATCCAAAGCCAACCAATAACATTAATGTTCCCATTGTCACCTGCAATCTAAACTCACAGAGATTTGCTTCCAGGCCTCCTGGTGCTCTGTGTGGGGACTCCACAGCTTGCTCAGCTATGGCTTATCTGACACACATGAAGTCTATATCAGAGATATGGGCATAGTAAGAGACCCACGGGTCAGGGCAGAATCTGACATTCTTGGGCTGAGTTTATCCAGCACAGGATGGGTACTTCTGCATTAAAAGATGGGTGATGGGTTCTGATCTAATGATGTTGGACCACCCTATGTGTGCCCTGCAGTAAGTGCCAAAAGGACACAATGTAGTGGGGGGGGAGAGCAGGCACAGCCCACTCTTCAGAGTCCACTTATGAAGTAGGGTAAGCCACACCCAACAGGGGAAAGCAATAGAGAATCACTTACTGTAGATGTTGACTTGAACATGAACTGTTTCAACTCTTATATTGCTGTCTATTGTTACTAGTGTGTACAAGCCAGAGTCTTTCTCAGTGACATCCTGGAGCAGCAGGGATCCATTGGCGTACCCTATCTCTCTTCGGCTGTATGCACTGCCGCTGATGATGGAATTCATTGCTTTGCTATATTCTACAATTTGAAAGGATGGAGTGCTATCCACACCCTTGTACCAGGAAAAGGTTTGCACATCTTCTGGCAGATTATGGACCTGGAGAAGAACACTTTCCCCTTCAGCAGCATGCAGAGTCACTGGATCAATCCTGAGTTGGGCAGAGTCAAGAGTATCACAGCACGGGGCTGGAAAGGAAAGGAGAAAAGTCGTCACATAGGTTCATTGTACTCTGTGGAAAGATGGTGACCTGCATCCTGAGCAGATGGATTCTTTACGCAGCCTAGACAGGTCTGTGGGTGTGTCTATCCAACCTGGTGGAAGTCAACAACATGGCCTCCATTCCCTCAGTGCCACAGAACCTGTCATTTCCTCTGCACGGAGCTCTCTTCTTTGTATCTCCATGGCTGCCCCTCACTGCCCTCAGTCAGACACTGCACACACTCATGCACACTGTGCTTTGAGATGATGCCTCCCTCTGACCTTGGTTTCTGCATACCCTGCATATTCACTTCCTAACTTTTCTCATTTCCTTTGTTCCTGCACTCAGCTTCTAACCTCACTTTCTACATGTTCTTCCTGCTGACCCCAGGACTAGGGCTGGGTGAGGGCTTGGAGCAGGCTGCTCTTCTCAGCATGCCCTGGATTATGCTGCCAGGCTTTATGTCAACTTGACACAAGCCTGAGTCATTTGAAACAGGGAGCCTCAACTGAAAATAGAAATACCAGAATAGCCACTGGGCAGGTCTATAGCACATCTTTTAACTGGTAATTGATGTGGGAGAGACTAGTCCACTATGAGCATTTCCACCCCTGGGCCCATGGACCCATGTGCTATAAGACCAGGATGAGCAAGGTGTGAGGAGATAGGCAGGAGCAAGCAACCCTCCATTCTTTCTAAAACTACACTGGGTTACTTTTTTTTTTAATATTTATTCATTCATTTATTTATTTATTATATGTAAGTACACTGTAGCTGTCTTCAGACACTCCAGAAGAGGGCATCAGATATCATTACGGATGGTTGTGAGCCACCATGTGGTTGCTGGGATTTGAACTCAGGACCTTTAACAGAGCAGTCCGCGCTCTTAACCGCTGAGCTATCTCATTTCTTCTGTTGTTTTTTATTTGTTTGTTTTGTGTTACTTTGTTTTTTATGAAAGTCTACTGTTTCGTGATAATAAAAACACTGGATTGATATAGACAGCCATAAACCATTGTACACTGTCTGCTCAGAGCAGAAGTATGTGTCAAGTCCTGATGAATTGGAACCCAATACATTTTTAGTCAAGCCTGGGACAGACTATGGGACCTGAGCTTCCTGTTGCTCACCACTCTGTGTAGACTCCACACTTTCCTTGTGTGCATTGCAAAAACCTCAACAGACAGAGCAGTCTGGAATCTTAGGTCCTCCGAGATACAAGTAGATGTCAGAAAGCTGAGTCTGACCCATGGGCATTTCTCTCCTGCATGTGTGACCTGCACACAGTGGTCAAACCCCAAAGTGGCGATAAAAGTGCAGACAGGAGGTAGTCCATACTAGCAGTTACAGTGCTCCTGGTAGAAGCCCCACCCAGCACTGAATGATCACAGAAAATCACTTACTGTCCACCTGAAGGTAAATGTGTGCTAGTTCCATTTTCCAATATCGATTCACAGTTTGTATGGTGTAGAATCCTGTGTCCTTCCAGGTGACATTCTGGAGCAGCAGGGATCCATTGCTGAACACTATCTCTCTACCGCTGTGGGCAGGGCCTGGATCGCTTAAATTCTTGAGTGTTCTGTGCCGGACAATCTCAACCTTGCGAATCATAATCACCCCTTTGTACCAAAAAAATAATTGAAGATACTCTGGAAGATTGTGAACACGGAGAAGAACGCTTTCTCCTTCAGCAACTCTGGGCGGCACTGATTCAATAGTGAACTTGGCAGGGAAGGTAGAACGCCCACAGGTGAAATGAGAGGCTAGAAGGGAAGAGAGATCCATCGATATTAGGACTTTCATATTTGACTGAGATGGCACCCTGTGTCCTGATCAGCTGTGTCCATAGCTCAGCTGAGGTGTGTGAGTGAGGGTCTCCCTTCCCTACTTGGTGGAGGTCATCACATTACCTCCATGCGCTCCATGTCCCTCACTTGTCATTTCCTCTGTATGGTGCTCTCTCCTTGGTTGTCTACACGGCCCTGCTTTATTCCCCTCAGATCCCTGCTCACACTCAGTGTAGATGGTGTTGGAGTGCTGCCTCCTGACCCCTTCCCCAGCATCCTGTCTTCACTCTCTGACTCTATTGTTGTATTTCTGTTCCTTTAATGGTTCACTCTAACACCTGATCACCTTCTAGCTTTCTTTACTTGTCTGTCTTCCTGTCCACTAGGGCTAGAGAATTGTGAGACCCAGTAGTGGTCTTCTTTTTTTTTTAAAGAAAGGCTGCCTAAAAACACATCAGATATCTGTGGGGAACCAATAAATGGTTGAATGAATGAGTAAATGAATAATGTCTCAGGACCATGCATGTTCATAGTCACATTCATATGTTTTTGGTACAGTGTTCAAAATTACATTACCTTTGGGGTTTTTTGTTACATTCTGGGGGTGGGGGTGGCACACTTGCACAGGCTAACACTTGCCCACAAGATTGCGCCTTACTCTATGGGTGTTTCTCAGTGGGTGGCGGTGGTTACAGGACACCTTCCCTAGGTGGAGGTGAGAAGACAACTTGCATTCACTGCTTCAAAGGTTGTCAGACAATGAAGTAAATGCAGATATCCACTGAGCCATGTCACTGATCAACACCAGGTGGAATTTTATTGGGACTTCACAGCTGAGAGCATCAGACTTCAGAACACTGTGCTCATGCTGATTAACTGTGGGTGAGAACACTCTCCCCCAGCCCGTACTTCTTCACCAAGAGTCTCCTGCTGATGCTAAACCTCTGTCCCACTGTGGCTTCTCTCCTACAAACCCTGAGACTCCTCTCAGGTCATTGAGTTCCTGAGGAGACTCCAAAGAATAGCTGAGTCCTCTCTGCTCACACTCTGTAAAGTGTGGGCTCCTCACGAATGATCAAGAGGCCCTGACAGGTGGTACAAACTTTGCAGAGAGTACACAGGGGGGCCTCCCTGGACTATGGCCTGATGTGTCCTTTGCTGTATCATATCTGGTACAGCCCAGCTCCCCCATTCCTCATATACCTCAGGCTCCTCCACAACAGAAGCATCTTTCAGAAGCCCGTGGGCTTTGAGTGGGTAGCTCTGTGTTCTCTACCCTGTGCACTCTCTGGACTACCCACCAACCCTCTCCTCTTGGCTCTTTCTTTTTAAGCCCTCCAGAGTACACAGTGACTGACAACCTTCTGAGTATCTCTGAGCACTGAGACAACAGCAGGTCAACCACAGGTAGCCCTCAGTTGTGTTCTCAACCTGGGTCAGTCAGCAACAAAGAGCTAGTTGCTGCACTCTCTGTGCAACACAGAAACCCGGGTGAGCACCCATGCCCTGTGTTCTCAGTGCTCTGGAACAATGGGATTTGCTTTCAGGAGGAAGGTGACAGATGTGTGTGAGGGATCCAAAGGGCCAACTACATGGTGAGTGGTGAAGGGGACAGATCATTCTCACTGCAGGCATCAGTCAGGATTCTGAGGGAGTAGAAAGACCCAGGAGCAGATGTGTTAGGAGCCCATGGCCTGACTGTGTGGAAGGAGGTGACCTGGGTCCCAGAAGAACTGCTCTGGGCTCCATCATCCCATGCAGGGTTTCAAGAAGGTGCTTCTACAGGCCCTTCTTTCTTCCCTCAAGGTCTTTCTCAAGGACAGTTTCCTTGAAGGAACTCAAGAGTCTAGACAGAGGCTGATGGCCTTGGCTGACTTGCCCACCCTGCATCCAAAGTGAAATCAAATGAGGGATTCTACACACTTGACATTGTTCTCCACCATGTGTGTCCTGCATTAAATATTCAAGCACCAACATGGAGACACAAAGCAGAGGCAAAGGAGACACAGGCCAGGCCTGACACTTCTATGTGCCTAGTGGAGAGACCAAACCCAGGACCGAGAGTTCACAAAGGATTACTTACAGTATACCTGAAGAAATGTGGATGTATTTGATTCCAGTTCTCCATGTTTACTTATAGTTTGAAAAGTGTAATATCCTGTGTCCTCCTGAGTGACATTTTGGATCCACAGGGACCCGTTGCTGTACAATATCTCTCTATCCCTGTGCTCAGGCCCTGTCATACTTGTGCTATACTCCAGGAAATGCAGAGCAATTGTGAGCCTCCAATTTGTCAGTCCTCTGTACCAGGCAAAAGCTAGAAGATTCTCTGGCAGATTGTCAACTTGTAGAAGAATATTCTCTCCTTCAACTACGTGTTGTGGTGACTGGATGGTGACACTAGCAGTGGTGGACAGAAGCCAGCAGGTCAAAAGGGAGGCTAGAAGGGAAGAGAAATAAGCCAACAATCATGACCAGGTGTGAGCATCCCTCACCTTATGCCTATCGGTAGGGGTGTGCCCATAATAGAGATGAGCAACAAAACCTCCATGCCCTCAGAGGGTGTCATTTCTGCTCTGTGGAATCCTCTACTCAGGTGTCCCCATATCACTCTTCATAGAAACAGTATCTGTTGTGAAGAAAAGGAGCTCTCTGACCTTCTCCTGCTCTTTCTCCTTTTCCTGCTCTTCCTCTTCTGCCCACAATCCTCACTTTTTGAATTCTTTTCTATTCTATATGCAGTTCTATTCAATCATTGATTCTCTCCTCTGAATACTCTGATTTCTGGTTCACTAGAAAAGGCTTTGTGAAGACAACCATTGGAATTATCTTTTTGGAATGTTCAGTTGCTGAAAAGAACTCAGAAATTAATGGGAGTGAAAAGGAAGGGAAAAAACAAAGGAAACAGGAAGGAAGGAAGGGAAGGAGGGAGGGAGGGAGGGAGGGAGGGAGGGAGGGAGGGAGGGAGGGAGGAAGGGAGGAAGGGAGGAAGGGAGGAAGGGAGGAAGGGAGGAAGGGAGGAAGGGAGGAAGGGAGGAAGGGAGGAAGGGAGGAAAGGAAAAGAAAGTTAAGGGAAGGGAAGGGAAGGGAAGGGAAGGGAAGGGAAGGGAAGGGAAGGGAAGGGAAGGGAAGGGAAGGGAAGGGAAGGGAAGGGAAGGGAAGGGAAGGGAAGGGAAGGGAAGGGAAGGGAAGGGAAGGGAAGGGAAGGAAAGGAAAGGAAAGGAAAGGAAATAAGTAAAGGAGGAAGGAGAGAGATCTGCATGGATTCATCTCTGCAGTTCCTAGGTTTGGAGCAAATTACAATCATTATATTCAAGTGTGATTTCATAATTCTCTATTGTATGTTTGGGTTTCGGAAGGCTTGTGTCTCAGTGTGCACATTGTGGGTGCATGACACACACCTGTGTAGGGCAGAACAGAGCCTGCAGGAGCCTTTATCTCCATCTACCCTGTGAGAGCAGAGGAATGAATTCAGACTGGCATGTCTCCACACACTGAGCAATCTCATTGGCCCTCCCAGGTTTGACTCCTCTTTGGAGATTCGCCATGTCAAGGTGGGGACCATTGGAATTCCAATGCTAGCCAATGTGACTGATATTGAATAGGGGCACCTGAGGATTTTCTCTCCCCTCATCAGCTCCTGTCTGCTCAGAGCTTCCTGTTGCTGAGCCTCTGTACCTCAATGCACCTTCTTTGCCCCAAATACAGACACCCAAGTCTTCTCTAGACATCTCATCTACAGAAGACTTTGGGCTTCTGAGTTCCCTATCCCACACATTCAGATAGTTGGACGCTTACCTGTGAACAGGACCCTCTGCCAGGGGATAAGGACATTGGTAAAAAGTTCAGAGGTCACTCCCATATCTCTTCAAATGTACTGGCCTTTCTCTGAGGAGAAAACCTTCAGCTCCAGCAAGGCACCTGGCCTCTACTGTCCTTTCTCCTTCTGAACTGAGTTTTCTCTCAGGCAGGAGCACTTCACAGAACCTTATGAGCTATGGATGGTGGGGGTCTGTGACCACAGCACTGCTCACTCACTTCTACTCTCAGTACTGCACCTCATCTTTCTCACATTTTCTCCATTTATGTTTCTTCTCTGAAAAGACCTTGAGCAACAGGGCTGATAAGCATCGACATGATTGCTTCAGAGAACAATGATTAATCCAGGTGCTGACATCTGCTGACTCCTAGACATGGGTCTGTCAGCATCAAATAGGGAGCCTCTATCTTCCCTAAGTGTCCCTGAGACTCAAAGATTGCCCTGGGAGCTCCCAGTCTGCCCTGTGTCCTCAGTGCACTGGGAAGATAGTATTTCTCAAAAGGAAGGTGACACAGATGTCAGTGAGGTTTGGAAGGGACCTGCTGTGTGATGACTGGAAATGAAAATAAACCCTTTATCACTAATTTAACCAGTCAAGTTCCTGACCCAAGACAGAGTCCCAGGAGCAACTGTGTGAGGAATTTCATTTTCTTGGTGTTGCTAAAGAAGTGACCTGTATGTCCTGGAAAGGACTGTGGGCTCCTCTCCTATGGACTGTTTGCAGGCAACCTTCCACCATTATGGGTTGGTTGAACTGTGTGTTGGCTGAGCCCAACTGCCCTCTGGTCTTCCTGGGTCACCTATGTCCTTTGTCTGGGTGATCCTGCAGCAAAAGTCCTATGTTACCCTTGGAAGATGCCAAGAGGGAGGGAAATTTCAGGATTCACAGAGAGAGGGGTGTCCATAAACACAGGAAACAGATCAGGGTCGAGGTAGGGAGATCCAAGTTACAAGGAATAGGAATGGAAAGCAGTCTCCTAGGCAAGGTCATAGCTCAAGTAAACAATTGTCTGAGTGTTGAGTGACAACCCCACATGAGAAAATACAATTTCCTATCTAGTAAGTGGGCCCTGGAGTAGTGGAATTCTTCAGAAATACTTGAGAGACTCATGGCAAAGTTCTGGAGTTAGATCTAACTGTCCATTTGTTTTTAATTCTTGGACAAGATGTCCCCTTAAGCAGCTGATGACCAAGATTAAAATCAGCTTCTCCCTGACTCACAGACACCTGAGAAGGTTCCAGGGTTGGAACACTGCATACGTGCCTGGAGACAGAGAACTTGTGCTTCCCATCTGTCACCTGTGGACTATGTGATGCTCATGTGGCCACTGTGTTTCCTGGGTCTCAGTTTCCCAGCAACAGCACAATAAAGGAGCAATATGTTACAGTCTCAACAAATAGCCTTAAATATGAACAAGGGCCTGACACTGGCCCAGGATGGCTGTCCAGAGCAGCAGGGTCAGCTACCATTTGCTCCAAGGAGAGGATTCTTTAGAGTTACTCCCTGAGGACTTGAATCATCAAGGGGACCTATGTGCTCTGTCCCTCTCCTGGAGAACCTGAACTTCTTGTGAGGTCTCATAAGCCATTGGAAAAATTAGCTGATGGCCTGGCCACCTGTGCAGCTGTGCACTCCAGTCTGAGTCACAGAAGGAGTTGACCAGTGACCCTGCAGCATTATTATTAGTTGGCCATGCTGTGTGTTGGCTGAGCACAGTTCTCGCTGGTCTTCCTGGGTCAGCTCTGTCCTTTGTCTGGGTGATTCCCCATCAGCAATCCTGTCTTATACTATGGAAGATGACAGGAGGGAGGAAACTTTCAGGTTCCCTAGAGAGAGGGGTCTTCTCAGACAAAAGAATCACAGCTGGGTCTAGGGAGGAAGATCAAGGTTAGTGGGGACAGGAATGGAAAGCAGTCTCCTAGGCAAGGTCTCCTAGCTCAAGGAAACAATGGTCCTAATGTTGAGTGTGCAACATGATATTGCCCCCTGTAGTTCTCTGGGAAAACTGCAGTCTCATGCCAAGGGCTACAGCAGCGGGTTCAACACCACAAATATGACCTACCCTGATCCCTTCTGCACAGGTGGGATGCAGGGACCATCATTCTGCTCACTGGGCTCTGCAGAACTCCTTTTTCCATCTAGTGTAGGGTGAGTCTAGGCAGGCTTCCAGGTTCTCCCTGTCAAGTCATGGACTAAAGTTGGATGATGTGTGCATCCAGAGAATGAGACCCCTTGGGAGGAGTCCTGTGCTCACAAAATGACAGTGGAAAGATGTCATGGTTCTTTCTCTTCAGACTCAATCAAGAGGACAGTAATGGAAATAGGGGTGCATCTGTACTTACTGGCCCATGTCTGGTGTCTCAATACCTTCTTCTCCTGGCCCACTAGATACTGAGGGACCCTTACTGAGGACAGGGAACAGAACAGTGACTCAAATGGAAGTGTCAACTGTTCTTCCCTATACACTGCTCCAGGTCTTTTTCTCTCACTGTGACAAAAGCACTGTGAACAGAAGAAGTTCAGGAGAGCAGAGCACGCATTTCCTGTCCAGGTCTGGGACATAGTGTAGCCCAGAAGGAAGTCAAGGCAGAAAACATGCCCTTGTTGGCTCATTTGCTGGCTCATTCTCAGGTTCATGCTTAACTAGCTCTCTTATACAACCAAGGTGAATCTGCCTAGGGATGTTGCTGCCCACAGTGGCCTGGGATTCCTGCATCACTTTAGACAATCGCTCTCAGACATGTCCATAGCCAGAGCTGATAAGGAAATTATTCAGTGTAGACTTTTCCCTGAGGTGACTTCTGTGTGTGTCAAGGTGAAGTTAAAACTAACAAGAACACTGTATTAAACTGTCAAGTCCACCTTCTCCAAAGGGAGACATCACAGGAAGTTCCCCATCTCCAAAGCTCGCTCTCTCTCTCTCTCTCTCTCTCTCTCTCTCTCTCTCTCTCTCTCCATATATCACATGTGCTGGAGTCCACAGCCAGACACTCAGAACCAGAAGCACTCAAGGTAATCTACATTTGGTTGATTTCACTCTTCCAAGTTTATATAATTTGAACTCAGGGATGCACTGGTGAACACCACTGACATTCTGAATAGTGAGTAAAAGGGCATCTTAAAAGCATCAATACCAGCCTGACTCGGGACAGTCTTCCCAAGCACAATCATCTCCCCTGCCTCTTCTGGATTTACTAGACTCAGAGCAGAAGTCAATTACCAGCTGAAACAAAAAGGAACTGGGAGAATTTGTGGTAAAAATCATGAGCATGGTTCCAAGTTGTGAGTGATTCTTCAGGGTCATTGGGATCATGAAAGCAAATGGAGGGGACAGGAAGGCATGAGCAGGTGAAAGAAAATCCATGTGATCTTTTTTTTTTTTTTTGACTGTATGAATAATTTTTATTAGGTATTTTTTTATTTTACATTTCAAATGCTATTCTAATAGTCCCATATACCCCCCACACTCCCCTACCCACCCACTCCCACTTCTTGGCCATGATGTTCCCCTGTACTGAGGCATATAAAGTATGCAAGACCAAGGGGCCTCTCTTCCCAATGATGGCCGATTAGGCCATCTTCTGAAACATATGCAGCTAGAGACACGAGCTCTGGGGGTACTGGTTAGTTCATATTGTTGTTCCACCAATAGGGTTGCAGACCCCTTTAGCTCCTTGGGCACTTTCTCTAGCTCCTCCGTTGGGGGCCCTGTGTTCCATCCAATAGCTGACTGTAAGCATTCACTTCTGTGTTTGCCAGGCACTGGCATAGCCTCACAAGAGACAGCTATATCAGGGTCCTTTCAGCAAAATCTTGCTGGCATATGCAATGGTGTCTGCATTTGGAGGCTGATTATGGGATAGATCCCCGGGTGCAGCAGTCTCTAGATGGTACATCCTTTCGTGCCCACGTTTGGGCTGGAGAGATGGCTCAGCCATTAAAGGCTAGGCTCACAACCAAAAATCCACATGATCTTAAGTTCACCATTCCCCCTAGAAATATCCTCTTACCTGAGAAAAATCTGTCTCTCTCTGTGTCTGTCTCTCTGTCTGTCTCTCTGTCTCTCTCTCTGTCTCTCTCTCTGTCTCTCTCTCTCTGTCTCTCTCTCTGTCTCTCTCTGTCTCTCTCTGTCTCTCTCTGTCTCTCTCTGTCTCTCTCTGTCTCTGTCTCTCTCTCTCTCTCTCTCTCTCTCTCTCTCTCTCTCTCTCTCTCTCTCTCTCTCTCTTTCCTTCTCTCACTCCAACACCCATTCAGGGTCATCCAGGAGAAATCAGAGCTGTAGGAAGAAATGGAAGAGACAGACCTCATGAGACAATAGGGAACTGTTTGTGCCCGTTGGCTTGCCCTGGAAAGTAATGTCTGTATCTATTCATAAATCCAAGGCTTCATAACAAAGCTCAATGCTGACATTTCAATAATCCATTTACCAAGACCTGTAAGTTGCATTCCCTGTGATCCTATTGAGGCCAATGGTCAAGTTATAGACAAGGGAAATATAAGATCCATTAGTAGGAGTGTTGATGCTGGAAATAAGGAACACTGGGAGCAAGACTGGGGCTTCCCATTGATAATCCAAAACTAATGTGCAAGAGAGTGGGAGGCTGCATGGCAGGAGAGGTTGAGGTTTGACACTGGATGGCAATGAGTGTCTGAGGAGAATATCAGCAGGACATCTGAGCCATTGGAGCAAACAGAATAAAGCCACATGTGATGTCAGCAGAGGGAAGGGGAAATCCTGCTCTATAAAAGGATATAGTAAGCTGGACGTGGTGGCACACACCTTTAATTCCAGCCTGGTCTACAAAGTGAGTTCCAGGACAGCCAGGGCTATACAGAGAAACCCTGTCTCGAAAAACCATAATCATAATAATAATAATAGGATATAGTATGTGTCCTATAACATCAGTTAAACAGGTCCCAGACAGAGCTAGGGTGCAGCTTTGTAAAAGAGTACTCATATAGCATGCATGAACCCTGTTCCCTCACCAGCATACACAGATAAGGATGACACTAAATACCCATGTGTTCATTAAGTCTGAATCCAAAATATCCCCTCTACTCCATCACAATGAGCTTTTCTAGGTAAGAGAAGTTCATCCAACCCATTCTAGCTCAATTCTGGGCCTGGCTGCATATGCTTGGGCCAGTTGAAGATGTTCTGGTCTTCAAAGGGTACACAGGGTTTGGGTCATGAAGCCAGGAGTGACCAAGAGTCCTGGCTCTATCTCTCTGTATTTAGACATTTGAAGCAAGGATGTGATGGAAGTTATTAACATGCTTAATAATTAATTTGATTGATACTTTCATCCTCACAGTTAATGTTCAAGAGGAGTGGGTCACTGTAGATAACACTCAGTGGGTCCCAGGTTTTACATTCCTAGGATACTGTGTCAACTGGCACATGAATAAGTGGGAGTCCTGCTATCCTTAGCTTTACCCTGCCAACTGCTGAGAGGCTGTGAACATTTCCCCTTCACAAGTAGGTATGTTCTGAGACTCAGGTTCATGCTTTAAGGATAGCATACTCCCCATCCCTGGGGTTAGAATTGTCACTTCTAATGGTGTCATTGGACACCAGTGCTGTGCAGTCATTAGAAAGAACAAGGCCGCTGTGGGGCCTTTGATGCTTACAACAGCCACTTTCATTCACTTTTGGTCTCTGTACACTGCACTCCTAATACATGTCCTTGGAGAATCAAGCAGAAGGACCTGAGTACTCAGACATGGTGGGTCTCCTGTGCTGTATCGGAGAAACAGTCTTTGTCAAATGGAAGCTGAGCTACAGAGCTGGATGGTACAGACCTAGGACTGGGAGTCATAGCCCCAAGGTCTCTCCTGAACCTCAGTGATTCACTGTCTCCCTTGCACCATGAAGCTCTGTCCCTCCAGCTATACTGATCTCCACTGCTGAGCCAGGGACTTTGCTTTCCAAGGCTGCCCTAGAGACCAGACATAAGAAGATGCACACTGAACTTCCCTTTCAAACATCCACAGTCTGTAATGATTGCTTGATGTGTGTTCAGAAATCTCATTGGAGACAATGTGCAGAAATGGAATTCAGTTCACTACCCAAGCTAGACCATCATAACATGTGCCAACCTTCCCAGGGGTTCCATGGTGACAAGCATAAGGCACAGGACCACAAAAGACAAAGGATGAGCCTCAGAAGAATGGAGGGTATGAGAGTCAGGCACAGGCTTGAGAGAAAACCACTTTTTTCCTGCACATGGAATGCCCTGTCCTCCACAGGTGAGGACCATGCAGATATCATTCCTGATTCAGAGGTGGCTGTTTGCTTTATTCTATTATTTTATGTGTACTGTTATATTAGCAACATGCATATCTGTGCACCACAGCATTCCTGGTACAAACAGAGAAGAAAGGGGGCATTGGGTCCTCTGAAAGTGGAGTGACAGATGGCTATGAGTGGCCACAGGTGTGCTAGGAACTTAACTTCTCTGTAAGAACTTCCACTGCTCTTAACTATGCAGCCATATCTCTAGAAATCCAGGAAAAGTGTTTTCAGAAGCAGATCTGACTGACAAAAAGGTAGATACCAAGCACATGCTGGAACCATGGCTCTAAGGACTCGTGTGTTTGACATATCCTGGATAAGGATTGGGGATGCAAACTTTCTCAATATGAGAGCATTGTTACTAAAACCCAGGACCTAAAGCCAATCCTTGCAAGGATAATTTCTCTAAAGAGCACAATCAGGTGATGAAAGAGAGATGGAAAAGTTGTGTGAAATCAATGACTTCTTAGCCAAGAGAGCCGTGTGGTACATGGAGGATCTACTGGAACAGTGAAGCAAAACCCTATCCATTGTGTTCCAGGAGAAGTGACTGTTGAACAGCAGAGATCACATGTTGGACAGCATACTGGAAACACACCTCAGTAGTAAAGACAGATACTACCTCAGAGTAAAGGCCTGGAAAATAATTTTCCAAGCAAAGGGCCCCAAGAAACAAGCTGTAGTAGCCATTCTAATATCAAATAAAATCAACTTTCAACCAAAAGTTATCAAAAAAAAGATAAGGAAGCACACTTCATACTTATCAAAGAAAAAATCTACCAAAAAGAATTCTCAATCCTGAACATCTATACTACAAATGCAAGGGTACACACATTCATAAAAGAAACGTTATCAAAGCTCAAAGCACATGTTACACCCCACACAATAATAATGGGAGACTTCAGCACCCCAATCTCGTCAATGGACAGTTCATGGAAACAAAAACTAAAGAGAAACACAGTCAAACTGACAGAAGTGATGGACCAAATCGTTTTAACAGATATCTATAGAACATCTCATCTTAAAACAAAAGAATACACCTTCTCAGCAACTCATGGTACCTTCTCCAAAACTGACTATATAATTGGTCATAAAACTGATACAAGTATACTGAAATAATCCCATGCATTCTATCAGATCACTACCGACTAAGGCTGATCTTCGATAATAAATTTTTTTAAAAATTAAATAAAAAATTAAAAAAAAAAAACCAGAAAGCCCACATACACATGGAAACCGAACAACACTCTAATCAATGATGACTTGGTCAAGGAAGAAATAAAAAAATTATAGACTTTTTAGAATTTAATGAAAATGAAGGCACAACACACTCAAACTTATGGGACACAATGAAATCAATACTAAGAGGAAAACTCATAGGTCTGAGTGCCTCCAAAAAGAAACTGGAGAGAGCATACACTAGCAGCTTAACAGCACACCTGAAAACTCTAGAACAAAAAGAAGCAAATATAACCAAGAGGAGGAAATAATCAAAGTCAGGGATGAAATGAACCAAATAGAAATAAAAAGAACTATACAAAGAATCAACAAAACCGGGAGCTGGTTCTTTAAAAAAAAATCTTCCTTCCTTCCTTCCTTCCTTCCTTCCTTCCTTCCTTCCTTCCTTCCTTCCTTCCTTCCTTCCTTCCGTCCTTCCTTCCTTCCTTCCTTTACTTACTTATTAACTTCATGCTAATCTTGTTTCTTTTGTTCTTTCTTTCTTTCTTTCTTTCTTTCTTTCTTTCTTTCTTTTGTTTGGGCTTTGTTTTTATCAAATACAGTCTAACAGAGGTCAAACTGAAAAAGGAAACTTCACTTTAGAAAATGTCCCCATCAGATTGTCTAGTAGGCAAAAGATCATTGAGTATTTACTTGACTGATGAGTTACTATTTCAACAACCATCCATGAACAGCTGAAATAAGAAAACAGTCTGCCCAAGATAGTAATTTTATTCCATCATGACATCTTCTTAAAGCCTGCCTCGAAGTTCATGCTTGATTTTCTGTCCTGACTTCCATTCATAGTATACTGTAATATTTAAGATGAAATAAACTCTTTCTTCTCCAAATAAATAAATGAAGGTTATTTGAGTGTGTTGTTCTTTCAGGAACATAAATCACTGAGACAGGTAGAACCCCTGCACAGGGAATATTAATAATATTAATTTTACTACAGGAAGTAAAACATTCTGTAAGAAAATGATACAAACTCAGTAGGCATGCAAGGTCACACAAAAACATTGACTGTTTATGTGAGGATACATATATTTGTTCATTTTCAAACTCAGCATTTCTGATTAGGAGGCTCATCCTTCTGGATGGTGTTCTGTAAGAGCAGTGATCCATTGGTGTGCAGTGTACACGAACACGGTGTGCAGACCTAAGAGGTGTTGATTGGTGTCTATGACAAACTGTGTGAGTCCATGGCTGGTGGGATGGTTTATATATACTTAGGCCAGGGAGTAGGACCATTGGAGATCTGACCTTGTTGAAGTAGGTATCAATGTGGGTGTAGCCCTAGCTTCCTGGAGGTGAGTATTCTGCTAGCAGCCTTCAGAAGAAGATATAGCACTCTCAGCTCTGCTGCACCATGCCTGCCTGGATATTGTCATGCTCCTGCCTGAATGATGATGGACTGAATCTATAACCTGTAAGCTAGCCACAATAAAATATTCTCATTTATAAGACTGGCATTGGTCATGGTGTCTGTTCACAGCAGTAAAACCCTAAGAAAGAAGTTGGTACCAGGAGTGGGGTATTGCAGTGCTAGGACTGACCATGCTTTTGTTTTGAAAGAATGTGGATTTGGGAACTTTGGATTTGGAAAACAGTGCAATAATTTAAATGGGGATTAATGGGCTATCCTAGTAGGCATGTGAAAGATTTTGTTATTGGCAGTAATTTCAACTGTACTGACCTGGACCAAGAGGATTCAGAGGAGAAGAATTTCAGTCCATGATTGTTTTGTGATATTTTGGTGAAGAATATGGTTACTTGTTAACCTTGTCTAAAGAGTCTGCCTGAGGCTAAGGTGAAGAGACTCAGATTAATTGCATTGACAAAGAATCAGAAATGCCCATCATAGACTTTGTTAACTGGTTTCATCTCATGAAGAGCACTTTTAAAAAGCATAGGAAACTGACAGAGGAAAACTATAAAAATCCATGGTTCATTTATTAAAAGGGCACCAGGAAGTGAAATGGAATTGAATTCTATGTTCTAGGAGATAACATATTAAGAGATTTGTGGACAAGATCCTACCCAGCTAAGTTTATATTCAGGAACAGTGAAATACCTTTAATTCCAAGACACAAAGCCAAACAGATTATTGACTCCAAGGCCAGCCCAGGACAAAGCAGTTTATAGGTAAAGAAAAGCTTAATCCTAGCATGGTGGTACACCCCTTTAATCTCAGCATTACAGGAGAAGTCAACCATGCTGATCTCTGAGTTCAAGGTCAATCTACAGAGATGGTGCCAGGAAAGCCAGGCTTAGGCAGAGAGGAAATCAGAAAAGAGAAAGCTGGTAATAAAATAAAAAGGGGGCAGGAAGCATCAGAACATGGCAGCTTCGACCATGTAGCTCTGGCTTTAGTTTGAAAAGTAGAAGGGACTACTGAGACAATTGATGCTGGTTAGCAGGAGCTAAGAAATTAGCAGTGATTAAGAAGACACCAGCATCACTGAGCTGAAATCTTCAGGAAAGTGTTTACTGAGAGCACAAAGAAGCTATGTTCCAAAGAGAGCTGAGGTTGTACCATGTGCTGCAGATGTAATTGGTAATAGGTAAGAGTCACCCAGGTGGTACTGGTTTTGAAAACATGAAGGGGTCATGAAGAGCATCTGAGGCTTGTCACTGTGAGAGGCCATGGAAGGTCATTGCTGGAGGTGGAGCCTCAGTTACAGATGATGGCCCAGGACTGATGGGTCATGCAAAGGCTTGGCACCATGAAGAGAGGCTATAAGAGGCTATTGATGAAGCCTACTTGCAGTGCTAGACCCCAGGAAATTGGAGATGCCAGTACCATAGGATGATACCCAAGAAGAGCAGTGGCAGTGGAGTAGATCAACCTGAGTTTAGATTGCTGCAGAGTGCATAGCTGTAGATGTGATGCTAGCCATTTGGAGTAGCCCAGAAGACCATGTGTGGATCCCAGACATTGAAATAAGAAGCTAAAACATTGAAGCTGCTGTGGAGACCCAAGATGTTCGAGATGCCACAGCCATGGGCTACCTGCTGAAGAAACCTGCTAACAAGAGTGGAACCATCCCAAGAGAAAGAAGTTTGTTGCAGAAATTAAAAAGGAGTGCACACATGAAAACCACTTTGACATCAGACATTGAGATGCAGAGTTTGGAATCTGCCCGGCTGGTTTTCTGTCTTGCTTTGTGGGTTTCAGTTAAGTGATTAGATGAATCTCAAGAGAAACTTTAAACTTTGGACTTTTAACATTATTTCAGACTATTATAGACTATGGGGACTTGAGAAGTTGGAATGAATTTACTTATGACTATCCTATGTTTAGGTATTGCCCCCGTACACTCATATATTTAGACAAGCCTATGAAGAACAGGCAGTGGGATGGGATTGTTTATATATATTTGTCCCAAAGAGTGGCACTACTGGAGGTGTGGCCTTGTTAGACTAGGTATGTAACTATGGTTATGGATATTAATACACTAGCCCTAGCTGCCTGGAAGTGATGATTCTGCTAGCAGCCTCCAGATAAAGATGTAGAACTCTCATCTCTGCTACACCATGCCTGCCTGGATGCTGCCATGCTCCCGCATGAATGATGATGGACTGAATCTCTGATGTGTAAGGCAACCACAATTGAATGTTGACCTTTCTAAGACTGGCAATGGTCACAGTGTCTATTCACTGCAGTAAAATACTAACACAACTGTCAACCTCAGTTTGGTTCAGCACAACCTTGAAGCTCAATATCCATTCAGAAAAAAAATGGAACATTTTCCCATTGGGCTGCATTGTG
Organism: Mus caroli; assembly: GCF_978045245.1. Lineage (NCBI taxonomy): Eukaryota > Metazoa > Chordata > Mammalia > Rodentia > Muridae > Mus > Mus caroli. The sequence goes on along the minus strand of NW_028227263.1, from coordinate 125,206,464 downwards.
CATCAATAGTGAGCAGTGCAGTGTATCGAAGTTGCCAGCAGCTTGAAAGAACAGACACAGACAATGTGGTATCATATACTCCATGGAATTTTATGCAACTATTAAAAACAAAGACATCATTAATTTGAAGGCACATGGATGGAACTTGAGAATATCATCCTGATTGAGGTAACCCAGTCCCAAAATGGCATGCATGATATGTACTCACTTATAAGTGGATATTAGCCACAAAATACAAGATACATACACTACTTTACACTGACCCAAAGAAACTAAACAAGTTGGAAGCCCAAAGAGGAATGCTTGAATCTCACGTAGAAGGGGACAAAATAGTAGGAGGAGGCATATGGAGGGAGGGAACTGGGTAGGAGAGGGCATATGGGGAAAAAATGGAGGGATTCAGGATCAGGTGTGGGGAGGGATGGGAGAGATGGCCAACTGGCCATGCAAATGGATTGAAATCTGTAATTGGCAGGGGTGGATAGAAATGCCCCAGCCCTGCTATAGTATGAGAGGAGGGGTCACTCATTCATCACTGCCAGGCTGACTGGGAGACTGGTCTTTGAGCTGACTGGGTTGAAGGCTTCACATTGATACTCTCCAGCATCCTCCTTCCTCACAGTATGTATCCTGAGTTGGCACTTTGATGGGGACAGGGTCATCCTCTCTGTGAGCTGCAGACTCTGATTGTTGAAGAGCCAACGGATGGAGATCCCAGAGTTGTCTGAGAAACAAGTGAAGACAACTGAGCTCGGTACTCTAACTGTGCTGTCTGTGACTCTCATGACAGGCTGTGTCACAAGCTCTGCAAAGAAACAGAGGGGGGAACCAAATGACATTCATCTTTCAGACATCTCAAACAGCCCCTCTATAAATCACACTGAATAAAGCATTTAGGAAGGAGAAATTGGAGCTGTGACTATAGATATATATTGTGCTTTGCATCTGCAACCTACAAACCGTATGATCCTGATTTAGCCACTGAGGTTGATATGCCTCAGTTTACCTGAAGTATGACACTCTGTACATGATCATTGCACTGACTATGAGTTAACATTAGGTGTGAACAATGTTCTGACCTGGGGATGGGGTTGCTGCTCACATCAGCAGCATCTGTTCCACTTACCCTAGGCTGGATTCCTGAGGATAAGGAGGTGGCTGGAGAACTGTCATCTCTGTCCCAACCCTTGGGGACATTGTTTTAATCTGAGTTTCCTAAGTCCATCAGAACACTTGACTTCTGTCCTGGCACCAACCATTGAGACTCGGGAGAAGGAGGTACACAGGTGACCTATATGACTGCAGCATTAATGGAGGTAAACAGTTGATCCTGCACCCTGTGGGACATGGATACTCAGCCAAGCCTTGTTTCCTGTCAGCTCTGAAAGGAAGTCCAATGCTAGCCCTGAGGAGAAGCTCTCTGGGGACAACTAGAGTTGAGTCAGGAACCTTGGCTTCCTGATGTTCCTCTTACTGATTCAATAGTGAGCTGGACCATGGAGGGAGGGGGAACACAGACTTAAAGGAAAGATAGAAGGGAAAGAGACAAATCCATCAATATTGAGACCTTGTTTGGGGGGAAAAGACAGGGTCATGTGACCAGAGAAGCTTAGATCAATCACTCAGTGGAGGTGGGTGGGAGTGTCTGCACAAGTCAGAGGGGTTGAGCAAATGCCCTCCATCCCCTTGGTGGGCCCTTGTATGTTGCTTCCTCTGTGGGGAACTCTATCCTCATGTGTCTCCACCCTCACTGTCCTCACAAGCCTGCTCTCCCTCAGAAAATGTGGGTTGCAGGCAAGCTATCTCTCACTTCTTCTGCTAGAGACCCCAGGGTTTTTGTTTTTTTACCTCCCAACCTCCATTCTGGTCCAGTCAGCACCTGACTTCACTTTGAGATGGCCTTCCTGTTCTGTCTTCCAGCCCATTACACCTAAGGCCTTGTTAGAAAAAAAATCTAATTTAATGTTTCAAGAAGGTCCAGTGCCTACACAGCCTCAGATGCCTGTGGGTAGATAGGCAGATGTCCAAAGATCTTGCATGTCCAGGTGCTAATGAAATTCTCATATTTGGACCTACTGACACTGGTTAAACCTCCAGCACACATTAGCATATGGATGTGTATGCAGTGTGTGTGCAGGTGCAGGTGTACACCATCCTGAGTGTATGCTTACAGACAGATCACAGTACCTAGATGGAGGTCAGAGGTCAACTTGAGTGATCCTGTCTCATCCTTCTGCCTTAGGAGATTCCAGCAAGTCTCTGAGCTCCCCTCCTCCCACACAGTGAGGCACTGCCCTCCTCACCAGTGAGCAGAAGACACTACCACAGGTTGCAAGCATTGCAGAGAAGTACACAGTGGGTCATCATGGCTGCAGCAGCCTGCTCTGCCCTCCCTCTGTGGAGAACAGCATTTGCTCCAGCACTGCCCACAAGCTCTACAGTCTTCCTCCCTCTGAGCTAAGCCTCTGCCCAGGCAGGACCTTCCAAGGGTTTTGCTGTGGGTTGTCAGAAATGGGGTCAAACACAAGGCTGATAATCATCTCTGCACCCTGGGGCAGCAACAGCTCACAACAGGACTGCCCTTGCTGTGTTCTCACAATGTGTCCTTTACAGCACAGGATCCTAAGCTGCCCTTCGTTCTCAAGGCTTTGTAATCTGTTCCCTGCAGGAAGTTGACACAGATGCCTGTAAGGACTAGGAAGGGACCTGCTGACTGATGTCTAGGAAAGGGACAGACCCATGCTCACTGGAATCATCAGTCAGAGTGCATTGTCATGAGACCCAGGAGCAATTGTGTGGGGACTTTCCTTTGGCTGTGAAGGAGGAGGTCACCTAGACCCTAGAGAGAGGGCAGTGGCCCCATAAACCTAAGGAGAGTTTCAGAGGGACTCTCAGCATCCTGTGCTACCAGAGCATCACCTAGAGTCTGCTCATGTCCTTCCTTTGAGGCAGCTGTCCTCTGTCTAGGTGATTCACAATGGGATTTCCCAGAGATAGCTGGGATTCTCTGACAGATTAATGTGCTTAGTAGGTCTGAAAGACTGCACAAAAGAACTCGAGGTCTATAGAGTCAGGGATGGAGCCAGGCTACACCCTAAGTGCATGGTTCCTGAAATTGCTTTTCTGAGTTTTCTGCCATTCTGAGCATGGCAAGAGCCTTAGGAGACTGGGCCGACTCTGAAGTCTTGGGCTGAGCTACTGCACCATCTAGTGTGCAGGAACGGAATTGCATCTCATTCTGGGTGCTCTCCAGTGAGCAACTCTGAAACTTTTTGCCTGCAGGCAAGAATTCCAGGATAGTGACATAAGCAATGGCATCAGAGGACAAACACTTCCCTAAAGGACCTGAGTCCTTTGTCCATCACCTTGAAGATCCTGACCTTCCTTTGAAGTCTCATAATGCCATCCAAACAGCTAGTAATGCCCTGCAAAACTAGATTGTCATGTCCAGCTATGCATTCCTGGGTGAGTCTCTGCTGATGATGTCCAGGATAAATATCATAACTGTGGCTCTAATGACAGTGCAATGGATAGTGACATATGCAATGGCAGGCTTGTACGATGTCAGCTGTAACAGGAATCCAAAGCCAACCAATGACAAAAACATTTCCCAGTGACACCTAGAGACTAACCATCACAGAGATTTGTTGCCAGGGTTTCCTGGTGCTCTGTGTGGGGACTCCATGGCTTCCTCAGCTAGAGCTTATCTGACGCGCATGGAGTCTATATCAGGGATATGGGCATAATAAGAGGCCCAAGGGTCAAGGCTGAGTCTGACATTCTTGGACTGAGTTTACCCAGCACAGGATGGGTAGCTCTGCATGAAAGGACAGGTGAGAGGTTCTTATCTAATGCTGTTGGACCACCCCATGTGTGCCCTGCACTAAGTGCCCAAATGCCATTGTGAAGGCACAATACAGTGGTGGAGAGAGCAGGAACAGCCCACTCCTCGGTGTGAATGTATGAAGTAAAGTAAGCCACACCCAGAAGTGGGAAGCCATAGACAGTCACTTACTGTGGACGGTGACTTGTGCATGCACTATTTCAACTTTCACATATTTGTCTATTGTTACTAGTGTGTAGAAGCCAGTGTCTTTCTCAGTCACGTCCTGGAGCAGCAGGGATCCATTAATGTACCCTGTCTCTCTTCTGCTGTGTGCGTAGCCACTGAAAATGGACTTCATCGCCTTGCTGTATTCTACAATTGTAAAGGATGGAGTGCTATCCACACCTTTGTACCAGGAAAAGGTTTGCACATCTTCTGGCAGATTATGGACCTGGAGAAGAACACTTTCTCCTTCAGCAGCATGCAGAGTCACTGGATCAATCCTGAGTTGGGCAGAGTCAAGAGGGTCACAGCAGGGGGCTGGAAAGGAAAGGAGAAGTCATCACATAGGATCATTGTGCCTGGTGAAAAGACTTCGACCTGCATCCTGACAAGATGGATTCTTCACTGAGCATGGACTTACAGGCATGGGTGTGTATATCTCACCTGGTGGAAGTCAGCAACAGCCCTCAGTGCTGCAGAATCTGTCATTGCCTCTGCATGGAGCTCTCTCCTTTGTATCTCCATGGCTGCCCACTCCCTGCCCTCCGTCAGACACTGCACACACTCATGCACACTGGGCTTTGAGATGATGCCTCCCCTCTGATCGTGGTCTCTGTACACCCTGCATATTCACTTCCTGACTTTTCTCATTTCCTTTGTACCTGCACTCAACCTCTGACTTCACTTTATACATGTTGTTCCTGCCCTGCCTGTAGCCCCCAGGACTAGGGCTGGGTGAGAGCTTGCAGAAGGCTGCTCTTATTAGCAGGCCCAGGAATTATGCTTCCAGGATTTATGTCAACTTGACACAAGCCAGAGTCATTTGAAACAGGGAGCCTCAACTGAAAATACAAATACCAGAATGACTGCTGGGCAGGTCTATAGCAAATCTTTTAACTGGTGATTGATGTGAGAGGAACCAGTCCACTGTGAGCATTTACATCCCTGGACTCATAATCCCATTTGCTATAAGATAAGGATGAGCAAGGTGTGAGGAGACAGGCAGGAAGCGGCACCCTTCTGTCTACAACTACCCTTGGTTGTTTTGATTTCTTCTGTTGCTTTTTTTGTTTGGGGTTGTTGTGTTTTTTATGAAACTCTACTGCTTAGTGATGATAAATACACTGGATTGATATAGACAGCCAAAAATCATTGCTCATTGTCTGCTCAAAGCAGAAGTGTCAAGTCCTGATAAATTGGAACCCAGGACATTTTAAGTCAAGCCTGGGACAGACAACCAAGGCCAGACCCCGGTGATCACCACTCTGTGTGGACTCCACGGTTTCCTCGCATACATTGCAAGAGCCTCAACAGACAGAGCAGTCTGGCATCATAGGTACTCTGAGATACAAGGGGGAGTCAGAAGACAGAGTCTGAGGCATGGGCATTTCTCTCCTACATGTGTGTACTGCACAGAGCGGTCAAACCCCAATATAGGGATAAAAATGCAGACAGGAGGTAGTCCATGCTAGCAGTGACAGTGCTCCTCGTAGAAGCCCCACCCAGCACTGAACAATCACAGAGAATCACTTACTGTCCACCTGAAGGTAAATGTGTGCTAATTCCATTTCCTGAAATCCATTCACAGTTTGTATGGTGTAGAATCCTGTGTCTTTCCAGGTGACATTCTGGAGCAGTAGGGATCCATTGCTGAACACTGTCTCTCTACCGCTGTGGGCAGGGCCTGGATCACTTAAATTCTTGGCGATTCTGTATTCCGCAATCTCAACCTCATTAAACAAAGTCAAGCCTTTGTACCAGAAAAATAATTGAGAATACTCTGGAAGATTGTGAACAAGGAGAAGAACGCTTCCCCCTTCAGCAACGCTGGGCGGCACTGATTCAATAGTGAGCTTCGCAGGGAAGGGAGGACGCCCACAGGTGAAAAGAGAGGCTAGAAGGGAAGAGAGATCCATCGATATTAGGAATTTTCTATTTGACTGTGGGTAGCTCTGTGTTCTACGCCCTCTAAATTCTCAGGAATACCCATCTACCCTCTACTCTTTCAGACCTCCAGAGTACACAGTGACTGACAACCTTCTCAGCATCTATGTTCCCTGCGACAACAGAAGCTCAAACAGGGGAGGACTTGTGCTGTGTTCTTATCATGGGTCAGTCAACAATGAAGAGCGAGCCTCTGCAATCTCTTTGTGACACAAACCCAGCTGGGCACCCAGTCTTCACTGTGTTCTCAGTGTTCTGAGATGATGGGATTTTCTCAGGAAGAAGGTGATAAATGTGTGTGAGACATCCAAAGGGCCAACTGCATGGTGAGTGGGGAAGGAGAGAGATCCATTCCACTGCAGTCAACACTCAGGATTCTGAGGGAGAAGAAAGGCCCAGGAGCAGATGTGTCAGGAGCCCATGGCCTGAGTGTGTGGGAGGAGGTGACCTGGGTCCCATAAGGACTGCGCTGGACTCCATCATCCCATGCAGGGTTTCAAGACGGTGCTCACACTTCTTCTGCCTGCTGAGCTGTGTCTCATGTGTTCCCTGTGCTCCCAGGCCTTACTGGGATGCCTTGAACCTCTGTCTAGGTAATTCCCATGGGACACCCTTTCATCCACAGGGAAAATGCATGTCTGAAATGTGAACATCATCCCCTGACAGGGTGGCAGATACAGGAAGCAGCTAAGAGGTCTGAGGAGGCTCTGTCAGTGACCTCCTGGTCTACAGGGAGAGAAAAAGCCAGGATACAAGGTGAGGTCCTCATTCAGAAATATAGGTTTCTGAGTATTCCCTGAGTGTCCCCAGGCTATGCCTGCTCTTCACTGTGGGAACTGCAGCTCATGTCTGGAGAACTGTCCACATCAGTGACGCCTGTTCTATTTCCTTATAGGAGAGAATGTGCTGGCCTCAAAAGATAAGAACTTGTCAGTAGGATCTGTGTCCTTTCTCCCTTTCTGATGGGAAACTGACTTTCCTAGAAGTCTCATCTTAAGCCCATCAGGACAATGGGTTAATGACCTGGGAATCTGCCCTGCTGTGGTCTCCCTGTGGGTCACTAGGGTGACCAAGAGACACAGGCTAATCCTGGCATTCATGGCAATACACTGTTTAGTTTCACATGGAGAAAGACATTGACTACAACAAACACCTTTTCTCTGAAGATGGAAAGTCAAGATCCAACCCTAGCACAAAGCTTCTCAGGGCCCACAGGAGGTGAGGCTGGAACAGAGGTGTGGAGCCAGGAGTTTCTGGTACTCAGCTCTGTAAGATGCCCATGGCTTCCACAGGCCCTTCTTTCTTCCCTCAAGACTTTCTCAAGGACGGTTCCCTATGAAGGACCCCAAGAATTTAGGCAGATACTGTCATCCTTGGCTGAGTTGCCCACCCTACATCCAGGTTTCTCCAAGGTGAAATCAAATGAGGGATTCTGCACACCTGACATTGTTCTCCACCAGGTGTGTCCTGCAATAAATGCTCAAGCCCCAACATGGAGACACAATGCAGAGGGAAAGGAGACACAGGCCAGGCCTGACACTTCTATTTGCCTAGTGGAGGGACCCAACCCAGGACCCAGAGTTCACAAAGAATTACTTACAGCGCACCTGAAAAAATGTGGATGTATTTGATACCAGTTTTCCATGTTTACTTATGGTTTGAAAAGTGTAATATCCTGTGTCCTCTTGAGTAACATTTTGGATCCACAGGGACCCGTTGCTGTGCAATATCTCTCTATCACTGTGCTCAGGCTTTGTCATACTTGCATTATACTCCACTAAATGCAGTGCAATTGCGACCCTCCAATTTGTCAGTCCTCTGTACCAGGCAAAAGCTAGAAGATTCTCTGGAAGATTGTCAACTCGTAGAAAAACGTTTTGTCCTTCAACCACTTGGAGCGGTGAATGGATAGTGACCTTGGCAGTGGTGGACAGAAGCCAGCAGGTAAAGAGGGAGGCTAGAAGGGAAGAGAAATAAGCCAACAATCATGAGCAGGTGTGAGCATCCTTCACATTATGCCTATGGGTAGGTGTGTGCCCATAATGGACACGAGTAACATGATCTCCATGCCAGAGGGTGTTGGTTCTGCCCTGTGGAATCCTCTACTCAGGTGTCCCCATATCACTCTTCATATAAAGAGTGTCGTTGTGAAGAGAACGAACTCTATAACATCCTCCTCCTCTTCCTCCTACTCCTTCTCCTCCACTCCTGCACACAATCCTCACTTTCTGAATTGTTTTCTATTCTATTTGCAGCTCTACTCAACCATTGACTCTCTCCTCTGAATACTCTGATTTCTGGTTCACTAGAAAAGGCTTTGTGAAGACAACCATTAAAATTATCTTTTTGGAATGTTCAGTTCCTGAAAAGAACTCAGAAAATAATGAGGGTGAAGAGGAAGGGAAAAACAAAGGAAACATTAAGGAAAGAAGGAAGGGAGAAGGGAAGGAAGGAACGAAATAAGGAAGGAAGGAAAGAAAGGAAAAAGGAAAGAAGTAAAGGAGGAAGGAAGGATATCTACATGGATTCACCGCTGCAGTTCCTAGGTTTGGAGCAAATAACAATCATTACGTTCAAGTGTGATTTAATAACTATGTATTGTATTGTGGGTTTCCGAAGGCTTTTGTCTTAGTGTTCACATTGATGGTGCATGACACACACCTGTGTGGAAGGCAGAGCAGAGTCTGCAGAAGCCTGTATCTCCATCTACCCTGTTATAGCTGATGAATGAATTTAGCCTGGCATATCTCCACACTGAGCCAACTTGCTGCCCTCCCAGGTTTGACTCCTCTTTGGAGATTCACCCTGTCAAGATGGAGACCATTGGAATTCCAATGCTAGCCAATGTGACTGATTTTAAATAGGGGCATCTGAGGATTTTTCTCTCCCCCCATCAGCTCCTTTCAGAGCTTCCTGCTGCTGAACCTCTGTACCTCACTGCACCTTCCTGACTGCAACTACAGACACCCAAGTCTTCTCTAGGCACCTCCACTACAGAATATTTTTGGCTTCTGAGTTTCTCTTCCCACACACAATCAGAGAGTTGGAACACTTACCTGTGAGCAGCACCCTCTGCCAGGGGGTACACACTTTGCTGAAAAGTTCAGAGGATACCTCCATATCTGTTCTCACTGTACTGGTCTTTCTCTGAGGAGACCTTCAGCTCCTGCAAGGCACCTGGCCTCTGCTGTCCTTCCTCTTTCTGAGCTGAGTTTTCTTTCAGGCAAGAGAACTTCCCAGAATCCTACTGGCTGTGGGCCGTGGGGTCTGTGTCCACGACACTGCTCACTCACTTCCACTCTCAGTGCTACCCTGCATCTTTCTCACATTTTCTCTCTTTATGTTTCTTCTCCAACAAGACCTTGAACAACAAGGCTGACAAACATGGACATGCCCTCAGAGAACAGTAACTCATCCAAGGGCTGACACCTGCTGAGTCCTCCATATGGGTCTGTCAGCATCAAAGAAGGAGCCTCTGTCTTTCCAATGTGTCCCTGAGACACACAGACCCGGATCAGTCTGCCCTGTGTCTTCAGTGCTCTGGGAAGGGGAGTTTCCCATCAGGAAGGTGACATGCATGTCTGTGACATTTGGAAGGGACCAGTTGTGTGATGACTGGGAATGAAGATAAACCCTCTGTCACTAATGTCACCAGTCAAATTCCTTACACAAGACAGATGCCAGGTAGCACCTGTGTGAGGAGTTTCATGTTCTTGGTATAAAGGAAGAGGTGACCGTGTGTCTCGGAAAGGACTGTGGGCTCCTCTCCTATATACTGTTACCAGATAACTTCCAGCATTATGGGTTGGTTAGGGCTGTGTGTTGGTTGAGCCCAACTGCTCTGTGGTCCTCCTGGGTCACATATGCCCTTTGTCTGGGTTATCCTGCAGCATAAGTCCTACCAGGAGAAAGAGAAATTTCAGGATCCCCAGAGAGAGGGGTGTCCATAGACACAAGAAGCAGAGCAGGGTCTAAGAAGGGAGATCCAAGTTAGTAGGGACAGGAATGGAAAGCAGTCTCCTAGGCAAGGTCTTAGCTCAGGGAAACAATTGTCTGAGTGTTGAATGAAAGCCCCACACAAGAAGACACAACTTCCTGTCTCATAAGTGGGCCCTGGAGTAGTGAAATTCTTCAGAAATTCTTGAGAGAATCACGGCAAAGTTCTTGAGTCAGATCTCATTGTCCACTTGTTTTCAATTCTTGGACATGATGTCCCCTTAAGCAGCTGATGACCAAGATTAACATCAGCTTCTCCCTGATTCACAGACACCTGAGAAGGTTCCAGGGTGGGAACACTGCATATGTGGCTAGAGACAGAGAACTTGTATTTCACATCTGTCACCTGTGGACTGTGTGATGCTCATGTGGACACTGTGTTCCCTGGGTCTCAGTTTCCCAGCAATAGCACAATAAAGGGAAAAAATATTACAGTCTCAACAAATAGCCTTAAATATGAACAAGGGCCTGACACTGGCCCAGGGTGGCTGTCCAGAGCAGCAGGGTCTGCTACCATTTGCTCCAAGGAGAGGATTCTTTAGAGTTACTCCCTGAGGACATGAATCATCAAGGGTAACTAGGTACTCTATCCCTCTCCTGGGGACCCTGACCTTCCTGTGAAATCTCATGAGCCATCAGAACAGTTAGCTGATGGCTTGGGCACCTGTGCAGCTGTGTGCTCAATTCTGAGTCAAAGAAGGAGATGACCAGTGACCCTGCAGCATTATGGGTTGGCTGTTCTGTGTGTTGGCTGAGCACAGTTCTCGCTGGTCTTCCTGGGTCAGCTCTCTCCTTTGTCTGGAAGATTCCCCATCAGCAATCCTGTCTTGTACTATGGGAGATGACAGGAGGAAGGAAACTATCCCGTCCCGCGGGATTCAGTTATTCGTGGGTGCGAGGGGGACCGCGAACCTGGAAGGAAATGGGAGGAAAAGAAAGAGAGGCGGAGACCAAGTAGAATTGTACCTATCAAGGTCTCGTTTATTAAGCTGAGGTGCCTTCTTTTTAAAGCATACATCACAGAGAATATGGGAGGGGTCGAGGGAGAATTATACAAAGAACAAAGAAGTGGGCATCTGCTGACATGGGGGCTGAGGTCAGGCGCCAAACTTGCGGGCACTCTGCATCTTATCTCTGGAACATAGATCCTCCTTGACAGCCTTGGGTGTCAGGCTGGGCTCAGGCGTAACTCATGTCCTTGGATGTCATGGGAACTCAGGAAGAGATAAGGAAGAGGGGACCATTATTCAACTTTACAGCCTTAGGTGTTAGGAAGGGAATAAGGAGGAAGGGGGGTGGCAACCAGCTCTTAGCACAAGGCCATTTGAGAAGGGATCACTTTCTCACGGGATGGTCTCTGACAGGAAACTTTCAGGTTCCCTAGAGAGAGGGGTCTTCTCAGACAGAAGAAACAGAGCAGGGTCTAGGGAGGAAGATCAAGGTTAGTGGGGACAGGAATGGAAAGCAGTCTCCTAGGCAAGGTCTCCTAGCTCAAGGAAACAATGGTCCTAATGTTGAGTGTGCAACATGATATTGCCCCATGTAGTTCTCTGTGAGAACTGCAGTCTCATGCCTAGGGCTACAGCAGAGGGGTTCAACACCACAAAAATGACCTGCCCTGATCCCTTCTGCACAGGTGGGATGCAGGGACCATCATTCTGCTCACTGGGCTCTGCAGAACTCCTTTTTCCATCTAGTGTAGGGTGAGTCTAGGCAGGCTTCCAGGTTCTCCCTGTCAAGTCATGGACTAAAGTTGGATGAAGTGTGCATCCAGAGGATGAGACCCCTTGGGAGGAGCCCTGTGCTCACAAAATGACAGTGGAAAGATGTCATGGTTCATTTCTCGTCAGACTCAAGCAAGAGGACAGTAATGGAAACGGGGTGCACCTGTACTCACCTGCCCATGTCTGGTTTCTCAATCCCTTTTTCTGCTGGCCCACTGGATACTGAGGGACCCCTACTGAGGACAGGGAACAGAGCAGTGGCTCAAATGGAAGTGCCAACTGCTCTTCCCTGTACACTGCTCCAGGTCTCTTTCTCTCACTGTGATAAAAGCACTGAGAACAGAAGCAGTTCAAGAGAGCAGAGCACGCATTTCCTGTCCAGGTCTGGGTCATAGTGTAGCCTTGAAGGAAGTCAAGGAAAAAAACACGCTGCTTGCTGGCTCATTTGCTGGCTCATTATCTGATTCATGCTTAACTACCTCTCTTATACAAAGACCATCTGTCTAGGGATGGTGCTACCCACAGTGCCCTGAGATTCCTGCATCACTTTAGACAATTACTCTCAGACATGTCCATAGCCAGAGCTGATAAGGAAATTATTCAGTGTAGACTTTTCCCTGAGGTGACTTCTGGCTGTGTCAAGGTAACAGTTAAAACTAACAAGGACACAGTAAACTGTCAAAGCCTCCTTCTCCAAAGGGAAACACCACAGGAAGTTCCCCACTTCCAAGTGAGTGTACTTCTCTCTCTCTCTCTCTCTCTCTCTCTCTCTCTCTCTCTCTCTCTCTCTCTCTCTCTCTCTGCAGGCATCACATGTGCTGGAGTCCACAGCCAGACACTCACAGCCAGAACCACTCAAGGGAATCTACATTTGGTTGGATTCACTCTTCTAAGTTCACATACTCTAAGCTCAGGGATGCTCTGGAGAAAACCACTGACACTGAATAGTAAGTAAAAGGGTGGCTTAAAAGCATCAATATCATCCTGACTCAGGACAGTCCTCCCAGGCACAATGATCCCCACCCCTCCCCCCCCCCCCCGCCTGTTCTGACTCGACAGGACTCAGAGCAGAAGCCAATTACCAGCTAAAAAAAAAAAAAAGGAACTGGGAGAATTTGGAGTAAAAATCATGAGCATGGTTCCAAGTTCTGAGTGATTCTTCAGGGTCACGAGGATCATGAAAGAAACTGGATGTCACAGGAAGGCATGAGCAGGTAACACAAAGAAAGTCCAAATGATCTTAAATCCCCCTGGAAATATCCTCTTACCTGAGAAAATCTCCCTCTCCCTCTCCCTCTCCCTCTCCCTCTCCCTCTCCCTCTCCCTCTCCCTCTCCCTCTCCCTCTCCCTCTCCCTCTCCCTCTCCCTCTCCCTCTCCCTCTCCCTCTCCCTCTCCCTCTCCCTCTCCCCCTCCCCCTCTCCCTCCCCCTCTCCCCCTCCCCCTCTCCCTCCCCCTCTCCCTTCCCCCTTCCCCCCCTCCCCCTCCGTCTCCCCCTCCCTCTCCCTCTCCCTCTCTCCCTTCCTCCCTCCCTCTCTCCCTCCCTCTCTCTCTCTCCCTCTTCCTCTCTTCATCTCTCTCTCCAACACCAATTGGGGTCATCCAAGAGAAATAAAATATGCAGGAAGAAATGGAAGAAACAGAGCTAGACCTCATGAAAGAATTGGGAATTGTTTGTGCCCATCAGCTTGCCCTGGAAAGTAATGTCTGTATCTATTCATAAATCCAAAGCTTCATCCCAAAGCTCAATGCTGACATTTCAATAACCCATTTAACAAGACTTGTACATTTCTGTCCCTATGGTCCTATTGAGGCCAATGGCAAAGTTCTAGACAAGGGTAATATAGGATCTATTAGTAGTAGTGGTGTGGCTAGGAATAAAGAGCATTGAGAGGAAGACTGGAGCTTCCCACTGATAATCCAAGACTAATGTGCAAGAGGGTGGGAGGTTGCATAGGAGGAGAAGTTGAGGTTTGACACTGGATGGTGATGAATGTCTGAGGGGAATATCAACAGGACATCTGAGCCATTGGAGCAAACAGAATAAAGCCACATGTGATGTCAGCAGAGGGAAGGGGAATCCTGGTCTATAAAAGGATATAGGATGTGTGCTATGACTTCAGATAAACAAGTCCCAGTTAGAGTTCAGGTGCAGCTTTGTAAAAGAGTACTCATGTGGCATGCATGAGCCCTGTTCCCTCACCAGCATACACAGAGAAGAACCACACTATATACCCATGTGTTCATTAAGTCTGAGTTCAAGATGTCACTGTACTCCAATACCATGAGCTTTTCTAGGCAAGAGAAGTCCCTCCAACCCATTCTAGCTCAATTCTGGGCCTGACTGAATATGCTCGTACCAGTCCAGGATGTCATGGTCTTCATAGGGTACAGCGAGTCAGTGTCATGAACCCAGGAAAAATCAAGTGTCCTGGCTCTATCCCTCTGTATTTAGACAGTTTTTGCAATAATGCGATAGAAGTTATTAACACGCTTAATAATTAATATGATTAGCACTGTTATCCTCATAGTTAATGTTCAGGATGAGTGGGTAACTGTAGATAACACTCACTGGGTTCCCAGTTTTACATTCCTAGGGTCCTGTGTCAACTGGGACATGAATAAGTGAGAGCCCTGCTATCCTTAGCTTTACCCTGTCAACTGCTATGAGGCTGTGAACATTTCCCCTTCACAGGTACAATTATTCTGACTCTCAGGTTCATGGTTTAAGGCTACCATACTCCCCTTCTCTGGGGTTAGGATTGTCACTTCTAAAGGTGTCAGTGGGTAACAGTGCTGTGAAGACATCAGAAAGAACAAGGCCCCTGTGGGGTGTCTGATGCTTCATTCACTTTTGGTCTCTGTACACTCCACCCCTAATCCATGAGCTTGGAGAATCAAGCAGAAGGACCTGAGTGCTCAGACATGGTGAGTCTCCTGTAGGAGAAACAGTCTTTGTCATATGGGAGCTGAGCTACAGAGATGGATGGTACATATCTAGGACCAGGAGTCATAGCCCCACGGTCTCTCCTGAACCTCGGTGATTCACTGTCTCCCTTGCACCATGAAGCTCTGTCCCTCCAGCTATACTGATCTCCACTGCTGAGCCAGGGCCAGCACCCTCAAAGACTTTGCTTTCCAAGGCTGCCCTAGAGACCAGACATAAGAAGATGCACACTGAACTTCCATTACAAACATCCACAGTCTGTACTGACTGCTTGATGTGTGTTCAGAAATCTCACTCCAGACAATATGCAGGAATGCAATTCAGTTCACTACCCAAGCTAGACCATCATAACATGTGCCAACCTTCCCAGGGGTTCCATGGTGACTGGCATGAGGCACAGGACCACAAAAGACAAAGGATGAGCCTCAGAAGAATGGAGGGTATGAGAGTCAGGCAGGCAGGCTTGAGAGAAAACCACTTTCTTCCCTCACCTGAAATTCCCTCTTCTCCACAGGTGAGGAACATGCAGGTATCATTCCTGATTCAGAGGTGGCTGTTTGCTTTATTCTATTATTTTCTGTGTACTGTTATGTAAGAAACATGCATATCTGTGCACCACAGCATTCCTGGTACAGAGAAGAAAGGGGGCATTGGGTCCTCTGAAAGTGGAGTGACAGATGGTTATGAGCAGCCATGGTGTGCTAGGAACTGAACTTAACATCTCTGTAAGAACTTCAACTTCTCTTAACCATGGAGCTATCTCTCTAGAAATCCAGGATCAGTATTTTCAGAAGTAGATCTGACTGGCAAAAGATAGATAGTGAGCACATGCAGGAACAATGGCTCAAAGGATTCCTGTGTTTGGCATATCCTGGATAGGGATTGGGGATGCGACCTTTTCAATATGAGAGCATTGTTACTAAAACCCAGAACCTAATGTCAATCCTTGCATGGATGATTTCTCTAAAGAGCACAATCAGGTGATGAGAGAAAGATGGTAAAGTTGTGTGAAATCAAAGACTCCTTAGCCAAGACAGCCATGTGGTACATGCAGGATCTAATGGAATAGTGAAGCAAAACACTATGCACTGTATTCCAGGAGGAGTGACTGTTGGACAGCAGAGGTCACATGATTGCCTGTCTAGTACATGGGCTCAGGAGTCACAGAATGCTTCAGTAATTCTTCAAAGACAAGTGGATTACTTCTGAAATCACATCTGAGTATCCATTTGTTTTCAATTCTTGGACAAGATGTCCCCTTAAGCAGCTGATGACCAAGACTAACATCAGCTCCTCCCTGATTCACAGACACCTGAGAAGGCCTCCAGGATGGGGACACTGGATACATGGCTGGAGACAGAGCACTGGTGCTTCACATCTGTCACCTGAGGCCTATGTGAGGCTCATGTGGACACTTTGTTCACTGTGTCTCAGCAACAGCACATGTAGGGAACAAATGTTTCAGTGTCTAAAACATAGCATTAAATATGAAAAACAGGCCACGCTGGGTCACAATAGCTGTCCAGATCAGCAGCGTCTGCTACCATTTGCCTGAAGGAGAGGATTCCTTAGACTTCCTCCTCAGGACATGAATCATCAAGGGCACCTGTGTCCTCTGTCCCTCTCTTGGGGACACTGACCTCCCTGTAAAGTCTCATAAGCCATCAGAACAGTTGGCTGATGGCCTAAGCATCTGTACAGCTGTGCTCTCCTTGCTGAGACTCAGAAGGAGATGCCCAGTGACATTTCCTACCTATGGCTCTCATACCAGTGCACTGTCTGGATCCCTGAGCTGGGACATTCAGAGTGCTAATAAATTATTCTGCTCTGTTACTCTGACATCTTAGATCACAAGTCTGCATGCACTACCCCAAGGCAAGTAGAGTCAGTTCTCTGGGACACTCACACAGAGCCAGGACTTCCTGTTTTTCCCCCTTCTAGTAAGATTCCACTGTTTCTACAGCCAGATTCTCAGACCAAAGGAACTTTCTCAGGATGCATTTATGGTGAGATCCACACAATCTGAGCAAATCCTGATTCTATGGCAGAGGTACACACAGAGACATGTATATACACACAGAGACTCTCTGTCTTCTCTCTCTCTCTCTCTCTCTCTCTCTCTCTCTCTCTCTCTCTCTCTCTCACACACACACACACACACACACACACACACACACACAAACATCCTGCCCTGAATAGGGTAAAACATTCTGATATTTCAGTTTGTCTACACAGGCTCTGTATTCAAATTAATTCTATAACTCAAGAGTGACACAAATTTCAAACAGGATGAAGCTGCCTATATTCTAATGCTAACTTCAACCCCCAAAATTGTTTGCACAAGAGGGTCTGCAAGTAGCTTCTGAAAATCTGCACTCAGTTAATTCTAATTGGTAAAAAAGATGGCAACCAACCAACCAATACCTGGGGAGAAAAAAGAAGAAGGGTTTTAGGTATCCAGGGCTCTGGACCAGGAAGAAGGAGAGAGACCTGCCATGCCACAGGAGGCATGCAGGAGTAAGAAACAGAGTACTGTGTAATAGGTCCAGAAGAACACAGCTCAGAGGACTGATTGACTGGGTCAAGAGCAGCCAAGATGAAACATAGAATTTAGTAACTAGTAACTCAGAGTTATCAGTGGGATATAGAATCTAACAACATGGAGGTTTGGCAGATATCCAACTATTGTGCTGCCTTGGGCATATTAAAATATAAAGACAGCACCCAGATCTGATCCTGTGCCACAGTGCCTCATAGTCAAATACTTCTGGGAGAAATCTGTTCTCCCAGGAGTGCTAGCACAACTGTAAGCACAGGAAAGACTACCACTTCTGTTCCAAGGGACCTGCCCAGATCTATCAGGGCACAGGAACCAAGGAACATCCAAGGACAGGATCCTCCTGGTTTTGGTCTGCAACCCGGAGCTGAACATGAGCCAATACTCTCCATACCCAAATTCCTCCTGAAGAGAACTGGTCTCCTAGAAATACTGACACAGAAAGACAAGCCACAGTCAGAGACAGCAACACTAACTAACACCAGAGATATCCAGATGGGGAGAGTCAATGGCAAGAACATGAGAAAGGACACTCAGAAGAGCATAAATAAATCCCTTAAAGAAATACAGAAGACCGGTTGATAGTTAGAAGACCTTAAAGAGGAAACGCAAAAATCCCTTAAAGAATTACAAGAAAACACAAACATCAGGTGTAGGAATTGAACAAAACCATCCGAGATCTAAAAATGAAAATACATTCAGTCCAGTCAGCACCAGCTCTGGGTCACCTTGGGTGCAAATTGGCGGATGGTCCCATGGTCCCCAAAGGACTCTCTATGCGATCTAAGGATCACTGGTGAGTGGAAGACAACATCTGTTCCAAAACAATTGTGACGAGCCTGTGACAGCAGGAGCAAAGACATGGGAGCCCTGCCTGAACAGAGGCTCGGGTTCCTTCTGATCAGTACTGGTATACCTTGGTTTTGAACAGACCAGACAGCTCCACGGTCATCAGATGAGACACCACTTCCAGGCACTATAACATTCCCAGGATCTTAGGATTCCAGGGTCCCAGGGTAACAAGAGTTTGGTCACACCAGGATTTCAGGGTCTCATAGGAACCTTGACTGCCAAGAACTATGACACACAAAAGAATCTCAGGTTCACAGGAGCCCAGAATCACAGGATCACAGAGAAAGCTGGACTCAGAGGACTCCTGGATCACCTGGGATTATAGGAGGGACAGGCACCAACCAGATATGTTGAGGTCCGCAAGCACTTGAGATAATAAGATGGCAGGAAGCAACAGAAGCAATAGAAACCAAGGTTACTTGGTATCAGAAACAAACTCTCCCACGATAGTAAGTCCTGAATATAACATCACACCAGAAAACCAAGACATGAATCTAAAGTCACTTCTCATGATGATGATGGAGGACTTTAAGAAGGAAATACAGGAAATCACAGGCAAACAGCTAGAAGCCCTTAAAAAGGAAACACAAAAATCCCTTAGTGTTACAGGAAAACACTAGCAAACATGTGAAAGAATTAAACAAAACCATCCAGGATCTAAAAATGGAAGTAGAAAGAATAAAGAAATCACAAAGGGGCCAAGCGTGGTGGCGCACGCCTTTAATCCCAGCACCAGGGAGGCAGAGACAGGCAGATTTCTGAGTTCAAGGCCAGCCTGGTCTACAAAGTGAGTTTCAGGACAGCCAACAGCCAGGGCTATACAGAGAAATCCTGTCTCGAAGAAGAGAAGAGAAGAGAAGAGAAGAGAAGAGAAGAGAAGAGAAGAGAAGAGAAGAGAAGAGAAGAGAAGAGAAGAGAAGAGAAGAGAAGAGAAGAGAAATCACAAAGGGAGACAACTCTGGTGATAGAAATCCTAGGAAAGAAATCAGCGGGGCCTAGAAAACACATAAGTGGAGGCTCACAGTCAGCTAGTGGATGGATCACAGGGCCCCCAATGGAGGAGATAGAGAAAGTATCCAAGGAGCTAAAGAGACCTGCAACCCTGTAGGTGCAATATTATGAACTAACCAGTACCCCGGAGCTCTTGACTCTAGCAGCATATGTATCAAAAGATGGCCTAGTCGGCCATCACTGGAAAGAGAGGCCCATTGGACATGCAAACTTTATATGCCCCAGTACAGGGGAACGCCAGGGCCAAAAAAAAAAAAAAAAAAATGGGAATGGGTGGGTAGGGAAGTGGGGGGGAGGGTATGGGGGACTTTTGGGTTAGCATTGGAAATGTAATTGAGGAAAATATGTAATATATATATATATATATATATATATATATATATATATATATATATATATAAAGAAATCAGGAACCATAGATAAGAGCATCACCAACAGAATACAAGAAATGGAAGAAAGAATCTCAGGTGCAGAAGATTTCATAGAGAACATGGACACAACAGTCAAACAAAATGCAAAGTGCAAAAAAGATCCTAGCTTAAAACATCCAGGAAATCCAGGACACAATGAAAAGACCAAACCTACGGATAATAGGTATAGATGAGTGTCTTAGTCAGGGTTTCTATTCCTGCACAAACATCATGAACAAGAAGCAAGTTGGGAGGAAAGGGTTTATTTGGCTTACACTTCCATACTGCTGTTCATCACCAAGGAAGTCAGGACAGGAACTCAAGCAGTTCAGGAAGCAGGAGATGATGCAGAGGCCATGGAGGGATGTTCCTTACTGGCTTGCTTCCCCTGGCTTGCTCAGCCTGCTCTCATATAGAACCAAGACTACCAGCCCAGAGATGGTCCCACCCACAAGGGGCCTTTCCCCCTTGATCACTAATTGAGAAAATGCCTTACAGTTGTATCTCATGGAGGCATTCCCTCAACTGAAGCTCATTTCTCTGTGATAACTCCAGCTGTGTCAAGTTGACACAAAAGTAGCCAGTACAATGAGAATGAAGATTTTCAACTTAAAGGGGCAGTAAAAATCTTCAACAAAATTATAGAAGAAAACTTCCCTAACCTAAAGAAAGAGATGTCCATGAACATACAAGAAGCCTACAGAACTCCAAATAGACTGGACCAGAAAAAAAATTCCTGCCAACCCATAATAATCAGACCAACAAATGCACTAAATAAAGATATAATATTAAAAGAAATAAAGGAAAAAGATCAAGTAACATATAAAGGCAGACCTATTAGAATTACACCAGACTTCTCAACAGAGACTATGAAAGCCAGAAGAGCCTGGACAGATGTTATACACACCCTAAGAGAACACAAATGCCAGCCCAGGCTACTATACCCAGCAAAACGCTCAATTACCATAGATAGAAAAACCAAGGTATTCCATGACAACACCAAATTCACACAATATCTTCCCATGAATCCAGCCCTGCAAAGGATAATAACACCCTGGGAAAAGCAAGAAAATAATCATTCAAAACACCTAAAAGAAGACAACCACAAGAACGGAATCCCAACTCTAACAACAAAAATAATAGGAAGAAACAATTACTTTTCCTTAATATCTCTTAATATCAATGGACTCAATGCCACAATAAAAATACGTAGACTAACAGACCAGTGACGTAAACAAAGATAGAGAACTTCAGACCAATTTCCCTTATGAATATAGAAGCAAAATTCCTCAATAAAATTCTCACTAACCGAATCCAAGAACACATTAAAGCAATCATCCATCCTGACCAAGTAGGTTTTATTCCAGGGATGCAGGGATGGTTTAATATAGGGAAATCAATCAACATAATCCATTATATAAACAAACTCAAAGACAAAAACCACATGATCATCTCGTTAGATGCGGAAAAAGCATTCAACAAGATCCAACACCCATTCATGATAAAAGTCTTGGAAAGATCAGGAATTCAAGGCCCATACCTAAACATGGTAAAAGCAATCTACAGCAAACCAGTAGCCAACATCAAAGTAAATGGTGACAAGCTTGAAGCAATCCCACTAAAATCAGGGACTAGACAAGGCAGTCCACTCTCTCCATACCTATTAAACATTGTACTTGAAGTCCTAGCCAGAGCAATTCCACAACAAAAGGAGATCAAGGGGATACAAATTTGAAAGATGAAGTCAAAATATCCCTTTTTGCAGATGATATGATAGTATATATAAGTGACCCTAAAAATTCAACCAGAGACCTCCTAAACCTGATGAACAGCTTCAGTGAAGTAGCTGGATATAAAATTAACTCAAACAAGTCAATGGCCTTTCTCTACACAAAGAATAAACAGGCTGAGAAAGAAATTAGGGAAACAACACCCTTCTCAATAGTCATAAATAATATAAAATATCTTTATATTATAGATATAGCGTGACTTAGTTAGCGTGACTCTAACTAAGGAAGTGAAAGATCTGTATGAAAAAAACTTCAAGTCTCTGAAGAAAGAAATTAAAGAAGATCTCAGAAGATGGAAAGATCTCCCATGCTCATGGATTGGCAGGATCAACAGTGTAAAAATGGCTATCTTGCCAAAAGCAATCTACAGATTCAATACAATCCCCATCAAAATTCCAACTCAATTCTTCAAGGAATTAGAAAGAGCAATCTGCAAATTCATCTGGAATAACAAAAAACCTAGGAGAGCAAAAACTCTTCTCAAGGATAAAAGAACCTCTGGTGGAATCACCATGCCTGACCTAAAGCTTTACTACAGAGCAATTGTGATAAAAACTGCATGGAACTGGTATAGTGACAGACAAGTAGACCAATGGAATAGAATTGAAGACCCAGAAATGAACCCACACACCTATGGTCACTTGATCTTCGACAAGGGAGCTAAAACCATCCAGTGGAAGAAAGACAGCATTTTCTACAAATGGTACTGGCAAAACTGGTTGTTATCATGTAGAAGAATGCGAATCGATCCATTCCTTTCTCCTTGTACTAAGGTCAAATCTAAGTGGATCAAGGAACTTCACATAAAACCAGAGACACTGAAACTTATAGAGGAGAAAGTGGGGAAAAGCTTTGAAGATAGGGGCACAGGGGGAAAATTCCTGAATAGAACAGCAATGGCTTGTGCTGTAAGATCGAGAATTAACAAATGGGACCTCATGAAACTGCAAAGCTTCTGCAAGGCAAAAGACACCGTCAATAAGACAAAAAGACCACCAACAGATTGGGAAAGGATCTTTACCTATCCTAAATCAGATAGGGGACTAATATCCAATATATATAAAGAACTCAAGAAGGTGGACTCCCTAAAATCCAAAAACCCCATTAAAAAATGGGCTCAGAACTGAACAAAGAATTCTCACCTGAGGAATAGCAAATGGTAGAGAAGCACCTGAAAAAATGTTCAACATCCTTAATCATCAGGGAAATGCAAATCAAAACAACCCTGAGATTCCACCTCACACCAGTCAGAATGGCTAAGATCAAAAATTCAGGTGACAGCAGATGCTGGCAAGGATGTGGAGAAAGAGGAACACTCCTCCATTGTTGGTGGGATTGCAAGCTTGTACAACCACTCTGGAAATCAGTCTGGCGGTTCCTTAGAAAATTGGACATAGTACTACCGGAGGATCCAGCAATACCTCTCCTGGGCATATATCCAGAAGATGTCCCAACCGGTAAGAAGGACACATTCTCCACTATGTTCATAGCAGCCTTATTTATAATAGCCAGAAGCTGGAAAGAACCCAGATGTTCCTCAACAGCGGAATGGATACAGAAAATGTGGTACATTTACACAATGGAGTACTACTCAGCTATTAAAAAGAATGAATTTATGAAATTTCTAGCCAAATGGATGGACCTGGAGGGCATCATCCTGAGTGAGGTAACACAATCACAAAGGAACTCACACAAAATGTACTCACTGCTAAGTGGATATTAGCCCAAAACTTAGGATACCCAAGATATAAGATACAATTTGCTAAACGCATGAAACTCAAGAAGAATGAAGACCAAAGTGTAGACACTGTGCCCCTTCTTAGAATTGGAAACAAAACACCCATGGAAGGAGTTACAGAGACAAAGTTTGGAGCTGTTACAAAAGAATGGACCATCTAGAGACTGCCATATCCGGGGATCCACCCCATAATCAGCTTCTAAACGCTGACACCATTGCATACCCTAGCAAGATTTTGCTGAAAGGACCCATATATCTCTTGTGAGACTATGCCGGGGCCTAGCAAACACAGAAGTGGATGCTCACAGTCAGCTAGTGGATGTATCACAGGACTCCCAATGGAGGAGCTAGAGAAAGTACCCAAGGAGCTAAAGGGATCTGCAACCCTAGAGGTGGAACAACATTATGAACTAACCAGTACCCCAGAGCTCTTGACTCTAGCAGCATATGTATCAAAAGATGGCCTAGTCGGCCATCACTGGAAAGAGAGGCCCATTGGACTTGCAAACTTTATATGCCCCAGTACAGGGGAACGCCAGGGCCAAAAAAATGGGAATGGGTGGGTAAAGGAAGTGGGGGAGAGGGTATGGGAGACTTTTGGGATAGCATTGGAAATGTAATTGAGGAAAATAAGTAATAAAAATATATTAAAATTTTTTTAAAAATGAAGTCAGGGAGAAAATAAAAAAAACTTCATTTCTCAAACAAAACAAAAACTAACAAACAAAAAAAAAGATTAGGTATGAGCAATGTTCTGACCTGGGGATGGGGAAGCTGCTCACATCAGCAGTATCTGTTCTACTTACACTAGGCTGGATTCCTGAGGGTAAGGAACTGCCTAGAGAACTGTCACCTCTGTCCCTTCCTTGGGAACGTTATTTTCATCTGAGTGTCCTATGTCCAACAGAACAGTTGGCTTCTGTCCTGGAACCTGTCCATTGAGACTCAGGAGAGGAAGGTACACAGGTGACCCACATGACTGCAACTGTCATGGAAGTAAACAGATGATCCTACACCCTATGGGACATGGAAAGTCAGCCAAGCCTTGTTCCCTGTCAGCCCTGACTGGAAGTCCAATGCTAGCCCTGAGGAGAAGCTCTCTGGGGACTACTAGAGTTGAGTCTGGATCCTTGGATTCCTGATGCTCCTCTTACTGATTCAGTAGTGAGCTGGACCATAGAGGGATGGGGAGCACAGACTGACATGGACAAAAGAAGGGAAAGGGACAGATCCATCAATATTTAGACCTTTGTCTTTGGTAAAAAGAAGGGTCATGTGACCAGAGAAGCTTAGATCCATCTCTCATCAGAGGTGGGTGGGAGAGTCTGCACAAGTCAGAGGGAGTGAAAAAAATAGCTCCATGACCTCAGTCAACATAACTGTGTTTCGCTTCCTCTGTGGAGAAATCTGTCCTCATTGTCTTCACCCTCACTGTCCTCACAAACCTGCTTTCCTTCAAAAGATGTGGGTGGCAGGCCAACGTCCTCTCACTTCTTCCTCTAGAGAACCCAGGTTTATATGTCCCAACCACCATTCTGGTCCAGTCACCACCTGAGTTCACTTCAAGATAGCTTCCTGATCTGTCTTCCAGACCATTACACTTAGGGCCTTGTTAGAAAAAAAAAATCTAATTTAATATCTCAAGAAAGTCCACAACTTACACAGACTCAGATGCCTGTAGGTAGATAGGCAGATGTCCAAAGATCTTGTATGTTCAGGTGTTAAGGAAATTCCCATATTTGGACCTACTGACACTGGTTAGTCCTCCAGCACACTTTACCATATGGATATGTGCAGAGCTGTGGGTGTGGGTGTGGGGAAAACAGCTGCCTATCACAGTCCCACCGATGTGCATGGAGTGGGCACGAGTACAGGTGTGTGTACAGGTACAGGTGTACACCATCTTGAGTGTATGCTTACAGATAGGTCACAGCACCTAGATGGAGGTCAACTAGAGGGACTCTTTCTCATCCTTCCATCTTAGGAGATTCCAGCAAGTCTCTGAGCTCCCCTCCTCCCACACAGTCAGGCACTGTCCTCCTCACCAGTAAGTGGGAGACACTACCAGGGGTGGAAGCATTGCAGAGAAGTACACAGTGGGCCACCATGGCTACAGATGCTTGCACTGCCCTCACTCTGTGAAGAACAGCATTTGCTCCAGCATTGCCCACAAGCTCTGCAGTCTTCCTCCCTCTGAGCTCACCCTCTGCCCACGCAGGAGCCTGTCCCAGGGTGATGCTGAGTGTTATCAGGGATGGGGCCAAACTCAACGCTAATAATCATCTCTCCTAAGCTGCCCTTTGTTCTCAAAGCTGTGGAATCTACTCCCTGCAGGAAAGTGACAAGATGCCTGTGAGACCTGGGAAGGGACATGCTGACTGATGTCTAGAAAAGGGACAGATCCATTCTCACTGGAGTCACCAGTCCGGGTGCATTGTCATAAGACCCCAAAGCAAGTGTGTGGTGAGTTTCTTGTGGCTGTGAAGCAGGAGGTCACCTAGACTCTTAGAGAGAGCAGTGGCCCCATAAACGTAGGGACAGTTTCAGAGGGAATCTCATGTTGTAGGAGACCGGCCCACAGACTACATGAACCGGGTATTCCTGGAAGGCAGGCTGGGGCTGAAAGAGAGACTAGGCAGCGAGAAAAGAATGAGGCCAAGACAAAATTTTCTCTAATCAAGACCCGCGAGTTTACTAAGAGACTGTGCTTATAAGGGGGAAGGCCCATCACCCCACCCCCACCCCTGCCAGTCCATTCTTGGTGCCTGGAGCCAGCCTGTAGGCGACATGCAGAATAGGATGTGTCTCCAAAATGTCTCAAAGGTCTCTCAGCAAGTAGCAGAGTCTCGGAGAAGAGAAGCAGTAGTTGACATAACAATATAGCCATCTAAGTCGGAAGGCTACATCCCAGGTGATCTCATATTCAGTGGCAGCAAAGTCTGAATCAGCCTGCTTCAAGGCTGGGGGAGGCTACAGTTTCCCCCCTGGTTATATAATAAAAATAGCTGGACTGAGACATAAAATTTATTTATGCTCCATAGTCCTGCCTGGGAGTTATGGTGGCTGGTGGCCGTGCCTGGCTTGGGAAATCTCAGATTTTCCGGAGCCATTCTTATCTGTCAAGGAGCATACATGCAGCTTGTTTGTGTTTATTTTGCACAAACATGGTTCTGTGGTGTATTATTAACAAACCACAACCTCTTGGCATGTACCTCTGTCTTAGATTGATATGGCTCCGAAATCTGGTTACCCGTCATTGACTGACCAGCCCTCATAGCACACCTTATCCCCAAATCAGACCAAAGCCACAATATATACTTAATATGCTTCTTCATATTGATGAATTTCTACCACCTGTGCTTGCTGGAGGTGAGGCTGCACGCTTGCTAAAATCAGGCTGTAAGGAGAGACTGACCTGCTTGAAAAACAAAGTTGAGATAGTTGAAAAGCAACAGGATAAAAGCTTCTTTGGGGAAGTCCAGGTACTTTATTCAGTTGCAAATTAGCAATGATCAAGCTCAGACTCTGACCTGCAGGTGTTGGGGAGCTGGCTTTACAAATTAGCAGAAAAGTTGGAGATTCTCTGAGAGTGGAAGCTGTGCTCCAAATTAACTTTTTTGGCTAAACAGGATTTTTATCCATCAACAAGGTTAGAATCATACTTACTAGAAGATTCAGGATCTGTTTCCACTTGACGAACCAGTCTTTCAGGAAGCCATTGCACTCCATCTTCTTTTTGTGAAAAAACACAGACAGAACCTCTTCCCCAGATTAAAATGGGGTCTGGACCATTCCATGCATTAGTTAATGGGTCCCGCCATTTAACCATGGCATAAGAACTGGAAGTAACTGGATGCCAGTGGCGATCTACTGCAGACTGACTTTAACATCAGTTTGCAAAAAATTTAAAATGAACAGGACAAAAGCAAGATGTGCTTTTGGTGACTTTGAGTGGTATAACTGCCCCTGTTTTGTTTTTAACAGCCAATTTTTCAGAGTGCAATGAGCACATTCAACAATTTCTTGTCCCATGGGGTTATAAGGAATTCCAGTTTTATGTTTGATACCAAATTCCTTACAAAATGAAGTAAAATTGTTGCTAGTATAGGATGGCCCATTATCTGTCTTAATGAGTTTAGGCAATCCCATAGCATTAAAGGCTTGTAAACAATGATCAATTACATTTCTAGAGGGCTCTCCAGTATGTACAGAAGCAAAAAGAAATCCTGAACAAGTGTCAATTCAAACATGTATAAATTTTAATTTTCCAAATTCCACATAATGAGTTACATCCATTCGCAGCAATTGATTAAGTACAACTCCTCAAGAATTAACACCATTATGTGGAAACAGGTAGGAACTGAGGACACTAAGAACAATTTTTTTACAATTTGACATGCACATTCTCTAAAAATACCAAAATATTATCTTAAGCCATTACTGTTTTGATTATATAAAGAACAAGATTATATGGCCAATTATCCTTATGTAAGGCCTGTAATCTTCCTGAGATATAAATCTAGCATGGCAGTGCCTTAAGGGGTCTTGTCCAGGCAATTTAGAACAAATTTTTAAATGTCCAAAAACAGTCTTCTAAAAAGAACAGCATTTTTTCTTATGAGTTGTATATGCATAAACCATTGCAAATTTGAGAATTATAGTATCTGAGGGATGAACAATTTTAAGCAATTGTAAGCTGTGAGATATAATATTGACTATTAATATACAAATTAAAGCTTGATTATTCAACATTTTAAAACACAACCTACAGCACACAATTTAATTATCTGTGCTGAAGCAGGAGGAAACTTAAAAGAATAAGCATGTGATCCAATTCACATATACTTTTCTTCCCTAGAAGGGCTGTTTTTAAACACAGTAAATGGGATGCATGCATGAATGAATTTATAGAAGATACAAAAGCATGCATAAAAACAATTTTTAACTTATCTTTAGGATAATGATTATCAATTTTATTTAAAATGATGGTATGCAATAGGCCAAATATCAATATTCTGTAATAACCAAATTAGTTGCTGTTTGGAACAAGGAACAGACACTTTGTCAGGTTCTTAAGACACAATTTTTTGTTATGGTTTTTCTAAAATATATGAATTTATCTTACAGTTCTTAATTAGCACCACAGCAGCCTTAATAGGATGTCAAAACTTTGCTTTGAGGCAAAGAAAGATGATTTTACACTAATGTTTTCTCTTGCCAAAGTATTGCTGTGGGCACATTTAATAACCACAACTAAAATAAGCAGCTAATATTTAATTAACATTGATTGTAATTGATAACAATTATAAAAGTTTCCTTTATTTTCTGGAAAGCCTTTTGTTTTTTTACTAGTTAATTTGTGTCTCTCAAGATAACATCCAACAAAGGTTTAAGTAAAATTTAAGACCTTAAGGTGAGACCTTAGCCAATTAACATCTCCTGGAAGCTTTTGAAAATAAGATTTTGAAGCAAATCAATTTTTCGTTCTTAGATTTTCTGTACCACAATTTTATAGTATAACTAAAACCCTAAATATTATAAAGATATTGCCTCTGAATCTTATGGAGGAACAACTACTCCCCAGAACTTTAAAGCTCATTGTGTGAGAACAAAGATTTGAAGTAAGCTTCCCTTTAGAGGCATTAGCTAATGAAATACTTTCTACTTAGGAAACAATATACACTGAAGGATTCAAACTCTTAGCTTCTTGTATTGAAGCAGAGACAATAAAAATTTTTCTTACATAATATAAAGCTATATTAGCCATACCTAGAGGAAAAATGTTCCAGTGATTACCAGTTCACTAGAAGCAAACCCTTTACAATTATCAGGATACAAAGGAAAAAACAAACCTTTAAACCTATAATAACTTTACATGAAGTAGGCAAGCCAGATTGCAATGCCTTTATAAGTTCTACAGCCTGATTGACCTTTTATAAACTTTGAATTTGAACTTTATTTAGAACAACATCTGGATAGATCTGTAACAATGTTCCTGTAGCTAAAAGAAAATTCCCCTGAAAGCAGAGAGAGGCAAGTTTCAGAAACTTCCTTAGGTACCGTTTGCAAAGCAAAAGAAAGTCACACAAGTCCCACAGAGGCTGCTCTGAGCTTTGTTCCTCTTGCTGTGAGGACAGATTTTAGAATTTTTAACTTTCTTTTGCAATATTAGACTATAACTACAACTTTGGGAAAGCAAAACCCATTTTTAAAACAATTTATCATCTTTAGAATCAATATTAGAAACATTGCTATCATGTTACGAAGTTTGGCTGCTAATTTATACATATGAATGCATGACAGTGCAAATTTTAATGCTTCATTAAAGAGACATTGTTTTAAATATTATCTTTAAGTCTACCTTTTAGGGTAAGAATCACATTAAATATTATCTCAACTAGAAGTATCCTTGGAGGTCTAGTTTTTTGGCCTGCTTTATGCCATGTGTTTGAAAGACTCCAAACCTGAGTTACCAATTTAAAGCTGTCTTGCTACCAATGTTACACCCTTTTAATCATACCCAATAACTTATAAGCTAATATTCCATGATGAAGACACGCAGAGCATATTATACCTTTAAGACCAGTAAAAAACCAAATTAAGTGGCTACAGGAATCTTATAAATTTAGACCAATCAAAGAATTTTAATTTTTCTAGCTATATTTATAAGATAAAAAAGCACTTTGTCATTTGCTAAACACAATAATCACAATTGCAGAGAATTTTCTAGGAAAAAACAACTATCAGCTTATTTGCCTTAGAACTAAGAGGTTGCAGACTCCTTTTCTTTAAAAACAGTTTTTTCAGCAGAGGCTCTCCTGCTGTGCTTGATTCTTGGCTAAAGAGTGGACCAGCAGATAAGGCTTAGCCATTTTCCAACATGAAACACAGAACATTCAGTCATTCAGACAACGAAACAAAACACACATGAATTGACACGTGAACAGATTGGTGCACCAAACATTAGACAACACAAATAGGGCAGAGAACTTCTGCTGTAGGGGCCAGAGAGAATAAAGCAGGGCGTCCACTGATTCTCTCTGTCTCTGGAAGAGTTTCAAAATCCATTTTCCTCTATTTTATTTTATTTTATTATTTTAAACCCTATTCCTCTAGCCTAATGCCGTCCTTGACTGCGGACAACCACCTGATTCGAAGTTTCTAGTCCCACACATATTTTGCTGCCAAACCCTAAGTAGAATCAGCACCGGGTCAGCACTGTTTCAACTTAGCCTGTATCCTATCGCACCTCAAGCAACACTTTAAAAAATGAAGTTTAAAACCAGCGCTAGCATAAATACCTGTTGCTCACTGTGCTCGATACAATCTTCTGATTCTTTCCTTCTCGTGGAGCTCCACGAGACAGTGATCCCCCAGTATTTCCTGTCATTTCCAGGTCCCTGGTTCAGGCGCCAATCTGTTGTAGGAGGCTAGCCTGCAGCCTACATGAACCGGGTATTCCTGGAAGACAGGCTGGTGCTGAAAGAGAGACTAGGCAGCAAGGAAAGAATGATGATGCCAAGACAAATTTTTCTCTGATCAAGGCCCACGAGTTTACTAAGAGACTGTGCTTATAAGGGGGGAAAGTCCATCACCCCCCACCCCCACCCCTGCCAGTCCATTCTTGGTGCCTGGAGCCAGCCTGTAGGCGACATGCAGAATAGGATGTGTCTCCAAAATGTCTCAAGGGTCTCTCAGCAAGTAGCAGAGTCTCAGAGAAGAGCAGCGGTAGTTGACATAACAATAGAGCCATCTAAGTCGGAAGGCTACACCCCAGGTGATCTCATATTCAGTGGCAGCAAAGTCTAAATCAGCCTGCTTCAAGGCTGAGGGAGGCTACACTCTCAGCATCCTGTGCTACCTGAACCTCACCTAGGGTCTGCCCATGTCCTTCCTGGGAGGCAGCTGTCCTCTGTCTAGGTAATTCACAATGGAATTTGACAGGGAGAGCTGGAAACAAGGTACTCGGGATTCTCTGACAGAGTAATGTGCTTAGTAGGTCTGAAAGACTGCACAAAAGAACTCGAGGTCTATAGGATAAGGGATGGAGCCAGGCTACATCCTAAGTGCATGGTTCCTGAAATTGCTTTTCTGAATTTTCTGCCATTCTGATCATGGTAAGAGCCTTAGGAGACTGGGCAGACTCTGAAGTCTTGAGCTGAGTCACTGCACCATCTAGTGAGCAGCAATGGAATTGCACCTCATTCTGGGTGCTCTCCAGTTAGCAACTCTGGAACATTTTGCCTACAAGCAAGAATTCCAGGAAGTGGGCATCAGAGGACAAACACTTCCCAATAGGGCCTGTGTCCTTTTTCCATAACCTTGGAAATCCTGAGGTTCCTGTGAGTCTCATAAGGCCATCGAAACAGCTGGTGATGGCCTGGGAACCCAGATTGCCCTGTCCAGCTATGTAATCCTGGATGAGTCTCTGTGGAAGATGCCCAGGGTAACTATCATAACTGTGGCTCTCATGACAGTGCACTAGATAGCGACACATGCCATGACAGCCTTGTACCATGTCAGCTGTAACAGAAATCCAAAACTAACCAATGAAAAACCATTTCCCAGTGTCACCTGTAGTCTAACCATCACAGAGATTTGCAGCCAAGGCTTCCTGGTGATCTGTGGACTCCATGGCTTCCTCAGCTAGGGCTTATCCAAAACCCAAAGAGTCTATAATAGGGCTATGGGCATGCTGAGAGGCCCAAGGGTCAAGGCTGAGTCTGACATTCTTAGGCTTAGTTTACCTAGCACAGGATGGATAACTCTCCATGAAAAGACAGGTGAGAGGTTCTGATCTAATGCTGTTGGTCCACCCCATATGTGCACTGCACTAAGTGCCCAAATGCCATTCTGAAGGCACAATGCACTGGTACAGAGAGTAGGCACAACCCACTCCTCACAATGAACATATGAAGTAGAGTAAGACACACCCAGCATTGGGAAGCAAGATAGTCACTTACTGTGAACATTAACTGTAACCTCCTTCAGCCTAGACAGGCTGGTTCAGACCATCCGCCACTGAGGTGGAGCCACCTGCTGTGCTGCTTCTCATCCCTCTCCTTTGATGTGACACTGCCTGCCACATGCCTGAGGGATGGGCTCCCCTCTTTATAAGCGCAGATTTTATCATCAATCATTGAGCCTTGATCAGAATCCTGTCTTGGTTCTCTCTCTCTCTCTCTCTCTCTCTCTCTCTCTCTCTCTCTCTCTCTCTCTCTCTCTCTCTCTCTCTCTCTCTCTCTCTCCTCCCTGGTTTCCCTTTCTTTCAGCTCCAAGATGCCTCCCAGGCTCGAACCCAGACATGAGAGCCACAGGCTGGCCCCAACAATTTGGCGAACCAACGCGGGGCAATGGCAGAGGACATTTGGAAGAAATACTGCTGGTTTGGAGCTCCATGGAAAAAGAAAATAATTAAAGAAAATTCGTACCGGAACATGAGAAACAACAGGCAAAAAGGTTGCTAGGTGTGGTACGGGCTAAGCTGGAACAGCGCTAAACCCACGCACTGGATTCACTTAAGTTCAGCAGTGAGATACCGGATCTAGGAATGTAACAGGCAGGCAGTCGCAGCTTCCAGAAGCTGCTTTTTGGGTGAGAGAGATAAAAGGGTTTGGATTTAATAATCAGGCAGATTGGCCGCAGTCAGAAACTGCATCAGGCGGGAGGAAAATGCCCCAGAGGCAGAGAGAAATTTTAGAGGACACCATGCTTTATACTCTCTGGGTCCTACAGCAGCCGTCTTTGTGTTTTTGTCCAAGATCTTCTCTAATGTCTGGTGCACCAGTGTGTCCAAGTGTTCAATTCATGTGTGTTCGTGTCTAGTCATCTGAATGATTGAATTTTCTGTGTTTTCATGTTGGAAAATAAAAGATGGCTAATACTTTCTCTGCTGGTATAGCAAAGCCGAGAGGGACCACACACTTTAGCCAGGATCAGGCACAGCAGAAGGGCCCCTGATAGAAAACTTTTTTAAAAAGGGGGAGTCTGCAGCCTCATGATTTGGGGGCAAAATATCTGGTAGATTGTTTTTTCGTAAGAAAATTCTCTGCAATCGTGATTATTGTGTTTAGCTAATGACAAAGTGCTTTTTATTTTATAATTATAGCTAGAAAGATTAATATTCTCTGATTGGTCTAAGTGTAGCTGCTTCATTTGGTTTTTACTGGTAATGTGCTCTGCGTGTCTTCACAATCAGCTCATAAGTTGTTGATAATTATAATATAATTATAATTATAGCTAGAAAAATTAATATTCTCTGATTGGTCTAAGTGTAGCTGCTTCATTTGGTTTTTACTGGTAATGTGCTCTGTGTGTCTTCACAATCAGCTCATAAGTTATTGGTTAGGATTAAATAATTGTTACATTGGTAACAGAAGGTTAGCCTTAAATTGGCAATTCATGAGTCTTTTCTAACACGTGGCATAAGAGGGCCAAAAAGACTGGGCCTCCTAAGATACTTCTAGATGAGATTATATTTAAGGTGATTCTTATCCTAGAAAGTAAATTTAAAGATGAGATTTAAAGCTTTCACTGTCATGCATTCATAGGTATAAGTTGGCAGCCAAACTTCATAATATGATAGTAGCTTCTAATATTGATTCTAAAGATGATAAATTGTTTTGAAATTGGGTTTTGCTTTCCCAAGGTAGTAGTTATAGTCTAATATTTCAAAGAAACTTAAAAGTTCTAAAATCTGACCTCATGGCAGGAGGAACTGAGCTCGGAGCAGCCTCTGCAAGGTTTGTGTGACTTTCTTTTGTCTTGCAAACGGTGCCTAAAGAAGCTCTCTTTGCCTCTCCTTGCCTCCGGGGGAATTTCCTTTTAGCTAAAAGGGCACCTTTGCAGATCTAGCCAAATGCTGTTTTAATAAAGTTCAAATTCAAAGTTTATAAAGGGTCAATCAGACTGTAGAATTTATAAAGGCACTACAATTTGGCTTGCCTAGTTTTTATATAGTTATTATTGATATAAAAGTTTGTTTTTTCCTTTGCATCTTAATAATTGTAAAGGGTTTGCTTCTAGTGAGTTTGTAATCACTGGAAAATGTTGCCTCTAGGTATGGCTAAATATAGGTCTACATTATGTGAGAAATTTTTATCATTTCTGCTTCTATACAAGAAGCTAAGAGTTTGAATCTTTCAGTGTATATTGTTTTCTAAGTGGAAAGTATTTTATTAGCTAATGCCTCTCAAGGGAAGTTTTACTTTAATTCTTTGCTCTCACACAAGAAGCTTTTAGGTTCTGGGGAGTGGCTGTTGCTCCAGAAAACATTCAGAGATAATATATTTTTTTATTACTTAGGATTTTAGTTTACTACAAAAGGCTTTGCAGGAAATTAAGAAAGCTTTTATAATTGTTATCAATTAGCCGGGCAGTGGTGGCGCACGCCTTTAATCCCAGCACTTGGGAGGCAGAGGCAGGCGGATTTCTGAGTTCGAGGCCAGCCTGGTCTACAAAGTGAGTTCCAGGACAGCCAGGGCTATACAGAGAAACCCTGTCTCGAAAAACCAAAAAAAAAAAAAAAATTGTTATCAATTATAATCAATGGTAATTAAATATTAGCTGCCCATTTTAGTTCATGATTATTAAATATGCCCACAATTCTTTAGCAGGCTGCATTGTGACTAAGGGTGTGAAACCTTAGCTGTCATTAAGCTGACCCTAAGCAGAGCTGCTTTATCCTTACTGTAAACATTATTCTGGTTCCTGTTAATCCTTTTGAAGTCATTCCTTTGTTTCGTGTCAAGTAACTTCAAGGTACTTTGCCGGCTGAGAATTCCTACCCCCTTTATTTTCTGTATTCTTTGACTCCCAGCCAGTGGGCTGCTGACTGCTACAGGGTGGGGCCTTTGTGCACACAGCTTTTCCTGAACATGGTGACGCGGGAGGCCACCAGAGAGCAGGCAGGCGGCTTTGTAGCGAACTCAGGGGAGGGCCCTGCTCGCCATTGCCCCATGAGACTCTCCCAGGGTAGCTGTATTTTTCCCACTAAGACTCAGGGTGCTCTGCCACCCTCGCTTAGGTTTCCTAGCCTGAGAGGATGGCTGAGGTGGCGGTGGTGGTGGCGGCAGCAGCCGATAAAGGCGCGCATTGCCTCAGCTTCAGAGATGCAGGGCTCAGCGGCAGGTTGAAATCCAAAGTCCTTTTCAGAGTGGCTCTGCACACCATGGTGGCGAGCGGCTGAAGTTCGGCTCAGGCGGGGCTGAGAAGGACGATGGCAAATGGGCCCCCCAAAGTGCCCGGTGGGTATGGGGCCCAGGACGGCAGAGCCGCAACAAGGCAGGTGGGCGGGGCCGAGGTGGCACTAATAGAGAATTGTAAGATATATTCGTGTATTTTGGAAAACCTATAACAAAAATTGTGTCTTGGAAACCTGACAAAGTGTCTGTTCCTTGTCCCAAACAGCAATTAATTTGGTTATTACAGAATATTAATAACTGATCTATTGCATGCCATCATTTTAAATAAAGTTGACAATCAATATCCCAAAGATAAGTTTAAAATGTTTTTATACATGCTTCTGTATCTCCTATAAATTCATGCACATGCATCCCAGTTATTGTGTTTAAAAACAATCCCTCTATGGGAAATAAGTAGATGTGAATTAGATCACACGTTTATTCTTTTGAGTTTCCTCCTGTTTCAGCACAGATAATTAAGTCGTGTGCTGTGGATGGTGTTTTAAAATGCTGAACATTCAAACCTTAATTTGTATATTAATAGTCAATATTATATCTCAGAGCTCACAATTGCTTAAGATTGTTCGTCCCTCAAATGCTATTAATTCTCAAATTTGCAATTGCTTATGCATATACAACTCATAAGAAAAAATGCTGTCTTTTTAAGAAGGCTGTTTTTGGACATTTAATAAATTGTTCTGGATTGCCTGGACATCTTAAAGCAATGCCATGCTGAATTTATATCTCAGGCAGTCTATAGGTCCTACATATAAGATAGATTGGATATATAATCTAGTTCTTTATATATTCAAAACAGTTATGATTTAAGATATTTTAATATTCTTAGAAATTGTGTATATCAAATTATAAAAAATTCTTTGCTCTTAGCATCCTGTTACTACTTGTTTCCACATAATAGTGTTAATACTTGAGGACTTATACTTAATAAATTGATACAGATAAATGCTCTTATTTCTGAGTTAATAAATAAATAAATTATACACATGTGACTATTAATAACTTTTCAAGCTTTCTAGTTACAACCGCTCTTTAAGAGAAACAATTGAAAGTGCAGTTAGTCACTGCCCATGTTACATGAATACTGACTATAATAGTCAAATATTTGAGATGTTCTGTCAACATATTATTAATTCTCAAGGACAAGGTATTAGGGAAGTTTAAAACTTTAGCTTCTTGTGCTCACTTCGGCAGCACATATACTAAAATTGGAACGATACAGAGAAGATTAGCATGGCCCCTGCGCAAGGATGACACGCAAATTTGTGAAGCGTTCCATATTTTTTATATGCCTCAGTATAGGGGAACGCCAGGGCCAAGAAGTGGGAATGGGTGGGTAGGGGAGTGGTGGGGAGGGTATGGGGGATTTGGGATAGCATTGGAAATGTAAATGAAGAAAATACCTAATTTAAAAAAAAAGTCAGCTATTGGATGGAACACAGGGCCCTGAATGGAGGAGCTAGAGAAAGTACCCAAGGAGCTAAAGGGGTCTGCAACCCTATAGGTGGCACAACAATATGAACTAACCAGTACCCCCCAGAGCTCGTGTCTCTAGCTACATATGTATCAGAAGATGGCATAGTCAGCCATCAGTGGAAAGAGAGGCCCATTGGTCATGCAAACTTTATGTGCCTCAGTACAGGGGAATGCCAGGGCCAAGAAGTGGGAATGGGTGGGTAGGGGAGTGGGGGGAAGGGTATGGGGGACTTTTGGGATAGCATTGGAAATGTAAATGAGGAAAATACCTAATAAAAAAGATAAAATAATAAAATAAAATGACAGAAGAGAAAAAAATTATCCCAGGAAAAAAGTAATCACGAGATAACTGTGAAAGCTTGAGTGAAGTGGGGAGGTCGAGAAGGGGAAGGAAAAAAAGAAAAAAAAAAGACTTTAATTATAAAGCAAAAAAAAAATCAAAACTTTAGCTTCTAAAAAGACAAAGAAGGGGGAAATTATATCCCCGTGCATATTATTTAGTGCATTCCAGTGCACATTATTTAAATCATACTTTTATTTTAGAATTTTGAAAGTTGGATGTCAAAGAACTTAATAAATGCTTTATAGTATCTTAAAAGGATCTACTTATTGGAATATGGCTTGATCCTGAACAGCTACCTTATTAGGGAAGGGAAAAGCACAGGTTCTCTCCACAGAACGCTGCAGAAGTATGATGGTTAATTCTTGTGACAAGCTGGCAGGTGAGTTGGCTCAGTGCCCTGACTGAAGTGACAAGGAAGCTAAATTGGGTACATGTTTTCCACCCATCCTTGCTTGCCATTTTTCCAGTTTAGACAAGCGAAGCTGCCTTGCTTCAAGCTTTTTAACTTTATGGTAAAAAGAACATCAGAGACTGTGTAATCTGACTTAAAAAGATAAATCATATAATAGAGTCATAATGATACTTCTCCTTCCTTCAATGTGACCAGTTATTCTAACTCAATCTTAGACTGGTCTAGTAATAATTCCAATATTAGAGATTCCTATTGAAGATAGCTAAAATTCTTAATTACCTAGCAAGTTAATTTGGAGCACAGCCTCTACTTTCAGAGAATCTCTGGCCTTTCTGCAATTCTCAAGGCCACCTCCCCCATACCGGTTCCATCTCTCACTCTTCTGCCTAGTTTCCCTTTCTTTCAGCTCCAAGATGCCTCGGAGGCTCCAACTCAAACATGAGAGCCACAGGCCGGCCCCAACAGTTGACTTGTGCGCGCACTGTTTCAACTTTCAAATAGCTGTCTATTGTTAATAGTGTGTACAAGCCTGTGTCTTTCTCAGTCGCATCCTGGAGTAGCAGGGATCCATTAATGTGCCCTGTCTCTCTTCTGCTGTGAGCAGAGCCAATGAACATGGACTTCATCCCTTTGCTGTATTCTACAATTTTAAAAGATGGAGTGCTATCCACACCCTTGAACCAGGAAAAGGTTTGCACATCTTCTGGCAGATAATGGACCTGGAGAAGAACACTTCCCCCTTCAGCACCATGACATGTCACTGGATGGATCATGAGTTGGGCAGAGTCAGGGGTGTCACAGCACGGGGCTGAAAGTCAAAGGAGTAAAGTCATCACATAGGATCATTGTTGTCGGTGGAAAAAAGGTGACCTGCATTCTGACAAAATGGATCCTTCACTCAGCCTAGACAGGCAGGCGTGGGTGTGTCTATCCCACCTGGTGGAAGTCAGCAACATGGTCTCCATTTCCTCAGTGCCATGGAATCTGTCATTTCTATTCATGGAGCTCTCTCCTTCGTATCTCCATTGCTGCCCCTCACTGCCCTCGGTCAGACACTGCACACACTCATGCACACTGTGCTTTGAGATGATGCCTCCCTCTGACCTTGGTCTCTGCACACCCTGCATATTCACTTCCTGACTTTTCTCATTTCCTTTGTACCTGCACTCAGCTTCTGACCTCACTTTCTACATGTTCTTCCTGCTCTACCTGCAGCCCCCAGGACTAGGGCTGGGTAAGGGCTTGGAGCAGGCTGCTCTGCTCAGCAGGCCCAGAATTATGTTGCCAGGCTTTGTGTCAACTTGACACAAGCCTGAGTCATTTGAAGCAGGGAGCCTCAACTGAAGATACAAACATCAGAATGACTGCTGGGCAGGTAGGTCTATAGCACATCTTTTAACTGGTGATTGATGTGGGAGGGACCAGTGCACTGTGAGCATTTCCACCCCTGGACTCATGGTCGCATGTGCTATAAGACCAGAATGAGCAAAGTGTGAGGAGACAGGCAGGAAGCAGAACCCTTCCATTCTATCTACAAATACCCTGAGTTTCTATGATTGTTTTCTGTTGTTTGGGGGGGATTTTTTTTTATGAAATTCTACTTCTTAGTGATAATAAATACACAGGATTGATATAGACATCCAAAAATCATTGTGCACTGTCTGCTCAAAGCAGGAGTAAATGTCAAGTCCAAGTAAATTGGAACCCAGGACATTTTTAGTCAAGCCTGGGACAGACAACCAGGGCCAGAGCTTCCCAGGGCTCACCACGCTATGTGGACTCCATAGGTTCCTCGGGTGCATTGCAAGAGCCTCAACAGGCAGAGCAGTCTGGCATCTTAGGTCCTCTGAGATACCAGGGGAAAGCAGAAGACAGAGTCTGACCAATGGGCATTTCCCTCCTGCATGTGTGTCCTGCATACAATGGTCAAAGCCCATCATGGGGATAAAAGTGCAGACAGGAGGTAGTCACATGCCAGCAGTGACAGTGCTCTGGGTAGAAACCACACTGCACTGAAGGATCACAGAGAATCACTTACTGTCAACCTGAAGGTAAATGTATGTTAATTCAATTTTCCAATATCTATTCAGAGTTTGTAGGGTGTAGAATCCACCTTCTTTCCAGGTGACATTCTGGAGCAGCAGGGATCCATTGCTGTACACTGTCTCTCTACCGCTGTGGGCAGGGCCCGGATCGCTTAAATTCTTGGCTGGTCTGGGTCGGGCAATCTCAACCTTGTTATTAAACAAAATCACCCCTTTGTATGAGAAAAATAATTGAAGATACTCTGGAAGATTGTGAACAAGGAGAAGAACGCTTCCCCCTGTAGCAACGCTTGGCGGCACTGATTCAATAGTGAGCTTGGCAGGGAAGGAAGGACGCCCACAGATGAAAAGAGAGGCTAGAAGGGAAGAGAGATCCATCAATATTAGGACTTGTTTATTTAACTGTGGGTAGCTCTGTGTTCTATGCCCTGTATACTGTTAGGTCTGCCCATCTACCCTCTACTCTTAGATTATTTTCTTTCAGCCCTCCAGAGTACAAAGTGACAAACAACCTTCTGAGCATCTATATGCCCTGAGACAACAGCAGTTCAAACAGGCAAGGACCTCTTTTGAGTTCTTTTTTTTTTAATTTATTTTTTTATTAGGTATTTTCCTCGTTTACATTTTCAATGCTATCCCAAAAGTCCCCCATACCCAACCCCCCAATCTGTATCAAAAGATGGCCTAGTCGGCCATCACTGCAAAGAGAGGTCCATTGAACTCTTTTGAGTTCTTATCCTGCTTTAGTCAGCAACAAAGAGCAAGCCCCTGCACTCTCTGTGCAACACAGAATCCCAGCTGGGCACCCAATCTGCCCTGTGTTCTCAGTGCGTTGGAACAATGGGATTTGCTCTCAGGAGGAAGGTGACAGATAAGTGTGAGGGATTCAAAGGGACTAGATCTATGATGAGTGGGGAAGGGGACAGATCCATTCCACTGCAGTCAACACTCAGGATTCTGAGGGAGAAGACAGGCCCAGGAACAGATGTGTCAGGAGCTCACAGCCTGAGTGTGTGGGAGGAGGTGACCTGGGTCCCAGAAGGACTGCTCTGGGCTCCACCATTCCTTGCAGGGTTTCAAGACGGTGCTCACTCTTCCTCTGCCTGCGGAGCTGTGTCTCATGTGTTCCCTGTTCTCCCAGGCCTTGCTGAGATGTCTTGAAACTTCCTCTAGGTAATTCCCATGGGACATCCTTTCATCCCCAGAGAAAATGCATGTCTGAAATGTGAACATGAATCCCTGGCAGTGTAGCAGATACAGAAAGCAGTTAAGAGATCTGAAGAGACTATAACAGTGATTTCCAGGTATACAGGGAAGAGATAAAAGCCAGGCTACAAGGTGAGGTCCTGATTTAGGCATATAGGTTTATTAGTATTCCTTGAGTGTCACCAGGCTATACCTGCTCTTCACTGTGGGAACTGAAGCTCCTGTCTGGGGAACCGTCCACAGCAGTGCAGCCTGTTCTATTTGCTTAAAGGACAAAATGTAATGGCCTCAAAAGAAATGTAACTGAAATAAATACCTAATTTAAAAAAAGGAAAAAAAAGGAACTTGTCAGTAGGATCTGTGTCCTTTCTCACTTTCTGATGGGAAACTGACTATCCTAGAAGTCTCATCATAAGCCCATGAGGACAATGGGTTAATGGCCTGGGAATCTGCCCTGCTGTGTTCTCCCTCTGGGTCACAAGGGTGACCAGGAGACACAGAATAATCCTGGATCTCATGGCAGTACACAGCAGGGGTATTCAACACCACAAATATGACCTGCCCTGATCCCTTCTGCAGAGGTGGGATGCAGGGACTGTCAAACTGTGCTCTGCAGAACTCCTTTTTCCATCTAGTTTACAGTGGGTCTAGGCAGGCTTT
The DNA here is from genome assembly GCF_978045245.1 of Mus caroli. Lineage (NCBI taxonomy): Eukaryota > Metazoa > Chordata > Mammalia > Rodentia > Muridae > Mus > Mus caroli. The sequence continues at coordinate 125,165,107 of NW_028227263.1, read as the reverse complement.
CAGGTTCTCCCTGGCAAGTCTTGGACTAAAGTTGGATGAAGTGTGCATCCAGAGGATGAGACCCCTTGGGAAGAGCCTTGTGCTCACAAAATGACAGTGGAAAGATGTCATGGTTCGTTTCTCTTCAGACTCAAGTGAAAGGACAAAAATGGAAAGGGGCGTACCTATACTCACTGGCCCATGTCTGGTGTCTCAATACCTCCTTCTCATGGCCCACTGGATATGAAAGTGTCTTCTACTGAGGACAGGGAACAGAGCAGTGATTCAAATGGAAGTGCCAACTGCTCTTCCCTGTACACTGCTCCAGGTCTCTTTCTCTCACTGTGATAAAAGCACACTGAACAGAAGCAGTTCAGAAGAGCAGAGCATGCATTTCCTGTCCAGGTCTGGGTCATAGTGTAGCCCTGCAGGAAGTCAAGGCAGAAAACATGCTGCTTGCAGGCTCATTTGCTGGCTCATGCTTAGCTAGCTCTCTTATACAACCAAGGTAAATCTGGCTAAGGATGGTGCTGCCCACAGTGGCCTGGCACTCCTGCATCAGTTAAGACAATCACTCTCAGACAAGTCCACAGCCAGAGCTGATAAGGAAGTTATTCAGTGTAGACTTTCCCCCAGGTGACTTCCAGCCGTGAAAAGGTGACAGTTAAAACTAACAAGGACACTTGAATTAAACTGTCAAGTCCTCCTTCTCCAAAGGGAGAGATCACAGGAAGTTCCCTGTCTCCAAGTGAGTCTCTCTCTCTCTCTCTCTCTCTCTCTCTCTCTCTCTCTCTCTCTCTCTCTCTCTCTCTCTCTCTCTCTCTCTCTCTCTGCAGGCATCACATGTGCTGGAGTCCACAGCCAGACACTCACAGCCAGAACCACTCAAGGGAATCTACATTTGGTTGTTTTCACTCTTCTAAGTTCACATAATCTGAGCTCAGGGATGCACTGGTGAACAACACTGACATTCTGAATAGTAAGTAAACAGGTGTCTTAAAAGCACCAATATAATCCTGACTAGAGACAGACCTTCCAGGCACAACCATGCCCCCTGCCTCTCCTGGCTCTACTGAACTCAGAACAGAAGCCCATCACCAGCTGAAACAAAAAAGAAACTGGGAGGATTTGGGATAAAAAGCATGAGCATGGTTCCAAGTTCTGAGTGATTTTTCAGGGTCATGTGATAATGAAAGTGAATGGAGAGGACAGGAAGACATGAGTGGGTGACAGAAAAAAATTCACATGATGTTAAGTTGACCTTTTCCCTTGGAAATTTCCTCTTACCTGAGAGAAAATCTCTCTCTCTCTCTCTCTCTCTCTCTCTCTCTCTCTCTCTCTCTCTCTCTCTCTCTCTCTCTCTCTCTCTCTCTCTCTCTCCAGCACCAATTCAGGGTCATCTATAAGTAATCAGGGATCCGAGAAGAAATGGAAGAGACAGAGCTAGACCTCATGAGTCAATTAGGAATTGCTTGTGCCCATAAGTTTGGGCTGGAAATTAATGCCCATATGTATTCATAAAACCAAGGCTTCATCCCAGACCTCTGTGCTGACATTTCAATAATCCACTTACCAAGACATGTAAGGTTATTTCCCTTTGGTCCTATTGAGGCCAATGGTCAAGTTCTAGACAAGAGAAATATAGGATCCATTGGGAGCAAGACGGGGGCTTCCCACTAATAACCCAAGAATAATGTACAAGAGGGTGGGAGGCTGCATGGCAGGAGAGGTTGAGGTTTGACCCTGGATGGTAATGAATGTCTGAGGGGAATATCAGCAGGACATCTGAGCCATTGGAGCAAACAGAAAAAAGCCACATGGAATGTCCACAGAGGTTAAAGGGAAATCCTGTTCTATAGAAGGATGTAGTATCTGTGCTATAACATCAGGTAAACAGGTCCCAGTCAGAGCTAGGATGAATCTTTGTAAAAGAATACTCCTGTGGCATTCATGAGCCCTGTTCCCTCACCAGCATACACAGAGAAGGACCACACTAAATACCCATGTGTTCATTAAGTCTGAGTCCAAGATGTCCCCAGTACTCCATCACTCTGAGCCTCTCTAAGCATGAAAAGTCCCTCTAACCCATTCTAGCTCAATTCTGGGCCTGGCTGCATATGCTTGGCCTAGGCCAGGATGTCCTAGTCTTCATAGTGTACAGAGGGTCTGTATCATGAACCCAGGAGTGACCAAGTGATAGAGGACAAGGAAGCCCTGTGGCAGATGCAGGATCTAATGGGAGCCTGAAGCAACATCCTGTCCATTGTATTCCAGGAGCAGTGACTGTTGAACAGCAGAGGTCATATGACTTCCTGTCTATATATGGGCTCAGTTATCCTAGAATGCTTCAGGAATTGTTCAGAGACATATGGTTTAGTTCTACAGTCAGATCTAACTCTGACTGTCCATTTGTTTGCAATTCATGGTCAAGATGTCCCCTTAAGCAGCTGATGACCAAGATTAACATCAGATTCTCCCTGATTCACAGACACCTGAGAAGGCCTCCAGGATGGGGACACTGGATACTCGGCTGGAGACAGAGCACTGGTGCTTCACATCTGTCACCTGTGGACTGTGTGAGGTTCATGTGGACAATGTATTCCTGTGCCTCAGTTTCCCAGCAACAGCACACTTGGGGAATGTTGCAGTGTCTACAAGATAGCCTTTAATATGAGCAAGGGCCTGACACAGAGGAGGGACAGCTGTCCACATCAGCAGCGTCTGCTACCATTTCCCTGAAGGAGAGGATTCCTTAGACTTCCTCCTCAGGACATGAATCATCAAGGGCACCTGTGTCCTCTGTCCATCTCACGGGGACACTGACCTCCCTGTAAAGTCTCATAAACCATCAGAACAGTTGGCTGATGGTCTAAGCATCTGTACAGATGTGCTCTCCATGCTGAGACCCAGAAGGAGGTGCTCAGTGACCTATTCTACCAGTGGCTCTCATATCAGTGCCCTGTCTGCTTCCCTGACCTGGAACATTCAGACAGATAATGAATCATTCTGCTCTGTTGGTTCTGACAGCTCAATCCCAAGACTACAGGAACTACCCCAGGGCACCTAGAGTCAGTTCTCTAGGACACTCACACTGAGCCAGGACTTCCTGATTGTCCCCCTTGGAGTAAAATTCCACTGTTTCTGCAGCCAGATTCTCAGGCCAAAAAATTTTATCAGGTTGTGTTTATGATGAGGGCCAGACAATCTGGGCTCATCCTGATTCTATGGCAGAGCTACACACAGACACACATATGCACACACTCACAGCATGTATGCACACAAAGACACACACTATCTCTCTCACTCTCTCTCTCTCTCTCTCTCTCTCTCTCTCTCTCTCTCTGGTCTCTCTCTCTCTCTTTGTCTCTGTCTCTCTCTCTTTCTCTGTCTCTCTCTCTCTTCTCTCTCTCTCTCTCTCTCTCTCTCTCTCTCTCTCTCTCTCTCTCTCTCTCACACACACACACACACACACACACACACACACACACACATCCTGCCCTGAATAGGATAAAACATTCCGATATTTCAGATGGTCTACACTGACGGTGTCCTCTGATAATTCTAAAACTCCAAAGGGGCACACATTTCTCCTAGGATGTAGCTGCCTGTATTCTAATGCTACCTGGGTCCCCATAACAGTTTGCACAAGAGGGTTTGCAAGGAGCTTCTAGGAACCTACACTCGGTTACTTCTAGTTGGTAGATTAAGATGCTGTTGAGATGCCAAAGCTTTTCAGTTCAGACTCCATTTTAGAGAACGTGAACTAAGTTTGAACTCAGGTAAACTAACAGGCTGGTATATAGCATTGGTCTCCAAGTTGCCCCACCCAAACAAAACCTGAGCATAGCTCCACACACTAGCCTAATCTCCAACAATACCAGTGTCTTCAGGTTATTCCCCCAACAAATATGCATCCCATGTTACAAGCCCACCTCTTGCCTAGCAACCCCTCAATGCAGAGGGGAACAGAAGTTAATTTTCGGATGTGACTCCCAGCACCACCCAATTATGTTAAAGGCCACAACATCTCTCCAATTAGATGCTTGCTTCTTACTATAAAGCCTTTCCCCGATAGACATTCAGAGCTCCCCTACCACCAAACCAACCTGCGTGAAGGTGGTGTGTTGGGAGGGCCTGAGACAGCTCAAATAGAATAAAAACCCTGCTGTATGTTGCATCAGATTGGCTCCTGTGTGTGTTTGGGATAACGTTTCCCTGGCACAACATTTTGGTATGTTGCCTGGGAAGTTCCCCATGACACACAGGACTACTGATGTGGACGGTCCTAAAGCTGGCAAAACTAGTCTAGGTATTTGGTTTTTTATGTTTATAAAAATGTGTTAAACTCCCTCCTTTTTCCCTGTCTGAACACTGAATTTGTTTGAGATTTTTCTGTAAATTCTGCAGAGTGGAATGGAGCAAGCCCGTATGGAGTTTAATGTGGAACTCTTCCAGCCCTGCTGAGATGATTTGTTTGTGTGGAACCTGGTGGCTTGTGTTGCCACTGTGATGCTTCTAGGTTTGAGCTGTGCTAAGGAATGTATCTGAGTGTCAGAAATTCTCTATGTGGTCTGAAGGGGTGAGTACTTGTGGAGTTGCGCAAACTCTTGTGATGTATGTGGCAGCTCATTTGTCTGAATGTCAACAACTTTCTGTGAGATCCACAAAGCATAAGAAAAGCTTGTGTAAACATAAATAACTTCTGTTGATATGGTAATTTTTGCAGGTCTGAGTAAACATTTATGCAGTACTAATGCGTGGTGTGTGTGTGTGCACCAACTTAAAGTTAGGACTTATTACTGCAGGCTGATTCTGTTCATAGATTCTGAGTGACACCACATTCATCTTCTGTGAGCATCACCTGGGTCCAAGGCCTTGAATTTGTTTCTGTGGCCGGTTGCATTAAGGATAGACATATCTGGGAGCCATGACTAGTGGCTACCATAGGACCAGGAGATGTTCTGAGCCTCCTTTGGGTGGGCGAGTGTTCAGGGAACAGAGGCATCCACACTTCTGGAAACAAGGCCTTGATTATGTATCCATGGTCTGTTGCAGGTAGGGATAGATGTGTCTAGGACCTGTGGCTATGGCAGGGCCAGCAGACGTCCTGGGGTGGGTGTGGACTAGAGGACCTGAGAGACGCCCACCAATCTGATTCTGTTTTTGTGGGGGTACACCACTGTTTAGTTATTTCTCATTTCTGCCTGATAGAGAGAAAAGGTTGGACTTGTGCTTTGCGTGGCATAGAGAGGTGTTTGCATGAAGGCCACTTTCTGGCTGTTTCTTGTTTATGCTTGAAAGACAAGGAAGGTTTTATTTGTCTTTTTATGTGTTATGTTTGTGTTTCTTGTTACAAGATATCTTTGATAAAGTAACTTTGATGAGATGACTTCACAGGCAACTTTGACAAGATGACTTTGAGGCAGTAAGTTTGACGAAGTGATGTTGACCAGGTAATTTTGACAAAATGATTTTAACAAGATGACTTTGACAGGTGGCTTTCACAAAGTGACTTTGACTTGATAGATACATTAGCATGAGACCAGCTACATCTACCACATTCTTCAGGTTCCCTTCACCACAGAAGAGGCCAGGAAGCTGGTTCCTGACCACACACAGAGTCCTCCCAATATGCTTGATCCCCCCTGACACGCCCAGACTGGGATTTTAACACCATTGAATGTGAGAGGAGGCTCTTGGTCTACAATCAGGCTCTGCTGGCAGGTCTCAAGGTGGCCACAAGCAGGCCAAAATTTGGCCAGAGTATATGATATTAGGCAGAGAGGCTAGCTTTATTAATCAGGCAGCACCAGATATTTAGAGAAAGCTCCAGAGGGTTGAGAGTCAGATGGACTTATGGATCATGACAGAGAGAATATGCAATAAAACAGAGACTACAGAGGAGAAACAGACAAGAGTACAGACTCAAGACCTGGCAAACATCCTGTTGGCAGCCAAAGCCAAACGAGGAGACTGTAAGAGATGTGTAAAACAGATAGCTTCAGAGGAAGGAGGTAAGTGGGGCCCTACATATCAAAAGGGTTCCCTCCCCAAGCTCAGGGTAACCTTAAAAGTAAAAGAAACTAAATGACTTCCTAGTAGCAACAGAAAGAAAACAAAAACTGAGGACCTCTTAGAAGCCCTGAAAAGTGTGGACTATTGACCCTCTGCTAAGAAGGCCTTACTCGGTCAACTGCATATGACCTCCCTAGACCCGGGGGGATGCATACTCAGCCAATGGCCAATGGATCAATATTTGGCAAAGACTAGCTGTCCCCTATTTACACATTAGTACAGCAATGACATCCTGGTTAAAGATAATGCCACAATAACTCATTACTAGCCCCCCAGGATACCTTTTCAGCTGCCCTGCTCACTAGATGGGTCTCTGCATGACTGCTCAGAAGGATGCAGAGGTAACATATTTCACCAATGGAAACAACATCATATGGGTATTTCAGGGCTGCAGTGGTCTCAGACACCAAGATCATATGGGCAGAGCTACTCCTGGCAGTAATGTCAGCCCAGAAAGCTGAACTGGCAGCTCTGACCAAGTATGAGAAAGATAAGAGACACAGTTGCCACATAACCCTTGCTACTGCTAATATTTGTGGGGATATTTATGAAGTGGGGGCCTTCTGATGGCTGAAGAAAGAACTAAACTCCATCCCAGAGGACAACAAGACAGCCCAGTGGATGGACCCTAGAAATTGAGCCCCTAATATCCTTGACTACACTAGACCCAGGAGACCCCACACTCTGATCAGACAGAAGATGTGATCTGGGCCAAAAACTTGACCATATCTCAGTGTCATAAGAGATTACAGACGAAAAAGTTTCATTGTTCTTCACACATGGGGCTCTGGAGAATGCAGGACTTAGTTTGCCAGTTAGAATTTAATTTGCCATCAGAATTAGAGATGCCAATTCAAAAATAGCTGAAATTGTTAAAAATTGTAAGGCCTGTTGATTGACCAATATGGTTGCCAATGAGAAGAACCCTGGTACTCAGTATTGGAGCACCAAGCCAGGAGTCTATGAGGAAATGGACTTCACTGAGGTTAAACCAGGACAATTCAGACACAAATATTTGGTGGAGTTTATAGATACTTTTTCAGGATAGACTGAGACTTTCCCAACTAAACATAGACTGTACAGATGCTAAAGAAGAAACTACTTAAAGAAATTCTTGCAAGATTCGGTTTTTCAAAGTTTACAGGGTCAGACAATGGACCTATCTTTGTATCCAGAGATAGAAATTAGCTCATTATTTGGGGATTGATTGGAAACTTCATTGTGCTTACAGACTCTGGAGTTCAAGACAAGTACACAGAATGAACAGAACCCTAAAAGAGACTTTCACTAAGTTGACACTAGAGACTGACAGTGACTGAGTGACTCTTCTCCCTTCATCCTTTATAGAGTACAGAACTTCCCATATTAGATAGGACTCACCTTTTAAAGTTATGTTTGGTTTTCCTGTTGACAGAAGTTATTTCAGAAACTGATGATTGCTAACTCTTACACGATCTTGTAGATGTCCAATGGGTACATAAGTGTGTTTGGCTTGAATTTTCAGCTTTCCATAAAAGCAGTCCACCTCCAGACTCCACCAACTTTAGTCCAGAGATTGAGTTCTAGTCAAGAGACACTGCCGAGGGTCATCAGAGCTTCACAGAAAGGATCCCTGTGCTACAGAGTTGTAGGGTGGATCCACTGAACATCTGTTTCCAGTTGAAGAAGACCATGGACAGCAGGAGGAGAATTCAGCCTCAAGACTCCCTCCTGTCTCCCACTGATGGGCCCCTACCCATGCCCCAGGGACACCACAAAGACATAGCCCTGTTACTGTTTTCATGAAGCTTCAGGTAGTCGGGTGATAGAGACTTCTAGTCACAAGAGAAAGGGGGGATGAGATGCCAAAGCTTTTAAGAAGAGACTCCATTTTACAGAACCCGAATTAAGTTTGAACTCAGGTAAACTAACAAGATGGTATGTAGCATTGGTCTCTAAATTGCCCCCCAACAAATCCTGAGCCTAGTTCCTGTCTCTAAGCTAATCTCCAACAACACAAGGGTCTCCAGGTCATTCCCCCCAACAAGTATGCACCCCAGGATACAAGCTGACCTCTTGACTAACAACCACCACTGGGGTGAAGAGCAGAAGTTAAGTTTCTGATACGACTCTCAGCACCAGCCAATTATGTTAAAGGCCACAACATCTCTCCATTTAGATGCTTGCACATGCATTCTCTGCTTGCTGATTACTATGAAAACTGTCCCCGATAGATATCCGGGGCTCACACACCACAAAAAACATCCTGCATGACAGTGGTTTATTGGGGAACCCTGACCTAGATCGCATAGAATAAAAACCCTGCTATGAATTGTATCAGATTGGCTCCTGCATGTCTTTTCAAGGATCACTGATAATTCCCTTCCACAACACCAAAAGCCCAGCCAATAGCTGGGGAGAAGAGAAGGGCATGGTTTTAGATTTCCAGGGCTCTGGACCTGGAAGAAGGAGAGAGAGTTGCCATACCAGAGGAGGCAGGCAGGAGGAAGAAACAGAGTACCATGTAAAGGGACCAGGAGAACACAGCCCAGAGGACTGATCAACTGGGTCAGAGCAGCCAAGATGGGACATAGAATTTAGTAACTAGTAACTGAGAGTTATCAGTGGGAGGTAGATCCTAACAGCATGGAGGTTAGGCAGTTGCCCAACTATTGTGCTGCTTAAGGCATATTGAAATATAAGGCTATGCCAGTTTGTCTTTCATTATGAAACATAAAACATTGAGATGGGTAGTAACCCCACACAGGGAATACTAATAATATTAATACTACTACAGGAAGTAGACCATTCTGTGCAAAAATGAAACAAACCCATGTAGCACCCAGAGGTCACACAAAACCACTGAAGGTTTATGTGGAGATGTACATATTGTTCAGGTTCAACATCACCATTTCAAATTTGAAGGCTCAAAATATCCTGCATCCATCTAGATAGTGCTCTGTTAAAGCACTGATTCATTGGTACACAGTGTGTGTCTGACACTGTGTGCAGACCCAAGAGGTGTTGATTGGTGTCTATGACAAACTGTGTGAGTCCATGGCTGTTGGGATGGTTTGTATATGCTTGGGTCAGGGAGTGGCACTATTGGAGGTGTGCCCTAATTGGAGCAGGTATGTCACTTTGAATGTGGCCTTAACTACCCTAACCCCAGCTGCCTGGAAGTGAGTATTCTGCTAGCAGCCTTCAGGTAAAGATGTAGGACTCTCAGCTCTGCTGCATCATGCCTGCCTGGACTCTGCCATGCTCCTGCCCTGATGATAATAGACTGAATCTCTGACCTGTAAGTCAGCCACAATAAAATGTTCCCTTTCATAGGTATGGCATTGGTCATGGTGTCTGTTCACAGCAGTAAAACCTGAACCAAGACAGAAATTGTTAACGGAAGTGGGGTATAGTTGGGATACCCCTGACCAGTATATGTTCAGAAACATGTAGATTTTGAGACTTTGGATTTAGAATGCAGTGGAATGCTTTAAATGGGGATTAATGGGCCATCCTAGTAGGAATGTGGGAAACTTTGTGGTTGGGAGTAATTTGAACTGTACTGGCATGGCCCAAGGAGTTTCAGAGAAGAATTTCAGTATGTGCTGTAAAGACAGTTTGGGGGTATTTTGGTGAACAATGTGGCTATTTTTGCCCATGACTAAAGAGTCTGTGTGAAGCTAAGGTAAAGAAACTCAGATTAAATACATTGATAAAGAAAGAATCACAAATGCCCATCATAGATTTTTTTTCTCCAGTTTAGTCTCATGAAGACCATTTTAAACAAGACTAGCTAGCTATGAAAGGAAAAATATAAAAATACATGTTTTTGCAGTATTAAAAAGGCACCAGGAAGTAAAATGGAATTGAATTCTATGTTCAAGGAGATAACAGATTAAGGGATTTGGGGACAAGATCTTACTCAGCTAAATTTAGATCCAGGCATGGTGGTACACACCTTAAATCCAAGAACACAAAGTCAAATAGATCTTTGAGTTCAAGGCGAGCCATGGACAAAGCATGTACAAGGTGAGGAAAACCTTAAATCCTGGCATGATGGTATACACCTTTAATCCCAGCATTACAGGAGGAGAGAGACATGCAGATCTCTGAGTTCAAGGTCAATCTTCAGAGCAAGTTCCACGAAAGCCTAGCTAAGGCAGAGAGGGAGTTAGAAGAGAGAAAGCTGCTAATAGAATAAAGGGGGCCATGTTCCAGCCCTAGCAAGCAGCTAACACAGCAGGTTCAGTCATGAGGCTCTGGCTTTAGTGTGTAAAATAGAAGGAAACAATTAATGCAGATTAGCAAGAATTAAGAAGTTAGCAGTGATTAAGAAGAGACCAGCATCACTGAGGTGATATCTTCAGGGAACTGTTTTCTGAGAGCAAATAAGTGGTGTTCCAGAGATAGCAGAGGTTGTACCTGTGATGCAACTGTAATTGGTAATAGGTAAGAGTCACCCAGGTGGTACTGGTTTTAAAGGAATGAAGGGGTTATGAAGAGCAGCTGAGGATTGTCACTGTGATAGGTCGTGGATGCACATAGGAAATGGTGCAGCCTCAGTTGCAGTTGTTGGCCCAGGACTGATGGGGTCATGCAAAGGATTTGAGGCATCACACCATGTAGAGAGTCTATGAGAGGCTATTGAAGAAGCCTAACTGCAGTGCAAGTCCCCAATGAACTGGAGATGCCAGTGCCATGAGAAGAACATCAAGAACAGCATCAGCAGTAGAGTGGAAAACCTGAGCTTAGAGCTACAGAGTCAGAGCTGGAGACATGCCAGCCCTTTGGAGGAGCCCAGAAGACCATGTGTGGATCCCGACATTGAAACAAGAAGCTGTAACATGGAAGCTGCCTTGGAGACCCCAAGGTGTTCAAGATGCCACAGTCATAGGAAATCTGCTGAGGAAAGCTGCTAACAGGGAATCGAACCAGCCCGGGAGAAAGAAGTTAGTGGCAGTCAAAAAAAAAGAAGAAAACGGAGTGCAGATCTGAAAACCTCTTTGACATCAGACATGGAGATGCACAGTTTAGAGTCTACTCAGCTTGTTTGCTGTCTTGATTTGGAGATTACAGTTACTTGATTGGATGAATCTCAGAAAAAAAAACTTGGAAGTTTGGACTTTTAACATTTGTTGAGACTGCTATAGACTAGGGACTTTGGAAGTTGGACTAAAGGTACTTTTAATTATGCCGTGTTTGGGTATCACCAGCATAGACTCATAAGGTTAGACAACCCTATGGGGACCAGGGAGTGGAAAGTAATGGTTTGTATACACTTGGGCCAGGGAGTGGCACTATTGGAGGTGTAGCCTTGTTGGAGTAGGTGTATCAATGTGGGTGTGGACTTTAATACCATAGCCCTTGCTACCTAGGAGTGAGTGTTCTGCTAGCAGCCTTCAGGTAAAGATGTAGAACTCTCATCTCTACTGCACCATGCCTGCCTGGATGCTGCCATGCTCCTGCCTGAATGATAATGGACTGACTCTCTGTACTGTACGCCAGCCACACTTGAATATTGTTCTTTCTAAGTTTTGCAATGTTCATGGTGTCTGTTCAGAGAAGTAAAACACTAAGGCAACTGTCAATCTCAGTTCCCCACCCCCACTCCTTTATTTCAGCAAAGGCTTTAAAATCGATCCATTAAGAAAAAATGGAACATTTTCCCCTTAGGCTGCATTGTGTACCAATAGTGAGCAGAGCAGTGGGTGAAGGGTACAAGCAGCTTGAATAATAGACACAATGTGGTACCAAATGCCTCATGGAATACATTGCAACTTTAAAGGCAAAGACATCATTACTTTGAAGGCAAATGGATGGAATTTGAGAATATCATCCTAAGTGAGGTAACGCAGTCCCAAAATGGCATGCATGGTATATACTCACTTATAAGTGGATATTAGTCAAAAAATACAAGATACACACACTACACTAAGAAGCTAAACAAGTTGAGAGGCCAAGGCAACATTTTTAATCTCATATAAAAGTGGGGGGAAATTGTTGTAGTAAGCAGATGGAGGGAGGGAACTGGGTAGGAGAGGGGATGTGGGAGAAAATCAAGGGGTACAGGATCAGGTGTGGGGAGGGATGGGAGAAATGGCCAACTGGCGATGAGAATGAATGGAAATATGTACTGGCAAAGGTGGGTAGGTGTGGGCATCTCAATACAGAAATGCCTCCGCCCTCCTATAGTATGAGAGGAGGGGTCACTCATTCATCACAGCCAGGCTGACTGGGAGACTGGTCTTTGAGCTGACTGGGTTGAAGACCTCACATTGATACTCTCCAGCATCCTCCTTCCTCACAGTATGTATCCTGAGTTGGCACTTTGATGGGGACAGGGTCATCCTCTCTGTGAGCTGCAGATTCTGATTGTTGAAGAGCCAACGGATGGAGACCCCAGTGTTGTCTGAGAAGCAAGTGAAGACCACTGAGCTCTGTACTCGAACTGTGCTGTCCGTGACTCTCATAACAGGCTGTGTCACAAGCTCTGCAAAGAAACAGAGGAGGGGACCAAATGTCATTCATCTTTCAGACAGCTCAACCTGCCCCTCTGTAACTCACACTTAATAAAGCTTCCAGGGAGGAGAAATTGAAGCTGTGACTACAGTCATATCTTGTGCTTTTCATCTGCAATCCATAGACTATGTGACCCTGATTCAGCCACTGAGGTTGATGTGCCTCAGTTTCCCTGTACTAGGACAACTGTGCATGATCATTGCACTGCCTGTGACTTAAGATTAGGTATGAGCAATGTTCTGATCTGGGGGTGGGGGAGCTGCTCACATCAGCAGCATCTGTTCCACACTTACCCTAGGCTGGATTCCTGAGGGTAAGGAGGTGCCTGGAGAATTGGCACCTCTGTCCCATTATTTTCATCTGAATATCCTAAGTCCATCAGAACAGTTGGCTTCTGTCCTGCCACCTGTCCATTGAGACTCAGGAGAAGGAGGTACAAAGGTGACCCACATGACTGCAGCTGTCATGGAAGTAAACAGCTGATCCTACACCCTGTGGGACATGGACACTCAGCCAAGCCTTGTTTCCTGTCAGCTCTGACAGGAAGTCCAATGCTAGCCCTGAGGAGAAGGTCTCTGGGGACAACTAGAGTTGAGTCTGGATACCTGGCTTCCTGATGCTCCTCTTACTGATTCAGTAGTGAGCTGGAGGGAGGGGGAACACAGACTTACAGGGAATATAGAAGGGAAACAAAAAAATCCATCAATATTGAGACCTTTGTCTTTGGTAAAAAGACGGGGTCATGTGACCAAGGAAGCTTAGATACATCATTCTGCAGAGGCAGGTGGGAGTGTCTGCACAAGTCAGATGTAGTGAACAAAATAACTCCGTGCCCTCAGAGGACCTAACTGTGTGTCCATTCCTCTGTGAGGAACTCTATCCTTGTATCTCTACCCTCACTGGCCTCACAAGCCTGCTCTCCCTCAAAATATGTGGGTTGCAGGTAAATTTCTCTCCCTCTACAGAACCCAGGTTATCACAGTGCAATCTCCATTCTGATCCAGTCACCACCTGACATCACTCGAGATTGCCTTCCTGGTCTGTCTTCCAACCCATTACACCTAGGGCCTTGTTAGAAAAAAATGTAATTTGATATTTCGAGAAGGTCCAGTGCCTACATTGGCTCATTGCCTGTGTGTAGATAGGCAGATGTCCAAATATTTGGCATGTCCTGGTGGTAATAATATTCTCATATTTGGAGCTACTGACACTGGTTAAAGCTCCAGACTGCATTGCCACAAGGAGGTGTATGGAGTAGACATGAGTATGGCTATGTGTGCTGGTGCAGGTGTACACCGTCCTGAGTGTATGCTTAGACATGAAAGAGCACCTAGATGCAGGTCAGAGGTCAACTTGAGGGACCCTTTCTCATCCTTCCATCTTAGGAGATTCCAGCAAGTCTCTGAGCTCCCCTCCTCCCACACAGTCAGGCACTGTCCTCCTCACCAATGAGCAGGACACACTACCAGGGGCGGCAAGCATTGCAGAGAAGTACACAGTGGGTCATCATGGCTGCAACAACCTGCTCTGCCCTCATTATGTGCACTGGATGGTGATGACACCTGCCATGACAGACTTGTACCATGTCAGCTGTAACAGGAATCCAAAGCCAACCAATGACGAAAACATTCCCAGTGTCACCTGGAGACTAACCATCACAGAGATTTGCAGCTAGGGCTTCCTGGTGCTCTCTGTGGGGACTCCATGGCTTCCTCAGCTAGGGCTTATCTGACGCGCATGGAGTCTAAATCAGGGCTATGGGCATGGTGAGAGGCCCAAGGGTCATGGCTGAATCTGACATTCTTAGTTGAGTTTATGCAGCACAGGTTAGGTAACTCTGCATGAAAGGACAGGTGACAGGTTCTGATCTAATGCTGTTGGTTCACCCCATGTGTGCCCTGCAGTAAGTACCCAAATTCCATTGTGAAGGCACAATGCAGTGAGGGAGAGAGCAGGCACAGCCCACTCCTCAGAGTGTAATTATAAAGTAGGGTAAGCCACACCCAGCAGCTGGAATCCATAGAGAGTCACTTACTGTTCACATTGACTTGCACATGCGCTGTTTCAACTTTCGCATTGCTGTCGATTGTTACTAGTGTATACACGCCAGAATCTTTCTCAGTGACATCCTGGAGCAGCAGGGATCCATTAATGAACAATATCTCTCTTCCACTGTGTGCATAGCCATTGATGAGGGACTCTGTCATTATGCTATATTCTGTAATTTTAAAGCCCTGAGTGCTATACACGCCTTTGTACCACAAAAAGGTTTGCACATCTTCTGGAAGATTATGGACCTGGAGAAGAACCCTTTTCCCTTCAGCAGCATGTGGTGGCACTGGATTGATCCTCAGTTGGACAGAGTTGAAAGGGTCACAGCACGAGGAAAGGGAGGCTGGAAGGGAAAGGAGAAAAACCATCACATGGGATCATTGTGCTTGGTGGAAAGATGGTGACCTGCATCCTGAGCAGATGGATTCTTTGCTCAGCCTAGACAGGCCTGTGGGTGTGTCTATCCCACCTGGTGGAAGTCAGCAACATGGCCTCCATTCCCTCAGTGACACGGAATCTGTCATTTCCTCTGCATGGAGCTCTCTCTTCAGTGTCTCCATGGCTTCCCCTCACTGCCCTGGGTCAGACACTGCACATACTCATGCACACTGGGCTTTGAGATGATGCCTCCCTCTGACCTTGGTCTCTGTACACCCTGCATATTCACTTCCTGACTTTTCTCATTTCCTTTGTACCTGCACTCAGCTTCTGACCTCACTTTCTACATGTTCTTCCTGCTCTGCCTGCAGCCCCCAGGACTAGGCCTGGGTGAGGGCTTGGAGCAGGCTGCTCTTCTTAGCAGGCCCAGGAATATGCTGCAAGGCTTTGAGACAACTTGACACAAACCAGAGTCATTTGAAGCAGGGAGCCTCAACTGAAGATACAAATACCAGAATGGCCACTGGGCAAATCTATAGCACATCTTTTAAGTGGTGATTGATGTGGGAGGAACCAGTCCTCTGTGAGCATTTCCACCCCTGGGCTCATGGTCCCATGTGCTATAAGACCAGGATGAGCAAGGTGTGAGGAGACAGGCAGGAGCAAGCAACCCTCCATTCTGTCTACCAAAACCCTGGGTTGCTTTGATTTCTTCCATTGTTTTTGGTTGTTTCATTGTTTTCTGTTGTTTTTTTTTTCTATGAAACTCTACTTTTAGTCATAATAAATACACAGAATTGATATAGACAGCCAAAAACCATTGTTCACTGTCATATCAGAGCAGGAGAAAATTGGAACCCAGGATATTTTTAGTCACATCTGGGAGAGACAACCAGGGCCAGAGTTTCCCAGGGCTCACCACTCTGTGTAGACTCCACACTTTGCTCATGTGCATTGCAAGAACCTCAACAGGCAGAGCAGTCTGGCATCATAGGTCCTCTGAGATACCAGGGGAAAGCAGAAGACAGAGTCTGACCAATGGGCATTTCCCTCCTACATGTATGTCCTGCACAAAGTGGCCAAACCCCATCATGGGGATAAAAGTGCAGACAGGAGGTAGTCCATGTGACAGTGCTCCTGGTAGAAGCCCCACCCAGGACTGAACAATCACAGAGAATCACTTACTGTCCACCTGAAGGTAAATGTGTGCTAATTCCATTTTCCAATATCTATTCAGAGTTTGTATGGTGTAGAATCCAGTGTCTTTCCAGGTGACATTCTGGAGCAGCAGGGATCCATTGCTGTACACTATCTCTCTACCGCTGTAGGCAGGGCCCATTTCACTTGAACTCTTGGCTGTTCTGTGCCGGGCAATCTCAACCTTGTTAAACACAGTCAACCCTTTGTACCAGAAAAACGACTGAAGATTATCTGGAAGACTGTGAACAAGGAGAAGAACGCTTCCCCCTTCAGCAACGCTGGCTGGCACTGATTCAATAGTGAGGTGTGCAGGTGGAGAAGGGCGCCCACAGATGAAAAGAGAGGCTAGATGGGAAGAGAGATCCATCAATATTAGGACTTTTATATTTGACTAAGATGGCACCCTGTGTCCTGAGCAGCTGTGTCCATAGCTCAGCTGAGGTGT
This sequence comes from Mus caroli, assembly GCF_978045245.1. Classification (NCBI taxonomy): domain Eukaryota; kingdom Metazoa; phylum Chordata; class Mammalia; order Rodentia; family Muridae; genus Mus; species Mus caroli. The sequence goes on along the minus strand of NW_028227263.1, from coordinate 125,148,477 downwards.
GTGGCTGAGGGTCTCCCTACCCTACTTGGTGGTGGTCACCGCATTACCACCCTATGCTCTGTGACCCTCGGTTGTCATTTCTTCTCTATCTATGATGCACTCTCCTCCAGTGTCTACACAGCCCTGCTTCATTCCCCTCAGATCCTTGCTCACACTCAGTATAGTTGTATGTTGGGGTGAGGCCCCCCGACCTTCACACTCTGACTCTTTTGTCTATTGTCCTTCAGTGATTACAACTAATACCTGATTCACCTTCTAGCTTTAGTCACTGCTCTGTCTTCCAGTCCACTAGGGCTAGAGAACTGTTAGAACCAATAGTGTGCTCATGATTTTCTTAGAGAAAGTTGGCCTAAAGCACAATAGATATCTCTGGGGAACCAATGAATGATTGAATAAATGATTGATTGAATGAATGAATGATGTCTCTGGACAATGCATGCTCATGGCCACATTCATATGCTTACGGATAGAGTGTTCAATGCCTCCATTAGCTTTGATTTTTTTTTTACACTCTGTGTGTGTGTGTGTGTGTGTGTGTGTGTGTGTGTGTGTGTGTCTGTGTCTGTGTGTCTATGTGTCTGTTTCTGTTTGTGTGTGTGCATTCGTGCACTTGTATGCTCTGGAGTTTCTGTATGAATATTTCTCAGTGTGTGTGGGTGAGTGCAGGACACACTCCCTAGGTGGAGTTCAGGAAACAAATTGTATTCACTGGTTCTCAAGTTCGCAGACAATGAAGCAAACTCCCATATCCTCTGAGCTATGTCACTGATCAATAGGAGCTTAGTTTGTTATTTGGGACTTCACAACTGGGAGCTTCAGTTTTGAGAACACTGTGCTCATGCTGATTAACTGTGGGGGAGAACACTCTCCCCCTCCCCTACTTCTTCACCAAGAGACTCCTGCTGCTGCTGCTGCTGCTGCTGCTGCTGCTGCTGCTGCTGCTGAGCCTCTGTCCCACTGAGGCTTCTCTCCTATAAAACCTGAGACTCCTTCAAGTCATTGAGTTCCTGAGGAGACTCCAGAGAACAGCTGAGTCCTCTCCTCTCACACTATAAGTGTGGGCTCCTCATGCATGGTAGGAGTCCCTGACAGTGGGTATAACCTTTGCAGAGAGTACACAGGGGGCCTCCCTGGACTATGGACTGATGTGTCCTCTGTCTGTTGTAAGTCTGGTCCAGCCCAGCTCCCAGTTCCTCCTATAGCCTCAGCCTCCTCCCAAACAGAAGCATCTTACAGAGGCCTGTGGACTGTGGGTAGATCTGTGTTCTCTGCCCTGTACACACTCAGGTCTACCTACTCTTTCTCTTTCAGCCACAAGAGTACACATTGACAAACAACCTCCTGAGCATCTCTGGGCCCTGAGACAGCAGCAGCTTAAATACACGTGACCCTCTGTTTCCTTCTCATCCTGGGTCAGTCAGCAACAAAGAAGGAACCTCTGCAATCCCTTTGTGATAGAAACCCAGCTGGGCACACAGTGTGCACTATGTTCTCAGTGCTCTGGAGTGATAGGATTTCCTCTCAGGAGGAAGGTGACAGAAATATCTGTGAGGGACCTAAAGGGACCAACTGAATGATAACTGGGGAAGGGGACATATCCATTCCACTGAAGCCAACAGTCAGGATTCTGAGAGAGAAGACAGGCCCAGGAGCAGATGTGTTAGGAACCCACAGCCTGAGTGTGTGGGAGGAAGTGACCGGGGTCCTAGAAGGACTGCTCTGAACTCCATCATTCCCTGCAGGGTTTCAAGATGGTGTTCACACATCCTCTGCCTGTTGAACTGTGTGGTGGGTCTGCCCACGTGATCCCAGGCCTTTCTTAGATGCCTTGTCTAAGTGATTCCCAAAGGACACCTTTTCATTCCCAGAGAAAAAACATATCTGGAATGTGAACATGAGCTCCTGGCAGGGTAGCAGACACAAGAAGCAGCTAAGAGGTCTGAGGAGACTATGACAGTGACCTCCTGGTCTATAAGGAGAGATAAAAGCCAGGCTACAAGGTGAGGTCCTGATTCAGGCATATAGGTTTATTAGTATTCCTTGAGTGTCACCAGGCTGTGCCTGCTTTTCACTGTGGGAACTACAGCTCATGTCTGGAGAACTGTCCACATCAGTACAGCCTGTTCTATTTCCCTATAGGAGAGAATGTGCTGGCCTCAAAAGAAAAGAGGTTGTCAGTAGGATCTGTGTCCTTTCTCACTTTCTGATGGGAAACTGACTTTCCTAGAAGTCTCATCATAAGCCCATCAGGATAATGGATTAATAGCCTGGGAATCTGCCCTGCTGTGGTCTCCCTCTGGGTCACTAGGATGACCTGGAGACAAAGCCTAATCCTGGCTCTCATGGCTGTACATGGTTTGGTTCCACATGGAGCAAGACATTGACTACAACAAGCACTCTTCTCTGCAGACAGAAAGTCAAGATCCAACCCTAGCACAAAGCTCCTCAGGGCCCACAGGAGGTGAGGCTGAACCAGAGGTGTGGAGCTAGGAGTTTCTGGTACTCAGCTCTGTAAGATGCCCATGGCTTCCACTGGCCCTTCTTTCTTCCCTCAAGGACTTTCTCAAGGGTGGTTCCCTATGAAGGACCCCAAGAGTCTAGACATAGGCTGATGGCCTTGGCTGAGTTGCCCACCCTGCATCCAGGTTTCTCCAAGGTGAAATCAAATGAGGGATTCTGCACACTTGACATTGTTCTCCACCATGTGTGTCCTGCAATAAACGCTCAAGCCCCAACATGGAGACACAATGCAGAGGGAAAGGAGACACAGGCCAGGCCTGACACTTCTATTTGCCTAGTGGAGGGACCCAACCCAGGACCCAGAGTTCACAAAGAATTACTTACAGTTCACCTGAAGGAAAATGGATGTATTTGATACCATTTTTCCATTTTTACTTATGGTTTGAAACGTGTAATATCCTGTGTCTTCCGGGGTGACATTTTGGATCCACAGGGACCCGTTGCTGTACAATGTCTCTCTACCACTGTGCTCAGGTCCTGTCACACTTGTGCTATAGTCAAGTGAATACAATGCAATTCTGAGGCTCATGTCTGTCACCCCTCTATACCAGACAAAGACTCGAAGATTCTCTGGCAGATTGTCCACTCGTAGAAGAACATTTTCTCCTTCAACCAATTTGGGTGGTACGGATTCAATGGTGACTCCGGCAGTGATGGGCAAGAGCCAGCAGGTTAAGAGGGAGGCTAGAAGGGAAGAGAGAGAAGCCACCAATCCTGAGCAGCTGTGAGCATCCCTCAGCTTATTCCAGTGGGTAGGGGTGTGCCCTGAATGGAGGTGAGCATCATGACCTCCATGCACTCAGAGACTCACAGGGTGTCGTTTCTTCTCTGTGGAATCCTCTACTCAGGTGTCCCCATATCACTATTCATATAAAAGATGCCTAGTGTGAGAAGAAGTGGCCCTATAACCTCCTCCTCCACACAGTTCTCACTTTCTGAATTGTTTTCCATTCTGTTTATGGTTCCATTAAACCAGTGACTTTGTCCTCTGGATACTCTGACTTCCAGTCCTCTAGACAAGGACTTTGTGAGGACAACGATTGGAATTATTTTTTTAGAATGTTCAGTTCCTGAAAATATCTCAGAAAATAATGGGGGTTAAAAGAAAGGAGAGAAAAAAAAAAACAAAGAAGGGCTGGTGAGATGGCTCAGTGGGTAAGAGCACCCGACTGCTCTTCCGAAGGTCCAGAGTTCAAATCCCAGCAACCACATGGTGGCTCACAACCATCCGTAACGAGATCTGGCGCCCTCTTCTGGAGTGTCTAAAGACAGCTACAGTGTACTTACATATAATAAATAAATCTTAAAAAAAAAAAAACAAAGAAAGCAGGAAGGAAGGAAGGAAGGAAGGAAGGAAGGAAGGAAGGAAGGAAGGAAGGGAGAGAAACAGGGAAGGAGGGAGGGACAAAAGAAGGAAAGAAGGAAGAAGTATATCTCCATGAATTTACCTACAGAGTCCCATGTTTGGAACAAATGGCAATTATTACTTTCAAGTGTGATTTCATAATTCTGTATTGGATACACAAGTTTGGGAAGGCTCCTCTCTCACTGTGCACATTGTGGGTGCATAGCACACACCTGTGTGGAGTGCACGGCATAGAAGGTCCTGCAGGAGCCTGTATCTCCATCTACCCTGTGAGAGCTGAGGATGAATTCAGACTGTAATGTTTCCACACACTGAGCCATCTTTGGAGAGTCACCCTGTCATGGATGGGAACATCGGTCTTCCATGGCCATGACAGCCAATGTGACTGATTTTGAACAGGGACAGCTGAGGCTTTTCTCTCCCCTCCTCAGCTCCTGTCTGCTCTGAGGGTCCTACTGCTGAGCCTCTGTCCCTCACTGCACCATCTGCACCATGACTACAAACAGAAATCCAAGTCTTCTCTAGACATCTTCAATTCAGAGGACTTTGGGCTTCTGAGTTTCCCTTCCCACACACAATCAGATAGCTTGAACACTTACCTGTGAGCAGAACCCTTTTCCAGGAGGTACACCCATTGCTGAGAAGCACAGAGGATACCTCCATATCTCTTCTCACTGTACTGGCCTTTCTCTAAGGAGAAGAACTTTGCTCCTGCAAGGCACCTGGCCTCTGCTGTCCTTCCTCCTTCTGAGCTGAGTTTTCTCTCAGGCAGGAACACTTCCCAGAATCCTATGGGCTGTGGGTGGTGGGGTCTCTGACCATGACACTGCTCAGTCACTTCCACTCTCACTGCTGCCCCGAATCTTTCTCACTTTTTTTTCTTTTTATGTTTCTTCTCCAACAAGACCTTGAGCAACAAGGCTGATAAGCATTGACATGCCCCCAGAGAACAACAACTCATCCAGGAGCTGACATCTGCTAACTGCTGGACATAAGTCTGTCAGTATTAAAAAGGGAGCCTCTATCTTTCCTATGTGTCCCTGAGTCACACAGCCCCAGCTGAGCACCCAGTCTGCCTTGTGTCCTCAGAGCTCTGGGGGCAGGGGGGGGGGTTCCCAGCAGGAAGATGCCAGTGAGGTTTGGAAGGGACCAGTTGTGTGATGACTGGGGATGAAGATAAACTCTTGATCACTAATGTAACCAGTCAAGTTCCTGACCCAAGACAGAGGCCAGGGAGCAGCTGTGTGAGGAACTGCATGTTCTTGGTGTTGGGAAAGAGGTGACCTGTGTGTCCTGGAATGGACGGTGGGCTCCTCTCCTATGGACTGTTTCCAGGCAACCGTCCAGCATTATGGGTTGGTTGACCTGTATGTTGGCTGAGCCCAACTGCTTTCTGCTCTTCCTGGGTCACCTATGCCCTTTGTCTGGTTGATTCTGCAACCAAAGTCCTGTCTTCCCCTTGGAAGATTCCAAGAGGTAGGGAAATTTCAGGATCCAAAGAGAGAGGAGTGTCCATAGAGGCAGGAAACAGAGCAGGGTCTAGGGAGGGAAATCCAGGTTAGTAGGGACAGGAATGGAAAGCAATCTCCTAGGCAAGGTCTAGGCTAAGGAAAACAATTGTCTGAGTATTAAGTGACAGCTGCACACAAGAAAACACAACTTCCTGTCTAGTAAGTGGGCCCTGGAGTAGTATCATTATTCAGAAATACTTGAGAAACACATGGCAAAGTTCTGGAGTCAGATCTAATGTCTACTTGTTTTTAATTCTTGGACAAGATGTCCCCTTAAGCAGCTGATGACCAAGATGAACATCAGCTTCTCCCTGATTCACAGACACCTGAGAAGGTTCTAGGTTAGGAACACTGCATCCATGACAGGAGACAGAAAGTGTGCTTCACATCTGTCATCTGTTGACGGTGTGAGGCCCATGTGACCAATGTGTTCCCTGTGTCTCAGTTTCCTAGTGACAGTACACTAAGGGAAAAAATGTTGCTGTGTCTACAAAATAGCCTTAAATATGAACAAGGACCTGACACTGGGGCAGGATGGCTGTCCAGAAAGCAGGGTCTGCTATCGTTTGCTCCAAGGGAGGATTCTTTAGAGTTACTCCCTGAGGACGTGAATCATCAAGCAGACCTATTCCTCTATCTCTCTCCTGGGGACCCTGACCTTCCTGTGAGGTCTTATAAGCCATCAGAACAGTTAGCTGATGGCCTGGGCACCTGTGCCACTCTGTGCTCCATTCTGAGTCACAGAAGGAGATGCCCAGTGACCCTGCAGCATTATGGGGTTACTGTTCTGTGTGTTCGCTGAGCACAGTTCTCGCTGCTCTTCCTGGGTCAGCTCTGCCCTTTTCTGGGTGATTCTCCATCAGCAATCCTGTCTTCTTCAATGGGAGATGCCAGGAGGGAGGAGACTTTCAGGTTCCCTAGAGAGAGGGGTCTTATCAGACACAAGAAAAAGAGAAAGGTCTAGGAAGGGAGATCAAGGTTAGTAAGGATAGAAATGAAAAGCAGTCTCCTAGGCAAGGTCAAAGCTCAAAGAAACAATTGTCCGAGTGTTGAGTGTGCAACATGATATCACCCCATGGAGTTCTCTGGGAGAACTGAAGTCTCATGTCTAGGGCTACAGCAGGGGGTTCAACACCACAAATATGACCAACCTGATCCCTTCTGCACAGGTGGGATGCAGGGACCCTCATCCTGCTCACTCTGCTCTGCAGAACTCCTTTTTCCATGTAGTGTAGGGTGGGTCTAGGCAGGCTCCCAGGTTCTCCCTGGCAAGTCCTGGACTAAAGTTGGATGAAGTGTGCATCCAGAGGATGAGACCCCTTGGGAGGAGCCTTGTGCTCACAAAATGACAGTGGAAAGATGTCATGGTTCATTTCTCTTAAGACTCAACCAAAAGGAGAATAATGGAAAGGGAGTGCACCTGTACTCACTGGCCCATGTTTGGTGACTCAATCGCACCTACTCCTGGCCCACTGAATACTGAGGGGTCTTCTACTAATGGCAGAGAACAGAGCAATGATTCAAATGGAAGTGCCAACTGCTCTTCCCTGTACAGTGATCTAGGTCTCTTTCTCCTACTGTGATAAACAGACTGTGAACAGAAGCAGTTCAGGAGAGCAGAGCATGCATTTCCTGTCCAGGTCTGGGTCATAGTGTAGCCCTGAAGGAAGTCAAGACAGAAAACATGCTGCTTGCAGGCCCATTTGCTGGCTCATTCTCTGGCTCATGCTTAGCTACCACTCTTATACAACCAAGGTGAATCTGGCTAGGGATGGTGCTGCCCACCGTGGCCTGGGCCTCCTGCATCACTCTCAGACATGTCCACAGCGAGTTGAAAAGCAACTTACTCAGTTGAGAGTTATCTCCCAGGTGACTTTGAGTTTGTCAAGATGACAGTTAAGTCTAACTAGGACACTGTATTAAACTGTCAAGTCCTCCTTCTCCAAAGGGAGACACCACAGGAATTTCCCCATATCCAGGTGAGAGTCCCTCTCTCTCTCTCTGCAGACATCATATGTGCTGGAGTACACAGCCAGACACTCAGGCCAGGACCGCTCGAGGGAATCTACATTTTGGTTGGTTTCACTCTTCTAAATTCACATAATCTGAGCTCAGGAATACTCTGGTGAACACCACTGACATTTTGAATACATAAAAGGACGTCTTAAAGGCATCAATATTGTCCTGACTCAGGACAGGCCTCCCAGGCACAATCATGCCCCCAGCCTCTTCTGACTCCACTGGACTCAGAGCCTAAGTCAATCACCTGTTGAACCAAAAATAAACTGGGAGAATTTGGGGTAAAAATCATGAGCATGGTTTCAAGTTGTGAGTGATTCTTCAGGGTCATTAGGATCATGAAAGCAAATGGAGGGGACAGGAAGGCAGAGCAGATGAGACAAAGAAAATCCACATGATCTTAAGTTCACCATTCCCCTTGGAAATTTCCTCTCATCTGAGAGAAAAATATCTCTCTCTATTTCTCTCTCCATATCTCTCCAACACCAATTCAGGGTCATCTAGGAGTAATCAGAGGTGCAAAAAAAATGGAAGACACAGAGATAGATGGCATGAGATAATTGATAACTCTTTGTGCCCATGAGCTTGGGCTGGGAATTAATGCCCATATCTATTCATAAAGCCAAGGTTTCATCCTAAAGCTCAATTCTGTCACTGCAATAATCCACTTACCAAGACCTGTAAGGTTATTTCCCTGTGGTCCTATTGAGGCCAATGGCCAAGTTCTAGACAAGGGAAATATAGGATCCATTAGGCCTAGTGGTTATGGTAGGAATAAGAGCTCTTGGGAGTGAGACTAGGGCTTCCCGCTGATAATCCAAGAATAATATGCAAGAGGGTGGGAGGCTGCGTGGCAGGAGAGGTTGAGTTTTGACCCTGGATAGTAATGAATGTCTGAGGGGAATATCAGCAGGACATCTGAGCCATTGGAGCAAAGAGAACAAAGCCACATGTGATGTCCGCAGAGGTTAAGGGGAAATCCTGGTCTATAGAAAGATGTAGTATCTGTGCTATAACATCAGGTAAACAGGTCCCAGTCAGAGCTAGAATGAAGCTTTGTAAAAGAATACTCATGTGGCAGGCATGATCCCTGTGCCCTCACCAGCATATACAGAGATGGACCACACTAAATACCCATGTGTTCATTAAGTCTGAGTCCAAGATGTCCCCAGTACTCCATCACTCTGAGCCTCTCTAAGCATGAAAAGTCCCTCTAACCCATTCTAGCTCAATTCTGGGCCTGGCTGCATATGCTTGACCTAGGCCAGGATGTCCTAGTCTTCATAGTGTACAGAGGGTCTGTATCGTGAACCCAGGAGTGACCAAGTGATAGAGGACAAGGAAGCCCTGTGGCAGATGCAGGATCTAATGGGAGCCTGAAGCAACATCCTGTCCATTGTATTCCAGGAGCAGTGACTGTTGAACAGCAGAGGTCATATGACTTCCTGTCTAGTATATGGGCTCAGTTATCCTAGAATGCTTCAGGAATTGTTCAGAGACATATGGTTTAGTTCTACAGTCAGATCTAACTCTGACTGTCCATTTGTTTTCAATTCTTGGACAAGATGTCCCCTTAAGCAGCTGATGACCAAGATTAACATCAGCTCCTCCCTGATTCACAGACACCTGAGAAGGCCTCCAGGATGGGGACACTGGATACTCGGCTGGAGACAGAGAACTTGTGCTTCACATCTGTCACCTGTGGACTGTGTGAGGCTCATGTGGACAATGTATTCCTGTGCCTCAGTTTCCCAGCAACAGCACACTTGGGGAATGTTGCAGTGTCTACAAGATAGCCTTTAATATGAGCAAGGGCCTGACACAGAGGAGGGACAGCTGTCCACATCAGCAGCGTCTGCTACCATTTCCCTGAAGGAGAGGATTCCTTAGACTTCCTCCTCAGGACATGAATCATCAAGGGCACCTGTGTCCTCTGTCCATCTCATGGGGACACTGACATTCATGCAAAGTCTCATAAGCCATCAGAACAGTTGGCTGATGGCCTAAGCATCTGTACAGCTGTGCTCTCCATGCTGAGACCCAGAAGGAGGTGCCCAGTGACCTCTCCTACCAGTGGCTCTCATTCCAGTGCCCTGTCTGGTTCCCTGAACTAGAACATTCAGACAGATAATGAATCATTCTGCTCTATTGGTTCTGACAGCTCAATCCCAAGACTACAGGAACTACCCCAGGGCACCTAGAGTCAGTTCTCTAGGACACTCACACTGAGCCAGGACTTCCTGATTGTCCCCCTTGGAGTAAAATTCCACTGTTTCTGCAGCCAGATTCTCAAGCCAAAAAATTTTATCAGGTTGTGTTTATGATGAGGGCCAGACAATCTGGGCTCATCCTGATTCTATGGCAGAGCTACACACAGACACACATATGCACACACTCACAGCATGTATGCACACAAAGACACACACTATCTCTCTCACCCTCTCTCTCTCTCTCTCTCTCTTTGTCTCTGTCTCTCTCTCTTTCTCTGTCTCTCTCTCTTCTCTCTCTCTCTCTCTCTCTCTCTCTCTCTCTCTCTCTCTCTCTCTCACACACACACACACACACACACACACACACACACACACACACACACATCCTGCCCTGAGTAGGGTAAAACATTCCAATATTCCAGATGGTCTGCACTGACTATGTCCTCGGATAATTCTAAAACTCTAAAGGGGCACACATTTCTCCTAGGATGTAGCTGCCTGTATTCTAATGCTACCTGGGTCCCCATAACTGTTTGCACAAGAGGGTTTGCAAGGAGCTTCTAGGAACCTGCACTCGGTTACTTCTAGTTGGTAGATTAAGATGCTGTTGAGATGCCAAGGCTTTTCAGTTCAGACTCCATTTTAGAGAACCTGAACTAAGTTTGAACTCAGGTAAACTAACAGGCTGGTATACAGCATTGGTCTCCAAGTTGCCCCACCCAAACAAAACCTGAGCATAGCTCCACACACTAGCCTAATCTCCAACAACACCAGTGTCTTCAGGTTATTCCCCCAACAAATATGCATCCCAAGTTACAAGCCCACCTCTTGCCTAGCAACCCCTCAATGCAGAGGGGAACAGAAGTTAATTTTCGGATGTGACTCCCAGCACCACCCAATTATGTTAAAGGCCACAACATCTCTCCAATTAGATGCTTGCTTCTTACTATAAAGCCTTTCCCCGATAGACATTCAGAGCTCCCCTACCACCAAACCAACCTGTGTGAAGGTGGTGTGTTGGGAGGGCCTGAGACAGCTCAAATAGAATAAAAACCCTGCTGTATGTTGCATCAGATTGGCTCCTGTGTGTGTTTGGGATAACGTTTCCCTGGCACAACATTTTGGTATGTTGCCTGGGAAGTTCCCCATGACACACAGGACTACTGATGTGGACGGTCCTAAAGCTGGCAAAACTAGTCTAGGTATTTGGTTTTTTATGTTTATAAAAATGTGTTAAACTCCCTCCTTTTTCCCTGTCTGAACACTGAATTTGTTTGAGATTTTTCTGTAAATTCTGCAGAGTGGAATGGAGCAAGCCCGTATGGAGTTTAATGTGGAACTCTTCCAGCCCTGCTGAGATGATTTGTTTGTGTGGAACCTGGTGGCTTGTGTTGCCACTGTGATGCTTCTAGGTTTGAGCTTCTCTAAGGAATGTATCTGAGTGTCAGAAATTCTCTATGTGGTCTGAAGGGGTGAGTACTTGTGGAGTTGCGCAAACTCTTGTGATGTATGTGGCAGCTCATTTGTCTGAATGTCAACAACTTTCTGTGAGATCCACAAAGCATAAGAAAAGCTTGTGTAAACATAAATAACTTCTGTTGACATGGTAATTTTTGCAGGTCTGAGTAAACATTTATGCAGTACTAATGCGTGATGTGTGTGTGTGTGTGTATGTGTGTGTGTGTGTGTGTGCACCAACTTAAAGTTAGGACTTATTACTGCAGGCTGATTCTGTTCATAGATTCTGAGTGACACCACATTCTTCTTCTGTGAGCATCACCTGGGTCCAAGGCCTTGAATTTGTTTCTGTGGCCGGTTGCATTAAGGATAGACATATCAGGGAGCTGTGGCTACCATAGGACCAGGAGATGTTCTGAGCCTCCTTTGGGTGGGCGAGTGTTCAGGGAACAGAGGCATCCACACTTCTGGAAACAAGGCCTTGATTTTGTATCCATGGTCTGTTGCAGGTAGGGATAGATGTGTCTAGGACATGTGGCTATGGCAGGGCCAGCAGACGTCCTGGGGTGGGTGTGGACTAGAGGACCTGAGAGACGCCCACCAATCTGATTTTGTTTTTGTGGGGGTACACCACTGTTTGGTTATTTCTCATTTCTGCCTGATAGAGAGAAAAGGTTGGACTTGTGCTTTGCGTGGCATAGAGAGGTGTTTGCATGAGGGCCACTTTCTGGCTGTTTCTTGTTTATGCTTGAAAGACAAGGAAGGTTTTATTTGTCTTTTTATGTGTTATGTTTGTGTTTCTTGTTACAAGATATCTTTGATAAAGTAACTTTGATGAGATGACTTCACAGGCAACTTTGACAAGATGACTTTGACAGGTGGCTTTCACAAAGTGACTTTGACTTGATAGATACATTAGCATGAGACCAGCTACATCTACCACATTCTTCAGGTTCCCTTCACCACAGAAGAGGCCAGGAAGCTGGTTCCTGACCACACACAGAGTCCTCCCAATATGCTTGATCCCCCCCTGACACGCCCAGACTGGGATTTTAACACCATTGAATGTGAGAGGAGGCTCTTGGTCTACAATCAGGCTCTGCTGGCAGGTCTCAAGGTGGCCACAAGCAGGCCACAAATTTGGCCAGAGTATATGATATTAGGCAGAGAGACTAGCTTTATTAATCAGGCAGCACCAGATATTTAGAGAAAGCTCCAGAGGGTTGAGAGTCAGATGGACTTATGGATCATGACAGAGAGAATATGCAATAAAACAGAGACTACAGAGGAGAAACAGACAAGAGTACAGACTCAAGACCTGGCAAACATCCTGTTGGCAGCCAAAGCCAAACGAGGAGACTGTAAGAGATGTGTAAAACAGATAGCTTCAGAGGAAGGAGGTAAGTGGGGCCCTACATATCAAAAGGGTTCCCTCCCCAAGCTCAGGGTAACCTTAAAAGTAAAAGAAACTAAATGACTTCCTAGTAGCAACAGAAAGAAAACAAAAACTGAGGACCTCTTAGAAGCCCTGAAAAGTGTGGACTATTGACCCTCTGCTAAGAAGGCCTTACTCGGTCAACTGCATATGACCTCCCTAGACCCGGGGGGATGCATACTCAGCCAATGGCCAATGTATCAATATTTGGCAAAGACTAGCTGTCCCCTATTTACACATTAGTACAGCAATGACATCCTGGTTAAAGATAATGCCACAATAACTCATTACTAGCCCCCCAGGATACCTTTTCAGCTGCCCTGCTCACTAGATAGGTCTCTGCATGACTGCTCAGAAGGATGCAGAGGTAACATATTTCACCAATGGAAACAACATCATATGGGTATTTCAGGGCTGCAGTGGTCTCAGACACCAAGATCATATGGGCAGAGCTACTCCTGGCAGTAATGTCAGCCCAGAAAGCTGAACTGGCAGCTCTGACCAAGTATGAGAAAGATAAGAGACACAGTTGCCACATAACCCTTGCTACTGCTAATATTTGTGGGGATATTTATGAAGTGGGGGCCTTCTGATGGCTGAAGAAAGAACTAAACTCCATCCCAGAGGGCAACAAGACAGCCCAGTGGATGGACCCTAGAAATTGAGCCCCTAATATCCTTGACTACACTAGACCCAGGAGACCCCACACTCTGATCAGACAGAAGATGTGATCTGGGCCAAAAACTTGACCATATCTCAGTGTCATAAGAGATTACAGACGAAAAAGTTTCATTGTTCTTCACACATGGGGCTCTGGAGAATGCAGGACTTAGTTTGCCAGTTAGAATTTAATTTGCCATCAGAATTAGAGATGCCAATTCAAAAATAGCTGAAATTGTTAAAAATTGTAAGGCCTGTTGATTGACCAATATGGTTGCCAATGAGAAGAACCCTGGTACTCAGTATTGGAGCACCAAGCCAGGAGTCTATGCGGAAATGGACTTCACTGAGGTTAAACAAGGACAATTCAGACACAAATATTTGGTGGAGTTTATAGATACTTTTTCAGGATAGACTGAGACTTTCCCAACTAAACATGGACTGTACAGATGCTAAAGAAGAAACTACTTAAAGAAATTCTTGCAAGATTCGGTTTTTCAAAGTTTACAGGGTCAGACAATGGACCTATCTTTGTATCCAGAGATAGAAATTAGCTCATTATTTGGGGATTGATTGGAAACTTCATTGTGCTTACAGACTCTGGAGTTCAAGACAAGTACACAGAATGAACAGAACCCTAAAAGAGACTTTCACTAAGTTGACACTAGAAACTGACAGTGACTGAGTGACTCTTCTCCCTTCATCCTTTATAGAGTACAGAACTTCCCATATTAGATAGGACTCACCTTTTAAAGTTATGTTTGGTTTTCCTATTAACAGAAGTTATTTCAGAAACTGATGATTGCTAACTCTTACACGATCTTGTAGATGTCCAATGGGTACATAAGTGTGTTTGGCTTGAATTTTCAGCTTTCCATAAAAGCAGTCCACCTCCAGACTCCACCAACTTTAGTCCAGAGATTGAGTTCTAGTCAAGAGACACTGCCGAGGGTCATCAGAGCTTCACAGAAAGGATCCCTGTGCTACAGAGTTGTAGGGTGGATCCACTGAACATCTGTTTCCAGTTGAAGAAGACCATGGACAGCAGGAGGAGAATTCAGCCTCAAGACTCCCTCCTGTCTCCCACTGATGGGCCCCTACCCATGCCCCAGGGACACCACAAAGACATAGCCCTGTTACTGTTTTCATGAAGCTTCAGGTAGTCGGGTGATAGAGACTTCTAGTCACAAGAGAAAGGGGGGATGAGATGCCAAAGCTTTTAAGAAGAGACTCCATTTTACAGAACCCGAATTAAGTTTGAACTCAGGTAAACTAACAAGATGGTATGTAGCATTGGTCTCTAAATTGCCCCCCAACAAATCCTGAGCCTAGTTCCTGTCTCTAAGCTAATCTCCAACAACACAAGGGTCTCCAGGTCATTCCCCCCAACAAGTATGCACCCCAGGATACAAGCTGACCTCTTGACTAACAACCACCACTGGGGTGAAGAGCAGAAGTTAAGTTTCTGATATGACTCTCAGCACCAGCCAATTATGTTAAAGGCCACAACATCTCTCCATTTAGATGCTTGCACATGCATTCTCTGCTTGCTGATTAATATGAAAACTGTCCCCGATATATATCCGGGGCTCACACACCACAAAAAACATCCTGCATGACAGTGGTTTATTGGGGAACCCTGACCTAGATCGCATAGAATAAAAACCCTGCTATGAATTGTATCAGATTGGCTCCTGCATGTCTTTTCAAGGATCACTGATAATTCCCTTCCACAACACCAAAAGCCCAGCCAATAGCTGGGGAGAAGAGAAGGGCATGGTTTTAGATTTCCAGGGCTCTGGACCTGGAAGAAGGAGAGAGAGTTGCCATACCAGAGGAGGCAGGCAGGAGGAAGAAACAGAGTACCATGTAAAGGGACCAGGAGAACACAGCCCAGAGGACTGATCAACTGGGTCAGAGCAGCCAAGATGGGACATAGAATTTAGTAACTAGTAACTGAGAGTTATCAGTGGGAGGTAGATCCTAACAGCATGGAGGTTAGGCAGTTGCCCAACTATTGTGCTGCTTAAGGCATATTGAAATATAAGGCTATGCCAGTTTGTCTTTCATTATGAAACATAAAACATTGAGATGGGTAGTAACCCCACACAGGGAATACTAATAATATTAATACTACTACAGGAAGTAGACCATTCTGTGCAAAAATGAAACAAACCCATGTAGCACCCAGAGGTCACACAAAACCACTGAAGGTTTATGTGGAGATGTACATATTGTTCAGGTTCAACATCACCATTTCAAATTTGAAGGCTCAAAATATCCTGCATCCATCTAGATAGTGCTCTGTTAAAGCACTGATTCATTGGTACACAGTGTGTGTCTGACACTGTGTGCAGACCCAAGAGGTGTTGATTGGTGTCTATGACAAACTGTGTGAGTCCATGGCTGTTGGGATGGTTTGTATATGCTTGGGTCAGGGAGTGGCACTATTGGAGGTGTGCCCTAATTGGAGCAGGTATGTCACTTTGAATGTGGCCTTAACTACCCTAACCCCAGCTGCCTGGAAGTGAGTATTCTGCTAGCAGCCTTCAGGTAAAGATGTAGGACTCTCAGCTCTGCTGCATCATGCCTGCCTGGACTCTGCCATGCTCCTGCCCTGATGATAATAGACTGAATCTCTGACCTGTAAGTCAGCCACAATAAAATGTTCCCTTTCATAGGTATGGCATTGGTCATGGTGTCTGTTCACAGCAGTAAAACCTGAACCAAGACAGAAATTGTTAACGGAAGTGGGGTATAGTTGGGATACCCCTGACCAGTATATGTTCAGAAACATGTAGATTTTGAGACTTTGGATTTAGAATGCAGTGGAATGCTTTAAATGGGGATTAATGGGCCATCCTAGTAGGAATGTGGGAAACTTTGTGGTTGGGAGTAATTTGAACTGTACTGGCATGGCCCAAGGAGTTTCAGAGAAGAATTTCAGTATGTGCTGTAAAGACAGTTTGGGGGTATTTTGGTGAACAATGTGGCTATTTTTGCCCATGACTAAAGAGTCTGTGTGAAGCTAAGGTAAAGAAACTCAGATTAAATACATTGATAAAGAAAGAATCACAAATGCCCATCATAGATTTTTTTTCTCCAGTTTAGTCTCATGAAGACCATTTTAAACAAGACTAGCTAGCTATGAAAGGAAAAATATAAAAATACATGTTTTTGCAGTATTAAAAAGGCACCAGGAAGTAAAATGGAATTGAATTCTATGTTCAAGGAGATAACAGATTAAGGGATTTGGGGACAAGATCTTACTCAGCTAAATTTAGATCCAGGCATGGTGGTACACACCTTAAATCCAAGAACACAAAGTCAAATAGATCTTTGAGTTCAAGGCGAGCCATGGACAAAGCATGTACAAGGTGAGGAAAACCTTAAATCCTGGCATGATGGTATACACCTTTAATCCCAGCATTACAGGAGGAGAGAGACATGCAGATCTCTGAGTTCAAGGTCAATCTTCAGAGCAAGTTCCACGAAAGCCTAGCTAAGGCAGAGAGGGAGTTAGAAGAGAGAAAGCTGCTAATAGAATAAAGGGGGCCATGTTCCAGCCCTAGCAAGCAGCTAACACAGCAGGTTCAGTCATGAGGCTCTGGCTTTAGTGTGTAAAATAGAAGGAAACAATTAATGCAGATTAGCAAGAATTAAGAAGTTAGCAGTGATTAAGAAGAGACCAGCATCACTGAGGTGATATCTTCAGGGAACTGTTTTCTGAGAGCAAATAAGTGGTGTTCCAGAGATAGCAGAGGTTGTACCTGTGATGCAACTGTAATTGGTAATAGGTAAGAGTCACCCAGGTGGTACTGGTTTTAAAGGAATGAAGGGGTTATGAAGAGCAGCTGAGGATTGTCACTGTGATAGGTCGTGGATGCACATAGGAAATGGTGCAGCCTCAGTTGCAGTTGTTGGCCCAGGACTGATGGGGTCATGCAAAGGATTTGAGGCATCACACCATGTAGAGAGTCTATGAGAGGCTATTGAAGAAGCCTAACTGCAGTGCAAGTCCCCAATGAACTGGAGATGCCAGTGCCATGAGAAGAACATCAAGAACAGCATCAGCAGTAGAGTGGAAAACCTGAGCTTAGAGCTACAGAGTCAGAGCTGGAGACATGCCAGCCCTTTGGAGGAGCCCAGAAGACCATGTGTGGATCCCGACATTGAAACAAGAAGCTGTAACATGGAAGCTGCCTTGGAGACCCCAAGGTGTTCAAGATGCCACAGTCATAGGAAATCTGCTGAGGAAAGCTGCTAACAGGGAATCGAACCAGCCCGGGAGAAAGAAGTTAGTGGCAGTCAAAAAAAAAGAAGAAAACGGAGTGCAGATCTGAAAACCTCTTTGACATCAGACATGGAGATGCACAGTTTAGAGTCTACTCAGCTTGTTTGCTGTCTTGATTTGGAGATTAAGTTACTTGATTGGATGAATCTCAGAAAAAAAAACTTGGAAGTTTGGACTTTTAACATTTGTTGAGACTGCTATAGACTAGGGACTTTGGAAGTTGGACTAAAGGTACTTTTAATTATGCCGTGTTTGGGTATCACCAGCATAGACTCATAAGGTTAGACAACCCTATGGGGACCAGGGAGTGGAAAGTAATGGTTTGTATACACTTGGGCCAGGGAGTGGCACTATTGGAGGTGTAGCCTTGTTGGAGTAGGTGTATCAATGTGGGTGTGGACTTTAATACCATAGCCCTAGCTACCTAGGAGTGAGTGTTCTGCTAGCAGCCTTCAGGTAAAGATGTAGAACTCTCATCTCTACTGCACCATGCCTGCCTGGATGCTGCCATGCTCCTGCCTGAATGATAATGGACTGACTCTCTGTACTGTATGCCAGCCACACTTGAATATTGTTCTTTCTAAGTTTTGCAATGTTCATGGTGTCTGTTCAGAGAAGTAAAACACTAAGGCAACTGTCAATCTCAGTTCCCCACCCCCACTCCTTTATTTCAGCAAAGGCTTTAAAATCGATCCATTAAGAAAAAATGGAACATTTTCCCCTTAGGCTGCATTGTGTACCAATAGTGAGCAGAGCAGTGGGTGAAGGGTACAAGCAGCTTGAATAATAGACACAATGTGGTACCAAATGCCTCATGGAATACATTGCAACTTTAAAGGCAAAGACATCATTACTTTGAAGGCAAATGGATGGAATTTGAGAATATCATCCTAAGTGAGGTAACGCAGTCCCAAAATGGCATGCATGGTATATACTCACTTATAAGTGGATATTAGTCAAAAAATACAAGATACACACACTACACTAAGAAGCTAAACAAGTTGAGAGGCCAAGGGAACATTTTTAATCTCATATAAAAGTGGGGGGAAATTGTTGTAGTAAGCAGATGGAGGGAGGGAACTGGGTAGGAGAGGGGATGTGGGAGAAAATCAAGGGGTACAGGATCAGGTGTGGGGAGGGATGGGAGAAATGGCCAACTGGCGATGAGAATGAATGGAAATATGTACTGGCAAAGGTGGGTAGGTGTGGGCATCTCAATACAGAAATGCCTCCGCCCTCCTATAGTATGAGAGGAGGGGTCACTCATTCATCACAGCCAGGCTGACTGGGAGACTGGTCTTTGAGCTGACTGGGTTGAAGACCTCACATTGATACTCTCCAGCATCCTCCTTCCTCACAGTATGTATCCTGAGTTGGCACTTTGATGGGGACAGGGTCATCCTCTCTGTGAGCTGCAGATTCTGATTGTTGAAGAGCCAACGGATGGAGACCCCAGTGTTGTCTGAGAAGCAAGTGAAGACCACTGAGCTCTGTACTCGAACTGTGCTGTCCGTGACTCTCATAACAGGCTGTGTCACAAGCTCTGCAAAGAAACAGAGGAGGGGACCAAATGTCATTCATCTTTCAGACAGCTCAACCTGCCCCTCTGTAACTCACACTTAATAAAGCTTCCAGGGAGGAGAAATTGAAGCTGTGACTACAGTCATATCTTGTGCTTTTCATCTGCAATCCATAGACTATGTGACCCTGATTCAGCCACTGAGGTTGATGTGCCTCAGTTTCCCTGTACTAGGACAACTGTGCATGATCATTGCACTGCCTGTGACTTAAGATTAGGTATGAGCAATGTTCTGATCTGGGGGTGGGGGAGCTGCTCACATCAGCAGCATCTGTTCCACACTTACCCTAGGCTGGATTCCTGAGGGTAAGGAGGTGCCTGGAGAATTGGCACCTCTGTCCCATTATTTTCATCTGAATATCCTAAGTCCATCAGAACAGTTGGCTTCTGTCCTGCCACCTGTCCATTGAGACTCAGGAGAAGGAGGTACAAAGGTGACCCACATGACTGCAGCTGTCATGGAAGTAAACAGCTGATCCTACACCCTGTGGGACATGGACACTCAGCCAAGCCTTGTTTCCTGTCAGCTCTGACAGGAAGTCCAATGCTAGCCCTGAGGAGAAGGTCTCTGGGGACAACTAGAGTTGAGTCTGGATACCTGGCTTCCTGATGCTCCTCTTACTGATTCAGTAGTGAGCTGGACCATGGAGGGAGGAGGAACACAGACTTACAGGGAATATAGAAGGGAAACAAAAAAATCCATCAATATTGAGACCTTTGTCTTTGGTAAAAAGACGGGGTCATGTGACCAAGGAAGCTTAGATACATCATTCTGCAGAGGCAGGTGGGAGTGTCTGCACAAGTCAGATGTAGTGAACAAAATAACTCCGTGCCCTCAGAGGACCTAACTGTGTGTCCATTCCTCTGTGAGGAACTCTGTCCTTGTATCTCTACCCTCACTGGCCTCACAAGCCTGCTCTCCCTCAAAATATGTGGGTTGCAGGTAAATTTCTCTCCCTCTACAGAACCCAGGTTATCACAGTGCAATCTCCATTCTGATCCAGTCACCACCTGACATCACTCGAGATTGCCTTCCTGGTCTGTCTTCCAACCCATTACACCTAGGGCCTTGTTAGAAAAAAATGTAATTTGATATTTCGAGAAGGTCCAGTGCCTACATTGGCTCATTGCCTGTATGTAGATAGGCAGATGTCCAAATATTTGGCATGTCCTGGTGGTAATAATATTCTCATATTTGGAGCTACTGACACTGGTTAAAGCTCCAGACTGCATTGCCACAAGGAGGTGTATGGAGTAGACATGAGTATGGCTATGTGTGCTGGTGCAGGTGTACACCGTCCTGAGTGTATGCTTAGACATGAAAGAGCACCTAGATGCAGGTCAGAGGTCAACTTGAGGGACCCTTTCTCATCCTTCCATCTTAGGAGATTCCAGCAAGTCTCTGAGCTCCCCTCCTCCCACACAGTCAGGCACTGTCCTCCTCACCAATGAGCAGGACACACTACCAGGGGCGGCAAGCATTGCAGAGAAGTACACAGTGGGTCATCATGGCTACAACAGCCTACTCTGCCCTCATTATGTGCACTGGATGGTGATGACACCTGCCATGACAGACTTGTACCATGTCAGCTGTAACAGGAATCCAAAGCCAACCAATGACGAAAACATTCCCAGTGTCACCTGGAGACTAACCATCACAGAGATTTGCAGCCAGGGCTTCCTGGTGCTCTCTGTGGGGACTCCATGGCTTCCTCAGCTAGGGCTTATCTGACGCGCATGGAGTCTAAATCAGGGCTATGGGCATGGTGAGAGGCCCAAGGGTCATGGCTGAATCTGACATTCTTAGTTGAGTTTATGCAGCACAGGTTAGGTAACTCTGCATGAAAGGACAGGTGACAGGTTCTGATCTAATGCTGTTGGTTCACCCCATGTGTGCCCTGCAGTAAGTACCCAAATTCCATTGTGAAGGCACAATGCAGTGAGGGAGAGAGCAGGCACAGCCTACTCCTCAGAGTGTAATTATAAAGTAGGGTAAGCCACACCCAGCAGCTGGAATCCATAGAGAGTCACTTACTGTTCACATTGACTTGCACATGCGCTGTTTCAACTTTCGCATTGCTGTCGATTGTTACTAGTGTATACACGCCAGAATCTTTCTCAGTGACATCCTGGAGCAGCAGGGATCCATTAATGAACAATATCTCTCTTCCACTGTGTGCATAGCCATTGATGAGGGACTCTGTCATTATGCTATATTCTGTAATTTTAAAGCTCTGAGTGCTATACACGCCTTTGTACCACAAAAAGGTTTGCACATCTTCTGGAAGATTATGGACCTGGAGAAGAACCCTTTTCCCTTCAGCAGCATGTGGTGGCACTGGATTGATCCTCAGTTGGACAGAGTTGAAAGGGTCACAGCACGAGGAAAGGGAGGCTGGAAGGGAAAGGAGAAAAACCATCACATGGGATCATTGTGCTTGGTGGAAAGATGGTGACCTGCATCCTGAGCAGATGGATTCTTTGCTCAGCCTAGACAGGCCTGTGGGTGTGTCTATCCCACCTGGTGGAAGTCAGCAACATGGCCTCCATTCCCTCAGTGACACGGAATCTGTCATTTCCTCTGCATGGAGCTCTCTCTTCAGTGTCTCCATGGCTTCCCCTCACTGCCCTGGGTCAGACACTGCACATACTCATGCACACTGGGCTTTGAGATGATGCCTCCCTCTGACCTTGGTCTCTGTACACCCTGCATATTCACTTCCTGACTTTTCTCATTTCCTTTGTACCTGCACTCAGCTTCTGACCTCACTTTCTACATGTTCTTCCTGCTCTGCCTGCAGCCCCCAGGACTAGGCCTGGGTGAGGGCTTGGAGCAGGCTGCTCTTCTTAGCAGGCCCAGGAATATGCTGCAAGGCTTTGAGACAACTTGACACAAACCAGAGTCATTTGAAGCAGGGAGCCTCAACTGAAGATACAAATACCAGAATGGCCACTGGGCAAATCTATAGCACATCTTTTAAGTGGTGATTGATGTGGGAGGAACCAGTCCTCTGTGAGCATTTCCACCCCTGGGCTCATGGTCCCATGTGCTATAAGACCAGGATGAGCAAGGTGTGAGGAGACAGGCAGGAGCAAGCAACCCTCCATTCTGTCTACCAAAACCCTGGGTTGCTTTGATTTCTTCCATTGTTTTTGGTTGTTTCATTGTTTTCTGTTGTTTTTTTTTTCTATGAAACTCTACTTTTAGTCATAATAAATACACAGAATTGATATAGACAGCCAAAAACCATTGTTCACTGTCATATCAGAGCAGGAGAAAATTGGAACCCAGGATATTTTTAGTCACATCTGGGAGAGACAACCAGGGCCAGAGTTTCCCAGGGCTCACCACTCTGTGTAGACTCCACACTTTGCTCATGTGCATTGCAAGAACCTCAACAGGCAGAGCAGTCTGGCATCATAGGTCCTCTGAGATACCAGGGGAAAGCAGAAGACAGAGTCTGACCAATGGGCATTTCCCTCCTACATGTATGTCCTGCACAAAGTGGCCAAACCCCATCATGGGGATAAAAGTGCAGACAGGAGGTAGTCCATGTGACAGTGCTCCTGGTAGAAGCCCCACCCAGGACTGAACAATCACAGAGAATCACTTACTGTCCACCTGAAGGTAAATGTGTGCTAATTCCATTTTCCAATATCTATTCAGAGTTTGTATGGTGTAGAATCCAGTGTCTTTCCAGGTGACATTCTGGAGCAGCAGGGATCCATTGCTGTACACTATCTCTCTACCGCTGTAGGCAGGGCCCATTTCACTTGAACTCTTGGCTGTTCTGTGCCGGGCAATCTCAACCTTGTTAAACACAGTCAACCCTTTGTACCAGAAAAACGACTGAAGATTATCTGGAAGACTGTGAACAAGGAGAAGAACGCTTCCCCCTTCAGCAACGCTGGCTGGCACTGATTCAATAGTGAGGTGTGCAGGTGGAGAAGGGCGCCCACAGATGAAAAGAGAGGCTAGATGGGAAGAGAGATCCATCAATATTAGGACTTTTATATTTGACTAAGATGGCACCCTGTGTCCTGAGCAGCTGTGTCCATAGCTCAGCTGAGGTGTGTGGCTGAGGGTCTCCCTACCCTACTTGGTGGTGGTCACCGCATTACCACCCTATGCTCTGTGACCCTCGGTTGTCATTTCTTCTCTATCTATGATGCACTCTCCTCCAGTGTCTACACAGCCCTGCTTCATTCCCCTCAGATCCTTGCTCACACTCAGTATAGTTGTATGTTGGGGTGAGGCCCCCCGACCTTCACACTCTGACTCTTTTGTCTATTGTCCTTCAGTGATTACAACTAATACCTGATTCACCTTCTAGCTTTAGTCACTGCTCTGTCTTCCAGTCCACTAGGGCTAGAGAACTGTTAGAACCAATAGTGTGCTCATGATTTTCTTAGAGAAAGTTGGCCTAAAGCACAATAGATATCTCTGGGGAACCAATGAATGATTGAATAAATGATTGATTGAATGAATGAATGATGTCTCTGGACAATGCATGCTCATGGCCACATTCATATGCTTACGGATAGAGTGTTCAATGCCTCCATTAGCTTTGATTTTTTTTTTTACACTCTGTGTGTATGTGTGTGTGTGTGTGTGTCTGTGTGTGTGTGTGTGTGTCTGTGTGTGTCTGTGTCTGTGTGTCTATGTGTCTGTTTCTGTTTGTGTGTGTGCATTCATGCACTTGTATGCTCTGGAGTTTCTGTATGAATATTTCTCAGTGTGTGTGGGTGAGTGCAGGACACACTCCCTAGGTGGAGTTCAGGAAACAAATTGTATTCACTGGTTCTCAAGTTCGCAGACAATGAAGCAAACTCCCATATCCTCTGAGCTATGTCACTGATCAATAGGAGCTTAGTTTGTTATTTGGGACTTCACAACTGGGAGCTTCAGTTTTGAGAACACTGTGCTCATGCTGATTAACTGTGGGGGAGAACACTCTCCCCCTCCCCTACTTCTTCACCAAGAGACTCCTGCTGCTGCTGCTGCTGCTGCTGCTGCTGCTGCTGCTGCTGCTGAGCCTCTGTCCCACTGAGGCTTCTCTCCTATAAAACCTGAGACTCCTTCAAGTCATTGAGTTCCTGAGGAGACTCCAGAGAACAGCTGAGTCCTCTCCTCTCACACTATAAGTGTGGGCTCCTCATGCATGGTAGGAGTCCCTGACAGTGGGTATAACCTTTGCAGAGAGTACACAGGGGGCCTCCCTGGACTATGGACTGATGTGTCCTCTGTCTGTTGTAAGTCTGGTCCAGCCCAGCTCCCAGTTCCTCCTATAGCCTCAGCCTCCTCCCAAACAGAAGCATCTTACAGAGGCCTGTGGACTGTGGGTAGATCTGTGTTCTCTGCCCTGTACACACTCAGGTCTACCTACTCTTTCTCTTTCAGCCACAAGAGTACACATTGACAAACAACCTCCTGAGCATCTCTGGGCCCTGAGACAGCAGCAGCTTAAATACACGTGACCCTCTGTTTCCTTCTCATCCTGGGTCAGTCAGCAACAAAGAAGGAACCTCTGCAATCCCTTTGTGATAGAAACCCAGCTGGGCACACAGTGTGCACTATGTTCTCAGTGCTCTGGAATGATAGGATTTCCTCTCAGGAGGAAGGTGACAGAAATATCTGTGAGGGACCTAAAGGGACCAACTGAATGATAACTGGGGAAGGGGACATATCCATTCCACTGAAGCCAACAGTCAGGATTCTGAGAGAGAAGACAGGCCCAGGAGCAAATGTGTTAGGAACCCACAGCCTGAGTGTGTGGGAGGAAGTGACCGGGGTCCTAGAAGGACTTCTCTGAACCCCATCATTCCCTGCAGGGTTTCAAGATGGTGTTCACACATCCTCTGCCTGTTGAACTGTGTGGTGGGTCTGCCCACGTGATCCCAGGCCTTTCTTAGATGCCTTGTACCCCTCTGTCTAAGTGATTCCCAAAGGACACCTTTTCATTCCCAGAGAAAAAACATATCTGGAATGTGAACATGAGCTCCTGGCAGGGTAGCAGACACAAGAAGCAGCTAAGAGGTCTGAGGAGACTATGACAGTGACCTCCTGGTCTATAAGGAGAGATAAAAGCCAGGCTACAAGGTGAGGTCCTGATTCAGGCATATAGGTTTATTAGTATTCCTTGAGTGTCCCCAGGCTGTGCCTGCTCTTCACTGTGGGAACTGCAGCTCATGTCTGGAGAACTGTCCACATCAGTACAGCCTGTTCTATTTCCTTATAGAAGAGAATGTGCTGGCCTCAAAAGAAAAGAGCTTGTCAGTAGGATCTGTGTCCTTTCTCACTTTCTGATGGGAAACTGACTTTCCTAGAAGTCTCATCTTAAGCCCATCAGGACAATGGGTTAATGACCTGGGAATCTGCCCTGCTGTGGTCTCCCTCTGGGTCACTAGGATGACCTGGAGACAAAGCCTAATCCTGGCTCTCATGGCTGTACATGGTTTGGTTCCACATGGAGCAAGACAATGACTACAACAAGCACTCTTCTCTGCAGACAGAAAGTCAAGATCCAACCCTAGCACAAAGCTCCTCAGGGCCCACAGGAGGTGAGGCTGGACCAGAGGTGTGGAGCCAGGAGTTTCTGGTACTCGGCTCTGTAAGATGCCCATGGCTTCCACAGGCCCTTCTTTCTTCCCTCAAGACTTTCTCAAGGACGGTTCCCTATGAAGGACCCCAAGAATTTAGGCAGATACTGTCATCCTTGGCTGAGTTGCCCACCCTACATCCAGGTTTCTCCAAGGTGAAATCAAATGAGGGATTCTGCACACCTGACATTGTTCTCCACCAGGTGTGTCCTACACTAAATGCTCAAGCCCCAACATGGAGACACAATGCAGAGGGAAAGGAGACACAGGCCAGGCCTGACACTTCTATGTGCCTAGTGGAGGGACCCAACCCAGGACCCAGAGTTCACAAAGAATTACTTACAGTTCACCTGAAGGAAAATGGATGTATTTGATACCATTTTTCCATTTTTACTTATGGTTTGAAACGTGTAATATCCTGTGTCTTCCGGGGTGACATTTTGGATCCACAGGGACCCGTTGCTGTACAATGTCTCTCTACCACTGTGCTCAGGTCCTGTCACACTTGTGCTATAGTCAAGTGAATACAATGCAATTCTGAGGCTCATGTCTGTCACCCCTCTATACCAGACAAAGACTCGAAGATTCTCTGGCAGATTGTCCACTCGTAGAAGAACATTTTCTCCTTCAACCAATTTGGGTGGTACGGATTCAATGGTGACTCCGGCAGTGATGGGCAAGAGCCAGCAGGTTAAGAGGGAGGCTAGAAGGGAAGAGAGAGAAGCCACCAATCCTGAGCAGCTGTGAGCATCCCTCAGCTTATTCCAGTGGGTAGGGGTGTGCCCTGAATGGAGGTGAGCATCATAACCTCCATGCACTCAGAGACTCACGGGGTGTCGTTTCTTCTCTGTGGAATCCTCTACTCAGGTGTCCCCATATCACTATTCATATAAAAGATGCCTAGTGTGAGGAGAAGTGGCCCTATAACCTCCTCCTCCACACAGTTCTCACTTTCTGAATTGTTTTCCATTCTGTTTATGGTTCCATTAAACCAGTGACTTTGTCCTCTGGATACTCTGACTTCCAGTCCTCTAGACAAGGACTTTGTGAGGACAACGATTGGAATTATTTTTTTAGAATGTTCAGTTCCTGAAAATATCTCAGAAAATAATGGGGGTTAAAAGAAAGGAGAGAAAAAAAAAAAACAAAGAAGGGCTGGTGAGATGGCTCAGTGGGTAAGAGCACCCGACTGCTCTTCCGAAGGTCCAGAGTTCAAATCCCAGCAACCACATGGTGGCTCACAACCATCCGTAACGAGATCTGGCGCCCTCTTCTGGCTTGTCTAAAGACAGCTACAGTGTACTTACATATAATAAATAAATCTTTTAAAAAAAAAAAAAAACAAAGAAAGCAGGAAGGAAGGAAGGAAGGAAGGAAGGAAGGAAGGAAGGAAGGAAGGAAGGAAGGAAGGAAGGGAGAGAAACAGGGAAGGAGGGAGGGACAAAAGAAGGAAAGAAGGAAGAAGTATATCTCCATGAATTTACCTACAGAGTCCCATGTTTGGAACAAATGGCAATCATTACTTTCAAGTGTGATTTCATAATTCTGTATTGGATACACAAGTTTGGGAAGGCTCCTCTCTCACTGTGCACATTGTGGGTGCATAGCACACACCTGTGTGGAGTGCACGGCATAGAAGGTCCTGCAGGAGCCTGTATCTCCATCTACCCTGTGAGAGCTGAGGATGAGTTCAGACTGTAATGTTTCCACACACTGAGCCATCTTTGGAGAGTCACCCTGTCATGGATGGGAACATCGGTCTTCCATGGCCATGACAGCCAATGTGACTGATTTTGAACAGGGACAGCTGAGGCTTTTCTCTCCCCTCCTCAGCTCCTGTCTGCTCTGAGGGTCCTACTGCTGAGCCTCTGTCCCTCACTGCACCATCTGCACCATGACTACAAACAGAAATCCAAGTCTTCTCTAGACATCTTCAATTCAGAGGACTTTGGGCTTCTGAGTTTCCCTTCCCGCACACAATCAGATAGCTTGAACACGTACCTGTGAGCAGAACCCTTTGCCAGGAGGTACACCCATTGCTGAGAAGCACAGAGGATACCTCCATATCTCTTCTCACTGTACTGGCCTTTCTCTGAGGAGAAGAACTTTGCTCCTGCAAGGCACCTGGCCTCTGCTGTCCTTCCTCCTTCTGAGCTGAGTTTTCTCTCAGGCAGGAACACTTCCCAGAATCCTATGGGCTGTGGGTGGTGGGGTCTCTGACCATGACACTGCTCAGTCACTTCCACTCTCACTGCTGCCCCGCATCTTTCTCACTTTTTTTTCTTTTTATGTTTCTTCTCCAACAAGACCTTGAGCAACAAGGCTGATAAGCATTGACATGCCCCCAGAGAACAACAACTCATCCAGGAGCTGACATCTGCTAACTGCTGGACATAAGTCTGTCAGTATTAAAAAGGGAGCCTCTATCTTTCCTATGTGTCCCTGAGTCACACAGCCCCAGCTGAGCACCCAGTCTGCCTTGTGTCCTCAGAGCTCTGGGGGCAGGGGGGGGTTCCCAGCAGGAAGATGCCAGTGAGGTTTGGAAGGGACCAGTTGTGTGATGACTGGGGATGAAGATAAACTCTTGATCACTAATGTAACCAGTCAAGTTCCTGACCCAAGACAGAGGCCAGGGAGCAGCTGTGTGAGGAACTGCATGTTCTTGGTGTTGGGAAAGAGGTGACCTGTGTGTCCTGGAATGGACGGTGGGCTCCTCTCCTATGGACTGTTTCCAGGCAACCGTCCAGCATTATGGGTTGGTTGACCTGTATGTTGGCTGAGCCCAACTGCTTTCTGCTCTTCCTGGGTCACCTATGCCCTTTGTCTGGTTGATTCTGCAACCAAAGTCCTGTCTTCCCCTTGGAAGATTCCAAGAGGTAGGGAAATTTCAGGATCCAAAGAGAGAGGAGTGTCCATAGAGGCAGGAAACAGAGCAGGGTCTAGGGAGGGAAATCCAGGTTAGTAGGGACAGGAATGGAAAGCAATCTCCTAGGCAAGGTCTAGGCTAAGGAAAACAATTGTCTGAGTATTAAGTGACAGCTGCACACAAGAAAACACAACTTCCTGTCTAGTAAGTGGGCCCTGGAGTAGTATAATTATTCAGAAATACTTGAGAAACACATGGCAAAGTTCTGGAGTCAGATCTAATGTCTACTTGTTTTTAATTCTTGGACAAGATGTCCCCTTAAGCAGCTGATGACCAAGATGAACATCAGCTTCTCCCTGATTCACAGACACCTGAGAAGGTTCTAGGTTAGGAACACTGCATCCATGACAGGAGACAGAAAGTGTGCTTCACATCTGTCATCTGTTGACGGTGTGAGGCCCATGTGACCAATGTGTTCCCTGTGTCTCAGTTTCCTAGTGACAGTACACTAAGGGAAAAAATGTTGCTGTGTCTACAAAATAGCCTTAAATATGAACAAGGACCTGACACTGGGGCAGGATGGCTGTCCAGAAAGCAGGGTCTGCTATCGTTTGCTCCAAGGGAGGATCCTTTAGAGTTACTCCCTGAGGACGTGAATCATCAAGCAGACCTATTCCTCTATCTCTCTCCTGGGGACCCTGACCTTCCTGTGAGGTCTTATAAGCCATCAGAACAGTTAGCTGATGGCCTGGGCACCTGTGCCACTCTGTGATCCATTCTGAGTCACAGAAGGAGATGCCCAGTGACCCTGCAGCATTATGGGGTTACTGTTCTGTGTGTTCGCTGAGCACAGTTCTCGCTGCTCTTCCTGGGTCAGCTCTGCCCTTTTCTGGGTGATTCTCCATCAGCAATCCTGTCTTCTTCAATGGGAGATGCCAGGAGGGAGGAGATTTTCAGGTTCCCTAGAGAGAGGGGTCTTATCAGACACAAGAAAAAGAGAAAGGTCTAGGAAGGGAGATCAAGGTTAGTAAGGATAGAAATGAAAAGCAGTCTCCTAGGCAAGGTCAAAGCTCAAAGAAACAATTGTCCAAGTGTTGAGTGAGCAACATGATATCACCCCATGGAGTTCTCTGGGAGAACTGAAGTCTCATGTCTAGGGCTACAGCAGGGGGTTCAACACCACAAATATGACCAACCTGATCCCTTCTGCACAGGTGGGATGCAGGGACCATCATCCTGCTCACTCTGCTCTGCAGAACTCCTTTTTCCATGTAGTGTAGGGTGGGTCTAGGCAGGCTCCCAGGTTCTCCCTGGCAAGTCCTGGACTAAAGTTGGATGAAGTGTGCATCCAGAGGATGAGACCCCTTGGGAGGAGCCCTGTGCTCACAAAATGACAGTGGAAAGATGTCATGGTTCATTTCTCTTAAGACTCAACCAAAAGGAGAATAATGGAAAGGGAGTGCACCTGTACTCACTAGCCCATGTTTGGTGACTCAATCGCACCTACTCCTGGCCCACTGAATACTGAGGGGTCTTCTACTAATGGCAGAGAACAGAGCAATGATTCAAATGGAAGTGCCAACTGCTCTTCCCTGTACAGTGATCCAGGTCTCTTTCTCCTACTGTGATAAACAGACTGTGAACAGAAGCAGTTCAGGAGAGCAGAGCATGCATTTCCTGTCCAGGTCTGGGTCATAGTGTAGCCCTGAAGGAAGTCAAGACAGAAAACATGCTGCTTGCAGGCCCATTTGCTGGCTCATTCTCTGGCTCATGCTTAGCTACCTTTCTTATACAACCAAGGTGAATCTGGCTAGGGATGGTGCTGCCCACCGTGGCCTGGGCCTCCTGCATCACTCTCAGACATGTCCACAGCGAGTTGAAAAGCAACTTACTCAGTTGAGAGTTATCTCCCAGGTGACTTTGAGTTTGTCAAGATGACAGTTAAGTCTAACTAAGACACTGTATTAAACTGTCAAGTCCTCCTTCTCCAAAGGGAGACACCACAGGAATTTCCCCATATCCAGGTGAGAGTCCCTCTCTCTCTCTCTGCAGACATCATATGTGCTGGAGTACACAGCCAGACACTCAGGCCAGGACCGCTCGAGGGAATCTACATTTTGGTTGGTTTCACTCTTCTAAATTCACATAATCTGAGCTCAGGAATACTCTGGTGAACACCACTGACATTTTGAATACATAAAAGGACGTCTTAAAGGCATCAATATTGTCCTGACTCAGGACAGGCCTCCCAGGCACAATCATGCCCCCAGCCTCTTCTGACTCCACTGGACTCAGAGCCTAAGTCAATCACCTGTTGAACCAAAAATAAACTGGGAGAATTTGGGGTAAAAATCATGAGCATGGTTTCAAGTTGTGAGTGATTCTTCAGGGTCATTAGGATCATGAAAGCAAATGGAGGGGACAGGAAGGCAGAGCAGATGAGACAAAGAAAATCCACATGATCTTAAGTTCACCATTCCCCTTGGAAATTTCCTCTCATCTGAGAGAAAAATATCTCTCTCTATTTCTCTCTCCATATCTCTCCAACACCAATTCAGGGTCATCTAGGAGTAATCAGAGGTGCAAAAAAAAATGGAAGACACAGAGATAGATGGCATGAGATAATTGATAACTCTTTGTGCCCATGAGCTTGGGCTGGGAATTAATGCCCATATCTATTCATAAAACCAAGGTTTCATCCTAAAGCTCTATTCTGTCACTGCAATAATCCACTTACCAAGACCTGTAAGGTTATTTCCCTGTGGTCCTATTGAGGCCAATGGCCAAGTTCTAGACAAGGGAAATATAGGATCCATTAGGCCTAGTGGTTATGGTAGGAATAAGAGCTCTTGGGAGTGAGACTAGGGCTACCCGCTGATAATCCAAGAATAATATGCAAGAGGGTGGGAGGCTGCGTGGCAGGAGAGGTTGAGTTTTGACCCTGGATGGTAATGAATGTCTGAGGGGAATATCAGCAGGACATCTGAGCCATTGGAGCAAAGAGAACAAAGCCACATGTGATGTCCGCAGAGGTTAAGGGGAAATCCTGGTCTATAGAAAGATGTAGTATCTGTGCTATAACATCAGGTAAACAGGTCCCAGTCAGAGCTAGAATGAAGCTTTGTAAAAGAATACTCATGTGGCAGGCATGATCCCTGTGCCCTCACCAGCATATACAGAGATGGACCACACTAAATACCCATGTGTTCATTAAGTCTGAGTCCAAGATGTCCCCAGTACTCCATCACTCTGAGCCTCTCTAAGCATGAAAAGTCCCTCTAACCCATTCTAGCTCAATTCTGGGCCTGGCTGCATATGCTTGACCTAGGCCAGGATGTCCTGGTCTTCATAGTGTACAGAGGGTCTGTGTCATGAACCCAGGAGTGACCAAGTGATAGAGGACAAGGAAGCCCTGTGGCAGATGCAGGATCTAATGGGAGCCTGAAGCAACATCCTGTCCATTGTATTCCAGGAGCAGTGACTGTTGAACAGCAGAGGTCATATGACTTCCTGTCTAGTATATGGGCTCAGTTATCCTAGAATGCTTCAGGAATTGTTCAGAGACATATGGTTTAGTTCTACAGTCAGATCTAACTCTGACTGTCCATTTGTTTTCAATTCATGGTCAAGATGTCCCCTTAAGCAGCTGATGACCAAGATTAACATCAGCTCCTCCCTGATTCACAGACACCTGAGAAGGCCTCCAGGATGGGGACACTGGATACTCGGCTGGAGACAGAGCACTGGTGCTTCACATCTGTCACCTGTGGACTGTGTGAGGTTCATGTGGACAATGTATTCCTGTGCCTCAGTTTCCCAGCAACAGCACACTTGGGGAATGTTGCAGTGTCTACAAGATAGCCTTTAATATGAGCAAGGGCCTGACACAGAGGAGGGACAGCTGTCCACATCAGCAGCGTCTGCTACCATTTCCCTGAAGGAGAGGATTCCTTAGACTTCCTCCTCAGGACATGAATCATCAAGGGCACCTGTGTCCTCTGTCCATCTCACGGGGACACTGACCTCCCTGTAAAGTCTCATAAGCATTCAGAACAGTTGGCTGATGGCCTAAGCATCTGTACAGCTGTGCTCTCCATGCTGAGACCCAGAAGGAGATGCCCAGTGACCTCTCCTACCAGTGGCTCTCATAACAGTGCCCTGTCTGCTTCCCTGAGCTGGGACATTCAGACAGATAATGAATCATTCTGCTCTGTTGGTTCTGACAGCTCAATCCCAAGACTGCAAGAACTACCCCAGGGCACCTAGAGTCAGTTCTCTAGGACACTCACACTGAGCCAGGACTTCCTGGTTGTCCCCCTTGGAGTAAAATTCCACTGTTTCTGCAGCCAGATTCTCAGGCCCAGGGACCTTTCTCAGGATATGCTTATGATGAGGGCCAGACAATCTGGGCTCATCCTGATTCTATGGCAGAGCTACACACAGACACACATATGCACACACACACAGCATGTATGCACACAAAGACACACACTATCTCTCTTACCCTCTCTCTCTCTCTCTCTCTCTGGTCTCTCTCTCTCTCTCTCTCTCTCTCTCTCTCTCTCTCTCTCTCTCTCTCTCTGTCTGTCTCTCTCTCTGTCTCTCTCACACACACACACACATCCTGCCCTGAATAGGATGAAACATTCTGATATTTCTGATGGTCTACACTGACGGTGTCCTCTGATAATTCTAAAACTCTAAAGGGGCACACATTTCTCATAGGATGTAGCTGCCTGTATTCTAATGCTACCTGGGTCCCCCATAACTGTTTGCACAAGAGGGTTTGCAAGGAGCTTCTAGGAACCTGCACTCGGTTACTTCTAGTTGGTAGATTAAGATGCTGTTGAGATGCCAAGGCTTTTCAGTTCAGACTCCATTTTAGAGAACCTGAACTAAGTTTGAACTCAGGTAAACTAACAGGCTGGTATATAGCATTGGTCTCCAAGTTGCCCCACCCAAACAAACAAAACCTGAGCCTACTCCAGTCTCTAGACCGATCTCCAACACCAGTGTCTTCAGGTTATTCCCCCAACAAATATGCACCCCAAGTTACAAGCCCATCCCTTGCCTAGCAAGAGGGGAACAGAAGTTAATTTTCGGATGTGACTCCCAGCACCAGCCAATTATGTTAAAGGCCACAACATCTCTCCAATTAGATACTTGCACGTGTATTCCCTGCTTGCTGCTTACTATAAAGCCTTTCCCTGATAGATATTCAGGGCCCCACCACCAACAAACCATCCTGCATAACAGTGGTATGGTGAAAGGGCCTGAGACAGCCTGCTGTAAGTTGCATCAGATTGGCTCCTGTGTGTGTTTGGGATAACGTTTCCCTGGCACAACATTTTGATATGTTGCCTGGGAAGTTCCCCATGACACACGGGACTACTGATGTGGACGGTCCTAAAGCTGGCAAAACTAGTCTAGGTATTTGTTTTTTTATGTTTGTAAAACTGTGTTAAACTCCCTGCTTTTTCCCTGTCTGAGCACTGAATCTGTCTTAGCTTTTTCTGTAAGATCTGCAGAGTGGAATTGAGCAAACCTGTGTGGAGGTAAATGTGGAACTCTTCCAGCCCTGTGAGATGATTTATTTGTGTGGAACCTGGTGGCTTGTGTTACCACTGTGATTATTCTAGGTTTGAGCTGTGCTAAGGAATGTATCTGAGTGTCAGAAATTTTCTATGTGGTCTGAAGAGGTGAGTGCAGTGGTTCAAAAAACTTGTGATGTATGTGGCAGCTCATTTGTCTGAATATCAACAACTTTCTGTGAGATCCATAGAGCATAACAAAAGCTTGTGTAGAGATACATGACTTATGTTGCCATGGTAATTTTTTAGGTCTGAGTAAACATTTGTGCAGTACTGAGTGTTGATGTGTTTGTGAACACCACCTTGTGGTTATGTCTTGTTACTGCAGGCTGATTCTGTTCCTAGATTCTGAGTGACTCCACATTCATCTTCTGTGAGCACCACCTGGGTACAAGACCTTGAATTTGTTTCTGTTGCCGGTTGTGGGAAGGATAGACATATCAGGGAGCTGTGGCTACCACTGGGACAAGAGATTCTGAGCCTCCTTTGGGTGGGTGAGGGTTCAGGGAGGAGAGGCGTCCACACTTCTGGAAACAAGGCCTTGATTTTGTATCCATGGCAGGTTGCGGTTAGGGGTAGATGTTTCTAGGACCTGTGGCTATGGCAGGGCCAACAGGCATCCTGCGGTGGGTGTGGACTAGGGGAGCTGAGAGACGCCCACCAATCTGGTTCTGTTTTTGTGGGTGTGCACCACTGTCTGGTTGTTTCTCATTTCTGCCTGAGAGAGACAAAAGGCTGGACTTGTGCTTTGTGTGGCATAGAAAGGTGTTTGCATGAGGGCCACTTTCTGGCTGTTTCTTGTTTATGCTTGAAAGACAAGGAAGGTTTTATTTGTCTTTTTATGTGTTATGTTTGTGTTTCTTGTTACAAGATGTCTTTGATAAAGTAACTTTGATGACATGACTTCACAGGCTACTCTGACAAGATGACTTTGACAGGTGGCTTTCACAAAGTGACTTTGAGTGATAGATATATTAGCATGAGACCAGCTACATCTACCACATTCTTCAGGTTCCCTTCACCACAGAAGAGGCCAGGAAGCTGGTTCCTGACCACACACAGAGTCCTCCCAATATGCTTGATCCCCCTGACATGCCCAGACTGGGATTTTAACACCATTGAATGTGAGAGGAGGCTCTTGGTCTACAATCAGGCTCTGCTGGAAGGTCTCAAGGTGGCCACAAGCAGGCTACAAATTTGGCCAGAGTATATGATATTAGGCAGAGAGGCTAGCTTTATTAATCAGGCAGCGCCAAATATTTAGAGAAACCTCCAGAGGGTTGAGAGACAGATGGACTTAGGGACCGTGACAGAGAGATTATACAATAAAAGAGAGACTACAGAGGAGAAACAGATAAGAGTACAGACTCAAGACCTGGCAAACATCCTGTTGGCAGCCAAACCCAAACCAGGAAACTGTAAGATATCTTCAGAGGAAGGAGGTAAGTGGGGCCCTAAATATCTATAGTGGCCCCTACCCAATCTCAGGGTAACCTTAAAAGTAAATGAAAATAAATGAATTCCCAGTGGCAACAGAAAGAAAACAAAAACTGAGGACCTCTTAGAAGCCCTGTAAAGTGTGGACTATTGACCCTCTGCTAAGAAGGCCTTACTCGGTCAACTGCATATGACCTCCCTAGACCCGGGGGGATGCATACTCAGCCAATGGCCAATGGATCACCAATTGGCAGAGACTAGCTCCCCCCTATTTAGACATCAGTATAGCAATGACCTGCTGGTTAAAGATGATGCCACAATGACTCATTACCAGGCTCCCAGGATAACTTTTCAGCTACTCTGCTCACTAGATGGGCCTCTGCATGACTGCTCAGATGGATGCAGAGATAACATAGTTCACCAATAGCAACAACCTCATTTAGGATGGAAAGAGGTATGTTGGGGCTGCTGTGGTCTCAGACACCAAGATCATATGGGCAGAGCTGCTTCTGGCAGGAATGTCAGTCAGAAAGCTGAACTGGCAGCTCTGACCAAGGCTGAGAAAAGACAAGAGACACAGATAGCCACTTTGCCTTTGCTACTGATAATATTCGTGGAGCTATTTATAAGGGGAGGGCCTTCTGATGGCAGAAGAAAGGACTAAACTCCATCACAGAGGGCAACAAGACAGCTCAGGGGGTGGCCCCTAGAAATTGGGCCCCTAATATTTTTGACTACACTAGACCCAGGAGACCCCACACTCTGATCAGACAGAAGATTGAACTGGGCCAAAAACTTGACCATATCTCAGTGTCATAAGAGATTACAGAGGAAAAAGTTCCATTGTTCTTCACACATGGGGCTCTGGAGAATGCAGGACTTAGTTTGCCAGTTCCACATCAGAATTAGAGATGCCATTTCAAATATAGCTGAAATTGTTAAAAATTGTAAGGCCTGTTGATTGACCAATATGGTTGCCAATGAGAAGAACCCTGGTACTCAGTATTGGAGCACCAAGCCAGGAGTCTATGAGGAAATGGAATTCACTGAGGTAAAACCAGGACAATTCAGACACAAATATTTGGTGGAGTTTATAGATACTTTTTCAGGATAGACTGAGACTTTCCCAACTAAACATGGACTGTACAGATGCTAAAGAAGAAACTACTTAAAGAAATTCTTGCAAGATTCGGTTTTTCAAAGTTTACAGGGTCAGACAATGGACCTATCTTTGTATCCAGAGATAGAAATTAGCTCATTATTTGGGGATTGATTGGAAACTTCATTGTGCTTACAGACTCTGGAGTTCAAGACAAGTACACAGAATGAACAGAACCCTAAAAGAGACTTTCACTAAGTTGACACTAGAGACTGACAGTGACTGAGTGACTCTTCTCCCTTCATCCTTTATAGAGTACAGAACTTCCCATATTAGATAGGACTCACCTTTTAAAGTTATGTTTGGTTTTCCTATTGACAGAAGTTATTTCAGAAACTGATGATTGCTAACTCTTACATGATCTTGAAGATGTCCAATGGGTACATAAGTGTGTTTGGCTTGAATTTTCAGCTTTCCATAAAAGCAGTCCACCTCCAGACTCCACCAACTTTAGTCCAGAGATTGAGTTCTAGTCAAGAGACACTGCCGAGGGTCATCAGAGCTTCACAGAAAGGATCCCTGTGCTACAGAGTTGTAGGGTGGATCCACTGAACATCTGTTTCCAGTTGAAGAAGACCATGGACAGCAGAAGGAGAATTCAGCCTCAAGACTCCCTCCTGTCTCCCACTGATGGGCCCCTACCCATGCCCCAGGGACACCACAAAGAAACCATTGTTACTGTTTTCATGAAGCTTCAGGTAGTCGGGTGATAGAGACTTCTAGTCACAAGAGAAAGGGGGGATGAGATGCCAAAACTTTTAAAAAGAGACTCCATTTTAGAGAACCTGAATTAAGTTTGAACTCAGGTAAACTAACAAGATGGTATGTAGCATTGGTCTCTAAATTGCCCCCCAACAAATCCTGAGCCTAGTTCCTGTCTCTAGGCTAATCTCCAACAACACAAGGGTCTTCAGGTCATTCCCCTCAACAAGTATGCACCCCAGGATACAAACTGACCCCTTGCCTAACAACCATCATTGGGGTGCGGAGCAGTAGTTAAGTTTCTGATACGACTCTCACCACCAGCCAATTATGTTAAAAGCCACAACATTGCTCCATTTAGATGCTTGCACATGTATTCTCTGCTTGCTGCTTACTATAAAGACTGTCCCCGATAGATATCTGGGGCTCACACACCACAAAAATATCCTGCATGACAATGGTTCATTGGGGGAGCCCAAGCAAGCTCAAATAGAATAAAAACCCTGCGATGAATTGTATCAGATTGGCTCCTGCATGTGTTTTCATGGGTCACTAATATTTTCCTGGCACAACACCAAAAGCCCAGACAATAGCTGAGGAGAAGAGAGAGGCAGTGTTGTAGGTTTCCAGGGTTCTGGACCAGGAAGAAGGAGAGAGAACTGCCATACCAGAGGAGGCATGCAGGAGGAAGAAACAGGGACATATGTAAAGAGAACAGAAGAACACAGCCCAGAGGACTGAACAACTGGGTCAAGAGCAGCCAGGATGGGACATAGAATTTAGTAACTAGTAACTGACAGTTATCAGTGGGAGGTAGATCCTAACAGCATGGAGGTTAGGCAGTTGCCCAACTATTGTGCTGCTAAGGCATATTGAAATATAAGGCTATGCCAGTTTGTCTTTCATTATGAAACATAAAACATTGAGATGGGTAGTAACCCCACACAGGGAATACTAATAATATTAATACTACTACAGGAAGTAGACCATTCTGTGCAAAAATGAAACAAACCCATGTAGCACCCAGAGGTCACACAAAACCACTGAAGGTTTATGTGGAGATGCACATGTTGTTCAGGTTCAACATCACCATTTCAAATTTGAAGGCTCAAAATATCCTGCATCCATCTGGATGGTGCTCTGTTAAAGCACTGATTCATTGGTACACAGTATGTGTCTGAC
Source organism: Mus caroli (assembly GCF_978045245.1). NCBI lineage: Eukaryota > Metazoa > Chordata > Mammalia > Rodentia > Muridae > Mus > Mus caroli. Next base: position 125,109,888 of record NW_028227263.1, on the reverse strand, counting down.
ACTGTGTGCAGACCCAAGAGGTGTTGATTGGTGTCTATGACACACTGTGTGAGTCCATGGCTGTTGGGATGGTTTGTATATGCTTGGGTCAGGGAGTGGCACTATTGGAGGTGTGGCCTAGTTGTAGCAGGTATGTCACTGTGGGTGTGGGCATTAATACCCAGCTGCCTGGAAGTGAGTATTCTGCTAGCAGCCTTCAGGTGAAGATGTAGAACTCTCAGCTCTGCTGCACAAGTACAAGTAACTGTCACTAAAATAAATGAACAGCATTACTTAAAACAGGGTGAAGAAATGAAAACTGATCTTGAAAGAGAGAAACTTAAGAATACTGAATTAACTGCAAGTTGTGACACGCTTTTGCTTGAGAACAAAAAATTGATACAGGAAGCAAGTGATGTGGCCCTAGAACTCAAGAAACGTCAAGAAGATATCATTAACTGCAAAAAGCAAGAAGAAAGGATGTTGAAAAAAATAGAAAATTTGGAAGAAAAAGAAAGGCATTTAAGGAATGAACTGGAATTAGTAAGAAAAGAGTTCATACAGCAAGGAGATGAAGGCTCAAAGCATTGAATGTGAAGTTTTAAAGAAAGAAAAGCAGACGAAGATATTAGGAAATAAGTGTAATAATTAAAGAAACAAGTTTATGGCCTCAACTACCTGCTGTCGGGCAGCCGCCCGGCCACGCTGACTGGAGGGGGCGGCCCCGGGGCCCAGGCGGCGCGGCCTGGCACGCCGTGGAAGAGCCGCGTACAGCCCGGGCATCCAGGGACTTCATGAGGAGATAATCGACTTTTATAACTTCATGTCCCCTTGTCCTGAAGAAGCAGCCATGAGAAGGGAGGTGGTGAAACGGATCGAAACTGTGGTGAAAGACCTCTGGCCCACAGCTGATGTGCAGATATTTGGCAGCTTTAGTACAGGCCTCTATCTTCCAACAAGTGACATAGACCTGGTTGTCTTTGGAAAGTGGGAACGCCCTCCATTACAGTTGTTGGAACAAGCCCTCCGGAAGCACAACGTGGCTGAGCCGTGCTCCATCAAAGTTCTTGACAAAGCTACAGTGCCCATCATAAAGCTCACAGATCAGGAGACTGAAGTTAAAGTCGACATCAGCTTTAACATGGAGACTGGCGTGCGGGCGGCAGAGTTCATCAAGAATTACATGAAGAAGTACTCGCTACTGCCATACTTGATTTTAGTTTTGAAACAGTTCCTGCTACAGAGGGACCTGAATGAAGTCTTCACGGGCGGGATCAGCTCCTACAGCCTCAGCTTAATGGCCATCAGCTTTCTGCAGTTACATCCAAGAATCGATGCCCGGAGAGCTGATGAAAACCTGGGAATGCTTCTTGTAGAATTTTTTGAACTTTATGGAAGAAATTTTAATTACTTAAAAACTGGTATTAGAATAAAAGAAGGAGGTGCCTATATTGCCAAAGAAGAAATCATGAAAGCCATGACCAGTGGGTACGGACCATCAATGCTGTGCATTGAGGACCCCTTACTGCCTGGAAACGATGTTGGGCGGAGTTCCTATGGGGCCATGCAGGTGAAGCAAGTGTTTGACTACGCTCACATTGTGCTCAGCCACGCTGTGTGAGCCACGCTCGCCAGGTCTTACCCCAACAGGGATTCTGAAAGTACTTTAGGAAGAATCATCAAAGTCACCCAGGAAGTGATCGACTACCGGAGGTGGATCAAAGAAAAGTGGGGTAGCAGAATCCTCCCGTCTCCAGACCTTGACAACAGGATTAAGATAAAGGAGAGAATTACCACGTGCAATGGGGAGCAGATGCAGAGCTGGGAGCCCAGCTCCCCTTACACCCAGCGCCTGACTCTGTCCCTGTCCAGTCCCCAGCTGCTGTCTTCAGGCTCTTCTGCTTCTTCCGTGTCCTCACTTTCTGGAAGTGACATTGACTCCGACACACCGCCCTGCACCACACCCAGTGTTTAATCAGTTCAGCCTGCAAGCACCCACTACCCTGATGGCCAGCCTGCCCAAAGCCTTGCCAATGCCCAGCAGCAAACCCCAGCCTGCTGCTTCCAGAACGTTGATCATGACAACAAGCAACCAGACCAGGGTTACTATCCCTCCACCAACCCTTGGAGTCGCCCCTGTGCCTTGCAGACAGGCTGGTGTGGACGGAACCACATCTTTGAAGGCTGTTCACAGTGTAACTTCCCCAGCCATTCCCTCGGCATCCCCCAACCCACTGTCTAGTCCTCATCTGTATCACAAGCAGCACAATGGCATGAAACTTTCCATGAAAGGCTCCCACAACCACACTCAGGGTGGCGGCTACAGCTCTGTGGGCAGTGGAGCTGTGAGGCCTCCTGTAGGCAACCGAGGACATCATCAGTACAACCGCACCGGCTGGAGGAGAAAAAAGCACGCACACACAAGGGACAGCCTGCCCGTGAGTCTCAGCAGATAATGGTCCTGACTGACTGCCCACAGGCCTTGCTCGGGCACCACAGGGGAGCCGAGACCAGCACCCAGCACCTCCACCGCTGTCTGCCGAGCGCAGCCCAGCACTGGTCACTCTGCATGTTTGTGTGGTGGCCGCATCCATCTTACAGAACAGCTCCTTGTGCTCATCTGTGAAGCCTTACTACATGTGGATGTGCATCTGCCTGCCTAGAAGTCTTCATCCGTGCCCAGCAGGGCGGCCTAGGAGTGTCAGGGACTGGATGTGCGGCTGTGCAGCCGGGTCAGCTAGGTGGCCATTTGGGGTTCTCATCGTGTCTGTCACAGGCAGAGACGCCAAGCCCTGCTCCGTGTCTTCTGACGGAGTGGGCAGGCTGCTGTTTTACTGCCCTCATGTCTTGTTTGAAAATTTGGGACTGTTTTTCTATGTAAATATTGAAAACTTATGATTTGTGCAATAACTCAGATATTTTTATTTAATTTCATATTTTCACATAAGTTATATTTAAGGGAGGAGGGAATTTTTTTTTAAACACACTTAAATCCTTTCCCAATTTGCATTTTCTAAGTTGGGTTCCTCGTGTTGGCTGGTTATCTGATAGCATCCTGACATGAACACCATGAGGAGGGAGGGGCCTGTGGGCTTTGTTTTTATGTCTTTTCTTTTGGTCAGATGCAGTGAAGGAGCCAAGTCAACCTGATGGTTCTGTGAGGCCAGTGTGTACCTGGCAGCCTGGCTGTCAGCCTTGGGCCATTGTCTCTCTGACCACGAGTTCTGACATTTTGGTTTGGGTTTTTAAAAACTAGACACCAAATCCAGCATTTAAAGTGCCAGAAGTAAGAACCTCTAAGGGGAGAAGAGGTTGTCACGTCGCATAAATCGTAAAGAATTGTGACTCTGGGCGTGCTTCGGTCATTAAGTGTCGTGGGCTAGAGTCACGGGCCTGGTGAGTATCGTTACAGACAATGGCACCCAGATTTAGGAATGTGGAGAAAGGGATTTTGTTGATTCCGTTGAGGAATCTGCATAAGTATGCGCTCCTTCTGTTAAGAGCAAATATCTGAAAAGGACCTCCGCTGTCCAGGCACGTGGGGGTATTTTAATGTATCACAGGAGAGCACAGCCCCAGTGTGGGCCCCGGAGCGGCTGGTGCCTGGCGTCAGAAGCATACAGCTGTGCTATGCAAGTGTGTTCTGCCACAACCACTGTCTTTGTTATTTTTTTTTTTTTTGAACAAGAATCCATCCATTGCCTGACCCTCATTGTCAAGCACCACAGTTGTCCTGGAGTGCTTGCAGTTGTAGGCCCTCCGACTTCCGCTTCTAAAACGGGGGTCTGGACCTGCTGCACACCACAGGCAGGTTGCTTCTTGTCCACCAGTACAGAGTGTCAAGCCGAGTGCTGTGCCACCTGATTGACATGCAGCAGTGGGAATTCTGAATGGATGTCTGAGTGACATTGGACACCTCGCCGAGGACAAGCTCTGTGTGTCTGGGTCTGCCTCCTGCTGCCGTGGTGAGGCTGTTGACTCTGGGAGGCATTCCAGAGCAGAGGAGCACATGGGTCTGCAGCTCATGAGGATTGGAGTCATCCAGAATATTTAAAATTATTTAAATTGTGAAGCCTGTTGCTAAAGAATATTTATGAACACTGGTCCATAGCCTGTGCTAATTTACACATTAGCAATATTGACTGTATCTGCATTAAGGAGCCACCATGGGGCCGTTCGAGTGACCCGCAGATGTGCGTTTTAAAGTTCTGTCATCCACAGGCACAGGTATGTATCCATCCCAGTCATGGTGAACCAGATGAATTGACCTGGAGACCACTGTGGCTATATGCTACAATTTACAAAATGATACCATGTTTAAATTTTCTGTGCAGACAACAATGTGGACACTAAAATTAACATATTTTTATGTAAAGTTTTTCTATTCTTTGATCTTTAATAAACTTTAGATGCTAGATACTTTTCAAAAAAGAAAAAAGAAACAAGTTGAAAATAAAAGCAAGAATATTGAAGAGTCTCACTAGGAGGATAAAACCTTGAAAAAAAAGAGTTCAGCAGAAAACAAACAACTGAATGCATAAGAGATAAAGGTCAGTAAATTAGAGTTGGAATTAGAAGGTATCAAGCAAAGATTTGAAGAAATGACTAACAATTACCAGAAGGAAATTGAGAACAAAAAGATATCAGAAGGAGAGTTTTGGGAGAGGTTGAGAAAGCCAAAGCAACAGTTGATGAAATGGTAAAGTTACAGAAAGAAATTGATTTATGATGCCAACATAAAATAGCTGAAATAGTAGCATTTATGGAAAAACATAAGCACCAATATGATTAGATTGTTGAAGAAAGAGACTCAGAATTAGAACTTTATAAAAACAGAGAACAAGAACGGTCATGAGTGAAGACTGCTTTGGACACTGAACTATCTAATATCAGAAATGAACTTGTATCCCTTAAGAAGCAACTTGAAGTAGAAAAAGAAGAAAAAGAGAAACTAAAAAATAAAACGGTTTCAGAGGAAGATATATCAAACAGACTTTACAATAATAATCCACCAGATTCTTACCGTTTAGTCAAAACCCCCCAAAGAGACGCCTTTATCACTATCAACTGCTGCATCTTTTATGAAGTTTGGAAGTCTGAAAAAAGATGAGAGAGGACCTGTAGGCAACGATTTCTAAAACTGATAGGAAAAGAAGACTAAAGGAAGCAGAAAAGTTATTTTCTTAATTTGAGAAAACCAATGTTGGTTACAGACTAAAAACAATAAATAGTTAACTTTATTACTTCCAAGAGAGCCAAACTTTACCAAGGATTTCAGACTTTAAAATTAATTACACAAATAACTTGGGTTTATGTTACTATATTTGTGGCCTTAATATAAAATACCTATATATCATCAGAATTTTTTATTGTATTCAGATACTTACGTTTGTTACTTTTACTTGCAATAGATATTGAAGTTTGAAGTTTTTTAACTTCAGATTTTGATCATTAGAAATGCATTATTGAGATTTATAATTTTTTCTTTATTATTAAAATGTTTTGGATGCAAAAAAAAAGAACAGTGGAACATTTTCCTCTTGGGCTGCATTGTCTACCCATAGTGAGCAGAGCAGTGTGTGAAGGGTACAAGCAGCTTGAAAGAATAGAAACAATGTGGTACCAAATGCTCCATAAATTACATTGCAACTATTAAAGACAAAGACATCATTAATTTGAAGGCAAATGGATGGAATTTGAGAATATCATCCTAAGTGAGGTAACACAGTCCCAAAATGGCATGCATGGTATATACTCACTGATAAGTGGATATAAGCCATAAAATACAAGATACACACACTACAGTACACAGATCCAAAGAAGCTAAACAAGATGGAAGGCCAAGGGAGCATGCTTTAATCTCACATAAAAGGGAGAAAAATAGTTGTAGGAAGCAGATGGAGGGAGGGAACTGGGTAGGAGAGGGTATGTGGGGGAAAATGGAGGGGTTCAGGATCAGGTGTGGGGAGGGATGAGAGAGATGGACAACTGGCCATGTGAATGATTAGAAATCTGAACTGGCAGGGGTGAGTAGGGGTGGGCATCTCAATACAGAAATGCCCCCACCCTCCTATAGCATGAGAGGAGGGGTCACTCATTCATCACAGCCAGGCTGACTGAGAGACTGGTCTTTGAGCTGACTGGGTTGAAGACCTCACATTGATACTCTCCAGCATCCTCCTTCCTCACAGTATGTATCCTGAGTTGGCACTTTGACAGGGACAAGGTCATCCTCTCTGTGAGCTGCAGATTCTGATTGTTGAAGAGCCAACGGATGGAGAGCCCAGTGTTGTCTGAGAAGCAAGTGAAGACCACTGAGCTCTGTACTCGAACTGTGCTGTCCGTGACTCTCATGACAGGCTGTGTCACAAGCTCTGCAAAGAAACAGAGGAGGGGACCAAATGTCATTCATCTTTCAGACAGCTCAACCTGCCCCTCTATAACTCACACTTAATAAAGCTTCCAGGGAGGAGAAATTGAAGCTGTGACTACAGTCATATCTTGTGCTTTTCATCTGCAATCCATAGACTGTGTGACCCTGATTCAGCCACTGAGGTTGATGTGCCTCAGTTTCCCTGTACTAGGACAACTGTGCATGATCATTGCACTGCCTATGACTTAAGATTAGGTATGAGCAATGTTCTGATCTGGGGGTGGGGGAGCTGCTCACATCAGCAGCATCTGTTCCACACTTACCCTAGGCTGGAATTCTGAGGGTAAGGAGGTGCCTGAAGAACTTTCACCTTTGTCCCAACCCTTGGGGACATTTTTTTTTCATCTGAGTATCCTAAGTCCATCAGAACTTAGGATGGCTTCTGTCCTGGCACCTGTCCATTGAGACTCAGGAGAAGGAGGTACAAAGGTGACCCACATGACTGCAGCTGATCGTCCTGTGGGACATGGACACATAGCCAAGCCTTGTTCCCTGTCAGCCCTGACAGGAAGTCCAATGCTAGCCCTGAGGAGAAGCTCTCTGTGGACAACTAGAGTTGAGTCTGGATTCTTGGTTTCCTGATATTCCTCTTACTGATTCAGTAGTGAGCTGGACCATGGAGGGAGGGGGAACACAGTCTAAAAAGTAAGATAGAAAGTAAAGAGACGCCTTCCTGTCCACTGCAGCACCGGGGTTCCTGGCCCGGGGAGTCTCCGGACACCCACAAGGACCCACACAGGATCCCCCACGGGATCCTAAGACCTCTGGTGAGTGGAACACAGTGTCTGCTCCAATCCAATCATGCGGGACCTGAGACTACATTAACCAGGGAAGTAGATAACCAGGCCTGATCAGGGGCATAAGTCCCTTATGGTCCACTGCAGCACCGGGTTTCCTTGCCCGATCAGTCTCTGGACACCCACAAGGACCCACACAGGATCCCCCACGGGATCCTAAGACCTCTGGTGAGTGGAACACAGTGTCTGCTCCAATCCAATCGTGCGGGACGTGAGACTGCATTAACCAGGGAAGTAGATAACCAGGCCTGATCAGAGGCACAAGTCCCTTCCGGTCCACTCCAGCACCGGGGTTCCTGGTGCACGGAGTTTCTGGACACCTCCAAGGTCCTCATAGGCCCCTCAACGGGATCTTAAGACCTCTGGTGAGTGGAAAACAACTTGTGCCAGGAGGCAGGTTCGAACACCAGATATCTGGGCACCTTCCCTGAAAGAGGAGAGCTTGCCTGCAGAAAGTACTCTGACCACTGAAACTAAGGAGAGAGCTAGTCTCCCAGATGGAGAAACCAAAGTATTCCACGACAAAACCAAATTCACACATTATCTTTCCATGAATCCAACCCTTCAAAGGATAATACCATAAAAAAACCAATACAAGGACGGAAATCATGCCCTAGAAAAAGCAATAAAGTAATCCCTCAACAAAGCAAAAAGAAGACAGCCACAAGGACAGAATGCCAACTCTAACAACAAAAATAAAAGGAAGCAAAAATTACTTTTCCTTAATATCTCTTAATATCAATGGACTCAATTCCCCAATAAAAAGACATAGACTAACAAACTGGCTACACAAACAGGACCCAACATTCTGCTGCTTACAGGAAACCCATCTCAGGGAAAAAGATAGACACTACCTCAGAGTGAAAGGCTGGAAAACAATTTTCCAAGCAAATGGTCTGAAGAAACAAGCTGGAGTACCCATTCTAATATCGAATAAAATTGACTTCCAACCCAAAATTATCAAAAAAGACAAGGAGGGACACTTCATACTCATCAAAGGTAGAAACCTCCAAGAGGAACTCTCAATTCTGACTATCTATGCTCCAAATGCAAGGGCAGCCACATTCATTACAGACACTTTAGTAAAGCTCAAAGCGCACATTGGACCTCACACAATAATAGTGGGAGACTTCAACACACCACTTTCATCAATGGACAGATCATGGAATCAGAAACTAAACAGGGACACAGTGAAACTAACAGAAGTTATGAAACAAATGGACTTAACAGATATCTACAAAACATTTTATCCTAAAACAAAAGGATATACCTTCTTCTCAGCACCTCACGGGACCTTCTCCAAAATTGACCACATAATTGGTCATAAAACAAGCCTCAACATATACAAAAATATTGAAATTGTCCCATGCATCCTATCAGACCACCATGGGCTAAGGCTGATCTTCAATAACAACATAAATAATGGAAAGCCAACATTCACGTGGAAACTGAACAACACTCTTCTCAATGATGCCTTGGTCAAGGAAGGAATAAAGAAAGAAATTAAAGACTTTTTAGAGTTTAATGAAAATGAAGTCACAAAATTCCCAAACCTATGGGACACAATGAAAGCATTTCTAAGAGGGAAACTCATAGCTCAGAGTGCCTCCAAGAAGAAACTGGAGAAAGCACACACTAGCAGGTTGACAACACATCTAAAAGCTCTAGAACAAAAGAAAGCAAATTCACCCAAGAGGAGTAGATGGCAGGAAATAGTCAACTCAGGGGTGAAATCAACCAAATGGAAACAAGAAGAACTATTCAAAGAATTAACCAAACGAGGAGTTGGTTCTTTGAGAAAATCAACAAGATAGATAAACCCTTAGCTATACCCACTAGAGGGCACAGGGACAACATCTTAATTAACAAAATCTTAAATGAAAAGGAAGACATAACAACAGATCCTGAAGAAATCCAAAACACCATCAGATCCTTCTACAAAAGGCTATACTCAACAAAACTGGAAAACCTGGACGAAATGAACAAATTTCTAGACATATACCAGGTACTAAAGTTAAACCAGGATCAGATTAATGATCTAAACAGTCCTATATCCCCTAAAGAAATAGAAGCAGTCATTTATAGTCTCCTAACCAAAAAAAGCCCAGGACCAGATGGGTTTAGTGCAGAGTTCTACCAGACCTTCAAAGAAGATCTAATTCCAGTTCTGCACAAACTATTCCACAAAATAGAAGTAGAGGAAACTCTACCCAATTTATTCTATGAAGCCACAATTACTCTGATACCTAAACCACAGAAAGATCCAACAAAGAAAGAGAACTTCAGACCAATTTCCCTTATGAATATTGATGCAAAAATACTCAATAAAATTCTCACTAACCGAATCCAAGAACACATTAAAGCAATCATCCATCCTGACCAAGTAGGTTTTATTCCAGGGGTGCAGGCATGGTTTAATATACGAAATCCATCAACGTAATTCATTATATAAACAAACTCAAAGACAAAAACCACATGATCATCTCATTAGATGCGGAAAAAGCATTCGACAAGATCCAACACCCATTCATGATAAAAGTCTTGGAAAGATTGGGAATTCAAGGTCCATACCTAAACATGATAAAAGCAATCTACAGCAAACCAGTAGCCAACATCAAAGTAAATGGTGAGAAGCTTGAAGCAATCCCACTAAAATAAGGGACTAGACAAGGCTGCCCATTTTCTCCCTACCTCTTCAATATAGTACCTGAAGTCCTAGCCAGAGCAATTTGACAACAAAAGGAGATCAAGGGGATACAAATTGGAAAGATGAAGTCAAAATATCACTTTTTGCAGATGATATGATAGTATATATAAGTGACCCTAAAAATTCCACCAGACAACTCCTAAACCTGATAAACAGCTTCGGTGAAGTAGCTGTATATAAAATTAACTCAAGCAAGTCAATGGCCTTTCTCTACACCAAGAATAAACAGGCTGAGAAAGAAATTAGGGAAACAACACCCTTCTCAATAGTCACAAATAATATAAAATATCTTGGCGTGACTCTAACTAAGGAAGTGAAAGATCTGTATGATAAAAACTTCAAGTCTCTGAAGAAAGAAATTAAAGAAGATCTCAGAAGATGGAAAGATCTCTCATGCTCATGGATTGGCAGGATCAATATTGTAAAAATGGCTATCTTGCCAAAAGCAATCTACAGATTCAATGCAATCCTCGTCAAAATTCCAACTCAATTCTTCAACGAATTAGAAAGAGCAATCTGCAAATTCATCTGGAATAACAAAAAACCTAGGAGAGCAAAAACTCTTCTCAAGGATAAAAGAACCTCTGATGGAATCACCATGCCTGACCTAAAGCTTTACTACAGAGCAATTGTGATTAAAAAAAAAAAAAAAAAAAAAAAAAAACTGCATGGTACTGATATAGTGAAAGACAAGTAGACTAATGGAATAGAATGGAAGACCCAGAAATGAACCCACACAACTATGGTCACTTGATCTTCGACAAGGGAGCTAAAACCATCCAGTGGAAAAAAGACAGCATTTTCAACAAATGGTGCTGGCACAACTGGTTGTTATCATGTAGAAGAATGCGAATCGATCCATTCCTATCTCCTTGTACTAAGGTCAAATCTAAGTGGATCAAGGAACTTCACATAAAATCAGAGACACTGAAACTTATAGAAGAGAAAGTGGGGGAAAGCCTCAAAGATATGGCACAGGGGGAAAATTCCTGAATAGAACAGCAATGGCTTTTGCTGTAAGATCGAGGATTGACAAATGGGACCTCATGAAACTGCAAAGCTTCTGCAAGGCAAGACACTGTCAATAAGACAAAAGGGCCACCAACAGATTGGGAAAGGATCTTTACCTATCTTAAATCAGATAGGGGACTAATATCCAATATATATAAAGAACTCAAGAGGGTGGACTCCAGAACATCAAATAACCCCATTAAAAATGAGGCTCAGAGCTAAACAAAGAATTCTCACCTGAGGAATACTGAATGGCTGAGAAGCACCTGAAAAAATGTTCAACATCCTTAATCATCAGGGAAATGCAAATCAAAACAACCCTGAGATTCCATCTCACAACAGTCAGAATGGCTAAGATCAAAAATTCAGGTGACAGCAGATGCTGGCGAGGATATGGAGAAAGAGGAACACTCCTCCATTGTTTGTGGCTTGTACAACCACTCTGGAAATCAGTTTGGCGGTTCCTCAGAAAATTGGACATAGTACTACCAGAGGATCCTGCCATACCTTTCCTAGGCATATATCCAGAAGATGTCCCAAATGGTAAGAAGGACACATGCTCCACTATGTTCATAGCAGCCTTATTTATAATAGCCAGAAGCTGGAAAGAACCCAGATGTCCCTCAACAGAGGAATGGATACAAAAAATGTGGTACATTTACACAATGGAGTACTACTCAGCTATTTAAAAAAATGAATTTATGAAATCCCTAGGCACATGGTTGGACCTGGAGGGCATCATCCTGAGTGAAGTAACACAATCACAAAAGAACTCAAATGATATGTACTCACTGATAAGTGGATATTAGCCCAGAAACTTAGTATAGCGAGATATAAGATACAATTTGCAAAACACATGAAACTGAAGAAGAAAGAAGACCAAAGTATGGACACTTTGCCCCTTCTTAGAATTGGAAACAATCACCCATGGAAGGAGTTACAGAGACAAAGTTTGGAGCTGAGACAAAAGTATGGACAATCTACAGACTGCCATATCCAGGGATCCATCCCATAATTAGCCTCCAAACGATGACACCATTGCATACACTAGCAAGCGTTTGCTGCAAGGACCCTGATATAGCTGTCTCTTGTGAGACTAGGCCGGGGCCTAGCAAACATATAAGTGAATGCTCACAGTCAGCTATTGGATGGATCACAGGGCCCCCAATGGAGGAGCTAGAGAAAATATCCAAGGAGCTAAAGAGATCTGCAACCCTGTAGATGCAACATGATGAACTAATCAGTATCCCGGAGCTCTTGACTCTAGCTGCATATGTATCAAAAGATGGCCAAGTCGGCCATCACTAGAAAGAGAGGCCCATTAGACACGCAAAGTTTATATGCCCCAGTACAGGGGAATGCCAGGGCCAAAAAATGGGAATGGGTAGGTAGGGAAGTGGGGGGGACGGTGTGGGGGACTTTTGGGATAGCATTGGAAATGTAATTGAGGAAAATACATAATAAAAAAATATTTAAAAAATAAGCATTAAAGCTACAATCACCATCAAAAAAAAAAAAAAAAAAAGAAGGTAAAGAGACAAATCCATCAATATTGAGACCTTTGTCTTTGGTGAAAAGACAGGGTCATGTGACCAGAGAAGCTTAGAACCATCACTCAGTGGAGGAGGTTGAGAGGGTTTACACAAGTCAGAGGTAGTGACCAAAATACCTCCATGCCCTCAGAGGACCTAACTGTGTGTCCATTCCTCTGTGAGGAACTCTGTCCTCAGGTCTTCACCCTCACTGTCCTCACAACCCTGTTCTCCCTCAGAAGATGTGGGTTGCAGGTAAATTTCTCTCACTCTTCCTCTACAGAACCCAGGTTTTCACAGTGCAATCTCCATTCTGGTCCAGTGACCACCTGACATCACTTTGAGATTGCCTTCCTGGTCTGTCTTCCAGCCCATAACTCCTAAGGCCTTGTTAGAAAAAATCTAATTTGAAATTTCAAGAAGGTCCAGTGCCTACACAGGCTCAGATGCCTGTGGGTAGATAGACAGATGTCCAAAGATCTTGCATGTCCAGGTGCTAATGAAATTCTCGTATTTGGAGCTACTGACACTGGTTAAAGCTCCAGCCCACACTGTCACATAGAGGTTTCTGGAGTAGACATGAGTATGGCTATGTGTGCTGGTGCAGGTGTACACCGTCCTGAGTGTATGCTGACAGACAGGAAACAACACCTAGATGCAGGTCAGAGGTCAACTTGAGGGACCCTTTCTCATCCTTCCATCTTAGGAGATTCCAGCAAGTCTCTGAGCTCCCCTCCTCCCACACAGTCAGGCACTGTCCTCCTCACCAATGAGCAGGACACACTACCAGGGGCGGCAAGCATTGCAGAGAAGTACACAGTGGGTCATCATGGCTACAACAGCCTACTCTGCCCTCATTATGTGCACTGGATGGTGATGACACCTGCCATGACAGACTTGTACCATGTCAGCTGTAACAGGAATCCAAAGCCAACCAATGACGAAAACATTCCCAGTGTCACCTGGAGACTAACCATCACAGAGATTTGCAGCCAGGGCTTCCTGGTGCTCTCTGTGGGGACTCCATGGCTTCCTCAGCTAGGGCTTATCTGACGTGCATGGAGTCTAAATCAGGGCTATGGGCATGGTGAGAGGCCCAAGGGTCATGGCTGAATCTGACTTTCGTGGACTGAGTTTACGCAGCACAGGATGGGTAACTCTGCATGAAAGGACAGGTGACAGGTTCTGATCTAATGCTGTTGGTTCACCCCATGTGTGCCCTGCAGTAAGTGCCCAAATGCCATGGTGAAGGCACAATGCAGTGAGGGAGAGAGCAGGCACAGCCCACTCCTCAGAGTGTAATTATAAAGTAGGGTAAGCCACACCCAGCAGCTGGAATCCATAGAGAGTCACTTACTGTTCACATTGACTTGCACATGCGCTGTTTCAACTTTCGCATTGCTGTCGATGGTTACTAGTGTGTAGAAGCCAGAGTCTTTCTCAGTGACATCCTGGAGCAGCAGGGATCCATTGGTGTACCCTATCTCTTTTCCACTGTGTGCACGGCCACTGATGATAGACTCTGTCATTATGCTATATTCTGCAATTTTAAAGTCCTGAGTGCTATACACGCCTTTGTACCACAAAAAGGTTTGCACATCTTCTGGAAGATCATGGACCTGGAGAAGAACACTTTCCCCTTCAGCAGCATGTGGTGGCACTGGATCGATCCTCAGTTGGACAGAGTTGAAAGGGTCACAGCACGAGGAAAGGGAGGCTGGAAGGGAAAGGAGAAAAATCATCACATGGGATCATTGTGCTTGGTGGAAAGATGGTGACCTGCATCTTGACAAGGATTCTTCACTCAGCCTAGATAGGCCTGTGAGTGTGTCTATCCCACCTGGTGGAAGTCAGCAACATGGCCTCCATTCCCTCAGTGACACGGAATCTGTCATTTCCTCTGCATGGAGCTCTCTCCTCAGTGTCTCCATGGCTTCCCCTCACTGCCCTGGGTCAGACACTGCACACACTCATGCACACTGGGCTTTGAGATGATGCCTCCCTCTGACCTTGGTCTCTGCATACCCTGCATATTCACTTCCTGACTTTTCTCATTTCCTTTGTACCTGCACTCAGCTTCTGACCTCACTTTCTACATGTTCTTCCTGCTCTGCCTGCAGCCTCCAGGACTAGGGCTGGGTGAGGGCTTGGAGCAGGCTGCTCTTCTTAGCAGGCCCAGAATTATGCTGCCAGGCTTCATGTCAACTTGACACAAGCCAGAGTCATTTGAAGCAGGGAGCCTCAGCTGAATATACAAATACCAGAATGGCCACTGGGCAAGTCTAAATCACATCTTTTAACTGGTGATTGATATAGGAGGAACCAGTCCACTGTGAGCATTTCCATCTCTGGGCTCTTGGTCCCATGTGCTATAAAACTAGGATGAGCAAGGTGTGAGAAGATAGGCAGGAGCAAACAACCCTCTATTCTGTCTACAAATACTCTGGGTTGCTGTGATTTCTTTTATTGTTTTTTTTGTTTTGTTTTGTTGGTTTTTTTCTATGAAACTCTACCTTTTAGTGATAATAAATACACAGAATTGATATAGACAGCCAAAAAAGTCTGTTCACTGTCTGCTCAGAGCAGTAGTAAGTGCCAAGTCCTGATAAATTGGAGCCCAGGACATTTTTAGTCAAGCCTGGGACAGACAACCAGGGCCAGAGCTTCCCGGGGCTCACCACTCTGTGTGGACTCCAAACTTTCCTCATGTGCATTTCAAGAACCTCAACAGACAGAGCAGTCTAGCATCTTAGGTCCTCCGACATACCACAGGGAGTCAAAAGACAGAGTCTAACCCATGGGCATTTCTCTCCTACATGTGTGTCCTGCACAAAGTGGTCAACCCCCATCATGGGGATAAAAGTGCAGACAGGAGGTAGCATGTACTGCCAGCAGTGACGGTGCTCAGGGTAGAAGCCCAATGCACTGAAAACTCACAGAGAATCACTTACTGTCCACCTGAAGGTAAATGTATGCTAATTCTATTCTCGAATATCTATTCAGAGTTCGTAGGGTGTAGAATCCGGTGTCCTTCCAGGTGACATTCTGGAGTAGCAGGGATCCATTGCTGTACACTATCTCTCTTCCGCTGTAGGCAGGGCCCATTTCACTTGAACTCTTGGCTGTTCTGTGCCGGGCAATCTCAACCTTGTTATAAAAAGTCAACCCTTTGTACCAAAAAAGCGATTGAAGATTATCTGGAAGACTGTGAACAAGGAGAAGAACGCTTCCCCCTTCAGCAACGCTGGCTGGCACTGATTCAATTGTGAGGTGTGCAGGTGGAGAAGGGCGCCCACAGATGAAAAGAGAGGCTAGAAGGGAAGAGAGATCCATCAATATTAGGGCTTTATATTTGACTAACATGGTGCCCTGTATCCTGAGCAGCTGTGTCCATACCTCAGCTGAGGTATGTGGGTGAGGGTCTCCCTACCCTACTTGGTGGTGGTCACCACATTACCTCCATGTGCTCCGTGTCCCTCGGTTGTCATTTCTTCTCTATGATGCTCTCTCCTCCTCGGTGTCTACACAGCCCTGCTTCATTCCCCTCAGATCCTTGCTCACACTCAGTGTAGTTGTATGTTGGGGTAAGGCCTCCCGACCTTCACACTCTGACTCTTTTGTCTATTGTCCTTCAGTGATTACAACAAATACCTGATTCACCTTCTAGCTGTAGTCACTGCTCTGTCTTCCAGTCCACTAGGGCTAGAGAACTGTTAGAACCAATAGTGTGCTCATGATTTTCTTAGAGAAAGTCAGCCTAAAGCACATTAGATATCTGTGGGGAGCCAATGAATGATTGAATAAATGAATGAATGAATGAATGAATGATGTCTCAGGACCATGCATGCTCATGGCCACATTCATATGTTTAGGGAAACGGTTCAATGCTTACATTAACTTTGATTTTTATTTTTTACATTCTGGGGGGTGTGGTCTGTGTGTGTCTGTGTGTGTCTGTGTATGTCTGTGTGTCTGTGTCTGTCTGTCTGTCTGCCTGTCAAGGGCATGTCTTAGTAGAAGGGCGGGGGTGCAGGACAACATCTCTCGGTGGAAGTCAGGGAACAACTTATGTTCATTGGTTCTCGGGTTGTCAGACATGAAGCAAACTCCCATATCCTCTGAGCTATGTCACTGATCAATAGGAGCTTAGTTTGTTATTTGGGACTTCACAACTGGGAGCTTCAGTTTTGAGAACACTGTGCTCATGCTGATTAACTGTGGGGGAGAACACTCTCCCCCTCCCCTACTTCTTCACCAAGAGACTCCTCCTGCTGCTGCTGCTGCTGCTGCTGCTGCTGCTGCTGCTGCTGCTGCTGCTGCTGCTGCTGCTGCTGCTGCTGTGCCTCTGTTCCACTGTGAATTCTCTCCTACAAACCCTGAGACTCCTCTCAGGTCATTGAGTTCCTGAGGAGACAGCTGAGTCCTCTCCTCTCACACTATGAGTGTGGGCTCCTCACTCATGATCAGGAGTCCCCGACAGTGGGTATAACCTTTGCAGAGAGTACACAGGGGGCCTCCCTGGACTATGGACTGATGTGTTGTCCTGTCTGTTGTAAATCTGGTCCAGCCCAGCTCCCCAGTTCCTCCTATAGCCTCAGCCTCCTCCCAGACAGAAGCCTGTGGACTGTAGGTAGCTCTGTGTTCTCTGCCCTGTACACTCTCAGGACTACCCACCTACACTCTCCTCTTGGCTCTTTCTCATTTAGCCCTCAAGAGTACACAGTGACAAACAACCTTCTGAGCATCTCTGGGCCCTGAGACAACACCAGCTCAAATAGCCGTGGCCCTCTGTTGGGTTCTCATCCTGGGTCAGTCAGCAACGAAGAGGGAACCTCTGCAATCCCTTTGTGATAGAAACCCAGCTGGGCACCCAGTCTGAACTGGTTTCTCAGTGCTCTGGAAAGATGGGATTTGCTCTCAGGAAGAAGGTGACAGATGTGTGTAAGGGATCCAAAGGGACCAACTGTATGATGAGTGGGAAAGGGGACAGATCAATTCTAACTACAGGAACCAGTCAGGATTCTGAGGGACAAGAAAGGCCCAGGAGCAGAGGTGTCAGGAGCTCACAGCCTGAGTGTAAGAGGAGGTGACCTGGGTCCCAGAAGGACTGCTCTGTGCTCCATCATCCCATGAAGGGTTTCAAGATGGTGCTCACACATCCTCTGCCTGCTGAGCTTTGTGGTGCATCAGCCCACGTGCCCCCTAAGCTTTCTGAGATGCCTTGAACCTCAATCTAAGTGATTCCCATTGTACACCATTTCATTCCCAGAGAAAATATATGTCTGGAATGTGAACATGATCCCCTGGCAGGGTAGAGGACACAGGAAGCAGCTAAGAGGTCTGAGGAGACTATGACAGTGACCTCCAGGTATACAGGGAAGAGAAAAGCCAGGATACAAGGTAAGGTCCTGAGTCAGGGATATAGGTTTATTGGTTTTCCTTGAGCATCACCAGGCTACTGCAATTCATGTCTGGAGAACTGTCCACAAGAGTACCTATAGAAGAGAATGTACTGGCCTCAAAAGAAAAGAACTTGTCAGTAGGACCTGTGTTCTCTCTCCCTTCCTGATGGGACCATGGCCTTCCTAGAAGTCTCATCATAACCCCATCAGGACAATGGTTAATAGCCTGGGAATCTGCCCTGCTGTGGTCTCCCTATGGGTCACTAGGATGACCAGGAGACATAGACTAATTCTGGATCTCACAGCAGTACAGGGTTTGGTTCCACATGGAGCAAGACATTGACTACAACAAGCACTCTTCTCTGCAGACAGAAAGTCAAGATCCAACCCTAGCAGAAAGCTCCTCAGGGCCCACAGGAGGTGAGGCTGGAACAGAGGTGTGGAGCCAGGAGTTTCTGGTACTCAGCTCTGTAAGATGCCCATGGCTTCCACAGGCCCTTCTTTCTTCCCTCAAGACTTTCTCAAGGACGGTTCCCTATGAAGGACCCCAAGAATTTAGGCAGAGTCTGTCATCCTTGGCTGAGTTGCCCACCCTGCATCCAGGTTTCTCCAAGGTGAAATCAAATGAGGGATTCTGCACACTTGACATTGTTCTCCACCATGTGTGTCCTGCAATAAATGCTCAAGCCCCAACATGGTGACACAATGCAGAGGGAAAGGAGACATAGGTCAGGCCTGACACTTCTGTGTGCCTAGTGGAAGGACCCAACCCAGGACCAAGAGTTCACAAAAAATTACTTACAGTACACCTGAAGAAATGTGGATGTATTTGATACCAGTTTTCCATTTTTACTTATGGTTTGAAACGTGTAATATCCTGTGTCTTCCCGGGTGACATTTTGGATCCACAGGGACCCGTTGCTGTGCAATGTCTCTCTACCACTGTGCTCAGGTCCTGTCACACTTGTGTTATAGTCCAGTGAATACAGTGCAATTCCAAGCTTAAATTTTATTACCCCTCTGTACCAGGCAAAGACTCGAAGATTCTCTGGCAGATTGTAGACTCGTAGAAGAACATTTTCTCCTTCAACCAATTTAAGTGGTACGGATTCAATGGTGACTCGAGCAGTGGTGGACAGGAGCCAGCAGGTTAAGAGGGAGGCTAGAAGGGAAAAGAGAGAAGCCACCAATCCTGAGCAGCTGTGAGCATCCCTCAGCTTAGGCCTGTGTCTAGAGATGTACCCTTAATGGAGGTGAGCATCATGACCTCCATGCTCTGAGAGCTTCAGAGGGTGTCATTTCCTCTCTGTGGAATCCTCTACTCAGGTGTCCCCATATCACTCTTCAAATAAAGATTGTCTGGTATGAGGAGAAGAGACTCTCTGACCTCCTCCTCCACACAGTCCTCACTCTCTGAATTGTTTTCTGTTCTATTTACAGTTCCATTAAACCAGTGACTTTATCCTCTGGATACTCTGACTTCCAGTCCTCTAGAAAAGGACTTTGTGAGGACAATTGGAATTATCTTTTTGAAAGGTTCAGTTCCTGAAAATATCTCAGAAAATAATAGGGAAGAAAGAAATGGAAGGGGGAAAAAAAAAGAAAACAGGAAGGAAGGAAGGAAGGAAGGAAGGAAGGAAGGAAGGAAGGAAGGAAGGAAGGAAGGAAGGAAGGAAGGAAATCTCCATGGATTTATCTATATAGTCCCATGTTTGGAACAAATGGCAATCATTACTTTCAAGTGTGATTTCATAATTCTGTATTGGATGCACAAGTTTGGGAAGGCTCCTCTCTCACTGTGCACATTGTGAGTGCATAGCACACACCTGTGTGGAGGGCAGAGAAGATCCTGCAGGAGCCTGTATCTCCATCTGCTCTGTGAGAGCTGAGGAATGAATTCAGACTGGCATGTCTCCACACACTGAGCCGTCTCCCTGGCATTCCCAGGTTTAATTTCTACTTGAAGAGTCACCCTGTCATGGTTAGGAACATTGGCCTTCAGACCATGGCAGCCAATGTGACTGATTTTGAACAGGGACAGCTGAGGCTTTTCTCTCCCCTCCTCAGCTCCTGTCTGCTCTGAGGGTCCTGCTGCTGAGCCTCTGTGCCTCACTGCACCTTCTGCACCATGACTACAAACAGATATCAAAGTCTTCTCTAGACATCTTCTCTACAGAACACTTTGGGCTTCTGAGTTTCCCTTTCCACACACAATCAGATAGCTTGAACACTTACCTGTGAGCAGAACCCTCTGCCAGGAGGTACACCCATTGCTGAGAAGCTCAGAGGATACCTCCATATCTCTTCTCACTGTACTGGCCTTTCTCTGAGGAGACCTTCAGCTCCTGCAAGGCACCTGGCCTCTGCTGTCCTTCCTCCTTCTGAGCTGAGTTTTCTCTCAGGCAGGAGCACTTCACAGAATCCTATAGGCACTGGGTGGTGGGGTCTGTGACCACAGCACTGCTCAGTCACTTCCACTCTCAGTGCTACCCTGTATCTCACATTTTCTCCCTTTATGTTTCTTTTCCAACAAGACCTTGAGCAACAAGGCTGATAAGCATCGACATGCCCTCAGAGAACAACTCATCCAAGGGCTGTCATCTGCTGACCCCTGGACATGAGTCTGTCAGCATCAAAAAGGAAGCTTCTATCTTTCCTATGTGTCCCTGAGACACACAGACCCAGCTAAACACCCAGTCTGGCCTGTGTCCTCAGTGCCCTGGGAAGGTGGGATTTCCCAGCAGGAAGGTGACAGATGTCTGTGAACGTTGGAAGGGACCAGCTGTCTGATGACTGGATATGAAGATAAACCTTTTATCACTAATGTCACCAGCCAAGATCCTGACCCAAGACAGAGGCTCAGGAGCAGCTGTGTGAGGAGTTTCATGTTCTTAGTGTTGAAGAAGAGGTGACCTGTGTGTCCTGGAAAGGACGATGGGCTCCTCTCCTATGGACTGTTTCCAGGCAACCTTCCAGCATTGTGGGTTAGTTGGGCTGTGTGTTGACTGAGCCCAACTGCTCTCTGGTCCTCCTGGGTCACCTATGCCCTTTGTCTGGGTGATTCTTCAGCAAAAGACCTGTCTTCCCCTTGGGAGATGCCAAGAGGGAGGGAAATTTCAGGATCCCCAGAGAGAGGGGTATCCATAGACACAAGAATCAGAGCAGGGTCTAGGGAGAGAGATCCAGGTTAGTAGGGACAGGAATGGAAAGTAGTCTCCTAGGCAAGGTCATAGCTCAGGGAAACAATTGTCTGAGTGTTGAGTGTGCAACCTGACATCGCCCCCTGAAGTTCTCTGGAAGAACTGCAGTCCCATGTCTAGGGCTACATCAGGCATGGTCAACAAGTCAAATATGACCTGCCCTCTTGCACACGCCCGACTCGCCAGCAAGAACGATGCTACAACAGGATCCTTCTGCACACGTTTATTGGGAGATCTTGATTGTAGAGGTGAAGAGACCCCAAGCCCAGAACTGGTGCTGCTTATATAGGCCTAGGAGAGGCGTGTCTCACACCAGGATTGGTTGTGCTTGGGTTACGCTTTTGCATGCCTACATCTGATTGGTTAACTTGTCTCTCATCTGATTGGTTAACTTGTCTCTCATCTGATTGGTTAACTTGTCAACATGAAACACAGAACAACAATCATTCAATCATCCAAACAAAAACAAACATGAATTGACAGACATATAGACAATTTGGTGCACCAAAAACAGACAATAGACGGGAATAGAACTTGATGTCTCAAAGGGACACAGATATCTCTCCATAGGAGCCAGAGAGGAAGCAGGACGTCTCCCGTTTTCCTTCTGTTCCTAGGAGGGCTCTAAAATAGCTTATTTTCATTTTTTCTCCTTCTTCTGGGAATTCTGCACAGTGGCTGCTTCTAATAGTTACTCCTCTTTCCCTGAGAGCTATCTTTAAGACTTTGATGAAGGCTGCCTCTTTAGTCAAAGTCCTAGAGAGGAGGGTAAATTGACTTAATTTTTTGTTCTTCATTTTTTATATTATCCTTTGTATCTTTATATTTTTATATTATCCTCTGTATCTTTATATTTTATATTCCTTTCTTTTTCTCTCCTTATATTTCTTAAGTTACTTATTTTTCTGTGCGTGTCTTCTTTTTCATTTCTCTCTGTTTCTGATATGCCTTCTTGGTACTCCTGCAAAACTCGCTGCCCTTA
The DNA here is from genome assembly GCF_978045245.1 of Mus caroli. Taxonomy (NCBI): domain Eukaryota; kingdom Metazoa; phylum Chordata; class Mammalia; order Rodentia; family Muridae; genus Mus; species Mus caroli. The sequence continues at coordinate 125,087,845 of NW_028227263.1, read as the reverse complement.
CCAAACCTACTGCGTAGGAAAGCATACCTCTCAGAGACTCACATTAATTTCTTTTTACTTACCGTTACCACCAGTCCCCAGCTGAAGAGTTCTAAATCCACGCTGGATCCTTCTCAGCAGTCTGTTTTATGGGAACACTTTATTAACCGCTCCTTCCCCGTGATGCAGTTCTGAATCCTCCCTGTAGCAGGGGGTCTTCACTCGTGCCTGAAGATGTTTCTTTTCCCGGGTTTCGGCACCACTTCTTGCACGCGCCCGACTCGCCAGCAATAACTAAGCTGCAACAGGATCCTTCTGCACACGTTTATTGGGAGAGCTTGACTGTAGAGGTGAAGAGACCCCAAGACCAGAACTGGTGCTGCTTATATAGGCCTAGGAGAAGCGTGTCTCACACCCGGATTGGTTGTGCTTGGGTTATGCTTTTCACCTCATTTGCATGCCTACATCTGATTGGTTAACTTGTCTCTCATCTGATTGGTTAATTTTGGTTAATTCTCAAAACCTCATCTTGGCAAAAGAACTTTACTGCCTATGTATGCATGGTGGCCAGCGGAAGCCAGCGCCACCCTACAATGGCACATGTGGCTTCCCACACTGCCCTGATTCCTTCAACACAGGTGGAATGCAGGGACCATCATCCTGCTCACTGTGCTCTGCAGAAATCCTGTTTCCATCTAGTGTAGAGTGGGTCTAGGCAGGCTTCCAGATTCTCCCTAGGAAGTCCTGGACTAAAGTTGGTTGAAGTGTGCATCCAGAGGATGAGGCCCCTTGGGAGGAGCCCTGTGTTCACAAAGTGTCAATGGAAAGATGTCATGGTACATTTCAGACTCAGATGAGAGGTCAGTAATGGAAAGGTGGTGCACCTGTACTCTCTAGCCCAGGTCTGGTGTCTCAAACCTTCCTTTTGTTGGCCCACAGGGTACTTCAGGGACTGCTATTATGTCAGGGAACAGGACATTGATTCAAATAGATGCTCAAAATGTATTCCCTAAAAGCCATTTTAGATTTCTTGATTTCATTTTAATAAAAACACTCTCAATGGAAACAGTTCAGGAGAACAGAGCACTCATTTCCCATTGAGGTCTGGGTCAATAGTATAAGGAAGTCAAAGCAGAAAACATGCTGCTTCCTGGCTTATCTGCTGACTCAATCTCTGGCTCGTGCTTAGTCAACCAAGGACCATCTGCCTAGAAATGGTGCTGCCCACAATGGACTAGGCCTCCTGCAACAGTTAAGACAATCGGTCACAGACATGTCCACAGCCAGAGCTGATAAGGGAGTTATTCAGTTGAGACTTATCTCCCAGATGACTTTGGGCTGTGTCATTTGTCCTAGTAAATACTAGGACACTCTATCAAACTGTTGAGTCCTCCTCCTCCAAAGAGAGATCCCACAGGAAGTTCCCCCATTCTCCAAGTGAGTGTCCCTCTCTGTTCCTTGCAGATATCACATGTGCTGGTGTCCACAGCCCCACACAGCCGGACTCTCAGAGCCGGAACACAGCTCAGGGGCATCTACCCTGGATTTCAAGTTTCCCACATCACAGATCCTGAGTCAGGGAGTCTAACCTGAAGAGTTAGTGAAACAGCGAGTTCAACACCTTAGTTCCATCCTGACTCGGGACAGGCCTGCCAAGCACCTTCATCCCCTGCCTCTCTGGCTCCACTGGACTCAGAGCAGAAGCCAATCACCAGCTGAGACAAGATAGGAGCTGGGAGAATTTGGGGTAAAGGGACATGAGCATGGTTCCAAGTTCTGAGTGATCCTTCAGGGTCATGGAGATCATGAAAGCAAATGGAGGGGACAGGAAGGCATGAAGGGTGACAGAAAAATTCACAGGATCTTAAGTACACCTTTCCACCTGATAGAAACTCTCTTCTCTCTCTCTCTCTCTCTCTCTCTCTCTCTCTCTCTCTCTCTCTCTCTCTCTCTCTCTCTCTCTCTCTCTCTCTCTGAGTGTGTGTGTGTGTGTGTGTGTGTGTCTCCAAAACCAATCCAGGGTCACCCAGCAGAAATCAGAGATGCAAGAAGAAATGGAGGAGACATAGCTAGATCTCATGAGACAATTGAGAAGTGTTTGTGCCCATGGGATCGGGCTGGAAATTAATGTCTGTATCTATTTGTAAACCCAAAGCTTCATCCCAAAGCTCTATGCTGACATTTCAATAATCCACTTACCAAGACCTGTAAGTTTATTTCCCTGTGGTCATATTGAGGCCAATGGTCAATTTCTAGACAAGGGAAATATAGGATCCATTAGTAGTAGTGGTGCTGCTGGGAACAAAGAGCTCTTGGAAACAAAACTGGGGCTTCCCAGTGATAATCCAAGACTAATGTGTAAGAGGGTGGGAGGCTGTATGGAAGGAGAGGTTAAGGTTTGACCCTGGATGGTAATGCATGTCTGAAGGTGATATCGGAAGGATATCTGAACCATCTGGAGCAAACAGAATAAAGCTGCATGTGACATCAGCAGAGAGGAGGAGAAATCCTGGTCTATAGAAGGCTATATTATCTGTTCTATAACCTCAGTTAAGCAGGTCCCAACCAGAGCTGGGTGAAACTTAATAGAACACTCATATAGCATGCACGAACCCCAATCCATCAGCACCACAATACACAGACCAACACTGTCAGACACTCAGGTGGTCACTGAGTCTGAGTCTAAGATGTCCCCTGTCTCTCCCTAAGCCTCTCTAGGCAGAAGTCTCTCCAAAGCATGGGCCCCTTCATGTGCTTGGGCTAGGTAAGGATGCCCTGTGGGGATCAAATGTCCTGTCTGCAGCACTCTGTATTTACACAGTTGTAGAAATGATGGGACAGAAGGTACTCACAAGTAATATCCATGTTGGATGGCTCACTTGGGTTGGCACTCACTGGGTTCCAGGTTTCACAATCCCATGGTCCTGTGTCAGTTGGGACATGAGTGAGAGTACTGCTGTCCTCAGAATGCTTGAGCCTGTCACCTGTTGAGAGGCTGTGACCACTTATACTTCACAGGTAGGTATATTCTGAGTCTCAGGTTCATACATTAAGGCTACCATCTTCACCCTCTATGTGTTAGAACAATCACTTCTGGTGGTGAACTTAAGTAGCAGTGTTGTGCAGACAACAAAGAGAACATGGACCCTGTGGGACATCTGATGCTTGCAAAGGCCTCTTTCATCCACTGTTGGTCTCTGCAACGTCCACCACCTATCCATGTCCTTAGAGAACCAGAGACAGATGATGACTCAGGCAGATACAGGAGGAGCTGAGTGCTCAGACATGATGGGTTTCCTGTGCTGTGTGGGAGAAACAGTCTTCATCATATGGGAGCTGAGCTGCAGAGCTTGATGGTACAGACCTAGGACCTGGAGTCATAGCCCCAGGGTCTCTCCGGGTCCTCAGTGATTCACAGCCTGCCTTACACCAAAAAGCTGTGTCCCTCCACCTAAGCTGACCTCCACTGCTGAGCATGGGCCAGCAACCTCCAAGATATTACTTCTCAAGGCTGCCCTAGAGATCAGACATAAGAAGATGCACACTAAACTCCCCTTAGAAACATCCACAGCCCGTCCTCAGGGCTTTGATGTGTGTTCAGAAATCTCACACGAGACAATTTGCAGGACTGGAATTCAGCTCACTGCCCAGGCTAGATCATCATAACATGTGCCAACCTTCCCAGGGGTTCCTGATGACTGGCACAAGGCACAGGGTCACATAAAACAAAGGATGAGCCTCAGAAGAATGGAGGGTATGAGAGTCAGGCAGGCAGGCTTGAGAGAAAACCACTTTTTTCCTTCACATGGAATGCCCTGTACTCCACAGGTAAGGACCATGCAGATATAATTTGTGATACAGAGGTAGCTGTTTGCACTATTCTAATATTTTATGTGTACTGTTATACTAGCAGCATGCATATCTGTGCACCACAGGATGCCTGGAACTCACACAAGACAGAAGGGGGCATTCGATCCTCTGGAACTGGAGTGACAAAGAGTTATGAGCAGCTATGGGTGTGCTAGAAACTGAACTTAGCTCTATAAGAACTTCCATTGCTCTTAACCACAGAGCCATCTTTCTAGCCCTGCAGGATGAGTGTTTTCAGAAGCAGGTCTGACTGGCAAAAGGTAGAGAGAAAGCACGAGCTGGGGCTATGGCTCTAAGTACAGGTGTGTTTGGCATACTCTGGATAGGGATTTAGGATGCGAACTTTCTCAATATGAGAGCATTGTTACTAATACCCAGGACCTAAAGCCAATCCTTGCAAGGATGATTTCTCTAAAGAGCACAATTAGGTGAGAGAAGAGGTAGATGGTAAAGTTGATTGAAATCAATGACTCCTTAGCCAAGGGAGCCCTGAGGTAGATGCAGGATCTAATGGAAGGGTGAAGCAAAACCCTGTCCATTGTGTTCTGGGAGGAGCGACTGGTAGATAGCAGAGGTCACATGATTGCCTGTTTAGTACATGGGCTCAGGAGTCCTGGAATGCTTCAGAAATTCTTCAAAGATAAGTGGCTTACTTCTGAAGTCCCACCTGACTGTCCGTTTGTTTTTCAATTCTTGGACAAGATGTCCCCTTAAGCAGCTGATGACCAAGATTAACATCAGCTTCTCCCTGATTCACAGACACCTGAGAAGGCCTCCAGGGTGGGGACACTGGATACATGGCTGGAGACAGAGCACTGGTGCTTCACATCTGTCACCTGTGGACTGTGTGAGGCTCATGTGGCCACTGTCCTCCCTGTGTCTCAGTTTAACAGCAACACCACTCTTGGGGAACAAATGCTGCAGTGTCTACAAGGTGGCCTTAAATAGAAACAAGACCCTGACACTGGAGCAGGATGACTGTCCAGATCAGCAGCATCTGTTACCATTTGCCGGGAGAGGATTCCTTAGACTTCCTCCCTCAGGACATGAATCATCAAGAGCACTACATCATCTGCCCATCTCATGGGGACACTGACATTCCTATAAAGTCTCATAAGTCATCAGAACAGTTGGCTGATGGCCTAAGCAACTGTACAGCTGTGCTCTCCATGCTGAGTCTCAGAAGGAGATGCCCAGTAACCCATCCTACCTGTGGCTCTCATACCAGTGCACTGTCTGGTTCCCTGAGCTGGGACATTCAGACAGCTAATGAATCATTCTGCTCTGTTGGTTCTGACAGCTCAGATCCCAAGACTGCATGAACTACCCCAGGGCACCTAGAGTCAGTTCTCTAGGACACTCATACAGAGCCAGGACTTCCTGATTGTCCCCCTTCTAGTAAGATTCCATTGTTTCTGCAGCCAGATTCTCAGGTCCAAGGATCTTTCTCAGGATGTGTTTATAGTGAGAGCCACACAATCTAGGCTTATCCTGATTTTATGGCAGAGCTACACACAGTGACACATATGCACACATGCACACAGGCACATATACACACAGAGAGAGACATGTATGCACACACATGACTCTCTCTGTCTCTTTTTCTGTCTCTCTGTCTCTGTCTCTCTCTCCTCTCTCCTCTCTCTCTCTCTCTCTCTCTCTCTCTCTCTCTCTCTCTCACACACACACACACACACACACACACACACACACACACACACACACACACATCCTGCACTCAGTTAATTCTAATTGGTTTTTTAAAAATGCCAACAGCCCAGCCAATAGCTGGGGAGAAGAGAGAGACAGAGTTTTAGGTTTCCAGGGTTCTGAACCAGGAAGAAGGAGGGAGAGTTGCCATGCCACAGGAGGCAGGCAGGAGGAAGAAACAGAGTACCGTGTAATAGGTCCAGAAGAACACAGCTCAGAGGGCAGATTGACTGGGTCAAGAGCAGCCAAGATGGAACATAAAATTTAATAACTAGTAACTCAAAGTTATCAGTGGGAGGTAGATCCTAACAGCTTGGAGGTTAGGCAATTGCCCAACTATTGTCCTGCTATTGAAATATAAAGGCAGTAGGTACCCAGAGCTGATCCTGTGCCACAGTGCTCCATGCCCAAATACTGCCAGGAGAAAGCTGGTCTCCCAGAATTGCTGGCACACCTGTGAGTACAGGTATGACCACCATTTCTGTTCCAAGGGACCCACCCAGAGCTACAAGGACATAGGAACCAAGGAACATCTGGGGACAGGATTCTCCTAGTTTTTGTCTGCACCCTGGAGCTGACCCTGAGCGAAAATTCTCCATATCCAAATTCCTCCTGAAGCGAACTAGTCTCCCAGGAATACAGACAAACATGCTTGCAGGAGGGACAAGCCACAGTCAGAGACAGCAAGACCAGCTAATGCCAGAGATATTCAGATGATGAAAGGCAAGGGCAAGAACATAAGGAACAGAAACAATAGCTATTTGGCATCATCAGAACCCAATAATCCTACCACCGTGAGCAACTTATACCCCAAGACACCAGAAAAGCAAGATTCTGATTTAAAGCCACATCTCATAATGATGAGAAAGGACTTGAAGAAGGATTTAAATAAATTCCTTAAAGAAATACAGGAAAACACAAATATCAGGTGACAGAATTGAACAAAACCATCCAGGATCTAAAAATGGAAATAGAATCAATAGAGAAATCACAAAGGGAGACAATCCTGGAGGAAAAAAAAAAACCTAGGAAAGAGATCAGGAGTCATAAATGAAAGCATCACCAACAGAATATAAGAGGTACAGGACATACCATTGAAAACACTGGCACAACAGTCAAAGATAATGCAAAATGCAAAAACTCCTAACACAAAAAAACATCCAGGAAATCCAGGAAACAATGAGAACCAAAAGAAAAGAGTGAGGATTCCCAACTTTAAAGGACAGTAAATATCTTCAACAAATTATAGAAGATATAACCTAACCTAAAGAAGATTTCCCTAACCTAAGAAAAGAGATGGCCATAAACATACAAGAAGCCTACAGAACTCCAAATAGACAGGCCCAGAGAAGAAATTCCTCCCATCACATAATAGTCAAAACACCACTTTCGGCCTGTCGCTGGACCTTCTTTTCCTCAATTTCCTCTCCATTTCCATCCTTGTAACTCCTTCAGACAGGACCAATTATGGGTCAGAATTGTGACTGTGGGATGGCAACCCCATCCCTCACTTGGTGTTCTGTCTTCCTGCTGGAGGTGGGCTCTATATGTCCCCTTTCCCTACTGTCTGGCATTTCATCTAATGTCCCTCTCTTTGAGTCCTGAGAATCTCTCACCTCCCAGGTCTCTAGTGCATTCTGGAGCCCCCCACACACAACCTCCTATCTCCTGAGGTAGCCTGTTTCTATACTTTCTGCTGGCCCTCAGGGCTTCAGACATTTTCCCTCACCCAATACCAAATCAGGTTCCCCTCTATCCTGCCCACTCCCTCTCTCCACCCCTGTCCTTCCCTCCCCCCCTACTTGTAATTGCTTTTTTCACATTCCCAAGTAGGACTGAGGCATCCTCACATGGCCACTTCATCTTGCTAGCCTTCTTGACTTCTGTGGGCCATATCTTGGGTATTCTGTACTTTTTTTTGGGGGGGGGAGACATCCACTCATTAGTGAGTACATACCATGCATGTCCTTTTGCATCTGAGTTACCTCACTCAGGATGATATTTTCTAGTTCTGTCCATTTGCCTGCAAAACTCAGGATGTTGTTCTTAATAGCGAGTAATATTTCATTGTGTAAATGAACCACATTTTCTGTATCCATTCTTTTGTTGTGGAATATCTGGGTTGTTTCCAGCTTCTGGCTATCACAAATAAGGCTGCTATGAACATAGTAGAACAAGTGCCCCTGTGGAATGGTAGGACATCTTTTTGGTGTATTCCCAAGAGTGGAATTATAGTGGGGCATCTCTTGGGTATATTCATGAATTCAATGAATTACTTGAAGTGTGTCTCCATTTAATTTGATATACATTAGAAGACTGCCAGGTCTGTGTTCATTCAGAGATGATACACATAACCCTCAAGATACTGGAGACCCCAGGGAGTTTAGGTGTTAGGTGAAGTGGGGAGTGGGGACATCCATGTGGAGACAGGGGGTGGGGAGGAAGTATGGAATATGGAACAGTCAAAGGGAGGATGTGGGGAGGAATAAAATATGGAGTGTGAAGAAGAAAGAAAGAAAGAAAGAAAGAAAGAAAGAAAGAAAGAAAGAAAGAAAGAAAGAGAGGGGGGAGGGAGGGAGGGAGGGAGGGAGGGAGGGAGAAAGAAAGAAAGAAAGAAAGAAAGAAAGAAAGAAAGAAAGAAAGAAAGAAAGAAAGAAAGAAAGAAAGAGAAAAGAAAGAAAGAAAGAAAGAAAGAAAGAAAGAAAGAAAGAAAGAAAGAAAAGAAGGAAGGAAGAAAGGAAGGAAGAAAGGAAGGAAGAAAGGAAGGAAGAAAGGGGAGAAGGAGGAAGAGGAGGAAGAGGAGAAGAAGAAGAAGAAGAAGAAGAAGAAGAAGAAGAAGAAGAAGAAGAAGAAGCAGGAGGAGGAGGAGGAGGAAGAGGAAGAGGAAGAGAAAAGAAGAAAGAAGAAGGAGGAGGAGGAAAAAAGGAGGAAAAGAGAAGAAGAAGAAGAAGAAGAAGAAGAAGAAGAAGAAGAAGAAGAAGAAGAAGAAGAAGAAGAAGAGGAAAAGGAGGAGGAGGAGGAGGAGGAGGAGGGGAGGAGGAGGAGGGGGAGGGGGAGAGGGAGGAGGAGAGGGAGGGGAGGGAAGGGGAGGGAAGGGGAGGGGAGGGAGGGGAAGAGGAAGGAAGGAAGAATAAATTTATTCAACTTCTCCAGAAAGAATTAAATCAATATCCCTCGTGATAGATTGAATAATAACACAGTATATTCCTTATTAATCATTTTCAAATATATCTTCTGACTAATGAGCTAAGAGTATTTAGTCAGCAGTCCTGGGATATTTAGCTGTATGTCGAGTTTCTAGTGTCTTCTTTTTCTACTGGGAAAGACCATTTGTCAGAGACAGCCTGGTGTCCTCGTGAGCTTTGAATACTACTCTGACAATCTAATCATCTTGTTTAGTCAATTATATTTTCCTATCATAATCAGAATAAGTTTCATGGTTATTAGAGTGAGACTGATAGAACACTGAGTGATCTCTTTCCCATCCATCTCTACTTTCCTTTTCCTCTGACTCTTCCTTCTTTTCTCTGCTACATAACAAAAGCTTCCTCATTGCTTTGATAGCAAGCAAAGCTCACAGCATGCAGCAATTAACATTCTCCTCTCATGACTTATAGCATTTTCCCTCCAGGTAACACTATGGTTCAACTTCCAGTTAAGGTATGAACTCCTAAATGGCAGTTCATGCAAAGACTGTCATTCTCTTAATTTCCCATTGGGCAACACTTAACTTTAGGTAGGTAACAGATTCTTCTGAGAATCTGGTGGAAACACAGAAATCTCAGAAAAACACATGATTGTGATGATTTCCTCATTGTCAAGAAAATCAACACAAGAAGCAACTTAAAAGCCGGGCGTTGGTGGCGCACGCCTTTAATCCCAGCACTCGGGAGGCAGAGGCAGGCGGATTTCTGAGTTCGAGGCCAGCCTGGTCTACAAAGGGAGTTCCAGGACAGCCAGGGCTATACAGAGAAACCCTGTCTCGAAAAACCAAAAAAAAAAAAAAAAAAAAAAAAAAAAGAAGCAACTTAAAGAGAGGAAGCATGTTTGGCTTCCAGCTTGAGGAGGAGTCCTGGGAAGGTAAAGTGGCTGTCCTGCTGCATCTGCAGGAAGCAGGGTGAGCCAATGGCTCACTCTCTGCTCACTTTTCCATTTATGGCATTTGGATCCTCAGCCTGTAAGATGTTGTTGCCCACATTGGGGTGGATCTTCTCTCTTCTGTTAAATCTTTCATAAAATATATCCAGAGGTGGGGTACCACAGTAACTGTAAATCCAGTCAAGTGTAAAGTTAAAATTAACCATTGCAGAGATCATGAATATATATCAAATGTTGCATGTAGATTTGAGCTTCCACTGGCTGTCTGAAGGTCATGGGGATTCTTATGTCTTATTTGTATGATTTTTGATACTGGGTCTTTCAAGATAGCTCAGCTTGACCTCAAATAAAGGATCCTCTTCCTCCACCTTCTGAATATAGCTAAATGTTTTCTTGTGACTGAGTTCCAAATTCAGAGTGGATCAGGAAATCATGGCAGATCAAGAGCCATGGAGCAGCATCCTGGGCTGTTAAAAGTCTTGACCTCTGTAGGCACCACTTCTTCACTTGACCCTTCCTTCCACTGAGCATCTCTTCAGATAGGCAACAAATCCTTAATTTTGATCAATAAAAAAAAAGAGAAAGATGTTTACATTTGTGAAACTCTTCAGGTTATTGCCTAAGCATATTAGATTATGTCTTCTCTGTTCTCTGGTCAATTTTCTGAATTTAGACAAGCTGAAGAGATAACACTAGTTCTAGCCCAGAACGTCTAAACTTTTCTTACCTCATGACCTCTTTTTTTTTAAAAAAAAAAAAAATCCTATTTTTTTAAGATTTATTTATTCATTTTAAGGATGTAAGTACAGTGTAGCTGAACAGATGGTTGTGAGCCTTCATGTGGTTGTTGGGGATTGAAGTTTTATGACCTCTGCTCACTCCGTCAACACTGCTCACTCAGTCCCTGCTTGCTACAGCCCAAAGATTTATTTATTATTATACATAAGTACACTGTAGCTGACTCCAGACACACCAGAAAAGGGAGTCAAACCTCATTGCAGGTGGTTGTGAGCCACCATGTGGTGGCTGGGATTTGAACTCAGGACCTATGGGAGGGGAGACAGTGCTCTCCACCACTGAGCCATCTTGCCAGCCCAATGACCTCTTTTGTTTGAGAAATTTTCCTATGGCTTCAAGTAATCAGGAATATATAACAAGTATACAAATAGAACATTTACCAATAATAAATCATAAACAAATGTGTCTTAAGCAAGTCTTGCTATAATCTTACCATTTCTTAATGATAAAAAGCAAATTTGCATGCTAATCGAAAAGTCAAAATACCAAATGCACAAAACAAAGAATATTAAAAGCAGTAAGAGAAAAAAAGTCAAATAACATATAAAGGCAGACCAATCAGAATTATACCACACTTTTCAAATGAGACTATGAAAGCTAGAAGATCATGGGCAAATGTCAAACAGACCCTAAGAGAACACAAATTCCAGCCAGGCTACTATACCCAGCAAAACTCTCAATTACCATAGATGGAAAACCAAATTTACCATGACAAAACCAAATTTAAACAATATCTTTCCACAAATCCAGCCCTACAAAGGATAATAGATGGAAAACATCAACACAAAGAGGGAAACTACACCTTAGAAAAACCAAGAAAGTAATCTTCTTTCAAAAAACCCAAAGAAGATAGCCCCACAAACATAAAAATAACATCAAAAATAACAGGAAACAACAATCACTATTCCTTAAGATATCTTACCATCAACAGACTCAGTGCCCCAATAAAAAGACATAGATAAATGGATTGAATACATAAACAGGACCCAGCATTTTGCTGCATATAGGAAACACACCTCAGTGTCAAAGACAAGCACTACCTCAGAGTAAAGGCCTGGAAAATAATAGTCCAAGCAAATGGTCCCAAGAAACAAGCTAGAGTAGCCATTCTAATATCAAATAAAATCAACTTTCAACCAAAGGTTATCAAAAAGGAAGGACACTTCATACTCATCAAAGGAAAAACCTATCAAGAAGAATTCTCAATCCTGAACATCTATGCTCCAAATGCAAGGGCACCCACTTTCATAAAAGAAACTTTACCAAAATTCAAAGCACAAATTTCACCCCACACAATAATAGTGTAAGACTTCAAAACCCCACTCTCATCAATGGACAGATCATAGAAACAAAACATAAACAGAGACACAATAAAACTAACAAAAGTGATGGACCAAATGGTTTTAACAGATATCTACAGAACATTTCATCTTAAAACAAAAGAATATACCTTCTCAGCAACTACATCTCCAAAATTGACTATAAAATTGGTCATAAAACAGGCCTCGGCTAATATAAGTAGATTGAAATAATCCCATGTATCCAATCAGATCACCAGACTGAGGCTGGTCTTCAATAGCAACAAAAACAACAGAAAGCCCACATACACGTGGAAACTGAACAACATTATATTCAATAACTTTATCAGGGAATAAATAAAGAAACTAAAGACTTTTTAGAATTTAATGAAAATGAAGGCGCAACATACCCAAAATTATGGCACACAATGAAAGCAGTGCTAAGAGGAAAACTCATAGCTGTGAGTGCCTCCAAAAAGAAACTGGAGAGAGCATACACTAGCAGCTTAACAGGACACCTGAAAGCTCTAGAAAAAAAAAGAAGCAAATACACCCAAGAGATGTACATGGCAGAAAATAATCAAATTCAAGGATAAAACAAACCAAGTAAAAACAAAAAGAACTATAAAAAGAAACAACAAAACCAGGAGCTGGTTCTTTAAGAAAATCTTTCTCTTTTTTCTTTTTCTTCCTTTCTCTCTTTCTTTCTTTTTCTTTCTTCCTTTCCTTCTTTCTTTCTTTCTTTCCTTCCTTCCTTCCTACTTCATTCTTTCCTTCTTTCTTTCTTTTGTTCCTTCTTTGTTTTTTTATCAAATATGGTCTAACAGGAGTCAAACTGAAAAAGGAAACTTCAGTTGAGAAAATGTCCCCACCAGATTGTCTAGTGAGCAAAAGATCATTGGGTATTTTCTTGACTGATGATTTAATATTGCAAGTGTCATCCCTGAACAGCTGGAATAAGAAATCAGTCTGCACAAGATAGTAGGAATATTCCACCATGACCTCTTCTTCATAGTATACTGTAAGATATAAGATGAAATAAACTCTTCTCCAAAAAAATAAATAAGTAAAAGTTACGTGGGTGTATCTTTCATCCAGGAACATAAAACAATGAGATGGATAGTAACTCCACACAGGGAATATTAATAATATTAATACTACTACAAGAAGTAAACCACTCTGTGCAAAAATGAAACAAACCCACGTAGCACACAAGGTCGCATGAAACCATTGACTGTTTATGTGGGGATACACATGTTTGTTCATGTTCAACCTCAGCAATTCAGGCTACAAGGTTCAAATTTTCGTGCATCCATCTGGATGGTATTCTGTAAGAGCAGTGATCCATGCATGTGCATTGTGCCTAAGACACTGTGTGCAGCCCTTAGCAGGTGTTGATTGGTATCTATTACACACTGTGTAAGTCCATGGCTGTTGGGATGGTTTGTACATTCTTGGGCCAGGGAGTGGCATTATTGGAGTAGCCTTGGGGTTTAATGCCCTAGCCCTAGCTGCCTGAAAGTGAATATTCTGCTAGTAGCCTTTAGATGAAGACTCTCAGCTCTGCTGCACATTGCCTGCCTGGACTCTGCCATGCTCCCACATGGATGATAATGGACTGAATCTCTGACCTGTAAGCTAGCCACAATTAAATATTGTCCTTTGTAAGATTGCCATTGGTCATGATGTCTCTTCAAAGTACTAAAACCCTAAAACAGAAGTTAGTACCAGGATTGCTGTGATAGGCCTGACCATGCTTTTGTTTGGAAGAATGTGGATTTGGGAACTTTGGATTTGGAAAGCACTGGAATAATTTAAATGAGGGTTAACAGGCCTTCCTAGTAGGAATGTGGAAGACTTTGTGGCTGGGAGTAATTTGAACTGTGCTGATCTGGCCCAAGGGGTTTCAGAGGAGAAGAACTTCAGTATGTTGTGTAAAGATTGTTTTGTGGTATATTGGTGAAGAATATGGCTACTTTTTGCCCTTGTCTAAAGAGTCTGCCTGAAGCTAAGGTGAAGAGACTCAGATTAAGTGCACTGACAAAAGAAGAATCAGAAATGCCCATCATAGACTTTGTTCTCTAGTTAAGTCTCATGAAGATCATTTTAAACAAGCATAGAAAGCTGAGAAAGGGAAACTATGAAATATATGGTTCAAGGATTAAAAGGGCACCAGGAAGTGAAATGGAATTGAATTCTATATTTTAGTAGATAACAGATTAAGGGATTTGGGGACAAGATCCTACCGAGCTAAATTTAGATTCAGGCATGGTGGTAAACACCTTTAATACCAGTATACAAAGCCAAACAGATGTTTGATCCAAGGCCAGCCTAGGAAAAAGCAGGTTCTAGGTGAAGAAAAACTTAAATCCTGGCATGGTGGTACACACCTTTAGTCACAGCATTGCAGGAGAAGAAGATCTCTGAGTTCAAGGTCAATCTATAGAGCCAGTGACAGGAAAGCCAAGCTTAGGCAGAGAGGGAATCAGAAAAGAGAAAGCTGGTAATAGAATAAGGGGGGCCCAGGAAGCAGAAGAACATGGCAGCTTCTGCCATGTGGCTCTGGCTTTAGTGTGAAAAATAGAAGGAACTACTGGGACATTTGTTGCTGATTAGCTGCATCTAAGAATTTAGCAGTAATTAAGAAGAGACCAGCATCACTGAGGTGATATCTTCAGGGAAGTGTTTTCTGAGAGCACAAAGAAGTGGTGTTCCAGAGATAGCAGAGGTTGTACCTGTGATGCAGCTGTAATTGGTAATAGGTAAGAGTCACCCAGGTGGTACTGGTTTGAAGGCATGAAGGAGTTGAAGAAACAGTTTTTAGCTTGGCTAGTGTGCACCAGAGCTGTTTGCAGAGCTTCTCCCTTCCCCCTGCTGCTGGAAGAATTTTCCCTTTCCCTACCAATGTAGACAAGTTCAAGACCACCCATCCCCTTCCCCATCTGAAGGGACTATCTAGAGGTCATGATGACCACAGTTGCCAGAACAAGATTAGCTGTTCTCAAAAATAAGCCGTAACAAAAATAACAGTTCTTGGGAAAACTCCCCTACCCTGCCTCAGTTTGAATTCCGAGGTAAACCACAAACTGCCTTGACCTTGCTGACAGAGTTTTCTGCCACATCAATAGTTGACCACTAAAATTAAAAATATGCTGTTGCTTTGCTAACCAATAGTAATATAGCTGTGCAATCCCCCTTAAAAAGAGTATTAAAAAGGCTGTGCTTTTGGCAATTGGAGTTGATTCTCCCTGCAAGGCTGAGCAACCCCACGAGCATTGGAACAATAAACCTCTTGTCATTACAGCAATCTGTCATCGAGTTGTGTTTCTGGGGGTCGAGCTCTCAACACTTGGGCCCCTAGGGTCCAACAGGGTCATGATGACCAGCTAAGGCTTGTCACTGTGAGAGGCCATGGAAGGTCAATGCTGAAGGTGCAGCCTCAGTTGCAATCCACAGTCCAGAACTGATGGGGTCATGCAAAAGATTTGAGGCTTGGCACAATGAAGAGAGCCTATGAGAGGCTACTGATGAAGCCTACTTGCAGTGCAAAACCTCAGTGAATTGGAGATGACAGTACCATGGGACAATCACCAAGAAGAGCAGTGACAGTGGAGTAGATCAGCCTGAGCTTAGAGTGCTACAGAGCACAACGTTGGAGAAGTAATGCCAGCCCTTTGGAGGAGCCCAGAAGACCATGTGTGGATCCCAGACATTGAAACAAGAAGCTATAACATTGAAGCTGCCTTGGAGACCCCAAGATGTTCGAGATGTCACATCCATTGGCTATCTGCTGAGGAAAGGTTCTAACAGGGAGTGGAACCAGCCCAGGTGAAAGAAGTTTGTTGCAGAAACACAGATGAAAAAGGAGTATAGATAAGAAAACCGCTTTGACATCAGACATGGAGATGCAGAGTTTGGAGTCTGGCCATCTACTTTCCTGTCTTGCTTTGAGGATAACACTTACGTGATTGGATGAATCTCAGAAGAAACTTTGAACTGTGGACTTTTAACATTGTTCAGAGTGCTATAGACTATGGGAACATTGGAAGGTAGACTTAATGTACCTTTTATTATGCTATGTTTTCATACCACCCCCATAAACTCATAAGTTTGGCGAAGCCTATGGGGGACAAGGAGTGGAAGGTGATGGTTTCTATACCCTTGGGCCAGGGATTGGCACTATTGGAGATGTGGCCTTGTTGGAGTAGGTGTGTCACTGTGGGTGTGGACTTAACGCCCTAGCCCTAGCTGCCTGGAAGTGAGGATTCTGCTAGAAGCCTTCAGATGAAGATGTAGAACTCTCAACTTTGCTGTACCATGCCTGCCTGGATACTGCCATGCTCCTGCCTGAATGATAACAGACTGAATATCTGACCTATAAGCAGCCACAATTGAATGTTGTCCTTTCCTAGACTTGCAGTGTTCATGGTGTCTCTTCACAGCAGTAAAATGCTAAGATAAGTTCCCTCATTTGTTTCAGTAAAGGCGTGAAACTCTCTGTCCATTAAGAAGAAATAGAACATTTTCTCCTTGGGCTGCATTGTACACCATTAGTGAGCAGAGCAGTATGTGGAGGTTTCTAGCAGCTTGAAAGAATGGACACAGACAATGTGGTGCCATATGCTCCATGGATATTATGCAACTATTAAATACAAAGACATCATTAATTTGAAGGCATCATTAATTTGGATAGAACTTGAGAGTTCCATCCTGAGTGAGGTAACCAAGTTCCAAAATGGCATGCATGGTATATACTCACTTATAAGTGGATATTAGCCATAAAATACAAGATACACACACTACACTACACAGATCCAAAAAAGCTAAACAAGTTGGAAGCCCGAGGGAGGATGCTTGAATCTCATGTAGAAGGGGAAAAATAGTAGTAAAAGGCAGATGGAGGAATGGAACTGGGTAGGAGAGGGGATGTGGGGGAAAATGGAGGGGTTCAGGATCAGGTGTGGGGAGGGATGGGAGAGATGGCCAAATGGCCATGCGAATGAATGGAAATCTATAACTGGCAGGGGTGGGTAGGTGTGGACATCTCAATACAGAAATGCCCCGCCCTGCTATAGCATGAGAGGACGGGTCACTCGATCATCACAGCCAGGATGACTGGGAGACTGATCTTTGAGCTGACTGGGTTGAAGACCTCACATTGGTACTCTCCAGCATCCTCCTTCCTCACAGTATGTATCCAGAGTTGGCACTTTGACGGGGACAGGGTCATCCTGTCTGTGAGCTGCAGACGCTGATTGTTGAGGAGCCAACGGATGGAGCCCCCAGTGTTGTCTGAGAAGCAAGTGAAGACCACTGAGCCCTGTACTCGAACTGTGCTGTCTGTGACTTTTATGACAGGCTGTGTGGCAAGCTCTGCAAAGAAACAGAGGAGAGGACCAAATGATAGTCGTCCTTGAGACAGATCAACCAGAGGCTCAAAAGCTTGCATAAGTAAAGCTTCCAGGGAGGAGAAATTGGAGCAGTGACTACAGTCATATCTTGTGCTTTGCATCTGCAACCCATGGACTGTATGACCCTGATTCAGCCACTGAGGTTGATGTGCCTCAGTTTCCCTGTACTAGGACAACTGTGCATGATCATTGCACTGCCTATGAGTTAAGATTAGGAATGAGCAATGTTCTGACCTGGGGATGGGGAGCTGCTCACATCAGCAGCATCTGTTCCACTTACCCTAGGCTGGATTCCTGAGAATAAGGAGGTACCAGGAGAACCTCTGTCCCTTCCCTTATGGACATTATTTTCGTCTGAGTCTCCTAAGTCCATCAGAACAGTTGGCTTCTGTCCTGGCACCTGTCCATTGAACCTCAGGAGAAGGAGGTGCACAGGTGACCCACATGACTGCAGCTGTCATGGAAGTAAACAGCTGATCCTGCACCCTGTAGGACTTGGACACTCAGCCAAGCTTTGTTCCCTGTCAGCTCTGACAGGAAGTCCAATGCTAGCCCTGAGGAGAAACTGTCTGGGGAAAACTAGAGTTGAGTCTGGATCCTTGGCTTCCTAATGCTCCTCTTACTGATTCAGTAGTGAGCTGGACCATGGATGGAGGGGTAACACAGACTGAAAAGGAAGATAGAAGGGAAAGAGACAAACCCATCAATATTGAGACCTTTGTCTTTGGTGAAAAGACAGGGTCATGTGACTAGAGAAGCTTAGATCCATCACCCAGCGGAAGTGGATGGGAGGGTTTGCACAAGTCAGAGAGATTGAGCAAACAAACTCCATGCCCTCGGCACACCTGAATGTTTCTTGTTTTCTCTGTAGGGAACTCTGTCCTCGTGTCTCCACACTCACTGTCCTCACATGCCTGTTCTCCTTCAGAAGATGTGGGGTGCAGGTAAACTGTGTCTTACTTCTTCCTCTGGAAACCTTGTGTTTTCAAATCCCAACCTCCATTCTGGTCCAGTGACCACCTGACATCACTTTGAGATTGCCTTCCTGGTCTCTTCCAGCCCATTACACTTAGAGCCTTCTTAGAAAAACATCTAATTAGATATTTTGAGAAGGTCCAGTACCTATATAGGCTCAGATGCCTGTGGGTAGATAGACAGATGTCCAAAGATCCTGCATGTCCAGGTGCTAATGAAATTCTCATATTTGGAGCTACTGACACTGGTTAAACCTCCAGCCCACAAGGAGGTGTCTGGAGTAGACATGAGTATGGCTGTGTGTACAGGTGCAGGTGTACACCATCCTGAGTGTATGCTTATGGAAAGGTCACAGCACCTAGATGGAGGTCAGAGGTCAACTTGAGCGACCCTTTCTCATCCTTCCATCTTAGGAGATTCCAGTAAGTCTCTGAGCTCCCCTCCTCCCACACAGTCAGGCACTGTCCTCCTCACCAGTGAGCAGGAGACACTACCAGGGGCAGCAAGCATTGCAGAGAAGTACACAGTGGGTCATCATGGCTGCAACAACCTGCTCTGCCCTCATTCTGTGCCCTGGATGGTGGTGACACATGCTATGACAGACTTGTACCACGTCAGCTCTAACTGGTATCCAAAGCCAACCAATGACAAAAACATTTCCCAGTTTCACCTGGAGTCTAATCATCGCAGAGATTTGCAGCCAGGCCTCTGGTTCTCTGTGTGGGGACTCCATGGCTTCCTCCTCTAGGGCTTATCTGACACCCACAAGGTGTCGGATATCATATATCAGGAATATGGGCATGGTAAGAGGCCCAAGGGTCAGGGCCGAGTCTGACATTCTTGGGCTGAGTTTATCCAGCACAGGATGGGTAACTCTGCATGAAAAGACAGGTGACAGGTTCTGATCTAATGCTGTTAGTCCACCCCATGTGTGCCCTGCAGTAAGTGCCCAAATGCCAATGAGTGGACACAATGTAGTGGGGGAGACAGCAGGTACAGCCCACTCCTCAGAGTCCACTTATGAAGTAGGGTAAGCCACACCCAGCAGTGGGAAGTCATAGAGAGTCACTTACTGTGGACGTTGACTTGCACGTGTGCTGTTTCAACTCTCATATTGCTGTCTGTTGTTATTAGTGTGTACACACCAGAGTCTTTCTCAGTGACATCCTGGAGCAGCAGGGATCCATTGGTGTACACTGTCTCTCTTCTGCTCTGTGCATAACCCATGATGATGGACTTCGTTGCTATGCTATATTTTGCAATTTGAAAGAATATAGTGCTATACACGCCTTTGTACCACAAAAAGGTTTGCAGATCTTCTGGCAGATTATGGACCTGGAGAAGAACACTTCCCCCTTCAGCAGCATGCGGTGGCACTGGATCGATGCTGAGCTGGGAAGAGTCAAGAGGGTCACAGCACGAGGAAAGGGAGGCTGGAAGGGAAAGGAGAAAAATCATCACATAGGTTCATTGTGCTCCGTGGAAAGATGGTGACCTGCATGCTGAACAGATGGAGTCTTCACTCAGCCTAAACAGGCCTGTGGGTGTATCTATCCCACCTGGTAGAAGTCAGCTCATGGCCTCCATTTTCTCGGTGCCATTGAATCTGTCATTTCCTCTGCATGGAGCTCTCTCCTCAGTGTCTCCATGGTTGCCCCTCACTGCCCTGGGCCAGACACTGCACACACTCATGCACACTGTGCTCTGAGATGATGCCTCCCTCTGACCTTGGTCTCTGCACACCCTGCATATTCACTTCCTGACTTTTCTCATTTCCTTTGTACCTGCACTCAGCTTCTGACCTCACTTTCTACATGTTCTTCCTGCTCTGCCTGCAGCACCCAGGACTAGGGCTGAGTGAGGGCTTGGAGCAGGCTGCTCTTCTTAGCAGGCCCTGGATTATGCTGCCAGGCTTCATGTCAACTTGACACAAGCCAGAGTCGTTTGAAACAGGAGCATCAACTGAAAATACAAATACCAGAATGGCCACTGGGCAGGTCTATAGCACATCTTTTAAGTGGTGATTGATGTGGGAGGGACCAGTCCACTGTAAGCATTTCCACCACTGGGCTCATGGTCCCATGTGCTATAAGACCAGGATGAGCAAAGTGTGAGGAGACAGGCAGGAGCAAGCAACCCTCCATTTTGTCTACCAATACCCTGCGTTTCTTTGATTTTTTTCTGTTGTTTTTTTCTATGAAACTACTTTTTAGAGATAATAAATACACAGAATTGATATAGACAGCCAAAAATCATTGTTCACTGTCTGCTCAGAGCAGGAATAAGTGTCAAGTCCTGATCAATTGGAACCCAGGACATTTTTAGTCAAGCCTGGGACAGACAACCAGGGCCAGAGCTTCCCAGTGCTCACCACTCTGTAGACTCCACGATTTCCTCGTGTGCATTGCAAGAGCCTCAACAAACAGAGCAGTCTGGAATCTTAGGTCCTCTGAGATACAAGGGGGAATCAGAAGACAGAGTCTGACCCATGGGAGTTTACATTCTATATGTGTGTCCTGCACACAGTGGTCAAACCCCATCATGGGGATAAAAGTGTAGTCACATGACAGGAGTGACAGTCCTGTCTGTTGAAGCTTCACCCAGCACTGAACGATCACAGAGAATCACTTACTGTCCACCTGAAGGTAAATGTGTGCTAATTCTATTCTCGGATATCTATTCAGAGTTCGTAGGGTGTAGAATCCAGTGTCTTTCCAGGTGACATTCTGGAGCAGCAGGGATCCATTGCTGAACACCGTTTCTCTACCGCTGTGGGCAGGGCCAAGCACACTTGAATTCTTGGCTGTTCTGTATCGGGCAATCTCAAGCTTGTTAAACACAATTGCTCCTTTGTACCAGGTAAGTGATATAAGATACTCTGGTAGATTGTGAACAAGGAAAAGAACACTTCCTCCTTCAGCAACGCTGGCCGGCACTAATTCAATAGTGGGAGGTACAAGGGTAGTAGGACGCTCACAGATGAAAAGAGAGGCTAAAAGGGAAGAGAGATCCATCAATATTAGGATTTTTGTGTTTGACTAAGATGGTGCCCTGTGTCCTGAGCAGCTGTGTCCATAGCTCAGCTGAGGTGTATGTGTGAGGGTCTCACCTTCCCTACTTGGTGGAGGTCACCACATTACCTTCATGTGCTCCGTGTCCCTCATTTCTCATTTCCTCTGTATGGTGCTCTCTCCTTGGTTGTCTACACGGCCCTCCTTCATTCCCCTCAGATCCCTGCTCACACTCAGTGTAGATGGTGTTGGAGTGCTGCCTCCTGACGCCTTCCCCAGCATCCTATCTTCACTCTCTGACTCTATTGTTGTGTTTCTGTTCCTTAAATGGTTCCCTCCAACACCTGATCACCTTCTAGCTTTCTTTACTTGTCTGTCTTCCTGTCCACTAGGGCTAGAGAATTGTGAGACCCAGTAGTGGTCTTTTTTTTTTTTTTTTTTAAAGAAAGGCTGCCTAAAAACACATCAGATATCTGTAGGGAACCAATGAAAGATTTAATTAATTAATTAATTAATTAATGATCTCTCAGGACCATGCCTACTCATAGATTTAACAGTTTCATATGTTTGGGGATACAGTGTTCAAGGCTTCCATTAACTTTTGGGTTTGGTTTGTTTGTTTGTTTGTTTGTTTGTTTTTTTATTTGTTTTTGCAGTATGTGTGTGTGTGTGTTTCTGACAAGGGTGTTTCTCATTGTGTGTTGGTGGTTGCAGGAGACCTTCCCTAGGAAATAGACAGAAGCTGATGTCCTTGGCTGACTTGCCCACACTGAATCTAGGTTTCTCCAAGGTAAAATCAAATGAGGGATTCTACACACCTGACATTGTTCTCCACCATGTGTGTCCTGCACTAAATGCTCAAGCCCCAACATGGAGACACAATGCAGAGGGAAAGGAGACACAGGCCAGGCCTGACACTTCTGTGTGCCTAGTGGAGGGACCCAACCCAGGACCCAGACTTCACAAAGAATTACTTACAGTACACATGAAGGAATGTGGATGTATTTGATACCAGTTCTCCATTTTTACTTATGGTTTGAAGAGTGTAATATCCTGTGTCTTCCCGGGTGACATTTTGGATCCACAGGGACCCGTTGCTGTACAATGTCTCTCTACCACTGTGCTCAGGTCCTGTCACACTTGTGCTATAGTCAAGTGAATACAATGCAATTCCGAGGCTCATGTCTGTCACCCCTCTATACCAGACAAAGACTCGAAGATTCTCTGGCAGATTGTCCACTCGTAGAAGAACATTTTCTCCTTCAACTAATTTGGGTGGTACGGATTCGATGGTGACTCCAGCAGTGATGGGCAAGAGCCAGCAGGTTAAGAGGGAGGCTAGAAGGGAAAAGAGAGAAGCCACCAATCCTGAGCAGGTGTGAGCATCCCTCAGCTTAGGCCTGTGGGTAAGGGTTTGACCATAATAGAGGTGAGCATCGTGCCCTCACGCCCTCAGAGCTTCAGTGGGTATGATTTCCTCTCTGAGGAATCCTCTACTCAGGTGTTTCCATATCACTCTTCATAGAAACAGTCTGGTGTGAAGAGAAGTGGCCCTCTCACCTTCTCTTCCTCCTCCTCTTTTTCTTCCTTCCCCTCCTCCTCTCCCTCCTCCTCCTCCTCTTCCACACAGTTCTCACTTTCTGAATTGTTTTCTGTTCTATTTATGGTTCCATTAAACCAGTGACTTTCGTCTATAGATACTCTGACTTCTGGTCCACTAGAAAAAGGCTCAATTTGGACAGGGATTGGAATTGTCTTTTTGGAAGGTTTAGTTCCTGAAAAGATCTCAGAAAATAATTGGGGTGAAAAGGAAGGGGAAGAAATCAAAGGAAAGGAAAGGAAAGGAAAGGAAAGGAAAGGAAAGGAAAGGAAAGGAAAGGAAAGGAAAGGAAAGGAAAGGAAAGGAAAGGAAAGGAAAGGAAAGGAAAGGAAAGGAAAGGAAAGGAAAGGAAAGGAAAGGAAAGGAAAGGAAAAGATTGGATTTATAGATAAATCTCCATGGATTTATCTATATAGTCCCAGGTTTGGCACAAATGGCAATCATTACTTTCAAGTGTGATTTCATAATTCTGTATTGGATGCACAAGTTTGGGAAGGCTCCTCTCTCACTGTGCACATTGTGGGTGCATAGCACACACCTGTGTGGAGGGCAGAGAAGATCCTGCAGGAGCCTGTATCTCCATCTGGCCTGTGAGAGCTGAGGAATGAATTCAGACTGGCATGTCTCCACACACTGAGCCATCTCCCTGGCATTCCCAGGTTTAATTTCTACTTGGAGAGTCACCCTGTCATGGTTAGGAACATCGGTCTTCCATGGCCATGACAGCCAATGTGACTGATTTTGAACAGGGACAGCTGAGGCTTTTCTTTCCATCCTCAGCTCCTGTCTGCTCTGAGGGTCCTGCTGCTGAGCCTCTGTGCCTCACTGCACCTTCTGCACCATGACTACAAACAGATATCAAAGTCTTCTCTAGACATCTTCTCTACAGAACACTTTGGGCTTCTGAGTTTCCCTTTCCACACACAATCAGATAGCTTGAACACTTACCTGTGAGCAGAACCCTCTGCCAGGAGGTACACCCATTGCTGAGAAGCTCAGAGGATACCTCCATATCTCTTCTCACTGTACTGGCCTTTCTCTGAGGAGACCTTCAGCTCCTGCAAGGCACCTGGCCTCTGCTGTCCTTCCTCCTTCTGAGCTGAGTGTTCTCTCAGGCAGGAGCACTTCACAGAATCCTATAGGCTCTGGGTGGTGGGGTCTGTGACCACAGCACTGCTCAGTCACTTCCACTCTCAGTGCTACCCTGTATCTCACATTTTCTCCCTTTATGTTTCTTCTCCAACAAGACCTTGAGCAACAAGGCTGATAAACATCGACATGCCCTCAGAGAACAACGACTCATCCAAGGGCTGTCATCTGCTGACTCCTGGACATGAGTCTGTCAGCATCAAAGAGGGAACCCCCAACTTTCCTACGTGTCCCTGTGACACACAGACCCGGCTGAGCGCCCAGTCTGCCCTGTGTCCTCAGTGCTCTCGGAAGGTGGGATTTCCCAGCAGGAAGGTAACACAGATGTCTGTGAGGTTTGGAAGAGACCAGTTAGGTGATGATTGGGGGATGAAGATAAACCCTGTGTCACTAATGTCACCAGTCAAGATCCTGACCCAAGACAGGGGCCCGGGAGCAGCTGTGTGAGGAATTTCATGTTCTTGGTGTTAGGGAAGAGGTGACCTGTGTGCCCATGGACCTTGCAGCCTTATGAGTTGGCTGTGCTGTGTGTTGGCTGAGCACAGTTCTCTCTGGTCTTCCTGAGTCAGCTCTGCCCTTTTCTGGGTGATTCCCCATCAGCAATCCTGTCTTCTTCAATGGGAGATGCCAGTGGGGAGAAAACTTTCAGGTTCTCCAGAAAGAGAGGGCTCTTCTCAGACACAAGAAACAGAACAAGGTCTAGGGGAGGGGAGATCAAGGTTAGTGGGGACAGGAATGGAAGGCAGTCTCCTAGGCAAGGTCTCCTAGCTCAAGGAAACAATGGTCCTAGTGTTGAGTGAGCAACATAAGTTGCTGGACTTCCTGGAGTTCTCTGGGAGAACTGAAGTCTCATGCCTAGGGCTACAGCAGGGGGTTCAACACCACAAATATGACCTGCCCTGATCCCCTCTGCACAGGTGGGATGCAGGCCCTGTCAACCTGCTCACTGTGCTCTGCAGAACTCCTTTTTCCATGTAGTGTAGGGTAGGTCTAGACAGGCTCCCAGGTTCTCCCTGGCAAGTCCTGGACTAAAGTTGGATGAAGTGTGCATCCATAGGATGAGACCCCTTGGGAGGAGCCTTGCGCTCACAAAATGTCAATGAAAAGATGTCATGGTTCATTTCTCTTCAGACTCAATCGAGAGGACAGTAATGGAAAGGGGGTGCACCTGTACTCACTGGCCCATGTCTGGTGTCTCAATCCCTCCTTCTCTTGGCCCACTGGATGTGGAAGTGTCTTCTACTGAGGACAGGGAACAGAGCACTGATTCAAATGGAAGTGCCAACTGCTCTTCCCTGTACACTGCTCCAGGTCTCTTTCTCTCACTGTGATGAAAACACTGTGAACAGAAGCAGTTCAGGAGAGCAGAGCATGCATTTCCTGTCCAGGTCTGGGTCATAGTGTAGCCCTGAAGGAAGTCAAGGAAAAAACATGCTGCTTGCAGGCCCATTTGCTTGCTCATGCTTAGCTACCACTCTTATACAACCAAGGTGAATCTGGCTAGGGATGGTGCTGCCCACCGTGGCCTGGGCCTCCTGCATCACTCTCAGACATGTCCACAGCGAGTTGAAAAGCAACTTACTCAGTTGAGAGTTATCTCCCAGGTGACTTTGAGTTTGTCAAGATGACAGTTAAGTCTAACTAGGACACTCTGTCAAACTCTTGAGTCCTCCTCCTCCAAAGAGAGATCCCACAGGAAGTTCCCCATTCTCCAAGTGAGTGTCCCTCTCTGTTCCTTGCAGATATCACATGTGCTGGTGTCCACAGCCCCACACAGCCGGACCCTCAGAGCCGGGACACAGCTCAGACATCTACCCTGGATTTCAGGTTCCCCACATCACAGATCCTGAGCCAGGGAGTCTAACCTGAAGAGTTAGTGAAACAGCGAGTTCAACACCTTAGTTCCATCCTGACTCGGGACAGGCCTGCCAGGCACCTTCATTCCCTGCCTCTCTGGCTCCACTGGACTCAGAGCAGAAGCCAATCACCAGCTGAGACAAGATAGGAGCTGGGAGAATTTGGGGTAAAGGGACATGAGCATGGTTCCAAGTCCTGAGTGATCCTTCAGGGTCATGGAGATCATGAAAGCAAATGGAGGGGACAGGAAGGCATGAAGGGTGACAGAAAGAAAAATTCACAGGATCTTAAGTATCTTAAGTACACCTTTCCCCTGATAGAAAATCTCAATCTCTCTCTCTCTCTCTCTCTCTCTCTCTCTCTCTCTCTCTCTCTCTCTCTCTCCCTCTCCCTCTCCCTCTCCCTCTCCCTCTGCCTCTCCCTCTCCCTCTCCCTCTCCCTCTCCCTCTCCCTCTCCCTCTCCCTCTCCCTCTCCCTCTCCCTCTCCCTCTCCCTATCCCCCCCTCTCTCCCTCTCTCCCTCTCTCCCTCTCTCTCTCCCTCTCCCCCCCCCCTCTCTCTCTCTCTCTCCCTCTCTCTCTCCTCTCCATCTCTCTCTCCAACACTAATTCAGGTTCATCCAGGAGAAATCAGAGATGCAAGCAGAAATGGAAGAGACAGAGCTAGACGGCATGAGATGATTGGTAACTCTTTGTGCCCACGGGCTCGGGCTGGGAATTAATGTCTGTATCTATTCATAAAGCCAAGGCTTCATCCCAAAACTCAATGCTGACATTTCAATAATCCACTTACCAAGACCTGTAAGCTTCTTTCCCTGTGGTCCTATTGAGGCAAATTGTAGACAAGGGAAATATAGGATCCAGTAGTGGTGCTACTGGGAATAAAGATCTCTTGGGAGCAAGACTGGGGCTTCCCGCTGATAAACCAAGACTAATGTGCAAGGGGGTAGGAGGCTGCATGACAGGAAAGGTTGAGGTTTGACCCTGGATAAAAATGAATGTCTGAGGGTGATATCAGCAGGACATCTGAGCCATTGTTGCAAACAGAACAAAGCCACATGTGACGTCAGCAGAGGGAAGGGGAAATCCTGACCTGTAGAAGACTATACTATCTGTGCTATAACCTCAGTTAAGCAGGTCCCAGCCAGAGCTGGGGTGCAGGATAGTAGAACACTCATGTAGCATACATGAGCCCCGATCCATCATCACCACAATACACAGACCAACACTACTGGACACTCAGGTGTTCACTGAGCCTGAGTCCAAGATGTCCCGTGTGTCTCCCCAAGCCTCATTAGCAGAAGTCCCTCCAACCTATTCTAGCTCAATGCTGGGCCCCCTCATGTGCTTGGGATAGGGCAGGATTTCCTATGGGGGCCAAATGTCCTGGCTGCAGCCTTCTGTATTTAGACAGTGGTAGAAATGATGGGACAGAAGTTACTCACAGGTAATGTTCAGGTTGGATGGGTCACTTGGGTTAGCACTCACTGGGTTCCAGGTTTCACAATCCTAGGATCCTATGTCAATTGGGACATGAGTAAGTGAAAGTCCTGCTGCCCTCAGACAGCTTCAGCCTGTAACCCGCTGAGAGGCTGTAACCATTTATCCTCCACAGGTAGGTTTTTTCTGAGTCTCAGGTTCATTCTTTAAGGCTACCATCCTCATCCTTCATAGGTGAAACTGTCACTTCTGATGGTAGCCTTCAGTAGCAGTGCTGTGCAGACAACAGAGAAAACATGGACCCTGTGGGACCTCTGATGCAAAGGCCTCTTTCATCCACTATTGGTCTCTGTGATGTCCACCCCCAATCCATGTCCTTGGAGAATCAGGCAGAAGGTGAGTCAGAGAGATACAGGAGGAGCTGAGTGCTCAAACATGGTGGGTCTCCTGTGCTGTGTGGGAGAAACAGTCTTTGTCATATGGGAGCTTGTAGGGCTCCCTCCCTCAGTCCACCACACAACAGCATCCCCAGAGCCAGACCCCCTACTCACAACCACAGGCAGAGTCTCCCTGCCAGCAGCAGCAACCTCGGCAGCCAGCGTCCTCAACGAGCTGGGTAGAAGAAAGGTAGGTGAGGCTTCAGATCCCAGGCTTGAGGTTGGAGGAAGAGACCATGAAAGAGGGGAGAAAGACAAGAAAAGTCACCTAGGGGTAGGTAGATGGTGAGCTCATGGCCAAGAGGGCTGGCCTGTTGGAGTAGGAGTGACCCATGCAGAACGTGGCAAGTGATATCTCAGGATTACTAACAAGAAAGTAGACAAACTAGCACAGAGCACTGATAACTACCCAGCTCTAGTGCTTTAAGGCCTACTATAAATATAAAAGGTTTTGTGTCTTTTATTTGGGAACTATATGGTCTAAGTGAGATTTAAAAACTAAAATAATATTTACTATAACATGGATGTCGTGGCACGTGTACTTGTGT
Organism: Mus caroli; assembly: GCF_978045245.1. NCBI lineage: Eukaryota > Metazoa > Chordata > Mammalia > Rodentia > Muridae > Mus > Mus caroli. The sequence goes on along the minus strand of NW_028227263.1, from coordinate 125,059,666 downwards.
GGCTGAGGCAGGAGGATGACAGGCCCTAGGATTTCCAGAGTAAGATGTTGTCAGAGACAACCATGTAAGACCTCAAAAATTTGCCACTGAGAAAGCTAAAGTGGGCTTCATTGGTTTCTAGGGTTGAATTGTTTAATCTTAATCGACTGGTTTAGATAATCAACAATCTTATCTAAAATCTAGAAAAGAGGTCCCTAATGCTGAAACCCTTTAATACAGTTCCTCATGTTGTGGTGACCCGTCAACCAAAAAATTATTTTGTTGCTACTTGATAACTGTAATTTTGCTACTGTTATAAATCTTAAAGTGAATAGCTGGTATGCATGCTCTCTGAAATGCAGCTCCTGAGGCAGGGCCAGTCAGCGCCCAGAAGGCTCACATCCCACAGGTTGAAAACTTGTCGCAGAGCCTGCATCCGGCATGAGCTCCTGAGTGATGGCACCCAGGCTTTGAAGTCAAGTTTTATAATAGTCAGTGATGGCTATCTGAGGTTTATGCAGTTGTTCTCCCTGAAGGAGTCTCGGGGCCGTTGTACAACTTAGTCCCGAGACAGACCTGGCAAACCAGGAAGTCTCCTAAGGCTGAGAATTGCCTAGGTAATTGTTTCTTCAGATAGCCCTCAGATCAGAGAAGCGGTTTTGGTATTCAGAAATTGACTTAATAAAGGTGCCTTTTGTGTAACAGTTAAGAGGGTCTGCAGAAATGGAGTGAGGCTTTCAGTTCTTGTGAGGATGATCCCCTAGGCTGAGAAACATAAACTCATTCTGTGGTGTCTCCCTTTCTTTTTTTTTTTTTTTTTTTTTTTTTTTTGGGTTTTTCGAGACAGTGTTTCTCTGTATAGCTCTGGCTGTCCTGGAACTCCCTTTGTAGACCAGGCTGGCCTCGAACTCAGAAATCCGCCTGCCTCTGCCTCCCGAGTGCTGGGATTAAAGGCGTGCGCCACCACGCCCGGCCCGGTGTCTCCCTTTCTTCCACCGTCCCATGTAACTGCTGCTCTAGCAGAACATGGACCATGGCAGGCCCTCCTAACGATTAAGTTGCTCCCTTAACTCCCACCTGCCTCCCTGCCTACACCTGCCCAGATCCTTCTCCCGACCGAGCTCCACTCTGATCCCCTCTCTTGCCATAAATCCCCTTCACCTCCATGGTGGGAGACAAACACGGTCACTACAATAGTGCGAGGAGCCAGAAGGACCCAAGACTTCCTCAGAAACCATGGTGAAAAAACAAAGGGAACTTTGGTTCTGTGTCCTTGTCCTGGAATGGATTTGGCAAGGCTGGTCTGAGGCTGGACCCAGTGCCTTGAGGAGTCAAGATTGCAGTTTCTGGGGGGCCCATTCTTCCCTCTGTGCCATGGTTCTCGGTCCTAAGGTATCTTGTGTTCTCTTTGCTAACATTGTCTGACTTAGTTCTCTGCTGACCCGGTGACCCCCCTGCTGTTTCCTGTAGGCTTATATTTTTCAAAACCTACTTTAGTAAGTGTAATTAAATGTTTTAACCTCCTTTCTAGCCTATCAACCACCAGAGGTGTTAGCATTCTGTCTAAACCCTACCCCACAGTTACCTGGCAACAGCCAGATAGATCTGGCCCACTATAAAAGGGGCTGCTTGCCCCCTCCTCCCTCTCTTGCTCTCTTGCTTCTCTCCTGCTCTTGCTCTCCCCTTCCACATTCCCTTCTCTGCCCCTTCTTTCCAAGTGCTCATGGCCATGGCCAGCCTCTACTTCTCTACTCTCTCCCTCTCTCTGCCTTTCTCTGTCTCTACCCTCTTAACTCCCCTCCCCATACCCTGAATAAACTCTATTCTATACTATACTGTCATGTGGCTGGTCCCTCAGGGGAAAGGGATACCTTGGCGTGGGCCTGTCGAGGCACCCCCCTCCCCCATACCTTACCACACCCCCATAGAACATATCTTCTGTCTCTTTATATTTGTATAAACACATCTGGCGCTATGACTTGGCAGATTTTGAAACTCTGCAGGTTTGCATCCCACCTCAAGCTACAAGAGATCCACCCTCGCTAGCCCAGACCTAGTAAGCCCCCATCCCCCACTGGCCAGAGTAACCAACCATCCATGGTCCCAGAGGAGAGCTCGGAGCTACCCCTGTGCTGCCTGGACCCTTGTTCTAGGACTTGTTCCCTTGGGTGAGACTTTCCTCTTTCCTTTTGAGACAGTTTCTTTCTCGTGGCTGAGAATTCCACACCAGGCCTGGACAACTGCTCTCTGGCTCAGCAGCACCAGCTCTGAGCGTTAGTCCATAGGTCAGTCTTTTGCAGCCTGCTATTGACTCGTAGCATAGACTTTCCCTCCCCGCTCCCTCATTTGCGGCCTGCTGCAGCCACTAGTTGCTCTCCCCTGGTTCACCTAAGCAGGTCTGACTCCACCCCCTGCTGGGGACCCTACCGTTCAAGGGGAAAAGTGGGTCTGGCCCCATTCCTTACATCCTGCCAGAGGCCATCTGTTAGATTCACTTTCCCATATGCACGACCACCTGATGCCCCTGCCACTGGGCCCTGCCTGTTTGTCCACTATTGTAGTTGCTTTTAGATGTCCTGCTGCAGCCCCGAGACCTCACCGTGCCACGTGCCACATGCCACGTGCCACAAGCACGTTGCTGGGATACAGAACAAGCTACTTCAGGGTGCTTCCTTTTCCCCACCCACCACCCAAGACCCAGAGGCACTGGGTCTTGACTTCCTGCTGCTAATAGGAAGTCCCAGACTGCAGTGGCACAGACCTGAGAGGGCCACCTGTCCCATGGGTTGCCTGACCCACAGTGCCTCTGCTTCAGCTGCCCCTGACCCATTACACACACAGTTCTGCCCCAACCCACTGGCCCGGGGGCTGCGATCAGCGGGCTAACCGCCACTGCGCAGCTACAGGCACGGAGCCTGCAATGCATGTGCCGCATGGCACTGCCCTGAACCAATGCAGCGACCTGCAGACCACTGCACAGCTACAGCCACCAAGGCCGAGGCCCTGCCACACAGGCCCAAACCAAAAACTCAGTTCCACGTTTCCTGCCACCAGACCACCCAAAAAAAAAAAAAAAAAAAAAAAAAACTCAAACACACACATTTCAATGTCCTCCAGCCCCTTGGGGGACCACACCCCTCGAAAGCGGCTCTCACACCCCTCCCGCTCTGGGCTCTAGCAGCTGTTTTAAAAAACCCCTAGGCCTAGGGTGAGATGCTTCCTGGTGAGTCGAGGACTTACTGTGTATAGCCTCTAGGGAGCACTGGTGACGTCTTAGGCCTCTAGCCTGGCTGGAATTTTTGGTTATTGAATTATTCTTGGGATGCTGGTACAAATAATCCAATAACTCCCCGATGGGTGCTGCACTGTCTTCAAACGTATATTTTAAGGGATCTTCACACATACTGCCAGCAGCCTGATAAATGGAAAAAAGCTCCCCATGCCCAAGCGCTTACGTATTCATGCTCCCACACCCTTGGCCTGTTCTCACGGCCTGCACGCTCAGTTTGTGACACAGGTCTAAACCTGCCTGGACAGACTCATTTTCTGTCACCACGATCTTATGCCACTGCTGCCAGCTTTCTTATTCTGGTCTTAGCCATATGTCTCTCTGCTAATACAACAATGTACTTTTCTCTACCTACACAACCTGTCCAAGTTACTTATAGATCATGATTCCATTAAATTCTATTCAGTTATAACAAATCAATATAGTCCTAAATCTTGTCAGAAGTTTGTTAATTATTAAGTTTATGACAGACAGAATTCCCAAAGCCTTTAACAGTTAAACCCCACGAGGTCTCAGAAGATGTGAGCACAGCTATAGGATACTGTCTGGGTTGTGATATGATAATCACTGAGAAATGCAGTGGACAACACTGGATACCCTGAGTCAAATGACTAGGTTAAATCAAGGTAAGTCATTTCTTATGTCACGGGTATCCATTCCACAGAGAAAAAGCCCTGCATCTTCTGTGCTTGAAAGGCAGACTGACCGCCCAGGTTGCCATGGAGACCACGAAGACCACAGGGAACCGTTGGCTAGTGGATGCTGTCATTTTTTAAATAATATAACTGCTAAATTTTTATTTCTCAGACTTCTGACTACATTGACAGCTAAGATAGCAGCTAGAAAGAAACTTTGACAGATGTAATCTGTTATCTCCGTACCTAAACTCGGTTTCCATTAATTAAATGCTTCATATTTCCTCTTTTTGCTATGCCACTGTCCTAACTCTAATAAAACCTTCCACTATATGATCCAACTTTTTAATCACAAATTCTTGTTCCTTCTGCTCCACAAAATGTTCATCTTAAAGACTATTCATATAGTTAGCTTATAAGCTACAGGAAACCCACTCAGATCTACCTCTCATGGACCAAACAGGTTCCACCCAGATAAATACATCTGCCCAAAGTTCCCACTTACTACCTATTCCAGAGGGTAGGATTCCTCTGGGTTTCAAATGTGCACCTTAAAACACTTTTTCTTTCTCTCAACTGTACTTAATCTTATTCCCTAGCTATAATAATATATTTTCAACATCTTGTCAAGTCCAGGCACTTACTACATCCAGGATAGCTCTAAAGAACCTCAATCTCCTGTCACAGACACACGCTTCTACTGGACATGTTCCCTCTGATCTATCCTTGGATGGCTCCACAGACCCGGGATAGCAAGGAAACAGCCAACTCTCCTAAAACTGGACCAGCATCCCCGTACACATTCTCCTAGGTTCCCCAGAGACACATCGCCCCAATGCCAGCATGAAGCAGTCAGATATTACAATGACCCTATTCCTGCTTTGCCATCACCTCTTTCTAATTTTTTCTTTTTTTTTTTTAAGATTTATTTATTTATTATATGTAAGTACACTGTAGCTGTCTTCAGACACTCCAGAAGAGGGACTCAGATCTTGTTACAGATGGTTGTGAGCCACCATGTGGTTGCTGGGATTTGAACTCTGGACCTTCGGAAGAGCAGTCCGGTGCTCTTACCCACTGAGCCATCTCACCAGCCCCCTAATTTTTTCTTTTTAATTAAAGCAAAACAGGAGAATGTTAGCATTCTGTCTAAACTCCACCCCACAGTTACCTGGCAACAGCCAGGTAGACCTGGCCCACTATAAAAGGGGCTGCTTGGTTCCTCCTCTCTCTCTTGCTCTCTTGCTTCTCTCCTGCTTTTGCTCTCCCCTTCCCCATTCCCTTCTCTCTCTCTCTGCCTTTCTTTGCCTCTACTACCCTCTTAACTCCCCTCCCCATGCCCTGAATAAACCCTATTCTATACTATACCATCGTGTGGCTGGTCCCTCAGGGAGAAGGGATGCCTTGGCATGGGCCCACGGAAGCACCCCCTTCCTCCATACCTCACCACACCCCATAGAACATATCATATCCCTTTATCTTTTATAAACACATCAAGAGGTAGTGGGAAGCAAAGGTTGATAAGGCAAAGGAAGATATAGACCTGTTTAGAAATAGTTATTTAAAGTGACTCCAATCTGTATTTTCAGGATATCAGCAGTTAGGTTCACACAAATCAGCACCTGCAGCTCAATCTACTCATAAACACCATTCACAAATCAGCAATGGCAGTTTTATCTAGAAGAAATGGCGAGGCTCTGCCAATCAGCCTGATTCCACAGAAGCAGCAAGAACACCACCAGAAATTCTTTGGTGTGTTTCTTTCTATGAAGTCACTCCAAACTCTGACCAGAAAAGAGTAGCAAGGAAAACTAATACCACCGAGCATTGTCAATGAAGACCAGCTTCAGCAAAGTCAAATGATGACCAGCAAAAAGTGAAAAGGCATGCCAATACCACACAGCCTCATCGCTGTGTATTGGGTTATAGTCATACCCTTTCCAAATGTCACATATTCTCCCAAGCATCCACTCCAGCAGAGCACCACACGCCCTTTTCCAGGCAGCTTCCAGAAAAACATCATGTGTCTGTTCTCAGCAAAACATCTCTTTAGCAACAGGGACTGAGAGATGGCTCAGCGGTTAAGAGCACTGGCTGCTCTGCCAGAGGACCCAGGTTTAATTCCCAGCACCTGTATGGCTGCTCACAACTATCTGTAACTCCAGTTTTAGATCTGATGCCCGTTAACAAATATACAAGTATGCAAAGCACCAATGCACATAAAAATAATCTGATTACCCCAATTCCTCACTGCTTGTATATCACTATTATACTTGTCTTAAAATCGACTGCGATTGTGTCCTATGAGTGTATCCATTTAATTCCAGGAAGGAGACTGAATAAATACCCAGAAGAAACCTTCCCCAACACTGAAACCAGTGGTGAATTTGGTAAACACCCTGCAGAAGATATGACAGAGGAATGAGCTTTTAAAAGATCTAGAAATACTGATGGGATGGTTGAACTATGCACTTTGCTTCATAGCAAGAATGCTGGACAATGATTGGAAATAGGGCAAGAAAGTTTTATGGCTCCCCTTACAGACTCCAGTGCCAGTGTCCTGGTCCCAGACAGCAGTGAACCCCAAGTACATACTGAGTATCAGTGTCAATACTGAAATGATTGAAGAAATTCTGAAGAGAATTACCCTACCTTGGGAGAGGACCTGTACATCCCATCACCCCATACAACCAGATAGCTCCCTCTTGTTTCTGATGCTGAGGGATGCTTACTTTACAAACGCTATAAAGGAAGTGACTTTGACTGCGAGTGCAGACTGTTGATTCATCAAAGCCTGGCAGGAGAAATTGTTGGTATCAAAGGGGCTAAAATCATAGAACTTGCAGAAAACAGACAAAAATCGACCTTTTCCAGGAATGCTGCCCTCGTTCCACGGGATCATTCCTCTTCCGGGATGGAAAAGGTCCCTGTGGGCTTGCCAGAGTCGGGCTCCAACTCTCAGGCACCACAGATGCCGCTGGGTACCACGGAAGAGCCAGTTCTGAGGACCCTGAACCATACGGAGGCTAGGAATTTCAGGTTCTCAGTCTTGAACACCACAGACACCGCTGGATGTCGCAAAAGAGCTGAGAACAGAATGAGCCCCCACTCACCCCACCCGCCAGGCCGAAGGGAAAAGGGCAGGAGGAGAGAGCCCCAGCTGGTTACCACAGGGAGGAGAGTCCTTGTCTTGTTCTGCAGCTGGGTAAGGTTGGTTGGTGGTCATGGCTGGAGCGCAGGGAAGTCTCCCAGCGGGAGGTTAGACTCGTCGTTAGGGGAAGACCTGTTCCATGGCTCCAGCATTGTGGGTTCCAATGAGAAGAAGCAGTCCATGGTTTTAAGGTGTTTACTGTAGAAAGGGGGTGGGGGGCAGCCATGGCCATGTGGAGAGGGGGGGTGTGCTTGATCCACTTGGACTTGAGCTTTGTAAAAGGAGATAAGAATGGATAGATTTGCATTCTTCTACATGCTAACCGCCAGTTGAACCAGCACCATTTGAAAATGCTGACTTTTTTCCACTGGATGGTTTTAGTTTCTTGGTCAAAGATCAAGTGACCATCGGTGTGTGGGTTCATTTCTGTGTCTTCGATTCTGTTCAACTGATCCACCTGCCTGTCTCTGTACCAATACCATGCAGTTTTTATCACTTTTGCTTTGTAGCACAGCTTGAGGTCAGGGATGGTGATTCCCCCAGAAATTCTTTTAGTGTTGAGAAGAGTTTTTGCTATCCTGGGCTTTCTGTTATTTCAAATGAATTTGCAAATTGCTCTTTCTAACTCTATGAAGAATTGAGTTGGAATTTTGATGGGCATTGCATTGAATCTGTAGATTGCTTTTGGCAAGATGGCCATTTTTTTTACTATATTAATCCTGCCAATCCATGAACATGGTGAAAGACCTCCGTGGGGATATCCCCACACGAGTCAAGAGATAGTGTGCACCCAAAGAATCATGAGAGACCATCTTGATGCAAACACACGAGGTAGTTGAATGATGGAGCTCCGGGCAGACATGTATCTCACGCAGGAGACAGGGGTGTCGACCACAAGGCTCAGAAGCTAGGGGTTTATATAGGAAAAGAGTTGGGGTAGGGGAAGAATTGGCGTGGTTTCACGCAATTGGACAGTTTAAACATCAGCAAACTGTACGTACAGATCGAAGTAACAGCAGAGTATCTGGTTAACATTTAACCTATGTCAGAAGGGCAGGAGATAGGGAGGCGCTGAGCCAGTCAGGACATCCTTGTATGTCTTCCCTATCTTTATGGCTAGCCAGTTCCTTGGATGACTTTACAGCCTTTGTTCTTTGTTCTAGGCCCAAAAAGCCTTCCTAACTAGCAAGCTGCATGAGTCATGGACCTTGAATTTTAATTTTCTTTCAATAGGAGATCTTTCCATCTTCTGAGATCTTCGATTTCTTTCTTCAGAGACTTGAAGTTCTTGTCATACAGATCTTTCACTTCCTTAGTTAGAGTCACACCAAGGTATTTTATATTATTTGTGACTATTGTGAAGGGTGTTGTTTCCCTAATTTCTTTCTCAGCCCATTTATCCTTTGTGTGGAGAAAGGCCACTGATTTGTTTGAGTTAATTTTATATCCAGCTACTGCACTGAAGCTGTTTATCAGCTGTAGGAATTCTCTGGTGGAATTTTTGGGGTCACTTAAGTATACTATCTTATCATCTGCAAATAGTGGTATTTTGACTTCTTCCTTTTCAATTTGTATCCCCTTGACCTCCTTTTGTTGTCTAAATGCTCTGGCTAGGACTTCGAGTACTATATTGAATAGGTAGGAAGAGAGTGGACAGCCTTGTCTAGTCCCTGATTTTAGTGTGATTGCTTCAAGTTTCTCTCCATTTAGTTTGATGTTGGCTACTGCTTTGCTGTATACTGCTTTTACTATGTTTAGATATGGGCCTTGAATTCCTGTCCAAGACTTTTTCATGGAGGGTTGTTGAATTTTGTCAATTGCTTTCTCAGCATCTAATGAAATTATTGTGTTTTTTTTCTTTCAGTTTGTTTATATAGTGGACTACGTTGATGGATTTCCACATATTAAACCATTCCTGCATCCCTGAGATGAAGCCTGCTTGATCATGATGGATGATCATTTTTATGTGTTCTTGGATTCGGTTTGCAAGAATTTTATTGAGTATTTTTGCATCGATATTCATAAGGGAAATTGATCTGAAGTTCTCTTTTTTATTGGGTCTTTGTGTGGCTTAGGTACCAAAGTAACTGTGGCTTCATAGAATGAATTGTGTAGTGATCCTTCTGTTTCTATTTTGTGGAATTGTTTGAGAGTATTAGTATTAGGTCTTTTTTGAAGGTCTGAAAGAATTCTACATTAAACCCAGCTGGTCCTTTGCTTTTTTTTCTTTTTTCTTTTTTTTTTGTTGTTGTTGTTGTTGTTGTTGTTGTGAGACTATTAATGACTGCTTCTATTTCTTTAGGGATTATGGGACTGTTTAGATGGTTTATCTGATCCTGATTTAACTTTGGTACCTGGTATCAGTCTAGAAAATTGTCCATTTCATTCAGATTTTTTTCAGTTTTGTTGAGTATTGGCTTTTGTAGTAGGATCTGATGATTTTTTGGATTTCCTCCATTTCTGTTGTTATGTCTCCCTTTTCATTTCTGATTTTGTTAATTTGGATACTGTCTCTGTGCCTTCTGGTTAGTCTGGCTAAGGGTTTATCTTGTTGATTTTCTCAAAGAACCAGCTCCTGGTTTTGTTGATTCTTTGTGTAGATCTTTTTTTTTTTTTTTTTTTTTTTTTTTTCTATTTGGTTGACTTCAGCCCTGAGTTTGATTATTTCCTGCCACCTACTCCTTTTGGGTGTATTTGCTTCTTTTTGTTCTAGAGCTTTCAGATGTGCTGTCAAGCTGCTAGTGTATGCTTTCTCCAGTTTCTTTTTGGAGGCACTGAGAACTATGAGTTTTGCTTTTAGCACTGCTTTCATTGTGTTCCATAAGTTTGGATATGTTGTGCCTTCATTTTCATTACATTCTCAAATGCCTTTAATTTCTTTTCTTATTTCTTCCTTGACCAAGTTATCATTGAGTAGGGCATTGTTTAGCTTCCATGTTTATGTGGGCTTTCTGTTGTTTTTGTTGTTATTGAAGACCAGCCTTAGTCCGTGGTGATCTAATAGGATGCATGGGATTATTTCAATCTTCTGGTATCTGTTGGGCTTGTTTTGTGACCGATTATACAGTCAGTTTTGGAGAAGGTACCATGAGGAGCTGAGAAGAAGGTATATTCTTTTGTTTTAGGATGAAATGTTCTATAGTTATGTTAGATCCATTTGGTTCATAACTTCTGTTAGTTTCACTGTGTCTCTGTTTAATTTCTGTTTCCATGATCTGTTTATTGGTGAGAGTGGGGTGTTGAAGTCTCCCACTATTATTGCATGAGATGCAATGTGTTCTTTGAGCTTTAGTAAAGTTTCTTTTGTGAATGTGGGTGCCCTTGCATTTGGAGCATAGATGTTCAGAATTAACAGTTCGTCTTGATAGATTTTTCCTTTGATGAGTATGAAGTGTCCTTCCTTATTTTTTTTGATAACTTTTGTTTTGTTTTGTTTTGTTTTGTTTTGTTTTGTTTTGTTTTGTTTTTCGAGACAGGGTTTCTCTGTGTAGCCCTGGCTGTCCTGGAACTCACTCTGTAGACCAGGCTGGCCTCGAACTCAGAAATCCGCCTGCCTCTGCCTCCCGAGTGCTGGGATTAAAGGTGTGCACCACCAACGCCCGGCTTTTGATAACTTTTGATTGAAAGTTGATTTTCTTCGATATTAGAATGGCTACTCCAGCTTGTTTCTTGGGACCATTTGCTTGGCAAATTGTTTTCCAGCCTTTTACTCTGAGATAGTGTCTGCCTTTGTCACTGAGGTGCATTTCCTGTATGCAGCAAAATGATGGGTCCTGTTTACATATCCAGTCTGTTAGTCTATGTCTTTTTATTGGGGAATTGAGTCTATTGGTGTTAGGAGTTATTACGAAATAGTGATTGCTGTTTCCTTTTATTTTTGTTGTTAGAGGTGGAATTGTGTGTGTGTTTCTATCTTCCTTTGGGTTTGCTGAAAAAAAGATTACTTTCTTGCTTTTTCTAAGGTGTAGTTTCCCTCCTTGTGTTGAAGTTTTCCATCTATTATCCTTTGTAGGGCTGGATTTGTGGAAAGATATTATTTAAATTTGATTTTGCCATGGGCTATCTTGGTTTCTCCATCTATGGTAATTGGGAGTTTTGCTGGGTATAGGAGCCTGGGCTGACATTTTGTTCTCTTAGGGTCTGTAAGACATCTGCCCAGGATCATCTGGCTTTTATAGTCTCTGGTGAAAAGTCTGGTGTAATTCTGATAGGTCTGCCTTTATATGTTACTTGACATTTTCCCCTTACTGCTTTTAATATTCTTTGTTTAGTGCATTTGGTGTTTTGATTATTATGTGATAGGAGGAATTTCGTTTCTGGTCCAGTCTATTTAGGGTTCTGTAGGCTTCTTGTATGTTCATGGGTATCTGTTTCTTTAGGTTAGGGAAATTTTCTTCTATAATTTTGATGAAGATATTAACTGGCTCTTTAAGTTCGGAATGTTCACTCTCTTCTATACCTATTATCCTTAGGTTTGGTCTTCTCATTGTGTCCTGGATTTCCTGAATGTTTTGGGTTAGGAGCTTTTGCATTTTGTATTTTCTTTGACTGTTGTGTCAATGTTTTCCATGGTATCTTCTGCACCTGAGTTCTCTCTTCTATCTCTGTATTCTATTGGTGATGCTTGCATCTATGACTCCTAATCTCTTTCCTAGGTTTTCTATTTCCAGGGTTGTCTCCCTTTGTGATTTCTTTATTGTTTCGATTTCCATTTTTAGATCCTGGATGGCATTGTTCAATTCCTTCACCTGTTTGTGTTTTCCTGTAATTTTTTGAAGGGGGTTTTGTGTCCTCTTTAAGGGCTTCTACCTGTTTACCTGTGTTCTCCTGTATTTCTTTAAGTGAATTATTTATGTCCTTCTTAAAGTCCTCTATCATCACCATGAGATGTGATTTTTTGTTGTTGTTGTTTTGTTTTGTTTTGTTTTTTGAAACAGGGTTTCTCTGTGGAGCCCTGGCTGTCTTGGAACTCACTCTGTAGGCCAGGCTGGCCTCAAATTCAAAAATCTGCCTGCCTCTGCCCCCAAAGTACTGTAATTAAAGGCATGCACCACTACTGCCCAGCGGTAGATGTGATTTTAAATCAGAGTCTTGCTTTTCCAATGTGCTGGGGTATTCAAGACTTGCTGTGGTAGGAGAACTGGATTTTCCTACTTTAAGGAGTGGGTTGGGGTAGGCTTGTTTGCCATGATCCTATGCGGTGGAGCGTTGCTTTTGCTCTGGATGGTCTGTAAACTTAAAGCCCAAACAAAAAGGGACAAGATGGCAATAACCCAAGCACTTGCAGCACTAGAACACGGTGCCTCCCCTGGTATATGGTTATCTATGCTTAAGCAATAGGTCGCTGGCCACTCAGCTCTTGCACCCCACGAGGCTAGTCTCATTGCACAGGATAGAGTGAGTGTGCTTCAGCAGCCCAGGAGAGTTTCACGGCTAAGCACTGCAGTAGAAAGGCTACGCGGCATAAAATGAGCCTATTCTAGGGAGACATGTCATCTTGTATGAAGGTTGAGTGTCCAAGTGTCCTTCCCCCAGGAAAAACGACATGGGAGCGGACCAAGACCCCTCCGGGTGATGAGCCTGGGAGGAGGTTTTGTGTAAAGCCCCTATTTTTGCACACTGGGGATTTGACCTCTATCTCCACTCTCAATATATGGGTGGCCTATTGCTCTTAAATAAAAGAAAAGGGGGAGATGTGAGGAGCCGCCCTTGCAATGGCCATTACAAGATGGCGCTGATATCCGGTGTTCTGACTAATAAACAAGTAGTCTGTGCATGTGCTGGGGTAATTTTCCATGCCGTGTGCCCTGCCTGTCCCGTGGCGTCATTCTGGGCTGATAGTGAGCAACCAGTCAGGGTAAAATACGTATCCAACTGCTCTTGTGGTCTATAAAAGGGACGGGTTTCCTGTGTTCTGAGCCTCCTCCTCCCCAGAAGCTGATCATCTATCTCTTGAGATGAATTAAAGCTGTTTGCTGCAGAAGGATCCAATTGTGTCCTGTGTGTGTGTACTCGCCGGCGAGACTCCATATCACACAGACACTTATGTTCTTGCCCTTGCCTCTCGCCATCTGGTTATCTCTGGTGTTAGTTGGTCTTTCTGACTCTGACTGGAGCTTGTCCCTCATGTCAGCCTGTCAGCCTGAGATCTTAGGTGAGTCAGCACTCCTGGAGACCAGCTTTCTCATGGTAGGATTTGTGTGTGGAGGGTTGTGGGACAGCCTTAGCTCTGGGGCTCTGCTTCACTGTTCCTGTACCCTGTGCACTCCTGATGGGTCCACCTTTGGACAGTTATGGGAGAGAAAGTGGTGATCTCACATCTTAACTTAGGAGTGAGAGCACTCCCTGGGAGACCAGCTCTCTCCTGGTGGGATTTGTGTGCAGAGTCATAAAACTTATTTCATTGCTACTTCATAGCTGTAATTTTGTTACCATCATGAATTGTAATATAAATATCTGATGTTTCTGATATTGTCTTAGGTGACCCATGTGAAGTGGAAACTTCTGGTTTCTTTGGAAAGTCTATTATGTCAAAGGATGTTGTCCCGAAGCAGACACAGGTGAAAGGATGTTTTGCCAAATCAAGCACGTGAAAGGACATGTGATGAAGGAGTCTTTGCTAACAACCTGCCTACATTGGTCCACCTTACATTGCCTAGTTGAACTTTATTTGTTGGGACTCCATAGAGAGAAACACACCAAAAAAACTTCTGGTGGTGTTCTGGAAGCTTCTTGCTGCTTCCAAGGACTCAGGCCAGTTGGCAGTAATGTCAGTTGATACAGACTCACGTGGAGTTTTGCTAAGACAGATTCACTTGATGAAACAAGACATGTGGTGAGGCAAGATCCAAGGAGGCACATGATGTTTGGAGGGAGTATAAATAGGACTCAACACTGGTTTCCTATCTTGCTTTGGTCCGGTATTTTCTCACTATGATGTTTTGGAATGGTAATGTATGTCCTGTGATGCTGGAAATATGTGATCTGTTTTTTATTTTATAGGGAATTGCAGTTAAGAGATTGCATGAATGTCAGAGGAGACCCTCCTGGCTACCTGAAAATTAGTCTTTCCTGGTTGCCTTCAGATCAAGATTCAGAACTCTCAGCTCCTTCTCCAGCACCATGTCTGCTTGCATACTGCCATGCTTCCTGCTCTGATGAGAATAGACTAAATCTCTGACACTGTAAGCCAACCCCACGTAGGTGTTTGCCTTTATAAGACTTGCCTTAGTCATGGTGTCTCTTCATAGCAATGGAAACCCTAACTAAGACAAGAACTAACTAAACAAGGCGAGAACATGGATGCAGGAGCTGATACAGAGGCCACAGAGAAATACTGCATACTGGCTTGCTTCCCATGGCTTACTCAACAACTTGCTTTCTTATAGAACACAGGACCACCAGCCCAGGGTTGTCACCAAACACAGTGGGCTGGGCCCTCCTTCATTGATCACTGTACTGGCTATTTTTGTGTCAACTTGACACAGCTGGAGTTATCACAGAGAAAGGAGCTTCAGTTGAGGAAATGCCTCCATGAGATCCAACTGTAAGGCATTTTCTCAATTAGTGATCAAGGGGGAAAGGCCCCTTGTGGGTGGGACCATCCCTGGGCTGGTAGTCTTGGGTTCTATAAGAGAGTAGGCTGAGCAAGCCAGGGGAGGCAAGCCAGTAAAGAACATCCCTCCATGGCCTCTGCATCAGCTCCTGCTTTCTGACCTGCTTGAGTTCCAGTCCTGACTTCCTTGGGTGATGAACAGCAGTATGGAAGTGTAAGCTGAATAAACCCTTTCCTCCCCAACTTGCTTCTTGGTCATGATGTTTGTGCAGGAATAGAAACCCTGACTAAGACAATCACTAAGTGAAAAAAATAAAATAAAATGCCTTACAGATGGATCTCCTGGAGGCATTTCCTCAACTGAGCCTACTTTCTCTCTGATGACTCTAGACTGTATCAAATTGACACACAAAACCAGCCAGTACAGCCAGTGTTAGCCCTTTAGCATAAATGAAAATGGAATAGAATTAAAAATCACATACGGAAAATAGGGTATTATTGTCATCATAAGAACATTAGTGTAGTCACCTGGCATAAATGGTGCACACCTTTAATCCCAGCACTTCAGAGGCAGACGGCAGATCTCTGTGAGTTCGAGGCCAGCCTGGTCTAAAAAGAGAGCTCTGGGACAGCCAGGGCTGTTACACAGAGAAATCCTGTCTCAAAACAACAAAAGAGCTTCCATCCCAGTTAACAGTATTTAAACAATGTTAGTTTAGATTTGTTAATTCTCAGGCAATTAGTTACTGACCTGGGCTGTGTTCATGTTGCAGTCAATTCCCCTTGTGAGCTGGCAAAGGACTGTTACAGAAGCTACAAGGTATGGACCCTTCGGACATCCTTCAGCATCCCTTCAGCTGTGTTCACCAGTCTGTTCAAACTACTTTTGACGGTGATTCATTTGAGAATATCAGGAGGGAATCTGTTGGTGTAAGGGATATCGGAGTGTCTTAGAAGACATTCAGATGTGACATTCATCTGACCTTAAAAATAAAAATAGGAGTGGTGGTACACAACTTCACTCCCAGCGGAGGCAGCGGATCTCCGTTCTACAACGGGAGTTCTGAAGACAGCCAGGACTGTGCTCGGTCACTTAGCTGGTGGGTGGAGCTCTGAACGGAGGAGTACGTCTGCATAAAACTCCATTTGAGAAAAATGAAAGCCAGTTCTGGAAAGCCCAGAGAATTCAGACCAGCAGTCCTACTGTTGATCTTAGGGCTGCTCCTTAGAGACTCACGGGGATCCAGCATCCAAGGTGAGCTCTGGGCAGGATGGGGACCATCCCTGTAAGGAGGGGAGGGATGAGTCAAACTGTTTAAATGAGTGAGACTAGAGTGTACATAGAGAAATGGCTATCCCAAGGAACCAAGCTAGGGAAGTCACAACGGGGAGGGAGACAGAGGAAAGGGGGAAGAAAAAGAGAGAGAGTGTATATGCACAGAGAGAGAGAAGAGAGAGGACCAGAAATGTTTGGATTATAAAGGAAAATAATAATCCTCTGGGGGAGGAGAAGCCCAGCCCCTGGGCTGGAAAATTCAGAGTAGAGGTCCGGGTGTGCTAGGTAGGGACTGAGGGATACCGGGAGAACCTAGAGGCTAGGTCTGCTTTGGTATGTAAAATAGGCGCCTCAGCCCCTGCTCTCTGCTCTGAATCCCAACCGTAAGGAATAGGTCAGAGCGCATAGGCATAACAAAGAGTACGGGAGGGAGAGGAAAAGGGTGGAGCGGAGGAAACTGAAACTGGCAGAAGGTTTAGCGAGCCCAGCCGCCTTTTGTAAAACATTCCCCGGGCTGACATAAGTGGGGCGTGGGGTTACATTGGGTAGCCTTTATTGTCAGCTGGAGGACACATGACTATCGGAGTACACAGTCTACCACCGGAAGCCCCTGCAAGAAGGAACACGCAGCCCTTTTCTAGACCTCAGTGGGTGGCCTTCTTAGGAGAAAAGGGATGTCTGCCGAGGAAGACTACAAAAAAGGCCTGACACAGCGACGGGAAGGGGGGCGGGGGGCGGGAGGAGGAGCATTTAATGTCCCTGCCCTGAAGAAACACCCAGGGAGTTGGTGAGTGTCTGCACACCATGGGCAGAGGTCTGGAGAGGACCTGATTGGTGTCTTTGCTCGTTGTCAGGTTACAGGGACTGTGAAGCCCAAGAAAACTGAGGATTAAGAGTGGTAGGGGCCTGTGATGAGACAAGCTGTGGAGGGTGTCTGTCTGTCTGGGAACGATCTGGGCAAGTATCAGGGAGGAGCTGGGGGCGGAGTAAAAGCGCAGCTTCAAAACACTCAACTGAGACTCTCCCCTCCACTCCTTGGTTACAGGGGTAACTATAGAAGATTGTTCTTTTAATGTCGGGAATAATTATTTTTATTGTTGTTGTCTCTTGTTTGTTGTTTGAGACAGGGTCTCACTGGGTAGCCCTGGCTATCCTGGGACTTGCTGTGTACACCAGGCTGACCTTGAATCCATAGAGCTCTGCCTGGCTAGTTAGCTAGAATTAATTTTCTCAATGGGAAATAGAGAGAGAGTGTGTGTGTGTGTGTGTGTGTGTGTGTTGCAACAGTATGCAGGATATGCACAGGACAGAACAACAAGGATCTTCCTCTACTCTCCTGAAACAGGGTCTCTGGCTGACGTAGATGTTCATGGTTCCAGCAGGCTGACCAGTGAGTTTTCAGGACTGCCTGTCTCTGCTCCTCAAAGCTGTGGGAGGAGGGGTTACAGGAATGCACAGCCATGCTCTGCTTTTTTATGTGGGTGCTGGGGATTCGAACCCAGGACCTGTGTTTGCAGAGCAACATTCTTATTCACTAAGCCACTTCCTATCACCTGGCTGCTTGCTTTTGACAGTGTCCCCACCATGTAGCCCAGGATGCCTTGAAACTTGGCCACCTCCTGGCCCAGATGGTGTATACACATGCAATACCACTTGCAGTGGGGGTTATTTTCCAAATCAGCAGAAGGACCTGATGACATGTCTATGTCAGTTTTCTTTTCTTTGAGATGTAGACATTCCCCAGCAGAGTGGTACATGGACTACAAATGAAGAACTGGGTGGACTTGTATTTGTCACTCAGAACCTACAGGACACAGAGTAAAGGCCCTGAGAGTATATTTCAACTAGAGAAATATTTGTCTGATCTGATCCAAACCCCATGATGACTCCTAACCTTCAGCTGCATTACGGTTATCCAGGAGAATTCCCATCTGATAGACTACTTAGCTTCCGCACTGTGGTCATGGGAACTGGACCCACCGACCCACACATGCTAGGGAAGGGCTAGCCCCTTACCTCCAGCCCCAGCTGCCTGAATTGTATTTCCTTATGTCCAAAGCCTGGTGAAATCCTTCATCCTTTTCCTATATTTTATATATTTTAATAATATTTTCTTAACATGCATGAAACACATAGTTTATTTTCCTAATAGCAGAAATTGCCCCGTTATGTGAGATTTTCCTCTGCCTTTGTTATGGTTCACCCGAAGGCCCATCATTGCAAACTTGAACCCCAGTCTGTGACATTATTGGGAGGGATGATATATTGAGTGAGGTTTTCAGACCCAGAAAGGCAAATGTCACATACACTCTCTCATCTGTGGATCCTAGAGTCAAATCTTCAGCTCTCCATCTATAGCCTGGAATAACCACAGAAACCAAGGACATTAAAAAGGAGCATGGGGTGGAGAGCTCCAGAGAGGACAGGCTCTACAGAGGGTGAAATGTTAAAAAGGAAATGGGGGAGACTCACCTAGGGACAGGGGAGGGAAGGCAGCACAGAGAGTAAGGAATCAGGTGTTAGAAAATACAATGTGTCCACCATGGGTCAGCCCCTGTCAAGGTGTACCTCTGAGAAAAAATTATATTGAGTAAGGTTTCACACCATGCAACAGACCTGGTGTGAAAGGGGTTTATTGGGGGAAGGGACCTGGGCAGGGTAGAGGCAGAAGAGTGGGCATGTAGACAGAAAGCAGACGGGAGCAGAGCCGTGAGGGCAAGGAGAGAGACGGGGTTCTGAGGACAGAGACCTGGGGTGGGGTGCAGGGTCCCCTTATCCAGCTGCACACACCTGGCACACCTAGTAGTGGTAGCTAGTGATGTAAGCAACTGCTGGGTCCCTGGTGGCAGGCCAGCTGGGTTGTCTATGCGCTAACATCAGGGATAAATAACACTAAAGGCATTTGAAAAGGCCATAGGGAATCATTATTTCATGTTTACTCAAAATTTCATATATGTAAGGATATATGTATGTATACATTTTTAATTAAGTTAGAGAATGTACCCCCTAGAAGCCGCTGACTAAGAAAGCCCCCAGCACAAGGCATGAGAATGCTCCTCTTGAGTTGTTGGTCAGACCAGTCCAAGAGATTCCTAAAACAACAGAGGTGATCGTTGCTGTGGTTGCCTCCCGTAAGTTAAAGGTAAGTCTCTGTGGCCAAAGACACCATAATACACTTTGAACTGAGGACCAGGAAGCCCAAGCTTTAACTCTTAAAGACGTATTTATTTTATGTGAGTACACTGTCAGTCTCTTCAGACATACTAGAAGAGAGCATCAATCCCATTACAGAAGGTTGTGAGCCACCATGTGGGTGCTGGGAATTGAACTCATGACCTCTGAAAGAGCAATCAGTGCCCTTAACCGCTGAGCCATCTCTCCAGCTTGACCTCTGTTCTCTATACTCATTTGCCACATACTTTCATGTGGGGCATTGGGCTATACACAGTCTGGTCTCCAATCGAGCTGAGGTCTGAACCCTGGAGTGGTGATAATTCACCTACATTGCACAGTAGCCTGGATCAAGGCTCTTGTCAAAGTTACCATCCCCCACAGCTCCCACAGGAGAAGTGTGGCTAGTAGTCACGTAGACAATGTCCCAAGCTTCTGACCTTCTGGCTAAACTCCTCCCAGTTACCTAGCAACAGTAAAGATAACAGCCCACCATAAGAGGCTCTGCTTGGCTCCACCTCCCTCTCTTACTCTCTCCCCTCACTCTCCTCTTACTTTCCTCATTCTCTCCTCTCCTCTCACTCTCTTACTCTCTCTCCCTCTTGCTCTCTCCCTCTTACTCTAGCCTTTCTTCTCTTTCTCTCTCTCTCTCTCTCTCTCTCTCTCTCTCTCTCTCTCTCTCTCCCCCCCCCCCTTCTCTCCTCTTGGCCATAGCCAGTCTCTCTCTCTTCACTTTCTCTCTTTCCCCCTGCCTTTTCACAATAAAGCTCTAAAACCATAGACTGTCTCTGCTCATCAAGGCCCATTGTGCCTGGACGATGGGATAGGCTTTCCTCTAATGAGCCATTTTTAATCTCCCGTAGGAAGGCCTTCCTGTGCTCCAGTCAAGGCCCAGACTAAGGACTTAGACTTAGACTTAGTCCTTAGACTAAGGACTCTAAAGACTAAGGACTGCGAGGGAACTTCTCTCCCTCAGCCCTCTCTCCCATAACCCGGAGGTATTGCTCCGGGGCCCCTGGTATGGGGGGGGTGCCCCTTGTCCACCCCCTGCCGAGTGGGGTCAGTGGCTTAGATGCCCACCCAGGGCTGAGTGGAAAGTGTCTGGCAGCCCTCCCACATCTGCCCGCCCAGAGCATAGAAGGAACTCTGGCTGGACGTGGGCTCCTCCCTCCCCCCTCTTTCCCCTCCCCCCCTTTAGTTCCCACACTTTCACTGAGCACTGGCCCATGCATATGCACACACACACACACACATAAACAGTAAACACACACATATGCAAAAGATAATGTGCCATAATTAGTATGCAATTTAACAGAATTAGCCTAAGCAGGAATAACTGCTCTTAGCAGAATTTTCCTACTGTAGCTATCTGGCAAGTGAGAGTGGTAGCCAGTGGGGAAACATAGAAA
Organism: Mus caroli; assembly: GCF_978045245.1. Taxonomy (NCBI): domain Eukaryota; kingdom Metazoa; phylum Chordata; class Mammalia; order Rodentia; family Muridae; genus Mus; species Mus caroli. Next base: position 125,039,201 of record NW_028227263.1, on the reverse strand, counting down.
CTTAGTATCTAGCTATAAAACAAAAACTGCAATTTTTTTTTTTAATTTCTAAAAAGATGTATATTTGGCCAATGTGGTACAGTGCACACCTTAAATTCCAGCATTTGGGAGGCAGAGAGCATGTGGATCTCTGAGTTCAAGACCAGCTTGGTTCACAGAGCAAGTTGCAAGACAGCCAAGACTACACAGAGAAACCCTGTCTTGAAAAACTTAAAAGAAAAAAAAATTTATTACTTGGGTGTGTGCATGGGGGAAGAGGTACATGCACATGAGTGCAGTTCCCACAGAGACCAGAAGAGGGTGCTAGAGCTCCTAAAGTTAGAGTGATGGGTGATTATGAGTCACTTAATGTAGGTGTTAGGACTTGAACTCAGGTCCTCTGCAAAATGTCTGAGTTCCAATGCTCCTAACCAGTTAGTTATCCCTCCAGCCCCCAAACTTCAACTCTTTAATGGCTCATTCAAATAAAGATGACAAATCCTGTTTCATGTGGCAGTTTTTGTAAATGTTACTCCCTCACCAATTTTATCTCTGGGCATAGAAATTTGACCCTGAGAGTTTTTAATAACCTTTAATTATAGCCACTTAATTTAAGTTTAAACTTTTGCCTCGTTGATCTATTTCCATTCTAGAACAATCCTTGACCTTAGGACAAACTCCTTAGACCTCTGGAAACTATTTTAACCGTTTTCATCTAATATTTTACCAAAAATACATTTCGTATTTTTAGTTCTTACATCTTGCTCTTTCCTGATGGTTCCTTTCTTATTCTTACAAACTTTAGACAGCATTGTTTAATAACCTAATTATACTACAAATGAAAATGCAAGCCAGGTATGGTGGCCCAAGCCTTTAATTCCTGCACTCAGAGGCAGAGGCAGGAGAATCTTTTTGAGTTCCAGGCTGGGCAGAGCTACACAGTAAGATCCTGTCTCAAAAACAAAAAATAAAAAATAAAAAAATTTTACTATACTATGAAATCTCCTGTCCCTCTAGGCTTTATCTTTCTATAACAGTTGTTTCCTTTGATTTTCTTGTGCTTGGAGAAGAAAAGGGAAGAACCAGGTTAGACCCTACTGCTGAGAATTCCACCTGTCCAGGACACAGTGACCTCAAGTCAGAACTAAGCTGGAAGCTCTCTTCCTCCCTGCTAGCTGGCTCATTAAGGAGCTAAGAATTTTTTGTTTGTTTGTTTGTTTGTTTTGTGAGTGTTTAACATTTTATTTGGTTTGTTTTTTAAACAAACTCTAATGCAGCCCAGGCTAGTCTCAGACACACTAGCTAGCAGAGGCTGGCTCTGAACTCCTGATTGTTGACCCACCTCCATTTCCGCCCTCGCGCTGAGATGAAAGGCATCAACACACCTGACATAAAAATCTTGTTTTTTTTAGTTATGTCATCTGTTGTAATCAGGCTGTTCTCACTCAAGAGGAGACCAGGACAAACTTTTTATGAACTTGAAATTTTTATTGAGCCAAAGACCCTGCTGGGGGACACTCCTGTGACTACATATTTAAAGAGGTGGCCCCTAACTGAGTGAGCAAGAGGCTTATAAAGGTAGCAACCGCAAGTCTGGTGCTCCCGTTTGATGTAGCTGTGAGAGCTGTTAGCAAGCATGACAGGTATGAACTTTTAATGAGATCAGGGCACAGCTGTGGAACCACGCGACATCACTGATCAGAAAGGGTGGCAGAAGCAGAGTGATCCCCAGAGAGTTATGGTACCCATAAAGTGCCAGCATACCAGAGGGACAGGCTGATCTCAATCTTAGCCCGAAGTCAGGTAGGATTGAGCAAATTGGTTTTTCTTAGTTTATATCCACAGCCCTTGAAGTCTTTTTTTTTTTAATAATAATTAACTTTTTTATTCATGTTACATCTGGATCACAGCCCACCCTCCCTCTTCTCCCATTACTACGCTTACAAGTCCCGCCCCCTACTGCCTCCTGGCCCTTTAACTTTTGAGTTCAAAGCTGAGGCAAATCCCCTGATTGATAGTTTCCTTAAAACAAACAAAAAAAGACTACACTTCCCAGCTCCCTTTGCGGGCAGGCAAAGTAAATCTGAAAGGGAGTGACTACTGGAGTACACACACAGACACACAGAGACACACACACACAGAGAGGAGAGAGAGGAGAGAGAGAGAGAGAGAGAGAGAGAGAGAGAGAGAGAGAGAGAGTTCCTCTCCTATACAGGGTCATAGACAGGGTCACATCTTTTTCCTGCAGGTGTTTTCTCATCCACCCACGTGGATGGGACAATGTCCCGTTGCCATGACTGAAAGGGGGGTCCCGACTCGACTCTTCAGGGTCAGATGCCTCTTCCTTTAAAGCCGCTTCAGAAATCTTACACTGATAATCTGGTTTTCATATCACAGTTACGTGTTGTGCTTTAAATACCTGCCCCTGCTTGTATGTTTCCAGGACCCTTAGCGGAGGACAGCATCCTGACGGCTAAGCCCCCACGGAGACAAGCAGAGCTCTGCAAAGGTAGGACCATCAGCTACAGAGCAAGGAGGAGCTGAAAGGCTTTGGTAAGAGGGGGACACTGAGGTGAGCTAGCGCCAGTGGTCCAGCAGGAGCATCACAAACCTAGTCACTTTCTGCATCTTCTCACGGGATGGCCACATTAATTTTGGCTTCCCTTATGAAAGTGAGCTGGCTTTCAAAAGTTTTCATGGTTATAAGCTTCCTCCAAAAACATCAGTAGTTTCACATACTTTCCTTTGTTTCCCAACAAGAGCCAGACTGATCTTTCAAAGACTCAAAATCGCACACGTAACTCTCATCCCCCAAGTCCTCCTCTGTGAGTCGTCCCTAAGACCCCTGGGAATGAAATGCAGGGTCCCTCCCCCATACACTCCAGTGCTTTCCATCCCAACAATTCCTCCAGCGTTCTTTTAAAGTTCCGGACTACTGGTCTTTCCTCTCCTCCCCGCCCTCCCTCACAGCTAACCCTCCTCTGGGCCACCTTTCTCTTTTCCTGGCTGTTCTCGAGCTGGAAGGTCAAGCAGGAGAGATGTGAAGTGTGACTTTGGGACATCAGCATAAAACCCAGGAAAGTCTATGATGCTGGTAAATGATTGCGATTGCCTCTGCGGTTAACAGAAGCGATCTGCTCTGCGGGAGAGTGGTAGGGAGGCTGGAGGCGGGACAGGAAGGAGCGCTGGGGGTGGGAGGGGAGGAAACCTTATGGGTTCAGCGTTTGCTTTTACGTACGCTGGTAAGAAAGCCCGGCAAATGGGGACATGGCACCCTCTGGTGGAGAAAAGAGAGAACTGCGGTAACCCTGTGCGTCGTGACTCCCCTGACACACACACACACACACACACACACACACACACACACACACACACACACTGAAATCCCAGAGGTCAAAGGTAATAATAATCCCAGAATTCTGAAGCTTCCAGGCAGCCAGAGTAATTGTGTGAAATATAGCATTTCCTAGTTTTGTTTTGTTTTAGTTATATCTTTTCTCAACCACTAAGATCTGTGAAGATAGAAACCTCTCTTGTTCACAGCCCTTGTTCCTATAACAGGAGGTTGGAGCACAGAGTAGATGCTCAGTAAATGATACGGGATGTTATTGACTGTCTTCAGCTCAAACCTGAGTCTTCACACAAAGTAAGGAGTCTCTTAAGAACCAGAGGATGTGCTGGTGCAGTGGTGGTGCACACCTTTAATCCCAGCACTTGGGAGGCAGAGGCAGGCGGATTTCTGAGTTCGAGGCCAGCCTGGTCTACAGAGTGAGTTCCAGGACAGCCAAGGCTACACAGAGAAACCCTGTCTCGAAAAAACAAAAAACAAACAAACAAAAAAGAACCAGAGGATGTGTGTGCCCCCACTTTGGATCAGACCCAAGACCCTAAGACCCAACATGGAGTTAGCAGCTGCTAGCCTCCTTCCAGAGCCTGTACAAGCTGCTTCCCTGAAGTAGTAAGCAAGGGGGGTCAGATGAAACCCGAAAGCTCCCTGTCTCTGGGTATGAAGAGAGCAGGGGCACAATTGGTGGGGTACCCAAAGATTCCCCCCACAGTGGCACAAGAGGAATGGGGATTCGGACAGAAGGAAGCAGGTGGGCTGTAAGTTAGGAATCAGCAACAGGTTCCCCCAAAGGCTCCACATTCCTAAACTGAAATATTTTAGGTTGTCTTTGTTTTTAAAGCATTGATGTGTATAAGTGTTTTGCCTGTAGGTATGTAGGTGTGCCACACAGGTGCACGCCTGGTGCCCAGGAGTTGAAGAGGAGAGGCTCCGCTGGATTAACTAGGATTACAGATGATCGTAGACTGCCATGTGGGTACTGGGAATCAAACCTGCATTCTCTGCAAAGGCAAAGGTGCTCATAACTGCTGAGCCATCTCTCAATGGGCCAAATTTTTAACCCACAAATACTTCAACCCCACCAGGACGTTCACCCTTAAAGCATGGGAGGGTAGGAAAGGTTTTAAACAAAGATGCCTGCATCTTGAAGGTAAGGGTAAAAACAGCCCTAGGAAGTACCTGTGTGGTACATAGGTTGGGCAAGGAGCAAGTTCCTTCTCTCAATAAAGAAGAAGGAAAGCTTACTATTAAGTAAGTCTCCCAGATGTTGGGAAAGGTGCCTGATACCCTACACTCCTCCTTCCTGTGCCGACTCCCAAGAGAGCTGTGGTCTGCTGCACAAGAAATTCATCGTGTGTGAAGAAATTCATTTGTTGGAGACAGGGTCTCTTGTAACCCAGACTAGCCTCAAACTCCCTCTACACAGCCAGAGATGGCCTTGAACGTGTGAGCCTCCTGTGGCTTTATAATTACAGGCACGGACCACATTACCTGGTTTATGTGGTGTTGGATCTAATGTGGAAATGTCCTCCTACTTTTGCAAAAGGCTGGCAGTGCCCATGTGAAGCCCATGGCCTTCTACATAAGAAGCAGATGCACTACCACTGAGCCACGCCCCCAGCCCCTCACTGGGGGAGTCTAGGCAGGGGCTCTACCACTGAGCCACGCCCCCAGCCCCTCACTGGGGGATTCTAGGCAGGGGCTCTACCACTGAGCCACACCCCCAGCCCCTCACTGGGGGATTCTAGGCAGGGGCTCTACCACTGAGCCATATCCCAGAGGCAGGAAGACAAGGAAATGCAGAGGGAAGAGGAAAGAAAAGAAGTTGGGGGAGAAAATGGAAAGACGAGACAGCACAACTGGCTGTGCAAGCATAAGACCTGAGCTCTCGCTCCCCTTTCCTGTTTGAGGTAGGTCTTCTAATGTTTCTCGGGTTACTCTTGAACTCAAGATCCTCCACATCCAGTCTCATGAGTATCTGGGATTACAAGTGTGCACTGCCATGCCTGGCCACTGGAGCATTAGTAAAGATACTGAAGAATACAGGCTTGTTAGGTCAGAAAATACATATTAAGTGCATATCACTACACTGCATTCCCCAGTTTTTCTCTCCACTTGGAATGTGTTGAAGCCTCCTCTGCTCCGCACCTGATAGGGGCATCAATCACTCACTTCTTCTTCCTCCTTTTTTTTTTTTTTTTTTTTGGAGGAGCAAAGAAGAGAGGGTTCATGTAGCCCAGGCTGACCTCAAAACTTACTAGTCAGTGAGTATGCTCTTGAATCCCTGGTATCCCTACAGATGGCTTTAGGCAAAGTTTTTCTATTGAAATGTTCTCTATTATGGTTACGGCTCCGAAGTCAATACCCAGAACCATAAAAACATATCAAAAACTAAACCATTTCTATTGCGGTGGCCTGACCTTGGTTTAAGCCTTAGCACCTACAGCTGGTGGCCCAGAACCCTCTGTAACCTCTGCCCAGGGATCAATGCTCTGGCCTCAGCGGGTATCCACATTTATATGCACGGTTATAGTTAGGGTTTTACTGCTGTGAACAGACACCATGACCAAGGCAACTCTTATAAAAACAACTTTTAGTTGGAGCTGGCTTACAAGTTCAGAGGTCCAGTCCATCATCAAGGTGGGAGCATGGCAGCATCCAGGTAGGCATAGTGCAGGAAGAGCTGAGAGTTCTACATCTTCATCTGAAGGCTGCTAGCAGAATACTGGCTTCCAGGCAGTTAGCATGAGGGTCTTAAAGCCCACACCCACAGTGACACACCTACTCCAACAGGGACACACCCTCTAATAGGGTCACTCCCTGGGCTGAGCATATACAAACCATCACACGCACACACCCACAAACAGAAATGCACACAAACTGGCACATATACATAATCATGATGTTTTTAAATTAGTAGGTAGAGTGGTGTACACCTTTAATCCCACCTTGATAACTGTGAATTCAAGGCCAGCCTGGTCTACATAGGGTGTACTAGGACATCCAGGGCTACATAGAGAGACCCTGTCTCAGTTTTTTGTTGTTAATTAGTTGGTTGGTTAGTTTGAAACCAGTCTGGTCTACATAGCCAGTCCCAGGCTAGTCAGGACGACATAATGACACCCTATCTCTCAAAAATCATAATTGTTAATTTAAAATTGTCAAATGTCTGAACTGTGTGTAGTGGCTTGTTATTTTGTGTTTGGCTTTTCAACCATTACCTCATCACGAGTCAGTAGTTGCATATAATGTAAGACAAGGGTGTAACTGTGTCTCTGAATGGCTGGCTCTTGGCCTGGACATCCTTTATTACTGTAAGGGTCCATGATTCTCCAAAGAATGATGTCCCAGACTCAAACTGTATATGAATGCAAAGAGTGTTTTACGCTGCAGAGGTCCAGCATACTAGGATCTCCCATTATCAGTGTAGCCGGGCGTGGTGGCACATGCCTTTAATATCTAGCATTTGGGAGGCAGAGGCAGGCAGATTTCTGAGTTCGAGGCCAGCCTGGTCTATAGAGTAAGTTCCAGGACAGCCAGAGATACACAGAGAAACCCTGTCAAAAAAAAAAAAAATTGTACAAGAAGACAAAAAGCACAGAGTACACACATCGGACACAGAAGGACATTCCCAGGAAAACAAACACCAACCAAAAAGCTGTCTCAGACGGTCTTCCTCCCTGTGCACGGGAGGCCCACAGACCCACAGGCAGTTCAGAATCAGATGAGAACGAGCAAGTTCTCCAGCTTCCGGTAGGGGGCGTGGAGCATCCTCCATTGCCCCTGGCTGGGTGACAAGTCTGCTTTGTCCCTCTCAGCCTCCAGATTAAACCCAAAACAAGAACGCATAAATAGACAGAAGACAGCCCGGTGACCTCCTGGAAATGTTTACTTCCTTTAGCTTCTGTTACAGGACCTGCCGTAGATTTCCCTCTACTTCTGTTCTCTCTCCCCTCCCCCCACCATGCCCACCCCACCCGGCAGTGAGTCTTGGGGGTTGGGGGGGGGGGCGGCGTCAAAAAGCTCAAGAGTTCAAAGTCAACCTCAGCTAGTCAGCAGATATGAAGCCAGGCTGGAATGCCTGAGATTCTGCCTCAAAACCAAGTAACTGCTAGGCACAGTCCTTCAATCCCAGCATACACTCCAGAGGCAAAGGCAGGCAGGTATCTGTGAGTCTGACATAGCAAGACTCAGGCCAACCAGGGCTACACAGTGATACAAAGCCCCAAATCCTCAAACAGGAGCAATAAACAGCCTCAGAAACATGCTTAGAGTCCTCTGTCCCCACGTGGAGGAACAATCTCTCATCAAGTGCTGGGAGCCCTGCCCCACATTGTCTCCAGGTCCCAAGAGACTTGGGTACAGATTCTTTCAGTTTCAGGGCTCAAGACCCTAAGACACCAAAGTCCTGGCTTCCCCCGTCAGCCCTGAAATGTGCATAGCTCACCGGTGATCAGCACGTGTCCCAGCACGTGTCCCAACACGTAGCTCTGCCAAGCAGGTCCCCACAGACCCAGGGCTCCCCCCACCTGAGTCCAGGCTCTGTGCATTGTCCTGCCTAATACTCCTCCCTAGGGCATGCCACACAGGCAAGATTTTCTGTTTCACAAGGGCCCTTTCTCTTGAGCCTGCCAGAGGGGATGGAAGAACACTGTCCGCTGTGGACAAGCCATGAATCTTTCTTTAACACCTCTTGTTCCCTCTCCTCCTGTATCCAGGACCACAGGTGAGTGATGTGCTGCACATAACACGTACCCAGCAGTTACTAGGAGACTGGATGGATGTACAGTCCGCAGCCATGGAGCTCTTCCCTGGCAGCTGTGTGTGTGTGTGTGTGTGTGTGTGTGTGTGTGTGTGTGTGTGTGTATGTATGTGTGTGAGACAGACAGACAGATAGTTGAGTGCAAGTGGTCAAGAGACCAGGAGAGGAGGTCGGATGTCCTGGAGCTGGTCTTACAGGCAGTCCTGAGTGCCTGCCATGGGTGCTGGAAGCAGACTCCTCTTCCAGAGCAGCCCATGCTCCTGAGCACTGAGCCATCTCTCCTGCCCCTCTTAGCATTATCTTACGATTATTGCGATTTCCACTCCCTCCCACCTGGATTTTGCTCTCTCAGCATGTATCTGGCCCTGTGTGATCAAAGCTCAGATCTGAGCTGGCCTTTTCTGAGTGTCATCGTAAATACTAGTAATACTCTTCTTTTTTTTTTATTTAAGATTTATTTATTTTATGTATGTAAGTACACTGTCGCTGTCTTCAGACACACCAGAGGAGGGCATCAGATCTCATTACAGATGGTTGTGAGCCACCAGGTGGTTGCTGGGAATTGAACTCAGGACCTCTGGAAGAGCAGTCAGTGCTCTTACCCTCTGAGCCATCTCTCCAGCCTCCGCTTCTTACAGTGCTGCAAATGCCTCACTGTTGCTGTGCTTCCCTTATTCCAGATGTGTCCGATTACCATCAAAACCCTTGCCTTCTTGCTACACCTGAACATGCTAAACATGTAGAGCCTACTCTGCTCCAATGGGGACCCTGTAAAACTGCCAAAGAAGAACTGCCAAGAACCTTAAGAAGCCTTAGTTTTAATATTACAAAGCAGAACTTTGGGCATATCTCAGTGGGAGAGCCCCTGCCTAGAATCCCGCAGTGAGGGACTGGGGGTGTGGCTCAGTGGTAGAGCCCCTGCCTAGAATCTCCCAGTGAAAAGCTGGGGGCGTGGCTCAGTGGTAGAGCCCCTGCCTAGAATCCCCCAGTGAGGGGCTGGGGGCGTGGCTCAGTGGTAGAGCCCTGCCTAGAATCCCCCAGTGAGGGGCTGGGGGCGTGGCTCAGTGGTAGAGCCCCTGCCTAGAATCCCCCAGTGAGGGGCTGGGGCGTGGCTCAGCAGGAGAGCCCCTGCCTAGGATCCCCCAGTGAGGGGCTGGGGGCGTGGCTCAGTGGTAGAGCCCCTGCCTAGAATCCCCCAGTGAGGGGCTGGGGCGTGGCTCAGCAGGAGAGCCCCTGCCTAGGATCCCCCAGTGAGGGGCTGGGGGCGTGGCTCAGTGGTAGAGCCCCTGCCTAGAATCCCCCAGTGAGGGGCTGGGGGCATGGCTCAGTGGTAGAGCCCCTGCCTAGAATCCCCCAGTGAGGGGCTGGGGGCATGGCTCAGTGGTAGAGCCCCTGTCTAGAATCCCCCAGTGAGGGGCTGGGGGCGTGGCTCAGTGGTAGACTGCCTAGAATCCCCCAGTGAGGGGCTGGGGGCGTGGCTCAGTGGTAGAGCCCCTGCCTAGAATCCCCCAGGGAGGGGCTGGGGGCGTGGCTCAGTGGTAGAGCCCCTGCCTAGAATCCCCAGTGAGGGGCTGGGGGCGTGGCTCAGTGGTAGAGCCCCTGCCTAGAATCCCCCAGGGAGGGGCTGGGGGCGTGGCTCAGTGGTAGAGCCCCTGCCTAGAATCCCCCAGTGAAGGGCTGGGGGCGTGGCTCAGTGGTAGAGCCCCTGCCTAGAATCCCCCAGTGAGAGGCTGGGGGCGTGGCTCAGTGGTGGAGCCCCTGCCTAGAATCCCCCAGTGAGGGGCTGGGGGCGTGGCTCAGTGGTAGAGCACCTGCCTAGAATCCCCCAGTGAGGGGCTGGGGGCGTGGCTCAGTGGTAGAGCCCCTGCCTAGGATCCCCCAGTGAGGGGCTGGGGGCGTGGCTCAGTGGTAGAGCCCCTGCCTAGAATCCCCCAGTGAGGGGCTGGGGGCGTGGCTCAGTGGTAGAGCCCCTGCCTAGAATCCCCCAGTGAGGGGCTGGGGGCGTGGCTCAGTGGTAGAGCCCTGCCTAGAATCCCCCAGTGAGGGGCTGGGGGCGTGGCTCAGTGGTAGAGCCCCTGCCTAGAATCCCCCAGTGAGGGGCTGGGGCGTGGCTCAGCAGGAGAGCCCCTGCCTAGGATCCCCCAGTGAGGGGCTGGGGGCGTGGCTCAGTGGTAGAGCCCCTGCCTAGAATCCCCCAGTGAGGGGCTGGGGCGTGGCTCAGCAGGAGAGCCCCTGCCTAGGATCCCCCAGTGAGGGGCTGGGGGCGTGGCTCAGTGGTAGAGCCCCTGCCTAGAATCCCCCAGTGAGGGGCTGGGGGCATGGCTCAGTGGTAGAGCCCCTGCCTAGAATTACCCAGTGAGGGGCTGGGGGCATGGCTCAGTGGTAGAGCCCCTGTCTAGAATCCCCCAGTGAGGGGCTGGGGGCGTGGCTCAGTGGTAGACTGCCTAGAATCCCCCAGTGAGGGGCTGGGGGCGTGGCTCAGTGGTAGAGCCCCTGCCTAGAATCCCCCAGTAAGGGGCTGGGGGCGTGGCTCAGTGGTAGAGCCCCTGCCTAGAATCCCCCAGTGAAGGGCTGGGGGCGTGGCTCAGTGGTAGAGCCCCTGCCTAGAATCCCCCAGGGAGGGGCTGGGGGCGTGGCTCAGTGGTAGAGCCCCTGCCTAGAATCCCCCAGTGAAGGGCTGGGGGCGTGGCTCAGTGGTAGAGCCCCTGCCTAGAATCCCCCAGTGAGAGGCTGGGGGCGTGGCTCAGTGGTGGAGCCCCTGCCTAGAATCCCCCAGTGAGGGGCTGGGGGCGTGGCTCAGTGGTAGAGCCCCTGCCTAGGATCCCCCAGTGAGGGGCTGGGGGCGTGGCTCAGTGGTAGAGCCCCTGCCTAGAATCCCCCAGTGAGGGGCTGGGGGTGTGGCTCAGTGGTAGAGCCCCTGCCTAGAATCCCCCAGTGAGGGGCTGGGGGCGTGGCTCAGTGGTAGAGCCCCTGCCTAGAATCCACCAGGGAGGGGCTGGGGGCGTGGCTCAGTGGTAGAGCCCCTGCCTAGAATCCCCCAGTGAGGGGCTGGGCGCGTGGCTCAGTGGTAGAGCCCCTGCCTAGAATCCACCAGGGAGGTGCTGGGGCATAGGACAGTAGTAAAGTGCTTACCTTCCAAGCACAGGCCCTGAGTTCCATCTGTAGCATGACCAAAAATAAATAAATAAATAAATAAATAATTTTTAAAAATTTATTTATTTACTTTTGAGCAAACAGATTTACTGAAGATCCCTGGAGAATGTGAGAGGCCCCAAGGGAGGTATACCCAAATCCATTCAAAGTGAAAGCAAAGAACAAGGCTGTCTGCCCTGAATTCCCATGTGTGGTGAGAGGCATGGGAATGGGAGTCTGACTGGGACAGAAGCCCAGGGACAGCTCTCCACAAGACCTGAATGAATGTGACCCTCCAGTGTCACTTCTCTCCAGAGCAGAACTGCGATGGTCACCATGCAAAAAGGAGCTGGCCTGAAGGTGTAGTAGTGACATACACGTGACACAATGTGCCAGACATCCAAGGGCTGAAACCCAGTTCATTCTGGTCAACTCTGGGGGTCAGAAGCCTTGATACCAACTCCATGCTGCAGTCAGACAAACGGGCACAAAGAGGTTAAGTAGTTAGTGTGGGTTCACGCAGTAGAAAATGGCTGGAGTTCGGATGCAGGCACCCTGGCTGGTTCAGACACTGGGCAGGAAGCACTACTGCCTGCCGTTTCTTGGGAAGCGACTTCCAGTCTCCAAGCATTTTCCTCTGCTGTGCAATGGCATCCCATACTTAGCCTCCAGTCCTGCCCCCTAGGGCTGAGCATCCTCAGACTTGGACCCTATGGGATCTGCAGCCAGGCGCAGAGGCTGTGCACACCTGAAACTTCAGGACTTGGGGTGTGAAGACCAGAGGAGCAGGAGCTGAAGGTCACCCTTGGCTAAACAGTGAGCTCAAAGTCATCCTAAACTATGTGAGACACTCAGACAGGGATACATTCTTAAAAGGAACTTTTGTTAGCCCCACCTGCAGGAAGTAAGTTTGTGCCAAAGCCCTGGGCCCCTTACCTATGCAAGTTCCTGTTAGGTTACACAATCCCCCACTGAGAGCTAAGCCTTGGAAACCCCAGGAAACAACTGACGAGAGAGCCTCTCTCCCCACCTACTGACACTTAGCAAAGGCTCCATCACGGCCCCACCTCTGGTTAAAGGAGGAAGCTGGGTCTGGGTTGGAACGTCCCGCCCAGGTGTGAAGCAAGCCCTTCCTCTGCCCACACCCTTCACCATGCCCAGAAGATAAAGTGCACACAACAAGGGCCGGCTCATACACAGCCCTGCAGTCCTGTGCGGCACGTCCAGCATGTTGTTCGCCTGCGCTCTCCTTGCCCTCCTGGGCCTGGCAACCTCCTGCAGTTTCATCGTGCCCCGCAGTGAGTGGAGGGCCCTGCCATCCGAGTGCTCTAGCCGCCTGAGGCACCCAGTTCGCTACGTGGTGATCTCACACACAGCCGGCAGCTTCTGCAACAGCCCGGACTCCTGTGAACAGCAGGCCCGCAATGTGCAGCATTACCACAAGAATGAGCTGGGCTGGTGCGATGTAGCCTACAAGTGAGTATGGAGTGGGCTGAAGGAGGTCAACCACACCTTCCAACCCTCCTGGTGCTGGATGTGCAATCTCCTGTGGGTGCTGAGGCTTTCTCCCCTGTAAGAGGGGACAGGAGTTGCTTCACATACAAGGTGACCCCTGCTATACTTTCATATGTATCTTTCCTAAAGGCCTAGGCCTGACCAGGACACCACCAGGCTAACTGAGCCTTGCACCAAGTGAGTGGGCATATTGCAAGGCAGGGCCAGGGAAACAGATGCTCAGGGCCCAGCTTCCTCTTCTGCAAAGGTCAACGGTATTACGGCCCCTAATACCCAATACCCAGGAAACTGGCTAACATATGGCAGGAGCCCCAAAGCTATGGGCTAATGTCTCCTGTGTGCCAGAGTTCTAGATGGGAACATTGCTTGAAGCATATCACTATAGCCCTGTGTGCATAAAGACAGAAAAAGATGTGCTTGGGGTGGACCAAGAACCCCGGGCAGAAGGAGAAAACCGACTATTGATGGACTGATGGTGTCCGTGACACCTACATGCATCACATACACGCATCTCTCACTCACTCACACACACACACATACACACACACGCTTTAGGGGGGAGGGCTTTGATAGGCACAGTATTGATGCCTGTAATCCCAGCAGTTGGGAGGATAAGGAAAGAGGATTGCAAAAAAAAAAAAAAGAAAAGAAAAAAAAGAGGATTGCTGTGAGTTCAAGGCCAGCCTGGGCTTCTCATTCTCAGCAAAATCTTATCTCCAATAAGGGTGGATGGAGGTGGGGGGAAAATAGGTAAGGGTGAGAGATGTCAGATCCCTAGGTAAGGGAAGGCTTCCTGTGGCTTTGATGTGGCTCTAGAAGAGGCAGAAGGAAGCTAGGGATTGGGGTGTCCAGCACAGAGGCAAGTGCTAGGAGGTTCCTTCAGCCAAAGACGGGGTGGGAAGGGGGGAGGGGGCACAGACGCAAAGGTCATGGTGAGGATTGCGGTCAAACGGGATCCACACAGAAGGTTCTGGGTGAGGGACAGGCACAGATCGACCCAGGTGTTAGTAGACTCCCACTGGCTGGCCACAAAGGTCTGCTTAGATTGATCTGTCACACCTGCTTTTCAGTGTCAGAGGCTGGGGTGTCATACCTGGGCCTGTTTGAACCCTATGACTTCTGAGGCTGCGCTGAGAGCCAGTTGCCTGCAGAACTGACTGGAATTGACTGGAAATGCCAGTTCCCATTCCATAAGACGGCTCTGCCAAGCACCTGAGGGCCAGAAGCCTAAAAGGTGCCTAGGCCATCCCACCTGGGAGGGGTTTTTTTGTTTTTTTGTTTTTTGTGACAGGGTTTCTCTGTGTAGCCCTGGCTGTCCTGGAACTCACTTTGTAGACCAGGCTGGCCTCGAGCTCAGAAATCCGCCTGCCTCTGCCTCCCGAGTGCTGGGATTAAAGGCGTGTGCCACCCCACCCGGCCCCACCTGAGAGTTTAATCATTCTGAGGCTCCAGCATCAAAGCTCCTTCCCTAGATTGAAGTGGGGTAGGGAAGAGTCAACTGGGGCCACGGCTTTGAGCCTCACTTTCCTTGCCTGTAAATGAAGCTTTGGGTTTGTACTACCTAGATACCTCTATATGTGCGTGTGTGTGTGTGTGTGTGTGTGTGTGTGTGCGTGTTTCTCTTTGTGCGTGTGGATGTGTATACACCTCAGTGTATGTCTGTACAGCATGTGTGTGCAATAGCCCTAGAGGTCAGAAGAGGGCTTTGGATCCCTCTTGAAGTTGAATTACAAGTTGTGAGCCACCACGTGGGTCCAGGGAATCAAACCTGAGTCCTCTGCAAGAGCAGTAAGCACCCTTGACCACTGAGCCATCTCTCCAGCCCCTATATGATGCTCTTGACTATGCCTATCTTACGATGGTGGCTGAGGTTTGCAGGCATCCCTGTAAAGTCACACAGTGCCTCCTCCACCCAAGGCCAGGTGGTGTCAAAGTTAGGACATTGTAATGCAGAGGGGATGCAGGAGTCAGCCAGTGGCTTCTCTGCTGGGGGATCTGCTGTCTCCCTAAAGTGACAGGACTTTTGTCCCTGTGCTGAAGACAGGTTCACCTCACACACACCAAGTGTCTACTAGTCTTCCAGAAGAGAATCTTTTATAAAGGCCCACGGCTTGCCATGACACAAGGCTTACTAAGCCTGGCTCTGGGTGCCATGTTCCCATCTTGATTCAGTCTCCTGTGAGGCAGACTGTAAGCTGGCTTCCTAAGTGGCGCACAGGGGCTTAGATCCCAAGTCCCAGCATCCTCTGACTCATCAGCACCTCAGAGGCTGACTCTTCCACTGTCCAACTTGAAGCTGCTCACCTAGCTCCAAGGTGCCCCACCTAGGGGTAGTTCTCACTTGAGACTTGGTTAATGAGTGGAATCCATAGATCTGCTACCAGGCTAGGACTGGAAACCTCCAGAGAGATGCAGCCTCCACCCTTGAGTCCACAGTCATGCCTGAGAGGACGCCAAGAGCCAAGGCAGGCTGGACCAAAGCAAACGTCCTTGGAGACTCACTCTTTAACACTTGTTTATTTGGCTAGAGGCAGACGCACGACACAAGGTTTGTGTGGAGGTCAGAGGACAACCTGCAGAAATCAGCCAGTTCACTCCTATTGGAATGTTGGTCCCTGCTGGGGGCCTGGCCCAACCTTAGCGGGCCTGTACTGGGCAGGACTCAGCATTGGATGAAGGCTAAAGACAGATGATCCCTGGCCTTATAACCTTATTGTGTGTACTTTAATAAGCACTGGTTTCTCACCTCTCTGCTCAAGGACCTCTTGCTGGCTAGGCAAGAGGTTTGGGACTCATTAATTCTTCGTGAACCAGAGAGAAAAGAAAAAGAATTAAAATCCTTTATCCGTATTTATGCATGCTTAAACACATTCACATATACCTACACACATACATATAGACAACAGATATATACATATATACATTTGGTGGAAGAGGCTGAGCTCCAAATGCCACACACATACATTTGGAAGGATGGAAGGAAGGATGGATGGATAGATGGATGGATGTGGCAGAGTCTCCCAAGCCACACTTTATTTCTTTTCTCTGACCTTTTTATAGACAAAAGTTCTTAGAAACTTATCTCCTAAATAAAATGTTACACAGAGGAGGAGTAACAGAAGGATGCTGATATTAAGTTCAAAGCACTGCTTCATCTATAAGCTCATTATAAGTTCAAAGCAACAGCTTTACAGGGCCTTGCTTTAATCACAATGCACCTGTGGCCTCATCCTTGGACCTGACCTAGAGTGAATGTTTTTCCTTCATCACAAATCTGTCTGAAGCCTATTTCTCTCCTTAGTGTAATTGTGAGAGCTCACTGCATTCCCTATTATGCAGCCTTTACTTACTGTTCTATGAGAAGGGGGCACATTCTAGTTTTGATTCTGATTTTATTACATCTTTCTGACAAAACAACTAAAACCATTTCTAACACTTTCTTTCTAAAATTATTTGAATCAAATCAGGAATTCTATAAAATCAGTAATTCATCTAAACAACATTAATTCATAAAAATTCATCTTAATGTTGATCTGCAGGAATTTGCTCAATGGAGCGGGCTAATGCCCAGGAATCCTTAGGCTATGTAATAGTGACAGGAAAGGCGTATCAGCTTCAAGAAGCAATCCTGGGATGAAGTCTCTTGGGACCTCACCTCTCAGAGCTCACCCATCTTAAGCCATGCAAAAACTGGTGGGTCACCTCCAGGAAAGTCACCGGTTACCCTTAGCCTTTCCTAGATGGCTTCTGACAGGCCTCAGAGATAGAACTCAGTTGTCAAGTTTAGGAAAGGGCCTCTTCTGGATGAGCCATCTCACTGACCCAAGGACAGACTTCTGAGGGCCAGAGCCATCTGAGCCTGTTATATTGTGCAGGTAAGTGGTTTTCTGGGTCCCTAATTGTCAGCTTTGCCTGTGGGAAGGCATCAGTACCAACCTCAGGGGCTTGATGTGGGGTGGGGTGAGTTCACAGGCATGGGGAGACAGGAGGAAACAATAAATCCCAACCTTACCCACAGGCAATGGTTTGCTGCGTCGTTAATGATATGATTTCTGTATGACTTTGGGCCTCTCTGAGTCTATGTAAATTGGGGGGTGGCAGTTCACCAGTTGCTACAAAGATGCTTGGCAGAGGTGCAATAAATGGGTATGGTTGTCTTAATACTGTAGAAGATGAGTGAAGGATGTTGAAATCCCCCTACCCTTATCGAGCTCCACCCCTCCTTCACAGCTTCCTTATTGGAGAGGACGGTCATGTCTATGAAGGCCGAGGGTGGAACATCAAGGGTGACCACACAGGGCCCATCTGGAATCCCATGTCTATTGGCATCACCTTCATGGGCAACTTCATGGGTAAGTACTCAACGTCCTGGACTGGGGATGGTGTGGGGAGTAAAGGGGCTAAGGCTCTGCCACCTATATGCTCATAATCTCTCGTAAGAGAGTTCAAGTCCTGTACCTCATTTTTATCTTTGGGTAAAATCATATAATTTAGATCGTATGCTGGGAGAAGCTGACTTGGGGAGTGGGGGGAGCCAAGCACAGAAGCATACAGGAATAATACCAGCACTCCTCAGGTAGAAACAAAAGGACTGTGAGTTTAAGACCCTGTCTCAAAAAAATAAAACATGGTAGCACCTGTAGCTCAGTTGATAGCTTACCTGCCTGGCATGCACAGGCCCTGGCAGCCGGGAACAGGATCCATTCCAGCTGATCCCTTTGGGCTACAAAAGAGTTCCAGGCCAGCCTGGGCTAGAGACCCTGCCTCAATTCAACCAGTTAATTCCTCAGGTACCTAAGACGTGTTTCACAGGTGACAGCTAATTGTGTGGACAGACCCAGCACCCAGAGAGCAGAGGGCCAGGGCCAAGTGGCAATCATAACAGGCAACGCTTCCTAAGGGTCCCCCTGTGCTAGGCTCCCGTTTGTGGTTTATTGACAGTTAACTATTTATCTCCCACAGCCCTATGGGTAGATGCCTGATTTTTCTCCTCACAGATGAGGAAGCTGACACAGAGGGCAGTTTACCCATCTCTCTCTCTCTGCCCTTCAAAAAGCCCATCTAACTTTCTGTATCTTGTCCCTCCCCCATGCAGACCGGGTACCTGCAAAGCGGGCCCTCCGTGCTGCCCTAAATCTTCTGGAATGTGGGGTGTCTCGGGGCTTCCTGAGATCCAACTATGAGGTCAAAGGACACCGGGATGTGCAAAGCACTCTCTCTCCAGGTGACCAACTCTATGAGGTCATCCAACGCTGGGAACACTACCGAGAGTAAGAGACCTTGAGATCTAGTGTCCCCCCCCCCCGAAATCCCTCCTGCCACCTGCTTCTTCCCAGTGACCCCCAATAAAGACTCAGCACCAACCATGCTCCCTCCAGTGAATCTCGGCCACATGACCCTTCATTATCTCTCCACATATCTCGGGCCACTCCTCCTGCTCATACCACTCCATCCTCACTGGTACAGGAAAACCCAACAGCCCAGTGCTGAACTAAGACCCCAGAGGGCCTGGCTCAGAATTCACATCACAGCTTAGAACCTAGAGGTCTCGGGTGAGAGCCCAGAAATCAATACCAGGCAGGTCCCAATGTCACCCACAGCAGCTCAAAAGAACCAGACAGTGTGGGCCATGCTGCAAGACCCCACTGCCCTGCCATACAGCCAGGCACATCTAACTCTGCTGGGATTCCTCTGGAGACACAGGGCTCACTGCTGCCCTCTGGCCTCCAGGTCACAGTTAGCACTGTCAACTCCATCCTCACTTCTGCCCACTCCAGGTCTACCCTTGAATCACACACTAGGGGGTCCCAAGAACAACCATATTTATTTACAAAATACACACTCTCTTCTCCTAGAATGAATTACTGGGAGAGGTGGGAGACAGGGCCTCACACACTGAGACTCCAGGAGCACCTGGCGATGTGGAACACGGGAGGGGCGCTGCCTCCACACCAGACCCACTGATGGTACAATGAGAAATCAGAATACCACCTCTCCAGGATCATGACCGCGTGTCCAGCCGGTTCATGTATTCCTGCAAAGCCTTCAGGCGGGCATCGATTTCAGCCATGTCAGCTCCCTGGAAGTCGGAGCTGTACTCTGTGAAAACAGAGGTGGGGGTAGGGACCATGAAGGGCTAGTGCAGCAAGGACAAATAAACTCCCCTTGTTAACACCCCAAAGGGTTCTGGGGTGAGAGAAGGAGGGGACAGGAGGGACAAATATGGGACAACCTGGGCTCACCTTTAATGGGGACCCAGTCCCCAGAACTGGCCAGATGTCTCTGGTGATCACTGCGTTCTTGAGTGGTAGACTTCTGGTGACGAGAGAGGCAGGAAAGGGTCAGGCAACCCCCTTTCACTCCTATCCCCCAAGTCCCACGGGGACTTCTGAATCTGAGGACCTGCAGGTTGCCACTATATCAAGAGCCTCCTGACACAAGAGCCATCCAATGAACTAGAAAAGCCTGAGGCAGAGGCTACCCAGACTCCCTGAGTCATGACAGAAGGAGGAGCCAGGTTTGAGGGTCTGGCATCATTTGAGACAAGAATATTTTTCCTTTTTTCCTTTTGACATAAGATCTCATGTACACCAGGTGGGCCTCAAACTCACTCTGTAGCTAAGGCTGATTTTAAACTTCAAAAACTCCTGCCTCCACCTCCTGAGTGCTGGTTTGACAAGCCTAGCAGTGCCACTATACTCACTTTATATGGAACCCAGGGCCTTTAGCTAGAGGGATATTCTATCGACTGAGCCACATCCTCAGTCCAAAACTTAAAACAACGTACTGTGGCCACTAAGATTTTGCCTACGAGGCCCAGGGCCCCCAAACACCCTGCTTCAAGGGTCATTCTAGAGTCCCCTCTACAAACTGGTATCCCCAGGACAGAGAATCATAGAATACAGATGACGATTGATCTTCTGTGGTTTAATACTACCCTCCCAGCCTGGGAATGAGCCTCACCGTCTTGGACCTGCTCCAGGGTGTGGGACTGGGTGGTTTCCCTCGGCCACGGCAGCGGCGACTAGAAAAAGACGCAATCAAGGACCACAGAGTATCTCTGGTACCTCCCTCCTGACCCACTTCGTGGTTTTAAGACCTCCAACATCCATCACCTAATTTCCCTGAAAAAAGATTGCTTCCATTCTCCCCAGGCACCCTTTCCAAAGCGTCCTTCCCCCGAGTCCAAGCATTACCTTCTGGAAACCGAGTGGGAGAAATCCTCCAGCTCGCTGCCGGAGCTGACTGACGAGCAGCGGCTGCGGAAACTGTCCACTAGGGGGAGACGAAGGGCGTGAGGCCCAGGAGCCACATGGCCCGCCCACCGCCCACAGCCACAATGCCTCTCCCGGCTGGTACCTGAGGAGCTGCGGTTCCGGGAGCGGTTAACTGCATCCCCTCGGCCCGTCACAGCAGCAGCGGGCCGAGTCTGCTGAGACCATGAGACGGACGGACCGTCTCCGCTTCCTCCACTGCCCATTCGGTTCCGCTGCTGCTGCTGCTGCCTAGAAAACCAAAGACTAGGAATGTGCACCAACTACAGCCAGAATCGGTGGCCAGCCAGAGGTCACTTGGAGACGTTGCTATGTGAGGGTGGGAAAAACAAGCAATGTACCTGAGGGGTTAGGAGAGCAAAATGAGGTCAGGAGGGGGCAGGGCCACAAGAGGGGGCTGAATCGGGGTGCGGGGATAACAGAGACAAGGAGAGACAGCAGGACCAAGGGAGGAGATTGGGAGCACAGGAAAGCAGAGTTAGGTGACAGAGAGGGGAGGTGGAGCGGGGAGAGAAGTAGGAGCCCAGAGAAGAGACAAGGCTTTATCTACAGCTTGGTGAGAGATGAGAAGAAGTGCGGTAAGGACTGAGCACAGAACAGAGGTGGGAAATTTGCGCTGACTTACTTCATCCTGATTTCTCTCTGCTTCTGCTCCTTGGCTTTCACAAAGGCTGTGGGGTCAAAACGGGGCGCACGACTACCTAGACAGTGTAGGGAGGAGGGTGGCTTGCATCCTGGCTTGCATAGCCGCCCATCCCTAGACCACTCCATCTCCCCCACAGCAAGACGGGTCGGTCACAGACCTGTGGGTGAGGGCGAGGGGTGTGCTGGCCGGCCACGACCCCGGGCACCACGGCTGCTCTCCCGTGATGAGGAGCGAGTGACCGCGCGACCACGGGATGTGGAGCGCTCTCGAGACGATGAAGCTCGGCCCTCCCTGACTGCAACCGGCGGCAAGGTGCGTCTCCTGGGAGCACGGAGTCCACTGTCAGCTTCCCATCCACTAGCTCAATCCAACTCTGGTGCCACCTTCTCTGTACCCTGAGTCCCACATTCTATCTCCCGAAACATTGCCACCCAGCTCACAGATACCTTTCTATACCCCACCTTCTCCAAGTCCTTTTCCAGAACCTGCTACTTCCCTATGTCCTAATACCTAACAGACTTTTTCCCAAGGTCTTCCTTCTCTTACAGCTCCCTTCCTGGAAGCCCTCCCTATGCCAATCAAGGTCAGCAAGCTAGGTCCCTGATTCTTACCTCTGGGATCCACCCTACACCTCCGACCTACCTCCAGGACCTACCAAATTCTCCACAGGCCCCGCCCACCTCCTAAAACCAGCTTCTCACTCCACCCCTCGTTTTGCCCCACCCCATAGGCCACGCCCCTCACCCCCTTCTGTACATGGCCAGCTCGCTGTTCAGTGTCTTGAGCCTTGCGCGCAGATTACGCTCCGATGCCTTCACCTCCTCGAGCTGCGGAGGGAAACAGGGACCGCTGAGGTCCAGAGCAGGCCGACGTCCACTGCGGCGCCCCCTCCCCGCATCCGCCCCCTCACCTCTTTAGCCAGTCGGCGACAATCCTGGCTGCGGCGGCCAGCAGTCCGACCCCCGAGGCCACGCTCCTGCCGTAACTCCAGCTCTAGGCCCCTCACCAACCCACGCAACGACTCGGCCTCCTGGCGTGCTGCCCGCCCCGCCAGAGCCTCCTCTCGGGAGCGGCCCAGCTGTGCCTCCAGCTCCCGCTTCTCAGACGCCAAGCGGGTCACCCTGCGAGGTGGGGGAGGGGAACTGAACACTCTGTGAGCCCCTGGTGCTCCACTGATGGCAATCCCCCAAGAACCCCCCCCCCACAGGAAAGAGGAATGCAGTCCCCGGGGAGGGGTCTGTTCCTGTCACCTCCCTCCGAAGCAAGAAGGATGCTGAAACCACTTCACTTTCATCCATCCTCATACAGGCACATCTACCCTAGTGACATGGTGACCTGGGTAAAAGATACCTGTCGCAAGCCTAGTCCAACTGACCTTGTTCCCACCTCCAAGCTTTTCCCAGCCAGATTTTCTATTTGTCAGCCAAAACCAACTGATTAGGTCGCTACCCTGCTCAAAGATCCTTAAGAAAACACCACATACACAAGGCTTTCCTTCCCCGCTGCTTATAAGTAGCAAGAAGCAAAGGTAACCAAGTGTCCAGGGACAGATCTAGTTGAATGTCCTGCGCTGGATCCACAGTGAAGTGCCTCCATGAAAAGAAAGGAGTGCGGATTTTCACTATTTTACCCAGTGTAGAATGTATGCACCAAGTCCTCTTTGTAAAAACAAATGGGAGGGACTAAAAATTATCTGAGTTTGTTCGTATTTTGAAAAACATAAATGAAAAATTTTCAAATAGAGAAGGAGCTGCCTATGCGGAGAGGGGAGGAACAGACAGAAAAACTGGGCCTCTCTGGATGCACCCCTAGCTCCAGCTTTGACTCTGGAACTATGAAAATTCTTTGTGTAGGCTCTGGTTATATTGACCAGGCTGATCTTGAATTTCTGATTTCAAGCAATCCTCCTGCCTCAGGAACCAGGGTAGGAGGGAGGGGACAATCAACAGGCTCCAAGAAACAAATGTACTTCAAAGAAAGAATAACACGCCGGGCGTGGTGGCGCACGCCTTTAATCCCAGCACTTGGGAGGCAGAGGCAGGCGGATTTCTGAGTTCGAGGCCAGCCTGGTCTACAAAGTGAGTTCCAGGACAGCCAGGGCTACACAGAGAAACCCTGTCTCAAAAAACCAAAAAAAAAAAAAAAAAAAAAAAAAAAAGAATAACACTGCAGAATTCTGATGTGACTAGAACACAGGGTTTTAGCAAGTGGGATACACGGATTCAGGGCAAAAGAGGCTGCAAAGAAATCTAACCTTTATTCCAAAGTCTCACTAGTGATTGCATTGGTATTGTTCAGGATAAAGAAAATAATTGTTGGGCTAGAGAGATGGCTCAGAGGTTAAGAGCACTGACTGCTCTTCCAGAAGTCCTGAGTTCAAGTCCCATTACCCCCATGGTGGCTCACAACCATCTGAATGGGATCTGATGCCCTCTTCTGGTGTGTCTGAAGACAGCTACAGTGTACTCATATAAATAAATAAATCTTTAAAAAAAAAAAAAAAAAAAGAAGGAAGGAAGGAAAGAATTGTTACTGAGGCTGGAGAGATAGCTCAACAAACTAACAGCCTTGGCTGTTCTTCCAGAGAACCCGGGTTCAATTCCCAGCACCCTCCTTTTTTTCTTTTTTCTTTTCAGTTTTTCAAGACAGGGTTTCTCTGTATAGCTCTGGCTGTCCTGGAACTCACTCTGTAGACCAGGCTGACCTCAAACTCAGAAATCCGCCTGCCTCTGCCTCCCAAGTGCTGGGATTAAAGGCGCGTGCCACCACTGCCTGGCAATTCCCAGAACCCTCATGGCAGCTCACTGTCATGTACTGTAACTCCAGAGGATCTGACACCTTCACACAGATAGGCATGCAGGCAAAGCACCAACGCACATAAGATAAAAATATTCATTAAAAAATTTTTACTCTTTGGAAACTATGATTTTTCTGCATCAGAGAAAACTGGGTGTAAAATAAAGGAAAAAGTAAGAATAGACAGTATATTCTTTTTCTAAAACTATACTTGTCTTCTGGCTCTTTCCAGTAAAAAAAAAAAAAAAATCTAAATGCAACAACAGATCATGTCCAAAACAAAACAAAAAAGCTGGGCAGTAGTGGCGCATACCTTTAATTCCAGCACTTGAGAGGCAGAGGCAGGCAGATTTCTGAGTTCGAGGCCAGCCTGGTCTACAGAGTGAGTTCCAGGACAGCCAGGGCTACACAGAGAAACCCTGTCTCAAAATAAATAAATAAATAAATAAATAAATAAATAAATAAATCATGCTAACATTACCTCCTGATAAAATAAATAAATAATTTTGGAAAAATAGTGGTAGACCACCCACCTAGTGACCCCGAATGAGACACTGGGGGCGTGGCTCAGTGGTAGAGCCCCTGCCTAGAATCCTCCATAGAGGGGCTAGATCAGTGGTAGAGCACTCACCAAGTATGCACAATGTCTGGGTCCTATGTCTGAAACTTAAACAAAAAACTCCTGGGGTCCTTCCAAAAGGATATAGAACCCAACATGAACAGGTCTACCTGGCCAAAGACAACACCAACATGAAATCAAAACCCACTGCAATGAATGTATCAGGTCACATCTATGAGGTGAACACTGATCCCGCCCCTTCCAAAGTGCCCAAAGATATCCATGGCCTTCTCCTAAACCCGTGAGCATTCCACTATTTGGCAAAAAGTGACTTTTATAGATCTGCTATGAACGGTGAGATGAAAGGACTCTCCTGAATTATCAGGGCAGATCACAACCTGAGATTAGAAACAGAAGAGGGGAGGGGAATGTGACCTCAGAGGCTCAGACCAGATTGCCAGGACATAAGCCAGAGCACAGCTGCAGCTGCCAGGTGTTGGAGAGGCAAGAAAGGGATTCTCCCAAGGGCCCATGGGAGGACGGCCCCACTGACCCCTGCGCTGCAGCCAGTGAGCACCATTTCAGACCCCAGCCTCCAGAGGGAGACAGAATACACTTGCAGTGATTTTTCATTTGGTTTTATTTTTATTGCATTTCTTTATTTGTGTGTATGCACAAGACACAACTGCGTGTCAGAGCATTCATGTGGAAGAGAGGGCAACGAGTGGGGAATTGATTCTTCCCTTCGACCACGTGGGGCCCAGAGACTGAATTCAAAGCAGCAGGCTTAGTGGCAAGCACCTTTACTGGGTGAGCCATCTTGCTGACCCCATCCACTGTGTCGTTTTCGTTGTTGCTGTTGTTTTATTTTGGTTTTCGAGATAGGGTTTCCTCTGTGTAGCCCTGGCTGTCCTGGAACTCTCTCTGTAGACCAGAACTCACAGAGAACCATCGCCTGCATCCACAGTATTAGAATTATAGGTGTGTGCCACTGTACCCAGCAGACCACTCCAATGTTTTAAGCTATGGAGAATGGGAGCCACCTCTATGTTCTGTCAGAGATGAGCAAAAATGAAAGACTCAGCACTGATCACTCCAGGGAAACACACCTCAGGGGACACACCTCAGGGGACACACCTTAGGGAACACACCTCAGGGGCATGCTGCTTTACTCCAGCCAACAAGAGCTCAAAGAATCATGGACTTAGATCATCCCCTAATAGACGTCAGTGTAGCCAACAGGCTCAAGAACTGACAAAATGTGGTGGCACACGCCTTTGTTCACAGCACTTGGGAGGCAGACACAGGTGAGTCTCTGAGTTCAAGTCCAGCCTGGTTTACAGAGTGAGTTCTAGACCAGCCAGGGCTACACAGAGAAACCCTATCTCATACAAGGATGGAAGGAGGGGAACAAGACAAGAGCAAAACACAGTGGACACCTATAATCTCAGTACTTGGGAGGCAGAATCAGGGATAGCCTTGCCTAACTAACAAACACATAAAATAGTTTTGTTTTTAAAGTAGGTAATGTATACATGTATACATACATACACACACACACACACACACACACACACACAGTGAGCACACACTGAGCAAGGCACAGCAGTGATCCCCACTCGCCGCATGCCCTTCCTTCCACCAGCCTCTGTAGAGCGTGTACTTGTCAGCGTGGCCCTTCTGCCTTCTGCCAGGACCACCACCGTGTGGGGCCACTTCCTCCTGAGTAGCTCCTTGTGGGGAGGTGGGGACACAGGTACTCAGAGCAGAGGGAGGAGGGCCAACAGATCAGGGTAAGCCTGGTCTGTGTAGCAGGCCTTGGGCTCCAAGAGAAAGAGGGACCAGCAGAGTCAGGACAGGACAGGGGGAGACACCAGCAACTCAGAGATTTCAAGGTACCCTCTCCGTACCGTGGATGGGTAGAGGCCATAACCTTGTGGCCAATTTGGGAGGCGCATACTGGTACAGCCTAGTGGAGGATGAGGTCCCAGCCTCCCACTGTGTCCTTACTCCACCTCACCTCTGATCAGCAGCACCCATGGGGCCTGCTACCCTGTGTATTCCCACCCTCAAGAGAAGGTCACTCCTCTCTGGCAGCATTCAGCACTCAGTCTGCACTAGCACCTATGTGCTAACAGTGCCAAAATTCTGGCTTCATCCAAGACATAGCCTGGCCATATAATTTGATGTGTGCCCTGCAAAAGTCCCCTAACATCTCTGAACTGGAACCTGGTGATGACAGCAATGTCTGTCTCATAGGGCATGTCTGCTGTGAGGATAACCACTTTCTGAATTCCATGGATCCACACACGTGCACAAACCCTCACACAGACACAAATACATGATAAAATAAATCTTACAAAGAATAGCATGGGAACTGAAACGTGACTTGGTTAGATAACATACATGATGCTCTGGGTTCGATCCCCAGTACCACATAAACCAGGCCAGTCAGGAGTTCAAAGTCACCCTTGACTACAGAGAGCTTGAGGTCAGTCCTGAATATCTAAGGCCTTGTCTCAAAAGAAAGAAAAAGGGGGATCAAAAAGATGGCTCAGGAGCTGGTGAGATGACTCAGTGGGTAAGAGCATCCGACTGCTCTTCCGAAGGTCCAGAGTTCAAATCCCAGCAACCACATGGTGGCTCACAACCATCCGTAATGAGATCTGACTCCCTCTTCTGGAGTGTCTGAAGACAGCTACAGTGTACTTATATATAAATAAATAAATCTTAAAAAAAAAAAAAAAAAAAAAAGATGGCTCAGTGTGCTTGCCAGTCCATGATGCTTGCCTGGCAACCTGAATTTGACTCCGGGAACCCATGTTAATATAGGAGAAAACTGCCTCCACACACATGCCATGGTATGTGTACCCAAAAACATACACACACTCATCGTGCACATGATAAACAAAGAACATACTTAATTTTTTTAATGTCACTAGTCCTTCTTAAAGAATTGGCCATTTCCAGGTGGAGACCAACCCTTGCCTATAAATGATAGAACACAGCAGGAGTCAGCAAGGATGCCAGGAGCCTGCAATCTCTTCCTGTTCCCACCATAGTCTTACCTGCCTCAAGGACTGCATATGCTGCTTTGTCTACCTAGCACACTTTACACTCTTCCTAACTCAACACTTAATCCACTCAAGACCTAACGGATCCTGGTCCAGCTCCCTTCCTGCCTCTTCCTCACCTCATCCCATCCAATAACTTGTTCATGTGGTAATTGTTAACATCCACTCCCACTTGGCTAGGTAGCCCAGGCAGAGAGCCAGGTGACACCAAGAGGCCACCGTGTAGGCTATTCAGGCCACCCTTCCAGCCTGCCTTTCTTTTTTTTTTTTTTTTTTTTTTGGTTTTTCGAGACAGGGTTTCTCTGTGTAGCCCTGGCTGTCCTGGAACTCACTCTGTAGACCAGGCTGGCCTCGAACTCAGAAATCCGCCTGCCTCTGCCTCCCGAGTGCTGGGATTAAAGGCGTGCGCCACCAACGCCCGGCTCAGCCTGCCTTTCATCACCTTTGCTGATGCTGATGCTGCTTCTGAATCTCTCTGGGACCCTGCCCCCCCCCCAGCCCTCCATATGCTGAATCTTTATCTGTGCATCTCCCTCACTGGCCTAGAGGCCCAGAAAGACAGAGCCAGGGCTGTCAATCACTGCTGAATCCCCTGCACCCAACAAAAGGCAGAGAGAGGCAGAGCTGAGAAGGAAGAGAGCCAGTGTTCCCAAGGAAACAGATGATGGGCAGGGCCTGTCCCGTCTACACATCCCCATCCACCACACACCCCAGACTCACTGCTCCCTCAGGTGCCAGATCTCCGTCTCCCGAGCATCCTGGCCGCCATTCAGCCCTCGAAGATGACCCAACTCCTCCTTCAGTGAGCGGATGATGCCCTGCAGGACCACAGGGTCAGGCTTGCCCTGGTACGGGAGGGGCAGCGGGTAGTGAATCCTGAGAGAGGGGATTAGAACCGTGGCATCTCAGAGGCCAAGATCCACCCACCTGAGAGCACAGGTGTCTGTGAGCCAAAGAGCACAAGCACTCGCGGTCCCCAAGAGCTGTGGTTTTGAAGGTTTTGCTTGTTTGGGTTCTTGAGACACGGTCTCTCTGTGTAGCTCTGGCTGTCCTAGAACTCTCTATGTAAACCAGGCTGGCCTCGAACTTAAGAGATCTACATGCCTCTTCCTCCTGAGTGCTGGGAAGTGGTTGATTCTAGGTTCTTTGTCCCACACACCACTGTGCCAAGTCATTCAAGCCCTGGTGACCCAGAGCTTCTGCCTCCAGGATCTGGGGACACCTAGCTGGACAGTGCTGTCTGACTGTCCTGTCAAGCCTGAAGGGTAGGCACTGTCACATGATCTCTACAGGAAGAGCTATCTTCAAGCACAACCCGACCTAGCTCTCCCAGGAGACAGTGGTTGGCCTGAGCTAAGTCAGCCCTGAGCTGCAGCAATGGCAGGATGCCTCCAGGTGGGGTTCCACCATGCGGGTCCTATGGGATTGCCAACTTCCCAGTCACTAGCCCAGGCACCAGGACACACAGACCCTGTTACCCAGCTACTCAAGAGCCATTCCTGACTAGGTGTGCTTGTTCCATCCTGTAATATCAGCTCTCAGGAGGCTGAGGCAGGAGAACTGCCATGAGTTTGAGGCCAGGCTGGGCTACATAGCAAGACTCTCTCTTTAAAAATAAAAGTGAAGGGCACAGAATGACTGGAGCAGTCAGGAGCACTGGCTGCTCTTACAGAGATCTGAGGTTCACTTCCCAGTACAAGACCAGCTCTATGCCAATTGTGAGAAGTCTGCCGAGGACTTGCACAGCCCTGTCCCTTCTTCTTCAAATACACAAAGAACAAACAGAAAGCTCTCGAGTCCCTAAGAGGAATCTAAGCTGTGTGGTAAATGATTATGTTTAAAGCACTTGAGGATGTAGCTCATGGGCAGAGCACTTGCCTACCATGCACAAGGCATGTTCAACTGCTAAAGTAAGGAAACAGGTACTGACCAGTCTGTCACCTGCAGCCAGTCACAACAGGAAAATGACACAAAGCCCACAGACTCTGCAGGTGAAGTAAAATCATTCCAGCCTCCTGGCACTGGGGCTCCTCCCACCCCTGCCACCAGCCTGTGCCCTGAGCCCGCCCCCGTGCCCACCTGTCAAACTCCACCGAATAGATGAGAATGAGGTAGCGTTTGGAGTTGAGCTGGGCCGACCTGGGGGCCAAGGCACCTGGGCGGCCTCCCAGCTTGCGGCTGCGCAGAGACTCTAGGTCTGTGTAGGTGAGCAGGTCCAGGGTGACAGACTCACTGCTCTGTGGGAGAGGAGGAGGGGAGATGCCAAGGACATTCATAGCCACCACGGGACCATGGCCACCCTCCCAGACACTGTGCCAGGTCACAGGGTGCCTGAGCTCCTAACAAGGAGGCTGGTGGGCATGAAACACCCAGGACAGGCACGAAGACATGATTGGAAGAATACGCTGGAGAAAACCTAAGTACCAAAGCACCTCACACATTCCTAAGAGAAACCACACATGCCCTCCTGCTGCGCACAGCCCCACTAACGAGGACAAAGAACTAGTGAGGAATGACCCCTTACAGAAAGTCAGCCAAAGCCTAGGCGTAGAAGCACACGCCTGTCTTCTCAGCACTGGGGAAATGGAGGTGGGAGGATCAGGAGCTCAAGGCCATCCTCAGCCAAGTCTGAGGTCAGCCTGGGCTACATGATATGAATGAAAGGGAAGGGAAAGAAAATATGCAAAGATGGAAAAAAAGAAAGATGGAGAGAGAGAGAGAGAGAGAGAGAGAGAGAGAGAGAGAGAGAGAGAGAGGGGAAGGAAGGAAGGGAGGGAGGGAGGGAGGGAGGGAGGGAGGGAGGGAGGGAGGGAGGAAGGAAGGGGAACTAGAGAGAAGGGGTCAGGAAGAGAGAACTCAAACCAGATGACAGGGGCCAACCCTTGGTTCTGAGTAACTAGCTCCTGGACACTGGCTTCCCACACAGACAAAGCAGATGATGGAGTTGTGCAGATCACACAAAGTGCAGGATCCATCGGTGCTGCTTGGAGTGGCTTGGTATTGAGGTGTTTTCTAGTTTTGGGGAGATGGGGTCACATGTTACCCAGTCTAGCCTTGAACTCACTTTGTAGCTAAGGATGGCCTTCTCATCCTCCTGCCTCTACCTCCCCTGTGCTGAGACGACAGGCATCCAATAGGAGCCACCTGATGACGTGGCTGATGCCCCTGGCAACTAACTTTCCAGAAGCTATACCTGTGCACATTATCGTGGGTTAGTGTAGACAAGCACTCCACTATCTGAAAAATGTTAGTCAGGGGACTAGAGAGATGATGGCTCAAAGGTTAAGAGTTCTGCTGTATTCTAGAGGACCTGAGTTCGATTCCCAGCACGCACATCAGGCAGGTCACTGCCTGTTATTTAGACTATAGTGTGCTACCCTGTGTGGGTGCTGGGGACCAACCTGCGCAGGATGTTCTCTTAACCACTGAGCAATTTCTCCAAATACTGTGGCTGAGCTCAGTTGGTAGCCTGCTTGCCCAGCTTGCACAAAAACCTGGGCTCCAGCCCAGCACCACATGTGCAAGGCCACAATGCCGCCTTGACCTGTAGTCCAGGTACTGGAAGACAGAAGCCAGGGTCATCCCTGGCTACACAGTAAGCTTAAAGGGTTCTAGGGCAGCCTGGACATGACATGAGACAATGTCTCAAAAAAAAAGTTCAGAATTCTTTAAAAAAAAAATGTGTGTGTGTATATATATACATATATATATATATATATATATATATATTACATATATATGAATGCCATGAAAATGTACACCTGCAAAAGCAACAGTACTTCCAATATAAACTTTACTGCATATTGTATTTAATAGCATTAGTGTGTGTGTCATGCACGCATGCATGCAAGTGTGTGTTTGCATTCTTGTGCCACATGTGGAAGTCAGAGAACAACTTTCAGTGGTCTGTCTGTCCCTCCACCAGGTGGTACCTGGGGATGGGACTCAGGTGGCCAGGCTGGCTAAGCTAGCACCTTTTTATCTGCTAGGCCAGCTCGCCAGCCTTCACCAATATCTCAACAGGAACACTAACAGTGGAGTGGCTCTTCCTCTCTCCTGCACATTTCCCTGGGACCTGAATCTATTTTTCTTCTCTCTTCCGGTTCTAGAATTTATTTACTTTTAATTTTGGGAGGGGGTATGTATGTGTGAGTGCAAGTGCCCTTAGAGGTCAGACGGGTCATCAGAACCACTGCAGAGGAACTGCCTGAGGTGCATGCTGGGAACTGAGTCCTCCGAAAAGCAGCAAGTGCTCTTACCTGCCATCACCCCAGCTCCCCTCAGCACTGCTTGTCTTATCATTTTGAGACAGGGTCTCTTGCATCCCAGGCTGGCCTCCATCTCACTAGTAAGCAAGGGAAACCTTGAACACTGGTTCAAGTTTCTCCTTCTCCTTC
Source organism: Mus caroli (assembly GCF_978045245.1). Classification (NCBI taxonomy): domain Eukaryota; kingdom Metazoa; phylum Chordata; class Mammalia; order Rodentia; family Muridae; genus Mus; species Mus caroli. The sequence goes on along the minus strand of NW_028227263.1, from coordinate 125,007,721 downwards.
AAGGTGGAAGGACAGACAGACCATTGAAAGTTGTTCTCTGACTTCCACATGTGGCACAAGAATGCAAACACACACTTGCATGCATGCGTGCATGACACACACACTAATGCTATTAAATACAATATGCAGTAAAGTTTATATTGGAAGTACTGTTGCTTTTGCAGGTGTACATTTTCATGGCATTCATATATATATATATATATATATATATATATATATATATATATATATGTACGAGTCCTCTATTGGTCACCACTTAAATTCTGGGATTGCAAGCATACACCACCACGGCAGACCACGAAGTGCTGGTGATCTAACCAGAGGCTTTAGCCACACCCCCATCAATACATCCTTTTGTTTGTGTGTGTGTGTGTGTGTGTGTGTGTGTGTGTGTGTGTGAGGGGGGGGGAGAGAGAGAGAGTGTGTGTGTAACTGTCACCAGAATCAGCCCCCCCCCCCCCCCCCCGGCATGAAGACCGAGCGCCCTGTCTACATCAGGTAACCATGCACAGTCCCATACCCAAACTCTGGGTAACAGAAACCTCCCTGACCCTGAAACTGGCCTTACCTGGGTGAGGGCCGACTCCAGCATGTTACAGAAAATGCTGAACTGTTTAAAGTTCCCCGTCTTATGAGTCAAGTCTTCAATGACTGAGTGGAAAGAAAAGTTCTTCCTGAGGTCTGACCACTTGCCCAGCACAAAGGCAATATGCTCAAGTAAGTTCTCCAGCTCTGCCCACCCCTGCTGCCTCTGGCCAGATCAATGGGACCCACACTCCTGCCCCACCTTGAAGAGCTTCAGAAGAGGCAAGAACACACACAACTTGGCTCAGCCTCAGCTTCGGGAGGAAGGGGAGCCCACCCCTGCAAGCACACTCACAGTTGGCATCAAACTCTCCACGCCACTGGTCAGCTGTCATCCGGTCCTCCACCTCCAGCTCCAGCACCTGCCCAGAAACCACAACCCGCACAGCATGCTCCACACCCCGGAAGATGTAGTCCACCTGCAGGCCAGCGGGCTGGTCCATGGCCAGGGTCCTGAAAATGAGGACAAGACAGAGACCTAGAGGCAACCTGGTGTCTACAGAGGCCAAAAGACAGTGTTGCCTCTGGAGCTGGAGTTACAGAGAGTTGTGGGCTGCCATGTGGTTGCTGGGAACTGAACCAGGTCCTCCAGAAGGACAGCCAGCGCTCTCCGATCTTGGTCTTTGGAGAGTGGGTTCCACTCTGGCTCAGAACTTAGGATTCAGCCTCCCAAGTACTGGGATGGCCACACTCAACCCAGTTCTGTGTGCTTTATATGCTGTTATCCTGTTTAACCCTCACTAACAGCTCTGGTAGGAGGGCATCATTTTTAAACTCATCTTTCAGACAAGGAATGAGGCTCAGAACAGTGAGCACATTCTCCCGAGATCATCGGTAGATCCAGGAACTGACTCTCGGCTCTACATGATGGTGCACACCAGCTAGCTATCCCAGCACTCAGACAGAGGCAGGAAATGTTGCCAAAAGTTTGAGGCCAGCCTAGGTTGCATAACAAGATCCCAAAACAGAAACCCTATCCCCAAAACACAGCAACACCACAAGGCTCCAACTTTGGGTTTTTAGTGGTAGTAGTGGTGGTGGTGGTGGTGGTGGTGGCGGCAGCGGCGGCTTTGGCTTCACTGGTTTGGTTTGGTTTTGGAACAAGTTTGGAGAAAACACATGCAGCCATGACGGCTTGGGACTCTGGTTTCTGGAACAATTTTTAGTGGAAGACTTCACAAAATCTGGAAGCCCCTAGCAATCATGCGTCCATTTCCTAGGAGTTCTGAAGTGTGGAGTATTCATCTCTGCCCCTGCCCAGAGACCTCAGCCCCGCTCAGCAGTCAGCTGCAGCACCTGCCACCACAGCTCAGGGCAGCCAACATAGCTCAGGGCAGCCACCATACCAGTTTACTAGAGAATTGTAGGTTGAACTCCTGGGGATCTGTGCTCAAGGTACTGCCTCCCTTGTCCCCATTGTCAAGCTGATCTTGTCCTCCACCCTACAATACCTGGGTTACACAGCCCCGCCCAGCATCCCATGACCACTCCCACCACCTAGGTCCCAGACATTCATCTTCTGAATAACAGGCCTAAAATCCAGTCTCCCCAGTGCACACCTACACTCCATTCCATCACCTCTTGGAGGCTTGGAAACTGTCCCTTAGCTGCTGCCAGGCAAGAACTTCACAAACCAGGCCTACACTCTGGCCAGCTCCCTCCTGAGCCCCAGCTCCCAACACCCACTCTTCTCTCGGTCTCAGGACCTCTCTCCTGTGCAGACCTCCACTTCATACCCCTTGTACTGCGGTGCATGGTGGACACCAGCGCTCCCTCTGCATTGACCCTCTTCATTCTATTCCCCAGCTTGAGGTGTGGGGGAACCAGCTCACGGCTTCTCTCCATCACCCTTCAGCTCTACATTCTCCTAGAACCCCGCACCCTGAACTTTCTGTCTGAATTGTCATGCCCCCTTTCATTCTGCTTCCATTCTGCCCACTTAGTTAAAGTTCTGTCCCACACACGCCCCAGTTTCTGCCTGTGTTCCATTTCCCCATATTATACCTAAATTCTGCCCAAACTGTACCTCTCTTCCCCAACCCACAGGCAGGCACATTTCCCACCTCCCTTCCCCTGGGCAGCCCTCCCCACCTTTGAGACTATTCAGGCCCAGTCCCTCTCACTCCCTTGAGACTCTCTCCCTCTCCCTGCTCACACCATCCTTGCTAAAGATCCCAGAAGTTCATCCTGGTGGCTGACTTCCAGCCTGCCCCAAATCTCTCCTGGCTCCTCTTCTAATCCCCTTCTATCAGTATCACGGGGAGGCGGGGCTCCACCCTTGCCGTCACTACACACACCTGGACACCCCTTGACCCACTTCTGCCACAGCCTCTTTAGGTTGCTCTCACACAAGCTTACAGTCTCCCAGCCTCCAGCCCTCTCCACACCATCCTTCACTAAGGGAATCTCAATATGTAGCCCAGGGCTACAGGTCACTGCCCCTGGCTCCTCCTCCCAAACTGTGCTCCAAAATTTCAGTAGGGAAGCGAACCCTCCACACTGGGCTCACCAGACCGCTACATCCCACCATCACCATGGGCAAATTATTGTCCCCAGCCCACCCTAGGCTGTTTGTCCACCAATCACTACATACCCCTACCCCATCTCTAGCTTTCCTGGGTTCTCACAAGAATGCCACACACTGTGCCACATAGCCTGACCTCTACCCCACTCTGAATTGGCCTCCCCAACTCTGGATGAATATGAACTGGCCTGAGCTCTCTCCATCTTCACCCTGTTCTTCCTTCCACTGACCCCCAGGAGTCATAACAACAAAAGCCCTTTAAGCCACTGAACATGGTTTCTCTGCCTTCTGCTAAAGTCAAGTGTAGGACACCCCACAATCGAGACCTTTACAGCGTACCCTGAAGCTCCCCAGCACACTCAAGAGTCCCCAAAACACACTTCCCAACTCAATGTCCTCATCCTAATTCTACTGCTCTGGTGGCACTGACTCAGGCTTTGACCTGAGCATGGCTTATGCCTTACGGTCAGTGCTGCAGGCTGGGAACTCACAGGTTTATCAAAGATCCTCATTCACTTCCCAGTCTGCCATAGGTAAGGTGCTTGCCATTTTATGGTAAGTGAAGTGAAGATAAAGCCAGGCCTAGGGTCAAAGGCACTGACCTTGTACACTGCCGTGAGCAAGAGTTAGTCAATGTGTAGGTGTCTGGCACTCCCCCTTACCACCCACTCTTAGCTGACGGCCCAGAGGCCAGCCACGAAAACCTTATCCCCAAAGCCTGCAAGCATGGCTCGGCAGAAGACAGCTGGCTTGCCTAGAATCCACAAGTAAGAGACTAGGGCCATGGCTCAGCCATACAGCACTTCACCGTCCCTTGAGATGTAAATAAATAAAAACAACCTCTCCTAATTGTCACTCTTCCTATCTCTTCAGTACCTTGGCCTGGCATGGATCTGCTTGCAAACCTACAGAGGAATGCCAAGATAATGTCTTGGCACTAGGAAGACCTGCAAGGTCATTCCTGACACTCTCCAGTCTCAGCTTCGAGGCTCCTGGTGGCACTACAATGTGTCCAGTTTATTACCGCAGTCGACTCCATTTCCAGGAAGGAGCCCCTCCCAGCTCGCTATTCCACCTTCCACCATGGAGAGGCCAGAAGAAGGGCAGTTAACTCTAGCATAGTAACTTCCTACATCTATGTGTTCTTCAGGAGCCCAACACTAGTGGAGAGATCTGAGAAGTCCAAGGAGTAAGCAAAGGATCTGGTGGCTCTGAAAGAGACAAAGCCAGGTGACTAAAGAAGCAGCCAGCAAGGCCTCATGCAGCCCCCATCTGGACTGAGACCTTTGGCGAGAGTGGGGAAATCACTCAGACATCTGGGGGAAGGGGAAACAGCAGTATAAAGCATGTGTTTGCTACGTTTAAAAGGCACCGAGACCTTCGAGGTCCCGATAACGCAAGCAAGGCGTTTCCAAAGGTGTGTGGTTGTGGAGAGGAAGGAGGACAGAGCTCTAACTATCTGGAGATCCTGTGAGCAGGCGAGGCCTAGGGAAGAGCGGGTAGGATGCAGGAGGGGTCAACAGAGGAACATAGGATTTGGCTTTTTTGCTTGCTTGCAAAGGGATCTCATGGAACCCAGGCTCAGCTTGAGCCCCTAACCCTTCCGTCTCCACCTCCCACCTCTGGGATTACAGCTGCTCATCACCACGCCTGCTCTCACTGAGCTAGGGAGCAAAGCCAGAGCTTCAAGCAAGCTAAGCAAACACTCTCCCAACTGTACAAGATCCCTTGCCATCCATTCTCACCCTAAGTTTTTTGAGATAGTCTCACCGTGTGTGTGTGTGTGTGTGTGTGTGTGTGTGTGTGTGTGTATACACACAATCTTTTTAAATGGGAGGGAAAGGAAGTAGTGATGAAGAACCAGAGGAAGGGCCTGCCAGGCTGACTAGGGACACCAAAGAATCATTTGGGGGCAACTGCATGTCAGCTGGACTTCCAAGCAAAGAAGAGCTGGCGTTTGGATAGAGCATGGAGTTCAGAGCAGAGATGGATACTGGAAAGAGACATCTGGGTAAACAGAGTGAGTGAAGTGGTATAGAAAAAGTGATTGCCCAGAACATGAAATTCGGGTATGAACGGAATAAAGAACTCGCCCAAAGCCACAATGATTTTCGTAGTGGGTCCCAGAGTCAGTGCCAGGGCTCAAACTTGGGCAAACAGATACCAAAGCTCACACTCTCTTCTCTTGGTTTGTTTTGAGACGAGGTCTCCCTCTTTAGGTAAAGCGAGCCTCAAGCTCATTCTGTGACACAGACTGATCTCAAACTGCCAGTCCTTCGCCTCAGCTCCCCAGTCCTGGGATTACAAAGCTGTGCCACTGTAGGACTCGTTATGACATTTCAGGGTTCATTCAGAGGGGCTGTCCAGACGACTCAATGGGTAAAGCTTCCCGCTGTGTAAACCTAAAGAGCTGAGCTTCACCCCTAGAACCCACAGAAAGGTGGAAGGAGAGAACCGACCTCCACAGCCATGTAGCTGGTCCTTGCTACTTTGTGGGTTTATCTCCCAGTTTCATCCCCTAACATTAGATAGGAGAGAAACAAGGATAGAGGGGAGAGAGGAATTAGGAAAACCCCTGAATCTAATTTCTTTCCTTTTGTTTCTTCTTCGACCGTGACTACTAACAAACCACAACCAACCTTCCTAAATGACCAACAACCCCGCACACATGCACATACACATACAGGCACACGTGCTTCTTGGGGGGCCCTAGCATTTATATGCTCTCTAAAATGTTCCCAGAATTCCAAACGTCACACAATCGGAAAAAAATTATCTGCAGCTGGCAAAACCACACTTCTGCTAAAGCAGCAAATCATAGTAAACTGAGAACGAATACATATTCTTATAATACTTCTGTGTTTTTTAAAGGAACCAAAATTCCAAAGCTGTCACTACACACCCATCCTGTGATATGAATTCCCCCACCCCCCGTCACACACTTGTGTGAACACACAATAATTTCTATGCGTTCAGGGAAAAAAGGTGAGACACTGTCTCAAAAACAAAACATAAAACTCGTTCTCGACCTCGGCAGCAGTGGTAGAACTATTGACTAACATTCAAAGTTTGTCATCTAGCACTGCAAAGAAGGCGAGAATTAAAAGTGATTTCACAACAAATAACTTGCTCAGAGCCTGCACACAGTAAACACCTCTGGTCCGCAGGGTAGGAACACACCCTCAACCCTGGAACCTCAACCCTGCCCTGTCTTCACCTGCCTCCATCCTCCAAACCAACTCAAGTTCAGAACCTACGGCATCTCGAGGACACACACACCCGCACCTCCTGGGGTGTAATATATATAAAATAAAACTCTACCTTACAAGCTCTAGTGCAGTATTCGGTAAGGGTCCTCTAAGTTCTAGCCGCGTATCTTGCGAGCGGCAACATGATGCATTAAAGACCCCGTGAAATCTCCAGCTTGCATAGGTTCTGGCGTCCACCTGCGTGAAAGGATCTGCGCTCTGGGGACTCCCCACTGCCCGCGCCTGCAGCCCGCGCCTGCAGCCCGCGCCCGCACCCGCGTATTCGCTCTTCACCTCCACGGACTCGATCTTCACGAGCGGTTCAACCGCCGAAGTTTGAGCTCCGCCCACATCCGGCCTTCTCACTTCTGATTGGTCTGGCCTTACAGGCAGCCATGTTTCCATAAGTCAAAAGCGACGCCCGTCACTCTGTCCCGCCGTCATGGGAGAACCCGCCTTCCGAAGTTTACAATTGGTCTATTTGGAAGAGGCGTTACTAACACGTGTAGGGAGACCTCCAAGGTATACGGTCTTTTTCCAGTGGTTATTGGGTAGATATGCTGCCAATCATAAGAAAAAGGTGGTCCCTTGGGAGTAGAAGGAGGATCCCGGAAATAGCATTTTTAACTCCGCCTACCACACCCACCACCCCCAGCAAGGCAGGCCTCGCCCACAGAGAAGGAAGGGGCGGACTAGAGTGTGGAACTTGCTCAGAGGAAGGTTCCGGCCTTCAAGTCCGGAGGCTTAGAGGATATTCTCAACTGTAAGGACAGCCTAAGTATACCCTGATCGGTTTGCTAGACTTGGCTTTGTCAGTGCATGCATGACAAAACCTCGAGTGGCCCAAGCTCGTCTCCAACACCCTATGCATCCTTGAACTCCTGAGCCTCCTGCCTCCACCTCCCCAGTACTGAGATTACTGGAGTTGTACCACCATGCCTGGCATGGCATTAGCTTCATTAAAGCTCAACACAGCAAAGTAAGAGTTATTTTTTAATAGTTTTAGATTTATTTTATATGTGTGAGCTTTATGCCTGCGTGTATGCCTGTGCACCACACATGTGCCTGGTGTCTGCTGAGGTCGGAAGATGGCGTCAGGAGACTCGGACTGTAGTTACAAATGGTTGTGAAGCACCTTAGGGATGCTGGAAAGTGAGCTCCATGCCCTTTAGAAGAGCAGCCAGTGCTCTTTTTCTTTCTTTTCTTTCTCCCCAACCTCCTGAAGTTGTTTGAGACAGATATCTCACGCTATAGCTTTGGCTAGCCTGAATTCCACTATGTAGATCAGGTTGTCCTCGAAGTCACCGAGATCCCCATGCCTCTGCCTCTACCTCCTGAGTTCTGGGATTAAAGGCACATACACCATGGCATCAGGCTAGAGGAGTTTACTTATTTATTAATATCATCTATAATATCATTTATAATATCATCTAATAAAGATGACACTTTGTGTGTGTGTGTTAGGGTGCATGTGTCACGACCACAGCATCTGTAATCCTATTCCTAACAAAACAAGAACAGGATACCAAGCTTTCATTAGCCAGCCTGCCTAGCCACTCAGTGAGCTCCTGGTTCAATGAGAGATCCTGTTCTCAAAAATTAAGGTGTGAAGACCTTGAGGAAGACTTGCAATATTCACCTCTGATCTGTGCGAGGGCAGACAACGGCTCAGTGGTAGAGCCCCCTGCCTAGAATCCCCCAGTGAGGAGCTGGGGGCGTGGCTCAGTGGTAGAGCCCCTGCCTAGAATCCCCCAGTGAGGGGCTGGGGGCGTGGCTCAGTGGTAGAGCCCCTGCCTAGAATCCCCCAGTGAGGAGCTGGGGAAGTGGCTCAGTGGTAGAGCCCCCTGCCTAGAATCCTCCAGTGAGGGGCTGGGAGTGTGGCTCAGTGGTAGAGCCCCTGCCTAGAATCCCCCAGTGAGGGGCTGGGGCGTGGCTCAGTGGTAGAGCCCCTGCCTAGAATCCCCCAGTGAGGGGCTGGGGTGTGGCTCAGTGGGAGAGCCCCTGCCTAGAATCCCCCAGTGAGGGGCTGGGGGCGTGGCTCAGTGGTGGAGCCCCTGCCTAGAATCCCCCAGTGAGGAGCTGGGGGCGTTTCTCAGTGGTGGAGCCCCTGCCTAGAATCCCCCAGTGAGGGGCTGGGGGCGTGGCTCAGTGGTAGAGCCCCTGCCTAGAATCCCCCAGTGAGGGGCTGGGGGCGTGGCTCAGTGGTAGAGCCCCTGCCTAGAATCCCCCAGTGAGGGGCTGGGGGCGTGGGTCAGTGGTAGAGCCGCTGCCTAGAATCCCCCAGTGAGGGGCTGGGGGCGTGGCTCAGTGGTAGAGCCCCTGCCTAGAATCCCGCAGTGAGGAGCTGGGGGCGTGGCTCAGTGGTAGAGCCCTTGCCTAGAATCCCCCAGTGAGGGGCTGGGGGTGTGGCTCAGTGGTGGAGCCTCTGCCTAGAATCCCCCAGTGAGGGGCTGGGGGTGTGGCTCAGTGGTGGAGCCTCTGCCTAGAACCCCCCAGTGAGGGGCTGGGGCGTGGCTCAGTGGTAGAGCCCCTGCCTAGAACCCCCCAGTGAGGGGCTGGGGGTGTGGCTCAGTAGTAGAGAAAGCTGCAAAGATTCTGACCCCAGACCAGATGCCTGGAAGACACAGAAAGCAGCCAAGCTGCCTGGAAAGGTTTAGACCACAGTCACTTGGAAAGGACACTCTCCAACATGCTGAGCTGCCTACAGGCTGTTCAGCGTGCTCCAGGATCCCAGCTTTGATGACCTGTCACCCATACTGAGGTGGGCTTTTTCGTGATGTAGCTGTCTTTGAGGCTTTTCTGCTCTTATAAGTAACCCTAATTAGATTCATTGTTCACCAAGTTAGACGTGGGTGGTATCGGTACTTTGACCTATCATGGGTTTCCTATCTAGGGTGAGTAGATATGTGTGTTGCATCTCCCTAGGAAAAGTTTTCTCACAGAACATCTTCACATGCACACACTTGTGTACTAATACCACATACATACACACATATACAATATTATTCTTATATTGATGAATATCTTGAATATTGATATGTTATTCTACAGCAATAGAATACTCGCATAACCCAGCAATTCTATCCCCAGGTTTGCACCCAAGAAAACTGAAAACAGACGGACAAATATTGATATATGAATGTTCACCACAGCAATATTTATCGCAGCCACAATATGTAAAGAGCCTGAACAGCCACCAACAGATGAACAAGTGGACAATATGTGATATATCTTTACAATGGAATATTATTCAGTCATAAAAAAGGAATACTGATATATACCTCAGCATGGCTGAATCTTAAACACATGATGCTATGTGAGTGATGTCACACACAGAAAAGGTCACGTGATCTATGAGTCCATTACATGGCATGTCTAGAGCAGGCAAGTCCATAGAGACAATCGGGGGGTTATTGGTGCCAGGTACTACAGGAAGGCAGTGCTAAAAATGCCTTAGAACTAGGTAAAGATTGCGACTGAACAGCATTGTAAATGTGATCCAATGCTTCTGGCTCACGCACTTCAAGATGATTAACTTCATGTTATATAAATTTTACCTCAATAAAACAATTTTAAGCAAAGGGCTAAGGAATAACTCGAATGAGAAGCAATGGTGGCTTTTACAGAGGTGGATGCAGTGGTTAGAATCTGCATGTGTTCTCAAGGTAGCAGTGGCAAAATTCACTGATGGATCGAATGGTGCACGTGGAAGGGAGGGAATGAGGAGAGTCTACAGTGATTCTGGAGGGGTTTTGAATCAGGAAAGTAGCTGTCAAGATGAAATTTCCACTTAGTAAGATGAGAGGAAGCTAGATGGCTGGGCAAAGCAGGGAGACTGGCTGTGGAAATGCTGGGGCTATCTAGTAGACTTCCACTGGAATACCAGGGAGTAAAGTGAGGATTACAGTTCAGGAGTGAGGTCCAGCCAAGAGTGGGGGGTGGGAGAGAAAGAGAGATAATGGGAGATATATTGGCTAGATTACATAGGTGATAGATAATAGACTATAGAGATATTAACATGTGACAGGTGAGACAGACTGATGGTAAATGATAGCTAAGAGAATAGATAGATGATAGATGGTTATAGAAGATCGATAGATGACAGATTATATAGCAGATACAGGAGATAATTGATGGTAGAATATATAATAGATAGAGATAAATAAATAGGCAAGTGTGTAGAAGAGAGAGATTAGAAAGATGGATGGAGACACTAGAATGGAAAGATAGGTGCATGGGTAGGTGGGTGGGTGGATGGATGAATGATACAAAACTGGTACTGGGAAGACATCTCAGTAGATAAAATTTTCTAAAAGATTTATTTGTTTTACTTTATGTATATGAGTATACTGTAGCTGTTGTGAGCCTTCATGTCGTTCTTGGGAAATGAACTTTTAGGACCTCTGCTCGCTCTGGTTGGTCCCGCTTGCTCCAGCCCAGAGATTTATTTTTCAATATACATAAGTACACTGTAGCTGTCTTCAAGCAGAGTCAGATTTCATTACCGGTGGCTGTGAGCCACCACGTGATTGCTAGGATTTCAACTCGGGACCTCTGGAAGAGCAGTCAGTGCTCTAACCTGCTGAGCCATCTCTCTGGCCCCACTTGCAACATTCTTTAGCTCACATAAAACACAACTAAGGTAACACATGGATGATGTCAAAGACTCGAAGACTGGAGAGATAACGATTCAGCACGCTGTGGTTGCAGTGATCCCTACAGGTGTGTACAGGTGAAGGGAGAGAGTTGCTAACATCAAATCCACCAGGGCCAGCAAGAAGGCATAAGTGCTAAAGGTACTTGCTGCCAAGCCTGACAGCCTGAGTTCGATTCCCAGGACCCACAAGGTGGGAAGAAAGAACCAACTCCCAGAAGTAGTCACCAAAGATGATAGCATAGACTAAACACCCACAGTCCTTGACAGTGAGAAAGGGGAGGTCTGCCAAAGAGACAGAAAACTCAGAGGAGTGAAGCTCTCACCCATACAACCAGGAGAAGTCGAAGCCTAATTCTGTACTTGCCTAATACACCAGTGACCCTAAGTTCAATCCCTAGCATTGCAAAAGATAAAAGGAAAGGAGGGAGATGGTGGGGTGTGGCTCAGTTGGTACTGTGCTTCCTAGAACCCACAGAGTCATGGGTTCCGCTCCAGGCACGGTAGAAACCTGGCATCTTTGCTTTCTGTTTCTGTGATAAACACTATGACTCAAAGCAACCTTGGGAGGAAAGGACTTGTTTGGATTATACATCACAGGTCACAGTCTATGGTGAGTCTCTGGTGAGCCTTAGCTTACCAGGGACCCCCTGAATGAACCACACAGAGCCGGGAATCAATGCAAACAGCAAGAGGAATTTATTGTTCCCGTGCACTGGGGCTGTCCCAGACCCAAAGGAGAAACGGTGACCCCTGGCGGGCCCGTTCCTGGAGTTTTTATATGGTTTCCAGGGGTGGAATAGAGCATCAGCAACTAGGCACAATATGATTGGCAGAACAGTGCGCCCTTTAATCTGCTCTGAGCTGACCTCTTAACTATCACAGAGGAAAGTCAGAGCAGGAACCTGGAGACAAGATCTGAAGCAGAGACCATGGCGGAGCAAAAAATGCTCAGTTTGCTCAGCCCGCTTTCTCATGCAAGCCAGGATCCCTTGCCCAGGCAGGGGTGGTACCACTAGGCCCTCTCACATCAATTATTCACTAAGAAAAATGCCCCAAAGACTTGCCCATGGGCTAATGTGATGATGGAGACAATTCCTCAGTTGAGGTTTCCTCTTCCCAGAGAATGCTAGCTCATGTCATGATGACAAACAACCCCCCCCCCAAAAAAAAAACCCAAAAAACAAAAAAGCACTCAGGAGCACACCAGGCATGGTGGCTTTTGCCTATAATTCCAGCATTTTAGAGGTAGAGGCAAGAGGATCAGAAATTCAAACATTCATAGTAAATTCCAGACTAGCCTGGGCTACATGAGACCCTGTCTCAAAATAAACAAACAAAAGCTCCGTTCTGCTTGTGGTGTTTCCTCCTTGTTCCTCATACCTCAGTTTCTCCACATTTGTAGAAGGATACACAGAAAGCCCCTTCCTCCACAAACCCAAGGCTGGAAGTACAGCCACAGACAGAACACCAAAGAGATGCTGCCACCCCCACCCCCATGTGCTGTGATGATTTACAGCAGCAAAGATCAGAGGCAGTGTCTATCTGCACATGGAATGACACAGAAAATATACAATGGAGTACTAGTCAGTATGGTGAGAAGCAAAATGTAGGGCTGAAGAGATAGCTCAGCGATTAAGAACACTCGCTGCTCTTGCAGAGGACCTGGGTTTGGTTCCCAGCACCACATGGTGGCTCCCAAACGCCTGTCACTTCAGTTCCAGGGCATCTGAACGCACATGGCACATGCACAGGCACAGGCACACGCACACACACACACACACACAGGAAAAATAAATAACCCATTAAAGAAAGGAGGTTGAGAAGAAAGGAGGGAGGGAGGGACAGAGGAAGGAAGGAAGGAAGGAAGGAAGGAAGGAAGGAAGGAAGGAAGGAAGGAAGGAAGGAAGGAAGGAAGGAAGGAAGGAAGAAGAGGAAGAAGAAGGAAAGAAAGAGAGAGAGAGATACAGTGGCAGATGCATGTGGTCACAGCATTTGTCAAGTAGACGCAGGGAATCTGGAGGAGGATCAAGTAGTAAGTTCAAGGTCAACTGTGGCTTCCAGAGACTGGGTTTCAAAAACCAAGCAAACAAGAAGAAAAAGATGACCACGGTGGTAGCCTGGGGTGGGTAGGCCAGCACAGTAGCTGTCAACTGAAGGACAAGACTCCTGCAAGTGACTGTGAGGAAAGGTACCAAGGACCTAGAGCTGCTGATTTGAAGTGAGTAAACTTGTAACCTTGTGAGGCGATTTGTAACCTTAAGGCCCCCAAAGAAAGGGTCTGCCGATGGCCTGGCTGGTGCTTGGGAAAGCAGAGGTGTCTAGGGCAACCGCAGGGTTTCTGGCCAGAGCAACTGGCAGAGTTTGGAATTGATCCCAGTGGCAGTTAGAGAGTCCCGGAGAGATGTTAGGACTGGGATGGGGGTGGGGACTCAGTCAGATGCCAAAACAACCAAGGTGGCAGCCAGTGCTGAGAGACAAGAGAAGGACTCTAGCGCTGGCTCTGCCTCTAAATTCCTGTGAGCTCCAGGGCAAAAAAAAAAAAAAAAAAAAAAAATCCTCTCTGCCCATGCCTGTAATCCCAGCATTTGGGAGGTGGAGGCAGGAGGATTAGGAATTCAAAGCCAGCCTTAGCTACACAGCAGGTCCAGGCCAACCAAGGCTATGAGACCTTGTCTCAAAAATGGAAGACTTCTCTTGACCAGTATTTTTCCATCTTACAAAGAAGTCATTAGGAACAAACCCATGGGCTAGGGCCCAGTGTCTATCTACAGTCCACCTCCATAGGAAGGGTGTTTACCTAGTATGTGCAAGTTAGGCGGTGTGTGTGTGGGGGGGTATTCCATACCCACGATGAGTTAAAAGCAGGGAGGGGCTGGAGAGATGGCTCAGCAGTTAAGAACCCTGGCTGTTTTTCCAGAGGACCCAGGTTCAGGTCCTCACACCCACAAGGTGGCTCACAATCATTTGTAACTCCAGTTCTTCAGTTCTGGGTATCCAGCCCTCTCTTCAGGCCTCCTAGGGCACTCCTTGCATTCCATACATAGACATATATGCAGGCAAACACCCATACACATAAAAGACCCTGTCTCAAAAGCACAAGGTAGAGAGTTCCTGAAGAAGAGGCAGTTGGCCTCTGGGCTCCACACACCTGCATAAAGACAATTAGAAAATGAATTTTGGCTTAAGGGTAGGACAGAATTTCCAACCATTTGGGAGCCAACCCTAAACACACTTCCATCACTTCTCTTTGTTTTGCTTCAATATTAGACAAGATCCCACATAGTCTAGACTGGTCCCCAACTCATTACATAGCCAAGGCTAGCCTGGAACTCTTGCTCTTGCTGCCTCAGGCTCCCAAGTACTAGGATTACAGGTCTGTGCCACCACACACAGACAATTATGAGTCTATAGTACATAGGCCAAGCAGTGTTCTGGGCACAGATGACAATAAAGTTAAAGTATCAGCTAAATCTGAAGAATGATGAAGATGCTCTAATGTTCAGCAAAGATTCAGTTCTTTAAAGCATACGAGCATCTATACCTTGTCATCAGTGTGTGAGTTTGCTCTCATCTCTAGCAAGTGGTGAAAGTACACACGGCATCTAAAAATAAATCGTTTTATATTTAGTATTGGTAAATGCTTGATTTGTGTACATGCTGTACGCAAATTTGTGTACTGTTCCTGTATTCCCATGCTCACATGGAAATTCCTCAAACCTTAAGGCACCACTGGTGGAAAAAGTTTGGGAATCTCAAGACTGAGCTGGGCATAGTACTTCATGCTGTAATCCCAGGCCTGGGAGGCAGAGGCAGACTGATCTTTGTGAGTCTGAAGCCAGCGTGGTCTACACAAGGAGACTCTGTAAGAGAGAAGAAGAGGAGGAAGAAGAAAAGGAGAAGGAAGAGGAAAAGGAGAAAGAGGGAGAAGAGAAAGAAAAGCGGAGGAAGGAGGAGGAGGAGCAGGAATAGCAGAAAAAGGTAGAAATGGCTCTAGATAGAACAAGATGCAGTAGAGCATATACATGCAACCCCAGCCAGAGGACCTGGACGCTCACTTGTCAGCCTCAGCTATTTAGGGAGCTCAGGCTAGCCTGGGTTACATAAGGCACTCTCAAAAATCAACACGCGCGCACACACACACATTCTCTCTCTCTCTCTCTCTCTCTCTCTCTCTCTCTCTCTCTCTCTCTCTCTCTCTCTCTCTCTCCCTCTCCCTCTCTCTCCCTTGACTAAGGTAGAGGGAAGAAGGAGACCTATATTTTCATTTAAAAAATATTCGTGTTCAGTTTTATGCTTTACATTACAACAAAAAAATAATTCCTTTTAAATATTTATTCAGGGGCTGGATAGATTGCTCAGCTGTTAGGGGCACCTAGTGCTCTTGCAGAAGACTTGAGTTTGGCTCCCAATACTCAGAGTGGCTCACAACTGTCCCTAAATCCAGTTTCAGGGAGAATCCAACCTCTCTGGGCACCAGACACATATGTGGTGCTCATACATACCTATGAGGTAAAACACTCTATGACTATCATAATTTTTGTTTGTTTGCTTGTTTGTTTGTTTGTTTGTTTGTTTTTGAGACAGGGTCTCTCTGTATAGCATTGGCTGTCCTAGAACTCGCTCTGTAGACTAGAGTGGCCTTGAACAGAGATCTGCCTGCCTCTGCCTCCCTGGGCTGGGATTAAAGGTAGTTAAAAATAAACGTATTTTGGGTGAAGAGTTGGGGTTCGTAGAGATCAAATGACAATCTCAGAACCTGATTTTCTCCTTTCATTATGAGGGTCCCATGAATCGGACTCTGTCACCCGGCTTACCCAGGGCCTTCACACACTGAGTTACCTCTGGAGCCGAGAAACTAAGTCTTTAAAGGGAGTTCAGAAAGTTTGCAAAGCCCTACACCACACAGACCTGCCTCTCCCAAATCCCGAAATGTATGATATTCACTGCAGCTCAAATTGAGCTCTTTGTTTTGCTGGCTTAGGCTGGTGAAATCCTCACCACACCTTCAGCACCGTTATGATTCCCATTTGACAGATGGTGACAGACTAGGAAAGAGCCCAGGCTGGGGAGAGGTCACCCAGCTGGGAGGGAGAGGAAGGGGCGGGGCCAGGCTCTCCCCTGAGCCTGCGCATTTGATACCTGCCCACTTGCCCACTAGTCCCGCCTCTCCAGATCTGCTCCCACCTACACCAAGCGCTCGGAGCCAGCCAGTCCTTAGAGGCCCCTTAGAACTGCTTAGCGCATCCTCCTTACGTCCCAGCCAGCGGTAACATCATCCCCCGTTTTGCAGGCTAGAAAGCTGAAGCCTCTCATCCCAAAACAAAAAGCTGCAAAGTCTCTCCAAGAATCCACCAGGCTGCCCACTCCTCCAAACTCCCTCATTGAGAAGCAGAGGAGAAAGATGGCTAAAAATGGGTCCTTGGCTTCCTGGCTTCAAATGCCATCCTTTAAAAACGGTGCTCGGCTGGGGCCTGGTGGTACAGTCCTGTAATTTCAGCCAGGTACTTGGGACGCAGAAGCAGGGGAGTTGTTAGTTGAAGACCAGCCTGGGTAACTTATTGAGATCCTGGGTCAAAAAACAAAAAGTAAGCCTGGTGTAATGGCTCCTGCCCTTCTGCCGGTAGTCTCTGCACTAAAGAAGCAGAAGCAGGAGGATCTCTGTGAGTTACAGGCCATCCAGGAATACATAAAGAGAATAGAGAGACTTTGTCTCAGAGAGAGAGAGAGAGAGAGAGAGAGAGAGAGAGAGAGAGAGAGAGAGAGAGACTGAGACTGGAAGTATCATTCAACCAAAGAGTACTTGCCTAGAATCCGCCAGTGAGGGGCTGGGGTGTGGCTCAGTGGCAGAGCACCTGCCTAGCATCCCCCAGTGAGGGGCTGGGGGCGTGGCTCAGTGGTAGAGCCCCTGCCTAGAATCCCCCAGTGAGGGGCTGGGGGCGTGGCTCAGTGGTAGAGCCCCTGCCTAGAATCCCCCAGTGAGGGGCTGGGGGCGTGGCTCAGTGGTAGAGCTCCTGCCTAGAATCCCCCAGTGAGGGGCTGGGGGCGTGGCTCAGTGGTAGAGCCCCTGCCTAGAATCTCCCAGTGAGGGGCTGGGGGCATGGCTCAGTGGTAGAGCCCCTGCCCAGAATCCCCCAGTGAGGGGCTGGGGGCATGGCTCAGTGGTAGAGCCCCTGCCTAGAATCCCCCAGTGAGGGGCTGGGGGCGTGGCTCAGTGGTAGAGCCCCTGCCTAGAATCCCCCAGTGAGGGGCTGGGGGCGTGGCTCAGTGGTAGAGCCCCTGCCTAGAATCCCCCAGTGAGGGGCTGGGGGCGTGGCTCAGTGGTAGAGCCCCTGCCTAGAATACCCCAGTGAGGGGCTGGGGGTGTGGCTCAGTGGTAGAGCCCCTGCCTAGAATCCCCCAGTGAGGGGCTGGGGGCGTGGCTCAGTGGTAGAGCCCCTGCCTAGAATCCCCCAGTGAGGGGCTGGGGGTGTGGCTCAGTGGCAGACCACCTACCTAGAGTCCCCCAGTTTGGGTGTGGATCGGCACTAGCTCTCTTGGTTACCATGCACAAGGTCATGGATTCTCTTCCTTAAAAAGCCTTAGTAACTAGGTGGCAGCATTCTCTCCAGGCCTGTTTCCTTTTCTGCAAAAGGAAAATCATAATAATAACCTAACCATATAGCCATAGTTAAGTCTTAAAACAGCAGTCCATCCCCCTCAGTGTTAGGACGTGTTCCCAGCAGCCCTGTGTGATTAGATTGTTTACCCCCAAGTTTGTTTCAGAGAAAGAAAATCCATTGCATTTATTCACATTAAGTTAGAAACTGGGAAGGTTAGACTATGTCTGCCTCCATTTCACTTTTTTTAAAATTATGTTTTATGTGTTGTGTGCATGGATGGGGGATGGGAAGTGGGAGGTCAAAAGACAACCTGCAGTAGCCACTCCTATAATGTGGGTCCCAGGGATCAAATCCAGGTCCTTAAGCAGGCTGGCAAGTGCTGAGCCCTCTCACCAGCCCCAGCACGGACTTCTTGCCACCGAATTACAGTTTGATCCTTTACAGTTAAGCATAAATGGGACATTTTCTGAATTAATAAGACACAGAGAGGGTAAGGTTATAGCCGAGTCACCCAGCATGTCAATGACAGACTCAGGCTCCCGTGTGTCCAGTTTGAAGCCCACCTGTGTACCAATGAACTCCTGCATACAGCAGGTTGAAGCTGTCTTTCTCCAGCATGGTGTGGGTCTCCAGTGGCCCTGGTCCCTGGACCCTGTCCAGATTGGGTAACCATCCCCCTGAAAGCACTGGGGTGGCACAGATGAAGGGAGAGGGTGCAGCCCCCTCCACCTACCTCTGATTGGGGCCTTGCAATCCCCCAGGATTTGGTGCTTGGAAAGCTGACGTTGGGTTGCTATGGTGATGGGTTTGGGGCGGTTGCCATGACAGCAGAACTAGCCTTGGTTTAAAAATATCTAGGAGGAGGTTTGTGTTTGTGTGAGTGTGAGTGCCCGACCAACCATGCTGTTTTGTGTGGGTCCAAACAGGAGTGTTTGGGAGGGCTGGGTGGGACTGGCACTGCAGGCATGACTTGGGGAACGGGGTGGGGGCATCTCAACACACAGCAGCCCAAGTGTGCTGTGTGCACTTGTCGGTGAGTGGTCCTTGAGGTCCAGTCATTGTGTATGCCAGACTTTGCTGGCCCTGTCTCCAGATGTGCACAGCACCCAGCTTATGTTAGGCTATAGCGAAAGCCACTCAGTTTAGACTCCCCATGGCACTGACACGTATACCTTATGTAAGCGAGGTTGTATGTTTCTTGTGGCTTTGATCACGTATGTTTAACTTCTGGGGTGGAGGTTTGGGGGAACAAATTTGGAACAGTGAGTCTGAATACGCCTACATGGGACATATTTGGATATTAGATGTCCCTGCTTTGATATTAAATACACATCTATCTATTTGTGCGTGGGAGCTTGTGCTGTGGCTTTGGTCTGAATGACTGAGTGTGCATTATAGATGTATGTGTGCGCGTGTGTACAGATGTGTTTCGGTAGTCCTCTCCTGTCAGTCTTTCTGAATCAGTATGAAATATGTGCCCTGTGTGACTGAGTACGTATTTTAGTGGAGAACTTCACATTCAATTCTGCAGATGTTGGGAGATGGCATCTGTGTAGTGTGGGTCTGTGAGATTCTAAGGTCCTAAGGTGTGGATCTCAGCCCAACCTCAGTATTTCCCTGCATCCCCTCTTGCCTCTTCTCCGTCTCCATGGCAACCAGCTCCTCGGCTCCCTCCAGGAAGATAGAGGGGGAGGATCCAGTCTGCAGTGGACCACAACCCCCTCCCATCCCCCTTGGCTGAAGTGACAATGGGGGGAGGGGACAGATGGGCGTCCACCTCATCCACCCCAGGCCATCTGCTGCCTCTACTGTCCTGGAGACCTGAGAGCATAGCATGGGAGGGGCAGGTGGGGTGGAGGAGATCCCAGTGCCACAGACTTCGCCCACCCCCAGCTGCCACAGTTAGCCCTTCGTGGACCCCTCTGGGGCTAAACTTGCCTCTGACCAAGCTAGAAAGGAAGGAAGCCTTGGGGACCAGAAATCCAGGGAGCAGAAAATGCATATATCTGAGAACACAGAATATTGGCAACAACCCACTCCGAGAAGAACCTCCTATGGCTTCAGGCTCTGGACTTAGACTTGTCCTCTGTCCAAATCCCAGTTTTCTCTCTGTCTAGCCGTGTGCCCTTGGAAAAGCCTCTCTGCAAGCCTCCATTCTGTCATCTGAAAAAATCAAAATCTTCTAACGAGTGACCAGAATGATAATACTTACTCTACAAAGCACTAAGGCTGTTTTGTTCTGTGCTGTGTCCCAGGGTCTAGGGCAGTATCTGTCACTCAGTGGGTGGGCCATCAGTACTGTAGATAGGACCTAGCGCCAGTCAGGCTTCTGTGGCAGTTACTTGCTTTAACTTGATTTCAGTCGCAGGAGCCCGACAGCAGCCTTAGGTCCACTCTACATGGAGAGATGGACCATCCAAAGGGGGAATTTCCTTGCTGACAGTCAGATGACATGAAGGTACATTTCTTATTTGACCCCTACCCATTGTTTCCTCTTCTTTTCTCTTTTGTTTGTTTTGTTTCTTGTTGATTTGGTTGTTTGTTTTTTTTTTAAACAAAGGGTCTTACATTGTAGCCCAGCTTATCCTTAGATTCAAGGCAATTCTGCCTCATCCTGTCAAGTAGTGGGATACATGAGTGAGTGCCCAAGCTTGGCTGCTTCGGCTTCCTAAGACTCAGTGTCCTCATCTGTAAGAATACTAAAAGTATATCCTATCGTTTTTCCCTGTGGGATTCAAGTAAGAATCTCTTAGAACCACTCCTGGCACATGGCAAGTGCACAAGTGATGCTCATTAGGAGCAAAAAGGTAGCTAGAGATGCCATGCACATCCCTCTAATCCCAGCGCTTGGGGGGCCAGGGAATGGAAGCAGGAGAATCAGGAGGTCAAAGTTAGCCTGAGCTACATAGTGAGTTCAAAGCCAGCTTGGGACATATTACACTCTGTCCAGCCACGCCCCTCCGCAAATAAAAGGGTGAAGGGTAAGGAAGGAAGGCGTGGAGGAGCCTCGCGGTCCTTATTATACCCTGCAGGGGGGGTAGTCAGGTCTGTAGCGTCCAAGCGTGATGGGCGTGGCCCAGGCTTCAAGGGTGGACCAATGGGGGCGATGAAGGGCGTGGCCTTGACTGCCATGGGCGTGACCTTGCGCGGGTGGGAGGGGCCAGGACGCGGTAGGAGCCTAGCTGAGAAGATGCTCGGGCCAGCAACCACCACCAGCAGCCCCGTCTCTGCTGCTGCCCTCGCCCGCCGCCCCCCGGGCCCCCACTAGCGACCGCCTCCGCTTCTTATCTCCGGCCCCCCGCCCTGAGCAGGGCCTTGGGAGGGGGGCTCGGCCCCTCGCATCTGTGGGGAGCCCTCAAGAAAGGGTACAGAGAGGGTGCCCTGTCTACACCTCTGAACCTCACTGGCTCAGCCAAGTGACCGGCTTCGGTGATCTTTGAGAGACCAGGACCCCACCCCTCAGTTCTCCATCCCAGACCACCCCCCATACCCTCTCCACCCTGCTCCCCTCCGTCCTCCAGCTCTGTCAGCGCTTCCCCCCCCAGCCCCCTCCCGCTTCCCTCCCCGCCGCTCCCCTCCCCCTTCCTAGCCACCCCCTCCCCTCCCCCTCCCTCCCCTCCCCCTCCTCCGCCCCCCCACCATGAGGATGATGGCCGCCGGCGCGGTGCACGGCCTCTTCACGGCCTCCGCGGCCCCGCAGCCGCCGCCGCCCCCGCCGCCGCCGCCGCCGCCGCAGCCCCAGCCTCCCCAGCAGCCGTCGCCGCCGCCACAGCAGCCGCCGCCGCCGCCGCAGCCGCCGCAGCAGCAGCAGCCGCCGCCCCAGGCCCCCCCCATGGAGCCCGAGGCCCCGGATTCCCGCAAGAGACCCCTCGAGACGCCCCCCGAGGTGGTCTGCACCAAGCGCAGCAACACGGGAGGTGAGGCAAAGCTGAGGGACCGCGGCGTGGGGCGTGGGGGGGGGGATCGCGCGCCGAAGGGGGCATCGCTGTCCTCCATCATCCCCCCCCAATCCCTGGCTGGCAGGTGCAAGTGCTCCAGGGAGGGGAGGGGCACCCCTCCCCGAGTAGATGGGGACCCGGACGGACCCCTTTCTCTTGTCGCGGAGGCCCCGGGGGCTGAGAGCTTTGTCTGCGACGAGAGGGGCTGGGGGGGGGGGAGGGGGTGGTAAGTGTCCTTGTGGTCTATGAGGGAACCAAGGATGAGGGGCGTGGGTCCCTTCTGGGCCAGTGTGTCCTTGAGGGGTGTGTGATGTGACCCTTTCGGGGCAGGGGTGTTCCCTCGAGCTTGCGTGTCCCGGTTGGGGGAGGGGAAGGAGTAGAGTCAGGCCTGTGGACCGAGAGCTTCTGAGCCTCACTCCCTGGGGATGTCCTGAACAAGGGTTGTCCCGGAAAGGGGCGGGTGTGGACACTATGCAGGACCGTGCATGGAGACAGGCTGGGTGGGTGTGTTGGGTGACATGGAAGAAAGGGTGGGTGTGTAAAACTGGAGGGGAAAAAGATGGAAGGCTAGGACAGGTGTGTATCCGTGGTGGGTCGTGTAGGGCCTGGATATGTGACATTAAGGGACCATGGATGTGACGGGGTAGGGGGTGTGAGTATGTGTGTAAAAGAGAGCCGGATGTGAGGTCCTCCAAGGGAAGGTGCTTACCAGCCCGGAGGGGGCTCTTGTCCTGTGACATACCAGTGAGAGGGGGTGTGTAACATGCAGGGGGGTGTGTAGGGAGGCAGAAAGGATGGACTCTGGGTGTGAACCGTGAGAACATTTGTGGACCGGGGAAAGGGGTTCTGTGTGGGGGATACCGCTGTGTATAGGGTGGAGTGGAACCAGGAGAAGCTGGTGCTAGGATGTGACATGGAAAAGGGTGTAGGTGTGACTCTAGAGAGGCTGGGTGTGACACATGGAGGTGTGCAATAGTGACATCAGAGGGGGGTGTGTAACTGGGGGGGGGGATGGGGGATGAAAAGGGAGAGCTGGGGCTTGTGGTTCAGTGAAACCCATGGAGGGTGTGTTCCCAAGGAAATCGAAAAAAAAAAAAATGGAGTTCCAAGCGACTGGGGACGTATGATTAAAACACCCTGGAGCTTGGAGATGTGTGACACCCAAAAGTGTGTAGATGTGTATAAGACAGAGAGCTCTGTGTAGAATAACTGGGTGTGTCACGCTAGAGATGTGGGGGAGATGCAGGGTGTACAAGAGCGGAGGACATGTGTGTGTGCACACGTGTATGAGGCAGCTCAGTGTTAGACGCCTCGGAGATGTGTTAGCTGCACAAAACGGGCCCTCTACGTGTGCCATCCGGGAGAGGTGTGCACAGCAGAAAAACACAAGCCAAGCACAGGACTCCACTTACTACCCTCGATGTTAGGGAACAAGTAGGGCATGGGAGAAGAGGGATCCTCGGGGCACTTCGGATCTCTGATAAGGAGACCCAAAAATATAATATACAGATTGATTCTCCCTCATGAGTGCCCTGTACAAAATCCCCTCCTAATCTCGTTCTTGTCTTCAACAAACAGTATAATACCCTCCAGCCTGGCTTAGGTGCCCACTTCCCACCCAGGCATATGCACAGGCTCCCACTTCTTGCTCTCACCCCCTCACCTCAAGCCAGGTGGGACAGGATCCCAAGTTCCCTTGGATACATGGGAGGGTGCTCAGCAGAAATTGAAGGAAAGGGAAGTTGGGGGAGGGGTGGAAGAGAATTTCCTGCCTATCTTCCTGCACCCACCCCCAACACACGTATGAAAATGTCCAAAGCCGACTTCCTTTCTTCCTTCCTGCCCTGCTGCAGTTGCCAGTCCCAGTAAGGCTCAGGGACCCAGATTTGGCTAGGCTAGGCGGCACATTACAGCAAGCAGCTGCTAAGGAAGGCCCCTTCAAGTGCTGCCCTGTGGCGCTTACTGCCATCGGGCAGGCACCGAGATCTGGGTGAATTTCCCAATACAACCCTCAGAAGACATTATTTGAGGTGCGTTTCTACCGGTGAGGGAAACTGAGGCTCTGCGAGATGAAACATCTTGTCCAAGGTCGAAGGCTCCTAAGTGGCAGGGTCCAGAATTTGTTGAACCCTGGACTGGCTGGTCTGCTGGGATTTCAAGGCTTCCTTCTACATTGCTGAAACTAAGGGACCATGACTGCAGACCCTTCCTCACCTCCAAACCATGTATGAGGAAGCAGGCCAGGAGATACAAAAGGGCAGTCCTCTATTGAAAGGGATGGCCTGGGGCAGGGCAAGCGGTAATGACTTTGATCTCGAATTTTCTGGTTCCTTTCAATGGGGGACGGTGGTGGCTGTGGGACACTTGATCCACCCCTGCCCCTTTCCAAGCTTCTGTGTCCCCTACTTTCCAATACAGACATGGCAATAACTACATTGATAATGTCATAATGGCTGGCAATATCAATGCTTAATGCCTGACATACAATTGCATCTCCTTCTCCCAATGTGCTATGATGTTTAAAAAAAATAAATTATAATAGTGGCTAACATTTATGGTGCCGGGAAGTATTATGGAAAGTGCTGAACATGGGTCATTGAGTACTTCCAATTCTGTTAACCATCTTTCAAATGAACAACTGAAGCACAGAACTGGAAACTTGGGCATGATTCTTCCATTCAGCTAAGAGGAAGCAGGATTTGAACTCGGACACTGACTCTGCCATGTGGACAGATTCTATGGTGAATGTCCTGTTGAGAGAAGGACTCTGAGTGATGAGGGCCTCACAAGTGAGAGCAATGCATACAGACCTGACTCTTGCCCCCCTCCTTGTTCTTAGGGGCAGTGGAAGACCAGGAGATAGTGATCCCTCTGGCTGGTGTCTGGACACCTGGCTGACAGGTGCCATTGGGAGGTAAAAGAAATATTCAGGGCAAGAGGATTCCAGTAGAGAGACTGGGAGAAAATATGACTCAGGGAGTTATTTGAAGAAATAAAAGAAACTACATGTAATCCCAGCTATGTAGAGGCTAAGGCAGGATGATTTCAAGGCCATCCTGGGCTACATAGCCAGACCCTCTCTCTCAAAAAATAATGATAAATAAATAAAGTGAATGAACAAATAAAAAATGAGGCTGGGGATGTAGTTCAGCTAGGGAGCCTTTACCTAGAATCCCCTAGTGGGGGCCTGGCCTAGAATCCTCCAGTGAGGGGCTGGGAGCGTGGCTCAGTGGTAGAGCCCCTGCCTAGAATCTCCCAGTGAGGGGCTGGGGGCGTGGCTCAGTGGTAGAGCCCCTGCCCAGAATCCCCCAGTGAGGGGCTGGGGGCATGGCTCAGTGGTAGAGCCCCTGCCTAGAATCCCCCAGTGAGGGGCTGGGGGCGTGGCTTAGTGGTAGAGCCCCTACCTAGAATCCCCCAGTGAGGGGCTGGGGGCGTGGCTCTGTGGTAGAGCCCCTGCCTAGAATCCCCCAGTGAGGGGCTGGGGGCGTGGCTCAGTGGTAGAGCCGCTGCCTAGAAACCCCCAGTGAGGGGCTGGGGGCGTGGCTCAGTGGTAGAGCCCCTGCCTAGAATCCCCCAGTGAGGGGCTGGGGGCGTGGCTCAGTGGTAGAGCCCCTGCCTAGAATCCTCCCACCCCCTGTGAAGGGTTGAAGTATAGCTCAACAATCAAATACTTGCCCAGTGTGCACAAGGCACTGAGTTGCATATCCAGTACCAAGGTCTGGGGAGGAAACCTGCCTGGTAAACTTAAGAATGTCCCCAGGAGAGCCCGCCTCAAGGTGGCTCAGCTGGAATAGGTGCTCACTGCATAAGCCTGGTCATGTGGCTGGGATCCCCGGATCCCGTGTAAAGTGAGAGGAGATGTCCACATGGCACATGAGCCCACACTTGCATCATGTACACACACACACAATAATAAAAAAATAAATTTAAAGGAGTGGCACCTATAGTGCAGACCATAATATTACCTATATTCCCACCTCTACTGCCTCACCACCTGCAGGCAAAGGTGTACCTCACACCCCAGGAGCTCCCCACCCAGATCTCAACCCCAGTAGCCCTTACCCACAGCACAAAGAAAAGGTCACCAGGACAAGAGCCCTGGCGAAATGAGGCTGCAGAGATGGATGGCTCAGCAGTTAGGAGCACATGTTCTTGCAGATGACTCTGGTTCAATTCTCAGCACTTACATAGTGGCTCACAAGCGATTGTAACTACAGTTCCAGGGACCCAGTGCCACCTTCTGCCTCCCAAGAGCACTAGGCCCACATGCGGTGCACATACCATGTTGGCAAACATTGCTTTAAGATTTATCTTATGTCTCTGAGTGTTTTGCTCACCTGGATGTCTGTGCACACTGTGCTTAAGCAAAGCACTTACTTATACACGTTTTTTAAAAAAAAGAGTCTCGGAAGGAAACCTTGCTAGGTCCAAAGCATATCACTGCCATGTGCTTGGTATGGGACTCACAGCAAGTGGTGCCAAAGGTCCAAGCCTCTGTCTTCCCTCTGGAAAATGGGGACAGTAAATGGTTTGAGTCTCAGTCTTCCCTCTGGACAATGGGGAAAGTTAGTTTCTGCTCTGGATAAAGTGACTGGTCTGGGTGGTTCTGTCTAGTTACTGAAATTCCCTGTGAGAGCTAGACATGGTGACCCATGCTGGACATCCCTCCCAGCATCCATGTGGATTCTGGAGATCCAACTCCAGGCCCTTGCTGGCATACACTGGCACTGAGGGGCCCTTTCTTCACCCCATCATAACTCCCGACTCGGCCACCAAGAATCTGGAAAACTAATCAATCCTTTATTTATTTATTTATTTATTTATTTATTTATTTATTTATTTATTTGTGGTGTTTCTTTTGAGACAGGGTCTCTCTGTGTAGCCCTGGCTGTCCTGGAACTCATTCTGTAGACCAAGCTAGCCTTGAACTCGAGATTCACCTGCCCCTGCCTCTGCCTTCCAAGTACTGAGATTAAAGGCATGAGCCACCATGGCCTGGTAGACTAGTTCTTTTTTGAAAATTATTTTTTATTATTTTAAAGTGTGTGTGTGAGTGTGTGTGTGTGTGTGCACATGGTCACGTGTGTGGATGCCCTTAGAGCCGTGGCACTCCCCTGGACCTGGAGTTACTTTGTATGTGCTCTTAACAGCCTTGCCATCTCTTCAGTCCCAGTTTTTGAGTTTTTTGTTTTGTTTTTGTTATGGTTTGGTTTGGTTTTTGGACATTTAAGAGGGAGTTGCCCTAAGGGGGCTTTACCCTGATTTTTGTTTGGTTTGGTTTGTTTACAATCGCATTGCATTTATTCATTCAAGCTGAGGGCATGTCAGGTCAGCTTGTAGAAATTGGTTCCCTCCTCATTGTGGGTCCCAGGCACCAAATGCAGGTCATTGTACTTGGTGACAGGTACCTCCATTTAATAGCCATCCTGCCAGCCCCACCTTAACCCCCTCCTTTCTTCTTCTATTTTGGAATGCTAGGGAATTGAACCCAGCACTTTCAGGCAAGTGCTCTACCCCTGTGCTCCAGGCTCACTGTGCACCAGTCTCTCAGTCCCTCTAACAGCATCACACCTTCAGAATGTTACCCTGAACAAGCACAATCCAGATAGGCTGCTTTTCTGCACAAACTGACACATGATCATTCATGGAGGGACCCCAAATGCCTGATATCCCACCCCTCCCCAGCACATGCTACCACACCATACCCTCGATGTCCAACAACACCACCCATGCTTCCGGTGACATTCTCCATCCTATACCCTGGTCTCCGCTTACTTTCATACAACATGTCAACTCTCCCATCGCAACTCCCACAAGAACAGGTACCATAAGGACGACACCCCAACTTTGATTCTCTCTAGGTATGGTAGAGGGAAAAAACAACCTCTCTACGACGTGTGCATCTTTGACTCCGTGTGCATATGAGTATGGGCATGTTGTGTGTATGTGCATGTGTATGTGTGCGTATGTGTGTGTGTGTGCATGTGTGTGGTGTGCCCATTCATTTGTGTCTGTGCATGTGTTTGTGCATGTATGTGCATGTTTGTATACATCCATGTATGTTCCATGTGTGTGCATGTGTGTGTCTTGTGTGGTGTGTGCCTGTGCATGTACACATGCATGCATGTGTGTGTGTGCATGCATGATGTTTCTGTGCATGCATGTGTTGCATGTGTGTTTGTGTGTGTGCATGTGTGTGTGCGCATGTGTGCATGTACATAAGTGTTTATGCGTCTGTGTGTGGTGTGCATGTGTGTATGTATGTGTGTGTATATGCGTGGTGTGTCTGTGCATGGATGTGTTGCATGTGTATCTGTAGGTGTGTATGTGCACCTGCGTGTATGCATGAAGGCCAGAAGAAGATCTCCCATGTCCTCTGTTGTCAGTTTCTGTCTAATTCCTTTGAGTTGGGGTCTCTACTTAAATATGGATCTCATTTATTTTTGGTGAGGCTGACAGCAGGCAAGTGCTAGTGAGCCTCCCATCTCTACCCAGCGCAGCGCTGGGCTAAAGGCATACTTGAGTGTAAGACTTTGTGTGTAGGTGCTAGAATGCAGACTCCAGTCCCCATGGCTGCACAGCAGATACTTTTAACCACTGAGCTATCTCTCCAGCCCGAAAGGTTATTTGGCTTATATGTGTGTGCATGTGCGTGTGCATGTGCCTGTGTGTGTGTGTGTGTGTGTGTGTGTGTGTGCATGTGCGTGTGCATGTGCCTGTGCCTGTGCCTGTGTGTGTGCATGTGCCTGTGCCTGTGCGTGTGCATGTGCCTGTGCCTGTGCCTGTGCCTGTGCCTGTGCGTGTGCATGTGCCTGTGCCTGTGCCTGTGCCTGTGCCTGTGCGTGTGCATGTGCCTGTGCCTGTGCGTGTGCATGTGCCTGTGCCTGTGCCTGTGCGTGTGCATGTGCCTGTGTGTGTGCGTGTGCCTGTGCCTGTGCCTGTGCCTGTGCCTGTGCGAGTGCGTGTGCGTGTGCGTGTGCGTGTGCCTGTGCGTGTGCCTGTGCCTGTGCCTGTGCGTGTGCCTGTGCCTGTGCCTGTGTGTGTGCATGTGCCTGTGTGTGTGTGTGTGCATGTGCGTATGCATGTGCCTGTGCCTGTGCCTCTGTGTGTGTGTGTGCATGTGCGTGTGCATGTGCCTGTGTGTGTGTGTGTGTGCATGTGCGTGTGCATGTGCCTGTGCCTGTGCGTGTGCCTGTGCCTGTGCGTGTGCATGTGCCTGTGTGTGTGTGCCTCTGTGTGTGTGTGTGTGCCTGTGTGTGTGCCTGTGTGTGTGCCTGTGTGTGTGTGTGCCTCTGTGTGTGTGTGTGCCTGTGTGTGTGTGTGTGTGTGTGTGTGTGTGTGTGTGGTGTTTTGTAGTAAGATAAGAGTTTTGCTATGTAGCCCTGGCTGACTTTGAACTTGAAGCAAACCTCCTGCCTCTACCTCTTTAGTACTGGGATTACAGATATGTGCCACTGTGACAGGCTGGGCTCTAATTTTATCACTGGTGATCCCCAGAGAACTAAGCCACCTTACAGGACTCTGGGACAGTGTCCCTTTCTTACCTTGAGAGTCCAGATCCCTTGGGTAAACAAAGCCTTATCTGCAAGGCAGGGCACTCACTGGTTGAGTGTGCATCATTAAGAGAGGCAGGCATAAGAGGGAGAGTTGGCCAGGGGCACGGTAAGCAGAAGGAGCCAGCCAACCCAGATTCGCCTTGAGATGGACGCTCTTGATACTGTCGCCCTGGGGGAGACAGGCAAGAGGGGCATGGTAGCTTTCCTCATGGACTTCTCTGTCGCTGTCACTGGGAGCTGTGGAAACCTCAAAGGAGCTACTAAGAGTAGGCTGGGAGTGGACGAGTGTGAGTTCTGGCCTCCGGCCTCTCTTCTTCACGGGCACAGAAAATTTGACATTAGCTATTGAGACAGGGAAAGGTTTGCAAGTCTAGGGGTTCCAGGTTCAGCTAAGGTCAATGTCTCTGCCTTTGCTATAGGAAACAGAAGCATGGCTTCCTCCTAGAAGAGGCGGGGTTCTCTGGTGTGACATGCCCCAGACAGGAAGGATAGAGCACAGTAGAGAACTCCAGAAGTTAAGAGTTTTGAGTTTCTACAGGCAGAAGGGCTATGACTGTTGGTTTTTTTCTTGACTATCATAAATTTACATTGATACACCTGCCAAATTATAATTTACTGGCAATGGTATTTAAATCTCATCGCCCCTCTTTTGGGTCAGGGGGTTGTTTTCTCTCGGTTCATTTTTTGGTGTGTAAAACAATGAGTTTTAGCCGGGCGTGGTGGCGCACGCCTTTAATCCCAGCACTCGGGAGGCAGAGGCAGGCGGATTTCTGAGTTCGAGGCCAGCCTGGTCTACAGAGTGAGTTCCAGTACAGCCAGGGCTACACAGAGAAACCCTGTCTCAAAAAACCTAAAGCAAAACAAAACAAACAAAACCTGCAATGAGTTGGGGTTTAACGGTTTAAATTATATGTAGTCATTCAGTGTGTGTGTCTGTGTCTGTGTGTGTGTCTGTGTTCCTGCATACTCGAATGTGTGCGGTTATATGTGGAGGTCTGAAAACAGTGGTTCTCTCCTTCCACCATGTGGGCCTCAGAGGTCAAACTCAAGGTTTAGGCTTGTTGGCAGATGCCTTTACATGCCAAAGCATCTTGCAGGCCCCTCATCATGACATTTTTGTAAGTAAATCATGGTAATTTGTTCATGCTTCCCCCTCAGTTACCTTCCCTTGTTCCTCCCTTCCCCAATACCAATGATCCTTTTGATTTCATATCATACATGGAGGATACAGGATGGATGGATGGATGAATGGATGAACAGATGTTACATACAAACATATATACATACATACTTAATACATAGATAAATATTTTTTAAAACAGGGTCTTACATAGTCTACATTCTCCTTGTGCTCTGTAAGTGGCCTGGCATGACCTTGCTCCTGATCCTCCTGCCTCCAATTCCCAAATGCTGACATTACAAGTGTGTGTGACCATGCCCAGGCTATGTAGTCCTAGGGACCAAAACTTAGGACATTATGCATGCTAGACAAACAAACTACCATTGAGCTACATCCCCAGCCCCAATAATCAGAGTCTACATCTCAGAGAAGCTCACTATCTTTTGCTTTCTTTGGGGTTTTTGTCTCTTGCATTTCTTCTTAGAAACAGCCTCACTCACATTGGGTAGGCTGTCCTGTCCTGTCACTCTTTCTGTAGTCCAGGCTTGCTTTAAACTCCTGATCCTCCTGCTGATGCCTCACTAGTGCTGGGATTAGACGTGTGCCCTGTTGTGGTTTCTGTCTCCTTTCCACCACAGTTGTTTGTTTTAATTACATTTATTTAGTTAATTAGTTGTTCACTGTGTGTGTGTGTGTGTGTGTGTGTGTGTGTGTGTATGTGTGTGTGTGTTCAAATGTGCGCATGCACACCCATGCCGTGGTGCACGGTAGAGATCAAAGAACAGCTTGAGAAGTTGAGGAACTTCCACTATGAGGAAGATCAAGGGTTCGAACTCCCATGGTCAGACTTGGAGACAAGCACCCTTACCCACTGCACCTTCTCCACAGTCCAGGTTTCTTTGGATGGTTTGTTTGTTTGCTTTTTGTTTTTGTTGTTGTTGTTGTTTTAGCAGAAACTCTGCAATTCAGGCAGGGCTGGACATTCCAAATACTTCAGCTTCCCGAGTGCTAGGATACAGGACATGCACAGTCATGCCTGGCTTGAAATTTTTTGAGCCACCTCACCAGCCCAGAATTTCCCCCCTTTAAATAAATGTGTAATGTGTCTTAAAAGTAGTTTAGGGGAAAAGGTACCGACTGTGTGGACTGGACTATATTCCCACCATCTAATGCAAGCATGGTCACTGAGCAGGTGTTCAAGGAGGGCTTGTTGCAGAAAGGGAAGGAAGAAGAAAAAGAGAAGGAAAGATATCATGATTCAGAGGCACATAGTAGGGCAGAAATCAAGTACATGGCAGAAAAAAAAGCTAAAGAAAGCTAGCAAGATGAATCAACGGGTTAAAAAATACTTCCTGTCAAGTCTGATGACCTGAATTCACTCTCCAGGACCTGTACAGTAGAAAGGAGAGAATCAACTCTCCAGAGTTTTTCTCTGACCTCCACACTCACGCGATGACATCCATGAGTGGCACACACACACACACACACACACACACACACACACACACACACGTACGTCAGGGGACATGAACAAAATACAGTGACAACACTTTACAAAGGAAGAGATTCCAGACAGGAGCTCAAGCACAGGGTGGCCTTCATGTCACAAGGCCTTCTCTAGACAGGATGAGAGAGTGCAATGCTGGCCTGTATATAATTCCAGGCACTCTGGACACTGAGGCAAAGAGGATCTTGAGCTGAAGGTCATTCTGGGCATCTTAGATCTTAGCTCAAAATCAAAAACTAAAAAAAGAGCTGGAAATGGAGCTCTCTGGTAGAGTACTTGCTTCAAATATACCCATTCTGGGGTCTGGGGGCGTGGCTCAGTGGGAGAGCCCCTGCCCAGAACCCCCCAGTGAGGGGCTGGGGGCGTGGCTCAGTGGTAGAGCCCCTGCCCAGAACCCCCCAGTGAGGGGCTGGGGGCGTGGCTCAGTGGTAGAGCCCCTGCCTAGAATCCCCCAGTGAGAGGCTGGGGGCGTAGCTCAGTGGTAGAGCCCCTGCCTAGAATCCCCCAGTGAGGGGCTGGGGGTGTGGCTCAGTGGTGGAGCCCCTGCCTAGAATCCCCCAGTGAGGGGCTGGGGGTGTGGCTCAGTGGTAGAGCCCTGCCTAGAATCCCCCAGTGAGGGGCTGGGGGCGTGGCTCAGTGGTAGAGCCCCTGCCTAGAATCCCCCAGTGAGGGGCTGGGGGCGTGGCTCAGTGGTAGAGCCCCTGCCCAGAATCCCCCAGTGAGGGGCTGGGGGCGTGGCTCAGTGTTGGAGCCCCTGCCTAGAATCCCCCAGTGAGAGGCTGAGGGCGTGGCTCAGTGGTAGAGCCCCTGCCTAGAATCCCCCAGTGAGAGGCTGGGGGCGTAGCTCAGTGGTAGAGCCCCTGCCTAGAATCCCCCAGTGAGGGGCTGGGGGCGTGGCTCAGTGGTAGAGCCCCTGCCTAGAATCCCCCAGTGAGGGGCTGGGAGTGTGGCTCAGTGGTAGAGCCCTTGTCTAATATATAGGAGGCTCTGAGTTCAATCCAATGAATAGTACCACAAAAAAAAAAAAAAAACAGGTGAGATTGCTCAGCTAGTAATACACTACTATGTGTGATGATTTAAGTAGAAGGAAAGAACTGGCAACCACAAATTATTCTCTGACCTACACATGTGCTACACACATGCATTCACACAGAGGGTGACCTACACATGTGCTACACACATACATTCACACAGAGGGTGGGCTAAAAGACAGTTCAAAGAGAATGTTCCTCTTCCATAAAGTAGGGCACAGCACTGGGCAGCCCAGGGACATAGAGTTCCCCTCTTTCTCCTTCCTCCCAACAGAATGCCCAAACCTTAAGCACTGTTTCCACTCACCAAGCCTAGAGCACCCATTAAGTGCTGGGCACTGAGCTGCATTTTACTACAAGCTCTTCAGAGGCTAAGGCAGGGAGATCAGGCGTTCAAGCCCTCCCTGAACTAGATAAAGACAACTTGTCTCAAAACAAAGAAAAGAACAAAAACAAGTCCCAGTGCAATTGGTGGTGCGCGTCTTTGATCCCAGCAGTCAGGCGGCAGAGGCAGAGAGGCAGAGAGGCAGAGGCGGGAGAATCTCTGAGAGTCTGACACCAGCTGGTTTACATAGTGAGTTCCAGAACAGCCAATCTCAAAAACAAACGGTGGATTGTGGGGGTCACAGTGACATATGGCATGTATAAATGCTATGTTCACAGAACATCCGAGCTACTTTCCAGTTTATCCTTGAATGATTCCATCCCTCAGAAGTCAGTGCAACTGTTTCCCCAATTTTACTGTTAGGATATTAAGTCCCAAAGAAGCAGGACAACATATGCAAAGCCATCCAGATTTTATTTTCTTTCTTTCCCTTCCTTTTTCCTTTTAACTTTTTTTTCTTCCTTTCGTTCGTTTGTTTGTTTGTTGTTTTTCAAGACAAGGTTTCTACGTGTAGCCATGACTGTCCTGGAACTCACTCTGTAGACCAGGCTGGCCTCAAACTCAGAGATCCACCTGCCTCTGCCTCCGAGTGCTGGGATTAAAGGTGTGCGCCACGACCGCTCTGCTCCAGTAATAAGATTGACACTACATTTGGGATTGTCTGCCTGCTCCATACGGAACTCCCCAGCTAGAGCCTCAGGGGACAGAGGGCAGAGGGAAGGAGGTGTGGATGTCCCCTGCTTTCAGAGACAATAGATAATTTTGAGCCTCAGAAAGGAAGCGGGGAAGCATAGTTGTCATGGTGTAGCCTGTCATTCCAACACTTGAATGACTGAGGCAGGAAGATTATAAATTTGAGGACAGCCTAGGATACATGGCTAAGCTGCATCAACAAAGAGGGGAGTGGGGAGAGAAGGAAAGTGAATTGAGCAGGGGTCCAGATGATGGATGAGAAGGCTCCCTGGGGGAGTCAGGGGAGGTTAATTACCTAATAGGCTTAATGGTCTGATTAGGCCATTTTAAGAGGATTGCTGTGGGCTCAATAAAACCCTTTTATTCTTGACTTCCTCTTAGTGCTTAGAAGGACAGGTCCAGCCACTGTGCCCCGCACTACCCTATAAAACATATTAGGGGCCCAGAACCCTCACTCTGAAGGACCTGTGCTGAGGTGGGGAGAACACCTACCCATCCAGATCAACTTTGTTTACTTTATGAAGTGCTAGGGGAGGAGCTAAGGACCTGGAACACAGTAGGCAGGGCTCTACCCCTGAGCCACGCCCCCAGACCCTCCCTGGGGGATCCTAGGCAGGGGCTCTACCACTGAGCCACGCCCCCAGCCCCTCACTGGGGGATTTTAGGCAGGGGCTCTACCCCTGAGCCATGCCCCCAGCCCCTCACTGGGGGATTCTAGGCAGGAGCTCTACCCCTGAGCCACGCCCCCAGCCCCTCACTGGGGGATTCTAGGCAGGGCTCTACCACTGAGCCACACCTCCTTCCTGGTGGATTCTAAGCAGGGGCTCTACCCCTGAGCCACGCCCCCAGCCCCTCACTGGGGATTCTAGGCAGGGGCTCTACCACTGAGCCACGCCCCCAGCCCCTCACTGGGGATTCTAGGCAGGGGCTCTACCACTGAGCCACGCCCCCAGCCCCTCACTGGGGGATTCTAGGCAGGGGCTCTACCACTGAGCCACGCCCCCAGCCCCTCACTGGGGGATTCTAGGCAGGGGCTCTACCCCTGAGTTACGCCCCCGGCCCCTCACTGGGGGATTCTAGGCAGGGGCTCTCCCACTGAGCCACGCCCCCGGCCCCTCACTGGGGGATTCTAGGCAGGGGCTCTCCCACTGAGCCACGCCCCCGGCCCCTCACTGGGGGATTCTAGGCAGGGGCTCTACCACTGAGCCACGCCCCCAGCCCCTCACTGGTGGATTCTAGGCAGGGGCTCTACCACTGAGCCACGCCCCCAGCCCCTCACTGGGGGATTCTAGGCAGGGGCTCTACCACTGAGCCACGCCCCCAGCCCCTCACTGGGGGATTCTAGGCAGGGGCTCTACCACTGAGCCACGCCCCCAGCCCCTCACTGGGGGATTCTAGGCAGGGGCTCTACCACTGAGCCACACCCCTAGCCCCTCACTGGGGGATTCTAGGCAGGGTCTCCACCACTTAGCCACACCTCCCAAACTACAAATAACACTTCTCTTTTATCTGCTCTGGGAGGCAGCTTTGTTCATCATGCTGCCAGTTGGAGAGTCTGTGTTTGATGGTAAAAATAGATATACTATATCTGTCTTAGTCAGGGTTTGTATTCCTGCACAAAACATCATGACCAAGAAGCAAGTTGGGGAGGAAAGGGTTTATTCAGCTTACACCTCCAAACCGCTGTTCATCACCAAAGGAAATCAGGACTGGAACTCTTACAGGGCAGTAGGAACTTGGAGGCAGGAGCTGATACACAGGACATGCAGGGGTGCTATTTACTGGATTGCTTCCCCCTGGCTTGCTCAGCTTGCTTTCTTATAGAACCCAGGACCACCCGCCCAGGGATGGCACCTTCCACAATGGGCTGGGCCCTCCCCCTTTGATCACTAA
Source organism: Mus caroli (assembly GCF_978045245.1). Taxonomy (NCBI): domain Eukaryota; kingdom Metazoa; phylum Chordata; class Mammalia; order Rodentia; family Muridae; genus Mus; species Mus caroli. The sequence goes on along the minus strand of NW_028227263.1, from coordinate 124,971,985 downwards.
TTGAAAAAATGCCTTACAGCTGGATCTCATGGAGGCATTTTCTCAACGGATGCTCCTTTCTCCGTGATAACTTCAGCTTGTGTCAGGTTGATACACAAAACCAGCCAGTACAACATCTGAAAGGAAAAGTTGAAATTTCTGGGGGACAAGAAAAGCCCTTAAGCCTTGGGAAGCAGATTGGCCCAACCCCCTTTCTTTTCCCACTTTGTCCCAAGCCTAATGTACACTGTCACATGGTGTAAGGGACACAGATGTGCTCTCTGCTGATGTGGTCCATATTGGCCCTATGTGATAAATTGCTCCGGATAGATTAAGCTAGGTGTGGGGGAGGGGGCTCTTCAGTCTTCAGCATTCCAGGGAAGGTTTTGAGGATAGGTGGAGATCCTGAAATGAGGCGATAGAAGAGGAAATGCCAGGCCAAGAGTATCAGCCGGGCCCTGACGTGGGTCGGGGCAGGGAGTATTTGAAGAAATAAAAGGACAGTGAATCTCAAGCCCACAGGCGATGAGGAAGTGAGGCCAAGTAACCGATCCACATCACTAAAGGCCTTGAGAGAAGCTTGCAGAGCTTCCATCCTGGGAACACCTGGGGCTAACAATTTGTTTAGGAGTGACCTTAAAGATATACCTCAAGGTTGCATTAGCTAAGTGGTTTCCGCATGACTGCATTGCCGAGGACATTGGTCTATAAGAAATAATGCCTAGGGGTCAGCAGGATGGCTCAGCAGGTAAAGATGCTTGCTGTCAAGCCTGATGACTTGAGTTTAATCCTTGGGATCCACACAGCAGAAGGCGAGAACTGAATTCTACAAGTTGTCTCCTCTGAGTAAAGCCTAGCCCAGTCAGTGAGTTCCAAACCAATAAGAGATTCTGTCTCGAAAGCCAACAACGACATCCCATCTTGTCCTCTGGCCTCCACCCATATGCAAACATGCCTGCATACATGGATGCAGCCCCCAACCGTGCACACAGGGAAAATCTCCAATCCAGCCCTCGCCCACTGTCCCCCACCTTGTGCTTCTAATGCCCGTCTCCTTCACCTTTGCCCTACATTCTGCTCCTGTCACAGGCATCTCAAAAACATGTCTTGTTTTTGAGATTGGGTCTCACATAGCCTCAGACTCACTGTGTAGCTGAACATAACCCTGAACTCCTGCCTCTGTCTCCCAAGTGCCGGGATTGCAGATGCGCACCATCATACTTGATTTATATGGCATCGAGGATGGAACGCAGGGCTTTATGAATTCTGGGCAAACACTTGGTTGTATCCCCAGCCTAGAAGAATATTCTTTAAAGAAAACAAAACAACAACAACAAAAATGAAAAAAAAACAAGCCACTTAAAAATATTTCAAAAAGGTGGGCATGGTGGTACACACTTTAATCCCAGCACTTGGGAGATAGATGTCTATGAGCCTGGTCTATATAGTGAGTTCCAGGACAGCCAGAGCTACATAATAGAGAGACCCTGTCTCGAAACAAATGTAGTGTTTTAGCTTATTTTTGTATCTGTGTGTGTATTCACATGCACCCACATGTGCCATGGCACACTTTTACAGATCAGAAGACAGCTGACAGGAGTCCATTCTCTCCTTCTGCAATGTGTGTCCTGAGTATTGAACTGAAGTCACGTCACGTCAGGCTTGGCCGTAGACTCCTTGCACCACTGAGCCATCTTGCTGGCTCCAGAGAAATATTCCCAAATCTTAAATTACTTCACACCCCATCGATCCCTAGTTCCCACTTGCAGTAAGAGTCAAAGGCATCCCTGTGGCCCACAAGCCTCACCAGTCCACCATCACCACCGACTGCCTTCTCTCCTTCTTCCTTCCCCTCACTAACACACACGCTGTCTCCTTGACTTTCTCAACAGCTCACATACCATCCCACTCGGAGACCTTCACTCCTGCCAAGGTGGCTCAGCTCCTCCTCCAAACCTCAATGACAGTAGCCCAGGATATGACCTCCAGAGCAAGGCTGAGGCCACATTTCAGCTCTGTACTCTGTCAGCTCCGTGACTCTGAGATGATTCCTTAGTCTTATTTCTTCATCTGTAGAATGGGTTTCTTTGCACGAACAGTGTGAAAATTAAAACAACCAATGTCTGTAAAGAACTTCCAGTGGAATCAAGTGTTTATCAGGTGCTGCAGTTGAATGGTGAATAAATATGCCTACTCAGAGCTGGGCCTGATGGCCAGAGAGAGAGGCATGCTGCCACCTCATGCTCTGAAGGATGAGGCAAAAGAGTCCCCAAGTTCAATGCCTGCTTGGGATACAGAGTGAGTCAAAGCCAGCCTTGGGCAACCTGGTGAGATTCTGTCCCTAAATTAAGAAAAGGGCCTGGGTAAAGCCCCTGCTGAGAATCCCTAGTGAGGGGCTGGGGGCGTGGCTCAGTGGTAGAGTCCCTGCCTAGAATCCCCCAGGGAGGGGCTGGGGTGTAGTTTGCTGATAAAGTATTTGCAAGAAAGCCTTGGTTCAATACCCAGTACCCCAAAATAGTAAACAAAGGTGTTGGCCTTTCCTGGCCCTTGCATCTGGCCTCACACTCAACTGCCCCTCCCCACCCCTTTTCCTGCTTTTTTTGCTCTCATACTATTCTGCTTCCTCCCATCTTGCATGAACTATAACATGGCTCCTTTCTAAAAGAATGTCATTGTCTGAGCTCTAGCTTAGGTTCCTCAAATTCTCATGGCCTTATTTGCACACAAAATGAAGAGACGCTTTTGCTGTTTCCTTCATGGCTGTTTCCCCCACGCTGATGCCAAGGATGTACACAGTAGTTGTTTGTTGAATGAATGAATGAATGAATGAATGAACCAACCAACCAATCCTGGGGATTCGGCTTAGCTGACTAGAGTGCTTGCCTAGCAAGCGTGCAATCCTGGGTTCCATCCCTGGCACCACGTTAAAAACAACAACAAAAGAAGCATGGTTAGGAATTCCTGTGATCCCAGCATTGGGAGATGGAGAGTGGTAGATCAGGAATTCAAGGCCATCCTCAGCTATATAACTTGAAGCTAGCATGGGCTATGTGAGAGCCTGCCTCAGATAGATAGATAGATAGATAGATAGATAGATAGATAGATAGATAGATAGATAGATAGATAGAATGTAAGTCAGGCATGGTGATGTACACCTTTGGTCCCATCACCAGGGATACTGGGGCAGATGGTTATCTGTGATCTTGAGATGAGCTTCCTCTATAGAGTGTGTTCCAGACCTGCAGAGCTACATAGTGAGACTTTGTTACAAAAGGGGAAAGAAAAAGAAGTGAATGAATGATGGTCTTATGCTATCTTTCTAACTGCTGTTGCCATAGTAACAAGCCTTCCTAAAGTGGGACCCCTCCCTCGCTCATTCCCTCCCACCCTGTATGCCCTGCAGAGGAAGGCGAGTACTTCCTGAAGGTGCTCATCCCCAGCTACGCAGCCGGCTCAATCATCGGCAAAGGTGGCCAGACCATCGTGCAGCTCCAGAAGGAGACGGGAGCCACCATCAAGCTGTCTAAGTCCAAAGACTTCTACCCAGGTAAGCCTCAGACCGGCCAGGTCCCTGAGCTGGACTTCTCTCTTCTCCTTTCCTCTTTCCTGAGCCCTAGGTGTGAAGAAGGATTGCGTTAGGGACAGTTAAAGTGATGGAGGAGGGCTACTTTCTCTCCCCTTAAAGAGCCTGAGCTGCCTGCTGCCCAAGGGGCCTGGCCTGAGCAGATGGGGGTGGGGGCAGGGCCAGACAATGAGCTGTTGCATATTCATGGAATCATTTGCATTATGCCAGGCAGTTGTGTTCCTTCCCACACACCTGCCGCCTCCGGACAGTCAGTTGGAGCAGCCAGGGTGGGGAGGATGGCAGGTGTCAGGGCTGGGTGGGGGCAGCCCTCTGAATTACTCACACCCCTCTGTCCATTTGGATGTATTAATCTAACTTGCATCCAATATACTCTGCTCTGAGTTATTTGGGAAAGGGGGCATTTTAAAATATTTTTCTTTCATTTTTTTCCCCTTTGAGTTAGGGCTTCACGTAGCTGAGAGTGATCTTGAACTCGTCATTCTGCCTCCGCCTCCCAAGTGCTGGGGTTATAGATGCGTGCCCCATGCCCGCTCTGTTTTCTTGGGGGCGTTTCGAAACAGAGATGATCTTACCCTGTAGCCCATTCTTGCCTATAGTTTCCAGTTCTTCCCCTGCCTCCCAGTGCTGGGATCACAGACTCGAGCCACTGTGTCCTGCCTGATGCTTCTCACACAGCTGTTTCTGCCCGGCTCATCTTTTGTGCCCTTCTGCCTCTCTCTGCTCTTGTCTCTAGGGACTTGTCTGGGTATCTGCATCCCCTGTCTTCTGAGGCTCTCTCTCATTCAGTCCATCTGTCTGTCCTTGTGTCTGCCATCCCTTTCTGTCCTCCCATCTACCCCCTGCTTCCCACCACCACCCCTGCCTTAGAACTTCATTTGACCCAATTTAACATCGGCCCTGAGGTCAAGGAGAGGGAGTCAAGCCATTGCAGGTGTTTGCTCCCCTCTTTGGCTTCTGCCTCTGTTCACTTGTCTCTGCTTCCCTTTAGGTATCTCTCTTGGAAAAGTCTCAGCTTCCCACGACTTTTCCTTTCTTACTCAGCTCAGCCCAACCCATTCTCTGTCTCCTCCTAGACTCCATCTCCTTCCTTTTTTTTTTTTTTTTTTTTTTTTGGATAAAGTCTTATGAAGCACAGGCTAGCCTCGTATGTACCATATAGCCAAGGATGACCTTGAACTCCTCCTGCTTCCACATCCAACACGTTAGCATTACAGGCTTTGGCTTCTTGTATGCTAGGCACTCCTCTACCACTGAGCTACATCTTTAAACTACTCTCTGCTCTAAGAGCCTTTCAACTCTCTCACTCCCAAGAGCAAAGCCTGAGTTTTGGCCTCTAGGAATCCTGGCCAGGCACCAGAACTGCGTCCAGCACACAGTCCACCACCAGGGCTACAGCATCCTTAATCCTCTTGGATTTTTAAAAAAAATTTTAGGTCAGATACCAGAGATGTAGCACAGGGTTTGGATTCTCTCTCTCTCTCTCTCTCTCTCTCCTCTTTCCCTTCTTCCCTCTCTCCTCAACCTTCCCTTTCTTTCTCTTCCCTACCTCCATTCCCCCTTCCTTCCCTCTTGTAGTCCTCCCTTCTATTTTCTTCCCCATCTTCCCTTCCCTTCTCTTTCCTCCCTCCTCCCTCTCTCTTCCCTCCCTTTTGTCCTATTCCTTCTCTCTCCTTCTCCCCCTCTTCTACTTTTCCCTCCCTCCCTTTCCCTCTCTTCTCTCTCCTTTTCCCTCTCCACACCCCTGTCTCTTCCCTCTTCCCTTCTCCCCTCTTTCCCTGCCCTCCTCTATATTTCTGTCCTCCTCCCTTCCCTCCCTGCCCTCTCCCTGCCCTCCTTCCTTCCCTGCCCTCCTTCTCTCTTTCCCTGCCCTCCTTCCCTCTTTCCTGCCCTCCTTCCTTCCCTCCCTGCCCTCCTCCCTTCCCTCTTTTTCTGCCCTCCTCCCCTCTTTCCCTGTCCTATACCCTTCCCTCCCTGCCTCTCATCTCACTAAGCTGCTTTGACCAAGAGTTTAGAGAAAAATCTAGTAACCCAGGCGCCCCACCTCCTTTTCTCGGCCATCCTGGCCCAGTTTCCTCTTTGCCATTCTAGCCCACACCGTGTGGGTGAGACCTCTCTACCCAGGACATCTGTCTGAGGACACTTAGCTCTATGCCTCTGCATCACATTCTGTGCTATGAGAGGGTGACATTCCCTCTCCCCAGCTCAGTGCCTCACCCAGGGCCAGGCTACTGGGACACCCACAGTCTTTGATGCTCTTACACTACCACATATCGTGTCCATGAGCAAACCAATGTGAGCCACTTCTCTGTGCATCTCACAGCCAGACAACCAGCACCTGACATGGACCATGCAGGACCTAGAGAGCCTGGTGCCTCAGTCAGGGACACGGGGTGTGGCTTCTTCTAACCCGACCCTACATCCATCCCTAGAACTCCAGATCACACAGTTGTTATGGCTGCGTGTCTGTGAGGTGTATTTCCTTGGGCCCCTGATTGATGACCTTTCATTAAGTCACCCAACACACATTCATTCTCTATGTCCCCAGTTGGACAGACGTGGACATAGCAATAAGAGAAGTCGATTTGTTCTTATGGATCTCAAGCTAAGGAGAGAGACCCAGAGTCACTGATGATAACCCAGAATGCCCAGGGCTAGAATAGGAAGGTCAGAGAAAGATGGGAGCTGAGACAAAGTGTTTGGCCCAGACTAGAGAGGACAGAGTTGCCCAGAGGGGAAGCCTACAACGGTGACCAGAAGGTGAGCTAAGGAAGGATAAAGAAGAGACTCGAGCCACACAACAAAAGCTGGGAGATGGTTTGCTGGAAGGTGAGGCTGACATGTTGAAAACAGAAGAGAAAGGACAGCAGAGAAACTAAGTGACAGTATCAGGCCTTGGCTAGGCATCATGGCGTGGGCCTGTGTTCCCAACAACTCAGAAGGCTGGACTTGGAGGGATCACAGGTTGAAGGCCTGCTCTGGTAACTTAGCAAGACCCTGTATTAAAGGAGGGGGCGGGGCATGGCTTAGAGCCAGAGTATTTATTTGCCTAACTTAGAATCCCCCAGTGAGGGGCTGGGGGCGTGGCTCAGTGGTAGAGCCCCTGCCTAGAATCCCCCAGTGAGGGGCTGGGGGTGTGGCTCAGTGGGAGAGCCCCTGCCTAGAATCCCCCAGTGAGGGGCTAGGGGCGTGGCTCAATGGGAGAGCCCCTGCCTAGAATCCCCCAGTGAGGGGCTGGGGGCGTGGCTCAGTGGGAGAGCCCTGCCTAGAATCCCCCAGTGAGGGGCTGGGGGCGTGGCTCAGTGGGAGAGCCCCTGCCTAGAATCCCCCAGTGAGGGGCTAGGGATGTGGCTCAGTGGCAGAGCCCCTGCCTAGAATCCCCCAGTGAAGGGCTGGGGGCGTGGCTCAGTGGCAGAGCCCCTGCCTAGAATCCCCCAGTGAGGGGCTGGGGGCGTGGCTCAGTGGTAGAGCCCCTGCCTAGAATCCCCCACTGTGTGGCTCAGTGGTAAATTCACTTGCCCAGCACATGCAAGGGCTCAGTCCCCAGTAACAAAAACCAAAGAACCAGTGTTGGGCTAAGGATTCAGTACATGCACTTGTCTGTTTCACAAAGCTAAACCTACCCAGCCTTTAGCCCCAGAGGGAAGGCGTCAGAGCATGAAAAAAAAAGTGCCTTATCTTGGTAATGAAGCCCAAAAGCTCAGGTTCAATCTTCCGGATCTTTCATGATTAAGTGAAGAACTGAAAGGCAGTAAGTACTGACGCAAGCCACAAACACTCCTGACCACTTCCCTCATAAAGCTAAAATGCCACCAGAGCTGGGGCATGTGTAAAAAGCTCTGGGCCTGACTCCCATAGGCAAAACACAAGGTGTGTATGGCGATCTTCATAACCGTTACTGATTTATAACATAGCTGCACCAAAGTGCAGCCTCTTAAGCATCTACCTAACGACTTTATTCATGTTCCTTCTTAACTGTCAGAGCCTCAAAGCTGGAGAGGCGGCTGAGTGACCAAGAGCACTGGCTGTTTGTCCAGAAGAACCAGGTTCAGTTCCCAGCCCCCCCCCCCCACATGGTAACTTACAGCCATCTCTCAGCTCCAGTCCCATGGGATCCAACAGCCCCTTCTGGCCTCCATCCAGGCAAACGCTCACACGCTTACAAAATCTTCAAAAGCAAAGCTGCAGGGCTGGGGAGATGGCTGAGCAGTTAAAACCACTTACTGCTCTTTCAGAGGACTTGAGTTCAATTCCCAGCACCCACATCAGATAGCTCACAGACACACACCTGCAACTCCAGTTCTAGGGCATATGGTACTCTCTTCTGGTACACACACTCTCTCTCTCTTCTGGTACACACACTCACACACACACACACACACAGGCACCCCAAAACAAGTCTAAACCAAGCACAACATTTAAAAAAATAAAATAAATAAAAAGTAAAAGCAAAGGCTTTGCTGTGCATGATGCCCCCCATGGTTGTTCATTCACGTGTGCGCATGTACACACGTGCACTCATACACTCACACATGCATAGGGCTAACAACTCAGTCTCAAATTTAACACGGAATGAACTGAGATTTAGAGCACAGAACCCACACCAGGTATGGTGGTGTATATGTGTCATCAAAATATTTGGTAAGCTGGGGCAGGGGGATAGCAGGTTCAAGACCAATCTAGGCTACCTAGCAAGTCATTGCTTCAAAGCAAAAACAAAACACAAAAAATAAAACGGCGGAAACTTGGCAAATATGGGTACCTGAGTTCGAATCCTAGACCCCATGGCAGCCGGGTGGGGTAGGGTATGTAATGCCTAACGCTTCTGTGACTACATGGGAGGCAGGTAGAGGAGAATCTCCAAGTGTTTGTGGGAGAGTTAGTCTGTCCTACTGTGTACTGGGGAAGAAGACACCCTACCTCAAATGAAGTGAAAGGCAAAGGCCAACAGGTGAGGTTGTCCCCTGAACCACACATACACACACACACTCTGTCTCTGATGATTCTGTACCATAGGTGATCTGGGACAAGACCAGAGTTCTCCATGTCCTTAGCTGGACATCAAGGCAGCTGAGCCATGGCCTACCTCCTGTGTCAGCGAACAAACTGAAACCAAGTCCTCAGAACAGTGCCCAGCGTTGAGTGTTATGTAACCCCCGGCTGTTATTACAGGTCACTTCTTAAGGATTTAACAGTCCCCTTACCGAGCTCTTGTGGACCCCAGGGAAAGAACTACATGGGGGTGGGTATACACAGACTTCCTGAGTTAGAAGGAAGCCCTACAGAAATGACGACCCTGGCCACTTCTCCCATGCTATCCTCTGGGTTGCCCTTCTCCCCCACCACCATCCCCACCCTCATTCCTAGCCCGATCCACACCCTTTCCTATTTACACCCAGACAGAGGCAGCCTACAGCTGACTCACCCTTGGCCCAGACCGAGCTATTGTTCTTGGGTGGAGTGGGGCATAAAAGTGAGGACCATGTTGCCGAGGGCAAGGGCAGGAGCTGTTAGCATCACGGTTGGCCAACAGACAGGGACACCCCAGACCCATGACAGCGTCGTCAAAGGGCCAGACTGAGAGATAACAAGGGCAGGCCAGGATTGTACACCTGGCACACCGCTCTGAAGTGCTCCACAGACAAAGACACTCAGCACTAAGTGTCCCAGACACACAGGCACAGGACCTGGCACACATTCAAAACCTTTTACAGACCCAGGGAGCTGACCATACAAGCTGAGTCCCTCCTGGGGACAGAGGTGCTCACACATCACATTAAAGAAGCTCAGGCACCCCAAGGCTCCCATATTCACACACAGGTCAGGTGCAATTGAGGGTTCCTTGTCTCTAAAGTGTACAGGCTTGGAAATGTGCACATGCCATCTGAGCAGCCTCATACAGACATTTACGTCTGTCTGTATCCTCATCAATCCAGTAAAAGGATGGTGACTGAGTCCTCTGTGTGTGCGTGTGTGGATGCAAACCCACACTGCCAGTGGACAGGGTTCAGTCACTCCACAGCCTCTGTGGCTTACATGCTAATAATGTCTTCCCACTTCAAGCCTTGTTACTCCAGTCGTTGTACTATATTACCTGTTTTGGTGTGTGTGTTGCTGGGGATTGAATCCAGGAACTTATACAAACTAGGCAAGTACCTGACTGAGTTATACCCATAACCCCTATTGGGAGATTCTGGGCAAGTGTTGGTATTAGGAGTCTACTTCTGAGTCACGCCCCCAGCCCCTCACTGGGTATTCTAGACAGGTGCTGTACCACTGTTGAGCCACATCCCTAGCACCACATTGCAGAATTCTAGGCAAGGGCTCTACCACTGAGTCACGCCCCTAGACTTACCCTCGCTGGGGGATTCTAGGCAGGGGCTAAACCATAATCCAGGACACAGTGTGTTTCTATTGCAATCTCTTCTGGACTTTCTCTTAGACACACACCCAGAATGGTCATCTCTCCAACCCTGCCCAAGTACACAGAGCTACTCTCACAGCTCCCTGAAGGCAGCTCACAGGTACACACACAGATTGAAATGTCACCCATCATCGTTTCCCTCCGGTGCATATATTTCAGCATCACCCAGCTACTCTTATCCCCTTCCCCAGTACACACATACAGAGAATGCCAGGTCAGACCTGCCGCCAGTACCTGGAAGAGCTCCAGAAAGGGCAGCTGGCAACCCCACCCTCCATTTCTAGTCTCTTGGTCCCTATTTTTTAAAGAGTTGCCTTTGACCTAACCTGCTCTTTCCCTAGCCACACCCCTGCCCTCCCCCACACCCAGCCCTCCATCTGGTGGCTCTAGGCTTGCACTCTGGCCTCTCTTCTGCCTCCCCCATCCCCCCACCTTTCCCCCATCCTCTCCAAAAGCCCAGAGGCCAGGCGCTGTAGGCTTTCAGTGGTTGCCATAGCAACCTAGCCTCATCCCTCATCCCCCTGGGGGTGGGCTGAGGACCCGGCCAGCCAGACCGATAAGGGGGTTCCAGTTACTGTGGCAACCGTTTCGGGCCTAAGCTCTCTGCTTCTGGAAGGGGGGTGAGCAGCGAGTGAATGGTTACCACAGCAACCAGGGGGAGCCCATAAGAACTGGGAAGAGGCAGCTGAGCCCTACCTCCCGTGCCCAGGGCTGCTGTGGGCACTTAAGCATCATTCTTCCATCCCCCCGGGTTGTTCTCCGGGAGGGAGATAAAGTACAGATTATAAAACAGGGATTCCATTCATTCTCTGAGCTAGCTACCCAGCATGGACCAGTCGCCCACATCAGCTGGCCCAGGCCTTGGCCTTTCCATTCCATGAAATGGAGCCAGTCTGTCAGGAATGTCTCCATTGCTGTCTGATGTGTGCCCTCTGTCCCTTCCTTAACAGGAACTACAGAACGGGTATGCCTAGTACAGGGCACGGCAGAGGCCTTGAATGCTGTCCACAGCTTTATCGCAGAAAAGGTCCGAGAAATCCCTCAAGCGATGACCAAGCCTGAGGTGGTCAACATCCTTCAACCCCAAACCACGATGAACCCCGACAGAGCCAAGCAGGTCAGCTGGGAACTGACAGTGGGTTTCTGTAAAGCTGGTGAGGTTCTGTGAGAGTTGTGATTCTTTCGGCAAATGCCTGCAAGTGGTTGATATTCGGAAATCAGCTCTAACAGTCTAGAAAGGGCTCCACACTGCTGGTAGTGGGCTGGATTCAGAAGAACTGGAGACCAAGGCTGGCACTCTCCCATTCACCCATCCTTCCGGAGGTGCCCTACCTCCTTTCCTTTTCACTCTTATCTCTCAAAGCAACCTGCCTCCTACTTCCTGTGTTCACCGGAAGTGATTTCACTGACAGCCCAACCCCTCCAGAATTTTAGAAGCAGACTTTTTATCTCCCTCCTCCCTAGTACCCATTATGGGGATAGAGATAAGTGTTTTGCGTGGAGAAAGAGAGGCTGGTCCCCATTTTATCCAACCCTGTCTAGAAAGGATGGAGAAGGGAAGGCTGCCTCTCCGTTGCCTTAGTTACCAGAAAGCAGTGGTGTAAGTGGGCGTGGCAGAGAGCGGACCAATGGCTTACCGAGCCTTTCTGGTTTCCTTGACAATGTCGCGCCTGGGACAGGTGGGCTCTTAGGGAAAGTCCCTGGATTTGGCGGTCTTGGGCTTTTTGGTTTGGTTTGGGTTTTTGTTTTGTTTTGTTGTTGAGGTCCCGATCCACTGGGGGTTGCGGGGAGAGAGGAACGCAGGGATGGTTACAAGCTCTTCCGGTTCCCTATTCACTCCCAAATATTTATGAGCTCTGGACACAAAAGGAGAAAAGTCCTGTGCGGGCTAGCAGGGCGTCTAAGAGAGCTCCTTAAAGCCAGACTAGAAAGCAAAGGCTTGGTACTAAGCTGAGAATCTTAAGCCCTGGCATTGAGGAGACCATAAGCCTGAATTCTCCCAAACTTTTGGGGACACGATGGGTGGAGAGCCCTGGAGGAACGCGTTCCTTGTAACTGCTCCCCACCAAAAAACCATTACAGCTTTGAGGCTCGGTGCGCGCGGCTGCTGTCCTTGGTGCTGAAGAGGCTGTGCTCCTAGAGCCCAGCTAGGCCTCTCCAAAATGCCTGCACACCCATCGGGCGTAGATTCCACGCAGGTCAGAGAGACTGTACGTGGCCCCTTCCCTCCGCTTTGGTGTGACCACAAAGGAGTGAGGGTTCATAGAATGTGGACGTTGCGTGGGAAATGGGGTCAGTACCATTTAGGCCCTACACCCAGAACCAGGATCTATTATTCTTTATCTTATCATTCCAAGGCTTCATTCAAAAAAAAAAAGTGTGTGTGGCTGGAGGCCCTAGCTGTGGAGTCACATTTCAGCTGGATCTTCGGCTCTTTCTTCCTACCTTTTGGCCTTGAGCAGTGACAAGATTGTGATTGCTTGTTACCTGGTTTTTCTCATTTGTAAAATGAGATTATTATGGTATAGATTCGTGGATGGTGGTTAGTTCAGTAGTGTTTGCAAAAAGTATTTAGCTTGGATACCTAGTGCATAGACAGTTCTAACAACATGCACCGGGCATGGTGGTATATTGTAATCCAGCATGGGGTGTTGGAGGCAGGAGGATGGAGAACATTTCAGGCTATCCTGGACTGCATAGCAAGACTCTTCTCTCCCCCTCAGAAACACAGTGTCAGCTGTTCTGGATTTTGGTTTTGAGACAGGGTCTATACTATATCCAAAACTGGCCTTGAAGTCACAATGATCTACCTGCCACAGGCTTCTGTGTGCTGGGATTAAAGGCATGAGCTATCATATGTGGCTTTCTTTCCCTTTTTTCCCTTTGCCGTGCACATGCATGCGTGCACATGTGTGTGTGTGTGCGCTTGTGTATATGAATGAGGGTTTGTATGTGTACAGGTGCACAGCATGTGTGCACAGGTATATATGGGGATGTTCAAGGATAATGTCAGGTGTCTTCCTCCGTCTTTCTCCACTTTATTTGTAGAGGTGGGGTCTTTTGCTGAGTGACCAGACTAACTAGCCACCTTGCCCTGAGGATGCCCAGTCTCTGCCTCCTCAGTGCTGTGATTACTCACGGTTCCCACACCTGCCTGGCTTTTGCCAAGATGCTAGCAATTCAACCTCTGTCTTTGGTACTTTAATTAACTGAGTCATTTCACAAACCTTTTTTACTTTTTCTCTCTCTTATCTTTGGACCTAGGGCTTTTTTTTTTTTTTTTTTTTGGAAATTAAGGCTGGCCTTAGATTCATGAAGTAGCCAGCGCTAACACTACCCACCTCCTAAGTGGTGAGATTACAGATCTGCAGCCCCATATCCTGTCTATGAGGTGCTGGACATCTGTCCTAGAGCTTTGTGCATGCTAAGCTCAAAATCAACCCATTGATATACCACCTCAGACAAGCTACAGAGCTTTCTCACATTGTGGGGTATGGGAGGGCTAGAGAACAACTAGAGGGAAGTGGTTTTCTCCCACTACCAAGGGTTTCGAGGACGACGTCAACCTTAGAGCAGCAAGTGCCTTAGCCCATTGAGCCTCCTCAGTGGCTATTACAGGACTTGTCTTTAAAAAAAAAAAAAAGGATTTATTTGTTTTTATTTTATGTGAGAACACTGTCGCTATCTTCAGACACACCAGAAGAGAGCAGCAGATCCCATTACAGATGGCTGTGAGCCACCATGTGATTGCTGGGAATTAAACTCAGGACCTCTGGAAGAGCAGTCAGTGCTCTTAACCTCTGAGTCATCTCACCAGCCCCTACAGGACTTATCTTAATCCAGACTGCCATCCACTTTTCTTCTTTGGACTTGCTGTATTTAGGCATGTTTGCCTCCTTTTCTTTTCTTTTTTTTTTTTCTTAAGGTACAGCATCAACAGCCAAATGTTTTCAAGATTTAGGCAGTAAGGGCAGTGGCTCTCTGAAGGACCAGTATTTTAACACAGACAGGACAGCCCTTGATCAGCCTCATCCAATTCTTCTCCTAGGGAGCACAAACCGTTTCCACATCATGCAGGCATCTCAACAAAAGAAGCTATAACCCTCTGGAAGCTGTTGGCTTTCGAAGGTGGATCCCGTTCTTAGTTTATTCTTTTTATTTTATTCTATTTTGTTTGACACAAGGCCTCTCTCTGTAGCCCAGGCTGACCTGGAAGCCTCCACGTAGCTCCAGGTGGCCTCAATCCCAAGGCCACCCTCCTGTCTTAGCTCTGAAAGTCCTAGGTTACAGGCATGAGCCACTGTGCTACCTGCTATACAAAAACTTTTTAGAAAATTCCTGGCAAGTGCTGGCTGCCACCACCAGGCTGACTGTCCTTGATAGTTCCGCTTTGGAATTTTCCATGAGCTTGTAAATCCCCAAGGCAGATAATGGAGTTCCTCTGGCCTCTCAGAACTGCTTCCAGGGCTGTGCTCTGCGACTCCAAGGTTCTAGGCACATCAGGTACACACCTGTAATCCCATCACCTGGAAGGCTGAGGCAGGAGAATCTCAAGTAGTAAGACCCCTTTAGTCCCAGCACTCAGGAGGTAGAGGCAGGCAGATTTCTGAGTTCGAGGCCAGCCTGGTCTACAAAGTGAGTTCCAGGACAGACAGGGCTACACAGAGAAACCCTGTCTTGGAAAACAAAACTCAAATCGGTTCTTCTGTAAGCATAGATTGTTATTTTGAGATCTGGCTCCTCTCCTTTTTAAATATCCTTTCTCACATTTATTTACTTGTGTGTATGCACGCATATACCATGGCCAAAGGTAGAGGTCAGGGAACAACTTAAGGTATCGGTTTTCTTCCTACCACGTGGGTTCTGGAGATCTAACTCGGGCTTGGGCTTTCAGGCTCCATTCCTGTGGATGCATCTCATCATCTCATAGGCCCAGGTTTGACTCTGGTCACTGCGCTTCCACTGTGACCAGGAAATGAAAAACCTTATAAAAGGTTCAAATATGTTTTTAAATGATTTATTGGTTTCACTCAGGTTTTGCTCAGGATTCTATTTCTGGGATAAAACATTGACCAAAAACAATTTAGGGAAGAAAGGGTTTACCTGGCATCAGAGAAAGCCAAGGCATGAATTTGACAGGAGAAATTAAAGTAGAAACCATGGTTCCAGCTGATGATAAGATGTAACCATAGGAATATGGATTGCACTAACCATGACACGTAGAAATATAGTTTGCACCGTGACAATTTACTCACATCTGCAGTTAGCCAGGGCTGCTGGCCCACGCCTGTAATTCCTGTTACTCGGGAGGCTGAGGCAGGAAGGGGCTGAGGCTCAGCACCATCTACATAGTGTGCTGGCCAAATTAGGGAGACACTACCTTGTAAGAGTAAAGAGGAAGGCTAGGGGTGTAGCTCGGTGGGAGAGCATCCGCCTAGCATGCCCTAGTGAAGCCCTGGCTTGAGTGCCCACTACCAGGCAAATCAGGGACATGTGCAGCCCAGAGGCTTTAGTGTGTGCACAGAATTTATTTTAAACACAGAGTATCACTCTTGTGGACCAGGCTGGCCGTGAACTCTTAGAGATCCACATTCCTCTGCCTCCCAAGTCCTGGCATTATAAACACGTGTGCCATCATGCCCAGTTACAATGATTTATTGTTTATTTTTTGTTTACTTATTTACATCCAAAATGCCACCTCCCCTCCGGGGCTCCCCCCTCAGAGTCTCTCCCCCATCCCCCATCCCCTTTTCCTCTGAGAGGGTCCACCCCTCAGGTATCCCCGACCTTGTTGCATCAAGTCTCTGCAAGATTAGGCACATCCTCTCCCACTGAGGCCAAACAAGGCAGCCCTGTTGGGGAATGGATCCCATGGGCAGGCTACATTGGGGGACCCACATGGAGACTGAGCTACATATGTGCTAGGGCCTCAGTCCAGCCCGTCTATGCTATTTGCTTGGTGGCTCAGTCTCTGACAGCTCCCAGAGGTCCAAGTTATTTTTCTGTTTGTTTGTTTGTTTCTTTTCTTTCTTTCTTTCTTTTTAATTTTTGTTTGTGCTCATTAAGTTTTGTTTCATTTTATTTCCTTTTGAGATGAGGGTTCACTATGTAGCCCAGGCTACCCTTGAGCTCATGAGCCAACCACTGAAGTTCCTGAATGTTAGGATTACAGTCATCTGCCACTCTTGGCTTCCAAAAGAAATCCTTCAAAACATTTTTCTACACTCATCAGGGGAAAGTGTGTGTGTGCTTGTACTGGCGTTGGTTCTCTCCTTCCACCACGTGGGTCCCAGGGGTGGGACTCAGCTCCTCAGGCTCAGTGACAAATCCACTGACCCTCCAAAGAAACCTTGATCCCCTTAGCCGTTGCCCCCAATCCCTCCCCCAGCTAATTCCTTTCCTTCTCCCTAAGCCATCACTAGTCGTCTGTGTCTACAGATTTTCCTGTTCTGGACACTTTAGAAATGCTTAAGTAATAGAATATAAAATCAATCAGGGTGTGGTGGTGTAAACCTACAATCCCAGAACTCAGGAAGAGGCAGGAGGATCAGAAATCCTTAGCTACATAGTGAGTTCCAGGACAGCCTGGACTATATGAAACCACGCCTTTTCAAACAAAACAAACCTAAAGAGCTGGAGAGATGGCTGAACAGTTAAGAGCAGTGGCTGCTTTTCTAGAGGACTCAGATTTGATTCCCAGCACCCACATGGCTATTCACAGCCATCTGTGACAACAGTCCCAGGGGATCTGATGCCGCCTTCTGACCTCTGCAGGCACCAGGGCATGCACATGGTACTCATATATACATGAAAGCAAAATACCCACACACATAAAATATCAATATATTTTAAAGTAGAAGATTCTGTGGCCAGCCAGAGCTACCATTGAATTCTAGGATATTTCTACTATTCCTGCGAGCAGTCACCCCAAGCCCTGCCTCCCATCCCTGGCATCCACTAACCTACTTTTCCTTTGATGTGAGGTGAGAAGCATGCGAAGGCCATAGCAGAAAAAGTGCCCCCCCCCATTGCTCTCCATTTCACTGACTTTAGGATGTCTTACCAAAGCCGGCAGCTCAGTGGCTAGGACGACTGTCCAGGAAGTTCCTGGGGTCTGTCAGTCGGCCTCAGTGCTAGGATTGCAGCACACATAGCCATGTCTGGCTTTTTACGTAAGTGCTGGAAATTCAAACATACCTCCTTCGGCCTAGACAGTTGGCTCAGCTCTTCAGAGCTCAGTCTCTGTTCTGGAGGACCTGGGTTCAGTTCCTAGCACCCGCCTGGCATCTATCAGCTGCCTCCAACACCAGTTCAATATCCCAGTACTAGAAAGTAATGATGTTATCACAGTTCACACCCAGACTCCACAAAGCAATAAAGCTAGAGTGATTCCCCAGACTATTTTTGGTTTGGAGCTTTTTTTTAAAAAAATTAAGTATTACAGTGCAGGCTAGGCTAGCCCAGAACTCACTGTGTTGTGCAGTCTGGTCTTGAACTTACGATCTTCCAGCCTCAGCCTGAAGCCAGCCTGGGCTGAGAGGGGGGAGAAATGGAAGGAAAGAGGAGGAGAGAGAATTGTGTAAAGTAAGATTTGGAGTTTTGAGGGAGGTACTGGGAGGCGGGGGGCTAGGAGCCAGAGCTCACACAGGCAGAAGTTGGGAGGAATGGTGCAAGCTTGGGACAGTCACAAGATGGGCTTCCAGTAAGCCGACAGGACGTTATTCATAAACGTTTACCTGCCGTAGAAGAGGAGACATCGGAGGTCCCAGAGATATGGGCCAGGCTTTCTGAGGGACCGTTTCTGACAAAGTTTTCCCCGAGACAGGGTCTTGCTTATGCATTATGTATATTATTATATATGTGTGTGTGTATAAATATATACACAGAGAGAGAGAGAGCGCTCAGGCTGACCTCAAATTTGACATCCTTCTACCTCCACCCAGTAGGATGCTTGGAATGCAATCATGGAACACACTACGCCCCGCCAAGTATTTCCAAATTTTCTTTTAGGAACTAGTAAGGCTGTCATGGCGTTCATCAGAGGACCGCAGTGGGCCTGCTGATGGACCCTAGAGGAAAGACAAAACAAAAAACAAACAAACAAAAAACGCTGAAGTGATTTGAGACGGCTGCGCGCCCCGTTCTCCCCCGCGCAGACTCTGTCCCTTTCTCCCCCCCTCCCCACGCAGGCCAAGCTCATCGTCCCCAACAGCACGGCAGGACTGATCATCGGTAAGGGAGGAGCGACCGTGAAGGCGGTGATGGAACAGTCCGGCGCGTGGGTGCAGCTGTCGCAGAAGCCCGAGGGCATCAACCTGCAAGAGCGCGTGGTGACCGTGAGCGGCGAGCCGGAGCAGGTGCACAAGGCCGTGAGCGCCATCGTGCAGAAGGTACAGGAAGACCCGCAGAGCAGCAGCTGCCTCAACATCAGCTACGCCAACGTGGCGGGGCCCGTGGCCAACTCCAACCCCACCGGCTCGCCCTACGCCAGCCCGGCCGACGTGCTGCCCGCCGCGGCCGCCGCCTCTGCCGCCGCCGCCTCGGGTCTGCTAGGCCCCGCGGGGCTGGCGGGCGTGGGCGCCTTCCCCGCCGCGCTGCCCGCCTTCTCGGGCACCGACCTGCTGGCCATCAGTACGGCGCTCAACACGTTGGCCAGCTACGGCTACAACACCAACTCGCTCAGCCTGGGCCTCAACTCGGCCGCCGCCTCCGGCGTCCTGGCCGCCGTAGCCGCAGGCGCCAACCCCGCCGCCGCCGCAGCAGCCAACCTCCTGGCGTCCTACGCGGGGGACGCCGGGGCGGGGCCGGGGGCGGGGGCAGCACCGCCACCGCCACCGCCCCCCGGAGCGCTGGGTTCCTTCGCTCTGGCCGCCGCTGCCAATGGCTACCTCGGTGCGGGCGCGGGGGGCGCGGCTGGAGCGGGGGGCGCGCCCCTGGTGGCCGCCGCGGCTGCGGCCGGGGCTGCCGGCGGCTTCCTGACGGCCGAGAAGCTGGCGGCCGAGAGCGCCAAGGAGCTGGTGGAGATCGCGGTGCCCGAGAACCTGGTGGGGGCCATCCTGGGCAAAGGGGGCAAGACGCTGGTGGAGTACCAGGAGCTGACGGGCGCGCGCATCCAGATCTCCAAGAAGGGCGAGTTCCTGCCCGGCACGCGGAACCGGCGGGTCACCATCACGGGCAGCCCCGCGGCCACGCAAGCCGCTCAATACCTCATCAGCCAGCGGGTCACCTACGAGCAGGGGGTGAGGGCTTCAAACCCACAGAAAGTGGGATGAGGCCTGTGGTGTGCGTCCCCACCCCCTCCCGCTCCTCTTCCCTCCTCTTCCTCCTCTCCCAACTCCCGCCAGACTTCAGCTTGGTGTGACTCCTGCTTGGCTTGGGATGGGGCTGGGGTAGGCCTGGCTGCACCCTCCCTTCTGGTAGTCATAGGCAGGATTGAGTGACGGCTGAGGAGGGGGCTTTTGAGCCCCCTCCCCAGCCTTGAATTGACCCCCCTCCTCCCTCCCTCCCTGTGCTTGACTGGGCCTGACCCACCTCTCCCGGGGTCCAGGTCTATGTGATATCTGTATATATTGCATTTTGTTGATTTTAATAGAAAACAAAGCGTTATTTTCTCTTTCTTTCCCTCCTTTTTTTTTCTTTTTAACTTTTTCTTCTTCTTTTTTTTTGATAAGGACCCCCCCTCTCCTTTATAAGATTTTTTGTTGTTGTTGTTAACATATGGGAGGAGGGGAGGGAGCCTTCAGGTCACCTGGAATGAGGTGCCTCTCCCAAACACAACATCCTGCCTCTCTGATTGCAGTTCCAGAACCTGGGGAAGAGACCCAAGTAGGAGTAGAGGTAGCCACCCAGGAGTCAGAGCTGAAGTGAGGGGTTTCAAACATAGACGCTCACCCCGGTCCGAGCCCCCAGGATCCCCACATTTCCTCAGCTCCTCTCTCCCCCTGCAGTATTCCCTGGAATGGAAGTGTAACTTTCTTCGTTGAGCAGAGATATTCCTGCTGGGAATGACTCCAGCTCTGGGATGCTTCAGGTCCTGTGAGCCACACTGTTGTGAGAGGCCCAGAAGCAGCTGGCTGTAGCTTCTTAGGGCTCTTCCTAGAGGAACAAGGGTCCCTGTTGTGATGTCACTGAATCAAGTATTTACCGGGTGCTTCCAGTAACTCCCTATGATGTCATAGGAAATATTTCCTCAGAGGCTGCTTCCGGTACTGGTTAGAGAAATCGGTACTGGTTAGAGAAAATCATTTCCTGTGAGGTCCCAACAAAAGGCCTCAAAGGTCACTTCTGTGATGGCAGAGGCATGTACTTCCTGTGGAATCTCGAGGTCACTTCCAATGGCATCATAGGGATGATGTTGCTTCCGGTGTTGGACAGTGGCCAGTCCCTAAGATCCCCCCCCTCCCTCTACACTCCTCTTTGGTGGGTGTTGGCCCTGGGTGAGGGGGAATCCTTAGGAAGAAATGAGACTTGGGTTTAACATGGAAGATTCTAAGGGGGGAAAAAAAAATCCTGTCAGGGTTATCTCTGTCCAGACACGCTATCTGTGAACTTGCCTTGACAGGCACGAATGGGAGACGAAGCTAGTGAAATATGAATGATTGCTAAAGATCCCCCCTTCCCCACCCCTGCCTTTTGTGTGCATGCCTGTGTCTACGTGGTTTCATTTCATTGATGGATGAGCCAAATGTATGGTGGCTCTGTCAGGCCAGTATGATCTGGTGTAGAGTTCAGTGAGCCTTGCAAAGTTTAGGGTATCTCGGGCTGAAATGCCTTGCGCGGTCTGCCAAATTTGAAGCTTGGCGGCTTCCAGGGAGCTGGTGTATGTTGACGATCTTGATCGGTCAGAAATGTTCCGGTGTGCTCAGCCTTATTAGACTCAGAGGAGCTAGGAGATTCTCTGGAAGTAGGACAAACCAGGCTACCCTGGGAGTTGTCTTGGGAGTGGCTCACTTGGCATGGTGGCTCTGGTCAGCTCTGAAGAGTCAGGGCCTGAAAAACCTATAGACTAGGATTGCTGAGACATCCCCCTGTCCCCTAACATCGCCTCCTCTCTGTTGGAGAGCACCTTCAATTTCCTCCAACCCCAAGCAGGGTCCTCAGAGCCCTGGCTCCATCATCAGCATCTCTGGGGGAGGGACACCCCATGCCCGCTCCCTCCTCCATCCATTCCTAGGTCTTCCAGACCCTGCTCTTCTCCATGGCTTTGGGGATATCTGGCCTCCTTGTTTCTATCCCTACAAAGGAGCTGGGAGGAGAGAGACCACCCAGATGATGCCTACTACAGCCCTCAAGCCTGGGAGGGCCCCTACCCCGTGCTAGAGAGCCACCCCAAAATCAAAATGTGAAAATCCCTAGAAAGCAATAGCCTTCGAGGTACCTCGCACTGACTCCCCTTCCCCCAGCCCTTCCACAGGAATGGGAGGCTATGGCTTGAGCACTGGGGTGACTTTTTTTCCACGTCCTCATCTCCCCAGTGAGGGGCAGGCCCCATTTCCTTGACACGCCCCCATCTCCCACCTCCTATCGCTGCTGCCCCTTTATCCCTAATCTCCACCCTGAGCCCAGATGGAGATTTTAGTGCCAAAACAATTCTTGATACCACTTTGTACATATCTTCTACAGTTGGGGCTGCTGAGATTGGAGGTGGGGGCCGGCCCACAGGGCCATTGCTCCCCTCCACCTCTTAAATGACCTTACAGTATTTCATGTAGCTCCACCTGCATGTGGGTAGTAAAGTATCTAGCTGGAATCCCCCCCCCGCGCCCGTAAAACCCTCAGGCCCCATGAGGAGGGGAAGGAATAGGGGTGAAGCAATGTCCAGGATGGGTAGGTGGGATAAAGACACTATTTGTAAATCATCTGTGCCCTCTCTTGGGCAGCCTGCTTTCCATAAGCCCATTGGCTGGAGTCTGGGTCCATTCCCTGTGTGACATGCCCGTGTTCTCAGGGATCCATTCCCCCACCAGCCAGGGCTATCTGAAAAGTAGTTTGCTAGCTTAGTAAGCTGGTCCACTCACCATGTTGGTGAGGAGTGGCACACCTCCCCACCCGCATAGTACCCTGGGAAATTCCATCATCTTCCCTATCCCTTGAAAATCCCTTCTGAAATCCAACCTCAGTCTTTCTGTGCTGTAGTTGGTCCAGAAGGGATACATAATGCAGGTCAGGGATGAGAATTACTTTTAAAATAATAGTAATAACAAAGCTCATTCCCCGCCCCTTCTGCCTGTTAGCCAATCAGATCGCAAAGGATCTGACCGGCCTCCTTGCATCCCACTCTTCAGCACCAGTAGGTGCTTAGTTAGTAAGTGTTGCCTGCATTGAACTGTCTCATCTGCCCTCCTGCTTCCGATACCCCCGCCCCCAGCATTCTCCTCTGCCTCCCTAAGGCCCACTGGGTTTTCCTCTTGTGGTTGCCCCTCCCCCACGGTTCTCTGTCCTGTCTCTACCTTTGTCTGTATTCTTCCCCTCCTGAATTCTCGACTCTCATTTCCCCTTTAAAAGCAAAAAGTGCCAAACTTCCTCGGAACTGAGCCGATCTGGGGTGGGGGGATGAGGATCTTAGATGGAGGGAGGAAACCGCCTCTCTTAGAGGGGGGGGCCTTAAGAGGCAAAGAAAACACTTTAGGATGCTGAGCTAAATTGGATCCCCTTCCTCGTTCCTCTCACCCTGAGTTTTTTCTTAGAATCTTTATAAGAAAAAAAGAAAAAGAAAAAAAAAAACATTTTCAACTAACCCCTACTTTTTTGGATTCCTCTCCCCCAAATTCCACCAGCCAAGGAGAACCCCCTTTGCCTTTTTCTGGGCAAATCCATTGAAACTGGGGATGGAGAGACAGACTCCACCCTCTTTTGCTAGCCCAACGGGGTGGTTGCTGGGGAGGGACCTCAAAGCATTTATGACAAGAGGGGTTCGAAAGTGCCAAATTTCACCTTCTTCATCCTGTCTTGGGCAGGGCTCTGAGCCAGCCTGCCCGGTCATCAGCTTTGCCCTCTCCCAGCCATCTCTCCGTGGGCGGGAAAATTTTGCCGCAATAATTAGCAGGGCAGGGATCGGAAGGCAGGGATTTTGCAGTCTCTGTCTGTACTGGACTTGGAGGTGGGAATTATGGGAGCGTGGCAAGAGTCTTTAAAATGGTTGGGGACCTATACTCGGAATATTACGGTACCACTTGTTTTCCCACGGTATTTTTTTTTTTCTCTCCACTCTTGACCAACCAAATCCCTTGGAATATCGGACCTCCGTTCCCACCTCAGTTCTGTTTCTTCAGCCCGTCCCTGTGGCCAGCACCATCCTTATTACTTAATGGCTAGCTGGTCTCCAGCTACTTGAAAAAGGAGGTTCTCCCTTGCATGGACTCTTGCTGTTTCGAGTCTAACAGGTTAATTTGCAAAAGCGCTCACCAGAGCAGCGGTGAAGGTGGCGATCTAGGCGTCCAGGATGCTCCACTAGGTTGTACACCTGTCGGACAGCCAGACAGGCCTTCTGCCCAGGGCATCAGCCCCAAGCGCCATCCGGAATTGAGGCCGGCGTCGTCAAAGCCTGAACTGGTTGTCACCATGGGGGAGCACAGAATCGCAATACCCTGGTCGGGCGGGGGGGGGGGGCAGAGAAGCCTGGTTTACGCTTTGTGGAGTGTGGACACCGAGCCTTGCGGTCCGAGCCCTCTCTCCACCACAGTCAGCGGTCTCGATGCCCCAGCTGGTGTGTCCGTTCCATCGGGTCCCCAAGGCTATCACCGGAGGCATAGACAACCTCCCGCTTAGTGGCAGGAGGGAGGGAAAGTCTCTGGAGGGTGGTGGTGGTGAAGACTGCTGGTTTTTAACCCTTCTCAGACAGTCTAGGACACTGGTCTCCTTAGAATTAATATAGGGAGACCCTCCTCCTTCCTCCCTTCCCCCCTCCCCCTCCCACCCCCCACAAAACCACCAACCTCTCATCTTCTAAGTGACTCCATCACCACCGGCCACCACGGGAACCTGCGGCCTCATTGCTCCAGCCCGCCCCACTCGACCGTCAGACTCGCTCCATCGAACTCTTTTAATTAACCCTTTCTGTGTTCATCCCACGGAAAACCTGTGTGTCTGGCAGGGAGGCCGGGGGGTGGATGCTAAGGGCAGTTGCTACCTTCCCTCCATCTCCTCCCAGCGCCCATGCCTCCCCATGCCATGCCCCAATCCCTATCCCTCACCCCTTAGGATCCGCCTCCCCTGGGGGCACAGGGATCTTCTAGAAATACCTTTGCAGTTTGGCTTTGCAAAGGCCGGCCTAGGGGGCGTGGCCTCCCCATCGGAGCGCTCACTCTGTCCTCCCCGTTGCCCCCACCCACTCCCCACGCCTTCATTGTAAATAGTCACTTTTGTACTTGGTTTGAGCCAGGCGACGTGGGGAGTCTCTCTCTCTCTCTCTCTCTCTCTCTCTCTCTCTCTCTCTCTCTCTCTCTCTCTCTCTCTCTCTTATTTGTGTTGGCATCTCAATTCCTGGAGGCATGGTCCACATCCCGGTTCGATTTGGGAGAAACCCAAGGTGTGCCCCGCCAAAATGTTAAGGATCTCGAGAGAACAGTATTAACTCGATAGAACAGTATTAACTGGTGGGGTGCACAGGTCCTCCGACCGGGAGGAGGGAGAGGAAGCCTTTGTTCTTGAGATCCTGTGAAATGGGTTCGTCCTCCGAGCTCTCTGAAGAACCTTGGTGGAGCTGAGAATTGAATCTCTCCTCTGCTTCCTCTGTTGGAGGCTGGCTCAAAAACAATGGCTTTGGGATGGGGCAGTCTTTGGAGAATTGACTGCTGAATTCTTCCTGGGACCTGAAGCTAACCTCTGGTAGGCTTGTTTTCTTGCAAAGAGGTAGATGAACATCCCTCTCCAACCATTAGAGGAAAGGTCCAAGCCCCGTGGCTGGCCCTGCCTGCTGCCACTCTGCCGCATTATAGTTTGCGGGTGGGATGGGCAGTGAAGTGGCCATGCCTCCAGTTTCTCCATTCAAACCCCTCTTAACTGATTTCCTTCCATCCTCTTTGACCAGCGCCGCCGCCCACTTCCTCTCTGCCACCTCCAGAAGCTCTTGGCTGGGGTCACCGCACTCTCTTCCCTATCCCCCCATCGCCATGCCTGGGCCATGCCCACATCTCCCACCCACCCACTCACCCACCCCCAGTGTCCGTTGTGTGACCTAGTGCACCATGTATTAGCTTCCATGGACCCCCCCCCACCTACCCACTCCCCGCTCCCACCACACCCCTCCCCCACCCCTTCTCCCTCGGCGACTTCACCTTTTTTTGCCGCGATAAACGTCATCTCAGCATCTGTGTCTAATGTTGTCTTTTTTGCTTGGCATCACACACGCCTTCTTAACCCATCCCCTTCCCTCTCCCTCCTCCCTGACACCTCCACCCTCATCCTCAACTCTTTTCCCCTTTGTCCCCCATCCCCCACCCAGGGCTCTGGGCATTTAAGGGAGGGGGGACCTTTAAGGATGGTCTCAGAGGAGGGAGGGGTGTGTTCTCTGATTTGGGCGAACAAATGAGAGTAAGCATGGCCAAAGAAAGTAAGTGTTTCAAGGCTGAACTTGTCCATCCAATATCCAATCCTGGGAACCAGGGTCACCAGCAGCCACACATACACAGAACCCACAGACAGCTCCTGGACACCCGTGTCCACAGGGAGCAGCTCCTCGACTCCAGTAGCACCAGAATAGCCCCGGGGCCAGGTGCTTGGAGCGATGCAAGACCCCACCTCAGACCCCTGAGATTTTGCCCGTCTGAGCCACCAACCTTGCCAACTGTAGAATGAAAAGGTTTTTTTTTAAATGTTATTTCTACATCAATTGTTTATGCTTGAATTTAATACATCATTCACTTTTTAAAGGGTTTATTAAGCACCTATGTGTAAGGCACTGTTCTAAGTGCCAAAGTTAGAAAATGAACTAAACAGACCCAAACATGTCTGCCTTCAGGGAATGTGTGTTCTACTGGAATCCAAATTCTTTCTTAACCTAAAGCCTGGCACACAACACACACACACACAGAACACATCTGGGGGTTTCAGCCATCAGCCAGAGGGGTAAGTCTGGCAAACAGAGAACCAGTTCCCAACCCCTGAACAGCATTTGCGTGGGAAACTCTGGCTTGAGAAAATCCAAGATGGCACCAGGCGTGGCAGTGCAGGTTTGTCATCACAGCACAGGAAGAGAAAGGGGAGAGGATTGAATAGCAAGAGCTGGAAGTCAGCTTGGGGATTCCTGAGGGCTGGTGGCCAACCTGAGCCGTAGCTAATGAGTTCCCAGCCGGGCTGAGTTACATAGCAAGACCCAGTCTCAAAAAAGCTAAAGAAAAAGAAGAAAAGAAACCCAAGATAGGGTCTGGTTGCTATCGCAAGCAAGCCTCCATGGGCATGGGGTAGCCACAGCCAATTCCCAACATGCACTGCTCCTTTGTGTTAACTGCCTCTCCCCCTGGATGGGTTGAAAGATGCAGCCCCGGAGAAGATGCTTAACAAAAATGACCTGCATTTTAAAAGTTAACCATGAAGCTCGGCAGGTGAGGTGCCAAACAAGGAAACCTGACATGGAGACAGATTGTTGGAAGTGTGTAGGCTGCATGTTCTACAGGGGGTAGAGATGGGGGATACGGCCCAGAACACCTCCTATCCTCTCTGGGTCTGAGTCTCCACAAATAGAAAGCATCCTTCATAGGTGTACTTACCTTCTGGAATATCCTATAAGGATGTGTCAATCACTTCATCAGCGTCTAACAACACTGCTTAACAGGCAGTGGTTACCTGGAAGCTCCCCAGCTATAAAAAGCAAAAACCAAGAGAGGAGAGGGTGGGAGGAGAGAGGCTGGAGACTCCGACAAAGTAAGAGATCCCGATGGGGCTGAAGAGAAGTGCAGACCTGAAAATGAGTATCAACTGCTTAAGGAGGTTTCATTCATGCATGTGTTTATCCATTCATCCCACAAATGTTTGTAACCAGAGTGCAATGGTACAGATTTATAATCTCAGCTACTTGGGAGGCTGAAAGAAGAGGTTTGGAAGAAAGCTCAAGGCTTGTCTGGGCTATAAAGCAAGTTTAAGAATGGCTTGAATGCTGGGCAGTGGTGGCACACACCTTTAAGCCCAGCACTTGGGAGGCAGAAGCAGGTGGACTTCTGAGTTCGAGGCCAACCTGGTCTACAGAGTGAGTTCCAGGACAGCCAGGGCTACAGAGAAACCCTGTCTTGGAAAAAAAAAAAAAAAAAGAAAGAAAGAAAGAAAGAAAGAAAGAAAGAAAGAAAGAAAGAAAGAAAGAAAAGAATGGCTTGAACAATTCAGTGAGAGCCTATTTCAAAATTATAAATACAAATTTGGCTGGTATATAACTTAGTGGTAGAGCCCCTGCCTAGAATCCCCCAGTGAGGGGCTGGGGGCGTGGCTCAGTGGTAGAGCCCCTGCCTAGAATCCCCCAGTGAGGGGCTGGGGGCGTGGCTCAGTGGTAGAGCCCCTGCCTAGAATCCCCCAAGTGAGGGGCTGGGGGTGTGGCTCAGTAGTAGAGGCTGCAACTATCAAGCTTCAGTTCCCAGGTTCAATCCTCAGTGCAGCTTTGAGAAGCCAGGCATGGAGGCTGTGCTCAATGGTACACACAAGCAGATCTCTGAATTTGAGGCCAGCATAGTCTAATTATCGAGTTCCAGACCAGACACAGCTGCACAGCATAGTGTGGGAGAAGGGGGGAAGTATAAGCAGGATGTGTGGGTGGTAAACACCTGTAATCTCAGCATTTTCCCGGTAAAACAAAGAGGATTTTCAGTTCAAGGGCAGCCTCAGCAAGGTCAAGGCTAACCTAGTCTACAAAAGACTTTGCAGGGGTGGATGCACTAAACACATAACCATCAGAACTGTATGTATCAGTTCTGATACATACAGCAATCTATATCTGCTCAACTCCCAGCACACAGTAGGTCCTCAAACCAGGAATCACGGGTTCCTATGGTCCTGGCCTGACACTGTCAAGAAGGTATTTGGAGGCAGGGCTACTTTAGAAAGAATGATTTCCCACCTAGAAGTGGGTGGGGCACTATGGGGTTGGTTCCTCTTCTGCCTTTGGGCAGCTCTGCTGACCTTTCTGGCCTTGGAGATGGAAAGAGGAGGTCAGGGCCAATGTGAGTTGATAGTTGATGGGCGTAGAACAGCAGAGGCAGGTGATGTTCCTGAAGTGAGATGGAGGAAAATTGCAGAGAAGTTGCCTGGAGCAAAAGAAAGAATGCAGGGATGGCAGCAGGAGGGAAAGAGATTGTCCAGGTGAGTGTGTAAAGGGCACAGTAGTGTCAGGCCATCCTGGGCAGTACACTGGGTACAACCCCAGCAACACTGTAAGACCCTGGAGGGGGCGGTGGGGATGACAGGTGACAAGAAAAGAAAAAGGTGAGCTTCTACTTGCCTTAGGTGACAGGAAGTGCTGGCTGTCAGCATGACAAGGGCCCACACTACACTGACTGGAGCAGCAGGACTTCCAAGCTGCCTTTCTCGCTAGTCAAGCTTCCCGCTAAGGCGTCTGATTGATGGGGCCAAACTCAGACCACACAGCTTCCTGGGAAATGTAGTTTTAGCCTTCTGCCTCAGCAGCCCCTGCCAGTGTACTAGCCCTTCGAAAAGAGCTCCAGTTTCGCCACATTTCTGCACGCACTCTCCCTATCCATCCATTTACACCTGTCTCTCACTTTCAGTCTTTCTGTGAATCTCTCTCTGGTTTTAGGTTGGGTTTTCTCTCTCTCTTTCTCTTTTCTTTCAGAATATACTTTATTCTTTGGCAATTCCATACTTATATACAATGTATCTTCATCATACCATTCCCTTGCCTCCCTCTTCTCCCACAACGCCCTGGACAGGATCCCTCTCACCTTAATGCCCTCTCCTTTTGGTTTTGGGGTTTTTGAGACGTGGTCTCACTCTCTAGCCTAGGTTAGCCTCAAGCCATCCTTCTGTCTCAGCCTCTCCATGGTTAGAATTACAGACTTGGGCCTCTTCTCTGAGCTGTTTTTGTTTGTTTCTATTATTTACAGATTTAAAGACTATTTTTAAAAATTATTTTTCATTGTTTTTAATTAGGTGTCTTTTAGGTGTCTGTGGGTGAGTGTGTGCATGTGAGTGGAGGTGCCCGGTGAAGAACAGGAAGTTCTCCTAACTGCCGAGCCACTCCCTTCAGCGCCACCACCTCCTTTTTGAAACAGGGTCTCAGTTCTCTTTCTGAATCCCTGGCTGGTCTAGAGCTAGCTCTCTCTGTAGACCAGGCTGGTCTGGAAGTTGCAGGGATCTTCCAGCCTCTGCCTCCAAAAAACAGACATCAGCCGCTGCACCAGGCCCTGACTCCAGCTCCATTACTGAGTGAGTCTCCCTCTTCATCTTCATCCCATTTTTAGGTGAACCCCAATCTCAGAGCTCTCAGAAGAAGATAAGGGACAGGGCCAGGGGAGGGAGAGGATTGATAAGGGGTGCTCTGGGCTGGGTTTCCCAGCTGAACTCCCTCTACCTGGGGGATAATCAAGACTCGGTCCCAGAAGGAGAACCAGAGTCCAGTGAGCGCCTAGCCTGGACTAGAGTGGCTAATGGAGTGAAGAGCTTTGGGTCAGAGCCAGACCCTTAGTCAGCAAAGTATATGTGAACACTAAGCCCGCCTTATGAAGCCTACGACCACCTCCATCCTATGCCCTTCACTCAATTAAACTTAAATATTAAGTATTTAGTAAGCACCTGCTGGATACTGGTACTGTTGTAGATAGTCAGTGTGCAGCAAAGATGGAGGGGGGAGCTAGGGAAGAGGAACAACAGACTAGCAGGATGTAGTACCTCACACCTGTAATTCTAACACTGAGAAGGCTGAGGCAGGAGGATGGCCTTGAACTCAAGACCAAGCTAGGCTACCTGTTGAATTCAAAGCATGCAGGGGATCTGACACCTGTTGGCCCCCACAGCACCAAATGTGAAGACTTCAGTCCAGATCCCTAGCACCCATGTACATTCCAGGCAGGAAGGGGGACCTACCTGTGATCCTGCACTTGAGAGATGGAGGCGGGACTGCTGGGGTAAAAGGGCTAGCTAGACTAGCCGGATTGGTGAGCTCAACATCCACCCAGAGACTCTGCCTTAGCAATCCAGAATACCTGCCGTTGACTTCTGATGGCCACAGGCATGCATAAATGCTTGCCCACACACACCTGCACGCATGTTGCGCTCATACACAGGTTTAGACACATAGGCACATCCATACACAAACGCAAAGGAGAAAAAGTACAGGAGGGAGGGCAGGTGGCCTCCCTGGTCTGAGGTTATAGGTATGAGACCCCAGACCTAGCTGGTTTTCCTTTGGAAGGAAGAAAGAGGGTGTCAAAGACTGAAGGAAAAAAGGAAGGGATACAGAGTGGGGAGAAGGAAAGATGGAGGGAGGAGGGACACAGCTATGAAGTGGAGATAAATAAACACATGGAAGGACATCGGGATGTCTGGTGGTAAAGCTGGAGATGCTTTCCCCAAAGCCAGAATTTGATCCCTTTAAAGGAAGAAACAGACTCCATACAGTTGTCAGCTGACCTCCGCGTGTACACTGTGACACGCGTGCGCACGCACACACACACACACACACATGAACACACGTAATTTACTCAAACACAATGCACACACCCATATGCAATACATACATACACACAATGCACAATGCAATGTATAGACACAATGCACACACATGCAGTGCACACACATGATGCACACATACACACATGCAATGCACACAATAATAATAAATACATTTTTTTGAAAAAGATGAGACCTAGAGTCAAGACCCTGGTTGCAGCTAGACTTAGAATCAAGAGGGAGGCTAAAAGTACGTCCAAGGTCAGGGCCAAATTTTGATTGAGGCCTGGACTAAGAGTAGAGCCAGGGTCAAGGTCAAGTTGAAATGATGGTCAGGGCCTAGGTTAAGGTTTCAGCTTAGGGTATAGCTAGGTTAGGTCCATCAGATAAGAGTGGGAATGGAGGAGCTGGAGAGGTGGCTCAGCGATTAAGAGCACTGGTTGCTCTTCTAGAGGTCCCAAGTTCAATTCCCAGCACCTACATAGTGGCTGAGAGCCATCAGTAATAGGATCTGACTCCTTCTGGCATGCATTAACTGAGCAAGCAGTGGACATCACTCCTCCATAGTCAAGGCAGGGGGACGCCTGTTCCAGGCCAGCCAGGGCTAAATAGTGGGACCCTGTCTTTAAAAAAATATAGAGAGAGAGGGGCTGGAGAGATGGCTCAGCAGTTAAAGCACTGACTACTTTTCCACAGGTCCTGAGTTCAAATCCCAGCAACCACAACCATCTGTAAAGGGATCAGATACCGATTTCTGGTGTGTCTGAAGAAAGTGACAGTGTACTCACATACATTAAATAAATAAATAAATAAATAAATAAATAAATAAATAAATAAATCTTTTTTAAAAATAGAATAAAATAAACAAAGAGGATGTGAAGCTAGGACTAATGTAGGGTAGGGAGAGATGTCTGTAGAAGGTTAGGGCTGCCCTCTTCCTTTGGCCTTTTGAGTCGGAGTCTCGCTCAGCTCTGAAGCCCAGGCTATCCTAGAAGACCAGGCTATCCTAGAACTCTGTAATGCAAGCTGGCCTCAAAGTCCCATCAGACTGTCCTGCCTTCATACTGCTGGAACTACAAGAGTGAGGGAGCATGCTTAGCTTTTAAATACAACTTATTACCAGAAAGTGCCAGGTAGCCGGAGCTGGCCCGGAACTCACTCTGTAGAGCACGCCGGCCTCGAACTCATACAAGATTCACCTGCCTCTGCCTCCCGAGTGCTGGGGTTGAAGGTGCACCACTGTGCCTGACTTTTATTGTTATTCTTTCTAGTCTTGTATTTTTGAGATTTATTTATTTTTAGTTTATGTGTATGGGTGTTTTGCTTACACATAAGTCTGTGCATCATGTGTCTGCAGTGCCCACAGAGGTCAGAAGAGGGCACTGGACCCCCTGGAACTGGAATCATAGACAGTTATAAACCACCAAACTTCTCAACAGCTGAGATAGCTTTTTGTTTTCTCTTCTTTCTCTCTTTCTGTCCTTCCTTCCTTCCTTCTGTCCTGTTTTGTTTTGTTTTTTAAAGGGTATCACTATAAAGCCCTGGCTAGCCTGACTCACTATGTAGACCAGGGTAGCCTGCCTCTGCCTCCTGAATATTGAGATTAAAGATGTGCCAATATGCCCAATTCTCCTTAAAAAAAAAAAACAAAAAAACAAAAAAAAACCCAAAACCTAAAACCAATAGGTTAAGTGTAATTTTCCTCTTTTTAAACTTTTTTTTTTTTTTGAGACAGGATCTCACACTGTAGCCCAGCTCATACACTGGTCTCAGATTCATAATTCTCCTGCCTCAGGCCCTTGAGTGCTGGGATTATAGGTGTGCCTCACAAGACATCATTTATTTTATCACTTTATTTACTTTAAGCTTTTGCATCCTAAAGACAAGGCCAAAGACTTGCCTGAACCTTAAAGCCTACTCGACAAACAGCAGCAAACTCATAGAAAACTCAAACCTCCAGTCGCCTGCTCGATCCCACGGCCTAGGGAAACTCTAAGAGTAGACAAGAAACCCAACCAGTGGACAGGGTGATCTTCTACAGCGCTCCAGAAGCACTTTGCCTCCAGGATGTGGCTCTCCAGAGATGCTGTCAAAAGACAGATCACAGGGCCTGCCAAGATGGCTCACTGGGTGGGTAAAGGCAATTGTCACCAGCCATGATGACTAGAGCTTGAATCCTGGCACCCACAAAGTCAGAACAAACTCCCCCCTCCAAGTGTTCTCTGACCACCATGGTTTACACACACACACACACACACACACACACACACGGAGAGACACAGAGACAGAGAGAGACAGAGAAACAGCAACAGAGAGAGGGAGGGAAAAGGGAGAGAAAAAGAGAAAGAGAATTAAATACAGTTTTTCTAAAAGAAAAAGAAAGAAAGAGAGAGAGAGAGAGAGAAAGAAAGAAAGAAAGAAAGAAAGAAAGAAAGAAAGAAAGAAAGAAAGAAAGAGGGAAAGGAAAGGAAGGAAGAAAGAAAGAAAGGAAGGAAGGAAGGAAGGAAGGAAGGAAGGAAGAAAGAAAGAAAGAAAGAAAGAAGGAAAGAAAGAAAGAAAGAAAGAAAGAAA
This sequence comes from Mus caroli, assembly GCF_978045245.1. Taxonomy (NCBI): domain Eukaryota; kingdom Metazoa; phylum Chordata; class Mammalia; order Rodentia; family Muridae; genus Mus; species Mus caroli. The sequence goes on along the minus strand of NW_028227263.1, from coordinate 124,938,821 downwards.
GAAAGAAAGAAGAAAGAAGGAAAGAAAGAAAGAAAGAAAGAAAGAAAGAAAGAAAGAAAGAAAGAAAGAAAGAAAGAAAGGAAGGAAGGAAGGAAGGAAGAAAGGAAGGAAGAAAGGAAGAAGGAAGAAAGAAGGAAAGAAAGACAGACAGTTTAGGGCCAGAGACACAGCTCAGCCATTAAGAACACTGCTCTTCCAGAGGAACTGGGTTTGATTCCCAGCACCAAAATGGTGGCTCACAACCATCTGTAACTCCAGTTCCAGGGGACCTTCTTCTAGCCTCCTCAGGAACATACGTGGTACACAGACATGCATGCAGGCAAAACACCCATGCCCATAAAATGATGAAATGAAAAACATTGTAAAATTGTTTGTAAAAGAATGCCAATTCACGTAGAAAGCAAGGGCAGACAGGAAGAGTTCTGCAGTGGTCTCAAGACATTACCCTCACGGCTTCTGCTTTGCTGCTGCAGATCCCAGCCTGGAGATTCAGAAGGCCCTGGTACAAAGTATACCGTGTCAGCCTTTACTCCTCTAAAATTTAGCAGCTCCTCAAAACCTAGGGTATCTGAACCCAGAGGTATGGCCTGTAGCTGCTCGAGGAAACTGAGCCAGAGGATCTCAAGTCCAAGTCTCACGTGGGTCACAGAGGGAATTCAAGGTTAGCCTGGTCAACTCACTGGAAACTTGTCTCAGAATTAAAAATCAAAGGTGGTCTGGGGGCGTGGCTTAGTGGTAGAGCCCCTGCCTAGAATCCCCCAGTGAGGGGCTGGGGGCGTGGCTCAGTGGTAGAGCCCCTGCCTAGAATCCCCCAGTGAAGCTGGGCAGTGGTGGCACACGCCATTAATCCCAGCATTTGGGAGGCAGAGACAGGAGGATTTCTGCGTTTAAAGCCAGCCTGGTCTACAGAGTGAGTTCCAAGACAGCCAGGGATACACAGAGAAACCCTGTCTTCAAAACAAAACAAAACAAAAAAACAAAAAAGAATCCCCCAGTGAGGGGCTGGGGGTGTGGCTCAGTGGTAGCATACTTCCCTAGACATTAGCAAGGCCTCGGGCTCCATCCCCAGCGTTGAATACAAACATTCAACATTAAGGAGACTAGGCTGATAGGAAGCACAGTAGCCAAATCACACTGGAGAAAGAGGGGTGGTGTTTTGTGAACAGATTTCTGTGGACCCAGACCTGGAATTGACCGGAAGGCATTGCTTTGTGCTGGGGGATTGGAGGCCTGAGACCGTAGGTCTATGGGCACAACTAAAGGACCCTGGAACAGGAGAAAGGACACCAGTGCTGTTTAGCTCAGGGATTGAAGGACTGGATCGAGGACCTGGTTGAGGAGCCCAAGACCTACAGCAGAGGTTACCTTGGGCCTAATCCTGAGCACTAAACAGGACTGAAGACTTCAGGATAGCTTCTCCATTCTTTGAAGCCCAGAGGTCATATTAGCTAGCTAGCTTGCCCCTTGTACCCAGTCTGTACCTTCCAAACACCCAAATTACAAATGAGTTGTCACACCCACCTAGAATTCACATGGATGTTGCGGAACTGAACTCAAGTCATCACACATGGGTGGTTTCTTAGGGTTTCATTGCTGTGAAGGGACATGATCAAAGTAACTCTTCTGAAGGGAAACATTTAACCAGGCCTGGCTTACAGTTTCAGAGGTTTAGTCCGTTATCAGTGTCCAGGCAGACATAGTGCTTGAGGAATTGTTCTACATCTTGATCCGCTGGCAGACAGAAGGGGACTGTCCTCTGCAGGCAGCCAGGAGGAGGGTCTGGATCAGAGACTTGAGCATATATATGAGACCTCAAAGCCACCTCCACAGTGACACACTTCCTCTAACATGGCCACACCTCCATCAATAAGGCCGGACTACCTAATAGTACCACTTCCCATGTGCCCAGCATATTCAGACCACCACTCGTGGCAAGCACTTGATCCACCGAGCCTCTCCCCAGACCCCATGGAGAGCTTTATGGAATTTAACGCACCCTGTGTCCTTATATCCTCACAGAATCCAATGAACTGGGAGGTGGAAAGGAAGAGACAAAGATGTTAAGATACTTCTAGGTGCACCACTTGGGAGGCAGAGGCAGGTAGATCTCTGTGAGTTCAAGGTCAGCCTGGTCTACAGAACAAATTCATGGACAGCCAGGGCTACTCGGAGAAACCCTGTCTCAAAAAATAAATTTTTTTTTTAAAAAAAGGAAGAAAAAAAGAAAGGGGAAAGAAAGAAAGAAAGAAAGAAAGAAAGAAAGAGAGAGAGAGAGAGAGAGAGAGAGAGAGAGAGAGAGAAAGAAAGAAAGAAAGAAAGAAAGAAAGAAAGAAAGAAAGAAAGAAAGAAAGAAAGAAAGAAAAGAAACTTCTCCAAGCCACACAGCTAGTGCTACAGGTGCCTGGGCCTGAAGTCATGCAAATTCCACCCAAACGCTATATTTGATTGCCAGACCAAGGGAGTAGACATATTAACGCCTTAGAAATACTCTGAGCAGCCGCAGATACTCGACTACTTATCCCTCTGGGCTTTGGTTTTTTGTTTTTGTTTTGTTTTGTAACAGAGTCTCATGTATACTGGGCTGGCCTCCAACTCATTATATAATTGAGGCTGACCTTGAACCCCTGATCCTCCTGCCTCCACCTGTCAAAAACAAGGATTGCAGGTTCGAGTGATGGCACCCAATTTTCTCACTCCTGTCTTGCCAGCTAAGGGGATCCATCCCAGCACCACTCCGAGATGTGGGGGTCTCAGCGGACCCTACAATGGTCACTTTGGTTCTGCCCACCTTCCCTGAACAGCCAGGATCAAAACCTGAGCTGAGGTTCTGGCAGCTGAGAGGACAAAGAACTTGGCTGTGCCACCTTGCCTCTATTTCAAGCTCTGTGTGTGACCACAGGTTCTGAGGACTGAGACGGAGGTATTTCTTGTAAGGGATTCAGAAACAAGCCTGTCACAGATTGAGTGCTAATTATTATTACCAGACATGGCTCACTTTACCTAAGAGGTAGAGGCTCAACATCTCGGCATCAACGTTCAGTTCGCCCAAATTTCTTTTCTTTTTTTTTCTTTTTTTTTTTTTTTTTGGTTTTTCGAGACAGGGTTTCTCTGTGTAGCCCTGGCTGTCCTGGCACTCACTTTGTAGACCAGGCTGGCCTCGAACTCAGAAATCCGCCTGCCTCTGCCTCCCGAGTGCTGGGATTAAAGGCGTGCGCCACCACGCCCGGCCATTCGCCCAAATTTCTATGTGTTCACAATACAATTTTAGGGTCCCCTGAGGAATCCCCAGATAGTGGGGAAAAGACAATGTTCACACTCTTCAAGAGGCATGGTAGAACACCACTGTAACCCCAACACTATGGAAGTAGAAACAGGAGGATCAGGGGTTCAAGGTCATCCTTGGCTCTGAGAGTTCGAGACCAGATGCAGGCACATACACCATAGTGTCAAAGAGAGGAAGGAAAACAGGAGACGGACTGGAGAGACCGCTCAGTGGTTAAGAGCTTTGCTGCTCTTGCAGAGGCCCGAGTTTGGTTCCCAGCACCCACATCAGGCAACTTCTGTAACTTCACTTTCTGGAGACTCTGATGCCATCCCCTGGGATTCTCAGATACTGGGCATGCCCTTGATACACACACAGACATACAGTCAAACACATCACATACAAATAAATAGATCTTTAAAGAGAGGGGTGTTGTAAAGGCCTTCTTGCAGAGGAACTGGGCAGCTGACAACTACCTTTAACTCAAATTCTGGGCGATCCAGTGCACATATGCGCACACAGATGTGTATACATACACATAAATATGAATAAAACAAGTCTTTTTTTAAAAGCAGAGAGAGAGAGGTACATATTGATCTACCACAAAGGGAGAAGGCATTCCCTGATGTCAGTCCCTGCTGCCAAGCTGAGGACCTCAGTTCCATTTTGGGACTCACAGAACTAACTGACAAGTTGTCCTCTGACATCCACACATGAGCTGTGGCATGTGTGCATACAGGCATGCAAACATGTACAGACATATTCAGAGAGTTTTGTTTTATGAGACAGGATTTTTCTGTGTGGCCCTGGCTGTCCTGGAATTCGCTCTGTAGACCAGGCTGGCCTTGAACTCACAGACATCTGCCTGCCTCTGCTTCCCAAGTGCTGGGATTAAAGGCATACATCACCACCTCCTAGGGTTAATTATTTATGTATAAAGAGTTCTCAACTATAATAACACACCCCACTTTATTCCATCCCAGAAACTTTTCTGCTTTTACATTTTATCACTATATTGTGTGTGCACAGTGTGCAAGTGCCACATACACATGTGGAAGTCAAGAGCAGATTCGTAGAAGTAATCTTTTTCCTTCTACCACGTTCATTCCAGGCATCAGACTCAGGTTCTGAGGCTTGTAGGACGCCTCTGGCCTCTGGCCTTGTTTGGTATGGTTAAGACAAAACTCTCATTCTATAGCCCATGATGTGTTTGAACTGAAAGTCTTCCTGACTCAGAGGGTAAACAGCTCTTGCTCACAAGCTTGGATAGCCTGTGTTCCGGCCCCAGATCCCACAAGCGGGAGAAACTGACTCTTGGCTCTGAAGAGTGGTCTGCAGACACTGGTACCATCATACATTTCCCACGCCACGCACTCCCATAGCGATGTGGGCAACGTTTTCCTGCTTAATTCTGCTCGTACACTCATTTCCATTTCCATCATGAAATCTGTGACCAGGTGCTGTGGGCTGTAAACAGGGAAAAAATAACCCCCAGGAGCTCCAGCTGACCCTCTAGCCATCCCTTCCCTTCTGCTCTCCCGTTTTCCTCCCATGCCCAGCCTCCCACCTGAAGCTTTTCAAAATTATTCAAATGTATCCTCAGCAAGATCCTTCTATGGTCTCAAGATACTGCTATGCTGATTATTTCATTTTCTGTCCTGCTTTGTGTGCTCTGGTGTTGGGAATCCAACCTAGGGCCTCAAACATGCTGGAAGAATATGCTATAGCTTAGTCACGCCCCCAGCCCTTCACCGGGGGATTCTAGGCAAGGCTCTACCACTGAGCCACGCCCCCAGCCCCTCACTGGGGGATTCTAGGCAGGGGCTCTACCACTGAGCCACGCCCCCAGCCCCTCACTGGGGGATTCTAGGCAGGGGCTCTACCACTGAGCCACGCCCCCAGCCCCTCACTGGGGGGATTCTAGGCAGGGGCTCTACCACTGAGCCACGCCCCCAGCCCCTCACTGGGGGATTCTAGGCAGGGCTTCTACCACTGAGCCACACCCCAAGCCCCTCAATGGGGGGACTCTAGGAAGGGGCTCTCCCCTTGAGCCATGCCCCCAACCCAGAATCTCCTGAAGCTGTCTACAAGAGTCCTGGAAGGACCTAGCATGGTGTCACAAGCCTTTTATCTCAGCTCTCAGGAGGCAGAAGCAAAGGGATCTCTGAGTTAAAGTTCAACATGGCCTACATAGCAAATTTCAGGTGCAACTCTATTTCAAAACAAAACAAAGCATAAATAAATAAATAAATAAATAAATAAATAAATAAATAAAATGAGTAGCACAGATAAGGCCCTGGGTTTCTAGCACAAAGAAAAAGAACATGGTTTTAAATGAATGAATGAATGAATGAATGAATGAATGAATGAATGAATAAAATGAGTAGCACGGATAAGGCCCTGGGTTTCTAGCACAAAGAAACAGAACATGGTTTTCTGTTAATTATTTAAGTGTGTCTCTCCAAAATTCATGTTGGAATTAAATCCCCAGTATATAGAGGTGGGGCCTCTAAGAGACACCATGAGGGGCTGCCCTGACGGCCCTCATAGAAACAGAGATGTGTGTGTGTCTGTTTTCCATTCTGCCGTCTACTGTGGAGGACACAGCGCCTGAGGCACCATCTTCGAAACAGAAACAGACCCTTCACCATGCCACCCTGGACTTCCTGACCACCCTGGACTTCCTGGACTTCAGCACTGTGAACAATAAATTTCTGGGTTTTATAAATTACCTGGTCTCTGGGGTTTGGTTATAGCAGCAAAAATGGCCCAATGTATGTCCATGAATACTTCTGGGATGTCTATCCATAGCCCTCCATGAAAATTCTGAATATTCTGAGATATGCTCATCCTCGCCCTATGAAAGCAACACACCAACTACAGGCAGCACTGTGCACGGCGACCCAGAAGAAGGCTGGCAGAAAAATCGGAGAATTTGGTATCCGGTTGTTTGCTTTTTATTTTATTAATTTATTTGCTTACTTATTTGGAACTTGGTATATAAATAGAGAAGGCCTCGAGCTCCCGGAGTGCCACTTACTTCTGCCCTCAATTGTGCTGAGGGTAAAGATCTCCACCACCCCCAGCCCTACTTCTTCGTTTTATTTATTATACGTATTGGAGATTGCATCCCAGAGTGTGAGTATGAGGTCAAAGGTCCACTCCTTTACCTTCACACGTGTTCCAAGGATTGAATTCAGGGCCCTAGAGTTGGGTACTGAGAGACTTTAAACCATCGTGCCTGGTTTCTGGGTTTTTGGGTTTGTTTGTTTGTTTTTGCACCCCCCCCCCCCGCCCCAGTCCTTTTACATTTCTAGGTTTGCAGCCAGAGAGATGGTACAGTGGGTAAAGGCTTCTGCCACCAGTCCTGATGACCTGTGTCCTATCCCAGGTACTTACTTGGTGGGAAGAGAGATCTGACTCCCTGGACCTGGGGCATGGGCTAGCCTCCACTACCACGCAAGCATCTTCACAGTTTCTGGCCTGTCTCTAATGGAAGTGGTGGGGGGTGGGGGGAGGCGAACAGGGATCCAGCTGAATGTGTACTGCTTTCCCACCATTGTACAGTCAAAATACCATGAGTCAGCCATCCTTCCGCACAAGACCATCTGTATTTATGGTTGAAATGACGGTGCGGCTGGGGTTTGTTTGGGAGAATCTGGCAGCGATCAGAGAAATGAAAGAGAAGATAAGTACTAGTTGGAGCCGTGCCTAAATGGTGGTGTACAGCTGTCACCAGCATGCAAGAGATGGGGCAAGAGGCTAGAAAGCTCCAGGACAGCCTGGGTTACTTTGAGACCCTGTTACAGTATGTGTGTGTGTGTGTGTGTGTGTGTGTGTGCGCGCGCGTGTGTGCGCACTTATCTGTGCTTGTGTGTGCACGTGCACATGTGAGCACGTTCCTGAGTTTGTGTGCGTGCGCGAGTATAGTGTAACAGGAATGTCTGTATGTCAGTGTGGGTTTCATATTTGTGGCTTTTTTCCTTCCACCTTATGAGTCCTAGGGATTGAAACTCAGGGCTTCATGATTGGCAACAGCAAACTTTCCTGCTAAGCCATCTCCACGATACAATGTATTCAGACTCACTCTCTCTCTCTCTCTCTCTCTCTCTCTCAGTTTTATGAGACAGGGTAGTGTTTGGCTTGGTCTGGAGTTCACTATGCTGCTAAACTGGCTGTGAACATGTGGTCTTCTGCCTGGACTCCTCAGTGTTGCTAAACTGCAGGCTTGAACCACCAAATCCATACTAACTTTTGTAGAATACTGTGAAAACATCATGACCAAAAGCAACTTGGGGAGGAAAGGGTTTATCTGCCTTGTACTTCCACAGCCCTGTGCATCATCAAAGGAAGTCAAGACAAGAACTCAAGTTGAGTCAGAAACTGATGCAGAGAGCATGGAGGGGTGCTGCTTCCCTGGCCTGCTCAGTCTGGACCACCAGACCAAAGATTGCCACGCCCACAACGGGATGGGCTCTCCCACGTCAATCACTGATTTATAAAATTCTCTACAGTCTTGCCTGCAGCCTGATCTTATGGAGGATGCATTTTCTTAATTGTGGTTCCCTCCTCTCAGATTCTTTCAAGGCAGTTGTGTGTGTGTGTGTGTGTGTGTGTGTGTGTGTGTGTGTGTGTATGTGTGTGTGTGTGTGTATGTGTGTGTGTGTGTGCGTGTCCCTTGGTGTCCTAGAACTCACTATGCAGACCAGGCTGGCCTTAAACACAGATTTGCCTACCTCTGCCTTTTGAGTGATGGGATTCAGGCTAAATTCTGGTTTTCTTCAAACTATATTGGCGTGCACCCCCCACCTCCCAGCGCCTGTGAAGTTTTCAGTGGAATATGCTGAGAAAGATAGGCATTGGAAGCCGGACGTGGTGGCGCACGCCTTTAATCCCAGCACTTGGGAGGCGGAGGCAGGCAGATTTCTGAGTTTGAGGCCAGCCTGGCCTACAAAGTGAGTTCCAGGACAGCCAGGGCTATACAGAGAAACCCTGTCTTGAAAAACAAAAAAAAAAAAAAAAAGAAGAGAGAGAGAGAGAGAATATCAGGTATGTATAAGAAAGGAGCTAGTTGATTTCACTGCTGTGAGTAGGGCATGCTGGTTCATGGCTTTGATCCTAGCACTAGGGAGGTAGAGGCTGGAACAGTAACCATAGTGGGAGACCTTGTCTCAAAATGAAACAAAACAAGTTTTATTTATGGATATAACTATGGCCACAGAATGCACCCGAGACCAGCCTTCATCTCTAACCAGTCAGGCCTGGAGAACCCATATACAGTTTGAAGGTGAGCCCAGGCAAAATAACAAGGTCACAAGGAGAAACAGACAAGGAGTTGGAGAGATGGCTCAGAGTTAAGAGCTCCAGCTGCTCTTCCAGAGGTCCTGGGTTCCATTCCCAGCGCCCACATGGCACCTCGTAGCCATCTCTAACTCCAGGTCCAGGGAATCCTATGCCTGCCCTTCCGACCTCCTCCAGTTCAGATACTGCAGAGACATCCATGAGGGAAAGATAATCTCAGCACCTATAGTCAGGAGGCAGAGGCAGGTCGACTGACCTCTGTGAGTTCGAGGCCAGTCTGGTCTACTTTGTCCTCTATCAAACAAAGAAAAGAAGAAGAAAGGAGTCCACAGGCAGCTGTTTACAGACTCTCTGAGGCTACAACAGTGACACACGAGTGTCCGGAGTATTGATCTGTCTTGCCTTAGCTGGGATCAAATCTGGTGTCTCTGAAGGCTAAACAAGTGCTCTGCCCCTGATCTTTGAGCTCAAACCTCCAGCCCAACGGATTCTAGTGCATGAACACACAATCACTCACACACACACACACACACACTCACACACACACACACACAAAGGAGTGAGATGGAGAGAGAGATTCCAGCAAGCCGACCTTGGTCCCTATGTAGTAACCAAGGATAACAATTATGATGGGATTGAGTAAGAATGGCCGGCACAGGCTCATCTATCCGAATGCTTCTTCACCAGGGAGTGGCCTCTTTTATGGTATTAGAAGGATTAGGAGGTGTGGCCTTGTTGAAGGAAGTGTGTCACTGAGGGTCACCTAGAGGTTTCAAAAGCCAATGCCAGGAGCAATGTCTGCCCATCCTTACAGATCTGGGTGTAGCTCTGAGCTGCTACTCCATGCCTGCCCTCCCGCCACACTCCCCACCATGACAACGGACTAAACCTCTGAAGCTGTAAGCAAGTCCCCAGCTAAACGCTTTCTTACGTAAGCATTGCCTTAAACACAGCAATCAATAGAGACTAAACACTCAAATATAGCCTTTAAGGGCCTTTCCGCACACCACTCACCCCCACCCCACCCCCCACCCCCGACACAATGTCTCTCTGTATAGCCTGGGCTGTCCAAGATTCACTCTGTAGACCAGGCTGGCCTCAAACTCAGAGATCCACCTGTCTCTGCCTCCCAAGTGCTGGCATTAAAGGCGTGCGCCACCGCGCCCGGCGCCCGGCTATGGGGGCTATTCTTACCCAAACCACTGCAGCCAGTCTGCTAGGCTTCCCTCGTCCTAGGCCGCCTTTCTCCAATGGAGTTACACCCCATCACCTGTAACCCAGAGTGTCCTTGAACTCACATAAGTAGCAGAGGATGACCCCTGATTCTCTTGTTCCCCCCACTCTTCGTACTGGGATTTTTGAGTTGTGTGCCACCAAATCTGGCTTAATCACACTTTTTCAAAAATTTAAAATCTCATTTATTTACTTATGTATTTATTTGGGCATGGGGCACATGCAAGTAAGTGTGCTGTAGAGGTCTGAGGTCAAATTTCAGGAGCTGGTTCTCTCATTCCATCCTGTGGAAGAACCAGATAGCTGGATATAGTGGTATACAGCTGTAGTCTAGGAGCTTGAGAGATGGAGGCAGGCAGGGGGATCACCAATTAATTCCAGCATGGGCTATACAATAAAACCCAGCCTCTGGGGGAAAAAAAAAGATTAATTACAGTAAATGAATAACCTTTAGTTGTAGTTTGATGATTCTGTGGAACATGAGCCTCAGTTTCTCCATCTGGAAAGTGGGGGTAAATCTCCTAACTTTTCCTTGGTGCCTGCCTGCCTTTCTGAAGGTCTGCAATCCTCACCCATCCACCTATTTGAAACCCCTTGTCTGTTTTCTAGCCAGGGGCGGGTCAGACAGAAGAGGAAACTCAGAAGTAAACAGGGCCATGGACCCCTGCAGGGCCAGGGCGTGGGTAGCGTAAGTCTGCACAGTAAACACCAGGTTGGGCCTTGTCTCATCAATTTCACCTCTGGTTTGTTTGTGGTTTTTTTTTTTTCTACCTGTCTACACCACCTACAGAGTGGGCTTAAAGAAGTAATTGCAAACATCCAAAAAAAACACCTTCAGACCTAGGAGGAAGAGGGCCATAGCTAAGTAACTATGTAAGACTAGAAACAAAAGAAAACAAATAAGGCAGGAGTGGGGGGGGGGAGGTAGGGGGCGCTGGAGAGACAAATGGTCGAATCAGGAATCCGCCAATAGCACAGTCTTCCAAGCAGGCCTTCCCTTACAGGGCTCTCACTTAAAGTGACCACTGTCAGACGTAAGCTCCACCAGGCACGCGAGGGGGGGGGGGGGGGGCTCACTAGCTCACCAACAATATAAACACTAAAAATCAGCATCCTGTTTTTTTGAGACCCCCCCTCGCTGCCCTCCCCAGTCTGATACTTTGCCGACCAGCCTAATGTCAAAGTTACAGAGATCCACTTGCCTCTCCCTCATATCCATCTGCATATGTAGTCTAAGATGGATTAGAACTCATGACCTTCCTGCTTCAACCTTCCACACACTCAAAGTACAGACGTAAGCCACTAATCCCACCTCTGCTGCTGTATTACATAAAATACTTAGCAAAAAGATCTGATGCCTGTCTGTCGGGGGTGGGGTGGGGGGGGCCCTTTCAGTGGCCTTGCTTTCCTATACAGCAGTCTATCTCCCCTACCTGAAAGGCTGTCTCTGGTTGAAATATCAGTGATGGCATTATTCTGTGGGAACCACTGGCTCCTATCTCATCTTGTATCCTGTATGACAGTGTGCACCTACACTAGGCAAACCTTACCAGGCTTCCCTGGCTCCCTTGACTTCTGAGATAAGCCTCACTCTGCAGCCCAGGCTGGATTTGAACTTGCAGCAATCCTCCTGCCTCTGTTGTGATTACACTACCTTCTTGCTCATCTCTCGTGACTGCATTCCATACGCAGGTTCATGAGACTGGAAAATAAACCCGAGATAGATCACTGTGGGTTCGGGTCCCAGCTCACCTCGACTATCCACAAAGCTCTGACCATACTGTTCCTCAGGCTCTCTGGAGCCTCTCTGCTCATTTTGCATGGTAGAACCACAACTTTCTTGTTTGGTCTGTTTTGGTTTTTTCAAGACAGGGTTTCTCCATGTGGCTCTGGCTGTCGTGAATCTTGCTCTGTAGACCAGGCTGGCCTGGAACTCACAGAGATCCACTGGCCTCTGCCTCCCAAGTGCACCACCACTGCTGGGCTGTGTTTTCTTGAGTCAGGGTCTCATGGAGCCCAGCCTGGTCTGGAACCCCCTATGATCCTATGTCTCTACCACCCCAGTTCTGGGTTGACAGGCATGTGCTGCCATGTGAGGTGCCCTGGCAGACTCTTGGTGAGCACACGTATCTTAGGCAAAGCTCTGGATTTACACGGTGGCAGAGCCTGCTCTGGGCTGGTGCTGAGGTCATCCTAAAATGACACATGAGGGGAGCTGGGTGTTTAGCTCAGTTCTTAGGAGACTAACCTAGCATGCATGAAGACCCGAGCTGCATACCCAGCAGCGTAAAAATCCACCATGGTGGGGAAGACCTGTAACCCCAGTACTGGGTAAGCACGGGTGGGAAGAGCAGAAGCTTAGGCTCATCCTCTGTCACACCGAGAGTTCAAGGCCAGCCTGGGCTCCATGAGACCTTAACTCAAAATTAAACACATTGAGAGTCTTTTATAGCTGCTCAGTGGTAGAGTGCTTGCCTAGCTGGCAAGCTCAAGGGCCTGGTTTTGGTCCTTATCTGGGGGTGTGGTGTGGGATGGGAACAAAAATATTCACATGCACACACACACATCACATACACACACACACATCACACAATGATTAGTGATCACCCAACTTGTGACCTTGTGTATGCTTCCTGACTCTGAGCCTCACATTCTCTGTGACACGAAAGGAACCGAGTCCTCACCCCCTTGCCTGATAACAGCCTTCAAAGAGTCATGCTTGGAAAGCACCAGACACCTTAACAACTTCTTAGCACTTCCCGGGATCCCAGCTCTTTGACTCCCATGCTGTGTGACTCCAGGCCAATGAATTGCCCTCTCTGAACCTAAGCTGCTCATCTGTAACATGGGATCATAGCTGTGTTCCTCTCATGAGCTTGTAAGGGTGAAATCAGAGCATGTAGGAAACCGTGTTACAGAGTCTGCCTCGTACTAAGGGCTATTGAGACGATTAACGCTGGGCCAGCATGATGGCTCAGGGGGTGAAGGTGCTCGCCTTAAGTCAGCAATCCTCAAGCCCCATGTGATGGAAGGACAGAACTGATTTCCGGAAGCTAGCCTCTGCTGCAGTACTTGCACTCACACACACAATGCAGACACAAATGCACAACCCATGCACACACACATATGTAAAAAAAAAAAAAAAAAAAAAAGGATAGTAAGTCCGTGAGCCCAGCCAACATTCATGCCTGTCACTCCATCATAGAAGTGAGACAGGCATTCCAGGCCAGCCCAGGCTACATCTCAAAAACAAAAACAAACAAACAGGGCTGATGAGATGGCTCAATGGGTAAGAGCACTAACTGCTCTTCCAAAGGTCCTGAGTTCAAATCCCAGCAACCACATTGTGGCTCACAAACACCCGTAATGAGGTCTGACACCCTCTTCTGGTGCATCTGAAGACAGCTACAGTGTACTTAAATATAATGATAAATAAATCTTTAAAACAAACAAACAAACAACAAAAATTTTTTTGAAGAATACTCAGAATTTGTTCTAGAGTGTGGTGTATTTGTTTACTATTTCTAATTTTTTAAAACATGTGGGTGTGGGTGTGTTGGGGGTGTATGTGTGGGTGGGTGGGTGCCTTCTTGATTTTTTGTGCACCCCATACATACAGTTGCCCAGGACATCCAAAAGAGGATGTCAGATCCCCTGGGGTGGGAGTTACAGACAGCCTGAAGTTGCCCAGTGTGGGTGCTGGATGCTGAACCTAGATCCTTTGTAAGAGCAGCAAGTGTTGTTAACAGCTCAGCCATTCCTCCAGCCTCATTTATTATTTTTATTTATGTATGCCTATATGCACATGAGGGTGGTCATCCTTAGTGGTCAGAGTCCCCTGCAGCTGGATGTACAGGTGGTTGTGTGCCTCCTGAACTTGGTGCTGAGAACCAAACCTGTATCATATGCAAGAGCATAAAGCACTCTTAACAGCTGCGCCCTCACCTTTAGTCCCAGCACTCAGGAGGCAGAGGCAGGAGGATTTCTGAGTTCGAGGCCAGCCTGGTCTACAAAGTGAGTTCCAGGACAGCCAGGGCTATACAGAGAAACCCTGTCTGGACAAAAAAAAAAAAAAAAGGGGGGGGGGTGCTGGTAAGGTGGCTCAGCGGGTAAGAGCACTGACTGTTCTTTCGAAGATCCTGAGTTCAAATCCCAGCAACCACATGGTGGCTCACAACCATCTATAATGAGATCTGATGCCCTCTTCTAGTGTGTCTGAAGACAGTTACAGTGTATTTACATATAATAATTAAATAAATTAAAAAAAAAAAACCAAAAAACAAAGCCGGGCGTGGTGGCGCACGCCTTTAATCCCAGCACTCGGGAGGCAGAGGCAGGTGGATTTCTAAGTTCGAGGCCAGCCTGGTCTACAAAGTGAGTGCCAGGACAGCCAGGGCTATACAGAGAAACCCTGTCTCGAAAAACCAAAAAAAAAAAAAAAAAAACCAAAAAAAAAAAAAAAAAAAACAAACAAAAACCAAAAAAACAGCTGCGTCCTCTCTGGCCCATACTAGGACAGAATCTTAGGTGAGGCTAGCCTGGAACTTCTGATCCTTACTTTTCCACCTCCCGGGCGTGGGGATGACAGGCTTATGGTACCAGGCTCATGCAAACAACCCAGGGGTTCCAGTGCGCCAGGTAAGACCTCTACCACTGAGCTTCAAGCCCAACTGCCCAACCCTGGGTGTTATCTCAGCTTTCTCAAGGCTGAAACGTGGCACAGAGCCAAAAGCTTCAGGTAAAGGGGGCTGAGGAGCCCTTAAGGGAAGGATGGAGAGTCAGGGCCATGGGCTATGTAACAAGATGCAACCCTGTTTCAAAAAACAAAACAAAAAAGCTATACCAAACAACAAAACCCACATCGAGTCAGTGAGATGGCTCAGCTGGCAAAGTGCCCAGCACCAAGCCTGATGACCTGCCTTTTATCTGTGGAATCCACATGGTGGGAGGAGCTGCCGCCTCCAAGTTGCCCTCGGAAATCCATGCAAGCTACTGCAGCATGTTTCCTCACCCCACGGTTAAGTAAATAAACAAAATTAAAAAAAAAAAAAATTGAGCCAGGTGCAGTGGTGCACGCCTTTCTTTAATCCCAGCACTTGGGAGTCAGAGGCAGGCAGATTTCTGAGTTCGAGGCCAGCCTGGTCTACAGAGTGAGTTCCAGGACAGTCAGTGATACATACTGACAACCCAGTCTCAGAAAACAAAACAAAACAAAACAAAAACCAAGTTAAATCTTAAATTCTGGATGATTAAAAGAAAGGAGGAAGAGAAGAGGGAGGGAGAGAGGAAGGGAGGGAAGGTCTGAGGTGAGCAAGAGACACAGGCAAAGCCCTAAAGTGAAGAGAAGGGAAACAGAGGCCCATGGACTTGAAGGTCCCTCCCAGGAAATACACAGTACCTTGGAGGAGGGGCAACGTGGGGAATAACCTGCTTCCAATCTCCCTGGGAGATTGGAGCCAGCCAAGAATCTTTAGTGGAAGTGGGCCCTTTAAATCTAAGCTCCACCTTTGCTTAGAATGGTCTCTAGGAGAGTATTTATAAGGGGGTGTGCCTCCTCTCTGCTCCACAAAACTCCTGCTCCTGCCCTCTGACCTCACAGCCCCTGCTCCCCAGTCTGTCTCCAGTGCCCACAGCCACATTTAAGTGCCATGGACCTACCGCCCTTTGACCTATGGAAAGACTACTTTAACCTGAGCCAGGTGGTGATGGATATAATTCAGAGCCGGAAGCAAAGACAGGAGGGTGAGGTAGCTGAGAAGCCCAACTCCAGGCCCCAGGAGAAGAGTGAGCAGGGCCTGGAGGTCTACCTTGGATGTCTGCCTACCATATGCAACTTCTGCAAGCACAACGGGGAGTCTCGTCACGTCTACACCTCACACCAGCTGAAGACGCCTGAAGGGGTGGTTGTGTGTCCCATCCTGAGGCACTATGTGTGTCCTCTATGTGGAGCCACCGGCGACCAGGCTCATACACTCAAGTATTGTCCACTCAACAGCAGTCAGCAGTCTCTCTACCGACGCAGTGGACGAAACTCAGCTGGTCGCAGAGTCAAGCGATAATTGAGACCCTGTGAAGTACCTGTCACCCACAACCCACACCCTCCTGCTTCTGACCCTAGTCCCCTCTGCTCTGCTCACCCAGCCCGCTGGAGGTCCCTCGATCTCAACGTTCTCTGTGCCTTCAGGATCCTGAAACACTGGGAAATGCTGGCAGCCCAGACTGTGTGTCTCAGACATTCCTGGTACTGTGAGAACCTTCTCCATGGACCGTGTGAGTCTTGGTGGTTTCTTTTGGATTGTGAGGGCCTGGTGATGACTTCTCGGTTCCTCTCTAAAGATCCCTGGGGGTAGGGGGCTGCCCTTGGATTTGCTATCCTATAGAGTCCCAGTCAGTGTGCTCTGACAGGCCAGTCTTCAGGACCTGGGGACAGTGCCAGAGACTGATCCTCGTTGTCACTGCCAAGAAGTGGATGTCGGTACTGACTATGAGACCATCCATCTTCACCTTTTTCAGCATCTGCAGACTCAAACTTCTCCATGGACCATTCACGTTCAGCTCCTCAGTTCCTTGAATGTGGCCATGCCCATCAGGAATAAGAGGAAGGTTACAGGAACTAGAGGAGGGTTGGGACCCTCTGGGAAGGCTGCCAGACCTTTGTAACTTCACAGACTGCCTCGGGTGAGCGGAAGCCCACAGATTTCACTTCATCACTAACCGCGGTTCACTCTATTCCTGCCCCCAGCCCCAGTTGTTGATGGATCCCTTTCTCCCGGTGGGTGATTATCTCTCTTCCACTCATCCAATATTGTTGAGTGTGTTTCATCAGTGTGTGTCCCATGGTGAGAAGAGTCTGAGACCTCATGGGACTGATGACTGCTTAGATTTTAATTTTAGGGTCAGAGAAGAATGCCAGTTGGGTTTTATGCTATCTAGGAGGTTGGCTTGGAAATGGGATGAGGGTGGAGGAGGGGTGTCTGCTGCTGAATAAAGCGTTGTTAGTCTACTGTCTTTGAATTCCATTGCCCAAGTTAGTGGGCGGGTGCCTTTGGGTGCTGGGAGAGAAAAGCGCAAGAGGGAACTGAAGGGCTGCCTAAAACCCTGGGAACCATAAGAGGGGCAAGAGGGGGTCCAGAACTGCTGCCCAGACCTATCTCATATGTCTTCCAACACAAGTCGTCGGACTGGGAACAGGTTCCCAAATAATTCTCAACCTCCACCTAGACACTTTTTAAATTAAAAATAGGAAAAAAAAAGTGTGGAAAGGCAAGTTGTGGGTGTATGCCTTTAATCCCAGCATTCCGGAGGCAGAGACAGGTGAATCTCTCTTATCAATTCGAGGCCAGCCTGGTCTACAGAGTTGCAGGACAGTCAGGGCTACACAGAGAAACCCTGTCTTAAAAAGAGGGAGGAGGGCTGGAGGGAGGGGGTACAACATCCAGACAATAGTCAAATAATTCAAGGGAGTCCACTTTCTACCATGTGGGGACTGAACTCAGGTCACAAGCGCCCTTCACCCATTGGGCCATCTCAACAGTCCCTTGAGTCCTCCCTCCCTCCCTTCTCCTTTTTTTCCTCTTCACTGGAGATTGAACCTAGGGCTCTATAGCTCTGGACACCCATGGGTTCCCTTCCATCTTTTTTGGGGGAGGGGGGTTTTGAGACAGGGTTTCTCTGTGTAGCCCTGGCTGTCCTGGAACTCACTCTGTAGACCAGGCTGGCCTCGAACTCAGAAATCCACCTGCTTCTGCCTCCACCTCCATAGTGCTGGGATTAAAGGCGTGCGCCACCACGCCGGGGGGGTTCCCTTCCATTTTGTGAGACTAGGAACTACTAGGTCTGAGTTTTGATAGATTTTAAACTTTGGGTTCCCTATCACAAAACGGTTAGGGGAAAAAAAGTGTAAGTCAGCATCAGGGAGTAGCGGCACCCCTTTAATCCCAGCATTCGGGCATCAGAAGCAGGTGGACCCAGCTGCAAGATTCTCTCAACCACGGCACCAGCACCCACATGCATATACATAATTAAAACCCAATCTTAGGCCGGTGGTGATGTGGCTGGCCTTTAATCAGTCCCCAAACTCTTGAGGCAGGCCGATCTCCGTTGAGTTCGGGGTCATCCTCGACCACAGCGCTAGTTCCAGGACAATCAAGGTTACAAAAACAAAACCAAAAAAAAAAACAAAAACAAAAAACAAAAAACCCGTAACTCAAAAAGAAAAAGGAACCAACCACACACAAAAAACAGAATTTTTCTCCCTTTTATGTGTATGAGTGTTTTGCCTGCTTGTATGTTTGTCCACCACGTCCATGCCTGGTGCCAGCAGAGGGCACCAGGCTGGAGCTAAGGATGGTTATGAGCCCCGGCGTTTGGATACAGAGATCCTAACTCTGGTGTTCCCGGGAAAGATGGTAACTGCTGAGCTCCAGCCCTCCCTCTCTGCTTCGGGTCTTAATACAAATGTCATCTTTTCCTTATGTGTAATGTCCGCACATATCATGTCTTTTTTCTAGCCTCGCTGGTGGCTGCAGAGATATTATTGCTGCAAGTTCAATGCCAGCCTGGGATACTTAGTAAAATGCCCTCAGAAACAATTTTTTGGTATTGAACACAATTTGCCTTTTATGTGAGAGCTCATATGTAACTGTCGGAAAGATGAACGAAGTGCCGTTTACCCAATGACCTTGAAACTGCCGGCACTGAAAATTTTCACTCGGCCATCCGGCCATCCTGTTCATTCAAGCGGTGCTCGCGAATCACTCCTGCTCTGCGCTTTTCTAGGATCGCCATCCCCACCCTTCAAGAAATTCCTGCCTTTGAACTCCCTCTCCGAGCCATGACGTCAAATTGTGGACAGGGGGCCTCCCAGGCACCATTGGGAGGTTGCTGGGTTGCTATGGTTACCGCCTCTGCATGGGCGGGGAATATTTCCATGGTGCCCCGCCTCAATCCGTAGGAGGTAGTTTCCGAGTGGTCCTGCGCAGAGGAGGGATTGGGCGTGGGCAAGGTTTCCTAACACCCCCAGACCCCACCCACGCAGTTGTCATGGAAATGAAGCTCTTCTCCTCCCCTTTCTCAAAATAAGACTTTGCTTAGTAGGCTAGAGGACTACTCAAAGGGAAGAAACTCCGCTTGGTCCTAGCGCTCTCTCCAGCATCTCTATCTCTCTACTGCGCCCGCACTGGGATTTAGTCCTGGGTACCATCGCGGGCAAGTTGCCAGTGACACGCATGCGCGCTGTAGGTGTGCACATGCGCAATTGGGCACCAGAGCCCAGGGAACCTACTTCAGCGCTAAATGTGCGGCTGCGCAGCTGTGTCCTTCTGGTAAAGCAAGGCGACGGGAAGTTCTGCGCTTGCGCCGTGCTGGGAGGCACGGCTCGGAGAACGCAGCTCTGTCAGGGTATCTGGAGACCGCGTTCGCCCGGCGCGCATGCGTCTTGGCTCTCAATGCTACTGGGGGCGGGGCCCAGAGGGGGAGGGAGAAGTAGGGGGGAGGGAAGAGGCCGCAGAAGCCGAAGCCCTGACCCACCGGCAGGCAGGGGCTGCGGCGGCACGGTGAGTGACCCGCGGCCCAACTGGGGTCCCCATCCTCTGTGCTCCATCACTCTTCCTGGAGTCCAAAAAAGCCTCGGGGGTCCCCCCTCTTATCTCGGACCCCCGTTATCTCCACAACTCCCCTCCTTTCCCCGGCAATCCCAGCACCCCCATAATCCCTGCAGACCCTCAGCTTTAATATTTTGCCGTCTTAACTAGAAGGTTCCATTTCATCTTTATTCTTGGACATTCTCTCTCAGGAACCCTAGAACTGACACCCACTGCCCTGGGAGCCCCCAGCGCTCCCCTCTGATCTGGATGCCCCCTGTCTGCTGCATTGCCCAGTTGGCATCACTTCCCAGCATCATGCATGTTCGACCCCCTGGGCATCCCCGTTACTCTTGCCCTGTCCTGTTCTACTGCGCCCCCGTTCTCCTCTAACTCCTGCGGTGGCACCCTTTTCCCTTCCACTTTTGCTCATTTCCCTCCATCCTTCCAGACCGTCCGTCCCCCCAGTACCCATCAACTCCTCCGCGAGGCACTAGCGGCCGCGTGAAGCACAAGATGGGCACTGGGCGGGTGTCACCTACGAGGAAGCACCTCTGATTGCACTCAGCACCTCGCCGCTCCCATCACCACTTTTGCACAGGGGACCAGAGGAGCCCGTGTCGGGGCGACACGGGGACACCGAGCCACCGCCAGCGCTGTTCGCCCTTTGCCCGCAGAGCCGGCGCCCCCCATGCGCCAGGCAGCCGATCGGTGGCGTCTGGGGGCGCCATGGCCTCAGCGACCGCGGCGGCGGCGCCGGGCGAAGCGGAGGAGACCACCCGACTCCGCAAGCCGCGCTTCTCCTTCGAGGAGAACCAGATCCTGATCCGAGAGGTGCGCGCCCACTACCCTCAGCTCTACGGCGCGCAGAGCCGTCGGGTGAGCGTGGCCGAGCGGCGGCGAGTGTGGGACAGCATCGCCACCAAAATCAACGGCATCACCAGCTGGAAGCGCACGGGCCAGGAGGTTCAGAAGCGTTGGAACGACTTCAAGCGCCGCACCAAGGAGAAGCTGGCCCGCGTGCCGCATTCCACGCAGGGCGCGGGGCCCGCCGCTGAGGACGCCTTCTCTGCGGAGGAGGAGACTATTTTCGCCATCCTGGGACCGGGTGTGGCGGGGCCGGGGGCTGGCGCTGGGGCTGAGGAGTCCCGGGGAGCCGCCTCTTCACAGCCGCAGGCTTCGACCGCTAGTACACAACGGTATGTGTTGTCAGAGGACCGCAGGCAGGATCGACGGGCAGGTGAGTCCCAAAGCCAGTTTCTTTAACAACTACAAACAGTCCTGAAGCCTACAGTGCGTAGTTCACGCCCAGATCGGCCAGGCATGTTCACCACATCGGTGCTGTCAGTACCATTATGGAGCTGGGGCTTTAAGGTCAGAGAAAGGAAAGACTTAGATGTGGTGCCAACAGGCCTGTAATTCTCCTGCTTGGGAGTTGAAGGCAGAAGAAATGGGAGTTCAAGGCTAGCCTGAGCTAGAGGAGGCTTGGCTCAAAAGGGTGAGGAAGGGCCGGCTGGGGGATGCCCTGGTGGTTGAGTACTTCCCCAGCTTTCAGGGGTTCCAGGGTCAGATTTTGACTGCATAGACCCATATGGTAGCACATGATTTGGAGTCTCAACACCTGTGTTATCCTTAGGTGCATAGTGTGTTAGAGGCAAATCTGAGCTCTGTGAGATCCTGCCTTCCAAAAATAATATTGTAAAAAAAACAGAAAAGGAAGTGGATTGCCTCTGGTGGTTCTACAGCCACTTGGTGACCATCAGAGTCGTAGACATGGAACCGGTCCTGGGATGCCTGGCTCAGCTGGAATTGCAATTTCAGTAGGTGGGTGGGACTGGTAATTCCTCCCAGCTACTGTGGAATTCTGAGGTAGGAGAATCTGGGAGCCCAGTGCCTACCTTGGGCTGTATGCACTAAGTACCAGTGTCAGTTTTTTGGAGACCTTGCCGCAAACCAATGGTGAAAGGGCAGGTTAATAATGCTAGTAGGTCACTTGACCAGCGTGCCTGGGGCTCTAGAGTTTGTTCCAGACCTGAAAGTAAATGAACAGAGAGCTGGGGTGCGGGAAGAGTTCTGTGCAAGGCAGCGCCTAGAGGCAGAGTCCAGTCTGAGTGTTAGCCACATTATTGTCATCTCAGTAAATTCATGTATACTCACTTCTGAAAAGTGGGTTTCCCCCTAGGAGAGATCCTGTGAACACTGGGTGAAGTGACCCAGGCAAACTGCTTGCTCCAGCCTCTTGAGTGCATGGCTAGTTTAAGTAATGGTCACCAGTGGGCGGTCCATACTGCTTCACCACTGTAAACCAAGGCTTGGAGAAGTCTGGTGACTTCCTCAAGGTCATGCCGGCAGAGCTGCTGTGGAGACATCCCTCTCTTCAGCCTTCACTCTGGATTTCTTTGAGACGGGGTCTTACTATGTGCCCTAGGCTGGCTTTGAACCCACTGTGGAGGTGAGGATGACCTTGAACTTAAACTCCTCCTGCCTCCACCTCCTTAGTGTTGGCATTGCAAGAATGTTCTACCTTGCCTGGTTTATGCAGCACTGGGGATAGAACCCAGAGCTGCCCGCATGCTAGGCAAGCCTTCTTCCCACTAAGCTATGGTGATTTTCTCCATAGCTCTTCCCTTAGATGCCTGCCCTCTGCTGACACAAGTCAGGACTTGACACAGTTCTCTGGTGGAGAAAGAGTGACTCAGCCAGGCAGTGGTGGCAGTGCACGCCTTTAATCCCAGCACTTGGGAGGCAGAGGCAGGCAGAGTTCGAGGCCAGCCTGGTCTACAGAGTGAGTGCCAGGACGGCCAGGGCTACACAGAAAAACCCTGTCCAAAAAAAAAAAAAAAAAAAAGTGACTCAAGGTAATACGCCTAGGGTGGTGAAGTCAGGGCCTGAGGGAGCCAGAAGGATATATATGACCCAGTCTTGGGGATGTGTAGAGGGCTGGCTTCTGGAAGGGGATGGTGTCAGAGCTGACACACACAGTATGGAGGAGGAAAGGCATGATGGCAGGAGACTCAAGGAAGTTTTGGTGAGGTTGGATTGGAACCAAAAGATTACAAGGAGAACTTTTTAAAATTATTTTAAGAGGTGATCAGAGAGATAAGCAGGAGCCAGACACGTGTTGTTATTGGGTAAAGGTGAAAGGCTTAGAGTGTGTGAGCCTTGGGTGGTGGTACATGCCACTAGTGAGGTAGAGGCGAGATCAGGACCTCACTGGGCCAGCCTGGGCTATATGAGAGCCAGTATCAAAAAATCTGTGTGCATGGAGAAGAAAGACATGCTCCGGGAGGCACTGAGAAAGGGGGGGGGGAGTGCCATAGGCATGATTCCAACAAGTGGTCTTCTTCTTTTTTATTTTAAGTAAAGTCTGAAGGTTTTTTAAAGTATAGAATAGAGTTTTATTCAGGGCATGGGGAAAGGAGTCAAGAGGGTAGTGGAGGTAGAGAAAGGCAGAGAGAAAGAGAGAGAGAGAGAGAGAGAGAGAGAGAAGAGTAGAAGAGGCCAGCCATGAGCACGTGGAGAAAGAGTGGGGAAGGGAATGGGGAAGGCACGGGAGGAGGAAAGCAAGAGAGGAACAACATGTCTGAAGTGTTTACTTACTGTGTGTGTGTGTGTGTGTGTGTGAGTGTGAGCGCACGTGAGCATGGGATCATAAGGAAAGTTTCAGTCCGAAGTCTCTCCACCATGGGTTCTCAGGAACGAAGTCAGTTTATCAGGTTTCCGCAGCAGCCATCTGTACATACGGAGCCACCTTAACCGGCCCCTTCGCTAGGGAGTTTATAGGATTCAGAAAGGTTCGTTTCCCTACCTGAAGTCACACAGCAAGCACACAGGGAGATGTTGAACAGAATCAGACGCCCAACTTCTAGTTGACTTGCACTTGCTGCCCATTAACTGCCCGGTTAATGGGGAGGACAGGATGCAGTCAACGGCCAGAAGCCCAACCTACATTCTCAATTTGATCTCTTTCTCTGAATCCAGAGCAATACATTGTCTGTTACATGTTCGTGTGTTGTGTGCATGCGTATAGGCATGCAGGCTTTCATGCATGTGTGGGTGTGCGAGCACACTTGCGGCACCCAGAGTCGCTGTTCAGAGTTGTTGGGAGCTGCTCTGTCTTACAGTCTCTTTTGAGGCAGGTTCGTTCAATCAAACCCAGAGCTCATTGATCTGGCTCCACCCCCAACCCCCACCCTCACCCCCAGTCAGCTGGCCGTGGGGATTTCCATATCTGCCTTCCAGGGCTGGAATTACAGACTTGCTGCCATTCCTGCCTATCTCATATGTGGCTTAAGTTCTGGCCCTCACGGTTCCATTGACTTACCCCCTGAACTCCAACTTGCTTACTTAGAAGTTGTTACGAAGTGTTTTAATGTCTATTGAGATCCTCTTCCTGGGGATGGATACAGAGATACAGTGGAGGACGAGACAAATTCCTTCCCCTTAGGGAGCTGATGCAGTTGGGGGATACATGCCACAAATAGTCAGAACACTACACATAATGCCATATAGATAATAACTATTAACAGGAGAAACAATGCCTACTGAAAGGGACACCAGGCAAAGGCAGCTCACACTGAAAGCTTAGTGCTCATGAGGTTGAAGAAAGCAGCTCTTGAGTTTGAGGCTAGCCCGGGATGCATAGAGAGCCCCTGTGCCCAGGGTAGTTATGAGTGATAATGTTTTGTACAGTGAGGAGAGTCAGGGAGGGCTTTCCTGGAGGTGGTGAATTCAAGCTGCAGCTTACATTCAGAGGTTGAGCCTAGTGGATATCTGAGGGGAGCTTGAGCGTGGCAGTTAGAGAGAACCACAAGGTAAAGGCCCTGAGGCAAGCTTGTCCTCAACCACCTGGTCTCTCTATGTAGGCCTGGCTGTCCTGGAACGCACTATGTAAACCAGGCTGGCCTTGAACTCGCAGAGATCCACTGCCTCTGACTCTTGAGTGCTGAGATTAAGCCTGTCCCATAGCACCCAGCCTACCTGACCACTTAATACTGAGTAAAACTTACAAAACGGAAGTTGTTGTCATCAAAGGAGAGGAGCGGCTGGCTTGCATCTTTGCTGGCACTGGGAACTGAACTAAGGGGTCACTTATTTCTGACGCAATATTTAAAGGATATGACAGCCACACACGGTGGCACATAGCCATAGTTCCCTGAGTCTTTTTTTTTTTTTTTTTTTTTTTTTTTTTGGTTTTTTCGAGACAGGGTTTCTCTGTATAGCCCTGGCTGTCCTGGAACTCACTTTGTATACCAGGCTGGCCTCGAACTCAGAAATCCGCCTGCCTCTGCCTCCCGAGTACTGGGATTAAAGGCGTGCGCCACCACGCCCGGCTCCATAGTTCCAACACTCAGGAGGCAGATGTAAAGGAATCGCCCCAAGTCTGAGGCTGGCTGTTCCACACAGTGAGTTCTAGGCCAGCCAGAGCTACGCAGCAGAACCCTGACCACCCCCCCCCCAACACAAAAGACACCTCCCCAACCAAAAAAGCTAAGGGTGGCGATAAACACCTTTAATCTTCACTTGGGAGGCAGAGGCAGGTGGATCTCTGCGCTCTGGTTTACAGAGCGAGTTCCAAGACAGCCAAGGCTACATAAAAAAACTGTCTTAAACAACAACAAAGGATTCCCCCCAAAATGGAGGGAAAAAAACACCTATGATGTGGCTTAGTGGGTAAAGGTGCTACCAAGGCTGATAATTTGAGGTCAAATGCTGGGACTGACATGGTGGACAGAGAAACATGATGTCCTGTGACCACTACATGCACAACACAGCATGTGTATCTGGACACCCCCATAAATACAAATAGATTTTGTAAAAACAAAAAAGAAGGAAAATAGGCCTAAGCCAATAGCTTAGTGGTAGAGCCTCTGCCTAGAATCCCCCAGTGAGGGGCTGGGGGCGTGGCTCAGTGGTAGAGCCCCTGCCTAGAATCCCCCAGTGAGGGGCTGGGGGCGTGGCTCAGTGGGAGAGCCCCTGCCTAGAATCCCCCAGTGAGGGGCTGGGGGCGTGGCTCAGTGGTAGAGCCCCTGCCTAGAATCCCCCAGTGAGGGGCTGGGGGCGTGGCTCAGTGGTAGAGCCCCTGCCTAGAATTCCCCAGTGAGGGGCTGGGGGCGTGGCTCAGTGGTAGAGCCCCTGCCTAGAATCCCCCAGTGAGGGGCTGGGGGCGTGGCTCAGTGGTAGAGCCCCTGCCTAGAATTCCCCAGTGAGGGGCTGGGGGCGTGGCTCAGTGGGAGAGCCCCTGCCTAGAATCCCCCAGTGAGGGGCTGGGGGCATGGATCAGTGGTAGAGCCCCTGCCTAGAATCCCCCAGAGAGGGGCTGAGGGCATGGCTCAGTGGAGAACCTGCCTATGTATAAGGCCTGGAGTCCCATCCCTGGGCTGGGAAAACGACAGGCAGCACAATGACTCCTTAGCTGGTAGAGCTTACCTAGAATAATTAGACAGACATGGGTTGCATGCCCAGGAGAAATGAGTTCTGAGAGAAACCACTTAGGGTTGAAACCAGAGCCAAGAAAAGGACTGGCAGCCACTTTAGATAACAGCCAGGACATTTCTCCTTGAGGAGGAAGGTCTATAGCCTCCAGGTACCCCAGACACCACACCAGTTGCCCTATAATCCTAGGCAGTCACTGACTTACTGTCTGCCTCTACAGATCATCCTGGTCAAGATACCTTGGTAAGTGGAAGCAGATAGCAGGCAGTCATCTGTGTCATTGTGGCTTTCTGGAGTTTTAATGTAACCACACGACGCTGGAGAAGGGACTGAGAGTGTGCTGGACAAGGCTGGAGGGAGAAGCACCTAGAGTGGATGTTGGATTTATTTATGTTTATGTGGGATTGCATCTGTTTGGGGATAGTGTCTTAAGAAAAAAGTGCCAGGTGTGGAGGTACAGGGCTGTGATCTCAGCTACTAAGGAGGCTGAAGTAGCAGGGTTGGAAGTTCAAGGCCAGCCTGGACAGTTTAGCAAATGCCTGTCTCAGCAAGCAGGGGAGCTAGAGAGATGGCTCAACAGTTAAGAGCATGTACTGAGTTGGGCAGTGACAGTGCACACTTCTAATCCCAGCACTCAAGAGGAGGATCTCGGCGAGTCTGCGGTCAGCCTCGTTTACAAAGAGTGTCTAGGACAGTCAGGACTCTATTATACAGAGAAGCCCTGTCTCAAAACAATAACAACAAAAACAAAATAAATAAATGGACTGGGGGGGGAGAGAGAGAAAGCTCAGTTGGTAACATGCTGGCCACACAAGTAGGAAGTCCTGAATTCAACCCAAGAACCCAGCCAGGCTCACAATCCTGGTGTAGTTCACATGGATGAAATCCCAGCACTGAAAGAATGGGGACAAGAAGCCCCTGGGGCACACTGGCCAGGCAGCCAAACCAAATCAGCAAACTCCTGGTCAGGAGTTGTTCAAAACTAAGTTGGGACAGTTCACATACACATGCATGTACATACCCTCCCTACATATACATATACATGTATGCACACACAGAGAATACTACTAAGAAAAGGTACACTTAATGGTAGATGTGCTTATGGTAGAAGACATACATAACCTGAATGAATCTTTGGTCCAACTCCAGGATGGGAAAAGAATGAGGGATTACAGAGTTTTATTTCAGCCCCAGCAACTGGAAGATGGAGCTGCCATCTTCTGAGGCAGGGTTGGATGAGGAACTCATGCAGGAGTGAGTTTGAGGTGTCTAGACAATGCACAGACTGTGAGCACTGCCCCCTAGAGATACCTAAGAGCCACTGGAACTCAGGAGAGAGGTTCAGCTCACCCAGGACACGGTCTCTCAGCAGACAGTTTAAGCCCCAAGAGTTTGAAGGACGCCTCAGGTTGTGACGACCAGCAAGCTGGGATAGAACTAGGAAATCCTGCCATCCTGGCTGGAAAGAGCATGCAAGAGTTAGGATCAGTATACCAGCCACTCTGCTTCTTTCCATGGACTCCAACTGAGTCCATGCGTGAGTGTCCAGATGGTTCTCTGCTTTATGGAGCCCACAAAGCCTCTTACTACCATGGGGTCTGTAAGACTTGTAAGGCTTTTGTCCACTAAAGCTGGCCACCAAGTTGCTCAGTCGGTAAGAGCATAAAACTCTCAGGGTGGTGGATTCATGCCTCACCCTGGGCGCCATGCATAACCATGAGGACTTTCTCTGCTTGTCCCAGATTTGAATACTGACACGCAGACTTAGATTTATTTATAATAGCATTAGGCCTCAGCTTACTCTTGTTCCCAACCAGGTCTTACAACCTACATTCTGCCACGTGGCTTGTTACCGCGAAGTCTCACAGCCTGGCCCTGCTTCTTCCTTCAATGTCTGGCTGGCAGATTCTCCCACGCCTGACCGTTTTCCCAGAGTTCCTATCTCTGCCAGATGTCCCGCCTCTTCTCCCCTCCTTTGCTGTAAGCTGTTAGTTTTTTCTTAAACCAATAGGAAGGTGAGAGAGATAGGATGCAGGCAATGAGCAATTGGACAGGATGTCGGGCCTGTAATGAGATGCCCACCTGGTACAGAGATGAGCAGATGAATAGTACACCACCAGGCTTTACACAGTGCATAAAAGGATCACCCCCAGCACAGTGTGATGCATCCACTCCTCGGCATTCAAAGCTTGACTTCATGGGCGTTCCCTGACGTGCTCTAACTTAGGTGGTATTACTAGTGTGTTCCTTTTTGAGATATGGTCTTGCTCTATAGCCTAGGTTCCCCTGCAGCTCCAAAATACAAGTATTTCAAGCAAAAGCCTCGATGGTGGCCTAGCTTGTGTGTGTGTGTGTGTGTCTGTGTGTGTGTTTCTGGTGGGAGAGGTCTTAAAGTGTTTTTATTCCTTCTTTTTGATATGGTCTAATGTAGTCAAAGCTGGCCTTTAATCTGGGTATATAGTGGATGTAGGCCTTAAATGTCTCAAACCTCCTGCCTTGGCTTCCTAAGTACTAGGGTGCCAGCATACCTGGAGGGTGGTGTTCTTAGGAAAGCCTAAATCAAGCCAGGCATGGTAGTGCCACCTGCAATACCTGCACTTAGGAATCGGAAGCAGGAGAATCCGGAGTTGCAGGCTAGCCTGTATCACCTAGAGAGACCCTGTTTCCTTGAAGGAGGGACTGCGAGGTTGTACTAGGGATAGGAGGCCAAAACAGGAAAGGAAGACTTGCAGGCTCTTTGTGACTTACCCAAGGTCTCTATCTTTACAGATACATCAGCCCAGAGCAAGGGAGGCTCCAGCAGCCCAGAGTCCTGGGCCCGGCCCTCTTGCAATCCCCAGGAAGCCAAGGAGCGTGAGTCCGCGTCCCCTGCAGCCATGCAGCCTGTCCAGCTGCCCCGCCTGGCCTTGTCTCCACCGCTCCCTGCCCCTCCACCACCACCCACGGCGCTGGCCCAAGTGGCACCCACATCTCCTAGCCCAACTCCTCCTCGGCCCACCTCAGCCCCAGAGCAGTCCCTGGACTTCCTGCGGGCTCAGCAGGAGACTGCCAATGCTATCAGGGAGCTGGCTGGCACCCTTCGGCAGGGACTGGCCAAACTGAGCGAGGCCCTCAGTGCCCTGTTACCCCTTTTGCCGGGAACCCCAGCTGACCCGCTGCCCCCGCCCCCACCGCCACCTCCGCCCCCACCTCCCAAACCAGTCCTGCCCCCCCCTGCCCCCAAGGTGGAGCTCGCCCCAGAGCCTGTGTCTGTGGTAGCTGCTGTTGTGGATGGGGCTGTAGTGGCAGCGAGGGGAGTGATCATCTCCCCCAGGAGCGAGGAAGGGGTGCCCAAACCACTACCCCCAGCCCCACCACTTCCCCTCCACGACTCACCCCCACACAAGA
Organism: Mus caroli; assembly: GCF_978045245.1. Lineage (NCBI taxonomy): Eukaryota > Metazoa > Chordata > Mammalia > Rodentia > Muridae > Mus > Mus caroli. The sequence goes on along the minus strand of NW_028227263.1, from coordinate 124,909,622 downwards.
GGAGGAAAGGTTTCCCTACACGAAAGAGGCGGGGCCGCTGGAAGTCTCCGTGAAATTTACCCTTGTCCACACTCCTGCCTGCAACCCCTCTCCCTGCTTGGCGCAGGCGCAGTCGAGGAGGAAGATGCTCTTTGCCTATCCCAGCTGCACCCTGGCTTCCTGCTCTAGGGGAGTGAGCACCCCACTTCCTGTGCTAGTTAGTGCCTGATTCTCTGGGCGAGTCCCCAGGTGGACTCCCTCAGCCCCTTTCTCTGGTACAGTGGTGTCCGCCTGACTGCCTCCTGTAACCCTAACTTCTAAGCCATCAATTTTATGTTACTATATTGCCCTTTGTGGGGTGGGAGGGGGACCTCCTGGCTCTGCGACATGCTCCTTTGCCTAATAGTTGCTGTTCATGACTTAAGGAGAAGCAACGTGTGGGGACCTCCCTACTTCCCCAGCCCAGACTTCTTCGGAAGGGTTGGCAGTTGCTAGACAAATCAGAATGTAGAAGGCAGAGGACTCCGAGGAGGAGGCAGAATTCTGACTGGGGGAGGTATAGGTTGGGTCCTCTGCCTCTCATTGCTGCGAGGTGTGTCTGACCTCCGGAGCTCAGCCCCTCCCTCCCTTTCTCCTCAGTGCTGACAAGATGTCAATAAACTTATTTTCATACAATTAACTTGAGGCTCTGAGACAGGCCTTGGGAGTCCAGCACTTAGGGACTGCCCCACCCCGCCCCAGAGGCCATGCCTCCTGAACCTGAGGCAGGTGATTGCCCCTCTAAAAGCCTTAACTAACTAACCCTGGTGCAGAAGCACACACTGAAGGTTGTAACAAACGGAGTTTATCTAGGTCTGTTAAGAGCAGTTCAATAAAGTAATTGGGTGGTTACGGGGCAGAACGAGAAATAGGCTTTTACAGCCTTAAAGAGCCTAGCAAGGGATCATGGCTCACACTTGGCGATTCCTGTTAGGGAGGCTTGCTGTGAGTTCAAGGCTAACCTGTGCTTCAGAGACCTATCTTTAGAAAAAGGAAAAATAAAATAAATAAAGCCAGGCATGGTTAATGTATTTTTGAAATCTCAGCCCCCAGGAGGTTAAGGAAGGAGGATCCAGAGCCTCAGGCCAGCCAGCCTGGACCACCTAGTGAGGCCCAGTTTCAAAATAAAAAATACAGGCTGGTAGTACATCTCAGCAGTAGAGCACTTAGCATAAGGCCCTGGATTCCATCCCAGCACCACGTATAAGCAGGAGAAAGTAAATAAACAGTAGTACAGGAAACCTATGGTTGTGAACATAGTATCTCCCAGGAAACGACAAAAATAGGCAATTTGTTTAAGGGAGAAGTGTTAAAATAGTAATGCAGGTGGTAAAATTGTAACGCTGAAATAGAAAGCCAGGGCTGCTGTGACTACTCTGGGGTGGGGGTGAGAAAACCGCCAAGCCTCCACTAAGTGCAAACCTGGAAGGATGCAAGGAAGACATTCAGGGGGAGAAAAATTGAGACCACCAGCGGGGCCCCAGGCCAAGTGAGGGGAAAGGGCGGACGTGAGCTAGGTCCTGGAGACAAACGTCGCTTCTCCTCGCTCCCCCCACCCGCCATAAAAACTAAAAACATGAGGTGCCCACAGCCGATTGGGCCCACCAGGCCATTAAGCACTTGGAGGTTTGGGGTTGCCCTTCCCAGCAATCTCCTCTTGGCTTCCTCATTCCAAATATAAGAGTAATAAGAGCCCCCTACCCCCGGGGGTGGGGGGTGGGGGGAGAGGGCGAGATTCCCTGCTAGCAGTAAGGGGGGGCAAGAATCGGGAAGGCCTCCCCCCGCCCAAGCTTCCAAGCAGAGGAAGTACGTCAGTGCGTCCATCTCGCAGAGCATTTTGGGAATTGTAGTGAGATTGGGGATGTGCCGAGAAGCCAACTCTGTAACCCTTTAGAGACCAAATACGTGCACAGATGGAGCAGAATTGGCAGGCTCAGAGAACGTTCTTTAGCAGATGAGGAAACTAAGGCAGGCGCCTGGCTCGGAAGCCTACAGTCTTATCCTGTAGCCTCTGGGCCGCCCTTGAGGCTAGTACTTAAGACACTGGGGGAGGACAAACTGCCAAGTAGACACTACTCTCCAAGAGTTGCCTGAAACCATCCCCTTGAAACTGTCCAATCAGAGCCTCTCCGCCCCAATTCCCCCAAAGCTGCTGCCTTCCTAACCGGTTATTGGCCCTTCTTGAAGGGGCGGGATTCTAAGAGAGGGCAAGACTCTTCTAGAACTGCTCAGCAAATCAGAGCAGAAACTGCTTTCCGGGTTCTGGGTATGGTCTCGGGACTGTAAACCCACAAGGAGGCTGAAGCAGGGAGATTGCAGCAAGTTTGAGGCCAGCCTAGGCTACATAGGCTAGCCTTCTAGGCCAACCTGAGCTAAATAATAAATCCAAGTCTTAAGAAAGAAAGGGGGGGAGGGGGAATTGCATCCACAGCAACTTGGCCACCCCGAGCATTTATGAAACCATTACCCACTCCTTGGACCTTGTGTGCGAAGCCCGGTTTCCTGGCGAGGCACAGTGAAAATTAAGCACCCAGACCAGCGCGCGCCCTCTTTTCCCGCCACTGCTTTCTGCCCAGTCCCCTTTAAGAAGCAGCCCCGACGGGACTACATTTCCCAGAAGGCTTTGCCCGCGCGTTATGTAACTTTCCCTGCGAAGCGGCCTCTGGGGCAGAAGAAGGAGGTGGAGGCGACGGCGGCCGTTGCAGCGGCGTCGGCGGCGCGAGCGGAGCGGCGGGAGCCTGGGGCGGCGGCGCCCGAGGCCCATCGAGGAGCTGGAGCTGTGCATCGCGGCTCACGGCGCGGACCGGACGGGGGCGCCGACGTGCGTGCTCGTGGCTTGCCTTTTCCACCGGAGGCGGGAGTGAGAGAGAGAGGAAAAAAAAAAAAAGGCTGAGGGCCCAGGGGGCGGGGAAGGGGGGCCGGGCCTGAATCCGGCGGGGAGGCCGAGCCCGAGGCCGGATTGAGCGGCTCGCGCGCCCGTCCCCGGGCACGGCGGAGCGAACGTGGGCGGCGGGTGCACAGCGGGGGCACCTGGCGGCGTTCCGGGGGGCGCCATGGCGTCCGTGCAAGCGTCCCGCCGCCAGTGGTGCTACCTGTGCGACCTGCCCAAGATGCCGTGGGCCATGGTGTGGGACTTCAGCGAGGCTGTGTGCCGCGGGTGCGTGAATTTCGAGGGCGCGGACCGCATCGAGCTGCTCATCGACGCCGCCCGCCAGCTCAAGCGCAGCCACGTGCTCCCCGAGGGCCGCTCGCCCGGACCCCCGGCTCTCAAGCACCCGACCTCCAAGGACCTAGCCTCCACGGGCTCCCAGGGCTCCCAGTTGCCACCCCCGCAGGCCCAGGCGCAGCCATCGGGGACCGGAGGTAGCGTCTCAGGCCCGGACCGCTATGACAGAGCTACTTCATCCAGCCGCCTGGCGCTGCCTTCGCCGGCTTTGGAGTACACCCTGGGGTCCCGCTTGGCCAACGGGCTGGGCCGCGAGGAGGCCGTGGCGGAAGGGGCACGCAGGGCTTTGCTTGGCTCCATCCCCAGCTTGATGCCCCCCGGGCTGCTGGCAGCTGCAGTGTCTGGCCTCGGAGGCCGAGCTCTGACGCTGGCACCTGGCTTAAGCCCCGCTCGTCCACTTTTCGGCTCCGATTTCGAGAAGGAGAAGCAGCAGAGGAATGCGGACTGCTTGGCAGAACTGAACGAGGCCATGCGGGGCCGGGCGGAGGAGTGGCATGGGCGTCCCAAGGCTGTAAGGGAACAGCTACTGGCTCTGTCCGCCTGTGCCCCTTTCAATGTCCGATTCAAGAAGGACCACGGGCTGGTGGGTCGGGTGTTCGCCTTTGATGCCACTGCCCGCCCTCCGGGCTATGAGTTCGAGCTGAAGCTCTTCACCGAATACCCCTGTGGTTCTGGCAATGTGTACGCGGGGGTCCTTGCAGTGGCTCGCCAGATGTTTCATGATGCTCTTCGAGAGCCAGGGAAGGCCCTGGCCTCATCGGGCTTCAAGTACCTCGAGTATGAACGGCGCCATGGTTCAGGGGAATGGCGCCAGTTAGGAGAGCTGCTTACGGATGGGGTCCGCAGCTTCCGAGAGCCTGCTCCTGCGGAGGCCCTGCCCCAGCAGTACCCAGAACCGGCCCCTGCTGCTCTGTGTGGCCCACCTCCAAGAGCCCCATCCCGAAACCTGGCGCCCACTCCACGCCGTCGCAAAGCATCCCCTGAGCCCGAGGGTGAGACAGCTGGGAAGATGACCACGGAGGAGCAGCAACAGCGGCACTGGGTGGCACCAGGCGGTCCATACTCTACAGAGACCCCTGGTGTGCCCTCACCTATTGCTGCCCTCAAGAATGTGGCTGAGGCTCTGGGCCACTCACCCAAGGACCCTGGTGGGGGTGGAGGCTCTGTCCGCGCAGGGGGTGCTAGCCCCGCAGCTTCCTCCACAAGCCAACCACCGGCCCAGCATCGTCTGGTGGCACGCAATGGAGAGGCAGAAGTCAGTCCCACTGCCGGGGCAGAAGCTGTCAGCGGGGGTGGTAGCGGCACAGGGGCGACCCCTGGAGCCCCCTTGTGCTGTACCCTGTGCAGAGAAAGGCTGGAAGACACCCACTTCGTGCAGTGTCCCTCGGTACCCGGACACAAGTTCTGCTTTCCTTGCTCCCGAGAGTTTATCAAGGCACAGGGCCCAGCCGGAGAGGTGTACTGCCCCAGTGGAGACAAATGTCCACTGGTGGGTTCCTCTGTCCCCTGGGCCTTCATGCAGGGCGAGATCGCTACTATTCTTGCTGGTGACATCAAGGTCAAGAAAGAAAGGGACCCCTAGGCTGCCACTGCCAGGCTTCTTTCCCCTCCCCCTTAACCATCACCGCATCTGCGGATAAATTATTCCCTACCGCACCCAATCCTGTACCACCCTAACCTATGTATATACCCTTTCCTCTGCCCAGATGGGTCCCCTGGGGTAGATACATTGTGGGTGGGGGGAGAGAGCTTGTGGCTCCTGTCAGAGCGGGTGTTTGGGGTTCCTGGGCCCCTCCTTTCTTTTTCCTTTCTTGGCTTGGCTTTCCTGCTGTTGGTAGTTGGGTGAGAGGTACCCCGCTTGTCCTTGAGAAGGGACCTCCTGAGAACTCGCTCTTTATAAACGAAGCAAAAGCATTTTATTGTTCCCCCTCTCCCACCCTTTTCCTCCTTCAATAAACTGAGAGATGGGTTGTTCTTTTTTCCCCCTTGTTCCCTTTAGTTTTTATGAGATGCTGCGCCCCCTTCGGGATTGGACTTGTCCTGCGCGCGAGAGGACTTCTGCGTTGTGACCACTAGGTGGTGCCTTTTGTCCAGTGGGCTGCTGTTTGTAGTAGTGTACGTTTGCTGTGCTCTGATTAAAGGTGTAGTCGAGGCCGGTTTTGCAGACGATGGTACTGAGATTCTGACAGGGCTCGGCTCCTGCACGGCGATCACAAACAAACTTGAGAATAGGTTTGCACTACAGCTGGCCCTCTGAATGCAGAGACATCAGAGGAGGGAAAGGAAGTAGGAGGCTTTCTAGAGGTAGTTTACTTGAAGATATTTCTAGAGTTGAACCTTCCTGGGTAAATGTGTATGGAAGCAGGATGGTACCTTCTTGCTTCATATAGTGCCCGAGTGATGGACACACCTAAGAAACCTGAACTGGGCTCACGCCCTTCATCTGGGGACAGTGGCTATCACCCTAAAACACTTAGGAGCTAAGTAAAAGGCTCCCGCCCACCGCGGCTGCTTCTGATGTGTGTGCGGCCTTGTCCCGCACCTGTCCTGGGTGACTGATCATTAACCAGGATTTCCTGCCCGCTGGCGTCATGGGGGCGGGGTCTGGGGCCTAGGCAGACTATGGCAAAACAGGGGTTAAAAAGAGGGGGTGGCCCCAGCAGTCACGCCCTGGCCCCCACTTGAGACCCTGACATGGAGATTCCGGGAAGGGATACAATGGTAAGCCAATGAGACAGTGTCCAGTGAGGACCAGCGACCCAAGGATAACCCTGATCTCCCCAGGTGTCTCCTCACTGCCTTGTGCCCCTCCTTCACCTGAAGACAGACATAGCCCCAGCTCTCTGCAGGACCCTGAGTAATGTTTCCCCCAGCCCGGTAGGGAGCACATACCTGCTCAGGCAACCCAACCCAAGCACCACCAGCCTCGGCTCAGGGCAGGGCTGGGAAAACTATCCCTGATTAAATACACCAGGTGATAAACAGGAGCTGGGGTGGTGCTGGAGAGAGCACCCCTCCCTCAGAGGACTCCCTGTTTGATCCAGGGCTGCAGACCCAAGCACCCTCTCTTCCCCCCTCCCCCTAAATCCTCAGGACTAGAGGCCTCCTCACACCTGGCCACCGTGCTCCAGGAAGGGCTCACAGCTGTGGAAGACACCTGGTCCTTTAAGAGCAGCTGGTAGGTGGGGGCGGGGGGCAGGGGAGTCACCCCCAGCCTGGCTGCTGTGTATTTTAGATAGAGGTTGGGTTAACTATTAACAGAACAGACAGCCTGACCTGTGTGGGGGGTGGGGGGAACTGGGTCAGTTCCCCTTCCCCCAGTGCCCAGGTGGGGTTAGGGTGGAAGGATTTGGGGACCAGAGAGTAGGCCGAAAGACTAAGGAATATGCTGCAGAGACATCCTGAAAAATGTGGGAAACCACAGAAGTAGGGAAGAGAGGAGCAAGTGGCTAGTTGGTGAGGACTGGGAGTGGGGCTCAGTGGTAGAACCCTGGCCTAGAGGCCAGTTGAAGGCCTGAGTGTGTGACTCAGTGGCAGAGGGTTTGCCTAAGGTCTACAGTAAAGAGCTGGGGGTGTGGTTCAGTGGTAGAGCCCCTGCCTAAGCATCTGGGAGGGCGTGGGTTCCATCCCCAACACCACAAAAAGCCTTTTTAAAATTCTATGTCCAGTGCTGTTTTATCTACATGTGTGTCTGTATGATCCCCTGCCATGTAGGTACTGGGAACTGAACCTGGGTCCTCTGGAAGAGAAGCCAGTGCTCTTAACCCCTAAGCCATCTCTCCAGCCCCACAAACACTTTTCCAGAGAGACATGGAAAACAGAGAAGCTCGAAAGTGAGGCAAAAACTGAGGAAAACAGAGGAGGAGTGAGTTTAATGGAGGCATGTCCAGAAAGGTTGAGGAAGGGGATGTACAAGCGGGGAGACAGAATGATGCCCACAGTCCTGGCACTCAGGACACCGAGGAAGAAAGTGGGCACAAGTTCCTGGCTGGACTGGGCAGCATGGAACAGCCCATCTCAGAAAGCAAACAAAGATGGAAAAGAAAAGAAAGCAGGTGAGGACAAAGGAAGATTTAATGACTGCCTCACTCCTGCACTGTGAGCCCCCAGAGGGGAAGGCCCGGGCTGCTACACTGTACCCTCTGCATCACCCAGCCCAGAGTTAGTAGTCTAAGGGATGCATAAACAAACAGGATCCTTAACCCTCAGTAAAAATGGCTCAGCCACCATGGGGTGACAAGTCCCGGGTCAGATGCTTCAGTTTATAGAGTTGTGAATGCAGCCTCTGTTCCCAGAAATGACTGTTCAATTGAGAGACACGGACCCTTAAACCATGGCAGCCACAGGAGCTCAAGTCATAAGAAAAGACAGGCCAGGGAAAGGCACGTTGCTATTTTAGAAAGGGTTCGCTGAGGACCAAAGGAAAGAAAGGAGCATGTCAAGAGAGATGAGTGTGGTTCACATGTGCAAAGGTCCTGTGGTAGTAACCTGCTTGCTTCTTCACCAAAGCAGCCATGAGCCAGAGCAAGTCCTATGGGGAAAGGCCACCTAAGGATCTTAGGACAACCAGGAACAACAGATGCAGACAGACAGCAACGTGGAGAAGTCCTGTCCTACAACTCTCTCCACCAGGAAAGCCCCTCAGACCCTGGAAAAAGGATTCTAGGTGCCCCTGTATGCCTGCCCATGCCCTGCCCACTCACACCTTGGGCAGAGGAAGCTGGCAGGCCCCCACAGGAACTTTTGTGTGTGTGTGGGGGGGGGGTGTCAGTGAATAGAGGCGAGGCGGGTAAGCAGGAACGAAAAGAGGAGTGTCGAGCAGGCAGGCCTCGGGCTGCGGCTACACAAAGGCCCTAGTGTCTGCCCCTCCTGCCCCCATACAGATATAAATAAGATGTACATATACCTTTTTATATATACCAGCGGGCTGGGGCAGAGGCTGGGGGCCCACTCTATCCCTGAAGGGCCAAGGCACAGCACAGTCTGCCACTGTGGCCAAGACTTGAACCAACTGAGAAGGTGGGAGAAGATTCCATGGTAAAAAGCAGCTTGAGAGCCCAGAGTTGGGAAATAACACAATAAAGTGATTCTGAAGTTGCAGACACAAACTGGGCTGGCAAGAAGGAAAGGATGGAGAAAGACCGACAGCAGAATCAAGAGATGGCAGGGAAAGCCAGAGCCATGGAAACACAGGCAAAAGGAAGTTTGTACAGAAAGACACCAAGAGATTAAAATACAGGGAGCACAGGTGTGGCGGCCTGTCACCCCAGCACCTGGGAGGTGACGTTAGGAGGAACAAGATAGAGTTCAGCGTCATCCCCGGCAACAAAGGGAGTTTGTGTCCAGCCTGAGCTATATAGCTCAGAAAAACAAAAGAATGCCCCCCCAACTCCACTAAAATAGATGAATTTAAAAAAAAAAAAAAGACTAGGGCTAGGCACATAGTTCCCTTGGCAGAGTGTTTGTCTAGTGTGCAAGAAGCACTGGGTTCAATACACAACACCTCATGAGCTGGACATGGTGGCTCATGCCAGTAATGGCAGCAATGTAGAGGTAGAAACAGGAGAATGGGTCATGCAAGGCCATCCTCAGCTACAGAGGGAACTGGAGGCTAGCACAGGCTCCATGAGATCCTAGAGCAATGGTTCTCAACCTATGAGTTGTGACCTCTTGTGGGGGAGGGTCGAATAACCCTTTCACAGGAGTTACCTAAGGTCATCTGCACAACAGATATTTCCATTACATCTGCATCTAACTATCAGATATTTACATGACAGTAGTAAAATTATAGTTATGAAGTAACATTGAGATTATTAATGTTGGGGGTCACCAAAATATAAGGGGTCACAGCATTAGAAAGGTTGAGAACCACTACCCCAGAAAGAGACAGACAGACAGACATAGAGACAGACAGACAAACAGAGATAAAGGGACAGACCAGGCTGAGGCCAAGACTGGGTCTGTGAGTGCAGGGTGGCTGGGGGCATGTCAGTGGGCTGTGATCCAGCTGGGCTGGGAGCAGTCCTAAGAGAAGGGAGCAGAGGTGAGGGAGGTGCCCTGGGCCTCCGGAGCCTCCTGTTTACCTGAGGCAGGCATGGCAAACAGGCGTCCAGCTTGGACCACAGCAGCCAGGGTAGGCTGGGCTGGGCCGCAGTTCTGGCACTGGTGGGCCAGACACGCCCACCTGTGGCCTGAGTGGTGAGTAACACACACACACTGGCACCAGGGTAGATGGTGACACATTCGTGGACAGACACAGTGACGCACAGTGACCAATATAGGCAGATGTGCAAGTTGGAGGGACAGAGACACATAATGTGATACACAGAAGAGTGACACGTAAAGGTGCCCAGTGACAGACACAATGACAAGTGACAGACAGTGACCAAGATACGGAAGCACACATGTATGCTAAAAGACACCCGTCACAGAACAGCAGAGAAACATCAAAATGACACTAAGAAAGGTAAAGAGCTATATGACAAGCATGACCAGAACACATACATACATACACATACACACATATACATACATACATGCATACATACACACACACATATATATATATATTCACACACATACATATACTCACATGCATATATTTACACAATACACACACACACATACATACACACACACACACCTGTAAACTTTTATAGGTGAGGCTGCTCCCATTCCAAACTGTGGCAGGAAGTGGGGGGCTATTCTCTAGAACAGTGGAGGTCCAGGGCACTAAGTCAGAGCCAGTGGGCCTTCCTGGGACCCTCACCCCCACCCCAGTTGTGTGACCTTAATCGTCAAGCTAGCTCCATGCTTCAGTTTTTGCCTGTAATAAAGTGAGGGTCCCTAAAAAGGAATTATTCAATTACTTATTACTTATCAAGTTTTCTTGTTTGTTTAAGAGACAGACACACTATGTAGCTATGTAGCCTAGGTTGGCCCCCAAACAGTCCTGCCTACAGATGTGGGTTACTAGGCCCAACAGCTGGGGCCACTTCTATAGTCATCACCTCATCTCAAAGCGTCCCGAGTATATAGCTCCATGCTCAAGCTGGGACCCAGGCCCCTAGCCTCGGTTTCCTGCCCACAGGTCTTTTCCTTAATGTCATGTCAACCCCACAACCCAGCCCTCTCTCTATTCCCATGCTTACCCCCACCCCAGTGACCCATCCCTCATCGCGTCCTCCTGTCTGTCCACACGTCCCACGTCTGATGGTGGTACTTTTCCACGTTGGACACCAGCCGGCTGTCCCTGGGGGGGGTGGGGGGGTCACACCTGCCCACGCCAGGCGAGGCCAGGCGAGCTGGTGGCCACCAGAAACCCCGACAGATGGCCCCACCCTCCCCTAAGGACCCTACAACAACACCCCGCCTCTCAGGCCACCTGAGGTCCCCAGTGGGGCAGCCTGAGGCCCGAGCCTGGGGACAGGAAGCCCCAGGCCTGGCTACCCTGAAAGCCTCTTTCAACCCGGGCCTCCTCCCGCCGCCACCGACTCCTCCTGCGGAATAATATTTGGGCTGTTGGCCCGGTGGGGGGGGGGGGGGGCGGCGGGGGCCAGATCCGGAGGCCGCCGGGGAGAAGCCAGAAACCGCAGGGCTTCCTGCCTCGGGCCGGCGACCCCCAGGCCCGGGGGAGGGACAGGGCCCGGGGAGACTGAGGGCCTTTCTCTCGGCCCCAGTTGTTTTTTCCAGGAACCGGGAGGAATTCCCCAGGACAGCCAGCCTGGTGGGACGGCTGACAACTGGGAGCCAGCAAGGCAGGGGGCGGGGGTGACACGCGGCCCGGGCAAGGCGGGACTGCGACAGAAATAGAGGGACCCGCCTGCCAGGCGGCAGGTAGAGGCGGAAACTCTGAACTGGAAGAGGGAGGCCAAAGAAGAGAGCCAAGGAGGGGCCAGAGTGTGGGTGACTAGAAAGACTGACAGAGTGGACCTAGCTAGCTCCATAGGTAAGTGATTGCTCAGAATAAATCAGTATAGACCAGGTGTACATCCCTGTAATCTTCACAAGGAGAAGACAGAGGCAGGGGGATTGCCGTGAGTTTGAGCACCCCAGAGTATGAGACCTTCTTTCAAAAATAAATAAAATAAAGGTTTCTCTCTCTCTCCCCCCCTCTCTCCCCCCTCTCCCCCCCACCTTCAAGTCTTGCATTCTTTTCCCTTCTTCCCCCAAATTGAATAGCCTATAGTTTCTGTAGGTTTCTATAGTCCTAAAGCTTCAGGTGTGTGTATGTGTGTGTGTCTGCAAGGTGGGGGAGGGGCGATGGCCTTGGTCACTGCAAAGCCACCTCCCCCCTGGCTGCTCTGGCCCCACTACTGTGCGGGGGCTGCTATCTATGAACAAACTGTCCTTGGGGTCAGGGACAACAAAGAGCCAAAGGTCACATTGCTGCTTCCCCCCCCCCCAGCCCTTCCCCCACAGAGGCCACCAGCTCCCTAGGATAGGAAGAAGGGCACAGAGGAACACACATTTAGGTGTTTGAGCCTCACAGGGTCCACCAAGAAAAAGACACTAAGAGATGGACATGGTGCCTTTTTAATGGCCAAACACAGGCAGTATTCCCAAGCCCCAGACAAGAACTTGACCTCAGTAGCAACTCCCTACACCCACACTAACCCTTTCTCACAGACAGGGTGGGGATGGGCTTCAGAGAAAAGTCACAGGGTCTGCTCACCTCTCCCCCAAACCCAACCCCCACCAAGGAGATGGTGACGGCAGGCCTGTGGTAACCATCTATCTTGGTGCATAGCAGCATGCTGAGATGTCACCTTGCCAATACGGTGACCTTCCATGCATCCAGAATGTCAAAAAAGACACCATGTGATATGGTGGCCAACTTGCCGTCTGCTGTACCAAGAAGTCTGCCAAAAAAAAAAAGAAAGAAAGAAAAGAAAAAAAAGAAAAAAAAGGCGATCCCAGGATAAAATGGGCCAAAGAAGATGTGTTCTGTCACATACTCAAAAGGTCAATCAAGATGTCCAACACAGCATCCAAAGGGCCAGATATGTGTCATTCAACATCACGACCATCAGGCGCCCAGTGGATCAATCACCCAATGGCTTCACTTAATATGACAGCTTTCAGAGTACACCAGTCTAACTGCCTTCACAATATGTTCAACATGACCACCTTCGCAGCACTTCCAAACGCATCTGCCTTCCTAATACCCCAACCCTAGGCCCACCACAGAGTCCATGGCAGTTACCACAGTAGCCAATGGGTCATATCACAGTAATAGACCAAATAAGATGTTAATTAATGGGACAAGCAAAGTGTAACCAGAAAGATCAGAGCCCAAGAACGTCGCAGCTCACGCCCATCGTGGCCCACGTTCCCAATTGCGCTGCTAGGATGCATTAAGCAGAGAGCGGGAATAGAGGCTCTGGTAGTAGACTCCAGGCTCCCCACTCTCAGCCCCGTAGCCCCCAAACCCCACATCCAGTTTGGAAGGTGTCGATGTCTGTTCTGACATCAGGTTGTTGATAGAGAAAGGGTGGTTGAAGTTGTAGGGCGCATCCAACTTTAGTTCCCCCGGGAGCTCCAGGCCGCTGAAATAAGGTGTGGACGAAGGAGGTGAGGCGCAGTTCAGACCCCCCACATCATCCCCACTCTGGGCCTCGGGCTCAGATGGCGTAGGCTGGGGCTGAGCTGGGGAGGTGACTGCAGTGGCAGCTGTAGTGGTGGCAGAGGTAGCTGACCCCGCAGTACCATTCCTGCTGGCCGATGTGGAGCTGTTTCCTTTCTTTGCCTTCTCCTCCAGCTTGAAGCGCTTCTGACGGCGGAGATAGCAGCCGTTCTCAAACATATTCCCAGAGCTGGGATGCAACGCCCAGTAGGAGCCTTTGCCTGGCTTGTCTGGGGAGCGTGCCACCTTGACGAAGCAGTCATTGAAGGACAGCGAATGCCGGATGGAGTTCTGCCAACGTTGCTGGTTCTCCCGGTAGTACGGGAAGAGGTCCATGATCCATTGGTAGATTTCACTCAGGGTCAGCATCTTGCCTGGCGCCTGCTGAATAGCCATGGTTATGAGAGAGATATAGGAATATGGTGGTTTGGCGTGGGCCAGTGGCCGCCGGTACCCCTTTGCCATTTCCTTTCCATGTACAAGCCCGGGCCCTGGGGCTACATACCCGGAAGCACTGCCTCCGGTGCTGCCACCAGTGCCCAAGCTTGGGAAGGTGGGCCCCAAGGGCGCGGTGGGGGCTGGGGGTGCCAGGGGTCCTGTAGGCAGTGGGGAGGCCTGAAGCCCTCCGGGAGGGTAGGGAGAGCTGAGTGGGTTCAAGGTCATGTAGGAGTTGAGAGGGGCCATGGTGGGCACAGGATTCACTGGAGAATACACCTGGAGGGAGAGAGACAGGGGTACATCGATGGATTCACACTCTACTCAGCAAAAGAGCTCTCCAATCAGGTCTACCCATGTTTTTAGAGGTAGTCTCATCTAGCCCAGGCTAGCCTCAACCTTGCTATGTGATCCAAGGATGACTTTGAATTCCTGATTTGTCTCCAGCTTCCAGTAGCTGGGTATGAAGGTGTGGGCTGGCGTGCCCAGCTCACCTTCCTGTCCAACCTTTTCCATGAATCCTGTCCATCATTACGTCTCTCCAGAGGTAGCTACTTTCCCAAGTCCTGTCTCCTGCTTGCACTCCTGGGCTCTGTCCCCTTCCATACCTTCAAGGCCATGTTTTAACACTGTTTCTAGTGTCTCAGACTTTCTGAAACCTTTTTAGGGTATCCACTAGGTTAATGACATTTCCTTTTTTTTTCTTGACTTTTTGACTTTTTGTATTTTCAAGTCAGACAGGATCTTACCATGTAGACCAGGCTGGCCTCGAACTCATAGATGTGTCTGCTTCTGCCTCCTGAGTGCTGGGATTAAAAGCTGTGCTACCAGTGCCCAGCAAGAGCATTTTCTTTTTTTTAATTTTTTTTAAAGATTTATTTATTTATTTATTACATATAAGTACACTGTAGCTGTCTTCAGACACACCAGAAGAAGGAGTCAGATCTTGTTACGGATGGTTGTGAGCCACCATGTGGTTGCTGGGATTTGAACTTCGGACCTCTGGAAGCAGTCGGGTGCTCTTACCTGCTGAGCCATCTCACCAGCCCCAAGAGCATTTTCAAAATCACACAGAAGTATCAGTTCTACCAGGTATGGTGGTACAGGCCTGTAATCCCAACTATGTGGGATGCTAATGATTACAAGTTCAAGGCCAGCCTGGGTTTCAGAGACTTCTAGGACATCCTGAACTTATTAGGATAGTGTCACAAAATAATAAAAAAGAAGGGCTAGGGAGTGTCGCTCAGTGGTTGAGCCCCTGCCTAGAATCCCCCAGTGAGGGGCCGGGGGCGTGGCTAAATGGTAGAGCCCCTGCCTAGAATCCCCCAGTGAGGGGCTGGGGGCGTGGCTCAGTGGTAGAGCCCCTGCCTAGAATCCCCCAGTGAGGGGCCGGGGGCGTGGCTCAGTGGTAGAGCCCCTGCCTAGAATCCCCCAGTGAGGGGCTGGGGGCGTGGCTCAGTGGTAGAGCCCCTGCCTAGAATCCCCCAGTGAGGGGCTGGGGGCGTGGCTCAGTGGTAGAGCCCCTGCCTAGAATCCCCCAGTGAGGGGCCGGGGGCGTGGCTAAATGGTAGACTGCTTACCTAGCATACAGTAAGCCCCTGATTCACTCTCCAGTAAACCAAAAGAGAAAGATTTTCATCAACCTTTTGTACCCTCTTATGAGAGTACTACAAGTTTCTTATTGATCTGCAACATCTGCTATTGCAATCGGCCAAAGGTCTACCACCTGCTCATGTCCTGCCTGTTGTGTGGCAAAAGTGGAAGACGGTGCCCCTCTTCCCTCTTCCCATTAAGCCCTATTTATTCGTTTGTTTGTGTTTGAGATGAAGCGTTACTGTGTAGCTCAGGCTGCTCTCAGACTCACTTTAGACAGCTTCTGAAACGCCGCCGTAGTTACACTAGTAAATGAGCGCTTCTTTAAATTAGGGGCCAGCAAGTGGCTTGGTGGGTAAAGACACTTGGCGCCAAGCCTAACAACACAAGTTCGATCCTCAGAACCCCACCTGGTGGAAGGAGACAACTGGCTCTTGACACTTGCCCTCACTGTGGCGCTGTGTGATCATATTTATTTATTTATTTATTTATTTATTTATTTATTTATTTTTGGTTTTTCGAGACAGGGTTTCTCTGTATAGTCCTGGCTGTCCTGGAACTCACTTTGTAGACCAGGCTGGCCTCGAACTCAGAAATCCGCCTGCCTCTGCCTCCCAAGTGCTGGTATTAAAGGCATGTGCCACCACGCCCGGCTTAATCATATATATTTATGCAATAAATAATAAGTGTAAATAAATAAGGTTTTAAACTACATTAATGAATTTTTAAATTTTAAGTTTTACTTTTGAATACAATAATTATCAACAGACATATCCCAGATCAAAAGAAACTGGTACAGGACTGGTGGCATGGATTGTAGTCCCAACAGTGGGCAAGGAAAGGAAGGGGACTACTGAGCAAGACTATCTCCAAAAAACCCCCCCAAAACAAAAAATCCAAACAAACAAACAAACAAAATACTGAAAAAAAAAACAACAACATGAAACTGGGGTCTGTAATAATTTTTATCTTTTTTGTTTTTTTCAGACAGGGTCCCTCTGTGTAACCCTGGCTGTCCTTGAATTTGCACTGTAGATCAGGCTGGCCTTGAAATCATGGAGATCTGACTGTCTCTGCCTCTTGAGTGCTGGGATTAAAGACATGCACTAGCACTGCTCAGCTTCTTCAATACATTTTGTTTTTGTTTTGTTTTTCAAGACAGGGTTTCTCTGTATAGCCCTGGCTGTCCTGGAACTCACTTTGTAGACCAGGCTGGCCTCCAACTCAGAAATCCACCTGCCTCTGCCTCCCAAGTGCTGGGATTAAAGATGTGCGCCACCATGCCCGGCAACGCTAGCCTTTTAAGCACCTGCCCTGATGTGCTCATAATCACACTCATATGCATATTAGAAATAATTTTTTAAATGTAATAATTGGTTTTAAATGTCTCATTGCACAGTGGTGCCTGGCTAGAATGCTGACATTCAGGAAGCTGACACAGGCATTTAAGGCCAGCCTGATCTACATACCAAATTCCAGACTAGCCAGGGCTACACACTGAGACACTGCCTTTAAAAAGAGAAAAAGCCGGACAGTGGTGGTGCACGCCTTTCATCCTTGTACTCAGGAGGCAGAGGTAAAAGTATCTCTGAGTTTGAGCCCAGCCTGGTCTACAGAGCTAGTTCCAGGATAGCCAGGGCTACACAGAAAACCTGTCTCAACAAAAATAAAAAATTAAAAAATTAAAAAAAAATTTAAAAAGGGAAAGAAGTTCTGAGAAGAAATTGAGAAATTAATTATTTGATTTGAAAATAATTGACAAATCAATCAAAATTAGCCAAGTCAGCTAAAATTTTGATTTACATAACAAAATCAATGGTTTTCCTTTTTTTCCTTGCTCTTCCTTTTAGATTTATATGATGTGTATTATTGCTTTGCCTGCATCTATGTGTATACACCATGTGAGTGCCTGATGGCCACAGAGGCCAGAAGAGGGCGCCAGATCTCGTTTCCTGGAAGTTGTCTTCCAATCTCCAATTGCGTTTGCCTGGGATACTCCCCCGCCTTGCCCCCCATACAAATACTCAAGCACACACACATGCACACAAACCCATGCACAAATGTGCACACGCACACCCAGAGAAACATACACATATACACACACATACAAGCCTATGCAGACACACTTTCCCTCATAAATAAATGGAACAAAATTTAAAGACCTTGAAAAACATTTACAGATGTACCCCAGTTTCAGAAATGTTCACAGAGGGGAACACGTGCCTCTTAGCTCAGTGAGACATGGTACACACTCCTGTGCCTTCTAGAATCACCCTCAGGCTCACCGTGGAGGCTCATACCTGTGATCCTGCTGCCCTAGACCCCAGGGCAGGAGGACCCACAGGCACTGAGAAGCAATCTGGTTATACATTGAAATAGTTTTTCTGATAATAAGTCAGCAACTGTATAAGTTTCAGCTGGTCTAGAGGGTTTTGTTTAACTCCCCTTTTTAAGGCAGGGTCTTGCAATGGCGCTCATGTTGGCCTGTAGTCCTTCTGTAGAAGCCTCAGCCTCCCTAGCACTTGGATTACAGATATGGACCAACATACCGAACCTTAACAGGCCTCTATTCACCAGCCACACTGTGCCAGGAACTGACCCAAGCATTTCACAGGTTCTGTCTCTAATCCTTACCAGCCTACGTGTGTGTGCTGTAATTACTGTGATACTGTTTTGCGCTTGATGCTGAGGCTTGAATTCCAGAATCACACATACTAGGCAGGGACCACTAGACCACGCCCCCAGCCCCTCCCTGGGGCATTCTAGGCAGGGGCTCTACAACTATTACCCCTTGCTTGAGAGGTGTTAGGATACTCCTTTTACAGCTGAGTCAGCTATGGCCCAGAGAAGTTGTCAGGAGAAGAGGAAGAATTTTGATACTCTAAAACCTGAGCCCTACCAGTGTCCTGGACCATAAGATGAAAGCTGTGGTCAAGATAGCCAGACATTCCACCCTTGTAGAGCTGAGCATCTAGTCGGGAGCCAGTTATCCCGAGGACAATGGAAAACACCAAGCCTATCAGATGGTTCTTCTCTTTCTAGATATACTTGCTGTCTACCCACTTTCCTCCCTCCTCCCTGCCCCCTCCCAGATGGGGTCTCAGGGCACTGGAAGGGACCTTAGACTTGGTGGTGACTGACTGGAAACCACCTAATTCCTGGTTTTCTGCCACTGCAAGCATTAGCTGGACTCGAGGTCCAGAAAACAAAGGAACCTGCCAGAACAGCGTAGAGTCACAGGCAGGTTACAACCACCTTCACCAGACTCTCCAGGTAGCTCTTTTTGTTTTGTTTTGTTTTTTTGGTTTTGTTTTTTTTCGAGACAGGGTTTCTCTGTGTAGCCCTGGCTGTCCTGGAAATCACTCTGTAGACCAGGCTGGCCTCAAACTCAGAAATCCGCCTGCCTCTGCCTCCCGAGTGCTGGTATTAAAGGCGTGCGCTACCACGCCCGGCTCCAGGTAGCTCATTTCTCCTTCCCTTTGACAAGAGCGTCAGGCAGCCCAAGCTAGCCTTGAGCTAACATAGGATAACCTCCAACTTCTGCCGCTACCTCCCAAAAGCAGAGATTACAAGCATGGGTCAGCAGGACCAGCACAGTTGGTTTCTACCATGCTGGGGACCAAAGCCAGGGCTGCCTGCACGCCAAGCAAGCGTTTTACTAACGTGCTCCAGCCTACACCCCAGATAGCTTTTTTTTTCTTCACATTTTTCATTATATGTATGTATCTGTATGTGGATATCTGCAAGTGAGTGTGGGTGCTGGGGGTGGGGGCAGAAGAGGGTTTCAGCCTCTGGATTGGGAGTTACAGGCAGTTGTGAGCTGCCCAATGGGGATGCTGGGAATTGAACTCAGGTCCCCTACAAGAGCAGCCCTACTATTAACACCTGAGCGCCAGCTCTCTTCTCCTCTCTGTAGCAGCCACAGGAAGCTCCTTCTAGCCGACTGAGGAGGGCCAGCCCCTACTGCCCCCACCTCTCAGTGCAGACTTTACAGGTGTTGCCACCACACAGGGCTCTGTAAGCAGTTTTCTGTTTGTTCTCTCACTGTCTTCTTCCCTCTCCCTCCCTCCTTCTGATCTTACTATACTGCCCTGGCTGCCTTCAACTGTGTGGCAATTCCCCTGCCCCCCCCCTCCCTTGTGCTGGGATTAAAGGTGTTTACCACCACCCCTGGCTCTCTCGCTGGCCAGTCCTGTGTCTGGACCCTAACTGTAACTCTCCCCTTCTCCCCGTCTATCTCCCCAGTCTTCTCTCTTCTCACCTAGCGCTTGCTTGTCACTCACCGCCTCAGTCTCCCCTCCTTGGTATTCTCTTTCTCCCTTTCCCCACTCCCCTTGTCAGTAGCACAGCTCAGTAATTCTTTGTATTGCCATCGCTCCAGGAGCCCAGTTCCTCCGCTCCTCCATGCTGTGGTCTTCCCACCCTGGTAGGCTGTTTCTGTCCCCACCTCCTGTCTTCGAGGGTAAAGTGTTGGCATCAGGGGGATCCACAGTCTCTTAATCCCTTGGCACCTCACTCCACTTCTCCAACTTTAGGACACCAGGGCTTTCCTTTTCTGGCTCCCCACCCACCCGGAAGTCCTTCTTGAGGTCTGACCTCAAGCACTCCAGCTGCTCTCATCCACCCTAGGCTTTCCCACGCCCCATGGCTGGGATGAACCCCTGACGTCCGGGTCTGAACCGGATCTCCCCTCCCTCAGGGTGCGGCTGAGAGTGTGTGTGTGTGTGTGGGGGGGGGGAGCCCTCGGGAGACCTGCCTCCTCACCTGGGAGTCTGGAATTTCTATTTGTTTCCTTATTATTTCTGGAGAAGTGTGTGCTAGTGAGCAAAGCCTGGTGACTTACCAGTTCCAGAACCAACCTGTGGACCCGACCCCAGCACACTGCAAGATGCCTTACTGCCCTTCTCTGCAATTGGGGGTAGGGGCAGAGGGGAGCTGTCGGGGTAGCTGATGTGTATCTAAGGTCCCATGGGGTTACTCCAGGATGCTCAGTTTCTGAGAGGGGGCTAGCCAGAGTAAGACACAAGGTATCCACTTGCCCCCCACTAGCAGTTGGTTTTTTTGTTTTATTTTTTTGTGGGGTGGGCGGCCTTGTCCATTCTTAGTTCCAGAGGAATGTACCCCACCCACACTGTTCTTAAGAGGGAGGTGGGCTCTTCTGCTGTGCAGGTGCTGTTGGTGCCCTGCAGAAGGAAGTCGGGGGCACCTTCAGACTTAGCTCCAAACCTTTCCATTAGTTCGTTTTGTGGATTCTTACAAAATGACATCTAAGCTGGCCCTCACCTAACTCTCCCTCCCCTAAGGTCTCATTCTGTAGATTAAGCTTGCTATGTAGTCGACCTTAGTCATCCTCCTGCCTCAGCTTTCCAAATGCTAGGTTTACAGGCATGCAGATCCACAACTGGTCTGTCAATTTCCGTCAGCCTCTACATACACTGTCTCCTCAACTGAGGGTTGGGAGCATTCACACAGTACCCCCAAATTTTAGTTTTTCTTCTCTAGAACCCTCAACTAACTTCTTCAGATGTGTCCCCAGAAGGACAGACTTGTCGTTGGCTCTCTTAAATCCAATGCTCAAACTCCCAATTACCTGAGAACCTTCACATACCACCCTGGCCTCTGCCTTCCTACAAAGTCACCAACACCTCAGGCCCCCTCCCTTTCCACTTCTCCACACTCCCAATTCCTTCCCGGTCAGCTCTGCCCCACCTCACACCTCCCCAGACCTAGGACAGGCCCCTCCCGGGCACCTCGCCAACTCCAAGACCAGCTACCCCTAGGGATCCAGGAGTCCAATTCCACAACTTGGAAATACAGACCCTAGCCACCTCCCTCAGCCGCTGAAGCTTGACTTGTTCGAGAGCCCAACACCGCCCCCCCCCCCTTAAGCCGTCTATGTTAGGAGCCCATGGGTCCAGAACCTCGGCCCTTCTCCCCACCATCACAATATGGACTACAGGGTGCAGAAGCACTCGGACAAACGGTAGTTAGACGTGAAGAGGGACTTTCTGTTTGTTGGGGTGAAGGAATTAATGTAAGTCTAGCAATGCCTAGATGGTGTACATTCTGGAGAGAGCCCCTGCTGAGGGTCGGGGTAAGGATGGCTGACTCCTGCCACACAGATGTGGATCCTCTTGTCTTTTGATCTTCCAAGGCTGACGTCATCTGAGGACTAGTCTACCTAAGCCACCTGTTACATTAGATTCCTCAGAAGGACCCCCGACCATCCTATTTGTGCCCCTACCTTAGCTCCTCAGCTGATCTTTATCCCGGAACCTCAATTCTGACCCCCGACTGCCCGAAGTCCTCCCACCCCCGTCTTCAACCCTGAATTCCGGCACAAACTTTTCCTTACTGCGGACTCCCAATGCCTCTTAGTCTCTGTATTTCTCCTCTCTACTACGGAATTCATTTCTCGAGGTCCTCCAGCTCTATCGCTCTACCCTAGAGCTCCGGTTCCCACCTTCAATTTGTTCATTCGACTCAGGGGCTCGACACCTTTCAAGTATAACCTCGAGGTTTCATTGCTAACATTTTCTTCCGTTGGAAGCAAGCCTTCGCATGGATCTGCAGTCTAAATCGTTCTCCCAAGCCTTGTCCCCCTGTCCCCCGACTCCCACACCTAGAATCTGTGTCCTCAGGTCTGTGGCTCCCACCTGGGCCCACACCACAGCCCCTGCTTGCATTTAAGCACGCAGCCCCACACCTGCCCCCCATTTCCCGCTCCGCCATCCCCGAGGACACACCTCGCCCGCCTCCGGGTAGTAGCTCCACTCGGCCAGGTCATGAGCCTCCATCTTCACTGAACCCAGCATCCCCGGGGCCTGCGCCCCCACACGCCCAGGCTGCGGCCCCCCTGGGGGAACCGATGCTTCGGTCTCTCTACAGGCACTAGCCCCGAATTCCGACCTGAGGCACACAGCCCGGGAGTCCCGCTGGCCCAGGCGCCTTGGGAGGCAGCCACTTTTTATAGCCGGGACACCCCCTCCCGGGCCCGCCCCGGGCTCCCCGCCCGCCTCCCCGAGCGCGGGGCGCTCGGATTGGGGCGCCCCCTGCGGGATCGCAAGAAGAGAGACCTCAGGCACTGGGAGCCTCGGTCCTGGCACCTGGAAGCTTGCGATGGATGAAGAGTGGGGGACTACAAGGCGTGGGGTAGAGAGCCACAACCTGCTGATCCCAAAAGCCCTATAGCAACAGAGCAGGAGCCGGGGAATCTTTCTGCCTCCAGGTGTTTCATCATCTCCAGCTAAAAGAGGGAAACTCTAGAGCCCCGCATCTCTTCCACGAAAGAAAGGAAGCTGACAGAGCTCAGGGC
Organism: Mus caroli; assembly: GCF_978045245.1. Lineage (NCBI taxonomy): Eukaryota > Metazoa > Chordata > Mammalia > Rodentia > Muridae > Mus > Mus caroli. The sequence continues at coordinate 124,887,410 of NW_028227263.1, read as the reverse complement.
TCCACAAGTCCCTATACAACACTGTTTAAGTAGCCCGCAGAGATTCCTGAAACAGCATTTCCCATTGGACAGACGGGAAGACTGAGGCTTTTGACGTCTGCAAATGTTGCAGGCTCCGTACGGGGTCAGGGTCGGCGGTGGAAAGGCTCAGGGCTTCTGCTCAGACCCCATTAAGGCAACAGATCTCCTCCAAGACCCAGAAACACCACTCACAGCACTCTCCACTCTAACGTCAGCCAGCCGTCTAGGGAGAGGGACTCCGGACCGCTGGGAACTCCATTTCCCAGAAGCCTTCGTTCCCATTTCCGTCCGGCGCCTGCGCAGCGCGGACTACATTTCCCAGAAGGCATGGCGCTCGAAGGCCGGAAATGGCGGCCGCTTCGATGGACTCCCGGGGAGGGTGGGCGGCTGCCGACGCGGCACGCCTTAGGGGCGGGGACCGGCCGCGGTGCCGGACTCCATTTCCCGGCGGCCCTACTAGTGCAGCGCCTGCGCTGTGTCGCGGCGGCGGGCGGAAGATGGCGGCGGCGGCAGCGTCTGCGGAGAGGCGCTGCTGAGTGGGCGCGAGGGGGACGGAGGCCGGAGTCACGGTGAGCGGGTGGCGGCGTGAGGTCCTGGGGTGGGGGGGAGGAGGGGCGCTGACAAGGCCGGGGCGCGAGCGGTGGGGAGGGCCTGGGCGAGGGCCGGGAGCAGCGGGGTCTCGGGGCCCCCGCTTCTTCCCACACTGCTCGGGACCCATCCTTGCCTTCTTTGGCTTCCCGGTCCCTCGGGGCCAAAGTTCCACGGTGGCCGCGCAGACCTCCTCGGCCACCAGCCTGGCCCTGGCTCGCCCCCCGCTCCGCACACTGCTGCACTGGGCCCTTCACTTCCCCAGACTGGCCGTGTGCGAAGCTTCCCACCACCGGGCCTTTGCACAGGCTGTTCCTCCCCAGGCCCCCCGCCCTGGAAACGTGCTTTTATCCTTCGGTCTAACTCCCTTTCATCCTCGGGGTTGGGGGGCTCGGCACCCCACGTCACTGCCCCTGCAAAACCTCCGTTTCCCTCCCTTCTTCCCCAAATCCGCCTGCTGAAGGTTCTCCTAGGACCCCGTGCCTTGCCTTCTCGTCACGTGTGGTCGAACTTGTTATTAGGATTTTATTTGTGTGCTGCTTGAGGAGGTCCCTGACCCTGGGCTCTGTATAAGAGAGGGCAGAGTGGGTCCTGGTGCCTGCTTCCCAGCACAGCTCGCGCCCAACACACACTGGTGTTGCTTAGGCGATGCTCGTTGAATGAATACAGAAAATACAACAAACAAACAAACAACACTCGGAGATCCACTCTTTAGGATAACGGGAGAGTCGTCGTACTTCCTGGTGGGAGGGGCAGTTCACTGCTGAGAACAGGACAAGAGAGGGGAGACAGTGTTAATGTTTCTGATAGCCAGACTGCAAACATCCCGGCTGTTCTTCAGTGGGAAGTCTGGCAGAAATCACTATATTTACGTAATAAAATGATTTGCAACTGTGGAAAGGAAGGAAGGAGAAAAATAGGCTGAGCTCCAGTATTTACTAAGAGAAAAAAAAAAGTGAAATAGAAAATAGTTTCTATAAAGTTGACAGCTTGTCTTGGAAGTTCACATGCGAGGATTCAGCCGATCTTAGATTGAAATAGTCAGGAAAATGGTTTACAGTGACCATTTGTAGGCTTTAAAAGTTTACATCCTCCCTCAACAATACAATGTAACAACGTTGTTTACATTGTATGTTGAATTAGGCCATCTGGAGGTGATTTAAGCCAGGCTTGAGGACACAGACCTAGTTAAGAGACTGGGGCAGGAGGATTACAAAGTTACTTGGCACACAAGTGCTCTTACTATACAAGCCCTGAGTTCCCCAGCTAGCACAGCCCGAGATGATGTTAACAGTATGCTAGAAGGTCTGTGTAGCATTTGAACACGCTGGGAATGGAGCATGGGGCTTTGTGCATAGTAAAAAACTGTGCCCAGCCCAACAGTGCCTCATCTATCATCTCCTCCTCCACGGCCACTACCTCCAGGTTTCTCTTTGTAGCATTGGTTGTCCTGGAACTCACTTGGCAGACCAAGCTGGTCTTGAATTTGTAGAGCTACGTCTGCCTCTGCCTCCCAAGTAACTGGTATTAAAGGTGTGTACCAGCACCTGGCTTTCTTTCTCTCTCTCCCCCCTTTCTCTTTCTCTCTTTCTCTTTCTCTCTTTCTATTTCTCTCTTTCTCTCTTTCTCTCTTTCTCTCTTTCTCTCTTTCTTTCTTTCTTTCTTTCTTTCTTTCTTTCTTTTTCTTTCTTTCTTTCTTTCTTTCTGACAGCGACTCCAGATGGGTTTCAAACTGAGAGCGTCTTACCTCTGCCCAGAGTGCTGGGATTAAAGGGGTATGTCACCCTATCTGGCCAAACAGTGCAGTTTTAATTTCCGGACTGATTTTTGATATGAAGGGAGTCCTGGGGTCAACTTCTGATACGGATAGGCAGCTGAACATCCATTTTACTAATTAAAAAAAAAAAAGAAAAACAAAAAAGAGAAATAGGAATATATACTCAAGACAAAACAAATCCCAGAAGATTAAAGAGGAAGGGGAGTTTTGCTGGTTCTTGGTGTATCATCCGGAAGGAGGGTGCAGTTCCTTATGTTCTGGTTCCAGCAGCAGTGTGGTATGTCATGTCAGGTGGCCATTTCCCTTGGCTTAATGAACAGACATGTGGCATGGCAATGGTCAGAAGCATGGAACAAAAGGAATGCATTGGATGTGGTGTGTGTGTGTGTGTGTGTGTGTGTGTAAATTTGGAGTAGGGAAGGCCTCACTAAGGAGGCCCTCTTCTGGGGGCAGAAGAGGCCAGCTGACAGCAGGGTGGCCAGAGGGAGGTGGAGGCCTTGAGGACAGGGCTGTGGCTATGGCTCTGACTCTAAGCAATATGTGGAACTGACTGGCAGCCTTCACATCTTTAAAAAGATAAAACTTAGCTAGGCTAGTGGCTCATGCCATTAGTCAGCACTGGGAGGCAGAGGTAGGCAGATCTCTGAGTTTGATGCCAGCCTGGTCTACATAGGGTTTATAATCCACCTAGACCTACCAAATTACTTCCACTCCATAGCTTTAAAGAAAAAGATCCTGGCAATAAACTTATTTATTTGCATGTGCTGTCTAGCAGGGGTGTTACTATTTAGTTTATAGGTTAATCCCATTTAAAATTAGTTACCTCCACCAGAGGTGGTAGCACGTGCCTTTAATCCAAGCGATGAACCACTGTTCCAGGCTAGCCTTGTCTACAGAACAAGTTCTAGAACAGGGTTATACAAAGAATCCTTGTCTTGAAAAACAAACAAAACAAAAGGATAACGAAACCTTAGTTACCAGCAATATTGTCTTCTAGATTTTCACTTGCCCCATTTATATTTAGGAGTAATCTAGGCTGCTTTTTTAAATTTAAGTTTTATGTTTATTTTACATATATGGACTATTGCTTCTATTTATGTCTCTGCACCAAGTGTATGTGGAGGCCAGGGTCTCACATCCCCTAGGACTAGAGTTACAGTTGTGAGCTGTCCTGTGGGTGCTGGGGATCAACAAACTCGGGTTCTCTGGAGGAGCGGCCAGTGGCTTTCACCAGCTGAGCTGACTCTCTAGCCTCCGTTCTATCTTTTAAAACACTTAGTTTAGCCTTTTTCTCTTCTTCACACTGTAATCCCTTCAGTGTAATCCTCCTGCCTCAGCTTTGGTTTTCTTCATATAATAGATTCATTCATTCTCTCTCTCTCTCTCTCTCTCTCTCTCTCTCTCTCTCTCTCTCTCTCTCGTGCTCACAGAACCCCTGCATTCCTTCTTACAGCTGTGCCATCTGTAGGCTTGTTTATCCCAGTGTCAGGCCTGGACCCCTCAGGGCCTTGCACATGCTGTGCAAAGCTCACAAAGAGTCCTTTAGCATGTAGCGTGTGATAGTCTTTGTAGCCTGTCTCCCTATGTAAGAACGCTTAGTTGGATTATGCTGCTTGCTGGTAAAAGTAATGCCAGATGTGGTGCCTTGTCTGTGAGTCATTTCATGATTTTGTCAGAATGATTTTGTGATAATTGTGTAGAAGTTCCTCTTTCTCTCTTTTCACAGAAGGAATAGCTTAAGAATGCGGTATTGTAATGAGTCTCTCCTTCCTTCCTTCCTTCCTTCCTTCCTTCCTTCCTTTCTTTTTGAGACAGTATTATGTAGCACTGTCTAGTTTTGAACTCACTGTATAACTGAGGCTGGCCTTGAACTACTGATGTTTCTACCTACCTGCATCTTGAAAATGTTGAGATGAAAGACATGTAGCACCACACCTGGTTATAGAGGTGGCCTTTTTTTTTTTCTTTTTGAGATTGGGGGTGGGGGTCTTGACTATGCAGCCCTAGCTGGTCTGCAACTATGTGTGGCTGTGCACACCTTTCATTCCAGCTCTTGGAAGGCACATACAGAAGGACAGAAGGACTAGGAGCTAATGGCCACCTTTGGCTACCTAGTCAGAGACCAACCCAACCCTGAATTAAAGGAAAAAAAAAAAAACCATAGTAGACATGAAGCACTGTATCTCCTGTACATGGACATAAACCCATACCCACCCTAGAGGAGGGACGAGGGCTTTACAGGGAAAGTCACTAGCTTCTTTTCCAGGGAGAACCTGACAGCAGTCATGGCAAGCAGCAGCGGGGACAGTGTCACCCGCCGGAGTGTGGCATCACAGTTTTTCACACAAGAAGAAGGACCAAGCATCGATGGCATGACTACTTCTGAGAGGGTGAGTGTAGCACAGGGCTGGGAGTGGGGAAGTGTGACTCCTGCCAGACAGCAGAGCACAGGAGGACTGCAGGGATTGACCTGGCCAGCAAGACCAGCCATGACACCTGGTTCTTCTGTCCTTCTAGGTGGTAGATCTTCTGAACCAGGCTGCATTGATCACCAATGACTCCAAGATCACAGTGCTCAAACAGGTGAGGTGGGGGTAAGGGACAGGGAGGTCAGGACAAAAGCCAGGACAGAGCCACTGAGGGAGGACCGTTAGTCCCTGCACGTGTGACTCATACACACTCATACACTCACACCTGTGCTGCATTCATACATGCCTGCGCTCACATACACCTGTGCCGTACATCATGCCTCGCACATGCACACTTGTACACAACCTGTGCCCCGTAGTGCAGTGCTGTGCAGCCTGCTCCTTCAAGTGTTTCTCAAGATCCAGGACTGGGTAGAGCGCGAAGGCGCCACCTGGAGTTTCTGCATGGCACAGCAGACCTCAGACCTGTAGACTACTCTATGACCTCCAGCAGACCTATGCCTGTCATTGTTGCCTCCCAGTGGCTTGTGAGAACCTTTATCTGTGAGGGTCTCAACAGTGTAGCTTTGAGATTCAGGGCCGCCAGTGCTGATTGCTCCCTAGTCCTGCCTGCATAGACTGCATCTGATAGATTTATTTCTATTTGAGGTTTGTTGTTTGTTTTCTCTTTTTTATGTTTTGCCTGCATGTGTGTAAGTGCACCATGTGCATACAACCCTGACAAAGGCCAGACAAGGGCATTGGATTCCCCTGGAGCTCGAGTTATAGATGGTTGAAGCTGGGTGCTGGGAACCAAACCTACTCCTCTGGAAGAACAGCCAGGCTCTTACCTGTTGAGCCATCGCCCCAGTTACTTTCGCTGTCTGGTGTGAGTTCTTGTTCACATGGTTAGGAGCTTGGTTGCTTGGTCTGAGATGCATATGCAGTCTTGTAGAGGCCCAAAGCTGAGGTGTTTTTCCGTCACTCTCTGGTCTCTCAGTAGAATCCAGCACTTGCTGATCCATTAGTCTAGCTAGCCGGGTTCCTGGGAGTCTGTCTTTGCCTCCAAAGAGCTGCGGCTGCGGCAGTGCTCTGAGAGCTGAGCTCTGTCCTCATGCATGTGGAGGTAGTGTTCTACCCCGAGCCAGCTGTGGGCCTTATTCTTGTTTTCGCTGTGTCCTGTAGAGCTGGACAGGCACATTGAGGTCAGAGGACAACTTTACACCAAGTGGCTCCCAGAGATGCTATTCAGTTCTTCAAGTGGGAGTGGCAAGTGTCTTTTACCCTCTGAGCCATCTTGCTAGCCCTTATTTTTAGTGTTTTAGATAAAGTCCATAGTCTAGACGGCCTTGAGAGCATGACAGTCCTGCCTCAGCCTGCCTTGTACTGGAATTATGAGAACCACCACACCTGCCTTTGGGGCCTGGGTTTATGTCTGTTCCTCCTTTCTTCAACTCAGGTCCAAGAGCTGATCATCAACAAGGACCCCACCCTGCTTGACAACTTCCTGGATGTGAGTGACCAGCCTGGGGATAAGGTGAAGGGAAGGTGACACTCCCCGATGTGCCCTGATCCATCTTCCTCTGACGTTACAGGAGATCATCGCTTTCCAAGCAGACAAATCAATTGAAGTGCGCAAGTTTGTCATTGGCTTCATTGAGGAGGCATGGTATGGGGCATCATTAGAGGTGCCTAGTTGTCATGGCTTGTGTCCTCCAGATTTCCCCAGCATACACCCAATGGAATTGCAGCCCTGAATGCGCCCAGCCAATACTTCTTAGAGGGGGGCAGTCTTCCTTGAGAATACAGGCAGCAGCTCGCGTTTCTCAGCCGCTGACTGCAAGGCTTCTTTCTCTCCACTGGGCTGACATGACGTGGGTACTGGGGATTGAGCTCAGAGTGTCTTCCAGAGCAGTATGCATTTCTTAACTGCTAAGTCATCTCTCTAGCCCACTTCACCCCTCATGCCCCCTTACTGTTTTAAAGTGACTAATCAGTCTAATTTTTGTTTTGCTTTTAGACAAAGTCTGATGTGGCTCAGACTATCCTGGAGCCCACTCTGTAGCAGATGATGAATTTTTGGTCCTCTTGTCTTTGCCTCCTTGTTTCTGGAACAAGAGTTTTGCCCACAATTCCTGGAATATTACACATAAGTTCACTGTAGCTGTCTTCAGATGCACCAGAAGAGGGAGTCAGATCTCATTATGGGTGGTTGTGAGCCACCATGTGGTTGCTGGGAATTGAACTCAGGACCTTTAGAAGAGCAGTCAGTGCCCTTACCCGCTGAGCCATCTCTCCAGTTCTTAAGCATCTGTCTTCCTGGGGGAAATCACAGCCCTCACCTGTTTGTCACATAGCTAGATGATCTGCTGCTGAGAGATCATGGGATCTTTCTGAGCACTCGCCTGACCCCTTCTCCCTCTGGTCCTTTATCTGTTCTTCTGCTCCTCACAAAACACCAGAGGCCTTTATAGCTAGTCTGCTTCTGCTTGATCTGTGACCCCACTTGGCCATTCCGTCACTTCTGCAGGGTAGCTGAGATGACTCTTCCTGAGCATTGACTTTGGCTCCTGCCCTTTGTGCTGTTGTGCACTCCTTGAAATTCCGGGGGAATTCTCCACAAGAGAATGTCAGCCTCACAGCAGGCCTCTGTGTCTTGCTGGCTCCTTGTCCTGGTGTCTGCCTTAAACAAGGTTGGTTCTAATAGTGATGTTGAACAAGCAAAGGCATCTAATCCAGGCTCGCTGTCCTTGCCTGTGATCTCAGCAGCCTCAGATGTGCCAGTTAGTCACCCTGGCTGAGACTTGGGAGACAGCTCACTTTCTCCTCATTTTTGGCTCTGTGAGGGGAGGAGATAAAACTGCTCTTTGTTATCCTCCTAGCCAGCCGGGAGCTTGAGTCCTGATTGCTCTGTTGTTTAGCCTTCAGTACAAGGCATTTTTTTTTTTTTTTTTTTGTTTTTTTTTGGTTTTTTGAGACAGGGTTTCTCTGTGTAGCCCTGGCTGTCCTGGAACTCACTTTGCCGACCAGGCTGGCCTCGAACTCAGAAATCCGCCTGCGTCTGCCTCCTGAGTGCTGGGACTAAAGGCATGTGCCACCATGCCCGGCAAGGCATGTTTTTAAATTGTTTTTATTAGATATTTTCTTTATTTACATTTCAAATGTTATCCCCTTTCCTAGTTTCCCCTCCAAAAATCCCCTATCCCCCTCCCCCTACTCACCAACCCACTCACTCCTGCTTCCTGGCCCTGGCATTCCCCTATACTGGGGCATAAGAGCCTTCACAGGACCAAGGGCCTCTCCTCCCATTGCTGACCAACTAGGCCATCCTCTGCTACATATGCAGCTAGAGCCATGAGTCGCACCATGTGTTTTCTTTGGTTGGTGGGTTAGTCCCAGGGAGCTCTGGAGATACTGGTTAGTTCGTATTGTTGTTCCTCCTAGGGGGCAGCACAAAGCTTTGAGGCATTTCTTGATTTGTTTAATAGAGAAAGTAGGCTTGGAGGATCAAGTGGATTTTCCTGAGTTGACTTGGTTAACCTAGGATATTTTATCCTGTATGTCTGACCCCAGTGTGCACATAGTCACAGTTGCTGCTTTACTGGGAAAATGGACAGAGACAGGTTCCCACTATGACCTTGAACTTGGAGCAGTACAAACACACACACACACCTCACACTCCCTGGTCTCAGTCTTCCCAGGGCTGGGATTGTAACATGTGTCCCCATACCCGGCTGTGCTAAATTTTCTGGGTTCACAAAACAATAGTGTGTGTAGCAAATACATCCCAGTATACGAATACACAGTGTGGAGCAAAGTCTACTGCCCTGCCTTCTGGCATCTCACAGTCAAGTTTGTCTGTTTGAGACAGTGTCTCATGTAGCTTAGGCTTGCAGCCAGTGCTCCTGACCACTGTGCCATCTCTTCAGCTCCTGTTTTGGATATTTTTTGTTTAGTAGTTTTGTTTTTCCAACAGGTTTGGCTGTCCTGGAACTTGTTCGGTAGACCAGGCTAGCCTTCAACTCAGAGATCTGCCTGCCTCTGCCTCTGCCTCTGCCTCTGCCTATGCCTCTGCCTCCTGAGTGCTGGGATTAAAGGTGTGTGTGTGTGTGTGTGTGCGCGTCACCACCACCCAGCATAATGTTTCATATTTTTTAAATGGTGCAACTGATGTTTAGAATAGGATTAGAATTTTATGTTGTGAAAAAATCCCATTAATGTGCTGAGTTCTGGGCTGGCCTTTGTTCCTCAACCAGACATCATTGGAGGCCTTACATGCTTTCTGGCAACTAAAGGGACCCTTTCAGTTCTCAGTGCTACAGAAGGGTCCCTACTGTGGAAGCTCCAGGCTGGAGTAAACAACCCTCGGTGTTTTTACTAAGTCCTTTTGCTAACCGGGCAAAAGGAGGTGGCGCATGCCTTTAATCCCAGCACTTGTGAGGCAGAGGCAGGCGGATTTCTAAGTTCGAGGCCAGCCTGGTCTACAGAGTGAGTTCCGGGACAGCCAGGGCTACACAGAGAAACCCTGTCTCGAAAAACCAAAAAAAAAAACCTAAGTCCTTTTGCCAAGCCCTTGATGTCCTTGTGGCTGTTTTTACTACCTCTGCAGTAGGTGTTCCTGCAAGTAAGGTGAGGCCGGCACAGAGCTGGGTGTGTGGCTTAGGCCGTGTGGCTCCATCCCCAGCACCGTGTAAATCTGCACAGTGCTGCACACATGTAAATCCTAGCACACAGTGTGTGGAGACAGGAGGACCTGGAGTGCAAGGTTCTCCTTAGCTACCTAGGTAGTAGATAGAGGCCAGGCTGGGGCTGGAACGGAGACTGTCTCTGGTCACACTCTGATGGTCGCTGGCTGTCACTCATGTAGATGGTACCAGGGGCTGAGGGCTGCTCCACGATGTAGGGAGGCATCAGCATCAGCCCCCACTACTGTATGTACTGGTGACAAAGAATCTCATGCCTCCACCTCAGTTTCTTGATTTGTGGGCCCTGTGACCCCACCTCCTACCTCGGGCCCACATGACCAGATCCCTTCTCTACCCCCCACCCCCACCCCACCCCCAGCAAGCGGGACATTGAGCTGCTGCTAAAACTGATCGCCAACCTCAACATGCTATTGCGGGATGAAAATGTGAACGTGGTTAAGAAGGCCATCCTCACCATGACCCAGCTCTACAAGGTAGCCCTGCAGGTGAGGACCAGCTGGGCCTTCCAAAAACAGTTAAAGCCTCATCAGAGTTGGGTTTGGTTTGTTGCCGGCTGCTGAGGTTAGGGCTGGGCATATATTAGGCTGGCACTGCTCTTCTGAGCTATACTCAAGCCCCATTTTGTGCTTGTCTTGAGCCATGGTCCATCTGAGTTGTCCAGGGAAACCTTGAATTTCTCTCTCCCTGTCTGTGCCTCTTCCCTTAGCTGCATTTTGGCTTGTACTGCCAGTCCTGGCTAGTGCAAGCTTGTCACAAGTGAGGTTTGCTGTCCTGAGAGTAGTCAAAGCATCTACTGTTGTCTTCTGGGTACACTCATTTATGCATTCAACAAACATTCCCTGAGAATTTCTATTCTCAAGTCCTTTGCCAGGTGATGCAGGGGACATTCAGGACTAGGACTCTAGTAGCCTTCACAGAGCTCCTAGCCCAGTGAGGGACATAGACCTCACCTCAGCCAGGCATGGGTTGCTCACCCCGTGCATATCACCCCAGCATGTAGGAGGCTGAGGCAGAGAGAGTTCAAGGCCACTTTGGGCTACCTTGGAAGACTCTGTCTCAAAAAATAATAGCAATTTTTTTTTAAAAAAAGATCATGAATCTTTAGAGATGGCTGAGCTGTTGGAAGGGGGAACCCAGGTTCACTTTCCACCACTCACATGATGTCTCAGAACCATCTATAATGCCAGTCTCAGGATATCTAATGCCCTCTTTTGACCTCCTCTGACCTGAACTATGTACAGGTGTTGCACAGATAGGCATAGATAAAACACCCATACACATAAACATATCTTAAAGTGGTAAGGGCTCACGAGTCTTCCTCGACTGCTGTTTGACATGGAATGAGGTCATTGGTCATCACAGTGAGGTCATTCACTGTTAGCAAGTGAAAGCCCGTTAATCACTGCCTTTTTTTTTTTTAAATGTATATGAGTGTTTTGCTTGCACGTATTCTGCAGTGTGAGTGCAAAGCCTGTGGAGGCCAGAAGAGAGCATCAGCTGTAGAGCTACGGTTATAGAAAATTAAGAGCTGCTGTATAGGTATGGGAATCCAACCTGGGCTCTCTGGAAGAGCAGCTAGTCTTTAGCTGCTGAGCTATCTCTCCAGCCTGAGGTGACTACCCCAGCGTCTTAGGCACCCTTGTCCTAGCCTCACCCAGCACTGAGCATAGCTGTTGGTTTAATCAAGTGAACGTGCGCATCATCATTCAGTCCGCAGGTTGGGGCAGAGTCTCCTGACAGTTGATGTGTTGTCTTGTCTGTCTGTCCCTACTTCTGGTCTTTCGAAGTGGATGGTGAAGTCTCGGGTCATCAGTGATCTCCAGGAGGCCTGCTGGGACATGGTGTCCTCCATGGCTGGGGAAATCATCCTGCTTCTGGATTCTGACAACGATGGCATCCGTACACATGCCATCAAGTTTGTGGAGGGCCTCATTGTCACCCTGTCACCCCGCATGGCTGACTCAGAGGTCCCACGACGCCAGGAGCACGACATCAGTCTGGACCGCATTCCTCGAGACCACCCCTACATCCAGTACAGTGAGTGCGGTAGTGCCCTGTGTGCAGTCACCAGCCCTCCTCTCAGCCCTGTCTTCCCACCTGCCCTTTTTCTGTTTTGTTTCAGACAGTTTCATGTATCCCTTGGGTAGCTAAGAGTACTTGAACTTTAGACCCTCTGACCTGAACCTTCCAAGTTGGGTGAGATTACAGGCCTGGGCTGTATAGATGAATTGGTAAAGTGCTTGCCTGCCGTAAAGCCCCAGAATTTCCCCAGCCCTGCATACACTGGGCATTATAAGCCTGAAAACCCCAGCACTTGGGTGGAGGCAGGATGATCATGAGTTCGAGGCCAGCCCAGCTTACATAATAAGACCCTGTCTTTAAAAAAAACATGCCAGGCAGCATCCCACAATGCTGTTGCCTGTAGATACAGTGTAGATACAGATGGAGTGTAGTTTACTTAATTTCCTATAATGTGAGTCAGTGACTTCACATTCAAAGTGTTAGGTGCTGACTCTGGAGGACTAGACTGAGAACAGTGCTGTCCCAGGGCCTGTGGGCTGTGTGTGTGAGTCTGCATCCAGTCAGGTTGACAGAAGGGCCCCCGTGACTGCTCCTCTCTTACCTCATTAGATGTCCTATGGGAAGAAGGCAAGGCAGCTCTGGAGCAGCTGCTGAAGTTCATGGTGCACCCCGCCATCTCCTCCATCAACCTGACCACAGCGCTCGGCTCCCTTGCCAACATCGCCCGCCAGAGACCCATGTTCATGTCTGAGGTGATCCAGGCCTATGAGACTCTGCATGGTAGGTTGGGTGCCCCACACTGTCCTGGCCTGCTTGCTGATTCCTAAGAAACTGTTAAACTCTGCTCACTGTGAGCTCCACGTTAGATAAAGTTGTAGTGTGGGTACTGCAAAGCTAGCTCGGGATGCTGGTCCCACAGGATCCCGACACAGCCTGATCCCTCAGGAAAGGAGGCTGGTGATAATTCTCACATTAGAACCTGCATAGGACTCCAAAGAGTCTGGTGTTGAGACATGAGTGAATGCTGTCATGGATCTAGTCTCTCCATCTCTGGACTCTTGTGTTGGCTTTGTTTTCTGGCTGTTTGCTGAAGCAGTAAAGATGGCCCCAGAGCCCAAGGCTCCCATCCTATCCACTTAGCAACAGAGGGAGAGTGTGCGACTCTTACCCCATCATTCCAGCAAAAGTCAAATGCTGATGCTCATTGTTTATGATTGGCTGAGCAGACACTGTGGGCCTTCTGCTGAACCAATCACAGTGGCCAGGGAAACACAGTGTTCTCATTGGCCCCAGGCTCTTGCACACTTGGACAGAGGATGAAGGCAGGGTGGTTCCCTCAGGGGAAAGAGTGGCGCTAGCTGAGGAGTGGGTGCTGGGTACTGCAAAGGCCAAGTTAGAGGCCTCTTTCCATGTGGGGCAGGGACAGCTTGTTCACCGAGGTCACTGAGACTGGGCTGGTCATGTCAGTGGCAGGAGGATTGGGCTGAGCTGTGGCAGCAGTTGAGCGGCTTGTGGAAAAGGTAGCAGTTACAGCTCTCTCTCCAGGGTTAGCACATAACTGCTGATCTGAGACCTGAGGTGTGGTGTGCAGAGAAATAACATTTAGGTTTTCTTGCACCTAAAAGGACTAATGTGGTAGAGGTCTCTTGGGATTTTAATCTTAGCTTGAGAGGAGGAAGGCTACAAGTCCTGTGAGTTCTTCTGGGAGCCTAGGAACTTCCCAGGGTATGTCAGCAAACACCCCACCCAAATTTGGGGCTGAGTATTGAGAACTGTCCACAGCCCTGAGCTCCTGCCTCTGTCCTCACAGCCAACCTGCCCCCAACGCTGGCCAAGTCCCAGGTGAGCAGTGTGCGGAAGAACCTTAAGCTGCACTTGCTGAGCGTGCTGAAGCACCCTGCCTCCTTGGAGTTCCAGGCCCAGATCACCACCCTGCTGGTGGATCTGGGCACGCCCCAGGCTGAGATCGCCCGAAACATGCCTAGCAGCAAGGACTCCCGCAAGCGGCCCCGGGACGATACAGATTCCACGCTCAAGAAGATGAAGCTGGGTGAGCTGGGGCATAAGGCCTGGGCTTGTGGTAGCTAGTGGCTTTCTTAAACTGTCTCTGTCACGTTGCTTTAATATACATTACAGTGTGCTTCAGTAAGCATGGTTAAGTAAAATAACTGTGGTATATAATACAGTTAGTAAATGCTTGAGAATAGTCTAGGAGCAAATGACCTTGGTCTTTCTGCCTCCACCTCTGGACTGCTGGGAGGTGTGTGTAGCCAATTAGGATTTATCTAAACCTTAAAGAAAGGAATGAGTGATGGCTGAGTGTGTCCTGCCTTTCAAGGTTTCATTTCTGTTATACACATGTGTAGAAGGCACTTATCCTTTACTCAGTGTGTGTGTGTGCGTGTGCGTGTACATGTACGTATATATGTAAAATTGGATTTTTCTTTTTTAACTTTGTAATTCTTACCATTTTTGGTTTTTGTGGAGACATAGTCACAGCCTTAGTTCAGCCTCCCAGTGTGGGGATGGCAGGCGTGTGTCACCACCCCAGCTTTGAAGTGACTTCTGTGGTATTTAACAGTAGTATGGGCCATAGCTGCCTAAGTACCAATAGGCTTTTAAAATGTCATCTGTGTTTGTTTATAGAACATTTCTGGGGACTAGTGAGATGGCTCAGGGTTAAGAGCACTGGCTGCTCTTCCAGAGGTCCTGAGTTCAGTTCCCAACAACCACATGGTGGCTCACAACCATCTGTAATGGGATCTGATGCCCTCTTCTGTCATGTAGATATAGGTGCAGCAGACCACTCATAGAATAAATGAAATTATATGTGCGTGTGTGATATAGATATATATGTGTGTGTGCATATATATGTGTGTGTGTGTACATATATGTATATACACACACACACACACACACACACGCACTCACATACACCCCATTTCTGAAATTCTTGGGCGGGTTGTTTTGTTTTTGAGGTTTCAGGTTTGTGCAGAAAGTACCTTTCCCTACTGAAATATGTCACTAACCCTACATCTTTTTATTTTAATTTTTTCTTTAGATTCATTTTATTTTATGAGTGATATTCTGCCTGCATACATATGTATGTTTATCACATGTATACTTGGTATCTTTAGAAGACACAAAAGGGCATTGAATCCCCTGGAACTGGAATTGCAGATGGTTGTGAACTACTATTTGGGTATTTTTTTTTAAAGGCTAATCTAAATCTACCCCTGTCCCAGCTCTTTGTAATGGAGGCTAAGCGCTCTGTAATGTGTCCCTGCTGTAGGACGACTCTACACATCTAACCATAGAGCACTCAAAGGGACATCTCCCTAAAGGATTTCTGTGTTTGGAGTTGGTCTAAAATCAATTTTCTTTTTTAAAAGATTTTATTTTTTCTAAGAATTATTTATTTCATGTGTATAAGTACACTGTAGCTGTCTTCAGACACACCAGAACAGGGCATCAGATCCCATTACAGATGGTTGTGAGCCACCATGTGGTTGCTGGGAATTAAACTCAGGACCTCTGGAAGAACAGCTAGTGCTCTTAACCTCTGAGCCATCCTCCAGCCCTGTTTATTTTTAAATACTTTTTTTGTTTTTTTAAGATTCTATGTAGCCCTGGCTGTCCTGTGATTCATTCTGTAGACCAGGCTGGCCTCAGACTCACAGAGATCTGCCTGCCTCTGCCTCCTGCAGTAACAGCAGAACTGTCTCCCACTGGGGCACCTGCCTGATGAGTGCGAGCCTCTGCGTTCCACCAATCTTCAGTATGGGATGTATCGATGATATCATTGTCCTGGAACCTAATGGGATCAGTGAGAGGTTTTTGAATTTTTGCCATGTCCCTAGTGAGAACTGAGAACGGGAAAGAGTTGTTGCTGCCTGGAGACCTGTGGCACTTTTCAACCTAGGTCCTTGGCTGCTATGTGGCTGCTCCTTGCAGTGACTTGCTAGAGCTTCCTGAGCACAGGTCCTGCTGCAGGCTGGGAGCCAGCCTCTGATTCCCCTCCCCTCTCAGAGCCCAACTTGGGAGAAGACGATGAGGACAAAGACTTGGAGCCTGGCCCATCAGGGACGTCAAAGGCTTCAGCCCAGATCTCAGGCCAGTCAGACACGGACATCACTGCTGAGTTCTTGCAGCCTCTGCTGACACCTGACAATGTGGCCAATCTGGTGAGGAGGGTGAAGTCATCCAGGGACCGGAGGCCTGATCCCAGTGTTTTCTCTGCCTACCCTACACTATGGCTGCCTCTGTAGCATCAGCCAGGGGTTCCCTCCTACCCTTAGATGCACCTTTTCTCGATCACCATCCTTCTAGAGGCTATTTATTCTCAATATGCCACTTCCCATACACTTACTTTGTTCTTGGGGCTGGGGACTCTCCCAGGTGACAGTGTGACAGTCATTGGCTCCCTAGAAAGCTAGAGCAAGAAGAGCAGCCCCAGCCCCGACCTCAGTTTCTGCTGCATCTCCTGTGCTATTGTAAGGATGAGCTAGCTAAGGTTCTCCTTCCTGGGCATCCACAGGTCCTCATCAGCATGGTGTACCTGCCTGAGACCATGCCTGCCTCCTTCC
This sequence comes from Mus caroli, assembly GCF_978045245.1. Classification (NCBI taxonomy): domain Eukaryota; kingdom Metazoa; phylum Chordata; class Mammalia; order Rodentia; family Muridae; genus Mus; species Mus caroli. The sequence continues at coordinate 124,871,302 of NW_028227263.1, read as the reverse complement.
AAGCCATCTACACCCCTGTGGAGTCAGCAGGCACTGAAGCCCAGATCAAGCACCTGGCTCGACTCATGGCCACACAGATGACAGCTGCGGGACTGGGTCCTGGTGAGTTTGTGCTGAACTGGGCCATGCTGTGGTGGCAAACTACTTACTGGGAAAGCTGTGGAGATGGTCATGTGCCATCTAAGGTGTCACCTGTCTTGGGTTTGTCATTATGCAGAGTACTTGGTGTCTTCAGGTCCTGGGCTTTGAAATTCAACTGACCTTACCTTGAGTCCGGGCTGACTTGTATCACGTTTCTGAGCCTTTGAGCTTTGGAGTCTGTCCCTCTTTCATCAGAACGTTTTGTCACATAAAGAGAGGGTGTCAGTTTCCTTGCAGATGGAAGAATTACAAGAGGTTGTGGGTGCTGGGAATGTAGCTCAAGCCCTCTGCAAGAGCAGCACATGCCCTTCATCACTGAGCCATCTCTCAAGCCCAGGCTTTGGTCTTCCATAAGACAGGGTCTTGCTCTACAGCCTGTGCTGGCCTAGCCTCATGAGTGCTGCGATTACAGGTGTGAGCTGCTCTCAGCACCGCATGGTCTTGAAGTATAACTATGACCCGTGAGTGGCGCATGCACAACTGCAGTGCCAACATGGCTGTGAGCTTCACAAGGCTTGCTCTCTCCTTCCACCTTGGTGTGGGTCCCAAAGCTTGAACTCAGGCTCCTTTATCCACTGAGCCATTTTGCCAGCCCTGGTTCAGACATAGCTGCTCTGAGCAGTGGCTACGTATGGGTCTTTGATGCACTCAGGTTTTCCCCTGAGCCTGTTGTCAAGTCACATGCCCTCTGCTGCTAAAGACTGTTTATAATTAGCATGCCTCAGTGGCATACGCCTGTCATCCCAGGAGGCAGCGGTAGGAAGTCAGAGGGTCAGGGTCATCCTTGGATGCATAATGAGTTTGAGGACAGCCTGCGGTGCATGAGACCCTGACCTGCAAACCTCAAATGGGCCAGTGAGACAGCTCAGGGGTGAACGTGTTTGCTGTCAAACCCAAAGTGTGATCCCTGGAAGGAGAAAACTGCACACATGCGCCCTGGCATATGCATGTGTATCCCCATACAGATAAATAAGATGTAACCATGAGGACGTGTGTTCCAGTCTGTAATGTCCATAGAGAAGCCAAGGTGATGTGCACCTGTAACCACAGCATTGGATAGGGCAGGCACGTGTAGGTTCTGGGGATTTTCCTGGTCAACCAGTCTTGCTGAAACAGCCAGCTCTGGGTTCCATGGATAATCTGTTTTAGAAAGTAATGTGGGTCTGGCTAAATGGCCCTCAGCTGGTAAAGGTACTTGCTGCCTCTCCCAAAGACCTGAGTTTTTAGTCCCTGGGACCCATTAGAAAGAACCAACTCCACAAAAGGGGCCTCTGACCTCTGTACACACATACACGCACAACACATAAATAAAATGTAAAAAAAGAAAACAGGGCAGGGTGGGAGCACACACATCGAGTCCAGGCCAACCAGGGTTACCCAGTGATACTCTTGTCTCATTAAAAAATAAAGTGAGGGCTGGTGAGATGGCTCAGTGGGTAAGAGCACCCGACTGCTCTTCCGAAGGTCCAGAGTTCAAATCCCAGCAACCACATGGTGGCTCATAACCATCTGTAACGAGATCTGGCTCCCTCTTCTGGAGTGTCTGAAGACAGCTACAGTGTACTTACATATAATCAATAAATAAATCTTTAAAAATAAATAAATAAATAAATAAAGTGAGCCCTGCAGTGGTGGCGCACTTTAGGAGGCAGAGGCAGTCGGATTTCTGTGTTCAAGGCCAGCCTGGTCTACACAGAGAAACCCTGCCTCAAAAGAAAAAATAAACAAACAAATAAATAGAGAAGTGAAGATACAAGTCTGCCTTCCATGTGTGTATGTAGTCTAGCACACCAGCACACACACCGCACAAGCACACTCATGCATGCCACACAGACATTAAGAGAACCTGCCTGTGATACATACCTTGAGGCTGTGACAACGGCTGTGCCTCTGGAATGAAGTAGTTTGGCTCCATCCGTGGATCATTTGTTAGGTGGGCTACATAGTGCAGTAGGTGCTGTGCGTGTACAGCAGAGCCTGGGGTCAGGTGATGGTGCTGATATGGTGGGCCCTGTGACTGCCTCCATTCAGGTGTGGAACAGACGAAACAGTGCAAGGAGGAGCCCAAGGAGGAGAAGGTGGTAAAGCCAGAGAGCGTCCTGATCAAGCGGCGCCTGTCGGTGCAGGGCCAGGCCATCTCTGTGGTAGGCTCTCAGAGCACCATGTCTCCCTTGGAGGAGGAGGTACCCCAGGCCAAGAGGAGGCCAGAACCCATCATCCCTGTCACGCAGCCACGGTGAGTCCTCTTGTAGCTGGCATGTGGGCCCTGTGAATGTAAGGCAGGCTGAGGGCTGGACCAGCTTTTCCTCTGCCTCAAAGTCAGTGCAGGAACCACCAAGCTTTGATGGCTTTCTGCAGCCACACCTTTTTCTGTCCTAACTTCGGAGAATGGTGGTAGAGACACTAAGAGAATCGGGAGGCACAGCCATAGTGGCAGTGAGGCAGTTAGTCAGCTTCCTGACGTGCAGTAGGGGCTCCTGTTTAGTTAGCATTACCATCTTCATTTCCCCATCACTTTTATCATGAAATCAGATGGGGTTAACATCTGAGCGTCACTTGAATGTTACTTGCTTCCTTTCTGTCTCTTGCTCTGCTCCCCATTCCGTCTGCAGCCCATATACTACAAGCCCTGTTCAGGATCTTTCTGCTTACTCTTCTCTACCTGAGCCCCTTCTGGTCCTGGCCTGTTCTCACAGGGAGACACACTCCATGGCAGAAATAATCACAATTTCTTCCTGAGTCTGATCTCCCAGCCCACTGAGCCTCTCTCGGAGTTCAGAGGTGTGGAGGGGGCTGTGTGTCTCCGTGTCCCAGTTCCAGAGCGGGAACCACCAGGCTGACTGGGCTGTCGAAAACATGCCTTCCTTGTCCCTGCCCTCATGTAGGCTGGCAGGTGCAGGTGGGCGCAAGAAGATCTTCCGTCTGAGCGATGTGCTGAAGCCCCTGACAGATGCCCAGGTGGAAGCCATGAAGCTAGGAGCTGTGAAGCGGATCCTGAGGGCTGAGAAGGCTGTAGCCTGCAGTGGGGCAGCCCAGGTATGCTCCTCACTCAGCCTAGGGAAAAGTTCCTGTGGTACTAGCCCTTAGCTCAGCTGCTCCGAGCTCCTCCAGGCTTGACTCCACCCACTGCAAAATCAGAGCTACGGCCTTCTAGGCAGTAGGACCTACACAGACAGGATTGTACTGAGGGCGGCTCTGATTTCAGATATCCCTGCCTTCAAGGGTTTTGCTTTATTTTATTTTGCTTTATTTTATTTGCTTTATTTTATTTTATTTTTAAAGATTTATTTATTAATTATATTTATTTAATTTGTTACATTATTTATTACTCATATATGAGTACACTGTAGCTGTCTTCAGACACACCAGAAGAGGGCATCAGATTCTATTACAGATGGTTGTGAGCCACCATGTGGTGGCTGGGAATTGAACTCTGAAAGAGCAGTCTGTGATCTTAACTGCTGAGCCATCTCTCCAGCCCTGCTTTATTTTTTTAAATGTGTCTATTTGATTAATTTATGTATATGTGTGTGGCCTGCATGAGTTTATGTGCACTGTGTGTATGCAGAGAGGCCGGAAGAGGATGTCAGGTCCCCTACTGAAGTTACAGGGAATGTGAGCCACCATGTGGGTGTTAGAAACCAAACTGAAGTGATCTTAACCACTGAGCCGTCTCTCCAACCTTTATTTTCTGATGTTTTGTTTTGTTGTGCTGGTTCTTTGAAGCAGAGCTTTTCTGTGTAGCCTTAACAGTCTTAGGACTCACTCTGTAGACCAGTCTGACCTTGAACTCAGATCTGCCTACTTCTGCCTCCCAAGTGCTAGGACTAAAGGCATGTGCTGTCATTCCAAGCTTTTTTTTTTTTTTTTTTTTGGTTTTTCGAGACAGGGTTTCTCTGTATAGCCCTGGCTGTCCTGGAACTCACTTTGTAGACCAGGCCGGCCTCGAACTCAGAAATCCGCCTGCCTCTGCCTCCCAAGTGCTGGGATTAAAGGCATGCGCCACCACGCCCGGCTCATTCCAAGCTTTTTATTACATTTTAAACATTTACTTGTTGTTGTGTGTGGACACTGTAGTCTCTGTACCAGCATGAGTAGGGCCTGGGTTTTATGTCCAGTTCCACAAGAATGTTCTGGGTGTTAAAGATACCGTGTAGTCTTTCTCTCTTGGTTTTCATCACATTCTCTTCATGCCTACAGGTGGCAAAAGAGAGTCTTCTCGAGCCTTTCCCTATGCAGTGAAGTGCCTGGTTACTTACTGCCTCCTTACCTAGGAGCCTGGGGTGGCTTGCTGATACTGATTTTTTGTTTCTTCTTTGTCCACTGACACATGATGTGAGACTGCTATGCTTATGCTTCTTCATGCTGCCTCCCTTGATTGGTTGGTTGACTGATGATTCATTGATTGATTTGGTTGTTTTGAGAGAATGTCTCACCAGGCTGGCCTTCAACTTGAGTGCTCTGGGTACTGGGATTATAGATGTTAGCCACTGTACCCAATTTGTATGGTGTTTGCACTGGGCATTCCTGACCCTGGCTGCAGGAGTGCAAGGCACGATTGAAGTCTACCCCAGTGGCCAGCCACACTGCCACACGTGTTCACCTTCTTACTTCTAGGTGCGCATCAAGATCCTGGCCAGCCTCGTAACACAGTTCGACTCTGGATTCAAGGCAGAGGTGCTGTCCTTTATCCTGGAAGATGTCCGGGCCCGTCTGGACCTGGCTTTTGCCTGGCTCTACCAGGAATATAATGCCTACCTGGCAGCCGGGGCCTCAGGCACTCTGGACAAATATGAGGACTGCCTCATCTGCCTGCTCTCTGGACTACAAGAGAAACCAGACCAGAAAGATGGGTAAGGGGTTGGCCATAAGCCCGATGTCCCCTTCTGTGTCTCATTTCTCTTTTCTCCTTGGTGCCACCCAAGCTTGCCCTCTCCATGTCCCTCTCTGTGAACTGTGTGCAGACTCTGCTAATGCTCTGAGTGACCTGTCACCCTCTGGGCTTCTTATTCCCATGTGTACTGAGAGTCCCCAGGGATGGGACAGTGGCTCAGTGGTGAGCACCACCCTGGCATGGAGCCCTTAGTTGCATCCCTGCTCTAGCAAAAGGAAGAGAGTGTCAGAGAGGGCGCACCTGCGCTCTGTCTGCCAGTCAGCAGCTTTCAGGCACCAGACTCTAATCTGTCTAAAGCTGGGCCCCAGGGTCAGGGAAGCTGGTGTGAGCTTGGGGCCACAACATGTGGCTGCCTTGCAAGACCTGGTCTTTCTTGGGCAGGATCTTTACCAAGGTGGTTTTGGAGGCCCCACTGATCACTGAGAGTGCCTTGGAGGTGATACGGAAGTACTGTGAGGATGAGGTGAGCTGGCTGCTGCTCTGTCATCTAGACATGGAGGCAGATGTGGCATAAAGGTCCTGGGGACATGGTTTGAGAGAGGGAGCAGGACAAGAGTAAGATGGCACAGCAGCCTGAGCATCGCCCCCCCTCTGCAGAGTCGTGCCTACCTGGGTATGTCGACACTTGGAGACCTGATCTTCAAGCGCCCTTCTCGCCAGTTCCAGTATCTGCATGTTCTTCTTGACCTCAGCTCTCACGAGAAGGACAGGGTGAGCTTGTGTCTGTAGCTGGCCAGCTTGGCTTTCCTTTTTCTTCAAACTCTTGTTTTCATTTCATTTGCCATGGTGTGACAAAGTGTGTATATATGCTGTCAGAGGATGCCATGCCCACTTCCTCTGTTCTCACTCATGTTGCTGACCTGTAACCTGGGCAGCAGCTAGTAGAGGAGCCCATGTGACCACAGGCGAGGTAATGTCACAGTATGCAGTGGCCAGGTAGGGCACTGAGTCGACTAGGGATGGGGTTCAAGAAGCTTCCTGGAGGAGGAGATGTGTGTTACTGTAACATACAGTAGCTGTGTTCTAGGTGAGACCTGTCCCTACTGTACCCTGTCACCAGCCTCCTGGTGGCTCAGGTTCAGTCATCGTACCATTAGCACAGCACCTCTGGCCCTGGCCCTGTGCTGTCATTTGGTACAAACTCGTGTTTCAGACCAGACTCTGCCCCTGTGGCTCCCAGCAGATGGTGTCTGAGTGAAATGAAGCTTGGCCAGTGACATGTCTTCCAGGCACTGGGCTGCCTGTCTTGCCAAGTTCCAAAGCCAAGGCCACTTGGCAGGGAAAGTCACTCTTGAGGAATGAGGAGCAAGCAAGGAGGGAGTAGCAAGATGGGATTGAGAAGTGCAGCAGCCGCAGCTTGGGATACAGGGCGCTGCTGTCCTGGGCCTCAGGCTGAGCTTCTCCCCAGCAGCCCCTCCGTTATCATGATCCCATTGCCCACTTCCTTCTCACCCATCCTGCCTGCCCTCAGGTGCGCTCCCAGGCCTTGCTCTTCATTAAGCGAATGTATGAGAAGGAGCAGCTTCGAGAATATGTGGAGAAATTTGCCCTCAACTACCTGCAGCTCCTGGTCCACCCCAACCCACCCTCAGTGCTGTTTGGAGCCGACAAGGACACAGGTTTGATGCAGGTTCATCTGATCTGTGTCGAGCCCCACCCACTCCAGCCACTCTACTAGAATAGCTGCCGGGTGACAGACAAGGGACTGCAGGGGTAGGAAACTAGAGCACCAGGAGAGCAACCTGTGGGTTCCAGGGCCATCTCAGGCCAAGTCCCTTAGCATAGTCCCAGATCCTGCCAAACAGACAGAAGGTTCAGCAGGGATGATGAAAGCCCCTCCCAAGAGAGGTGTGAGGTCCAGGGAGGATGTGAACAGAGGTGTTTCCCTGTAGTGGAGATATGGTGGCACCAAGGGTCAGCAGTGAGGGTCTTTCTGCTGAAGTATATAGGGACTGGCATGGAGGGTAGCAGGACTACAGGTAGCTGGGCTGGCCCTTGTGCCTGACAGATAGCCATTGTTTATGTTGAGGCTGTAGTCAGTCGTGACAGGACTCGGAGGATGCAGGGTTAGCTTCGCACAGTAGAATGACCTAGCTTCCTTAGGGCTTGGTGGCGGGAGGACGTCCTACCCTGACTGCACCTACTCTCTTCTTCCCACTGACTTCACTGAGAAGCACAGACACTGGGGATAGGGCTTTGGGAAGGGAATAGAGGCTTCTGTTGATACATGGCTCCATCCTGTCCTGTCCTGTCAGAGGTGGCCGCACCCTGGACAGAGGAAACAGTGAAGCAGTGTTTGTATCTGTATCTGGCTCTCCTGCCTCAGAACCACAAGCTGATCCATGAGCTGGCAGCCGTGTACACTGAAGCCATCGCTGACATCAAGCGGACAGTGCTGAGGGTCATTGAGCAGCCGGTGAGGCTCCTGGCCCACTTGGGCAAAAATGATTCCCAATTTTAGCTGTTCCTCTGGATTCATGGCTTTAGCCTGTGGGTGGTCCTTATATTCTTCAACATGTAAGGAGGCATAGGGCTGCTCAGGTACAGAACGTGAAGTGGACACACCTAGCTTCATGTTCTGCTGTTGATCTCGCTGCCCTGACATGTGGGGGTGCAGCCCACTCCCTCAGGCAGTGGCCACATTAGCATCTGAGCTTCTGTTTTGATTTCTGCTGGACTGTCCTCATGCTGTTACCAAAGGTCCTGAGCCACAGGGTCACCGCCTGAGATGCCGTTCAGATGGGTGCCCTGTTTGCTTCTGGGTTTAGAACTCTGAGTTTGACATGTCAGTTCTGTCCCCAACTTTGCTTTGTTTTTGAGCGGATCTCATTAGAGTCCTCCTGCCCTTGTGACATCTTTATTGTGGAAATTTTCAGTACACCTGGAGAAGGGCAGGGTCGGGTTCTTCCTGGGATGAGAAGTGCTAGGCAAGTTCGCTCACTCAGCAGTGCCTCGGCTCCACAGATGGAGATGCCAAGGGCAGCAGCCAGCATGCTTCCTGTTCACGGAAGCACGTGCCTGTGCCCTCAGCCACAACGGAGTGACAGTGGTTGCAGGAGGCTGGGCATGGGAGGTGTGAGATGGTAGGGCATATCAAGGCTCTAGGCTGACAGTAGGAGAGACCGGGAGCCCAGTAACCTTAACCACCCCAACTTCTGCAGCCTCTTGAAATCCTCATCCTAAGCTGGTCTTGCTCACCTCTGCATCTAGATCCGAGGGATGGGCATGAACTCTCCAGAGCTGCTGCTGCTGGTAGAAAACTGTCCCAAGGGGGCAGAGACGCTGGTCACCCGCTGCCTGCACAGCCTCACCGACAAAGGTACCTGGGGGCCCTGCCTTCTACCATCTATCCCACCTGCTCTTGCCCTGTAGGGGCTAGAGCTGCTGTGTCTCTAGTGCCTGTGCCCCTCGAGTTCTTCTGTCCTTGGGCCTCACTCTGTAGTGAAAATCTATGAGCTCCATTTAGGGAAGGAGAGGCTGGGGATTCTGCTTTAGGACTGTCCTGCCCCTCCCACAAACTTAACTCTGTCCCCTAATCGGTGCTTATCTCCCCTGCCCTCCCTGTCATCTCAACTCAGCTTTTCTCTGTCTTCCCTAAAGTGCCACCATCCCCAGAACTGGTGAAGCGGGTCCGAGACCTGTACCACAAACGGCTGCCTGATGTGCGCTTCCTCATCCCCGTGCTCAATGGGTTGGAGAAGGTAGGGAAGGAGGAGAGGGACAGGTGGTCAGCCCACTTCATGGCAAATGGGCTGGAATTGCACACCTAGTTTTGGAGTAGGTCCCCAGACCCATCTCAGCCTCCTCAGTCACTGTTCAAGTGTCACAGTGGGGTGTGGCTCTGTGTGTGTGTGTATTATATACATACACACACACACATACTATAGTTCCTGTCCTATGGGTAACACCCCAGCTTATGTCCCTGGTAAATTTTGGAGCCAAGGATGGTTCATCCCCATGTGGGTGTGAATGGGATGACACTATCCACCAGAAGTAGCCAACAGCTTTGGGGAGAGGGGGACTAAGTGTCATGACACTTAGAGTCCGCTGTGAAGTGGGTGGATGTGGGGCCACCTAGCCCATCATCACTCTCGTCCCCCACTCCCTTAGAAAGAGGTGATCCAGGCGCTGCCCAAGCTCATCAAACTCAACCCCATTGTGGTGAAGGAAGTCTTCAACCGCCTGCTAGGCACCCAGCACGGTAGGTGCCCTCCCTCCTCTCCAACTTACCTCCCAGCTGCACTGGGGCTCTCATGGGAACGGCCTTAGAGACCAGAGTCTCTGTTGTCCACCATGGTGAGAAACAAAGAAAAGTATTTGAGGTGGAAAAATAGCCAGAGATGTATATGACTTCCTCATCCCTGGTCCCTGTGGTCACATACGGACATAATAGCAGGGAATGTGGCTTCATGGCACATTGGGTCTCCCCTCCTACAGCAGGAGGCCACCTCTGCTAAATGCCTTTTTTTCTACTCTGTCCCAACACAGCACAAAGTTCAAGCCACTTTATTGTTCAGTGAGACCCTGGCCTGGCCCTGCCCTGCCCTGCCCTGTCCTAACCCAGCTTGTAGCTACCAAGTTCATGTGCTTATGTAGAGTTAGTCCTAGGCTGGTGGGCCTTCCCTGCCTTTTGGGTGCACAGCCCAGTGCACTGAGGGGACAGAGGGGCCACAGCAAGGAAGCTCTAAAAAGGTGGTGAAGACTTGCAACCACTTCATTCAGTCTCCTGTCCCCAGCCCAAGAAGCAAGAGGGTACCTCATTTGTATTTACCCAGAGCTGGCCTGAGACCCAGCTCTTTGCTGAGGCCCCTGTCCTGTCTCCTTTCCCCCTATTGCCACTCATTTCAGGTGAGGGGAACTCGGCCCTGTCCCCCCTGAATCCAGGAGAGCTGCTGATTGCATTGCACAATATTGACTCTGTGAAGTGTGACATGAAGTCCATCATCAAAGGTGAGGCACCCCTGTTTCCCCAGGACCCAGCTCCCACAGACAGGCAGGGCCTCAGTCACCCACATGGTTCTACTGCATCAAAGCCTATGGCCTGACGCCTGACCTGTCCCTTCCCGGTCTCCACCCATAACACATACACACATGTGCCTGCCTGGGCACCAGGTAGTCCTTGGGAGTACAGGACATCCCTCTTCCTACCTACCCCGAGGAACTCAGGAAGCAGGGCCCACGGAGGCACAGGGCTTCTGCAGACGAGCAGATGGCAGGCCTGAGCTGAGGCGTCAGAGACGTCCGTAGTTGGGGCTTGGTGATGCTCTGGCAGGCTTCCTCTGCCCAGGCATCCCCTCCCAGCCAGGCTCTCCCTTCATGCCACAAACCCTGCCACCCACATCTCCTGGTAAGTATGCTCTAGATAGGGCACAAAATTCACAGAAGCTAAATCAGTTGCCAGGGTCACACAGTCTGAGCCAAACTAGAGCCAAACCAAGAAGGGCTCTGCTCACGAGCCTCCCCTGGGAGGAAACCATCATTTCCCTCTTTCTTTCCTCCTCTAGAGACTTGGGCCAGAATCAGCTCTGTCCCAGGAGGGCCCTGCCTGTCATCCTGTCATTTAACCTCTCTGCTGACTTTAGGGTAGCTTCTTCTCTGTCCCTACCTTCCTTGTTCTGCCTGAAGTGGCTTCTTCAGGGACCACTTCCCTAGCCTTCCTCAGCAGCCCTGATAGCGGGCTTGTGAAGACAGGCAGAGGAGGCTGCAGGGAAAGGGGAGGGGTATAAGCTGGAATTGTGGGCTACACACACACACACACACACACACACACACACACACACACACTTTTTACCATGCTGGGAATGAACCTAGAGCAGCCTCCCATGTGCTAGGTAAGTGTTCTATCTCTATCCACACACTTGCTTCTTGGTCCTTAAATGCAATGAAAATAACCTTGACTCTATAGCAGCCTATTCCCAAGGGCAGTTTATACATAATTTGAAGGGATTTGGAAACACAGCCATCTTGGATCCAGAATAGAAATCTAGTCACAAAGAGAGAAGGGCCCTGTCAAAAGTCACGCAGATGGCTGAAGACAGGCTTCTACCTTGCACAGTCTGGCAGTTTCTTTGGGATTTCTTGTCAGTTCACAGCCTCTAGGCTTCCTAGGTACCCCACAGCTCTCACCACATCTCCCTTGTCCCATCAGGTGAGAAGCCCTGGCCTCCCTGGGCCCCAACACAGTGCTGGGGACATACTGGGACACTGACAGCTGACTCAGGAAGGGCTTTCTCAAGTGGGATAACCTTCAGCGAGCAGACCCAACAGACATGAGCCTGTCAGATCTAGGGCTGAGCAGAGGTTTCCAAGTGAGGGAGGGAACCGACTTGGCCTCATGCAGCCTCTGGGGTGGAGGACGGGCTGACCTTTTGGAAGAGTCTGAGTGGGAAACACAAGAGGCTGGGTAGACAGAAACTGGTGTCAGGCCCATGTGAGCAGCAGTGGAACACGCCTCCACAGCAACAGGCACCTCAAGTTCTGCCAGTCCTTTCTCCTCTGCCCTTCAGCCTATGTGTTTGCTGCAAGGTCCCTCCTCTCCCTTTGGGCCTCCTCTTTACAGGATCATCCTTCCCTGCATTGGCCTCTCAGGGATTGGGAGGGCAGGTGGGCTTTCTTCTTGCTCAATAAAGACTTCCTGATTGACACACTCACATGGCCAGTGGTGTTTGGGGAAGGACTTCAGAGGCAGCTCCTGGGATCGCCTCTCAGCCCAGTTGACCCTGATACTGACACCCACTCCCAGGAGCTAGACCTCAAGCAAGGCCTGCTCCATGCTTTCTTCAGTGTGACATCTTTCCACAACCTGTGGACACTTGGCTTGGGTTGGCCCTCGCCCCACTTTACCCCTCCCTTCCCTGTTACTGTCATGAGTGTCCCTCATGGTATCTGCTCTGCACCATCAGACCCCAGTGACTGGTCAGCTCTCTGGCAGACCTGCCTCCCTCTCCTGGGGATTCTAGGGGTACTGGTAGCACTTCCTCCCTCACCTTAGTGGGTTATAGCCATTCTTAGGTTAGGGCGGCCCCAGGGTGTGCAGCATACTCTGCCAGGAGAGCCTATGTCCTCCAGATTGGTCCACCGTGCATTATCCTGGGGTTGGATACACCTATCTCAGTCTTCTAGGGGCAGAGTTGTTGAGTAGCCTCATAAAGGGCCTTTTGTGATAAAGATGGAGAAGCTTGGGGGGGGAGGTTCCCACTTAATGGGGGACATCAAGGCAGAGAGGATAGGCCACTCTCCGCCTCCTCACAGCCACCAACCTGTGTTTTGCGGAGCGGAATGTGTACACATCGGAAGTGCTAGCTGTGGTGATGCAGCAGCTGATGGAGCAAAGTCCTCTGCCCATGCTGCTCATGCGGACCGTCATCCAGTCCCTCACCATGTACCCCCGCCTGGGGGGCTTCGTCATGAACATCCTGGCCCGGCTCATCATGAAACAGGTAACCTGCCCTGGCCCCAGCAGTCAGCCACCGCGGGGCAGATCTCAGGGGCCTGGAAGGCAGGGTCCATCAGCGGAGCACCTGCACTGCTTGCAGTGTGCCCTCACCACTCCCTCCAGCTGGTTACAGGGTGACACTGAGAACAGTTGGGGACGTGAGAGGTGTGTATGCCTCTCTTTACCCCACTCCTGGGCACTGCAGGACACACAGCTCAGCTGAAAGCATCCTGTCTTTAACAAGACTAGAATTAGGAATGAGTTGTTTTGGTAAGAGTCTTGCTATGTAGCCCAGAATAACCATGACTCAAATTTGTAATGATCCTCTTGCCTGCGTCCTCCGAGTGCTGGGATTGCAAGCCTGCTGCACCAACTCTTAGACTGGAAATGGTAATTGAATCCGTCCTCCATGCCAAAGCTGGAGTCAGAGCACAGGCTGTCCCTAAGCCGCATGTGACTAAGGTCCCATCCTCCAACCTATTGAGTGTGGCTAATGGCAGCTGTGAAGCACGAAGTGGTGCTGTCCTAGCATGTGATGATGTGCTAACCTAGGGATTGGAGGCGGGGCCCCTTTCCTGTATCTTGTCCTGGTAGTTTGCTGTGAGAAACTCAAATTCCTGGGTAGGCAGGTGTATGAAGCCTGGAGTAAGATTTCAAGTGACAGCATATGGGTCCTGGGTCATGGCGGTGTCTTCAGGAAGGAGGTGGCTGGTTGGACCTGTGCCTAACGGCCCCCTCCTGCCCCACAGGTATGGAAGTACCCCAAGGTATGGGAGGGCTTCATCAAGTGCTGCCAGCGCACCAAGCCACAGAGTTTCCAGGTCATCCTGCAGCTACCTCCACAGCAGCTTGGCGCAGTCTTTGACAAGTGCCCTGAGCTCCGGGAGCCACTATTGGCCCATGTGCGCTCCTTCACTCCCCACCAGGTACCTGGGTGTGGTAGAGTAGAGCCAAGTGAGCAGGAAAGCTCTGGAAGGTTTGGTTCTATGTTACGGGGTTCTGAGAGGTGCCTTTCCCTTCACCTAGCAAGCACACATCCCCAACTCCATCATGACCATCCTGGAGGCCACTGGAAAGCAGGAGCCCGAAGTCAAGGAAGCACCTTCAGGGCCCCTGGAAGAGGTGAGCGCAATGACGCCCACCTACCTGTGCCTCTCACCCCAAGACGTCTGCTCATTAAACCCACAGCCTCCCAAGATTTTGTCCCTGGTAAAGGAGAATGGCCGCCCACCCCATACACCTTTGCACCAGGATGGAAAGTCTATGCGACGTGCGCTCTTTGCTTTCAGCAGCGCTGAGTGCTCTGCTTTCTCTACTCGGATGCGTGGGTGGGGGTGGGATGCGGGTGTGTGTTAGGTGTACCCTTCCTGAGCTGAGTACCTCTCCCACCCCAGGATGACCTGGAGCCCTTGGCTCTGGCTTTGGCCCCGGCCCCTGCCCCTGCCCCTGCCCCACGGCCCCCTCAGGACCTCATCGGCCTGCGATTGGCTCAGGAGAAGGCCCTGAAGCGGCAGCTGGAGGAGGAACAGAAGCAGAAGCCCACAGGCATCGGAGCGCCCGCTGCCTCTATGTCCTCAACGCCCTCGGTGCCAGCAGCAGCCCGAGCTGGTCCCACCCCAGCTGAGGAGGTCATGGAATACCGGGAGGAGGGTCCCGAATGCGAGACCCCCGCCATCTTCATCAGCATGGACGACGACTCGGGGCTGGCTGAAACCACACTCCTGGACTCTAGTCTCGAGGGGCCCCTGCCTAAGGTAGGAACAGATTGCAGCAGAGCCCTGGGAATGGATCTGAGTGGGTAACTAGCTCTTGACCCAGTGCTTCTTGCCCTCTCCCGCCACCAGGAGGCAGCAGCAGTCGGGTCCAGCTCCAAGGATGAGCGGAGCCCCCAGAACCTCAGCCATGCTGTGGAAGAAGCCTTGAAGACCTCCAGCCCAGAAACCAGGGAACCCGAGAGCAAGGGGAACAGCTGACAGCTGCGGGAGTTTGGGGGGAGGGGAGGGGCGGGACGGGGCCTCCTGGAGCTTTGCCTTAACACAAATAAAGAGGTGGCGCTGAGGGCGTAGCTGCTGCGCCAGGTTAGAAATCCTGAGGATGTGCCTGTGTTAGACTGCGCCTGCGCACACCGTTTCTCACCCTGAAGGCGCCCCGCGCTGGTAAAGTAACGGTAGGCAGGCAGGGTCCTGGCTAGGGCAGCACACTTTTGAGGCATGGGGGAGCCACCGCCCAATCCTGACCCTTCTCAAACCCGGAGGGCTTCCCAAGGCTCAGAAAGGGCACGGAGTCAAGAGTACTCTCAGCCTCTGTTAACCATCCCAGAGGATGGGTTGAACCGACCGCCTCCGCAGCGGGGCAGTCGGAGCAGTCAGGGCAGTCAGGACCTGCAGGGAACTGGTCTACCCCACTGGCCACAGAGGTCCAGCCTGGTCCCAGATGTTCAAGGTGACGAAGGCACCGAGTACCACCAGTCCATGCCCTTAGGCTATACACCAGGCTTTCCCATGGAGTTCTCGCAACAGGGTTACCTGGATGATAGCACGATGATGGAGCAGTTCCCACAGGGCCAGGGCCTCTTAGAACAACTGGAGTCTACCTACCAAGGCTCGGCTTCCGGAATCCTGGGCCAGCTCAACTTGTATCCAAGAGAGGACGAGATATTCAGCCAGGACACACAGCACGGACCCTACCTGAGAGACGACCCCTCCCTCCACTTAAGGCCCTCTGACCTGGGCTTCATGCCCATTGTTGGAGAGGTACCTGACCCCGAGCCTCGTGAGCTGGCAATACAGAACGCCAAGGCCTACCTGCTGCAGACCAGCGTGAGCTGCAACCTCAGCCTGTGAGAGGAGGTGGAGGGTGGAGAAGGCGGGCAGCTGACTGGGAAGGGCTCTAGCCAAGGCTGCTTCAGGTGTGGGGTCTCTGGATGTCTAACCTAGCAGAGAGTTGGGGAAGGAATAGCAACTGGAGCAGACGCAGTGCCAACCCCCACCCCCACCCCCACCCCCGACCAACATCTAGTCCCAGCCACTAAGCCTATTTTTGCAGGAGACTGAACCAGAGAGGCTGGGTTATTTAAAATCACAAGCTAAGAAGGGGGAGGGCCAGTATTCTAGAGCAAGGCCTCTGGTTCCCAGGACCCTCTACTTGTCAGAGTCAATGAGCTGCAGCCACTGTCCCCCTCCTTCCATTCAGTGTGTTATAAAGAATGAAATATGGATGTCAGATGTGGCATGGTCAGTGAAAAGGACTTAGGTGGCCAGGCAGGGGCAGGGACCTGGGATAGCACCTTGCGCATAACAAGAGGTACAGTGATTCAGACTCAGGGCACAGCAAGGCCTTGGAAGGGCGCTGCTGTCTGGGACCACAGTGGGAAAGGAAGTTAGTGACGCAAGGCTGGCTAAAGCATATGGCCGATTCCATCCCTCCCCTGCTAAGAACCTGCTATGGCTCCCTAGTGCCTGGAAGAGAATATTCAGGAGGTGCAGCCCTGCCCGCTGTCAATATGCAATTTCCACTCATTACTTAGTTGTCTCTACCTCAGGCCCCAGACCCGGTCAAAATTAACCCATAGCATTTTGTCAACACATTCCCAGTCTTGAGAGCTTCAAGGTTCCTTTCTGAAGCACCCTGGCTAGTCTCACTTTTTTCTCCTGTTCTCACCTCTTTTAAGTATCTGAGAGTTACATACATGTGTGTATGTGAATGTGTGTGCATGTGTGTGAGTGTGTGTGTGTGAGCACACTGCCTGCGGAGGCCAGAAGAAGGCGTTCCTTCTGCATCTGAGGTCAGAGGCCGTCGTGGGCTGCCAGATATTGGTGCTGGCAGCTGAGCTCTGGTTTTCTGCAAGAGTAGTATGTGCTCTTAGCCTCAGAGCTATCTTTCTAGCCTTTTACCTTTTTTAGTTAGTGTGGATGAGTATTTTGCCTACATGGTTGTAAATTCACCACAGGCTTGCAGTGCCTTCAGAGGTTAGAGCATGGCCTTGCCTCCCCCAGGTCCTCTGCATTCTTCTCCAAGATATGTACATCCATAATTTATTGTACAGTATTGGAGCTTAAACCTAGGGCACCCTGCAAGTTAGGTAAGTGCCTTAAAACCATTGAGCTACCCAGCCAGTCCCATCTCCTTACCTCTCCTACACTTGAGACCATTCACAGAGTTGGCTTGGATGCAACAGAAAGCCTCATGTAAATGCTTTGCAGTGAGACCAGCCTGGTTTCAAAGGTGCAGAGTCCTGACCACAGGTTTCCTAAGCAGTAGCTCCCTCTTGTGGAGGTGTGTGTGCATGCACGTGGGTAAAACGGTTGCAAGGATTCAGCAGTGCTCGCTAATAATCACTGTGGTGCCTGAACTAAGTGGGTGGAAGCCCGTGGGACTATGACTCTTGTTTCCTTTCCATCCTCAGTCCTCCCTTTCCCCACTCCAGCTACACTAAACCTCCATCTTTTCCCAGTATACCAGGCACACCCCCATCCTCGGACTTCCTGCAACCCCAAGCATTGTCTGTGAGCCTCAACAATGTTGCTTCTTCTATTCTAATACATTTTCTCAATCTTGTGCCTAATTGCATTGGCTGTGGCCACTTAAACAATATTACGTAGAAGTCATAAAGTCAGCGTTCTTGTTGAAGGCTGGCTTGGGCTACACAGTGAGACCCTGTCACAGGGAAGGAAGGAAGTGAAGGCTTAGTTCTCATTCCTGGCTATAGGCAGCCAGTTGTATCTGTCACCGGAATGTCACTTGCACCAGATCAGGGACATTGTCTGTTCCCACCTGTGTGTCCCGAGCACTAGAAAAAGGGACAGGCACAACATGTCAGGCTCAGTGCACTGACTGAGTGGTGTCCCCAACCTCCCACTCCTTTGGGAGGCAGGTATGAGCACCTGGTGAACCTGCTGACCAAGATCCTGAACCAGCGCCCTGAGGACCCCTTGTCCATCCTGGAGTCTCTGAACCGCACCACGCAGTGGGAGTGGTTTCACCCGAAGCTGGACACGCTGCGGGACGACCCCGAGATGCAGCCCACCTACGAGATGGCCGAAAAACAAAAGGCTCTGTTTATCAGGGGTGGAGGAGAAGGCGAACAGGAAATGGAAGAGGAGGTGGTGAGTGAGCTGGTGTGGGCAGGTGGGAGGCAAGACTGGGGGTGGGGGTAGGGGGGCCAGCCTATGCCAAAGCCAGTGCTAAGGTGTGAACAGAAGTGTGTGAACAGTAGTTCCTGGGGCATCACACAAGGTTTAGGAGCGAAGGACAAGCACTCGTGCCCTGTAGGAGCTGCCCCTGGCTGTCGTGTGAGGAAGCGCGTTCTCTCATCTCACCAGACCTCCAAAAACATTTCCTACCACCTCCCAGAGTCTCTCAACTCAGAATCTATTCCTTCCTATCCTGCCTCAGTTTCCCCATTAGTTAAACCTGCTAAGAACTCTTCCACACACCATCCGAGAACATCCTACCATCCTCGGCGTGTTTTAAGTCCACAGTCCTATGCTCCTGCCTTGACTGATCCATACAACTTAGGGGAGGGGCTGGGAGCATGGCTCAGTTAGTAGAGCGCTTGCCCAGCATGCACAAGGCCCTGGCTTCCCAGCCCCAGCTCTGCACACACTGGGTTTGGTGGTGTACACCTGTGAGGCCAGCTCCCTAGGAGGAACGGAAGTGCAGCTACATGGTGAGCGAGCGCCAGGCCAACCAGCCTGCGAATCTTTGAGGCCCTGTTTTGAACTTTGGGCTTGGGGGGCTTGGGGCGGCTTGGGGTTTTTTTGGGGGGGTGTTTTAAAGTGGAAAAGCCGAGGAGAGCTGAGGGAAGAGGGTTGTGAGTTGTGGCTAATGTGGGCTACACAGATGGGTTACAGACCTTCCGGGGCTCACAGTAAAGTATTATCTCAATAGTAATTTTTTTAACGGGGGAGGGCTGGAGAGATGGCTCAGTGATTAGGAACGCTGGCTGCTCTTCCTGAAGATCTGGGTTCAATTCTCAGCATCCATATGCCACAGTTCACACCTGTCTATAAATCCAAGATCCAACACCCTCTCACAGACATACGTGTAGGCCAAGCACCAATGCCCAGGAAAATAAAAATAAATTACTTTTTTTAATTGGGTGAAATAGATTAGTGAGATGATTCAGTGGGTGAAAGTTTTTTGCCACCAAATGTGACAACCTAAGTCTCCAGGTGGAAGGAGAGAGCAAGCTTCCACAAGGTGTCCTCCCATCCCCACACAAACGAGTAACTATAGCATTTCTTGTTAAAGAATTATTCATTTATTTTATTTATATGAGTACACTGTAGCTGCCTTCATGCATGCCAGAAAAGGACATCAGGTCCCATTACAGATGGTTGTGAGCCACCATGTGGTTGCTGGGATTTGAACTCGGGACTTCTGGAAGAGCAGTCAGTGCTCTTAACTGCTGAGCCCTCTCTCCTGTCTAACTGTAGTATTTTTTTAAAGGTCTAACCTGGTGCGGGAGTCATGGCAGCTCAGAATCATCTGGTCAAACAGCTTGGGATCCATAAGACCCCATTTGAAAGAAAAAATTGGATAGAAAGATTCCAGAAGGGCCGGGCGTGGTGGCGCACGCCTTTAATCCCAGCACTTGGGAGGCAGAGGCAGGCGGATTTCTGAGTTCGAGGCCAGCCTGGTCTACAGAGTGAGTTCCAGGACAGCCAGGACTACACAGAGAAACCCTGTCTCGAAAAAACCAAAAAAAAAAAAAAAAAAAAGAAAGAAAGATTCCAGAAGATCTCTGAGCTCTGAGAGCATCAGACACACACAAGGTTCATGGACATAGATGTAGACAAAACACTCATACACAAAACAAAAACAAAAACAAAATGTTTTGCCGGGCATGGTGGCGCATGCCTTTAATCCCAGCACTTGGGGAGGCAGAGGCAGGCGGATTTCTGAGTTCGAGGCCAGCCTGTTCTACAAAGTGAGTTCCAGGACAGCCAGGGCTATACAGAGAAACACTATCTCGAAAAACCAAAAAAAAAAAAAAAAAAAAGTTTTTTGTTTTTTGTTTTTCTAGACAGGATTTCTCTGTGCAGCCTTGGCTGTCCTGGAATTTACTCTGTCTGTAGACCAGGCTGGCCTCGAGCCACCACTACCCAGCTAGGAAATCTCGTCCTAACATCCCTATATCCCTCAAAATCCAATCTGAAAGTATAGCTCAGTGGTAAAGCAGTTGCCTAGAATCCTCTTGTGAGGGACTGGGGGCGTAGCTAAGTGATAGGAAGACTGCCCAATATGCAGAAGGCCATGAGATTGATTTCCAGCACTGGGGACACAACTCAGTGGGACAATGCTTAGCTAGGATGCATTAAGGATTGACGTCAGCGGCCAGCACCACACTGACTGGCCGTGGTAGCACATACCTGCAAGCCAAGCACTTAGGACATAGAACAGGAGGGTTGGAAGTTCAAGTCCACCCTTGGGCTATGTACCTGAGTTGAAGGGTGCCATGGATACAAGAGACCTTGTCTCACAATAAACAGCAGATAGGACTTTCCTAATAGCAGAAACAGGATGAGAGAAAGAAGCAGCGAGATTTTTTTTTTAACTCCAGCAAGTCAAGGCTTGTCATAGAATAAAACATGTTCATGTGGCCTCTGAGTGTCACACCAGCCTGTGCTGAAATACAGCTATACCAGAAAATGATCTCTGGGGACCAGGAAAATAGCTTTTCCTTCTTTCCATCCAACCACACCAAGCAGATTCAGGACCAGTCACGGTGTCACATGTCCTCAATCTCAGCACTCAGGAGGCAGAGGCAGGTGGCTCTCTGAATTCCAGGCTAGCCTCATCTACATAGGGAATTCCAGGCTAGCAAAACGCATATACCCTTTTCCCTTTCCCAGTAAAAAGAAGGGGGGATTGGCTCTGTCATCCTGTCACTGGGGGTGTTCTGTTGTGGAGTAGTCACACTTCTGTCAGTCATTGGGGATATTCACACTTGAGTCCATTAACAGCAGCCAGAAGGGCAGGGCAGTACTGACATCCCTCCACCGTAGTATGTTTCTACACCACTGTCACATGGATACAGGATTCTAAGAAAAATAACAGCTATTATTGCATGGACAAGAGATCCTAAAATTCCTGTATTTGCTCCCTAATCTTCCCTCCTGGCTACAGAATAGTGAGTTTGAGGAGTGTGTATGTATATCACTCTTGCCAGTTAACTAGCCTTTCTGACCAGTGTACCCAGGAATCCTCCTGTCTTTGTCCCCAGTGCTGGAATTATATACCTGTACCAGCACACCTGGCTGTTAACAGGGTTCTAGGGATTGCACTGGGACCTTGTGCTTACATAGCAAGCACTTTACACAGAGTCACCTCCATGATGCTAACATCAGTGACAACAGGCAAACCAGCTATAATCATGCCTAAAGACCGACAGAGGTGGCATATAGCGGTGCATGTCTGTAATCCCAGCACTTGGGAGGCAGAGGCAGAGGCAGAGGCAGAGGAGGCAGAGGCAGAGGCAGAGGAGAGGCGAGAGGCGAGAGGCGAGAGGCGAGAGAGGCAGAGGCGAGGCAGAGGCAGAGGCAGAGGCGAGGCAGAGAGGCAGAGGCAGAGAGGCAGAGGCAGAGGCAGAGAGGCAGAGAGAGAGGCAGAGAGGCAGAGAGGCAGAGGCAGAGAGGCAGAGGCAGAGAGAGGCAGAGGCAGGCGGATTTCTGAGTTTGAGGCCAGCCTGGTGTACAAAGTGGGTTCCAGGACAGCCAGGGCTACACAGAGAAACCTTGTCTCTAAAAACGAATGAACGAACGAACGAACGAAAGAAAGAAAGAAAGAAAAGGGAAGGGAAAGGGAAGAAAAAAGGGAAGGGGAAGGGAAAGGGAAAGGGAAGGGAAAGGGAAGAGAAAGGGAAGAAGGGGAAGGAAAAGGGAAGGGGAAAGGGAAAAGGGGAAGGGGAAAGGGGAAGAAGGGGAAAAGGAGAAGGGGAAGGGGAAAGAGTTATTAGGATGGGGGCGAGCTCAGTCTTCCTTGGAGGCCGTTCAGTCCCACACCAAATGTGACTCCGCAGGCAGACACCACACAGGAGCCAGCAGCTGTAGTTCAATCTTGAAGAAACCACAAGACTCACCAACCAGCCAGAGGTGGGGCCATGCAAACAGCAAGCTGCTGCAGGAAGCTCACAAGCAATAATTCTTGGGCAAGTTTCTCTCAGTGACAGGGTTACCACTCTGTTAAACTCGATGATGCTATGTAAGACAAACCGATAGATGCATGTAGTTAGTGAAGACCAGGGAGGCAGAACAAACCAAGCCAGCGTTCACTGCTTGTCTCCCGCTGTCTGTGGGGTCATGTTTATATTCATTCATTTCAGGTCCTTTCACGTGCTCGCCATATCAAAACGTCCTTTTACCTGGACGCCCTACCAAAACACCATTGGACATAACTAACTTTCCAAAGAAACTAGAAGTTTCCACTTCACGGTGGTTAGAATTTTTTCAGAAATGTATTTTATTTTTATTTGTGTATATGTGCCTGTGTGGAATATACCCTTCTGTGCAGGGGACCTTGAAGGCCAGATGTGGGTGTCTGATGGCATGGACACAAAGTCAGATAACTGCCAGCAGCTCAGCATGGCTCCTGGGAGTCAAGCTCCAGGGTCTGGCAAGTGCTCTTAACCATGTGCTGTCCTCCAGCCCCAGCAACAAATGCCCTGCTCTCAAATTTACCTGGGTCTTCCAAACCAAAAAGCAAAGAAATTTGAGAGTTCAAGTCTACTGTGGATGGGCTGGACTTTAACAGATATATACAGAATATTCCACCCAACAGATTTTTTGGTTTTGGCAGTATATGGAACTCACATCAGAGGGGACACAAGTCAAGCCTCAAACGACAGAGAAGTCTTTGAAGATTATGGTAAATAAAAGTGGAAGTCAACAGTAGACACTACAAAAACCTTTGCAATCTAAACATGTTTGGATGAACTGTGTGCCAGTAACAAAGTCAGAAAGCAGATGAAGAAATCCCTGGAGGCAAGTGTAAAGGAACCACATCCTGTCAGAAGGCAGGGCACTCTCCACGGGAAAGCTAACAGCAGTAAACGCTAAAGAAGCCTGGAGTCGGGCTGGACGGATGGATAGCTCAGTGGTTAAGAGCACAGATTGCTCCTCCAGAGGTCCTGAGTTCAATTCCCAGCAACCACGTGGTGGCTCACAACCATCTGTAATGGGATCTGATGCCCTCTTCTGGTGTGTCTGAAGACAGCTACAGTGGATATAATAAATAAGCAAATAAACAAATAAATAAGCTGAGAGATATCACACAAGCAAAAGCAGCAGCATGAAGTAAGAAGGGAAGAGGGAGACACTGAGACTGAAAGAACAGCACAGAGTCAGCCCGACAAAAAGGGAGATGCAAGCAGGCCTTAGCTCCTCTGACAAAAGAAAGGTGAAGCTGCAAATTGTAACATTACAGACCATACTTCATTAGAGGTCACAGTGAAGGCTTACACTCTGAAAAGCTCTCTCTATCTCTAGTTCAGTTTTGTTTTGTTTTGTTTGTTTGGAGATAGGTTCCTCTGTGTTGCCTTCGCTGTCCTGGAATTCGCTCTATAGAGCAGGCTGGCCTCCAACTCAAAAAACAGACACATGCCTGCTTCTGCCTCCCGAGTGCTAGGATTAAAGGCGTGCACTACCACCACCTCAGCGTTAAATCAAATCCTTTTCCAATATTAATTTTTTAAAAAAGGTTTATTTATTTATTATAAGTAAGTACACTGTAGCTGTCTTCAGACACTCCAGAAGAGGGCTTCAGATCCCATTACGGATGGTTGTGAGCCACCATGTGGTTTCTGGGAATTGAACTCAGGACCTTCGGAAGAATAGTCAGTGCTCTTACCCACTGATCCATCTTGCCAGCCCCCCAATATTAAATTTTAAAAAAATGATGTATTATTTTATATTTGTTCGTGTTTTGACTGCATTTCTGTCTGTGTGAGGATGTCAAGTCCCCTAGAACTGGAGTTATAGGCAGTTGTGAATGGCCGTGTGGTTGCTGGGAATTGAACTCAGGTCCTCTGAAAGAGCAGGCAGTGTTCTTAACCACTGTGCCATCTCCCCAGCCATGCAGGACTTTCTAAAAGAATACTATCTACCAAAATTAAGCCCTAAAGAGATACATATGCATGTGTATGCATACTTTCATACTAGCACAATTGCACACTTGCACGCTTGCACTCGCACACTTGCACACAATCTTCATCAGACCTAAAACAAGCAATGAGATTGAAGCTGTCAGTAAAAAATGTCTCGAGGAAACCCCAGGACTATGCAAGTTCAATGCTGAATTCTATCAAACCTCCAAGGAAGACCTCACACCAGTAGTTGTTGTTGTCCTCCTCCTTCTCATCCCACTCCTCCTCATCCCACTCCTCCTCCTCCTCATCCCACTCCTCCTCATCCCACTCCTCATCCCACTCCTCCTCCTCATCCCAATCCTCCTCCTTCTCCTCCTCATCCCACTCCTCCTCCCACTCCTCCTCCCACTCCTCCTCCTCATCCCACTCCTCCTCCTCCTCCTTCTCTTTCTCATCTCACTCCTCCTCCTCCTCATCCCACTCCTCCTCCTCCTCCTCCTTCTTCTTCTTTTTGATTTTTGAGACAGGGTTTCTCTGTGTAGCTCTGGCTGTCCTGGAACTCACTCTGTAGACCAGGCTGGCCTCGAACTCAGAAATCTGCCTGCCTCTGCCTCCTGAGTGCTGAGATTAAAGGCATGCGCCACCACCGCCCACACCAGTTCTTCTTAACCCATTCCATAAAATGGAAATGAAAAGAACACTCCTAAACTCATTGTATAAAGCCGGTTTTAGGGCTGGTGAGATGGCTCAGTGGGTAAGAGCACCCGACTGCTCTTCCGAAGGTCCAGAGTTCAAATCCCAGCAACCACATGGTGGCTCACAACCATCCGTAATGAGATCTGGCGCCCTCTTCTGGAGTATCTGAGGACAGCTACAGTGTACTTACATATAACAATAAATAAATCTTTAAAAAAAAAAAAAAAAAGCCGGTTTTATCTTGATACCTCCCAAACAGGTAAACAACCTACAAAAAAAGACAACTACAGGCCGGGCGTGGTGGCTCACGCCTTTAATCCCAGCACTCGGGAGGCAGAGGCAGGCGGATTTCTGAGTTCGAGGCCAGCCTGGTCTACAAAGTGAGTTCCAGGACAGCCAGGGCTATACAGAGAAACCCTGTCTCGAAAAACCAAAAAAAAAAAAAAAAAAAAAAAAAAGACAACTACAGACCAGTTTCTTTGATGAACATAGGTGCCAACATTCTTCACAAAATGTTTGCAAACTGAATTCATGAACTCCTGCAGAGCCCACGTGGGCTCCATCCCAGAGTGGCAAGAGCTTTAAAAAGTCAACACTAGGTGAAGAGGTGGAGCAAGCCACCAGCTGGTGGGCGTGAACAGATGTGAACATAAGTGAACATACGTGAACATACATGAACAGATGTGAACAGAAAGGACGGCTGCCGAGTTGGAAGGTACCTAAGACGGCATGAAAAAAGAGAAAAAGCCTTCTCCTTCTGGGGCATCAGGAGAGTAGGAAGGTCAGCTAGGTGCTTTCTTTCTTTCTTTCTTTTTTTCTTTCTTTCTTTCTTTCTTTCTTTTTCTTTCTTCCTTCCTTCCTTCCTTCCTTTCTTTCTTTCTCTTTCTTTCTTTCTTTCTTTCTTTCTTTCTTTCTTTCTTTCTTTCTTTCTTCCTTTCTTTCGACAGGGTTTCTCTGTGTAGCCCTGGCTGTCCTGAAACTCACTTTGTACATCAGACTGGCCTCAAACTCAGAAATCTGCCTACCTCTGCCTCCCAAGTGCTGGGATTAAAGGCGTGCACCACCACACCTGGCTCCCTAGGTGCTTTCTATGCCTCTCTGAACTAGCAGACTGTCACTACAGCATCGGGCTCCTGAGTCTTTGTTGGTCAAATTGAACAGCTGGGATTTACATAGAAAAGGATGAAGTCAAACTCTCTCTTTTTGTAGATGGAATGAGTCTTTATTTAGAAGTCCCTATAGAGTAGACTAGAACATTCTTGGACCTAATAAACACAAGCAAGTTTCAGTATGCAAAAATCAACAGGTTTTAAAAAAAATGAAAAAGCGACAGCTGGGCCATGGTCCACCTTTAACCCCAGCACTCGGGAGGCAGAGGCAGGCTGATCTCTTGTGAGTTCGAGGCCAGCCTGTTCTACAGAGTGAGTTCCAGGACAGCCAGGGCTACACAGAGAAAAACCAAGCAAACAAAGCAAAACCATTCACATGAAAGCACAGAGCATCACTGACAGTCAACACAGTTTCAAGGAGTACGTGCTCTTCCAGAGAGGTTACCACGCCTGTGCTGACCATACACAGCAGATGAGAGAGAGAACGTGATGCTGGGCTTGTAGGGAGGAGAGGTTACCACGCCTGTGCTGACCATACACAGCAGATGAGAGAGAGAACGTGATGTTGGGCTTGTAGGGAGGAGAGGTTACCACGCCTGTGCTGACCATACACCGCAGATGAGAGAGAGAACGTGATGCTGGGCTTGTAGGGAGGAGAGGTTACCACGCCTGTGCTGACCATACACCGCAGATGAGAGAGAGAACGTGATGCTGGGCTTGTAGGGAGGTGGGAGGCGAAAGGGTCTGATCAAATACATTGTATGAAAAAGCTTAAAGTCATACTACAGCAGCACTGTGGGAACAAGGTCAGCCTAGTATCGGCATAGAAAGACAGGCCAACCAATGGAACAGAATGGAAGACCTTGACATCAAACAGCAAAGTGACAGTCACTTAATTTTTTACAAAGGAGGCAAAGATGTAGTTTGGACAAAAGCCTAGTCAATAAATGGGTTCTGGAAAATGAGATTTCTGCCTGCATAAGAACAAAATTAGGTTCACATTCCCCTTGTATAAGAACCAACTCAATCAGGAACAAAAGCCAGGTGGTGGTGGTGGTGGTGGTGGCGGCACACACCTTTTAATCCCAGCAATTGAATTGGGAAGCAGAGGCAGGCAGATTTCTGAGTTCAAGGCAGATCACTTGTGAGTCAGAGGCCAGCCTGGTCTACAGAGCGAGTTCCAGGACAGCCAGGGCTACACAGAGAAACCCTGTGTCAGAAACTAACTAAATAAAAATTATATGTGAGAGAGAAAGTGTGGGGGGGGGGGTGGGGAGAAGGCAAGAACTTTTTTTTTTTTTTTTTGGTTTTTCGAGACAGGGTTTCTCTGTGTAGCCCTGGCTGTCCTGGCACTCACTTTGTAGACCAGGCTGGCCTCGAACTCAGAAATCCGCCTGCCTCTGCCTCCCGAGTGCTGGGATTAAAGGCATGCGCCACCACGCCCGGCTAAGAACTTTTAAATCAGAACACCAACTGCCCAGGAGCTAACCCCAGTTATCAACAGAAAAAAACAAAAGGTTTCTGCACAGCAAAGGATTCAGCACAGCGCACAGCATGGGCGAAAACCATCCTAGCTATGCTTCAGACTCAGGGCTGATGGCAGACAGAGGACTGCAAGAAGCTGCCACTCAACATGTGGGCAAGTGAGCTCAATGGGCAGTTTCCAAAAAGGGAAAGACAAATGGCCAATTGCTGTCATACAAAGTGTTCCATATCCTGAGCCATAGGGAGATTCCAATTTAAACTCCTGAAACACCATGCCTCCCGCCCCCATCAGAATGGCTCTCACCAGCAAATATGACAAATGTTGGAGGGATGTGGACAGTAACCCTTATTTACTGTTGGTCAGGCTAAGATATAATACAGCTGGGGCTGGAGAGATAGCTCAGTAGTTAAGAGCACTGGCTGCTCTTCCAGAGGTTTTGAGTTCAAATCCCAGCAACCACGTGGTGGCTCACAACCATCTGTAATGGGATCTGATGCCCTCTTCTGGTGTGGCTGAAGACAGCAATAGTGTACTCATGTACACATAATAAATAATAAATCTTAAAAAAAATAATTAATACAGCCACTGTGGAAATCAGCTTGGGGATTTCTCAAACACTGAAAGTAGACCTACCATAGGACTGAGCCACTGTTGGTTGCTGTTTTATTCAGCACAGCAAAGAATTGGAATCAACCTAGTTTTGTTCACCAACATATGAATGGATGATGAAGTGTGTGTGTGTGTGTGTGTGTGTGTGTGTGTGTGTGTGTGTGTGATGGAATACTACTTGGCTCTGAAGAAAATGAGGTTAAGGAGTTTGCAGGGAAATGGGTGGACTTGGGATATACGATACTGTGAGGCCACAATCTCAGACACGCCACATGCTTTGGTTTGGTGGTAGATAACCTGCATGAGATATATTGGGTATATTAGATAATAGTGCAAAGCATCTATTCCGAGAGAGAGAGAGAGAGAGAGAGAGAGAGAGAGAGAGAGAGAGAGGAAGATGCCATACAAAGCTGCAGTCAGAGACTCCAAAGATGGCTAGAAAGTAGCCAGAGGTTCAGAATGTGGCTGCTTCATTCCGTGCTTAGCTCAGGCAGAGGCAGGCTATCTCAGTCTTGCTGAAGGCTGTTGAGCTTTATGGCCCGCGGGGTCACAGCTGGGCAAATGATGGGCAATCCCCAGAGGAGGGCATGAGCCTTGGTGGGTAACCTGCAGAGGTCACAGGGCACAGTTGCACAGTTCGGTTTTTGCCTACTTCTGTTCCCCTCCCCCACCCCCCAGGATTCTTGTCTCCACATTACCTTTCTGCACACCCCCACCCCCGCCCCTACTCTATTCTCCCCCGGACTCCATGTTCATGGACACAGTCGAAAGGGGTGTAATCCGAGCTGGATAGAACTTGCTATGTAGACCAGGCTGGCTTCGAACTCACAGAGATCCATCGGCATCTGCCTTTTAAGGACATGAGCTACCATGCCTGGCAACAATGGCATTTTTGTCCAGTAGAACAAGACAGCAAGGGTAGTAAGGCAATCCAGCTATGCCCCTATGGGCTAATTCTATTGTCACGCCATTACTATTAGGGCGCAGAGCATGGCCGCCCATGCACTGTTGCCTGTTGGTACCCAAAGAGCTACCGTTGGCTGCAGGCTTCACATCCTACGTTTTGGTCAGGTTAAAGAGAAAAGGATTCTTTTTTGGTGTGGTTTCTTTCTTCTTCCTTTTTTCCCCCCTTCTTCTTCATCAGGGGACACTCTCCCCAGGACATTTCCAAACTGGTGAAGTCGCCCAAGTCTGTTGACTCTGGTGGAGGAGTTGGGCTAGATGACTGGCTCGGGTCTTGCTGCTGGCCCAGTTCTGTTCCCAGGACCCGAGCGATGGCAGGAGGATCAGGCTAGGAAGCCTTGAGCCTTCCTTATACCCATTTCTCCATCCCCGTTGCAGACTGACAGCCCGGTGCCCAACATCATGGAGACCGCCTTCTACTTCGAGCAGGCGGGCGTGGGGCTGAGCTCTGACGAAAGCTTCCGAATCTTCCTGGCCCTGAAGCAGCTGGTGGAGCAGCAGCCCATCCACATGTGCCGCTTCTGGGGCAAGATCCTGGGCCTGAGCCGCAACTACCTGGTGGCTGAGGTGGAGTTCCGCGAGGGCGAGGAGGAGGGAGAGGAGGAGGAGGTGGAGGAGATGATGGAGGGAGGCGAGGTCTTGGAGACGCACGGTGAGGAGGAGGGAGAGGAGGATGAGGAGAAGGTGGTGGACGCCGTGCCCAAGCCACAGTGGAAGCCGCCGCCCATCATCCCCAAGGAGGAGAGCCGCAGTGGCACCAACAAATACCTGTACTTCGTGTGCAACGAGCCAGGCCGCCCGTGGACGCGCCTGCCGCACGTGACGCCCGCGCAGATCGTGTGCGCGCGCAAGATCAAAAAGTTCTTCACTGGCTTTCTGGACACGCCGGTCATCAGCTACCCGCCCTTCCCGGGCAACGAGGCCAACTATCTCCGCGCGCAAATTGCGCGCATCTCCGCCGCCACACACATCAGCCCGCTGGGCTTCTACCAGTTCGGCGAGGAGGAGGGCGATGAGGAGGAGGAGGGCGGCGCGGGACGCGATTCCTTTGAGGAGAACCCCGACTTTGAGGGCATCCCAGTGTTGGAGCTCGTGGACTCCATGGCCAACTGGGTACATCACACTCAGCACATCCTGCCTCAGGTGAGGATGGAGCTAGGATAGAGCTTTCCGCCCTGTACACTGCCTAGGACCCGCCCCAATCCAGCCCAGCATCCATCCATCCATCCATCCATCCATCCATCCATCCATCCATCCATCCATTCATCCGCCTACCTACCCACCTACCTACCCATCCATCCACTCACCCATTCATCTAACCATGACCCAAAGCAACTTGGAAAGGAAAAGGTTTATTTGGCTACATATCCACTGAGGAAAGTCTGGGCAGGAACCTGGATACAGGACAGAAGCATAGGCCATGGAGGAATGCTGCTTACCGGCTTGCTCCCCATGGTTTGAATCAGCCTACTTTCTTATACAGCCTCAGACCACTTGCCCAGGGATGGCATCGCCCACAGTGAGTTGAGCCCTCTCACACCAACCGTCAATCAAGAATATTCCCCCACAGACTTGCTTGCAGGCCAATCTGACGGAGGCTTTTTCTCAGCTGGGGTTCCATCTTCCCAGATGGCTTTGCAGCAGCGGCAGCAGCAGCAGCAGACCAGTGCCACAGGCTGAAGCTACCACACTTGTGACCAAGGACTGATCCCCATTTATGGCTGAGAAAACGTGAAGTAGCTTTATGCTGTGTACCTGCCTCCATTTTCATTCAAAGAGCCATCATTGATCAGAGGGAGTTCAAGGGCATACACACGCATACCTACACACACACCAATAAGAGTGTTAATTGGCTTGACAGAGTACAACACCAATCCAATGAGGGAGGCACAGGTGACTCTACCACTGTTGAATGACAGTCCCTGAGCAGAAATACTGAGATATATATCCTTTATCAACAATGTGTCCAGTCATAGAAGCCGCTGTCCCAAGGCGGTTGCTAGCGCATAACTAGGGCAGCCTTTTGAGCCACAGGGACAAGCCCACTGTTCTAGGGGCCCATCTGGCCCCTCAGCTTCTCCCACAGTAGGCTAGGCTCTGTCTTAGGGCGCCACCTGACGTTGCTGTTGCATCCACAGGGGCGCTGTACATGGGTGAACCCACTGCAGAAGACAGAAGAGGAAGAAGAGCTAGGGGAGGAGGAAGAGAAGGCAGACGAGGCGATGGAGGAGGTGGAGCAGGAGGTGGGTCCTCCACTGCTGACTCCGCTCTCAGAAGATGCAGGTAAGTCCCTTCCTTTTTGGGCAGGCGCAGTGCCAGCCTTGGCGGGGTTGGTAGAGCAGGGAGAGAAACACACCTGGAAACACTGATGTCAAGCATCCTCTGAGCCTCAGTGGGGATTGCTTATATACAGCGGGCATGGGGTCAGCCCTGGGAGCACAAGCCCGCCATCCGAGCATCGGGGAAGGAAGAAGCAGAGGCCCATCCATGAGCAGTCCTCAGCTCTACCAGGAGGTTGAGACTCCAGGCTGGGCCATGTGACACCGTGTTTTGTATATGTTTGCATGTATGCCTGCACGACAAAAGAGGTCATCAGATCCCATTACAGATGGCTGTGAGCCACCATGTGGGTGCTGGGAATTGAACTCAGGACCTCTGGAAGAGCAGCCAGTGCTCTTAACGGCTAAGCCATCTTTCCAGCTTAAGACCCTGTTTGATTTTTGTGTTTGTTCGTTTTTGTTTGTTTTTAAATATTGATTGATTGATTGATTGATTTTGTGTTTAAAAGAAACCCTTATGGGTCTGGGGGAACGTGTTCATCTTTTATCTAAGCGTGGCATGTGACAGTGACCATGGCCTTGAGACAAAGACTCTTTCTTGGTTTTCTCTTTTTTTGGAGGGGGGGATCAGGCTCTGAGAGAGGCCAGAGCCAGGGATCTCGGTGTGAGTCCTAGCTCTTGCACAGGGGTGGGGGGGTGGGTAGGGGGATCCATCCCTTCTCTCCTGTCTCTCCGCCCACATGATAAGGCAGGTCGTGGCGAGCCCTGACCACCCCACCCCACCCTGCCTCTTTCCTTCTCCTACAGAAATCATGCACCTGTCGCCCTGGACCACCCGCCTCTCCTGCAGCCTCAGCCCTCAGTACTCGGTGGCCGTCGTGCGCTCCAACCTCTGGCCAGGGGCCTATGCCTACGCCACTGGCAAGTACGCCGCTGCCCTGACTCAAGGGTCTGCCTATGGTAAAGAAATCTTATCTGCCAGGATCCATGATAGTTTCTCTCAAAAGATTGACAAGTCCCGCCAGGCATAGTGGCACAGGTCCTTAATCTCAAAAGCTGGGAGGAAGAGGCAGGCAGATCTCTGTGAGTTCAAGGGCAGCCTGGGCTACACAGAGAGAGCCTGTCTCAAAAAAATACATATAGGGGTTGGAGAGATGACTCGGCAGTTAAGAGCACTGACTGATCTTCCAGAGGTCCAGAGTTCAAATCCCAGCAACCACATGATGTCTTACAACCATCTGTAATAAGATCTGCTGCCCTCTTCCGGTGTGTCTGAAGACAGCTACAATGTACTCACGTAAATAAAATACATATAAAAGTGATATATAGCCAGGCGTGGTGGCTCACGCCTTTAATCTCAGCACTTGGGAGGCAGAGGCAGGTGGATTTCTGAGTTCGAGGCCAGCCTGGTCTACAAAGTGAGATCCAGGACAGCCAGGGCTACACAGAGAAACCCTGTCTCAAAAAACCAAAAAAAAAACAAAAACAAAAACCCAAAAAACCAAAAAACTTTCTCGAAAAAGCCAAAAAAACAAAAAAGTTACATATACATAATATATGTCATATGCAATGTATTATATATAATATATAATAACACACATATATCACCTCCACTCCCCTTCCCGTCTTACATTCATTCATTCATTCAGTTAGTTAGTTAGTTAGTTTTTGTTTTTGTTTTTGTTTTTTTTTTTCTTGAGCCCTTCTTACCTTTAAATTGTCTCTAAATCCCTAAACCAGCTTGGCTGCAATCCCTGCTCTGCCCACCAGAGGGCAGAACTTTTCTGCTCTGAACTTGAACTTGCTCTGGGTTTTGTACAGAAGGAATTTCATGCAAACTTTAACCATATTCTTGTCGATTATTATTATTATTATTGTTGTTGTTGTTGTTGTTATTGTTATTGTCCAGAATCTGAGAGTAGAGTTTTTCTAACCCTCCTATTCTATGCCAACACCACACATTATTTCTCTGTGTGGCCTTGGCTGTCCTGTAACATGCTTTGCCTCAGAGGCCTGCCTGCCTCTGCCTCCCCAATGGAGGAATTAAAGGGCAACATTAATTTTTAAATTAATGAAATTCATATAGGGTTCTCCTGGTCCATACATCCTCCCTCCCATCCATTCGCCCATTCCTTTGTCACAGATTTGTTCATCCATCCACGTACCCATCCATCCATCTTTTGTGACTTGTTTGTTTGTTTGTTTGTTTTTGTTTGTTTGTTTTTTGGGTTTCTCAGACAGGGTTTCTCTGTGTAGCCCTGGCTGTCCTGGAACTCACTCTGTAGACCAGGCTGCCCTCGAACTCAGAAATCCGCCTGCCTCTGCCTCCCAAGTGCTGGGATTAAAGGCGTGTGCCACCACCGCCTGGCTCATCTTCTGCCTTTTTATAGAAGAATATACTAAACAAAGTCATGCATATTATCTACGTGTATTCCCCCCCCCCCCCCCGCACTTGCGTGCCCAGGTTACTTTTTGTGCACCACATCATGCAGGCACCTTTGACAGCCAGAAGAGGGCGCTGCTGGGCCTCCAGGACTTGAGTTGTAGGTGGTTGTGAGCCTCCTGGTTTTGGTGCCAAAAACCAAACCAGTGGGTGCTCCTAGCAGCAGAGCCATCACTCCAGCTAAAGAGAAATTTTGTTTTGTTTTATGTGGGATTCTTCTTCTGTTTTTTGAGACATGATCATCTGGAACTCACAATGTAGACCAGGCTGGCCTCAAACTCACAGAGATCTACCTGCCTTTGGCCCCAAATGCTGGGTTGAAGGCATGCACCACTGTCAGTGTGGAAGAATTGTTTAACATTAACTAAGTGTGGCTGAGCACACACGTGCCCTCATTTCAGCAGGGTCTCTGTGGCTGTGCTGTGCTGTGTACTCCAGGCTAGCTCCTTGAACTTCCACACAAGATTGTCCTCCCATATCTCCATCTGACTTTTTATGTGGGTTCCAGAATGAAACCTGAGCTCACCAGCTTGTGCTGCCGTCTCTCTGCCCCCAAAGGGCCTTTTTGTTGTTGATGCAGTGTTTCACTATGCTGCCCTGGCTGGCCTTGAACTCTCAATCCTTCTGCCCTAGCTTCTGGAGTACTGGGATTACGGGTGCTTATCATCACACGAGGCTCTATATATGAGCCTTGACATGGTGGCACACACCTTTAGACTCAGGGCAGAAGCAGGGGCCGGGGCAGGGGGCAGACCTCTGAGTTCAAAGTCAGCCTGTTCTAGAGTTCCAGGAAAGCCAGGGCTACCTTGGGTAGCTGCATGAGGGACCAACCCCAGACCCTTGTGGGGAAGGTAGCCATGGATGTGACCATGGGAACACAAGTACAGTCATCAGTTGTACAACACCAGTTACAAAGCAGATAAGCTCCTGATTGCATGCCTGAGTGCTCCGGGATTCTGTAGAACAGCAACCTTCATTCTGCAATCCACAGGGAAAGAAAGTACCAGTGAGGGACAGACAGAAGGAATAGTCTAGACCAGGGTTACATATGAAATGTATAGGACTCACTGAGAATCTGGCAGAGATGAAAATTCTAGTTCTAACATCTAGTAAAAAGCCTGGGGTTCAGGCTGAGTTTTTGTATTGTGGTGCTGGGATTGAATGCAGGGTTTAAGCCTGTTCTAGGCAAGTGCCCTATTGCTGAGCCACGCCCCCAGCTCCTCGCTGGAGGATTCTAGGCAGGGGCTCTACTACTGAGCCACATTCCCAACCTTTCATTTTACTTTTTTTTGTTTGGTTTTTTTTGTTGTTGTTGTTGTTTGTTTTGTTTTTTTGTTTTTTGTTTTTCGTTTTTCGAGACAGGGTTTCTCTGTGTAGCCCTGGCTGTCCTGGAACTCACTTTGTAGACCAGGCTGGCCTCGAACTCAGAAATCCGCCTGCCTCTGCCTCCCGAGTGCTGGGATTAAAGGCGTGCACCACCACGCCCGGCTCTCATTTTACTTTAAAAAATGTTTTTTATATTATTTATTTTATATATATGACAAGTACACTGTAACTGTCTTCAGACTCACCAGAAGAGGGCATCGGATCCCATTACAAATGGTTCTGAGCCACCACCATGTGGTTGCTGGGATTTGAACTCAGAACCTCTAGAAGAGCAGTCAGTGCTCTTAACCGCTGAGTCATCTCTTCAGCACTCATTTCACTTTTTGAGAAAAGATTTATCTATTTTTATTTAATGTGCATTGGTGTTTGGCTGTATGTATGTCTGGGTGAGGGTGCTAGATCCCCTAAAACTGTAGTTACAGACAGCTGTGGGCTGCTGTGTGGATTGAACCTGGGTCTTCGAGAAGAGCAACCAATGTTCTTAACTGTTGAGGCATCTCTCCAGCTGCCACCGCCCCTCCTCGCCCCCTGCCCCCTGCCCACTCCCACATTTTTTTAAAATTTTATTTTATGTATATGCGTACACTGGCACACTGTAGCTGTTTCCAGACACACCAGAAGAGGGCATCAGATCTCCTTACAGGTGGTTGTGAGCCACCCTGTGGTTGCTGGGAATTGAACTCAGGACCTCTGGAAGAGCAAGCAGCCAGTGCTCTTATCCATTGAACCATCTCTCCAGCCCCGCCACTCCCACATTTTTACACAAAGCATTTGCATGTAGCCAGGAACCCTGAATGTCTTGGAACTTGCTTTATAGACCAGGCTGGCCTTGAACACAGAAATCAGCCTGCCTCTGCCTCCTGAGTGCTGGGATTAAAGGCGTGCACCACCACTGCCCAGGTCTATTTTTCACTTTTTATTTCATAACAAGTCTTTGGAGTCTGGAACGTGTTTTCCATTAAAATGAATCTCAGCTTCGTTTTGAAGTTTTCATCAGAAAGTCTTCCTCAGCTGATGGTATTGGGCTCATGATTCCAGTAAGCCCAGAGTATCAGGAAGTCAATGCAGGAAGAAGATGGGGTGTTCCAAGGCCAGCTTTGGCTGCAGAGTGAGCTTAAGGCCAGGTTGAGCAACTTAGAATTTATTTCAAGATTAAAAAAAGAGCGTAGACCACCACTTTATGGTAAATCACTGGCCTAAAACTTCCCAGTGAGGGACTTGGATGTGACTCAGTGGTAGAGCCCCTGCCTAGAATCCCCCAGTGAGGGGCTGGGGGCGTGGCTCAGTGGTAGAGCCCCTACCTAGAATCCCCCAGTGAGGGGCTGGGGGTGTGGCTCAGTGGTAGAGCCCCTGCCTAGAATCCCCCAGTGAAGGTCCTAAGGGCGTGGCTCAGCAGTTAAGTGCTTGTCTAGCTAGTAGGAGACCCTGGCTTCAATCTCCATTACCACTGGGAAAAAGAAATTAACCTTAGCCAGGCTACTGATACACATCAATTATCCAAGTAGGAACAAAGCTGAGGTAGAAAGATCTCCCGTTTATGGCCAGCCTGGGATACATAGTGACACACTCCCCTAAAGAGAGAGAGGAAAAAAAAAAAGAAGCAGATTCATGCACCCAGTCATTCCAGGGCTTCTTGGAGGTTTTCCAATAACCAAATTAAGTATCTGCTTTATTTTTAGAATTAAAATTAACTAAAATTAATTCAAAGCCACTCTACACTCCCTCCCCCCAAATAAGCCCCAGCAGAACAGGCATTCTTCTCTAAGTGTCCACGGAAACACTCCAAGACAGAGTGTAAACTGAGTCCTTGAACAGGGCTCAGTCGACGTGAGGTGCTTGCAATCAGACCAGACGAGCTCCGTGACTCTCTGAACTTCGAATCAGTAAAGAAAGGGCGTCAGGGACGCGGACAACTCTAGACCAGTAACCAATAGACCGAGAAATGATTACTAATGGGAGAAGGGACTGCGGAGATGGCTCACTGGGTAAAGTACTTTCGGCCCAAGCCAGAAGCACCTGAATTCGAGCTCCAAAACCCATGAAAAAGCCAGGGGCAGCACCATGCATGTTTCACCTCAGTGCTGAGAGGAAACAGGCAAAGGCAGATGGATCCCTGGAGTTTCTAGTGAGCCAGGTTAGCAGACTTGATGAGCGCCAGACTCGGTGAAGAGACTGTCTCAAAATATAAGAGCTGAGCTTGGTGGCACATGCCATTTCATCTCCACACTCAGGAGGCAGAGGCCAGCCTTGTCTACGTACTATGTTCCGCACCAACCAGAGATGTGAAGTGAGAGCCTGTCTCAAAAAATAAACAGGTCCAGTCGTTACGAGCATGTACTGCTTTTGCTGAGACCTGAAACCAGTTGTTGGCGGCACCGGGGTTTGGCAGCTTCATGGGAGGATCTGCCTTAAGATCTGAGGACCTTCACCTGTACCACCAACACCAGGGGCATCTGCTGCTCCCTTCTGGCCACTGTGGGTACTGCATGCATGTGCACAAACCCAGACTGACAGACTGACAGACAGACGGGCGCGCGCGCGCGCGCACACACACACACACACACACACACACACACACACACACACACAAATTCAGTTTCCCTGTCCCTTTGCCACTTGTTGGCATGGCCACTTCAGATCCGGTGAACACAGAACAGTGCTCAGTATAACTTTTGTGGGATGGACAGATGGACAGAGAAACCCAGTGCGTACCTTTCACCAGTGCACTGGTGAGTGGACAATGATGCTGTGCCACCCTTAGGCTCACCCTCAAAAAGGATGTCTCTCTCGTTTCTCTAGGAAGTTTGAGAACATATATATTGGCTGGGGTCACAAGTATAGCCCCGAGAACTTCAACCCAATGCTGCCAGCTCTGATTCAGCAAGAGTACCCCAGCGGCCCCGAAATCATGGAGATGAGTGACCCCACAGTGGAGGAGGAGCAGGCCCTGAAGGCTGCGCAGGAGCAGGCCCTGGCAGCTGCTGAGGAAGAGGAGGAGGATGAGGAAGAGGAGGAGGACGAAGACCTGGAGGACTGAGGCCCCCAAGCTCCTTCCCACAGCCTTTCCCCTTATTTGTAGCAACAGATTGTATTTTTCCTATTGGTTTTGTTCCCTGTCCTTGAAGGACACAGGTAGGAAACCACCCAGTGCTCCAAATAAAACTGCCCAAGCACAGCTGCTTAGTCACATAGTCATTCGGTATCCTGGGCAGCTGGCTCATTCATTCCTTCTCCATATTTGTTTTGTTTTATTTTTGGTTTTTCAAGACAGGGTTTCTCTGTATAGCCCTGGCTGTCCTGGAACTCACTCTGTAGACTAGGCTGGCCTCGAACTCACAGAGATCCACCTGCCTCTGCCCCCCAACCCCCACCCCAAGCGCTGGGATTTAATGCCGATTTGTTTTAAAAAGATTTAAAATGTTGTGTGTTTGAGTGTTTGCACGTGTGTGTGCAGATGCCCTCAGAGACCAGAAGAGGGGGCCAGATCCCATGTCACTGGAGTTAGAGGTAGTTGTGAGCCACCCATCCAGATGTGGGTGTTGGGAACTGAAGTTATGTCATTCCACCCATTTGTTTTTTATTTTTAAATTTTATTTGCGGGGGCAGGGGGCTGGTGTGATGGCTCAGTGTTCAGAGCACTGCCTGCTCTTCCAAAAGACCAGGGACTGATTCCCAAGCACCTCCCTGGGACATGGCAGTCTACGGCCAGTTGGTCACGTGATGGCCTAGCAATGCACAAAATCCTGGGTTCAAGCCCCGTCAATGCACATGGTGTAGCCCCAACCTGGAAGACATAGATAGAGTCAGGAAGATCTGGAGTTTGTGGTATTTGTGTTGTTTTGTTTGTTTGTTTTCAGCTACAAGGTAAGATGGAGGTCAGCCTGAACTAGAGACCTTATCTCACAAAGGGGGGGGGGAGCAAAACAAAACACAATTTTCTTCTGTCAATGTGATAAAACAAAAAATACCTTGACAAAGGGCCGTTTAGGGGAGAAAGGACTATTTCAGCTTGCAATTCCAGGTCACAGTACATCATAGCAGGGAAGTCAAGGCAGGGCTGTCTCCAGAATAGAGCAGGAAGAAGGGCATGTGTGCTTGTTTCCCTGTGCTCAGCCTGGGTCTCCACTCTTACACAGTTCCGGACTCCCTGACTAGGGAATGGCGCCTCCCACAACGGACTGAGTCTTCCTGTGTCAATTAAGGCAATCTCCCTCAGACTGGTCTACAGGCCAACCCCATGTAGACTGTCCCTCATTGTGATTCTAGGTAGCCTCAAATTGACAAGGTAACAACCATCATCACCAAACCGAAACCAAAAAAGGTAGGTAAGGTCAGATAGGCGACAGATGGCTACACTTCACTCTGACAGCAGCAGGGGACCACAGGTGGTCAGCGAGGAAGGGAAGAGCTGGGCGTGGTGTCTCAGGCCTGAGACTCCAGAGGTTGGGTCAAGTTTGAAAACTGCCTGGGCTACAAGTATGAGACCAAACAAAGGTCAGTGAGATGGATCGGCAGGTAAATGGCACTTGCTGCCAGGTAGCTTGACGACCTAAGCTCCATCTTTAGGATCCACATGGAGGAAGGGCACTTGGTTCCCTCTGACCTCTACATGCTCGTTCATGCACAAATACACGCAAAAATAAATGCATTTTTTTTTAATTTATAAAACAAAACCAAGAATCGCCCGGAGTCAGCTGTAACAACACGAGGCTTCTGAATAAGCTTTGAGGCTTCTCCGTTGCTGGGCAAACGGTTCCCAGGGCGCTGTTGTTAGGGTCTAGGGGCGTTTCCAACAGTCACGCCTCGTAGCCAACCACACGCCAGCGTCTGTCGCGTTGACCACACCCACATCTTGCCTCCGCCCACAGCCCCAGAACCGTTACCTCAGCAACTGTCCCGGCTTCTCCCGCCTCCGGCTCTGGGTGCCAATCGTAGAAGCGTCGCCCGGACGACGACCCTACCCCTTCCGGTGCTAGCCCCTCAACTTCCGGCTGGGGGGTCCGGCGGTGGGCGGTCGGGCTGCGGTGCGGCCCGGGGGGCGGCCAAGATGGCGGCGGGCGGCGCGGAGGGCGGCCCGGGCCCCAGCGCCGCCATGGGCGACTGCGCGGAGATCAAGTCGCAGTTCCGCACCCGTGAGGGCTTCTACAAGCTGCTTCCCGGCGACGCGACGCGCAGGTCGGGCCCGACCTCCGCTCAGACCCCGGCGCCGCCTCAGCCCACTCAGCCCCCGCCCGGGCCCGCCGCAGCCTCCGGGCCCGGCGCCGCGGGTCCAGCGTCGTCCCCGCCGCCCGCCGGCCCCGGGCCCGGGCCCGCGCTGCCCGCCGTCCGCCTCAGCCTGGTGCGCCTAGGCGACCCTGATGGCGCTGGGGAGCCGCCCTCCACGCCCTCGGGACTGGGCGCGGGAGGAGACCGCGTCTGCTTCAACCTGGGCCGGGAGCTTTACTTCTACCCCGGCTGCTGCCGCAGCGGGAGCCAGCGGGTGAGTGCTCTGCTTGCTGGGGACTCGGGTGCCGAGAGCTCTGGGGTCCCAGAGTGACAGAAGGCCCCGAGGTTGGGCGTCCCAGGGGAGTCTGGATCCTGGAGCTAATGGAGTCCTGAGAGGTTGCAGGGGAATCTTTGCGTGGGGAGGTTCTCCGGGGTGGTGAGTGTACAGGACGTGATGGGGCTTCTGGGAGGAAATGGGGGAGGGGGTCACGGTTTCCGAGGTGACAGGCATTCTGCGGGCATTGGGGAATCCTAAGGGGATGGAGAAGGGAGAGATGCATCCTGCCTTCTGGGCGTGTTGGAGGGAGTCTTAAGACATGCCATACCCAGGGCTGACGGGATTTGTAAGGAGCCGAGGTGTGGCTTAGGGGTCGACGAGCAAAGCAACAGGTGAGGGAGCTCCTAAAGAATATGGTGTCTAATGGCTTTGGAAGAAACGAAGGGGGTTTGGAAAAACCGAGGGGAGCTCTGAATTGATGGGGGTTCCTGGCAGGGGACATCCCCAGGTGTGACGGATACCTGTAAAGCAATCCTAGAAGAGGGGTGACGTGAGGAAGTGGGGGAGACAGAGAGAGATGGGGATCCTGAGAATCCAGTGGTGATAATGAGGGACTGTAGTGACTGATGGCTGGCTGAACCACAACAGACGTCCTGGAGTTTAGGGACTCCAGACCGAAGGAAATGAGGCTTTGGAGATGGCTCTGTGGGTGGAATGTGTGTTTTGAAAGCACGAGGACCTGACTTTGGATCCCAGGATCCCATGTAAAGACTGCCGCTGTGTGAGCCTACAGCCCCACTCAGGGAGCACAGCGGCAGGAGGATCCTCTGGCATCATGGCAGCCAGTCTAGCTGAACTGGTGAGCTCCGGGTTCACTGAGAGACCCTGTGTCAAATGTAAGATGCAAAGCCAGGGAGAGAGATGCCCGATGTTGACCTCTGACCTCTACACCTCTGCATAACACACAGAAACCACGCAGGCGTATACTATGTGTACATACAGGGAAAAAATGACGGAAATCCTAAATTTTGGGATTTTTGCGTCCTTGGGTCTGGGAGGCCTTAGACTTTTGTCCTACTGGAGTTGCTACTGTGATGGAGGCTGGGAAAACTGGGGGAGAGTCAGCTCCAGGCCCAGGGGACTCTGATCCCTGATGCTGTGGGCAAGTGTCCCCGAATTACAGCTGGAAAGGCAGGCTCTGTGGTCTTCACTGGGTGCTGTGTGATCGTGTGCATGTGAGCATGGGTGTGCCGTCCTGGGTTTGAGTCCCTCCCTCCCTCCCGGCTTGTGGTTGCCTGCTCTCTCCACCCCACTCCCCACTTCCCTCGAGGTTAACCCTGCTTCCTCTTAGTGGTTTCCCCTGACCTCAGCTCCTCTTCCTTCCTCTCCGGCTCTAACCGGTTAACTCGTCTCCTCCCACGGTTCAAGTCCATTGATCTCAACAAGCCCATCGACAAGCGGATCTACAAGGGGACCCAGCCCACCTGCCACGACTTCAACCAGTTCACAGCTGCCACAGAGACCATTTCCCTGCTGGTGGGCTTCTCTGCCGGCCAGGTGCAGTATCTGGA
This sequence comes from Mus caroli, assembly GCF_978045245.1. Classification (NCBI taxonomy): domain Eukaryota; kingdom Metazoa; phylum Chordata; class Mammalia; order Rodentia; family Muridae; genus Mus; species Mus caroli. Next base: position 124,829,722 of record NW_028227263.1, on the reverse strand, counting down.
CCTCATCAAGAAAGACACCAGCAAGCTCTTCAATGAAGAGGTGACTCAGGACGTGAGCTCTCCCCTTCTCACTTACCTACCCACCCCTACCTGCACTAAGCTGCCTGGAGTGACAGACAGCTGTGACAGACAGCTACTGAGGTCCCATTGTGCTTACTATTTCCCAGTTTTCTGCTGTGCCAGCCCTATGCTGGAAGAATGCTTTACTGCTTGGGTTCTCATCCACTGATGGATAAGAAAATATGGTGCCCATCTCACAGATGAGAAGACTGAGGATCATAGCCACTTGGGATGATTTTTTATATTCCTGCTAGCTTCAAATTCTGGGCTCTTTGGACTCACTATGTGGTTTTGGGAAAGTGATTTGTTCACTGAGCCTTAGTTTTCTTCTGCATAGTAGGACTTGTGTCCCCTTCTCACAGGGCTTTAAACTCATTCACAAGGATTTGCTAGCCTGGCTTCAAAGGAGCCAGGACAGCTCAGCAAGCAGTAGGGCCTTGTGCTCTGTCTACTGTCACTGGTCCAGGGGAGGTGACCCACAAATGTTCTCAAAATAAGCAAGTGGCTGAAGGGAGTGGAGAAGCAGAGCAGTGAGTGTATTAGAAACTCAGGCACCCGTTCACAGCAGTGGTCCCTCCTTGCAGACCAGTGATAGCTCAGTGAGCAGGCAGAAGGCCTGCCCCTGCCACTCTCTTGAGGCAGGCAGCATGTCACACAGATTCACCAGGTGTCCTGCTTGCGGCCCACCAGCCATGGAGGGGCTGGCGTTTGAAGTGAAGCCAAAAGGAGGCAAAGAAACCTCCAGGGAAGGACATTCAAGGGGAGAAAGGGCTGAGTCTCAGATCACTGGTCTGTTATCACAACTATTTGGGAGGCTGAGGCAGGAGGACCAAAAGTTCAAGGTCTGCCTGGGCTACAGAATAGAAGGAACATCTTAGATAAATTCCAGGAAACAGGACAGCCGTTGGGCCGTGTTGCCAGGGTAGCAGTTGAGGGAGAGAAGACAGAAGATGTATTCTGAGAAAGCAGGAGGTGCTGGCTCTGATTGTCCTGGAAAGCTGTAGGAAGGACGGTGCCCTCCTCCTCAGCAGCAATCTGAGGAGGAGCCTTGCACACCCGGCTGTGACTGTGCCTGAGCCGTAGGGTAGAGACGACTGGAGGCCTGGTGGTTTTATCAGCTTTGAGCAGTAAGCAGCTTGGTCCCAGGAGAGAAGTTGGGCCATCACAGTGGCTGCCTCAAGCCGACTCTCAGGCTGCGGACAGGGAGGCAGCTGTAGGTGTCTGGGGCCAGCAGCGAGGCATTGTGGGTGGTGAGAGTGGCCTGGGCTGTGAGCACTTGGCTCTGGAAGTCCATGGCTTTTGTTGAAAGCTTTGACTTCATTGTGGGCAGAGGAGAGAGGCTTGGAGGGTTTTGACGTGTGGCTGATAGGGTGAGGTTGCCATCAATTTGTGCAGGGACATTGCTTGGGCATGTCCTCTGGGTGCTGTTTCAGCTGCTGGGGGCCAGACTAGTGATGAGGCTCCTTCCCTCAGGGGACCCTGGTGTTCCGGAGTTGAAGTTCTTTTTTTTTTTTTTTTGTGGTTTTTCTTTTTTTTTTTTTTTTTTTTTTTTTTTTGGTTTTTCGAGACAGGGTTTCTCTGTGTAGCCCTGGCTGTCCTGGAACTCACTTTGTAGACCAGGCTGGCCTCGAACTCAGAAATCCGCCTGCCTCTGCCTCCCGAGTGCTGGGATTAAAGGTGTGCGCCACCACGCCCGGCTGGAGTTGAAGTTCTTGTCTTTCAGCTGGCAGTGAAGACAGAGCCACAGCTAAGTGGGTGGAGGATAATGGAGCTCTTCACTGGCAGCCCTTCCCAGTGTCCCTGTGCCACCTGCCTTCTGTCTCAGTCAGTGGGAGAGCTGGGGTCCAGGATAAGATGTGGCCTGTCAGGGGCACTCACCACTTCCCAACCCCACCCTGCTGTTCCCTTTGCAGCGGCTGATTGACAAGACCAAGGTGACATATTTGAAGTGGCTGCCTGAGTCAGAGAGTCTGTTCCTTGCTTCTCACGCCAGTGGCCACCTGTACCTCTACAACGTCAGCCACCCCTGCACCTCCACCCCACCCCAGTATAGTCTGCTGAAACAGGGTGAGGGCTTTGCTGTCTATGCAGCCAAAAGCAAGGCACCCCGCAATCCACTAGCCAAGTGGGCAGTGGGTGAGGGGCCCCTCAACGAGTTTGCATTCTCACCTGATGGCCGACACCTAGCCTGTGTCAGCCAGGATGGCTGCCTGCGTGTCTTCCACTTTGACAGCATGCTTCTACGTGGGCTCATGAAGAGCTACTTTGGGGGTCTGCTGTGTGTGTGCTGGAGCCCTGATGGCCGCTACGTGGTGACAGGAGGGGAAGATGACTTAGTCACTGTGTGGTCCTTCACGGAGGGTCGTGTGGTGGCTCGAGGCCATGGCCACAAGTCCTGGGTCAATGCTGTAGCCTTTGATCCCTACACCACTCGCTCAGAGGAGGCAGCGTCAGCCAGTGCTGATGGAGATCCTAGTGGTGAAGAGGAGGAGCCTGAAGTCGCCAGCTCAGACACAGGAGCCCCAGTGTCCCCACTGCCCAAGGCTGGCTCCATCACATACCGCTTTGGCTCAGCTGGCCAGGACACACAGTTCTGCCTGTGGGACCTCACAGAAGATGTGCTCTCCCCTCATCCATCTCTGGCCCGTACCCGCACCCTTCCAGGCACACCTGGTGCCACCCCACCAGCTTCTGGTAGTTCTCGGGCCGGAGAGACAGGTGCAGGTCCCCTGCCCCGCTCCCTGTCTCGTTCCAACAGTCTCCCACACCCAGCTGGTGGTGGCAAGGCTGGTGGGCCTAGTGCAGCGATGGAGCCTGGCATACCATTCAGCATTGGCCGCTTTGCCACACTGACCCTGCAGGAGCGGCGGGACCGGGGAGCTGAGAAGGAACACAAGCGCTACCATAGCCTGGGGAACATCAGCCGCGGTGGCAGTGGGGGCAATAGCAGCAATGACAAGCTCAGCGGTCCTGCCCCCCGCAGCCGATTGGACCCAGCTAAGGTGCTGGGCACGGCACTGTGCCCTCGGATCCATGAGGTGCCACTGCTGGAGCCTCTCGTGTGCAAGAAGATTGCTCAGGAACGCCTGACCGTGCTACTGTTCCTGGAGGATTGTATCATTACTGCCTGCCAAGAGGGCCTCATCTGCACCTGGGCCCGGCCAGGCAAGGCGGTGAGTCTGCACCTGCCCAAGCGCTGAGGGGCACCAGTTCTGTCCCTACCGGATGCCAGTTATTCGTCAGCAGAAAGGTCAGGTCTAGGAGACAGAATGAGACAGAATGGGGGGGACCATAGCTAACGTCTTTAGAGCCTCTGCTGGCCCATATGGCTCATCCTTAGGACTTCACACTCAAGGCAGAACCTGTGTTTATAGGAAATCTGAAGTGTAGGTGGTGAAACTTTATTTAGGTCTAGGGATGTGATTGAGCTGGGGGCCCACCTCTGGCCTGCCTCTTAGACACTGTTTCTGAGCCAGCTGCTGAAGGCCTGGATGGGAATTAGCCAGGGTCCAGGCCTGCACTTCCTCTTGCTGCTGTGTGGTCCTGGTCACTGGGTCTCACAGATGGGCTGTGCAGTGGCTGTGCTCTTAGTTGGTGAGGCCTGTCACCTGGTCAGGCTTGAGCATGTGGTCACAGTGTCTAGGACCCTACTCTGCCCTTAGTCCCTCAGACCCTTGCTTTGGAAGGCTAGAGTCCAGAGGCCTTAGGACGCCAGGCAGTTGCAGAGCCACTGCCAGGCTAGTAGGGCTGTGGGAGTTGACTGAGTTCTCACAGACACCCCTCTGTCTCCCTAGTTCACAGACGAGGAGACCGAGGCCCAGGCAGGGCAAGCAAGTTGGCCCAGGTCACCCAGCAAGTCAGTTGTAGAGGTAGGACAACCCCCGAAGCTGCAAGTGGACCCCAGTTTCTCTCTTTGCTCTCCACTGTCTTCCCCTGTCTGCCCAGGACACCTGGGGCCACATTACTGTGGAAGTGCTATTCTGGGTCAGCGGAGACGGCTCAGCTGTTTGTTCCTAGCTAGGACAGCAGCTTTAGGCCTGGGGGGGCAGATCCCAGCTGGGGCAGCAGCTCCAAGGCCTTTGGGTGACTCCTTCTCTGGGTTCTGGCAGAAGCCTAGGTGCTGTCTAATCCACCTTTCTTCTCTTGTCCTCCCCAGGGCATCTCCTCCCAACCAGGCAGCTCCCCCAGTGGCACTGTGGTGTGAAATGTGGATGTCCCATGTTCCCGGCCTCCTAGCCATAACCCTCCCCGCTGACCTCAAGGATCACTGTATTAACAAGACTAATCATGATGGAAGGACTGCTCCAAGCCCCACACTGCACAAATACTGGGGGTCCCCTAGGTTGGCCCAGCCATGGGGATGTAGTGTCCTGTGTGGCCTTGGCCCTGTCCTCCACCCACTGCCAAGTACAATGACCTGTTCTCTGAAACATCAGTGTTAACCACATCCCTGTCCCAGCATGTGACTGTTCACTCCTGGGAGAGACTTAGCCCACAGTACCCCTGGGTGAGAGGGCAGGGCAGGGGCCATCCCCACTCCTGCCCAAACCCCACCCCTTGCTATCCTCTGTGCTTTTGAAAGTGTTAAATTATGGAAGCCCCGAGGGCCCTCCTTGTTCCCCTGGACCTCTTATTTATACTAAAGTCCTTGTTTGCACAGTGTTTCTGTTCCCTGGGGCAGGGTAGGGTGGGGGTTGCAGTACTTGGCCTCCAAGCTGTGCTCTGACCAAAGGAAGCCCAATCTTAGCTGTCTCCCCATCCCTAGCCCTGAGCAGAGAGCCCTCTGAAAGATGAGTCTCGACCCCCAAAGTCAAGAGGCTGAGATGGCCTTCCTACTAGGTCCTTGGAGATGTTTGAAACTTGTTTTAAACACCAGGACTATCCAAGCATGCTCTCCTTGGGGAGAGGAGGATGCTGGAATTGATTGCACTCCCTGCCTCCTCTGAACATGCCTCTGCAGTCTGCTGCCCCTGGCCCTTTTATGACTGGCCATCTAGTGCCAGCTGGAGGTCATGATTTCCTCCCCAGAGAGAGAACTGGCCACCCTAGAAAGAAGCTAACTTGTCTCCTGGCCGGCCAGGCAGCTCCGCCCTCAACCCCTAAAATGTTTCTGTCTCTAATCCTAGCCCAGGCAGGAATGTGGCTGCCCCGGCTTGTGGCCAAGGAGCTATTTTGGGGTTCTCTTTTGCTTAAGGAGGGCCTGGATCCACCACTTGCCTCCCCCAGGCTGGGGCCAGCAGGTCACCCCTGGCCCTGGCGGCTGAGCAAGCTCTCTCCTGATCTTCCTTCTACCTCCTGCCAAAAGGGGGGGGGGGTAATACAGCAGGCACAGGGGCTAAATTTAACTGTCCCAAAGTCGGAATCCATTGCTGAGTCACGAAGAAGCTGCCCCTGGCCTCTGCTCCCCCTCCACCACCACCCCCTCACCCCCTGTTGCCCAGGCATAAGCCCTTTTCCCCCACCCCTCCCAGCTCTGAGTCTATAGACTGGCTCTCCTGGGCACTGACACCTCCCACCTGTAACTCCTTGTGCTCTCTTTATGGGTGGGTAGAGGCAATGGGGGGGAGGGGCAACCCTGGAGTATTACTCTGTCCCCTGACATTGAGCTCTGAAGAGTTTTGAGGGGCCCTGGAAGAAGGGAGTTGGGGTGTTGGCTCAGGAGGGGTTAAAAACTGGGAGGCGGGAGGGGGGCTGGGCCAAGGGGTGGAGAAAGGAGGAGGCCTTAAGCATAGAACTGGCCAGAGAGACCCAAGGGATAGTCAGGGACGGGCAGACATGCAGCTAGGGTTCTGGGTCCTGGACAGGGGCAGCCAGGCCCTGTGACGGGAAGACCCCGAGCTCCGGCCCGGGGAGGGGCCATGGTGTTGCCTGTCCAACATGTCAGCCGAAGTGCGGCTGAGGCAGCTCCAGCAGCTGGTGCTGGACCCAGGCTTCCTGGGACTGGAGCCCCTGCTCGACCTTCTCCTGGGCGTCCACCAGGAGCTGGGTGCCTCTCACCTAGCCCAGGACAAGTATGTGGCCGACTTCTTGCAGTGGGGTGAGTATGGAGAGGAAGCCTGGGGTTGGGTGCAAGGCAGAGGTGGGTCTATAGGGCAAGAATGGGCTGTGGAGGGGCAGGAGGGCCTGGAAAGGGCTTTTTGTAAGGGAGCCAAGCAGAGCTCACGACCTGATCCCAACAAGCTCCCCTGGTGGGGCACCAGGGTCAGTGAGGCACCTATGACTCAGCCAGTGCAGGCTGGGGTGGGCATAGCCTCCTGCTATCTCTGCACTCACACTAGGACCTGGCAGCTTTCTCTTTTAGGACCCTTGGCTCCTCAAACTGGCTTCATAGCCCTCCCCAGTTTCCCAGAGTGTGGGGAGGGACAGCGTGGGGCAGCTGCCAGGGTGTGGCCCATAGGCAGGTGTTTGGCGTCTGCCTCCCCAGCTGCCCTGACAGGTGTCCAGGAGCTATGAGGGCACTGTGACTCACAGAGGCCCTGGGGGAGAACCAGCCCGGCAGACAGGCGCCACCGAGCACCCTTTCTGTTCCCCAAATTAAGAGGAAGGAACAACTTCAGCGTCTGAGTGTGCCCATCCCTGGTACCCTGATCCGGCCCAGCCTTTGTGGGCCAGATTGGTCATCCCTCCTGGCTTCTCATCTGCTTTCGTGGTCCTAGCTCAAGACCTCTAATTCCCCTGCAGACTTAAATGCCGTTCCCCAAAGGTCTTCTCAGGCCTAGTGGACAAGCTTGGAGCCTTACAAAGCTCCAGCTTACCCCAGCTTCCTTACAAGTAGCGACCTGTTCTGTTGCTCTCTGCCTATCATTAAGGGTCCAGGTCTTGACTCTTGGCTGTCTGCCCATGTGTGTGACCCTAGTTCATTCTCCCTCCTCCCCCCGTTTCACAGATGGAAAGGTTGAGGCCATCGGTTAGACCGCTAAGCCTGTGAAAGACTTTTTCTCCTCTCCAGCCTTCAGTGTCTTCCCTCAACCTTTCTTTTGAAGGATGGGGTTTGGGCTGGCAGGGTAAACTGAGAACTGGGGTGGGGGCAGGGGGTCTGACCCTCTGGGAAGGAGCAGTCCTTTTGTGGCCTGAGCAGCATCCTGTGGGCCCCTCCCCTGCCAGGCCTGGGCGGGGGAGGGGGCCTGGGTTCCCGCTGCCTTAAAAGGGCTCAACGCCTTGGCTCTCTCCTCCTCCCCACCCCCCAGCCTTGGCCTTAGCTGTATCTTCCCTGTCTGCCCACTTTCCCAAACCCCTTTCTTCTCCATGACCCCATCTCCCCACTTCCCCACACGTTCCTCCTCCATCCTTACTCCCAGGCCTTAGAACTTCCCTAAGGGAGATCTGACCTCCCTCTGCCCACCCCGCACCCCTAGTCGCCAGCCTCAGACCTAGCTGCCCTCCCCTCCGGCTGAGCCACCCTAGCACAGGACCTTATACCCTGGAGCTTTGGTTATAAGAAGACTCTCCTTCACCCTTTGGAAACCAAGAAAGCCCTTCCAACAGTGTCCAGGATGCCTGAGGGCAGTGACCCTCCCCCACTTCATCTTCGTGCTGGCTGTGCTGACACGGCTCCAGTTCGAGGCTGTGGCCCGAGACATGAAGTGAGAGCCCTGGGTGACCTGACTTAGCACCCTGATCATCACATGGGAGTGAAAGGCCTTATGCTCCAGCTTCTCCCTCTGCCTCCCTTTCTGCCCTGCAACCCTGTGGAAACAGGCAGTTCTGGGTCCCACAAACATCACAGAGGTTTTGAAAGCAGAATCCTAAAGCCGATTTAAGGGGCAGAAGGAAGGAGACTATAAAGTCACTACCTTTACCGCTAGTGTTCTGATGACCCTTGGTTCTTCTCCCCCCACCCCCACCCAGTGGAGCCCATTGCAGCAAGGCTTAAGGAGGTCCGACTGCAGAGGGATGACTTTGAGATTTTGAAGGTGATCGGGCGTGGGGCGTTCAGCGAGGTGAGTCTTCAGTGGCCTGGGAATGGAACTTTACTTGATGTGGGTGGGGCATAACAGCTGGGGCAGAGCCTTAAAAATTGATGAATGAGCTTGAATTTAAGGCTGGAGGGGTGGGGGCGGGGCTTGTGGCCAGTGGGCGGTGTGCACGTGGGGGCAGGGCTAAGGTTGGGTGGAGATAAGGGTGGAGTCCTGTCTGGGTGAGTGAGCCTTGCTGGTTTTCCCTGCCACCTCTGCTGTCATCTCGGTTCCGTATTTAGGTAGCGGTGGTGAAGATGAAACAGACGGGCCAAGTGTATGCCATGAAGATTATGAATAAGTGGGACATGCTGAAGAGAGGCGAGGTGAGGGCCAGGGATGAGGGCAGCGCCCTCATCTCTACAACTCACCTCCTGTAGCTTCTCTCCTACCTCACAGGTGTCGTGCTTCCGGGAAGAAAGGGATGTATTAGTGAAAGGGGACCGGCGCTGGATCACACAGCTGCACTTTGCCTTCCAGGATGAGAACTACCTGGTGAGCTCCGGGTTCAGGTGACTAGGAAAGAGTGACGGTTACATCGTCCCAAATCAAGAAGGCTGGAGAAGGGGGAAGCAGCTGTAGACCGGGGTGTGGGGGTGTGGGGGGGGAACACAGGGGACGGGAGCGGGTAGGATTGTGTCTTAAGTATAGGAGGGACCTTCCTTAAGACAGGAGTGATATCTGGTTTGGCCTTTGGATGGGGCGCTCTCTCACTGTGCGGGGGGGGGGGGGAGTACTCAGTGCTTGGGAACGGGGTGTCTTTGGGAGTCTTGGGGGCTACCAAACCCCTGTGACACACCTGCTCCCAGTACCTGGTCATGGAATACTACGTGGGCGGGGACCTGCTAACGCTGCTGAGCAAGTTTGGGGAGCGGATCCCCGCTGAGATGGCGCGCTTCTACCTGGCCGAGATTGTCATGGCCATAGACTCGGTGCACCGGCTGGGCTACGTGCACAGGTGGGCGTGGCTGGGCCCTTGGAGGGTTAGTAGAGTTTGTGTGGGAAGGAAGGGTACCTGAAGGTCAGATCCCATTGGAGACAGAACGGGGTCTAGAATTGTAGAATCCTGGGTGGGGTGGAAGCGGATCGAGCTGATAGGACCTAAGAGGGAAGGTTTTCAAGAAAGCACACTTCCCCTCTTCTCTCTATGCACAGGGACATCAAACCAGATAACATTCTGCTGGACCGATGTGGGCACATTCGCCTGGCAGACTTCGGCTCCTGCCTCAAACTGCAGCCTGATGGAATGGTAAGAAGAGCCTGGCGAAACTCTCCTCATTGGTGAAGGACCAGATTAGGGGGCGGGGCTGGATTGAGGAGCAGGAGGGGAGCTTGTTCGGGGATGTCCTGTGCACCATGTTTGGACAGTGAAGGGAAAGGTTTTAAGCATTCAGGTCTGGTTGGCACAGGTGAGGTCGCTGGTGGCTGTGGGCACCCCGGACTACCTGTCTCCTGAGATTCTGCAGGCCGTTGGTGGAGGGCCTGGGGCAGGCAGCTACGGGCCAGAGTGTGACTGGTGGGCACTGGGTGTGTTCGCCTATGAAATGTTCTATGGGCAGACACCCTTCTACGCGGACTCCACAGCCGAGACATATGCCAAGATCGTGCATTACAGGGTGAGCATGGGCACCATGCAGGGAGGCTGACTTTGTGGCTTGTGCTCTCAGACTGTCTTTTTTAAAAAGATATTGATTTATACGTGTGTGTTTTCTGTGCATGTATATCTGTGCACTGAGTAGGTGTGCGCAGGTCAGAGGGCATGGGATCCCCTGGAGCTGGAGTCACAGACTGTTGTGTGCTGCCATGCTGAGTGCTGGGAGACAGAACCTTGAGCGCTCTGCAAGAGCAGCCAGTGCGCTGAAACGACAGAGCCAGCTCTGCAGCCCAGGGCTGACGCTTGCTTTTCTTTCTAAATAGGAACACTTGTCGCTGCCGCTGGCAGACACAGTTGTCCCCGAGGAAGCTCAGGACCTCATTCGTGGGCTGCTGTGTCCTGCTGAGATAAGGCTAGGTCGAGGTGGGGCAGGTGATTTCCAGAAACATCCTTTCTTCTTTGGCCTTGATTGGGAGGGTCTCCGAGACAGTGTACCCCCCTTTACACCAGACTTCGAGGGTGCCACGGACACATGCAATTTCGATGTGGTGGAGGACCGGCTCACTGCCATGGTGAGCGGGGGCGGGGTACGTACCTGCAGTTCCTGATCAGTTGAGGGGACTTCCCTAGCCTCTTCCATAAAATTGGGGTGATTGGCCAGGTGTGGTGGTGCATACCTTTAATCCCAGAACTTCATAGGCAGAGGCAGGTGGCTCTCTGGTAAATCAAGGCCATCTTGGTCTACATAGTGACTTCTAGGCCAGTCAGGATGAGATCCTCCCTTGACAAATAAAAAAGAGGGTGGTGACCTTCCTGGGTCCCAAATTATTATCCTAGAGCACTGCCATGTGTCCACTCAGGTATGAGGACACACAGGTGACCAGTCCCCAAGACAGTGAGTGAGGCCTCACTCTTGGCAGTACTAAAATTGAATGTAGGGGGCTGGGCTCTTGACCCAGCCTGGAAAGTGCTGAGGGCTTCCTGGAGGAGGAGACTTAGCTGAGCCCAGAAGGATGCAGGCGATGCAAGAGATCCCTTCTCAGGTGAGTGCTCTCAGCATTTTAACAAGCTCTAGGCCCTGCCTTGGGCCATGTGCAGAGAGAGAAGTCTGGTGTGGGCAGAGCCCCAATAGAAAGCAACAAGATAGAAGAGAAAATGGTGAAGTTTGTTAGTGGGGGCAGTTATGCCGTGAACATAGAGGGGCGAACGGCCATCTCAGATAACTGCTAGCCACAAGAGCCCTGTATGTCTTCCTAGGAGACACTGTCGGACATGCAGGAAGACATGCCCCTTGGGGTCCGCCTGCCCTTCGTGGGTTACTCCTACTGCTGCATGGCCTTCAGGTGAGCACGACTGCCCTCTGCTGGGGCCTGTGTGCAGGCTCACCACAGCCACTCAATTTAAGGCTCAGTCTTCAAACCAAGTATTCTTAGGAATAAGTTAGGCTTTCTGCTGCTGTGATGAACCATGACTAAACGCAAGCTGGGGAGGAAAAGGTTTATTTGGTTTACATTTCCACATGGGAGCCCATCACTGAAGGAAGTCAGGACAGGAACTCACAACGGGGCAGGAACGTGGAGCTGATGCAGAGGCAATGGAGGGGAGCTGCTTACTGACTTGATCCTTATGTCTTCCTCAGCCTGTTTCCTTGTAGAGCCCAGGACCACCAGGCCAGTGATGGCTCCACTCAATGGGCTGAGCTCCCCTCCATAATCACTAGTTATGAAAATGCCCTACAGGCTTGCCTGCAGCTTCAGCTTTTGAGGCACTTTCCTTTCTTTCTTTCTTTCTTTCTTTCTTTCTTTCTTTCTTTCTTTCTTTCTTTCTTTCTTTCTTTCTTTCTTTCTTAGTCTTTTAGAGACAGGGTCTTTCTATGTAGCTCTGGCTGTCTTGGAATTCATTCTGTAGACCAGGCTGGTCTTATTTATTTATTTTATGTATGTGAGTCCACTATCACTGTCCTCAGACACACAAGAAGAGGGCATCAGATCCCGTTACAGATGGTTGTGAACCACCATGTAGTTGCTGGGATTTGAACTCAGGACCTCTGGAAGAGCAGTCAGTGCTCTTAACCACTGAGCCATTGCTCCTGCCCTATAGAGGCATTTTCTTCATTAAGGCTCTCTCCTCTCTGATGACTTGATGACTCTAGCTTGTTGTGTCAAGTGGACATAAGACTAGGAAAACAGCTACACATGTACTTTGTTTATTTTTGTTTTGCTTTTTGAGACTGGGTCTCTCCATTTCATAGCTCTGGCCATCCTGCCTGGTGACATTCCAGTTCAATCTGAGACTCAGCCTTACAGAATCCTGCTATTAACGGTTCTAGGACACGCCATAGAATCCAGGATCTTAGAAAAGCAAACCTGAAGTGTGACAGTTTATTTTAAGAACACAATTGGAGCACATAACAATAATACAACTTTTAAGTTTTAAAAAGTTTTCTGCCTTGTGTTTGGAGGCAGGAGCTCCTTAATATAGTCTAAGCTGCCCTGTGAGTGCTGTGATTGATGGGCATGCACCACCATGCCTAGTCAATGAAGCCTTTAAAAAGCATCCATTATGCCGGCTGTGGGGGCACAAACCTATAATCCCAGCACTTAGAAGGTAGAGGCAAGATTATCAGAAGTTCAAGGCCATCCTGGCCTATATAGTAATCTAAGGCTATCCTGGTCTACAAGAGACTCTGTCTAAAGAAACAAAAGATAAATAGCACCCACTATTGCTAGACAATATAACCCTATAACCCCACCATTGAGGAGGCTGAGGCTGGAGCATCACTGCAAATTTGAGGCCAGGCTGGTCAACAAATAAGTTCCAGGACAGCCAGGGCTGGCATAGAGAAACCCTGTCTCAACAATAAAGAGAACTTATCTAGCATTTATGAGGGTAAATAAAAATTTACCATTGCCACAAAAAATTTTAAATGAAGAGACTGCTTTTAGGAGTAAACTGGGAAGCAGGGAACACTTAGGATGCTCACACAGGTATCCACCATCAGGCATGCCTCAGGCCTGCACAGGGAAGGACAACTTGTTTCATGATTTGCAAGCAGCATCCCATGCTCCTTAGAGCGGGTTGGGCCCAGCCCACCCTTTGTGGAGTTATCGCTCAGCCAGGCAGCAAGGCAGCCAAGGTGCTGAGGCCCTGGCAGTCTGCTCTCTTCTCTGCTCTGAACCTCCTTTAGCTTTAGCCTAGGAGCCTGGCCTGGTGCCCACAGGCTAGGGAGTCCCTAGCCTCTTCCTCTTCTCAGAGACAATCAGGTCCCGGACCCCACCCCTATGGAACTAGAGGCCCTGCAGTTGCCTGTGTCAGACTTGCAAGGGCTTGACTTGCAGCCCCCAGTGTCCCCACCGGATCAAGTGGTGAGTAGACTGAGAGGGGGGCAAAGCTTCCTGGGTGGGTGTACTTGCAGTGCCAACTGCCAGGCTGTTAATTCAGTAGGACACTGTCCTCAACTGGTCCAACCGCACATCCTGTAACCCTAGCTAGTCAGGAGGCACAGGCAGAAGGATCCCAAATTCAAGGCTTGCTCCGGTTATGTAATGAGATCCTGTCTTGGAATAAAAAACAAAGAAGAGAACTAGGGATAGCTCAGAGGTAGATGCTCTCCTGGCATGGGGGTGGGGTCAGAAAGCAACACCAATCCGGGCCTGGGAGGGAGGGACTGCCCACCATCTGGAGGAGTCTGGGGTAGAAGTTCTTATGGTCACTTGGTGAACAAAGTTCAGAGGCCATCAGGTGGGATGCTGGTTTCTTAAAAGCCACAGATAGGTGGGTAGCATTGGAAAGAGGAGTGGGGGTTGCAGAAAGTGACAAGACACAAACTGGGGAGGCCTAAGGGTAAAGCCAGGGTTGTCTGAAGCACTGTGGAGCTGGGAGGAACATGCTAAACTTCTGACTTCAGCCCTTCAGTTCCCATGTTGACTACACTGTCCCCAGGGACCCAGGGATGGGGAGAGGTGGACGGGAGGGAAGTACGGGACTGATCCAGCTCCAGGTCCCAACGCTGATCCCCACCGACAGGCTGAAGAGGCCGACCTAGTAGTGGCTGTCCCTGTCCCTGTGGCTGAGGCAGAGACCACGGTCACGCTGCAGAAGCTCCAGGAAGCCCTGGAAGAAGAGGTTCTCACCCGGCAGAGCCTGAGCCGCGAGCTGGAGGCCATCCGGACCGCCAACCAGAACTTCTCCAGGTCGGGGTCACGGTGCTGGGGCGAGGGGAGAGGAGAGCAGCAACCCTCGCAGTCTCCTCACCGGATAGGTCGGCTCACTCGCCTATCTTCTTTCCCAGCCAACTACAGGAGGCCGAGGTCCGGAACCGAGACCTGGAGGCGCATGTTAGGCAGCTACAGGAACGCATGGAGATGCTGCAGGCCCCAGGAGCCGCAGGCGAGTCTCTCACCTGCTTCCAGCCAAGGGGGCACTGGGTGGAGATGGGGGGCATGTTGGATGTGTGAACCCTCGGGGCAGGGGAGGAGTCCAGGCTGGGGCACCGCGGCCGCGCCACTGCCTTTCTCCGTCCTCCACACTCCATACACCTCTCTCTTCTCCTTCCAGCCATCACGGGGGTCCCCAGTCCCCGGGCCACGGATCCACCTTCCCATGTAAGACCCCTCTCTCCCCTCCCCGATCCCCATCTTAGATTCTCCCGTCCACATTTAGGGTCCATTCTCCTTGGGGGTTCCAGAAGAAAGCTGCCCTTCACTCATCCATTCAGCATGCACTATCTACCAGCTCTCCCTCGTTTCAGGCTTCTCGCCAAATCCTCCCCAAGGGAACTCCCTAGACTCCCGTTCTGGCCTCGACTAGATTCCCGCACTGCCTCTCGCCCTGCTGCTGGGCTCCGATCGGGTCACCTGTCCCTTCTCTCTCCAGCTAGATGGCCCCCCGGCCGTGGCTGTGGGCCAGTGCCCGCTGGTGGGGCCAGGCCCCATGCACCGCCGTCACCTGCTGCTCCCTGCCAGGGTATGTCCCACGTCCGCCCACCACGGGCCTCTGCCTAGCTCTGCCCACTGAGTGTCACCACTGCTTGCTGTGCCTCTGTGGAGCTCGGCCCACCGCAGGGAGGGGGGTAATCGGGCGGCCAATCAACACAGGCTGCTGCTAAGTAGCCAATGACGAGTTCCAACAGGAGCTCATTCTTACGAGCAGACCAACTTTAGCTGCGGGCTGTGGGGACTAGAGATGCGCTCAGAGGCCCATCTATGGGTATAGGCTGGGCGGCTCCCAGGAGCCAGTGGGCCCCTGTAGCCTAGTGCTAATCCAACCTTCTCGCCTGCAGATCCCTAGGCCTGGCCTATCCGAGGCGCGTTGCCTGCTCCTGTTCGCCGCTGCTCTGGCTGCTGCCGCCACACTGGGCTGCACTGGGTTGGTGGCCTATACCGGCAGTCTCACCCCAGTCTGGTGTTTCCCGGGAGCCACCTTCGCCCCCTGAACCCTAAGACTCCAAGCCATCTTTCATTTAGGCCTCCTAGGAAGATCGAGTGGCCAGGGAACGACCCAAAGCGTCTCTATGCCCACCCCACCCCCCCTCACCGCTCCGCTCCACACTTCTGTGAGCCTGGGTCCCCACCCAGCTCCGCTCCTGTGATCCAGGCCCGCCACCTGGCGGCCGGGGAGGGAGGAACAGGGCTTGTGCCCAGCACCCCTGGTTCCTGCAGAGCTGGTAGCCACTGCTGCTGCAGCAGCCGGGCATTCGCCTACCACGCTTTACTCAGCCCCGACGTGGATGGGCAAACTGCTCAGCTCATCCGATTTCACTTTTTCACTCTCCCAGCCATCAGTTACAAGCCATAAGCATGAGCCCCCTATCTCCAGGGACATCCCATTCCCATAGTGAAGGATCTGCAAGACCTCTGCCAGCACACACGGAGTCTTTGGCTTCGGACAGCCTCACTCCTGGGGGTTGCTGCAACTCCTTCCCCGTGTACACGTCTGCACTCTAACAACGGAGCCACAGCTGCACCCCCCCCCCCCAAGCAGTGTGGGTATTTATTGACCTTGTTATCTGACTCACTGACAGACTCCGGGACCCACGTTTTAGATGCACTGAGACTCGACATTCCTCGGTATTTATTGTCTGTCCCCACCTACAACCTCCACTCCCGTCCCTTGCGAATAAAATACTTCTGGTCTGCCCTAAATCCCGCGCAATATCTCTGTTGTGGAAAGGAAACCGCCCCGCAGGCCAATGGAGAGTCCAGTAGAGACAACCAATGGCTTGAGTGGGAGCTAGAGGGGAGGCAAAGCACACGAATCAGGTTGAAGGGTGGGGCTTAGGCATCCAGCCAGTAGGAGAGAAGCAACAAGCCACCAGAGACACCACCGCCCCCCACCCTCCCCCCAGCTGTGACCCAGCTGTGCCACTCAAGTTTGGAAAAAAGTAGGGGGTTGGGCCAGCAGCGGGCACACCATCTTCCCACTGCGCCTGCGCACGCCACGCGCATCCGCTTTTTGGACCGACACTCCAGAAAAGTTGCTGCAAACTTTCTAGCGCGATTCCCTGCCCCTCCTCCCAGCTAGAGCCACCGCCTACCCGCGGGGCCGGGAATTCCGAGGGGCGGAGCACGGCGCGGAGATGGGAAGGGAGGGGGGCCTTCAAGGGACCCGGGAGATCGGAGCGGCTTCGCGCCCTTAACCCTCCGGACGGCCCATTACCTTCTCCGTTGCTCTGATAGGGAAACTGAGGCCCTGAGTCAGAGGCACACCAGGGGGAAGGCCAAAAGCGCGGCCAGAGACGGAGGGAAAACAAAGAATCCTGACAGCCCGGGAGGGGGGCGGACACACAGGGACAGGGACAGACCCGAGTGCAGAGCTGGGTCTAGTCTTTGGGAGGGGGCCAGAAGACTGCAAGGGGACCGGGGAGGGGGCGGCGAGGAGGACTGGGCGGAGGAGGGGGCTGGGGAAGCCCGCGGGAGGCGGCAGAGGAGGGAGGAACTTTCCAAAGTTGCCAAACATGGCTACCTCGCCTGCGGAGCCGAGCGCGGGGCCCGCGGCTCGGGGGGAGGCGGCGGCGGCGACCGAGGAGCAGGAGGAGGAAGCGCGCCAGCTTCTGCAGACTCTGCAGGCAGCCGAGGGGGAGGCGGCGGCGGCGGCCGGGGCGGGAGATGCGGCGGCGGCGGATTCTGGGTCCCCGAGTGGCCCGGGGTCTCCCCGGGAGACCGTGACCGAGGCGCCCACTGGCCTAAGCTTCTCGCCCGAACAGGTGGCATGCGTGTGCGAGGCGCTGCTGCAGGCGGGCCACGCCGGCCGCTTGAGCCGCTTCCTGGGCGCGCTGCCCCCGGCCGAGCGCCTACGTGGCAGCGATCCGGTGCTGCGCGCGCGGGCCCTAGTGGCCTTCCAGCGGGGTGAATACGCCGAGCTCTACCAACTTCTCGAGAGCCGCCCTTTCCCCGCCGCCCACCACGCCTTCCTGCAGGACCTCTACCTGCGCGCGCGCTACCACGAGGCCGAGCGGGCCCGTGGCCGTGCGCTGGGCGCTGTGGACAAATACCGGCTGCGCAAGAAGTTCCCTCTGCCCAAGACCATCTGGGATGGCGAGGAGACCGTCTATTGCTTCAAGGAGCGCTCGCGAGCGGCGCTCAAGGCCTGCTACCGCGGCAACCGCTATCCCACGCCTGACGAGAAGCGCCGCCTGGCCACGCTCACCGGCCTCTCGCTTACACAGGTCAGCAACTGGTTCAAGAACCGGCGACAGCGCGACCGCACTGGGACCGGCGGTGGAGCGCCTTGCAAAAGGTGAGGGGGGAACCGACCCTCCTTCCTCGGTGGCCGCTGGAGTCTGCGCAAGTGACCCTTCACATCCCTCTTCGGCGGCGTCGGCGAGTGCATAGGCTGAGCGTGGAGAGACCAGGCACAGCCTGGGTTCTCTGGGCATCACTGCCCCAGGGGCAGAGGTTGTTCCAGCTACTTCTAAGCTGGGAACGCAGTGCCAGGAATGGGGGGGGGGGGCGGGACGGGCAGTGAGAAAAGTGAGGTATCCCTGGAGGAGCGGTAGTAAGGAAGGGGAAGGGGCCTTTGTCTAAGGCACCCAGGGTAGGGACCCGCTTTTGGGGCTCTGCAACCTGGCCCCTCGGTAACCATTATTTACACCCACCCCCACGCCCCCTCCAGCCCAAACAGCGTGGTCTGTCGCTTGTCTTTGTTGTGAAACGTGAACCTTCTCCGGCTCCGGTTTCCCTGTAACCCAAGCCCTTCCCCTCCCACCTCAGCGCCAGGCCTCTAGCTCTGGTCTCTGACGCCGTGGGTGTGTGTGTGGGGGGGGGGTGTGGGGGGGGAAGAACTGGAGTAAAAGCTGCTGCCTCACTCCGCAGCCACGCGCCTGCCGACCCAGGGGACTTGGGGCAGCCTGGGTGCTCGGCTGCAGGCCAAGGCGACCGGAAAACTTTCCTCCGGCTTAGCATTCCCGCCGCGCTGTCAACCCCAGCAAGCTTGTAGAGACCCTGGGATTTGGGTGGGTTCTTTGAAGGGCTAAAATAGTTAATCGGAGCTTGGGTTGCCTCTGCCCCCAGGACGATGAAGCCTTCAA
Organism: Mus caroli; assembly: GCF_978045245.1. Classification (NCBI taxonomy): domain Eukaryota; kingdom Metazoa; phylum Chordata; class Mammalia; order Rodentia; family Muridae; genus Mus; species Mus caroli. Next base: position 124,811,586 of record NW_028227263.1, on the reverse strand, counting down.
ACCTAAAAAGGACTTAACCCTTTTTCCTTCCAGCGAGTCTGATGGGAACCCCACTACGGAGGATGAGTCCAGCCGCAGTCCAGAGGACCTGGAGAGGGGTGTGGCCTCCATGGCTGCTGAGGCCCCCGCCCAGAGTTCCATCTTCCTGGCGGGGGCCACCTCTCCTGCGACGTGCCCTGCCTCCTCCTCTATCCTAGTGAATGGGAGCTTCCTGGCCGCCAGCAGTCCCCCAGCAGTGCTCCTCAATGGTAGCCCAGTCATTATCAATAGCTTGGCCCTAGGAGAGAGCTCCAGCTTGGGGCCCTTGCTACTCACAGGAGGAGGTGCCCCTCAACCACAGCCCAGTCTCCAAGGGGTCAGTGAGGCCAAGAATTCTCTGGTCCTGGACCCTCAGACAGGAGAGGTTCGACTGGATGAGGCTCAGCCTGAGGCCCCTGAGACCAAAGGGGTTCATGGGACTACTGGAGAGGAAATCCCAGGAGCCCTGCCCCAAGTAGTCCCAGGCCCCCCACCTGCCTCCACCTTTCCTCTGACCCCGGGAGCTGTGCCTGCTGTGGCTGCTCCTCAGGTTGTACCGCTCTCCCCTTCTTCTGGGTACCCAACAGGCTTGAGCCCCACCTCCCCACGGCTGAACTTGCCCCAGGTGGTGCCCACCTCTCAGGTGGTAACCCTGCCTCAGGCTGTGGGGCCACTCCAGCTGTTGGCAGCTGGGCCAGGCAGTCCTGTGAAGGTGGCAGCTGCAGCGGGGCCTACCAATGTGCACCTGATAAACTCTAGTGTGGGAGTGACTGCGCTGCAACTTCCCTCGTCCACTGCTCCAGGTACCCTTTCTGCTTTCTTGGGGTCTGAGTGGGCTTGGGGAGCAGGTGTCTCCCACCTGATAGTCTCTTGGGGTTAAGCCTACTGGCACCCCTGCCTGCCACACAGCATCTTCCACTCCACCTCTTTTCTCTACAGGAAACTTCCTCCTGGCCAACCCTGTGTCTGGCAGCCCCATTGTCACTGGGGTAGCTGTGCAGCAGGGCAAGATCATCCTCACTGCCACCTTCCCCACCAGCATGCTCGTCTCCCAGGTCCTGCCTCCTGCCCCCAGTCTAGCCCTGCCCCTGAAGCAAGAGCCAGCTATCACAGTGCCTGAAGGAGCTCTCCCAGTGGGCCCCAGCCCCACCCTCCCAGAGGGTCACACTCTGGGGCCAATCTCTACTCAGCCACTGCCACCTGCTTCTGTTGTCACCTCTGGCACCAGCCTGCCTTTCTCCCCGGACTCCTCTGGCCTGCTTTCCAGCTTCCCAGCACCCCTACCCGAAGGTCTGATGTTGTCACCTGCAGCTATGCCAGTCTGGCCAGCAGGGCTGGAACTGAGCACAGGAGTAGAAGGGCTGGGGACACAGGCCACCCACACTGTGCTGAGGCTGCCAGACCCTGACCCCCAGGGACTGCTTCTGGGGGCTACAACAGGGACTGAGGTTGATGAGGGGCTAGAAGCTGAGGCCAAGGTCCTGACCCAGCTGCAGTCGGTACCCGTGGAGGAGCCCTTGGAACTGTGACTGCCTGCATTTAACCACTTCTTCTGACAATGGTGTCAAGGTGCTAGGACAGGAAGAGGAACCCTCAGTAAAGTGGCTGCAGACTGAAGTCCCACACTACAGCTCTCCTACCTGGATAAGCTATAATCCCTACAGGAGCCACAGGGACCACCACAGGTCAGGGAACTGTCCTCCTGATGGCAGATCTTGTTACAGCCCTTTCCTTGCTCTGCCTGCCCAGTATGTGTGGGCACTAGGGGTCTTGGCTTGGGCTTTGCCATCCTCTACATAATACTAGTGCGAGAAGGCCCTGCCAAGTGGCTAATTTCCAGATGGCACCCTCACTATAACACTATTAATAGCCCCACTGATACCCATTTCCCAAAATTTCCTGAGAGACCAGGGTGGCCTAGGGACAGCCCTTCCTGTTGAGGGGGGCTGATGGGTGCACAGGGCCCTTCCCCTGCTTCCCTGGACTTGAGCTCCAGGATCCAGCCCCAGACCAAAGATTTCCCTGTCCCCTAGGGCAACTCTGGCCCCTTTGCCTAGTTTGTATTGTAAATCTTTATTTTTCTAGGATATGTTATGCCTCCATTTCAATTAAAGTCAAGTTAACAGACAACAGAGCTATTGAGGGTAAGGGTTACCTGCCAGACAACCCACCCAAGAGAGAACTGGGGACAAAGCCCAGCCAGAGGCTGTGGCTTGTTTTCTTGTTTGGGTTGTGAGATGGGGATCATGTTTTATATAGCCCACGCTGGTCTCACATCCCATATTTCTGCCTCAGCTTCCTGAATGTTGGAATTATAAACATGGGTCACTACATCCTAAGACTGGATTTCTGAGGTAAAGGGTTTGAGTTCAGACCTGTAGGCTCGGGGTGGGGGGGTCAAAGTATAGAAGCAAAATGCTTATGGATTTGATATGTGGAAAGCCCACCCATGGCCAAGAGATCCTGGACACAACATTCCTTCTCCCCCTGTTGGTGAAACAGTTTCACTTCATTTTACATAGAACAGGGAAGGATGCAGTGAGATTGGGGCTGAGACCATGTGGTTCTGGGGGCAGAGGGAAGCTCTGCATTTCATCTAGAGCGCCCATCCTGTAAGAACAGATGTAGGACAAGCTAGAGGGCGGGGCTGTGTGCAAGGCAGAACACAGAGCCTTGGGTCAGTAAATACATTTCCTCTCTGGTGCTGAAGCTGGAGCACTGGGCAGGGGACCCACAGCAGTGGGTCTGAGGTCCAGGGGAAACAAATGTTAGAGGACCTGAATGCTAAGCAGGTGGCAGAGCCCAGCAGGACTGCCCCTCTCACTGGCAGTGAGGGGTGGGCAGTGAGGTGAGGCCCAAAGACACTTGGGCCTTCTCAGCTAATAGCTGGTAGAAGGGCTTGGGGGTCTCCCCATCGTCGTCCTCACTGCTGGAGTTCTCCTGCTTCACAATGCGGTTGTTCTGGCGGCTGAACCTGCGTGCCTTAGTGCTGGGGACAGATGGAGGTTCCTCACATTCAGCTCCCAGGTTCCCCCACTATTTCTCTGCCCCCCAGCAGTGACCAATCCTGGGCTTGAGGGAGCCAGAACTCTCTTTGGTCCCATTGGGGCCAATCTCTCCTTTGGGCCTCCAGGGGCAAATAATCTAGACTGGGCCCTGCCAGGTGCTCCTCACACAGCTGTGAGGGGTTTGGCTAGTCTAGAAATGAGCAGGGATGAGCTCTTGATGTTGATGGAGGTCAGAATTTGGGGAGGATGAATAAGGTAAGAGACAGAAGAGACCAAGCAACAGGAAAATAACTGAGATGCTCTGTGTGTCCAAGCAGAAGTGGAGGCAGCAGGTCCAGGACCCAGGAAAGCTCATTCTTACCTGCTGCAGATGGCACTCTTTACCTGTAACCTCCCAAGTTGTAAAACTTGTGACCTGGGGCCTGGGGAGATACTCAGTGAATAAGAGCATGTGCTCTGGGCTGTGAGTTTGAGTCACCAGTACCCATTTAAAGAACTGTGTCTGGCTGTGTGAACCTACTTTGAAGCACTGGGAATGAAGGCAGGTGGATCCCAAGAACTCACTGTCCAGTCATCTGGCTGTTAGGCCAGTTTCCCATTCCATGGGAGACCTTGCCTCAAGGCCATGAGGCAAAAAGCAAAAGGAAGACATCTGATGCCCTGTTCTGGCCTCTGCATGCATGTGCATGCAACACACATATACAGAGAAAAAAAAAATTGTGTTTTACAAGTCCTCAACCCAGCAAAGCCCCAACCTGTTAGCAAAGTCATGAGGTTCTGAGTGAGGGATTGGGGTTACAGGTTGGGGCCCATAGTCTTCCCATGCCTTCTAGAAGGCACTTCTCACCAGTATGGTTTCTTTTCCTCCACAGTCATCCCTCGCCACAGTTGAGCCAGATCCTTGGTGGCAGCTGTGGATGCAGTTCCAGGACAGGCTCTGGTACAGGAAGGAAGAGGTCACAATGGCCACACCATGGTCCTTTGCCATTGTTCCTCTTCCACCAGCTTTCCAGTACCCTGTTACACTCTAGACTGATGCAAGGAAGATACACATATATCTCCCAGAGAATGAATGACCTGCAGTCACCACTTCCCAGGCTCCGGAACCCGCTCCCCGCTCACCCCCCCCCATCCCCACTCCATATGCACAGGCACACACCCGTCCTTCCAGTGAAGGCAACCAGCTCCTGGTGCTGGTACTCATCCCACAGTGACAGGTCCAGGGCTGGCACCTGGCCTAAGTCAACCGCATGGAAATGAGACTTCTAGGGCAACTGGCAGGACTGAGCCTGTACCTCCTGAGGACAACCTGCTATCAATGTGGCCTGTATGCAGGAGGTGACAGCTCAAGAGAGAGAGGCAGGACTGATTCAGCCCAGATTCAACCTCCTGATGGCAGTTTCCTTGAAGATGATAAAGGCCAAGTAATTTCCTTTACCCTGATGTCTCAAGTTGGCAGGAGGGTCTGCCTTATAGGATGGGAAGGCTCAGCAGTGAGGCCACATGGCCTTGGGGTACACACACACACACACACACATATATATATATATGCCTTTAAAAACCTGGGTAGCCTCACCCACCGGATGTACTGCTTCCGGTTCATCCTGCAGAACATGATGAAGCCATTAACACACTTTTTCTTCACCTGGCCAGGGCAGGCTTTTCTGCTGTCTTTGGGCTTTACGGGGCCCTGGCTTGCCTGGACCTTCTTGATCTTCTTGCTGGCTACCGGCAGGCCAGAAGACTGCCCGGTAGGTGTCCATGTGTAGTCTCTGTCCTCATCACTTGAGGTCTGCAATCCCTCAGGGTTGGCCTGCTGCAGGACAGAAGGCTGAGCAAAGGAGAAGACCCCTGTCCTCCTTGGGTAGGTGGCCACCCCTCTCACCTCCTCCTGTCCCCACAGAGACTCTGTGTCTGTGGACTCTGAGCTGGAGCCACAGTTAGACAGCACCTTGACATTCTCACTCAGCGACGGGTAGCAGTGGTCCAGTGAGACAGAGGACTGGAAGTTAGGTGGACCTGTGGGGCCTTCAGAGGATACTTCCTGGATCACATAAGGAAGAAGACACTGACTATAAGATACACAGGACATTAGAAACAGCTTAGGTTAGGCGCCCTAGTCTGTCTCCACACCCCTGGAAACTCAGGAACCTTGGCTCTAATGTCCCAAGCAAGGGCCTTGTGGTATCAATGAAGAAATGGGACTAGAGCAGAGTGCCTTAGCTGGAAGACACAGGTGCTCCCTCCCATCTGCACGGCCACAGCCTCAGCACCAGTCCCAGGCGATTCGTCTCCCTCTCTCCTGCTCCCTCCTATGGCTAAGCTGGAAGCCAAAACAAAGTTGGAGGACACCAGTGGATTCTGTCTTTATGAGTTTCAGGCATCGTGAGGTCCAAGATGCAACGCAACTACCCACTTTGGGTAAACCCCATGCTCAGGGAATTGAGACTTATTTGCTCAGCTAAATTGATACACTCCTGTAATCCAAGCTCTCTGAAGGCTGAGGCAGGAGGATTGAGAGTTTGATGCCAGCCTAGGATCCAAGAAACCCTGGGTCAAACACACGGACACTGAGGAAATCATGGGAGGTGAGAGAACCCGCCCCCCCACCCCACTTGAAGAGCAGCTGTGATCTTAGGCAGGCCTTTCCCAGGCCCCTCATGGGCAACAGTGAGCTCAAAGGTGGGTGGTGAGGACAGAGGTTGTAACTCTGGGAAAGATGAAGGTGTGGGGTGCACAGTCAGGGAGACAAGCCAGGAAGACAGAACCTACCTTCTCTTGTGGGCCCTCCACTTCACAGGCAGCAGGTGAAGACTCCAAGAGACCTGTGAGCAGAGCATTGGCAGGACTAGGCTTTCTGACTGCACCCAGACAGCCCCTGCCCTGCATTTCCATTGTCTCCCCTTTAGAATTTCCTAGCCTGTGTCCAAGTCTCATTCATAGGCCAGCTAAGGGCACAGTGACAGGTTTTTGGAGCCTCCCCCTCACTACATGACTTAGTAGTCCCTGCATTGTGAAGAGCTGTAGGCCCCTCAAGGCCCTCTGGGAGTCCACTGAGCTCAACTCAGGCCCAAGTATTTTTGGTGGGTGAGTATCCCCACCAAAAATTCATTCATGTTTTATGAATGAATGAGGCTCCTCCCACTCCAGTAGCCCACCTTCAGTCAGAAAGTAGGTGTCATCTTCTAGGACATGATCCGGCAGGATTTTGCTTGGGGAGCTGAAGAGGGAAGAGCTGACTCCTAAGATCTCATTCAGGTAGTTTGCCACATGCCAAGTATTGATCTGGGAAGACCCCAAAGCCAGTGGGCTCCCTGCAAAGGATCATGGCACTCAGGTATGCAGTCAACCCCCAATGTAGCAGCAAGCTTTGAGGAGATAGCGTTAGACACTGGGGAAAGGAGATTGCCATTCGGAGTCAAGGTGGTATAGAAAATTAAAAGGCACATTGCCTGGCAACACATCAACAACAAAAGAGGAAAAATCATCACAGTATGCCAGGGCCAGCAGATTAACCGTAGTGACCCAAAGCTCCATGTTTAAAAGGTTCTGCAGTAGCTGCCTCAAGGAAAAGCAGGGATTGATTAGCAATGCCTGGCATAGCAACCAGGGGCAAAATGACGCTAGGCATAGTGTTTTCCATCCCTGTGCTTAGCAGTTCCCCAGTCTTCTTCCTGCTTTTTCTGCCATAGAAATCCTCTGGCGAGGATGTTCAGAAGGCTCAAAACCTACGAGGAGAGGACTTGTAATCACCATTGGGGCTGTCCTCGGAGGTCCAAACAGGAAGCCAGGGGTCAGAGTCTGGGGCTTCTTTGTCTGCCTCACTGGAAGTACACAAGAATAGCTTCTGCCTGCAAGAATTGGAATCAGAGGAAGACACAGAGCGCTGGACTGAGCTCACATGGCTAATTGCATGAAACTCCAGGGAATTCAATCAGCTTAGCTTCTGCCCCCAAGGAGCTTCAAGTCTTGTGTGGAAAATGAACTGGTAAACAGATGCTGACAACAGAAGGGAGCCTGTTGGGAAGATTCTAAGGAAGACAAGAGGGCGAGTAGGAGAGAAGGTAGTTTCCCAAGTAAATCAGAAAGGCAGATACTCCAATGAATGTGACATGGTGAGACAGGGTCACATTCTCCAATGCCAAGGAAGAGGTTTGGGCTCTACCTTGGGTCAGGGGTTTTCTAGCCCTACTCATCAGTCAAAGTCTATATTAGAGACACACTCAGTGGATAAGAACAGGCTGGGAGGGGACAAGAAGTGTGGAAGATCAGCAGGTGACAACCACCAGTTTAGAAGGTGGGAAGCCAGACCTTCCCAGGAGCCTGCACCAGTCAGCATGAAGCTGGGCCCAGAGTGCCATTCAGGGAGCCCTGACAGAGAATGTGAAGCCACTTCTCATAGTCCGCTGATACAGTCCCAGCCAATGACACCCTGGGGTTTCCTTACCTGACACAGGGCTGTGCCCTGGTGAGGAAATAGGACCTCTGAACCTTGATGTCAGCATTGGGCTCTCCACCCTGGACTTCTACAGCATGCTCACCTGGAGGAGGGGGTGTCAGAGTAAGGTAACTATGCCTGAATGTGGGCCAGATTCCAGGGCTCCAAGACAGGGGGGAAGGAGAGGGACCAGGCATGGTGCCTGGGTAAAGCTGGAGTGCATGAGTCACCCCAACATTGACTCATATCTCTATCAGAAGCTGCCAGCAGATCAGATCTTTAACATGGTGTCACAATGCCATGACAATAAGATTTCATGATGGCACATAACAGTTCTGGCCCTGTCCCCAGCCCTCTAAGTCTTTTACTGACTTACAACACCACTAGGCCAATGGGTTAGCCCAGTCACTGGCATATGAAATGGCATGTTTAGTGACAAGTCACATAGCTAGCAGGAGTATGCTGCCTCTTCTGGGACCAGGGTATTCTAGCACCCCAGAAAGTCTGGATGGTCCTGGAGAAGTGGGGAATTGTATCACTGGAGTGAGAATTTAGTCACTACTGTGTCACAAGCACCAATAACTCATGGCCTGGCCTAGAGGGGTTACATGAATAACAGGGAAGCATGATGGAGAGGAACTGGGTGCTTGGCAGCCTTAGAGGGAGTTCAAAGCCAGGACTTACATTCCTGCCTGTTCTCCTGTCCTTGTGAGGCATTTCAACCCCTTCTCACCTCTGATACAGTGACATGGACAAGGGACAGTCTGGCTTCAGAGAAGTCCAGTAGACATATGCTGCTCCATCCCCAGATTTGAGACCTGAGGTGTATACACAAAGGTGACCCCAATCTTGTCCCTTTCTTACAGAGCCTGACACAAGAAAGGGAAGCTGGGAATGAAAGCCCCATGATGTGATAGGCAGTGCCATCCCATTTGGTGATATACGCCTAGGTGATAGGACTGTCCAGAGCAGTCTGTGAAAGACACACATAGACACACACGTGTACACACATAGACACACACGTGTACACACATAGACACACATGTGTACACACATAGACACACATGTGTACACACATAGACACACACGTGTACACACATAGACACACATGTGTACACACATAGACACACATGTGTACACACATAGACACACATGTGTACACACATAGACACACACGTGTACACACATAGACACACATGTGTACACACATAGACACACACGTGAACACACATAGACACACACGTGTACACACATAGACACACATGTGTACACACATAGACACACACGTGTACACACATAGACACACACGTGTACACACGAGTTGGGGGTGGGGAGCAGAGAAAGAACACATGCAAATAAAAAAGGAACTTCCTTCTAAGGAAAGGCACCAACTTGGGATGTCATAGGCAATGATGTTCTGAGCCATGTCCAAGAACACCAACTGGGCCCCTTGTCCATCGCCTTCAGACACAGATGGTTCAGTTGTGGGGTAGGTGCTAGGGCTGAGGACTCCTGGATAGGTGGCACATTCCTCATTTTCTTCCTTTAGGCCTGGATGTATGGTGATAGGATTTTCAGCCTGGTCCAGAGCTAGAGAGCGTCGAGGATTATAGGGCCAGGATGGATGCTCTGAGAGAATAGAGACAGGAGTCAGGGGGCTTGGTAGAGGCACTGCAATGCCTCAGAATTTGGCTCAGATAGGGAATTCTTCTGCTCTGGGATGACACATTCCAGAGCATTGTTTGTCCTGGTGCTCCCAGAATCCCAGGTGTGCCCAGCTCTTCAAATAGAGCTCACTGAGCCAACCCTGTATACAAAATTCTGAGGCTTTAACAGCAAAGTGCAGTTGGTATGACATGCCACACCATGCCACTTCCAAACACTTAGGAAGTCTCTAAGCACCTCAAATAATTGCAATGTACAGTTGTGACTAGAGACTAGTGGTTAGGCAGGCCATAGTCCCACTTCACAGGTATGTGCACTGAGGGCCTCAAGGGGTTGGGAAGCGAGGGTGTGGTGAGGCTGGGCTAGAGCCAGGACTCTCAGCCTCGACACCCCAATCCTGCTACCACCCTGCCTCCCTATGCCCTAGCTCAGGGAAAATAAATGATGACAGCAGCATCCTACTTGGGCCTTGCCAGTCCTTCTGATATAAGCACTGCTTGGCAGTATCTGCTCAGGCTTTTCTGTAACCTTGAGAGGGGCTGGACTGCCGCCTGTCCCAATGAGGAAGAAATGACAGCCCATGAAGGCCTGGGAGTGGACTCAGACATAGACTGGTGGGGTCTGACGCAGTGTGTTTCTAGAGAAGGAGCCTGCTCTGTAACAGTGGTTCCTGTGCTTCCACAGACCACACGTACCTGACACTCGGGTAAACTTCTTCTTTCGAGGTTTTGAAGAGGTGCTCCAAAGGCATGGCTTCTGAGAGCTGGAGGGAGTGGAGTGTTGCTGCTGTGTCTGGCCAACAGATGGGTTCGAACCTGGCCCTAGGAGCGGAGAGTCACAGATTAGACCCCACTCCTGGTCTTGCACATCCTCCTCCTCCAAGACAAGGCTTTCCTACCCTGGCTAGGAGGGAAGGTTTTCAGGCAGACGTTACCAACAAGGGAACTGAGGTCTATTGCTGCACAGCCAAAAAGTCAAAGGATAGGGCAGGTGGCACTTAAAGGGCTAAGGCAGAAAGATTGCTGCAAGTTTGACACCTGTCTGGGCTATAAAGTAGGATTCTGCCTCAAAAGTAAAATAAATAAGGAAAAAATAAAAACAAAAGCAAATTAACGTGAAGGATGTTCCCAGGTCGAATCTTCCTGTACTTCTCATGTCCACCCCTCTGCTTTGCCCTACAGACCTCATGTTTCTGCTCTGGCCTCTGTGCCCACAGCCACTCACCATCTGAGTGTTTCACACCAGTCACTGTATAGTGCTGCGTAGCTGTGAGCTGCAGCCCCCATGTTGTTTGTGTTAACATCTCTGATTCCCATGACAAACACAGAAGGAAATTGCTGGTGGGGTCCTAAATTACAGATTTCAGGGCTGAAGCCTGAGAGGCTATGGTCACAGCAGAGTCTGAATCAGGATCTGGCTTGGGAAGGGCATGCATCAACCCACTCAGTGCAGCATCTCCTCTAGTCACATCTGCTGTTTGCATATGCCTAAACACTCTGTGTTTCCTCACACCCACATGCTCTTGCTCAGGGTGGTTCTGCAGTCTGGCAGGGTTCCCTTATGCTGTCCTTGAAGGCCAACCTTCTAGGCTTCCTCCTCCAAATTCCAAAACACAGTGTCTGTATTTTGCTTTGTTTCATTGAGACTGGGTCTTGCGCTGTAGGTTAGACTGGGTTGGATCTCATTGTGTAGCCTAGGCTGACCTTGAGCTCGATGCCTGCCCCAGCCTCTGAATGCTGAAGTAGCAGGTATGAGCCATTACGTCTGGCTCTCCTACAACACCTCTCTCCTGTACACCTCTCTGATGTAAATCCCCTTCCCCAGGAAGGGGAAGGTAGCCAATTGGTTTCCCTGACAGTCAGGAAAATGTGGTATAAAGGCATTGGAAGTGGAACTGCTTACCCACAAATCTACCTTTGCCATTGCTGCTGTGGAGCTTGAGCAAGGCCTTGGTCATGTCAATGTTTCTCTGGAGGTACTGGATGTAGTGCAGGACACGCAGCAGGATCTCCTTCTGTACAGAGACAGGGTTGAAAGTGGGACACATTGCCCACCTGTCATCCCAGCCCCTCCAGAGGCAGAGGTAGCAGGATTATGAGTTGGAAGCCAGCCAGGATGCATACTGTTAGATCCTGACTCGCACAAGGGTCAGGGCCCAGGACAGTGTGAGGCTCCTGGGGAACTGAGACAGGAAGTCTCAAACCCCACTCTCCACACATAACCAGCAATGCAGCATCTGGCAGAGCTTCAGCTATTCTGCTGTCTAGCCCCTAACTTGTCCTAGAGAGCCAGCTGAAGACTGAGGGTGAATACAATGGGGTTGAGAGACCTAAGGAGGCAGAGCTGGAGCTCAGGGTCACTAGCCTCCTGATCCCGGTTGTTAGCATATACAGTTCGGCTTCTGGCTTTTTGCTTATACTTAATTCCTGTCTGGCCCTCCTTTTTTCATAAGCCCCCTCACCTGCCCATCCTTCCCCTGAGCTTCAGCATGGACACCTCCTCTTCTGACTAGCTGGCCCATGCTGGGTCAGCTTCTCAGCACTCTGAAACACCCTGGACTTCTTTCCACCTTGACATTTGCCACACCGCTTTCTGTTATCTGTTGCCATGTTGATCTCTCCCTTTGACCTTGAGCTAGCTGAATCATGACTTTAGCTAACTCATTTCTGTATTTTAAAGGCAGAGGATGTTGGTGTGGCTCGATTTCTCACAGCACCCAACAGGCTGGCCAGTAGCCAGATATCACCTACCCCACTACTACCGTTAAATACTTCCTGGGCTGCTACTGGAAACAAAGCTAAAAGCAGTACAGGCAATATGCCTTCATGGATACACAGCTCAGCAAGGACAACAGACACTAAACAATTCAAAAATAACCAGCCAGTCATTTTTGAAGCACACCTGTCATTTCTGTAGCACACCTGTAATCCGAGCTCAGGAAGCTGACACAGGAGAATTGTAAATTCTAGGACAATACCAAGACCCCATATAAAGAGAGAGTCAAAAGACAGACTGAGAGACACCTCCCCAACACAAACACACACACACTGTGTGTGTATGTTTTAAAAGCCTTTAAAAAAGGCCTAGTCAATGTTTGAATGAGATTGTCTTCAAGGGGGTCTTAAGGAATTGAAAGAGAAGAAAGTGTCACTCAGAGAGAAGGACTGAGCTGTCTTTCTTAGATTGGCAGGTCTAATGCCAGGCTTGGAGCGCAGTTTCAATGAAGCCTATGTTGCTGTGAAGAGATACATACAATTGTTCCATGTAAAGGTGCTTAGATTCCCATCCTTGATTTCAAAAAGACTGTTTTTGTTTTTTTGGTTTGGTTTGGTTTGGTTTTGAAAAAGGATCTCACTGTGTACCTCAGGCTGGCTTGCAACTGGTGACCCTCCTGCTTCAGTCTCCCAAGTGCTGGAATTACAGAAATTAGCTCCATACCCAGCTAGAAGGCTCAGTCTTGATGCTTTAGAAACATGACCTGGCAGCTCAAAAGGAAGGTGTAACCCCAGAGACCATCTCAAGTTATATAGGTCTTAAAACTGCTACAACAGAGATATTTTGATCAACAGACATGCTGAACACAGAGTGACCGGGTGACTGAAGGACTGAAGGCACAGGCCTTTGGTAATCTGCTCTTTTTTCTTTTTCTTTTTCTTTTTCTTTTGAGGCAGGGTTTCTCTGTGTAGCCCTGGCTGTCCTAGAACTCACTCTGTAGACCAGGCTGATCTCGAACTCAGAAATCCGCCTGCCTCTGCCTCCCAAGTGCTGTAATTAAAGGCGTGCGCCACCACGCCTGGCATGGCACAGGCCTTTGAATGATGTGTTCTCAGTCATCCTTACTTTCACTCTGCCTGAAACCCCCCCTTCCCACTCCCCTCAGGTACTTACACACAATCCATTCCTTCAGGAATTTCTTCCTTTTTGTTTTGTTTTTATTTTTTTTTTTAAAGATTTATTTATTTATTATATGTAAGTACACTGTAGCAGTCTTCAGACACTCCAGAAGAGGGCGCCAGATCTCATTACGGATGGTTGTGAGCCACCATGTGGTTGCTGGGATTTGAACTCTGGACCTTCGGAAGAGCAGTCGGGTGCTCTTACCCACTGAGCCATCTCACCAGCCCTTGTTTTGTTTTTAAATGCATGGATTTTTGTTGTTGTAGTGTCTTTGTACAGGATCTTACTATGTAGCTCTGGCTATCTCTGCATCAGGCTAGCTTTGAACTCAAAGAGATCCACCTGCTTCTGCCTCTGCCTGTTGGGTTTAAAGGTATGCACCAACACACCCAGCCTTCTTCATGAATTTCTTAAACTAAAATGTGAGCATATCCAGGGCTGAAAAGTCAGTTCAGCAGTTAAGAGCAGTTCCCAGTACTGGCATGGGGGCTCATAACTCCCTGTAACTCTAATTCCAGGAGATCTGACACCCTCTTCTGAACTTTACAGGCACCAGGCATGCCCATGGTATACACGTGTGCATTCAGGCAAACATTTATACACCTAAAATAAGCATATAATTCTTTTTAAGTGAGCATGTTGCCAGGTGTGGAGCTGCACACCTTTAATCCCAGAAGTAGGACATAGACATGAACAGATCTCTGAGTTCTAGCCAGATCTACACAGAGAAACCCTGTCTCAAAAACAAAAGCTATTATTTTCCTTTTTAATTTTTTTGAGACAGGTCTATTATATAACTCTGTCCCAAAACTCACTCTAGACCAGGCTGGCCTTGAACTCAGAGATCTGTCTGCATCAGATATTCTGCCTCCCTAGACAGGCCTAGAGATAATTCAAAGTGGACATCTTGTCAGTTGTGAAATGCTAGACTCATTCCTTGAGGGCAGGAACTGTGTCCTTCTCTTCTCTGGCTTCTCAGGATCCTATGACATCACCTATACATACCAAATATACAAATGCTTGAGGACATGGAAAAATTTCCCCATAGTCAGCATCCCAGTTCCAAAGGCAGCCACATCCTAGTCCCATGCCTGTGAATAGGCTGCCTTATATGGTAAGGAACTTTACAGAGGTCACTGAACTAAGGACATGGAGATGGAGAGGTTACTTGAGTTATCCACATGAGCCCAAGGTAATCATGATCTTTGTAGGCAAGAGGGAGGCAGGAGGGTCAAAGGGAGAGAAGACCATATGAGAACAGAGTAGAAGAGACCTTGTTGATGGTTTTCAAGGAGTGTGAAGCCTTTGAAAGTTGCCAAAGGAAAAGATAATGTGCTTTCTCCTGAGAAGAGAGAGAGAGGAGAGAGGGGGGAGGGAGAGAGAGAGAGAGAGAGAGAGAACCCTGTCTCTTTGAACCTAGGGTCTTGTGTGTCTAAGGCAAGTGCTTTACCACCGAGCTACCATCCCCAGTCCACTGCTTACATTTTATTTTGAAACAAGGCTTTAAAAGTTGCCTATGCTATTTTAAACTCACTCTGTAGCCCAGGCAGGCCCTGCACTTTCAATTCTCCTGCCTCAGCCTCCTGGATGCTAGAACGAAGCACATGTACCACTAGGCCACACTTTTGTCTTCCCTCTGCACCTTTTTATCTTTCCTCTAGAGCTTGTACAGGCCAAGCAAGAGCTCTGTTAGGGCTAAACTACATGCCAGGACATCATTTCTGTCTTGAAGTATCACTTAGGAGCAAGAGTTATCTTTGCTGTTTTTAACAACTGAGGAAACCCCCGGGGCTGAAAAAGAACTAAGTAGAGTCTCAGGCTGCAGCTGTGAGGGCTCCAGTGTTGATGTGTGACCTCTGCCTCTCCTTTTTCCACTACCAGTTCCCTTTGCCTCTTTCTGTGTGTGTACACGCATGCTTATGTGGGTGTGCACATACATGTAGAAGTCAGAGGTGAGTTTAAGTGTCATTCCTCAGGGGTTTGGAGACAAAACAAACTGTTGGTTTGTTTTGGTTTTGAAACAGGGTCTCTCAATGTGACCTGAGCTTACTGGCAAATTTAAGCTAGACTGGCTAACCAGTACAAGCATGTACTGAGGTACCTACCTCATGATACATGGCTTTCTGTGGGTTCTGGGATGGTGTACTGGCTAGTTTTGTGTCAACTTGACACAGCTGGAGTTATCACAGAGAAAGGAGCTTCAGTTGAGGAAATGCCTCCATGAGATCCAACTGTAAGGCATTTTCTCAACTAGTGATCAAGGGGGAAAGGCCCCTTGTGGGTGATGCCATCTCTGGGCTGGTAGTCTTGGGTTCTATAAGAGAGCAGGCTGAGCAAGCCAGGGGAAACCAGCCAGTAAGGAACATCCCTACATGGCCTCTGCATCAGCTCCTGCTTCCTGACCTGTTTGAGTTCCAGTCCTGACTTCCTTGGTGATGAACAGCAGTATGGAAGTGTAAGCCAAATAAACCCTTTCCTCCCCAATTTGCTTCTTGGTCATGATGTTTGTGCAGGAATAGAAACCCTGTCTAAGACAGATGGGGGACACAGGGACCCATGCTTTTGTAACAAGTTGTGACTGAACTGTCTCCAGCTCCTGCTCTACCCACCCCACCTCTTATTCTGAAAGAATCCCACAGGGCTAGGGGTATAGTTTAGTGGTAAAGCACTTGCTGACCCTGAGTGAGGAACTTGGCTTCTAAAAAAAAGAATCCCCCATGGGATCATGGACTCCCAGAAATTCCTGTTCAGAGCATCATGGTTACTCATATTTCCAAGTTCATCTCTGAGATGGTCTGTGTGGATTTCCCAGGAGAGGCCCCCACTCATTGCTCTGGCACCCTGCCTGCCACCCAACTCCTCTCTTTCAGTTCCCACACCTTGGTGTACTTCTTGTCTCTGGTTTTCATGGTCACAGGGATCAGCAAAGCCAGCTCTCGAAGCTTGTTCGTGTGGTTTTTCTTATCCTTCCTGTTTGGGGATAAGAGCCAATTTTGGTTAAGACATCTAGAATTAAACTTAGTTTCTTTGGAGACAAGGTGATCATACTGCCTCAGCCTCTCAAGTGCTAAGATTACAGGCATGAGCTACCACATCTGGTTTTTAAGGTACACCACCTGCCCCCAAACCTTCAGTCTCATGCCAAGACTGTCCCCTGCCTCCATTCCGGGACAGGCAAGACAGGGCCTTAGGCATCATGAGAACCTATCATTCTCCTATATTATATTCCGTGGATCAATGAGTCCCCAAATCTTGCCCATCTTCCACCTCCCTCCAGCTTTTGTTAAACCCATAATCCCTGCATGGCTGTCTTCACACCCTTACAAGGCTCTCAGCCTCCCATCTGGCCTCCTTCATCCATGTTTTCTGAGGCAGCAGCTTTCCTGAAACATAAATCTGACCTTGCTGCCCCCTTGTTTCACACCTTGAAGGTAATGCCATTGAGATAAAGCAACTTTCTTTCTTTCTTTTTTTTCTTTTTCTCTGTTTCTTTTTTAAATAGGATCTTGCTATGTAGACCAAGAGGGACTCAAATTCAGCAATCCTCCTGCTTTAGTCTTCCAAGTGTTGGGATTACATGGGTACACTGTAATCCAGGGAGGGTCAAGTTTAAAGGCTCTGTGTGGCTCACAGTGCCATTCCTTTTCTGACTCTTTCATACTCATTGAGTATCACTACACAGGGTAGGTGAGCTCAATGTTCCTGTAGTCTCTCACTGTGTCCAATGGGCTATGCCACTCTGGAAAGTCAGTGTGTGCTTGCTCAAGACCTCTCAATACAGGCATGAAAGCAGTTGACTTGTGACAACCAAATGCATAATTCACGAGATACCCACAACAGAACATACACTGCTCCACCCAGGTGAAACCATAAAGATGATATCCTCTCCCACATTACACACCACCTCACTGCTCCTGCGGTGCTTGTAGTGCCCTAGATCTGCATTACCACCAATTCTCCTCATGCGGTCCTCAGGCCCTTCAGTTGCTAGCTCTTGTACCCTGCTCCCCCCAAAATGGTTACCCTGTCCACACCAAAACAACCCTCTGTTCCAGGTTTAACTCCACTCGGCAGTGCTGGAAATCCAATCTCAGGTCCTCAACCTTGCACACCAAGAACTGTACCGATCTAGCTACTAACCACTCCATCTTTGACATTTTAAACCTAGGCCTGCTATGAATGACTGTACAAGTCAAACAGCCATAAGGCTGGTTCTCATGAAGGTAAGGAGAAGTGTTGCTTGGTTATAGATGCTGTAATAGCAGGCTTTGACCTACAAAATGAGTGGCTTGTTACCTGGAACTACAGCCTAACCAATGAAGTCTTTCCTCAGGAACTAAATCTGGCCAGAATCTAGTCTAGAGGATAAGAGAGGGTGAGAAGGAACAGATAAAGCTCCAGACAGAGGGAACGTGTGGAAAGGCCCTGTGTCATAAAGGAGCAAAGAGAACTCAAGGAAAGTAAAACCTAAGCATGGGAGCTAAGCAAGCAAAGGAGACAAGACTGGAAGAGACAACTTGGGTGAAGCAAGGTCCTACAGGATCACAGTACAAGCCATGCCCTGATATCCCTGAGTTCTTGTTTAAATGATCCAGCAAGTGCCTTATTATGTATAAGCTAGTTTTAGCGAGGTTTCTACCCATCAAAACCAAGAGTCTATTATTAGAAAGATTCCTTATCTAGAAAGGGGAAAACAAGAGACTGAACTGTTGACCACAAAGGTTCTAAGAAGCGATAGGCTTCAGGACACATGCATTTTCATTTCCTTCATGACCTTCCTTCTGAGTGAGCACAGTACTTGCATAGAGGACCACAGCAAAGAAGGTGCTTAACTGTAATGTTAATAATGAATAAGGAGGGGTGTATTGACATCTAATATAGTACAAGGCAAGATGACTTCGAATATTTTAAATGTGTCCAAACTGGATAGATGGAGAGGGAATCCAATCCCTCTGTATGAATTCCCCGTTCAGATTCCTACAGCTGAGGATATAGATCAGTAGTAGACGGTTGCCTGGCATGCATGTGGTACCTACAACACACAAAAGATTCCTAACATTTGGTGTTCAATGGATAAATGAATACATATCGTGAATGAAAGAAAGGAAGAAAGGGCATTTAAGAACCTTAGATTGCTGCTCTTACAGGGGATCCAGGTTGCAATCCCAGCACTTAAAGGTGATTCACAACTCTTTACAACTCCAATTCCAGGAGGCACCGCATGAACATGGTGCATGCACAGATATACATTCAAGCAAAACATGGGCATACATAAAATAAAGAAAAGAATGTCATATGGGAGATGTAGTGTAGGTATAAAGAAGTTCCTTAGCATTTTGACATCAGAAAGCCCAGGTTCATACCCAGCACTCAAACAAACCAAACAACAAACAAAAACCAAAGCACATTAGAGTTTGAAATCACCTCAGCACCGTCTCTGGAAATGCAGGACTATTCCCACCTACTTCCTTGTCTGGTGGTTGTAATGGTTATTAGATACAATGGAAGGACTAAGCAAACAGTCTAGAAACAGTGTTTAGTAACATCTTGTTGCTACTATTGTTCAGAGTGGGTAGAGCTGCACTGAAGGTAGAGAACAATTACCTGTCGGTAGGACTCAGAGATCTAGCTCTGTGCTGATCAGAGAAACATGAGAATTTGTCTGAACCCAACATCTGCAAAGAGGGAAAAAAAATTATTAGTGACCTTTGGGACTCCAAAGTGAATCAGCCAAATAATGTACGACCTTCCCTACCCCCATGGTACATTTTTAAAAGCACCTAGAGTTCCTAAAATAGGACATAACTATGGGTTCAGGAACCTAAATTAAAACCCTAAACTCTAAATAGAAAATCATAAATCCCAAATGGTAAATTTAAGCTCCTAATAATTGAATCTAAAAAAAAAAAAATCAGCAAATTTCCAGACATTGATCTCAGAATTCAGATATCAATAATGGGATGCCAGTGGGCTGGAGAGGTGGCTCAGTGGTTAAGAGCACTGACTGCTCTTCCCAAAGGTCCTGAGTTCAAATCCCAGCAACCACATGGTGGCTCACAATCATCTATAATGAGATCTAGCGCCCTCTTCTGGAGTGTCTGAAGACAGCTACAGTGTACTTACATATAATAAATAAATAAATCTTAAAAAAAAAAATAATGGGATGCCAAAGGCTGAAAAACAGACTGTCTAGCTTGAAAAGTGTGGCTTAAGACCTCTAGAAAGGAGTATGGGGGTGTTTGAGACAGGGTCTCTCTGTATAGCTCTGGCTGTCCTAGAACTCACTATGTAGATCAGACTGCACTTGAACTCAGAGAATTCACCTGGCACTGCCTCGCCAGTGCTGGAATTAAAGGAATGTGTCACCACACCCAGTAGATGATGATATTAATAGATGAAATGTGACTTTAAAAATTCCAAGTGAGGGCTGAAGAGAGATGGCTCAGCAGTTACAAACACTGACTGCTCTTCCAGAGATCTGAGTTCAATTCCAAGCAACCACATGGTGGTTCACAACCATTTGTGATGGAATCTGATGCCCTCTTGTGGTGTCTGAAGACAAGCTACTGTGCACTTATATTAAATAAATAAATAAATAAATAAATAAATAAACATTTTTAAAAATCCCAAGTGAGAACTGGGCACAGAAGTTGATGCCTTTAATCCCAGCACTCTGGAGGCAGAGGCAGGCAGAGCTCTGAGTTTAAGGCCAGCCTGATCTACAGAGTGAGTACTAGGACTGCCAAGGCTACATAGAGAAATCCTATCTTGAATGCCCCCACCCCCCCAAAAAAACTCCAAAACAAACAAAAAAGCGATGGCTCAGAGATTAAGAGCAGTGGCTGCTCTTCCAGAGGTCCCAGGTTCAATTCCCAGCACCTATATGGTCGCTCACAACAGTTTGTAGCTCCAATTCCACAAGATCTGGCACCTTCACAAACATACATGCAGGCAAAATGCTAATCCACATAAAATAAATAAATATTTCTTTAAAAAGCCTAAAGTAAGAGGAGAAGGAGAGCGGCACTGGGGGAGAACCTACCAGAGGGGTAGGAGGGACCGAGAGGAGGGCTGATATTGGGATGTAAAGTGAAAAAAAAATTTTGGGCAGTGAATGCTCTTACCACTGAGCCATCTCTCCAGCCTCGAAAAAATATTTTTTAAAAATGCGTTTCATGTCCTACAATAAATATCTCTAAACTCTAAAACTGTCCCTTCAGATCCTCACATTGTGATTTCATTCCTAGAAAACTTAGGTCTCACGCATGCATCCCACTGAGACCCGGAACCCTAAATTAACACCTATACGCAATGAGTAGCACGACGACTCCAGGCTTTAAAATTAATTCTCAAAGACCCAAGTCGTGCCCACCCAGAGCCTATTTTCCTGCCTCGATGGTCTCCACTGATACCGAAAACCCCCAACCTGTCAAATTAGACCTCTGACCCTCCGAGCGTAACCTCTGGAACCCCAAACTTAGATTTCCAGATCTCCCGTCTTCAGCTTCCAAAAGCCGAGCCTCGAACAGGAGACCCCATGTCTCGAACGCCACTAGTAACTTTCCAGAAACCCAGCCTGGATTCCCTCAAGCACAAAGTCTACTCTCAAACCGGTCTCGAGCTCTGGGGTCCCTCTCCATCCGTCCTAGAGCTCCCTAGGGGGTCACGGCCGCAGGGTGTGACTCTGACGACTCCCATCTCCTCACCATCTCCCCGCTACCTCAAGCCAGCTAGAGCCAGGGCGTCCGCCGCCCCACACCCGTTGGTCACCAGCACTCACCTCAAGATTTGCAATATGGCGTTAAGCCTCGACTTCTGCTTTGGCACTGGGCTCACGCTTCGACAGTCTGAAGGCTCCGGCAGCGGCTCGCGCGGCTCGCGCGGCTCGCGGGGTCCCAGGGATGCAGACCGCGTGCCTCCCGAGGCGCGGACCGAGCGAAGAATGGCAGGGCGCGAGGCTGTCGCGCGAAGGCACCAGAGCGCCTGAGGCGAGGCCACGCCCCCTCCACGTTCCCGCCACGCGGTGCCAGGCACGAGCAGAGGAGCGTTGGAAAAGGGCAGTGCGGCCCTGCGCACGCGCACCCGGGGCAGGGCACCGGCCACAGCTCCGACACGTGCTCCCGCTCCCGCGCTCTCAGCGTCAGCCAATCAGCTCTTGCTCCATTACCCGCCCTTTCCTCAGGCCACTCCCCCGGTTTTGCCCCGCCCCCTGACCTATTCACCTCAGACCCCAGCAGGATTTGCCAGGTGTCCGCAAGCGCGAGGTGTCAGCACTCCCCCTGCTGGCCCTCCTGTGTCCCCATCCCGCCCTTTCGCTTTAGTGCGCATCTGCTTAAAGACCACTGTGTGTCAAGCACCTTGTTCAGGCGGCTAACTTCGCCACCTTTCCCTTTGTAGACCCCATGGAAATGCCAGTTCCTGTAGCTGCAAACAAAGTAACCTTTAGTGTCTGAGTGTGGATCTGGTCTTGCTATGTAGCCCAGGCTTGCCTACTACTTGTAACGGTTTTGTCTCAGGTCTGTCTGGAACGCAAGGAATGCACTACCTTGTAACTCAGATTACAAACTATACAATTTATTTTTAAAAAGCATTTTAGTTTTAACCAGGTAGACATGTTGCAGGAGTGGGGGGGGGGTGGGAATACTGCACGCAGGTGTCCCCAGATGCCAGAGGCATCAGATGCCCCTAGAGCTGGAGTTTTAGACAGGGGCTAGAAGCAAATGCAAATTCTCTGCAAGAGCGATGTCCTCTTAACCTCTGAGTAGTCTTTCCAGCTTTATCTTTATTTTTTGACACAGCGTCTCATAGCCTTGACCAGGCTAGTCTCAAACTCACAGAGGTACACTAACCTCAGCATCCAGAATGGTGCGATTAAAAGTGTGTGCCACCACGGCAGATTCAAACCGTACATTTTAGAAATGCTGCCAAGATTCCTGCCCTTCTGGAGGCTCTGTTCTACCTGTGATGTGAACATAGTGCCTCATTTCAATATCTTGGTTTTTTTTATTTGCCAATTAGGAGGTGGTGGTAGGCAAGTGTGGGGTGTGAGATGAAGGTGAGAAATGGGAGAGAAAGTTTAGGAAAACTCATATATTATTAATTATTTGTCAACTAAAATGATAAATCAATAAAGTTGTTCTTCCTAAACTCTTCATCCCTCGCTAACGTCCCTTTCAAGTAGCCTCGATTCCCTTTTCAAGGGCCTCGGGCCAAAATGGAGGCGGCTGGACTCTATTTCCCAGAAACCCTCGCGGGAGAATTTTCTGCGCCTGCGTATTTTAGCGTGCCCTTAGCCTCCTGGTAATTAGAGTTTCTATTTCTCAGCCCGCCTAGTTTGTTTCCTACTCCACCTCCAAGTCACCGTATTGCATCTTGGGAGCTGTAGTCCATGGCCGCCCGTACTCTAATTCCCAGTGGGCTTCGGGGCCAGAACCCGGAAGGGGAGGCTGGAGAGGAGCGAGTGGGGGAAACCCGCGTAGTCGGGAGAGCTGCAGCGCGGGGAGATGGTGAGAGCCCCAAGCTGGGTCCTGCGGGTGCTTGAGAGTATGAGCGGGGTGTTCAGGACTTGGGTTCGAGAGGAAGCAAACTGAGGCTAAAGAAAGGGCTGGGTGTGGGGAGATCACTGTGGGTGGGGATTGAGAGGAACGGGAGCCCGAGGAAGTAGAAGAATGGGGGCTAGGGAGGGGTCTTGGAGGTGGAGAGAGTCGAGCTTTGGAATCAGCTATCAAGGGGATTGGGAGCTGGGGGAGTGAGGCTCGGAGTTGGAGTCCTGGCTGAATAGATCAGAGACCCTGAGTGGGTAATTTCGAGAGAGGTTAGTTAGCCTGGTTATGTGGAAAGGCATAGGAGTCCGGGATAAATGAGTGAAGGGAGAGGCTAACCACTGATGCATTGGGTTGGGTTGCGGGATTGCGAGGTGGGGCGGCAAGGCCAGTTGAAGAGATGGGAGGTAGAAGTCATCGATGGTTCAGGTTAGCTTCTAGGACCAGGAGGCGTTGTAGGGTGCGTGAGTTAGGAGCGTGGCTGTCAATATCGTGTCTTAATCCAACCAAAAACTACCAATAAACTGGACAGCCACAGAACTCTGGGTTGATATGACCAGATGGGGTCCATAGAGACAACCTTTAGCACCCTTCTAGCCCCGGTCGTATCTAGATACAGTGTTTTGTGGGGGCAGTCCAGCTTTCAGGTTCCTTATCCTCTTTTGTGACCTGTGCAGGTCTCTCTGTAACCTTCTTGTGACCTTATTTGTATGGTGAGAACAAGCAGGCCATTCTGAAGATAGCTAAAGGGAGGTTCCATAAAAATTGATATTTTCGGTAGGAAAGTTAAGTCCCAGCATCAAAGCTGTCGGTGGAAAGCTCCCGTCCCAGGAATGTTGACTGGGTTCAAGTTGTTAAAAGATTTCCTATTCTTCAGTCCAGCCCCCAGACATTTTCTCAAAGCCTGACAATAGTCTATGTACACCACAGTTTATGCAGGGGACACCCCCGTCCCCAGCCCTACCCCTTTATTGCTAGCATCTTTTTCTAAGAAATGCCCAGGTTCGGCTTCAGCTGTGTGTGTATTAACTCACTGGATTCAGGCGGTGCCTTAAGTGTAGATCTTCATTTCACAGGAAGCAAGTAGAGGCACGGAGAGTTTAAGCAATCTTCTCCATGTCAGCCAACATTAAATGGTAAATATACAATTGCAGTCTGGGTCAGAATCTGCTTTGGTGGAGACACCCAGCCAGAACAACTGTCAGATAGGATTTAATTCTTTTCTGTGACCTGAGCAACTCTTGGAACTCTGTCCAGCTATTAAATGAGATCCATAACCTTGGTAGGCTAGAGAGTTTAGGGAGCTAATGTTTGGAAAGTGCTTAGAGTAAGTGCATAGTACACAGGTGTTGTCTTGGGACTTGCTGTGTAGCTCAGGCTGGCCTCTTAACTCTTGCTCTTCCCGCCTCAGGAGCCAGAGTGCTGAGGTTTATCACTACTGGTGCCCAGATATGATTTGTTGTTGTTTTGAGACAGGGACTCATGTGTTCCAGCCTGGCTAAGAACTGTGTAGCTGAGGGTGGCCTTGAACTTCTGATCCTCCTGTCTCCATATCCTGATTTCTGGGATTATAGGTGTGCACTACCATGCCTGGTTTATGCTGTACTGGGGATCAAACTCAGGGTGTTGTGCATGCTAGGCTACCAGCTAAACTACAACATTGGGTCATGTTTTTGTTTCTGAAGTGAATGGGCAAAACCAGATAAAGGAGGTAGGAGAGGACCCAGTGAGGGGGCACGGGACATGCTGTCCCTTGCTCTCAAGTTGCCTCCCCCTTTTTCCTGATTTTTCTAGTTCTACCTTTCCTGTCCTCCCCATTCCTGAGTTACTAAGTCTAAGCAAAACTCCTAGAAAGGTGCTCAGAAACTTAATCTGTCTCCAGCCAAATATTAATAATTCACTTGTCCCGGTCTGGCCCATTGCCCAAGTCTTCCAGTGAGTTAGAAATACTGCTGCTGGCAAGTGGGTTGGGGTTTTGTTTGGTTACTTTGACTTTTGGTTTTCTTGATGTTGTTGTGGTTGTGCCTATAAGTGTGCCCTCTAACATTTTAGTCAGGGCAGGCAGGGGATGTCTTCTCTGGGAAGTTTAGCAACTTTGTAATTCAATTTGAAACAATTTGGTCTTAGTATATAATTGGCATGGGGTTCTTTCTTGTGGGTTCTTCTTGAGGCAGTGGAGGAGGAAGAGGGTCAGCAGAGGGTAAGACTGTTTTAGGATTCCGGGGTAAGACTTGGTATTATGGGATGTTTAGGGTCGCTGTATAATCAGAAGTTCACTTATCTAAGTTACTCTGCTAACTGTAGCCGCCCTGTCTTCTGTGATGCACTTAGCACATCTTCCTCAAACAGCAAAGGGTTAAGTGAATAGCCTTTGTACTATCTCAACAGGAGCTGCTCGGCTCGAACTTTCAGCCTGCTAGTCCTAGTCCGGAGTTAAAGGAAGAAAAAGGGGACACTTAGAAAAATGATTATAGCATTTATTACTAAGTTGTAAAAAGTTTCCTATGAGCTGGACATGGTAGTGCACGCCTTTAATCCCAGCACTCGGGAGGCAGAAGCAGGCGGATTTCTGAGTTTGAGGCCAGCCTGGTCTACAGAGTGAGTTCCAGGACAGCCAGGGCTACACAGAGAAACCCTGTCTCGAAAAAAAACAAAAAAACAAAACAAAACTTTAAGAATTCTCACGTCATTAAGACTTAAATCGTCTATTTGTCTATATAGTATCACTACAAGACAGTACATCTTCGTGGATCTGCAGAGATCTGCTCCAAAGGGGTGTGCTACTACTTAGTGATTGTTATGTTTAATAATAACAGGAAAAGCATATTAATAGCAGGACTCTTTCCTAAAATGAATTCCCTTACAGCCTTGCTTAATAAGGGCGAACCTGTCGCAGATTATATAATAATCCGAAGCAGGCCATCTCAGGATGATCACCTGCTAGTTATTAGCTTGTCCCATCATGGCTCCTGACATATAATTGTGTGTATGGTGTGGATTGTTTGAACACGTGCCTCCCTGGAGAGGGCAGTTAGATCAGGAGCTGGAGGCTGAGGACAGCCTGGTGTATGTGTGCTGGGCCCCGAACCTGCAACCTCAGGAAGGAGAGTAGCATTTTTAACCACTCAGCCGTTGCAGCAACCCAGTATGGGTCTTTTAGGCCACTTGCTTGGAGTCTTTCTTCTTTGTTTCTTTTTTAGAACAGCGTTTCTCTATGTAGCCCTGTCTAACCTGGAACTCTATGTGGACCAGGCTGGCCTTGAACTCACAAAGATCCACCTGCCTTCCAAGTGTGGGAGTTGAAGGCATGCTCTACCATTTTTAAGATGGGGCCATACTTAGCCCATGATGTCCTCCTAAGGAATTGATAATAAGGCCATGTATTTAAAATGCTCAGTAAGGATGACAGCCTTCTGGGGTTTTCATTCTTTCAAGAAAATAACACTAAAGCTGTTTGTGGTGGCACAAGCCTGTCATCACAGCCCAATGGTGGTGGAAATAGGAAGATCTGGAGTTCAGGCTAGCCTGGACTTCATGTTTTCTAGAAAGAGAGAATGGGCGCAGGGAGGGAAGGGGAAGAAAGGCTGTCATCTGAAAAATGGGGTTTCACTTAAACCCTTCGTCTATTTATTGAATAGCATGTTGTATGGGGTGCCTGTGGAGGTCAGCAGGAGCCAGTTTTCTCCTTCCATCCTGTGGATTCAGGTTGGTTAGGCTTGGCGGCAAGGGCCATAGTCACCTTACTGGCTGGATTCACTTCCTAAGAGCCTCTGCTAGGTGCCAGGGCCTGGACTGCAGGCAGACTGGCCTCTGCCCTCTGGGGCTCCCTGTTTTCAAGATGCCAGAGTACTGTTCTCTGGCACAAGCAGCTTTGCGTTCAGTTTTCAGGCGCCCTTCATGCCCACGTTGCCTTGCCTGCACCGCATTGTTGTGGCACACAGGGATGTGGCCCCTGTCTTCCCACCCCACCCCCTGAGAACTTTTAACATCGTCTCTTCACTCTTTCTTAAATTACCTAAACACCTATTGGTTTAAGGTAAAGCGGAACATCTCTCACTTGTCCCTGTGTGTCACAGCTGGGTGAGCTGACACTGCCCCCATCCCCCCATCCCACCCTCGTGCCCTCCCCCCATACCCCTATCCCACCCTCATGCCCTCCCCCCATCTCCCCCCACCCCGTGCCCTCCATTTGTTTGTCTTAGGGAGAAAGAAAGAGGAATCAGATTTCCAGATTATTCTGCATTCACTCTCCTTTGTGTCTCCGTTGTGTCTGTTTTGTGTGTTGCACATTCTAACTGTGTAGCTCCAGTGCTCTGAGACGCAACGTGTTAAGTATGCCAGGCTAGCCCAGGACTCACAGAGATCTGCCTACCTCTACCCACTGAGTGTTGAAATTAAAAGGCAGGAGCCACCAAGTGTTTGCTTCACTATGTAGTGTAGGCTGGCCCCAACCTTTGGTCATTTTGTCCCAACTATATGGTGCTGGAATTATAAGTCTGTGCCACCACAGGGAAGTGTTGTTTTTCTTTCCTCTTCTAAGAGGAGGAGTCTTACATATAGCACAGGCTGGTGTTGAACTCACAGTGTAGCCAACAATGACCTTGACTCTCCTGCTTCCACTTCCCAAGTTCTGGGATCACAGACTCCAAGTACTGTGTTCTTTTAACTTTTATTTTAAAAATCCCAAAAAACTGAAATTGGATTTCAGTTTGCTTGGCTGAGGCTTGATCATATAGTATGCCTGTGTGTCTGTGTGTGTGTGTGTGTGTGTGTGTGTGTGTCTGCAAGCTCCAGGGATCTTCCTATTTCTGTATGCCACCTTACTCTGCTTTTTACATGGTGGTATGATGAAGCCCAGGTCCTCATGCTTGCCTGGCTAGCACTTTTTATGCAGATTGACGTTACCTATGTTTTGAGTGTTGTATGTACCTATGTCTATACCATGTGCATGCCGTGCCCGTGAAGGCCAGAAGAGGGCATGCGATCCCCTGGAACAGACAGTTGTGAGCCACCACATGGGTGCTGGGAATTGATGGGGATCTTCTGCAAGAGCTGCCAGTGCTCGTAACCCCTAAGCCAGCTCTCCAGCCCTGACCCTCCCTCAAAGCACAGCTTTCCTGAAGAGTTTGCCTCTGGCACCTGCCTTCTTACAGAAAAGGGCATGGCTTCTCTGTATCCTTACTGACTCCTTAATTTGAAATCATAAAGTCAACTTCCATACAGCCCAGCCTCTCACCTGTGTATTTGTTTATTTCTGCCTGGAAACTGCCAGCAAGTTTATTTTCCCTTTATCCAATTAGTATGTCAGCCCCTTGAGGACAAGGATTTCTGTCTTCTGTTCCCTGTGTGTCCCCAATGCCTGGAACTGCACTTGTCACAGTGTAGGTTTTTCTTTTGTTTTGCCTTTGGCAGTGTCTCACTGGGTAGCCCCGGCTGGCCTGAATTCACTGTGTAGACCAGGCTGGCCCTGAATGCAGAGATCTGCCCACCTCAGTCTGGCCCAAAGTACCGGGATTAAAGGATACACCACCACAGCTAGCTACAGAATAGGTTTGTGGCTTTATTGTTTGTTTGGTTTGTTTTTTTCCAAGATAGGGTTACTCTGTATAATATACCCCTGGCTGTCCTGGTACTCTTTTTAGACCAGGCTGGCCTTGAACTCACAGAGGTCTGTCTGCCTTTGCATCCCAAGCGCTGGGATTATAAAGTTGAGCACTGCCATGCTTGGCCTTGTTTTTGTTGTTGTTGTTGGGTTTTTTTTTTTTTTCAAATACGTGTATTTTTATGTGTATGGATATTTTGCCTGCATGCATGTTTGTGGACTATATGTGTACAGTGCCCTCAGAGGCCAGAAGAGGACATTAGATCCTCTGGAACTGGAGTTACGGACAGTTGTGAACTATCATGTGGGTGCTGGAAACTGAGTCCGACTCCTCTTCAAGAGCAGCCAGTGCTTCTTCCTTTCTGAGCCATTTCTCCAGCCTCCCTATTATTTGCTTCTGTATCTGGGGGAGAGTTCAGGGCCCTCTGCTTGCCAGGCAAGCACTCAAACACTGAGCATTGAGCAGCACAGCACCTGCAGCTCCTCGTTGGTGGATTCGAGACACACGCTGTACTCCTGAGCCATGCCCTCAGACTCCTCTTAGGAGGCAGGGCTCCCTGAAAGTTGCTCAGGCTGGCTTTGAACCTGTGATATCCTCCATCCTCAACCTCCCACAGAGCTAGAATTACAGATGTGGCCATCAGGCTTGCTTTGAAGTTGTTTCTGACCAATAATCCTCAGGGCAGAACCATCTAAACATTTGGACATCTAAAGATCCTGAAAGCAGACAGAAACCAGGCAAGGTTTCTTCCCTGTGTCCCAGTTTTCCCACCTTAGGCTGTCAAACAAGCTGCTTAACCCTCCATACCTTAGTTCTTAACACTGTAGAACAAGATTGAGGATGGCATAGTAGCTGAACTTTAGAGAGCTAGATAATCTGATGCCCAGGTTAAATTAAATAGCCATGGGTGGCTCAGGGGAGCCATGGATGAGCAAGGGCTTGTGGACCCCCAAGGTATCAGTGAGCCACTCAAGGATCCAGGGTAGCTACAAAGAGAGACCTCCTGAAACAAATGCATAGCCAGGAGGGGAGAGAGCCTCTCACCTACCCAACTCACTGCCACTGAGCAGTGACAGAGGACAAGTGTTCCAAGCAGAATCGAGGTGAGGAAGAGGTCAAGGATAGCCCGGGAAGGTAGTAGGGGCCGCCCAGGAGAGAGGTGCTGGGATTTTCTTGGGCAGCTGGCTGCAGTGGCCAGCTATGCAGATGTCTCCAACAGTAGATGTACAAAAGTTGGCCAGCAGTCAGGCCACCTGCTCATTCACTCGTTCAGACCGCATGTATTACACACCTCCCACATGCTAGGGGCTGCTTCTCCAGCTTTCAGTGGGCATGGTAACCTGGGCTGTTTAAAGAAATGCACATTTGGATTCAACCACCCTGAGGTTGGGACCTAGAGCCTGTGCTTGTTCCCAGGGGCTGACGCGTGGGCACTGTGTCTCAAGAAGGCAAACTTGAGACAAAGAACAGACATGCATGCCAGCCAAGCTAGCCATGGTAGTGCACATCTGTCATTTGCCGGCCTGAGAAAACCGAGGCAGGAGGTTCCCCAGTTTGAGACAAGCTTGTACTACATAGTGAGACACAGGGAAATGTCTGCCTTCGAGCTTTCACATCAATAAGGAGAGGCAGACAGCACACTTAATAAGCAAAATGGTTAGTACAGTGGGCAGCGTGATATGTGCTAAGGAGAAAAACTAATGAGGGTTGAGAGTTTGTGTTCTGTTGGGTAGAAGCTGTGGGCTTGTATCAAAGGCCTCCTAGAGGCAATTTCTGAGCCAAGCCTGAAGGAGATAAAGGGTGAGTCCTGGAGGTAGGTGGGGGACAGTAGTTTAGGCAGCCAGCAGTGACTGTAATGGCTCGGACAACTGAGTGGTGTAGTCCATGCCCAGCAAGCATGGGTAATCTGGACAGAATTGCCTCAGTTCAGTGTGAGCAAAGGCTGCTGCCTAGCCCTGCCTAGCCCGTCCCTGCCTGAGCTTCCTTCCTAGTCTTTGACATGACTCGGACCGGCTGGATGGGGTGGCTCAAACATTAAGAGCTCTTGCTGCTCTTGCAAAGGGCCTGACTTTGGTTCCCATCTCCCATGTCAGGTGACTCACAACCATCTGTGACTGTAGCTCCAGGGAATCTGACACCCTTTCCTGGCCTCCAACACCTTTAGCTGTGCACAGACACACAGACTTTAAAATAGAGGATCTTTGATCCATTTAAAAAATAATAATAATAACAACAAGAACACTATAGGAAGATGGCTTAGTCCAGTGGTTCCTAATGCTGTGACCCTTTAATACAGTTCGTCATGTTGTGGTGACCCCCAACCATAAAATTATTTCCTTGCTACTTCATTACTGTAATTTTGTTACTGTTATGAATCGTAATGTAAATATCTGATAGGCAGGATATGTTATAAGATCCCAAGGGGTCGTGACCCGCAGGTTGGGAACTGCTGGTTTAGTTGGCAAAATGCCTGCTCTGCAAACATGCCGACCTGAGCTCAGATCCCCAGCACCCACCTCAGAAGCCAGGCAGAGGTGTGCAGCACCCACCTCAAAAGCCAGACAGAGATGTGCAGCACCCACCTCAGAAGCCAGGCAGAGGTGTGCAGCACCCACCTCAGAAGCCAGGCAGAGGTGTGCAGCACCCACCTCAGAAGCCAGACAGAGATGTGCAGCACCCACCTCAGAAGCCAGGCAGAGATGTGCAGCACCCACCTCAGAAGCCAGGCAGAGGTGTGCAGCACCCACCTCAGAAGCCAGACAGAGATGTGCAGCACCCACCTCAGAAGCCAGGCAGAGGTGTGCAGCACCCACCTCAGAAGCCAGGCAGAGGTGTGCAGCACCCACCTCAGAAGCCAGGCAGAGGTGTGCAGCACCCACCTCAGAAGCCAGGCAGAGATGTGCAGCACCCACCTCAGAAGCCAGGCAGAGGTGTGCAGCACCCACCTCAGAAGCCAGGCAGAGGTGTGCAGCACCCACCTCAGAAGCCAGGCAGAGGTGTGCAGCACCCACCTCAGAAGCCAGGCAGAGGTGTGCAGCACCCACCTCAGAAGCCAGGCAGAGGTGTGCAGCACCCACCTCAGAAGCCAGGCAGAGATGTGCAGCACCCACCTCAGAAGCCAGACAGAGATGTGCAGCACCCACCTCAGAAGCCAGGCAGGGCTGTGTGTCTGGAACCAGAACCTAGAGGGCAGTGGGTAGAGACACTTGAATTCCTCTGCTTATTGGCCACCTAGTCAAGCCACTACCAGAGGTAGGGGACAAACCATGTGCAGTCTGTCATGGTGGTACACTCAACTTTAATCCCACCACTGGGGAGGCAGAGGCTGGCAGATCTATGAATTCAAGGCAAGCTCTAGGCTAGCCAGGGCTACATAGATGAGACCCTGTCTCAAAAGAAAAAACAATAGACATGCCAAATGATTGAGGAAGACACTTGTTGTTGACCTCTGGCCACTACACACTCATGTGCATTCACAGGCTCTTATATACTCCCATCCAAGCTCATTCGTATGCCATACGTAGACGGGAAATAGAGACATGAAAATGAGGCATGGAAGTTGAGGAGCATGCGTGGGCTCCCAGTGCTCAGAGGCAGGATTAAGAGTTTGAGGCTAGGCTGGAGTACACACTGAGACCCTAGAGAGAGATGTAGGGATTATTTTTTTATGATTTATTTATTGTGTATATGAGTACACTATCACTGTCTTCAGACACACCAGAAGAGGGTATCAGATGGTTGTGAGCCACCATGTGGTTGCTGGGAATTGAGCTCAGGTCCCTAGGAAGAGCAGTCCCTGCTCTTAACCTCTGAGCCCTCTCTCCTGCCCTAGGTGAGTTAATTTGAAGTGCTTTGGTGGTAACTGCTATTGTGATTAACATGTTTATGCTGCCTGTGAGTGGATGTCTTTCCCTTGCCTGAGAGCCCAGTGTCATCAGTGCATGCACTCTGGAGGAGCCCACAGTGCGTGTATCTCAGGGTGTGGGAATGTGCATTCTCTAATTACTAGGAGCACTTGATGAGGGTGTGGAGTGTAGCCCTGCTCTATCAGCTTCACTCTCAGGCAGTCTGGGATCGCCGAGTTAATGGTTCTCATTAAAACTGTGGATGACAGGTCTAGAGAAATGGCTTTGCAGAAAAGAGCATTTGCTGCTCTTTCAGAGGACTGGAGCTTGTTTCCCAGCACCACATCAGGTGGGTCACAGGTGCCTATAACTCCAGTGCCCTCATCTGGAGTATGGGCACCTAGATTCACATGTACTTACCCACACTCAGACACACAAGAGGCACATACACACACTCGAAAGGTAATAAAAACAAATCCTTAAAACTGTAGATTTGTGGAATTCTTGGCTCCTGTGGAAAAGCCATACACATCTTTAGCTGATAAACCATCTCTCCAGCCACCAGCACTGCACTGAAAGCCACCGTTGAGTTTCGCTTGAATCAGCCTGACATAGGCCAGAAACACAAGGTGTTTTAATTTTAGGATAAAGTAAAAGTCATTATTGAGTGATTTCCTGTTGTTTCCCTATAGGGGGTGTAAGACAGGAAAGAATGGACATGTCCTTCAAGGCCAAGGCCATGATTGTGGGGACCAGTACAGGGTTAGTAATTGATTTTGGCTGTTCAAATGAGATCTGATGTAGTCTAGGCTGGCCTTGAACTCCTGATCCTCCTACTTTGTTTCCTAATTCGCCTCCTTCTTTATATTCAATATTTTAAATATATTTTGCCCACACTTAGTCTGTGTACCCCATGCATGCAGTGCCCATAGTGGTCAAAAGAGGGTGTCAGTCCTCTGGAACTGGATTTACAGTCCATTGTGATCTGCCTGCCATATAGGTGCTGAAACTGAACCTGGGTCCTCTGCAAGAGCAGCCAGAACTTTTAACGCTGAGCCATTCCTTTAGCCCCTCGTTTGCCTATTTGTGTGTTTGTGTGTGTGTGTGTGTGTATGGGGGGGGGGCGTCGTCGTAGTTTTGCTCATTCCATTTTTATGATTTTAATTTTTATATTACAACAGTCTCACACTATATAACCCAGATTGGCTTAAAACTCTTCCTGCTTCAGCCTCCCAGACTACTGGAATTACAGGCATGAGATGCCATTCCTGCTTGCCTATTTGTTTTAAAGGCAAGGTAACTAAGGCTCTGGGCGTCCCACCGAGAAATTTCTCTATCCCTACCACAACTGGTAAACAAAGCCAGGGTCTCCGACCTCTCTCCCATACTCTTCTTTCTGCCCCAGTCCTCAATCTCCTGGCGCTGTGTCCCTTTAAATCTTTAACGTCAATCAGGGCTCTGGTTTTAAGGGAACATCGAGTAATATACCTCCCCTTGAGTGCATCTGCCTGTGTCCGGACCGGGTTACCGGGTTTCCGGTTCGGCAGTGTTGGGCTTTGGGAATTTGTCCCTACTCCCGTACATCTGTTTCCATCCCGCCCACCTCCTCCCTGTCACCTCCCGCCTACTCGTCCAGTCTTGCTCCTCCTGGTCCCTTTGCCAGGGCCTTCCTTATTTGGGCACGGCTCTGAACCCCGGTCGCTCATTGGCTCAGGCCGTCACGCGCGCGTCTGTCAACAAAGGGGCGGGTCGGAGTGCGCAGCGTGCCAGCCCGCGCGAGGGGGGCGGGCCCACA
This sequence comes from Mus caroli, assembly GCF_978045245.1. Classification (NCBI taxonomy): domain Eukaryota; kingdom Metazoa; phylum Chordata; class Mammalia; order Rodentia; family Muridae; genus Mus; species Mus caroli. The sequence continues at coordinate 124,777,775 of NW_028227263.1, read as the reverse complement.
AGGCTAGAGTGCGCATGCTTGTGGGTCGCCCTTCTCCCTACCGCCTGGAGGAGGCGCTGCGGGTGAGGGCGCCTGGGGGGCGTGTCCGGGTGTTTGGCGGGGGTCACCGGAGGGGCTCCAAAGGAGGCGGGTCCAAGATCTGGGGGATTCGTTTGCTTCTAAGCGATATTTGAGCTCTTGGGGGAAGTTGTGGATGTGGAGGGGATACTTTAGGGTTCCCTGGGGCTTAAGAAACCTTGGGTTCATTTATTTTGTAATGTGGAAGGCTTGGTTGCATTTTATGAGTGTCCTTTGTGACTGTGACTGGGGGTGTATGGTGGGCACAAGATGAGAATATTTCGGGGCCAGAATCCTTGGGCTTGAATACTTCCTACCTTTGTCACCAAGGGCAGGAGGACACTTTCCTTTCAGTGGCTCATCTGCAAACAGCTGCGGGATTCGGGACATATGTCTGCTATTGTACCTCTCCTGGTACCACTGGGGGCTATTGAAATTTATTTGGTTTGGGATTCGTTTTAAATGGGGTTTTATTATGTCTGGGTTCTTTCATGGTTCCTGAACTTCGGGGGAATGACGGGGTAGAGTCAGGACTGGTGTTTGGAATGAGCTGAGGCCCACTGAGTCACTTGTGATCTCAAATACTTGAGATTCAGGTATTTTGTGTGTCTTCAGATATATGAAAAGTTATTGATGGTTGGACTTTTCTGTGCTGGACAACATACTGGTTTGTTTGTTTTTTTTAATTTTAATGTATATGGTTGTTTTGCATGCATGTGTATCTATGCATCACATACGTACCTGGTGCCGTTGGAAACCAGATCCTCTGGAACTGGAGTTACAGAGAGCCTTCCTGTGGGTGCTGGGAACCAAACTTGAGCCCTCTGTAAGAGCAGCAAGTGCTTTTAACTGCTGAGCCATCTCTTCAGCCCTCTATTCTTATTTTATTTATTTATGAGACAAGGTCTCTCGGTAGCACTAGTTGGCCTAGGACTAGATATATAGAACAGGCTGGCCTTAAGCTCACAGAGATCCACTAGCTTCTACCTCCCAAGTGCTGGAATTGAAGGTGTGCACCACTTTGGGTTTGTTTAGACAGGGTCTGGAACTCCTTAGCCTCCTGTCTCATGTCATAGCCTCCCAAGTGCTGGGACTACAGGCATGCTCCACCAGGCTTTGTAGGGGAGGAGATTGAGTTTTTAAAGGAGAATTTGAAAAAGTCTGGACATTGGTGGGACATTAAGATACTGGAAGTGAGGGTAGGAGGTTTGGGGGAGGATTCTTAAGATCGGGGTCCTGTCACTGGTGATGCGTTTGGAGGCTGAGGTTTGAATGGCACCTGCAGGACCATGAAGTGCTAATTTATCAGAATTGTCTGGATTTAGAGTGGGCAGTCTATCCTACAGCATCAGCTAACTTTTTCTGTGACGGACTAGGTAATGAATTATTTCCAGCCAAACAGTTATTGATGCAGCCCTGTTCTTTTTGCGTGAAAACAGCCATAATTTGTTTCCATAGAACTTAATTTACAAAGACACGCAGTGGACTGGACCTAATTCTTGGCATGTAGTTTTACTTTAGTTCTGTTCCATTGGCATGATCAGGGCTTAAAAGTATGAAGGGTTATCCTCTTCATTTTTGTTTGTTTGTTTGGTGGTTTATTTTTAGACAGGGTCTGACAGTGTAGCCCAGGTTGATCTGGAACGCTGCATCTTTTTGCCTCAGCCCCTCCAGTTCTGAGATTACAGGCAGCGTACATCACCATGCCCTGCCGGAGGGTTATTTGCATGTGGAGATGTCTGGAAGGGATGGGCCAAAGATGGAGACAAGGGGTCTGCTACTCACTGGTAAGTAGAAAGTGGGACAGAAAATGTTGCCATCAGACTCATTGACAAAACTGCTTCCAGATTAGTTGATGTATGCAAAGCCATGGGAAAACAGAAAAGAGTCATTATTAAGGATACCCTCAATAGATGCTGTGACTGGGGCCTGTGGTCCCACATACCTGGGAGGCTGAGGCAAGGTGATTGCTAGGAACCTGACGAGAGCCTGTCTTACCTAGTGAGTTTCAAGGCAGCTGGGGGCTAAAGAGTGAGATCATGCCTCCAAAAATAAAGAATCTCAAAAAAACTTGAGTATAGTGTTTTACATTTGTAATCCCAGAATGAGGAATCCCAGAGGATTGGATTGCTGTGAGTTCAAGACTAGCCTGAGCTACCATGAGGCCCTGTCTTCAAAAGGAGATAAAGACCCATCGCCATCATATTTAAGTACCCCATGGCCAGGCTGGAGAAATGGCTCTGCAGTTAATAGCACTAACTTCTCTTCCAGAGGTCCTGAGTTCTAATCCCAGCAACCACATGATGGCTCACAGCCATCTGTAATGAGGTCTGATGCCCTCCAGTGTGTCTGAATACAGCTACTGTGTATGTGTACATATATATAAAATAAATCCTTTTTTAAAAAAGAAGAAGAAGAACCCTATGGCCCAAAACAAGTGGAGAGTGAAGTCCTTTTTTTCTTTCTATTTTTATTTACTTTATGTCTATGAGTGCTCGGCTGCATGTACACCTGCATGCCAGAAAAGGGCATCAAATCCCTTTATAGATGGTCATGAGCCACCATGTGGGTGCTGGGAATTGAACTTAGGACCTCTGAAAGAGCAGACAGTGCTCTTAACCGAGAGCCATCTCTCCAATCCTAAGAGTGAGTTTCTTAAGGGCCTGTCTAGTTCTGGCTTCATATTTTCCTCCCCTGCCTAATCACTTCATCCCTGTGTGTGCTCCAGCAGCCGAGACTATGGAGAAGGCTGGACCTGGCTGCTGGAGGGCACATGTAAGGAGGAGGAGCTTGGTCAGCCTGGTACTTTCCCTTAAAGGTCAAGCCAGGCGTGGTATTGCACTCCTTTAATTCCGGTACTTGGGAGACAGAAGCAGGTGGGTCTCTGAGTTGAAGGTCTATGTAATGAGTTTTAGGACAGCCAGGGCTACACACAGAGAGACCCTGTCTCAAAAAAAAAAAAAAAAAAAACCCAAAAGCAAAAACAAAAACCAGTTTTAGGAGACCAGGAAATTTGGGGGGCATCCCTCTGCTTACCTGGTGTGGGGCTGGAAGAGTTTTGTTCTCTTGGCCATGCTAGGGACACAATCTAGCCTAGTAAGTAGGCTACCACTGAGCCACAGCCCAAGTCCCTCACTGGGTAAAGTCATGCGAGTGCTGTTGCTGTACCACAGAACCACATTCCCAGCCCTTTTCTGGGGGATTCCAGACAGTGGCTCTTACCAGTGAGCCACGTCCCTAGCCAAAGAGAGAAAGTGTGTGTGTGTGTGTGTGTGTGTGTGTGTGTGTGTGTGTGTGTGTGTGTGTAATAGGTCTCATTCTTCCTCCCACATGCAGTGGTTAGGCTTGCACCCCTCCACTGTCTGGGGCACACAGTTCTCAGTGCCTTAATTTGGCCTGTCCCCTGGGCAGAAGTTTAAGTGTGGGTGGTGTTGGGAAGAAAGGCCACGAGCTCACTGTTGCAGCCTTCTGTGTCTGCAGGTGGCCTGGAGAGCTCCCCACTACCAACCTGGCCCTGAGACTGAGTGACTACCTGCTGCTGCTTGTCATTGCTGCCCAGCATGGACAGGGGCAGCCTCCTGCCCTTCCAACTCTGGTGCCCCCGGCCCTTCAGCAAGTATTCCCAGAACCAGCCGCGCCCGCCTTCCACAGCCCTCAAGCCGCCAGTCTGCCCTGACACAAGCAGCGGGACTGAGCCCGACCACAGGCCAGCGCGCTTGGAGAGCAGGCCACCTGCCGTGGCTGCAGAAGCCCCCGCCTCCCAGCATGCTCCACTCCTCTCTACAGCAGCTTCCGGCGATGAGGGTCGGGTCCTGCTGGACACGTGGTATGTTATCAAGCCTGGAAATACAAAGGAGAAGGTGGCCTTCTTTGTGGCCCACCAGTGTGGTGGAGGTAGCCGGGCCAGCTCTATGAAGGTCAAAGGGCACTGGGGCAGTGACAGCTCCAAAGCCAAGAGGAGGAGGCGCTGCCTTGAGCCCACCAAGGCTCCTCCAGACCATGGGGGCCGAGAAGGAACCCCTGCCACTGAGGTGACCCCCACTTCATCCGGGGATGATGTAGACCTGGTCTCTGTAGCAGAAATGGTGGCCCTGGTTGAACAGAGAGCTGCCCTGGCCCTGCAGAGTTATCCGCGCCCCAGTACCCCAGCTCCCGTGGTCTTTGTGTCAGCTGATCAGGGGGGACCAGCCAAGGGGCTAGGGTCAGAAAGGCGGTCTGGTGGTGGTGACTGCAGCCGAGTTGCTGAGGCAGTGGCCCACTTTGAGGCCCAGCGGGACAGCCCTCCTACCAAGGGTCTCCGCAAGGAGGAACGGCCGGGCCCTGGGCCCGGCGAGGTGCGTATAGCTTTCCGAATCTCCAATGTCCGAGAGCCCCATTCACCAGATGGCAACTTACCCAATGGGGGTGGAGGCCGGCCTGGTTGTGCCTACCCTGGTAGTCCTGGACCTGGGACTCGAGCCAAAGACAAAATCACCTGCGACTTGTACCAGCTTATCAGCCCCTCCAGGGATGCCCTTCCCAGCAATGTGGAGTTCCTATTGGCCAGGGCTGATGAAGCCAGTGAGGGTGAGACACCAGCCCCCGCCAGGCCTGAGGACACTCCACCAGCACCGCCTCCACCCCCTGCCCGGGACTGTGGTGCGTCAGGATTCCATGTAGATGTGGTGGTGACAGGTGTAGTGGATGCGTGCATCTTCTTTGGCAAAGATGGCACCAAGAACGTGAAGGAAGAGACTGTGTGCCTGACAGTGAGCCCTGAGGAGCCACCCCCACCTGGCCAGCTCTTCTTCCTGCAGTCCCGCGGTCCAGAAGGGCCTCCTGAGCCACCCCCAGCTGATATACCAAGCACAGTGCCAGGCCCCGATGATTCTGAGGGCACAACGGACACCTCCCTATGCCGCCTGTACCGGCATGTGTCACATGACTTCCTGGAGATTCGCTTCAAAATCCAGCGTCTTCTGGAGCCACGGCAGTACATGCTGCTGCTGCCTGAGCACGTGCTCGTCAAGATATTCAGCTTCCTGCCCACACGGGCCCTGGCAGCCCTCAAGTGCACCTGCCACCACTTCAAGGGGATCATCGAGGCTTTCGGCGTTCGTGCCACGGACTCTCGCTGGAGCCGAGACCCGCTCTACCGAGATGACCCTTGTAAGCAGTGCCGCAAGAGATACGAGAAGGGTGATGTGTCACTCTGCCGCTGGCACCCCAAACCCTACCACCATGACCTGCCTTACGGACGTTCCTACTGGATGTGCTGCCGCAGAGCCGATCGCGAGACACCAGGCTGCCGCCTGGGCTTGCATGACAACAACTGGGTACTGCCGTGCAATGGAGTGGGTGGAGGCCGTGCTGGCCGGGAAGAGGGGAGGTGAAGCCTGTGGATGAGGGGACACCTGCGATACCTAGCCCCTCCCCACTTTGCCGGGAGCTGGGGACCAGGACTAAGTCACCAGCCAACACCTACCAGTCCATGCAGCGTCCATCTCCCACCAGAACTGGGACCAGGTTTGGGATCAACAGGGTAAATACCTTGTTTGACCTCTGTTGGTTTTTTATTCTTCAGAGCCAGGGCCATGGACCCTCAGAGAGGGATGTGGTTTTTTGCCTTTTTTTTTTTTTTAAATCAGCATCTCAATTTCACCTCCATCCATCCCCGAGTCTCTCCACCCTAAGGACCCACCAGCAGGGGGCAGACGGCAGCTAATTTTGGTACCACCTGAGGCTTTCCTCAAGCTGGCCCTCCGTTCTGTGCCTCCCCCAGTTGTCTTTGGAGCTGTGCTTACCAAGGCGCTGCATGCTCTGAGGGTGGCCCATCCAGGCCCTTAGCTCACAACTCAAGTTGGCACTTTTTTGAGGCAGCCCAGCATTTCTAGATGTTTCCTCATTAAATAAAAAAAAAAGTTTTCTTCTGAACCTCAAACTACCAGAGTCTCTAGGGGAAGGAGGGTTGAAGTCCCCTCAAGCGTAGGAGAACCCCTTAGGCTCTTGTCACTGACTCTTTCCTCAGTAAAGCTGTGAAGCCCCTCGCCTCACTCCTGGATGACAAGCCAGCCAGAGGGACAGGCCAGCGGGTCTGGATTTCGCCGGGATTCTTCTTCCACTTTGGGGTCCTCTCTGAGGCATTAGGGTCTCTGCACCTACCCCACCCCAGCCACAAGTTTCTTTAGAATCTCTTGGTTAACCTGGGACCTTAATTTTGAGGCAGTTTGGTCCAAAATATTTTTGTCTGGGGTTTTTCCTCGTTTGGGGGTTTCATTTTATTTTCTCCTTCATTGTGGTCCCGGGAGCTTCTCGTGTGTGGCGTCTGACCAGTTTTGAATTGGTCCTTTCTATAAAATCAATATTTATAACGCTGTGCCCAGCCTGGTGTGTGTGATGTTAAGAGGGGATGGTAACGGAGAGACCCATAGGTTTGCTTAGCAGAGAGAACTGGAAAGGGAGAAGGCACCCATCCCTAGCTGAGTCCCTAAGCCTCAGAAAGACTTAGTTGTTTTAAATGTCTCACAACAGTGGTAGCTTCAACAGGGTCATTTTTTATTTCTCTCAAGAACCTATCCCTGGGAGCCCTCATCGCTGTGGTCTGTGACTGCAAGGGAGTCCTGCTGTGACAGAAAGGGAAGTAAGTCCCTTGGTGGCAGAGGAGCTCCACACACTGTGAATACCTCTCATCCATCAGAACTCAGATGTGCGCTGTCATGCTCAGCTTATGTGGAGGGTGAGGTTTGGATTTCAGATCTTCATGCCTGCACTCCACTACTGAACTGTCTCCACAGCCTCTCATTTTTATATACGTGAGACACGCTGGGGGTAGGTGCCAGGCAGTGGTGGCCCACGACTTTGGTCCCAGCATTTGGACGGCAGAGGCAGGCAGATCTCTGAGTTCATATCCTTTTGTGCATGTACGTGTGATGTGTGAGTAGCACAGGTGCACATGTGGGACTGCACATGTGCGTAGGTCTCTTCCCACAGTAGGTTTCAGGAATCAAACTAAAATCATCAGGCTTAGGCAACAAGCATTTCTATCCACTGAAACTTTTTCACAGACCCAAAAAATTCGTTTTCTATCCCATTTACAAATAACCAGATGGTGAGTGTGTGTGTGTGTGCGTGTATGTATATGTGTATGTGTGTCGCTGAGAATGGAACCCAGAGCCACACGTGCTAGGCAGGGGCTCTACCACTGAGCCACGCCCCCAGCCCCTCACTGGGGGATTCTAGGCAGGGGCTCTACCACTGAGCCACACCCCTAGCCCCTCACTGGGGGATTCTAGGCACTAAGCTACATTTTCAGTCCACTTTTAGATAGGGCCTCACTAAATTGCCAAGCACGTTTGGAATTCATTCTATCCCAGGCAGGCCTTGAACTTAATGAGCAAAGATGAACAGACCTGTGTCATCATTCCTGGCTCTTCTGTGAGTTATGGCTCAGGTTCCCAGGAACTGTGCTGAAGTTGACTAGGAAGCTCGTGGACACCCTTCATCTTACTTAGATGGATGGTTTTGCACATACTGAGCAAGTCCTAGGTGACTGACAGGGTTCATCCTGGAGTATGTTTTCTAAGCAACTGTGCATTCACCAAACTGGCCTTAAGAATAAGGTGGTCTAACTGAGACAGGATTCATTGTGTAGCCCTGGCTGTCCCCGAAATCTACTTACTTCTGTCTCGCGGGTACTGAGATGGAAGGTGCAGTCATGACCCACTATGATGATGATGCCCTGTTGGTACTGTAGTAGGTTTGGTGTGGATCTTGGAAGCCTGTTTTATTTTCATTTTATTTTTTTATTTTTGGTTGGTTGGAAGGGATATTTTTGGTTTTTAATTTTTTGGTTTTGTTTTGGCTTTTTAAAGCAGAGTTTCTGTGTGGCCCTGGCTGTCCTGAAACTTACTCTGTAGACCAGGCTGGCATGGAACTCAGAGATCCACCTGCCTCTACTGCCTGAGTGCTGGGATTAAAGGCGTGCAGCACCACCACCCAGCTAGGGAGCCTGGTTTGGTTTTGTTTGTTTACTGGGCTTGAGAACCTCCGGCTGGCTATGGCATGGTATAAGCCTGTTATCCCAGCACTCAGGACCGAGTAGGAGGATTCTGAGCTTGTGGCTAACCTGGACACCATAACTCCAGAGAAGTCAGGGCTATATGTACCTCATTTGGAGAGATGGCTCAGTGGTTAAGAGCAAAGGCTACTCTTCCAGAGGATCCAGGTTCAATTCCCAGTGTCAGTATATGACAGTACACACATGGCTTTAACTCCAGTTCTAGAGGATCTAACACTCTCACAAAATACAATTGCACATGAAATAAAATTATAAAAAAAAGAAAGCAGTAGGGCTGGGTGTGGTGGCTTTTCCTTTCAATTCCAGTGACGGTGGAGTCATGGCTCTTATGTTCAAGATCTACATAGAAAGTTCCAGGCCAGCCAGGCATTGGGGGCACAGGCCTTTAATCCCAGCAGTCTAGAGGTAGAGGAAGGTGAATCTAAATTTGAGGCCAGCTGGTCTATAGATTGAGTTTCAGATCAGGCAGGGCTACACAGAGAAACAAAGTCTCAAGAGAAAAGAAACTCTTCACTAGAGTTGCACACACAACAAAAGGAAAGGGTAGCTTCGTCCAGGTGGACCTCTGCCTGTTCAGTCCATTCCTACTCTCAACCTGTCAAAGGCAGTATTTCCCAAAGAATCCTGGAGGCAGCTTCACTTGAAATACCTTCCTGCAAAGAGGTCCCACTGTGGAGTATGAACCTTTCATCCTCTTGCTCTGGAAGATCTCACCTTTGCAGTGAGGAAGTTCATTTAGTGACACTTTTCATGAGCGCTGTGGCCTTCAGTTCCCCTTAACCCTCGAGGTTGTCACCCCTGAGCCAAGCAGACCGTAGACCACCGAACTAGGCTTCGTCTCTGTCCTAAGTTATGAGCCCATGCCCACGTGGAGTACGGTAGCAAATGAACTGACATCAAACATTAGCCACAGAGGATTCATTTGGTTGGTGGTGCTGGTCCAAGTGCCAGCCCGTGACACATCATTTGGTCCCTTGGAACCTTCCAGTTATTTACTTCAGGACAGAAGCCAAAGGATTCCTTATTTCTTTTGGCTCTTTCGTGCCCTCAGTGTTCCTTGCATCCTTGAAACACGGTGGCTTCACATGGTTGTAGCATACATCTGAGGTGAGACTGGCCACCCTGCACTGGCTCAAGGTGCCCCTGTCCAGTCCACAGCTAAGTGTAAGATTCCTTCAAGGTATCAGTCTGCAGGCTAGAGTCCCAGGTACTCGGCCAGGAACACAGCAAGGATGCGGCTCAGGTTATGCACAGTGGGTGGGTGGAGGTTGGCCTCGGTGTCAGCAGGTGTGTGCCACACAGCAGGGAAGGGCGTGGCAATGAGGTGGAGCACCGGGACCCCTGAGGGGACAGGATATTTCATCCATCAGATGCAACCCGAAGACGAGTGCTTGCTGACCTCTCAACCCAAGACCTTGGGTATGCTAAGCAAACACGCGACCTCTGAGTTACATCCTCAAGCCCTGAGGAAAGATTTTAAATATAAGAAGGTACATGCTGTTTAAGAAAAGTTAGTGATGGGGCTGGTGAGATGGCTCAGCAAGTAAGAGCTCTCTCTGACTGCTCTTCGAAGGTCCTGAGTTCAAATCCCAGCAACTACATGGTGGCTCACAACCATCCGTAATGAGATCTGACTCCCTCTTCTGGTGTGTCTGAAGTCAGCTACAATACAGTGTACTTATGTATAATAATAAATCTTTGGGTCAGAGCGAGCAGAGGTCCTAAAAATTCCATTCCCAACAACCACATGAAGGCTTACAACCATCTGTACAGCTACAATGTACTCACATACATTAAATAAATAAATAAATAAAAAGAAAAGTTAGTGATGCAGCAGGCTACCACCAAGCCTGTTGACCAGAGTTCAATCTGGCACATTGTAAAAGAAGACAACAGGTTCCCACGAGCTGACCTCTAACCTCTGACCTCCACCGGCACCTCCATGCACCTGCATGCTCACAATAATGTTTTAATTGCTGGGTGGTGGTGGTGCACGCCTTCCTTTAATCCCAGTAGTCGGGAGGCAGAACATGTGGGCCGTGGTGAGTTTAAAGAGGCTAGCCTGGTCTACGTAAGTGAGTTCCAGAACAGCCCATACTACATAATAAAACCCAGTCTTATAAATAAATAAATAAGGACTGTTGTTTACATAACAAATCCAAGAACCTCAAAACTGAAGGACCTGTAGAGGCAGAGAAGGAGGCCCTTGTTCCTCACTGGACATATCTGATGCTTGCTATGGGGCTGCAGTGACCATCTCACCTACTTGGCTCCACCTCCCCAATGCTGGGACTACAGATCTGCACCACCAAACCCAGGCTACTGACTGCTGGGGATGCAGCCCAGGATTCATGCACAAGAAGCAAGAGCTTTACCAAAGGAGCCACATATCCTAGGTTCGTCTAAGGTAGGCATCTACTGCCATTACCCTTATTTAGTTAATCATGCTTAACTATTTGGTTAGAAACAGGGTCTCACTATAGTAAGTTGTCCAGGCTGGTCTCATTTTCTTTTTTTTTTCTTTTTTTTTTTTTTTTGGTTTTTCGAGACAGGGTTTTTCTGTGTAGCCCTGGCTGTCCTGGCACTCACTTTGTAGACCAGGCTGGCCTCGAACTCAGAAATCCGCCTGCCTCTGCCTCCCGAGTGCTGGGATTAAAGGCGTGCGCCACCACGCCCGGCCTGGTCTCATTTTCTTTGCAGGTTTTAGGATGGCTTTCTATTGTTGGCCAGGGGGATGGGGTTTAACAGATGTGGGGATGTGGGTGGGATGGTGTTGGTTGGGTGGTGCTAAGATAACTTAGGCAGGGGCTCTACCACTGAGCCTCGCCCTGACCCCTCACTAGGGGATTCTAGGCAGAGGCCCTACCATTGAACTATACTCTCAAAATTTATAGGCTCATATAATTCTCCTGCTAAGACTGTAGTCCTGTCCAGTACTACTGTCTTTTACTCCCATTTTATAGCTATGGAAATTGAAGCAGAGAAACAGACATACTGATTTGCCTGAGTTCTAGCCCTAGTAAACAGTACAGTAAGATTTGAACCAAAGTCCTTCCTTCCTTGTGTGTTCACAGAGGCAGCTGGCCTGGGGAGTAGCTCTGACACCTCATTCCTCACCCACCTGGAGAGGCACTCACTGAAGGAATCAGTGAGGAAAAGGATGCTCTCCTGGCATGCAAGAGGCAGCACTGTGCGCTTTCTGTATACTGGGCTCAGCTCCAAGTCAAATCTTGACCCTTATTTGCATATTTAATGCCCTCCATACTCCCCATTTTACAGATGAAGAGATCAGGACTGAGCCACTTGCCAGCAGTCCCTAGCCTTGGGAAGGAGGCTTCCTTGTACCCCTCACCCCAGCAAGTACCTCTGCGAAGGAAGGGGATGTGGTCATCTTCCACAGGGCCGGGGGGCTCCCCGGGTTGGAAGTACATCACTTCCTGGGGGTGAGACTGGAGTAGGTTCAGCCGGTGAAGGCGCTTCTCTGGCGAGGAGTGGGATTAGAGAGCAAGATCATAGTCAGCAGTCAGATAGATATGCCACCCCAATACCAGTGCATGTATATGTGCTCCATGTGCGTACAGTGCCTGCGGGGCCAAAGGAGAGTACATCAGGTCCCCAGAACTGGAGTTATACATGGGTGCTGGGACTCGAACCCATATCCTCTGAAAGGGCAGCCAGTGCTCTTCCCCACTGAGACAGCTCTCCAGCTCCATGTGTTTCTTTTTATTGCACGTTGCCTACTCTGGTCCCATGTACTCCTTCTCTGTGTAGGAGGAGGTGGATGCCTCCGTTTCTTTTTCGTACTCGTCCTTGTGTGGTTTGGGGAGTGGAGTCAGTTCTCTCCCTCCAACTTTACAAGAGTTCTGGGGAATTGACGGGCTGCCAGGCTTTTAAGGCAAGCACCTTTACTCACTGAGCCATGCTGCTGACCCCCATGTCCCTCTTCTAGTCTATTTATTTATTTAGACATTTTCAGAGACAGGATCTTCAGGTGCTGCAGCCAGCCTCATACTCTATATGTGGCTGAGGATGACCACGAGCCCTCCTTAATCCTCCTGCCCTACAACTACCTCCCAAGTGCTGTGTCACCACCAATATCAGTTGTTATTTTAGATAAGACCTTGCTTCATAGCCCAGACTTGCCTAGAATTCACACTCCTCTTGCCTCAGCCTTACAAGTTCTGGGATATAGGTGAACACCACCAGGCAGCTTATCCTAGACTGAAACTCATTATGTAGCCCAGAATAGCCTTGAACCTGCAATCCCTGTGCCTCAGCTTCCTGCGTGTTGGTATTACAGGCATGCACACCATGATGGCTAGTTCACAGCGATGCCCCCTTAGCAGTGTCACCATGCTTGTTTTCCATAAAAGAAGTAGAGGTTTGAGAGACCAGTGTCTTGTCCAGGCAGACCCAGGGTTTGAAATCAGGTCTGTCTCACACAGGAATTCTACTGTTGCCCAGCTGTGGCAGCGCACACCTTTAATCCTAGCACTTAGAAGGCAGAGGCAGGTGGATCTCTGAGTTTAAGGCCAGCCAGGTCTATAGAGTTCCAGGACGGCCTGGGGCTACACACACACACACACACACACACACACACACAATCTTTCTCAAAAAAAAAAAAATCAAAACTAAACAAAAGAATTCTCAGAATCACTACACTTGACCTTCATAGGGTCAGCTTGTTTCTTTCCTAGTTTCTTAGCCCAGGGATGGGAGGGAAGGCTAGAGGATACACAGGGGTCAGGTGCCTGTCCACCCCAGCCTTGGCCTGCCCTCCTTACCGATGCTCCTCAGTCGCTGGAACCAGCGGGCTGTGCGAGGGAAGTGACTGAAGAAGATCGGACTGGATGCTCCCAGAAGGTCGAGGAGGACAAAGAGCTCCTAGGGGAAGGAGTCCAGTGCTACTGACCCACCCCTCCTCCCCCCTCCCCACCTCCTGCTCCAGAGCCCAGAGGAATGAATCTTACAATAGCCTGGATCCTGGTGGGGCCAGGGCTGTGCGGTATAGACTCCATGATCTGAGCTAGGTGCCGGGAGCCATACAGGGAGTCCTTTGGTCCCCACTCCTTCAGTGCCTCCTCCCCATCCAAGAAAAGCAGCTGCAGAGTCACCGGTGCTGCCTATAGGAGCAAGCCACCAAATCAGCACCAACCCTTGGCATCGGCCCACCCGTGGCCTTGCCTATTTATTTGCACATCTGGGGTGGAACAAACCAAGTGTCCTCATTCATGCAGTGTGGTGACAGAAGTCACAGGTTAAGCCAGAGGCCTGGGTTCAAGTCCACGCTGTAGGTGGTTGTTAGACAAAGTAGCTACCTTTTTGTTGTTGTTGTTTTGTCTTGAGATAAAGTTAGGACAGCCCAAGCTGGACTGCACCTTTCCAGCCCTCCTGGGATCACAGGTGTGCAGCATAATGCCCATTTTATTTTGTCTTGTTTGTTTCTGTTTTTGTGCTGCTGGAGAATGCTCTAGGGATGCCCATATGCTAGACATGCAGGGTTTCATCCAATTGCCCAAGCTACCCTTGAGCTCACTCTGTAGCCCAGGCTGGCCTTGAACTTCTCTGCTCCTCAGGCCTCCATGTCTGGAGGAGCTGGGATTACAGGCCTTAGCCACCAGGGTTGGCTCAATGTCTTCATCTATGAATGGGGTTAGCAACAGTTCTGTTCACAGGATCACATTTGAATTCAGGTCTGTAAGAACTGAAAACGAGTCAGCTCTGGTTATTATTACTTAAGTCTAGCTGGGGCAGACAGACAGACAGACAGACTGATGGACAGACCCACTGCACAAACAGCAAAACACAATTAGGACAAATGCTTCCCAGATCACCAGCTTCTGAGGGTCCAGGAGGCTGCAGGCTGATCTGGCCAGCAGAGGCCACTGGGTCACTGGACAGGAGCATTTGCACTGAGAGTGAGTTGATGGGACTTGACCTAGCAAAGAGCAAACAGTATTCCCAGGCAAGGGGACGGCCTGGACCAGAGCTGGGGCCAGGGGGCTGTGAGAGGAAGGAGAGGCGTTAGGAAGATCAACAGTTTTCCAGGCTTGGTTTGTAACAGAAGCACTGGGGAACCAGAGAAAGGGTCTGAGGAGGACAGAGACTTGATGAAATGTGTGTTTTCATTCCACAGATTTCTACTAATGTCGGACTTTATTCTCACTCAGGGAGACATAACAGGAAGGAGAAGCCAGGTTCGTATCATTGAACATACTGAGCTTAGAGAAAAGTCATCGGCAGTGACCCAAAAGTTACTTGGGGTGGGGGTGGGGGGGACGAGAGCCTGCCAGGAGGGGGTTGCGGGGGGGGGGGGGGGGGGGTGCGGATGACCCATAGTGAGAAGTGAGCTTTACAAGGCAAATAGCAAATGCTAATGAGGTGGAAATGAAGCCTTTGGATTGGAGGGACACTGAAAGGGGTGTGGCTAGAGTGGAGTGCACCTCAGGTCTATCCTCAGGACTCTGGCTTAGGGTTAGGATGTGACAGGGGTCCATGGGAAAAGTCTCCAGACACAGGAAGACAGGATGTGCCATTTAGGATGTAGATCCCTGTGGAAGACTGACTGTGGATGTAGCGCAGCTGACAAAACCTTACTGGACACGCGTGACACCCTGGGCTCGGTGTCCAGAACAGCATAAATAAGGCACAGTGGTACATGTATGACTGTGATGATAGCACTTGGGAGATGGAAGCAAGAGGGTCACTGGCTCAAAAGCATTCTTTTTTTTTTTTTTTTTTTTTTTTTTTGGTTTTTCGAGACAGGGTTTCTCTGTGTAGCCCTGGCTGTCCTGGCACTCACTTTGTAGACCAGGCTGGCCTCGAACTCAGAAATCCGCCTGCCTCTGCCTCCCGAGTGCTGGGATTAAAGGCGTGCGCTACCACGCCCGGCTCAAAAGCATTCTTGAGTTTGATGTTAGTACGGCCCACCTGAGACACAGCTGGGACTTGAAGAAAGCAAGGATGGCAGTGGGTCTAGTGGCCCAGACCTGCCGTGTCATGGCTTGGAAGGGTGGTGCAGAATGACTGAGTTCAAGGCTAGCTTGGGCTACATACTAGTGAAACCCTCTATCAAAAAGGGAAAGCATAGCAGACAGAAACGAGGATGTGGGCCAGAGACAGACCACCCGCCCCTTCTCCTCACCTGCTGCTTAATTCTGCTCAGCATAACATCAAGGGCCTGGACCAACTCCAGAAGCAGGGCACAGGGCACAGCTGAATCTGTGGCCCCCACAAAGGGGGGCAACCCCGGAGGGAAGAACTTAGAGTCATAATGGCAGGCGAGGGTGAGGTGACGGGCAGCTCCTGGGTCAAGTGTGGCCACCACGTTCCCGAAGTCCAGTGGCCCCAAGGGGGTTGAGGCCGTGAATGGGTCCAGTTCAATGTGCCAGCCTGCCGACAGGGACTGCAACGTAGCCTCCAGGAACTAGTGGCAAGAGAGAGGTAGGAGGGTGGACAGGGACTGGGGAGGAGGTGGGGAGAAGGGCCTTGTGACTGGAGCCATGCAAAGCAGTTTGGGTGACTAGAAAGTCCCACTTTGGTTTAGGTTTTTCCCTCGACATTGACTTCTGCTGGGTGCCAGATGTAGAACCACCATACTTCTCAGTAGCAACACAACTTGCCATGGCTTATTTTGAGATAGAATCTCACTGTGTAGTCCAGGCTAGCCTCCAACTTGCTGTGTAGTCTAGGCTGGAACTCCAGATAATGCTTCTGCTTCCAGAATGATAGGATTATAGACCCAGACCACCACCACACTCAGGTGTGGGGAGTGAGTTTCTCTCCCCACCTTCTCTTTTCCTCCCCCTCTCCCTCTCTCTTCTCCCGCTTCTCTCTCCCTCTCTCCCCTCATGTTGATTTTTCCAAAATCATGTAGGCCAGCTTTCAACTAACTCACATCCACTCTTTCCCTCTTCCTGTCTCTCTCCATGGTGCTGAGGGTCGGCCCCAGGGTTTCCTGCACGATGCTTATGCAGCCACAGCCACAGTTCCCCACTGGTGAATACTCGGCAAACTTTCTACCATTGAGCCATACCCCCATCCTCACATTGCATGGTTCTAAGCATGTGGCGACATGCTCTGACTTCCTCTTAAAACGTTCTCACTACGTGCCAAGGCTGTTTTAGGATCCCTATGAAATCAGCGATATCAGTGACTGTCCCCATTTTGAAGATGAGGAAACTGAGTCCCAAAGAGGTTAAGAAGTTAGTCCAACTAAGGTGGATCCTAAACACAGTATCTGAATGGCACCACACCACTAATTCCGAAGCCAACCTTCTTGGATTTTAATTCTAATTAGCTGTGGGATTTGGACAAAATGTAAAAACTTCAGTTTCCTCATCTGTATAGTGGAGATTATATTAGTTCCGACCTCACCAGAGAGTACACTGCTTCTGACTAATATAGGGTAATATTTAGTGGGGGGTCGTATAGTGTGGGATTTGTGTACCACCAAGAGAATCTAGTCAGGTTCACCCGTCGCTGCCACCACCACCATCACCACTCCCCTTACCCACCTACTCCCCATCTCTGCCCCCGACCCCCATCAGATCCCATCTGCCTCCTGGCTGTTTTGGGATCTTCGGAGCCTGAGTTCCATTTCCTGACAAACTGGGGAAAGGAAGTTGGGGGTTGAAAATAAAACCCTTTACCTTCCTCACTTGGAGATTGCCAGAACTACCCGGGGGTCGCACAATCAATAAGGGACGCAGGAAAGTTCCCCAGAGACGCTGAGGATCCAGCTGCCCTACCACCAGCCGCAGCTTGGCTTCTGAAAGGCTTCCGATCAGCGGGACCTTGGTTGGGAAATGGGATGGGGAAAAGAAAAATGAAAACAACCCCATTCCCACCTTATCCTGGGCGCCGTCGCCTACTAGGAGTCCTGGCTATTCCTGGTAATGCAATCTCCAGCATCAAAGATTTCCTAGACTGGGAGAAAACTTCAAAGCAAATCTGGTCCAGCCTACCGCAGTCCTAACGAGGAAATTGCAATCGGGTGATGGAAATTTCTAAATAGATGGCTTGGGCATAGAACTCAGTTCTACCAGTGTTGCTATGCGGACTCGTCATCTTCAGAGGGGTCTATCACAAAACAAGTCTGAAGCCTTATTTTGTTGGGTAGGGGCACGCGCTCAAGTCATGGATAAATGGCACAGGCGGCAAAGGCCAAATGATAAGACCACGCTAACCTGAGACTCAATACGAAGGGAAAGAGGGAAATGACGCTGGCTGGGCACCAGCCAGGGCTCACCCGCAGATCCCGGCTCCGTGACATCTCCTCAACCCCAGGGTGCCAGCTGTTCCAGACGATATAGAAAGCCAAGCCCATAGCCAGCGCCAGCAGCAGCAGGGGCAGGAACTGCACTCGCGGCAGAAGACGGCGCTTGGAAAGTGAGGGTGGTTTCATGAGGCCGCGATCCTCGAGCCGCTGCCGGGGCCGCCCGCGGCTCCCGGGACTCATGGCAGCTTTGCTCTGAAACCAATCCCGGTATGGTGGTTTGAGTTTTAGGCCAAGATCCGCCACGCTGAGGTTACAAAACCCAATAAAGAAGCAGAGTAACTGCGTCCTCCCCCCCAGACGATTGCGATTGGCTGTACTAAGCACCGCTCCACCCAAAAGGGAGGGCGGAAACCTTAAAGCCCGCCTCCACGGAAGAGGACCAGTCAATGAGCTGCGTCCGAATGTGCGAAACCTTCCACGGCGCGGGGCCACGCCCCTCACGGAAGTCGATCAAGAAACTGTCCTTCAAGGAAAAAAGGGGCGGCATACAAGGAGCCGATTGGTTTACCCGAAGCCATGCCCTCAAGAAAAGTGTCCGAGGGTATTTGGAAATGGGGTTGTGTTTTCCATCTTCCAACTGAACGGTTAGACGGGAAAATAATTCTAGTCAGACCCTGTTTTATTTTCCTCATGAGCAGACACCCTATTGTGATCCTCAGAAGCTTCAAATCCTCCTTATAGGCATTTTCTACAGGAGAGCGCAGCCTGAGGGGTCGCTATGGTAACAGGCCACGCCCACACCCGCTGGCGTTTGGTTGCGCAGGCGCCGACGGAAGTGAGCCGCAGGAGACGGAAGTCCCGCCCTTCTCGCCCTGTACGCCAAAAGCTGGAGCAACGCGCTTGGAGGCGGGAGTGATCTGCGAGCGAAACCTACACCATGTGAGGCCGGGCTGGGCTTCGGCGGGGCCGTAGAGATGGAGGTGGACAGTTTAGCTGAATAACGGTCGAAATGGGGTGCTTTTATAGCTGAGGGTAGAGTTCCTCGGGCAAAAGTAATGTTTTTCCTTCTGGGGTATTTGAGAACGGGCGTGTGGCCTCGCTCGGATCTTGAGTTCCGGAGAGGGGACAGCTTTATTCCATAACGGGCGTAAGACTCTCCGAGGACCTGAGTCTTGTGGAAAGGAACCATAAAGGGAAAGCTGAGTCTGATGGCACATGCCTGGAATCCCAGGCCTCGAGAGGCTGAGGCAGGAGGTTCTCTAGTTGGCCTTGGCCAGCTTCATAGCGAGACCGCTTCCAAAAGTAATAGTAATTTTAAATGGAAGTGGTCTTATGGATAAAGAGCTTGGCGGGGAAGGAAGAACTGTTAGAAATAGTGAAAAGTATGGGACGTAACCAGGATAAATTAGAGAACCTAACTAGAGACTGTCAGACAGGCAGGGTACTACAGTGGTTTGGCTTGTTTATTCATTGAGCATATATTATGTAGACTGCTTGTAAGTTAAGACACATGGTAAATAAAAGGTCCTTGCCTCCAAGGGGGTGGGGGGAATCTCCCTGGTGCTTGTAAAAAGAGTGGAGTAGGAAAGCCATAGAGTAATAAATAGGTACATACAGTATGCCTTAGATAATCAGGTGTGGATGGAGAATTGAGCAGGAAAGATATAATGCCAGTAGGTAGCACAGTAGGACACATTGAAAGCCCAGTACTTGGGATGCAGATTTAGCTCAGTAGACAGAGTACTTACCTACTGTGGGTACTGGGTTTGGTCCTTAGCTACACACAAACTAGACATAGTGGCACATTGCCTGTACTCCCAGTACCCAGGAGGCAGAGACAAGTCTGAGTTCTGAGGCAGCCAGGCTTCTACAGTAAGATATTGTGGGGTGGGGCGGAGGTCCATGGAGAGGGATGATTGAAGTTTAGGTTGTGGATAGAAAGGGCCAAGTTTGGATGTATCATGGTGGCAGATGATAAGATATGAGGATAGAGTAAGGTTTGAAAGAAGAATTAACTTCCAGGCATGATGGTGAGCCTCTGTCATCTCGGACCTTAGGCAGTGGAGTCAGGAGAATTGAGAATTCAAGGTCAGCGGTGGGTGGAAGAGGTTAGGTAGATGAGCTAGAGCAGGCTAAATTGGAAATGTCTCTCCTGCCTCCAGAAAAGACTGCACCAGAAAGGGTGTTTGGGGGCCAGACTGGGGAGACACTGGACAGTGTGGCTTTGATCACTTATATTTCCAACTTGAACCCATCTCACCCCTGGGTTCTCTATCCAGGAGTCTCCTCAATAAACCCAAGAGTGAGATGACCCCAGAGGAGCTGCAGAAGCGGGAGGAGGAGGAATTCAACACAGGTCCCCTCTCAGTGCTCACGCAGTCAGTCAAGAACAACACACAAGTGCTCATTAACTGTCGCAACAACAAGAAGCTGCTGGGCCGGGTGAAGGCCTTTGACAGGTGAGTGCTGTCTTGGGGAGGGCTGGGTCTGGGTCTGAGGGGCCTGAAGGAAAGGTCATTCCAGAAGGATAATAAGGTGGGCACACATGGTGACAAAGCACCTTTAGCACTTTTCAGCACTCAGGGGGAATCACCATCAGTTGGAGGTCAACCAGTGTCACATGGCAAGACCTAGCTCAAAAATGTAGAAAGTGGCGATGCTTAGGCTTTTTATATACTTATCTTGTGAGTCTATGTGCTATGGACATGTCTAGTAGTTATCAGAATCCCCTGGCAGGAAATTGGACTGGAATTGCGATATTTAATTTGTTCATCTGTAGACCAGACATCAGTGTCAAATATCTTGTATTGCTTTGTAGTTTGTTTTGAGGCAGGGTCTTTATATGTAGCTTGAACTGGCTACAGATGTGGCAGAGGCTAACCTTACACTTCTAATCCTCCTGCTCCCATCTCCCAAGCGCTGGGATTACAGGATTGCATGAAGCATGCCGTCCTGCTTTATTGTTTTAGTTAGCATGGGACTTGCCTTGTGACTTAGTCATACACATCTGGCACTGTACTTTGCTCTTATTCACTGTCCTCAAGCAAGCATTTGTGGAATGAACTGATCCAAGTGTGAACACATGGCCACCTGGCCCCATGAGGACAGGACTGTGCAGCACTGGAGTGCACATGTTGGGAGCCGTGTCTAACCCCAGCGCTCTAAGACCCTCTGGTTTGGAGGGAGCAAGTGCTTCTCTCAGTTAGAGTTAATGCCAGAGCCAGGGCCATTTTGGTAGGCTTTACTCTGCTGGGGTCCTAAGTGCTTCATTCATCCAATCTTCACACCAGCCCTATGAAATAGACTGTCTCCATTTCATGAAGGGGAAACTGAGGCACAGAAGGAACAGTTAAGAAGGGACACTACAAAGTGATATCACACTTTGCAGCCTGCCCATCCCCACTGTGGAGCCTGAGCTTTCCTTATGCCTGCTGCTGGAGAGTTCACACAGTGCCAGGCAAAGGTGGGCACTCGGAATGCCCTCCCTTACTCCAGTGTTTTTCCCCCACCCCTACCCCATCAGGCACTGCAACATGGTGCTGGAAAATGTGAAGGAGATGTGGACTGAGGTCCCCAAGAGCGGCAAGGGCAAGAAGAAGTCCAAGCCTGTCAACAAGGACCGCTATATCTCCAAGATGTTCCTGCGTGGGGACTCGGTCATCGTGGTGCTGCGGAACCCGCTCATCGCTGGCAAGTAGAGCCTGCTCCCTGCCCTGCGAAGGCCTGCAGAACCCTGCCCAAAGGGCGAGAAATAAAACCCTGTGCTTTTTGTTTTTTATGTTTTCCAGTGGTCTTCTCTGCTCTTGGGTCTTAGAGTGTGTTGGGCTGAGCGCTAGGACAGGGCCTGTGGGTGCTGCGATATATAGCAGCCCTGTCTGCAAAGGAGACAGTTTAGACAGAAAGGACCTTAATTGGACTTTTGTGTATTGTGGACAGAGGGATTCTCTGACAATGTGCAAGTGGGAAAGGGAGGCCTATTTAAGAGGTTTGTGGAAGGACCCAGGGCCTTCTGTCCTACCCACAGCTCTGTCCATCTGGTATCTCTGTGCCCTCCCAGGTAATTCCAAACACAAAATTTAGGCGATCATGGGCTGGAGGTCAGGAGTCTCTGCCCTCTTTAAATATATATAAAACATGTATGGGTGTTTTGCCTGGATGTGTCTGTTCTTGGTACCCATAGGAGCCAGAAAAGGAGGGTTGGATGCCCCTAGAGGTAGTTACATGTGGTGGTGAGCAGCCATGTGGGTGCTGGGAACAAAACCTGGGTCCTCTACAAGAGCAACGAGAGCTCTTAACCGTTAAGCCGTCTCCGGCTTAGCTGTCCTCTTTCTTCTTTCTTTTCAAGACAGGATTTCTTTCTATAGTCCTGGCAGGCTTGGAGCTCATTTTATAGACCAGGCTGTCCTCAAACTCAGAGATTCCCCCTGCTTCTGCCTCGTGAGTGCTGGGATTAAAGGTATGAACTACCACCATTCAGCCTAGCTGTCCTCCTGAACTGTGGAAGTCACAGCTAATGTTACCCTGTGTGTCCCTGTACAGAACTTCGAAGCCTGCAGCCGAGAAAACTGCAGTGCATGTGTTCCCTGAGCTGCTGCCAGAAAGAACAGCTTTGTTGTGTACTTTAGAGCTCTCTTTTGTTCTTTTGTGGTCCTGAGAATTGGACCTAGGGTCTCATATGCTTAGCAAGCTCTCCCCCATGAGCTAAATCCCCAGCCCTCCATTCACTTATATATATATGCCCAAGTACAATATTAGGTGTCCTCTGACACTGCCCTTGATTCCCTTGAGACAGAGTCTCATTGAACAGAACTAGGCTGATACCCAGCAAACTCCAGCAATTCTGTCTCCACCCCATGCTACAGATTGTAATTGAGGGTCTCATGCTTATATCGCAAATGCTCCTAACCACTGAACCATCTCCCCAGTTCTTCCATTACGACAGGAAGTTGCCCAGGCTGGCCTTGAGCTTGTAATCCCCCAGCCATATCTTCCAAGCAACTAGGATAAGAGGCCTATGCCACCACAGCTCTCCAGCTCATTCCGCTGAAATCACGGAGATTCAGGAAAAGCATTGACATGTCCCAAAGTCACCCATGTAAGAGATAATGAAGCTACATCCAGATAGGCAGCCAGGGCTGGTGAAATGGCTCAGTGGCTACCAAGTTTAATGCCTAGCACCCATATCTGGCAACTCCAAACCACCTGTAACAGAACCTGAGGGATCCAACATTCTACCTTCCTTGAGCACCTGCCCACAAATACACATAGATTAAAATTAGATACAAAAACAGGCCAGACAGTGCTGGCATATGCCTTTCATCCTAGCACTTGGGAGGCAGAGGGAGGCAGATAGGCAGATTTCTGAGTTCCAGGATAGCCTGGTCTACAGAGAATTCCAGGGCTACACAGAGGAACCTGGTCTCAAAAAACCAATAAACTAGAATTAGATCTATATGCCAGGCATAGTAGTGCATGCATTTGATCCAAGCTCTCAGGAAGCAGAGGCAGGGAAATCTTTGTGAGGCCAGTCTGATCTACAGAGCAAGTTCCAGTACAGCCAGGCCACACAGAGAAACCCCGCCTCAAAAACAAGTAAAATCCCAGCACTTGGGAGGCAGAGGCAGGCGGATTTCTGAGTTCGAAGCCAGCCTGGTCTTAAAAGTGAGTTCCAGAACAGTCAGGGCTATACAGAGAAACCCTGTCTTGAAAAAAAAACAAGTAAAATGAAAGCAAACATGAGTGTACCCATGATCCCTACAGCTTTAAGAGGCTGAGGCAGAATTGGCTGCAAGTTCAAGGCTAGCCTGGATCAAATGGTAAATTCCTGGTGAGCCAGGCATAGTGAGATCATCTCAAAAAGAAAAGACTGTTGAAAATACATTTGGAAAAGTACAGCGGGGGCTGGGCGCCCCCTCCATCTCCTCCCACTTAATGGTCACCCACGATGCTAAGCCAGTGAACCTGCCCTCCCCTGCTCCTCAAGGCTCTCTAGTGCTAAGGAGAAGCAGGGCCAGGCAGGGAGGCACCTCTGCTCCCCACTGAGCTTTGTCAGTTT
Organism: Mus caroli; assembly: GCF_978045245.1. Lineage (NCBI taxonomy): Eukaryota > Metazoa > Chordata > Mammalia > Rodentia > Muridae > Mus > Mus caroli. The sequence continues at coordinate 124,754,387 of NW_028227263.1, read as the reverse complement.
GCACTGAGAATCTAGGATCCGAGCCTCCCTGCTCACAAAAGCTGCAACCCTCCCTCTGCATTCTGGGAAGGAAAAGAAAGGGAGTTGGTCTCTTGCCAGGGAAGTGGGCGACAGTGCCAGTGTGGCTGCTGGGCCTTTATAGCTATGTATTCTCAATAGCCAGGACTACACTGAGACACCCTGTCTCAAAAAGCCCAAATAAATAATAAAAGTAAAATTGTAAGCTTTGCAGCCAAGCTGGTGGGCAATGTCAGTCCAGTGAGCTGCCCCGAAGCCCACTTATTTCACCCAGGAGCAGGACTGGATTGAGTCTTCAGGTCACAGGCTCAAAGCTGCAGTTCCTGCCCCGTCACCCTGAACACTCCTCACCAGACTTGGAAACTTCCTTGCCTCTCTGAATGTCAGGGTTACAGTCCTGGACACCTGGCTGTCCAAATGGTGCTTTTTTTCTAGCTTTTTTTTTTTTCTTAATTGCATGTGACAGGGGTAGTGTGTGTGTGTGCATATGTGTATATGTGTTCACATGTGAATGGGTACATGTGCACACATTTGTATGTATGGAGATCTGGGGTCACATGGGAAATCTTCCTCACTCTTCCCCGTATGTGGGCACTGTGGGCCAGAGCTCTGGTCCCAAGACTGTCGTGGCATCACTTTGCCCACTGAGCCATCTCCCCTGGCCCTTTCTGTTTTGACAGGGTCTTGTCATAGCCTAGGCTGGCCTCAGATTGGAGCAACACTTCTGCCTCAGCTTCGTGGATGATGGGATTGGGGAAAGGGTAGCTCTAACTGGTTTGAGACTAGGCAAGTAAGTAAGGCTGGTTTTGAACATGCAACAGTTCAGCCTCTGCCTTTGCTTGCTTTCAGATAATCCTTTCCAGAGATAAAGCCAAGTGGAGGGCCTCAGACAGAGTTGAGTGCCAGCTAATACAGTAGCCCAGTTAAGAATTGAACTAGGCTGGTTCCCGCTGCTTTTGCTGTTTGAGACGATCTCCATGGTTCAGATAGCCAACCTGCGTTCTTTCAGGGTGAATGACCTTCAGCTAAACCTCCCAGATGCTGGGGTTACAGCGCCACCCCTTGCCTGGGTCTGATATTTCTGTGTTGCCTTCCAAACGGCATGCTCACACGCAGGACTTTGTACATATGTCTTAGTTTTCATTAGAGATTAGCTCAGGGCAGGGTACAGTAGCAGTGTGGTGTTCGTGGGGTTTTTGTGCCAACACATTGCTCCAGTTGAGCCTCGCTCATCTACAGCAGACGACCTCACACACACCCTAGTCATCTCCCTTTCTAGCCTGGCCTCCTCCCGCCCGGTAAAGAAGCTTGATTTACTACAGTCTTCACTCCACCAGAAGCCAAAGCCTTAAATCGTGGAGTGTGAGTCAGCTATGAAACACATCTTTCTGGGAACCTTGGGGGAAAAAATCCAGCAGCCAGTACTAATAAAGGAGGGGTGTGGTGCGGATGGATGTGGGGTAGGGGTGGATGTGTCTGGGAGGCGGAAGGATCTGGCTACCTCACTGACGCCAGGCCCTCTTGCTTGGCTGCCAGCCCTCACTCATATAGCTCTGTGCCCAGCTGCTCAGCTTCTCCCACAGCTGAACACAGGCAAAGAGCCTCCCACCCCAGAGCCTTTGAACCGCTCTCCTTTGGTCATGGCAGTCTCCTTTGATCCTGGGACCCCTCAACAAAAACTTCGCACCTCTCTGTGGCCTCCATTCTGGTCCAGCCGCCTACATTCCTCTCACTGGGCTTCCAACTCACTGCCCCTAATAACGAACAGAGAGCCATGGAAAACGGCCCAGGAGACACTGCTGCTAAGAATCTGGGGGGCGGGGCCTGGAGAGATGGAGCGCTGTTAACTACATGGGGGCTGACAACCATCCAGTCCCCGGGATCTCCTGCCCTTCAGGCACATGCAGGGGCTGCATGCCTGCGGCGTACATCCGTACACACAGACAAAACAATCGTACACATAAAATAAAAATAATCAAATCTTCAGTGAGCCTGGGATGAAATTCCAGTTTCTGCACCCCCTGCCCACTTCTTCCCATCTGGAGGCCCTCGCTTTTTCCAGTGGAGCCACGGAAGCCTTTCTCCATTCTTCCTGTTCCCAGGACCTTTTTGAATGCTGTTCCATCTGCCAGCAATCTTGTCCTCCAACCCTTCAAGAGGCCTCCATTTCTTTCAAACATGACCCATGACCCATCATGTCTATGCAAATGGCCTTCCAGTTGATTGTCCTAGACACCTCAATTCTTTTCATAAACGATTCCTCCAGAAATATATACACGTGGGGACCTTGTTTTCCGGTTCCTTCGCCTCCATTTCCCCAGCATTCCTCCACTTGGGGCTGGTACACAGTAGGCTCTGAATACATGCTAACTGTACAGACACGGGGGTCCCTTTACCTAGCAGTAACTTTCCGAGACCTCATCCCCAGGCAGATGCAGCATCCCAGAGGGCAAGGCGTTGCCAATGGCAGCTTCTCGGCACGCAGAGCTCAAAGGCACAGCCCGGGGGGCGAGTTCCTGGTGCGGACGTGGACGCTGCTCTTGAAGGCTGAGACGCAGGCGGCGGTGGCGCCAACCCTGGCGGATTTCCGACTGCACCTGCAACGCCGGGCGCTCAGGGTGATGCTGTTCCCAGGGTGGCCGCCAGGGGGCACGGGCGGGCTAGCCTCTCCTACCTCTTTGTTGATGAAGCAGTAGAGCACGCTCACCAGGAAACCCTATCAGAGGAGGAGCGAGATCAGATCGCTGCTGTGGACTCATTGTTTCCAGCCTCAAAGTACTGTGGCTGTTACCGGCCTAGTCCTAGGTACTGAGGGCACCTGCTCACTGGCTACCAGCTCTCTGTAATGCTCCCCGAACCCCCAAAGGCCGAGAACAAGTGTTGGAAGTTGAATGTCCTGAGTGTAGAAAGCTATTCCCTGCTTTCCACATTTGAGGCAAGCAGTCTAACCACTCTGTGCCTCCCTTTCCTCGTCTGGAAAAATGAAGGCGGTGGTTGGAAGAAGTGCAGTATTAATGTGTAAAACGACGTAGTACTTAGCCGTGTGTGGTGGCGCATGCCTTAAATTCCAGCACTCTGGTGGCAGAGGGAGACAGTTCTCCATGAGTTGGAGTATATCCTTGTCCACACAGACTTCTATGTCCAATCAGAACTGCATGGTGAGACTCAACCTCAAAAATAATAATTAGGGCTGGAGAGGTACCTCAGGGGTTAAGAGCACTGGCTGCTCTTCCAGAGGTCTTGAGTTCAATTCTTAGCAACCACGTGGTGGCTCACAATCATCTGTAATGGGATCTGATGCCCTCTGCTGGTGTATCTGAAGACAATGACGGTGTACTTATATTAAATAAATAAATCTTTTAAAATAATAATTATTAATTAATTATGGAGCTTGAGGTCTTCTCAGCATTGGAGCACATGCTTAGCGAACTAGAGACAGATTACAGGTATGAGCCCCAATACCTGGCTTAATTTGATTCATGAAGTCAACTATGAACATGGGCTATTATTAAGATATTCCTAGGATTTTCTACAATCCCATTAATATCGAATTCAGATCACACATCTCCCTTTCCAGAAGAGGAAAAAGACAAAATTGAAGTTGCACATGGAGTCCTGGCCCCTCTCTCGCTTTTCTGCCCCTGTTGTTCAGCTCTGGCCTCTCCCTCGCCCCACTTGCTCTGTAGTTGCAGGCGCCCTCACCGCCCCCCAGCACACTAGCTACCCTCTTGCCTCGGGGATCTTCATTCTGGGACACTGCCCTAGTTGTGTGACTGGCTGTTTACATAGAGTGTTCCCTCCGTCTCTCACAGGATAGGGGGCTGACCATTTGGCTCCTGGCTGTTGCTAGGTACATATGTGCTCCATCTGTTCTTGCTTCCTTTAACGAATCCACAGTCTCGCCGGGGAGGCTGGTGCTATCCCCACTTTAGGGAGAAGACTGAGGCTCAGTTGGGTCCAGCAGGGTAGGGACTAGGGAAGGCAAGCACATTAGTGTTGGCCTCACGTTTTGGAACTTCCTACGTCCTTCAATTCTGCACCTTGGGCTGGAGAGATGGCTCAGCGGTTAAGAGCACTGACTGCTCTTCCAGAGGTCCTGAGTTCAATTCCCAGCAACCATATAGTGGCTCACAACCATCTGTAATGGGATCCTCTCCTGGTGTGTGTGAAGATAGCTACAGTGCACTCATATACATAAAATAAATAAATAAATATTTAAAAGAAAAAATCTGTACCTTGTGGGTAAAGGAAACCAGAAACTAAGCCCTAGCTCAGTCCACCCCACAGCCCTTCCTCCTCGTCCGGAGGCAATGCTAGGAAAGACTGTGTGGTCCTCTACAACCATCCCCACCACTCCACCCCCACCCCCACCCCCACAGCTCAGGATAGCCTCAGTTAGGTATTTTCCTTGTGCATGCACGATGAACGAATGAATGAAATCCCTGGGCACACTCCAGTCAATAGTGGCTACTCTGGGGAATGACGATATCGCTGTATACTAATGGAGAGAAAGGTCTAAGGTAGGAGGGCGGAGCCCCTGCACCCAGTATGAGCACCTGGAAGGAACTTAGGAAGATTTCAAAGGCCAGTTTGGCGAAGCGCAGGGAGCCTTCAACCTGTTCCTCCGTCACAGGCGCAAACACCACCTCGTGGACACCCAGCAGGGGCACCAGTGTCAGCGTGGAGCGAGCCAGCCTGGAAAGAGACGGATGTCAGTGGCCCGCATGTCCTCGCCCCTGATTCCGGCTCCATCTGCTTCCCATATTGGGTCCTCAGCCTGCCCTCACCTTAGTCGGTAGTCGGGGAAGCGCATCTGCCGTGTCCTCAGCTTTGAAACAAGGATGCCAAGGATGCGGATGAAGATGAAGAAATTGATCTGTGAGGAGAGAGAGACTGAGCCAGAAGCCATTCAGTTTCTGGGGTGGGACAGGGGGTTGGCGCTCCTCTTCCCCAGAATGAGAAATCCCTGAGCACAGCCTGGAGGAGGCGAGACTGGCCCTACCAAGATGGTTATCAGGATGGGAGTGCGAATGATCCACCAAATGGCTTTGACTTCGTTGCGCTCCCAGCACCTAGAGGAGGCAAAGTAGAACTGAGACGCGAAATGCCCCGGCAAACCTCCAGTTACCCCCTAATCAGGCACGTTCTCTCACCAGGGCCTGCCCACCCTCTTTAAAGCCCACCTACATTCATTTAAGACCCATCCCATCCTGCTTTTCAGAAAGTCTCCTCCTACTCCACCTTTCCCAGCCCATAATTCCTTTATACCCCGCCCACCCTCTGCGCACCACCTCTTTTCCACCCTTCCCCGCCTCCTGTGCCATGTAGCTCCGCCCCCAGCCCGGCCCCGCCCCCCAGACCCTGCCACTCACTGTGTGTTCTCGCGCAGGTACCTGACGATCACCCAGGGGATGACGAAAAGCGCGGGGGCCCCTGTGCAGACCCCGATCCCCGCCCCCCACCCCGCCGCAGCTGTCAGTGTGCACACGAGCCCCTTCCAGGCCCAAGACCCGCGGAATTCTTCAGCAAGGGAGTGGGAGGGGAGGAAAGGCGGATCGGCTGGGTAGTGGGGGGAGCCAAGATGCGCTGGGCTGGGCGGAGGGGTGGGGGGTTGGAAGTCACAGAGTCAGGGCTCACCCCAGCCAAGAAGCAGGTAGCAGCGGAAGTGGCCCTTTTCTGAGCGTCCCACGATCACCAGCAGATGGTGTAGATACACACCCTCCACCAGCAGCCAGGTGTAATTGGCTCCCACACAATATTGGGTCATGATCTGGGCCGTGCGGCAGGCAGCTAGGGCCTATGAAGCCATCAGACAAGGGTAATCTCTTTGTTTTATTATTTGTATGTATTCCTTTGTGTATGTGGTAGTAAGTCTTGAACCCAGGACTTCCTGCTTGTTAGGCAGGTGCTCTACCACTGAGCCACGCCCCCAGCCCCTCACTGGGGAGTCTAGGCAGGGGCTCTACCACTGAGTTACATTCCATTTCTCTTCTCTTTGAGTCAGGGTCTCAATAAATTGTACAGGCTGTCCTTGAACTTGTTCTGCAGCCCAAGCCGGTTTTAATATATCAATTGTGCTCAGCTTACCAACCTAACTGGGACTAAGGGACTTCCTGGCCAAACAGGGCTCATCTCCATCTCTTACCCTCAACTGTTTTACTCTGGGTTTACAGTAAATGGCTTATCTTATCTCAACTTACCCACTTTCACTTGAGGACTCTTTCACATTGACACCCTATTGGTATCAATATTTGGCATTTTCTTGGCATTTTCTATTCTGTTACCACAGTGAGGTACCCTTAGAATCCCACGACGTAGCCTTTGCCACGCTAGCTCATTTATTTATTTATTTATTTATTTATTTTTTGGTTTTTCGAGACAGGGTTTCTCTGTGTAGCCCTGGCTGTCCTGGCACTCACTTTGTAGACCAGGCTGGCCTCGAACTCAGAAATCCGCCTGCCTCTGCCTCCCGAGTGCTGGGATTAAAGGCGTGCACCACCACGCCCGGCTTCATTTTTTTTTTTTTTTTTTAAATCTTAAGTTCGGAGCTGTGATGAAAGGATGGACCATTTAGAGACTGCCGTATCCAGGGATCCATCCCATAATCAGCTTCTAAACGCTGACACCATTGCATACACTAGCAAGATTTTGCTGAAAGGACCCAGATATAGCGGTCTCTTGTGAGACTATGCTGGGGCCTAGCAAACACAGAGGTGGATGAGCACAGTCAGCTATTGGATGGATCACAGGGCTCCCAATGGAGAAGCTAGAGAAAGTACCCAAGGAGCTAAAGGGATCTGCAACCCTATTGTTGGAACAACATGATGTACTAAGCAGTACCCCGGAGCTCTTGTCTCTAGCTGCATATGTATTGAAAGATGGCCTAGTCGGCCATCACTGGAAAGAGAGGCCCATTGGACTTGCAAACTTTATATGCCCCAATATAGGGGAATGCCAGGGCCAAAAGAATGGGAATGGGTGGGTAGGGAAGTGGGGGGCGCTATGGGGGACTTTTGGGATAGCATTGGAAATGTAATTGAGGAAAATATGTAATAAAAATATTAAAAATTTAAAAAAAATCTTATATTTTGTAGGGGTTGTTCTTGTTTTGTTTTGCTTTGCTGTGTATCCCTGGCTGTCCTGGAACTCACTCTGTAGACCAGGCTGGCCTAGAACTCAGAAATCTGCCTGCCTCTGCCTCCCAAGTGCTAGGATTAAATGCATGTACTGGGCCAGAGAGATGGCTCAGAGGTTAAGAGCACTGGCTGCTCTTCCAGAAGTCCTGAGTTCAATTTCCAGCATGCATATTGCAGCTCACAATTGCTTGTAACTCCGGCTCCAGGGAATCTGATACCCTCTTCTGACCTCTGAGGGCACCAGGCATGGACATGGAATACATCATACATACATACATACATACATACATACATACATACATACAGGCAAATACTCACACATGAAATACAAATTTAAAAAAAGTAAATGCCAAGCTACGCGCCCAGCAGTGTGTGAAGGTCAGAGATCTTTCAGGAGTGTGCCACCATGCAGGTTCTGGGGTTGAATGCAAATCATCAGGCTCATAAACCAATGCCTCTAAGTTCTGAGCCATCTTTTTCCCCCCTCTATTTTATGTGTAGAGACATTTTGCCTGCCTGCATGTCTGTGCATCATATGCAGGTCAGAGGGAAGCACCAGACCCCCTAGAACTGGAGTCACAGATGGTTGTGAGTTGCTGTGTGCGTGCTGGGAATCAATCCAGGGTCCTCTGCAAGAGCAGCCAGTGCTCTTAACCACTGAGCCATCCCTTCAGCCTGGGTGGCTTCTTAATCTTTCTTTTCATTTCCCCAGGACTGAATCAGGTACTCTATTAGTGAACTTCACCCCAAGACCATCACCTCACACACACAATTATTATATAAAGTCCTCTGTTCACAGTCCTGAGTTTCATCTCCCTGCCTCAAGGAACGAACTGGTTCCTTCCAAATCCCTATTGGCTTCTTCCTCCCATCCTGTCCCCACGCTTTCACTGTGCAGTGATGAGGAAAGGTACGGAAATAGATGGGAAACGTCTTGGTCCCACCAGGAAGGAGGCGGGGGAGTACCTGGTTCCACGGAGTAGGGGCCTGGTCTCCAGTGTAGGGACCCAGTGGAGGCAGCAGCTGATCTCGGGTGAGGATGGCTGCTGCCCGCAGCATGAAAGACGTGAACAGGTTCATGTGAATGTAATTACGAGTGCAATGCAGCCGCCTGGGGGATTTGAGAGACGAAAAGGGCTGGGAACCACTGAAGAGCTGTCCTCAGGCATCCAACATCCCTTGAAACAGCCCCCCATTCTTTCCCCTAGAGCCACACCATCTCCCATCTTAGCGTATAAACCCAGGCCCAGTCTCCACCACACCACGCAGAACTGGTGGGTCACACCTGAACAAACTTAAGATGAGCAGGGCTAGCAGCAGAGTCGTCAGGGACAGGGAGTAGCCTACGGTATACATGATCTGCAGGCGCTCCAGGATCAGCGTCTGGTCCTGGTGGAGACAAGGAAAGCGACTCTTTTAGCTGGTCCGGAGAAGGGGCGGGGCTGTCCACCACCCCTCCCCTCACACCCCGGTCTCTTCTGGGAAAAATGTTCCTTCTCTCCGAACAGGTGCTACAAATTGTCTGTTTTCTCCTTGAAGCTCCACTTGTACTTCTTTAAGTGCCCTTCACCTCCAAGCTGTGTGGGCACATTCATATATTCATATATATATATATATGCTTTGTTTTTTCAAGACAGGGTTTCATTGTACAGTCCTGGCTCTCCTGGAACTCACTCTGGAGACCAGGCTGACCTCAAACTCAGAGATCTGCCTGTCTCTGCCTCCCGAGTGCTGGGATTAAGACGTGAGCCACCACTGCAGCCACCATCACGTTGCCTGAGTTGGATTTTAATTACCTACAACCCAGAGTTCTACTCCCTGTACAATGGGTGTCAGTTGGGCCTGAAACTCATGAGGTCTTTTTTTGAAACTCTCCCCAGATACCCTAGCCTGAATCCTTCACCCCCCTCACCTGAAAAGCCCCATTCTTCTCTGGATTCTCACACTGAGTGTGGTCTCTCCAAGATCCCCACTGGCCATCACTGCCACACTGGCGGAAGACAAAGCCTGCAGACACTATGAGAGCATAAGAGATGGGGTGGGGGTGGGGGGAGAGGGGGTCAGAGGTGTAGCAGTTCACCACTGTAAACTGTTGTACACATTTGGGGGGCCGAGGCAAAAGGATTGCCATGAGCTCAAGGCCAGTCTGGGCCCCCATGTTGGCTCAACAGGCAGAGACGCTGGCAGCCAAGGCAAAGAGATCCGAGTTTGATCCCCGAGACCCACATGGTGAAAGGATTCCTGTAAGTTGACCTCTGATCGCCACACCCCTGCCATAGCTCATTCATCCACACATACATGCAATAAATAAAGACAAGGATAAGTAAATCATGTGACAGAGCCCAGGGGACACAGGCATTGGGAGACACCTAGCTTGACAGACAGGGTCAGCTGAGCAGGAGAGGCTAAGTGAGGATGGAGTCCCGGATGAGGGGTGTGGGGAGCACCTCACCCTGATGGTACCAGGGCAGATACCAGGGGCAAGACACCTGGGCAGTGGTGTTGGCGGCCGTGTAGTTCCAGCAGGCATACATATCAAAGGAACCGTTACAGGCCAGGCCTAAGGGAGAGGGAAACAGAGCCCAAGGCTGAAGGAGAGGGGCAGTCTGACTTTTCATTCTTTCACACCTCCAAGTTGCACTAGCTTGGCCACAAGCTTCTCCCATCAAACCTCAAGATGCCACCCATTCATCGTCCTAGCCCCACTGCAGGATCCTCCCACCAAGTAAATCCCAAATCCTTATTATTCTCTAGAAAGTTCAATTATCAAGCTCCACCTCCCCAAACCCGCCCATTGCAGGTCAGGTCCCGCCCAAAACTCCTTCCACCTCCTCTGCTACCTTCCAGGATTCTTCTGTCTTCAGACTCCAACCCTGGTCCTCACAGCCTACCTGAGCCAAGCCCCACCCACATCTCCCAAGCCCTCCAGTCACACCTGAGGGAGGTTCTGTGGTCTCCAACATCTTTTGGCACTTCTGGCTGTAGAGCTCCCAGCGCTGGTACAGCTCCCCCGTGGTGGTCTGCCCCTCAGAGTCTGTCTAAGAGAAGAAAGAAGGGAGGACCCCCACAGGGTAACCTCCTCCCAGGCAGCAAGCTCAGCTGGGAAAGGCCAGAACTCCTAGATATGGAGGAGCTGTCCAGTTTTTTACAGAGGAGTTCTGGGTGGCTCAGAAACCTCTTAGATGGAATTGGGGTGCCTAGAAAATCGCCCAAAGGAAGGGGTAGCTTGTCCCCACCTGGAGGACTTGTGAGGGAAACTGTGTGAAGAGAAACTACCAGTTTATACAGGGAGGGGGCGAGCAGCCTTAAAACTCTCCCTAATGTAGGGAAAGGCTTAAAACCACCCCAGAGCGCCTATATCTCTCGAGGTCCTCACCTCTGCCCTCTGGAGTCCCCACAACCACAGCAGCAGAAGCAGCAGCCGCAGGGGCATCCTTGAAAGGTGATGGAGACTCTGGCCACTCGGAGGCAGTTGGGCTGGAGGGTCCCAAGGCAGAACCAACTCTTGGGCTTCAGTCCAAGTCAGTGCTCACCTGCCAGAAGCACATGGCATCTGAGGCCACGCCCCCCATTTCCGCACGTGAGGATTCGGGGCTGAGCAGGACTAGGCGCAGCCTCCAGTAGATAAGTGAGGCTGGGATCAGCTAAGCGATTCCCAGGCCCTCCTAAGTGTTGCTGAGGCAGCCAAGGTGGAAGGGAGGGGTGTTTGCTGAGGGGCCTGTTGCCCTAGAGCTGTGACAGGCAGAAGCGTCAGTGTCACCAAGAGGCTAGACCGGAGGGACTCTTGGGAACTTGAGACCTCCTTAGAGAGGAGAGACTAGAAACTATCAGTCAAGCCTTGAAGGGAATTTGAACCGATCATTTGAGTTCGCATCAATTTATATAGAAGATAAAAGCCCAATCTTCTAACACTTCCCTGGCTTCAAGAAGTCAGAGGGACAGCGCTCTCCCAGCATCTAAATATTTAGGGAACAGAGAGATATTAGACCCTGGGTTTCTGACTTTTGGACGTTAGATGCTCTGAAAATCCTTCTAACCCAACTATCACCCCCGCCCAGACAATGTGAATGCAGGGTTTCAAGAGGGAATCCCAGAGCTACAGAAAAGAAAAAATATACGACAAACAAACAAAAACACCAAAAAAACAAAAAAACAAACAAAAAAATCACGGACTCAGTTATAAGGTATAAGAACAGAAAGACTTGGGGACAATGAGACACAAGGGAGAGATCAGAGCCTAAAGGGCAAAAAAGGAGATAAAGACAAAACTGTGGCTCAGAGACAGAGGAAGTGACTAGGGGAGAGACAGAGAAGGGGAAAGAGTAGAAATAAACCCATTTAGAAAGTAAAAGAGGTGAAGAGATGACAGGGCAGAGAGGCAGAAAAAGACAAAGATTGAGATAGGGGGACAGTCAAGGGAGAGATGGGCCCAGGGCAAGGGCTTGATGGAGACCCCTTACCTGTACGGAGTCCTGTTCGCAATCTCCACTGACACAGCTGCCCTGCCTCGCCTGCCAGAGAGCTCTGGAAGAGGTGACAGGCGCTGGCAGCCTGGGGTGTTGGGAGGGGGCGGGGCCAGGGCGGACCAGAGAACAGGAGGGGGAGCTCTGGGGAAGAGTGGGAACCGTGGAGCAGGCACGTTTATCACAGCCATTGTGTCACGTAGAGGGAGCAGTCACACAGTTATGGTTCCCCCCTCCCCCAGGCCACAGAACACACTATGCCAGCCAGCCACTTACACAGCTTCTCACGCTGCCTCTCACAGGATCCCAAATGCTGAGCAGAAGAGCGACAGAGACTCACAGAGTGAGAATCTGTGAGTAACAAGTTCATTCATAACTCTACAACTAAGACTATGCTGAGAGAGCCAGTCTTTCACCCACAGCTTCCCAATCACTTGCAGGGACAAGCAGCTGTGTGCCCTGGGACGTGGACACTTCACATATGTGTAAACACAGCCTATAATCTTAATTACCACTGCCTTTCTGTTGTCATTGTTTGGTGTATATGTATGTCATTGTATATGTGTGTACGTATGTGTACATGGGTATGCGTGAAGGACCAGAGGACAACCTCTGATGTGATTCTTAAGTGTTGTCTACTTCCTTTGATTTGGTCTTTCAAGACAAGATGTCTCTGTGTAGCCCTGGCTGTCCTTGAACTCATTATATAAACCTGGCTGCCCTTGAATGCAGAGATCTGCCTGCCTCCGACTCCCTGGTACTGCGATTACAAGCGTACACTACCCAGCTTAATTTATCTTGCTGCATGCATAACAAGCACTTTACCAAGTGAACCATTGCTCCAATCCCTGATTTGTCTTTCTTTGTTTTAATTTTATGTGTATGCATGGAGGTGTGTGTGTACCATATTCATGCAGTGCCTGAGGAGGCCAGTAGAGGGCACTGGATCCCCTAGAATTGGAGTTACCCATGGTTGTGAGTCTCCCCATGGGTGCTGAGAACTGAATTCTGGGTCCTCCTGAAGTGTTCTTAACTGCCATTTCTCCAGTCCTGTTTCGTTTGTGGTTTTGGGGTGTGTGTGTGTGTGTGTGTTTTAAGAAAACAGAGTCTCATTATATAACCGAAGTGATCTCCAACGTTGGATCTCCTGCCTCAGCTTTTCAAGTGCTGAGATTCAGATTTCAACGGCACAGGCTTATGCAATGACCACATCTGGCTCCACATTTGGCAGCACTATCAATCACTCGATAGCCGCAACTGGTCTGTGTCCCTCAGGAGGACTGGACATCCGGAGCAGGGCCTCAAGCAATGAGTGTCCAGAACATAAATGTGCCTGTCTGTGTGGTGATGCACACACTCATTCAATCCTCTCACAACCCAAGCTGAAACACACACACACACACACACACACACACACACACACACACACACTGTGCTGAGTGACCACATCTGAAAATACTGTCCCTTGTGACATACATCACAATCCCCCAGAGACTATACTGTGTGTAACAGCATAAACTCCTCAGGGAACACCAAGATGCCCATTCTCTCATTGTCACACCCAGTTTTGTATGGGCAGACAACCATACCATTGTTCCGTCTACACTTACAAACCACGCACATTCTACAGGGAATCCAGGGATGGAATTTAGATCTTCAGACTTGATGGCGGTCACCTTTAACCACTGAACCACCTTGTCGGCTAATGTCTCCATTTGTCCCAAGCTAGATTTGAACTCATCATCCTGTTTTGATGCTGAAATGAAACCCTGGTTCTTGTGCATGGTAGGCAAGCACTCTAACGGTGCACTGTGCTCCCAGCCCCTCACTGGGGGATTCTAGGCAGGGGCTCTACCACTGAGCCACGCCCCCAGCCCTTACTGGGGGATTCTAGGCAGGGGCTCTACCACTGAGCCACGCCCCCAGCCCCTCACTGGGGGATTCTAGACAGGGGCTCTACCACTGAGCCACGCCCCCAGCCCCTCACTGGGGGATTCTAGGCAGGGCTCTACCACTGAGCCACGCCCCCAGCCCCTCACTGGGGGATTCTAGGCAGGGGCTCTACCACTGAGCCACGCCCCAGCCCCTCACTGGGGGATTCTAAGCAGGGGCTCTACCACTGAGCCACGCCCCCAGCCCCTCACTGGGGGATTCTAGGCAGGGGCTCTACCACTGAGCCACGCCCCCAGCCCCTCACTGGGGGATTCTAGGCAGGGGCTCTACCACTGAGCCACGCCCCCAGCCCCTCACTGGGGGATTCTAGGCAGGGGCTCTACCACTGAGCCACGCCCCCAGCCCCTCACTGGGGGATTCTAGGCAGGGGCTCTACCACTGAGCCACGCCCCCAGCTGCTCACTTTGGGGAGTCTCTTGCCTCACTTCACAAGAGATTAACTTACACTTGGGGGCCACCACTCCCATCTTTAGTGTGACCCTTCCCGGCCCCACAGCCGACACAGTCACATATCCACACATTGTGAACCCTACTGTCACACATTAACATCCAGTCTTGAAATGGTCCCATAGTTATAGGAACCTATATATCACCCACATCTTTACAACCTCTACTTCCAGGATCTTCCTTCACCCCAGATATAGGGAACATCTGCCCGTGGAATGTAGGATGGGGAAATTTGGAGCCCAGCAGTGTCTCCTGCTCAATACACATAGCCAGTTCAAGCTGCTTGCTTGCTCCCGTGGGACTTGTGTGATAAGTGGGCCAGAGGCAAGCCTGCCCATTTTGCAGAGGACAAGCTGAGGCCCAGAGGCCCCAGGAAGGGCAGGGAATGGCCTGAGGTCCACATCAGAAGCAGGGAGCAGAGAGAATGGGGGGCGGGGTGAGGGTCCTTACCGCCTGGCCCCTGGGGACCTCTCTGCTCTCTGCTCCACATTCCTGGCGTCCTGTGGATCCTGGGAAAGTATCTGTCCCTGAAGTGGAGCTTGAAGAGGGTCTGAAATTGAAGAGCACCTCGTGGACAGCTGGGGCTGGATCCTGCCGGGCTTCAAGAAGGCATGAAGGTCACTGGACTGGAGAGGGAGGAAGGGGATGGGACTGGGGTGGTAAGAGGGTAGGAAAAGAACTTGAGACCCGGAAAGATAAGAAGCAGAGAGAGGCCAGGCGATGGTAGTGCCTTTGATCCCAGCACTCAAGAGGCAGAGGCAGGAGGATCTCTGTGAGTTCGAGGCCAGCCTGGTCTTCAGAGGGAGTTCCAGAACAGCCAGGGCTACACAGAAACTCTGTTTCGAAAAACAAAATAAGGGAGCTGGAGAGATGGCTCAGCAGTTAAGAGCACTGGATGCTCCTCCAGAGGTCCTGAGTTCAAATCCCAGCAACCACATGGTGGCTCACAACCATCTGTAATGGGATCCAATGCCCTCTTTGATGTGTCTGAAGTCAGCTATAGTGTACTCATAAATTAAGTAAATAAAATTAAAAAAAAAGAAAAACAAAATAAATCACAAACACAAAGAAGACAAGAAGGAGGAGGAAGAGGAAGGGGAGGGGGAGGAGGAAGAGGAAAAGATGGAGGACAGAAAGGAAAGAGTGAGAATAGACTCAGGCCTGTCATCCCAACGTTGGGGAAGGTTAAGGCAGGAAGATACTGAGCTTGATGCCAGCCTCCACTCCATGGTGAAACACAATTTCAGAGGGAGGGGAAGAGAGAAAGGATGGAGAAGAGGGAGGGGAAGGAAGGGAAAGAGGATGGGAGAGAGAGGGGAGGGTGAGAGAGGGTGAGCCTGAAGGATGATCTTGAGGGGAAGGGAAAGACAAGGCTCTGCCCTGTCCTTGGAATCTATAGACTAGTTAAAGGTTTCTGGGGGCAGCAGAGCCCTTTTCCTCTGTGGTGAAAACCATGCTCCTTCCAGTCAGCCCTTACCCATGATCCTCTGAGCAACACAAAGGAAACGCACTGAATCACAAAAAAGAAACCCACAGGAACATGCAAGCAGAGGGAGGATGCATCGAGAAAGAACAGGATGGCAGTGAGCAAGAGGGGGTGGATACAATCCAGACACAGAATGTATACATGCATATATTGTACACATTTATATGTGAAAATGTCTCCGTGAAACACAGTGTGTATAATTCATATATGCTAATTAAAATCTTCAAAGGAGGCCTGCAAGGTGGCTCAGTTGGTGAAGGTGCTTGTCAGCAAAGCTCTCTGATCGCCACTCTTACACAGCGGCACACAGGCACACACGGACAAATAAATACATAGATATATAATGTATATTAAAGTTTAAAAGATGCTCCTGAAGATGGAGAGGCACCCTTGTCCCTTCCCTGCCGTAGTCCACTCTAGGTGAACACAGGGCAGGAGTGTAGGACAGACATGAAGACAGAAGAAGAGAGGTCACGGTCTAGGTCTCTGACTGGCTCCCGCCCTCTGTCTAGGGTCCTTGGCAGTCTCTGGAACAGCAGCCTGGAGCCTCCCTGGCTACTGAGCTACTCCCAGGCTGCACCATGCTGCAGCCCACCCTTCACCCACCCCAGGAGACTCAGCCCCTGACAGCACTCTGGCTGCTTTTCCAGCATACTTGGCTCATCCGGTCTCTAAATATAGCCTGTCTCTCCCGGCCGCCAGCCTATCTTCTCTCTGTGGAGTCTCCCCACTCCTTGTATGTGCTCTCTCCCCTCCCTCTCTCTTCTTTTCCCCCTCTCCTCCAAATCTCTCCCGTCTAGCAGAACATGACAGAGTGTTAATCCCAGCACTTGGAGGCAGAGACTAGTAGAGCCCCGTGAGTTCAAGGCCAGCCTGGATGGCGTAGCAGGTTCCAGGTCGGCCAGGGAGACATAGTGAGATCCTGTCAGGAGGACCAAGCCAACAAAACCATCAAATCTCTCCTTTCCTCCTTTTCTCTAATGCTACACTCGGTGTTTCTGTCTTTCTGTCTTAGGTCCTTTTCTTTTCCTTCTGTCTCATTCAGCTTCTCAGGTCTTTCCTATCTGCCTTCCTCTTCTTTTGAGTCAGTCACTTTTTGCTTGTTTTCTTATTGTATTTATTACTACTATTATTGTTGCTCTTGCTAATATTTTGGTGCTGGGATGGGAACCCTGGTTCTTGTGCACGTAGGCAAGCACTCTAACAGTGATCAAGACCCCAGCCCCTCACTAGGGAATTCTAGACAGGGCTCTACCACTGAGCCACACCCCCAGCCCTTCACTGGGGGATTCTAGGCAGGGGCTCTACCACTGAGCCACGCCCCCAGCCCCTCACTGGGGGATTCTAAGCAAGGGCTCTACCACTGAGCCACGCCCCCAGCCCCTCACTGGGGGATTCTAGGCAGGGGCTCTACCATTGAGCCACACCCCCAGCCCCTCACTGGGGGATTCTAGGCAGGGGCTCTACCACTGAGCCACGCCCCCAGCCCCCCACTGGGGGATTCTAGGCAGGGGCTCTACCACTGAGCCACGCCCCCAGCCCCTCACTGGGGGATTCTAGGCAGGGGCTCTACCACTGAGCCACGCCCCCAGCCCTTCACTGGGGGATTCTAGGCAGGGGCTCTACCACTGAGCCACGCCCCCAGCCCCTCACTGGGGGATTCTAGGCAGGGGCTCTACCATTGAGCCACATCCCCAGCCCCTTACTGGAGGATTCTAAGTAGGTGCTCTAACAATGAGGCACACCCCTTCCCCCTCACTGGGGGATTCTAGGCAAGGACTGTCCAGATAAGCTACAACTCTTACCTTCTCCTCTAACACACATCTAGCCCAAACTAACCTCAAAATCACCTCATTCCTCAGCCCCCTCTCCTAGTACAAGATTGATTACTGGCATGAGCACAACTCATTTGTCTGTTTTTAAATTTGCTTTATTTAATTTTGCATCCTGGGAATGGAGCCCAGGGTCCCACACATGCTAGACAAGCTTTCTATTACTGAGCTCTACCCCAGTCCTATTCCCATCTTCTAACGTCTCTCTTTCTCTCCCTCCTTTCCTTGCTTGTCTCTGGCTGGCTGTCGGCTTCTCTCCATTGTTCCTGGTCCTGGCTTTTCCTAGCTCTTATCTCCTACCCTCTGGCCCAGAGCGGAGTCAGACAATGCCCCCAACTTTAGAAGTCACAGGAAAGGAGAGCTGGAAAATCTGCGTCTCCTCCCATGGGGCTGCCCAGCCAAGCAAGGCTGGAGGGGAGCGGGCAGAAGCCTGGGGCGCTAGCAGATGGTACAGAAGAAATGAGGCAGAGAGAGATGGGGAAGGAGACGCCCCACGGGGCCTGAGGCCAGAGATGGGAGGGAGAGATGGCCCATAAGTGTCAAGCTACAAAGAAAAGAGGCTTGAAGGACAGAGACCTAGTGGCAGAGCTCATTAGTAATAGGTGCACAGAGAGGGCCTCAGGGAAGCATGAAAGCATGACCCCCTAACCTGAGGAGACCCGAGAGGCAATGCCTCCAAGAGAGGAAGTCAGAGCCAGAAAAGCAGGCTCACAGATAGATTCTGGGAGTCAAAGAAGCGGGAGGCAGCCTGCACACACAGCAGCACACATGGGATCCACGGGAGGAATCCACAGCAAGGAAAAGGTGGAAGTCAGAAGGAAGAGGCCTGCAAGACAAACACAAATAATCTAGAGAGCTGCGGGATGTGGTTCAGTGAAGAGCGGGAACTTGCCTAGCTTGGACGAAGCTCTGGGGTCGGTCCTCTGCCACCCCATAAACCAGATGTGGTATACATGCCTGTAGTTCCAACACCAGGAGGGTGGAGACAAGAGGGTAGGAAGTTCAAGGTCACCTTTGGCTACACAGAGAGTTTGAAGACAGCCTGGCCTAGTTGAGACCCTGCCTCGCGGAAAAAAATTGAAGGTTTGAGTGAGTTTCAATGAGACAGGAAACCCAGGGAAATGGGAATCAGGCAAGACAGAAACACAGAAAGACAGCACGCACAGTGAGTGAAGAACAGAGAAAGCGATGAGCGATAGGATACCTAACTTAATGACTGTTCCCAGAGAGGAAGACAGAGACAGAGTCCAGAATGAAAAGACTGTATCAAACTGCCTCAAAGACAAAATCCGAGGGAGATGAGGCAGATGCAGTTGGCTCTCCTCAGCCTCTTCCGGTCCTGGGGGGGTGCTGGTATCCATAGCGACCGACCCAGATCCCCAAGGCAAATATTGTTCAGGCCAGAAGCAACCGTAGGGCTGTGTTGACATAATGTCGCACTGGGTGGGGTGGGGGCTCTAGAGGCCAGGACGGAGGGCAGAAGAGCGACTCCCTGGCTGAGGCTCTGCAGACAGCGCCAGCCTTCCTCCACCTCCAAATCCTCTGCAAACTTCCCTTCACCCCACGCCAGCGGCCGAGTCCAACTACGGGGGTCCCCGACTGCCCCCTGGTGGTTGTAGATTGGTTTGGATGGTCCTTACTAAGCAAGGAAAGTGAAAGGCTGGGCTGAGGGTGTAGCCCAGATCGAGCCTCAGGGAAGTTCAGGCAGGAGGATTTGTAGTGAAGATATATAACCCCCATATTCTAGATGAAGTTGAGGCCCAGAGAGTTCCCTCAACTTGCCCCAGGAAACATAGCTCATGTTCAAAGCACCCTTTATGGCGAGTTTCAAAATGTGATTTCCAGACTGTGGAAAAGCCTTGCTCACCTGGAGAAGGGAGAAAAGAAAGAGAAGCGGGCAGCCGGGCGTGGTGGCACACGCCTTTAATCCCAGCACTCGGGAGGCAGAGGCAGGTGGATTTCTGAGTTCGAGGCCAGCCTGGTCTACAAAGTGAGTGCCAGGACAGCTAGGGCTACACAGAGAAACCCTGTCTCGAAAAACCAAAAAAAAAAAAAAAAAAAAAAAAAAAGAAAGAAAGAAAGAAAGAGAAGCGGGGAGAGGGGGATTCTATCTACCCTACTCCCTCCTCCAGCTCAGCGACCCCTCCCATGCCTGTCTTCAAGGTCCTTGACATCTTTCTGCAAAAGCACTCAGAAGAGAAGAGAACAAACTCCATTAGCTGTACCCAGAGCCAGCACACGGAACACTTCACACCCAAACGCCCATCCAAACTGCCCTCCTCTTCTGGGAAGTGGGTGCCCACCTCAAGCCATGTGTCCTAAGAAAAGCCAAAGTCACATAGCTTGTGGCTCGTGGGTCCTATTTGAGTCCAGTCCTGTGCTCAGTTAGCCGTTTCAGGTCGAGGACTGAGTATGACATCTTTGTATGTCATCTCCCTCTCTCTGCCATAACCCACCAGCCTGTTATGAGCCTTGCTCCATTCTCTATGCCCTCAACTTGCTCGCTTCCCCCACAACAAGGAGGCCAGGATTGGAACCGTATTCCTTAGCACACGACAGTCACATTCCATTATGTTTTGCTATAATTGTTTTTAAAGCTTTTATTAAATGTATATCTAGCTGATTAGTTATTTAGTTATTGGTTTTTTGAGACAGGGTTTCTCTGTCTATGACTGTCTTGGAACTCACTCTGTAGACTAGGCTAGCCTCGAGGTCAAAGATCTGCCTGCCTCTGTCTCCAAAGTGCTGGGATTAAAGGCGTGAGCCGCCACTGCTTGGCTTATTTTTAAGTGTAATCATGTGTGTACAATGTGTGTGCATGAGCCCCAAAAGTCCAAAGGTGTGGGATCTTTATGGAGGTCGGTACCTAATAAGGATGCTGGGAGCTAAATTCAGGTCCTCTGGAAGAGCAGCAAGTGCTCTTAGCCACTGAGCCATTTCTGTAGGTCTGGGTATGTCTCTCCTTCCTGAGCTCCAACTATACTAGCCTTCTCCTTGCTGAGGACTAAGCCAAACCCTATCTCGGGACTTTTTATTTTTATTTTCTATTATTTTATTTTTCTTGTCCAGAAACCATTCAGCTCTGTGCATAAATACTTCTTCCCTTTTTTTTTTCCTTTTTTTTTTTTTTTTTTTTTTTTTCGTTTTTCGAGACAGGGTTTCTCTGTGTAGCCCTGGCTGTCCTGGCACTCACTTTGTAGACCAGGCTGGCCTCGAACTCAGAAATCCGCCTGCCTCTGCCTCCCGAGTGCTGGGATTAAAGGCGTGCGCCACCACGCCCGGCTTTCCTTTTTTAAAATATGTGTTTGTTTGTTTGTTTAATGTATATAAGTACATTGTTGCTATCTTCAGACACACCAGAAGAGGGCATCCAATCCCATTACAGATGGTTGTGAGCCACCATGTGTTTACTGGGAATTGAACTCAGGACCTTTGGACTACTGGTATGTCTGAAGATAGCTACTGTGTACTCATATAACATAAATAAATCTTTTAAAAAACAAAAGAACAAGCCGGGCGTGGTGGCGCACGCCTTTAATCCCAGCACTCAGGAGGCAGAGGCAGGCGGATTTCTGAGTTCGAGGCCAGCCTGGTCTACAAAGTGAGTTCCAGGACAGCCAGGGCTATACAGAGAAACCCTGTCTCAAAAAAACCAAAAAAAAAAAAAAAAAAAACCCAAAAAAAAAAAAAGAACAAGAACAAATCAGGAACAAGCATATTTTCTGAAATTGGGCCTTGTGGTATATGCCTATTAATCCCAGTACCAGAGGGTTTGGAGCAGGAATATTAGAGACTCATCAGCCACCATTCTCTTAGCTATGTAATGAGTTGGAGGCCAGCCTCAGGAACGTGAGACCTGCATCAAAACAAACCATAGGTAGACTAGGAGTGAACCTAACGTTTTCCCAGTACTTGGAAGGCTGAGGCAGAAGGATCACAAGTCTGAGGCGACTTGGCTACTTAGTTTTTTGCTAGACTGGACAACAGAGAGGAATACATAAAAACAAACAAACAAACAAACAAACAAACAAAACAGAGCCAGAGGTCTGGCTATGGTGACACTTAACTCCAGGAGTCCTGAGGCAGAGGCAGGAGGCTCTACTGAGTTGGAGACTAGTCTGGACTATATATCAAGTTCCAGGACAGCCAAGGTTACATAGTGAGACCCAGTCTTTTTTTTTTTAAAGATTTATTTATTTATTATATGTAAGTATACTGTAGCTGTCCTCAGAACTCCAGAAGAGGGCATTAGATTCCATTACGGATGGTTGTGAGCCACCATGTGGTTGCTGGGATTTGAACTCGGGACCTTCGAAAGAGCAATCGGCGCTCTTAACCACTGAGCCATCTCGCCAGCCCCGACCCAATCTTTAAAAAGAAAGAAAGAAAGAAAGGAAGGAAGAAAGAGAGAGAGAGAGAGAGAGAGAGAGAGAGAGAGAGAGAGAGAGAGAGAGAGAGAGAGAGAGAAAGACAGGAGAGGGGAGGGAAGGGGAGGGGAGGGGAGGGGAGAGGAGAGGAAAAGAGAAGAGAAGAGGAGAGAAGAGAAAAAGAGAAGAAGAAGAAGAAGAAGAAGAAGAAGAAGAAGAAGAAGAAGAAGAAGAAGAAGAAGAAGAAGAAGAAGAAGAAGAAGAAGAAGAAGAAGAAGAAGAAACTAACACAGGTAGGGATGGAGTCACTGGCCTGTAACTCCAGATTTTGGGAAATGGAGACAGCATGAAGATAAGGAGTTCAAAACTGGCCTAGGCTATATAAGACCCTTCTTCAAACAACAACAAAAAACCCAGGTATGGCAGAGCGGGAGCAGGGTAGGGTGTGGGCTGGGCTGGACTATAGAGTAATGTCTTCACTCAAAAATACAAGACAACAAAACAAAGCAAAATGAACCCCGTGGTCTGGGTCATGACTTGGGAAAGGCAGCCCATCTTTAAATACATTGTCAGTTTCTGTACCCCCTCCTTCCCTCCAAGCTCCCCAGTTTCCGAGCCTGCTCTGACTGACACCGCCAGCTGGTCCCGGGTTTCACAACTGGGTCTCTGTCAAAATACGGACTGGATAACGCCTTCCTGAGAGAAGAGGACTGTAGGAGCTAAGAGCTTCCGTGGATGAAGTGGATTGGAAGGTTAGGGCGGGGCTAATGACTTGAGGGCGGGCTCTAAATTCTGAGGGCGGGGCTAACTCTACTAGAGAGTCTGGTCCAAGGTTCCAGTCCTGGGACGTTCAGGGGGTGTGGCTATTTGCGCTAGGGGCGGGATTAGAACTTTTGTTGTTTCTAGATTTAGGGGGTGGAGCTAAGAGCCCCGGGGGCGTGTCTAGCTCTAATAAACAAGGAGCGGGGATCAGGCTAGGATACAGGCGCAGGTTATAGAATAACCTGTCATATTTAAGGTTTCTATGTCAAGTTCTGGTCGTGCGAGGGGACTTATGGGAAATCAGATAAAAGATTTAGAGGAGGCTTTCGGGAATAGGAGTGTCTTCTTTCACCCCATCCTCCTTCCAGAGCTGAGGGGCGACGCTTCAGGATGAAAAGCAGGAAGGACCCTGCCCCTTCAAACCCGTCCGCATCCTTATTGGCGGAGGAGCCTGCGCGACAGACTCTCATTGGTTCCTAACAGGAGAGGAGGGGGTGTAGAGAGAATACACTCAGGTTTGTGGGAGGGACCAGACAGTACCTAGGGGGACCCCGACGCAGCCAATCCTGACCTGAAGACTGTTGCGGGGGTTGGGGGAACGGACAGAGCAGTCTCTCGACACCCTTACAGGGCATCCTAGGGGATGACCCCTGTGCCAGGCTCAGAGCCGGCCGCCTGATGCTGGGTGGGCCGTGCTGGGGATGCTGGAACGAAGGGCGTTGCTATGGCAACGGGAGGCAGGGCCTGGGGGGGGGACCGGGCCCGAGCTGGGGCTGCGGGGGCCGGCGGTGGCTGTGGTGGGGCAATGGCGGAGCGCGGCCCGGCCTTCTGCGGCCTCTACGACACGTCCTCTCTGCTGCAATACTGCAACGGTGAGAGCCCCCTTCCCAGTTCAGACCCTGGCCCCGCCCAGGGTGGACCTGCCCCAACCCTTTTCTTCCAAGTCCTCATCTCCTCCCTTGTGAGAGATTCTTCCTTTCTCCTCATCAACAGGATCCTGACCCCAGAACAAGGTCCTTTATCCCCAAAGTCATGATCCTGCTCCCCCTATCCCAACAAACACCTGCTCCGAAGGTGGCCAGACAGAGGGAAGGGTAAAGATCACAGAGGAGCCGTGAGGGAGAGGGCAGACCTGGGGTTGGGGCAGGGAGTCAGTTCCATGTGGAACTCTTTCTGCCCCCTACCTCCTCAGCCCCTTCCCCAGGACCCTTTGGCAGAGCAAGGGGAAATGCCGAATTGAGGATTAGGCTTGGGACTAGCAAAACAGCAGAAGACTTTCTGTACACTGCGCTGTCTTCAGCCCTGTCTCTGCCCCCTTCCCCCACCCTAGGTAGAATCCTCTTTTCCCCTAGACAAATGTGCATGGCACCAGTAGGGCCATTTTGGTATGAGGGGAGCAGGGCTGGAGGAGTGGGGAGGTAAGAGATGCGGAAAGTGGGCACTGGTCTCTAGGCCAGGAAAACGTCCAGGAGGAAGCCAAGAGCTTGAGTCATGGGGTGGGACCATCAGGCCAAGCAAGGCCTCAGATGAAAGCTGACGACCGTTCAGGGTCAGTGTGCCCCCATGTCAATCAGGGGGCCTTGCCAAAGGATCATCTCAGAGTTTGGAGGTCACTCCCTTGGGCACACAAACACTTTGCTAGGGACCCCTAGAGTTGGCAAAGGAACTAGAATGTTATTTAATCCCCCTCTACCTTCTAAAGGTTAAGGACCACAGGGTGTCTCAGGCTAGGGCAAGTATGGGTTCTGGTCCTGAAAGAAAAGCTGTGTCCTAATCAAGTGACTGGGATCGTCTGGGTGACAGTCCTTGCTGAGGCCTCTACAGCCATCAGAGTAGAGGGTGGGAGTGGGATAGCTACCATATTTATTGGTTCATCTTATTTTGGATTTGCTAAGCTCATATCATGATGTGGGAAACATGTTAAGTGTGGGGCCTAGCTCTTGTATTTCCAACGGTAACATTATTTACGGGAGGTAGAAAAGGGCTCAAAATAAGGTGGGTTGCTGGCTCCCCTCTCCCCTACTGGCTATGTAGTCCTTGGCTTATCTCTAAACTCCCTGACACGGTCTTCTTCACAGGACTCTGGGACTTCCCGATAGGGGTCTCAAGTCTCTGCAATCTTCTCCCTCCGACCTCGAGAGCCCCCCTCCCCCCTCCTTCTGCAGGTCCAGACACCGAACCTGCGGAGCACTGGGTGGGTGGGGGTAGAGGACGGGGTGGCAGGACTAGGCAGGCGATTGGATCACGGAGGGAGAGGGAGGGGTTGGAACAGGAGGCTGCAGTGCGTGAGTCCAGCGGGCAGGCGCGGCTGGCTTAGTGACGGACACAGGACTCGGGATGGCAAGTGAGACCTCCGAGCCTGCTAGCTGTTCCTGCTACCATCTTTACTTGACACGGGCTGGAAGCCAGGGTCTCCTAGATTGTCTCAGCAATGAGTCTGGGTAGGAGTGGTCTGGAAGGGAGGTGGAGGAGGGACACTTAGAATCCCCCACCCCCGTGGGAGGAAGGACGGGAAGGGAAAATGATGAGGGAGTCATTTAAAACTGAATCAATAGACGGAAGAGAAGGAAAAGAGCTAAATCTGAGGTGGGGCTATAGAGACAACATAAAGTGGGACCAGAGGACAGAAACTCCCTGTGGGGAAAAGAGATCGGGTGTCATCTCTGTCCTGTAATCCCCATGTCGGCCGCCAGGGGTCATAGAAGCTCTGTCCTTAGGGCTTCTTGGCGGGGCGAACCGGTTGGAGAGGAGAACGAGGGGAAGGGATGAACAGGACTGGACCTTTTGGGCTTGAAAAGTCTTGGATACAGCGAGAGAATGTTGGTACCCGTGACAGAATATTGTCGTTCATCAGAGGACGTTGGGAGTGCGTTCTAGAACGTTGTCACTGTGAATAGCTTGATGTCATCTTTAAAATGCTGATATGACTTAAAGGATATTTAGCATCTTAGTCACAGAATCTTAAAACCAAAGTGAGGCCTCGGAATTGGTGGAATCTGCATGAAAAAAAGGGACTTCCCCCAAGGTCGCATGGTCAGGACACTGTGGCAGAGAGAGGAGGTGGGGATTTCCTTCCTCTTTGCTGGAACCCTCCTCTTCGGCCCATCTCCGCGCATCCTCATCGGCCCCAGGTTGCAGGAAAAGCAGAGTGGGGCTGGTCCCCGACAGACCCCGAAAAGCCAGAGAGACTCTCCTGGTCTTTGGAGCGCTCCCCCGCCCCCTCCCGTCCCGTCCCGTCCCCTCACCCCCTCCCTCGTGGTCCCCTGCAGCCCACATCTCCTTGGCTTTCTAGATGATAATCTGTCCGGCACCAGTGGCATGGAGGTGGACGACCGCGTGTCGGCGCTGGAGCAGCGGCTGCAGCTGCAAGAAGATGAGCTGGCGGTCCTAAAGGCGGCGCTGGCGGACGCGCTGCGTCGCCTGCGGGCATGCGAAGAGCAAGGCGCGGCGCTGCGCGCGAGAAGCACCCCTAAGGGCCGGGCGCCCCCGCGTCTGGGCACCACCGCCTCGGGTATTTTGGTCGGGGTGGAGGGTGTGAGGACGAGGCACAGAGGCATGACCTCATGTTCATATCTAACCCCATTGCTCCAGTGTGTCAGCTCCTGAAAGGCCTTCCCACCAGGACGCCCCTCAATGGCTCCGGACCCCCGCGACGCGTGGGCGGCTATGCCACTTCCCCATCTTCCCCCAAGAAAGAGGCGAGCTCTGGCCGTAGGTAAGGCAAGAAAAGCGGGACCCCAGGCTCCTTTCGGACCTTGCTGAAGAACACGGCTATACCGTTGCGGTATGCCTTCATCACTCTGGTCTTTCTGCAGCAGCCGTCGCTACTTATCACCTGAGCGCCTGGCCTCTGTGCGTCGCGAGGACCCCCGTAGCCGTACCACATCTTCCAGTAGTAATTGTAGCGCCAAAAAAGAAGGGTAAGTTCGCGGGTGGGGCCCCAACCCTAGACAGGCAAGGGAATGTATGGGGAATTAAAGCCAGACCCCTGGCCACGAGGTTATATCCTAGAGTGACTCTGGTGGAGTCAGAACGCAACAGTCAAGAGTCTCTGTAGGGAATGTAAGAATCAGGGGTAGGGTTGTGGTCAGAATTTGGGGTTGTAACTGGAATTAACTTGGTAGAACCAGAACCTAGGGCGGGGAACCTATTATTTCAGGAACCCTACTTCAAAAGAGGTTGCTTGGTATAGTGGGTGTGGCTTAAGATTGGGCGTGGCTTGGGTGTCAGATCTTACAGGATAGCTTGGAAAACGTTGGGACCCTGTCTGGTGAAATTGGATAGAGTCAGATTGCTTAATACGACCCAAGAAAAGAGGTGGATTGGTTATTAAGAGGGAAGCCAGGAGTGACCATGGCTCAAGCCTGTAACAACGGCGGCTGAGGCAAGAGGATGCCAGGAGTTTGAAGCCAGACTGGGTTACATGATTACACTTTAAGTTTCAGTCCAGCCTTGATTACAGTGAAACCCTGTCTCAGATTTATACATACATACATACATACATACATACATACATACATGCGGTGCATGGGGGTTCACAGCTCTGATCCCTGGACTTGGTAAGTGGAGAGAAGAAGATCAGGGATTCAAGGTTGAAGACAGCCTGGCTACTTGACACTCTGTCTTAAGAGACAGAGACAAACACAGACAAGAAGACAGAGCCAGTCCAGTACTAAGTTAGAAAGAGGGCGTGGGTGTGTGCAGTGGTGGACGTGGTCAAGTATCTAGAGGCAGGGCTCAATGTGTAAGGGTGGAACTATACTGAAGTAGAAGGAGCAAGGACCTAAGAGTAGGCTATGGTAAGTCTAAAGACAAAACCCAAGTCTCCTGAAATAATAACAGTCACGTTCTTAGTCAGATGATTGCCCGCATTAGCAGCTATCAACCTCACAATCATGCTAGGAAGTGTAGCTATTCTATTCAGTTTTTGAAATGAGGAAACCGAGGTAGAAGTTGGGCAACTTGTTCATACTTCTAAAAAGAGGTAGAACTGGGAAGATCTGATCTCAGGCAAGCACACTTCTGAGTCTGTGCTATCAACCGTCATCCACCCCTCACCCTATACAAAGAGTCTTGTGTCTGGATTCCGTGGTCCGGGCAATGGGACTCGGTGACACCTGACGCCTGCAGGGGTCAGCCGCGGGGGGCGGGGCAGGGGCGGTGGCGCGGGCTACTCCCAGGGCCGGAAGCGGCGGAGCCCGTCCGGGCTCCACCCCGGACCCGAAGCTCCGCCAGCAGCCGCCATGAGTAGTTTTGGAACTGGGTGAGACCCTCTTTCAGCACCCCTCCTCCCTCCTCCTGCCCTTCTCGCCTCAGGAAGAGAAGGTGGAGACACGCCCCTTCCTCTGAACTTTTCGTCGTCTTCCTGGCTGCTTGAAGTTTGGGGTGTTGCTGGGTAGGGAGGGAAGGAACGCCGGGGAGCGTTTTGTTGCTGTTGCCTAGGAGGGAGGGTCCCTGGTGACTCCGGTCTTCCAGGATCGCGTGCCTGCCACATCGTGCTGTGTGACCCTTTGGCGATCTCTGCCTCTCTGGGCCTGTGTCTTAGGCTCTTCAAGATCTAACGAGCAAAGCACAGGGCCTGCAGAGAGGTAGCGCTCTGCTCCTTACTCGCCTGATTATTCGTTCCAGACCTGCAGAGCCCCGGGGTTAGGGGGAAGTATTCCTTGTCCTATCTCATATGCTTGCTAAAACACTTATTTTCTTCTTCTCCCCTCCCCCTCTTTCTCTCCCCTGCATCTTTTCCTGACAGGAAAACCAAAGAAGTTATCTTCAGCATGGGTAAGTGTGGAGGATGGGCGTGAGTTCAATGATTGTAGCCTGCTGAAGACTTGGGGTCCTGGCTTCTGGGCTTTTGGTTGTCTGTCTTCAGTTTATGCACCTGTTCAGAAAGGAAGATGGAGGGGAACAGGGAGGAAGAGAAGCAAAGAAGAGAGAAGGAAAGGGGAGGGAAGAAAGGATAGATGGAAGGAGATTTGGTCTAACCTAGTAACCCAGCATTTGGGAGCGTGAGACATTTTGGAAGCTGAAGGAAGGCTAGCCTGGGCTATATAAAGAGATTCTATCTCTATATAATTAGCTGGCTGTGTGGCTCACCCTTGTAATCCCAGCACTTGGGAGTCTGAGGCAGAAGAATCACCTTGAGTTCCATGCCAGCTTGGACTACAGAGTGAATTCCAAGCCGGTCTTAAATTCCAGGCTAGCTGTCTCAAATAATAATAATGACGTTAGTAATAATAATAACGAGAGGAGTGCAAACAAGCCTAGGGGCTGGTGTGGAAACTGACCTCCGAGGGTGTCTTGGCAGAGGAGGGATCCGTAAAGATGTTTCTGCGGGGACGCCCTGTGCCCATGCTGATTCCGGACGAACTGGCGCCCACCTATAGCCTGGACACTCGTTCTGAGCTGCCCTCCAGCCGGCTAAAGCTAGACTGGGTGTATCCTTTGACTAGCTCCCTTTCTGCCCTCTTGGAAGAGAGGGAGGCGCAGGGCGGGGCTACAGCTGGGCTTTCTCAGGCCACAGTGGGGGAAGTGGGGGGTCCGGAGGTGCAGGGAGTCCAGAGGGAAGCAGAGTAGCTGAAATGACTCACCTGCTGTGACTCGTTCTTTGGGGAATGTTTGAAGCAGAATGTTTAACTCAAGGATGATCTTGAGAACTTGGTCTTCCTGCCTGCACCTTCAAGGGCTTGGATTGCGGGGCAGGATTTTGTGCACCACCACATTTGGCTCTCATGGATATCAGTCAGATAGTGTAAGCTCTGTGATCTGTTTATCTCTGGAAGGTCTTCACAGGGCTAAGCTCAGGAGTGAAGAATTGCAGGGTGGGACACATTGGTTAACACACACATACACACATATATACATTCATATACACATACATACATATATATACACTCACATAAATACACACACATACATACATATACACATACATATATATTGGTTTTTCAAGACAGGGTCTCTGTGTAGCCCTGGCTGTCCTGGAACTCTGTAGACCAGGCTGGCCTCAAACTCATAAAGATCCCCCTGCCTCTGCCTCTGCCTCCTGAACACGGGGACTAAAGGCGTGCGCCACCACCACCCAGCTACAATAATAGTTTTATTAATAAGACAGTCTCAGTGGGGGTGTATCACACTGGGGAATGCTAGTGTTTCTCAAAAAGAGGCACTGGGACCAGCAAGCAAGGATTAAAGGAAAACACTCCAGACTAAGAAAGAATGACTGGCCCCGGTGAGTTGGAGCTACTTGGGAAACTGGAAACAGTCATAAGGGGATAAATTGGAGCCTCGAGTTTTAAACCCAGCTCTGCCTCTGGTTGTGGCCAAGGAAAACTCACCGCCCTTCCTCCCTGTGCCTCAGTTGGTTGTTGCCTCTGAAAAATGGATTTCCTGCTGGGTAAAGGTGCTGGGTTCAGGCCCTGGGAGATAGAGCACTGGCTACGCAAGCATGGAGAGTTTCGATCCTCAGCACACACATAAATGCTGGGTGGGCATGGGGCAGCCTGTGATTAGGAGGTGGAGACGGGGTCCCCGGGGCAAGTTGCCTAGCTAAGCTAGCTGGGACTGAGCTCCAGGTTCAGTGAGACAGCCTGCCTGAGTAAGGTGGAGAGTGACTGAGGAAGGAAGACACCCGCAGTTAATTCCAGACGTGATGTTCATACATGTACACACACATTCATGCATGCCAGCATACTTACATGTAAGCATGTACACACACATGCACAGGCCTTGTATGTGCTAGGTAAGTGCTCTACCACTGAGCCATGCCCCCAGCCCCTCACTGGGGGATTCTAGGCAGGGTCTCTACCACTGAGCCACGCCCCCAGCCCCTCACTGGGGGATTCTAGGCAGGGGCTCTACCACTAAGCCACTCCCCCAGCCCCTCACTGGGGGATTCTAGGCAGGGGCTCCACCATTGAGCCACTCCCCCAGCC
Source organism: Mus caroli (assembly GCF_978045245.1). NCBI lineage: Eukaryota > Metazoa > Chordata > Mammalia > Rodentia > Muridae > Mus > Mus caroli. The sequence goes on along the minus strand of NW_028227263.1, from coordinate 124,723,992 downwards.
CCTCACTGGCAATTCTACATGGAGGCTCTACCACTGAGCCACACCTCCTAGTCCCTCACTCTTGGAGTCTAGGTAAGATAGTCTATTTCTAGGTAAGTCTATCTCCTGCTTTGGCCTTCCAAGTGCTGGAATAACAGATGTGCACCCCACAGTCGACTCTTTTGTCTCTCATAAAGATACTTGTCACCAGGTTTAGGGCCTATGCATATCATGTAGGGTGACTTTATCCTGAGATCCTAATTACATTTGTAAAAATCCATAGTCCCTCTAGCAAAGCATGATGACTCTGGCCTGTCATTGCAGCACTAAGGATGTCTAGGCATCAAGAGTACTACCAGTTGAAGGCCAGCCTGGGCTACATTGAAATATAGTGTCTAAAAACAGGGTTGTAGAGAGAGCTCAGTTATCAAAGTGCTTTCTGTGCAAGCATGAAGACCTTACACACACATACACACACACACACACACACACACACACACACACACACACACACACACAGGAGCCAAGCTTCTTGTGGCTGCAGTCCCAGCCCTGGGTGGGGCGGAGAAAGGAAGATTCCCCGAGGCTTGCTAGCCAGCCAGTCTAGCTGAATCTGTGAACTCCAGGTTCAGTGAGAGACATTGTGTCAAAATGTAGGTGGAAAAAAATACGTTGTGGAGCAATGGGGGTACACCCAACATTTACCTCAGGCCTCTGCTCTTGATACATGCATGCACATACACAAACACACAGACACACAAACAAAGTATTTATAGTTTTGGACCGCCTAGGTTCAACACCCCCTGCAAGGCCAGGGACAGAGACAAGAAAACATTCCAGCAGCCTTAGGACTCCCTCCCGTTCAGCCAGGAGAGACTCAACAGGCTCCTTAACCAGCCCTGGGCGTCTCCAGCTATGGCTATCGAGGCCGGGACTGCAGGGCCAACCTTTACCTCCTGCCCACTGGGGAGGTGGTGTACTTTGTGGCCTCTGTGGCCGTACTGTACAGCGTGGAGGAGCAGAGACAACGACACTACCTGGGGCACAACGATGACATCAAATGGTGAGCCTTGGTGGTTTGGGGGATGGGAGAACTCAGGCTTGGGCATTGAGCCAAATTGTGCCTCCTGGGCCTCTTTCCACATGACTGCCACCATGGAGTTTGGGGCTGTTGCCAAACCTCTGCCTCCACCTATGAGACCACCAGATCCCAGGGGGAAACTAGTGGAAAAATGAGATTGTTTATTTGAGCATTGATAAATACATAGTGTATCTTTTTTTCCTTTTATGTGTATTGATGTTTTGCCTGCATGTGTGTCTGAGTTAGGGTGTCTGATCATCTGGAACTGGAATTACAGACAGTTGTGAGCCACCATGTGGGTGCTGGGAATTGAATCCCTATCCTTAACCACTGAGCCCTTTCTCTAGCACCCTAACTTTTGTTTTTCCTATTGTAGCAGGGTCTCTCTACAGTAAACCCAGGCTGCCCTGGACCTTAACTATCCTTGGCCTTGAACTCAGCCCCCGGAGGCAGGGGAGGCAGGGATTATAGACATTCACCACTGTACCTGACAGTTATCAGCCCCCCACCCCCCACTGGGCCCCCAGAGTCCCAGGTATTTCCATATTGGAATTTAATCTGTTTCCATGGCCACTGTTTTTAGAACATCCCTGAGCCAGGTGGGTATTTTGAATTAGAAATCCAGGCTTTCCTCAAATCACCTGTCGTTGCTATCAAAGGACTAAGCACTGTGTGTGGGTTGCCTTGCCTGACATGCACAAAGCTTTGGGTTCGATTCCCAGCAGCCCATAAGCAAGGAATAATGGTGCATGCCTTAATATCAGCACTCAGGAGGTCAGAAGCTCAGTGCCGTTCTCCGCTGCAAAGCCAGCTGGAGACCTGGGCTACATGAGACATTGTTTCAATAAGAAAAGGAAAGAAAAATTTTTGTTATTGTTTTTGGAGACAGAGTTTCTCTGGGTAGCTCTGGCTGTCCTGGAACTCACTCTGTAGACCAGGCTGGCCTGCCTCCCGAGTGCTTGGATTAAAGGTGTGCTACCACACTCGGCTTTTTAAAAGTTCATGTTTATTGAGTGAACAGCTGTGCATTTCGACTCTAACCTGCCAAGGAAGAGTCCCTAGTCCCTGTGAGTTCTTCCTTCCCCACAGCTGAATTCTGTCCCTCTCTCCTCAGTCTGGCTGTCCATCCGGATATGGTCACAATCGCCACAGGACAGGTGGCAGGCACCACAAAGGAAGGCAAGGTATATATGGCCAGTGGGCAGGGCGTAGAGGGACTAACAGAAGCTGGGACCCCTTCTCACTAAAGTAACTGCACCTCTCTTCTCTTCAGCCTCTGCCACCCCATGTGCGTGTGTGGGACTCGGTTTCCCTTTCCACCTTACACGTCCTGGGCCTGGGGGTGTTTGACAGAGCTGTGTGCTGTGTGGCCTTCTCCAAATCCGTAAGTCTTTGTCCCAATGCCTCCAGAAAGCACCTTTCTATGGGGTGGTAGAGCTGTGGTCACTATGATGTCACAAGTCATGCACTTCTTCAATCTCGGGCCTCAGGGCCTCAGGGACCTGTGACCCGGACCTTAGCAAAGGGCACAGAACACATGGAATTGCAGCACACAGATGGAACCACCATACCCTTCTTTCTCTGGTGGGTTATTCTCGCCTGAGCATTCTAGAAGGTTCCTTATCTCTCAAGGCATTTCAACCCTAGCTCGGAGTGCCTCGTGCGTGCCTGCCATCCAATCCCTGATCAAAACAAAAGCTAAAATAATCTTTCTGGAATTTGTGGAGCAATGTAGTTTTGATGCAGACACCCTCCCTTTCCACTCCCATGATGGCTTGTTTTTTTATGATAATTTTATTTGAAAGTGTTGGTCTGCAGTTGATTGGGGGGGGGGGTAAAAAACTCCCCAAAGGTAGTTTAAGAAACAAACTTGTGCCAGGCGGTGGTGGCTCACACCTTTAATCCCAGCACTTGGGAGGCAGAGGCAGGTGGATTTCTGAGTTCAAGGCCAGCCTGGTCTACAAAGTGAGTTCCAGGACCGCCAGGGCTATACAGAGAAACCCTGTCTTGAGAAAAAGAAAAAAGAAAAAGAAACAAACAAACAAACTTGTGGGGGTGGGGGGCACATGCTTGGGTTCCACACAGTAGGGAGACAAGTCAGGAAATTCAGGTGTTTTAGGCCAGCCTTGGCTATGTGAGACCTTGTCTCAAAAGCATTCAGTCTTAGCATTTGCCTTTAATACTGGCAGTGTTTTTTTATTTTTGTTTTGTCTTGTCTTTCAAAGAAGGGTTTCTCTATGTAGCCCTGGCAGTCCTGAAAATCACATACACCAGGCCATCCTTGAGGATCTGCCTGCCTCTGCCTCCCGAAAGCTAGCACTAAAGGCATGCACCACCACTATCTGGCTAGCAGAAGGATCAATCACTGTGTGGTGGGGGCCAACCTGATCTATACATCCAGTTTTAGAATAGCCATGGCTATATAGTGAAACTCTTTCTCAAAATAACAACAAACAACATCAGGCTGACTTTCTTTTCTTTTCTTTTCTTTAAGATTTATTTATTATTACACATAAGTTCACTGTAGCTGTCTTCAGACACACCAGAAGAGGCTATCAGATCTCATTACGGGTGGTTGTGAGCCACCATGTTGTTGCTGGGAATTGAACTCAGGACCTCTGGAAGAGCAGTCGGTGCTCTTAACCTCTGAGCCATCTCTCCATCCCCTTGGTGCTGCTATTGTCATTATCTAGGTCCCTATCCTTTGCTCGTGTTCATCACCAGTGCCCGATGCTGTCCTCTCCCTACGGACTTTATATCATCTTTAAGGATTTATTGATTGTGGGTGTGTTTGCACCTGTATGTACACACAGGGCACCAGCGCTCCTGTGGAGGTCAAGAACAACTGCTTGCTGTGACTTCTCTCCTTCTGCCATGTGGGTGGTCCTAGGATCAGGACTCAGGTCTTCAGGATTGGCAGCAAGCACCATTACCCACTGAACCATCTTGCCAGCCCAAGTCCAATGTTGATAATGGCTGGATTTCATGTACATAAAAAGCCATTCCAGAGATGGAGGCATGGTCCAGTAGTGGAGCGCTTGCCAAGACTGCACACTGCCCTGAATTCCATCTCCAACACTAAATGGGGAGGGGGAAAAATGAAAAAGAAAACACTCACTGAGGAGGCAGAGGCAGGGGGTTCACTGCAGGTTGAGGCTAGCCTGTGTTACATAGCAAATTGGAGTAAGGCAGGAATCAGCACCCCCCCCCCCATTCCATACGATAATACTGCAGAGTAGACGCGAGCAACAAGAACTCTCAACTGTGAGCTAGGCCTGCATGGTGCACGCCTTTAGAGGCCAGCCTGGTCTCTACAGTAAGTTCCAGGACAGCCAGGACTACACAGAGAGATGTTGTCTCAGAAGAATAAAAAGAAAAAAAAAAATTCCTAACTGTGGAGGCTAGAGAGATGGCTCAGCAATTAAGAACACTGTCTGCTCTTTCAGAGGATTCCAGTTTGAATCCCAGCACCCACTGGTGGTTCATGGATGTCCATAACTCCAGTTCCAGGGGACCCAATGCTGTCTTTTAGCTTCCATGGACTCTGCATACATATACTGTACAGACACACTTGCAGGCAAAACAGCCATACACATCAAGTAATAAAATAAAAGTAGGAGAGTTTAAAAAAAAAAAAAGTCCCCAGCTGTGTAGACAGTAATTTTCTTAAGAATTGGGTCATTGTAAAACTCTTTAAGAGGAGGAGCATGGTAGTGTACACCAAATTTCCTGGGTGCTGATGAGGCTGAAGACAAAATAAGTTCAAGGCCAGCCTGGGCAGTTTAACTAAGAAACTTTAACATTTGTTTATTCACTTTGTGTTTGTGCGCGGACATGTGCACCGTATGTGTGATCCGAAGACAAGTCACAGGGGTCAGTTCTCTCTTTCCTCCATAGGAATTCTGGGGACTGAACTCAAATCCTCAGGTTTGGCACCAAACACACTTATTGGGGCCATCTCACCGGCTCATATCCTGGGCAATCAAATTTGGCCCTTTCTCAACCAAAGACAAGCTAGAGATTGGTGGTGTGGCTCTGTGGTGGAGCCTCTGCCTAGCATATGACAGTTTCGATCCCCAATATCACACACACAAAAGGATTTTTTTTTTCCGAGACAGGGTTTCTCTGTGTAGCCCTGGCTGTCCTGGAACTCACTCTGTAGACCAGGCTGGCCTCGAACTCAGAAATCCACCTGCCTCTGCCTCCTAAGTGCTGGGATTAAAGGCGTGCGCTGCCGCCGCCACCACCACCCGGCTAGGATTTCTTACATAGGAGAAAAAATTTTAAACCAATGCTGGCTTTTCTTTTTTTCTTCCCTTCCCTTCCCTTCCCTTCCCTTCCCTTCCCTTCCCTTCCCTTCCCTTCCCTTCCCTTCCCTTCCCTTCCCTTTTCTTTTTTAAAGGAACATTTGTTTATTTTTATGTATGAATACATTGTTGCTGTCTTCAGACACACCAGAAGAGGGCATCAGATCCCATTACAGATAGTTGTGAGCCACCATGTGGTTGCTGGGAATTGAACTCAGGACCTCTGGAAGAGCAGTCAGTGCTCTTATCCACTAACCCATTTCTCCAGCCCCTATTCTTTTCGTTTTTCAAGACAGGGTTTGTTCGTGTAACCCTGGTTGCCCTGGAATTTGCTCTGTAGACCATGCTGGACCCAAACTTACAGAGCTCTGCCTGCCTCTGCTTCCCAAGCGCTGGGATCAAAGGTGTGCACCACCGCCTGACTTACTTTCATCTCATATTTTTATTAAAGATTTATTTATTTATTTATTTATTTATTTATTTATTTATTTATTTATTATACAGTGTTCTGCCTGCATGTATGCTTGCAGGTTAGAAGAGTGCCCCAGACTTCACCGTAGACGGCTATGAGCCACCATGTGGTTGCTGGGAATTGAACTCAGGACCTCTGCAAGAGCATGCAGTGCTCTTAGCCTCTGAGCCATCTCTCCAGCCCCTTTTATTTCTTGATGCTATGATATAATAACCTGAAAAAAGTAACTTAAAAAACAATGGAAAGCCAAGGAGATTGAAGCACCTAGTACATTACTTCCACAGTCAGGAGTGGAGAGCAATGAATTAAAGCATGGGCATATGCTAGCTCTCAGTTAACTTTTCCTATCTTTGCACAGTTCACATTCCCTGCCTAGGGGATGGTGCTGCCCACAGTCCACTGCCTAGGGGATGGTACTGCCCACAGTCCCTCATTGACACCTGCTTGCCTAGGGGATGGTGCTGCCCACAATCCACTGCCTAGAGGATGGTACTGTCCATAGTCCCCTGCTGAAGGGATGGTGCTGCTCACAGTCCCTCATTGACACTTGCTTGCCTAGGGGATGGTGCTGCCCACGGTACCTCGATTCCTAGATGATTCTAGGTTGTGACCAAGCTGGCAATCAGTACTGACCCATCAAATGTGCTTCATATGTCTTGCTTGTGAATAGGCAGGTGTGGTGAATAGGTTAGAGTGGGATGTGGGGAAACATATCCTAACCCACCTCTCTGTGTTCCACAGAATGGGGGCAACCTGCTATGTGCAGTGGACGAATCCAACGATCATGTGCTCTCTGTGTGGGACTGGGCCAAGGAGAGCAAAGTGGTGGATAGCAAGGTAGGTTGGCTTGCTGCCCTACAGGTGTCCTCCCGGGGCATGCTGCACTGTATGGTTAGGAATCTGCAGCCAGACTTGAACTTAAATGCGGGCTTTGGCATTATCTGCTGGATGTCTGGGCAAATGGCTTCCATGCTGTGAGCCTCAATTGCCTCCTGATGGAAATGAGATCAGTAATGGTGTCTTCCTCACGGGAGGTGGAGAGGTTGGGTATAATGTGGGTGGACCAGGCTCAGCACAATTAGGTGTAGTCTTGTCTACATAGTGAGTTCCGGCACAGTCAGGCTGCTTAGTAAGAGTCATCAGGGGTTGGATGGGGAAGGAGGCATGATCGATCCTGAGATAAGTGGTTTGCCCAAGATCACATGCCCAAGCTGAGAGCAAGAAACTTGATTCTAGATCAGGGGCCCCTCTTAAGAAAAGGATAAGAGGACAGGAGCTGTCCTGGAATTAAATGTTTGTGAACTTGATCCTGGACACAGGTGTTAAATAGCTGTGTAGCTTCAGGCAAGTGTTTTCCTTCTCTGAACCTCATCTATGATAGAAAGCACTAATGGACCTTAGTATCTCCCAGTGGGCAATGGGGATTCGATGAGTTTTCTAAAGTGCTCGGCACAGTGAATAACACAGACTAGGAACTCCCAAAGGGGCCCGCCGGTATCCTCCCTGCTCCTGCAAGCAGGCTGTTTGGGGTGGTCTTGTGTGGGGTGGGTTGGCTATGGTAGTCCTGGTGACTTTGAGATCCTCATTCAGTGTCTGTCCTGACTCCCTCAAAGTGCTCTAATGAGGCAGTGCTGGTGGCCACCTTCCACCCCACCGATCCCAGCCTGCTGATAACCTGTGGCAAATCCCACATCTACTTCTGGAGCCTGGAGGGAGGCAGTCTGAGCAAGCGGCAGGGCCTGTTCGAGGTGAGTGCCAGAGATCTGTGGACAGACTGACCTTGAGGGCCAAAGAGGGACACCCGGTGGGGGTGGGCAGTCCAGAGGGCTCCAGGGCTTTGGAGGTATGGGAATACCGAGCTGTTAATGCCGGGCCTGTTTCCTCATCTGTATGAAGGAAGATTCTGCTGAACTCTGACCTGTGAGGATCCAGGGGGTGAGAGAACACGGGAGCTCCAGGCAGATGGGGAATGCTCAGTGACCAGCATTGCCCGAATGATATGGAGATTCACAGAGACAGGCCGCAGGGAGAGGCGGGCCAGGGAGATGGCTCTAAATAAGGAACTTCCCTGCATGCATGAGGACTGGAGTTCCAATCACCAACCAAGGGAGCGTGGTGGGACACTGTAACCCTCTGTAAACTCCAGGTCCAACGAGAGAGCCTGCCTTAGTCAAAATATGTGAAGAACATTCAAGGAAGACATCTGATATCCACTGCACATGTGCATGCATGCACACATATGAACACAGTAGCACACCCCCATGCACATGAACACACATAACACACAACACACTTAGCACGCATACATGCTCACACATGAACACAATAGCACACCCCCATATACAACAAACACACATAGCATATACAACAAACACACAAACACTTTTAGCATACATACATACATGCTTATGAACACAATAACACATAACACACAACAAACACACATAGCATGCATACACACAAACAAACATACTTAGCATGCATACATGCTCACACATGAACACGATAGCACACCCATCCGTACACATGAACACACATAACACACCCACATAAACACACTTAGCATATACACAATAGCACATACATGAACACACAGCACACACACTTACTACAAGCCAGGGAACAGGACATGTGCTTATCATGCCAGCACTGGGGAGATGGAGACAGACAGATCCTTGGCCTGTTGGCCTGCCAACCGAGCCTACTTGGCAGCCCCAAATCCTAGTGAGACCTTGTCTCAAAAGCGAGATGAGGAGAGCCAGAGATGATGAACCCAAGTTCAGTTCCCAACACCCACATCAGGCAGCACCCAGGATCCCAAACCCACTTCTAGCTTCTGCAGGCACCTGTACTCACAGACACACACACACACACAGACACAGACACACACACACACACAGACACACATGCACACAGACACACACACACACACACACATGCACACAGACACACACAGACACAGACACACACACACACAGACACACACACACACACGCACACGGACACACACACACATGCACACAGACACACACACACACATGCACACAGACACACACATGCACACACTTTTTTAAAAATGAAAGTAAAAACAAACAATATTTAGGTAAGCAGAATGGCTCAGCAGTTAAAAGTGCCTGCCACCAAGGCGGAGGACCTGAGTTCAATCCCTGGGACACACACAGGAAGGAGAGAACTGACTCCCACAACTGTCCACACATACACGTATAACACATAAGTGTACAGAATAAATAAGAAGTGTAACAAATTTAAAAAAAACAAAGCAAATCAACATACCAGGCATTGTGATGCACACGTGGCCCACACCCAGCACTTGGGAGGTCAAGGCAGCAAATCTCTGTGACTTCAAGGCCAGCCTGGGATACATAATAAGACTCCTGTGTCAGAGAGAGAGAGAGAGAGAGAGAGAGAGAGAGCCCAAGGTGGATTTCTTCCATGAAATGCCACCATGGTTGTCCTCTGGCCTCCATGTAAGTGCACATGTGTGTGCACCCAGACATGCACATTCACATGGAGCCAGAACAGGAGGTAAAGGACCCAGGAGGGTGGGCACATGCCCACTTTAGGGACGGTTCTCTACTCTTCTCAGCTCAAAGGGCAGCATTGAGGGCTTGAGGCACAGAGGGAGATGTAGCCTAAACTCTGGAAACCATGTGCCTTAGGCAGGGAGAAGCAAAGAGAACTGAAGACAGAACTGGCAGAGAAGTGGGGGCACAAAGAGGAGGGGCAAGAGGTTTGTCCCAGGTGGCCTGAGTCTTTCAGGAGGGGGGTTGGGAGGGGAAAGGCAGATATTCCTTATGGGGTCTCCCCCCCCAAACCACAGGGGTGTCCCTGGACCAAAAGCCCTGGATGCCTATGATTTGCACAAGGCTACCTGCTTCAGTGTCACTCTCTGACACCTTCCTTCCTCTCTCTTTCTGTACTATAGAAACACGAGAAACCAAAGTACGTGCTGTGTGTGACCTTCCTGGAAGGTGGCGACGTGGTCACTGGAGACTCTGGGGGGAACCTCTATGTCTGGGGCAAAGGTTAGTGTCAGTACATTAGTTTGGACTCTGACCTCCATCTTTTCAAACACCTTGGCTGTCCAAGTCTCTTCCTTCCTGTAACCATGCTCAGGTGGAATCCATGTCACTGTAGGACAAATTTCTCCTCTCTTTCGTGTGTGTGTGTGTGTGTGCGCACACTCCTGTCTGTGTGTCTGTGTGAAGGTTGGGAGTGACTGTCAAGTGGCTCACAGTTACTGCTCCACCTTATTCACTGTGGCAGGCCTCTCAATCAAACCCAGAGCTTACCGATATAATTAGCCCACACCAGCCAGCTTACTCTAAGGACCCTGTCTCTGCCCTCCAAGGCTGGGCGTTTACGTATGCTCTGGGGATCCAAATTCTGATGATCATACTTGCTTGTCAAGCACTGTAACCACTGAGCTTCTGGCATCATGGTAGGGTAAATTTTTTTCCTGTTTCTTCCTTTTTTTAACATTTGGAGAGATGGGTAGGTGGCTAAGAGAACATTCTGCTCTTCCAGAGGACGAGAGTTTGCTACCCAGCAACTGTGTCAGATGACTTGCAGCTCCTGCTCCAGGGCATTTAACTCCTCTGGCTTCTGCAGTCACCTGCACTCATGTACACACGCCCAAACATACACATGCACATGTCCACATAGTTTTAAGAAAAGGAAATCTAAAAGTATTTATTTACTTTTATGCGTATGAGTGTTGTGCCTGCATGTATGTGTGTGCACCGTGTGCATGCAGTGCTCACACAGGCCAGAAGAGGGCACCAGATCCAGTGGGACTGGAGAGCTACATGGTTGTGAGCAACCTTGTTAGTGTTAGGGTCTGAACCCAGGTCCTCTGCCAGAGCAACAAGTGCTCTTAACACTGCGCCCTTAAGATAAATTCTTATTCTGCAGTTCCAGCACCTTGAGAAGCCTCAGCTCAGGCATCTCTGACTCTGTAGTCATTCTTGGTTCCCGCAGCCTTTGTCCTCCGTTAGCTTCACACCAGAAACTGAGGCCCCAGTATAAATGTGTGAAATGACTCAACTGTAGCCAGTGTGTTGTGTGAATAACTGGGTAGAAGAATGGGTGGATTTATGTATGAATGGGAGAGTGGGTAAAAGGATGGATAAATAAATGCGTGGATTTGTGAATGGGTGGATGGATAGACGGAGCACTGCATGAATGGATGGGAAATGAGTGAATGTCTGTATGAGTGGATTAGGGGAGAGGGATGGAGGGATGGCTGGAGATGGATAGATGGAACACTGGCAAGATGGATTGCTGGACCAACGGATGAATGGGTGGGTGGGTGAGGTGGTAGGGTAGATTAATTTAAGGATCAATTGGTAGATGAACAGATGAATGAATGGGGAGGTGAAAGGAAGGATTCTTAAATAGATCATTAAATAGAAAAATGTAGATGGATGTATGGGAGGCAGGTGGACAGAAGGAAGTGGGAAAGAACCGACTGATAGACTATTAGATGGCTGAATGAGTCGATGGATGAGAGATGGATACATGGATCGGTAGAAAGATGAGCAGATAAATAAAGAGATGGCAGGAGAACTGACGAGTGGTAAATGGGGAGATGGATGGGTGAGTGGAAGAAGCCATGGAGACGTGCATAAGTGGATTAGTCAAAGGACAAGTGGGTCGGTATGAGTTCAGACGACTCAGTGGAGAGGGGATAAAGGGATGTGGAGAGGGGATGTGTCCATGGATGCTGGGCGATGGATGGGTAGTGTGTTCAAGACCAAGAGAGACATAGAAAGGTGAATGAACAGGTGGATGTGGCTTTAGGTCCTCACAGGGTTCAGTAAAGGGAACAGCCTCCCCACGCCAACTCCCACCCCTGATCTCCTTGCAGGTGGAAACCGCATCACCCAGGAAGTTCAAGGAGCCCATGATGGTGGCGTGTTTGCTCTCTGCGCCCTGCGGGACGGGACGCTGGTGTCTGGAGGGGGCCGCGATCGTAGGGTGGTCCTCTGGGGTTCGGACTACAGCAAGGTGCAGGAGGTGGAGGTGAGGACTGGGAATGTGGGATGGCCCTGTAGAATCCTGACCAAGCTGCTACTCTACAGGGCTCCTAACTCTGGCCTTTCCCCGACCACGCGTCATCCCACCCCCCTCACATGTATCCTACACACACCTCTACCCACTCAGGTCCCAGAGGACTTCGGCCCAGTACGCACCGTGGCAGAGGGCCGGGGAGACACACTGTACGTGGGGACCACCCGTAACTCCATCTTGCTAGGCTCAGTGCACACAGGTTTTTCGCTGCTTGTCCAGGTGAGTACTGCCCCCCCCCGCCCAGTTCTCATTCCACCCCTAAATGTACCGCTTTCTCCTCATCACCACCACCATCACCACTGTCATCCCTGTTACCACGCCTCCATTTCTTTCTCTTCCTGTTTACATCCCTGCCTTTCTTCCTGGCCTGGGAAACCCCACATCCTTCCCGTTATCTGTCTTCACTTCGGACCTCCCAAGTTGCCTGAAACTCCCCGAAAGGGTTACTGCCTACTAAAGTGAGTCCCCAGCACCCCTGCACCCAAATAGACTGCCCCCTGCTGATCTCATTGGGGATAGCATCCTCATATTTTGCTGGTAAGTGTCCTTGCAAATTGTCAGTCTCCCGCAAGTTCTACACCCCAACTCCACGGATCTTAGAAGGCCTTATGGGCTTGGCTGACTTTATTACTTTGCTCCTCTCTTGCCCATCCTTTTCCGAATTTTCGTTTTTCTTTCTTTTTCTTTTTTTACTCTTTGAGATTTGGATCTCATGTAACCCAGGCTGCTCCTGAAACCCACAAGGGAGCCAAGCCTGGCCATGAACTCCTGATCCTCCTGTCTCTACCTCCCAAGCACTTGGATTACAGATGGACACTGCCACACTTGGCTCTGATTTCTCCTTGCAACTAAAATGTCCAGTCCTCCCTCACCAGTGTGCCATATTCAGTTAAAAACCAAGCTAGCTGGGGGCAGTGTAGCATAGTAGTTTGGAACTTGGAGTTTGAGACTTGGCTAGCTTTTTGGAAATCTCAACCCTGTGGCTCCTTAGCTGTGTGATACTGGGCAAGTGAGTTACCTCTCTGTGTCCATGAGACAGGGAGAGTGACTGCGTTAGGTTTTGTGAGGATTTGAGTCATTTCATCATAGCATACCATTGAGACTGGTGTCTGAGGCTGGGGAGTAGCTCCCAGTGTCTTGGTCCTCCCGCTCAATGGTCACCTTTCTTTATCTGATCCTTGCTTTTCTCCCTCTGCAAGTCTAGCTAAAATCTGTGCTGTTGCATTTAGCTGCCACTCTGGCCTTGGTGTCTTTAAGAAGACAGAGGAAAGATGGGGCTGGGGCGGTCACTCAGTCGGTAAAGCATTTGCCTAGCAGACATTTGCCTGAGCTTACAGTGCAGAACCAATGTTGACCGCTGGGTGTGTGATGTGTACCTGTAATCCCAGCATGGAGGAGACAGAGACACAAGAAGCCCTTCTCAAATGAATACCTGAGGGTGACCACACCCCAAAAGATAGAGGAGGGCTGGAGAGATGGCTCAGCGGTTAAGAGCACTGACTGCTCTTCCAGAGGTCCTGAGTTCAAATCCTAGCAACCACATCATGGCTCACAACCGTCTGTAATGGAATCAAATGCCCTCTTCTGGGATGTCTAAAAATAGCTTCAGTGTACTGACATAAATAAAATAAGTAGATAAATCTTTTTTAAAAGTTTAAAAGATAGAGGAAAGCAAGACCAGCAGAATTGATTATTTTTTTTAAAGATTTATTTATTTATTATATGTAAGTACACTGTAACTGTCTTCAGACACTGCAGAAAAGGGCGCCAGATCTCGTTACGGATGGTTGTTAGCCACCATGTGGTTGCTGGGATTTGAACTCTGGACCTTTGGAAGAGCAGTCGGGTGCTCTTACCCACTGAGCCATCTCACCAGCCCAGAATTGATTATTATTATTATTAAATTAATGTGTGGGTGTTTTGCCTGTGAACCACACATGTGCAATGCCTATATTGGCCAGAAGAGGGCGTCAGATCCCTTGGAGCTGGAGCTCCCGGTGATTGTGAGAGCCACCCTACAGGAATACAACCAGGGGCCTTTGAAAGAGTACCCTGTGCTCTTTTGATTCTTGGTTTGTTTGTTTGTTTGGGTTTCCGAGACAAGATTTCTCTGTGTAGCCCAGGTTGTCCTGGAACTCGCTCTGTAGACCAGACTGGCCTGGAACTCAGAGGTCTGCCTGCTTTTGCCTCCTGAGTACTGGGATTAAAGACGTGCGCCACCACCACCAATGCAATCGATGCTCTTACCCACCAAGCCTTCCTGCCAGCCCCAAGCTTTCTCTTCAGTCATTTATTGGTTTTTGTTTGGTTCCTTGAGACGGAGTCTCATGTGTATCTGTGGCTAGGCTAGTACTTGCTGTATAGCAAGCGTAGCTTTGAGCGTGTGGCAGAGTCTCCTGCGGGACTCATAGCTCTGTGGCGCCACATCTGGCTTGGCTAGCAGGACTTGAGAGAACCTTAATAACCTCTATGAATATTTATTTATTTATTTTTGTTGCTTTGAGGCAGGATCTTTCTAGATAGTCCAAGCTGGCTTTCAAATTCACAATCCTGCCCTACTCTTTCCTAGCGCTCAGCCATGAGCCACCATACCTAGCTGTATTATTATACTAGTGATATATGTAGCACACATATAACCGAATATCAATCATAATATAAATTACTGCCTGTAACTGTAGTTATTGATGAACAACACAGTACTATTTTCAGGGCCAATGATTCCTAGTGACTGTCATTCTCTGAGAACCTTCTTTAAGCTGGCCTGTGTTTGCCATTCACTGCTTTCCTTTTTTCTTTTTTTGGCTTTTAAAAACAAGGTTTCTCTATGTAGTCCTGGCAGGCTGGCCTCAAACTCACAGAGATCCTCCTGCCTCTGTGCTGGGATTAAGGGAGGGTGTGCACCACCACTGACCAGTTTGTTCATTCATTGGTTTAATGCTGAGAATTGAGCCACGCCCCCAGGCCCTCACTAGGGGATTCTAGGCAGGGACTCTACCATTGAACCACGCCCCAGCCCCTCACTGGGGGATTCTAGACAGGGCTCTACCACTGAGCCACACCTCCAGCCCCTCACTGGGGGATTCTAGGCAGGGGCTCTACCATTGAGCTATTTTTGCAACCTTTTTAGTCCTTTTTTTTTTTTTTTTTTTTTGGCCTTTGAGACAGGTATTATGTCGCTCAGGCTGGCCCTGAACTAGCTGTCTAAGGATAACTTTGAAATCCTCATCCTCCTGCCTCCACATCCTGAGAGCTGGGTTTGTGCCCCTGTGCCTGCCTTTTTGTTTAGCACTTCCCATTCATGTCTGATGGAGCACCACAATGCTCTGAGGAACATGTGGTATTTGGCCCCATTTTATAAACACAAAACTGAGGCTCCAAGCAGGACATGGTGGTATACCTGTAATCTTAGCAGTCAGGACACTGAAGCAGGAATATTTCTATGAGTTCCAGTCTAACCTTAACAAGGAAGGGAAGCTATATCCCAAAATAATCAAGGCTAGGAACATGGCTCAACAGGTAAAGCTCTTCCTGTAGAAACATAAGGCCCTGGGCTTGATTTCCCAGAACCCATGTGTAAGAGCTGGACATGTGTGGCAGCATCCCTGGAACCCCAAACTGGAGAGGCTGAGACAGGCTTGCAGCCTGCCTGTCTACCCAAGTTGGTGTGTTCTAGGTGTAGGGAGAGACCCTGTCTCATAACAATAATAGAGCAGGGACCAGTGAGATGGCTCGGGGTAAAGGTGCTTGCCACCAAGCCTAATGGCAGGGTTCAACTCCTGGAAACTACACGGTGGAAGGAGAGACCTAACTCTCAAGTTGTCATTTGATGTCCACATTGAAGTCCTTGACAATGCACCCACACAGCCAGACACCCACAGAATAAGTGTAAATAAAAAAGGGAACACGGGCCAGGCAGTGGTGGCGCACGCCTTTAATCCCAGCACTTGGGAGGCAAAGGCAGGTGGATTTCTGAGTTTGAGGCCAGCCTGGTCTACAGAGTGAGTTCCGGGACAGCCAGGGCTACACAGAGAAACCTTGTCTTGAAAAACCAAAAAAAGGGGGGAGGGGGGACAAGGGGGAGAAATAATGAACACTGACCTCTTACTACTGTGCTCAGGTGTGTGTGCAAACACATACACACACACACTCACGCACATACATACACACTCACACATACACACGCACTCAAATACACAACATTCACACACATATATACACATACATGCCCAGGTGCTTGCCTGGGTTGCTACAGAGTGTGTCCTTCCCATCACCTTCCTTCTCTCCTTCCTGCAGGGACATGTGGAAGAGCTGTGGGGCCTGGCCACACATCCTAGCAGGGCGCAGTTTGTGACCTGTGGGCAGGATAAGCTGGTGCATCTGTGGAGTTCGGAGACCCACCAGCCAGTGTGGAGCAGGAGCATCGAGGTATGGGCTGCGATGCAGGTGCAGGCTTCTGAGAAATGGCTGCACTTCACACCTCAGGCCTCAGCACAGCAGGTGGAAGCTGCACGTGCTCTCTTGGGGCTGGGGAGAGCACTGACTGCTCTTCCAGAGGTCCGTAGTTCAATTCCCAGCAGAATAAGATTCTCTTAGGTTAGCATACCCAAGAAATGGGAATGGCTTCTGGTGGTTTCTGTAAGGCATCGGAGAGGACCTCAGGCCATGCTAGGAACTGGTTCTGACCTGGGGAGTACCTAGTTGGACTTGGGACCCCAGCTCTTTTCCTTTCCTTCCCAGGACCCTGCCCGTTCGGCTGGCTTCCACCCGAGTGGCTCCGTCCTAGCGGTGGGCACAGTGACCGGCAGGTACTACTCTCCTAATCTCTCACTGCCCTTTGAGGCCCCAGCATTTCTAAACCTGCTGCTTCAATCCTAAAGGCCACCCCACCCCTTGTATTCAAAGACCTTCCCCCCTACCCCCCCCCCCCCCGTGGGTCTTTGCCAACCTGTTTATTGCCATAGGCTTCTAAGCGGGATGAGGTGAGAGATGAAGCGGGCTGGGAGTGGAGGGTAGGTGGTGTTCATCTCAGCCTGTCACACAGCCTGGCCTCACTCCTTCCTCACTGTGTGGCTCCACCTTGGTAGTCTGGCTCCACCCTCTCAATCCTGCATTTGGAAGGCACTCCTTCAGGCACCGCATCAACAGCAGTTCATCCTTCCCTCCCATTATGCCTTCTCCTTTAAGGTGGCTGCTACTGGACACAGACACCCGTGACCTGGTGGCTATCCACACAGATGGCAATGAGCAGATCTCCGTGGTCAGCTTTTCACCAGGTAGGCCTGGGGTCCTGAGGAGGCAGGGCCTTGGGGACTGAGGTTCAGCAGTACAGGCTGGGGGGTGAGGGGCTACAGGCCCCCCCATGGGGGGGGTCTAGTCATGGAGGGAGGCGGGGACTGTGGGGGAGGGGCGGGGTCTGGGTGCTTCCTCATAGCCCCTCCCCCTCCCCAGACGGGGCGTACCTGGCTGTGGGCTCCCACGACAACTTGGTGTACGTGTACACGGTGGACCAGGGTGGCCGCAAGGTCAGCCGCCTGGGCAAGTGCTCGGTGAGTGGGCAGTGGTCCCCAGCCCGCGCCACCACCCCGCCCAGTGAGGTGCAAAATTAACTTTTTCTACCACAAGGGAGCCAGCCACAGCTTTAGAATGCAGCTGATTTTTTTTTCTTGCCCTGACTATGTCAAGGCGTCTCAGTCGGCCCCCATCCTCATCCCTTACTGTGTTCTAAGCCACCCCTTCGTGTAGCCTCAACCTTCACCTTCCAAGCCCCGTCCCCATTTGTAGCCCCGGCCCTGCATTCTAAACCTAACCCTCCCATCCCAAGAGCACCTCTGTGTAGCCCCGCCCCTCGCATTCAAAACTCGCCCCTTGTGTGGAGTTCTGCCCACTTGTTCTAAATTGCCTTTGTCTTCTAAACTCTTTTGTCGGCCCCGCCCATCACAGTCTGCCACACCCCCACCCGCCCTTGGTAGTCTGGCCCCGCCCCCACCCTCCGAAGGCCTGTGTATCCTTCCCTCTAGTCCAATGTGTTCCCACTCTGTGTATTTTGCCTCCTAATCTTGATTTAATCCATCCCCTTTCCCTGGCTCAGCCTTCTCCTATGCTCTAAGTGACCCTTGCATCCCCTGCAGGGCCATTCCAGTTTTATCACCCACCTGGATTGGGCCCAGGACAGCACCTGCTTTGTCACCAACTCTGGAGACTACGAGATTCTGTACTGTGAGTTCTCTGACACTAGCCAGTTTCCTTTCTTCTGTCGCTTATTTGCATGTGATTTGCATACAGCTCTCTGTTCCTTGAGCTAGTCCAAACTGATCTGATTTGAAACTGCAATCTCTAGCTATGTGATTGCTTTCCTGGCGCACCCTATTAGTTCCCTTTGGCTTTGATGAATGGACAGCAGGGCTTTTATGCAAATATACCCAGCTCAGGTTTTAGCCTGTCAGCACCCAAAATCTAGCCTTCAGCTGGTCCAGGGAGACAGAAATAAGTCAGGGACCTTCAACCCCTCTGTCTTGAATGTCTTGAACCTCAGTGCTGGGAAATAGATTGGCTAGTTAGGTAGTCCCTCAGGCCCTTAACATCTCTCCTGATTGTCTGCCCCAGGGGACCCCGTCACCTGTAAGCAGATCACCAGTGCAGACACCGTGAGAAATGTGGAATGGGCGACCGCTACTTGTGTGTTGGGTTTTGGAGTGTTTGGTAAGTTCTGGGATGGGGAAGGTTCCACTGAGGACCGGAACTCTTGAGAAATAACCTTGACTTGTGATTTCCATAGTCTTATATTGGTGGCTTCCAGGCCGGGAATGCACTCTATAATTGTTTGGATGGTACTAGCAGGAGAGGAAGGACAGAGGGAAATTACCTCTAAAGTCCCTCAGAGCTTAAAATGAAACTAAATTCATGGGAGGCACCTGACTCAGAGAGCTCCACGCAAAGCCCCTCCAAGTTACCTGTTCCCTCAGGTCCCCAAGCCATTGTCACTAGCTGCATGAGCACCATTGGCCTAGGCGGTGCTGGAATATAGTGGTGATCATGATAGTCTCGGGTCTGCTTTTCTGGAGCTCAAATGAGGACAGTAACCTCTCTCCAAACAGTGTGACCCACATAGGGAGTAGCTGACAAAGGTGAAGTAGCCCTAGAGAAGGGGTGTTGGGACAACTCTTTGAAGAAATTAGGGAGGACCTCCTAGAATGAGAGCCATTTAAGCTGGGGTGTGGAGGATCAAGCCACATCCCCAGCCCCTCACTGGGGGATTCTAGGCAGAGGCTCTACCACTGAGCCACGCCCCAGCCCCTCACTGGGGGATTCTAGGCAGGGGCTCTACCACTGAGCCACGCCCCCAGCCTCTCACTGGGGGATTCTAGGCAGGGACTCTACCATTGAGCCACGCCCCCAGCCTCTCACTGGGGGATTCTAGGCAAGGACTCCACCATTGAACTATAACTCCTGCTTTTTCCTTCCTTCCTTCCTTCCTTCCTTCCTTCCTTCCTTCCTTCCTTCCTTCCTTCCTGTCTCTTTCTCTCTTTCTTTCTTTCTTTCTTTCTTTCTTTCTTTCTTTCTTTCTTTCTTTCTTTCTTTCTTTCAACTTTTTGAGACACACCTCCATAAGTTACCCAGGGAGGTCTTCAACTTTTTTCTTTTCCTTCCACTATGCCTGGCTTCCAAGCACATTTTTATCATTTCTCTTGTCATGTATACAGGGATCTGGCCCGAGGGAGCAGATGGCACAGACATCAATGCTGTGGCCCGCTCTCATGATGGGAAGTTGCTGGTTTCTGCTGACGACTTTGGCAAAGTGCACCTGTTCAGCTACCCCTGCTGTCAGCCTAGAGTGAGTCTCTCTGGAGAGCCTAAGGGTGTGGGATTGGAGGCCTATTCACTCCTTTGTGGGGATATATGTTTTATTTTTGGAAGAGGGTCTCAAATAGTGCAGGTTTGCTTCAAAGTCCTGCTATAGCCAAGGATGTTCAATTCCCACCAACCCCCTGCCTCTGCCTCCCCAGAGCTAGGATTATAGATGTGCGCCATCAGCCCACGTTTATGTGTTGCCAGCGATGGAGCCCAGTGCTTTTCTGCCCTCTCAGCTGCCTTCCTAGCCTTTTGCTGTTGTTCATCTTACTTACTCTTCTCAGAACTGTAGTTTCCCCACAGCTATAGGATGTCTTCATGGCACGGGGTCTTTCCCAGGGTTCAGAGATGAAACCCATAGCTCTGGGGTTATTGCATACTCCCCTTTTACAAGCATTAAATGAGCACTTACTGTGTGCTTGGACAAATAAGATCTGAGAGGCCACTGTCCTCACTAAGCTGGGTGTATGACTATAGGGCTCAGGGTTTGCATTCCCAGCACCCAGGATTCCCCTATGGGCCCAGAACAAAGGCCAATTTTTTACAGAGCCAGGTGGCTATTGAGAGGAGTTGCCCCAGGCTGGAAGAGTCTGCTCCTTGCCACACCCAACGTGGCTAGGATTTAATGAAGATTTTATGCATATGAGTACACCATTGCTCTCTTCAGACCCACCAGAAGAGGGCATCAGACCCCTTACAGATGGTTGTGAGCTACCATGTTGTTGCTAGGAATTGAACTCAAGACCTCTGTCAGAGCAGTCGATGTTCTTAACCTGTAACTTAAGCATGAGGGTTAAGGGAGAGGCACTCAAAAGAAAGACTGTAGAGTCTAAGTTTGGCCTTCAAGAAAAAGAAGAGGAAAGTAAGCCATACTGAGTGTGGGCACAGTCTCCCCATGGGAGAATCGCCACAGCCCACTTTTAATTGGTAACCTGTTCAGTGAAGCCAGGTCTTACAAGTTTTATCTGTCCTTTATCTTCAGCGCTGAAGACGGAATAGAGTCTTTGTGCACTAGGCAAAGACTCTATTCCTGAGCCACGCCCCCAGCCCCTCACTGGGGGATTCTGGGCAGGGGCTCTACCCCTGAGCCACGCCCCCAGCCCCTCACTGGGGGATTCTAGGCAGGGGCTCTACCACTGAGCCACGCCCCCAGACCCTCACTGGGGGATCCTAGGCAGGGGCTCTACCACTGAGCCACGCCCCCAGCTCCTCACGGGGGGGGGGGGGGTATTCTAGGCAGGGGCTCTATCCTGAGCCACGCCCCCAGCCCCTCACTGGGGGATTCTAGGCAGGGGCTCTACCACTGAGCCACGCCCCCAGCTCCTCACTGGGGAATTCTAGGCAGGGGCTCTACCACTGAGCCACGCCCCCAGCCCCTCACTCGGGGATTCTAGGCTGGGGCTCTACCACTGAGCCATGCCCCCAACCTCTCACTGGGGGATTCTAGGCAGGGGCTCTACCACTGAGCCATGCCCCCAGTCCCTCACTGGGGGATTCTAGGCAGGGGCTCTATCACTGAGCCATATCTTCAGCAGGTAAATGTGCTCACTGCCAAACCTAACGGCTGAAATTCAATCCTCAAAATCTTCATAGCAGAGGGAGGGAGAGAACCAACCCTTATGCGTTGTCTTCTGACCTCCACATTTGCTCTGTGGTACTTGCGCATCCATGTACACACACGCCTACACAAGAAGGGAGGGGTGTCTGGAGAGATGGCTCAGCAGTTAAGAGAATGCACTGTTCATCTAGAGGACCTGAGTTCAAGTCCCAGCATCCACATCACGGGGCTGACTTATATTCAGCTCCGGGAGATCCAACACCTTCTTCTGGCCTCCATGGGCAACTGTACAAGCCTATACTCTGACACACATATATACATGTAATTAAAAATTAAAATCAAGTCAGATCGTAGTGGCGCATGCCTTCAATCTCAGCACTCAGGAAGCAGAGGCAGGCAGATCTTTGTAAGTTCAAAGCCAGCCTGCTATACAAAGGGAGTTCTAGGATACCCAGCCAATGCTGCATAGGGAGACCCTGTCTCCAAAAACCAAAACCATAAATAAACAAACAAATTAATTAAATCAAAATGAAGCAAGGGCTTCGTGAGCTTTAGGATAACCTGGACTATACAGCGCACACACACATGCACACACGCACAAACACATACACAACATACACTCACACACGCACACACACACGTTTATGTGTGGCACTAAAGAAGAAAACAGCAGTGGTCTCCAGGTAGTATTTTTTTTCTTCTGACCTCTTTTTCCCTCTTCTTCCCTTCTAACAGGCCCTCAGCCACAAATACGGTGGACACAGCAGCCATGTGACTAATGTGGCCTTCTTGTGGGATGACAGCATGGCCCTAACCACTGGGGGCAAAGACACGAGCGTGCTGCAGTGGCGGGTGGCCTGAAGCAGGGGTGTGGGGCCAGGGTAGCGTCCTGTGGCAGGGTTGAGATCTATTTTTGGGAGATGTCTATTGCGGAGTACAGTAATATATACCCAGAGTATGTCTATAGCAGAGGGGGTTATGGGGCGGGCGGGAGCAGACAGAGGTCTCTATTTATTGGGGTGGGACGAATGGGCCACCATGCCTTGTGGGAGCCATTGGTGTTTGGTTTGGGGTATTTTTTTTAAGTTTATTCTTTTATATCATTCAGAAATACAGACTTATGCACTGAGCTGTCCGGAGTCTGGTCTATTTATTTGGGGTGTGTGTGTGTGTGTGTGTGTGTGTGTGTGTGTGTGGTTGTGTGTGTGTTATGGAGGCCAGAGGTCAAAATCAGGTGTCTTCCTCAATTGCTCTCTGCTATATTTTTTAAAAAGAGATTTTAATTTACAGTAACATTTAATTGATTTTATTGTAATTTTAAAAAATACATTATGTAGGAGTGTGTGTGTCTATGACTACACATGTGTTCAGCTGCCCTTGGAAGCCAGAAGAGGGCTCTAGGTCTCTTGGATTTAGAGTTGTAAACAGTTGTGAGCTGCCCAGGGTAAGTGCTGGGAACAGAACTGAGTTCTCTGCTGGAGCAGCAAGTGCTCTGAACCCCAGAGCCAGCCGTCCTTCCAGCCCCATCTACTTTGGTCTTTAAGACAGTCTCTCTTACTTTCTTTTGTTTTGTTGTTTGTTCGGTTTTGGGTTTTGAGACAAGGTCTCCCTGTGTAGCCCTCGCTGTCCTGGAACTCTATGTTCCAGGCTGGCCTCAAATTCCAAGATTCACCTCCCTCTGCCTCCTGAGTGCTGGGATTAAAAGTGTTCACAGCCATGTCTGGCAAGTAAATGTAGTTAAAAAATAAGTTGGAGAGGGTTTGTGAGGCAGCTCGGTAGCTAACGATGCCTTGCAGGGCAAGCTTGTTGGCTTGAGGACCCATGCAAGGGAGGATTGAATAAGTCTACAATGTTCCTCTAGCCTTCTCACACTGCAGAGGCGCTCGTGTGTGCGCGCATGCGTGTGCACACACACACACACACACTAAAGAAAGGAAGCCACCAAACTTCCAACCTACTGGCCTGAAGGCATTGTCCTATCAATGTCTGGCCAGGATACAAATGTTCCTTCCACTACTCAAACAAGTAAACAAATTTGGAAGCAGCATTCCTATGTGGTGTGCATGTGTGTATGTGTGTGTATATGAGTGTTCATGTATGAGTATATATGTGTGTATGTGCATGTGTGCATATTTGTTCATGTGTGTATGCCTGTGTATATGTGTATGCCTGTGTACATGTGTATGTGTGTGTATGCACAAGTGTGTATGTGTGTTTGTATGTGTGCATAGACATGTGTGTGTAAGTGTGTGTGTGAATGTGTGTGCATGGTTTTGGGTACAGTGAAAACCAAGACAACCTCAACACTACCTCATGGAAAGGCAGACCTGCCTCAGAAGATGCTGAGACCAAAGTGGTATCATGGAAGGGGCAACAGAAAGACCTTAACACAGAAGGGTGAAGAAGGAGCCATTCCAGGTGGAAGTTCTGGCCTGTGTCATCGCCTCCCAATAACGTCAAATAAAGCCCCTTGTGGCTCCAGCTATCTCCCGGCCCCTGTCACAGGCCTTGACAACTCTGGGTGTTACCTGTTGGGGACAGATCTGTGTCTCTTTCACTTTCTCTGGACCATGGGTAGGAAGGGCCAGGATTCTTGGTCATTTCCATGCTGTCTCCTAGCCCAGTTCAGTCAGAGGCAGGAACTTGGCCACTGTTTATCGAGTGGCAATTAGAGTGTGTTTGAATAGCTGAGTGTGTCTTATCCAAAGACTACTGAATTCAACTTCCTCAAAGGGCTTGGGCAAAGAGTGCAGTCTGTTAAAGTGCTTGCTGCAGTAGTGACTGTCCTCTGAGACAAGTGGCTGCCATCTTGGGGACTTCACCTGTGTTCCCTTGCAAAAGAAACATCCCATCTGGGCTTTTAAACTTTTAATTTTTTTTTTAATTGGGTATATGAGTACACTGTCACTCTCTTCAGGCACGTTAGAAGAGGGCATTGGATTCCACTCCAGATGGTTGTGAGCCACCATGTGGTTGCTGGGAATTGAACTCAGGACCTCTGGAAGAGCTCTTAACCGCTGAGCCACCTCTTCATCCTGCTGTGCTGGGCTTTAAAACTGTTTACACCCCCTTGGGACACAAGACCCTCCTCTGACCCTCCTCTGAGTATTCAGCCACTCCCTAGCCTCTGTGGTATGCAGTGATGTCCAAGCTGCAAGTGGATGCACAGAGGGGTAGGGTGGGGTGGGGTGGGGTGGGGCTCCATCTATGCATATATGAGCCCCGTCATCATCCCCTCTGGGTAAAGGCCTTTCTGGTGTAGCCTGTTGGGAGGAGCACTCATACCCCCGTCGGGGATCCCTCACCTGTGCTGGCTAGGGAAGACCCCTCAGAGGAAACCCTCATTCCTTCCCCATGTGCACTTGAGTAGCATGTGCCTCGGTTTGTCTTGGGCTCTTGGGAGGAGGGCTAGACTATGCCTAGGTCTCCTCCCAGAAATAAATCGGCAACACCTTACAAGCATGAGGTCCTGAGTTCAGATCCCCTGCACCCATGTAAAGAGCCGGGTACAGTGTGCCAATCCCAGTGTGGCTGGGGGTTGAACCTGAGCCTCCTGCTTCTGCCATCTGAGTTCTGGGATCACAGGTGTGTGCCACCATTCCAAGACATCGCCTAAGTTGTTTGTTGTTGTTTTGTTTTGTTGAGACAAAGTCTCCCTAGGCTTTTAAAGGCCTGTTTTCTGACATTGTTGACTCAAGCCTTCTTTCCTGCTTCCCCCTCCTCCCAGCCCCCCAATGGATTCCAACAATCCAAGTTCTGGGAAGGGGACCCAGACTATAGATAGAGAAACAAATGCTTGTTAGCTCTTAATGTTTTGCCGTCCCCTTGTGGTCATCTTTGGATCTGCATGGAAAATTATCCCTTAAAAGGCCAGTTGAAAAAATTGCTGGTGATTCTCCATCCACCCTGTCCCCTCAGTGTCCCCTGAGCTGGGTCGTGAGAAACTGCCTTGTGCATAGCCTGCACCCAACCAGAGTTCCTTGTCCCCTCCAGTCTGAGAGTAGGGATGAGAAAGAGTTTTTGTTCCTCGGTCTGTGTTTGCACCCTGAAGGCTTGGGTGGCGATGGTCTCATAGCTGTAGGTCCTCTCCAGTGTCTCTCTGTCCTTCTGCAAACCGTCAGCGCCAGCCTTTGTGAATGTTCCCAGTGATCCTCAGAGAGGAGATGTGTTTTTCCTGCCACGACTTGGAATACACTGAGGTAACTTAGGGTTCGCTAGAGGAGAGGGCGATTCCCCCCCACACACACACACACAAACCACTGGGCACTCTGACTTGCTTTTCAGAACCAGGCCATGGTGGCTCACACTTGTAACTCGAACAATCTGGAATGGAGGAGGGAGGATCAGGAGTTCAAGGTCAACCTCAGCTGCCTGTGAAGTTCAAGGCCCTCCTGGGCTGGGTAAAACCATGTCTCATCTCTTGGGATTTACATGTAAGGTTTCCATGACACTTGCCTTGGCTCTGCCCTTTAACTCTCTGATGCTGTGAGTGTCCCTGCTTTGTGGTTAACTAGCTCATTTCCTATGCCTATTAAGTTCCCTGGAAGAAGAGAATTCACTGGTTCAGAGAAGTGAGGTCACCTACCCAAGACCACACAGCAGTGCTACAACAGCTCCCCTTTCATCCTAAATTGTTGGATTGGTGTGAAGCTGTAGACTGGGTGGAAACTAATCTGCGATGTTAAAAGAAAGAACAGCCGTGTGGCGGTGGTGCACGCCTTTAATTCCAGCACTTGGGAGGCAGAGGCAGGCTGATTTCTGAGTTCGAGGCCAGCCTGGTCTACAAACTGAGTTCCAGGACAGCCAGGGCTATACAGAGAAACCCTGTCTCGAAAAACCAAAAAAAAAAAAAAAAAAAAAAAGAAAAAGAAAAAAAAGAAAGAACAGGGTACTGACAACATGGCTGATGACGGCTATCAGTAAAGTGCTTGCCATCCAAGCATGAGGACATGGATGTGGGGCTGGAGAGATGGCTCAGCTGTTAAGAACGCTGACTGCCCTTCCAATGGACCCAGGTTCCGTTCCCAGTACCTACATGGCAGCTCACAAGCATCTGTAGCTCCAGTTCCAGAGGACTCGACTCCCTCTTCTGGCTCCTACAGGTACTGCAGGCACAGAGTGCACAGACATACTTGTGAACAAACATATACAAGACACTCATCCCACATGTGTGCCAAGACACTCATCCCACATGTGTGCCAAGACACTCATCCAGCTCCCCCATGTCCCTACACAGAGTAATGATAAACAAGGATTTAAAAAAAAACTTATTTATTTATTTTATGCATATGAGTACACTATAGCTATCTTCAGACACACCAGAAGAGGCCATCAGATCCCACTACAGATGGTTGTGAGCCACCATGTGGTTGCTGGGAATTGAACTCAGGACTAGTTAGTCAGTGCTCTTAACTGCTGAGTCATCTCTCCAGCCCCCAAACAAGGATTTTAATTAGATGAGTTGGCACACACCTTTAATTCCAGCCCTTGGAAGGCAGAAGCAGACAGATTTCTGAGTTCAAGATCAGCCTGTTCTTAGAGTGAGTTCCAAGACAGCCAGGGCTACATAGAGAAACCCTGTCTTGAAAAGCCAAAACCAAAACTAAACCAAAATCTTAGACAAAAAAATCTAAGAGGAACTACCTAAAAGGGCTTCTATGTGCATATACACACACATACATGCACACACAAATCCTCACAGCCATATGTGTACATGTTCACACAAGGGCATTGATGTTACTATACACAAACAAACAAAGAAAGAGTTGGGTATGGTGAACCAAGCACTAAGGAGACAGAATAAAGTGGATCTCTCTGAATCTCTGATCAGCCAGGGTTACATAATAAAATCTTGTCTGAAACAACAAACACAATACTGAGCGGTATACTCAATAACAGAGCCCTTCCTAGAATCCTCCAATGAGGTGCTGAGGCCATGGCTCAGTGGTAGAGCCCCTGCCTAGAATCCCCCAGTGAGGGGCTGGGGGCGTGGCTCAGTGGTAGAGCCCCTGCCTAAGATCCCCCAGTGAGGGGTTGGGGCGTGGCTCTGTGGTAGAGCCCCTGCCTAGAATCCCCCAGTGAGGGGCTGGGGGCGTGGCTCAGTGGTAGAGCCCCTGCCTAGAATCCCCCAGTGAGGGGCTGGGGGCGTGGCTCAGTGGTAGAGCCCCTGCCTAAGATCCCCCAGTGAGGGGTTGGGGCGTGGCTCAGTGGTAGAGCCCCTGCCTAGAATCCCCCAGTGAGGGGCTGGGGGCGTGGCTCAGTGGTAGAGCCCCTGCCTAAGATCCCCCAGTGAGGGGTTGGGGCGTGGCTCAGTGGTAGAGCCCCTGCCTAGAATCCCCCAGTGAGGGGTTGGGGGCATGGCTCAGTGGTAGAGCCCCTGCCTAGAATCCCCCAGTGAGGGGCTGGGGGCGTGGCTCAGTGGTAGAGCCCCTGCCTAGAATCCCCCAGTGAGGACTGGGGTGGGGCTCTTGCCTAGTGTGTGTAAGATCATAGGTTCTATCTTCTCAGCCAAGATAAAATAACTGTGTAAACTAGAATTGTGAACACCATCACTGCTGTTGTTTTTGGAGGACTGTATTCCTGTTGGATCAGAAGTCCCTGAGTCTATAAATGACCTCTCAGGACTAATTTGTGCAGGAAGTGACCGACCGAGATAAAAAGAGGGCAATGCGGCTCTTTGGAACCTTTGCACACTTCCTGAAAACAATGGGAATTTCACTTCCAGGCAACAGACACACAAGAGTAATCAACCTGAACTTGAGGATGGCCCTCCCGCTAGCAGGGAGGCTGATCATCAGGAAAAGATAGAAACGTACAGTCCTGGCAAAGTGAGGTGTTGAAGCGATCTGTGGGTACATCAGGCTTTTAGAGGGCAGACTAGGGTGTCCTGGACAGCCAAGTCGAAACGTTTTAAAGATAGAACTTCATTAGCCCACTTTGCCCTCAGAACTCTCAGCTACCCTCCTGTCCCAGCCTCTCAAGCGCTGAGAGAGTGCAGGCATGCACAGGTACCCCAGAACGATACTTTATTTTTATTTTTTTTATAGATTTTACATTATGCTCTCTGTAAAGTGGCAAGAGACAGGTTGAGAAAAGGACTGTGTCTTACTACTTTGACTGTGGAAGAAACAGAGGCAAGGCCTAAACTCTGACCCCCAAGGCTCCTTCCACTTGAGGTTCTGATACCTGAGGCAGATACTTAAGAGGCCGCCATTTAACATGGCTACTTTTACATTTATCTATCTGAGGTGTGTGGCACCGGACAATGCGGAGGTCAGAGGACAACTTGCACAATCCCATTCTCTCCTTCCATCGTGTGGGTCCTGGCGATTGAGTTCAGCATCAGTAGCAATCACCTGTCTGCTGAGACAAACCCCTTTGTTCTGGGTCCCTTAGAGGGATAGAGGGATATGGAGAAGGTTATTAACAGTGACCTGCAGGGAAGGGGCTCTTCAAAGAAGGAAGCAACAGGAAGAAAGATCCCAAGCTAAGCGCCCCTTCCCAGAAGAAGGCTTAAATCGGAAGTGTGGAATTGGAGAGAGGGTAAGGAAGGAGTTAATGGATTGTACCCCTGAAGCAGCAGGTGAGATTTCCAGGCTTGAGTTCCTGGGTGTGTGGGGGGGGGGACGCGGTGGGGTGCAGGGGAGCGGCAGAGGAGGGGTTAATGCGGGCGGGCCTGGCTGGGGCGGGGCCTGGGTTCCGACTCCAGCCCCGGGCCAGGGGTTGTCGCTGCTGTCCTGCCCCGCGGGGGCGCCCGCCGGGTCCCTGCGCTGTGCAGAGTCGGGACCAAGTCAGAGACGCCGGTCGCCCAGCCCAGCCGCGGAGCAGGTGGGTGCTATCCCTCCGTTCCCATTCTACCCCTTCTCAGGTCCAAGACTCTGGGTGGCCGCTCCGCTGCCTCAGTCTCCCCGCAGCGTCCCCTCTCCGCCACGCGGCTCTGAGGAACTCATCTTTTCTGCTTCTCCCTCCTGAGACTGGGGTCCCTAAGATCCCCTGCCTCCGGGTCTCTCTCTCTCTCTCTCTCTCTCTCTCTCTCTCTCTCTCTCTCTCTCTCTCTCTCTCTCTGTGTGTGTGTCTGTCTCTCTCTCTCTCTCTCTCTCTCTCTCTGTGTCTGTCTGTCTGTCTGTCTGTCTGTCTGTCTGTCTCTCTCTCTCTCTCTCTCTCTCTCTCTCTCTCTCGCACACACACACACACACACACACACATACACACTCGATCTCACTGCATACCATAAACTATCTTTGAACACACATTGGCCTAACATTCACCGCAATCCTAACTGCCTCAGTTTCCTAGAGTCTACCGGGATTACATGTATATGTCACCACACCCGACTCTCCACCCTCTGGCGTTTTATAGACAGATTCTGTTTGTACAGCCCAGGTTTACCTTAAACTGGCCATCCTCCTGCCTCGGCCCTTAAATGTTGTAGGTGTTCTTCAGCAACAAACCCAATGGGCTCTATTTCTTTATCTTTTGGGGTCCCCTACCTGCTCTTCCCATCTGCCTCTAGATCCCTTCTACCTCATCCTTGGCCTCCATTCCCTTGTTTATGTGAGACCCCCTCCTTTTTTTCTTTGTATGTCACCAACTCGGTATCCATCTCAGTGTGTCTTCCCCCACCCGCTCTTCTCTGGTTCTCTGGCTCTTGGCGCTCAGCCCCCATCACTCTCCCTAGGTCCTGAGACGTCCCGGAACCTTTTCCTCCAGGTTGTGGGGCTGCTTAGGACTGGGGTAGGGGACAGTGGGATTGCAATCCAGAGCAAATGGACTTTGAGTGACACCATGACCCTAGTACCTACTTTGTAGCCACCCATGGCTTCTGAGGTCACACCTACCCCACCCTCCTGTCTCAGGAATTCCTGGCTGGGGGTGGGGGTGGGGGGGAATGGACTTCCTTCCTCCCTTCCAGAATTTTGGCTGGGTCTCTGTTAACTCCTTCCTGCTTTGTCTTACTCCCCTTCCCTGGAACTGAACTCCTGGGCAGCATTTCTCAACCGGGCTAAGACAAGGCTCCAGAATTCCCAAAGCTTTGGTGGCGGCGGCGGTGGTGCTGGTGGTGGTGGTGGTGGGGTGGTGTGTGTGTGTGTGTCCCAAGCTGGATTCGTACTGGGGACACTAGTGTAAATGATGGGAAACACCTTGGCGCTCCTTCTAGACCCTCCGACTAGCTACACCCCCTGAAATCTACCAAAAGGGCTTTCCAGCATGTCTCTAAGGTTGAACTTGATCAATTTGGGGTTTGGGGTTCTCCTAGGAATGGCTACTGAGTCAGATGGGCAAGGGTTCCCAAAGGCAGACCACCTGGGAGCCCTGGAGGCTGGCATGCTGGTACCTGATATCCCAGCACTAGGAAGGTGAAAGGCAGGAGGGTTAGGAGTTGCAGGCCAGCCTGGGCTACATGACACCCTGTCTCAAAAGACGCTTGTAGTGGCTCAGGCCTGTAGCTCAGGCTGAGGCAGGAGAATATTAGTCTGAGGCCAGCCTGGGCCAATGTCTGTCTTTGAATGATAGATAGGACCTGGGATGCTGAGACCCTGTTAGACAAGCACAGGGAACCAAGGCCCCTTTGATGTTCTGACCCTTCAATCTGTGCATATGCGTGCTGATATCTTCAAGGTTTATGCTACCCACAGCTACAAAACACCTGTGGGAACCACACAGGCCACGCCCCTTCCATTTTACACACAGGGAAACTGAGGTCTTAGAGCAGAAGTAAGTTATCGCCAGCCTCAGGGCTTAGGACTCTTGCCCAACTGCAGCCCATATCCGGAGACCTAGGTTCCCTTGACCATGTCTGGAGACCTGAATTCTTGCACTACCACTAAGTCGGATTAATTCGGGCAATGAGGTCCGCTAAGTGAGTAGGGAGCTGTGCCAGACTTGGGTATGAATGGCTGGAGGCCAGAAGGGAGGGTTTGCAGAGCGAAGCAGAAAAGATATTTCTGAGGGCTTGCTGGTGGAGAGAGAAAGGGACCAGAGATGGCCTGGCCTGAGGGGTTAAGGGGGAGGAGTTTCAGACAGACAGACAGACAGACAGAAGCCAAGTGAATTAACTCCACCCCTGTCTCCTGACCCTCCCCTCAAAGCCCACTGCTCCCCCGGGACAGGGCCTATAATTTGGTTTGTGTCTAGACAAATAATAACTCAGCTGGTGTGAACAGGGAGGGACGAGGCCAGACCGCTGAGCAAGGGGTCAGAAGCAGCCTGGGTTTCTAGGGTTCGTCCTTTCTGAGGTGGGGAGAATATAATTTGGGGGGGCCAGGTGATCAGCTATCCTGATCCCCCAACTCTGTGAACCTTCAGCACCTCAGAATATTTTAAGTCAGAGCAGGAATGTGGGGGGAAAGAGGAAGTAGGGTTCACCTATTTACAAAGCGTTCTCATTTCGGCAAAGAGCGAAAAGGGAAACGTGTATTCATTTGCTGGGAAAAGATAAAAATCACCCAGGGTTTAATAATAGATTATGAAAGTCATAGCATGTTTTATTTTATTTTATTTTTTCTTTTTTTTCTGAAATCATAGAGGGTTCTAACAATAGAACTTCAGAATCTTGGGCCGGGAGACGCCTGGAATATTGGAAACTGACAAGGGTGTGCGTGCTGGCAAAGGCGAGGATAATAATAACAGAAAGCAGAGAATCAAGGCTCTAGAGTGTTAGAAC
The DNA here is from genome assembly GCF_978045245.1 of Mus caroli. Classification (NCBI taxonomy): domain Eukaryota; kingdom Metazoa; phylum Chordata; class Mammalia; order Rodentia; family Muridae; genus Mus; species Mus caroli. The sequence goes on along the minus strand of NW_028227263.1, from coordinate 124,691,991 downwards.
ATTCGACCACAAACAGGGCTGGCCATAGAATCTCGGGACTTGAGAACTGCCGGATCCTAGAATGTCAGCAGGGTAGCTCTAAGAATTCCACAGTCCTGCTGGGTGGTGTGGGTGTAGAGGCCAGGGGTGGGGGTGGGTGGGGGTGGGTGGGGGACAGAGATGCTCCTTAATAGAAATGGGGAAACTGAGGCCCAGCCAGGTGGCCTGACTGCACCCCCCTCGCCATTTCCGCTTGCTGCCAAGGCACCAGGTGGGCAGCGAGAAACACTGATCACATTTCAGCCCTAATGAGCAGACCGGAGCTGGCTGCTCCCTGAGGCCTCCAGAATGGGGGAGACTGGGAGCCCATGGTGGAGTGAAACAGGGGGAGCTAGCCTGGTGGCTTCGGAAATGAGGGTGGTGAGTGTGCTAAGGGTTGATGAGGACAGGGGGGGCGAGGGGGGCGGCTCCTATCACTGCTTTCTCTTGGCTTTTCAACCTCCATGTCATTGAATTTTGCTGTATTGGGAGCTGGGGGAGGTAGGCTTCTGGGACTAGGCATTTTTCAGGCTTTAGTTGCTGTGGCCAACTGGGGCTTGGGGTACAGGCTATCCTTCCCCATCCCCCCAAAAGTTGTGCCATACTTTAACTTATCTTTTCCTACAGGGGTGTAAAATTTGTGCTTCTATGCACTTCCCAAAAGACTCATGTAGGGTTAAGATAACACTGACCAAGCCATGATGGGTCAGTGTGTGTGTGTGATATGCATGTCAGGCATGTGCTCACCTCTTCCCAGGGTCACTTTTGTGTGCTTCTTTTTTTAAGATTTATTTATATGAGTTCACTGGTAACTGTGTTCAGAAACGCCAGAACAACGCATTGGATGTTTGTGAGCCACCATGTGGTTGCTGGGAATTGAACTTGGGACCTCTGGAAGAGCAGTCATTGCTCTTAACCACTGAGCCACCTCTCTAGCCCTGAATGTATGTCCTTTAAAAATCCCTATTAACTAGGTATGGTGACACACGTCTTTAATCCCGGCACTCAGGAGGCAGAAGCAGGTGGATCACAGAATCCATAGTCAGCCTGATCTACAGGGTGAGTTCCAGGTCAGTCAGGACTACAAAGAAAAACTCTGTCTTGAAAAATACATAAATAACAGTTCCTGATTTTTAGCAGACTCTCAAAGGGGTTTGAAGCCCCTAGAAAGACATTAGGACAGGAATGAAAGGAAAGAAACACCAGGAAAGGAGACACTGTTCATCTCAGATAGTGAATAACAGCCTTTCCTCTCTGGACCTCAGATTCCCTATATGGCCTGGGAAAAATAGCTCCCTGTTCCCACACTATGTAAACCTGTATCATGGAATTCTAAGAATCCGAGGTTCTGTGACGGCTGGGGCTGGGGTGGGGGTTTTGTGGTGGTAGTCAAATGTCAGGTGGGGAAGAAGAAAGGTCAGTTTGATGTCCTGTCTGCCTGTCTGTCATTGCCTCTCTGCCCCACGTCTAGCATCCTCATGACTCAGGTAGGCTGAGGACAGGGTAGATGCCAGACTCTGTTCCCTGAGAGGAAATTGGCAGTGGGAAGTTCATTTCCGTTGGCTGCAGGAATGTCTTTGCTGCCTGTGTACCTGTTCCAGTCTCCGCAGGGACCGGGGGCCACGGAAGGGGGCTCCAGGGGACAGCCAGCTCTCCCTCATAGGTTTATATGTGGGTGCTGAGGATCTGAAGGCAGGTGCTCCCTCACCTTGCACAGCAGTCGCTTACACGCTGAGTCATATCCTCAGCCCATTACACCCTTTCTTTCTTTCTTTCTTTCTTTCTTTCTTTCTTTCTTTCTTTCTTTCTTTCTTTCTTTCTTTCTTCCTTTCTTCCTTTCTTCCTTTCTTCCTTTCTTCCTTTCTTCCTTTCTTCCTTTCTTCCTTTCTTCCTTTCTTCCTTCCTTTCTTCCTTTCTTCCTTCCTTTCTTCCTTCCTTTCTTCCTTCCTTCCTTTCTTTCTTTCTTTCTTTTTTTTTTTTTTTTAAAGATTTATTTATTATATGTAAGTACACTGTAGCTGTCTTCAGACACTCCAGAAGAGGGCGCCAGATCTCGTTACAGATGGTTGTGAGCCACCATGTGGTTGCTGGGATTTGAACTCTGGACCTTCGGAAGAGCAGTCGGGTGCTCTTACCCACTGAGCCATCTCACCAGCCCTCTTTCTTTCTTTCTTTCTTTCTTTCTTTCTTTCTTTCTTTCTTTCTTTCTTTCTTTCTTTCTCTTTACATTTTGAGACAGGGTCTCATTTATCCCAGGCTGACCTGTTGGGATCATAGGCCTGGGCCAATGCGACTGATTTATGAAGTGTTGGGGAACAACCCAGGGCTCCGTGCTTGTTAAGCGAATACTTCATGAACTGAGCTATGTGTCTGGCACTCTATTTAGCCTTCTGTTCCCTTTTTGTGGTAACAGAGATTGAACTCAGGACCTTGTGCCTGCTAGAGAAGCACTCTTCTGCCGAGCCACACCCCAGCAGCCACGGTTAGACTCTAGGTAAGCATTCTATTCCCTGGGCCCCAATACTGAAATGTGACTGAAGATGCTTCATTTTCATGTGTGATGGGATTAGGGTAGAGACAATGCCCTTCTTTTGCAGAAGTTAAGGCTTCTGAAGGAAAGGAGAGGGGAGGAAGAGGGGGCGGGAGACAGAGAGAGAGCAGAGAGCAAGCCAGCAGAGAGGGGGTGGGCAAAGAGGAAACAGACACTGGGGGAAAGACTTGGTCTGGATGGGGGGTTTTGATTGATGGTAGGCTGGGTTGGCTCCCATTGGTCTACCCAGGAACAAGTCCCTCCTATTCCATCTCCAAGGGATCCAGAAGTTTCCAGCTCTGGGGTGGGACCGGTAGGTGTCTAAAGACTCCCCACAGGGTGCTGGCCTTAGGGATCGGGACAGGCCTGACCTTTCCAAGTCAATCAGGAAGCAGATGGGTCCTGCCCTTTAATCTCCTAGCAGCTTGCAGCCTCTTCCCCCAGGCTCCCCAGGGCTTGTTGATGCCTGGGGTAGAGTCTGGGAGGAGGCAAGGGACAGCCAGTGGGAGAAGCACTGGGCGGGGTGTTCTAGTCTCCCAGCCTCTAGGCTTCTGGAATGACTTCTATACCCAGGCACTTGTTAAGTACCTACTGTATGCAAGGACTGTCCCTCACATGAGTAATATGACAGCCCACTTGACACTCAAGGTTCCTGTCCCCGAAGAAGTTCCAGACTGACAGAAGGCAACAGGCTACAAACACAGTGCTGTGAGGAGATGGTTGTAGGAGTGGTGGGTAGGAGTGAGAAAGGACATGGAAGAGGAGCTGAAGACACCATAGGCCAGTCAGGGAGAGAGTGTGGAGGAATGAGTACTGAAAGAAGCTGACTGGATTGGAGATTGCTGAAAGGAGGAGTAGGCAATCAGCACAGGCTAGCTAGGAAGAGGCCTGGGACCTGTCACCAGGCACCAGGAGCTTTCATTTTCTGGCAAGTCTATTCATTTTGTTTTGCAATAATGCAGAAAGAACCTAGGGCCTGCACATAGTAATCAAGGGCTCTACTACCGAGCCACACCCCCAGCCCCTCACTGGGGGATTCTAGGCAAGGCTCTACCACTGAGCCACACACCCAACCCCTCACTGGAGGATTCTAGGCAGGGCCTCTACCACTGAGCCACACCCCCAGCCCCTCACTGGGAGATTCTAGGTAGGGGGACTCTTGGAAGCCTTTGGAAGTTCAAGAAGAAAAGAACAAGAGCAGATTCCCCTAGAAGGTCATCCTGATTGCTCTGTTTGTAGTTAATTGAGGGAGGCAGAATGATAGAACAGATGCTGTCCCAGCCCCTGAGCAGTGATGGTAACATACAGCAAGAGAGGGATTAGTGACACAGGGTCTATCTGAAGATAAAGCAGGAAGGACTTTCCTTGGGAAGAAGAAAGACTTGAGTTTCGTAGGCTTACTGTGTGACTCCAGGTTTATCCCTTCCCCTTTCTGGACTATAATTTCCTCATTTGTCTAGTATGCTTTAACCAGTCTGTCTGTCTCCCTCTCTCGCTTTTCTCTCTCTCTTTTTTTTTCTTTTCTTTTCTTTTTTTTTTTTTTTTGGCTTTTCGAGACAGGGTTTCTCTGTATAGCCCTGGCTGTCCTGGAACTCACTTTGTAGACCAGGCTGGCCTCGAACTCAGAAATCCACCTGCATCTGCCTCCCGAGTGCTGGGATTAAAGGCGTGCGCCACCACGCCCGGCTCTCTCTCTTAAATTACATTTATTTATTTATTTATTTATTTATTTATTTATTTATTGCCATGCATGTGTGTGGAGAACAACTTCTGGGAGTGAGTTTCCTCCTTTTGGCATGTGGTATTGGGAATAAAACCAGGGCGTGATGCTTAGCAGCAAGCAACCTCTTGGGTTTTTAAGTGAGTTCAATTTTAAGAGGTGGCTTCCCAGTTCTCTGTGCTTCCTTGAATGCATGGGACCCAGGATAACAATCGAAGCTCTGTGTAAACTGTGTATGGTGGAGCACTCCTGGGATCCCAATACTCACAAGGCTGAAGCATTGAGGTCATCCTCAATTACATGCCAGGTTCAAAGCCAGCCTGGACTACATGAGAGAGGGAGTGAGATTGGTTTACATCCGAGTAAACTAAATATATACAGACTGAAAACTAACTATATCCATCTATATACAAACTAAATATATACATCCGAGTAAACTAAATATATATAGAATATAAACTAAATAATCATCAGGTGAGGGGTTGGGGCATGATTGTTCTCTACCTTTTTTTAAAGATGTATTTTATGTATATGAGTGTACTGTAGCTGACTTCAGACACATTGGAAGAGGGCATCAGGTCCCATTACAGATGGTTGTGAGCCACCATGTGGTTGCTAGGATTTGAACTCAGGTCCTCTGGAAGAACAGTCAGTGCTCTTAACCGCTGAGCCATCTCTCCAGCCCTCCTCTGTCTTTTCGGGTGTGTTTTTTGCTTTAAACTTGTAGATCTTCCCAGAATAAAGGTTCTGGGTCCTCACTGGACAGTGGGAAAGGAGAGGGAAGCCTGTGAGGGCTTCTCCCACTGCTGGCACCAACCCCAGGCTCCTTGACCATGACCTTTTCAGAGTCTAACAGCTCCTGCTCTGTCCCACTGTCAACCCCGAGGAGGCCCTTTTATGGCGTGGGGCTCTGGGAAATGGGCTGGTTGGGAAAGGGGACTGAGGGCAGAGATTTCCCACCGTGGGCATCAGGACCTTGGACAGATCTGAGTGGTCCACTGCTTCAGTTTGTTAAATCTCTGTATCTGCTGTTTCTGTCTTTCTGTATATGAATGTATGAGTGTGGTGTGTATGTGCACGCGTGCGTACATGTGAGCGCTTCTGCTTGCTATGTTATACATGCAGGAGTTAGGGGACAACCTATAGAATTAGTTCTTTTCTTCCATGGCGTGAACTCCTGGAATCAAACTCAGGTTGTAAAGCTTGGCTGCAAGCTCCTTTCCCCACTGAGCCATCTCCACACCGCTCACCATCCATTGCTTACTTAGAAACAGGTTTTCACAGCTTCCAACCCAAGGTGCACTGGAGGATGATTTTGATTCTCCAGCCTCCACCTTCTGGATTCAAAGACACGTGTCAACCTGTTGGGTTTTTTGTTGTTGTTGTTTTTAAGATTTATTTATTTATTTTATGTATACCAGTACACTATAGCTGTACAGATGGTTGTGAGCCACCATGTGTTTGCTGGGATTTGAACTCAGGACCTTCAGAAGAGCAGTCAGTCAGTGCTCTTAATGGCTGAGCCATTTCTCCAGCCCCCGTTGGGTCTTTAACTTATATTTGGAAAGCCCTTCTATTGCCTGGCACCCTCAACCCCATGCTCTTAGACATCTCTTCCTTGGGGTGATACTCAAGCAGGCTTTGTTGGGGTGTTCCTTCTGTCTTCCACAGTAATAACGGGAAGGTACTGGGGAGGCCAGTATGGACGTCCATGCCAGTTTCTCTAATGTGTTTTCTCCCCTCAGGCCTAGCAATCTCAGCTCTCAATGTAGTCGTGAGTGGAACAACTTCATCTCCACTCCTCAGTCTCCACCAGGATCAACTCCGAGTCTCCTGGAACCCCCTTCGGAGTCCCCCTCGTACCCACAATCCTCCTGTGCTCCACCACTTACTCACCTTCCTGTTTGCTAGCATCCCTTCCCGCAGTCACCAGCCTTTACAAGTCCTTCCTCTTTGTCTATCCCCAGAGGACACCTCATTTTTTTTCCTGCTTTGGTGACTTTACATAGTTCTCTTTCCACTGGTGTCCTAGCAGATGCCAGCACTCTTAAATTGCATCTTGCCAACTCTGTGACTTCTCTCCATGCTCCCATGTCTTCCCTTAGTCTTCTAGAACATTCCACCCCATTGGTACTTCACCATGTCCATTTTGACTTCCTAGGATTTCAATAAGCATGACACCACTGGTGTCTTCATCTCCTCCATAAACACTACCTTGCCCTATTTTTTTCTGGTGCCCCCATCTTTGTGCTCTGGTTGTGTGTACAGATAGCCCATTGACATTAGTTCCACCTCTTATCCTTACCTTCATCATCCCTTGACACTCTTCCTCTCAAGTCCTCCCTTTGCTTAGCCTGCCACAAAGCAAACCCAGACCTCAGTCCTCGTGAACTGTCTCCTGTGATGTTCCCCTGAGCCTCCAAAGAGGGGGCTCAGGGGGCCTGATGGCCTCCCGCCCCCCGTGGCCCTGTAGCCCCAGTGGGCCAGGGGAAGCTCCTGGGAAGCCCTATCGCCCAGGATGGACAACAGCACGGGCACAGGGGAGGGCTGCCATGTGGACTCTCGAGTGGACCACCTCTTCCCACCATCCCTCTACATCTTCGTCATCGGGGTGGGGCTGCCCACCAACTGCCTGGCCCTGTGGGCTGCCTACCGGCAGGTGCGCCAACGCAATGAGCTGGGCGTCTACCTGATGAACTTGAGCATTGCAGACCTGCTGTACATCTGCACTTTGCCACTGTGGGTCGACTACTTCCTCCACCACGACAACTGGATCCACGGCCCTGGCTCCTGCAAGCTCTTTGGCTTTATCTTCTACAGCAACATCTACATCAGCATCGCTTTCCTGTGTTGCATCTCCGTGGACCGCTACCTGGCTGTGGCTCATCCTCTGCGCTTTGCACGCCTGCGCCGGGTCAAGACAGCAGTGGCTGTGAGCTCTGTGGTCTGGGCCACGGAGCTGGGCGCCAATTCTGCACCGCTCTTCCATGATGAGCTCTTTCGTGATCGCTACAACCACACCTTCTGCTTTGAGAAGTTCCCCATGGAGCGTTGGGTGGCCTGGATGAATCTGTACCGCGTCTTTGTGGGCTTCCTCTTCCCCTGGGCACTCATGTTGCTGAGCTACCGTGGCATCCTGAGGGCAGTGCAGAGCAGTGTGTCCACTGAGCGCCAGGAGAAAGTCAAGATCAAACGTCTGGCCCTGAGCCTCATCGCCATTGTGCTGGTGTGCTTTGCACCTTACCATGCTCTCCTGCTGTCTCGCAGCGCCGTCTACCTGGGCCGGCCCTGGGACTGTGGCTTCGAGGAGCGAGTCTTTTCTGCCTACCACAGCTCCCTGGCCTTCACCAGCCTCAATTGCGTGGCTGACCCCATCCTCTACTGCCTGGTCAACGAGGGTGCCCGCAGTGATGTGGCCAAGGCCCTGCACAACCTCCTCCGCTTCCTGGCCAGCAACAAGCCCCAGGAGATGGCCAATGCTTCCCTCACCCTGGAGACACCCTTGACCTCCAAGAGGAGCGCCACCGGCAAGTCGTCCGGGGCTGTCTGGGCAGTGCCTCCGACTGCCCAGGGGGACCAGGTGCCACTGAAGGTGCTGCTGCCCCCGGCACAGTGAGCCCCATGCCCAACTCTCATCCTGCACCCTTCCGGTTGTATGCAAATGTGTGTAAATATGTCCATGTGAATATTCATAAGAATACAAGAAAAAAATGAGGTTTTTGTGTCTCTCTCAGTCATCTTCTTCCACTATGATACCCAATGATTCACTTAATCCCAGCAGGGTCTGAAGGGGAACGACACAGCCAGGAGTTTGTCATCATGGGCTCCCAGATGGGGAGCCAGCCATGGAGAGTTTGGGATGAGGGGATAATTAAGCCAACTGCTTGGTTTCTGGCAGATAAGGACAGATGAGTCTGATCGGATGCTACAAGTGTGTGATTCCAGCTACTTGGGAGGCCGAGGAAAGATTTGGAAGTTCAAGACCACAAAGTGAAGCCCTGTCTCAAAATATTAAATACAACAAAGCCCGGGGATGTAATCTAGCAGTTTTTATCTAAAATTCCCAGTGAGGGGCTGGGGGCATGGCTCAGTGGGAGAGCCCCTGCCTAGAATGCACTCTGGTAATACCTAGCATGCTGGTAATTCCTTCTTGTTTGTATTTTGGAAAGAGTGTAGCTATTTACCGCAGTCTGGCTTTGAGGTAATGGTCTTCCTTCCTCAGCTTCCCAAGTGCTAGGCTTACAGATGTTAACTGCTATGTCAAGCAGAGGTATTCTGAGATTCTACACAAACAGCATTCTCTCAGTCTCAGATGGTGAAGGAGGACAGGGACTGTCAAGAGCAGGTAAGAGTCAATCTGGGCAGCCTGCCTGAAGGAATCGTAAGCAGGGCTGGTTTAGAAAGGACGCCCAGGACAGGAAGAGCATCCATTCATGCACCTGTCCAATCACATCTTGCCTCAGAGATTAGGTTGGTCTGTGAAGACCAGATCCTGCTATCAGGGAAGTAGGACTAACAATAAAAAATAAACATAGCAGGACAACTCCCCTATCCCTTTTTAATTTAGGGTTTTTGTTTTCCTGAGACAGGGTTTTCTGTGTGTATAGACCAGGCTGGTCTCGATGCAGAGATCCATCAGCCTCTGCCTCCCTCCTTGGTGGTGGGATTGAGGGGCACCACACCCAGGGACAACTCCTTTTAAAATTATATTTATTTACTTACTGTGGGGTTGGTGTTCTGCCACATCACTGCTGTGGCGGTCAGAGGACAGCTTAGGGAATCAGTTCTCTCCATCCACCATGAGGGGTCCAGGGAGTCACTCAGGTCTCCAGGCCTGGGGAACTTGACCTGCTCAGCCATCTTACTGGCCCATCCATTGACCCTCATTTGTTTTTGTACTAGAAGCTGATTCTGGGGTCTGCCCACACACCCATTTCCCTCTTAGTCTTGGTTAGTTGCCAAGGCTGGTTCAGAACTCTTTGTAGTTCATACAGGCCTCTAACTTGTCATCTCCCTGCCTCAGTCTCTTGAATACCTGCGATGATGGGCCTATGCCATCAGGACCAGGTTGATTTTTTTGGACAGGTCTCATTGTGTAACCCTGGCTGGCTTAGAACCCAGACACCCCTTTTCTTCTGCCTCTTGAGTACTGGGATTAAAGGCATGCCACCATGCCAGTGGGACCAGTTTGGTTTTTTTTGTTTTTGTTTTGTTTTTCGAGAAGGGACCAGTTTTTAGGACTTATTTTGAAGGAAGACTTAGTAGAAGAAACAGAGAGCCTGAGGGATTGTGTAACTCGAGTCCCTGGTCCATTCTGGGAAAAGGGTGCCCAAGGGGCCTCTGGGAACCAGCCCACGCCCTGGTCCAGGATAGTCACTGAAGAGGCTGCAGGGCAAAGGGTGGAAGGTCTTACAGTGCTGGGGCCTCCCTGTTCCTCCCCTATCTGTGTCTATTCCCACGCCCAGGGTGGCCAGGGCTGCCTGCCTGACGTAGCTAATGATATCCCTTCCTCTTTGTGTCTTAATGAGTGATCCAGATGCTGTAGTGGCTCCTTTCACCAAATAGGAGGGGAGAGGAAGTGCCTAGCTCTGGCTAGCCTGCTCCACCCCTGGAGTCAAGAAATGGCAGATGTCTCTATGGTGTAGAAACAGGCCGCTGAGATGGGAAAATCTCTCTCTCTCTCTCTCACACACACACACACACACACACACACACAGAGTGTCTCTCTGTCATCTGAAAAGTCCCATGGAACCCTTCTCAGAGAACTGAAGAGAAGGCGTGAAGAGGACTGGGGGCTACAAAAGCACTTAGTAAAGAAGCAGGTTTGTGGGTAAGGGAAAGGGGAGTGGAGTGGAGGGGCTTCAGAAAGCACTGACTTGGGAAGGAGAAGGAGATGGAGGCATCTCTGCATGGTGGTGCAGCCCTGTACCCCAGAACCCTCAAGACCAGTGCAAGAGGACCATAAGTTTGAGGCTAAACTGGGTTGTATAACAAGATTCTGTCTTTGCAACAAAGCAAGACAAACAAAACGTATTGAACACCTACTGTGTGCTGGAAGCTGTTCTGAGAACTAAGGACACAATCAGAAAGGAAGACTTACATACCAGTTTAGAGGTTTCTTAAAGCCTTCCCAGGGATCCTAGACTCCCTAGGAGGTCCTTTGGCCACAAGGGTTAGAAGATGACCCTGGACTGCAACTCAAGAAGTGTCATCTCCACCCTGAGTCATGTGGAAGCTTGAGCCTCAGTTGGGATGTCTGTAGCATGGGAAGTGGAGGCTCTGGAGGCATGGCTCCGTGGCTAAGAGATGGACTGCTCTCCCAGAGGGCCTGAGTTCTGATCCCAGCACTATGTCAGGTGGCTCACAAATACCTGTGATTCCAGCTCTAGGGGTTCCAGCGTCCTCTTCTGTCCTCTGTGGGCAGTACTCACGTGCACATACCCCACACACAGGTACACACATATGCACATAACTCAAAATGAAAAGTGAAGGGGAAGGTGCTATCCAAAGAGACCATGGAGCTCACCAGACACACGTCTTCAGAAGGACTCCTGCAAGAGTGGTTCTCAACACTCGGGACATTCGGGGCTGGAGAGATCGCTCAGCCCTTCAGAGCACTAGCTGCTCTTCCAGAGGTCCTGAGTTCAATTCCCAGCAACCATATAGTGGCTCACAACCATCTGTAATGGAATCTATTGATCTCTTCTGGTGTGTCTGAAAACAGCGACAATGTATTCACACATAAAATAAATAAATAAACAAATAAATCTTAAAAAAAAAGATTCTGGACATTCTTCATAATTTAGATGTCAAGGTCACACACGCTCTTCCTGATTTCTTTTTTTTAAAGATTTATTTATTATTACATGTAAGTACACTGTAGCTGTCTTCAGACACACCAGAAGGGGGCATCAGATCTCATTATGGGTGGTTGTGAGCCACCATGTGGTTACTGGGATTTGAACTCAGGACCTTCAGAAGAGCAGTCAGTGCTCTTAACCACTGAGCCATATCTCCAGCCCTCCTGATTTCTTCCCAGTAGTGGACATCGAACCCAGGGTCTTATAAAAGCTAGGCAAGAGCTTTTACCAAACACAGCTACACCTCGCCCCTTTGATGGACATCTTATTTTATTTTTGTACATTTTATTTTGAGTCAGGACTCAAGTTGCCCAGGCTGACCTTGAATTCATTATGTAGACCAGGCTGACCTAGAACATTCCATCCTCCTGCTTCAGCTTCTTGAGTGCTTCCATGACAGCTGTGTGACACCAGGCCCAGCTGCCACCAATATAAATGAAGCACAGGTCCCCTGATGTGAGTTGACCAAAGACACGATGGGAAAGTCCGGGGTCCCCTGGCTATGTGTCACCAGTTTTTCCTCTTGATAGCCATGACCCCTCTGCTCTTTTGCCTTCCTGTCCCTTCCCGTCCCCAACTACCCATCCTCACGCCACCATCCAGGAATTTCTCTCAACTAAGTCTTGACTTTGTTTATATGATTTTGCTCCCTGCTGGGTAAGGGAGGACAGTCTGGGATGTGTCCTTAAAGCTCCTTCCTGAGCCAGCTCCCTGGGGACCCTTACCCTCCAAAGGAGGAAGTGAGGCTGCTTGAGAACCAGTGATATTAGGCAATGTGGTGGCTGAGAAGCTCCGTGTCACCCCGTTCTTATGGGCCCCTCAGTCTTTCACTCAGTGACTTGGGAAAAGGATGGATTAGCTGTAGTGCACATTTGGGCTTCTGCGGGACATGCTCTACATGTAGTTACTTCCTGTGTTTTACATTCAGGATTCACACATAAAGCTGACTAATAGAGCCACTCAGTGAGGGGTTTGGAGCATGGCTCAGCAATAGAGTCACCGCCTAACCGCCCCCCGACCCCGGGAGGAGCTGGAGTCTTGCTCAGTGGTGGAGCCCCCGTCCTAAGATGGGAAATGCCTTGGGGTTCAGAGATACAAGCCTCACAACACAGAAAACACAAGACAGGTACTGTTATGTGTGACATCGATGCTGGGCCGCGTAGCGCAGGACTGTGATCCCAGCACCGCACTGCGGCACAGACACAGGAGGATCAGGAGTTCCAAGGACAGCGTAGGCTACACACTGAGTTCGGAGCCAGGCTGGGTTACACGAGACCGGCTTTTAAAAACAATTAGGGGGAAAAAAAAAAAACCAACAAAAAAAAAAAAAGAACGAACCGACTTCCTGAAGGGTTGAGTCACTCCTCCAACTTCAGAGAGTGAGTAAAGCAGCAGGTCTGTATGACTACGCGCTGACTCGCTCCCCTCCCCGGCGAGGGCGCTAACCGCGGGGAAGGCGGTTAAAATCTTTAGATTTAATTGGGACTCACCAGGCGCCTCCTATGGGCAGGGAAGTCGACTCAGTACGTGACATCACGCAAGACGCGGTGACGTCAGTACGTCGGGACTAGGGCTCCGGCCACGCTCCCACGAGCGGCCGTTTAACGGCACCGCCCTCTGACGCTTCACTTCCGCCGTACATTTGCATACCCAACGTACGGACGTCGAGGCGTCGACGCGGTGACGTCACGAGCGCCCCCCCCAACAGACAAACACCCTCCCCACCACCCCCGCCGCGAGCGTGCAAACGCACGCTCCTACGTAGGCACGTAGGCAAGTCCTTCCTTACGCAAGCACGCACGGCCCACGGGCGGGCGGGGGAGGAACGGCGAGGTCGGCGGCGCCCCGCCCAGTCAGCAAGGTTGCGCGTGCCCCAGGGCGGCCGCCGAGATGGTGGTGGGCGCGTTCCCCATGGCGAAGCTGTTCTACTTGGGCATCCGGCAGGTTAGCAAGCCGCTGGCCAACCGTATCAAGGATGCCGCCCGCCGCAGCGAGTTCTTCAAGACCTACATCTGCCTACCGCCAGCCCAGCGTGAGTCTCACCCCAAGGCCTCTAGCCCTTCCATTCCCGATCTTTCTGGTTCAGGGGAACGGCGTCTGTGCTTGACCAATCCCGGCGCGAACCGGCAAAACGCTATAGCCAATGAGGATGGCTTCTGCTAGAGGGGCGTGTCACTCACCCAATAGGGAAGAAGGGAGAGCAGTCAGGGGCGTCACCGCGCGAGTTTGGAATGCAAGCCAATAGAGAAGAGGGCTTCTGGCGGTTGACGTCTACACCAGCCAATAGGATGAGGTGTGAGAAACACTAGGGTGGAGCTTATTGTCAGAAGTTAGGGGCGGGACCGAGAAGAAGCCCCCTTAGCGTTCCGTTACGGAGGCATCCTTAAGAGAGACACTTGACTACAGAAACCCCAGCTTGTCCTTCAGTTTCCCTCCGGCCCTGTGGGTGATTTGCGTATCACCCTGGGTTTAGAGCACGGAGCTTGTGCGTTAGTTTTACACTGAGTTAGGGTCGTGATGGTGTTGGAATCTTGCGACCTGGCAAAAGGATGAACCCAGAATGGGCGTCCTTCCGTTTATTTATGAGTTTCCTCACACCGATCCTTTTCGTTCATTAGCCGCACCGTGCAGGCTTCTTAGCCCGACACTGGGAGATACGGTCCTAATATGTCCGCGTTACCTCAGAACTGTCAGGAACTGTAGGCAGTCTCGAGTTTAGAGCAGCCGGGTGAGCCAAGGGAGTCTCCTGAGCAGAGACCTCACTTGCTTCGCAAACGCACTAGATGTGTGCTCCTAGAAAAGACTGATCTATCTCTGTAAAGCAGAGACGAGGGGGAAGTCTTTGTAATTTGCCAAGAACTACTGTTCATGTTTATCCAACGCCCCATGTAGCTTATAAATGATATGATGAGTGTTTGTTTTGAGCTGACCCTGCTTATGAAACAACAGGGTCTATGCCAGTACCAGTCTGTCGAACCAAGACTCATACATACAGTGACAATCTAGATGGGATGGTAGAGCCCACTAGGTACCTGACCAGACATGGAGTACAAAGAGCACTTCCCGGTAGAGGGAATATTCCAACTGAGACTGAAGGGTGAGGAGAATCTCACCAGACCACTGAGGGACATTGTTGGCTCCAAGGGTGGAACATGGGCACTAAGGGGACCCTTGACTTTTCTCCTCCACATGTGTGTTTAATAAGATTCTTGGTCATTTTGGGTTTTGGTGGAGCTTCTGCCAGGGCCAAAGGTCTTGCAGGGGAAATTTTTGGATTTTTGAAGCAAGGTGTGATGGTATAGACTCACACCCCAGTGTTTGGGAGGTTGAGACAATAGGAACAGGAGGTCAGATACCTTGAGATACCTGATTGAGTTCAGTCTGGGCTACATGAGACCTTGTCTCAAAACCGAAGATAAATAAGTAAATAACTAAATAACCAAACAGACAAACCAGCCTGGCATGGTGGTGTATGCCTTTAATCCCAGCACTTGGGAAGCAGAGGCAGGTAGATTTCAGATCTCTGAGTTCAAGGCCAGCCTGGTCCACAGAGTGAGTTATAGGACAGCTAGGGCTATTACACAGAGAAACCCTGGCTACAAAACAAAACAAACAAACAAACAAACTGGTCCCATATGTTCGTCAATCTCAGCACTTGGAAGGCAGAGGCAGGAGAGTCAGTGCAAGTTATGAACTAGCTTTACTTATAAAGTGAGTTCCAAGATCTGCAGGACACAAGCCAGGGATGACAACTTAAATTTATAGAAGAAAAAAAGTAAGCCATCGCAGGCAGGAATTTGGTCACTCTCCAAGATCACACTCCATTACAGTCAGTTCATCGTGGTAGAGGCTTGTGCCAGAGCCTAGCCGTGGACTCTGGACCTCCGGGCTTGTTCAGCTTCCTGCTTTTCTTCCAAGTCCTGGGACTAGTTTTAGCTTTGTGGTTTAGGGAACGGCTTTACCCTACCCCTTAAATGATGGCTTTGGGCAGGGGAACATAACCCACCTGAGCCTCTGTTTCCAGTTCTGTACAGAGGCTATTGAAAGACAGGAGCAGTTAGTGCCTGCCTACTGCGGTCCAGGCTGTATTCTCCCAGCCTAGTCCTTAGTGGTTGCAGTAGCCTTGCTCTCCCCCTGTATGGATGTCCTCTGTGCATTTATGCAGCCTGAAATGCTGTCTTACTGTGAGGAATATGAAGATGTAAAGAAATCCAGGCCTCAGGGATTCCTATCATCGAAGATAGGCCACAACCAGAATCAATGCCTAAAATATAAAATAGGAAGTCTAGCCAGGCATGGGGGCACATTCCAGCACTTGGGACACGGAGGCAGGAGGAGTACCTCGAGTTTGAGGCCAGCCTGGGCTGTAACTTAAGCCTCAGTTTCAAAACCAAAAAATAAAAGCCTGTTAGGTAGCAACAACTTCTGTGGAAGAAAAGAAATGAGGTGAAAGGAGCTCTGTAAGCAGGGGTTCTTCAAAGGTCGCCCTGCCTCCGCACATGGAATGGAGGAGACCAAGGCAATGGGGGGAGCGCTCACGTGAGGACAGAGCCTGACCACTGGAAACACCTGGGCTTTTTTCCTGAGGGGGCAGGGCTCATTAGAAGGTTCTGATCCTTAAGGGGTATAGGATCTGATCCTATGCCTGAGTGTGCATGTGCATTTGCATGTGTGTATGGTGAGTGTGTGTTGACAGTGTGTGTGTGTGTGTGTGTGTGTGGCCTTGAAGATGGAACACAGGGTCTTGTGTGCACTGGGTAAGAACTTTACCACTGAATCACAGCTCAGCCTCAAGGCATAATTTACTAACTTTTTGTGACTGGCTCTCATGTAGCCCAGCGGGCCTCACACTTGCCATGTACTAGAGGATGACCTCAGGCTTTTGATCCCCGTCTCTCCCTGCCACATGCAGGTGTACAGGCATGGAAATCTATACATCTTACTGTATGGCTTCAACAATTTCACTGTTTTGTGTTCCCCTGTGAGCCTTATCCTCACAGCTGGGAAGGCCATTGTGGCTGCTACAGCTGAGAGAATACAGGGAAGAAGTCCCCGGCACTGCAGTAGTCATGAAGCAGAAGCCCGCCCTGTAGTTCCTGCCTGTCTCAGGTGATCCACACTCCTGGAAGGCAATCGTCTTGTTTTGTTTTTCTGGCTTTTGAAGAGAAAGTGTTGTACAGTTCTGGGTGCTGGCCTGGAACTTGTGGCCATCCTCTTGCTGCGGAGGTCTTTTGAGTGCTAGGATTTAGACATGTGCTGCAAGTTCAGAGTGCTCTTTTCCCTGGGCCTCCATTACAACGTGTGTCACACGTGCTTCCAAGGAGCTGAGGGGGACTTTGGGCAGGAAGACCCTGGTTCACTTGTGTTTCTTTCTTTCTAGTGTGCTGCTCATTTTCCTAGTTTGCCACATGCAGTAAGCAAGACTGTGGTCCTTCAGAGATGCCCACTTTTGTATTAGTTGTATTTTCATCACTGTAACCAAATACCTGAGGCAGACTAATTGTATAAAGAAAAGAGGTTTATTTAGCTCAGAGCCTGGGTATCATTTGCATAGGCTCAGCTCTTTTCATGGCCTACTTGCTGTTAGAGTTCTGGGACATCACTGTGTTTGTGGCTCGTCTCTGTTTATAATGCCATCAGGAGTCTGGAATTCTGTCCTTGACTTCCATCCTAGTGATCTTAGGGCCTAGAGGCTCCACTTTTGAGTCTTCACCGTCTAAGTCTGTACTCTCTTAACCACTAGCAGAAACTTCTGGGGACTACACTCCTGCTGGAGCTCTAGGGGGAAAAAACACTCGAAGGCTAGGCATGGTGTCTCACACTTGCAACCCACTAACTCCTTTTCCTTCTTTTTTTTTTTATTTGTATTTTTTTATTTTTGTTTTTGTTTTTTGAGACAGGGTTTCTCTGTATAGCCTTCGCTGTCTTGTCCTGGAACTCACTTTGTAGACCAGGCTGGCCTTGAACTCAGAAATCCGCCTGCCTCTGCCTCCTGAGTGCTGGGATTAAAGGCTTGCGCCACCACGCCCGGCCTTTTCTTTCTTGTTTAAATTAAGAAAAAAACAAGGTATATTTTTATTTATGTGTATGGGTGTGTGCCACATGTGTGCAGGTACCCTAGGAGACCAGAAGAGGGAGTCAGATCCCTTGGAGCTGGGGTACAGATGGTTGTGAGTGACAGGGTGCTGGGAGCCCAGCTCAGGTCCTCTGCAAGAGGAGGAAATGCTCTTAACCTCAGAGCCAGCTCCAGCTCTGGAAGGTTCTTTTTTTGGGGGGAGGGGGGTGTTTGAGACAGATTTACACAGTGAGATCAGGCTGGTCTCAATCAAATGCATGTGAATTTCCTGCCTTAGCCTCCACAACAATAAGATTACAGGTATTTACCACCACACCTGACAGCAGTGACCCACCCTTTGTTTCTTTTTCCTTTTTTTTTTTTTTAGATTATTTATGTATTTATTTATTTTATGTATGTAAGTACACTGTTGCTCTCTTCAGACACACCAAAAGAGGGCATCAGATCACATTGTAGATGTCTGTGAGCCACCATATGGTGGCTGGGAATTCAACTCAGGATCTTTGGAAGAGCAGTCAGTGCTCTTAACCACTGAGCCATCTCTCCAGCCTGACGACCCCTTTGTTTCTTTAGTCTGTGGCTGGCTGGGCTCTGTTGGGGTGCAGGAGCTGAGTGACAGGTGGCAGGTGCCACCGTGGAGTAGTACCGCTAGGTCCCATGGCTTCTCCCTGTAGTCCTCTCCACCAGGCTCCCAGCCCACTCATCACAGTCCCGTTCAGCAGGAAGTGAGTGCTGTGGGCCATTAAGGGTAGGGCCTGGATGTGCACAGTGTTATCCCTATGGCTCTGTCAGTCGGAGCAGCCCTGAGTGCCGGCCACAGACAGTGCAGGAAACATAAACTGGCATACTTGACCACAGTGCAGGCACCCTTGGATTTGAATCCTGGTATCACCACTGATTGGCTGTGTGATATTCAGAGCAGGTTGCCCTCTCTGAGCATTTATTCTGTATTTCAAAACCAGGCAAACATCTGGCCTTTGTTGTGCATGTCTGTAATGCCAGCCCTGGGAGTCTGAGGACAGGAGGAAGTATGTTCAAGGTTCATCTTGGTTACTAGCCAGTTTGAGGTCAGCCTGGGCTACATGAGATTCTGTCAAAACAACAAAAGGAGGTAGTCATAAAACTTACCCCCGAGATTCCTGTATGATAGTGGAAGACTCTGACCTAGAGCCTGTGGACTGGTTGTTTTCAGTGGCTGGGAGGGCATGGAGTCTGTTGTCATGTGAGAATAGGGCTTGGCACACTGATAAGGGCTGTCTGCCCTTGTGTCTCTGCTTTGTGATTTCCTCTGGGTGTCCTGGGCACACCACTGCCTTTCTGCAGAGTTGAGTACTTATGACTGATGACCAGTGCCCTCAGCATGCTCTGAGGCCACTGATAGCATAGCATGGCCCACAGCCAGCCTAAGGAACCTGGGCAAGTTAGTTAACCTTCCTGGGCCCTGGTTTTGTACTCTGTTTTTGAGTGTCCTGACACTTTTATAAGTTATTATGACAAAGGAAAAATATTTTTTTCTTTATAAAATTAAGGATTGAACTCAGAGCCTCAAGCATGCTAGGCAGGAGATCTACCACTGAGCCACACCCCTCAGGCCCTCACTGGGGGATTCTAGGCAGGGGCTCTACCACTGAGCCACGCCCCCAGCCCCTCACTGGGGGATTCTAGGCAGGGGCTCTACCACTGAGCCAAGCCCCCAGTCCCTCACTGGGGGATTCTAGGCAGGGGCTCTACCACTGAGCCACACCCCCAGCCCCTCACTGGGGGATTCTAGGCAGAGGCTCTACCACTGAGCCACGCCCCCAGCCCCTCACTGGGGGATTCTAGGCAGGGGCTCTACCACTGAGCCACACCCTAGCCCTGGCCTAATCCCTACGTGCTCTTGTGAATGTTAGTTGAAATATGTTGCCCGCCGCTTTTGTTCCCCCTGGTAAGAACACACTCAGGGCAACCGGAATCTTCTGCGGCACAAGCTTTATTGCTTACCCCATCAGGAGCCAGTGGAGAAGAGAGCCAGAGAGAGAGAGATGGCGGAGCCCCCTCCCTTTTATGGAGGACTGTCCTCCGCCTCGGACGTGTCACTCCCTGATTGGCTGCAGCCCATCAGCCAGAGTTGTCATCACGGGAAAGGCAGAGCACATGGGGTGGGAAACTACCCCAGCGCATGTGCAGATGGTTTGTTTATTACTTAGAACACAGGTGTCAGTGCCATCTTATAATGGCGAATGTGAGGACGGCTCCTTACAGAAATACATAAAAATTTGGTGCCAGCTTTCTTTTTATTGTCACCATCATGATAATATCAGCTCTTGTGCTGTTAGCACCTGTTCTGTCTCACACTTAGGACTTGCAGCTTGCATGGGTTGTGAGCCCTACATTGCAGTTGGCCCTCGTAGGCTTACTACTTACGCAAGTCTGGGCCTCCTCTCTCCAATTCTAGCATGCTGGCAGTGGCTATTTGATCAGAAGCTTCAGTTAGAGCCAAGCTTGGTGCCACACGCCTGTAATCCCAGCAAATGGGAGGCTGATGCATGAGGTACCTGCATCGCACTGGGCTCCAGTGTGAGGTCCTGCCTCAGAAAACCAACAAGAGTGGGCAGGCGGCACACACCTGTAACGTCTGCACTAGGGAGGCAGAGGCAAGAGATCCGGAGTTCATGGGCATTCGTCCTCAGCTCTGGACTGTGATAGGTCAGCCAGCCTAGGACTCATGAGGCCCTTTCTCAAAACAAAGCACTTCAGCAGCAGAGGCACACAACAAGGGGAAATAGAAGCTTATATTGGGAAAATAGCTGTGAATAAAGACAAGTGAGAAAGTCAAACTCACAAGGTGGCTGTGAGGGGCGGGGCCACCTGTGAAAGCACCCAGTGCCCCCAGTTTGCCTGCAAATGCTCCATGCTGAACCACACCTTCTTATAAACTGACGGTTTGAGTTTTCCAGAAAGAGAGGCTAGGTCTCCTACAGCGAGGGAAGGGCTGGGCCCAGGCCACCACATTGTCTGGGACCTTTCCAGCTCCTAATGGCCTGGGGGATGGGAGCCATGCTGCAGGGAAGCTGGGCAGGATGCTGCCTGTCAAGACACCCTGGAAAGACCACAGCCTCGGCTCTCAGTGGAGTTGGCAGGCTCCTTGTTACTGTTGTCTTTAATATTATTTTGTATTGGACAAGGAACCTAAAACCCCATGTATACACCTGCTTCAGCACTGGCTGTCCCCTCAGCCTCTACATGGAGGTGTTGTCCCCTGAGCTTGTGGCCACTGGCTAGTCCTTCTGTGGGTTTACAGCCTAAATTATATTTTGCTAAAAAGGAATGTATCTGCCGTGTTTCTTGGTATGTGGTTTAGAGAAGTTCGAGTGATACTGTGGCACGCATGGGACCACAATAGAAAATGCATTCCCGAGCAGGGCGTGGTGGCACACGCCTTTAATTCCAGCACTTGGGAGGCAGAGGCAGGTGAATTTCTGAGTTCGAGTCCAGCCTGGTCTACAGAGTGAGTTCCAGGACAGCCAGGACTACACAGAGAAACCCTGTCTCAAAAAACCAAAAAAAAAAAAAAAAAGAAAAAAAAAGAAAATGTGTTCCCTATAGACAATGGGAGCACCACACTGAGTTGGAGCCTAAAGAGAGTCTGGCAAGCCGAGACCTGTAAACACTGCAAGTCACAGTATTACCAGACGTGAACTTAAAATAGCCAGGGCTAAAGCTGAGCCTGGGGCTCAGTTGGTAGACTGCTCGCCTCACATGCAGAAGCCCCGGGGTCCAGGCCCAGTGTGCATAAAGGGTGTGGCTACACCACTTTACCCAGCACCCTGCAAGTGAGGCAGGAAGATCAGAAGCTCAGGGGCATCCTTGGCTATCGTTTGAAGTCAGCCTGAGCTACATGAGATTCTTCCTCAAAAAACCAAACCAAACCAAAACAACAACAACAAAAAACAAAAATACCTAAGTGTATATGTTAAAAAGATAAAAAAGGATAATAAACACAAGTAAAACTGAAAATTGCCTGGAAACTGGAAAAATGGAACCATTAGAACATCTAGAAATGACAGCCCCAACCAGTCGCACCTCACTTGGAGAACTAGGCATAGCCAGACATGGTGGCACTTGCCTGTAATCCCAAAGCCTGGGGAGCCAGGCAGGAGATCTCAAGTTCCAGGCAAGCCTGGGCTCTACAGTGAGATCCTATCTCAAAAACCAAAGAAAGAGAGCTGGTGCAGTGGCTCACACCTGTAGCCCCAGCACCTAGGAGGTGGAGGCAGGAGGCTTAGTTGGTTCAGGCCAGCTGGGCTCCTGAAAACCATCTCAACAGACAAATATGAAGGAGAAAGAGAAGAAAGACGAGTGCTGGTGTAGCCCAGTAGTTGTGTGCTTGCTTAGCACGCACAAGGCCCTGGACCCACCCCAGCAACACATACTCGCAAATAGAAAGTACCATGCAGTGCAGTGTGTGCATCTTTTGGTTTTTTAGGTTTTGTTTTTGGTTTTGGTTTTTTGAGACAGGGTTTCTCTGTGTAGCCCTTGCTGTCCTGGAACTCACTTTGTAGACCAGGCTGGCCTTGAACTCAGAAATCTGCCTGCCTCTGCCTTCCACGTGCTGGGATTAAAGGCGTGCACCACCACTGCCTGGCAGTGTGCACATCTTTAATCCGAGCACATAGGCAGAGATAGGTGATCTCTCTCAACTGAAAGCCAGCCTGATTCAGGCTAGACAGAGCTCCATGGTGAGATCCTGTCTCCAGGAAGGAAGTTAGGGAGGGAGGGACAGGCAAATACCGGATTAAGTACAGCTGCATAATGGCTGGCCGAGCAGCAGGTAGATGACCTGTAGGCACAATGTGGCTTTGTGGGTACTTGCCTGAGATGCCCAGGGGTGCCACCTACATGGCATGGCCCAGCTGACCTGGGGAAGCACTGGCATTTTTATTCTTAATGCTCTCCAGAGAAAGTCACTGCCCTGAGGTCTATTTATAGTCTTAAGAGTGTCACATTAGCTCCTGTGTGTGGCAGCCAGGCTGTTGACCTCCAAAACTCAAGATGCTCTCCTGCTAAGGAAACACTTTCCTCTGTGTGTGTGCGTGCGTGCGCGTGTGCGTGCGTGCCCTTCATTATTACCAGTTATGTATCTTGTTAACATGATATATTTAAGTATTTAAAAAACAATTAGAAGGGATGGCATTAATTATTTTTTACTCTTTCTTTCAGTCTTTCTTTCTTCTGTTGTTGTTTTTAGAGGTAGGGTTTCTCTGTGTAGTCCTGGCTGTCTGGAACTCTGTAGACCAGGCTGGCCTCAAACTCACAGAGAAACACTGTCTCTGCCTCCTGAATGCTGAGATTGAAGGCGTGGGCCACTCTGCTTGGTCTTCATTTTAGAATTTTTTATCCATGCCACCCACCCCCCAGTGGTTTTGTGTACACAAAACAATGTCTTCCTTCAGTTGTGGTGTCTCACATCTATAATTCCAATCCTCAGAGGGCTAAGATAGGAGGATTGCTGATAATTCAAGGCCAACATGGCCCAAAGAGTGAAATCCTGCCTCAAAAAAACCATAGCGGTGCTCACTGTGACAAGTGAGCACCACTGTGACAAGGGGTCACAACTCTTGCTGCTTGACTGAGTGCTGTGTTCCTATGCCCCAGCTCCTCAGAGGCTGGTGCTGGACAGTTGTGAGTTTAGGGCCAAGCTTGGCCACTGGGCCTGTCTAAAAAGAAACAGTTTTTAGGGGGCTGGTGAGATGGCTCAGTGGATAAGAGCCATCTTCCGAAGGTCCAGAGTTCAAATCCCAGCAACCACATGGTGGCTCACAACCATCCGTAACGAGATCTGGCGCCCTCTTCTGGTGTGTCTGAAGACAGCTACAGTGTACTTACATATAATAAATAAATAAATCTTTAAAAAAACAAAACAAAACAGTTTTTAATCAACCGGGGCTAAGCTTGGTGGCACACACCTGGCATTTGAGAAGTGGAGGCAGGAGGATCAAGACTTCTAGGTTATCCTCAGCTACTTAACAAGTCTGAGGTGAGCCTGGGCTGTGTGAGATTGTCTCAGAACAACAGAGGGGGCATATAGTTAAGTGCTTAGCCTGCTTCTGTCTCCATAGCTACAAAAACAATCAACCTCTTCAGGTCCTCCCACTGTGTTTGAAGGCTGGTTGATTTATAGTGCTGTATCACAGACTCCTTACTCAGGCTGCCTGCAGTACTCTGGATGGACAGGAGAGGGCGCCTGGGTCAGTTCTTCAGCTCTGTGCCGCACCTGGGCTTGCTCTAGCTGCATGGCAGACACAGAAAGCTGACTGAATAGCTCCCCGACAGTGGGAGTTTCCAAGTCTTTGTACTCCTCTCAAGTTCATTGAAAACCAGCCAGTAAATCTTAACCAAACCTGCAGACAGACCTCCTTCTAGCTAGACAGTACAGCACCTCTCAGTGGTTTGGTGACTCTATCTTCCTCTTGCTGACTTTTTCTTTTTTTAATTCAGCCAGTTCTCATGACCTCCATAAGACTGCTAGAGCTGTGAGCACCAAGCTTCTTATTTCTTTTCTTTAACTGAACACATGCCAAGTGCCTGAGGAGTGGAGAAGCTAGTGTTGGAGCTCCTGGAACTGCAGTTGTAGACATCTATCAGCTGCTATGTGATTGCTGGGAACTGAACTCAGGTCTTTGAGAAGAGTGGTCGGTGCTCTTAGCCACTAACCATCTCAAAGCCTCACACCATGCATTTTACCCTTCAGGAGGCACCTGTGGGTGCAGCTTAGTGATAAAGTGTGCACTGAGGCCCTAGGTTCTATGCTGGGGAGTGAGGGTGAGAGCAGCTGGCCAGGCGTAGAGAAGCAAGCCTGTAAATGCAGCCCTTGAACGGCGGGGGTAGGATTGGGAGCTCAAGGTCATCCTCAGCTACCAGCAGGCTCCAGGGGAGAGAGAGCCGAGACTTGGGAAGGTGGAAAAGGCTCTTTCAAAGCCTATGGTAGACTACCACGTCCTGCTCATGTGCTGCCTGCCCTGCTGTGGGAAATGGAGGCCTGTGTCTTTGTTGACTCAGGGAGTGGCACTATTTGGAGGTGTGGCCTTGTTGGAGTAGGTGTGTCGCTGTGGGTGTGGGCTTTTAGACCCTTGTCCTAGCTTCCTGGAAGTCAGTATTCTGCTAGCAGCCTTCAGATGAAGATGTAGAACCCTCAGCTCCTCCTGCCCCAGGCCTGCCTGGATACTGCCATGCTCCCACCTTGATGACAATGGACTGAACCTCTGAACCTATAAGTCAGCCCCAATTAAATGTTGTCCTTATAAGAGTTGCCTTGGGGGCTGGTGAGATGGCTCAGTGGGTAAGAGCACCCGACTGCTCTTCCGAAGGTCCAGAGTTCAAATCCCAGCAACCACATGGTGGCTCACAACCATCCGTAACGAGATCTGGCGCCCTCTTCTGGTGTGTCTGAAGACAGCTACAGTGTACTTACATATAATAAATAAATAAATCTTTAAAAAAAAAAAAAAAGAGTTGCCTTGGTCATGGTGTCTGTTGACAACAGTAAAACCCTAAGAGAGTCTTAATATGTAGCTCAGGCTAGTCTGAAACAGTCTTAATTCTCAGCCTCCCGAGTGCTGGAATTACAGGCACTTCAGTGAACCTCTACTGTGGCCATTATAAGTCCCACAGATGAAGAAACTGAGGCCTTAGGGCAGGAGGTGGTAAATGGCTTCAAGCCAGACAGCCTGACTCCTTGGTGGCCTTAACCACAGTGCCCTAGGGCTCAACTCCAGCTCCATTCCTCAGGCAGCCCTGCTATCTCCTATCAGATTGCTACAGCCCTTGCTCACTCCTGGGATGATGAGCCGGCAAGCCTTTGAGCCATGCCTGGAGCACCCCACACTTGCACCCCCTCCTCTACCTGCTGCTCTCCACATTTGCAAAATGGGAAGCAGATGCACTGTGCCAGTCACACAGCAACTAAGCAGCAGGTGCAGGACTGGAACCCAGGACCACCCAGCCCTCAGCCGCCAGAGCTCACAGGTGTCCCTCTCCTAAGCCCGGCTGCTCTGTCCAGATCTGGGTGGGGCATAGGCAGAGGTCGTTCTCTGGCGGAGTCATTAGGAGCCTGCTTTAGTCACCACTCCTTGTATTTAGTGTCTGAGGGTGCCAGGAGCTGCTGTAAAGGAAGGACTGTGAGTCAACGGGACAGATGGTGTGTGTGTGTGTGTGTGTGTGTGTGTGTGCTCCTGTGTGCGCGCGCTGTGCATACCTGTGATCCCAGACTTCAGAGGCAGAACCAGGAGGAGTTCATGGGCAGCCTTGGCTACACAGGGTGTCTGTCTATATGTCTGTCTTGTGTGCCTGGTGTCTGTAGAGGCAAGAAGACGACGACTTGGGATCTCCTGGAACTGGACTTACAAACTGTGGGAGCCACCCTGTGGGTATTGGGAATAAAACCCGGCTCGCCTGGAAAAGCAGCCAGCGTTCTTAACTGCTAGGCCATCACTCCATCTCCCTAAATTTTGAATTTTATTTTTATTTTATGTATGTATGTGTGTACCTGCACACATATATATGCACCATGAAGGCCAGAATCAGCTGGATCTACCTGTTGTGGGTCCTCTACAAGAAGAGTTGAACTGTCTCTCCAGGCTGTTCTTTTATTTTCTTGAGGCAAGCTCTCATTACATACTAGCCTCATATTTGTTATCCCCCTGCTTCAGCCTCCTAAGTGTTAGTAGGAAAGGTCTGTGGCACTGTGGTAGGCCTCAGAGTGAGTGTTGAGCTCACTGGGACACAACCAGAGACTGCTCAGAGCCATGTGATAATTTACTTAACAGTAGCAACAGCGGTAATTTAATTATGCTATTTCTTGACAAATGATGCTAGATATCTTATTAGGAGTTTATGATGAGCCTGGCTTTGTGAATGGGGAGTGTTCCATAGAGAATCAAGTCCCTGAGGCAGCACAGGCTGAGAAATAAGTCCTTGTACCCAAACCACTTCACTGGGGTTTCATTAGTAATATTCATTCTTTTATATTTAAATTTGTTTTTATACACTTACTGGCAGGGGAGATACCATGTTCATGAAGGTGGTTTTCCCAGAGCGAGACTTATCCATTGCACTCCAAATGTGCTGAGCCTGCAGTTTCTCCAAATGCAGGAAATTCAGAATAATTTGTGGTAGTGGGGGATTGTGTTTGAGCTCTCCTGTGGAGGGTAGGGGAGAAAAGAAAAGATGTATTTTTATTACTTTATGTGTGTTATGTTTGGCCTGAGTGGATGTCTGTGCACATGCTTGCAATGGATCCTATGAGACTAGAGTTACAGAAGGTTGTGAGCTGTCGTGTGGGGGCTGGGAATCAAACCTGGGTCTTTTGGAAGAGCAGCAAGTGCTCTTAGCCACTGAGCCATCCCTCCAGCTCTTGTATGTAAATTCTGTAAATTTTTTTGTTTGTTTGCTTGCTTGCTTGTTTTGTTTTTGTTTGTTTGTATTTCAAGACAGAGTTTCTCTATGTAATAGCCCTGGCTGTCCTGGAACTTCTCTGTAGACCAGGCTGGCCTTGAACTCACAGAGATCCACCTGCTTCTGCCTCCTTAACGCTGGCATTAAAAGCCACCACGTCTGGATGAAATTATATTCTATGTTTTGTGTGTGTGTGTCCACATGCCACTACTGAGCATATGGAAATCAGAGGACAACTTAGAGGAATTGAGTTGAGGTGTCAGTCACTTTTAGGTACTGTATCATCTTGCCGTTGCCAATTCTGGATGTGTATTCTTATTGAGATACAACATGCATGTAATACTAAGGGCAGGCCTAAAGTGTACAGGAAACTGGTCATAGAGGCACAGTCCTGCAGTAGAAGCTCTTAGGAGGCTTTCTGTCCCAGGTTCAGTCCCAGCAGGATTACACAGTGACACCTTGTCTCAAAAACACAGTAAATAAGTCAAGGAAGGTGGCACGTGCCTGTGGTCTCAGGCAGAGGCAGGAAGGCGCTCATCCTTAGCTGTGTAGCATATTTGAGGCCAGTGCGTGCTACATGAGACCCTGTTACAAAACAAGGAAGCAAGAAAGCAAAGCGCATGATGGTCTACATAGTGAGTTCCAGATCAGCCAAGGCTAGTCAGTGAGACCATGTCTTAAAACAAAACAAAACAAAACCAGTTTAATAAACAATAAAAACAGCCGGGCGGTGGTGGCGCACGCCTTTAATCCCAGCACTCGGGAGGCAGAGGCAGGCGGATTTCTGAGTTCGAGGCCAGCCTGGTCTACAAAGTGAGTGCCAGGACAGCCAGGGCTATACAGAGAAACCCTGTCTCGAAAAACCTAAAAAAAATAAAAAAAAAAAAAAACAAAAAAAAACAAAAAAAAAAAAAAACAAAAAAAAACAATAAAAACTAAAATGAAGGCCGGGTGGTGGTGGCACACGCCTTTAATCCCAGCACTTGGGAGGCAGAGCAGGTGGATTTCTGAGTTCAAGTCCAGCCTGGTCTACAGAGTGAGTTCCAGGACAGCCAGGGCTACACAGAGAAACTCTGTCTCGAAAAAACAAACAAACAAACAAACTAAAATGAAGACAGGAATGGTGGCGCATGCCTGTGATGCTCACAGCTTGAGAGGCTGAGACAAGACTATTCCTACAAACTCAAGGCTTGCCTGGCTGTACATGGTGGATTCCCAGGTCAGCCAGGCATAGTGAGACCATCTCAAAGACTCAGCTGGGCAATGATGGCACACACCTTTAATCCCAGCACTTGGGAGGCAGAGGCAGATGGATCTCTTGAGTTGGAGGCCAGCCTGATCTACAGAGTGAGTTCCAGGACAGCCAGGGCTACACAGAGAAACACCGTCTTTAAAAAGGAAAAAAAGAAAAAGAAAAGAAAAGGCTCTGTTGAAAGTACATTCGGGCGCCTCCTCCATCTCCTCCCACTTAATGGGCACTCATGATGCCAAGCCAGTGAAGTCAGGCAGGGAGGCACCTCTGCTCCCCACTGAGCTTTGTCAGTTTGCACTGAGAACCTAGGATCAGAGCCTCCCTGCTCACAAAAGCTGCAACCCTCCCTCTGCATTCTGGGAAGGAAAAGAAAGGGAGTTGGTCTCTTGCCAGGGAAGTAGGCAACAGTGCCATGGAGGAAGACAGCCGGCCACTCTGTGTGGTGGCCTAAAGGGGCAGTGGGAGCTAAGTGTGCCTGATGGACGTTTACAGCTTGTGTGCTCTTAACAGTCGGGGAGCAGGTGCTTGTGACCTGTTAGGGGCATGGCTTCCCATCTGAGGACCTCTGCTCTCGTCAGGTTTCTGCTCATTGCTGCTCTCTGGAATTTTCTTGTGCTTTGAAGGATGTTTCTGGAGCTAGGCCTGATCCTTATGGTGCAGAACTACCCCAGCTACTTAAGAGGCAGAGGTAGGAGGATCATGAGTTCAAGGCCAGCTTGTGCTACATCTGGAAAAAAGTAAAAAGCAATAGGACGTAATGTTTGTCATCCAAGCACATGGGGAAGTAGAAAAACAGTCTGAGGCTGAAGGTCATCCTTGTCCACATAGGGAGCTGAAGGCCAGTGTGAGCTCCATCCATCCATCCATCCATGTATCTAAAACAAAAGATGGGGTATAGCTTAGTGGTAGCAGGTGTGTCCAGCATGCATGAAGCCCTGGGTACTGACCTTATTACTGAGGGAACAAAGCCCCCAGGTCACCCTGGGAGGAGATTCCATGTTCCCTGGGTGAAGCAAGGGACAGGTGCTTAAGGTGACTGCCCACTCCCACCTTGGTCTCTGACTTCAACTGGAACAAGAAAGTATGGGGGTGGAGCTTCGGAACACACCTGACCTCTTTCTCCCCTGCAGTGTACCACTGGGTGGAGATGCGGACGAAGATGCGCATAATGGGTTTCCGGGGCACTACCATCAAGCCGCTGAATGAGGAGGCAGCAGCAGAGCTGGGTGCTGAGCTGCTGGGTGAGGCCACCATCTTCATTGTGGGTGGAGGCTGCCTGGTCCTGGAGTACTGGCGCCACCAGACTCAGCAGCGCAATAAGGAGGAGGAACAGCGGGCAGCCTGGAACGCTCTGCAGGATGAGGTGGGCCGCCTGGCACTGGCCTTAGAGGCGCTGCAGGCTCAGGCACAAGCGATGCCCTCCTTGAGTGCCCTGGAGGAGCTGCGGGAGGAGCTGCAGGAGGTGCGTGGTCAGGTCTGCAATGCTCACTGTACTTCCAAGTGCCAGGCAGCATCTTCCAAGAAATAGCCAGCTGCCAGGGCCTGGACTTGTTTGTGACCATGTGGCCTCCAATAGGGCCTTCTCCTCACACCTCCTGGCCTAGGATGCTCTGGCCTAGCAGAAACCACGAGGACCTTGATGTAGCTGTGACATGTGGTCACCCCTTACTGACAGGATCTGGGCATTTCCCCAGGGAGCACTCAGCAGAAGCCTTCAGAGCCTATCCAGCCTCTGACTCAGAGCCCTCAGCCCCTCATTGGACTTTCAAGGTCTCAGACACCTGACTCTCCACTGCTCTGGCAAAGGCAAAAGATGGAACCAGGCTCAAGTCTGATCATGACATAGACAAGGTCACCTGGCCATCATTGGAGCGCCTCATTCCTTTGGTGAACCAGGCCACCTTGAGCCTTGCCTCAGGTCAATGTAGCTCCCATGGAGGCAGCAGAGTGCAACTGATGCTCCCGTTCTCTCCTCATTCTCCCTCTGAGGTCCCCAGGGGATCACGCCTGGATAGGTCCCCTTACCCCTCAGCCTGTGGCATTACCCCATTTCCTCCCTAGGCACAGACTGATCCTATCTGGCTCCATTCTGACCTGTCTCAGTCACAGCCCCGCTGCCTTGTCCTGAAATGTCCCTGAACCTTGTTTCGGGTGGCACACATTTCCTCCTGTCCTTCTGTGGTATTTTTCAGTTGGGTGGGTTAGATGTCACACACACACACACACACCTCCGACCCTTCATACCCCTTAGGTCTGGGTCCCTTTACCCTTTCTGTTGCCCCACCTTCCTTGCTCACTCCCCCCAGACATGACATATTGCTGGGAATGTGATGGAGGAAACAGAGTAACCTGTTCTCCCACCGTTCTGGAAGCCAGCAGCAGAGGTCAGGGTGTTTGGGTCCCACTTCCTTCTGGCTTCAGGGGCCCCAGATCTCCTAGACTCTGTGTCCTATCTTCTTGTGGCTTTCTCTTCCCCCACCTGTCTCTTGCAAGGACACCTGCCCTGAATACAAGACCCACCCTAAATCTAGGATGACCACATTGAAAGAGCCTTTATTACGTCTCTAAGACCCTTTTTCTAAATGGAGACACATAGGCCCCAGGATTCGGACATGGGGTTTTCTTTTGAAGGCCCTCTATTCAGCTTGCTGCCTTCTGCCATTCTAAGATGCAAGGCCCCTGCTATGCTGTTTGGCTCTTCCGGCAGCCTACTCATGGCTTCTGGGGTTGGGCTAACCACTATAGCTCCAGAAGGATTGTGGGTGCAGCAGTCACTGTCATGGTTGTCCAGTTCCTGATGGAGCTGCAGAATAAGGAGGCCTCCTAAGGATATATGAGGGGCATAATTAATATGGACCTTCAAACTGGGCCAGTGATCATTAACAATAGAGAAAGCCGGGCTTGGTAGCACATACCTGAAATTCCACCACTCAGAGGCTGAGGCAGGAATGAGCCTGGGTCCCATTGTGAGTTCCTGGACAGCCTGCTGAACCACAGGGAGAGACCCTGTCTTTAAAAAAAAAGAAAAAAAGACAAAAAGTAAAAAAGACAACCGAGCTGGACAGTGGTGGCACACGCCTTTAATCCCAGCACTTGGGAGGCAGAGGCAGGTGGATTTCTGATCGAGGCCAGCCTGGTCTAGAGAGTGAGTTCCAGGATAACCAGGGCTACACAGAGAAACCCTTGTCTCCAAAAACAAAAAAAAAGTAAAAGAAAAAAAGACAACCTTGGAGGAAAGCCAGAGGTTTTGGCTCTGGGGAAAAAGGAGCCGAGACTCATCCTGTGAACCCTTCCCACATTGGGAAACTAAGGCTCGGGAAAAGGGAAGCTAGGTGACTTGGCCAAGACCCCATAGCTCAGGAGGGACTAGCTACTAGGGTGGGGAGGAAGGACCAGAGGACCCAGATGATTCTGGCTGCAGGGCAAGATGAGATAAGGCCCAACCTCTTCCCAGTGGCCAGAGGCACTGGGTTTCTGCCCTCTTATCAGAAAAGCGCCAGGCCACACCCAAGATGTCTGACTCTAGGTAACAGGTTCATTCTCCCTGGCCCTTGTCCCTAGACGTGGCACTTGTAGGGCTCCCCCAAGGGGATGAAAATGACCCATCCCCAGGATTCCCCAGACTGAAACCAATGCTGAAACTGTACCTCAGTTTCTTCTAGAAGAAGCTGAAGTTGCTGTCTTTAAATTGAGGAGCAGCTGAGTTAGGTGAAAGCTGAACTAGGGACAAAGGACACACATGGCTAGGTGATGAGGGGAGGACAGAGTGAGGAGCCAGGAAAGCTGCCTGTTTGCCATGGTTACCCCTGTGGAGTCCAGCCAGGCACTAAGAGCTCCAGGGCCAGCCCTGGCCTCCTTGCCCTGGGTCAGTCTATAGCAGTTATGGCAAAGCCAAGACAGGTGAGGGCGCTGAGCTCCATCAGGTCAGTCCTTATTCCAACAGACCAGCCTCACTGTTGGTGAAGAACCCCATAGGAATATGTTCTCTGCTTGCTTGGGAGGAAACACGCACCGAGATGAAATGTCACCTTTGGGTCATGCAAGCATGAAAGTAGGCCTCGGAGCCCACTCTGACCCAGTGGAGCCTTCACATGGTCCTGGTGTATGTGGACATGGCAGCCTCTCCCATGATGACAGTGGAGGAATCCACCGTGGTGTGGTGTGTGGTTCCAGAAGCCTCTGGGGCAGGAGGCCAGAGCAGCTTTCATGGCTCTGACTCCCTACTCACTGCAATGTTACATATCCCCACAAAGGGAGGAGGAGGAGAATAAATTTATGAATGAAGCTGGTTGTCTTCAATTTTATTTGTGTGTGCTTTTAATTGAAAAAAATCAAAGGGGGATGGAGAGATGGCTCAGAGGTTAAGAGCACTGACTGCTCTTCCAGAGGACCTGAGTTCAATTCCCAGCAACCACATGGTGGCTCACAACCATCTGTAATGGGATCCAATGCCCTCTTCTGGTGTATCTGAAAACAGGGACAGTGTACCCACATATGTGAAATAAATAAATAAATAAATAAATCTTTAACAAGGAAGGAAGGAAGGAAGGAAGGGAATGAAAAATCCTATAGGCTGACAAATGGAAGCACTGGCCACCAAGCCTGATGACTTGAGTTGGATCCCCAGGATTTGATGGTAGAAGGAGAGTGCTGACTCCCTCGGTTGTTAGACCTCCGTATTTACCTTGAAATATGCACACAGCCATAAACACACTAAAAAATAAACAAAATGTGATAAGAACTTTTTTTTTTTAATTCCAGGGATGGCATAGGCCTGTAATCCCAACACTTGGTACTCCTGCTAAACAAGAAAGACTGCTAGGGGGCTGGAGAGATGGCTCAGCAGGTAAGAGCACTGACTGCTCTTCCGAATGTCCTGAGTTCAATTCCCAGCAACCACATGGTGGCTCACAACCATCTGTAATGGGATCTGACATCTCTTCTGGAGTGTCTGAAGACAGCTACAGTGTACTTAGATATAATAATAAATAAATAAAGAAGAAAGAAAAAGACTACAGGTTTGAGGGGCTATATAGCAATACCCTGTCTAAACCAACCCAGAATTGCAGCAGGCACGGTAGCACGTACCTCTGATGAATCTCAGCACTTGGGAAGTCATTATCCTTCTCAAAATGACCTTAAAGTCCATCTTAACCACAAAAGCTGCCCTGTTCTTTGCCATGCTGGGTGCCCACCCCCCATCAGCTGCAGCCCCAGCCTCATGGATTTACAACCCAGTGAGGAACAACTGCACACCCAGCATCACCCAGCATCACCCGGCATCACCCAGCATCACCCGGCATCACCCAGCATCACCCAGCATCACCCAGCATCACCCGGTTATGTGAGTAGATGGGGCTGGACCTAGACTCCTCCCTCTGAGTGATTTGGGGCTTTAGGACATTGCAGACAGAACCTTGTCATACCAGCTCACACAGCCTGAACCAGTGTTGGTGGCTCTGCCTGTCCCATCCCTGGCTGTTGGTCTCATTGGACAAGCCACCATAAGAGAATGAATCTTATACAAGCTCCAGCCGGTTCCCCTGGCCCCAAAGCCATCCCTTGGCTGGCCTGTGTGAGCACTGTGGATAGATAGACTGGCAGGAAAAGCCTGCCTAGTGGCTGGGGTGCTATCACCCACCAACTGGACACATGTGCATGGAGCAGCTACTGTGTCCAGTTTTCTCCCCGTGTCTGGAGAAGCCAGGGACAAGACAAAGCTCAGCAGAGCCACCATGGTGCTGCCGTTCCAGCATACGGGTAAAGAGCTGGCCCTGGGGAAGTGATGCAGTAGACAGGGCTCTTGTCTAGCATGCCTGAAGCTCTGAATCCAGTCCCCGGCACTACATAAACTAAATACCTGACATCCTGCTACTGTGGAGGTGCCTCAAGTTCAAAGTTGAAAACTCCATAGGATGAAGACGCAGGTAAGAACAATCAATCCTAACAATGCAAAGCTTAGCAGTTTAGGCCCCTGAGCTGAATCAGTTAATAAATGTTTATTACAACAGCTGTGCTCACTTACTTTCACATTGTCAATGGCCACTTTAGCAGAATTTGAGACTCTGAGATGCTTGAGAACAGTTACCCATTGGCTCTTTACAGGAGAAATTCACTGACCCCACACAGCAAGGGCAGACAAAGGTCACCCTCTTAGGGAGCCAAGTGTGGTGGCACACACCTTTTTTTGTTGTTGTTGTTTTGGTTTTCGAGACAGGGTTTCTCTGTGTAGCCCTGGCTGTCCTGGAACTCACTTTGTAGACCAGGCTGGCCTCGAACTCAGAAATCCGCCTGCCTCTGCCTCCCGAGTGCTAGGATTAAAGACATGAGCCAACACGCCCGGCTGGCCTCAGCATTGGAGAGGTAGAGGATGTCAGAGCTCTGTTGAGTTCTAGGTTGGCCTGATCTACATAGTTCCAGGACAGCCAGTGGCATGTAGAGTGACCCTGTCTCAAAGATGCAGAGAGGTGGTGGCACATGCCTTTAAACCCAGCAATCAGGAGGCAGAGGCAGGAGGATCTCTTTGAGTTCGAGGCCAGCCAGGCCTACAGAGTGAGTTCCAGTACAGTCAGGGCTACAGAGAAACCCTGTCTTGAAAAACAAACTAAATAAAAATGATAATCAAACTAAACCTCTGGAACAGGAGGTCACTAAGGCCTGGACCCCTGGTGTGTGTCTGTGTTCCTGATTCTCAACCCCCCAGGAGCTGCTACCAGCAGCCTCAAAAGGCCTGAGCTTGCACTGCAGTCCTTGAGAAGGAGGAGCTTATGTAATCCTGCCTGGGCACATCTTAAAGGAATTCTCTTCTCCCTGTATGTGGATAGCAGGGTTGTGTAATTCTGTGCACATCTGTATCTGTAACATGATGTGTGTGATGTTGTCTGTGTTTCTGGAGTGACAGTTTGGCGAAGTCATTACCCAGCAGGACTCGCTACTATGTCTTGTTTTGTGGTAATCTACTTCATAAAGAAGAGCTATAACTGGGCAGAGGTGGCTCAAGCCTTTAATCCCAGCACTTGAGAGGCAGAGGCAGGCCAGTCTCTGAGGTTGAGGTCAGCCTGGTCTACAGAGTGAGTTCTGGGACAGCCAAGGCTACACAGTGAGAGCCTGTCTAAAAAACCTTACTGAGGAACCAAATTGAACTCCCAGCACCCACATAGTGACAGTGGCTCACAACCATTTCTAACTCTAGTTCCAGAGAATTCAGGGCCCTCTTCCACACACGCACTTTGTACACAGACATACATGCTGTCAAAATATTCATACACATAAAATAAATCGATAAGAACTATATAAATGTTTGTATATGTACATGCATGTATGTGTTCTGTGCATTTAAGATATATATTTTTAAACAATATTATCTGAATGTGACAACACATACCTTAATCCCTGTTCTCATAAACTGAGACAGGACAGTGTCACAGATTTGAGGCCATCCTGGACTAAAATAAGACAGTAAATAAATGTAAAGCCAGGAACAGTGGCTCAGGCTTTTAACCCCAACACGTGGGAAGTGGTGGCAAGAGGTTCAGTGAGTGCAAGACCGTCATCAGCTTTGCAGTGAGTGTAAGGCTAGCCTGGGCTACATGAGAACCTGGGCCAAAAAACAAAACAACAGAGAACAGGCTTAGTGTTTGCCCAGCACTAGGGTGGGGGTGGAATTCGGACGATAAGGAAATCAAGGCTAGCCCGGGCTAAGTAGTCACTGAAGTCACTAGTGAGTTCAGTGCTAGCCTGGATTATATGAGACCCTGCTTCAGAATAAAACAAAGCAATATCAACATGACTCTAAACCCTAACAAGCATGGGTGGGGATGCCTTCACACTAGGTTACTCGGATACAGAAAGGAGGCTCACTAGAGCCTGGGAGTCACTCCTAAGCAGTCTGTGGAACAGAGCAAGAGGAACAGGGAACTCTATGTATGTACTGTAGATGCGCTCTGCACTCTGCACTAGTGTGGGCAGCCAGAGCAGAAGAGTGGATTCCTGGTTCATTTTGTGCAAGCTGTATCTTGAGTCTAATTAAAATGAAAAGTCATTATACAGTTACCTTTGCCAGCAGAAGTGCACACTACTTGCTACCTTCAGTGAGAGCCCAGATAGCCAGGTGTAGTGGTGAACTCCATTAATCCCAGAAGATAAACCCAAAATTCAGTAGGGTGTCCAGTTCAAAGCTAGTCAGGGCTACCAGGCTTTTGCCTATCTCAAAAACAAAAACAAAAACAAAACAGAACCCAGCCTTTGGTAGAGGAGGAGCAGGGTGGCCTCAGGCTACAGAATCCAGCTCTCTTTCCCTATTGCACCTGCTCCAGTGCTCCCTGTCACTGATGGCATAGATGGGTTGCTGAGGGTGTTCTCAGCAAACCCAGAGAAACACTTCTGCTTACTGGCTGCTGCTGAAGCCCCTGACTAGGCTGCAGATGAAGTGACGCCTTCATCTTAGAGTTTTATGCTCCTGAGTGTATCTGCTCCGTCTTCCAGAGTTCTCAGGCCAGGTGGCAAAAGCCAGCTGACAGAACCTGTTTCCCTTAGATTCTTCTAGACCTCTGCAGCATCCTTCCTTCCCGGGCAGGGAGCAGGGCCCCTCTGGAGTAGAGTCCTGTGACCTGTTATTGCACAAGGAACATCGTAGAATTTCTTTATGGCCAGCCAGAGGCACTAAGACATTAGAGTTTCAGTGGCCAGCATGGGGAGGTCAGCTAAAATCAGGAACTATGATTAAAAACTATAAGCCGGGCGTGGTGGCGCACGCCTTTAATCCCAGCACTTGGGAGGCAGAGGCAGGCGGATTTCTGAGTTCGAGGCTAGCCTGGTCTACAAAGTGAGTTCCAGGACAGCCAGGGCTATACAGAGAAACCCTGTCTCGAAAAACCAAAAAAAAAAAAAAAAAAAAAAAAAAAAAAAAAACCAAATGAGGGGGAGCCACATAACTGCAAGGGTACAATACCTGTCGCTAAGCCTGCAGACCTGAGTTCAGTCCCTGGATGCAGAGGGTTAAAGGAGAGAACAGACTCCCTGCAAGTTGCCCTCTGACCTCTCTACATGGACACACACACAAAATATCAAAGACAAATATAAGCTTCAGTGAGTGAGGCAGGCTGAACTGATGGCTCAGCAGGTAGAAGAGAGCTAACGCCCAAAAGTTGTCCTCTGACTTCTACATTCTCCAACTGGAACATTGGACACACACATACTAATCATAAATACATTGTAAAGATAAATAAAAGAAGCCTGGCGTTGTGGCGCACGCCTGTAATCCCAGCACTGGGGAAGCAGAGGCAGGCAGATTTCTGAGTTCGAGGCCAGCCTGGTCTACAGCGTGAGTTCCAGCACAGCCAGGGCTACACAGATCCTATCTCAAAACAAAAAATTTAAAATGTTGGGAGGCAGAGGCAGGTGGATTTCTGAGTTCGAGGCCAGCCTGGTCTACAAAGTGAGTTCCAGGACAGCCAGGGCTATACAGAGAAACCCTGTCTCGAAAAAAAAAAAAAAAATTAAAATGAAGTTAAATATAGTGGTGTAAGCCTTTAGACCAGCACTTAGAAGGCAGAGACCAGATCTCTGAGTTCGAGGCCAGCCTGTGAGATTCAGACCAGCCAGGAACACTCTATCTCAAAAAACCAAAGCCTTGACAACCCAAGAAAGGATTCAAAACATTTTACCAAACACCCTTTTTGAGAAAAGTACTTAGGGATATAGTCCAGCAAATCTAGATTCAAACTGCCTGAATATAGAACATGAGGTCAGACATTCCAGG
Organism: Mus caroli; assembly: GCF_978045245.1. Taxonomy (NCBI): domain Eukaryota; kingdom Metazoa; phylum Chordata; class Mammalia; order Rodentia; family Muridae; genus Mus; species Mus caroli. Next base: position 124,654,340 of record NW_028227263.1, on the reverse strand, counting down.
CACCTCAAGCTTATCTCCAGGGATCTCAGAGCAAAAGCCAGGCCTCCAGATGGGTACATACGTCTTCTCATAAAAGTGACATTCCCAGGTCCTTAGGGAGAAACAAATTGAAGATGGAATCCAGCCAGGGGTGGAGAACACCTTTAATCACAGCACTTGGGAGGAAGAGCCAGGAGGATCTGAGTTCCAGGCCAACCTGGTTTATACAGTAAGACCTTAGCTCAAAAGGAAAAATTATAAAGAGTTGAGAAAAGAGGTGAGGTGGTGGGAAGACATCATGGGAACACAGGCCTGAGCCTCCGGGACAGCCAGTGTGTCCATGACCTACTGAGAAACAGCCATTGAGGAAAAACACAAGCTTCCAAGTCAGATGAGGGCCCCAGGGAACAACTGCAGTGGACAGCAAGCTCTTCCGGTATTCACCCAGCCCTGAAAGGGTTTGGCCCTCAGTCCTCCAGCATTTGGCAGGCAGAGACAGTTGGGCGTTTGTTAGTTCCAGGCCAGGGGTGCGCGGTAAGACCTTGTCTCAGCACACACAGCAAAGAACTGAAAATAGGGCTCAAGTGGGTTTGTAAATGACAACAGAGCAGAGTGGTGGTGCAGCTTAGGGAGGCCCACAGCCACTAAGGAGGGAGCACTCTTACGGGACTCTGTTCCTTTTTAGAGCTTCCTTTTATAGGGTTCAAGAGAAATTTAGTTGCTAAGTGGTTGACAGAGAGCAGTTCTCTTTATTTTGATTGATGGGTTACGTATTCATTTTTTCTACGATGCTTGTCCCATCCCATAAGGTATGATTTAATTTTTTGATTTGTGTTTATGCGCATGTGTCTGTGTGTGCCATGTGTGTTCTAGTGTCATGGAGGACAGAGGAGGGCATCAGATCCCATGGAGCTGGACTGCAGGCAGTAGTGGGACATGAGATCTGGGAACTGGACTCAGGTCCCTAGCAAAAGCAGTATGTGCTCTTAACATCTGAGCCATCTCTCCAGCCCCAGTGTCTGGTTTTAACCATGCACACCCAGTTATACACCGATAGACTAAGATAGTAAATAGAGGACTATCTCTAAAATTTACTTGAGGACACAGTTTTGTAACTTTTTTCAAAGATTAATGTATGCCAGGCAGTGTCGGTACAAATTTTTAATCCCAGCACTTGGGGTAGAGGCAGGTGAGTTCAAGTTCTGTGAGTTCAAGGTCTGTCTGGTTTACAGACTGAGTACTAGGTCAGCCAGGGCTACACAGAAAAACCCTATCTCGACACCCCCCTCAAAAGATTTGTTTTTATTTTATGTGCATGAGTGCTTGGGGGTTTTATACTCTGTGGTTACCTTGTGACCCTAACCCTGCCCCACCTTCCAACCAGGGCAGCCTTTTCACACATGCCCACTTTCCAGGATCTTCTGGACACTGGTTTTTGTTTTGTTGTTGTTATTATTATTATTATTATTATTAGTGTGTGTCAGTCAAGCTTGGGGCAAATCTAGAGTGGGCTTCTTCCAGTATTATTATTATTATTATTTTTGTTTGTTTGTTTGTTTTGTTTTTTGAGACAGGGTTTCTCTGTGTAGCCCTGGCTGTCCTGGAACTCACTTTGTAGACCAGGCTGGCCTCGAACTCAATAATTCGCCTGCCTCTGCCTCCTGAGTGCTGGGATTAAAGGCGACGCCCGGCTTCTTCCAGTATTATTATTATTATTAGTGTGTGTCAGTCAAGCTCGGGGCAAATCTAGAGTGGGCTTCTTCCAGTTCTGAGGATGGAACTTCGATAAGCAGGCTTCCATGGCAGATACCCTTACCAACTACCAAACCATTGCTGACTCTGGACATTATTTAATTCGTTTGTTTTATTTTGAGATCAGGGTCCATTACTAGCCTAGGATGACCTTTTGTTTCACTCTCCAGTACTGAAATCATGGCTGCCTCAATCACCATGACCTGCCCACAGGAGGGCTCTCGTGCTGTCCAGGCCAGTCTCCAAAAGACCGCCTGGAACTTGTTCCTGAGTGTCTGCCTCAGATAAGCCTGTACCATGGAACGTGTACCTAGGGGCCTCGCATGCTAGGCCGGCACTCTACCAAGGGAGCCACATCCCAGCCGCAGACCATTTTAAAGCCATGTATTCAGGTTCCGGCAGGCTGGAGAAGTCATTATCTTAAGTTTGCGGACTGGGTGACTGTCCTGTAGCCAGGCAATTATGGCTATGGCTGTGATCCCCAAGACATGGGGGTGAGGATGGGGGGTGGGGTAGGGGAGTGTTTGCAGTGGGGTGAGGAGCGTCCCTGGCCTAAGCAAACTCCGACTCCTCTCTTCTCCCCTGCAGTGTACCACTGGCTAGAGATGCGGACCAAGATGCGCATCATGGGCTTCCATGCTGAGGCCATCAAGCCACTGAATGAGGATGCAGCGGCCGAGCTGGGTGCGAACCTGCTGGGTGAAGCCATCATCTTTGCTGCTGCGGGCAGCTGTCTGCTGCTGGAGTTCTGGCGCCAGAAGTCATCGAAACACCGTAGGGAAGTGGCGCAGGTGGCCACGGTGCTGTCGCTGCGGGAGGATGTGGAATACCTGGAGAACATGCTGGATGAGGTGCAGGTGCAGGTGCAGGCAGCATTGCCCAGGAACGCACTGGATGAGCTGCGGGCGGAGCTGCGGGCAGAGCTGCGGGCGGAGCTGTGGGCAGAGCTTCAAGATGAGCTACAGAAGTTCAGAACCCAGATCTGTAAAGATTGCTATGAGCCGGAGCTTAAGCCTGAACTCGAGTGTCCTGAGACCCCCAAGGAGTAGAGGCCGCAGGACTCTGGCCTTGGACGTGGACTGTTGTCTGGGCTTGTCACATGACTGGCCTCTCTGCATGGGCCCACCCCCAAATGGTGCCAGCTAAGGTGCCCTGGTCTCTGGGGACAGATGGGTCCTAGGCTGAGAGAGGTGTGAGTACCCCTTCCCACGGGGTCTCTTTAACCCACTGGTGGGACGTGACAGGAACCCTTCCAGCTCCCCTAACCAAAACCACCATGCTTGAATGCTGTACTTGGAAAGGAGGGCAGTGTGGTGGAGCCATCTAACAACCTTACTGGCCTATCACACTCCCCGCCTTAGGTTCTGGAGCCCCATCTCCCTCCATCTACCTCACCTTTTAGGGAAAGAGGATGGGGTCTGGCCTGCCCTGCTCAGTCACTCTGCCTCCCCCACTCCACCCCCATAACTGGCCTTTTGTAAAGGACCCACCTGCACCCTTAACACGTGGGCCAGTGCCACCACCCACCAGTTTGTTTCGTGGTAATCTCAGGGATCACCCTCCCTTCCTGCCTTTGATCTTCCAGGTAAAAAGCCATTTAAAATAAGGCAAACAGCAGCCTCACCTTCTGTCCAAATGGAACATTCCAGAAAACCAAATAACTCCCTTCCCCACTCTTTGCTAACCCACTGGGCCACGGAGGAGTGGTTTATGAGTTTTAAATGTTTTATAATTAAAGGAGCCCCAGGTTAAAGAGTGTCTCAAACCATTATTTGCTGAGTGGGCAGGCGTGTCATTCATTTCAGTTAAGAAAGAACTAGGGGGGGGGGCTGGTGAGATGGCTTGGGGCTGGTGAGATGGCTCAGTGGGTAAGAGCACCCGACTGCTCTTCCGAAGGTCAGGAGTTCAAATCCCAGCAACCACATGGTGGCTCACAACCATCCTTAACAAGATCTGACTCCCTCTTCTGGAGTGTCTGAAGACAGCTACAGTGTACTTACATATAATAAATAAATAAATCTTAAAAAAAAAAAAAAGAAAGAACTAGGGGAGGGGACTTCTAATGGGGGGGGGGGGCATTCATCTTCTGAGACCCTTCCCAGGTAAAGAAGTCAACCCAGTGTTAAGCTGTAAGACTTAACCACACAGTCCGCAGACACTGCAGGATGGAGGAAGCAGGCTGGTGAGGACCACAGAGAGAAGGGGCGGGACTGAATGCAGCCCAGAACCAGGAATATATGTAGAACCGGAAGTGAGAAGCAGAATTCTTGCAAGGGTTGCCCACAGCTGTCAGCAATCCCCCTCTCCTGGTAGGATACCTCCCCTCTTATATAGCTGCCTTTGATGGGGCATAGCATTTAAAGTACTCCAGAGACCTTTGCATTTATAAAAACTGCAGATTTATTCAGCGAGGGCCCGTGTCCAAGAAGCTATGGTGTAGAAGTCGGAGGACCTATTTTTCCTCTTCTCCCCCTCACTTCATCTTCCCGGAGGGCAAAAATGGTCTGGACCCTGAAATCCTAACCCAAATAAAAAAAACCACAAAACTGAGGTTCCAAAAAAGTTAAAGAATCTTAATTCCTCATAGAAAAGAGGGAGGAGCCAAGGCAAAAGGGTGTCCCAGGGGTGGGGGAAATACCCCCCACCTGGTGGGATACCTCCCCTCTTATATATAGCTGCCTCCGATGGGGACAAGCCTGGGGTATAGCATTTAAAAACTCCCACACCCCATTTTATCAAAACCAAAGAGAAAAAAAATTTCCCTTTCCCGCCCCCAAACCCAAATATATATATATACTTTTTCTTAAAAAAAAATTCCAAGGCATTAAAGCGTTAAAGTGAATCCAGAACAAGAGAAGGTGAGATCCCCTCCTTCCTTCCCTCACTGTGGGGTTACTCAGTACATCCCCAGCAGAGGAACCAGCCCCAAGGGGATGGTGAAGGGAAAGGACCAAAGGAAACAAAGGGGTGGGACCTCCTTATCCAATCAGCAGCCAGCGTGGGTGTGACCATGGCACCAGGAAGCCACACCCCACGTGGAATCTTCCAAGTGGGAGCTGGCAGGGGAGAACGCAATCTTGTGTAACTCTTGGTCAAGTAGAGGCAGGGAAAGCAGGTGCCAGGCAGGAAGTACAGAAAGAAGAAATGGGTCTTCTGGGTCCCTGTAGTCAAGGAGAACCCCGCTTCCTCAGCTCCTGGACAAAGACTGGAAGGAATGAGAGGCACAAGTCAGGCCAGTCTCCACTGTCTTCCCTTCCAAGGCAGGCGCTTCCCATGAACACAAGGGCCTGCGCTACAACAGAGGTGCCTCACCTTCGATTATTTCCTCTTTCATTTTCTGCAGCTCCTTCCGCACCTCTTCCAGAAGCTCCTGGAAAGAACCAATCAAGAGGGGTCCCGAACTCACAGAAACAATGACCCCCTCTCTTACTCCAACTTAGCTAAGGTTCTTAAACATTAACACTTGCTTGTGTGCTTGTGCAGGTATGTGCATGTGAGCGTAAGGTATGTGCAATCAAGAGTGAGGTATGTACATACACTTGGCGCGGGTGGAGGTCAGAGAACAGCTTGAAAGAATTCACTTCTTCTACCATGTTGTTTTTGTGGATAGAACTCGGGTAAGAGTGGCATAGCCACCTTTACCTGCTTAGCCACCAAACAGTCTACTTTATTTCAGGGACAGGGACGGATCGTAGGGCATCTTAAATGCTACTTAAGCACACTACTGCTGAGCCACGCCCCCAGCTCCTTTCTGGAGGATTCTAGGCTTTACCACTGAGCCATGCCCCCAACCCCTCACTTGGGTGGGGAGGAGGGGAGTTCTTGGCACTCTTTTGATTAGCCAGGTTCTCTTCCCTTTCTTCTTGACTGAAGACAGAGAAAGCTGGCTCAACAACCCTTCCCTCATCCTTTGACACAGCTGCCAAGGTCACAAAATGATGGGAATGTTCTATAGGAGAGTTCTAGATCTTTGGGGCCAGCAGAACAGTATTGGAGAACATCCAGTAGCAAGCTTGCCAAATGTACATAGTCTCCTGCCAACTGTGACTAGAGATGGATAGCTGGAGCCACTGAGGATCCTGGGGACTCAGCAGGAATGAGTGATAGACTGGTACGGTCTGCTATAGCTACTGGAAAAGTGTGGGCGTCTGTCCCACCAACTCCTTCTCTCAGGCTAGAAGAGGTTTCTAAGCCTTTCCTAGAACCATTCTGGAGCCGAGTCTGTCTCTGTCTCTCCTGGCATCTTTCTAGCTATTTCCCCAAGCTACCTGCTTCACCCTCTCCAAGTCGGAGTCATCGCTGGAGCAGGGCGTCGAGGGGTGGGCCTCGGAGGTAGTCACAGAAGAGGATGACTTCATCCTGAAGAGATGGCACAGGGCAGGAGTGAGGGTCCTGTCCCAGGGGTTACATTATGTTCCTCCCCAGTATTTATGGCCTACCTTGGCAACGTTGTGCTGTTCTTCTCCCAGGGTCTTCTCACAGGCTCTGGGTGGGTGCGTGGGTCGGTGGGGCAACAAATAAAGATCAGAGACAAGCATTGCCCCCACAATACCATACCACCACTCAACTCACCAGGGCAAAGAATCTTAGAAAACTACAATCCCCAGTACTGTTTTCACAGTTTCCCCTGTAGTGCTTTCAAAGCAAGAACAATGCATCATGGGATTTATAGTTTCTGTGGATAGACAGGGCTATCTATCACTCACCACTCTGGGCAGGGAGTCGGGCCTCTGGCTCCTCCTGTTGGCAGTAAATACAAGTATCATAAACTACCCTTTCTATGCCAATATTCAGGTCCAAAGCCAGCTCAGCCCTGTAACACCTCCTCCCTGCCCTAGGGTACTAGTGTACACCATAAGGAATATAGGGCAGGAAAAGCCCCCTACTTACACTGGCTGACTCGTCTTTGGGGGGCTTCTCCCCAACCTGTGTGGCTTTTCTTCTGCAGAGGGGCAAGCAAGGACAAGCTACAGTTCACACTCTGCCACTCAACAGGACCCCTTCCCACTGCTACATTCCAGGAGAGGTTGGAAAGTTAAAGAAGGGGCCTGCAAGATAGCTCAGCAGAGCCGGGCGTGGTGGCGCACGCCTTTAGTCCCAGCACTCAGGAGGCAGAGGCAGGCGGATTTCTGAGTTCGAGGCCAGCCTGGTCTACAAAGTGAGTACCAGGATAGCCAGGGCTACACAGAGAAACCCTGTCTCGAAAAAACCAAAAAAAAAAAAAAAAAAGATAGCTCAGCAGAGAGAGGTGCTTGTACCAGCAGAACCGCCCGATTTAACCCCAAAGACCTCTGTGAAGGCTGAAGTAGAGAACTGAGTCCTGCAGATTATCCTCTAACCTCCACATGAACAAACATACACAATGAATAAATAAATGTAACAATACTTTTAAAAAGAGAGGCAGGCAGATCTCTGAGTTCAAAGCCCCCCTAGTCTACACAGCGAGTGACTGTCTCAGAGGAAAAAAAAAAAAAAAAACATGGGACAGAATGCATTACATGGCACAAGGCTGTAATCCCAGTATGTGAGAGGCAGAGGCGGAAGAGTCATCATTTTAAGTTCCAGCCTAGCCAGGGCTGAGAAGAGCAACAGCAACAATCCAGTTCAGGGCTGCTGAGATGGTTCAGTAAGGAAGGGTGCTGGCTGTTAACCCTGACAACTTGACTCCTATTCACAGAACCCACATGGTGGAAGGAGAGAGACCTCTCTTCCGGGGAGTCATGGGCACACTCATATATACGATAAATAAAAAGAAATAGCTTGAAAATTTAAGGAAAAATCCAGTCCAGAGATTGTTCCTCTAGAATCTGGAGGGGTCCCCCATAATTCCCACATCTGGAAATCTTAAGAACTCTAAGGGTGAGGAGCTCTCCTAGGTCAGCAAGCTGGGTGTCTAAGAATCTAAGCTTCCAGAATGTTCAAGTGGAATCTCTCATGGCTCAAGCACTTTCCAGTCTGTGAGACACCTCAGGGGCTGAGTGAGTCTCCAGCATCGTGTCCTGGACATGGCTGTCATCAGGCAGCATGGCCACTCAAAGACACAAAGAAGCTGAGTGCAGGTGTGTCATTCCAGTGCCCAGGAGGCTGAGGCAGGTGCATAGAGTTCAGCCTGGGCTAGACATGAGCGGGAAAGGAAGAGAGAGGACAGGAAGGGGAGGGGCCCAGTCAGCACTACAACAGCCTAACCCTGAAAATGCAGCATACAGCTGAATTCTGGGACTCAGGCTCACCTCCGGGCCAGCATGGCGTTCATCTCTTCCATAAGCCCCCCACCAGTGCTTCGACTGTTCTCAGCTTTGGGGGCCAGGGGCCCCCCAGAGGCCTCCTCCTGCTGAAAGAGTGAAAAAAGGGGAGAAGGCTTCACAGGTAGGTCAGGTGACCTTCCAGCCCTCTTGTGACACCTTTGGGGGACTCTGACCACCTCCCATTGTCCCCTCAGGGCTTCATCCCAGCCACTCCCATGTACTTCCTTACCTTGCTCACTTTCCTGAGTTTGGCTCCAGCAATGGCAGCAGCCAGGCCTGGGGCCCCGGAACCCCCACTATTGGGGCCCTGTGCTGTAGGGAGTGGGGGTGCAGGGGGTGGGGCTGCCCCTGCTCCATGACCTGCCCCAGATACCCCTGAGGAGGGCAGACCTGGGGGTGGGGGGGGACCTGGAGGAGGGGGAGGTCCTGGAGGTGGAGGAGGGCCCCCAGCTGGGGGAGCAGGTGGGCCTCCTGCAATAAACACAGAGAATGGTCCTGCTGAGAGAGAAGCCTGACTTTGTGTCCTCCCTGCCCAACCAGCTCCTCCAGGGAGGTCCCCATGACCTAGTCACAGCCATCACCTGCATTGGAGACCCGGCGTTCCATATGCTCCGGCTGCCTGTACAGGGGAGGGGGCGGAAAGGAGGCTGCTTCAATCCCCAAACCAAGCTAACTGGGGGTGGGGGGTGAGGGACCCAGGACAGAAGCCTCTGGTTCATCTCTCAGGTCACCAAGGAGGCTGGTGCCTGCCCTCCATCCAAGTCTGCCTTCCGAGGGCCCAGGGAAAGAAGGATGAGAACAAGGGGCAGGAGGCATGGATGGAGCCTGGGTGTGTTCTTTACAACTATGCAAACAGATGATTCCAAAATGGCCATAGGCTCAGAGAGGTGGAGTACGGGCACGGGGGTGCCAGCATGGTTCATTCCCTCATCAGATTCTTTTTGGAGGGGAGGGGTTGGATTTTCTCTCTTTTTCTCTATTTAGACAAGGTCTCACTGTGTAGCATAGGTTAGCCTTGAACTTTGTAGACCAGATGGGGTTCTAACTTGCAGATCCACCTGCCTCTGCTTTCTAAATGCTTGGAAAGGTATGCACCACCATGCTGATTTGTGTAACAGCTCCCCCTACTAATTTCTAAGGCCAGCCTGGAATTCACTTACATAGCCCAGGCTGGCCTCAAACTCTTGGCAACCCTCCTGCCTCAGGCTGAGATGACAGGTTGTGTGCCACCACACCCAGTTTTGCAGTTTCTTGTCTCCGAGGGCTTGGCAAACAGTGTCGGAGTGCCATCTCCTTCTAGACTCTTGGCCCTCTGACCTTTCTAGAAAGTGAGAACTGGCAGGTTCTGAACTCTGGGAGCTACGGGATGCCTCAAAGGAGTGAGGGTCCCCACCTTTTCTGTTGTTCCAGCTCCTCTGGGGAGGGACCATTCTGGGCAGACCAGGCAGGGGGTGCTGGGGCTGCGGGAGGCCCACCTCCTGGAAGGTGAAGAGAAAACCACAGTAAGACAGGAGGAGCTCCACTCCTTCGGTCTCCCCTCCCCCCATCCAGATGCCATCCCAGTGAGAAGCAGAGGCCCTGACAGCCCTCACAAGACTCAGCACCCAGAAAAGAGAACAAGGAGCTGCCTCCCTGGGCCCGAGCCCCTGTGAGATGGGGCATCCATGAGACACGGACGTCCCACTCGTCACTAAGCCATACAGGTTAGAAATCTGCGGAAAGAACCACTTCTCCAGGCCTGCACCACCGATGGCATTCTCCACGCACACAGACTGGGTAAGCTCTCCCACTAACACAAGGCCTGGTGAAGTCAACATCTCAGCCACTGGGCTGCTTTCCCCTACAGAAAGCAGAGCAGTCACCTAGGACACAGCGAGGTGGGTGGGGACATGGTTCAGTGGCAGAGCACCTGAGTAGCTTGTCCAAAGCCACCCCCCAGTCAATCACCAGCACCTCTTAAAAAAAAAAAAAAAGACAGGATTTTGGCATCATTAGGGAACTTAAAATAAAAGAAGTCTTGTCCCCTGCACTAGAGTTTCCACTTGACCCAGATCACCACATGGGCTGAATGTTTCCAAAAACAGAAATACCATGTAGCTGGGCATAGGGTGCACGCCTTTAATCCCAGGACTCAGGAGGCAGAGGCAGGCAGATCTCTGAGTTCGAGGCCAGCCTGGTCTACGGTGAGTTTCAGGACAGCCAAGGCTACCCAATGAAACCCTGTCTCCAAATAGCACATAGGGCTGGCGAGATGGCTCAGCGGGTAAGGGCACTGACTGCTCTTCTGAAGGTCCCGAATTCAAATCCCAGCAACCACAGGGTGGCTCGCAACCACCCATAATGAGACCTGACTCCCTCTTCTGGTGTGTCTGAAGTCAGCTACGGTGTACTTATGTATAATAATAAATAAATCTTTGGGCTGGAGCGAGCAGGGACTGGGCAAGCAGGGTTGACCGGAGTGAGCAGAGGTCCTAAAAATCCAATTCCCAACAACCACACAAAGGCTCACAAGCATCTGTACAGCTACAGTGCACTAACATACATAAAATAAATAAATACATCTTTAAAAAGATATAGCACACCTAGAGACTTTACTTTAAACTGAGATGGCACCAGGGTCTGGCACAGGGCAGGCAACCCTGTATCACTGACCTGCTTCCTTAGCCGCCTCTGGACTTTGCTTTACACAAATACAGCTGTGGAACCCAGAATGGCCCAGAACTCTCCATCCTCTTACCTTCTCAAAGGCTCACATTACAAGTAAATGCCACCATGACCAACACAGGGAACTCGGGGGAGGCTGGACAGACAGACGTCTTGGTGCAGCAAGTGGTTGAGGAAACCTTTTAGAGAGGGGCCTTTATACCTCGGCATACACCAGGCATTGACAGTTCCCATCAGTCTACCTCCATAGGTTAGCTGATTTCTAGGTAGGCAGACTCAGGCCCCGAAGGGCAGGACAGCAGCTTCAGGCTGCATAGCACTGCTGAGTGGGTCTTCTGCTCACCCCAAACCCCAGTCTGTTTGGCTGTTTGAGACAAGGTTTCTCTGTGTAGCCCTGGCTGTCTTGGAACTCACTGTATAGACCAGGCTGGCTTTGAACTCAAGAGATCCACCTGCCTCTGCCTCCTGAGTGCTGGGACTAAAGGCATGAACTACCACACTGGCTGTGTTTTTTGTTTTTTTTTTTAATTTTATATGTATGGGTGTTTTGCCTATATATGTATTTCTGTGTACCACATATGTGCCAAGTGCCCACAAAGGCCAGATGTCAGGGCCTTTGGTGGGGATCTCTGAGTCACCCATCCTGTGGGTGCGAGAGTCAAACCCTGGTCCTCTGGAAGAGCAGTGAATGCTCTTAAGCACTGAACCATCTCTCCTGTCCTCCAACACGTGCTTTTGAGATAGAGCTTTATGTAGCTCAGGCTGGACTCAGCACTTCCTGTGTAGCTGAGGATAGCCCTAATCTCATTATCCTCCCTCCTCTACCTGCTGAGCGCTGAGACAACAGGCATGCACCACCAGACCTAATTTATGCAGTGCTGGGGAATGAATGCAGACAGACAGACAGACAGACAGACAGACAGACAGACAGACAGACACACACACACACACACACACACGCTAAGTGAGCTCTCTACATACAGATCTATGTTCCCAGTCCCAATTTTATTTACGTATCTATGACAGAGTCTTGCTACATCATCCAGGCCTGCCTGGGACTTGTTACAATCCCCATGCTTCAGCCTCCCTATCACAGCAAGAGCCCCAACACAATCCCACCGGCCCATCTAACCTTCCAAGGCCTCTAGGGCGTTGGCCATGCCTGTTGCAAACTGTATGGCGTCCTCCTTGCTGCCGAAGTTGAGGCCCCAGACCTGGCGGGCATCTCGCCACTGATGGAAGATGGGAGTGGCCTGATTGTACTTGACACCCCGAATGATGGCACAGTTGATAACCACCTACAAGAGAGAACAGGTTGACGCGGGCACCGTGGTAGGCAGGCAGAGGGACAGAGGGACAGAGGGAGCCTGCACCTGCTGATCCGGCTGCATCTTGCGGCCAACAACTCGGAAGGAGTTAGCAGTGGGGTTGTGGTAGATCTGGACGCGGCTGAAGGCCTGGGGACCAGTGCCAGCCGGGAGCCATCGCTTGTTGCTGTCATCATAAAGCATCACAGTAGCCCGGCTGGAACAGATGACCGTCTCGCTGCCAGGGGAGAAAACAGAGGGGCCAGTCACATCTCCTTAGATCCATATAGTAGATACAGGAACGGACTGCAGCCTGTACATGAATATACAGGGGTGTGGCTGTACATGCATGACTGGGAGTGTTGCTCAGTGGTTAGAGACCCTGACTAGAAACCCCAATGAGGGGCTGGGGGTGTGGCTCAATAGTAGAGTGTTTGCCCAGCTTGCTGGCCTGGGCCCGTGGTTGAATCCACAATACTATAAAAGAAGATAGGCTGATAGATGAGCAGTACCATGTAGTGAACAGATAGGCAGGCCACACACAGGAAGAGGCAGAAAAGAGATAAAGTAGGGTCCATAAGGCTTGAGCTGGCGACTACACAGCTTGCTCGAGGTCCTGGGTTCAGCCTCTACAGCCTTAATCAAAAGTGGATACAGGCCGACTGGAAAGGACAGAGCTGCCAGGACTAGCAGTCGGCCGGGGAGTGAGCCGAGAACAGCCTCTGCCTGGCCTTCATTTCCCCATCTCTACCACCTCTCCACCCCCACCTCTGCTCCCAGCTCAGGTCAGATAAGAAGGGCAGGAGTGTGAGGGCAGATCCCAGGGCCCTGGGGATGTCTCCCCTGAGGCCACATTTATTGGCCACCTGGTCCATCTGGTTCCCCAGGGCCCAAACAGCCATTTGGCACACATTCCTGGCTGCACTGTCACACCCTGTGGCTGGGGATGGAGACACAGCGGTGGCCCAGACAGACTGCCCTGCCACCAGGGAGCAACTGGTCCAGCCAGGGGGTGTGTGTGGGGGGGGAGGTAGGCAGTGCCGAGGAGGCCACTGGCTGAAGCAGGAAAACAACAGCTCAAATATAGAGTCAGACACCACAGACCTTGGTTCAAATTCTCCACCAAACCCTTCTTCCACATGACCTGAGAGCTCCTCATGTCTCTCATCTGTCACTTAGGGAAGACATGATGGTCCCTACTTCCTGAAGGCTGTGATCTGGTTAAAGTACTAGGCACAGTACCTAGTATACACTGGGGTACTGAGGGCTTGGTCACTGTCACCACTGAGGCACCGACCGTGCACTCACCCAGTCAGTACTGAGTGCTCAGTACTATCAGTACTAAGGTTCCCTGAACATCTCCATCACACAAGACCCCCACAAACACACCTGCCCTCCTGGAAGACTCAGTTCTCCTCCAGGGCAGGCAGTAAGGCTTGCAGACAGGAAGTAACTTGGTCAAGGTCACATACAGACAGGGGAAGTGGGGGGGAGCTCAGGCCCCACCCACCCCCACCAGACAGGGGAAGTGGGGGGAGCTCACCCCATCCCCACCAGGCTTTTTCCTGAAAAGAAGAAGTTTGTGGTTTCCAGGGGAGAGAAACTTCACCCCACAATGGCGGGGCTGGGGGCTGAGGTGTGATGCCATGCTGTGAGAGTTCAGCAGGGAAAGCCCCTTGGGGGCTAGACACCCCAACTTTGCATGTATGTTGCTTTATTACCAGCTCTTTAGCTGGGCCCATGCCTCAAGCCCAGCTAGGTCACTCCTCCTGTCCCACTGTGTCCCTTCAGAGTGGATGGCACTCTACCTGGATACAGCGGAGAGGGCCCAGAGAGGTGGAGTGTCCTATCCTCAGTCACACAGGCACAGAGCAGTTGAGAGAGGCTCTGATGTCCAATGAGCTGGCTGCCAGGTCCCACTCTTAACCACAGAAGGAGCTGTGGGTCCTTCCCAAACATCAGGGGCCATGTGAAACAAGCATAGCTTCAAGGGACTGTTTCTGGCCCAGGCACCCTTGGCAGGGCAGGGCTGAAGCCTCACCCACACCTGCCACCCACACCCAGAGCTGACTCTGGCCACATGCCCAGGGTAGACTCGGCATCACTGCCCCACCCAGATGCACTTTGGCCTCTCAGGTGGTCCTGCCCTGACATGGCTCTAGTACTGAGGGAATACTGCTGTCTGCGTAACCCTGGGCTGGGTCCTAACCTCAACTAGACCTTAAAGATGACCTTATAGAAGGACCTTCTTAAGACCCAATCCCATCCGTCCCCATGTCCCTGACCCCTCCCACTCACCCCTTCACCCACTCCCCAACACCCCCAAGTCCTGTCTCCTCCCCATCCAAGGTTTGTGAGGTCCCCTGTGCTCCAGTCTCTCCTTCCCTCTTGCCTTTGCTCAGTCCGTTCCAACATCCCCTTTCCTCTTGCACATACCCCCCCCACCCCACCCCTCACCGCCACCACCGGCTCTGCCTAGATGTCCTCCCTTCCCAGAGTTCCTCCCTGACCACTTCATCTGCACACCCCCTTTCTGCTTGACAGTCTTTTGTTCCGAGACACCCTTGTAACTCAAGCCCAGGATAAAAACAAAAACCAGAACCAGCCTCAGCTGGATGGGGCCTGCGCCCAGTCATCCTAGCACTCAGGAGGCTGACGCAAGAGGATCTCACGTTTGAGGCCAGCAGGCCAGGCAGGCTGCGCAGCACAGTGAGACCCTGTCTCAAGGAAATGAAACACCAAACCAGGACAGGCAAGATGGCTCAGCAGCTGAAGGTGCCTGCCTCAGAGCCTGGGGACCTGAGCTCGAGGCTGGTGCAGGGAGAGAACAGACTCCCAGGAGCTGTCCTCTGACCTCCACACACCCGAAGTCAAAATAAACTTTTTTTTTTCCAAATCCTTAAAAAAGAAAAGGTTAAGAAATAAATGTGCAGCCGGGCGTGGTGGCGCACGCCTTTAATCCCAGCACTCGGGAGGCAGAGGCAGGCGGATTTCTGAGTTCGAGGCCAGCCTGGTCTACAAAATGAGCTCCAGGACAGCCAGAGCTATAAAGAGAAACCCTGTCTCGAAAAACCAAAAAAAAAAAAAAAAAAAAAAAAAAAAAAAAAAAAGAAATAAATGTGAATGTAGGTCAAAAGTGTGAAGCCTTGGAAGTGTGACTTCCCCAGGCCCCTGTCACCTGAGAAGCTGCGCACATCACTTGCCTATGAGTGAGTATATTTAGGCGTCCCACCTTTTTAAAGCAGCACTCCCATGATCTACACTCCTTCCTTCATACCTTGCCCTTTTAAAAATATCAACCAGACTGTTTTCTCATCTTTCAATGAACATGCGTTCAAGAGGGAGCCTCTCCGTTCGTTCGTTCGTTCGCTGTGTGATCTTTGCCCAAGTGTCTTTACCTCTCTGTGCCTGCATTTCATCATCTGTCAAGGGGCTGAGGCTTGAATCTAGCTCATCTGATTGCTGAGTACTGCGTCGGGAAATTGGAGCCCAATGCTTGGAACAGTGTCGTTGACCTTCAAAATGTCAGCAGCTACTGTTGAGTCTGCTGTTTACAACTGCTGAGTGCTGCCTAGTGCTGGGTACCACTCTAGGTTCTTGAGAGCACTGGGGAGCCAAAGGGATCCTTGGGGACCCGATGTTTTGGCAAAGGATAATAAAGGGTAGCAGTTCTGGGCTGGAGAGCCCTGTACTTGGGAGGCAAGGGCAGGACAGCCCTTGTAGGCTTGAGGCCAGCCTGGGTCACATGGTGAGACCCTGTCCCAACAAGGAGCTGGAGTGGAAAATCCCCACCAGAGGTACATACCTGTGACCCCAGCTCTTGGGAGATGGAGGCAGGAGGATCTGGAATCCATGGGAGTAGTGAAGGGCTGGCAAGATGGCTTAGTGGGCAAAGGTGCTTGCTGCTAACCCTGATAACCAGAGTTCGATCCCCAGAAACTTCACAGTGGAAGGTGAGTCTCTTCCCTCCCTGGGCAGCCGGTTCCAGACCTGCCCTCCTTCCATGTAGCTTCATGTCCCATGCCTCAGTTTCCCAGACCCAGAGTTCCCAACACTCTGAGTCCACTAGATAAAAGGGAACAACAGAGACTCAAACCCACAACCCTGCAGCTGACAGACTCCACCTTGGCAGCTGGGAACCCTAAGAGTGAGGGAGCCTCTGAGGACAGAGGTGGCCAAATACTGGTAGTCCCCTCTATTGCTACCCACCCACAACCTTACCCCACCATCTCCTTGCACCCTTAATCCTCTCTCTCTCTCTCTCTCTCTCACACACACACACACACACACACACACACACACACACCCTGAACTCTTAAGTCTCTGATGCAGGCTGGCCTAGAATTTACTCTGAAGCCCAGGCTGGCCTCCAACCTGCTATGTAGCAGAGGATGAACTTATAGGAGGTTAGTGTTAATGGTAAAAGTATGTTATTTGTACAAAAAACCAACCCCATAGATGGTTCTAGTTTTCGTTTTTTGTAATACTACTAGATTTAGACAGTCCTAGGTACAAAGTCAAACTTTTTCCACCTCTAAACTGATTTTCATATATTTTTGAGACTGGGACTCAATAGCCCAAGGGCCTCCAGCTCTTGGTCTTCCTGTAGTCACCTCCTGAGTACTGCCTTAGAGGCATGAGTCACCACATCTTACTCCCAAACCATTAAACTTTAACAGGCCATTTCCTTAACACCACTGCACCTCAGTTTTACTACCTGTAAAATGGGAGTAAGACCAGGAGCACAGGCTTGTACTAGCACTGCACTCAACTGCGGTGGAGATTTAAAACGGAACCAGACCCGTATTACCTCACCTGACAGGAAGAGTGATTGAACCCGCTACATCACTTAAAAAGAAAAGAAAAGAAGAACTGCTGCTCATGTTATTGCAAGAGGAATGGAGTGAGGCACATTCTTTCAGAATTCTGCCCAAGAGCCCTCAGACCTCTGACCCCTTCTCTGCCTTTCCCAGCTCCCGGATGCAGCAGACACTCGGCAAATATTTGTCAAACTGGGAGAAAAAGAACCATATCTTGTAATTTTCCATCTCAACCACCTCCCTTCCCACTCCCCCTAGGGCTGTCCCCAGTCAAACCAGTCCTGCCCCCTTCCCCACCACAGCATAAGACTTCTGAGGGCGCTGGAGCCAAGCTTCAAAGTCTTGGGGGCAGGGCTCAGTTTACCCAGCTGGGAATAAGGAAATAAGGAATGGATCAGGGTCTCTGTCTCTAATCCTAGCTGTCCTTGGAGAAGTGACACAGCCCAGCAAGTGACCAAGGACAAGAGAGACCCTTTCCTAAGAGGGTGGGGGATTCCTTCAACTTGTGCCTACTCTCAGGGGAGGGAGGGAGGTTTGGCACTGGCCACAGCCAGAGGGGGGCGGGCTGCAGGAGGACCAGGGCTGGGGGTGGGAGTGCAGGGGGCCGGCCTAGACGTTGCTCCTGCCCTTTTACGGTCTCAGCGAGTGAGGCGGCACTAACTCGGACATCCGCCATCCGCCTTCCACCGGGCCTGGGACCGGAAACGGGTGGGGGAGGGGCGGGGCTGGGGGCAGCGGGGGAGGGGGGCGCAGTGGAGGAACTGACCCCCTTTAGGGGGACAGAGCTCCCATGGGGGAGGGAAGGCCAGGCAGGAAGTCTCCAGGGTGTCTCGATGTCCCCCTTCTTGCTCCAAATCCCAACACTCCCACAAGCCAAGGGACAGGCATGGGAGGACCGGAGGGAGGGAGGGAGGGGTCCTAGCTCAGGGTCCTAGAGAGGAATGTCACCTAGATGTCAGAGGGCAAGACTGGAGGATGTGCACATGGGAGGTTAAGCCCAAACTGTCCCCATGAGACTCCTCCTCCAGCCAGGGGCTTTGGGGCAGGAAGTCCCAGCCAAAGTGGAGGAAGGGAGACAGTATTGTCAAGATGTGGCCCCAAGGGAGAGATTATGGGGGGGCTGGGGCTGAGAGGAGGGGAGGCCTCTGTCAGGCCTGGCTCCGCCCTCAGGTGAGCCCAGGAGTTCAGGGCAAGTCCCAGGGAAGACATATAAAAAAAAGAAAACAAAACAAAACAAAAAAAACAAAAACCTTGTGTCCCCCTCACCCACAAGATTAAATTCCTGGGAAGAGAGCTGGAAAAAGCTAGTGAGCCTGGGTCCCTGAGGGAGAAGGCTATGACCTTGACGCTTTCCAGCGCCCCCTCCTCCAATCCCACGGCCTGGGGAAGGGGGTGACACGCAGCGACACTGAGCCCAGGGGGAGGGACTGTGGTGTGGGGAAAGCAGCTGGCCACAGTGCTCACTCGGGGGCCCGCCCCCCACACCAGCTGTCTCGACAGGTGAGTCAGGAAGACAAAGGCCCCCCTCCCCCAGCTGCCGCGCCCCCTCCCTCCCCGGCCACTAGGTTGCGGGGGAGGGGGGGGAGACCAGAACTGTCCTCTAGCCCGGGGGTCCAGGAGCCGCCCTGGGCCTGGAGTGTGCTCCAGGGCCCTAGGACCCAACCTGGTTGCCTAAGGGGAGAAGAGTTCCATCCAGACCCTCTAGGCCCCGTGGGCCAGATTCCCAAGAACCCCTCCACAGGAGAACCTCGGTGTCCACCAAATTTAGGAACATCCAGAAGTACCCCTAAAGTTAAGGACCGCGATTCCACTCTGGGACTCTCATCCAGTGCCCCAGACGCAAGGATCCGGAGACCAACCACAACCCGAGACTCAAGAGTTTCTGGGCTCGGGTTCTCTAGCCAGCCTCCCACCTGGTTTTGAGTTTGGGGGCGGTAACTCTGAGCCCGCTTATACTAGATCATCCCTGCGAGGTTCTGACTATCTGCGAACTCAGAGGTGCTCCCCCCAAAAGTCTTCAAATTCTGAGTCCCGAGAGCGCCCCTAAACCTGAAAGCTATCAAGAGAACCTCAGCCGGCACCGCCCCAAGCCTTTAGGGAGTAGTGTGGAGAAACGGGGTGTCGATATTTAGAGATCGCTCCAGAAGGCACCGGCTCAGATCTGGGACGCCCAAAGCGCTGTGTCCCCTAAATCTAGCCCCAAATGCGCTGGAGGGGGGGAGGGGGACAAAGGCGGGGCGCGGAGCCGGCTCCCGGCTGGGACCCGGCTGGAGGGTTCGGGGCTCACCTCATGGCTGCGCGGAGGGCGGGCGGCGCGCCCACGGGGAGTGCTCCCGGGGCGCCCCTGATTGGAAGTGCTGGGGTGCGGGGCTGACTCCAGGTTCTGCTCAGTCTCTCTCGGGGTCCCGCCCCATAGAGTCCAGCTTCCTGGGGAGAACGTGGACCGGGCCGGGGCGGGTCTTTAGGCGCCTCCTCCCTCCGGTGTTCTGATGTGCTGGGATCCCCTGCGATGGAAAGCGGGGTGCAGCGTCCGAACCTCGCCGGCGCACCCCCTCGGCGGGCTGCACCTACGCGGTTACTCTTACTACTGTACTCTCTTTGCTACATTTCGTTCCAAAATTCCACTCCCCATACCCACAATTCCCTGCGCCTTAAAGGGGCCGTGGACGCCTCCAGGCGGGGGATGGAGAGCGTTTAAAAGGCAACGCGGAACCTTGGGCTTCCGCAATTGCACTCCTTTCCCTGTCTTGTGGCGTGGGGGTGCAACCTGGGCCTCACTCCGGAGTTGGAGGGGAAAGCTTGGTGGAAGAGAAGGGGCCTTTCTTTGATCTCTAACTGTCTCCACTATCAAATTCTTTAGTACAGATCTGGGGGTGTAGGTTCTCCACTCCAACTCGCTCCGTGGACTTCTCAGTTTATCTTTTGGGGGGTAGGGAGGTCCCCTTGGTTAAGCAAGGGATCTCATCAATTTCCACCTTTAAGTAACACTTCCGCACTTCTCCTGTTCCCCAGATCTCGCTTCTCCGGCCGAGCCCCACCCCTCGCCGCCCCCCACCCTCCCGGGGAAGGTGTGGAGGAAGTGAGCGAGGGGGCGCGGCGGGCCGCTGACTCACCGCCGCCGGGTCGTGGCTGGGGTGGGGGCGGGGGTAAGGTGAGGAATAGACTAGGAGCGAAGAGATGGTGGTGGGACCCCGATCTGCTCCCCACGCGGGCCCAGCTACAGTTTAATTTTGCCTACGGAGGGTAGTAGAATCGTCCCAACAATCCGGCAGGCTCAGAGGCCCGGAGACCCTCCCCTAGAACCCCTTCCCCGCCAACACGTCCGGGCTGAGTCGAGCCGCCAGCCCCCCCAAGCCTTCCGCAGTGGGACCCATAGGCCCCGCCCAGAGTTACATCATCATGCGGACACGCCCCTCCCGTAGAGCTCTACCTGGCCGGATGAAAGGCGGTAACTCTAAGAAAATGGCAGGTCCTGACTTACAGATCGAGAAACTGAGGCTCAGAGACAGGGAATGGGTTTAGCTTATTTGGGTCCCCCCGCCCCCAAACTCACGAGAATCAATCCACGTGGCCTTTGGCCAATCCATTTCCTGGATGCTATGCTGGCTCCCTGTTGGCCTTCACTTGCAAGAACCTCATCCTTCAGGCCAAACTCTTACAGTAATTCTGCTCTAAAAAATATCTAGTACACCAGTTGTCCTGCTCAAACCAGGAGGCTGAGGCAAGAGGATCACGAGTTTGAGGCCAACCTGGGCTACAGGGTGACTTTAATGTCATCTGAGGTTATATATTTAAGAACAAAAGTGGCCTGTGGAGGTAGGGCAGCAGTTAAAAAGGGGATGGTGGTGGAGAGATGGCTCAGCGGTTAAGAGCACTGACTGCTCTTCCAAAGGTCCTGAGTTTAAATCCCAACAACCTCATGGTGGCTTACAACCATCTATAATGAAATCTGATGTCCTCTTCTTCTTTTTGTTTAAAGATTTATTTATTATTATTATACATAAGAACATTGTAGCTGACTTCAGATGTACCAGTAGAGGGTGTCAGATCTCATTATAGGTAGTTGTGAGCCACCATATGGTTGCTGGGATTTGAACTCAGGACTTTCAGAAGAGCAGTCAATGCTCTTACCCGCTGAGCCATTTCGCCAGCCCTGATGTCCTCTTCTTGTGTGTCTGAAGACAGCTACAGTGTGCTTACATATAATAATAATTTTTTTAAAAAAACTTGCTACTTTTGCAGAGGACCCAAGTTCAATTCCCAACACTCACAGGGCTAATAACTGTAATTATAGGGTTATGTTCATATGTGCATGCCCACCACCTCCATACACATATATAATAAAAAATAATACAAGTAAATCTTAAAATGAAAACCACAAATGGGCTGGGCAGTGGTGGCACATGCCTTTAGTCCCAGCACTTGGGAGGCAGAGGCAGGCAGATTTCTGAGTTCAAGACCAGCCTGGTATACAGAGTGAGTTCCAGGACAGCTAGGGCTATACAGAGAAACCCTGTCTCGAAACAAACAAACAAACAAACAAAAAACCCAAACCACAATGTGGTAGCACAACACCTTTAACCCTAGCACTCAGGAAGCAGGGGTAAAAGTAGGTCTCGGTGAATTAGAGGCCAGCCTTGACTATTTATAATGAGTTCCAGGTCAGCCAGCCTGGTCTACATAGTGAGATCCAAGTCAGCCAGGGCTACAGAGTGGAACCCTGTCTGAAAAATAAAACCCTGGGTAATCTACCCCCACACATACATCCATCTAAGACAGTGATTGTCAACCTTCCTAACGCTGTGACCCTTTGATAAAGTTCGTGTTGTGGTGACCTCCCAACCATAAAACCTTTGCCACTTCATAACTGTAATGTTGCTACTGTTATGAATGATGTAAATATCTGTGGTTTCCTATGGTCTCAAGTGACCCCCACGGAAGGGTCCTCTGATCCCCTGAGAAGTCACCACCCACAGGTTGGTCTAGCCTAGGCTATAATTCTCCGAGCCCCCAAGGCTCTGGGTGTACCACAACAAGCTCAGATTTTTAGCAGCTTCTGTGTTCTCAACAAGGCCAAGCTAGAACAACAGTTACCCAACTGAAGGAGAACCACACTGCATGTGAGCTTCTGTGAAACAGAAAGAGTGTCGCTCCATACTGCCTTCATTAAAGCAAGAGCTAGCAATTTTTATTTTCCCTATAAAAGTCTCATTTAACAGGCCTGGAGACACAGCTTCAGACTGTGATGTGCCTGTTCTGTGATCATTAGGACTGGGTATGGGGTCCCCAGTACCCATATAAAAATACAGCTCTTAACATCACCAGTACTGGAGGCAGCGGGACACGGCAGATTGCAGTGCTTCACT
This sequence comes from Mus caroli, assembly GCF_978045245.1. Classification (NCBI taxonomy): domain Eukaryota; kingdom Metazoa; phylum Chordata; class Mammalia; order Rodentia; family Muridae; genus Mus; species Mus caroli. The sequence continues at coordinate 124,632,207 of NW_028227263.1, read as the reverse complement.
GGCTACTTGCATCCCTGAGCTTCAGGTTTGCTGAGATCCTGTCTCTAAAATAAGGCAAAGAACAGTGAAGGAAAATGTTCCTGAAGCCCACCTCTAACTCCCACCACATACTCATGCACACAGGGGCACATGTGCACACAAACACGTGCACACAAATAGAAAGTCCCTGTGGAGACACTTAAAACATAGAAAGCATAAGCCTGGTCATTTGTGTTTCTCTGTGTGTATGTGTTTGTGTGCACATGTGTGTGCACAGGGTTTGTACACTAGGCAAGACTGTTCCACTCAGCTGCATACTCATCCCGAGGAACCAATTAATCTCCTCTCTGTCTCTGTCTCTCTCTCTGTCTGTCTCTGTCTCTGTCTCTGTCTCTGTCTCTCTCTCTGTCTGTCTCTCTCTCTCTCTCTCTCTCTCTCTGGTTATGTGTAGCTCTGGATGTCCTGGAACTTGCTCTATAGACAAGGCTGGTTTCAAACTCACAGAAGTCCTCCTGCCTCTGCCCCCCCCCCCCAACCCCAAGTGCTGGTATTAAAGGCGCTCGCCACCACTTCCTGCCACATCTTTTTTCTTACAACATTTTTAAAATACAAAAGCAGGACCACAGAGGTGTCTCAGTGGGCAAAGACACTTGCTCCAGAGCCTAAGGATATTAGTCCAATTCCTGGGACCAACATGGTGGAAGGACAGAATCAGCACACGCAAGTTGCCCTCTGACCCTCACCATCTGGGTTACAGGTTATCAGACTCTGTCAGTCTTCAGGGTACCAGCTGAGCATTCTACTCAGCCCAAGATTTTGAAAAATAATAATAATAATAATAATAATGTCAAGTGAACCTATTGCTCATTTTCTTCCCCTTTTCTCCCCTGCATTTTTTCCTATGACATTATTTATTATTTATTGCTCCCCTTGTTTGCTGTCTCCTCAAACACAGTTGTCATCTGCACTGGGCCTCCAGGATCTCACAGCTGGCCCACAGCTATGAAGAGGGCTTGATGACAGGGCAGTGGCTCCCTGCACATTTGCTGACCACGGAATATGCAAATCGCTCTTTTGTTTTGTTTTGTTTTCTCTCTACTTAGGCCTGGCTGTGCTGGAACTTATGTAGACCAGGGTGACCTCAAAATCACAGAGATCTACCTGCCTCTGCATTCTGAGTCTGTTTTCAAAGGCATGGGTCACCATGCCCAGCACAACTAATTTTTTTTTTAAAGATTTATTTATTTATTATATGTAAGTACACTGTAGCTGTCTTCAGACACTCCAGAAGAGGGAGTCAGATCTCGTTACAGATGGTTGTGAGCCACCATGTGGTTGCTGGGATTTGAACTCCGGACCTTCGGGAGAGCAGTCGGGTGCTCTTACCCACTGAGCCATCTCACCAGCCCCACAACTAATTTCTAATTTAACTGATGAATGGAGTGTGTGTACAGGAGTGTATGCTGGTGGGTGCATCAGCACACTTGTGGAGGCCAGGGAGGGTGTCAGATCCCTTGCAGCTGGGATTTCAGGCCTTTGCACGATGTCTGCTTGCATGGATTTGAACTCAGATCCTTATAATTGTGCAGCAAGCACTCTTAACCAGAGAGCCTTTCCAGCCCTGATATTTGTGTGTGTGTGTGTGTGAGACTGTCCAAATCCTGATCATTGATCATCTTTGTCCCAGTCCCAGGTGTGTTGGACTCACAAGCTGGTGCCTGAATATCTGGGGCAACAAACCACTTTTAATAGAAAAATGTACGTATGGGTCCAGATGAAGTGGCACATGCCTGTGATCTCAGCACACGAGCAGTGGAGGCAGGAAGGCTTCCATTTCATTGCCTTCCTGGGCTCTATGAGCAAAACAAGAATTAAAGGGGTGCTGGAGGGAGATGGCTCGGCATTTCAGAGAACTTACTACTCTTGCAGAATTTGGTTTGGTTCCCAGCATCCGGGAAGAAGTTCACGACTCTCTGTAAACCCAGTATGAAGGGATCTGATGCCCTCTTCTGGCCTGTGCAGGCAACAGGCACACATGCAATGCACATGGATAAATTGCAGGCAAAAGATTCATATACATATAAATAAATAAACAAACAAACAAATAGGAAGCACAGAGGGGGGTGGAAAGAAAAGAAGAAAAGAAACTGGCCCAACAATATGGCCCAGCAGGTAATGGAGCTTGTTACCAATCCTGAGAACCCTGCAACAGTCTCCTGAGCACTGCCCTCCAGCTTTCACATGTAAGCCACAGCATACACACTCAAAGTAAATAGTAACAACAACAACAACAACAACGAAGAAACGGAATGCATTTGGAGTTACGTTTATTAAATAAAATTTCATAATCATGTCTATTACCACCTCCTTGTAGCATAGGTTAAAAAAATATATAAAAGCTGTTACTTGCTGATCACTTAAGATCTGTTTGGCTTTAAATATTAAGGGAGAGAAAAAGAAGGGGGTTTAGTTGGGTTTTCTGCTGTTGGGAGATGGCGGAATTCCCCCTCATGAGACTGGTGAGGGAGAAGCAGAAGAGGAAACAAGGAGTTGAAGTTCCTCCTCAGCTGGCTTTCCTTCCCCTGGCTCTCCGGGTAGGGAAGCACAGATTTCCCCTGAGATGTGCATATGGTCCCCGGTCCCCTGAGGATGGCCGCTGTCAGGCTGAGTTCAAGGCCCATGGCTTCCGCCCCATCTCACCACTCCTGAAACACAAAACGTGGGGGAGAGAGAGAGAGAGAGAAAGAGAGAGAGAGAGAGACAGAGAGACAGAGAGACAGAGAGACAGAGAGAGAAGCAACCCACTTCAGCCTTCTGAAGCCTCCCTCCTTCTGTTTTCTCTTTCTTTCTTTCTTTCTTTCTTTCTTTCTTTCTTTCTTTCTTTCTTTCTTTCTTTCTTTCTTTCTTTCTTTCTTTCTCTCTTTCTTTCTTCTTCTTCTTCTTCTTCTTCTTCTTCTTCTTCTTTTTTTTGTTTTTTGTTTTTTGTTTTTTTTTGTTTTTTTGTTTTTCGAGACAGGGTTTCTCTATATAGCCCTGGCTGTCCTGGAACTCACTTTGTAGACCAGGCTGGCCTCGAACTCAGAAATCCGCCTGCCTCTGCCTCCTGAGTGCAGGGATTAAAGACGTGCGCCACCACGCCCGGCTTTCTTTTTGTTTTTATTTTTTATTAAGACTTATTTATGGTATGTACATGCGTGCACTGTTGCTGTCTTCAGGCATGACAGAAGAGAACATAGGCTCCCACTACAGAGGGCAGGCAGTGCTCTTAACCACTGAGCCATTTCTCCTGCCCCCTGGTGTTTCTTTCTTTCTTTTTAAATTTAATTAAAAAATTTAAGTGTATGGGTGTTTTGCTTGCATGTATGTATACGTACACTACACGTGTGCAGAGGCCAGATGAGGGTGGTAGATCCCTTGGGACTAGAGTTGTCAGCCATATGGATTCTGGGAAATAAACATGAGTTCTCTACAAGAGCAACAAATGCTCTTAACTACTGAGCCATCTCTCCCATACCTTCCCCTATTTCTCTCTCTCTCCCTATTTTTTTTCCTTTTTTGTTTTTGTTGTTGTTTTTAAACAGAGTCACATGTAGTCCAGAGTAGCCTTCAACTGCCTTGCCTAAGTTCCTCACTCCGGAGCAGAGCACTGGAATTGCAGGGGTGAGGCGAGTGGGCAAAGGTGTAGGGTTGCCTTACCTCTTGACATTCCCTTGGGGTCTGATGCAGCTTAGAGTAAGCTTCAGCAATGACAGTGGCCCTAGAGAGCAAAGGGAAGCCTTCAGGAAACCTGGTCCTGTCGTCACCCTACCCCATCCTACCTCACCCCTGCTCACTTGCTGTGTAGCCCTCCTCCAGGAGGCAAGCCCGGGATGTCCTCTGAGGCCAGGGTCCTGAAAACCGTGTTTAGGCCTGGAGGTTCCTGAGCAGAGGCATACAGCTCTGAGGAGAAGGAGGAGGAGGTGAGCCAAGAGTCCACACTGGCCAGCCACCCCTCCCAATGGCCATTTGACCTGCTCACCAGCAACTTTGTGGCTCAGGGCTTTGTCTAAAGCCATCTCCTTGCTGATTGCCTCCTCACAAGGCCTGGGGGCTCCAGGGAAGCAGACCACCATGCAGGTCATATTATCCAGACTTCCCTGGATAAAGTGAAGGAAAAAAAAAAAAAAAGACCCCCTGGTGGGCGGGGCAAACGATCGGTCCTAGGATTCCATGCCTTGGATTCCATGCCTTTGAGGGCGTGGCTTGTCAGAAATTCTAGCCAATCCGTCCCTATCTAATCCAAGCTCTCTCCCTTTTGGACTCATCTCTCGGAGGACCATGCCCTTTGCCGTGCCTAACCACCATACTGCATTAACGAAAACAGACACAATCCAGCAAGATGACTCATGGGCAAAGTCTCTTGCCTGACACCAAGCTTGACAACCTGAGTTCCATCCCTGGGACTCATTGATGGAAGGAGAGAATTGGTTATCATAAGATGTTCTCTGAGTTACACATGCATGATGTGGTAAACCACACACACACACACACACACACACACACACACACAACATTAAAATGTAATACAATTTAAATAAAATAGACAGCCAAATCTTTTTAAATTCTTCCTATTTAAGGTCTCTTCCTGTTTCAGACACACTTCAAGACTAGCATGAAGTCCTAGCACAAATCCCATTCCTCGAGGCCATGCTCCTTCTGTTAAATCCCTCCCACTTACCTATCTGCTAGTTCTAGTCTCCATCAGGGTTCAAAGCATCCTTCTTGCTCTGCCCAAGAAGTGCCCAAGTCACTCACACCCTCTAGCTCAGCCCCACCCTTTATCTATGAAACCCCTCCTTCCCAAATGCAGTGGCCCCAGGACCTTGCACAGACATGTGTCCAACAGCTGCGCACAGAGTAGCTCCAGGTCCAGGCCCAGACGCAGGCGCGACGTCACTAGCCCCGCCAGATCAGCACCAGACAGAGCGTCCCACACGCCATCAGAAGCCAGGAGAACGAACTCGTCCTCATCCTGGCGTGCCAGCGCAGCCACCTCGGGCTCAGCGGACACGAGCTGCAGCTCAGGAGGCCTCCCCGGTGCCTGCTTGTAGGCGAAGTCACCTAGGGCTCTCGACACGGCCAGGGAGCCCTCCACGCGCCGGCGACAGACTGTGCCACCGGCGTCGTGGATGCGCTCGCGTTCCCGAGGCCGGTGGGGACGGTGGTCCTCGGTGCAGAAGGCCACAGAGCCCGAGCGACTCAGCAGCGCGCGCGAGTCCCCGCAGTGTGCCAGGTAGAGGAATCGCGGGGACACGAGCAGAGCCACAGCGGTTGAACCACCGGGGTCGCCGCGGGGCCAGAGAACGCTCAGCTGTGCGTCTGCTTGGAGGAAGGCGCTACGAAGAGCCTGGCGCACGCCGTCGGGCTCCTGGGGCGCAGGACCTAGTTCCCCCAGCACGTGACCTGGGAGGTGGCGAGCTCCGAAGCGCGCGGCCCGAGCTCCTCCATGGCCATCCAGGACGGCGAAAAAAGCCCATCCTGATGGCAGCCCGGGCAAAGCCAGCCGAACGCAGTGCGCGTCCTCCATGCGTGCGCGCCAGCCCTGAACGGCGCTCGCCCCGAAGCGCAGGCCGGATGTGGCCGCCTCACCCCCGTGCAGCCTCTGCCAACACCGGGGCGCAGCCAGGAGACTCCCAGACGCGCCAGGCACGCTGCACTCCTCCTCCACCTCTTGCTCCACCACCTGCTGAGCTCGAGCGGCCCATCCGAGTCGCTCCAGCAAGCGGACAAAGGCCGCCATTCTCTGGCCTGGAGATCAGGAAGGTTCCCTCATTGTCCCCACCTTCCCTAATCTCTTTTCTGTGAGACTTAAAACCAAGTAAATCTCTTTCCTATCCCTTGACCTGCCCTGAAGTCGGGTCACTAAGAGGTAGTGACCCGACTTTTTTTTTTTTTTTTTCCTTTCCCTACACTTTCTGGGTCAGGGGCTGGTTGAGCTTGGCGAATAAAAGCAAGTTATTTGCAATCTTTTTTTTACAGGTATAACACATTATTTAAAAGTTTATTACACTCATTTAATGCGTGTGGAGATCGGAGGGCAATTTGTGAGAGTCAGTTTTCCTATTCTACCTGTGTGTTCCGGGGCTCGAACTCAGATCGGGTTTGGTAGCAATTGCCTTTACCCACTGAGCTCTATCTTAGGTCACGCAGACCCTATTTTACATGGATAATAATAGTAATACTGTTGTTGTTGTTGTTGTCGGTTTTTGAGACATTGTCTCACTATGTAGCCTTGGTTGGCTAGGAAATCCCTTTGTAAACCAGGCTCTCAAACTCAGAGATCTGCCTATCCACCCTAACTGGCTTTTTTTCTTATAGGTTATTTTTAGATTTATTTATTTTATGTGTATGGGTGTTCCGCCTTCATGCATATGTACCATATGTGTGCTTGGAGGTCAGAAAACGGTGTCAGATCTCCTGGGACTTGTGTTGTAAAACAGTTGTGAGCTGCTTCGTGGGTGCTGGGAATTGAACCCGGGTTCTCTGTAAAATCAAGTGCTTTTAACCACCAAGCTGACTCTCCACCCCCACCCCCACCCCCACTCCTGGCCTTTATGTGATCAATTTAGAAAAGAAGAAACTGAGTTACAGAAAAAGAAAGCTATGTGGCAGAGACTTCAACTCTAGAACCCATGTCTTGGACTAAAGGATCTCCTCTGACCATAGATTGCCTAAACCAAAGCTCTACCACCTATGTGGGCTGAGCGCCACCCCCCAAGCCCTTTTGTTTGGTTGTGGTTTGTTTGAGACAGATCCTCATGTAGCCCAGGCTGGACACAAACTCTATTGTATCCAAGGCTGGCCTAGAACTCCTTGATCTTCCTGCTTCTGCCTTTTGGGTGTTTTCTAGTCAAAGATGGCCTCCAAGCCAGACATGGTATTACAGGCCTGTAATCTCAGCACTTGGGAGGTGGAAGAAAGAGGATCAGGAGTTCAAAGCCATTTTAGGCTGCATAAAGCCCTGTCTTAAAATACAAAACAAGCCGGGCGTGGTGGCGCACGCCTTTAATCCCAGCACTTAGGAGGCAGAGGCAGGCGGATTTCTGAGTTCGAGGCCAGCCTGGTCTACAGAGTGAGTGCCAGGACAGCCAGGGCTACACGGAGAAACCCTGTCTCGAAAAAACCAAAAAAAAAAAAAAAAAACAAAAAACAAAAAAAACAAAACAAAGCAACAACAACAAAAACCAACTTAACTATAATAACAATGGCTTAAAAATCAAAGCTGTCCTATCTCCTGCTCATGGTCATTTTACCAACCTCACACGCCGCCTTTCACCTCTTCCTGTTCTCTCCAGACCACATCTGTAGCTCAGATCCCATCTATTACATCATTCTATGCTGTTGCCTCAACCCCACCCATGTCTAAGCTCCTCTCTGAGCCTTAAAAGTTTTGAGTGCTTTGGGTTGGGCAAGGAGGCTCAATGGAGTAACAGCCCTTTGCCTGATGACCTGAATTGGATCCCCCAAACCCACATGGTAGAAAGAGGGAATTCTGGGACCTGGTGCTGGCCACAACTGCTCATAAGAGGTGTTGGTGATATGGCAGAGGCAGGATAGAATAGGAGTTTTGTCCTGTCTTACCACACATGCTCTGTAGACGACTATTGAAAGGATGAATGAACGGAAACTTCCCAAGGCTCCTACTCTGAAGAGCAAGCTTCGCGGGTATGAACGTGTGACTGGAGCAGAGTGACCCGCTTACATGCTCCACAGGATACACACACACACACACACACACACACACGCACAAGCACACACACGCGCACGCGTACACGCACACACGCACACAAATAATTGTAAAACTAAATGTTAGGGCTGGAGAGATGGTCCTGAGTTCAATTTCCAGAAATCACATGGTGGCTCACAATCATCTACAATGAGAGGATCTGGCGCCCTCTTCTGGCATGCAGGCATATATACAGGCAGGACACTGTACATAATAAACAAACAAATCTTTAAAGAAAATAAGTTGGGGAGGGGGGTGGATAGACAGCTCAGTGGTTAAGAGCACTGTCTGCTCTTCCAGAGGTCTAGAGTTCAATTCCCAGCAACCACATGGTGGCTCACAACCATCTGTAATGGGATCTGGCGCCCTCTTCTGGTGTGTCTGAAGACAGCTACAGTGTACTCACATACATAAAATAAATAAACAAACCCTTTTTTTAAAAAAGAAAAAAAAGATTTGTTTATTTGTTTGTTTTGAGACAGGGTTTCTGGCTGTCCTGGAACTCGCTCTGTCGACCAGGCTGGTCTTGAACTCACAGAGATCTGTCTGCCTCTGCCTCCCAAGCGCCGGTAAAGGTGTACACCACCATAGCCTGGCAGAAAATAAGTTTTAAGTTTAAGTACTTTTCCCCACCCCCTTTTTCCACGCCATCTCCAAGTCTAGCCTCAGACTCTACTCCAGAATATCATATCCCACCCTCTCTCAGTACCATCTCTAAAACTGCCCCAACACCCTTACATCGGAGTTTGCATATTCTGGGCACTCTCTCCAGCTCTGCACTCCGCTCAAGCCCCGCCCCATCCCTAAAGGCCCCCGCTCTCCGAAACCCAGACCCCTCCCATTAAAACGGAGGTCCCTCCCTCCATGTCCTCAAGCCCCGCCTTCAATTCTAGGCCCCGCCCCGGGCCCCCGCGCTGCAGTGCCTGCTCTTCCGCGGCCCCGCCCTCCCCCGCGGAGTGGAGCAGAGGGCGGCGGCGGCGGCGGCGGCGGTGGCGGCGGCGGCTGCTAGAGCAGCCCGGGAGGATGGCGGCGGCGTCGTGGACGCGGCGGAGATGAGCGCCCGTGGCCCCAGGCCCAGGGCGGCGCGGCCGGAGTGGGCGGGGGTCCCGATGCAGGCCCGAGGGGGGCCATGGGGCAGGTCCTGCCGGTCTTCGCCCACTGCAGTGAGTATGGAGAGGCTCCGGCCTGGTGTGGGGCACAGAAAACCGCGTGGGGTCCTCCTAGGGTCTCCATCTTCCGCGCGCGGACTCGAGGGAGAGCCGGGAAGCCGGGAAGGAGACAAAGGAATCCTTCCCCTCCCCCCGCGCTTTGGAGGCAACTGGGGCATCCTGACCCGGAGGACCCGGTGCAATGGGGTGGAGGTGGGGGGGGGTCATCGAGATCGCGTGTTGGGGGGTGCGCGCTGGGCGCTGGATTGGGTCGCCCCGCCCAGTGTGAGAAGGAGCAAGCTCGTGGGGAGCTGTCCCCGGCCCTGGTGCTGGCCTCAGCTGACGGGTTGAGTCAGGATGGAATAGAAGGATCCGACTCCCCTCAGCACACACACATTTTGCATCTCACCCTCATGATCTGCCCGGAAGGCACTCCCAATATCACCCTGGGTGTCCGACCCCTGTCCTAAGAAAACAGTCCTCCCTGGCTTCGTTCCAAGTCTGAGTCTTTAGCGGGCTTTTCCACTCAGTAGTAGTGTGATATTCTGCAGAATATCACACTCCTCTTCAGGCCTCTGGTTGCCCAGGTGAGGAAATGAGACGGAGGGTGCGGGGTAGGGTTTCCATTTTCGAAGGCTGTCGAGGTTCTCTTGTGTGAAGAGCCCCTAAGCTAGCTCGAGGGCCTGGCTTCCTGGTTCCAAGCCTCTTGTGTTATCCTGCTCCACTCAGACATCGGCTCTGGCAGTCGGTGTTTACCCGTGCGTCCCACACAGGGTTGTTCTGACAGCTGGGGATGCCGACGCTAGCAGATCTAGCCACTTGCACTTCTTGGGTATCCAGATGCCCAAGTTCTGAGAATGTGCCACTTGGACATTTTTAGTTTCATTCCCCTCCTCCCAGCGCCCAAAGATCTCGTCTTCAGCTGAAATCACCAGGGAGAGACCCTGCAGGCCTGTCCCCAGCCAGCCCCACCTCTCTTGTCCTCATCTATAATATGCCCACTTCCTCCATTCACACCTTCACACCCCTCTGTTCTCATCCTAATCACAGTGCCTACCTCAGAAACTTTGTACTGCCCTTCCCCTCTGTCTGGAAGGCAGAACCCGAGGCGTCTGAGGTCTGATGCCATCAGAAAAGCCTTGGGGACTATTCTGTGTCAAGAGGAACTCCATCTCCCTTACCTTGTCTGACTTGATGTTTTATGGACTCTTCACAGAGTATAACTTTATGAAGTCCGGAGTTTTGTCTAATTTGCTCATAATGTAACCTCTGGGACCTAGAACAGTGCCTGCCACATAACCTGTGCTCAGTGAATGAATGAATGAATGAATGAATGGACTGAAACTTCCCAAGGTGCCTACTTGAAAGACCTTGAGATAAAGCTTTCTGTAGTCCAGGTTGGCTGGGATTGGGATTGTGTGTACTGTATATGTAGCAATCTGAAGTTACCTCCGCCGATCTCCCATGTTGGGTCTACAAGCGTGCACCAACACACCCTGTTTATTTCATGCTCGGGGTCAAACCTGCGGCTTTGTGTATTGTGAGAACCACTTCCTTAGTCCTGGTTCAGAACTTCTAAGTCTCCTCTGCTTCTCTATTCCTCCCACTCTCCTCTTCCTCTTCTGTTTCTTTAATTAATTTTATTTATCTTTAAGAGTAATTTATTTTATGTATATAAGAACTCTGCATGTATACCTGCATGACAGAAGTGGGGCACCAGATCTCATTACAGATGGTTGTGAGCCACCGTGTGGGTGCTGGGAATTGAACTCAGGACCTCTGGAAGAGCAACAAGTGGCTCTTAGCTGCTGAGCCATCTCTCCATTTTTATTTTATATGTGTATGATTATGATGTTTTGCCTTCATATATGTCTGTGCCCCACATGCATGCAGTACCCACTGATACCAGAAGAGGGCATCTGATCCCTAACAGTGGTTCCCAACCTTCCTAATGCTGCAATCTTTTTTTTTTTTTTTTTTTTTTTTTTTTTTTTTTGGTTTTTCGAGACAGGGTTTCTCTGTATAGCTCTGGCTGTCCTGGAACTCACTTTGTAGACCAGGCTGGCCTCGAACTCAGAAATCCGCCTGCCTCTGCCTCCCGAGTGCTGGGATTAAATGCGTGCGCCACCACGCCCGGCTGCAATCTTTTAATATAGTTCTTCATGTTGTGGTGACCCGCAACTGTAAATTATCTTCGTTGTAACATTGTAATTGCAACTTTGCAACTGTTATGAATTATAATGTAAATATCTAATATCCAGATAGTCTTGACCACCACCCCTGTGAAAGGGTCGTTAGACCTCCTCCAAAGAGGTCGAAACTCAGAGGTTGAGAACCTGCTACCTTAAAACTAGAGCTACAGGGCTGGTGAGATGGCTCAGTGGGTAAGAGCACCCGACTGCTCTTCTGAAGGTCTAGAGTTCAAATCCCAGTAACCACATGGTGGCTCACAACCATCCGTAACTAGATCTGGCGCCCTCTTCTGGAATGTCTGAAGACAGCTACAGTGTACTTACATGTAATAAATAAATAAATCTTTAAAAAAAAAAAAAAAACTAGAGCTACAGATGTTTGTGAGCCACCCTGTTGGTGCTAGGAATCAAACCTGGGTTCTCAGCAAGAGCAACAGGTGCTTTTAATGAAAACCTTCTCTCCAGCTTCTCTCTTCTTTTCCTTTTTCCCCTCCCCCTCCTTCCCTTTCTCCTCTCAACTGTGTTTGCATGGACTGACTGCCTCCAGAGCTTCCTGCAAGCTTGTTAAGTGTTCCACTCCCAAGCATCTCAGTCCTCTTTTTTTTTTTTTGGTTTTTCGAGACAGGGTTTCTCTGTGTAGCCCTGGCTGTCCTGGCACTCACTTTGTAGACCAGGCTGGCCTCGAACTCAGAAATCCGCCTGCCTCTGCCTCCCGAGTGCTGGGATTAAAGGCATGAGCCACCACGCCCGGCCTCAGTCCTCTTTTTGCTTTTTATTTTGAAATAATCTTGCTATTGCCCAAGCAGGCCTTGAACTTGTGGTCCTCCTATTTCAATCTCCAGTAGTTGGGAATACAGGTCTGTATGATTAGACCTGCAGCTCTGAGCTTCTGGTAACGATGTCCTTACTGTTTTACACTCTATACAGAAAGCAAAATGTCCTACCATTCAAATAGCTTAAGGTTTCTTTTTTTTTTTTTTTTTTTTTGGTTTTTCGAGACAGGGTTTCTCTGTATAGCCCTAGCTGTCCTGGAACTCACTTTGTAGACCAGGCTGGCCTCGAACTCAGAAATCTGCCTGCCTCTGCCTCCCAAGTGCTGGGATCACAGGTGTGCGCCACCACTGCCCAGCAGTTTAAGATTTCTTAAAATTCCAACTATCCAGGCCTCCAGCGATAGTGCATTTCCATCATTAAAAAAATTTTTTTAGGCCGGGCGCTGGTGGTACATGCCTTTAATCCCAGTTTCGAGAGACAGAGGCAGAGGCAGAGGCAGAGGCAGAGGCAGAGGCAGAGGCAGAGGCAGAGGCAGAGGCAGAGGCAGAGGCAGGTGGAGTTCAAGGCCAGCCTGGTCTACAGAGTAAGTTTTAGGATAACCAAGGCTCCTAGACAGAGAAATCCTGTCTTGAATCCCGTCCCCCCAACCACAAAAAGAATTTTTTGTGTGCTTACGTGTGGGTGTCCATCTGTGTGTGAGTGTTTGTGTGTTTGCATGCGTGTGCGTGAGCCTGAGTGCATGCTGCATGGGCCCTGGGCCCTTTATGTCAGAGGTCAACTTTAGAGGGTCAGGTACACAGGATTGTCAGCATGCACGTGTACCTGCTGAGCCTCCAAAGCTCGTGTCTTTGACTTAGATGAATCATCTAAGCCTCTAGGTTATAGAATCCTCATTTCTTTCCCGTTGCAGAAGAAGCTCCATCTACAGCCTCTTCTACCCCCGATTCCACGGAAGGTAAGTGGAATGGTGTGTGTGTGTCAAGGTGTCGTGACTGGATAGTCTGGAGAGTCTGAGAACCCTTCTTCCACTGCAGGAGGGAATGACGACTCAGATTTTCGGGAGCTGCACACAGCCCGGGAATTCTCAGAGGATGAAGAGGAGGAGACCACATCGCAGGACTGGGGCACCCCCAGGGAGCTGACCTTTTCCTACATTGCCTTCGACGGCGTTGTGGGCTCAGGGGGCCGTAGGGACTCAGTTGTTCGTCGTCCCCGGCCCCAGGGACGTTCAGTCTCAGAACCACGGGACCCACCCCAACAGCCCGGCCTGGGTGACAGCTTGGAAAGCATCCCTAGCCTGAGCCAGTCCCCAGAGCCAGGGCGCCGCGGTGACCCTGACCCCGTGCCTCCAGCTGAGCGCCCGCTGGAGGAACTGAGGCTGCGGCTGGACCAGCTTGGCTGGGTTGTCCGGAGTGCGGGATCTGGGGAGGATTCGGCCACCAGCAGCTCCACCCCGCTGGAAAATGAGGAGCCTGATGGATTGGAGGCCAGCGAGGCTGGAGAAGGTGAGATCTCAGAGGTGTGTGGCGGGTGTGTGGCTAACCAGGATACATCCAAGAAGAAAGCAAGCTCATGGCTTTCCCTCTCTATGACACCAGAGACGAATCTGGAACTCCGACTTGCTCAGTCTCTACATTTGCAACTTGAGGTCCTGACTCCTCAACTTAGCCCTAGCTCCGGAACCCCCCAGGCGCATACTCCATCCCCACAAAGATCCCAAGATTCGAACTCCGGTCCTGATGATGAGCCTCTGCTGAATGAGGTAGAAGAGCATTGGCGGCTGCTGGAGCAGGAGCCAATCACGGCCCAGTGCCTCGATAGCACAGACCAATCAGAATTCATGTTGGAGCCGCTCCTTCTAGGTAAGCAGTTTGTGAGCAAAGGACTTGGCTACGGAGGACCATGTACAGCTATGACAGAGGTGAAGAGATTTACACTTAAATGTGACGGGACCAGCTTGGCACAGGACCCAAGAACAGTGGAGAAGGGAGTCCCCCAAAATTACCTTTACCTGGGTGTGTGGTTTGATGGGTCTCTCCAATACACATTCACACTGGTAACCTTCTCTAGGACCTACTGCACTCAAGGCACAAGCTCTACCACTGATACACACACACACACACACACACACACGTATATATATATATATGTGTGTGTGTGTGTGTGTGTGTGTGTGTGTGTGTAATTTCCGATCCCGTTCGGCTTTTATTTTGAAATAAGCCCAGGCTGCCCTTGAACTCCATTCACCTGCCTCAGCTTCCGCTGGAATTATAGACCTGCAGCCCCCAGCCCAGACCCTGCTTCTATTGGCTCTATATAGTTCCCTACCCACCCACAAGATCAAAGCTCCTTGTTGGTACCAGGATTGGGTGCTGTCAAAAAAAAAAAAAATGAACCCTCCCTTTCTCATTTGAAGTGGTCCACCTAGAAGCTGAATATGACCCTGGGACTTACGAAATGTTTTAAATGCTGAGGCCCGGAATGGTGGCATGCACCGTTACTGTCAGTATTTGGGAGGCAGGGGCAGGTGAATATTAGTGAGTGTGAGGTCAAGCTAGTCTACACAGTAAGCTCAACTCTAGCTTAGGGTATATAGTGAGACCCTGGCTCAAAAATTTTTAAATGAATTTATTGTGTGTATGTGTGTGTGTAGGTGTGTGTGTGTGTGTGTGTGTGTGTGTGTGAATACATGCACTTGCAAATCATATCAAGCCCATGGGTTTTAGTCTTTTTAATTAACTTTTAAAATATTTAGATATGTAATATTTATTTTATTTTAGGTATATAAATGTTTTGCCTGCATGTATGTCTGTGCACCATGCACATACTTGGTGCCTGTGGAGGTCTAAGAGGGACTCACATCCCCTGTAACTGCAGCTGGAATGGCTGTGACCTGTGGTGTGGTGCTGGAAACTGAACCCACGTTGCCGTCGTCGTCGTTGTCTTCTTCTTCTTCTTCTTCTTCTTCTTCTTCTTCTTCTTCTTCTTCTTCTTCTTCTTCTTCTTCTTCTTCTTCTTCTTCTTCCTCTTCTTCTTCCTCTTTTTTTCAAAGACAGTTTCTCTGTGTAGCCCTGGCTGTCCTGGAATTCTCTCTGTAGACCAGGCTGGCTTTGAACTCAGAGCTCCACCTGCCTCTGCCTATTGAGTGCTGGGACTAAAGACATGGGCAGGTATCAATACCACCGGGCTTGAACCCAGGTCTGCAAGAGCACTGAGCCATCTCTCTAGCCCTCAAAGGACTTTTGAGAGTCCATCCTCACCTTGTAAAAGTAGAGTCTCTCTTTTGCAAGGGTTGGGGTGGGGTGTGTTGATACAGGGTCTCACTATGTTGCTCTGGCTGTCCTGGAACTCACTCTGTAAACCAGGCTGGTCCCAAACTTCACAAAGACCCACAGGAAAATCTCTCTTCTTTCTGTTGCTACATTGCTTACTCCGGGCCGTTCTCCTTTCTGGTTCAGCCTCTCATCTCTCCGAAGTTGTTGGGATTACAAATTCTGACCACGTGGGCTCTAGGGATTTGCACTGCAAGTATTTTTATGCAGTGACCCCGCCCCCACCCCCAGGGCCTCTACAAAAACTTTACTCTTTGGGCTGAAGAGATGGATTCGCTCTTTAAAGCACTTAATCTTCTCAGAGAAGGCAGGATTGCTGCACCCAACTGCAGCTCTAGGGATCTGACGCCCTCTTCTGGCCACCCTTATCACCTGCACTCATGTGGGCATACTCACAAGGAGCGCTGCCTTTAATCCCAGCACTCTGGAGGCAGAGGCAGGTGGATTTCTGAGTTTGAGGCCAGCCTGGTCTACAGAGTGAGTTCCAGGAGAGCCAGGGCTACACAGAGAAACCCTGTCAAAAAAGAAAATGAGTTTGCCAAGTGTGGTTGGTGCACATCTGTAGTGCCAGCACTTGGGAAGCAGAGAAGGCAGATCAGAATGTCAAGTTCAGACATAGGATTTTAATCCTAACACTTGGGTAGACTGAGATAGGAGGACTGGTAGTTTAAGGCTGGCCTGGGCAACATGAGACACTGTGGGTTTTGTTAGCAGTTAGTTAATTTCATGACAGGGTTTCTTTGTGTAGACCAGGCTGGCTGGCCTCAAACTCCCAGATATCTGCTTGTCTCTGCCTCCCAAGTACTGGAATCAAAGGTATATGCCACCATAGGACAAGCCTGTTTGTGTTTTTAAAAACAAACAAACAAACAAACAACAAACAAACAACAAACAAACACAACCAAAAACATTTACTTGGGCCAGATGTCATTTCTATGAGTTTGAGGCAAGCCTAAGTCTACACAGTGAGTTTCAGGACAGTCAGGACTGTGTAGAGAAACTCTGTCTCAAAACAATCAATCAATCAATAAATAAATACTTTTTGAACCTTTTTAAAATTTTTATTTACTAATTTTTAAAAGATATTATTAATTATTACATCTAAATTCACTGTAGCTATCTTCAGAAACACCAGAAGAGGGTGTCAGATCTCATTATGGATGGTTGTGAGCCACTGTGTGGTTGCTGGGATTTGAACTCAGGACCTTCAGAAGAGCAGTCAGTGCTCTTAACTGCTGAGCCATCTCTCCAGCCCCTACTAATATTTTTTAAATGTAGGAGTGCTCTGTCTATATGTACACCTACGTGCAGATGGTAGTGTGCCAACATATGGTTATTGGGAATTGAACTCAGCACCTCTGGAAGTGCAGCCAATGTTTTTAACCTCTGAGCCATCTCACTAGCCCCACCCCTCTCCTCCCAAACTATTTTTTTTAGATTTTTTTATTGTATATTTTCTTTATTTACATTTCAAATATTATCCCTTTTCCTGGTTCCCCCCACCATCGGAAACTCCCTATTCCATCCTCCCTCCCCCTGCTTCTATGAGGGTGCCCCTCCACCCACCAACCCACACCCACCTCAGTTCCCCTATACTGGGGCATCTATTGAGCCTTCATAGGACCAAGGGCTCTCCTCCCATTTATGCATGACAAGGCCATCCTCTGCAACGTGTGCAGCTGGAGCCATGTGTACTCCTTGGTTGATGGCTTAGTCCCTGAGAGCTCTTGGGGAACTGGTTGGTTGATATT
Source organism: Mus caroli (assembly GCF_978045245.1). Lineage (NCBI taxonomy): Eukaryota > Metazoa > Chordata > Mammalia > Rodentia > Muridae > Mus > Mus caroli. Next base: position 124,615,266 of record NW_028227263.1, on the reverse strand, counting down.
GTTGTTCTTCCTGTGGGGCTGCAAACCCCTTCAGCTCCTTCAGTCCTTTCTCTAACTCCTCTATTGGGGACCCCACGCTCAGTCCAATGGTTGGCTACAAGCATCCACCTCTGTATTTGTCAGGCTCTGGCAGGATCTCTCAGGAGGCAGCTATATCAGGCTCCGTTCAGCATGCAATTCTTGGCATCCACAATTGTGTCTGGAAAAAAAAAAGTTTTTTTTTTTTTAAAGGATAAAAAAGCAATGCAAACAAGCAAACAAAACCTTCACTCCAGCCAGGCATGTTGAAAAAATACACACGGGCTGGTGAGATGGCTCAGTGGGTAAGAGCACCCGACTGCTCTTCCGAAGGTCCAGAGTTCGAATCCCAGCAACCACATGGTGGCTAACAACCATCCGTAACGAGATCTGGCGCCCTCTTCTGGAGTGTCTGAAGACAGCTACAGTGTACTTACATATAATAAATAAATAAATCTAAAAAAAAAAGAAAAAATACACACATTTAATCCCAGTACTCTACAGAGAAGAGACAGGTGCGGTTTGTGTGTTTGTGTGTGTGTGTGCGCCCGCGCGCGCGCGCGAGTTCCAGCTCCTCACAGCAAGACCTTATCTCAAAAACAAAACAAAACAAAACATTCTAGTTTTCCCTAACTGTATCCTTTGGTCATTTGTAAATAGCCTCCGCCTTCGTTTTGAAAGCCTGGGCCTCCAGGAACCGCAAACACTTGGTTAAAGACAGCTCCCCGTCTATTTACTAAGTCCCAAATTGGGAATTGTCCCCACCTCTCTGGCCAGCCATTGGTTGGGTTGCAAAGGGGCCCTTTCCCTCTGCTCTTTCCCTCGGGTCCCTCTCAAGTGGGCAAAATCCCCAGGAGCCGGGCGTCTGCAACCGCTCTCTTGGAGCCAAGATGGGGAGTAAAGGTGGGCTTGTTGGACGGCTTGGAGCTGGGGTCTGGGAAAAGAGCAAAGGGGTTCAGATTAGTTCTTTCCTCCCAGCGATCAGGGGCAGGGTTTCCTCCTGGGTGTTTGGACCTGTCAGAGAGGCCTGTTGGAGCTGGGGCAGTATATCAGGGGGAGTCTCGGGAGGAGGTTGAGGGGACATGCATGGGGGTCCCCTGTACAAGCCAGAACTTTGGGGGCCGGGAGCAGGGAGGCTCCCATCCCCCAGCCTCATGTTCTGGCTACGGAGCTGTCATTCAGGGCTGGATGTGCCAGCACAGCTGCGGGAGGCCCCCTCCCCCTCGCGTGCCTAAACTTAGCCCCGCCTCAGGCGACCCGGCCCCTCCCCCACCCGCTGGTATCTGTCTGGGGAGACAGACTAGGAGGGCCCCCTCATAAGGAAAGGAGGGCTGCTCTTTAGTGTTGTCTGGGAAAATAAGTATAACGAGTACGGAAGCGAGGGGGGCAGCAGAGTGTCTGGCCAGTTGAATGGGTTGTCTTGAGAGCAATAAGGAAGGGAGCTAGAAGGAAGGATACTGAAATCAAAGTTTGGGATGCAAATGGGTGTGGCTTCTTGGGAGGACTGTAGGGTTTAAGATGAACCATTAAGGGCTGGAGGTACCCCACCAGGAGCTCAGGCCCAGCTCAGGAACTGAGCTGGACATATCTGGGAGGGGTCAGTAGTTTGTGTTTACTATTCAGATTAACAGGACTTTAACCACACACCTAGGACTTTAAAAATGCTTTGGTAACTAGGCATGATGGCACGCCCCTGTCATCATCCCAGCACTTGGGAGGCAGAGGCAGGAGGGTGGCTGTAAATTACAGGTCAGCCAAGGCTACCAAGACCCTGACACAGAAAAGGAACAATAGCAACGAACAAAAATTGTTAATTTTCCTTGTGATCGATCTGACAAAATTTACACTGTTAAACAATAGGGAATAGGCTCACCCAAGAGATGATATTCCAACTTGGGAGTGTATTTCAGGGAGTGCAGAAGTGAGATGTTACAGAAGAGGGGTACAAAACAGGAGATGACTCCCTACATTGAGTTCAGAGCTGCATAAAATGAAGAATGTCGCAGCCACAATAGAGTATTATATAGCCCCAGAGCCAGGCATGGTGTCACAGAGCTTTAATTTCAACATTCCAGTGACAAGGGCAAGTGAATCTCTGTGAGTTCAAGGCCAGCCTGTTCTGCATAGGAAGTTCCAGGACAGCCAGGACTACATAGTGAGACCATATCTCCAATAAATAAAACTTGTCAGGCATGTAGCTCATAGTATAATAATAATATATAATATAATATAATAATATATAATAAAAGATTATAGACAGATAGATGGGTGGGTGGGTGGATGGATGGATAGATGGATGGGTGTGTAGATGGACAGACTGACAGACAGACAGATAGATACGACTGGTCAGGGATGTAACTCATGATAGATAGATAGATAGATAGACAGATAGATAGATAGACAGACAGATAGATAGATAGATAGATACATACATACATACACAGTCAGACAGACAAACAGATAAGACTGGTCAGGGATGTAACTCATGATAGATAGATAGATAGATAGATAGATAGATAGATAGATAGATAGATAGATAGACAGACAGATACATACATACATACATACATACATACACACACACACACACACACACACACAGTCAGACAGACAAACAGATAAGACTGGTCAGGGAAGTAGCTCAGTTGGGTTTTACCTAGCATGCATGAAGCCCTAAATTTGATCCTCAGCACTAAAGGGTAGAGGCAGGAGTAGTTGCCTTGAGTTTGAAGCCGGTCAAACTTAACTCAGTCTAAGAAAAAGAAAGGTTGAATTAGAATAATCAGGAGTTCAAGACCAGCCAGGGCTTCCTAGTTTGAAGTGAGCCTTAGCTTCACAGTGAGACCTTATCTCTAAAAAACAAACAGTAAGGGAGTGAGCTTGGTCAGGTCGGGTCCCAACATTGTCTTCTTTTCCACAGTGGCAGACCTGTTGTACTGGAAGGACACCAGGACGTCCGGAGCCGTCTTCACGGGCCTCATGGCCTCTCTCCTCTGCCTCCTGCACTTTAGCATCGTGTCCGTGGCTGCGCACCTGGCCCTGTTGGGTCTCTGCGCCACCATCTCTCTCAGGGTTTACCGCAAAGTGCTGCAGGCCGTGCACCGGGGCGACGGCACCAACCCTTTCCAGTGAGAATGCTTGGCTCTGCCCAGCCCCGCCGACAGACCGTCCATTGTGACCCTTGACCTCACCCTCCGCATTGCCCTCTCTCATCCATTTTCATTCTGACTGTGAACCCTGCTCCCCTGTAAACCCTGACCTCTCCCTTTATCCTTGATAATTCTTGATTCCCTTTCCTAATCTTAAACTTGACCTCAGCCCTCTCTACAAAAATCTTCAGCTCTAACAATGGTCTTCTACCAAATGTCCTGTTCTTAGAAAGCTACTTGCCCAAGTTTGAGCCCCGCCCACACAGAGAACCACACCACACCCCTTTATCCCATCAGGGCCTACCTGGACATGGACCTGACCCTGACTCGGGAGCAGACAGAACGTTTGTCCCAGCAGATCGCCTCCCACGTGGTCTCCACAGCCACACAGCTACGGCATTTCTTCCTAGTAGAAGACCTGGTGGATTCTCTCAAGGTACCTCCAAAACTGCTCCGGGACTCTCAACTCTCTCCTCTGTGCCCGTGGTGGGGGGTGGGGCAACAACCTGTATGTCTTTCTGACATCGAGCCTTACCCCACAGCTGGCTCTTCTCTTCTACATCTTGACCTTTGTGGGAGCCATCTTCAACGGCTTGACTCTTGTCATCTTAGGTGAGCTGGGAAGGCGGAGGCCACGGGAGGGGGGCGGGGTGGAGGGTGAATGGGAGGTTCGGAGGGCTGGGGGGTTGGGGGGTGGAATATGGCTCCACATGGAGGGCAAAGAGAATCTTCTTGTGCACTGTGTGGAAGCATCACCTGTCAATCAAAAGCTGTTGGGCTATTAGCTTAGGGAGGAAATAGGGGGCCGGAGCTCCTGCAGGAAGAGAGGAATAGAATCAGGGTTTGCCCCAGTGCTGATGAGAGGGTCTCATGAAACTGAGAAGAGGTAACCAGCCATGTGGCACTCATAGAAGAGAATAAACGGGTTAAATCAGATAGGGGCTTGTCAGGAAACAAGCCCAAGCTAGCCTAAGCATTTGTTCATGAAATATTGAGTCTCAGAGTCGTTATTTTGGGAATTTGGTCGGGAGTGGAAAAGCCCCCAATGGAGCTGACCCTTTGCCAGGAGAACCTCACACCCCCATCCCCCATCTCTCTCTCTGCATCTGTAGGAGTGGTTGCTTTGTTTACCGTCCCCCTTCTGTACAGACAACATCAGGTGAGTATGGCAAGCTCTCCATTGCCAACATGGAAGCCAAAAATGGGTGGTGTGACTGCCTCCCTTCTATAGCCAAGGTCCCACAGACATCATGTCCCAGGCAGAGTCAGGAGCTCTGTAGACACTCAGCACTCAGAGAGTGGGGCAGGAAGATGGTATGAGTTCCAGACCAGCTGCATAGACTCCACCAGTGAGGGGCTCGCTCATGGCTCAAGGAAGGGAGGTAAACCATTTCTCATGTAAAAGCCTGTGGAAGGCCATGAGTTCAATGTCAGTGCCACCAAAAAAGTAAGGTGGATTAAAGTTCATATTAAACTACTGTTACTACATCACTCCCAACTCAGAGCACGGCCCAAGCTGCCAACCCTCAGTTCTGAGATATGTGGGTGTAGCATCAACAATCTGAGGACCCAGGAGGCTGAGGCAGGAGGATCATTGCATGTTCAAGGCCAGTTAGGGCTATGTCGCAAAGCCCTGTCTGAAAAACTAAAAACCAGGCAGAGATTGTAGCTCAGTTAATAGAGTCCTTACCTAGCATGCATCTTCATGGTTTAATCTCTTAGCAGTGCATAAAACAGGATGTGGTGGTGAACACATGTAATCCCAGCATTTGGGAACTAGAACAGAATGTTCGAACTGCAGCTACATTGCATGTTTGAGGCCACCTCAAGCTACATGAGACTCTGTTTCAAAACAAATAAGGCAGAAAGGCCGGTTATGCCAGGCAGTGGTAGTACACACCTTTAATCCCAGCACTTGGGAGGCAGAGGCAGTGGAATTCTGAGTTTGGGGCCAGCCTGGCCTACAGAGTGAGTTCCAGGACAGCCAGAACTACACAGAGAAACCCTGTCTTGAAAAAGAAAGAAAGAAAGAGAGGGAGGGAGGGAGGGAGGAAGGGAGGGAGGGAGGGAGGGAGAGAGAGAGAGAGAGAGAGAGAGAGAGAGAGAAAGGAAGGAAGGAAGGAAGGAAGGAAGGAAGGAAGGAAGGAAGGAAGGAAGGAAGGAAAGAGTCAGTTATGGTTCTCACAGTTGAAACTGGAGTGCTAGAACCTCTTCCAATGTGGGATGCTGCCTTCAAGCATCCTATATCAATTACCCAGAACCCTCTTTGTCTCTTTGGTCTCCCCAGGCCCAGATTGACCAGTATGTGGGGTTGGTGACAAATCAGTTGAGCCACATCAAAGCTAAGTAAGTACATGAGAAGATGACAGGGAGGAGAGTGGAGCCTGGGATATTTGCTGCTGCTTGTGGGTTTTCTTTTGTCTCCCCCCCACCCGCCCCCAGCTCCCCACTTCCTCTCTCAAAGCAGGTGCTATCTTCTGCACCTCCTCCATCTCAAGTCACACCTCATGGCCCCTAATTTTGCTCCCTCAGGATCCGAGCTAAGATCCCGGGGACCGGAACCCTTGCCCCAACAGCATCAGTCTCCGGATCCAAAGCCAAAGCCGAATGAGAGGGGTGTCTTTGCCCGAGGGACGCCTGTCCACACCCCAGCAGCCCTCTTCCCTTCCATTTCCCGTGCATCCACACCCTCTCCCACTCGGCCGAGCCATTTCCCAGTGGGAAGTGCCTGAGCGACCCGGACTACATTTCCTAAGAGGCTCTGCTCTAAGAGTCCAGGAAAAGGCCGCGGAGCCTGCTGGGACTTGTAGTTGAATAGTCAGGACGCTGCCCTGCACTTCCGTGACCCGCCGCTAGAGGCGCCGTGAGGGGTTGGTGCCTCTGAAGCCACCAACCCCTATGCTGGGGCTTTGCATGGGGCCCAGGCGAGCCTTGAGCTTGGATTCACACTGTAATAAAGACTCCTGTGGAAAATTCACTGCACTCTGTGTTTTAAAGTCCCTCCACTTACACCTTCCTACACTGAAAAGAATGAAAACAAACAAACAAAAACATTAAACAAAAAGAACCTCTAGCGATAATGTTATCCTTAAATCCCAGCATTCAAGAGTCAGAGGCAGGTGAATCTGCACAGTGAGTTTCAGGACAGCCAGGGCTATGTAGAAAGCCCCTGTCTCAAAACAACCACCAAGCCGGGCGTGGTGGCGTACGCCTTTAATCCCTGCACTCTGGAGGCAGAGGCAGGCTGATTTCGGAGTTCGTAGGCCAGCCTGGTCTACAAAGTGAGTTCCAGGACAGCCAGGGCTAAACAGAGAAACCCTTTTTCAGAAAAACAAGAAACAAAACAAAACAAAAAAAAAACAACAAAAAATAAATAAAATAAAATAAATAAATTATTGGGGCTGGTGAAAAGCACCTACCTTCAAGCTGGTCGCCCGCGTTCCATCTCTGGAACCACGTCGCGAGCGATCAGAAACGACTCCTTCAGGCTGTGTTTGCCCAGCCCTATATATGCATTCAAAAATAAATGTTGTTTTTTAAAAGCCTGGCATGACAGAGGGAGGTGGATTTCTGTGAGTTCGAGGCCATCTAAATAATCATACCTGACTCAAAAAAAAGAAAGGAAAATAAAAAATTAAGATCAGTGAGTCTCCCGGATAAAGGCACTTGCTACTGAGACTTGGCGGTATGAGTAGGATTGGGGGAATCGACCAAAAGATAAAGCAATGCAGGGCTGGAGAAGCTGGCTCGGTGGTTAAGAGCACCAGTTGCTCTGCCAGAGAACCAGGGTTCGATTCCCAGCACCCACAGAGTGAGTGGCTCACAGCCACTTCTAACTCCGGTCTCAGGGATGCCCCCTTTTGGTCTCTATAGGCACTGCATGCACTGTGGTATACAAACATACACACAGACAAAACATAAAATAATATTGGCAATAAAGACTGGGAGAGCTCTTTCCAGCCAGCGCCGAGCGATGTGCATCTCTCGGGACAATTGGCACAAGCGCCGCAAGACCGGGGGTAAGCGAAAACCCTACCACAAGAAGCAGAAGTATGAGCTGGGACGGCCCGCTGCCAACACTAAGATTGGCCCTCGCCTCATACACACAGTCCGAGTTCGAGGAGGCAATAAGAAGTATCGTGCCCTGAGATTGGATGTGGGGAACTTTTCCTGGGGCTCTGAGTGTTGTACTCGTAAAACAAGGATCATTGATGTTGTCTACAATGCATCCAACAATGAGCTTGTCCGCAACAAGACTCTGGTGAAGAACTGCATTGTGCTTATTGACAGCACGCTGTACCGACAGTGGTACGAGTCCCACTATGCACTGCCCCTGGGCCGCAAGAAGGGGGCCAAGCTGACTCCTGAGGAGGAAGAGATTTTAAACAAAAACGATCAAAGAAAATTCAAAAGAAATACGACGAAAGGAAAAAGAATGCCAAAATCAGCAGTCTCCTGGAGGAGCAGTTCCAGCAGGGCAAGCTTCTAGCCTGTATTGCCTCACGACCAGGCCAGTGTGGCAGAGCAGACGGCTATGTGCTCGAAGGCAAGGAGCTGGAGTTCTATCTTCAGAAGATCAAAGCCCGGAAAGGCAAATGAGCCTCATGCATAGTGTAATAAAGGTGTCTGCTGCTCTCTAAAAAAAAAAAAAAAAAGACTGGGAGACAGAGCTGTCTCTATGACGTCATCCTCTGACCTCCACATGTGTGCACACATACTCAAGATAACAATAAGAAGGTTTTCCAAGTGTGACCCAGCAGAAATGCTCAATCTGAAAAGCATCTATGGTTTTATTATTGTACTCTGTGATAGTGTTTCCCAGATGTCAGCTATTCCCTGTGAGGTCCATGCTAGGGCTGTAGTTCAGTGGATGGGCACTTGCCTAGTATATACAAGGCTTGGGTTTAATAGCCATCAACGCCTGACACAGAAATGCCTAATGGGCAGCCAGACTTGGTGGCACACATCTGTAATCCAAGCACTGAGCTCCAGGCCTGAGTTCCAGGCCAGCTACATAGTTCAAAGTCAAACTGAGCTCTAGTAAAACCGTCTTAAAAGATCAAAGGCTAGGTATGGAACTGCCTAGAATCTTCCAGAGAGGGATGGAGGTGGGGAGTGTGGCTCAGTGGTAGAACCCTTGCCTAGAATCCCCCAGTGCGGGGCTGGAGTATGGCTCAGTGGTAAACAGATAGCCTAGCTTGCCAAGGGCCCTGGGTTCAATCCTCAGCACTATAAATAAAACAGAGAAAAATAAAACAGAACAAATACCTTTTATATGTGTAAGTACACTGTAGCAGTCTTCAGACATTCCATAAGAGGGAATGGAAGCCACCATGTGATTACTGGGATTTGAACTCAGGACCTTAGGAAGAGCAGTCAGTGCTCTTACCCACTGAGCCATCTCAACAGCCCACCACTTGGCTCTTGATATACATATCATTGTAGGAGACGTTATAGACATTGCTCTACATAGTGGGAAAGTCAGGCATGAAGTGCAGCATCTAACTAATCTAACCGAGAGGGTCTGGGAGACGCCTAAGTCACTTGCAGCCAAGCCTGATGACCTGAGTTCAATCCCTGGTATCCACAAGATGGAAGAAGAGAACTAACTTCCAAAAATTGTCCTCTGCATCCAGGAGGCAGAAGTAGGCAGATCTCAGCAGAGTCACAGGCCAGTCTGGTTGAGGTAGTGAGATCCAGGCCAACCTGGGTTACATTACTTCTTTTTCAAATATTTTAGATATTTTCTTCATTTACATTTCAAATGCTATCCGGAAAGTCCCCTATACCCTCCCCCCGCCCTGCTCCCCTACCCACCCACTCCCACTTCTTGTCCCTGGCGTTCCCCTGTACTGAGCCATATAAAGTTTGCAAGACCAAGGGGCCTCTCTTCTGGGTTATGTTATTAAGTTATTAGACAACCCACCCCAACTTCAGAACTGCAGTATTTGTATCTCCAGCCGAGTTCTACTTTTTTTTTTTTTGAGACAGTGTTTCTCTGTGTAGCCCTGGCTGTCCTGGAACTCACTTTGTAGACCAGGCTGGCCTCGAACTCAGAAATCCGCCTGCCTCTGCCTCCCGAGTGCTGGGACTAAAGGCGTGCGCCACCACGCCCGGCTCCGAGTTCTACTTTTAAACTTTAGTTCACTGTTGCTGCTACTGCCACCCCCACCCCCACCCCCATGAGGCACTGGCTTAGCGAGGAAAAGGGCATAGGTCACAATCACAGAATCTCACACACCTGCACGGAGGATGGCAAGGTGGCCTGGAGGGTAAAGGTGATTCCTCCAGCGGACATGGTAGAAGGACGGAGCCCGCTCTGCAAGTTGTCCTTGCACACGCACCTACATGAAAAAATAGTTGTTGTTGTTTTTAACGTTTTCTAAAGATGCTTTCTAAGACACAGTGTTCACATCAAAGAATCAGGTGAGGGGAGAATTCTGGTGAGTAGTGGGTCCAGGAACACTAAAGCCACTGGTCTATCTCAGCACCCCAACTCAGGGCGCGCGCGCGCACACACACACACACACACACACACACAAACGCAAAGTTTCAGAATTGATGTAGCTGTCATTTAGCTCTAGCGCCTCCCAGAGGCCAGCCCAAAAGTCGACCCAAAGTGTAATTCATTGGTTCCTTGTGATTCCTCTATGCCAGGAATTCTTAACTTGTGGTGGGGACCCCTTTGGGGGTGGAATGACTCTTCCACAGGGTCATCTAAGATCACTGGGAAACACAAATACTTACATTACTATTCATAACAATAGAAAAATTACAGTTATGAAGTATCAATGAAAATAATTTTATGGTGGTGGTGGGGTCACCACAACATGAGGAAATGTATTAAAGGGTCCCAGCACATGAGGAGAACCACAGCTCTAGGGAATTCTGTGTCTCAGATGCATTATGCAGGTGGGGAAACTGAGGCTCAGAGAAAGGTTGTGACGACATCTATTCACCTACACAGTCAGGTAGTAAGTGACAAGCATGTGGTGGTTTGGTTGTCTGTTGCAGGGGAGAAAGTGACCCTTTTCTAATAGTTAAACCGGGGTCAGGTCGGGGAGGTTTTACTAGGTGGTGGTATTTTCGAGCAGGATGAGAGGCTTTGGGCCACATGGACATGGGGAGGGAAGGCAACCAGGCTGAGGAGATTAACCAAGGAGGAGTGTGCCTATGAGAGCCTGCAGCATCCCTCAAAGCAGTTCCAGGAGGGTGGGGTAGGGCTGTTTATGGAGCGAAAGAGGTTAGATTGTAAGGATCTGTGAACTAGGTAAAGGAACTCTGATTTTCTGTCTTCTTATAAGTCATCATAAGATTTAAATTGCTTGTTGTGACTCATGCCTGTAATACCATTGGGAGGCTGAGGCAGGAAGATTGCATAAGAGTGAGACTATATATATATATATATATATATATATATATGCAACTCTTATAAAAGAAAACATGGAATTGGGGCTGAGTTACAGTTTCAGAGGCACAGTTCATTATCATCATCGAAAGAAGCAAAGCATTATGCAGGCAGACATGGTGCTGGAGAAGGAGCTGAGAGTTCTACATCTTGATCCGAAGGCAGCCAGAAGGAGACCGCGTTCTGCAGACAGCCAGGATCCCACTGGCCAGACTTGAGCGTACGTACCTCAAAGCCTCGCCTCCAAGTGACACACTTCCTCTAACAAGGTACACCTCCTCTAATAAGGCCACTCCTGCCAATAGGGTCACTTCCCCTGGGCCAAGCATATTCAAACCACACTAAGTAGGTTTCATTTCCCCTAGGGAGTTGGGCTACAGGAATTCGGCTGTGGTATTGTCCATGCCTGTGCCTTAGTTTCCCTGGGCTAATCACATAGATATAAAAAACGGATGGTTTTTAGCGTCTAAACGCAAGGGGAACGAGTTGGTTGTCAACTCCATCACCTAGGGACTCAGTAGATTCCCTACATACTTGCAGTTCTACAAAGGAACAGCAGGTGTCGCTCTGCGGCCGCGTGCCATCAGACCCTACGAAAGTCTTGCTTCTCGCTTGCAGAAAATCTCGAAATCTGCTACGAGGGGCCGCGTTTTTCCATTGAAAACAAACAAACAAGCAAGCAAACAAACAAACAAAAATAAAACTGACTTTTCACTTTGCAAAATATTCTGCTCTTAGCTAGGGAAACAGGCACTTTAGGCGCTGCTTCCCAGAATGCAAGGCGCTATGCAAATGAAGCTACTTACTTTTGAGTTAGTAGGGTCATTCACGGAACACTTTACTGAGGAAACACATGTTCACAAGAAAAAGTGAAAAAAAAAAGTTCGAAATCATTGAAATTAATTATCTACTGTATACCACAAATAGTGACCATAACTGTAAAAAGTATTATTATCTGGCCTTTATATTACTAACCGAAAATAGTCCATCCCGCCCGGATGATCCTCAGTGGTCTGGGGTGCAGGCTTCAAACCTGTAGCTGTTTAGCGACAGAGTGGTTCAATTCCACCTTTCGGGCGGGAGTATCTATCCCATTTTGCCCCTTGCAACTCACATTTCTTGTACAAAAGCGACGAGGGCGGAGTTAACCTCTCTGAAGATAACCCCTATTCTCATTTATTCTCTCTTCGTTCTTACACTTTTTTTCCTCCCAGGAATTTCCGGCCAAATACATCTCAAAAATGGATTTAAATTAGTCTCTAAAATTCTAGGATGTTGCTGTCTCTCCTTAAACGATTTGCTCATCCAGTCATCTGCTCTTTTATGTATTTAGTCACGCATGCATTATTAGTCATTTTTATTCATTTGTTCACTCCGGCTCAGTCCTGTCTCTGCGTTGGAGCAGTAATGGGGATACAGTTGTGATCACACCTTTAGCCCTGGTCTTTGAGGTAACTGAGCCAGTGGAGAGAGCACGGCGGCACCAGGCAATTGTGTTTTTAATGAACTCGAGCATAGAAGGTCATCTCACAAGGAGTCCTGAGCAGGGTGGCCTTGAGACACACACTTAATGGAAGACAAGCTGACAGAAGAGCGAGAATGAGGGAACCGAGGCTCGAGCAAATGCCTTCTCTTTTCCAAGAACCCCCTAGACCACCCGACTGGTGAGCATCTCCTCCTGCAGCGAGTTATCCTTTCCAGGCTCGCTATTAAAGAAGAGATATGTGTTCTGCCTCCTCCATGCCTCTTGGATCCTTCTTCTCCTCTGCTTTCCATTCTCGATCCTTCTTGAAACCCTCAGCGTCCTCCTCAGCCTGGGATGGGCTAGAAGAGACCACCTAATGCTAACCTTCTCCTCTGCTCAAAACCTGCTGCGGCTCTCTAGTGCTTCCAAAGGAGCGTCTGAACTCTGCATCATTGCCTGTAGAATCTCCCTGAGGCTAACTCTCACTCTCCACCTGCCCTCCACTATGCTCACCACCAACTTCTGGCTCCCCTGGTGTACCAGCCCTCTCCCCATAGCAGATCTTTGCGCTTGGTATCTACCATCCACATGACACCGAACTCCTGATCCCCTTGCCTCCACCTCTCAAATGCTACGATTTACAAGTGTGCCCAGCTTTTACACCTTGCCCTTAGCTGTTGCTGAAGTCATTGCACACCCAAAGGTCCTGAATAAATTATTTTCTGATCATGAAGTCTCCCAGACCCTTCACCAAATTTGTACCTTACACTTTTCTGCCCCTTATTTTTTCAAGTAGGTGGCCCAGCCTGGGAACATGGGAAAACCTAGCAAGTATCCATTTCCTTTTAGTCCCGCTGTAGGTTCTGATTCGTTAGGCGTCCCACTAAGTGCCAGCAAGACCTTCCTAGCAATCCAAAGTCCGTTTTTCTGAAAGGAAGCCATGTAGTAGGTGCCCAGGAAAACAGACACTTTGACCTGAAGGATACAGTTTTTTAAAAGCTTTTTATTGGCGACAGTGCAGAACCAAGGGGGGGGGAGGGGAGCTGCCCAGTGCTAGACTGCCCCAGCACCCCCGGGGTCAGGTGCAAAATACAAAAAAACAAAATGAAAAAAATCACAAATACAGCCTGGGTGAGGGCTATGGAGTCAATGAATTGTGGTCGGCAGTGGCAGGCCCTTCTCCTGATCAGGCATTTCCACCCAGAAATCTCAACGATATAGATTGTAAAAAATCTACCACCCAGTCACACTTACTTACAGAAGTAAAATTGCATGTCCCCGACAAATCCAGAATTAACAGACAGACCAGAGATCAGAGTCATTGAGAGAGGAGACATGTTGGAAGTGGTCTGAGCAAGACAGACTTGAGAAAAGATAAAGGGAGAGGCCGGGACTGTCTCCAACAGCCAGAGGAGCTGAGACAACAACAAAAAATTGACAAAAAGGGACAGCCAGAAAGTCTGACTTAAATCCCCAGAAGCGATTTTGAACTCCACAGCACACTTGAAAACAAGGAAGCTCGCACGCACGCACGCACGCACACGCACACACACTCATATATAATATATTTATTTATACATAATAGATATAAGTGCTTTTTGGGAACCAGGAAAGGGATAAATAGCTGGGGGGTGGGGTTTGGGATTAGGCTTGGAACCTAGGACCCAGGACAGGGTATGGAATGTTCCATGCAGCACGGGGGACGGGCGGTAGGGCCCATCTCCCCAATATTAAAAAATAGAAATCTGACTCGTGGGATTCTCACGAGGTGAAAGCTGGAGGGAAGGGACAGTCTTTGGGACTGGAGGAATTGGATGGAGTGGGATAGTGGGAACTCAGCCCCCTCTTAAGTATGCCAGCCCAAAAATATTTGGGGGTTCAAATATCGAGGATAGGGGAGCCAAAGCCTCAGCCCTGAAAACTTCTCTGGAAATTGCCTCGACCTCTGTGAGAGGATGCGGGGCTCCCAGGGTGGGGAGAAGTTGGCGTCCTAGGCTGGGGAAGGCGGAGGACTTAAAGAGAAAAAGTCTGGGGCCTGAGCAAGAAGGCCACCGGGATGCGTCGTGGTCATCCTTTTGAGTCTAACTCCCTGTCAAGGGGAGGGAGGAAGCAAGTGGAAGTAGGGGAGGCCCAGGGAAAGCTTTGGAGGGCTGGGGGTCAATCCCATCCGGCGCACCCAGCAATCCGACCACTCATTCACAGTATAAAGCGCTCCAGCAAGATGGGCGTCGCAGCGCCCCCTGCTGCCCAAAACCAGTAAGGCCCAACGAGGACGGCCAAGGGCGCCTGGGGTGGGGGTGAGGGTGAGAGGGACATAGCATAATACTGCACAGGGGTGGAAGCGGGCCTGAGTTGGGAGGGGGCTCTGTAGCAGATGAGGAAAAAAATCCAACCTGAGCCAGTTTTCCCAGGAGGGAAAGACTGAACAGTCAGATAGGGGTTCACATTTTGGAATCAGCGGGAAGAGGGGTTAGCAGACTCCCAAAGGGGGCATCGACTTCCCTCAGTCAGGGGCTCAATTCGTCCCGGAGGAGGTTGTAACCTCTTGGAAATGTTAAGTTAATCAGCTAAGGCCCGCGGGAGCAAAACAGAGCTATCTTGGTCACCCTGCACCCTTGAGGGTGGATGGGTGGGTGGGAGAAAAGAAGGACAGGACGGTGCTGTCATTTCCTCGTTGGGTCTCTCTGGGGGTGCATGCCAGCTCGACCTCAACCCACCCTGCACCCCACACCCAGCACCCTTCCCCCTCCAGCCTCACGCAAGACGCCAAAGGTGGGCGTTGCACCCCACCCTACCCACCCAGCCAGCCATCTATCCCCAGAAGTTGGGTTGAAGTAACAGGACAAAGAGATATGCAGGAGGGGTGTCCATCCCCGCCCCACCCCCTGTCCCCAAAGTCACCAGCTCTCCGGTCTCGCCGGGGCACAGAAAACCAGAGACGGAGCACAAAACACAAAGGAGGTCCTTCCGTCATGTCCGATGGCAGAGGCGGCAGGTGGTCAGACAGGAGAGTCAAAGGGTCCACACACACACCCCCGGACTGCTTCCTCCCCTCTCCTCCTCATCTTCCTCCTCCTTGTTCCTTGCGGGTTTGTTTGTTTTGTTTGTCTAAAGAGTTTACAGAGCAAGAAGGGAGGGCGAGTTCAGGGGGTCGGACGGCTGCTCGCTGCCGCTGGTGCGTTGGGCGCCGGCGAACGCGGAGACCTCCGGGCAGGTGAGGACAAACGAGGAAGTGTACGAAGGGCTAACAACGGGGAAGGGGTCGCCGAGGACTTGAACTTCACTGTGTGTAAAGAGAGAAGCCGTCAGGTTGGGGGGTGCGTCTCGGCTGCTCTGGAAGGGCAGGGGCGGTGGTGGAGGGGGCGGCAGCAGCCAGCCGAAGCCGTCTTCCTTAGCGGATGTTGACCCTGGCAAATCTCTCACCTCGGCCAGCGGGCCTGGCCCCGGCCCCTCTTCGTAGGGGATCTTGCAGCCCGGTTTGTGGGCCACCAGGACAAACTCCAGGCGTTCCTTCTCTTTTTGCAGCTCGGCGATCTCCGACTCCAGCTCTGCCTTTTCCTCTTCAAGCTGATCAGTTTCCTAATGGAGCCCAGCAGGGCCAGGTCATAGGAGACAGAGAAAGGAGAATTGCTGGTCAGCGACCACACAGAGTAGCTTCACCCGCCCCAACCCCACACTCATACATTTCTTGCTGCTGATCCAGCGGGCTGGACAGCTCCCTCCCAACTGAGGGGAACGTCCCCTAAAAGGAAATCCTAAAAGGAACGTCCCCTAAAAAGACTATGCTACTAGGTGCCTCGGTTTCCCCACTAGACTAAGAGATGGTTGGGAAGAGGCTAGGCAGGCGTGGACGTCTCTGATAGGCAAGAACTCCAAGCCTGGTGTGATGGTGAACATTTGTAATCTCAACTTTGAGAGGCCGAGGAAAGGGTCCCCCTGTACTAAGGAGTCCTCTGCCTTAAAGGGCAGAAGGGAGCATTGTAGCTCACTGAGTCAAGGAGATTTCCAGCAAGCACCCACAACACGGGAGGAGAGCACAAACTCTGAAAATTTCCCTCTGACCTCATATGTGTGCTGTGGCGCACCAGCACTCACTCAAACATAAGCAAATAATAAATAAACAAACGAAATAATTTTTTAAGAGAGAGGAAAAAAGAAAAACACTACAGTTTGTTGAGTCCGTAGGTAATGCTTATGTGTTGTTTTTAATGAGGTCCTGTTACCCATCTCCTTCAACCTCCCGACGGGAAATCAGAGACACGCCCTGGTTTCAAGGGGCAGGCATGAGGTGTGGGTGGGTGGGTGGGGGGTTTACACTGAGGTAGAAGAGAGAAAGAAGTGGGTTTGGTGGGCGCCACCAGCTCAAGTTCGGCAGAACTGTAGATAGCTGCAGTAGCAGGTAAGGAATTGACTTAGCACAAAATAGTTTCCAGCCAGAGCCAGCCGGGATGATGGCATCTCAGCCAAGGGCTGAAACTTGAGGCTACCAAGTTGGGGGAGGAGGGCTGAACTACACAGGTAGATCCCTGGCTCAGGAAAAATAAAATGGAGGCAGGGAGGCAAAATGGATTATTATTTAGGGAAGGAAAAAAGGCGAGAGAATTGCCTCCTCCAGCTTGTCTCCTTAGGCTGAGAGAAAGCCAGGAGGGTGACATGTGGGGACATATTCAGGGAAAGTGGGGAACAGTCGAAAGTAAGTGGGCATGGGTCTGAGTATGCGTATGGAGCCACTCCATCAGCCTACACTGACCCCTGTTCCCTAAGAGGGGGTTTCCTCGTTTAGGACACAGGCACAGTGAGAAACGGGGGAAGAACAAGGCAGAGTGCTCCCAGCACAGCCTCAAGACACCCCCAGACTCCTCCTTACCGCCTGAAGTCGGTCTGTCAGCTCCCTCCGACGGTTCCTGCACTTAGCTGCAGCCAGCTTGTTCCGCTCTCTGCGAACCCTTCGCTTTTCTTCTTCTTCTGGGGTAAGCTGAGTCAGAGATAAGGACCATGAGATCTGGGGGTACCTCTATCAGCTCTAAGAAAACTCCTTCCTCCTGAACTCCAAATAACAACCCCTACTCCTCACTGGCTGGAATGGTAAAGTTCCTTCATGCTTGAGGCCTCAGAGGAACCTTCAACTATTAAGTGACAAAATTACTGTCACCTCTCTTACTTCCCTCACCACCCCCCCTCCCAGGCCAACTTTTGAAAATAATGATCTCTTGCAGTCCAGGCTGGACTCAATAAGTAGCACAGGCTGGCCTCGAACTCCTGTTCCTCCTGCCTCCACCTCCTGAGAGCTGGGGTTACAGGTCTGCATAACCACCCCTGGCTTATGCTGTGCAAGGGATCTACTTCATGCATGCCAGCAAGCACTGTACAAACTGAGCCCACATCCCTAGCTAGGCTCCTCCACCCCAACTCCCGGGGCCTCATACTTACTGTCTCTTCTCGGGGTCTTCTAGGCCTGGCTCTGGCTGGGCGGGCAGACACAGGTCCACTGGTGGTTGTGCTGGTTGAAGGCCCACCACTTCCGCTTGCCCCGCCAGTGCTGTAGGCACTCAGGCCTGGGGTTGAGTAGCTGGTTCCTGGCATGTCATAAGGGTCAACAGCTGGAGGCTGGGAGGCCAGTGGCTGCCCCTGGGACTGGGCCATGGAAGAGATGAGGGTGGGTTGCACGAGCCACTGAAGGTCCTGGCTGGTTGTGATTGCGGTGACCGTTGGCACGAAGGAGCCGGGCATTTCCCCGAGACCGGCGCACTCCTACGGGGTGAGACATACACACACAGGCGTAGACACACAAACAAAGCCACCGACACACACACGCCCAACACACATAACACACACCGACCCCTGTGAGTGAGCACAGGGTGAGCGGGTGTGGATGTGTGTGTCACAGGCAAAAAGCCACAACACCCACCCTTCCACTACACCGTGACGCAGTGGTTAATGAGAGATTCTGTTCAACTGCCTTCTACCTCCTCCTTCTTCCTCGGGGAAAGGTTGCACGGTTCCAGCGGGTGGTGAATCACACCCCGGGTTGGTGACTCTTAGGTGTGGGGGGGTGGGTGGGAGAGGAGGCTGGACAGAACCTGGTGACAAACCTCCCGGGATGTAGCCACAGACATTCACACACACATACAGCCAAAACACCCCACCCCCACCACAGAGGGAGGGAGAGGGAGAGGCCTTAGCCCAAGCCTTCCTCTCCTCCACTCACACACAAACACACCCCCCACTGCATGAGGGCTCCCGCAGGGGCGGAGATCCCAGTTCCAACGGTGTTGGGGGACCGGCCTAAGAGTTGCGAGCATCCCTTCCGAGTGTCTATCTCTTCTCCAGTGAGACTGACAGGTTTCAGTGAACTAATAGGCAGAGAAAAGTGACAGCGAGAATCTCTCAGACTGTCTTGCAGGGAATGGGGTGACATAGGATCTGCGTCCCCGAACCCAAGAAGCGTCCATCACGCCCCCCCCCCCTCCCGCAAGTGGAATCCTAGAGGCTTAACTACTCTAGGGGGCGTGGCGAGGGAAGGGCTGAATCCCTGGCCAATCAGAGCCCTGGGAACTAAGGGAAGGCGGACCTTTTAGAGACCACCTGGCTGCCTCTCCGTAAGCTAGCTCATCTAGTGTTTGAACACCTCGGAAGGACTGAGTGTCTAGAGCTCAGGGAGCACGTATATGTGTGCCTGGAGAAGGGATGAGGCCTTCAGTTCCCTCTTAGGGGCGCTAACACTCAGCCAAAAGCCTCTAGCTTATGACAACAGGACCAGGTCCACACAAGGTCCTCGCAGACCCATGGGGTGACAACGAGTCCCCCGATCGCGACAAGAATTCCCTAGCTCTCCCTCTTGGAGACCCCCAGCACGGGACGAACCACAAAAAGCAAGGAAGGGAGCTACGCTCTACAAATAGGAAGGGAACGCTGATTGGCTAAAGCTCGTGCCGCGACAGCCAATCACAAAGCCACGCTGCCCCCTCCCTTAGCAACGTGGCCTCGCCGTTCCAAAATAGAACGTGCCCGGGACGTCAGGGGCGGGGCGGGCGGAGGGGGCGCTGCGCGCTGTGCGTGCCCCGCGTCAGACGGAGGATTCCAGCGCGTCAGCCTTTACGCACGGGTCCCCCGTTACGTCTCCGCGCAGGAGGCGGAGGCAGCGTGACCGGGGTTCGAGGCCCTAACTCTTGCTGGGTGGAGGGTGACTGCGGACCTGCAGTCCGCGTTTTGAAGGAGGAGGGAAGAGGAGGAGGCTACTGGAAGCTTCTCTGGGATTTTTTGTTTTCTTTTTCTTCCCCTACTTGCCTAGCTTCGGCTTAGGGAGCCGGCTTTCGGCTAAAAGTTCTCAGCTTCTGCTAACCACCGGGTATATACTTTGCACCGGGCATCGCCAACGTTTGCCCAGCTGCATTCCTTTCCCGCGCTCCGCTCAAATAACCTTTTGCAAACATCACTCCATTCTTTGCAGTTTGCAAACAACAAAAAAACCAAAGTGCAAACCGAGCTATTGCAATCCCAGATCCCGGGTTTTGGCGCGTCTCTATTTGAGAGGATACTCAATCTACATTTTAGCCTGAAAGAACCCCCCCCCCACACACACACACACAACCACTAAAGTATCATCTTTACGATCTAGAACTTACCTGGGAGGCGGCGGCGGTGGGTGGACTGCCGAAGGAGTCCACCGAAGACAGGTACTGAGACTCGGCGGAGGGTGATGAGCTACACCGGGAGCCGGAGTCGTAGTCTCCGGGGAAAGCTTGAAACATTTCCCTGGGCACAGGGGGGCCCCTGTGACCACGCTGAGGTCGCCGGGAAGCCAAGGCTATGGCCGAGTGGAATGAGATGCGAGTCCGGAGTAGACCGGACACGGCTCCAAAGTGCGCTGCTCGGGGAAGCTTAGTCTCCGGTTCGGAGAACTGCCCAAGTTTCGATGCAAGTTCCCTCTGCAAGATCCCAGATCCCCTTCAGACCGCCGCTGTACCTCCTGAAAGTCCAGGCTCTGTCGGTTTCACTGGGGGCGACGCGGGGATCGCTCCCCGCCCAGAAACCCGCCGGGCAGTGCCGCGGTGCAGCGTGCGCTTCAGATGCAGTTCCAATCCTGTCCAAGAGTCCCAAGAAATGAGGGAGAGCAGAGGGGCGCGATCCAGAAGCCCACAGAAAGAAAGTCTAACCTCCGGACGAATCGGAAGAACGATCTAGAAAGAGTCTTGCAAAAAGGAAACCCACAAAACTTTCTCTCCAGTTTAAAAAAACATATAAATATATATATATATTTTTTTCACGGCCTCCAAGAAGAAAAAGAAAGAGTCACCAGTAGTCAAGTCCAGCAAGCCCCGGCTCCGCGTGTCCCCGGCGTAGCCGCTCCAGTCTTATGAATGAAACCCTGAGCTGCCGGGCTGAATTTATGCATCCGGGACCCGCCCCCCCGCTTGCGTCACCCGCAACTCCATGCACAAACCTCCCAAACTCTCCCTTCCCGCCGGCTGAGCTCCTTGTGGCGCCCCCCAGGGCCTCGTGCACCTGCCACCTGCCCATAGTGTGACCCTGGGGGTCTCGGGGGTCCCCAAGGCTGCGTTCTGAGGGGCTTCGCGGGAGGGGATCCCGCCCCGCCCTCCCCGGAGTTCCTGTGACGCAATTAGCCATATAAGGAGTTCGGCCAGCGCGGCCCAGTGTTTGTTTGGTATCCTAGCAATTACGTCAGAGGGAATCCCTCGCTCCCGCGCGCGCCCGCTGTTGCGCTGTGCGGAACCCGCCCGCGCCTGCGCAGTTCCACGCTGTCCCGGAGACTGAGATTGACAGGCGCCTGAACTCCCTCGGAAGGCCCCTGCTGACCCTGTTTGGAGAAGGTGCAACCCCAGATCCCAGGTCTGCTTATACCCCTGGGACCCCACCCTCCCCAAACCAGTGCAGCGCCCCCGCTGGTGAAAAAGAGCAAGGTCCCCAGTGCAGATTCTGGCGAGAGGGGTGTAATCAGTCTAGGTGGGGAAACTGAGGCTCAGGGGGAATTGGAGGGTCTGTGATATCCCCAGGTGTAGGGATGGGTAAGGATGCAGTCCCCTCCCCACTAGCTTTGTCACGGATTCTGTGTGACTCGGTGAGCTTGGAAAATATGCTCCCTCCCTGATCTAAAACTTCAGTACTCATAGCTAAGCAAAGCAAAGAATAGATGGCTTTTCCGGGTCCCTGAATCTGGGGGACCTGCAGAATTGGAGCAGGTAGGAACCCACAGGCTTGACGGTGTTGGAAGCCTTAGCTCAGGAGACAGAAAAGAAAGTGTGTGTACAATAATAATTGAACAATAATTGGTGGTGTCTGGTGGTGGTGGCAGCTGCGGCAGCAGCACACATCTTTAATCCCAGCAGAAGCAGGGGGATCTCTGTGAGTTCGAAGCCAGCTTGTTCTACAGAGTGAGTTCCAGTACAGCCAGGGCTACACAGAGAAACCCTTTCTAGAAAAATAAATAAATAAAATACTAGTGCATTAATATAATCGGTGGCATGTGTTTAGCAATCAGCAGGTACCAGCCCCAGCAAGATGGTTCACAGGTAAAGGAGCTTGCTACACATGCCTGACAACCTGAGTCCCATCCCTGGGACTCACGGTGGAAGAAGAGAAATGACTCCTAAAAATTGTTCTCTGATCTCCACATGCATGTAGAGGCAGAAAACAACCAGTACTCATATGTAATAATAATAATGATAATAATATCAATAGTAATGATTTAAATAAAAGGGGATGTGAGGGCTGGATTGTAGCTTAAAGTGGAATGAATGTCTAGCATGTGTGAAGTCCTGGGTTCTATCCACATCCAGAAGGAAAGAATATATATACACGTATTGTGAACATCCCCTCCTCCTATTGTGAACATCCTCTCCCCCTATTGTGAATGTTCCCTCCTCTTCCTCCCCCTTGCCCTCCTCCTTTCTCTGTCTGTTTTTGAGATGGGGTCTCATTATGTACCACCTTTGGCCTGGAACTCATTCTGTAGGCCAGGATGCCCTCTACCTCTTGAGTGTTGGAGTTAAAGGCACCATCCACCATGCCAGGCATATCTGATCTTATGTCCTGTTTGTTTGTTTGTTTGTTTGTTTTTAAAACAAAGACTAGAATTTACTATGTACCCAAGGATGACAATGAACATCTTGCTCTCACCTCTATATTGTCGCCAGGCCTGGTTTATTACTGGGGATGTAATCCAGGGGCCTCCTGCATGCTAGGGGAGCCCTCTGCCAACTCCGCTGCATCGCTGGCCAGGGTCCTGATTCTTAAGTACCCACTAAGAAGGATGCCACCAGCAACTGCAAAAAGCCTGGGAGACCCCAGACCAAGCCTAGGGAAAGAAAACTTTTCCAGGGGAGATGCCACACACACATGTCCATTCACCCTAGATAGGGAGCCAGCTTGGAAGAGACCAAAGTCCAATTTGCTGAACCGATGAATTTTCTATTAGGGTTACTTCAGGAGTGTGCATGGGTGAGGGGTGACTTACAGGAGGAGAAGTCACTCAAAGACAGCTGCATCACCCAAGCCCACCCCAGCATGAGTGACAGCTTACAAAGCTGGGAGCCTGGAGCACCCTGCACAGCCTGAAGACTGCTCCACAGATTGGAGGGTGCTGTCTCCAGTCTTAGTTGGTCTAAACCTCTTGCAGGCAGCTTGGCTAGGTTCTGAGTCTTCCAAGTAGCTGGTCTGTTGTCAGGGTCTCCTTTGCAGCTTGGCATCTTTCCATCTTAGGAGTGGGGAGACTCTTAGCCATAATTTATTGCTTACTTTGGCAGGGAGGGGCTTAGTAAATGTGGTCAGTTTCAGGGACTTCCTATTGTGGGTCTTTTACCTTCCTGTTTAAAGCACTTCTCTGCCAGATGCAATGTTTTAGTCTTGGAGGAAACTGTTCCATAACTCCTGGTCCAGCCCAAAATCTAAAGAAGAAAGCAAAGAGGCACTTTAGTTGTTTTTTTATTTTGTTTTGTTTTGCTTTGTTTTTAGTATTACTTATTTTATATTATCTGTATGAGGGGTTTTGTTTCGTTAGGTTTTTGTATGAGTGTGTGTGTGCACCCTGTGTGTGCCTGATGCCCACAGAGGTTTTTTTTTTAAAAAGCCATTGGATTTCCTGTAACTGAAGTTAGAGTTGGTTGTGAACCACTCTGTGGATACTGGGAACCCAATCCAGGTTCCCTGTAAGAGCAGCCAGTGCTCTTAACCACTGAACAATTTCTTTACCCCAAGAAGCACTTTAAAAATGTTAAATCTCGCCAGAAGTGATTGGTCTATGCCTTTAATCCCAGCAACTGGGAGGCAGGGCAGGCAGATCTTTTAATTCTAGGCCAGCCTGGTTTACATAGTGAGTTCCAGGACAGCCAGGGCTATATGCAGAGAGACCCTGTTTAATAACAACAACAACAACAACACCAATAACAACAATGCTCAAAGCCAGCACCATAACACCACAGACAAAGGTGTGATTTCTAACACCATAAAGAAAAGGCTTGATTCTCTACACCAATAATGGGGAAGATGGTGGGGAGCCACATAGGGATAAAGAGACTGGTGGGGGTGCTAACAGGTGATGCCAGAGATTGCCAGACAAAGGCCTGACCTCAAACCACCTCTCACCTGGTTCCCCACGCCCCCTCTGTCTGCTCCTGTCAGGAGGGAGGGACAGGTACTCAGAGATGACAAAGCAGCCACTGGCAGGCCATGACTCTGCTCAGGCATCCGACAGGGAGTGACCCCTTAGTGTTCTGCCCACCTCAGCTTCTCCTCCCCTTTCCTGTGGGTTAAAGGAGACACAAAGTCACCCACTCTGCCTGCCCCAAAGCCCTCAGACCCTGACACAGTAGCTCAGACACCCAAAATGCCACCACAGGGACACTCAGACATCTGTCCACAAGTAGCAGTCCACAGCCTTACATGACAAGTGTCTATATACACAGGGGGAGAAAGAGGCTCCCTGTGAGACAGGAACGCAAAGCACACAAAACCATGTCCTCTGAGTGTGCATGGGTGAGGGGTGACTTACAGGAGCAGAAGCCACTCAAAGCGGCACCACCCAAGCCCACCCAGTACTGTTAGTTCATTTTGAGTCAGGGAATTATTATGTAGCCCAGGCTGGCCTAGAATTCACTGGATTGCTGGCATGGGTTAGTCTTTCTGAGATAGGGCCTCACGCTGTAGCCCAGGCTAGCTCTGAACAATCGATCTATTACCCACCCACCTCCACCCCGCGCTTCCACTTTCCAACTACCTACCATGCCCGATTCTGTGCTTTTCTTTCCTGAAATGTCATCACCCTGGCCTTCATGCATACAGAGTCCTCTGGTCTTCCCTTGGCCAAACTTTTGCCACTACATTCCTCAGTTCCCACAAGTCCTCAGGCCACATCCCAGGCCTACCCCTGCAGACCCCTGTGAGCCGGGATGTCTGTGGGTATTCCCATGGTTTGACAAGAGGGCCAGCCCCATGGCAATACATGAGTGTCCTTGTCCTGTCTCCTCGCTCTGATAGACCCCCTGCTTCCACCCCCTAGGCCAGGGTTGAATTGGCTGACTCAGTTAACCTTTGCTTGCAGTCCTGGAGTCCTCCCAGAGGTGGTGCCCATGGAGATTCAGAGGGACAAGATGGTATGATGTATGGTTCCTGTCAGTGATCCTTGTCCCAGCCTCCCATCTCCCTGCTGTGCCTCAGTTCCCGAGGTTTCTGTATGCCCTTCCTACTGTCTGAAGCACACTGATTCTGGTCTACTTGGCTCCCAAAGTTGCTTTGGTCTCAGATGAGCCAGTGCCCTGCAACATGCATGTCGTCTCTCAGGTGTTCCCATCAGGGTTGGTGTGAAGCTGCCCTGTATCCCAGCACAGGACAGGCAATCTGTAGGTGCTGTCGTCATGAATTTACTATATTTTTACTTAATTATTTGTGAGGCAGAGTCTCAGAGAGCTCACACTAGCAACCAGTGTGAGGTAGCTCAGACTATGTTTTTTTTTTAGCCAAGGATGAGCCACCTAGAACTTCTCCCATCGTCTTGGCTCCAGCCCCCAGTGCTGGAATTACAGGTTCGTATCACCACACCTGGTCTGTATAATGGTGGGGTCAAATCCAGGACTACGTATATCCAAGGCAGGCATTACTGCAGAGCCACATCGCAGACCGACCATGTTTTCAAGTTTCTTTGTTCTTTTAAATTAAAAAGTATTTTTACTTCTTTGATTTTGTTTTTTGGGTTTTTTTTTTGGTTTTTCGAGACAGGGTTTCTCTGTGTAGCCCTGGCTGTCCTGGAACTCACTTTGTAGACCAGGCTGGCCTCGAACTCAGAAATCCGCCTGCCTCTGCCTCCCGAGTGCTGGGATTAAAGGCGTGCGCCACCACGCCCGGCTTTTTTACTTCTTTGAGTGTGTGTGTATGTGTGTGTGTGTGTGTGTGTGTGTGACCTTGAAGGAGTTTCTTCTTTTCTTCCATCATGCAGACGTCAGGAATTGAACTCAGTTCCTTAGACTTGCAGGCAAGCGCCTCTACCCACTGAGCAAGCAATCTTTTCAGTTCTCATTTCTCTTGTTTGAAGCAGTCTTACTCTATAGCATAGGCTGGCCTCCAGCTAACTCCCTGCAATCCTCCTGCCTCCTGAGTGCCTCCTGAGTGCTGGAATTACAGACATCAGCCTCCGTTCAGGTCTTCATTCATAAGGTCTGACAGGGCAGCACAGTTATCTGGATCTCTCTGTTCCTTCGAATGTAGCTGCTGGATCAACTGGTGGCAGGGACATTGTGTCTGAGTGTCAGACCTGACTCCAGGCATTTGGAACAACCCGCTCTACCCATGCTGCCTGCGGATGGATGGGCTTGTGTCTCAGGGTCTTCTGACTTGAAGGGGGTAGTGTATCTCACTGTATAGGCCAGACAGGCCTGGAACTCAATCTGTAGACTAGGCCGGTCTCGAACTCACAGAGATCCACCTGTGTCTGCCTCTCGAGTGCTGGGATTAAAGGTGTGCATCACCATGCCTGGCTAGCTGTGTGTATTTTTAAGGAGGGAGAATAGAATACAGAATCCAAAGAAACGTATGTATGAATGAAAAGAAAAGGAAATTAAGAAAGAAAAAGGAAGGGAACATGACTGTTCCTAGGTATGCAGAGGAGAGTTTATTATAGATATGTGGGAGAGCATAGCTGGAGGCAGGAACCTCTAGGATAGTCCAGAGTCGACTTAACCCTGAGCCGTGTGGGGAGAGAGGGAGGGGAGCCATGGGAGCCAGGGGCAGCCTTAAGGTACAAAGAGAGGGGAGAGCTAAAATAGTTAGATTACATAGGGAGGAACAGCCCAGCTCCTGGGCTGGAGAAGTTGAGCATAGCGGGTGGGGTATGCCAGCCAGGAGGGAATATAGGAGCTGAGTTATTGCAGGGAGAAATTGGGGGCCAGGTCCTCTTGATATGTTAAATAGGCACCTCAGCCATTTGTTTGAAACCTAACAATGTATAGACATATACAACTGGACAGATGTCTGCCCCAAGGTACACATACACGCTCTGACAGATACTTAGCTGTGTCTAGCTAGTCATGCCTACAATCCCTGCAGAAGGATCAGTGAGTTCAAGGCTGGGTAATAGAGTGAGCTCAAGGGTCTCTGGACATTACAGTGAGACCTTGTCTCAGAATTACATCTAAAACAGGGGTCTGGGGACAAACCATGGGCACGTGGGTCTGGGAGCAAGCTCAGTGGCAGGATGCTTGCCCAGAATGCAAGAAGCCCTGGGTTCAATCCCTAGCACAGCTAAATAGTCTACAACAGTCCCTGGCAAGAGGTACGCACTGCAAATGTGTAAGTTATTCATATCAAATGAGATCATTAAAATACCGAGAGTTGCAATCTTCACAATGAGAATTACAGATGTCACTTAATAGGGTAAAGGAAGCAAGTCTTGTGGGGACAGACTTGTGTGTGTGTGGCGAGCTGTAGCTCTGGGGTGGCTGGAGGCTAGGGCTCCCACGCTGGCTTTTGTGCGCCTGTGCCTGCGTGTGCAAGTGTAAGAGCCCATTGTCTGCTGACTCCATTGTCCTCTGAGCCTCGCTTGCAACTTCGCCATTCTGTGCGCAAACACTAAGACCCCATTCCACATCCCAGCCACAGGTCACCAGGCTACTGGCCGCAAGCCACAGCTTCCCCTTTCTCCCACAGGCACTTCCCTCTCCCTGACTGGGGCCTACCCTCTGCCTTTTCTCTCTCAACTTTCTCTTCCTGTCCTGCAGATGCTGTGGTCGGTGGTCTCTGGCAGTGGCCACCCTGTCCCTGACTCAGGCTGGCGAGCCTTTACTGACCTTGATGTGGTTTGCATGCCCACACAGCCAGACAGCCACTCGGGGGTGTCTCAGGGGGTCACTAGCGGCCACGTGCCCATGCCCAAGGTGACTGATTTCAGTCCATGATTCAGTCTCCTTGTCTCGGCCACCAGGGTTGCCCTGGTTGTGTGATGTCAGAAGTCAGGTATGTGGCTAGGGTTTCTCTAAGGTGACTCAGATGCCCGAGATACCCTATTCTTCCTTCCTCCAGACACTCTGGGCCAGAATCCAAGGCAAGCAGCCACTGAGCCTGACACTCCCTTCCCGGCCCCCTCCACACCCTTCATGGCCCAGAGCTGGGGATACAAAGGAAAGAAAGGGTTCCCAGAAGCAGGTCTTGAGCCAGCCTGTGTTAGCCACCAAGCCTTCCCCACCATCCCAAAGATCAGGGGCTGTGGATCGTACATGTCCATCTGTCTATATGTCCATCTGCCCAGTCATTCAATCAGCCATTCAGATATTTTGTTGTTTTTTGAGCCAAGGTTTCTCTGTGTAGCTCTGACTGTCCTGGAACTCACTCTGTTAACCAGGTTGGCCTCCAACTCACAAAGATCTGTGTGTCTCTGCCTCCTGAAGGCTGGGATTAAAGCCCTGGCTCACCCACTCTGCTAGCAATTCAGATATTTAATTGGCAGCCATCCCTATTCACTGAAGGCCTGGGGCACAGAAAGAAACAAGACAGGCAAAAGCATCCAGCTGGTGACATAGACCTATAATAGTTGGGAGGTTGAGGCAGGAGGATTACAAGTTCAAGACCAGCCTGTATATTGTGCCCTACATTGTGGCCATTACTTTCTAATCTCACCAACCTGCAGACTGGCTTTTGTCATTCCCCCGAGAGTTTTTCCCACAATTCCAGTTTCTCAGAGTCCTCCACCCTCAACAATCATTTGGAGCAAGTCCTTTCAGGAGTCTGCCCTTAGGCTGGCCTGCTTTAGCAGGCTCTCTTTTCTTTCTTTTCTACATCTCGGTCCCATGGAGGGACTCTAGTCTCTACTCTTAACCCCTAAACTCTACCATCCAGATGCCTTTCCCAAAATGTGAACTTCCAGAGGTTTTTGAGGTGTGTGTGTGTGTGTGTGTGTTGTTTTTGAGATAAGGTCTCAATATGTAGGCCTGACTGGAACTGTCCCTAATCTTCCTGGCTCTTCTCTTCAAGTATGAGAATCCAGGTGTGCGCCACCACCCCTGGATGTGCCAAGCACTTTGTAAACATTTTCCATACAAACTTGTTTATGGCCAACAGTCTTGTGAGTGGGTGCAATTATACACTCCCCTTCTCTAGGGGAAAGCCTGAGACAGGGTCTCATTCTAGCCTTTGCTAGCTTGGTGTTTGATATGTTTTGTGTCAGCCCTCCTTTCTCTGTATTACCTACCCCATTTGAGAAACAGCAGATACAGGGCACTGAGACCCTCCCGTTAGAGCAGAGGGAGTCACACCATTCAAGTCCATGGGTACTGGCACCATGGTGGGTGTGTCAGTCAGTGTCTTCCAGCCTGGCAAAGCAATGGGGACAGAACTCCCAGCAAACAGGTCCTCAGATGTGTTATCACAAGCAGACCCTCAGAGCCTGTCCCTCACAAGGCATAGTACACTGCAAAGGACAGGCAACTCTGGAAATTGTAGGCGCTATCATGGCCATGGCATAAGCCTATCATCCCAGCACTTGGGAGGCTGAGGCAGGAGGATGGGGAGTACAAAGCCAGCCTGGGCTATAAGAAGACCCAGTTTTTTTTTTTTTTTTTTTTTTTTTTTTTTTTTTTTTTTTTTTTTAAGGACAAGAAAAGGAACTAGACTTGTAGCTCCATGGTACAGGGCTTCTCCAGGAGGTGTGAGGCCGTGGGTTCCATCACTGATACTGTCTAAACTGGGCATGAGGGTACATGCCTGTAATCCTAGCACTCAGAAGGTGGAGGCGGAAGAATTGCCATCGATCTTCCTCCGCTATAAAGTTTGAAGCAATCCGCACAGTGTTAGACTCCGTCAAAAAAGAAACAAAAAACAAACGAGGAAGTCGAGTTCAGTGGGCAGAGAGAGTTCTGGGGTTTTTGCACCCACGGCCTTGTGCACACTAAGTAAGCTGCTCTATCAGCTGCGGCCCCAGAGCATCTTTGAGTGGATTGTCTGAGCACACATAGTTAATATACAGGAGGCAGAATGCCTCTGCCAGAGGTGAAGCCACCCACAGGCACTTTCACATTCACAAGCTTCCCAGATCACCTGGGAGGCCCTCACACAACGCTCTCTCTCTCTCTCTCTCTCTCTCTCTCTCTCTCTCTCTCTCTCTCTCTCTCTCACACACACACACACACACACACACACACACTCACTCACAAACACAAACCAAACACAACAACACACACACTCACATTCACACAACACATGCACTGCTGTCTATCGCACAACTGGGCACTGTCCCCAGAACTCACTCCACTCATGCGGTCACACCATGCTCAGAGATTCGGCCCAGCCCTGGTCACATGAAGCAGCAGCATGGGAGGCCTTGGGAGGAGGGGTGCTGGGGCCAGTGGGTAGACCCTCCCAGTTCGCGGACTGTTTCACAGACAGAGCCCGGATGCTTCAGACTGCCAGGAGTGAGACAGGTAGGCAAACCTACGGGGGATGGAGGGAACGGAGAGCAGACAAGGGCTGTGGCTCTAGGTCTGTGCGTGTGCACAGGTCATACACTGCTCAACCATCTCCAATGGTGGTGGGAATCCCCCTGACCCAGCACTACACCCAGAAACCTAAGATCTGAGGTCACAGTGACAGGCTTGAGAAGGGCCACCTCTCCTCTTTTTGTGCTCCTGTTTTTGTGTGCTATGGTTTGAGGGGAAGGAGACAGTCAGCGAGCGGGAGGCTCCGGACAGACAGGCACTCCGGGGAGGAGGGGGCGCAAACAGAAAGCAGACGGTGGTAATTTGGGGATACGGGTGTCCCCTCGCTGCCATCTCCCGGTCGAGCCGTCTGTCTGCCCTGGCCGGTCCTGGCTGCTGTGCGCGGTCGCGCCGCTTGGCCAGGGACAAACAACCTTCCCGTCGCTAGGTAACGGCGTGCCACAGGCTGCCGCGTCACTGCGTCAGCACGGGCGGCCGGGGGGAGGGCGCACGGAGTCGCTCCGGCGCTGTGGTTTGTTGACGTTGCTAGGCAACCGCCGCGGCGCTGCCCAGGCAACGCGAATCGACTGTTCTCGGTCTTAAAGTAGCAGGAGCCCTCTCTGGTTCCCGGGAGGAGACCCGGGAACTGTAGGAAGAAAACAACAACAACAACAACAACAAAAACCAGTTCCTTTCTGACTACCGGGATTCTGACTCAGTGGATTTGGAGGCTGGGTTAAGCTTACCCCCGTTCTCGAAGCGGAGACAGAATACCAGGTTGCAGCTGGCATCTGTAGATATCTTTATTTCTTTTTTCCTTCTTTTCCTTTTTTATTTTTCCCCTCGGTGTCAAAACAGGTCTCTGTGGCTCTGGTTGTCTGGAATTCACTCTATAGACCAGGCTGGCTTCGAACTCACAAGAGATCCACCTGCCTCTGCCTCTCAAGTGCTGGGATTAAAGGCGTGCACCATCATCGCCTGGTTTAGATATTTCAACTCAAGTACTTGAAATGTTGGTGTTTGTTGATTGTACTTTTGGTCAGGTTTGCTTGCAGCAGGTGCGTCGGGTATGTGCGTGGTGGTGAGAAAAAAACTGGATTCTGGTAGTTGCTCTGTGACTTTAACCTGTGAGCCCTTTCTTTACGGAGGTGGCATCGTCACATTGCTCACCGTGAGAAGTGTGAAATCGCTAAATTCTGTAAAGCGGGTAGTGGGCAGAAGCGCTTGCCACCAAGCCTGAGAAAATGACCTGAGTCCCTGGGACCCACATGATAGAAGAGCTTTCCTCTGACTTCTACATTCGCATGCTGGCACCTGTCCTCCTACCCTACACAATAAGTAAATAAATGACAATAAGAAACCGTCCTGGTTCTGTACTTCACTGATTTTAAGATAAACGAGCAAGGGAGATGATGGTTCAGTGGGCAGAGGCGCTTGGTGTTAACCTGAGTTCGATCCCTGGGACTTAAATACAGGTGAAAAGAGAGAATTGACTTGTGTAGGTTGTTTTCTGACCTCTACACACAGGACATAGCACACAATTCACCCCACACAGAACAGGTTAATAAAAATGTAAAATAAGTGGCAAGCAGGAATGAACTGTATTTAATGCACTGTGGCATACTGAATAGGCAGCTCTGTTGTATACTAGTG
Source organism: Mus caroli (assembly GCF_978045245.1). Lineage (NCBI taxonomy): Eukaryota > Metazoa > Chordata > Mammalia > Rodentia > Muridae > Mus > Mus caroli. The sequence goes on along the minus strand of NW_028227263.1, from coordinate 124,583,661 downwards.
ATTTTTTTAAATACATTTTTTATTTATTTATGTACATGAACGTGCACCACCTGAGTGTCTGGGGGTTGCAAATGTGGGTGTTGGGTGGGAATCGAACCCAGGACCTCTGCAAGAGCCACTGTTCATAACCACTGAGCCATCTCTCCAGCTACTATTAGTGATGTTTTTATTATGTTCCACCAACTGGCAGGTGGTGCTGCAACCCTGCCATTTAAATCCTGACTGTGTGACCCTAAGTCAGTGACTTGTCCTCTCTGACCCCACTTTCTCCTTTGTGAAACCCATGATCTCTGTGTCACAGAGTCATTTCCGGGTAACGGTCCTGGGTGGGGGTTTCCCTCATGGGGCTTGTCAGGTCGCTGACCTGTGTCTGTGTAGTGACTCACCATGCAATGTTATGTAAAGCTCTTAGGTTCTGCATGGAGGGCAGGTTATGTAAACGATGTCTTTGGTACATCCTACATAGGAGACCTGGAAAGGAGAACCTGGTCCCCTGAGATTGTCAGCCCATGGCAATGGCTTTGACTAGCAAGCATGGCCCGTGTGTATATACACTGTTGAAAGAACATGCACCCCTCCTGGGGTCCCCACCCCAGGGGGTCCTTCTGTCTGCCTAATTATCATTCTGCCTTCCAGTCATGGGTTTACTTGAGAACTTTATGTTTATTAGTTTATTATTTCTGTGTGAGTCTGTGTGTTTTGCCTATAAAAGCCAAGTCCTGATGGATAGGTTCTGCAAAGACACAGTGTGTGTGGGGGGGGGGGAGGCACAAACAAGAGTTCCTTCAACTGCAGCAATGTAAAGAGGTGCAAGTATGTATCCCAGCCACTCAAGAGGCTGGGGGAGGGGAAATACAGCCAGTCCAACCTCGGTAACTAGACAACACATGTGTTTCAAAATAAAAGGAGATGGGAATGTAGCTCAGTGGTAGAGCCCCAGCCTGGAATCCTCCAGTGAGGGGCTGAGGACATGGCTTATGCTTTGAGTGCTTTTCTAGCCCACAGAAAGCTCTGGATTCCATCTCTAGTGCAGACAGACAGAAGTGACAGGTAGAAAGCGTTTGTTTTCATACCATTAGAAAACACATCTCCAAGAGCCCAGGGCCACATCTCAGTAGACAGGTGTGACTAACTTACACAGGTTGTTGCAGGAAGTGTGGGGTGTGCCTGTGATTGATCGTGGAAGGCTGTGGGTCCTCCCCTTGGCATGTACCAGCCTGTCTGTAAGCTAGTGACCCAAGTCGGCACAGGGGATGTGGCCTGACAAGCCTCGCACCTGTCAAGCAACATTTTCCCCTTTGGGTCCGGACAACACCCTGCTGGATGTGGTTACCTGAGAACCTTGCCACAGAGCTGCGGGACAAGCCCACATGGAGGGGTGCAGCAAAGGCTGTAGCTCTGGAAGCTGACGATGTTTGTTATATCTTGGTGCCTGAGTCTAGGGGGTTCTGTCTTCAGAGACAGTGAATCGTACATCTGAGATGAATGACATTTTGGGGCCTTAGTTTCTGCATATAACATTTCTTATTAAAGATTTATGTTTTTAATTGTTCATGTGTATGGACAATATTCACACATGTTTTACCTGTGTGAATGCCTTTGCTCCACATACATGCCAGGTGCTTGGTGCCTTCTGAGGCCAGAATTGGCATAGGAGCCCCTGGCACTGGAGTTGCAGATGGTTGTGAGCCACCATGTGGGTACTGGGGATCAAACCCAGGTCCTCTGCAGGAACAACCACGGCTCTTACTGGCCCCTCTTTCCAAGCCCTAAGATTTATTTTTATTTCTACACGAGGTGTGTGTGTGTGTGTGTGTGTGTGTGTGTGTGTGTACACTCATGCATGTAGATGCAGATACCCAAGAAGTCAGATATCCTGAAACTGATGGTTATGAGCTGCCACAGTGTGTGCTGTGAGCGCTGAACTCAGGTCTTCTGCAAAGAGCAGCCAGTGTTGTTAGTCACAGAGCCATCTCTCCCGACCCTCTCTCTTTTATTTATTACTGCTACTGCTGCTGCTGCTGCTACTACTACTACTACTACTACTTTGGTTTCTCTGTGTAACCCTGGCTGTCCTGAAACTTACTCTGTAGACCAGGCTGATTTTCAGCTCACAGAGATCCACCTGCCTCTGCCTCCATGGTCCTAGAAGGCTTGAACCACCACCACTGGTATCCTCCTCCTTTTAAAAATGTGTTTTTAATGTATTATTAATGGGAGTGCCTTTGTGTGTGTGTGTGTGTGTGTGTGCATGTGATATGTATGTACATGTGGTAACATATGTGCATGTGCTGTGTGTATACATGTGGTGTGATCTGTGTGTGCATGTGATGTGTGTGTACATGTGGTGTGATATATGTCTGTGCATACGATGTGTGTAGATATGTGGTGTGATATATTTGTGTGCATGCGATGTGTGTGCATGTGTTGTGTGTACCTGTGTGACATGTATGTGTGTGCATGTGGTGTGAGTGGGCATGTGGTGTGTGCACATGTGTATGAAGTGTGTTTGGGGACTCTCATGCCACAGTGAATGTGTGGAGATCATACGATAGATTGTGAAATCTCCTTTCTCCCCTCACCATTATGTGGGTCCCAGAACTGACCTCAGCTTGCCAGGCTTGCCCAGTGTGTGCCTTTACCCACTAACATCTCATTGGCACTAATAATGAAGTCCACAGGGACCAGAGGGACACCATCTGACATCATGGTGGCTGCTGCTCTCTGCTAAAGACTTGTCCGGAGTGTGACCATCAACAAATTCAGCAGCTCAGCGTCCATCCGCCTTCGGGTTCTGTCTTTTCTTTCTTTTTCTCTTGTCAGTGTTTGGCAGGGTCTTTGCCATGTAGCCCTGCACGGTCTTGGGATGAACACCTCCTACCTACCCCACCCTCACCGCAGCCCTGGAATCACAGATGGTTGCCACTGTGCCTGCCAACATGGGGTTGCTGATCCGTGCTGCCTTCCAGCCCAAGTTACTATCACTGCTGTCTCCTCCCAACTGGTCCCTTTGCCTCCATCCTGCGGTCTGCTGGGCCCCTCCAAATCAAAACCAAGAGTGTTCTTCCTTTGCCTGAGACAGGGTCAGTCACACTTAGCCCTGGGTGGCCTTGAACTCTTTATGTAGCAGAGGATGACTTTGACCTCTTGATCCTCTGTCTCCACTTTCCAAGGGCTGGGAGTTTAGGTGTGTGCCACCAATTCTGGTCACATGTAGCACTTAAGTCAAAGGCTTCACTGTGACCCGCACAAAACAGGCCTGTCCTGTCTGTCACTCCCTCCTCTAGTTCCCTCTGCTACACTGACCTTGTCCTATTCTTGCAAGCTCTCTGCACTTGCTAAACTCCTGGGGTCTGTTTTAGAGCTTTCCAAATGCTACAGAAGCCACTCTTCACTGGGGGATTCTAGGCAGGGGCTCTACCACTGAGCCACGCCCCCAGCCCCTCACTGGGGGATTCTAGGCAGGGCTCTACCACTGAGCCACGCCCCCAGCCCCTCACTGGGGGATTCTAGGCAGGGGCTCTACCACTGAGCCACGCCCCCAGCCCTCACTGGGGGATTCTAGGCAGGGGCTCTACCACTGAGCCACGCCCCCAGCCCCTCACTGGGGGATTCTAGGCAGGGCTCTACCACTGAGCCACGCCCCCAGCCCCTCACTGGGGGATTCTAGGCAGGGGCTCTACCACTGAGCCACGCCCCCAGCCCTCACTGGGGGATTCTAGGCAGGGGCTCTACCACTGAGCCACGCCCCCAGCCCCTCACTGGGGGATTCTAGGCAGGGGCTCTCCCACTGAGCCACGCCCCCAGCCCTCACTGGGGGATTCTAGGCAGGGGCTCTACCACTGAGCCACGCCCCCAGCCCCTCACTGGGGGATTCTAGGCAGGGGCTCCACCACTGAGCCACACCCCAGCCCCTCACTGGGGAATTACCCCATGTTTCTAGTTTCCTCTGATTTGGGAGCGCTCAGTTCAGATGTTTCCAGGCTCCCCTCATGACTAGTTACTGAAGCATTGCCTTCTTTTTTAGGTTTTCCTTTTAAAAAATACTTTTGATTTTAAAAAATATATATTTTACCTGTGTGTGTGTGTGTGTGTGTGCATGTGCGTGTGTGTGTGTGCGCGCGTGCAGCACATGGGTCTGTGCCACTGCTCCAGTGTGAAGATCAGTGGATAACTTGCAGGAGTCAGTTCTCTCTTTTCACCTTGTTGATCGTGGGGATGGACCTCAGATCATCAGGCTTGGCAGCAGGAAGTTGTTCCTTTCCCTGCCCTTCTTCAACTCACTGACAGTTACAACCCCCAGTCTTCCCATTACCCTCTAATCTTTCGAAGAATTTAATTTGTCAAGACATGGTTGCTCTGTATACTTGTGGTATCAAGGAACTTGCTCTGTAGACCAGGCTGGCCTAGAACTCAGAGATCTGCCTGCTTCTCCCTCTGGAGTGTAGGGATTAGAGGCGTGTGCCATCACCACCACCTGGCTTTGTCTGTGTTTATCACCTATGAATTCCTTGCCTGGCTCCTTACCTACTCACAAGCGCCCACAGTACCGTCATCTTTGTCACACTCACAGCTAGGGCACGGGCTGGCCTGTAGTAGACGTTCAACAGACGCTGAATGACTCCGTTAGGAGTTCTGTGCAGGGTGATCAGTGCTTCAGTCTCTAGGTCTTCAGAATCCCTTCATCGTCACCACAGCGACATTGCCCTAAGGCCTGCGTATGAAGGTCCCCACGTTTACAGATGTGAAACCGAGATGAGGTGAGGGGGAAGTCCCAGAAACAGGGCTTGAAGTCCCTAGTGAAGGGGAAAAAAGATTATCCTGATATCAGGGGCGTCCCTGCGTGTTTAATAGCACTATCTTGGTGTCTATTCCTGGGGTTGGTTCTTGCTCTTCTAGTGGAGAGGCCTCTGTCTTATCTCTTCATCCCTGATAGTTCCTGGGGGCTGAAGACTCCAATCCCTTAAGGTTTTTATTTATTCATTTTATTTATTTACTTTTTGTTTTTGTTTTTTGTTTTGTTTTGTGTGGCTCCAGGGTCCCGAGGTATGTTTAGCCCTGTTGTGTCCCAGTGTCTGAGTCTGTGTGTACGCCAGGACTCGGGGGTGAGAGTGGGGACACTGGGGGGGGGTGGCGGTGACCCCTGTTCCTTGCGTCCTGGGCTCAGGTCCCAGTCCAGCCTGTTTGCAAGCGCCCTCCCCTGGCCCTGGCTGCGGGGTTCCCACAGGACCCGCCCCAGGGCGGGGCTTGTTGCCTTAGAGACCAATGTTTTGCAGCTGCAAATTAGGTCTCTGGGCCACCAACAGGAGCTCGGCCCTGGGAATCCCGGCTCCGCGTGGGAGCGCGTCGGGAGGGGTGCAGGGTCACCTAGTGCCGGGCTGGTACCCGGAGAGTCGTTTGACTTGGGAAAGCAGAAATAGGAGAATATATAAGGGGACTACGACAAGATAGGGCCATTGGGATTGTTTCAAGGAGACAGGAGGAACCTGGGAATAGGAGGCTAGGAGTATTTCTAAGGGTCAGTTGGAGGGAAGAGAAAGGAGTTTGGGAAAGATTCAGAAATGTTGGAGGACATTAGGAAAGGTCAAGTGGGAGGTCTGCGCAATTTGGGAGTGCTGAAAGACGGGCTAAGGATGACTGGACCAAAAAGGAATGTGGGAACTAGAAATTTAGGGGGTTCTGGAACTGCAAGAGATGTTGTAAAGGTAGGACCTGGGGGGCTTAGTAGAGGATATATATTTACAGGGTGTGTGAGGAGCTGAATTGTAGGGTATAGGATCGTAAGTGGAACTTAGGGACACCAATATCCTTTCCTGGGAAGGTTGCAAAGAGCCGGAAACGCGGGTGAATCAGAAAGGGGAGACTGGTTACTTTCAGGCGCCAGGAGGGACAGCCCCTCCCTGTCCATTGTCCCCAACCGGGCCAGGACGTCCGGCGACGTCCCGAGGGACAGGAGTACTGCTTATGTAACCCTGCCGGGCCACCGATCCCGGGTTAGTCTCCTCCTTCATCTCCAAGGAGGGGCCTAAGTCGGGATCCCCGCTGATGACTCATTACGTCACCGTGGGCGGGTCACAGCCAGGCGGGAAGGGCTTTTTCTTGCTCAAGCACCTCCCAATGGAGAATCCAGGCCCTTATCTGAGGCCCAAGTGGACCCGAGGCTTAGCGATGTCCCTCTGGGAGGTACTCATTCTCATGGCAGTGGCTATCAGTCAGGTGGGTAAACTGAGTCCCAGATCGTGAACTAATTCCCACAGAGTGCTGGGTTTTTTTTTGTTTGTTTTTTTGTTTTTGTTTTTGTTTTTTGGCCACACATTTATTTATTGTGGATTGAAGCCAGATATGGTGGTCCATGGCTTGTAACTCCAGCTCTCTGGAGGCTGAAGCAGGGAGATTGTCTCAAGTTCAAGGCCAGCCTGGAACTTCTGGAAATAATAACAAATACATTGAGTACCTAGTCTGTCCCAGTTACTGCCTACCGTGGAAGCTATCCAGCAGTTACCAAAACCCTGGCCCAGGAATCCAGAATTCCTTTGGCTAACTCTATCCTATTGTCGATGACTCCAGGTAAACCTTCTTCTCCAGACCCAGCCTCCAGCGGTAGACCTTCCCATCAGCTCTCTGAGAGACCCTTCCTTGGGGCTGGGAACAAACTACTCATCTGCCAGCCAATGTGTTCCTGGACTTCCTTCTGTCCTCCTGTGTACCCCAGGGTGTGACTATCGATGCCTGCAGGTGGCGAATCACTCTGATCTCATACAGCTGGCCTGCTGGCACCTCAGTGTGTCCCTCAGATGTCATTTAGTAACTTCATTCTCCTGCTTTAAGCATTTCTGAGTGCTCACCACAGTAGGTAAACAAAGGTTAGATAAACAAATGAGGCTGACCCACTCCCAGCTCCAGGGTTCCACCTGCTCCTACCTCCACAGTGATGGAATTTGAAGCTGGCATCAATTAATTAAGTAAGTAAGTTTTTTTGTTTGTTTGTTTTAGCCCTGGCTGTCCTGGAACTCATTCTGTAGACCAGGCTGGCCTCGAACTCAGAAATCTGCCCGCCTCTGCCTCCCGAGTGCTGGGATTAAAGGCGTGTGCCACCACGCCCAGCAAGTAAGTAAGTAAGTGTTGTTATGCATATGATTGCTTTGACTGAATATATGTATACCACATGTGTGTAGTACCGAAAGAGGCCAGAAGAGGGCATCAGATTCTCAGCCTGGAATAACAGTTCTGAGCAGTCATTTGGGGATTGTAACACAACCCTGGTCCTCTGTAAGAGTGAGAATTTTCTATCTCTGCAGCCCCCTTGCCTGGGCTGTCTTTTCGTTTGTTTGTTTGTTTCGAGACAGGGTTTCTCTGTATAGCCCTGACTGTCCTGGTCCTTTGTAGACCAGGCTGGCCTCGAACTCAGAAATCCACCTGCCTCTGCCTCCCAAGTGCTGGGATTAAAGGCGTGCGCCACCACGCCCGGCTCTGGGCTGTCTTTTATATTTAATCTTATTTTTAAAAGATTCACTCGTTTCATTTTAAGTGTGAGCTTTTTGCCTACATGTATGTATACACACGTGTGTGGTCAGTACCAGAAGAGGTTAGATGAGGCCATCAGACCTGCTAGAGCTGGAGTTACGACGGGTAGTTGGGAACTACCATGTGGGTGCTGGGAATCGAACCTGTGTTCTCTACAAGGGTGGTCAATAACCACTGAGCAGTCTCTCCAGTACGTGTCTGGCGTTTTAAAGTGTGATCTGGGGGTTGAATTCAAGGCTTCCTGCTTGTATAAAAGGCACTGTAATGACTGGGTTATTTCCACAGATTTCCCTCCCTCCCCCTTCTCCCCACTTCTGAGTCTGTGTTTGTGTGTGTATCTGTGTCTCTCTGTGTGACTGTCTGTCTGTCTGTCCATCCCTGTCTCTCTGTGTGTGTCTCTCTCTTTTGTCTCCCTGTGTCTCTGTCTGTCCATCTCTGATTCTGTCTTTCTGTCTGTCCATCTCTGTCTCTCTCTCCCTCTTCCTCCCTTTGTCGCCCTTTGTCTCTCTCTGCATGTCTCTGTCTGTCTGTCTCTGTGTTCCTTTCCCTGTATGTCTGTCTCTCTGTGTTTCTGTTTCTCTGTGTTTCTGTCTCTGTGTTTTTCTGCCTCTCTGTGTCTTTCTGTGTCTGTCTGTCTGTCTGTCTGTCTGTCTGTCTGTCTGTCTCCCCCAGCCTGCTGGTCTTTGTTGCCTCTGAGTCCTCCTGTCTCTGAGGTGACAGGTGCACGCTATTACCCCTCACTTCCACCTGAAGTTTTGGAAAACTTTCATCCCCTTAAAAGGAGGCATCCCTGTGCCTCTTCAAGCCTGAAGGTCCACACCCCCTTTTTCTTTGAGATAAGCTCTCATAGGAATGTATCCCTCAGGCTGGTCTGGAATTCCTGCATCTGATTCCTTAGGACTGAGATTACTGGCATGCTTCTATCCCTCTGTGAAGGTTCTCCCTTCATAGCAGGGCTTAGCAGTGTCACCGAGGCCACTGGCATAGGGGTCCAGCGGGTCACTGCAGTGATACTAATGGTGCAGACACTGAAGGCTGCATGGCTGCTTAGATCCTATTGACTAAGACCCACAAAGATTAGCACTGAGCAGTGACACACATGGTGTGGGGGTGCGAACCTGCCCTCCCTGCTCCCAGGAGGTGGGGCGGGAGGAAAGTTCAAGGTCATCCTAGGCTACAAAATCTGTTTAAAGCCTATGCCAGATCCTGTCATAGTAAGAAAAAGTTAAAAGTTAAAAGTGGTAGGTATGCTAATTAGCCTATGCCGGTCATTTTCCAATACAAGTGAAATTAATGAAAAGATATAGTGCCTCATGAATGTGTATAATTATGATGTCAGTCAAAAATAGTAAATAAGGACCTGCGAGGTAGTTGAGTTGGTAAAGTGCTTGACTTGCACAAGGCGGGACCTGAGTTAACCCACTTTAAAAACAAACAGAAAACGCTGGGCTTGGCCCCGGGTGCTTATAAGCACAGCTCTGAGGAGCCAGAGACAGGCAGATCCCTAGGGCTCCTTGGCTAGTTTACTGAGCAGGTTTCAGGCTAGTGGGAGACCCTGTCTCAAAAGAAAAGGCCCAGTACAGAGGGCAAAGAGCACCGGCTGCTCTTCCAGAGGACCCAGTGTCCACATGGCAGCTCACAACCAGCTTCCTCTGATCTCCAAGGGCACCGTACACACTGGTGCCACCATACAGGCAGGGCAAACACTCATCCAGAAAACATAAACATATATAAAATCTCAATAAAATACATGGGCAGGATCTGAGGAATGACACTGGAGGTTAACCTCTGGCCTGTACATATGTGTTCAGCTGTGCATGTGCACACACACACACACACACACACACACACACACACACAGAAGTTAATAAAATAAAGAAATAAGGCCTGGTGTGAGGGCACACACTTGTAATAATACAGAGAAGACTGAGGCTGAGGCAGGGGGATTGAGAGTTTAAGGCTAGCCTTGGGCTGCACAGTGAAAGCCTCGCCCACCCAAGAAAAAGGAAATGATAAAAATGTAGGGCTGGAGAGACTGCTCTGCTGCAGTCAGCCTGCTCTTTATTCTTTATTATTATTATTATATTTTCTTTATTTACATTTCAAATGTTATCCCCTTTCCTGGTTTCCCCTCCAAAAATCCCCTATCCCTTCCTCCCCTTCCCCTGGTCCCCAACCCACCCACTCCTGCTTCCTAGCCCTGGCATTCCCCTATCCTGGGACATAGAACATTCACAGGACCAAGGGCCTCTCCTCCCATTGATGACCAACAAGGCCATCCTCTGCTACATATGCATCTGAAGCCACAAGTTCCACCATGTGTTTTCTTTGATTGGTAGTTTAGTCCCTGGGAGCTCTGGGGTTACTGGTTAGTTCATATTGTTGTTCCTCCTATGGGGCTGCAGACCCCGTCAGCTCCTTGGGTTCTTTCTCTAGCTCCTCCATTGGGGACCCTGATGCTCACTGCTCTTGTAGAGGTTACTATGTTTGGTTCCTAATTCTCTGGGTGGCTCACAACCCCTTGTAACTCCAATTCTAGGGGATATGACACCATTTTCAGGTCTCCAGAGGATCCTACAAGCATGCAATGCACACAAGCTCATTCAGGCATGCACACTTCTATAAAAATAACTGCTCATGCCTTTAATCCCAGCACTCAGGAGGCAGAGGCAAGCAGATCTCTGTGAGTTCAAGGTCAGCCTGGGCTACAAAGAGAAACTCTGTCTCTAAAAACAAAGTAACAACATCAATAATAAACTCATCATTTAAAAAATAGAAATTAAAGTTGGGGGTGGTGGTGCACGTCTTTTAATTCCAGCACTCTGGAGGCAGAGGCAGGTGAATTTCTGAGTTCGAGGCCAGCCTGGTCTACAGAGTGAGTTCCCGGACAGCCTAGGCTATACAGAGAAACCCTGTCTCAAAAAGACAAACAAACAAAAAACCAAAAAACCAGAAATTAAGCTGGCAAATATCAAGCCAGTCAGGACTACATAGCAAGACGCCCCCCAAAATGCGTGGAGTAGGAGACCAGGAGATGACTCTACAGTTAACCACAACAATCCCAAGCGTCCAGGTACAAAGCTGGGTGTGGTTGCACACGGTGTTAGCTGCAAAGGCAGAGACCAGAGGATTCCTTGGGCTCTGTGGTCAGCCAGTGTGGCCAGTGAGTGAGCTAGCCCCAGGCTTACTGAGATCCCTTGACTCAGAGTATGGAAAGCAACTGAAGACAGTACCTTCACCTCTCGCCTCCACAGACATACATAGTAAATAAATAAATACATAAATAATAAACAAAGCATATATTTAAGATATTTTAAAGCAATAAATGAATAGCCATGCATGCTACACTTTTAATCCCAGCACTCAGGAAGCAGAGTCAGATATCTCTGAGTTGAATCATAGCCTGGTCTACATAGTGAATTCCAGGCCAGCCAGAGCTACATATTGAGACTCTATCTAAAAATAAATGAACAATATATATATTTTTAAAAATAACACAAAAGGACCAGATGTGGTCCCTGCCTTCAATCTCAGCACTCAGTAGGTGGCAACAAGCATATATGTCTGTGAGTTTGAAGCCAGCCTGGTCTACAGAGCAAGTTCCAGAACTGCCAGGCTACATTGCAAGACCCTGCCTCAAAAACAAACAAATAAACAAAACCAAGTAAGGGACCAGAGGTCAGACGCCAGGTCCCAATTCCAGCCACCTCTGGGGACTCACACCAACACCCAGCCCAGCTGCCTCCCGGGACCCCGTGGTCCCCACAGGGGTGAGATGGACAGACAGATACAGAGGTCGGATGGACAGACCGATGCAGGACCTGACGGGGCCAGGCGGGATGGGGGTGCAGATCCGGGCAGGGCTGGCCGCGGTGACCGCGGGGCCGCCTCCCGGGTGCCTTCCGCTCCCCGGAAGCGCTGAGTCGTCGCTGCCTTATCTGGCGGCCGCTATTTCGGGCTTCGCTTCGCAGCAGCGCGGTGACTATTTTTAGCGGCGTTCGGGTAAAAATGGACCCAGCGCGCGCGCGGGTGGCCGAGGCCGTGCGCGCCTGGGGAGCCGGGGACGCGCCTGAGTCACCGCCGCACAGAACCTTCCAGGAGCCCCAGGCGCAGTTAGGAGGGGGGGGCATCGCGGAATAAGGAAACCGAGGCACGCAGACACCCCCGCCCCCGGGGGGAGATTGCAACAAGGGCTCTTGAGCTGACTGCAAGGTAGCATGCCGCAACTTCAGCTTGGATCTCTCCCCTCCCCCAACTCCTCCTGTCTCTTTCTGCCTCTCTATATGTAGATAACCTCTCTCTCTCTCTCTCTCTCTCTCTCTCTCTCTCTCTCTTTTTCTCTCTCTCTCTCTTCCCTCTTTGAATCTCCCTCTCTCTTCTCTCTTCTCTTTGAGACAGGGTCTCACTGAGATCTGCTTGTCTGAGCCCTTCCCCCCCCCCCCACCTATGTCTGTCTGCCTCTGTCCTCTGTCTCTCTTAGTCTTCCTCTGTCTGTCCTGTCTCTCTCTGTCTTTCTGTCTCTCTTTCTCTATCTATCTATCTATCTATCTATCTATCTATCTATAACATAGATAGATCTATCTATCTATCTATGTTATATTTTCCTCTGTCTTGAGACAGGGCCTCACTATCAAAGAACCTCTTGCCTCTGATTTCTAAATGCTGGGATGGCTTACACCATCCAAAAGTGGCTTTTACATTTTTTAAAAATCAGTGTGTGTGTGTGTGTGTGTGTGTATACACTAATGTACACGTCTTTATACGGGTTCCTCCAGGCCTTTGTGATGAGCATTTTTACCCACTGAGCCATCTCTATGGTCCCATTATACACTTGGAAAGTTTAACTGCCAAGCAGTGTGGTATATGTACTCCTTTAGTTCCAGCATTCAGGAGGAGAAGCAGGCAAGATGTCTGTCTCTAAGAAAGGCCAGCCTGGTTTACATACCCAGGGCCAGACTAGCCACAGCTAAGGCTGTGTAATGGGGCCCCCTTTTAACACACACACACACCACAGAGAGAGAGAGAGAGAGAGAAAGAGAGAGAGAGAACACCAAAGACCTACCAACCATGCCTGTGGGCTTTGGAGGTCATGTGGAGGTCATAAGACAACTTTGTGGCCTGGGTCCCCATAACTAAATTCTGTGGTCAGACTTGGTAACAAGTGCTTTTACCTGATGGACCCAACATACATTTTTTACATTTTTATGGCTCTTCTTTGTGCTAGACGTGGTGCTTGACCATGGATGCAGCTTAACCCTCATCAGTATCTCATCCACGGGGCACTGTAAGATGCTCACATCAGCCAGCGAGGACCACAGAGACTCTCAGGGCCAGGCTCTAGCTCAGTCTATGTCTGTGGACAGGGAGGTGACTGCCTGCCTTGTGAGGGGCTCTGACGAGCAGCCATTGGAGATGTGGGGCTATAATGCAAGGTGTATCATAATGCTGCCCCCAGGACTCAAAACAATGGAGGTCAGGGCTAGTTCTGGCAAGCCTTGGAGTGACACGGGGGATTAATTAATCATGAATTTTGCTGCCTTAGCTGAAAACTGGTTTACAAAAATGTATTGGCTTACCAAATAAGTAGAAACAGAGACAGTGGAAGTCGGGGGGAAAAAGAGAAAAAAATAACTATCACAGCTTCATGCACAGCTTTAATACCAGGACTGTGGTTACTGCATGCAGGTGCACAGCTGTCTGTGATTCCTTCAAGGCAGGCTCTCCACATCACTAATTAACTAATTAGCATTTGCCTGTGTGTGCCCCTCCCTTTCCCTCTCTCTCTCTCTCTCTCTTTCTTTCTCTGTGTAGCCCTGACTGTCCTAGAACTCGCTCAGTAGACCAGGCTAGCCTTGAACTCAGAAATCTGCCTGCCTCTGCCTCCCAAGTGCTGGGATTAAAAGGCGTGCACCACCACTGCCAGGTACAACCAGTGTTCTTAACCATGATCTTGAACTTCTGATCCTCTTACTTCCATCTGCCAAGTGAAGAGATGTAGTTGTTACCGTCTGTATGTAGTTGTTACTGTTTGTATGTAGTTGTTACCGTCTGTCTGTAGTTGTTACCGTCTGTATGTAGTTGTTACCGTCTGTATGTAGTTACTGTCTGTCTGTAGTTGTTACTGTCTGTCTGTAGTTGTTACCGTCTGTCTGTAGTTGTTACCGTCTGTCTGTAGTTGTTACTGTCTGTATGTAGTTGTTACCGTCTGTATGTAGTTGTTACTGTCTGTATGTAGTTGTTACCGTCTGTATGTAGTTGTTACCGTCTGTATGTAGTTACTGTCTGTCTGTAGTTGTTACTGTCTGTCTGTAGTTGTTACCGTCTGTCTGTAGTTGTTACCGTCTGTATGTAGTTGTTACCGTCTGTATGTAGTTGTTACCGTCTGTATGTAGTTGTTACCGTCTGTATGTAGTTGTTACTGTCTGTATGTAGTTGTTACCGTCTGTATGTAGTTGTTACCGTCTGTATGTAGTTGTTACCATCTGTATGTAGTTGTTACCGTCTGTATGTAGTTACTGTCTGTCTGTAGTTGTTACTGTCTGTTTGTAGTTGGTACCGTCTGTATGTAGTTGGTACCGTCTGTATGTAGTTGTTACTGTCTGTATGTAGTTGTTACCGTCTGTATGTAGTTGTTACTGTTTGAAACCTGGTGTTTTTTCACCTGGCCAATTTGTTCCCAGAAATAATGACTCTGAGACTTATATGGATTAATGCCTAGCCCAATAGTTTGGGCCTGTTCCCCAACTAGCTCATAACTTAATACCCTGTATATTCTATCCTATGAATGCCTCGTGGCTGGTTACCTGGTCCTCAGTTTGCAACTGTCTTCCTCTGTCTCTGAGGCAAAATCTCCCACCCCTGACAGTTTCCCAGAATCCTCTTTCTCTCCGTTGGATATCCCACCTTCTGAAAACTCCTGCTTCAGCTCATTGGCCACAGGCCTTTATTTTTACTTTTTTATTTTTTAGATTTTTTTTTTAAAGATTTATTTATTGATTATATGTAAGTACACTGTAGCTGTCTTCAGATACTCCAGAAGAGGGAGTCAGATCTCGTTACGGATGGTTGTGAGCCACCATGTGGTTGCTGGGATTTGAACTCCGGACCTTCGGAAGAGCAGTCGGGTGCTCTTACCCACTGAGCCATCTCACCAGCCCCTACTTTTTTATTTTTTATTGACAGGTGAAGCGTCCATACATTGCACAAAAGATTCCCTCTTCAGTGAGAGAACAAGGTTGTGTCACCAAACCCAGAGCTTCATGGTTCCTAGGCGAGGACTCACCCAATAAGCCGTTATTTCATCTAATGTTAGCACTATTTTAGGAAAGAGCTCACTGTGCCCTCCAAGCTAGCACGTAGCTGTCCAATTCTCCTGCCTCAGCCATCATTCATTGACCCCCAACAGGGTCACATGCTTGCTCCTGAATCAATCCCGGTCACTTGTGGGCAGAGGATTGGGCTGGGCCGGTCATGTGAGGTGAATTTGCCTACAAAGGTAGGATAGATGGAACTCAAGGTAACCCTGTGAGCTGAGGGTTGGGATGCGAGCCTCCCGAGCAAGGTGCACTGGCACAGATAGAACTGCAGCCTGAGCATTCTGGCCCCTGTGGCTGGGAGGAGGGGAAGGCAGGACAGGTTTCCTTCCGTGTTAAACATAAGAGAACAAACAGTACCTTCCCTTCCAGGGTGAGGGCGAGCATTTGTGGCGGAGGCATTCAGCCCACAGTTTGGCAGGGAGCGGCTGCTGGGTGACAGGCGGTTGCTACTTTAAAACAGTCACCATTATTACCACCGCTGCTGCAGAGAGGTGTCTAGGAGCTGGGATGTTGTGATCTCCCCGGCTCCGGAGGGAACCAAGCCGAGGCTGAGCAAATCTGAGATGGAAACTCATGCTCTCCACTTTCTGAAAGCAGTCTGCCCCTGAGCCCCCTCGGAGTCTACCCCGGATGGATGGGATGAAGGAAGCCAGAGGTATCAGCCTGTCACTGTTCTTTGTCACAGATCTCAAGGTCTACTCTCACCAACGCTTTCTATAATCGCCACCCTCCCCCAAAACCCAAACAACCCGGGGTTTCTCTGTGTAGCTCTGGCTATCTTGAAACCCACCCTGTAGCCCAGGCTGGCCTCAAACTCAGAGATCCACCTGCCTCTGCCTCCTGAGTGCTGGGACTAAGGGCGTGCACTGCACCCAGCCTATTTTCTTTTTGTTATGGTGCTTGGGGCAGAACTCAGAGCTTCTAAAGAGATGGGTGAGCACTGCATGGTTGACCCAACCTCCAAGGCCCTCTCTAGTGATTTGATTTGTTTGCTAGCCTGTTTCTTAAACTGCAGCATAGACTCAGCCTGCCCAAGCGCCCCCCATTGAAGCGAGACTCCTCCTTTGAGTTTTCTTTGGCCACAGAGAGCATCTGCGCCTCCTCCACTGTTGCACCCCTAAAGGGTACCACAGCTCAGCAAAGCTCCTAAAGTTCATTCATTCATTCATTCATTCATTCGGGACAGGGTCTCTTGTAGGCCAGACTGGCCTTGACTCTTGGTCCTCCTACCTCACAGCCTCAAGTGCTGGGATGGCTGGTGTAGATGACATCAAGTCTGGCTGTGTTCTGTTTGGTTTTGCAACAGGAGTTTTTTTTTGGAGGAACCAACAGGGGAGGGGAGGGGAGGGGTAGGGGAGGGGACTCTAAGCAGAGGCCTTCCCACTGAGCCACACCTCCCAGGCTCTCCGCTTTGCTGGTTTCTGTAACATTCTCAACAGAGTTACATTTGTCTACAGTTTATGAAGAGAACTCTCTACCTAGTTCTCCAGAGCTTGAGAGATGACTGTTAGCTGTTCCTGCCCAACCTGGGCTACAGGGCAAGAAGACCCTGTTTTGGGGGTGGGGAGGGGAGAAAGCAAAGCAATTTAAAACCTCAGATTCTGGCTGGGAGATAACTCAGCAGGGAAAAGGGTAAAGGTGCGAGCCGGGAAAGCCTGAAAACCTGAGACAGATCCTGGAACCCATGTAAATATGGGCGAGAGCTGCCTCTCTCCACGGTGTGCCAAGGCATGCCCATGCCCCACTCTCTCTAACACAGTAAAATTGTCAAGGAAACCCAACACTTTAGCCAAGGATGGTGGCTCCCACTATGACCTCACCACTTGGGAAGCTGATGAAGGAGTTTTGCTGGTATTTGGGGAGGGTTTGGTTTCTTCCTGGGCCAGCCGCCGGGCCTCTATGGCAAAGTCCTGTTGCAAAATGAAACAGAACACAGCCAGACTTGATGTCATCTACACCAGTCATCCCAGCACTTGAGGCTGTGAGGTAGGAGGACCAAGAGTCAAGGCCAGCCTGGCCTACAAGAGACCCTGTCCCGAATGAATGAATGAATGAATGAATGAATTAAATACAAAGAAGTCACCAGGTGCCAGGCAGTGGTATCATTCACTTTTAATCCCAGCACTTGGGAGGCAGAGGCAAGCAGATTTCTGTGAGTTTGAGGCAAGCCTGGTCTACAGAGTGAGTTCCAGGACAGCCAGGGCTACACAGAGAAACCCTGTCTCAAAAAACAAAACATAACAAAATGAAATGAAATAAAAGTCACCAGGCCAGCAGGATGGCTCAGTGGATAAAGACACTTGATACCAAGCATGGTGCTTAGTCTGGGTTCAACCTCCAGGTCCTGTGTCGTGGAAGGAAGGAGGGAGA
Source organism: Mus caroli (assembly GCF_978045245.1). Lineage (NCBI taxonomy): Eukaryota > Metazoa > Chordata > Mammalia > Rodentia > Muridae > Mus > Mus caroli. The sequence continues at coordinate 124,566,451 of NW_028227263.1, read as the reverse complement.
AAAACACTCGTAAGAGCATTGTTCTTGGGGCTGGTGAGATGGCTCAGTGGGTAAGAGCACCCGACTGCTCTTCCGAAGGTCCAGAGTTCTAATCCCAGCAACCACATGGTGGCTCACAACCATCCGTAACGAGATCTGGCGCCCTCTTCTGGAGTGTCTGAAGACAGCTACAGTGTACTTACATATAATAAATAAATCTTAAAAAAAAAAACATTGTTCTTTGTACTGCATGTGAGTGCTGTGCACATGTCCCCTCACAAATAAACGTAAAAAATAACAGCTAGTATTATAAAACAATAAAACAGCCACATCTGTAGAATGTCCTCCATCTGAGACAGGACATCAGAGACAGTGGCCTGACGTTCTGAGTGACAGGAGGCCACAGTCTGGAAGATTGCTCTGGTTCTGATGCTAGCCCTGGAGCTGCCCCCTTCCTCCCGAGTCCCAGTTTATTTATTTACAGAATCAGAAGCCCCAGGCTGGGCATGAGGCTCAGTGGACGCAGTGCTCACCTAGCCTGGGTGAAACTTCCTGCCTCCTGCGTGGCATAACCAATGTGGTTGAACTTGTCATCCCAGTACTGGAGAGGAGAGGCAGCAGATTGGGAATTGAAAGTTGTCTCTAGCTACGTAGCTACAGAGAGTTTGAGGTTAGTCTGGTGTGTGTTAGACACGGGGCGGGGGTGGGGGGGAGAGGAGAGGAGAGAGAAACAGAGGAAGAAAAGAGAGAGACGGGGGGGGGGTGGTGGAGAAGGATAGAGACAAAGAGACAGAGACAGAGAGGCAGAGAGGGTGACATGGTGGGGAGAAGAGTTGGGCTGGAAAAATGGTTCGCTGGCAGATGTTTGCCATCCAAACCAGGCAACTCATGTAAAGATGAAAGAGGGGAGCTGATTCCATAAACTTGATCTCTGACCTCCATCCTTTGTTATTTGCATTCACATACACACACACACACACACACACACACACACACACACACATACAAACTTACAATAAAGAAAAAGAGTAGTAGTAGTAATAATAATAATAATAAATAATAAAAAGTCTGGGCAGTTATGGTGGTGCTCATTTTTAATCCTAGCACTTGGGAAGCAGAGGCAGGCGGATCTCTGTAAGCTCAAGGCTAACCTGAGTTACATAAGGAGTTCCAGCTAGCTTGGACTACATAGAGAGACTCTGTCTCAAATACATACATATGTATACATACATACATACATATGAAAGAAAAAGGATAAATCCAAGAGACATGCAACAATTCATTAAAGTAATAAATTTCACGTTACCCGACATTGTACAGTTTACTAAAAGGCCACATGCCTCAGAACTCAGTCAGAAGTGTCACTGTTTTTGCTGTTTTTAGCATGCTGTAGATCTAACCAAGAGTGCAGTACTATTTACCTGTTTGGTTCCATACTTAACTTTTTTTTTTTTTTTTTTTTTTTTTGAGGCAGACTGTTTTATGCAGCCTTTTCTGAATGGCCAGTTTATGCAGTGATGGAGATTGAACCCATGACGTTGTCGACGTGAGGCAAATGCTCTGCCAACAGAGCTATTCTAAGGCCATTATTTGACTTTATGAAGACAGGGTCTTGTTGAGTAGCCCAAGTTGGTCTGTACCCTTTCGTCCTCTGGCCTCAGCCCCTGGGGAGGGCTCGCATCTGAGTCCCTGCCTCCACATCCAGTTTAGACTTGTTAAGTCTTTGCAAGACACTATCCTTGGGCTTCAATGAGCCATCACCCTTCTCTCTCCCGTTTATGTCTGTGTCTGGTCTGCTGTGATTCCCTGCAGGCTCCATAAACTCAGCAAAGAAGCACAATAAAGTCTGCTTTGTGTCTACACGTGATTGTGTCCTTAAGGGGGGCGGGGCTGAGGGCGCCTTGGGTTGTACTTTGGTAATCACACCTCTCCCGGACTCCCTAAGGCCCCAATGCTAGGACCCCCATGACCTGAGGACCAGGTGGCCCAGGTGTAGGCGACAGTCAGCACTAACCATGGTTTGCAGTGCGCCCCTCCTGGGGTTAAAACGAGGCTCCCGGGCCACACCTGCCTGTGGCACCTGCTGCCGGGACAGAAAGCAAGCTGCTGTTGGATCCATTTTTCCTTCTTGCCATCACTTTTCAATCCATGCTAATCGACTAGATTAAATTTATCTTTAGCTCTGTCTCGTGTTGCCCTGGGCACCGCTCATTTATCCCAGGCCACTAGGTCAGAGGGACAGTGCTCTAAAGTAAGCGTATGAGTTCTCAAGTCTGGAGGCAGGGATAAGCACTCCAGGCAGGAGGAACATTCCAGGGGGTGGGGGTGGGGCAGTACAGAAGACACGTTATGGAACTTTGGCTGTCTGTGGTCAATGTGTCTGTGCCGCCATGTCTAAAACATTTCAGTACTCCTCCTAGTGAGAAGCACGTGTGCCTACCTGGTCCAATTTCTTTGGTGGAAGTTCTTCCCCTAATCCAACCGCAGTGCCTCATGCTACAAACATCTTTTGCTGTGTATCTATTCATCCACGGACATATTGTCCCAGTGGACACATTGAGGTGCACTAGTAGAAGAGGTGTCCGTGAAAGGCGCGGGGGTCGGGTCCGGTGCGCTCCACTGTCCCCCCATCCGGGGGCCTCCACTCCGGGCCGGGTGAGTCAGCCCCGGGCGGCTCCCGCGTCATCCAGGCCGCTCTGCTCCACGCTATTTCGGGCTCCGGGCACTATAAATAGAAGCTCTCACAGCCGAGGCGAGCCAGCCCCCCTCTCTGCTCGGGCCCCCTGTGTCCCCGGCCCGCCGCGATCGCCGTCACCGCGGCTAAGTTTAGAGGCGGGTGGGGACGCCGGCCTGGTCATTGCGGTCCCCCACCCTCGCCGCCTCAGGCGGAACCTTTGAGGGTCTCCAGCTGTCCAGCTCCTTTTTAGTCCAAGCCCCCAGTTCTCCATCCCTTCTGGAGTGCAGAGGGGAACGGAACCCTAGTTGATACAGGAGGAAGAAACGCAGGAGGAAAGCTTGACCGGGATGCTAAGAGAGATCATTTGAACTCAAAGTGGGATCATTTGAACTCAAAACCCCAACGAGTGTGAGGACCTCGATCTGGATATGCAAGGCTCCGTGCAGAAATTGAACACAGAAAGCAAACTTAGGGATGCTGAAGAACTAGGAGGAACTTTTCCCGCCCTTGACTAATGCAAACGACTCAAAGTCACAGCCGTGGGCGGTCGGGACGCAGGTTGGCTGCGGTAGGGATGCTCGCCGCCTTCCCGCTGGGTCCTGAGCATCCCGCGTGGTCCTTCCCAACCCATCCGAGAATCCTATAATAGCGGGGCGCAGGCGACCCCTGGCGGTAGAGACGAGAGTTGCAGGTTCAAGACTTGGGATACCTTTGCCCTGTGGGAGAAACTGAGTTAGGATTCTACTTAGCTTGATATCTCACACACGCTCGCTCTCTGACATTTCAGAGATTCAGAGACACGCGTCCTTGTATTTTACTTTTTAAATGGCATGTAATTCTATTTTGTTTTATGTGTATGAGTGTTCTGTGTACTTGGTACTTTAGGAGGTCTGAAAAGGGCGTCAGATCCCCTGGAACTGGAGTCACAGATGGTTGTGAATGCTGTGAATCCAGTCCTCAGCAAGAGTAGTCAGTATTCTTAACTTCTGAGCCATTTCTCCAGTCTTTTTTCATGGGGAGGGGGTAGTGGGAGAATCTTCCTATGTATCCCTGGCTGATATGGAAGTCACTGTATAGACCAGGCTGCCCTTGAACTCACATAGATCGCCAGCTTCTGCTTCTCCAGTGTTGGGGTTGACACCAATACATCCAGAGGTTTTGGTTTTTTGTTTATTTTGTTCAGGGTCTTGCTTTGTGGCACAGGCTGGGCTGGAAGTCACTAAGTAGGACACAAGCTAGTTTGGAACTTGCCCCAGTCCTCCTGCCTCAGCGTTCTCGGTGCTGGGTTTACATGTGTGCTGGTGGTTGCCACCACTCACTGCTGTCTTACTGCACCCTTTTAACCTCAGCAAATGATTCCAGGTAGAGAAACTAAGGCATTCAGTGGGTACTTGCCTCTGTCAGCGCCTCCTTCACAGAACACACGGTTCAGGCGCGCCCTCTGGTGGCTAGGCTTATGCACGGCACTCTGATTCCTTGGCTCCTTTCCTTCCTAGGATCAAGGGTTACTTACTATTAAATTTAATAAATTAACTAGTTTTGAGTCAGGGTCTTATTTTGTAGCTCTGACTGACCTGGAAATCACTCTGTAGGTCAGGCTGGCCTCGAACTCACCGAGATCCGCTTGTCTCTGCCTCCCGAGTTGTTGGGATTAAATGTGTGAGCCATCTCGCCTGGCTACTATTAATAGTTCTGTTTTGTATCATACTTCCAAAGGCCTGGGTCCATGGCTCAATAGTAGTGTCTCTGCCTAGAATTCACAGCGTAGGCATGTGCCTGTACACACACACACACACACACACACACACACACACCTCACAACTAGGAACACATTAAAAAAGATATAGAGGGATTACATATGATGACCTTAGGGCGTGCCCTCTCTCAATACACGAAGACCAAAAAGAAAATGGAGAACACGTTGGTAAATGCATGCAAAATTTTAAATGGAGAATTTTAAAAATATGAACTCGAAGGAAAGATTTGCAGCCTATTGAAGTGACTAACAGCATCAGCCCTTAAGCATCACTCCAACAAATGGGCAGTAATCAAAAGATGCTCATCTCCTTTTCCTCCCCCTTTTTAATTTTAAAAACCGTTGAATTGCTCATTTCGAAAAAATGGGCAAAGGATATGAGCCAATCTTTGTTAAAAGGAATAGGCAAAGGAAATGAGCAAGAACACAAAATATATAAAACCATTAAACTATTTCCTTAGCAATCACAGAACTACAAGTTGGAACGGGGTGAAACTGTCCTTCCAGGAAATGAGTAATACTAAGTCATCCATGGGGCCCAGGTCTCGGAGCACAGGTGTCCCTTCCTTCAGGAAGCCCGTCCTGACACCCCAGCTGGGTCAGGTGCTCCCCCTAACACGGGCTCAATGACCTCCCTCTGGGCTCTCCCTTCCCCACCCTGCCCCGCTCTGGGTTGTCCCTGTCTGACTGTCCCACTGGACTTTAAGCCACAGCTGTCGGTATCAGTCCTTGGGATGCAAATGGGGAATGGCTTAGAATGAGTGAGTCAATGTCTGTGGGCTGAGTCCACCCACGCTTACAGGGAGGGCGTCCTCTGAAATCTCGCCTCCCTCCTCCCTCTGTCTCTGTCTCTCTCTGTCTCTCTCTCTGTTTCTCTCTCTCCTTTCCCTCCCCCACCTCCTTTGATCATCACTGAGCGGGATCTGGAGTCTGGGAAGCGCTCAAGAGAGCCTTGGAACACAACTACTTGAAGTCAAAGTCTCCCAGGTACCGAGAGGCACAAGCTTCCATCCGCCCCAAACCACAGCGGTCCTCCAGGACCATAGAGAGCAGCGCGAATAGAGCTACCCGCTCTAACTCCTCCGAGGAGCAGCGAGACGAGCGAAGGGTCAGAGCGGCCGGAAGTGAGTCTAGCAGGGGTTGTGCTGGCCGTGCTGGCATTGTGTTTCCCCCCGTGGTATTTCCTTCTAGGCATCGGGAAAGACCAGGTGAGTTTTGGCGGTGCTTAGACGCAGAGCTAAGACCGAGAGGGACAGGGTGGAGGTGGATGGAGGCCGGGGACTGATGATTGGCAGCGGAAGAAGCCAATCAATGCGGAGGCTGAGACTAGGCCGGGACTGGGCGGGGCGAACGCATCAGGCGTGCCTCTAGGGGCGGGGCCAATTGCCTCTGAGCGAGTGTCGTGCGGGAGTAATAGCGTGTAGGCGGGTCTATAAGGCCCGTAGACCAATCCGGAGTGAGCAGGAGGAAAGGGGCGGTCTTCTGGAACCTAACGCTAGCGAACCGTGCAACCTTTTGTGGGGTGGGGTGGGGTGGGGTGGGGATACCACTGTGAGCCAGAGTTTCCCTCTGGAATATGGAAATGCCTACGACGATGTCGCTACGCCTTTCAGGCCCCAGATGGACCCTGGGAAGGACGAGGAAATTCGGCCACAGCCCTCAGGACCACCCACCAGGAGGAAGTTTGTTATCCCACTGGAGGAAGACGAGGTGCCTTCTGCAGGGGTAAGAGCGAAGACTTGGGAGCTCTTGGAAGTGAAAAGGATCCCTGGGACTACGGTGTGAGTTTAGGCTTGGGTTGCTTTGGAAAAATAACCTGCCATGCTCTGCAATCCTCGGTTTGCCCGTTGGTAAAATGGCATGACAGGGTGGTTAAGGGAGAGGCTGGTAGCTAGGCAATGGCCAGTGTTGGCTTTTGTTTGTTTAGTTGATGTGTAGCTAGGGTTGGCCTTGAATCCAGTTCCTCCCATCTCCACTTCCCAAGTGCTGGGGTTATAGCAATGGAACATCCTTTTGGGTTTTGTGTGGATGTTTTGCATGCTTGTATGTCTGTGCACTACATGCATGTAGGCCTGCAGAGGCCAGAAGAAGTCATTGGCTTCCGTAGACCTGGCATTGAATCCAGATCCTCTTGAAGAGCAGCCAGTGCTCTTAACTGCGAAGGCATCTCTCTGGCCTCTAAAACATGTCTTTATGCTGTGTGTACACACATGGATGAGTGCTGTGAAGCTCCTGTGAAGGGCAAAAGATAACCCATGGGACTTTGTTCGTGGGACTTGGTTTTATCCTTGTACTGTGTAGATCCTCAGGACTGAACTGAGGTCATGAAGCTGGGAAGTACCTTTACCCACTGAGCCATCTTGCCTGCCCCCCCCCCCACTTCCTTCTTTGTTTTCTTTCTTTTTTCTTTCTTGAGCCTTGCTATGACCTAAAACTTGCAGCAATCCTCCTGTCTCCATCTCTCAAGTGATAGGAACTTCCAGGTGCGTTTCACAACACTAAACTCAGCTATGGGTTTTGTATAACCAGTATTCTGGATTTTCAAGATATGGATTTGGATCTGACACCTTTTTCTGTTATTATTTTGCTTTGCTTTTACATTTCTTTATGTAGTGTGGGTTGGGGGTGTACTTGCGGAGGTCAATTCTCTGCCTCCACCTGGTACCTCTCAGGCTTCAAGCCTAGGTGCCAGGCAGCACTGTCCACTGAGCCGTCTCCCTGGCTCTGGCTCTGACATTTAAGAGTTGGAAACTGGCTGTTTGTCTGTCTATCTATCCATCTATCTAGGTTCTTTGATTTCTCTGTGTAGCCCTGGCTGTTCTGGATCTCACAGAGATCTGCCTCTCTCTGCTTCCCAAGTGCTAGGATCAAAGGTGTGCGGCCACCACCAAAGGCTAGAAATGGAAGTTTTTATCCTCTAAGAAAGAGAAATCGGTGTCCTAGAGAGACGGCTCAGCAGTGAAATGCATTTAGTTGCTCTTGCAGAGGACCCAGGTTCAGCAACCCACATGGTGACTCACAACCGGCTGTAATCCAGTTCCAGGGGATCCAGTGCCCTCTTGACCACTGAGGGCAACCAAGAGTGTACATGGTGCATGTCTATACACGCAGGCAAAACACTCAATGCTAAGAACATAAGGATCTGAAGGCTTTAAAAGGAAACATGGAAGCTGCTTAGATGAGGCATTCTCTAAGGTTGCTTGGGCTCTTTTTGTTTGGTTTTGGTTTTGAGGTAGGCATTAAATATATGAGCCGGGGCTGGAGAGATGGCTCAATGGTTAAGAGCACTGACTGCTCTTCCAGAGGTCATGAGTTCAAATCCCAGCAACCACATGGTGGCTCACAACCATCTATAATGGGTGGGATCTGATGCCCTCTTCTGGTGTGTCTGAAGAGAGCTACAGTGTACTTATAGATAATAAATAAATAAATCTTTAAAAAAAAATGTATGAGACATCAATGCCCATCGCTAAAGTCTTTAAAAAAAAAAAAGAAAAAGGATTTTCTGTTTTTCTAGGGAATCTAGATTTGGTTCATGCTCCCATGTCAGACAATCAATTACCTGTAAGTCCACTGCAGGGACCCAACACCTTCTCCTGGCTTCTATAGGCACACCACACATGGGCACACACACATGGCATACACACACACACACTTATACATGAATAAAAATAAGTAGATCTTAAGAAACAAGAAAGACATCTGAGTCAGGCATGTTGGCAAACACTTCAAATCCCAGCATTGGAGATGTTGAGGTAGGAGGACTATCACAAGTTCCAGGCTAGCCTGAGCTACATAGTGAGAGTCTGATTCAAAAACAAAGCACAACAGGCCATGTGTGGTGGCGCACGCCTTTAATCCCAGCACTCGGGAGGCAGAGGCAGGTGGATTTCTGAGTTCGAGGCCAGCCTGGTCTACAAAGTGAGTTCCAGGACAGCCAGGGCTACACAGAGAAACCCTGTCTCAAAAAACTAACCACCAACAAAAAAGACCCTGTACTTGTGACGTCTTCTGAAGGATTTGGCCAGGAAGAGTAATAAGGGAATGGGCCGTGGGACAACTGACTGGAGGGGAAGCCAGTCCAGAGGCTCTGAGGTGAGCAAGCCGAGGAGCCCAAGCAGATGGGTGCTGCATCCACAGGAGGGTGGGCCCAGAGGCAGAGCTATAGGGACAGCCTAGAGCATCTCGGCCTCTGCCTCCCGAGTGCTCGGATGACAGGTGTGCACCACTGTGCCTGGCTCACTGAGACACACAACCGAGCCATAGCCCCAGCCTTTGCTTATTCTTAGCCCCGGGAAGCATCTGGGAGGAGGGGGAGGACTCCAGTGTTTCTTCCTCATCCCCAGTCCTCCCTTCTCTCCACAGGTCAAGCCCTTATTCAGATCGTCACGGAATCCCACCGCCCCAGCAACCGCAGCCCACGTGGCCCCTCAGACGTATGCTGAGTACGCCATCACCCAGCCTCCAGGAGGGGCTGGGGCCACAGTGCCCACAGGCTCTGAACCTGCGACAGGAGAGAACCCCAGCCAGACCCTGAAAACAGGAGCAAAGTCTAATAGCATCATCGTGAGCCCGAGGCAGGTGAGAGTGGGGGATGGATGGGGGTTCTGATGGGAAAGTCTGTTCCAGGGATCACTGTTGGGAGTGGTGGAAGGAGAGCTGATGTTCAAACGCTCTGTTTACTCATGCCTTCCTCATGCATTTGTCACTTCATTAATTTCTGCATTCATTCATTCATATAGACACCCCTTCATTCATTCATTTATTCCTTCCTATAGATACCCTACCATTCATGCATTGGCCTATGAGCTCATGGGTTCAGGGTGCCCCAACCCTCCCTGCTAGGGCTATCACTCTGTTTAGGCAGCTTGGCTCCTGTCCCCAGGTCTGATCATTTCCTCGGAACCTATAGGGAGAACCTCTGAAGTTACTGAAATACTGTCCAAGTTGATGTCGCATGGCTGGCCTCAAACTTAGAGACCTTACCTGTGTCTGCCTCCGACTAAGGGCGTGTACCACCCCACCCAGCCTCCTACCCCGCTTTAGGACGGAGGTTTTTGATGTCTGTGGCAGCTTGAGGGAATGACTTGGTGCATCCATTCACTCCTTTATGCATTAACTCTTCCGTTCACTTCACGCCTAGGGTGTTATGGCCTGGGAAGGGGCATAGCCCGGAGCTGCCACACTCCAGCCCTCTGGGAATGCCCATGCTACAGGGAAGCTTTTGGGTTACAGTAGAATTATGACACAGGCTTGGATAGATGCCATCCCTAGCTATTGGTGAACCTTGAGCCCTTCCTCTGTGGAGGTGGGCTTGGGGCAGACAATTCCCAACCCTGAATTCTGAGCATGGGTCCTCTAGGTCTGTTCTGGGCCAAATAGGAGCACTATGAGTCACCCAGGAGAACACAAGGTGTCCCGTTCCCTCAGGAGTCCCTCGGGCCTTAGGAAGTCCATGCTAGATGCTATCTGTGAGTCAGGAAATTCCAGAAGTCTCAAGAATCCGGGTGAGGGTGCATGGAGCAGATGGTCCAGGGGTTCAGGAGAGACACATCTGGAACTGGGGGCAGAGTCCATGAGAACTGAGCCTGGCCTGGTCACTGCTGTGTCCCAGCATAGGGGACAGTGTGTGTTCTCTATGCTTCCTGGATGGATTGGAGCCTGGGCTGCCCGAGCGCTTTGGCCTTGGGCTGGGGAGGGGAACTGGAGGGCCCTCTACCTCCCGGGAACTCAGCCATGGCAGAGCCTAGATGATACCGCCCATCACTATTTACAAGGTGACCTCAGGGAGTGTGATGGTGGCCTCGGCCAGGGAGGTGCTGTGGAGAAGGTGGAGGAGGGCTGTGGACAAGGTCCAGATTCCACCAGAGAAGTAGGACTGGCCTGGGGCACTGATGTCGGACTCTCCCTGGGAGGGGCAGGTGTGATGTTGCTAAGGTTGCAGTGAGGGCTGGTGACCAGCAGACAGCAGCATGGATTGATACTAGGACAGAGGGTAAAGGGGAGTGTGGGGGGGCTGTGGTAAAGGCCTGGGGGCAGGGTGGGGGGCTAACATCCAGATTCCAGGCTGAGGAGTGTGGGAATTGAACCTGTAAAAGACCCCAGAAGATGGTGGGGTTTAGGACGGGAAGAGGTGGGGGAGGGTCCAGCCTTCACTTTAGGCCAAGGGTCACCCCGATAAGTGGCTTCTGCCTTTCTCCCTTGGACAGAGGGGCAACCCCGTGTTGAAGTTTGTGCGAAATGTGCCCTGGGAATTTGGTGAGGTGATTCCCGATTATGTGCTGGGCCAGAGCACCTGCGCCCTTTTCCTCAGGTGAGCTCCAGGGGCTCTGAAGGGGGAGGGTCCTGCCTCACTATTTTGGCATTTTGAGCATTGAGTGGAAGAAGTGGGGTTCAGTGTTGTGGGCTCTGGGCCTGTGCATGGCTTTGTGGCCTACAGTTATCCAGGACAAGAGTAGGTGGGGCTGGACCCTGGGTCTGAGGACTGGAAGATGGGGTATGGGGAGGGAGGAGCCTGGGTCTGTATTTCTGGGTCTGAGGGAGAAGAGCTGGACCATGATTTGAGGGAAGAAGCCAAGTGTCCAGTGTCCCCGAATACTCCAGCTGGCTGCCTTCCCTAGAAGTCCATCCGGGTCAGTTGACTTCCCTGGGCCTCCGGCAAGGTTGTCCCCTTTGCTGTGCTAATAAGTACCAACCTCTGGATGCCAGTAAGGTACATAAGGATGTGTGGAGCCTCGGAAACATTGGGACACTCAGCTTGTCCCCTTCCTGCCTCCACCAGCCTCCGCTACCATAACCTCCATCCAGACTACATCCATGAGCGGCTGCAGAGCCTGGGGAAGAACTTCGCCCTGCGTGTGCTGCTGGTCCAAGTGGATGTGGTAAGCAGGGCTGCCTCGTTCCTTTCATGCATGAGTCGAGTTGTGCATGGGCTGACGAATCCCTTATAAGACAAAGTGGCTCAGGACCTCAGTGCGGAATGGGTTTCACTGACACTAAAATTGCCCCAGGTCTCTCGGAAAGCTTACGTGGGCTGGGAAGTGGGAAGGAAAAGTTGTCTAGAGCCAGATAGGGTGGTGTGTTCCTGCCAGCTGATGCCAGCACTCTGGAGGCTCAGGCAAGAGTCACCAGTTCCTCAGACAGCCTGGGCTACACAGTGAGACTCTGACTCAAAAGAAATAGGAGTCCTGGGCTGGTGAGATGGCTCAGTGGGTAAGAGCACCCGACTGCTCTTCCGAAGGTCCAGAGTTCAAATCCCAGCAACCACATGGTGGCTCACAACCATCCGCAACGAGATCTGGCGCCCTCTTCTGGAGTGTCTGAAGACAGCTACAGTGTACTTACATATAATAAATAAATCTTTAAAAAAAGAAAAAAGAAAAAAAAAAGAAATAGGAGTCCTAGCTCAGCAGGAGAGCCCTGCCTAGGATCCCCCAGTGAGGGGCTGGGGGTGTGGCTCAGTGGGAGAGCCCCTGCCTAGGATCCCCCAGGGAGGGGCTGGGGGCGTGGCTCAGTGGGAGAGCCCCTGCCTAGAATCCCCCAGGGAGGGGCTGGGGGCGTGGCTCAGTGGGAGAGCCCCTGCCTAGGATTCCCCCAGTGAGGGGCTGGGGTGTGGCTCAGCAGGAGAGCCCCTGCCTAGAATCCCCCAGTGAGGGGCTGGGGCGAGGCTCAGCAGGAGAGCCCCTGCCTAGAGTCCCCCAGTGAGGGGCTGGGGGCGTGGCTCAGCAGGAGAGCCCCTGCCTAGAGTCCCCCAGTGAGGGGCTGGGGCGTGGCTCAGCAGGAGAGCCCCTGCCTAGAATCCCCCAGTGAGGGGCTGGGGGCGTGGCTCAGCAGGAGAGCCCCTGCCTAGAGTCCCCCAGTGAGGGGCTGGGGGCGTGGCTCAGTGGTAGAGCCCCTGCCTAGGATCCCCCAGTGAGGGGCTGGGGTGTGGCTCAGCAGGAGAGCCCCTGCCTAGGATCCCCCAGTGAGGGGCTGGGGGCGTGGCTCAGCAGGAGAGCCCCTGCATAGAATCCCCCAGGGAGGGGCTGGGGGCGTGGCTCAGTGGTAGAGCCCCTGCCTAGGATCCCCCAGTGAGGGGCTGGGGTGTGGCTCAGTGATAGAGCCCCTTGCCTAGGATCCCCCAGTGAGGGGCTGGGGTGTGGCTCAGTGGGAGAGCCCCTGCCTAGATGCACTCGGTTTAGTTCACAGTATTGTAAAAGTAAAAGCTTGCCTCATGACCCTTATAACAGATACCTAAATATCTGTTAGACTTTGTTCTTCATTTTTCACCACAGCCTGACATGTCAGATCTACAGTTTCTCCCTGCTTGCTGCCTTGGCTACCATACTTTGTTTATTTATGTATTTACGACAAAGTCTCACAACACAGCCCAGGGAGGCCTAGAACTTAGTGTGTAGCCCAGGCTGGCCTTGACCTCATGGCAACCTCCTGCCCTAGGCTCTTGAGTGTTAGCATTAAAGCTTGAGCCAGGGGTTGGAGAGATGGTTAAGAGCACTGAATGCACTTCCAGAGGTCCTGAGTTCAGTTCCCAGCAGCCACGTGGTGGCTCACAATCCTCTGCAATGGTTGTGACGCCCTCTTCTGGTGTAGGTGGCAGCTTTCCTCTTGCTCAAAACTCTTCCTAGCTCCCTCTGCTCCAGCAGGGAACTGTCCTCCCTTCTGTGCTGAGTGAGGACCTGCCTTCCATAGATGGCCTCCACCCTGCTGCTAGGCTATGTCTAGGCTTCTCTGTTTGGTGCTGTTTTAAAGGACTTAAGAAATACTTTACGCGGGGCTGGTGAGATGGCTCAGTGGGTAAGAGCACCCGACTGCTCTTCCGAAGGTCCAGAGTTCAAATCCCAGCAACCACATGGTGGCTCACAACCATCCATAACGAGATCTGGTGCCCTCTTCTGGAGTGTCTGAGGACAGCGTACTTACATATAATAAATAAATAAATCTTAAAAAAAAAAAAAAAAAAAAAAGAAATACTTTACGCACTCGTGTGTGTGTGTGTGTGTGTGTGTGTGTGCGTGTCTGTGTCTCTCTGTTTGTCTGTGTGTCTGTGTGTGTGCATACGAATGAGCACATACACTCAGAAGTCAGAGGGAAACTCTTGGGGGTTAGTTCTCCTCTTATGTGGATCATGAGGGTCGGATCAAGTGCTCAGGATTGCAGCCAGGCGCCTTTACCCACTGAGAGGAGAGATGCCCATGAGGCCCTGCACATCCACTCTGATTTGGGGGTGGGGGGCAGGGTTTCTCACCAGGGCCTGGGCACCACAGCCAGCTTTTTATCCATGCTGGGGACTGAACTCATATCCTTGTGGCTCTACTGACAGTGCTGTCTCTCTCCCCAGCTCAGCTGTTGGGTTTCCACACTGTAAATCCCTGTTCTTGCCCAGGTCTCTACTTCTGACTTTCTTCTCTTCCAGAAAGATCCCCAGCAGGCTCTCAAGGAGCTGGCTAAGATGTGCATCTTGGCTGACTGCACCCTGATCCTGGCCTGGAGGTGAGGACCAGCCCTCCACCCTCACCCCCATGCCCTGTACCAGCCAAGGCAGCCTGTGTAGTGGTAGTGGTTCCTAAGCCAGGCATGGTGACACAAGCCTATAATCACAACCCTGGGAAGTCCAAGGCCAGGACAGGTCAAGAGTTCAAGGCCAGCCTGGGTTAATGAGACCAGAGGCCAGATATATCCAGATTAGATTCAACATCTGAAAGAATTCTGTATCTAGTGTTCCTGGTTTGTTCTGTTCCCCCCGAGAGTCTCCATAGCAAAGGCCTGCCTCAGCCTCCCGAGTGCCAGGATTGAGTGTACCACCACATCTGTGTCCATATCTCCATCTCTAGAGGTGATTTAACTGGCTCACCAACCAAACCACAAATAGTCAATTTAGGAAAGGAAAAAAACCACATCTCTTCTTCCTCACACCATAAGTAAATTTAAATCCTGTTAAATGAATACCTTTCATCTTAGAAAGACTGCAGTAAGAGTGTTTGCAAGCACTAGGACTGGCCCCATGACAGCGCTTCCTGACACTGGAACCCTGCATTAGGCACTGCTGAAACCTGGCTTCCGTGGCTCACACCTGTAATCCCAGCACTTGGGAAATGGAGACAGGAGGATCAGAGGCCTGTGAAATCTTTAGTGCTTGTTTGTTTTGAGACATGGTTTTTCCGTGTTGCCCTGAATATCTTGGAACTCTCTCTGTAGATCAGGCTGGTCCTGGAAATCTCTCTGTAGACCAGGCTAGCTTTGAACTGCCTCTGCCTCCCAAGTGCTGGGATTAAAGGCGTGCGCCACCACTGCCAGGCTAAATAAGCAGTTTAAAGCTAGGTTGGGATTTGTGAAACCCTGTCTCAGAAAGAGAGAAATAAATCTAATTCTGTGTGTGACAGTACATCTGTAATACTAGCACTCGTAGCCGGGTGTGGTGGCACACGCCTTTAATCCCAGCACTCGGGAGGCAGAGGCAGGCGGATTTCTGAGTTCGAGGCCAGCCTGGTCTACAGAGTGAGTTCCAGGACAGCCAGGGCTACACAGAGAAACCCTGTCTCAAAAAACAAAACAAACAAACAAACAAAATCCTAGCACTTGTTAGGCTGAGGCAGGAGGATCATTACTTCAAAGCCAGGCAAGGATACAATAGAGAGACTTTGTGGTGGTAGAAGGAACTCAAGAAGAGAGACAGGGGCGTGGCTCAGTGGTAGAGCCCCTGCCTAGAATCCCCCAGTGAAGGGCTGGGGTGTGGCTCAGTGGTAGAGCCCCTGCCTAGAATCCCCCAGTGAGGGGCTGGGGTGTGGCTCAGTGGTAGAATGTCTGTCATGTACAATATCCTTGATTCCATCCCCAGCATGACCAAAACAATAAATGCATGAGAAGCCACCCCACAGGGCTCTCTGAGGAGGACAGGAGTTGGGACTGGGCTTGGCCTAGCTTTTGTTTGAAGAAGAATCTCAAATGATAGCCCTCTCACTCCAGTGTCCTGTTACCTAGTGCAGAGGAAGCAGGGCGGTACCTGGAGACCTACAAGGCGTATGAGCAGAAACCAGCCGACCTCCTTATGGAAAAGCTGGAGCAGAACTTCCTATCACGGGTGAGACTGCGCCTCTTGTCCTCCTGTACCTCCTGATCCTGCAATGGCTTCTGGGTTGAGCTTGGGCTTTTCACAGCAAGTCCATCCACAGTGAGGCATTTCTTCCCTGTCCTGTCCTCCCTCATCCCCTCCCAACAGCATTAAGGGTCTTTTAAGTACAAACCAGACCCTGCCTCCCTTAGCTCTGACCCCCTAGTCTGCCCTCAGCATCTATGATCCTGTTATCTCTGTTGGAATCTTATGTTTCCCATGCCAGCTCTGAGGCCTCTCCCTCCAGGAAGCCCTCCGTCATCCCCTTAGCTAAGTAGCCCAGAGTGCCATCCTGATCTTGCTGCCACAGTACCCAGCACCACTCAGTGGCCACTTTTGGATGTTATGATATTATTTTGTAAATGAACGGATGCTTTTCAGCAGTAAAGAGGGACTCTACATTTCTATCTTTCTGGGTGTTCTGGGCACTGGGAAGTGGACTTGGGTCCTCTGGAAGGGCTGGGTGTATTTGCAGTCGCTGAGCCATCTCTTGGGCTCCTTTGTTTCTGACCCTGAGCCTGGCTGCAGACCAGGCTGGCTTCAAACTTGTGAGGCCCCTGCTTTCTAAGTACTAGACGCACAGGCTGCACCGATGCCCAGCTCCCAAGAAAACATCCTTCCCCTTCCAGGCCACTGAGTGTCTGACCACCGTGAAATCTGTGAACAAGACCGACAGCCAGACCCTCCTGGCTACATTTGGAGTAAGAGGTCCCCTGGGCATCCCCTCCTGACCTCCCCATGGCCCACACCCTGGGGTCCCCTGCAGTTGGGACAGGTAAGGGTTTAGGGCACACTGCCCTGACCTTGAGTCTACCTCTCAGTCCCTGGAACAGCTCTTCACCGCATCAAGGGAGGATCTAGCTTTATGCCCAGGCCTGGGCCCACAGAAGGTAAGAATTTTAGGGGGATGCTACAGGGGTTGAAGTATAGGAATGAGCCCCAAATCAATGGACCTTAGACTTTGAAGTTCTATTAAGTGGCTATTGATTTTACACAGGTCTTAATATATATAGCTCTAGCTGGCCTGGATCTCACTATAGACCAGGCTGGGCCTGAACTCACCTTTGCCGCTGGCTTCTGCTAAGATTACAGGCATAAGCTACCATGCTTGTTTTAAAAGGCTCCATAATTGTTTCCCGTCTGGCCGGGAACGTAGCCGAGTTGGTAAAGTGCTTACTTAGCAAAGCCATGGCTCTGATCCCAGCACTGGCTAAACTAAGTGTGGCGAGCATGCTTACAGCAGCCATATAAGGCAGGAGGATCAAAGGTTGAGTTCAAAGCCATACTTGGCTAAACAGCTAGCCAGCCCAGCTCAGGATACTTGACCCCATGTATCAAAAGTAAGACATTTTGTTGGTTTGTTTTATTTACTTAATGTAGCTGAGGCTGGCCTTTCACTTCTGATCCTCATGCCTCAGGTTGCCAAGTGCTGGGATTAAAGGTGTGCACCACCACCCCCAGCCGATGTACTAGTTTTTGTTTTTGGTTTTTTTTTTTTGAGACAGGGTTTCTGTGTAGTCCTGGCTGTCCTGAAACTCACTTTGCAGACCAGGCTGGCCTTGAACTCAGAAATCCGCCTGCCTTTGCCTCCCAAGTGCTGGGATTAAAGGAGTGTGCCACCACGCCCGGCAGCGTACTAGTTTTTAGGTCCATTTACATCCACCTCCCAGCCAGCCTCAGGTAGAACCCAGACACCCAAAGCTCCTCAGCCAGGAGAATAAGAGGCAAAACCCCATTCCAAACAGGTAGGCAAGTGACAGCTTTAATGACAGGTTCTCTTCTCCCCTTGCCCTCAGGCCCGCAGGCTTTTTGAAGTACTACATGAACCCTTCCTCAAAGTGCCTCGATGACCTGCTGCCACCGAGGCCCAGTGTCACAATAAAGCATTTTTCATGCCCAGGCTCCTGTGGCTCTGCGTGTTTGCTTGGGGGAGGGGCAGGGAGTGTCTATACAGCTGGTTTCTGACCTCAGCCCTGCGGGTCCCTCCCTCTCCCATTCCCCAGGGTGTTGTTATGGCTCCAGTGCAAGTCTCTGCTGCTTCTCCTGTCCGTGGAAGACATGTCTCATTGGGGAATGGCGTCTTGCACCTCAGTTTCCCAATCCTTCTTTTTTTTCTTCTTGGGGGATCTTTGACTGGCCTTGGGCTCTGGTGCCTCCGATTGTCTTGGGTCAATCACCTTAGACCCGGGCTCCATTGCTTTCTGTCCTCTCTTTCTTTCTTTTTTTTTTTTTTGGTTTTTCGAGACAGGGTTTCTTTGTGTAGCCCTGGCTGTCCTCAAACTCAGAAATCTGCCTGCCTCTGCCAGCCCAGTGTTGAGATCAAAGGCGTGCGCCTCTCTCTTTTTTCTTGCTGGGTGCTAGAGCCCCCTGGGGCTCAAAGTCATCTAGAAGTGCAGCCTCTGTCTCGCCCAGCCACTTTCCCTTTTTCTTCTTTGTCTTCTTGGGGGACACAAGAGCTACTTCAGCCTGAAGATCAAGTTCTGAATGTTCGGTCACCATGAGTACTCCAGGGGGCCCCATCTCTGCCTCCATCCCCAAATTTTGTCTCTTTTCCTTTTTCCTCTTCTTTGTGGGGGACAGTAGGATGATTTCCTCCTGGGCTTCCACAATGACCTGTGGCTGAGAGTCAGCCACGGTACCGTCCACTTCCTCTGTCCCTTCAGCTTCCTTCTGCCTCTTTCTCTTTTTGGTGAGGGACAGGAAGGTCCCCTCAGGAGGCTCTGTTTGAGCCACAGGTTCTGTATGCTCCATCTGGGATGTCTCTGTCCCCTTGGACTTCTTCCTCTTCTTGCTGCTGGTGGCAGATGGGACTGGCAACTCTGCCAGCTCTGCCACGGGCTCCATTGTCTTGGCCTCCATCTCCTGCATGTAATACCTCTTTCTCTTCTTCACACCCACTCCTAGGTTACCCAAGGCTGTTTTCACTTCCATGGCCCCGTGCCTGTTCACAGCCTCCTGAGTGTCTGAGGCCTCTGCACCCTTTCTCGTACTTTTCCTCTTAGCCGAGGCTGAACCTGGCCCCGTGACTGGAGGGCTGCCTCCGAAGGCGGAGAAGCGAGGCCGCAGGCCCGTAGGGATCTGAGGTGGCAGACTTGCAGGGATCAGCTGCAGGGGGACCCGAGAGATAAGATATTCTTGAGGACCCTCCATGATCCTTAAGCTCCCACTGGGGGCCGGGGCGCAGGTGAGTCTGCCACTTGCCTCCGATGAAGACGCGAGCAAGGTGGCTTCTCCGGCCTGGGGACTGCTGGTAAATACCCGGTATCGGTGCTTCTTGCCATCCAGTTTGCCCTTAACAGTCTTGGAACCAGAAAGAGGTACACGCCGCCCATTGAGACTGAGGAGGGAAAGGGAGAATTAGTGGCTGACCTTTTCCCACCTAGGGTGCAGCTCAGAGGTAGAACCCAGGTGCAAGACCCTGAGTTCTGTTTCCTGTTTTCAACCAACCAACCAACCACCTTCTGGGGGTTTGCGGGCTGCCTAGAGCGCCTGACCAGCCCAGGGCCACCTTCCAGGTACTGGGATACACACTCTCTGTGTGTGTAAGTGAGGCTAGCTTAGTACTCCCTAGCTCATGCTGGCCTTGAAGTCTATTGTTTTCCTGCCTCAGCCTCCCAAGTGCTGACATTATATCCACCCCCCACCATTACTGGTTAAGTGATGTTTAAGGCGGGCAGGGGATAAGTCTCGGGCGGGCATGGAGTGTGTTGTCTAGCATGAACAGCCTCAGGATTTGCTCATCAGCACTGCATAAAACTGGGCATAGTGGCTGTATTTGGGGGGTAGAGGCAGGAGGATCAGAGGTTTAAATACTACATGGGATATAATGTTCTCCAAAACGGATGGAGAGTCGGCTCAGTGGTTGGGTGCACTGGCTGCTCATCCCGAGGTCCTGAGTTCCCAGCAACCAGAGTGGCTCACAACCATCTACAGTGGGATCTGACACCATCTTCTGTCTGATGCACTCTTCAATTACGAAAGCATAGAAGCACATAGACTGCTTATATACATAAATGAATAAAGACTCTCTGAAACAAATCAGAACCTGTACACCCACTTTTAATCCCAGCACTCAGGATACGGGCTGGGGAAGGCTATTCAGACGGTTTCAAAACAACCCAAAGCAGCATTTCCGGGTTGCTCAGAAATGCCATCTAGCCCAGGGGTGGCAACTCGCCTTTTCAACCCCAGCATTCCTGAGGCAGAAATCTCTCTGAGTTCGAGGTCAGCTTGCTCTACAGAACGGGCTCTAGGACAGCCAGAGCTACACAGAGAAACCCTGTCTCGAATTTTCAAAAAAGCCGTCTAACGTTCTGGTTCACGTTCTACGGTGAGTGAGTTCAGCTCCTGGAAGGTTCAGTCTCTAGGAGGCGGGGGGATATTCCCCGTAGGTGGCCTGGAAGCGACACTCACCATTGTGGGGCGAAGTCTGCAGGGGCTCGGATAAGCCACAGTTCTGTATCTGGACCTGTAAGCGCCTCCAAGGAGAAACGGGCGGGATCCGAGTCTGGAGACATCTCCGTGAAGTGGGGAGGGCAGGAGAACCGAGTGGCACCTGAGAGGAGACAGTCGGGGGGGTCCTTTTGACATGGCCAGCCTCTCAAAGTACCCGTAGGGTCCCTCACCCGCCCGGCAGCCCTCCCCAACCCCTTCTGCACCCAGACCCTCCCGGATGCCCTTCGTCTCCACCAGTTCAAGCTCCACTCACCGCAGGTCCCGGTACCCGCCATTCCAACTCTGGAAGTGCCCACGCAGGACCTGCGCGGAACGCTGCCCACCACGTGGATCCAAGGGGTGGAGCCGCACCCGGAAGCATCCAAGTCCTGTAGAAGAGCCGGGCCATGGCTCAGCGCTGTCACTATTTGCAGAACCCGGATAACCTCCACTCTTAAATTTCACACAGCATAGGAATGAATAATTTCTCAACGATGCCCTGCAGGGGGAAATCAGTTCCCTGTTCGTCAGAAACGCAAGCTAGCTCGGATCCCGGGTGTCTGTTCCCCCGACAGCTTTGCTCACGTGGTTTCTTCCAACCCGGTCTTAAAGGGGCAGTGACCCACCTAGGCCATGGCTTTTAAAGAGACAGAAGATCGCTTTGCAGCATTCTTGCAAAAGCTAGGTAAGAATTCTGGTTGTCACGATTGTACTTTTAAAGCTAGAGTGTACCTTCGGAAGTCCCTGGTGCAGCGGAAGTGGAAGATTTAACTGAACCAGGTCGGAAAATAGAGAAAAGTGGACGAACGGAGCCTTTTAATAGCAATCAGAGGCGGAGCTTCTGAAGTCTAGGGGAAGCGGGAAACCGAAGGGGAGGAGTCTGCAGAGTCATGGGAGGAGCCTCGGACCCCAGAGCCCCAGAGCCTGGCTTGAATCGGGGTGAGGGTTAGTGTCAGGGAAGACTTGTAGATGTCCTCGTGGACTTAGTGTCCCGAATGGGAAGTATTCCTCACGGTTCCGAGGCAGGTAGAGGTGCAGCTGGTCGGTCCCTGTCTGCTCCGCGGCCCAAGTAAACAGCGGCGTGTGCACGTGGGATTTGGGGGACGTGCCCACGCCCCCTCCCAGCAGGACTGCAGCGCGTGGGGTGGCGGGTGGAGCCGCGGGACGGTGGCGAGACAGGGAGACTCGACTGCATTCCTGGCCGGTGTGTCAGCGTCGCTGCCCGCCCCTTCTGCGGAGATTTTGGAGACTCCTCCAGCATTGGGATGCTCCCCCCTTCTTCTGAGGCTTTTGAGACCAGAGGTCACCAAGGCTACGAAGGAGTGTCCCCTCCGCCAAGAATCTCCAGACTATGTGTCCACCCTCGCGCGTGGGCGACAAACTCTGGGGCTCGCCCTTTGTGGGCTTCAAGACTCCAATTCCCAGATGACTGGAAGGTGGCTGGCGATGGACGTCGGTCAGGAGTCTGCTGGGGATTGTAGTTCAGCTTGTTGCTAGGCACGCCAGTAAATCGCCAATTCTGTGATGTTTTGTTTTGCTTTGCTTTGTTTTTTGAGACAGGGTCTCTTTATGTAGTCCAGGCTGGCTCGGAATTCGCTGTGTAGATTAGGATGGCCTTGAACTTTCAGAGGTGCGCCTGTCTCTGCTTCTTAAGTACTAAGATTAGAGGCCCCTTATTTTTATTTTTTTGTTTTATTTAGACAGATAACCCGGGGCTTGGAGTCCTGATTAATGTGGGTCCTTTTCTCGCCATAGTATTGGTCGTGTGAATTTCTCCATGCCTCCCAGCTCCTCCTTAAGTGTCCAAATCTTCACTCAGGCAAGGGGAAACAGCCTGGAGGAGTGGGAAAGGGCTCAGGGGTTCTTCCCTTGTACCCATAGTGAGGTGAGGATCTAAATTCTTGTGCATTTCGCCGTCCAGGACGTCCACGATCTTCTGGACCTAGCTCTGGCTGACTGTCAAATGGATCGCGTCTGACTCCAAATGGAAGTGTCCCTAGCGGCGCCTCGCCCATTCGGGACTACAAATCCCAAGGTGCTCCAGGCAACCGCAGCTCCCCCTCCTCCGAGGGACACGCCTCCCTCCAGTCAGAGTCACGTCGTCTAACCTGTTCCCAGGCGACTGCCCCGCCCCGTCCTCCGCTCCCCGCCGCTGGAGCCGGAGCCGGAGCCCGAGGAAAAGCCCCCCGGTGCCAGGATCTGCCCCGACGCGTGAGTTCCACCCCCACCCAGGGTCCAGCCACCCCAGAACCCGACACCGCGTCCCTGGGAAGACTTACTGGAAACTCAGACCTTAAGTCCAGGGGAATAGTGTGGGGAGCTCACGCCTGGATCCCTGGAAAGAAGGAACTGGGGTGCCGACTTTACTGGGCAGATGGATGGGGGCTTGGACACCTGCGATCTTAGTGGTGCTCAGAGCCCTTGGTCCTGGGGAGTTATTGGAGCTGGAATTTTTTGAATACTTTAATTGGGGACACTTGGAAGTGTCTTAGGGTGCTGTTGGGGTTTCGGGTCTCTGCATTTTGGGCAGATGTGGGAGATCAGGACGTTCTAGAATGGTCGGGCGCCCGGTCACCCTCCAGCTGCCTTCAGCATCGAACCACTAGGTCCTTGAGTAAAATTAGTGGCACTGGACTAGTGGATCCTGGTCTTCGAAAAGAGTGGGACAAGCACGAGGGGCGTGGGTTTCTCAGGAGGCTGTGTGCGCTACACCCCACCTTCTGGTTTGGGGATGGGGGCAGGGAGTGAGAAACCGGGGCAGCTCTCCAACCTCTTCTGTGCCGCCGAGCGAACCCCAACATGTCATTAGCTGGGGCGTCAGACCTGCCTAACCAGAGGAGTCACATTCGCCCAGGAGCGCCCCCTAGCGGAAGCGGGAGTCAGACCTCTTATTGCCCCCACAGGATGGGAAATAGGTGGTGTTTGGTGAAGTCATTCTAGAGCCCAGGGCAGAATAACAGGACTGCAGGGCTGGATCTGGAAGGCTTCTGTGGCCGTGTACTGCTGCGCTATGCGTTACAGGGAATGGAAGTGGTAAACAGGCTGGCGGGCCATCCAGGCAGTTGAATTGGACATCTCCTTCACTCTTGTGACAGCTGTCTGTGTGTGGAAGGAATTCCTTCCTTCACTGCCACCAGATTTTCTAATTTACCTTCTTCCTCCCGGGGTGGGGTTCCTTGTGACCCAGAGGTGAGCCATGTTGCCTCCACTTCCATCTGTCTGACCTGAGGCATTATGGGAGATAAGGGAGGGAGGGAGGCTAATTCTGGAGGTGTCTGTCTGTCCTTGAGCCAGGGAGAGGGCAGGGGCAGGCACGCACCTCCCACTGTCTCTCCACCTCTGAGCCCTTATGTAGGGGGATTACGAAGCTGGTGGGGGGGGGAAGGATCTGAAGAGGGAGGGTGTTTGCGAATGCCTGGCCTGGAGTGACAGCCTGAAATGAAGCTAAGGAATAATAGCCACAGCTGCCAGCACAGGCTGTGTGTGTCCTGCCAGGCTCAGGTCAGGATGGGTCTCTCTGTCCACACAGGCATTTGGCAATCACCCAAAGGTAGAAACAGCGAGTTCCACCTTCAGCGGAGTTCGTTGACCCCGAGAGGATGCCTCCCTAGCAACGGGGAAACTGAGGCTGGTCCTGGGAACTTTCCAGTTTCTGTCTGGAACCTTCCAGGGCCTCTCATACTGCCGTAGCCCTACATTCCTGGGGATAGTCACTGTTGCTCTCTGGTGGGAGAATTAGGGTCCTGTGGTCTAGAGGCTCAGGCGGTTGAGACCACTGGCAACAGAACCCACAGCTCTTAGAACCGCAGAAGAAAGGAGTTGATGTGTGGCTCAGCCAGTAGAGTGCTCACGTAGCATGCAGGAAGCCCAGGTTCAATCCCCAACACTGCATAAAAAAGACTGTTAGGGTACATGTCAATATTTCTAGCACTGGGATGGTGGAGGCAGGTGGAATGAGAGTTTAAGTATAGCAGAGAGAGAGAGAGAGAGAGAGCAAACAAGATAAGCTCAGTGGTGACAGTAGTCCATGCCTTTAATCCCAGCACTCAGGAGGGAGTTCCAGACAAGCCAGGGAGATATAAACCAACGACCAAGAACCCTCACAAAAAATTATACACTGGGTTTTCATCCCTCCCTCTGAACCTGCCCGCATGCGATGGATCGTTCAATACCCCAGGCCTCAGGGACTGAACTCAGGCCTTTTGCTAGCTACACAAGCACTGTACTGCTGGGAGCTAAAATTCAGCTCTTGTTCTTCTGAGGCAGTGTCACTTATGTAGCCCAGGGTGGCTTCGAACTAGAGACCCTACTGCCTCAGTGTCCCATGTGCTGGGATTGCAGACACTCATGTGTGTCGCCCTGAAGAACCTTGGAGGAGGGTTGGTAGAGTTAACAGTCCAGGATGGTTGACATTCGGGCCTTAAATTGCACTGTTGTAAGTACTGCATATTTTAGGTCCTCCAATGCCCACACCTCATCTAGGTGAAGGCATTAATCCCCCCGACGGCACACGGAAGGAACCAGGGACTGAGAAGCTACCCCAGGAGCAGGCTCAAAGCTTAGCTAGGAGAAGTCCCATGTGCATGCATTCCAGAGACTTAAAAATCAAGTCTGACCCGGCTGGAGCAAAGGATTGCATTCTGGGTGTTCCCAGTCCATCTCAACACCCTGACCTGGATCCCACTGACTCCTCCAGGAAGCCCAAACAGGATCCTTCACCTCTGGGAACCGGGCTGGAGGGCAGAGGAGGCCGGATGAGGAGACCTAAGGGTGGAGCACAGATGGCAGCCAGATGAAGGGAGAGCTAGAGTTGGAGGAGGCCCAAGGAAGAAGACCTGAGGGTGGAGGGCAGGGACAGAAAGAAGCCTGGGAACAGAGACTCTGCCACGCCCTCGCGGCCCGCTGCGCTCCCCTGCTCTGGGAGCTGTACACCTGCCCGGGCCCGCCTAGCATTCCCAGGCCCTGAGCTCAGCCGTCCAGCCCGCGGGGAGCGCGCGTCCCCTGGCGGTCAAGGCGTTTCTAACACCCACACTAGCCTCGGGAACAGCAAGGCTCTCTGAAACTAAAGAAGAGGCTTACCCATTTGATAATGGCACAGTCGCCAAAAGATCCGCTTCCCGTCATATGCTGGGAAGAACAACAAGGGCTTTTAGCTGCTGAGCCGTTTCTTAGCTCTTGTCTGTGCGCACGTGGGTGCCGGTGTCTACAGAGGCTTCAGCTGGAGCTGGTCAGTGAGCCAGCCACTCGATATGGATGCTGGGAGCCAAACTCTGGTTCTCCACACTCTAAACAGCAGAGACATCGCTTCCAGAGAGGGATCAGGTCTTTCTGTGTAGGTCTGGCTGGCCCCGAGCATATGATGTAATCAACCCTGGGGCTGTCTTCAGACATCTGCCTTTGAAAACTGGGATTACGGGCATGTGCCACCATGCCCAGGCCTTTTAAAAGCACTTGCATTTTGAGATAGGGTTGCCTAAGCTGGCCCCTTCAATGTACGCTGCTGCACCGACAGACCTGGAACTCACCCTTACTTTGTGTCAGTCTCTCACATAAGTGGGCTATAATGGATGCTCTATTTGTGAAGCTTGGATTCTCACAGCCCCGGAATCCTCTTGTACCATCTTTGCACTGTCCAGTGAGGTAACCTATTTCTATCCATTTTACAAGTTAGGCAACTGAGATACTCTTGTTAAGGGGCGTCCAGAATTTGACTCTCCACCTCGGATTGCCGGCTTGTGGTAGACTCCAGTAACATGCGATTCCGAGATAGAAAGGAAAACTAGAAATTATGGGCAAAACAAATGAAAGAGATTTAGAGTGTCAAAGAGATGAGATCTGGAACTTGGATCCTATATTTCTACTAGAGATTGAACCTAGGGACTGACTAATGATAGGCAGAGGCTCTCCCACTGAGCCACGCCCCCAGCCCCTCACTGAGGGATTCTAGGCAGGGGCTCTCCCACTGAGCCACGCCCCCAGCCCCTCACTGGGGGATTCTAGGTAGGGGCTCTATCATCTGAGCCACGCCCCCAGCCCCTCACTGGGGGATTCTAGGCAGGGGCTCTCCCACTGAGCCACGCCCCCAGCCCCTCACTGGGGGATTCTAGGCAGGGGCTCTCCCACTGAGCCACGCCCCCAGCCCCTCACTGGGGGATTCTAGGCAGGGCTCTACCACTGAGCCACGCCCCCAGCCCCTCACTGGGGGATTCTAGGTAGGGGCTGTACCACTGAGCCACGCCCCCAGCCCCTCACTGGGGGATTCTAGGCAGGGGCGCCATCACTGAGCTAGATCTCCATTTCCAGTTAAGAAGTTTCTCTCAGTAGACACTTATGCTTTTGGGTTTATTGTTTTAGAATTTTACCATCTCAGATATCCTAGCAGGTGAAGCGATGCATGTCTGTAGCCTCAGCCACAGAGGGGCAGGAGAAGCCATTAGTAAAGTTCCTGGATGGATTGGGCTGTACAGTAAGACCAAATACAACATCAGATTTCAGAATGGAGTTCTCTTTGAGATCAGAAGGGACTTTCAGAATACCTAGTTTATGTCTTCCTGCCTTGTGAGAATTGAAGGAGGAGTCAGGGAGTCTCAGGCCCTAAGGGTGGAGAGGACTCAAGGTGACACATGCTCAAATGAGCCACCAGCCCCAACAGGTTCTGTTCCTCGTGGCTTTCCAGACAGAGACTGGTGTCAACATGTCCCAACTGGCCCCACTGCCTACACCTTTAACGCCCAAAGCTAAAAGGTGACAGGGCTGGTGGGCGTGGCGGCTGCCAAGGGGATAGAGATAGCTCGTGTGACCGGTTCCCCTTTGTCCTACTGGCTGGTGACCACAGCTGCCTCCCTGGCCCTGGGCCTGGCCACCTCCCTGTTCTTCCTCTTAACAATGGGTCAGTGTGAACAGGGCTTCTTGTAGACAGTGACTTGGAGAGAAACCCTCCAAGTTTAAATGAAACATTGCAGAATGACAGCTTAGATCCTGGTGTGAAATCTAGTCTGAAGGACTTCTTGTACGTTGAATTTGAATACAGGTTTCTTGTTTTTTAATTGTATTTTGAGACAGGGTCTTACTATGTAGACCATGATAGCCTAGAACTCATAGATATCCTATTGTTGAGAGTAAAGGCATATACTATCATGCTCAGCTCTTCTTTATTTTTATTTTTTTAAAGTTTTGTTTTGAGACAGGGTCTCTGTAGCCCTGGCTGTCCTGGAACTCACTCTATAGACCAGATGTGCTCAGATAAATAAAGTAAATAACTCTTTTTTTAAAAAAAGATTTATTTATGTATTTATTTATTTAATGTATATGAGTATACTGGAGCTGTCTTCAGACACACCAGAAGAGGGCATCGGGTTCCATTACAGAGGGTTGTGAGCCACCTTGTGGTTGCTGGGAATTGAACTCAGGACCTCTGGAAGAGCAGTCAGTGCTCTTAACCATTGAGCCATCTCCCCAGCCCCACAGATGAGTCTTAACTCAAGATTCCATATTTCCCAAGTGCTGGGATTGGAGAGAGGCATCTGGCTTCAAGCGCTCTGGAATGTATTTTCTTGCTTACTGGTTTTGTGTGTGTGTGTGTGTGTGCACCTGTGTGTGGAACATGTGTGTGCCTCTGTGTGTGTTGTGTATGTTCTGTGTATTGTGTATGTTGATGTGTGTTGTATGTCAGTGTGTCCTTGCACGTGGAGGTCAGAGGTCAATGTCACATATCCCCACCACTATCTGCCTTGTGTGTGGTTGTGTTTTAAGTTTTATTTCTTTTGTAATATGTATATGTGTGTTTTACCTGCATGTATGTCTATGCACCATGTGTGTGCCTGGTGTCTGTGGAAGCCAGAAGAAGGTGTTGCACACTCTGGAACAAGAGTTACAGATGGCCGTGCGCTCCCATGTGGGTGCTGAGAAATGGATTTCTTGACCTCTGAGCCATCTCCCCAGACACCTTCATCTAGAGACAGAAAATATCTCTCTCTCTCTCTCTCTCTCTCTCTCTCTCTGTGTGTGTGTGTGTGTGTGTGTGTGTGTGTGTGTGTGTGTGTGTGTGAAGAGTTTTGGCCTGTGTAGCTGAGCAGTCATGGCCTGTGACCTGTCGCTACCTCCCCAGAGCTGGCATTCCCAGCCTGCACCTGCACTCCCAGAGTTTCAGTGGGGTGTTAAGAGCTGAGCTCAGTGCCTCACTCTTGCTCATAAAACCCGGCTGAGCCGGCTCTTCTAAAGCCTTTAACCCAGGTTAGCTTCTCAGTTGTTGATCCTCCTCCCTCCATAGCTTCACCATATCCTACTGGCATGTGACACCACAACTGGTTAGGGGGTTTTTGTTGTTGGCAGGGCTCAGGCTGGAGAGATGGCTCCGTGGTTAAGAGCCATCTACTTTTCTAGAGGATCTGAGTTCGATTCCCAGCACCCACATGGCAGCTTCTGAATCCTTCATGCAGACTTATATGCAGGCAGAACATTAATGAACAACAACAACAACAGAAAATGACAAGGCTCATTCTGTAGTCCAGGCTAGACTGAATACATCCTAGTCCAGTAGTACAGACTGGTCTGAGACTAGAAATTCTTCCACAACTGCTTCTCACGAAAGTTCTAAGTGAGTTCTAAGATGATATATAGGTGAGCCACACTTGCCTAGCTCGTAACTTGATGTCTAGAAGTGGAGGAGGAGCTGGGGGTGTGGCATGCATGTGAGCATGCATCATGCACATGCATACAGCACAGGCACCACTGTCTCCTCTCTCAGCACCATGTGGACCACGTGGTGCTCCAAGCCTATGATCTCGGAACTCAGGAGGTATGAGCAGGACGATCAGAAGTTCGGGGTCATCCTAAACGACACAAAAGCTTTAAACCATTCTCTGCTACATGAGACCCTGTCCCAAACAACAATATGGTGGAGGAAAGGGCGAGAGGTTAAGAGCACTTGCTCTTGAAGAGGACCCCGGTTCAGCTCCCAGCACTCACATGGTTGCTCACAACTGTTTCTAACTTGAGCTCTAGGGGATCCGATGCCCTGTTCTGACCATGATGGGGACCAAGCACACAGACAGGCAGATGCTTATACATATAAAGTAAGTTAAATAAATGTAAAAGTAAACAGATCAAAAACCAACAACAGTCTTAAAATGCTGACACAGGCCTGTAATCCAAGAGTCCTGGAGGCCAAGGCAGGCCAAGGATTGTGAGTTTGAGGCCTAAATAGTTTTAGGCTACATAAAGTTTTCCAGTCTATACTGGAATACATAAAAAGACCCTTTCTTAGTATGGATAGTAAAAAGAGGGCTGTAGGCATAGCTCAGGGCTAGAGCCCCTGCCTAAAATCCCCCAGTGAGGAGCTGGGGGCGTGGCTCAGTGGGAGAGCCCCTGCTTAGAATCCCCCAGTGAGGGGCTGGGGGCGTGGCTCAGTGGTAGAGCCCCTGCCTAGAATCCCCCAGTGAGGGGCTGGGGGCGTGGCTCAGTGGTAGAGCCCCTGCCTAGAATCCCCCAGTGAGGGGCTGGGGGCGTGGCTCAGTGGTAGAGCCCCTGCCTAGAATCCCCCAGTGAGGGGCCGGGGGCATGGCTCAGTGGTAGAGCCCCTGCCTAGAATCCCCCAGTGAGGAGCTGGGGGCGTGGCTCAGTGGGAGAGCCCCTGCTTAGAATCCCCCAGTGAGGGGCCGGGGGCGTGGCTCAGTGGGAGAGCCCCTGCTTAGAATCCCCCAGTGAGGGGCCGGGGGCGTGGCTCAGTGGGAGAGCCCCTGCCTAGAATCCACCAGTAAGGGGCTGGGGGCGTGGCTCAGTGGGAGAGCCCCTGCCTAGAATCCCCCAGTGAGGGGCCGGGGGCATGGCTCAGTGGTAGAGCCCCTGCCTAGAATCCCCCAGTGAGGAGCTGGGGGCGTGGCTCAGTGGGAGAGCCCCTGCTTAGAATCCCCCAGTGAGGGGCCGGGGGCGTGGCTCAGTGGGAGAGCCCCTGCTTAGAATCCCCCAGTGAGGGGCCGGGGGCGTGGCTCAGTGGGAGAGCCCCTGCCTAGAATCCACCAGTGAGGGGCTGGGGGCGTGGCTCAGTGGGAGAGCCCCTGCCTAGAATCCCCCAGTGAGGGGCTGGGGGCGTGGCTCAGTGGGAGAGCCCCTGCCTAGAATCCCCCAGTGAGGGGCTGGGGGCGTGGCTCAGTGGGAGAGCCCCTGCCTAGAATCTCTCAATGAGGGGCTGGGGGCGTGGCTCAGTGGTAGAGCCCCTGCCTAGAATCCCCCAGTGAGGGGCTGGGGGCGTGGCTCAGTGGTAGAGCCCCTGCCTAGAATCCCCCAGTGAGGGGCTGGGGGCGTGGCTCAGTGGTAGAGCCCTTGCCTAGAATCCCCCAGTGAGGGGCTGGGGGCGTGGCTCAGTGGTAGAGGCCCTGCCTAGAATCCCCCAATGAGGGGCTGGGGGCGTGGCTCAGTGGTAGAGCCCCTGCCTAGAATCCCCCAGTGAGGGGCTGGGGGCGTGGCTCAGTGGGAGAGCCCCTGCCTAGAATCCACCAGTGAGGGGCTGGGGGCGTGGCTCAGTGGGAGAGCCCCTGCCTAAACATGTATATGGCACAGTATTTAGTCCTTATTACAGCAATAAATAAAACAACAACAAAAATCAACAACAAACATCTGGTGCTGTTCCTTGGTCCCTACTAGACATTCATTAAAGTAAGTTAGCAGCCGGGCGTGGTGGCACACGCCTTTAATCCCAGCACTCGGGAGGCAGAGGCAGGCGGATTTCTGAGTTCGAGGCCAGCCTGGTCTACAAAGTGAGCTCCAGGACAGCCAGGGCTATACAGAGAAACCCTGTCTCGTAAAAGCAAAAAAACAAAAAAAAATTAAAAAAAAAAAAAAAAAGTAAGTTAGCTATTTTAGCCTCAGTTCAATAGCATATAAGTGATGGATGAGTTCTTTGTCCCGAACTTTTCTCGGACGGGTTCAGAATTCTAGGCAAGCTTCTGGACAGCCGTTCTGAAGGAACTGACATTTCCGAATGACTGTTGAGGTCCCCGCCTTCCCTGGGGAGGGGCCTGGAGGGGCGTGGCCTGAAGGGTCTAAGCCAGTTCTCACTCCAGACAGGCACCCTGCTCCGGCCGGCACCATGGACAGCGAAGCATTCCAGCATGCGAGGGACCTTCTGGACCTGAACTTCCAGTGTGAGCTGGCAGCAGGGTGGATGGGCAGGACCTGGTAAAGGGGAGCGGGTGGAGGGGGCAAGGTCTTGACCTTCTCTCCCATCTACCCACCCAGCACTGGCCATGAAGCACATGGATCTGAAGCAGATGGAACTGGACACCGCTGCCGCCAAAGTGGACGAATTAACCAAGCAGTTAGAGTCATTGTGGTCAGACTCACCAGCTCCTCCTGGAACACAGGCTGGAGTCCCCTCTAGGGTAAGCCTGGTGTTCCCACTGACCCCAAAACCAGCTTCTCTCTATGCCAGGGGAGGCCTGAATTTCTAAGGTGGTGCAGGGTGAGGGGTATGCAAAGCCATCTAGAACAAAGAGATAGTGAGGTATGGAGATCGGGCTGGTAATCCCTGCCCTAGGGAAACTGAGGCAGGAGGATGTATTTAGTGCCAACTTCTCTACTTCATAGTGAGTTCAAGGCTAGGCAGGCTACAGGAGAGACTGGTTAAGTTGGTGGAATGTTTGCCTGGCATGGATGTAGGTCTATGTTCTATCCCCTGTACCATATAAGCACAGGGCTTGTGGTGTACACGTTATACTGGAGCCATAGAAGCAGGAGGATAAGGAATTCATGGCCACATTCACTTCATGGAGACCTTCAGGCTAGCCTGCGCTTTGTGAGACTCGATCTCAAAAGTTAGTTATTGGTTTGTTTGTTTGTTTGTTTAAACCTGGTCTTAGTTTATAGCCCAGGCTGTCCTAGAACTCATGCTGTAGACCAGGCTGGCCCCAAATTCAGAGCTATACCTGCCTCTGCCACCCCCATGCCAAACTAAAATTAAATGTAAAAAAGTGAAAGCTCATATGAGAGCCTTTTTAAAAGGTTTATTTTATATGAGCACTCGCTCTATCTGCATCATGCCAGAAGAGAACATAGGATCCCATTCTAGATTATGTGAGCCACCATGTGGGAACTGGGAATTGAACTCAGGACCTCTGGAAGAACAAGCAGCCAGTGCTCTTAACTGCTGAGCCATCTCTCCAGTCCCACAAAGCTGTTTCTTATGTCATATAAAAGAATCAGTAACAAGTAGCGAGCATCACGCCCAGGCTCCGCACCTGCAAGTCATCAGGGTAATCCGATGTCTCTGACCTCCACTGACCCCACGATTGTCTCATCTGACTCTTGCCGGCTTCCCACAGATGGCCCGGTACAGCACCAGCCCGGTCCCCGAGCATTTTGGCAACAGAGGGTCACCTCAGAAGATAGCCACCGATGGCATAGAGGCCCGTTTTGGACGCTCGGAGAGTGCCCCGTCCCTGCACCCTTACAGCCCTCTGTCTCCCAAGGGCCGTCCATCTTCGCCGCGCACCCCTATCTACCTGCAGCCTGACACCTACAGCAGCCTAGATCGGGCGCCATCGCCCAGACCCCGCGCCTTCGACGGAGCGGGCAGCCCCCATGGTCGGGCACCGTCCCCGCGGCCGGGGATTGGCCCGGTGCGGCAGCCGGGTCCCTCGACCCCCTTTGACTATCTGGGCCGCGCAGGTTCCCCCCGGGGCAGCCCTCTAGCTGAGGGTCCCCAGGCCTTCTTCCCGGAGCGAGGACCTTCCCCACGTCCGCCTGCTGCAGCCTACGACACAGCGGGCACGTTCGGGAGCCCTCTGCTGGGCGCGGGTGGCAGTGCCTTCGCCCCGCCGCTTCGTGCACAAGGTGCCTGGGGACCCTCTCTTTGGGAGGCTGGTTCAGTCGGGTCTAGTCTATTCTTACACCCTCATTCATGGACCCCTTTCACCAGATGACTCGACGCTGCGCCGGAGGCCCCCGAAGGCCTGGAACGAGTCTGACTTGGATGTAGCCTACGAGAAAAAGTCTTCACAGACAGCAAGCTACGAACGTAAGTGACAGAAGGTGAGGGGACCTGGAGGACAGGAGTCTGGAGTCCATCTGAACGATCCATGGCCGTGTTTTGCAGGGCTGGACGTCTTCACACGGCCTGCCTCGCCGGGCCTGCAGCTCTTACCCTGGAGAGAGAGCAGCCTGGATGGGCTGGGGGCCAGTGGCAAGGTGAGGGGCGGGTGGGCAGCACCAGGGGTAAGGTGGAGGGTCTGCACACACTGTGTGTGCGTGTGTTTACCTTTTTCCACACTCTTCTTTGTGGCAGGAGGCTGAGGATTGAATCTAGGGCAAGGCTCACTATAGCTGAGTGGAAAGTCCTAAGTTGGGGGGTGCTAGGCAGGGGCTCTACCACTGAGCCACGCCCCCAGCCCCTCACTGGGGGATTCTAGGCAGGGGCTCTACCACTGAGCCACGCCCCTAACCCCTCACTGGGGGATTCTAGGCAGGGGCTCCACCACTGAGCCACGCCCCCAGCCCCTCACTGGGGGATTCTAGGAAGGGGCTCTACCACTGAGCCACGCCCCTAGCCCCTCACTGGGGGATTCTAGGCAGGGGCTCCACCACTGAGCCACGCCCCCAGCCCCTCACTGGGGGATTCTAGGCAGGGGCTCTACTATTAAGCTATCTCAGCAAACTTCTGCTTAAGTTTCTTAAACTGATTTGAATCCTACCTCAGCCTTCTGAGTGGAGCCTCAAGGTGTGGATTCTCTTCCTTTGTGTGTGTGTGGGTTTGTGTTTTGTTTTGTTTTCCTGTAGTGCGAAATGGCCTACAGTCAAGTCAATCCTCCTGCCTCAGCCTCTCCTGCCAGGATTACTGGCATGGGCCACCACACACACATCCTTTCTTTCCCCCTCACTCTCTTGTCCTTACCTGTCTTTATCTGCTTCTCTCACCTTCTTTCCCCTTCCCATTCTCCCTCCCATCCAGGACCACCTCACCAGCGCCACACTGCCACGCAATTACAAGGTGTCCCCTCTGGCCAGTGACAGGCGTTCTGACGTTGGCAGCTACCGCCGCTCTTTGGGCTCTGCAGGGCCCTCAGGCACTTTGCCCCGCAGCTGGCAGCCCGTCAGCCGCATCCCCATGCCCCCCTCTAGCCCACAGCCCCGCAGCACCCCACGCCAGCGCCCCATCCCCCTCAGTATGATCTTTAAACTCCAGAATGCTTTCTGGGAACATGGAGCCGGCAGGGCTGTGCTCCCGGGATCCCCCATCTTCTCCCGAGCACCCCCACCTAAGCTGCCTCCCCAGCCACCCCCTCAGCCACAGATGCAACCCCAACCCCAGCCCCAGCCCCAACCCCAACCTCAGATGCACCCCCAGTCCCAGGCCCAGCCTCAGACTCCAGCACCTCAACAGACTTGGTCTCCCATGAATGAAGGTGAGTCAGCTGAGGGGCGCCCCGGAAGCTTGGGTAAAGGGTGGCCAAATAACAGGGACCATTGTAGCTAGGGAGCCATGACAGCCAAGCCTGACTCCACAAATCATCCCTGCAGAGGGCTGGGCCAGATAAACATGGGAATGGATGTACACAGGAACCAGGGTTATAGAGTTATGTGCTGTGTGGCCTTAGGCAGGTGCTTTAACCTCTCTGGGCCTAGCTTTCCCTGAGTGTAAAAGCTGAATCGTGATAAAAATCCTATCTATTGGGACATAGTACTAAAGCCATATCAAGTCTTGAAAAATTAGGCCCTAATGCCCAGTAAGCGTGGCTTGGCCATTATGTCCCAGCTGACAGGGTCTTTAGTGCCGAATTGGAGAAGTGAAGCAGGGAGCTTCAGCTGCTCCAGACTCCTGGCCTGTGATATTAGTCAGGGCAGATCCTGTTGGTGGTGGCGCACGCCTTTAGTCCCAGTGTTGGGAGGCAGAGGCAGGCGGATTTCTGAGTTCAGGCCAGCCTGGTCTACAGAGTGAGTTCCAGGACAGCCAGGGCTACACAGAGAAACCATGTCTTGAAAAACAAACAAACAGCAAATCGGGGTAAATTCCCCAACCTCTCTCAACCCTTTTTCCTACCCATGAAAAGAAGGGAATAATGTCTACCTGTAGGCTTGTGCCAGAGGTGGGCATAAATACCAGTTAATATTTACCTGCTTCTGAGGCTCTGCAGTGGAGGGAGGGCATGTAACAGACGGATAGATCTCTGAACACCAGGCGTCTACTCGGGCGTTTTCTGCGTGTGATGTTAGAGGTAAAGTTCTTCAGATCCTAGAAAACCAAGTTTATTGTTGGTAGGAGTGCAGATTCCAGAGTCAAGCAGCTGTGTGACTTTGGGCAAATGACTTTCCCTCTCTGGTCCTCAGATTCCTGCCAGTAATATAGAGCTAGTCACCTGTTTCTACACAATATAGAAGGGTAATGGACAAGCATGTAGGGCTGGGGATGTAGTCAGTAGGTGGAATGTCTAGCGCGTGCCCTGGGTTCAATGCCGAGTACTGTAAACAAATAAACATTTAATATATTATGCTATATAAATACATCTGCTAAGATCAAGACATTATGCACATCCCAGCGTAGTCCAGTAGCCACTCTGAGGTCACAGAGCCCAGACGCTGGTTGCACTCCAGAAGCTGTGGATTTTTGGAAGCTCCTGGCTACCCTCCCTCTAATGGGGTTCTCGCTCCTACCAGGCCTCCTCAAATCCCCTGCCGAGCTGGAGCCCGAGCCTGAGCTGGAGGTGCTATTGGCTCCCGTGCTGGAGGCCGGGGATGCAGATGAAGGCACGGTCACTCGGCCCCTCAGCCCTACCAGGCTGCAGCCAGCGCTGCCACCGGAAGCACAGACTGTACCCGAGCTGGAGGAGGTGGCCCGAGTGCTGGCAGAGATTCCTCGACCCCTCAAACGCAGAGGCTCCATGGAGCAGAGCCCTGCAGTGGCCCTGCCTCCCACTCACAAGAAACAATACCAACAGATCATCAATAGACTCTTCCATCGGCACGGCGGCCCAGGGCCTGGAGGGCCTGAGCCGGAGCTGTCCACAATTACAGAGGGATCTGAAGCCAGGGCAGGGCCCCCTGCTCCCGCCCCACCAGCTCCTGTCCCACCCCCAGCCCCACCCCAGAGCAGCCCTCCGGAGCAGCCTCAGAGCATGGTAAGTCATAGGAGGAGCCTGGAGTGTATGCTCTTCTCTGATACAGTTGCTGTAACAAAAAAAAGCCTCTGCCAGATAGTGATTTAAATGAGATCTACTGTTGCAATAGACCCTGACCCCAGGCTAACCAATATTGAGATCTGCCGGGCCTCAATACCAAGATGGCACCAGCTATGCTACAAAGGAGCCTGGGAAATGTAGTCTTTTGTGTAGATAGGGCTGGGCTCAGGGAAATAGAGGCGGACCAGAGGGACCGGGCACCTTGGTTTCCTCTGCCTGTGCCTTACCCAGCATTCCTTCATGAATCTCAATTTTACACTGCAATTAGTCTGGGATTTTGGTATGACACTGGATTTACCTAGAGACCAGACAGTCTCTTTTGCTGGGCACCTACTCTGTCTTCTTGTGAAGAGAGAATCTCGGTTCCCAAAACTTTGATCATGTACACAAACAGAGTTTTTACCCTGGCCCCATGCCACTTTTTCAGCTGCGCATCCTAGGGCCCGGCATTTAGCTACTCTGTTTTCAGCCTCAGTTTTCTTGTCTGTAAAGTGGACATAAGAATACCAGTAGCTGCCTGTTTATTGTTGTTTTATTTGTTCCATCTTTTATGGATTCGATAGTATCAACTCAGGGAAAGGCATTTTTGGGCTCAGACGGAGGGTACACGCCATCACGGCAGGAACAGGAGGCAGCTTCTTACCCTGGATCCACAGTCAAGAAGCAGACAGAGCTAACTGCTGATGCCTGCCTTCGTTCTTCTTTGTATTCAATCTAAGACCCTGGCCCATGGCGTCACTCCCTCACTCCCTTGCACTTCTGGGTGGCCAGGGGTTTCTTTACAAGATTATTCTACATTTTTTTGTTGGTTTGGTTTGGTTTTTCTCTGTGTAGCCCTGGCTGTCCTGGATCTCACTCTGTAGACCAGGCTGGCCTCGAACTCACAGAGATCTATCTCTGCCTACTGAGTGCTGGGATTAAAGGCGTGCATCATCACCACCTGGCTGTTTCGTTTTATTTTTTAAATTTATTCATTTTTATGTGTGTGGATGTTTTGTTTGTATGTATGTCTGTGCACAACATGTGTGCAGTGCCCTCCGAGGCCAGAAGGGGACTCCAGATTCCATTAAACTGGAGTTACAGATGGTTGTGAGCTACCATGAGAGTGCCGGGACTTGAACTTGGGTCCTTGGCAAGAGCAGCCAGTGATCTAAACCTCAGGTGGATTCTGAATTCCGTTAAGCTGTCCGTCAAAATTAACCACCACAGTGGCTTTGTGGATTCTTGCTTGTCTCTTTAGTTGTTTTGTTTAGCTCAGCGGTTCTCACCCTTCCTAACGCTTCAACCCTTTACACAGTTCTTTGTGTTGTGGTGAACCCCCAACCATAAAATTATTTTTGTTGCAACTTCATAACTGTAATTTTGCTACGGTTATGAATCGTAATGTAAATATCTGTGTTTTCCGATGGTCTTAGGAGAACGCTGTAAAAGGGTCATTTGACCCCCACAGGTTGAGAACCACTGCTGTAGCCCAAGCTGTCCTTGAACACAGTGCAACCCTCCTGCTTCAACTACCCAAGTGCTGAGATTGTGGACAGAAATAATTGCTGTAAAGAGCACCCGGTCCATGGCTTCCTAGCTTCCTCTAAGATCTCAGGGCTCAAGATTCCAAAGCCACAGGATTCCCTGATAGTTGTAAAGGACCAATAATTCACAAGGACCAAGACAGCACTCCCCGGCTTGCATGGGTCTATTTTCTCCTCTGAGCTGGCTGGTGTCACTGAAGCCCCTCCCTGTCGTCCCCCCCTCCCCAGGAGATGCGCTCAGTACTGCGCAAAGTGGGGTCCCCGCGCAAGGCCCGGCGTGCTCGCCTCAATCCACTGGTGCTGCTGTTGGATGCAGCGCTGACTGGAGAGCTGGAAGTGGTACAGCAGGCGGTGAAGGAGGTGAGGTGTCCCTTCCACCATTCCCTCAGGTTAGGAGAGCACTTGGGGAGGGGCGGGGGAGGAACAGGCGGGGCTGAATCCTCCTCCCCCTGGTGTTCCCAGATGAACGACCCAAGCCAGCCCAACGAGGAGGGCATCACCGCCCTGCACAATGCCATCTGCGGTGCCAACTACCCCATCGTGGACTTCCTCATCGCCGCGGGCGCCAACGTCAACTCCCCTGACAGCCACGGCTGGTGAGCCCCCACCGTGCACCTGTGGGGAGGCGCGTGGGACCTTGGCTCAGGGGTAGGATGGTGCTGCTGGCTGGGACCTCCCTCTCACTTATCCTCTTGCCACCAGGACGCCACTGCATTGTGCCGCTTCCTGCAATGACACTGCCATCTGCACAGCATTGGTGCAACATGGTGCGGCCATTTTCGCCACCACTCTCAGTGACGGCGCCACCGCCATCGAAAAGTGCGACCCTTACCGCGAGGGCTATGCAGACTGCGCCACCTACCTGGCAGGTGCGAGGCTGAAGTGGGGGTGAGGGGTAGGGGCTGGCAGATGCACGCAGGTGGGTGGGGACAGGGAGCCCAGTCATTGAGAGTGTACAACTCACCTGCATTCTGCCTGAGGGACAGGTGGTAGGGATATACCAAATAAACTGTCCAGCTATAACCCCTGCACACTTGTAATCCTAGAGAGACCCCGTCTCAAGAACAAAAGCAAACAAAAGGAAGGGTAGTATGGCACACGACCAGTCTGCAGGGAAGCTACTTAGAGGCTGGAACATTTGAGGCTGTGCCTGAGTTCTTGTCAGGTCTCTCCAGGCCACAGACTAAACTGCCTCAATGGGACAGCCAAGATGCGTTGCATCAGAGGCTTGCCCATAGTCTCTGCTGAACTTACAGAGAGGCAGATTGCATTGCATCATACGTTGACATTAGGGGTCATGGAGCAGGATTTAACACTGTATAGGTGGGGATGGGGCCTGAGGAGCAGGCCCATTCTTGAGGTTGGATCATGAGTCAGAGACCAGCGGGAGTGATGTATAAAGAACCTGTCTTCAAAAAAGGCCGTGGGGTAGATAGAGCTCAGCAGTAGAGTGCTTGCTTAGCATGACTTAGGCCCCGAGTTCTATCCCCAGCTCTGCAGAAATAGGGTGTGGTGGCACACCCCTGTAATACCACAGCCTGAGAGATGGAGCCAGAAAGACCAGAAGTTCAGGGCTATCCTTGACTATGTACCTATTTTGAGGCCAGCCTGATATACATTAGGCCCTACCTATCTTTACAAATATGTGTGTGTGTGTGTGTGTATTTCAAAGAGAGAGATGGGGGCCAAACGAGATCATTCAGCAGTGAAAAGCCCTGGCTGCTCTTCTAGAGGCCCTGAGTTCATTTCTCAGCACGGACATGGTGGCTCACAGCTATTTATAACTGGTTCCATGGGATCCAGTGCCCTCTTCTGGTGTGCAGATAAAAATTCATGCAAATAAAACACTTATCTACATAAAATACATAAATAAGCAAACCATTTTGTTTGTTTGTTTGTTTTTGTTTTCCAAAACAGGGTTTTTCTGTGTAGCCTTGGCTGTCCTGAAACTCACTTTGTAGACCAGGCTGGCCTTGAACTCAGAGATCCTCCTGTCTCAGCCTCTGAGGTCTGGGGTTAAAGTTGTGCACCACCACACCTGGCTAATAAGCAAATCATTAAAAAAACCAAAAAACAAACAAACAAAAAAACAAAACAAAAACAAAACAAGAGGGGCTGGGTAGTAGTGGTGGACAGCTTTTGATGCCAGCACTTGGGAGGCAAAGGCAGGTGGGTCTCTGAGTTCCAGGCCAGAGCTAGTTCCAGAATAGCCAGGGCTACATGGAGAAACCCTATCTTGAAAAACCAACCTCCAGCCCCCAAACAGGGAGATGATAGCCAGCCATTGAGTGAAGGTAGGTTGCCCATTTTGACACACCAACAGTCCTCAAATGTTAGAGAGAGCCGGTATCAACATCTCACTGCTATCCACTGGCAGAGGCAAAGACGGCTTTCCCGGTGTCTCATTTCTGTGCTGGAGCAGGGGCCGCACCTGACCCCATCCTTCCTGTGGCTGCGTTCCTGGGCCCGGTCCTGACTACCATATTTTTTTTTTTTCTGTGTTTTCAGACGTGGAACAAAGCATGGGACTGATGCACAATGGCGTTGTGTATGCACTCTGGGACTACAGCGCAGAGTTTGGCGATGAGCTGTCTTTCCGGGAGGGCGACTCAGTCACTGTGCTGCGGAGAGACGGGCCAGAGGAGACTGATTGGTGGTGGGCCTCGCTGCACGGCCAGGAAGGCTATGTGCCGCGCAACTACTTCGGGGTGAGCCCAGAGGCTACCTGGCGGGAGTCCCCTATTAATGGGTTGGGCCAGGCTGATCTGTTATCCTAGCACTTTGGAGGCTGAGGCAGGGGAGTTGCCGAGAGTTCAAGGCATGACCGCCACCTACAGGTTCCCCCACATCTTTGTGCTCCTTGCCTGGCTGGTGCTTGTTCAGATGTTTTGATTGGTTCTAGGTGGGGCTGGTGGTTAGATGGTAGCCCCCCTCTTAGGGGTGGGATAGGCGCTGCTGGGCTCCTGGTGTCTGATAGTCCTCTTTCCTTAGCTCTTCCCTAGAGTGAAGTCTCAGCGGAGCAAAATCTAGTAGGCATGAAGGATGATTGCAAAGGAGAAAAGTACAAGCCAGCCTGCCTTCCACCCGGACCTGCCCGATCCAGCTAGCTAATCTGCGCCGCTGTTCTCCAGAGGGCTTCTGCCTACACCGGAAATTCTCTGCTCCCTGAGAGGCTCGAGGGAGGGCAGCCCCAGACTGAAGATTATGAAGCTGCCTTAAGCATTGGGGTGAGGTGGGGCTGGGGACCCTTGCGGGCAAGATCTCCCACCCTGCCCCCAACATACACACATGCCCAGTCAGATCTGGTTTTAAGTGCCTCCTACTGGCAGCAAGCCACTGCACTATCCCAGCTGAGCCTGGGAGGCTACCCACTCCTTCATTTCTCTCTGAGTCCTTTCCTCCTCTCTCCCAGAAGTGCCCATTCTGCTCAGCAGCCCCCATTCTTCCCAGAAGCTTAGGACCTGTGTGAGGACCCCATGTCCCCAACCAAGTGCCTTCACACCATGTGGCTTAATGTTTATAATGACAGGAAGCATTTCCTTTATAAATAAAGGTTGTTTACCCAGAAATGAACATCATTTTGATTCTGTTCAGACAACATGACTGCTGTTCGTGTTAGTTTTCGTCAACTTGACACAAACCTAGACAGAAACCTAGACAGAATAGTTCTCACAGATTTGTCTCACACATGAGTCCAATACTTTAATTTTCTTGTTAATTTTTTGAGTCAGCGTCTTGTTATGTAGATCGTGACCTGGAACCTGCTTTTTCCTCTCAAGTGCTGGCACTGAAGATGAATACCACCATGTCCAATCTTTTTGATTTAGAAACAGGATATTATGTTTGGTTTAGGTGAGCTTTTATTTTTAAAAAGATTTATTTATTTATTTATTTAATGTATATGAGTACACTAGGGCATTGGATTCCATTACAGATGGCTGTGAGCCACCATGTGGTTGCTGGGAATTGAACTTAGGACCTCTGGAAGAGCAGCCAGTTCTCTTAACATCTGAGCCATCTCTCCAGCCCATTAGGCAAGCTTTAAACCTGTAATCCTGTGTCTCTGACCCTGTAGGAGCTTGAAGTGACGAATAGGTGCTACCATGATCAGCTACTATTAATTATTAATTAATTTAGCAAAAACCAAAGAAAGCCATCTAAATCGTGTGACATTAGCAAGTCATACAAATAAAAAGGGACCAGTGAATAAAATTGTTTAAAAAGGAAAATTAAGAAAAATAAAAATGTCTGATTCCACCTTCCCCAAGTCCATCTTCAGGGTCCTAACATGAGGTTTAAGTTTGGAAAGCAAGAGGTATGTATAATTAGCCAAGCCGTGGTGGCACACACCTTTAATCCCAGCACTCAGGAGGCAGAGGCAAGCAGATCTCTGTGATTTCCAGGCCAGCCTGGGCTACAAAGCAAACTGCAGGACATTTGTAACATGAAATCCAAGAGCTGCCAAGATGGCTCAGCAGGTAAACACACTTGCCAAGCCTGCAGCCCTCGTTCAAGCCTCAGGATCCAAGGAATGATGGAAGGAAAGGAGCTATTCCTGCAAGTTGTTCTCTGATAAGCACAGCGAATGCGTATGGAACAAATACATAAATAAAACCATGTGACTAATACATTTAAAAAAGAGTAATTTAAAAAAGAAAGAAAATGGGGTTGGAATGACAGCTCAGTGATTAAGAGCTGTCTTCAGACACACCAGAAGAGGGCATATTGGATCCCATTACAGATGGCTGTGAGTCACCATGTGGTTGCTGAGAACTGATCTCAGAAACTCTGGAGGAGCAAGCAGTGCTCTTAACCGCTGAGCCATCTCTCCAGCCCAAGAGCACTGTTACTCTTGCAAAGGATCTGCGTTTGATTTCCAGCACCTGCATGGTGGCTCACAACCGTCAATAGCTCCAGTATCAGGGGATCTGATGCCTTCTGACCTCTGAGGGCACCAGGTACACACTTGATGCACATATATGCATGGGGCAAAACACTCACACACACATCAAAAATAAAATAATTAAAAAAGAAAGAAAGGGGGCTGGAGAGATGGCTCAGTGGCTAAGAGCACCGACTACTCTTCTGAAGGTCCTGAGTTCAAATCCCAGCAACCACATGGTGGCTTACAACTATCTGTAATGAGATCTGACACCCTCATCTGGTGCATCTGAAGACAGCTACAGTGTACTTAGATATAATAATAAATGTCTTTTAAAAAGAAAGAAAGAAAGAAAGAAAGAAGAAAGAAAGAAAATAGCCAGACATTGTGGTACGCACCTTTAATCGAAGCACTCACTCCGGAGGCAGAGGCAGGCAGGTCTCTGTGAGTTCAAGGCCAACCTTGTTTATAGTGTGAGATCTAGGACAGTGTCAGAACTAAGTAGAAAGACTCTCTCAAAAAGAAAAGAAAGGGGCTGGAGCTCAGCGGTTAAGAGCACTGACTGCTCTTCCAGAGGTCCTGAGTTCAAATTCCAGCAACCACATGGTGGCTCACAACCATCTGTAATGAGATCGGATGCCCCCTTCTGGTGCATCTGAAAACAGCGACAGTGTACTTACATATAACAAATAAATCTTAAAAAAAAAAAAAAAAGAAAAAAAAGAAAAAGAAAAGAAAGGATGAAATGAAGGGAGGAAAGACGAAAAGGTGATATTTGAGCAAGGATCCGGAGATATGAAATAACTGACAGCATTGTCCAGCTCTCAGGTGGGTTAGCCCACAAGCTGGGGCCAGCCCAGGCTATAGAGTGAGCTCCGGACCAGCTTGGGTTACATAGTGCGACTGTCTCCATGAGATGGCTCATGAGGTACAGGCCTTTTGACCTGAGTTCGATTCCCACACATGGTGGAAGGAAAGGACTGAACCAAATTCTGCAGGTTTCCTCTTTCTTCCACAGGCCAGAGGTATTGGATTCCATAGAGCTAGCCGTAAAGGTGATGGATCATAAGCTGCCTGATTTGGGGGGTGGGAGTGGGGAGTGGGGCGGCTGGGAACCCTGCTCCTCTTCAAAATCAGAAAGTGCTTTTAACTACTGAGTGATTCCTCTAGGCCCTTAATTAATGAATTTTTGTTTGTGACCTATGCTTTAACGTCTGAGCCATCTTTCCAACCCATATTAATGAATACTTAAAAACACGTGCTAGGCCGGGCAGTGGTGGGAAGCAGAGGCAGGTGGATTTCTGAGTTCGAGGCCAGCCTGTTCTACAGAGTGAGTTCCAGGACAGCCAGGGCTACACAGAGAAACCTTGTCTCGAAAAACCAAAACCAACCAAACAAACAAACAAAAACGAAAAACAAAAAATCAAAACGGCCTCCAATTTCTCTGTTATTCTCTCTTAAACACTATTTTCACGACTTGGACAACCAGAACAGAACCTGGAGGAGCAAACGTCAATGAACTGTATCGATTCTCTCGACTCTCTTCTTTCTGTGTTCTGTTCGAAGTCCTCGGCGATCCTCAGCGATGCCTCGGGCACCGCTTCTCTCCCAAGTCCGCCCTCTCACCGCCATGCGCACGCGCCAATTTTCCGATTGGCGGAGTGACGGGAGGACTCGGCCAATGGCGTCCCGAGGAAGGTGTGGCTTTGGGTCACGCCCCCTCGTTGAATATTCAGGAGCGGGCGTGTGGGCGCCCCGGTCAGCCGCCATGAAGTGAGATGGGGTCTCGGGAAGAGCGGGCGGCTCTGCGGTGGGCAATGGGGCGGCCGGTGGGCGTCGCCGGGGCTGGGGCGCGGCGTGGAGAGGCTGCGGAGACCGGTCCGGGTGGCTTCGGGGTCCGTGGCGGCGAGACGCCACGAGGGCGGGCGGGCGGGCGGGCGGCGCGGAGGCCGGGGCGGCTCGAGAGCACCGGGCACCGACGCCTCACCGCCGCCAGGCTCAACGTGGACGGGCTGCTGGTCTACTTCCCGTACGACTACATCTACCCGGAGCAGTTCTCCTACATGCTGGAGCTCAAGCGCACGCTGGACGCCAAGGTGGGTGGCGAGGCTGCCCTCCTTGCAGTCTGATGCCTCCGGCAGGCTAACGTCCTGGTCGGGGCCCGGGCCTTGCTATCCCAGCACCCGGAAGACCCAGGCAGGAGCATCGCTGCGAGTTTGGAGGCCAGCCGGGGCTACACAGCGAG
The DNA here is from genome assembly GCF_978045245.1 of Mus caroli. NCBI lineage: Eukaryota > Metazoa > Chordata > Mammalia > Rodentia > Muridae > Mus > Mus caroli. The sequence goes on along the minus strand of NW_028227263.1, from coordinate 124,521,679 downwards.
ACCGTGTACTAACAGCAATTGTAAATAGCAAGGCGAGGAATGTCGCTCAGTTGGTAGGGTGCTAGCCTAGCTAGCAGGGGTGAAGCTCTGGGTTCCGTCCTGGCACCGCATAAACTGACTGACAGTAATTACAGTTATGTCTGTAATTCTAGGGACAGGGAGGCTGAGGACAGATGGCTCGAGTTTGAAGTACAGTCTGGGTTTCTTAGTGAGTTTCGGGCTAGCTAGGGCTATGTATAGGAAAACTCTGGAGGAATTCCTGGTAGTGACGGTAGTGGAGGGAAGAAGGGGTTCCATATGTGGAGGTCAGAGGACAACTTTGTGGAGTTGGGTTTTTCCTTCCACTTCTATTTCGGTTTTGTTTTGTTGTAGATTTATTTGTTTTATGTATGTGAGTAGCTGTACAGATGGTTGTGAGCCTTCATGTGGTTGCTGGGATTTGAACTCAGGACCTCTGGAAGAGCAAGCAGCCAGTGCTCTTAACTGCTCAGCCATCTCTCCAGTCCCTCGTTGTGTTTTCTGAGACAGGGTTTCTCTGTGTAATTTTTGCTGTCCTGGAACTTGCTTCATAGACCAGGCAGGCCTCAAAGTCCCAAAAGGTCCACCTGCCTCTGCCTCCTGAGTGCTGTGATTAAAGGCATAGGCCAACACCACCCAGATTTCTTATACTTTTATGTGGGTTCTAGGGATCAAACTCAGGCTATTAGGCTTGATGGCAATCACCTTTACCTGCTGAGCTATTTCAACAGCCCTGAATGCAAACTTTTTAAAAAAGTTTTCTTTTAGTTATACTTATTTCCAATGTGTGTATACATGCTACAGTGTGCACGTGAAGGGTAGAGTTGGTTCTTTTCTTCCGTGTATGTCTTGGGGTTTGAACTCGGGTGATCAGGCTTGGCCACATGGACCTTTACCCGCTAAGCCATATTGCTGGCCCACCAATGTATTAGCCCTCACAACCTTGCTCCAAGTAAGGTTTATGGAACTACTTAGAAGCAAGAATGCTGTGATCCGCAGAGGTAAGGTTTCCTACTGTCTGCTGCTCAGTAAACTCATTAGCTGTGTCAGTAAGAGGGGCACAGAAATAGGGTTCAGCCTGCAATCCCAGTACTCAAAGTAGAGGCAACAGGATTGCCAAAAGTTCAAAGCCAGCCAGAGATTCATAGTAACTACTAGGCCTACATAGCAACATCCTTTGGGGTAGGCGGGTGAGGATTAAGAATGAACAATTAAAAGTCCAGCAGAAAAGGAGGAGCGGAGACTGTCAGTCCTGGGGCCTTGACAAAGTTGCCACTGTTGCCTTGCTGTTCCCGGGTGGTGACATGTCAAGGAGAGTTCCCCAGAGCGTACGTTGATGACAGAGAGCCTGTGTCTTACTTCTTCTGTGCCCACTTTTCAGGGTCATGGAGTCCTGGAGATGCCCTCGGGCACTGGGAAGACAGTGTCCCTATTGGCCCTGATTGTGGCCTATCAGAGGGTGAGTGGCCTCCTGAGTGCCTGGAGTGGGGGGTTGGGCGGTGGGGCCGGAGGGCGCTAGATGGGGCTGAGGCCACTGTCACCCACAGGCTTATCCGCTGGAGGTGACCAAACTTATCTACTGCTCACGGACCGTGCCAGAGATTGAGAAGGTGGGCAATGCAGACGGGACCCATGCTCTGCCCCCTCCCCTGGGCCTTGGTGGTCCCCCATCTCTGCCCTCGGTAGCCCGGTGGGCAGGGACTTGTGCTTGCCCTGTGGTCCCCACCTAATGCTCCCATCATCTGAGCAGGTCATAGAAGAGCTTCGTAAGCTACTCAGCTTCTACGAGCAGCAGGAGGGCGAGAAGCTGCCGTTCTTAGGACTGGCCCTGAGCTCAAGAAAGAACCTGTGTATTCATCCAGAGGTGAGCCCGAGCGCGCTGTCACCCCTGGGCCACTCGACGCAAGCCCCAGAGGAAACCCGTTGTCAGCCCGTGCGCGCTGTCATCCCTGGGCCACTCGATGCAAGCCCCAGAGGAAACCCTGTCAGTAGGAGTGGGGCTTGCTGTTCAGTTGTTAGGCCAGTGCTCATCCTTATGGCTAAGGGCAGCACCTGTACCAGGATCACCTGTACCAGGATCAGAAACTGCTTACATTCCACATGGCACCTCAGACTCACACATTTGACCTCATGTGACAGGTCAAAATCTAAATGGTAGCTTACTCAAAGGATTGGGTATTTTTGAATACAGACAAAATAAGATAATTTCATGGCAGCCTCACGTCCTGCCTGACAGTATCCATTATGTTTATGCAGGTATTCCACAACCCACACACATCCGGAACCAAAGCACTGCTGAGCCAAGTGCTTGCAGAGAAGGGCTGCTCAGGGATCATTGTTTTCTGTTTAGGGTTTTTTTGTTTGTTTGGAGAGAAATTTAGGCACTTGTTTTTTTAAACCTTACATGTTGTTTGTGTGTATGTGTGTGCATGTGGCGGTCAGAGAACAGCTTGTGGGAGTCTGTTCTCTCTTCACTGTGTGGGTCCCAGGTTGAAATCAGGCTGTCAGGCTTGGCGGTAGACATCCGCATTCACTGAACCATCCAGTGGGCCCTCTGCTTGGCTGGTTTTCTGTGATATGGATTGTCCATACAGCCTTGTGTGGGCTAGCAAGCACTCTCCCTGCCTCTGAGCTATGCCCCCAGCTCCTTTCCACATTTTGTTGTGACATGGGTTGCCAGGTTCCCAGGCTGACCTGTGTTTGTATTCCTCCTACTTCAGTGTCGGAGTGACTGGGATTGCAGGCACCTGCTGCCATGCCCAGCCCTGATGGGATGATTTAGCCATGCTCCACACTTACAGCACTGCAGGACCTTCTTTTAGCAAATAGCAAATCAGCCAGCTGTGGGGAGGCAGAGGCAGGCAGATCTCTGTGAGTTCAAGGCCATCCTGATCTATAAAATGAGTCCAGGACAGCCAGGGCTATTATACTGAGAAACCCTGTCTTCAAACACCAAAAACCAAATGAACACAAAACCAAATATCAAATCAGGTGAAGGTTTCCACTGCCCCCAAACCCCAGTTGACGTACTACTCCTGGTGTCTGAGTTTGGAGACCCAGGTTAGAATAGCTGATAATGCACCACTTCCTGTCTCTGTTTTACATTGTCCCCTGACACCCTGCCCCCTCAGGTGACTCCACTGCGCTTTGGGAAGGATGTTGATGGGAAGTGTCACAGCCTGACTGCATCGTATGTGCGGGCACAGTACCAGCAGGATGCCAGCCTGCCTCACTGCCGCTTCTATGAGGTACAGGGAAGAGCCTAGAACTGGTGAGCAGGGTTGGGGGCACACCAGAGCCGCTCTCCCTTGACCCTGCCACCCTCTGGCCTTGTCCCAGGAATTTGACATCCATGGACGCCAGGTGCCGCTTCCTGCGGGCATCTACAACCTGGATGACCTGAAGGCCCTCGGGCAGCGCCAGGGCTGGTGCCCCTACTTCCTGGCTCGATATTCGGTGAAGAGTTGTTTTGTCTTCTTATGAGGCAGGATCTCATTTGTAGCCCAGCTGGCCTCCAACTTGGAATAACCCTGCCTTAGGTTCTCAGCTGTCAGGGGTATAGGCATGAGCCACCGTGCCCATCCTTCTGCTAGCCCATCTGTCTACTTGACTCTGTGCTCCGTTACATCTTTATGTCTGTTGTCTGGATCATCTGTCTCCGTCCTATTATCTCTGCTTTCTTGTGCCTTGCCTGGGTGGTCCTTGATGTGTTTATAAAAAGATAAGGGGGGGGGATATGTTCTATGGAGGTTTGGGGAAAGGGGTGCCTCTGCAGGCTCATGCTGAGGCGTCCCTTCACCCTGAGGGACCAGCCACCACACGACAGTATAGTATAGAATAGGGTTTATTCAGGGCATGGGGAAGGGTGTCAAGAGGATAGTAGAGACAGAGGGGGCGGGGAGGGAGGGGCTGCCCATGAGCACATGGAGTGTGGGAAGGGACTAGAGGATAGTGCAGGGGCAGGAAGGCAGAACAAAGCAAGAGAGCAAGAGAGAGGAGGGGCCAAGAAGCCCCTTTTATAGTGATTCAGGCACACCTGGCTATTGCTGGGTAACTGTGAGGTGGAGCTTAGACAAAAGGCTAACAGTCCTGTCCATCTTTTCACCCTTCGTTGTGTCTGTCTTTGTGACACCTCCGTGGACTTGGGATAGAGTGGGTGTGGCAGGGGGGTAGCAGAGCCCAGGGCAACCTCTCCCTTCATGTGCCCAGATCCTGCATGCCAACGTGGTGGTTTACAGCTACCACTACCTCCTGGACCCCAAGATCGCAGACCTGGTATCCAAAGAGCTGGCCCGCAAGGCTGTTGTGGTCTTCGATGAAGCTCACAACATTGGTGAGGAGGGCGGGCATCAGGGTGTGCAGACAGTGGCAGCCCTCTGCCCCTGCCCCCAGGCCTGCCTGAGCCCGGCTCTCATCCCTTTGCTCTTTCCTCAGACAATGTCTGCATTGACTCCATGAGTGTCAACCTCACCCGCAGGACTCTGGACCGTTGCCAGAGCAACTTAGACACCCTGCAGAAGACTGTGCTCAGGTGCCTGTCTGCTCCCACTGTTGTGTGTGCCTCAGTGCCCTGGACACCTGCCTCATTCCAAAGCTCCTGTCCCGTTGTCCCCATCAGGATCAAGGAGACGGATGAGCAGCGGCTGCGGGATGAGTACCGGCGCCTGGTGGAGGGCCTGCGGGAGGCCAGTGTGGCCCGGGAGACAGATGCCCACCTGGCCAACCCTGTGCTGCCCGACGAGGTGCTGCAGGGTGAGCTACTCCCCACCCCGGCCACCACCCAGCCTCTGCCCCGCACCCCTGTACCGGCTGACTGGGTCTCCCTGCAGAGGCTGTGCCTGGCTCCATCCGTACGGCTGAGCACTTCCTGGGCTTTCTGCGGCGGCTGCTGGAGTATGTCAAGTGGCGTCTGCGTGTGCAGCATGTGGTGCAGGAGAGTCCACCTGCCTTTCTGAGCGGCCTGGCCCAGCGGGTGTGCATCCAGCGCAAGCCCCTCAGGTGCGGCCTGCACGGGGAGCCACGGGCCCAGGCCTTGTTGCTGATGATAAAGGGGTCTGGACCATAGATAAAGCTAAGGGGCAAGTCAGAACTGGATGTGGAGGGCATCCATTGGACTATGTGGTTGGCAGTGAGTTCTGCAGCCATGTGTCCCTATGTTGGGGGATGAGCAGGTGACACAGCCTTTGTGAGGCTAAGAAAGTGTGTAGCTGTTCCTCCTTGAGCGTGGGGCCCGTGACACTGGCTGAACAGAAGCAGAGTGACTGCTGGCCAGGAGTCTTAACAGGATATTGCGTGTGAGCGGTGAGCCTGTGCACTGACTGCATGTGCTGTGCTCCAGTCCGGAGTGGTAGCTCTGGGGGTCTTGTACAGTATGGGGTAGCTTCACACAATGCCTAGGTGCCCAGGGAAACATGGCGAGAGTCGGGCCTGTTGCTGCTTCCCGCTCCTGACCCCGTTGCCTCTCAGGTTCTGTGCTGAACGCCTGCGCTCCCTGCTGCACACCCTGGAGATTGCTGACCTGGCCGACTTCTCCCCGCTCACACTCCTTGCTAACTTCGCCACTCTCGTCAGCACTTACGCCAAGGGTGAGCTCGCCTCTCTACTGGGGTTCTGACAGCAGGACTTGGGGGTCAGCCACATGGGTGGGGCGTTAGCGGGGGGAAGACCATACAGGGTGTCTGAGTGAGGAGCCTCGTGGTCAGATTCTTGTGTTCAGAGAGCAAGTGTGTGGGCTCTGCTGTGGCACTGACCAGAAGGACACTAGGGGTCACCTCACCATCAGTGGGGTGAGGAATCCTTGTGTGTGACTGAGGGCACCAGGGAACCATGGCAGGTTCTGGGCAAGGGATGCACTTGGTGAGATTGTTGCTTTCGAGGTTCATGTAGCAGGGAGATTCAGAACTGTAGACAATGGGGACAGAAGAGTGTGCTGGGGAGAACTATGGGAGAAAGAGGCCAGGATGGAGAAGCATGGCGCTGGGCAAGAAGCCCTCAAGGGAGACAGAAACAGGCTGATGATCCACAGAGGCCGGCCTCCCAGGACCTTCTGGGTCCCTCACTTGGGTCCATCTGTCATGTTTCCTCTGTCCATGTGTTGTGTGCTGCCCCACCCCACCCCCAGCTCCACACTGAGTTTTCAGGCTTATCCCTGGGGATTACTGCCGTAGCCAGGAAACCAGGTCAGCTGGCATCCTGCAGCTGGGCCAGCCTGGGCCTCGGAAGGAGGAGGCCCCCCCATCAGCCCCACTGCAGGCTGTTGGCAGCTGCCTGCTTCCTTAAGCTTTCAGCACTCACCATGCCCCTTCCTTTGGCCTTTGTCTCTTCCTCCTCCCCACCTACAACATCACAATCGATGGAAGCCTTCTTGTCTACGCCTCCTATCACCTGCCCAAGTCCTTCAGCTTTCAGAAAGGCACCCAGCCCACCCTATGCTAGGCCTGCCCCTTCTCTATTCCAGCTGCGCCTGGGATCATTGCTCTCTAGATAGCTGTCTCCCCTAGTACAAGGGAGCTCTTATGGGTGGGACTGAGGCTGTGTTGGTCACTGCTGTGTCCTTGGCAAGGTCTGGACACGTAAGACCTGATCATTTTTGCCAAGTGAAACAGAATCCATGAATGTATTCATTTGTTCAGTCAGCAAATGGGGCCAGGCCCAGCACTATTGAAACAGCCTCATCCTCCCCTTCCAGGAGTCACGGCCTGGGGAGGATGAGGAGCAAAGATGTCCCAGGTGACCCTGGGAAGTGTAGCGGTGCTGCAAGGAGCCCTGGCACTGTCCTCTGGGGCAGGGATTCAGCCAAGTGGAAGCTGGCACAGCAGCTCAGGGCAAGGGGGCCCGGCAGAGTGCATGGCACCCTTCTGGGGTCATGGGAAGTGTGGAAACTAGCAAACTTGGGGTTCCATGACATGTCTCTGGTTGCTCTGCGGGGAGCAGGAGTGAGAGCCTGGAGGACAGAGCTGCCTGGGGAATGGCGGGCTTGGCCTACCTGCGGGACCATGTATGAAGCCACAGCTCACTGCTTCTGCATCTGAGCAGTCGCAGAAGTGGGCAGGCTGGGGCAGTTCTGTCCCGGGTGATGAGTGACTGAGACTCCCTGGCCTCCCCCTCCACCAGGCTTCACCATTATCATTGAGCCCTTTGACGACAGGACCCCCACCATTGCCAACCCTGTTCTGCACTTCAGGTGAGATGCAGCCCTGTGTGGATGGGACAGGCCCCGCCCTCTGCCCTGTGTGACCCCCGTGTTGTCCCGCAGCTGTATGGACGCCTCCTTGGCCATCAAGCCTGTGTTTGAGCGCTTCCAGTCCGTCATCATCACTTCTGGGGTGAGGACTCTGCTGCTCCTTCATCGGGCTCCTGGTCTCCGGCCATCCTGCTGAGGTCTCCCTTGCTGTCTCCGTTACAGACACTGTCCCCACTGGACATCTACCCCAAGATCCTGGACTTCCACCCTGTCACAATGGCAACCTTCACCATGACGCTGGCCCGAGTCTGCCTCTGCCCGATGGTGAGTGGGTGAGACCGGGGAACCGCCTGCCTCCTGGCTTCGACCTATGCATCCTGTTACTCAGCTGAGGCTCAGGCCTGGTGGGTGCACCAAGTTACCAAGTGCACGCCGCCGCCGGGCTATGGCACATAGACACATGCACGCAGTGTACGCTGGTGCGACACAGGCCTGGGCAGGTGGTGGCTGGCATCATCGTGCTGATGGCTTTGTCATTTGTCACCCAGCTATGTCTTGAGTAATGAGCCTCCCTCTGGGGCAGAGTTGTCCTCTCAGCCTCATGGTCTCTGCTTTGCAGTTCAGAACCCTGCAGCTAGGCATGTTCAACCCATGGGCCACAAGCAACCAAGGGTGGCTGGGATACTGCCTGGCACACAGTCAGAAACCCTTTAACCTTACTGTTGGGGGAGGGGCTGTAACTGGACAGCATGCTCATGGAGCATGGACTTCGCAGAAGGCAGTGGCTTTGCAGCAGGGGTTAGACAGTTGGGTTCAGAGCTGTGGGTTTTTGTATCAGTCTCTCTGACCACTCACTGGCATGGTGGACTGCGGAGGGTTGCTAATGGGACGTGTGCTGTGGATGACCTATGTCTGCAACTGCTCAGGGCTGGTATAGTCCTGCTTAGAAGCACAGAGGGCCCTCTCTGTGACTATGGTCAGGTGGCTCATGGTTGAGCTCCAGGCACTTGCCCAAGCAGTGCCAGCCATAGGCTTGGGCCATCTAATCTGTTGTCTGCATAAGGCTTACCTGAACTCGGGCCTTGTTTGCTCCAGCGCTTGCCTAGCATGCCGGGCACTGGGCGCAGGCCTGTGATCTCAACTCCAGAGGTGGGCAGGAGAACCAGGGTCACCTTGGCTACACAGAACTTCAGGAGGCTGGAGAAGAGCCTTCTCATGGGTTTGGGGGGAAAGAGAGCCTTGGGAAGGCTCCTAGTTTGAAGGCCAGCCTGGGCTACATGAGACATCATCTCAAGGCCCTTAACCTGATTCTTCCAGATCATTGGCCGTGGTAATGACCAGGTTGCAATCAGCTCCAAGTTTGAGACCAGAGAAGATATTGGTGAGTCACCTGTAGGCTTGGTTGGGGTGGGTCTCAGGTGGCCTAGGACCTGCTGCCATAGCATTAGCCCAGCCTCTATGGCTAGCCCAGGGGGCCTTCCCATCCTCAGTGCCGTAGGTTTCTTCATTTGGAGGTCTGCCCTAACAGGTGCACTATTGAGCCTAAGCACGGGCCCCTGGAACTTTGGGCACTGGCTCCTGAGTGTCACATGGAAGACTTCTACATGTCTCTTTTGCTGTCACAAGTTATATATCCTCAGGGAGTGGGAGACAGCCCTCTAATGTGCTTGGGAGAATGCATTTGGGATATGGTTAGGTGGTCTCAATGGGAGCCAGGAGAGGATCCAATCTTTAACCTACTCTTCCTAGCTGTGATCCGCAACTATGGCAACCTCCTGCTGGAGATGTCCGCGGTGGTCCCAGATGGCATTGTGGCCTTCTTCACCAGCTACCAGTACATGGAAAGCACCGTGGCCTCCTGGTATGAGCAGGTACGCCTGGCACTGCTGCCCACATCCTCAGCTCTGCCCTTCCTAGATATATATGGCTTCAGTCCCTCTTTCTACTGGTGACATGTGTCACAGGGCAGGGCAGTGGTGCTGATAGCACCCTTAACCCGGCCCCACCACAGGAGACTACCCTACTTTTGGGGTTTGTGTGCTGCGTTGCTCTTGGGGTTACTGCAGACTACGTCCCCAGCAAGCAGGCTTGGTGCTAGGGTGTGCACGTTCTGGAGAGTTAGGCTGGACCAGAACTTCGGCTCCAGGAGCTCTCATACCTGTGTGGTTGGATGGAGCTTTGGGGTTTTGGTTCCGCATGGGGGTGCCATGTCTTGTGACTGCTGAGCCCAGCTTTCAGGCCTATGTTTGAACAGGCATTGTAGACTGTGGGTGTGTCTCAGGCAGGGTGCCTAGTCTGGACTCACGGTGAGGGGCTGTAGGTTTAGTTAAGTGGTAGAGCAAACATATCACACATACAGGCCATTACCACAGTCAATCTCTAGTACTAAAAACAGACATCTGCCTGTCTGCCTGACTGTTGAGGCCAGAGTCTGTCTGCAGAGACACCAGAGACTCGTTTGGACTGGGTGAGGTAAGGCTAGAGTTCATTTTATCCAAGTAAAACTCCCAGACCTAATTAGCCGGGCGTGGTGGTGCACGCCTTTAATCCCAGCACTCGGAGGCAGAGGCAGGCGGATTTCTGAGTTCGAGGCCAGCCTGTCTACAGAGTGAGTTCCAGGACAGCCAGGGCTACACAGAGAAACCCTGTCTTGAAAAACAAAACAAAAAAAAACCTCCCAGACTTAGCATCTTTGGTAGAGTTTGCTCACTGGGCTGCACAGGTAACGCTGCCTGGCACCTCTGGTCCCCACGTCTGTCCTGGTAGGCTGCCCCTCACTCACCACTGCAGTGACAGACCTACCTGATCTGAGGACAACCTGCTTGGTCTTGCCGTGGTTATGCTCAGACCCTCCACCAGTCACAAGCCACTCTGGGGCCCCGTGCCCACTGTGGGTGGTGATTGGCTCCCCACTTTGGACTGCCAGTGAGGTTGGACAGCTAGGGGCCTAGAGGAGGATTTTTATGGGAGGCCATGGCAGTGCTTGGACTCTGTGTGGCCTGAACTCTGACCTCCCTGTCACCCCCAGGGCATCCTTGAGAACATCCAGAGGAACAAACTGCTCTTCATTGAGACCCAGGATGGGGCTGAGACCAGTGTGGCCCTGGAGAAGTACCAAGAGGTGGGTGCCTGGGACAGGCAGAGAAATGCCAGCAGCCAACGGGTGAGTGGGAGAGGGCTGACGAGAGACAACTTCCACCTCCCCAGGCATGCGAGAATGGCCGTGGGGCCATTCTGCTCTCAGTGGCTCGGGGCAAAGTATCAGAAGGGATTGACTTTGGTGAGTAGATCTGACTCTTAGCCCAGGCGCCTGCCCATCCTACCACTGCTGCTCCCTTGGGGACTACTGGGCACATGGGATCTGTCCCCTTTCCAGGCCCTGGGGTGACCTAAGCACATGCCTTAGCCCCAGCCAGCCCAGCATGCACTGTAATCCCGCTCTCATGTCCCCAGTGCACCACTACGGGCGGGCTGTGATCATGTTTGGAGTTCCCTATGTCTATACCCAGAGTCGAATTCTCAAGGTGAGTGGGAGGAACAGTGCTGTGAGTGGGGTGTGGGGGAAGGGCAGGCTCTCCACCTCCGCCTCCTCCCCCCAGGCCCGGCTGGAGTATCTGCGGGACCAGTTCCAGATCCGCGAGAATGACTTCCTCACCTTTGATGCTATGCGCCACGCGGCCCAGTGTGTGGGTCGTGCCATCAGGGGCAAGACGGACTATGGACTCATGGTCTTTGCTGACAAGGTGGGGCTCAGGGCTCTTGGGCACCCCGACTTCCTCACAGGGTAGTGGGCAGCCTGGCTCCAACCTGGGGTCTAATGTCCTTCCCCTCCCTCTTCACAGCGGTTTGCTCGGGCGGACAAGCGTGGTAAGCTGCCTCGCTGGATCCAGGAGCACCTGACTGACTCCAACCTCAACCTGACCGTGGATGAGGGTGTACAGGTCGCCAAGTACTTCCTGCGGCAGATGGCGCAGCCCTTCCACCGGGTAAGCCTGGGCCCCGCACGGCTTCTCCCTCTGCCAGGTGTGCACATGCTTCCTGTCGTCTCTGTCCCCGTATTCAGGGGGAAAGGACAGGAGCGAGTGCCAGTCCCCTTCTCCTGTTCTGGCTGTGCACTCCAGCCACCGCACTCTCTCAGCACGTGCTTGTGTGAGCTGACTCCTGCCCTTTACCTCTGTTCCCTCCAGGAGGATCAGCTGGGCCTGTCGCTGCTCAGCCTGGAGCAGCTGCAGTCAGAGGAGACACTACAGCGAATTGAGCAGATCGCGCAGCAGCTCTGAACACCAGGACTGGGGTGACCGCCTGTGGCTCCTGGGAGGTGCTGGAAGGTCCCAGGGCCCTTGGCAAACACCCAGTACCAGTGCACAGCCTTTAATTGCAGGGAGGATCACAGGGTCCCGATCGATCTACAAGTGCTGCCCAGGCAGGGTGCAGGGTGACCACCCACCCTTCCTGATCCCTGAGAAGCTGTGGCCTCTGCAGCCAGTCAGTCCACTTAGCGCGGGCTCAGATCTTGTGTGCTGACACTCAGGGTCCGAGGGGCCTCACTCAGGTGCCGGGTTGAGAGCTGGGGACAGGCGCAGGAATGGTTAGAGTTCTTTTCCAGTTGACATTGGAGCCACTTCATGCCCTGCCCACCAGCTCCTCCCTACCTTGAGTCCCCAGGAGGAGGCCCCACCTTTCCTGGCTTGCTGAGCCTGCCAGCAGCACCCCACTCCATCACTGACTCCTCACCTGCGTCCGGGCAGCCCTGGGACCATCCACGTTCAGCATATTGAGTGACATGGCTCTCTTCATCCTGAAGAGGAGCCCAAAAAGACAGGAGTGAGACAGGGAAGACTGCAATGTCACGAGACTGATGTCACGGAAGGTTCTTGACAGACTGCTGACCTCTCCCGGCACTCACCCGGCAGCCCCTGCCATGCCCTCCCCTCGGAGGCGGGAGACCAGCTTCTCGCTTCCACGCCGGATGGACTCCCGGAGCTTAGAGAAGGAACTGCTCCTGCGCAGGACCTGGGGAGGGCACAGTGATGTGTGGGGACATGGTGGGGGCCCAACAAGGACCTGAGGTGGAGCCTGCTTACCTGCTGCTGTGTATCGCCTGCTGTGCCTCCCTGGGGGGCTCCTGTGGGACAGAAGGGACATGGAGGCAGGTGTGAGGAATACCACCATGCAGGAGGGGGTGCAGGAGGGTATAGGGGTGGGCTCACCAAGTGGGGCGGGCAGGGCCTCCTGGCTGAGGATCTCCTTGTACAGCTCCTCTGCCTGCTGATACTTGTTCTGTTTCAGGTAGGCTGAGGCCTGCGGGGAGGGAGGGCAGAGGCAGGGCGTGGACATCTTGTTTAGGCCTGGGAATGTCTCAGACCTGCCCGCTTTCCCTAGCATCCTGCCTCAGCTTACTGCAGTGCTGAGCCACCCGTGCAGGAGACCAGGCTGCCTGCCACTGGGTCCTGCATCTCTGTGCCAGTCTCCTACCTCAGTGGGTGAAATGTTCGGGGTCATCCACCATGACACAATAAAATCTGACAGAGGACTTTGTGAACTGGGGTTTGCTTGTGATTTTTTTGTACTGAAGGGGCTGTAAGAGCCTCCAGTCTCTCCCCTCCCTACAGCATCCCCAGGACAGGGCAGACCTGGCAGCCTTACCAAGTTGTTCTTAGTCTTGGCCACATTGGGGTCCTGTGGCCCGCCTAGGGCCTCGTAGATGCTCAGGGCCCGTGCATAGTGCCGCTCCACGTCCTGAAACTTGCCCTGGTTCTGGCACAGTAGGGCCAGGTTGTTGAGCTGCTTGGCCACATCAGGGTGGTCTGCACCCAGGACCTAGGGTACACACAAGCCATCTGTCACATAAGGTGGCCCAAGAGATGCCACTGTCATTCTAGGGTCCCAGGCTGGAAAGATAGGAACAAAGTAGAAGTTAATGGGGTGTAGGAATTAGTGAGGTCACGGGGTGCTGAGTCCAGCCAATCCTAAGGGTTCAGGAGATCAAAGCAGGATTGGACTTGGACTGTAAGTTGATAAGGCAAACTCAAATAAGGTGCACCGGATGGCTTGAGGTACCAGTGATGGGGAAAGGGGCCGGGTACAGCACCTTCTCACGGATCTCCAGAGCACGCTGGCAGAGGGGTTCTGCCTCCCGGTAACGTCCACGTTTTCCATAGAGGACAGCCAGGTTGTTGAGGGTGGCAGCCACCTACAGGAAGACAGTTGGTGGTGGCAGAGGAGGAGGGGGCGGTTCCTACAGCCCACCCTCCCCAGTCCATCTTCCCTCCCTCCCTCCCTCCCTGAACTGCTGCTCACTGCAGGGTGTTCAGGACCCAGCGTCTGTTCCCGGATCTGCAGGGCGTCGTGAAGAAGCTCCGTGGCTTCCTTGTATTTATTCTGGTCCCTGCAGGGCAGGGATGGAAGGCTGAGCTTAGATGGGGCCACAGGCCTGACTGAGCCAGGAATGGCTGGCATCCTAGGGGTCCCCACACTGCCAGCCCTGTCAAGTATCCTGTCTCATGTACCTTGCCTTCTCTGGTGCCCAAACTCTAGACTCGCTCTCACCGCCTCTCTAGGTCTCTGTTCCCCTCTCATTCTGTTCCCACCCCAGGCAATTTACCTTGTCAGGGGATCACAGCGCTCCTCCCCGCCCCCCGCACTATCCCAGGCGGAACCCCGGCCCGATCAGTCTGGGCCCTCACCTGTACACGAGTGCCAGGATGTTGAGCATGGTGGCCACGTCAGGATGGCAGTGACCAGAGCTCCGCTCCAGGTCCTCCAGAGCCTGGCGACATAGGGGAACTGCCACCTCATAGCGGCCCTGGCCAGCATACTGGATCACCAGGTTGTGCAGGGTCCGCAGACGAGCTGGGATCTCATAGCCACCCTGCTGCGCAGCTGCTGCTCCTGCTGCCTCAGGACCTGGGGGAGGTAGTATGGAGTCACCCACAGTGGGCCTCAGCCTGATCCCAACAGCCACCTCTTACAGTACAGTCGTGTGCTAACAGGGCACAGGGATTTCAGAAATCTAACCAGCATGTTAGGTGCCAGAACCTAACATGACTGTCTTCCAGCTTCCAATGTCCCTACTAACCAGGGCCACCTGCTTCTTCCCCTCCTCAGAGGCCTCGGTGTCCCTCAGGGCAAGGTTCCCGTCCCAGGCTTAACCTGTAGTCCTGGGTGGTTATCCTCTGATATCGTGCCCAGGGCTCCCACACACCCACCTTTCTTTTCCTCCTCTTCACTGGGGAACAGAGATGCCAAGCTGTCTCGGCGAGGGGGGGACTCAGGCCTCTGTGGAAAACAGGAAAGAGTTCTGAGAAAGTCAAGTGTCAGGTCAAGGCCCTGAAGCTACATCCGGCCTGCCTGTTGTTTAGGACAGGGGCTGGCTCACCATGTAGACTAGGCTAGCATGCCTCTGCCTTCACGGTGCTGGGCTTAAAGGCACGCCACCATGCCTGGCTTCAGGGACTGGTATATTTCTGAGGTTAAGAGTCTCACTACGTAGCCCAGGCTGGCCTAGAACTCATAGCATCCTTCATCCTCAGCCACAGTAGCTCTGAGTTTGACAGAGGTGTGGGCTGAGAGCCTTGGAGGTTTCAGTGGGCTGGGGGAAGAATGCTCTAAGGAGCATTCAAGGTACTTTGGGGGCTCAATTAGGTGTGGGGATTGAGGGACCCCATTTGTACTTGAAGGGCTGCACTAAGAAGGACCTGCAGGCACCCAGGAGCTCTGTGGAGGACTGTGCATTGCCTCCTAACCCTGCCCCTGCTACCTGGCTCTCCTCGGGCAGGTCATACTGCCTCAGCTGCCCCAGGAACTGGAGGTGACTCTTCTCCTCTTCCAGCTGGGCCACAGCCTCCTCACTGGCCCGCAGTCGCCTCTGTGTCTCCTCCAGCTCCTCTCGAAGCCATGTGTTCTCTTGGGCTAGCCTCCGTGCCTGTGCCCGTAGCCTCTGCTTCTCAGCCTCCAACACACTCACGTGTGCAGACAGGGCCAGCAGCACCTGCGAAGCATTGCGACCCTGAGTAGGAGTGGATTCATCCCAGTCCCAGCCCAGGTTTTACATCAAGCCACATTCTACACAGGTTCCCCCTAATTCTCAACACACCCTACTATGTGGCTCTGATAATTAAGAGTTTCCCAGAAATCCCTGATTTCACCTAAATTATGCATAGGGTTAATTCCTATTCCAACTATGTAGGTCAGCACCTGCCTAAAATCCATCTGTGAAGAGCAGGGGCGTGGCTCAGTGGGAGAGCCCCTGCCTAGAATCCCCCAGTGAGGGGCTGGGGGCGTGGCTCAGTGGTAGAGCCCCTGCCTAGGATCCCCCAGTGAGGGGCTGGGGGCGTGGCTCAGTGGTAGAGCCCCTGCCTAGGATCCCCCAGTGAGGGGCTGGGGTTAGGCAGGGGCTCTACTACTGAGCCACGCCCCAGCCCCTCATTGACGTCCCATTCATAATGAAAACCACAAACTCACTCCAGGCCCAGGTTCTATAGGAGAATCCCATCTGGTACACACAAAATCTCTCATCCCTAATGCTTCTCAGGGATGCGGTCTCTGGCCTGCAGTCCCTCTTTCTGGGCTTGGCTCCTTCAGACATCCTACCTGGGCCCTCCCCCACACAGACACAGACACACACACAGACACACACACACAAACAGACACACACACACACAAACAGACACACACACACACACACACACACACCATCATCTCTGGTCCTCCTCCCTCCCAGGCTTAAGCGCTCCCGCAACCCCACATACCTGGGCCTCACCCAGCCCCAGCTCGATGGCCTCCAGCGAGTGGTTCACCACCTGTTGCTTCTCTTCCAGCAGCTCCACACCAGCCACAGGGCCTGGTCCAGCCAGGGCCTCCGCCAGGTGCCCAGCCAGACTATGGTGCTCGGCCCGCAGGGCCTCCAGTCCCTGTACAACCTGTCGTGTCTGCCGCACCAGCTCCTCGGGGTTCAGGCGTTCTGGGCCCAGCCCTGTGCTTCCAGGGGCTGCCACCTGCACAGACATGGCTGCTCCTGGGGGGGGGGGGGGCAGTGAGGTCGAGGGAGTCACCACCTGGGCCACGCAGACTCAGCCTCTCCTCATTCCAGCCATCCCCCTT
Organism: Mus caroli; assembly: GCF_978045245.1. NCBI lineage: Eukaryota > Metazoa > Chordata > Mammalia > Rodentia > Muridae > Mus > Mus caroli. The sequence continues at coordinate 124,505,376 of NW_028227263.1, read as the reverse complement.
GTCTGCCCGTCTTGGCTAAGCTCTCTGCCCGATCCCTTTCCATCACACGCAGGCAGCCGTCATCGGGAAACATTCTACCTTTGTAAACCCTGGGGACAGCTCTTAACCGTGATTAGCCAAGAGGACCAACAGCGGGTTCCAGAGCCCCCTCTACCCCGCTGCACTCTGCTCACCTGGTCTAGCCCCCCCACCCAGGTCCCTAGACACCCCAGCACAGAGCTTCCCAGCCTGCTAAGCGCCCTGGGACCGGAGGTGCCACCTCTGCGGGCTGAGGGGCGGAGCGTGTGTGGGGCGGAGCGTGTGGGGGCGGCAGGCTCCCAGTGAGCTCATTCTTAGGGTGTTTTGTCAGGAACCAGTCAGGCCACTGAGGGGGGGGGGGGTGCAGACGGGAGGGATGAGGGATGAAACCCTGAGAGCAGAGAAGCAGACCAAAGGCTGGAGGAAGGATCGGTGGAGGTGTCTAGAGGGGCCGAGAGCTTGTCTAGGGGGCTCTTGATCTTGGCGGGATCCTGACAACCACCGCAGCCAGGCTTGATGAGGTCCTGTGTGATGGCAGTGGTTCACGGATGACAGTGTCCATGTGACACCTGGGCACTGCTGGGGTCTGCCAAATGGGTTTCTGTGTGTTTTTATGTGGGTAACTAAGTAGAGGCTTAGAGGGATAACCTCACTGACACTACTCGCCTCAGCAAACACACAAAACTCTCCCATCCTTCCTTCCTTCCTTCCTTCCTTCCTTCCTTCCTTCCTTCCTTTCCTTTCCTTTCCTTTCCTTTCCTTTCCTTTCCTTTCCTTTCCCTTCCCTTCCCTTCCCTTCCTTCCTTCCTTCCTTCCTTCCTTCCTTCCTTCCTTCCTTATTTTTTTTAGACAGAGTCTCACTGTGTAGTTCCAGCTGGCTTGGAATTCACAGAAATCCACCTGTCTCTGCCTTTTGCGTGCTGGGACTAGAGGTAGGTGCACCTCCTAGCCTTTTAAAAAATTAATATTTTCAATTAATTTTTTTGAGATCGGGTCTCGTGTGCACAGATTGGCCTTGACCTTGCTGTACAGTTGAGGAGGACCTTAAGCAACATGCACCGCCGCGCTCCACTTATGGGGTGCTGGGGACGAACCCCGGATCCTGGGCATGCTATGCACACCTAGGATGGGCATTCTAAGCAAGCAGCCTTATCAACTGAGCCCCAGGCAGGTCCTTCTTAAAGACCCAGTGGCAGGCAGATTCCCATTTTAGACACGGCTCAGCACACACATTCTCTCCTTCCACACACCCCGCACCCTCTCCAAGTGCACACACATATATTACCTCATTAGAAATACAACACAAGAAAGGAAACAAGCACGGCACAAATGTACACTCTCATCTTAGAAAGACAAACCACGCCACACTCTCTCCTTTTCAGAACACAGGTGTGGTAGCATACACCCATTCTGGCACTGGAGGCTGAGGCAGGAGGAGCATAGGGTCAGGAGCTATAATCTCTGCTTTTAAAAAGAAATCCTGGGGTCTGGAGAGATGACTCAGAGGTAAAGAGCCCTAGCTGCCCTTGCAGAGGACCCAGCACCCACATGCTGGCTTCCAACCAATTCAAGGTCCGGGGGGATCTGACGCCCTCTTCTGGCCTCAGTGGGTATTGCTCACACATCATGTATGTACTTGCTTGCAGACAAACGCTCATGTACATAAAATAAAAATAAATCTTAGCAAATGGTGGTGGCGCACCTTGAATCCCAGCACTTGGGAGGTGGGTCTCTCTGAGTTCAAGGCCAGCCTGGACTACAGAGCAAGTTTCAGGACAGCCAGAGCTACACAGAAACACTGTCTCGATACTAGGAACACAGATAGCCAAACAGTGCCAAGGCCCTGGAGTCCATCCCTAGTACCATAAGAAAAAAAAAGTTGATGGATGGGCATGTGGGTACCAACCTGAGATCAGAAGATCAGGGCTCAAAGCCATCCTTGGCTAAACCTTCCTGTGCTACCTCAAGTGCTGGTTTCAGGCAGACAGCACTGTTTGGGGACTTGTTTATTGTTTGTTTGGTTTCCAACACAGGGTTTCTCTGTGTAGCCATGGCTGTCCTGGAACTCACTCTGTAGACCAGGCTGGCCTTGAACTTAGAGATCTGCCTGCCTCTTCCTCCTGAGTGCGCCACTTCTGCTGGGTTTAATACATGTAATTTTTAAAGCCATAATCCCCCATTACACAGTGAGTTCAGCGCTCCCCTCACTCCACCCCACTTCCTTTGGTGATCTTGGGGCCGCCTGAAGTAGCATTTTCTAAGTCGCAGCGTAACAAGTGGAGGCATGTGAGGTGCTCCTTCAGCATTCTAGCCCAGAAAGAGACCCAACCTCAAACTCTGAAATACAGTTTCTACTTTGTGAGTGTCATTTCCAAAGGCTTTAAAGTCAAAATCTTAACTCAGATGGTCTTATTGAGTACCGCCAGGTTATGACTCAACTTCTGGAGGGGCATAGTGGCCCACACCTTTAAGCCCAGCATTCAGGAGGCAGAGGCAGGAGGATTTCCATGAGTCCAAGGCCAGCCTGATCTACAGAGTGAACTCTGTCTAAAAAATAAAATAAAAGTTCAGGAGCAGGAGCGGATCGAGCAGGAATGGGAAAAAAAACATTTCGGGGCTGGAGAGATGGCTCAGTGGTTAAGAGCACTGACTGCCCTTCCAGACGTCCTGAGTTCAATTCCCAGCAACCACATAGTGGCTCACAACCACCTGTAATGAGATCTAATACCCTCTTCTGGAGTGTCTGAAGATAGCTACAGTTTATTTACATATAATTAATCTTTAAAGAAAGAAAAAAAACATCTCAACTTCTCCCCAGATGTGGAGTCTCACACCTGTAATCCCAATACTCGAAGTCAGAAATGGGAGGATCAGGTGTTCAGGTCACTTCATCTCTACAAACAAAACCAAAATACCCTACCATATACAGAGACACGTGAGTGAGATCACAGGTGAGTGGTATGGAACCTGGGTAGGCTCAACCTCACACACCCTGTAAGTAGTCAGTCTCACACAAGCTCAGGGTGAGCCATCCTGACTCTGCCCCAGTGTGGCTCCCCTGGTGTGATCACCACCGCCCTCCCCACCGCGAAATCTCAGACCCAAGGGGCCATGCTCCATATGCAGCTTCCCATGGCTCAGCCGCAGCCATCTGCCACTCGAGCTGTCCCCGGCACTCACAGGAACCCCAAGAGAGCTTCAATAGTCCACAGCAGGCTTGCCCCACACTCAAGTGTGTGCAAGCATACATACACACACACACACACACACACACACACACACACACACACATAACCCTATGTAAACCTCAGCTTGCAGACACAGTCACCCACATACCCACACACAGCCAACAGTTAGTCAGTGACAGTCACATATCACTGACACAATTCCACACCCTCCACCCCCACTGCTACGCAACACCTAGATCCAACCCCATTCCCTGCCACACATGGCCATCTGTGTGAATCAACCGCAAGTACAGAGTTGACCCAGTATCTCAGTCACACATGCTCAGTGCTATGCAGTCCACATGTAACACTAACACACACACACACACACACACACGAGACAGACAAGATCATCCACATCCACTCTGTCCCCATCACAGAGTGACATGGAAGCTCATTTCTCTTTTACACTCTTACCCACAATGTGACTCTTTCTTACTTTCAAAAAATATATAATTTTATATATACATATGTGTATGTATATGTTGATACAGATTTTCTCTAATATACATACATATGTATGAATATGTATACATTGACACAGAGTTTCTCTGTGCAGCCCTGGCTGTCCTGTAGACCAGGCTGGGCTCAAACTCAGAGATCCGCCTGCCTCTGCCTCCCAAGTGCTGGGATTAAAGGTGTGCATCATGATGCCTGGTCCTTATTCAACATTTTTCCCTTTATGTACTTATTGTGTGTGCAGAGGCACACGGATTGCCAAGAGAACAACTTGCAACTTAAGGGAATCCATTCGTTCCTCCCACCTTGCGGATCCTGCGGATCAGACTCCAGAAATAGACAGTTTGACATCAACACCTTTACTCTCCTTGCTGGCTCTTGTTCCTTTTCTTTTTCTTCCTCCCTTTGGCGCCTGTCCCTCCTTCTGTCTCTCTCCCTTGAGTACGAAGCCCAGGCTCGCTCGCCTCCAACTCCGCTCCTCCCGCCTCAGTTTCCACAGTGCGCCCTGCCTTACTCTCCCTCTCTTTCTTTGCACACCCCGCGCAGGCTCCCTCACCATGCATGTCTTGCACCCTCAGGCTGCAGCGGAGGACCCTCCGACAGCCGGCCAGCCCCTCCCCGCGGCCGCGGAGACCCTGCACCGGACTTCGCGTCACAAGGCCCCGCCCCGCCCGCAGCTGTTTTTCTACTCCGCTAGGGGCCGGGCGGGGCTCCGCGGGGACCCCGAGGCTCATCCCGGCCACCAGGCCCCTGGCTCCCTCCCTCCATCCCTGCGGCCCCCTCGGAAATCCCGAAGCAGCCGCCGCCGTCCCCCGTGCCCACCTGACGGCCGCCCGCCTGAGCCGCCTCGCTGCGCCGAGACCCGGCTGCTCCCGCTGCGCGGCCGCCGCCGTCCCTGAGGCTCCTGAGGGAGGTGGGGCAGGGCAAAGCCACGCCCCCGCAGGTGCGCAGGCCACGCCCTCGGCCGGCACACATTGAGAAACCTGTGGTCTAGGGGCGGGGCGGGGCCGATGGAGGCTACGCACGCCCCCGCGGGCGCTCAGGCCACGCCCTCTGCCGCAGCATTTGGCGAAGCCTGCATTCTGAGAACTTCTGAAAACTATATCTGGGGGCCTTCGAGAAGGCTCAGACAGTAAAGGTGCTTGCCGCCAATCCTGAGGAGCTGAGTTCGATCCCTGAGACCTTCAGGGTGGACAGAGACGGACTCCCATATGTTGTCTTCTGACTTCTACATGTGTCCAGTCATTCATACACACATATGGAATAAACATATAAAAACGTAATTAAAACTTTCTTGAAGGGCTGGGAGGATGGCTCATCAGGTAAGAGTGCTGGCTGCTTTTGCAGAGGACCCAGGTTTGATTTCCAGAACCCACACGTCGGCTAAAATCATCTGTAACTCCAGTTCCAGGGAGGTCCAGCACTTTCTTCCAGGGCCTCCACAGACACACATAAAAAAAAGATAAAAATCTCCAAAAATATTGTTTTAATAATTACAACCTGAAGACCTTGCACAACTATTTCTGGCTGAGAAGATGGTAAGGGCGCTAGCTGCCAAGCTTGACAGCCTGAGTTTCATCTCCAAGAACCATGAAAACTGACTCCTGGGAATTATTCCGGAGTTGTTCAAGGAGAGCCTGGATGGATTCACATGCATGGATGGAACGTGTGCACCCATACATACGGACACATAAATAAGAGGGGTTTTCTTTATTTTAAAGATTTATTTATATTACTGTGCATTGGTGTTCTGCCTGTAGGTCTGGGTGAGGGCATCAGATCTTCTGGAACTGGAGTTACAGACAATTGTGAGCCACCATGTGGGTGCTGGGAATTGAACTTGGGTTCTCTGGAAGACCTGAATTGATTAACATGAGCTAATAGTAGTGTGTGCACTGCTGGGAGTGGTACCCAGAGCCCTGTAAATACAAGGAAAACGCATCTACCATTCAGCTCTCCCTGCCCCATATCTATAGAGATATAGAGATAGAGATAGAGATGTGTGTGTGTGTGTGTGTGTGTGTGTGTGTGCGCGCTCGCGCTAATTTTATTAATTCTCTCTGCCGTTTTCTGAGGCAGGGTCTCACTATGTATCTGAGTATGACTTCACAGTCATGAGGATTCTTGGGTCCCTTAATTCTGAAAATATAGCCACTGTACCCTAGTTACCTTTATTTTATTGAGGGGGGGAATAGAGTCTCCCTATAAAGCTCAGCTGGGCTCAAACTTACAATCCTCCTGCCTCAGCCTCCTGAATAGCTCCCACGCTGCAGCATCTAAGAATCCCTTAATGTAGGCTCCTGGGTCTACATTCCTGGGTCTAATATTCTACAACGCGTGCCCTGTGTCTCTCTGATCGTCTTCAAGGGCAAGACTGTATAGTGGCATGATGTAGGTGCGCAAAAAGTATTTACAGGGTGAACGAAGCAAATTCTAGAACAGTTAATGAAAGGTCCCTGCAGTGCACGAAGCCGCCACCAGATGGCACTGCGGGTCCACGGAGCCGCCTCGGTGTGACCTCCAGAGCCTAGATGTCCTCCTCCAGGAAGCTCTCAGTGGCCACTCCTGTGACACCACCCCCGGCCCCCTTCCCAGCCCCAGGCTCGCAGCCTCGTGGCCTCGGGTGTCTTCATCCCCGCACACTCCGGGTCGCCACACTAGAGACAGGTGCCCGCCAAATTGAACTGTGAGTGCATGGCAGTGTCCTGGAACCTGAGTATGAATTGAAGCCTAGACATAAACTCGTGTTGTAACGGTTCTAGTTATTTCTAGAATAAAGAGGAATGGAGAGGGCAGCTAAGTAAGCTCTGTGCCACCGCTCTGGTCTCAGGACACTAACAACAGATCTGCTGCTGCACGTTCATCATGAAGCAGACAGTGGGTGGTCAGGTGCAGATTCCAGCTCTGTCATTTGCTGGCTGTGTGACCCCCTAGCTAGAGAGCAACCTCTCTGTCCTCCGGTTCCTTCTGTACAGCACCAGATTCAGGGAGCCTACTTTCGGAGGCCGTTGTCCGCAGTTCCTCCAAAGGTTTTTGGGTGGGTGAGACGGCTCAGCAGCTAAAGGCTCGTGCTGCCAAGCCTGAAAACTTGAGTTCAAGCCCTGCGGCCATCTGGTGGAAGGAGTGGCCTTACTAAGCATTACCTCCGTTAGGCCCCTGTCCTGCAGAAGGAGAATGGCTGCGCAGGCGCCGGTGAGAACCAGATATTTCTGGAGAGTCCCCCACCCCCATCTTCTTGGTCCGGTAGGTTCATACTTAACCTGCCATCTTCTTCCTCATGTGACAGGAGAAACAGATTAGGAGCAAACCTCTAGGAAGGCAGCTGTTGTTCCAGCACACTGTACACCCCAAAGCAGGGCTGGGTTTCGGGATGCCCAGTAACAGGGTAACAGGGCCTGAACCAAATCCTCCATGCAAATGACTTCCGTTCATGCTCCCACCATGTTCATTAATTAGCTCCATTGTATGGATGGGGACTATGGAGCCCAGAGAGGTTAGTGGTTTCTTTGAGGTCACACAGCCTAGGAATGGAAGAACCCTTAAGCCATACAGCCATACCCGGAGGTAGACTCCTACACTAGGCCCATGTGAAGATGAGGAATGAGGCTCTGAGAGATGAAGTTATTTGTGGAGACCTCAGATAAGAACATTGCAAATGCCTGTAATCCCAGCACCTGGGAGGCTGAGCTAGGCTGATTGTCTAAGAGCTCCAAGATAGCCTGGGCTACCTGGTAGGAAGCCCTCAAAACAGCTAGTAAGCAAAATACTGCATGGAGGATCCTGCCTATGGTGTGGCATTGCTTCATAAACCAAGGCAGGAAGGGCTCAGGTGTGAGGCCTGGGACGGCCTGGGCTACATAGTGATACTTTGAATAAACCAAAAGAGGCCATTTGCATCCCGGAGGGCTCCTTGGCAGAGCCTTGAGGCCTTGGCCCCCAACCTTCTCAATACTCTGGGCTCCTGAGTGAGCCTAGTTCCACCCTCCCTAGCCTTCAGCCCCCAGGAGAGGACAGTGGGGAGTGACACAGAGGCATGGTAAACACGGAGCACATGATAACCTGGAAAGGAACTGGGGACACAGTTCAGCTTTGCCTGGAAGCCACCCTCTGAGCTGCCCTGCACCCCTTCTGGCTGGCAGCTCTGCCTCTCCTAGCTGTTTGCCCTTGGTCTGGTAGCTTAGCCTTTCTGAGCTTTACTGTTGAGACTGTTGACTGAGTTACAGTGTAAGCACTCAGAGCAGTACTTAACATCAGCACCCACACTAGCCTTCTTGTAGCTGTATCTTCTTTCAGGCAGAGCCTGCCTTTGACTGGCTCATCCCAGGTCACATGATTAGCCCATGACTGCAAACCATTCTGAAATGATGGGTTCCCTACATGTTTGGCACCTCCAAAAGACTAGGGACTTAGAGCCAAGGGCTGGCAAGATGGCCCAGTGGGTAAAGGAGCTTGTAGCCAAACCTGACAGACAAAATGACTTTAATCCCTCGGGGGTCCACAGAGTGAAGGAAGAAAATGGATTACCACTAATTGTCCTCTGATTTCCTCAGTGTCTGATCCCTGGAAATAAATAAATAAATAGATGTAATCTTTGTAATGAAAAAAAAAAAAAAGGTCAGGGCCAGGCAAGGTGACTGGGGCTTTTGATTCCAGCATTCCAGGAGGCAGAGGCAGGAGGACCTCTGTGAGTTCAAGGCCATCCTTGTCTATAGAGAGAGTTCCAGAACAGCCAGGGCTACAGAGAAACCCATCTGGAAAAACAAAGTTGAATGACCCAAGATGGGTTCTCAGAGGGTAGCGTGTGCTCCCTGGCAAGCCTACGACATGGCCGGGGCCTGCCTCTCTCTGCCTCTGACCCTCAGTGGCTCCCATGAACTCCTTGCCCAATGGCATCTTTTTCCTGCCCTCCTTGGGCTGTTCCAGTCTCCCCTCAGCATTCCTTCCTCAGGACCTCGCTCTTCTTTCTGCTCCCTCCTTGCATAGCTGGCTCTGTCCACCTCAGATGTCACAGCACTCTCTCAGGGGAGGAGGGCACCACCCTGTACCCTCTGTTTCCCAGGTAAGGGTTCAATTTTTAAAAATGGTTTTTTGTTTGTTTGTTTGTTTGTTTTTCAAGACAGGGCTCCTCTGTGTAGTCCTAACTGTCTTGAAACTCCCTCTGTAGACCAGGTTGGCCTCGAACTCTTAAAACCTGCCACGGACCACCCAGTCGGGTATGGAGGTCCCTGGAATGAGAGTCCTCGAAGCTAGGTGGGTAAGGATTTGGCAGTGACAAACAGAAACAAACACAGAGGCAGTTTGAATCTGAGTGTATTTTGCAGCTCTCAAGCAGGGGATTTTATACATTAAAACATTACAAACATTACTAAAACATCTCTTAGAAACTATATCCAGTGAAACAATCACAGATACCAACAAAAATCATTGAACACAGTAAAGCACAAAAATCATCCAAGCATTACAACTCTGAAACTATGTATTCAGTGAATCACAAACAGAACAGGTAACATCATTATTAATATAAATCATCAAAATATAACAATTCTAGCTGGGCGTGGTGGCGCACGCCTTTAATCCCAGCACTTGGGAGGCAGAGGCAGGAGGATTTCTGAGTTCAAGGCCAGCCTGGTCTACAGAGCGAGTTCCAGGACAGCCAGAACTACACAGAAAAACCCTGTCTCGAAAAACAAAAAAACAAAAAAACAAAAAAACAAAAAAACAAAAAAAACAATTCTAAAAGGATGTATCCAGTGGGGGCTGTCATTCAAGGCTAGTGGCAGATTTCTAGGAGCAGGTTAGTAAATCTTAACCACTGAACTAACTCTCTAGCCCCATGGTCAATTATTATTTAGCATCTAGTGCTTAATTTTTTAAATAAATCTGAAGATTTTTGAAATATGAAGATTATTGAAATATGTAATTTAAAACTATTTTAATTCTTTCTAATTAAGGCTTTCTTTACCATATACCAAAATCCACCTCCAATGACACAAGTGTAGCCATACGAAATTTTATTGTTGGGAAAATTTGTATCTATCATAATAGTTTTGTAAATGATTTAAAAAGCAAAGTGTGGGCTGGTGAGATGGCTCAGTGGGTAAGAGCACCCGACTGCTCTTCCGAAGGTCCAGAGTTCAAACCCCAGCAACCACATGGTGGCTCACAACCATCCGTAACGAGATCTGGCGCCCTCTTCTGGAGTGTCTGAAGACAGCTACAGTGTACTTACATATAATAAATAAATAAAAATTAAAAAAAAAAAAAAAGCAAAGTGTTAGCCAGGCGTGGTGGCACACGCCTTTGATCCCAGCACTCAGGAGGCAGAGGCAGGTGGATTTCTGAGTTTGAGGCCAGCCTGGTCTACAAAGTGAGTTCCAGGACAGCCAGGGCTACACAGAGAAACCCTGTCTCGAACTGTCCCCCTCCAAAAAAAAGCAAAGTGTTGGTTTCCCTGGGGATAAAGTCATGTTAGTGGCCCCATCTCTAGGGATGGTTTCTCACCCATTATTCTCGCTTAAGATCTTGGCCTAGGGCTGGTGAGATGGCTCAGTGGGTAAGAGCACCCGACTGCTCTTCTGAAGGTCCAGAGTTCGAATCCCAGCAACCACATGGTGGCTCACAACCATCCGTAACGAGATCTGGCGCCCTCTTCTGGAGTGTCTGAAGACAGCTACAGTGTACTTACATATAATAAATAAATCTTTAAAAAAAAAAAAAAGATCTTGGCCTAGGCTACCAGGAACATGTAAATAAGAAAAGGAATAAGAGAAAACAAAACAGATAGATTGCCATGAGAACTACGGCTCAGTATTTTTTTTCTCCGAAGAGTTCCACAACTGGTTCCAGGAGGCCTCCCCGTTTTGAGGTCAATGGCCTCAGTATGTGGAACTTGTCACACAGATCCTACTGGAGGTGGTGTGGCAGAAACCCATTCCTTTTAGTGTCTTGGGCGTCACTTTCTAAGGCCCCAGAGGAGGCCTTTGCTCATCTGACCACACTGACAAGGAACAGACAGAGGCTGGACCCCAGGAACACCTTAAACACTTCTTCCCTTCTCTGCCCCCTAGAGCAGGCTCCCCTCACCAGCCTGGGCAGAAATGGGGCAAAATGGACTGAAGCCATACTGGCTACTCCAGAATCAACAGAGGGAGCCGGGGGCAATACTGGAGAAGCTGGTCTCCCCCCAGGGGCAATCCTGGCACCTCCCAGGCAGAAGAGGAAACTTCCACAGTGCATCTCGCTTCCATGAATCCCCTCCTCGGACTCTGAGGTCCTTGGTCACCGCTGAGGTGCAAAAGGCTCCTGTCATATTGTGTCCTGCTCTGGTCTGCCTTCCACAGCTTGGGAGCCACCTAGCCCACCTCTCCCCGGGGACCAGAGCAGCCACTATGGGTCTAGGCTGCCCATGTAAGGAGGCAAGGCCTGGGGACACCCGAGATGCCTGGTTATAATTAACCCAGACATGTGGCTGCCCCCCCCAACACCTGCTGCCTGAGCCCCACCCCCACCCCAGTGCCTGGGTCTTAGGCTCTGTACACCATGGAGGAGAAGCTTGCTCTAAAAATAACCCTGTCCCTGGTGGATCCAGGGTGAGGGGCAGGCTGAGGGCGGCCACTTCCCTCAGCCCCAGGTTTGTTTTCCCAAGAATGGTTTATCTGCTTCTGTAGCTTTTCCTGTCAATTCCGCCATGGTGGGAGCAGCCTGCACCAGGCTTCTGGAAGAAACCAAACCGGGTTCTAACCCTTCAGCCGCAGTCATTGCCTTTCCTGTAGCTGGGTGACTACAGGACCCCCTCTCTGTCTCCTGTATCCTTCCTGGGCCTGGGGATCCTTGGCTTTCACTGGAAATTTCCCCCCAGGTGCTGTAGGCTAGAGCCATGGCTCCCAAGAACAGTGCTTGCCTGGCATGCATGGTTCTGAACCTCTAACTGCAAAAAATGACACACACTTTGACCCTTGGAAGGCTGAGGCAGGGGGATTGCCATGAGTGCAAAGCCAGACTGGGTGGCATAGTTAGACCCTGTCTCTAAAAACCAAAAACAATTAAATAACTAAAGTCAGGCATGTAATCCTACTCGGAAGACTGAGGCAGAGGGATTGTCACATGTCTGAGGCCAGCCTGGACTACATAGGGTTTCAGGCTAGCCCTGTCTACAGAGTAAGGCCCTATTTCAAAAACACAAACAAAATGGTTCTCCCAGCTGCTGATGCTCACCAGGCAATGAAACTAAGGGAGGGTGCTGGCTACAATCAAGGCTGTGGGGGACCGAGGGCAGGCTGTACAGGGCTTATACGTGCCTAGGACTCCCAAAGTATTACTGTTCCATGTTCCCGGCGAAGGGCCAGCTGTCCCCCGCCAGCTAGACTCAGCACTTAGTTTGGGAACCAGTGAGCAAGTCAGCCCCTGGGGCAGCCCATACAAGGCCATGGGGCTGGGCAAGCTGCACGCCTGGGTCCGGGGTGGGCACGGTGCCCGGGCAACGAGCTGAAAGCTCATCTGCTCTCAGGGGCCCCTCCCGAGGGACAGCCCCTCCTGGCTAGTCACACCCTGTAGGCTCCTCTATATAACCCAGGGGCGCAGGGGCTGCCCCCGGGTCACCACCACCTCCACAGCACAGACAGACACTCAGGAGCCAGCCAGCCAGGTAGGGACTGAGAGAAATCACGGGAGGTGGGAGTGGGGCGCGGGAGTCCAAGGGTCCGCTCACCCAGTCATGTTATGGTTGTGGATTTTGCAGCACAAGTTGTGGGGACAAATGTCTGGGACACCTAGGTCTCAATAGCCACCAAGTGTCCCCTCCTTGCAAGGCAGGGTGGGCTGGAACTTAGTTTAGCAGAGTTAATGGCCCACACAAAGACAGTTGTCTCAGTGACACCTGTCAGTGGCCCTTTAACTTTGTAACCATGTGGACCTGTGTTGCATCTCTGTGACTTTGTGTCTCACTGTCCTGGTCTCTCTCTCTCTCTCTCTCTCTCTCTCTCTCTCTCTCTCTCTCTCTCTCTCTCTCTCTCTCTCTCTCTCTCTCTCTCTCCCTCCCTCCCTCCCTCTCTCTTTCGAGATGGGTCGGGGGGGGGGCGTGTTCTCTGTATAGCCCTGGCTGTCCTGGAACTCACTCTGTAGACCAGGCTGGCCTCAAACTCAGAAATCCACCTGCCTCTGCCTCCCAAGTGCTGGGATTAAAGGCGTGCGCCACCACTGCCCGGCGGGTCTCTCTTGTGTGAGACATGGGGGCTCTCACTCTTACAGGCCCCTGGCTCTCCTTTGAGTCCTTCTGTCTGGCTGTCTCTGGGATCTTGAAGGCAGGAAGGACTACATGACTCAGTTTACCTGGAGATCTTAGAGAATTTGTGATGAGTTCGGGGATTCCCGACTTTCTGCTTTCTGCTTCTGCGTCTTGCCTCGGTGTCCTGTCTCCTGGGGTGCCCCTGTGGGGGGGAGTAGCGGAGGATACAGAACCCTCTGAAGGGAGAGATCTGGGCTGGAAGCCCTGGGTGTCCTTGAGTCCCAGGGCCTGGCTGTGTGTCCTCCTGGCCACCCCAGCCCACCTGTCCCAATGCTGACTTAGTGCAAGGCGAGCCAGCAAGGAGGGAGGACAGGTGGCAGTGGGGGGTGAGGAGCATCTAAAAATAGCCACAAAGTAGCAGCTTCAAGGGCTTTGGATCTCTGTCTGCCCCACCCTCTTCTCTCAGCTTGGTCCACCTTCCCTCTCACCTCCCTCTGAGGCCCCTCCAGTCCTGATGGAGGCCTGATGTCCCCCACGGTCAGTGCTTCAGGGATCTAGTCAATAAAATTAATAATGAAAAACAATAGTAATAAAATACACGTGACGTGACTGGGGAGGTGACTGGGGTAGCTTAGGGCTTAGTTGAAATCCCAGAATTCACACCCTTTAAAAGACAAGACAAAACAAAACAGCTGGCTGTGGGGGAGAACATCAGAATCCTCCTGGGGAGGTGGGGACAGGGGATCCATGGGGCTCCATGGCCAGCCTGCCTAGCTCCAGGCCTGTGAGAGACCCTACCTCAAGATAAAATAAAATAAAATAAATATATAAAATAACAATGTTGCAGCGCCTGAGGTCACCATTGGAATGTGCATACCTGTGCACATACATGAGCCTGCACTACAAACAAAAATATAACAGTAATTGTTAGAATCCCAGCTGCAACTTCATGCCAGGTGTCAGGTCTATGCTCATCAGTCAGGGACTGGGACCCAGAGATCTGTCAGTCCCGTGGGAAAGCTTCAGTCTCACAGATTCAAATGCCAGAGAGGTCTAGTCACAGACTGGGGCCCAGAGCAGTGACTTAGGAGAGATGTGCCTTTTAAAGTGGACCTTGTAGACAGCCAGAGGTGGAGGGACTGGGAGAGGTGGCTGAAGCCTCCAGACCCATTCCTACGCCCGCATCTGGACTGATCTGGATCAGAAGCTCAGGGGAGCCCTTATGGCTTTTCTCAGGTGTGCACATATAATCTTTACCAGGGTCCTCACACAGAGCTTGTCAGATTGATTTTCAATTTCTGTGACAAACACCATGACCAAGACAACCTAAAAAAGAGAAAGCATTAATTTGGGGTTCAGGGTTCTGGAGCGGCAGGGAGGTGGGCATGGGGCTGGAGCAGAGGCTGAAAGCTCACATCTTTATCAACAACCAGAGGCAGTGAGAGCCACTTGGGAATGGGCTGGCATTTCGGAAATCTCAAAGCCCACAAGCAATGACACACCTCCTCCAATAAGGCCACACCTCCTAGTCCTTCCCAAACACTTCCACCCACTGGGGACCAAACATTCAAATATGTGAGTCTGAGGCTATTCTCATTCAAATCACCACAGATCCAAGAACAACAATCGAATAAAATATTTGTGTTATGTGCCAGGCACTGGCCGACGCGCTTTACCTGTCTTTAAATCCCTCCCAAGAGGTCAGCAGCGCTGCCACAGTCTCCACGTTACAGATGAGTAAGCAGGAAAGTCAAACGGGCTCCTCAGAGTCACGCGGCTGCTTGTAAGGTGCAAAGCCGAAATTCGAACCCAGACCATCCCATTCCAGATCCTTTGCTGCTTTTATTCATCTTTATTTTATTTTAATTCCTGGTGGCAGGGTTTCTGTAGCCCAGGCTACCCTTGAATTCACTGCAATCCTCCTGCCTCAGTTTCAGAGTGTTGGAATTACAAGCATGGACCACCATGCTCAATTCCTCAGTTCCTTCGGGTTGAGATAGAGACCCGTGTAGGAGCCCAGACTCGGGCTGGTCTCCAGCTCTCTACGTAGATGAAGATGACCTTGAACTGCTGGGATTTCAGGCATGAGCAGCCACACCCAGATTTGCTGAGCACCAAACCACCCAGGGTCCTAAGCTTGCTGGGCAAGCACTCTGCCAGCAGAATCCCAGCCCCAGATCCTGTATTTTTGTAGTTGTTTTTGTTTATGTGACTGTCCTTTTCTGGCTTTAGACAAAAGGTTTTGCCCTCCTTTTCCAGCTAGAGAGACTGAGTCCCCAGCGGGATCACATAGGCAGGATGTGGCCACATCAGGCAACTTGGGCTCCTGATGTTTCCTTACAAGGCTGGGGTTCACAGGGGGAGAACCTCCCTTTTTCAAGCCCACGGTCCGACGGACTGCAAGCCCCCAGCAACTGAGTTCTTAAGTCTGAACTCAGCATCCCGTCTGCTCACAGGGTCCCAAAGGTCGCCACCATGCCGTTCGGCAACACCCACAACAAGTTCAAGCTGAACTACAAGCCTCAGGAGGAGTATCCAGACCTCAGCAAGCACAACAATCACATGGCCAAGGTGCTGACCCCTGACCTCTACAATAAGCTTCGCGATAAGGAGACACCATCCGGCTTCACTCTGGACGATGTCATCCAGACTGGGGTGGACAACCCAGGTGAGTCTGCAGCAGGACAGACAGACCAAAGGGATGGAGACAGACACCTGCCTGTTCCAGGGAGACTCAGTTTCCTCCCTTCTCTACCTTTCCCTTCCTCTTCTTGAATTATATCTAGGATATCTAGGAACTCCTCCCTGCACGCTAGGAAGGGCCTTTACCACTGAGCCACGCCCCCAGCCCCTCACTGGGGGATTCTGGGCAGGGCCTTTACCACTGAGCCACGCCCCCAGCCCCTCACTGGGGGATTCTAGGCAGGGGCTCTACCACTGAGCCACGCCCCCAGCCCCTCACTGGAGGATTCTAGGCAGGGGCTCTACCACTGAGCCACGCCCCCAGCCCCTCACTGGGGGATTCTAGGCAGGGGCTCTACCACTGAGCCACGCCCCCAGCCCCTCACTAGGGGATTCTAGGTAGAGGCTCTACCACTGAGCCACGCCCCCAGCCCCCTCACTGGGGGATGCTAGGCAGGGGCTGTACTTCTGAGTTGCACTCCGGGTCCTCTGTGAAAGTGGATTGTTTGAGGTTCTCAGCACAGGCTACAATTTGGGGTCTCCAAGGAGCTCTAACATCTTTGGTCCCATTTACCTGGTCCCTGGAATGATCCTTTTCCCCACACTGGAAACATCCATCCATCACAAACCCAAGCTTCCTGTGCTGACCTCAGCCCCACCCCACAGGACACCCCTTCATCATGACGGTGGGCTGTGTGGCCGGCGATGAGGAGTCCTACACGGTCTTCAAGGACCTGTTTGATCCCATTATCCAAG
This sequence comes from Mus caroli, assembly GCF_978045245.1. NCBI lineage: Eukaryota > Metazoa > Chordata > Mammalia > Rodentia > Muridae > Mus > Mus caroli. Next base: position 124,489,011 of record NW_028227263.1, on the reverse strand, counting down.
ACCGCCATGGCGGCTACAAACCCACAGACAAGCATAAGACCGACCTCAACCACGAGAACCTCAAGGTCACTGGCCACCAGGGACAAGGTGGGGACGAGAGAGGGCGGAGATGCAGAGTAGGTGGAGGTATGGGAAGACAGAGAAGACCCCTGAGACAGGATGGGACTCCAGTGTCCTGAGGACAGGTGAGGCAGTGAGGCAGGATGGGGCACAGGAAGGAACTCAGTACCAACATGGGGATCTGGGAGGATCTGGGGGAGATCCAAAGGCCTCTGGGGAGATCCTAGAAGATCTGGGGCAGACCCAGGAGGAAGTCAGGAAACTCCAGAGGACATGAGGGGACACTCAGGAGGATTGGGGAGACTCTGAAAGACCTGCAGTGAGACTCACGGAAGATTTGGAGTGAGGCTGAGTATGGCCAGTACTTCCTTCCCTGATACCCCAATGCTCTCCAGGGTGGAGACGACCTGGACCCCAACTATGTGCTGAGCAGCCGCGTGCGTACTGGCCGCAGCATCAAGGGTTACACTCTGCCCCCGCACTGCTCCCGTGGAGAGCGCCGTGCAGTGGAGAAGCTGTCCGTGGAAGGTGAGGTCCCCCGCGGCTGCACCCGGTTCAGGTTTCGGTTCCATCGGAGCTGGCCTTGGCATGAGAAGAATGGCTGCATTGCCCGTGCTGGCGGGTGGGGGGTGGGAGGGCCACAGCGCACTGAAGCAACCTGGGAAGTCCTGCACTCAACTGCCCCAGGGTTTTCACACCCATTGCTGTCTCAGTCACTCCTTGGTTCATTAATTCAGCAATCCCCACTCTGAGTGGGGAGCTGAGATTTTTCCGGTGAGGGGGCATAGCCCGAATCTGGGTGTGGCAGAGAACTGACAGAGGGTTGTTTCTGTTAGTTGGCCTGGGCCAGGCACCCTACACTTGTAATCTCAGTACTTGGAAGGTTGAGACAGGAGGATCACCAGGAATTGAAGGGCCAGCCTTTATTCATAGTGAGGCTCTTCCTCAAGAACAAGAAAGGAAAACAATAACATGTTCATAATGACTGCACATTTCTCTTTCTTTTGTTCCATTGAGACAGACTCCCTATAGCCTAGGCTGGCCTCCAACTAGTGATCCTCCTGCCTCAGCCTCCCAAATACTGGGATTACAAGTATGTGCCTTAGCTGGCACAAAGTATAAATCTACAGTGGGCAGTGGCTAATCTTTGGGAAGTAGGGGGTTGGGTTTTTTATTTGTTTGTTTGTTTTGTATTTTGTTTGTTTGTTCTTTATTTGATTTTTTAAAATATTTTGCAGCATCTCTCTCCATAGCCCTAGCTATCCCAGACTCACTGTGTTGAGCAGGCTGGGGTCTCAAAGTTAAAGAGATCCACCCACCTCTGCTTCTGAGCCCTGTGGTGGTCACTCTTAAGCCCTCCATAATTATGTCACACATACTGAATTTGAGGCCAGCCTAGGCTACCTGATAGGACTCAGTCTCAGAAATAAAAAACGAGAAAAGCCAGGTCCGGGGCTCACACACTCTTGCAGGTGGACTTGGTGGGTGGGTCTGCACACAGAAGGAGGTGTCAGTGAACGCGGAGAATAGGTTACATGTGGAATGTAAGTGGTTTGGAGACCTCTTTGATGTCCGGGCGAGGAGTGTTAGGGGCAACAATAGCGTGCAGTCCTCCAGTCTTGGTCCCCCAGCCGAAGTGAGGCAGGCTGCCCACTGCTCTCCTTGTGGTCCCTCAGCTCTCAACAGCCTGACGGGCGAGTTCAAGGGCAAGTACTACCCTCTGAAGAGCATGACGGAGCAGGAACAGCAGCAGCTCATTGACGACCACTTCCTGTTTGACAAGCCCGTGTCACCTCTGCTGCTGGCCTCAGGCATGGCCCGAGACTGGCCCGACGCCCGTGGCATCTGGTGAGTCCCTCCTTTCTCCAGAACCTCCGGCCCTCTGACCTTCAATCGCAGGAGACTTTCTATGGGTTAAAATAGGGTCCCGAGTCCGGTCCACCACAAGGGTTAGGGCCGCTCATGAAGGCGGATGTGGGAGGCTTGACTGCACGCACCCCACGTGGCCACTGGGGGTGGGGGGGGTGAAGTGTCGGGCTGTGAGAAGCCACAGGACCCCGTTCCAGGGGTGAGGAAGTGCAGTTTGAAGTCAACTCCGCGGACCTGCCGGAGTTGGCTTGGGGTCCCTGGGCCTGCACAGAGGTCGGGGACAGTAGGTTCTAACTCTTGGACACCGCAGACACCACTGGGTGCCTCGGAATAGCTGAGAACAGAGTGGGGCTCAAGGGCTGGCTCTAACCCGGGGCCAAAGGGAAAAGGGCAAGAGGAGAGGGCTCTGGTTGGGTCCCGTGGGGAGGAGAGGATTGCTCAGAGGGCAGGTTGGCTTGACTTGGTGGAAATCGTGTCTGGAAGCACCCGCTGGAGATTAGGCCTGGCTCTTTAGAGGAAGACCTGCTCCATTGCTCCAGCACGGTGATCCAGATGAGAAGAGATAGTCCATGGTTTTAATGTGTTTATTGTAGAAAGGCAGAGAGAGAGAGAGAGAGAGAGAGAGAGAGAGAGAGAGAGAGAGAGAGAGAGAGAGAGAGAGAGAGGCAGGTGGAGAGAGGGAGGAAGAGAATGCAGAGAGGCGGGGAGCAAGAGAGCAAGAGAGAAGCAAGCGGGAAGCAGAAGTAAGAGAGGGAGGAGGGGGCAAGGAGCCCCTTTTACAGTGGGCCAGACATACCTGGCTGTTGCCAGGTAACTGTAGAAGTGGAGTCCAGACAGAATACCAGGGGCTTGGGGTGTTGCCCTACGTGACTGATGACCACAGAATTATGGAGCTGGGGCCTCGTGTCAGGAGCCTAGTGTCTGGGAGCATGGAAAACGTCCTTCTGTCTCTTGCAGTGTTATCTGCTGGGTCTCAGGGGTTTAAACCTAGGTCAACCAGAAAACAGGCTGCCTTTTACGGTCCCACTGCCTTCTAACCCTGCCTATCCCTGGGCAGGTGTCATAGTTTAGGAAACTTGAATCAAGGAAGTGTAATGCAATTATCTTAGATCTGTGGCATAGGCCTGGAAGGAGGTCCTGAGCTCAGGGCCAACCAGACTACAGCGAGTTTGAGACCAGCTTAGCCTCAAAATAAGAACTGAACAGAGAGATGGAGATGGAGTTGTGGCTCAGTGGGAGAGCCCCTGCCTAGAATCCCCCAGTGAGGGGCTGGGGGAGTGGCTCAGATGGAGAGAATCTGCCTGGCATGCATAGTGCCCAGATTTAATCCCTATTATGGCAAATAAAATAAAATAAAACATTGATACTGGAACTTTATACTCCCTGGATTCAAACCCCAGCTGTTACTAGGTATATGACCACACATTCCTGCAGTGTCAGCAACTCCGGAGTCCTAAGGCAGGAGGATCACTTGATGTCAGGAACCACTCTGGTCAACAAAGACCATCTTTATAAAAATCCATTGTACAAGGCCAGGTGGTAGTGGCACACACATTTAATCTCAGCACTCAGGAGGCAGAGACAGATGGGTCTCTGAGATTGGGGCCAGCCTGATCTACAAAGTAAGTTTCAGGACAGCCAGGGCTACACAGAGAAACCCTGTCTTAAAACAACAACAACAACAAAATGCATTGTACAACAAAATACACATATGAAAATACAACAACAGCAACAGCAGCAGCAGCAGTAATAAAAAATCATCCAGCCGGGCGTGGTGGCGCACGCCTTTAATCCCAGCACTCGGGAGGCAGAGGCAGGCGGATTTCTGAGTTCGAGGCCAGCCTGGTCTACAGAGGGAGTTCCAGGACAGCCAGGGCTATACAGAGAAACCCTGTCTCGAAAAACCAAAAAAAAAAAAAAAAAAAAAAAATCATCCAGGTTTGGTGGTGCATGCCTGCAATCATCATACTGCAGAGACTGAGGCAGGGGAATTACCAGTTCAATGGCAGCCAAGACCCCCACCCCTTTCTGAACAAGAAATAATTAAAATTGTTACATTAATGATAATTTAAAATAACTGAAGATTGTTGAACTCTCAGAACCCTGGGATGCAAATCCGAAAGGACAATCTTGGCATCCAAGTGGATATAACATTGTGTATAGGACCCGTGGTCACAGGAGGTATACAACGCCCCTGTCCCCGAAGCTGACCTGGAACTCAAGGTCTTTACACCTCCATCTTCTGGGTGCCAGGGCTACAGGCCGGTGCCTGCAGGGGAGGGGTCAAGTAAAACTGAAGGTTTTCAGGAACCTGGGCCCATGAAAGTCCCTGTTCTGAAGTTTCGCGGAGTTGTGACTGGGAAGCCAGTGTGCCCGTGTTTGTCCCCTGGAGCCCAAAGGGAGTGGCTATGAACAAAGCCCCGCATTTACTTTCTCGGGCCATTGGGGCTCCTGCTGACTTCTTGGTTTTGGGTCACCCCTTCTTAGGCACAACGACAACAAAAGCTTCCTGGTGTGGGTGAACGAGGAGGACCACCTCCGTGTGATCTCCATGGAGAAGGGAGGCAATATGAAGGAGGTTTTCCGCCGCTTCTGCGTGGGCCTGCAGAAGGTGGGTGGCTGCGCCCTGATTGCAACCCCATGTAAAGCCAAACTCCTTCCTAAACCCAGCCCTGCCCTTCCAAACCCTCCACGCCCAGTTCCTAAGACTCCTCCTCTTCCACACTGGCCATGCCCACGCTGGCTTTTCATCACCCACTTTCCAGTCTCTGCCTCTTACACACACTCACACATATGCGCATATACATGTATAAATATTCATACATGCATACACACTCATATACATATGCGCACACACACATATACACACATGAATACACACTCATACATACATGAATACACACGTGCATACACACTCATACACACATGCACACGCAGCAAGCTCTGCCTTTTCTGACTTCATTCCCTAAGAAGGTTCCGACCATTCCCCACCCTCACCTGCTTTCCCATCCTCACTTTCCAGCCCCAGCCCCAGCCCTACCTTTCAGAACTCACCTCACCCATTTACCAAGCCCTGTTCCCATCCCCAGGGTCTGAAACCAGCCCCCATCTTTGCCCAAGGCCTCTCTGGGCAGAATTCCTCCTGGTTGTCGCTCCACTCTCACGCGCCCTACCCCCACCTATGTCCTAACACCTGGTCCCTCAGAAACCCCCCCCCCCGTCCCAGATTGCATTTGGAGTCCAATTCCTGGTGTCCTCTCCCCTTCTCAGATTGAGGAGATCTTCAAGAAGGCTGGTCACCCCTTCATGTGGAACGAGCACCTGGGCTACGTGCTCACCTGCCCCTCCAACCTGGGCACCGGGCTGCGCGGAGGCGTGCACGTGAAGCTGGCGAACCTGAGCAAGCACCCCAAGTTTGAGGAGATTCTCACTCGCCTTCGTCTGCAGAAGCGCGGCACAGGTGCGACCCGCCCCGCCCCACCCCGCCCCGCCCCGCCCCGCGGCGTCTGGGGAGGGATCTACCGAGGAGGGGTGTCCCTGCAAGTTCCGGGGTCAAGAGTATTTGATGTGTATTTTACGTACATCCCCGATCATCTATTGGCGGCTCAGATTCTCCACCTGTAAATGGAATGGGATCAGTTTGACCGCAGGCTGACAAGCTTGTTTTTTGTTTGTTTGTTTGTTTTGTTTTTCGAGACAGGGTTTCTCTGTTTAGCCCTGGCTTTCCTGGAACTCACTCTGTAGACCAGGATGCCCTCGAACTCACAGAAATCCTCCTGCCTCTGTCTCCCGTGTGCTGGGATTAAAAATGTGCATCACCACTGCCTGGTATATTTTTAAAATTAAATTTGTCTGTGTGAGAGGGAGCATTCCCACTTCACGACACTTGCATGGATGTCAGAGGACAACTTTCTAAAGTTAGTTCCTGCCTTCCACCACGTGAGCCCTGGAATTGAACCCCGATGTCAGGTTTAACTGCAAGCATCTTTACTCACTCAGCTATTTTGCTGGCCTGTGCTATAATTTCTTGTTGAGCTGGGACCTCACCCTAAAGTCCAGGCATACAGTGCCTAATATCAATAACTGGTGACTTGTGAACAGCAACTTTCCGAGACGTTTGCACTTGGGCATAGGGTCGTACCTGCACCTCTGCTCCCTGTTCAATGCCTCTGTGGCGTCTGCTCCCGCGCAGGTGGCGTGGACACGGCTGCGGTGGGCGCGGTGTTCGACATCTCCAACGCCGATCGGCTGGGCTCATCCGAGGTCGAACAGGTGCAGCTGGTGGTGGATGGCGTGAAGCTTATGGTGGAGATGGAGAAGAAGCTGGAAAAGGGCCAGTCCATCGACGACATGATCCCCGCGCAGAAGTAGGCGCAGCGCGTGGCGCACCAGCCTGCGGTGTGCGCTGGTGCCCCGCCTCCTGGAAGTCCAATCATTGGGCTCTGTCCTCTGGGTTCTGGCCAATGAGAACCTGCCTCTCCGGAGTCCCGCCCACCTGCCTCTCTGGCGCTCCGGAGCGCCGGCTGCTTCCCCATGCCCTGCCTTAAATAAAAGTCCGTGATGGCCTTAGCTTTGAGAGTGCCAGCTACTGAGGGAGGAGGAGCGGGGACTTATCTCTTATGCGTCTCACTTGGCGTCCTGTCTGTTCTGTCTTCCGTCCTCTCTAGCTGCTAGGTTATTGCTGTTTTGAGACAGCCGCTCTTGTAGCTGAGGCTGGCCCTGAATTCCCTATATAGCTGAGGAGAGTCCTGGATTTCTAATCCTCCGCTTTTCAACTTCTGGGATTAGAGGTGTGCGCCACCATGCTTGGCACAGGTATGCACAGGTACACACACTTGTGACAGGCTAGAGGAGGGCTGTGGGTGTCTTCCTCTGTTATCTTTCTTCTTCTTCTTCTTCTTCTTCTTCTTCTTCTTCTTCTTCTTCTTCTTCTTCTTCTTCTTCTTCTTCTTCTTCTTCTTCTTCTTCTTCTTCTTCTTCTTCTTCTTCTTCTTCTTCTTCTTCTATTTTACTATGCAGCCCTGGCTGTCCTGGAACTCACTATGTAGACCAAGCTGGTCTCGAACTCGTAGAGATCCACCTATCTCTGCCTATTGAATGCTGGGTCTAAGGGCATGTGCTACGGCACCTGGCATCCACCTGTTTTGACAGTCTCTTTGCTGAACCTGACGCTCACTGTCTCAGCTAAGTGAAGGGACACCCAGGACCCAGGGTCAGCCTGCTTCTGTCCACATGCTGGGGTCACAGGCACACACCCATGCCTGTCATTTACTTGGATAATGATGACCCAAACTTAAGTTCTCTTGATAGCGTACAACAGGGCTGCCATCCACTCAGCCATCTCCTTTACCCTTGTTAAACACGGGCTATCCCTATATACTTTAGGTTGGCCTCAAACTTACTATGTAGCCTAGGCTGGCCTCAAACTTACTATGTAGCCCAGGCTGGCCTCAAACTTACATTAACCTCCTGAATCTGCCTCCTGAATTCTGGAATGACAGGCAGATCCACCATGCCCAGCTTAGCCGGCAGTCAGTAGAGGCAGCTCACCAGGCGAAAAACGGATCCTGCACTAACCTGATGTGTTTGGTCCCAGAACTTATGTCAAGGCAGTAGAACCAACTCTCAAAACTGAGTTCTCTTGGCAAAAGTGTTCCCTTTCACAGATAATACATAAAGTGAAATATTTTTTAAAAAATAGGCCACAGTTCCCATCTGTAGTTGGTGATCCTTCCAGGTCAGGCTCTCACATAGACCAGGTTGGCCCTCAAACACTATGTGGCCAAGAAAAACCTTGAGTGATTTTTGGTTTTTGTTGTTGTTTTGTTTTTGAGGTAGGGTCTCTCTACATAGTCATTGTTGTCCTGGAACTCAGTACATAGACTAGGCTAGCCTTGAACTCAGAGATCCGCCAGTTTTTGCCTCCTAAATACCGGGATTAAATGCATGTACCACCATACCTGGTTGATCTTGAACATCTAATCATTTGGCTTTTACCCGTTTAATGCTGGAATTACAGATCTGTGCCACCGTGCCCATCCTGGGGACCTAAACCAGGGCCTCCTGCATGCCAGGCAAGCCCTCTGCTGAATGAGGTTCGAATCTCTTGCTCTCCTGCCCAGCCACTCCCACTATGTGTCTGGGCAGGAGTTTCTGCTTCCAGGTGGAGCACATGGGTTGGGCCATCACTAGGAAGTGATTAGGGTCTTCAGTCCCAAGAAAGAGCCAGAAGGGGTGTGGGGACAGTTTTTGAGAGAGGAATACATACCAAGCCCAGGCATGGCGGCTCACCCTCCCCACTTAGCCTCAGCACTCAGGAGGCAGGTGCAGCTGGATCTCTGTGAGCCTGAGGCTAGCCTGCTCTACATAGTGAGTGCCCTATACCTATAATCCCAGAACATGGGAGGTGGAGGCAGGATCGGCAGGTCAAAGCCAGCCTTGGCTATACAGAGACCAGTCTAGGCTATATGGAAACAAACGCAGGTACCGTGACAAGTTTCTGTAACTGCAGTGAGGAGTTATTGTCAACAGGCTGAGTCAAAGGCCCACAGAGAGAGTATCTGTACACAGAGATCAGCTCAAAACAAAACAGGTTGTGAGTCCTTAGAGGTGTGCCAGCAGCAACCTTGTACCCCAGCTCTCAGGAGGCTGAGGCAGAGGGATTACCAAAAGGCCAAGCCTAGTCAGAGACAAGTAGCAAGACTAGGTCTTAATGCAAGCTGGCTCAGTAGTTAGGCTCATTTGCTGACCCAGCAGACCTGGGTTTAGTCCAGCACTCAATCCACAGCTCACAATTGTCTGATACTCCAGCCCGAGGACCCAACACTCTCATCTGGCCTCCAGGGGCACCTGCATGGACAGAGCAGAAAAAAACAACAACAACAACAACAACAAAACCCAACCAACGGAGCAAACCAGAAAACCACTCACAAATTAAGAGATCTTAAAAAAAAAAAAAAAATCAAAAGGTTGGGCTGGAGAGATGGCTCAGTGGTTAAGAGCACCGGCTGCTCTTCCAGAGGTCCTGAGTTCAATTCCCAGCAACCACATGGTGGCTCACAACCATCTCTAATAGGATCTGATTGATGCCCTCTTCTGGTGTGTCTGAAGACGGCTACAGTGTACTCACATAAAATAAACAAATCTATTTTAAAAATCAAAAGGTCAAAGATTAAAAAAAAAAAAAAGTCATTAGAGGTCAAGAAATTCATGTCCAGCCTGCAGTTTAACTGAGGTCCAGGGCTCATCACAGGATGACTAAGATAGAGGTTAAGTGACAAAGATAGCTTGCCAGATCCTGGGCATCCCTGCTTGAAGAAATCACTGCTGGTCCCAGCCTCACTCACAGCCATGAGTGTGGACAGAGACTCAGAACGTTTAATCACTGTTGGTACCACAACTGTTTTGCCTGAGCCCCTCCCTGTGTACCTGCTGCCAACCACACCCCCACACCTTCCTCCAGCGCCCATCAACCTGCAACTCTTGCTCTTTTTTTTTTTTTTTAGACAGGGTTTTGCTGAGTAGCCCTGGCTGTCCTGGAACTCACTCTGTACATCAGGCTGTCCTCGAACTCACAGAGATCCACCTGCCTTTGCCTCCCAAGTGCTGGGATTAAAGGTGTGTTCCACCACTGGCCGGCTCCCTACTGCCCTCTTCTGGGATGTAGGTCCTGTGAAGGCGGGGCTGGGGCTGTCCTTGCAGAGGATACTGTTTGCAAGTTCAAAGCCAGCTTGGGCTACAAAGTGAGATGAGCCTGGTGTTTTTAAGAATCAAAAGCCAGACAGGTGGACATTTGAGAGGACAAACGGAAAGTCTGCTCAACTTCCATTCATTGCCGGCAGGTTTTTGTAAAAGCCATTTTTGGGGGAGATGACCCTTTCATGTATCTCAGGGTGGCCTCAACACTATATATCCCAGAATGGCCCTGATCCTTCCTCTGCTTCCTGTGTGCTGGGATCACGGGCCAGATCCAAATGGTTTTTGCAAAAGTAGGGTCCCATCCCCCTTATCAGGCAAGCACTGTACCAACTTTGCCACAACCCATGGAACTTCCTCCTGAACCCTCAGTTTTACCCTCAGGGACATCCAGGGTTCTGGTCACTTCCAGCCCCTTCCCCACAGACGGACTCTGTACGTCTCTTATGTCCAGAACTGGGCCTAGCGTGGAGTCGGCACCAGTCATTGATTGTTTATTGAATACATGTATTACTGGAATAGGAAGAGGCTCTGGGTCCAGTGTAATATGGCAGAGGGGAGTGAGTGGCCAAGAGGAGGGTGTCACAGAAGGCTGGGGCCTCATGGAAGAGGCTGAGCTCTGTTCTGCCCTCTTCCATAGTCATCCTTGACCCATCCTCCAACCCCACTGTTCCCATTCTGCAGATGAGATAACAAAGGCTCAGCAAGCAGAACCACAGGTCGGGGTCAAGTCCCCAGCTCCCTGGCTCACCTGCAGGCCAAGGGCTGGGAAGGGAAACCCCAGGTCGGCCAGGGAGGAGGTCGGGGTTGGAGGGACTCCTACTGTTTATTGAGTAACAGGCTGCAGATGAGGAGCTGACAGAAGGGGCGGGGCAATAACTTAAAAATCAGAGGCGGCAGCAGCAGCTCCCCGAGAGACCTCTGCAGAGGGACAGGAGTATATACACGGATTTGTACAAAGTGCCCCGCGCCAGCCTGGGGCATGAAGGAGGCTCGATCATAAGGGGGAGGGAGGGGAAGGTTCCTGTCTGTGACTCCCCCAACTCCCTGAACCCCCCAAGTTCTGTCTCCAGTCATTAATCCTGGCAGCTCTCCCTGAATGGGAGAATTTCCTCAGTTTCCCTTCTCACTCCTGTCCCCAAAGTCTCCTCAGGTGCCCTGCAGAAGAACAAGATTGTGGGGAGGGGGGTCCCACCAGAGGCCCTAGGAGGGTGCCAGCTCCCCCGATGAGCCCTCTTATCATGTCATGTGTCCCCACACTGTCTCTGTCCACCAATCTAATCCAGGGAAACTTCAGTCATGACACAGGGCACCCCCTCCTCTGTCCCCTTCCCCTCTTGGGGAAGTGATAGGAACCAGAGAAAGAAGGGACCCGGGCTGTGATGGTGGCTGTGGCGGTGGTAGTGGTGGCGGTGGCTCAGAGTTCGAGGTCGTTGGAGATGCGGGTGACAAGGGTGCGGAAGGCCAGGGCGGTGCCCGCCACACGGCGGAAGAGGACGCCCCTGAGGCCGGGCCGGGGCAGCTGGCACACCTCCACTTCGAAATGGGACAGGGGCTCGGGCCCGCCCGCACCCCCGTGCAGGCAGGCCAGCAGGAACGGCTGCGGCTGGCGGCACCGGCAGCGGGCGGCCGCCGTGGCCTGTCGCAGGGCAGCCATCAGGGCCTCAGGAGGTCGCGAGCTGGTCAGCTTCACACTCCAGGGGAATCGGAGCAGCCTGGGGGCGGTTTCCGTTTTATCCCAAGGTAGATGGCAACTGAGGAAGGGACAGCAGGGAGCAGGGATCAGACAGGGCGGAAGAGGGGCATGCAACTCTACCCCACCATCTGTACGGGGACTACAAGAAGTGCCCCTTAAGACTGCATTTCCCAGGCTCCCTTGCAGCTAAGCACCCCCCCCCCCCGACTGTGGGCAGAAAGGAACCAGGAGATTCCTGTAATCTCCTTCACAGACCATATCAGCAATAGCACGGCCTAAACAGAGGAAAGCTGGCCACTAAAGCACAGAGCTGTAAGAAATGAACTCAGATGACAAACAACACAGTCACACAAGCTGTGTTCCATATTTTTTGGGGCGGGAGTTTGTGTGCATGTGGTCACCCTAGAGCTGCTGAGGCTGCATCCTAACCGAGGCTCCTTTTCCTAACAGAGCTGGTTATTTCCATAAGGGACCAATAGCCTCACTTAGCCCAAGGGCTCTCTCTAGAATAACAGGGAGTCACTATGTAGACCAGGCTGGTCTGGAACTCACAGAGATCTGCCTGCTTCTGCCTCTCTATGTAGCCCAAGCCAGGAAGTGTTATCCCTGTGGCTCACAGGCGTCTTACAGCAAAGAAGAGCTCTTCATCTCTCTTTGATTTGGAAGAGTTAATGTTTTGACCAATAAATGTATGTCAGGTATGAGCACATGACCAAGCTGACCAATCAGAGCTCTGGACTACTCTGACCACAGGCATTGGCTTAGATATGGACATGTGTCCTACATTTCCATAGGGTATTCTAAACTGGAGAACTAAGCAGTGTAGAGCAAACTGTAACACATCCTGTAGGGCCTGGAGTTGAGAGTCTCTGGCAAGCTGGGTAAACAGTCACCACTAAGCCACACCCCCAGCTCCTCACTGGGGGATTCTAGGCAGGGCTCTACCACTGAGCCACGCCCCCAGCCCCTCACTGGGGGATTCTAGGCAGGGGCTCTACCACTAAGCCACACCCCCAGACCCTCAGGGGGCGGGATTCTAGGCAGGGGCTCTACCACTGAGCCACACCCGAGCCCCTCACTGGGGGATTCTAGGCAGGGGCTCTACCACTAAGCCACACCCCCAGACCCTCAGGGGGCGGGATTCTAGGCAGGGGCTCTACCACTGAGCCACACCCGAGCCCCTCACTGGGGGAATCCTGGGCAGGGCTCTACCACTGAGCCATGCCCCCAGCCCCTCACTAGGGAATTCTAGGCAGGGGCTCTTGAGGTCTTGAGGTCTCTGTAGCCTTGGCAAGCTTTGAAATTGCATTCCTCCTGCCTCCGATGTCCAAAGTGCAAGGATTGGCAGACCTGTGCGACCAGACCAGCTTGGGTAAAACGTTTTATTATGACTCAGTGATATCTATTTGTTTTTACAGAGGCTATGGCTTTTTTTTTTGGCAGACCTCAGTAGGAGTGACTTCAAGAATATTTCCTGGCTGGGTCTGCACCAACACCCTTAGCTACTGTGAAGAGATTTACCTACACCTGAGGCAGTGAATAAGAATCCCACAGGTATGGGAGGAACTCTGGGCAGCAGGTGAAACAAGGCTCACATCACTGGTGACTCTGAGAAGGTGTACCTAGTCTCAGTACAGGTGAAAAGGTTCCAGAATATTCCACCTCGTTAGCTTTCGCGCAGTAGACTGGGCTTTAGAAAGGGTGTGCAGTGTCAGGCAGGAGAGAACCTCACTTACCTTGTGACCTCAGGTCCCCCGATTCTCTCAGGTTCGTCTGTGACCCTAGCAGAGTTGGGAAGGAACAAAATGTAAATCTGGGCAAGAGCCAGCCCCTCCCCCATCCCACCGCCGCCAGCCTCGGGCAGCCCCCCGCTGCGGCGCAGGTCTCCCGCCTGCCTGCCAGCTGCTGAGAGAGCTGTAGTCTGGATTTGATCCCTTCCATCCAGAGTGGGGTCCAGACAGAAATGGTTAGTGCAGGAGGAGGAGAGATACTGAAGGATTTGGGAGATGAGAAAGGGGGCAGGCAGACACACCTACATAGAAAAGGCACAAACGTACACACATAGGCACAGACGCAAACAGAGACAGACGGGCATTGAACTGCTGAGCCACACCCTCGGCCCCTCCCTGGGGGATTCTGGGCTAGTGATTCACAGCTGTCCTTCACTTCCTCGCACACAAAAAGACATTTATTCTTTTTGAAAAATTCTCTTTCTATAGCCTGCCTAGCCATGAACTTGAGATCCTCCTGCCTCAGCCTGAGACTGCAGGACTTTTCCTGTTAGTACTTCACTAACTTAATGGTGTGTCACCTTCTGTCCTCGATTAGAAGGTTGGCTATGTGAGGGTAGGCACAGTTCACATTTTGTTAGCCATGCTAGGCAGGCTGTAGCTATCAAGGAATAACAGTCATACCAGACACACTCAAAAGCATTTTCCACAGCAATGACCTGAGTTGCCACGATCACACGTGGAAGCAGTTTCTGTGATCCCTGGCTTCACATTGCAGAGAAGAACAAGAGAGGCTAAATGGCTTGCTCCAGCTCGCTTAGTAGAGCTGAAACCTGCTACACCCGGCTGTAACACGATCCTACATACAGACGCTGTACCCTGTTCCCAGCTACAGGTCCCTTCCAAGGACACACACACACACATACACACGTATGTACACACGTGTGTCCACAGTCAGACATGCCGGGAAGAGGTGGAGCCATCAAGAACAGAGGAGATGGGACTTACTGATTTTGGATCCCTGGGGCAGAGAGGCGCCCGAGACACAGCGGTTAGAGTTCTGCCGTTTAGAGGGATCGAGGGTAACCCTGCGGGGTAAGGAGGTGGGAGTGGTGACAGGGGGTGCAGAGGACCAAGAGGTCAGGTGCAGGAAGCGAAGCAGAGAAGACAGGTTAGGCCCCGCCCCTCCACCCGCCCACACCCACACCCCACATCTGGTGCAGCTCACCTTCGGGTCAGTTTGGAGGTCAGCTTGGTGAAGAGGTTGGTGGTGGGGCGAGGCCGCCCGGAGGGCAGGGGTGCGGCCTCGTGGGCCAGCGTGGGTGAGGCTGGGGGTCCATTCTGCACACCCCCGCCACTCCCGCCCCCTGCCCGCCGGTCTCGGACCTGGCCCCCATGGAAGGTGCTGCGAATGGTGGAGCCCCGGGCCAGGCGGCTCCGCTCTCCTGACGGGGGAGCCAGGCTATGACTGGAAGGCGAGGCAGGGGGTACCCGCGAGGTACCGGAGCTGTGGGCAGAGAAAGACAAGTCACGGTGGGGCCGGAAGGCTGTCAGGGCATTATGGATCCTCGCATTGTTTTTCGTTCCAGATTCTCCCATCCAAGTTCTAACCAGACCCGACCGTTTTCAGAGTTGTAACACTAGACCTCCAATATGTACCTTCCCAGGGACCCTCAAGCCCAACCCATATCTCAGAGGCCATTATGCCTCCCCTAAGTCCACCTGTGCTTTCTCTCTTGGCATCTAAATCCTCAGGGCTAGTAGTAGTCATACACATAGCACATTTCCCAGCATGCATTGCTGCAAGAAGTCAGGTGGCGGGCCACCGTCCAATACGTTGCCAGCTGTTGTGTGATGCTGGGAGATTGGCAGCTGGCACAGAGGCCTCAGACCCCGAGCCTGTATGAAAAGGTTCAGTGGAACCCGTTCTTGGATTCTGTCTCAGAGATCTGACCCTCCGTTGTATTGAGTCCATGGCCTTCTCTGCAGCTTAGCCTTGTTCTCCTCGGTCTAGAACTCGAAGGTCCCATCTTACGCTGATTACAAATAAGGATTCTAGAATCCTTGCTCTTTGACTCGGCTGTGCAACTTTGGACAAGTTACTTAACTTCTCGGTGCCTCGTTTCTTCTCAGCTGCAAACGGAGGGATTAAGATCTACCCAGAATGCAGTTGGTAGAAATTAGGCAATTGCTGGACATGGGCAAGCAGGGGGCAGCTGCTTGATGAAGCATCATTATTAGGTTTTTTACTTTTTTATTTCTATTTTTTATTTAGTAACTACTCAACAATCTCCTTATTACTAACTCTGGGTAAGGGTTTATGGGACCCAGGAACAGTTAGTACCCATCCCATTTAGAGAAGATAAACTAAGGTTGGGACATTTGTGCAATGTCCCCCCTTAACCCAGTGCTGATCAGTCCCAGGATCACACTGACACCCACCAAACTGTAACACTTACGACATCATAGCTACATCCTGGAATGCCCTGGCCGCTGGCCAATAATACGCCAAAGCTTGGTAGGTGGAGTTATGTCTGGACCAGATGGAGACGATTCACGCTCCCTGTTTTTCCCCTTTCATATTTTTATGATAGTTTTTGTGTGCATGGGTGTTTTGCCCACATGCATGGCTGTGATCAAGTGTGCCTGGCGCCTGCAGAGGTCAGAAGAGGGCACTGGATGTTCTGGAACTGGACTTACAGATGGTACCCATGTGGGCGCTAAGAATTAAACCTGAGTCCTCTGCAAGAGCAGCCAGTGCTCTTAACTGCTGACCGTCTCTCCAGCCTGCATCTTTTTATACGGAAACAGAGCCTCACACAGCCTCAGCTGGCCTTAAAATTCTGCTCCTCCTGCATTGACCAGCCCAGTGCCGGGGGTACAGGTACTCCACACCTCCCCTGGTGTAGGACAGGCGTCAGATCCAAAGCTTTGTGCACACCAGGTAAAAGGGCTGCCAACTTAGCCACTGCCCCAGCACCTGCTTTTTTGGGGTGGGGAGGTGTTTGAGACAAGGTATCTTTGTATATCCCTGGCTGTCCTGGAACTCTCTCTATAGACTAGGTTGGCCTTGAACTCACAGAGTTCAAGTCTCTTGAGAGCTGGGATTAAAGGTGTGTGCCACTACCACCTGGCTTTAAAAACAACAAACAAACAGGGTTCAGCTCAGGATGTAGCTCAGGCTAGTCTTAAATTAGCTATGTAATCAAGATTGACCCTTCCTTCTCATACTTTCAGGAGCTTGGTGCTATGCCAAGTGATGGCGGATCACTCATTTCCCATGCAACTGCTCGATCTGGTCGCTCCACCCCAGCTGAAAAGTGTGTCCCTCTTGGGCCACCCAGCCCAGATGATGCAGGGCTCTGGAGTTTCTACTTCTAAAATTGATCACTCAAAAACTCTTCTTGGTTCCCAGGCTCATGGGTGGGGGACAGGGAGGCCCAGTTTTCCAGCACCACTGGCTGGTTTTTACCAAGGGGGAGCACTGTCAGGGATGAGAACTGCCCAGGGTGGGGAATGGCGCATGCTGCTGCGCCACGTGTCCTCTTTGATCATCAGTGTGTGTGTGTGTGTGTGTGTATGTATGTTTATGTGTGTATGTGTGTTTATGTGTGTTATGTGTGTTTATGTGTGTGTGTGTACACATTTGTATGTGTATGTATGTGTGTGTGTGTATACATGTATAAGTATGCTCACCCACCCTCTGCATTCCCCTTCATCCCAGCCCCTGCTTCACATACCTATTTTCTTTGCCATTTGGCAACAAGGACGGGCGCTCAGACCCTGGTCGCTCTGTGCACACGTAGGTGTTTCTTCGGGTCATCATGCTGGGGGGGAGGTTGTTCTGTGGGAGACACACCAAGAGGGGCCAGGAGGTGAGAAGACGCCTCTCAGCCTCCTTCCACCCTGCTGTATTCTGCCACAATATACTTTGCTTTTTCTTCCAAAGATGTATTATTGTTATTTCATTGTATGGGTGTTTTGTCTGCATGCATGCCTACCCACCAGGTTTGTGCCTGGTGTCCAAAGAGGCCAGAAGAGGGCATTAGGTCTCCTGAGACAGGAGTTATAGATAGCTGTGTTACCATGTAAGTATTGAGAATTGAACCCAGGTCCTCTGGAAGAACAGTCAGTGCTCTGAACTTCTGAGTATCCCTCTAGCCTTATTTTTCCATTTTAAAAGATTTATTTTTACTTTTGTACTATTGTACTAGCCTTTTGCTGGGAACATATACCTGTGTACCACCTGCATGCAGTGCCCTCAAGAGGCCAGAAGAGGGCATCAGCTCCCCTAGAATCGGAGTTAAAGACAGTTGCAAGCCACCATGTGGGTGCTGGGAATCGAACCCGGATCCTCTGCGAGTGCAACCAGTGCTCTTAACCCCTGAGCTCCTGGCTGCTCAATCCTTCCTGGCTCCTTTGTGTGACACAGGGTCTCATGTATCCCAGGCTGGGTTAGAACTGAGTATGTAGCTGTGAATAAAGCTCTGATCCTTCTGCCTCCGAGAGGTCTGTACACGTTGCCAGCACCACCAGGCAAGCATCCACCTGCTGAGCCACACTCCCATTCCTCTTTCCCTTTTCTTCCTTTCTCCTGCAGACTCCCATGGGCTGCTCACAACTGCAGTTAACTCCAGCTCCATGGGGGGATGGGGACACACACCCTCTTCTGGCCTCTTTGGGTACTACAGGGCTAGGCTCTGCCTGAGCTATGCTCTCAGCCCTGAGGTTAATTCTTTAAAAGTTAACAAGAATTCCTCATACTTTAAAAAAAAAAAAAAAAGGGGGGGGAATTATTTATTTTATGTACATGAGTACACTGTAGCTGACTTCACACATAACAGAAAAGGCATGGGATCCCATTACAGATAATTGGAAGCCACCACGTTTGGTTGCTGGGAATTGAACTCAGGACCTCTGCAAGAGCAGTTAACCACTGAGCCATCTCTCCAGCTCTACTTTTTAAATTTTTATCTTTTTCTAAGACAGATTTCTCTAGTCCAGGCTGGCCTGAAACTCACGATTTTTCTGCTCAGTCTCCTGAGAGCTGGGATTAGAGGCAAGCAAGCACTGTGCCTAGCTTAGGGGTTAATTTCTGTGGTGAGAGGCAAGTGCATGTGTGTGTGTGTGTGTGTGTGTGTATGCACACATATTAAATGCTTGTTAAATACATGAACTATCTGAGAGGCCCAGGGCATGCTTTGGGGCTGAGGGCAGGACCTCAGTAATGGAGTGGGGACCGCATCCATTCCCCCCACCCCCCAACCCCAGCCCAGGCCACTCACAGGGGTGCTAGTGCTGTCCTTCCGCCGCTCGGGGATCTCTGCCTTATTGGGGTTGTGGGCACTGCTGACCATGGGGCTGGAGGGGGGCAAGCCTCGACTTCCACTGCCCACTGCACTGCAGCTCGCTTTCCGACCCGGCAGCCGCTCTTCTTTGAGCTCCGTGTCTCCCGTGCTGGTTGGGCTGCGCTTCGGGTGCAGCGGGGCAGGGGACGGGCCACCTGATGGAGGGATGGGACCAGTTAGAGCTGGGGTCAATAGAGACACAAGAACCTTAGGACACTTCACAATAGCTGCAGTTTCTTTCCAGGCAAGTCTGGTCTATACAGAGTGCAACCAGGCTAGCCAGGGCTACATAGTGAGTCCTTGTTTAATGCCCACTCATGCATGTATTTATGGCTGTGTCTCCTGTGACCAGCTCTTGCGGCTGTGACATCTTCATGACAGTAACCCCTGAGTTAAACAAACTTGGTCTTCCTTAAACTGCTCTCCTGAGAATATTTTCCCACAGCAACAGTAAAGAAACTAAGTACCAGACTCCCACAGAAACCACACCCCACATCACTATGGAGTTGACAAGAAGGCAGGCTCTCAGCAGCCACACTGTAAGTGGAGTCCTGTGCCCTAGCTTTGCCAAGGTTAACCCTTTCTGAGCCTGCCTCAGGATCCAGGTTACATGTGAGGCAAACTCTCAAGCAGTCCAAGCTGTCCAGGTACTAAAGAGTTGGCTCAGGGGACCCAGGTTCAATTCCTGGCACCCATATAATACACCTAGCATCCCTCCCTGTGTGAGTCACTCCTCTCCAGCCAGGTGACATGCCCACCTGTCAACCCAGCACCAGAAAGGCTGAGGCAGGAGGATGATGAATTTGAGGCTGGTCTGGATTATCTAGTAAGATCTCAACTTCACTGCTACAACCATTTCCCTGGCATCTGTAGTTAGCTCTAGATAGCTTCTGATTGCCAGTCAAGGCTGGGCTATACTTCCGGGATTGGGACACTCACAGAAGTCACTGTGACGGCGCTGGCGGTGGTAGGTGGAGGAAGAAGCCCGTTGCCCTTTGTTGTGGCTGCTGCCTTTGCTGGAGCTTGTCCCATTGGTGGTGTCGCTGGGCGCCCGCACCCGTGCCAGGGCCAGCCCTGGGGCACCCCGGTCCCCACCCTCCTACAAGAGAAAACACGCAAGGCACCTCAGCCTTCTGTCCAAGCGGCTGGCCCCAAGTCCCTCCACCCAAGGCCTGAGGCCCCATGACCTCTGACCTCAGTCTTCCTGCCCAGCAGGAGGTAGGTGGCGGTCACCTCGTTGTACTTCTGGTTGGTCAAGGCCTCTTTGATTTCTTCCCGTGTGTAGCCCATACCCACCATCACCTCTGGGAGATGGATGGAGAGAAGGGTCAGTGTCCTTTCCCAGGCTGTCCCTTCCACCCCCTGTGCCTCTCAGTAGTGTCTGCCCTTCTCCAATCTGCCAGCAGATACAGGGTTTCTTCGAAGAATATTCCTTCCGGAATAAGACCAGTTTGCTAACCCCTGCCTGCTCCTGCCCAGGGTAGGGATGTGACCCAGGTCGGGCCAATCATTGTTCAAGCCTCAAAGGACACTGGATGGATCAACACACATGCCACCAAGTTTTGAAAAGTCAAAAAGTTCCACCCCTAAGGCATCACTGATAGCATCAGAACAGTCATAAGATGTCACACCCCAGCCCCTCCCTGGGGGATTCTAGGCAGGGGCTCTACCACTGAGCCACGCCCCCAGCCCCTCACTGGGGGATTCTAGGCAGGGGCTCTACCACTGAGCCACGCCCCCAGCCCCTCACTGGGGGATTCTAGGCAGGGGCTCTACCACTGAGCCACGCCCCCAGCCCCTCACTGGGGGATTCTAGGCAGGGGCTCTACCACTGAGCCACACCCCAGCCCCTCACTGGGGGATTCTAGGTAGGGGCTCTACCACTGAGCCACGCTCCCAGCCCCTCCTTGGGGGATTCTAGGCAGGGCTCTACCACTGAGCCACGCCCCCAGCCCCTCACTGGGGGATTCTAGGTAGGGGCTCTACCACTGAGCCACACCCCCAGCCCCTCACTGGGGGATTCTAGGCAGGGGCTTGTTATAGTAATTTTCATCCCTGATAAATCTGTATAAAAACACACACACTCCAGTTATCACATTTATAAGTTTTAAGCCTAGACTGGGCAGCTCTTTCACCACACCAACCTATTCCCCAGCTATGAGACCCTTGCTACTTACAATTTCTCCCAGCCACACAATTCTGTTCCATCTTCCTCTTCCTCTTCCTCCCTCCTCGCTCTCTTCCTCTCTTTCAGACTTCCTGTCCCACCTTTTACTTCCCCAGCCCAACCACAGGTTCTAGCCTTTATTTGTCCAGTTAAAATGGGCAAAAGATCCAAGGATGAGTGACTGCGCAGTGGAGGGCAGCCCCTCCTGAGGAAGCAACATTAACATCAGAAAATAGCATCAGGGCAACCCACAGCAGGGGCTCTTCCCCTGAGCCACATCCCAGCCTGAAAGTGTGTGTGTGTATGTATGTATGTATGTATGTGTGTGTATATATATATATATATTTTTTTTTGGCAGGGGGGTTGGGTTTTTTTCGAGACAGGGTTTCTCTGTTTAGCCCTGGCTGTCCTGGAACTCAGTCTGTAGACCAGACTGGCCTCGAACTCAGAAATCCACCTGCCTCTGCCTCCCAAGTGCTGGGATTAAAGGCGTGCACTACCACTGCCCGACTGAAAGTATAATTATTATCCTGGTACTTTCTATTGCAAATTATGAAAGCTGACCGTGTGGACAGATTCCTATGTTGGTCCATTGATTCAGCCGTGGAACAGAAGGGTCTTAGATTTATTTGTTTGTTTTGTTTTATGCAGGATCTATCTCAGGTTGCTCAAGCTTTGGCACTGCTACGTAATTGAGGACGACCCCAAATGCTTGGATTACAGGCACACGCTGGCATTCTGGGTGGATTTCAACTGTAATGAGTTATTTATTTATTCAATGCATGTGGATGCCTTGCCTGCATGTTTACCTGTACACAACCTGCATTCCTGGGACTGCAGTTATTGTGAGCCACCATGTGGGTACTGGGAATCAAACCTGGGTCCTCTGGAAGAGCAGTTAGGACTCTTAATTGCTGAGCCATTTTTCTAGCCCCAGTGATTTGTCTTTTTAGCCCTCAAAGTTGAAGCTCCATTGTGTCAGGCATCAGCATTTACCCAGCAGGTAGGGAGGTAAATGCCCTACCACTGAGCCACACCCCAGCCCCTCATTGGGGGATTCTAGGCAGGGGCTCTACCACTGAGCCACGCCCCCAGCCCCTCACTGGGGGATTCTAGGCAGGGGCTCTACCACTGAGCCACACCCCCAGACTCCCACTGGGGGATTCTAGTCATAAGTACATAAGTAGATCAGCTTCCTCCCCTAATTTGTACAGCTCTGAGCTGGCCTGTGTGTATATTGCTATTTCCTAGACGCACAGAAAGGGAAAACACTCGCTCAGGGTCACACAGCTCGAACATTCCTCAACTACTCTCCCTAGCTCAGTGGTGAGCAGAGGCAATGGCCACCAGCCTCGGCTCTGTGGCACTGACCCCTGAGCCAGAAGCACCTGCTTCCTTGACCCTCACCAATTCTCTTGGTGTCCCCGAAGTCCTCCTCGGGTTCCGTGTATGGCTTCAGCTCCTCACCCTCATAGCCGATGTTGATCCATTTGTCTTTCATGATTTGCTGAGGAAAAGGGAGACAGATATGAGAAGGAAGGGAAGGTGCCAGCACAGGGCACAGAGCTTCCCATCCTCCAAGGGGGACTCCCCGCCGAGCCTACCACCCCCAAAACTGAGAGCTTGTGGAGACCTAGCCAGCCGTCCCACCCCGCCACAGCCTTTCTTACCACCCTCCTCCTCCTCCGCATCATCTGGGTCCCCAGCACCCTGTAATCATCCTAAGAGCTCATTAGCTTAATTACTGACATGGCAGGGACCATCCAGGAACCTCCTCCTTGCTGACTGCCTCCACTCAGAGCTGATCCCAGCCAGGCGGGAGGGATGGAGCCACAGGGATCAGGTGACAGGAAGAGCACAGAGGGTCCCAGGAGAGGGCTCACCTCCAGAGTACAGCGTTTTGCGGGGTTCAGCACCAGAAATCTCCGCAGAATGCTCTCGCAGTCTGTAGACATGTAGAAGGGGACCCGGTACTTTCCTCTGAGGACTCGCTCCCGCAGCTCCTGCAAGAACAGGACAGGGCATGCTCACCCCTGCAGACAGGGCTCACCCGACAGCCAGCCATATCCAGACCTTTCTGAAAGATCAGATTAGGTGATGGATGTTCCAGCCCCAATATACTAAGAAAACCTTAGCTCTGCCTTCCTGGCCACACTTTCTCATCGGTGGAAAGGAGGCACCCTAAGGCCAGCCACTTTAAAGTCTTCCTCTCTCCCCTGCTTTGAGACAGGGTCTCATGGAAAAGAGCCTCCACCTGCCCTGCGATTCACTTCAAAAATCCTGGGATGACAGCGTGAGCCCCCATGCCCAGGTTATACGGAGCTTGGGGAAAGAATGGAGGGATTTCCCTTGGCTTCACAGGCCATCAGCCAAGCATGTTCCTAAGACCCTTACCCTTAAAATTTCTAGTTTGTTTTTTTTTTTTTAATTGAAAGAAAAAAAAATTCAGACAGGGTCTCACTGCATAGCCCTGGCTGTCCCAAAATTCGCTCTATAGATCAGGCTGGTCTCAAACTCACAAGATCTGTCCATCTCTGCTTCTGCCTCCCCGATCCTAACCCTAACCCTTCGCAGCCTGAAGTTTCTTTTAATAGACTAACTTTTCCCCCTGCCTCCAGATTTAGAAGACAGAATCTCACATAGCCCAGGCTAGCCTCAAACCTGCTGCATAGCCAAGGATGACCTTGAACTCGACCATTTTGCCTCTGTCTCTGGAGTGCTGGGATTGGAGGCATGAGACATCACAGCCCATTAATGCAATGGTGGGGACGGAACCTAGGGTTTCCTGCGGGCTAGGCACGCGCTCTACCAAAGAAAGGCACACGCTCATCTACAGAGCGGTCAGCATGTGAAGACAGGCTTACAGTGTGAAGGGCCCACCACTGCCCCCACCCAGTGTCTCTCTCCCAAGCAGCCATGTTGTTCCAAAAATCATCTTCATGTGTTTCTTTACCCTGGAGTTTGGGAGAATGGGTCTTGTTACACAGACGGGACGACCCGTGAACTCACAATCCCCCAGGTTCAGCCTCCCAAAGCTAGAAGCCACCAGACTTGGTGTTTATTATTTGTATTTCTTTCTTTTACATGCATTGGTGTCTGGCCTGCATGTATGTCTGTGTGAGGGTCCCCTGGACATGGAGGTACAGACAATTGTAAGCTGCCCTGTGGGTGCTGGGAACTGAATCTGGGTCCTCTGGAAGAGCAGACAGTGCTTTCAACTACTGAGTCATCTCTCCAGCCCACAAGATACTCCTTTTATAAACATTTTTAAAAAGTTATATGTCTATCTAGGCTTGTGTGTGTACTGCCCACAGAAGGCAGAAGAGGGCGTGTCATGGTTTGTATATTCTTAGACCAGGGAGTGGCACCATTTGGAGGTGTGGCCTTGTTGGAATAGGTGTGACCTGGTTGGAATGGGTGTGTTACTGTGGGTGTGGGCTTAAGACCCTCACCCTAGTTGCCTGGGAAGTCAGTCTTCCACTAGCAGCCTTTGGATGAAGACGTAGAACTCTCAGCTCCTCCTGTGCCATGCCTGCCTGGATACTGCCATGCTCTCACCTTGATAATAATGGACTGAACCTCTGAACCTGTAAGCCAGCCCCAATTAAATGTTTTTTATAAGACTTGCCGTGGTCATGGTGTCTGTTCACAGTAGTAAAACCCTAACTAAGACAGAAGTTGGTACTGGGAGTGGGGTATTGCTGTGATAGGCCTGACCATGCTTTTATTTGAAAGAATGTGGATTTTTGGACTTTGGATTTGGAACTCAGTGGAATGCTTTAAATGGGGCTTAATGGGTCATCCTAGTAGGAATATGGAAGACTTTGTTGCTGGGAGTAATTTGAACTGTGTTGACCTGGCCCAAGAGATTTCAAAGGAGAAGAATTTCAGAATGTGGCATAAAGACTGTTTTTGTGGTATTTTGGTGAAGAGTGTGGCTACTTTTTGCCCTTGTCTGAAAAGTCTGCCTGAGGCTAAGGTGAAGAGACTCGGATTAATTGCACTGTCAAAGGAAGTTTCCAAAAAGCCGAGCAGAGACTTCGTTCTCTGGTTAAGTCTTATGAAGAGAAGTGTGAACAAGCATAGCAAGCTAGTAAAGAACATCCCTCCATGGCTCTGCATCAGCTCCTGTTTCCTGACCTGCTTGAGTTCCAGTCCTGACTTTCTTCAGTGATGAACAGCGATGTGGAAATGTAAGCTGAATAAACCCTTTCCTCCCCAACTTGCTTCTTGGTCAGAATGTTTTGTCCAGGAATAGAAACCCTGACGACTGAGACAGGGCGCTAGATCCCCTGAACCCTGACTGAGACAGGGCGCTAGATCCCCTGCAGCTGGAGTTATGGGAGTTGCGAGCCTTCGGCTCTGGGAGTCAAACTTGGGTTCTCTAGAAGAACAGCAAGTGCTCTTAGCTACCTGTCCATCCCCTCACATGGACACTGGCAATGCACACCTCCACTTCCACAGGTTAGAGACACAGGTTCAAGAAGGGACTTGCCTGAGGTATTCACAGAGAACGTTTGAGCTCACAGAGAGCTGTGAGGACGGCTCAGCTGTAAATGCCTGACAGGCATGCATTAGGACAGGAATCCAGACACCTAAATCCCACCAAAATGCCAGGTGAGCACGGTGGACTCCTCTTGGTCCAGCCTTGAAGACAGAGATGTTGTCACCAAAGCAAGATAGCCAGGAAGACCAGACACATGTGTGGCTGAGGGGCCTAGCCTCACTGATAAGGTGAAAGAGAGGAAGATCTCCAACAGTAACCTCAGGCCTCTTCATGCATCCACACACACACAAGAGGACACAGAGCTGGAGAGACGGACAGAGTGGCCTATGGCAATTGCTGCTTTTGCAAGGTACCTAAGTTCGATTCCCAGCACCCACATTAGGCAGCTCACAACCTTCCATCTTTGACTCCAGTCCCAGGGGATCCAATGCCCTTTTCTGGCCTCACAACATTTGTTCTGAGCAAACACATAAATAATTAACAACATGCAAATAGAAAAAAAAAATAAAACAACATGACTGAACTGCAGACACCAGCACAACAGGGCACAGCAAGTGCCTGGGGCAGCTGAACTATTAGCCAGACCCTTGGAAAAGGTCTTAGCCTCATGCTGGAAGTTCACAAAGGTTATTCCACTATAAAAGCCATTCTCGCCAGGCAGTGGTAGCGCACGCCTTTAATCCCAGCACTTGGGAGGCAGAGGCAGGTGGATTTCTGGTCTACAGAGTGAGTTCCAGGACAGCCAGGGCTAAACAGAGAAACCCTGTCTCAAAAACAAACAAACAAACAAACAACAACAACAAAAAGCCATTCTCTCTGTACTGAAGGACACTTCAAGTGCCTCACAGTTTAGCCTCAGCAAGCGTGAGGGCTGCTGTTATACAGAAGGTTATAGTGTCAGGGTCTTTAATTAAAGGACGGGTTGACACAAGGTCAAAGGGTACCCTTCATCCTGGTACAAAAAGAGAAAGGTATTTCCTGCCTCATTATGTTACGTCCTCTCCTGTGGTAGCCAATACTTCCTGGCACAGGAGCAGCTAAGGAATTCCTCCAGTATCTACCCTTTGGGGGACATGCTGAAAAATAAGTGACCTGAAGCCAGCCACAAGTCAAATCACTGAGTCCCCCAGTGAGGGGCTGGGGTGTGGCTCAGTGGTAGAGTCCCTGCCTAAAATCCCCCAGTGAGGGGCTGGGGGGGGCATGAGTCAATATTCCTGAGACAAATAATGTCTAACTGGCCTAGGGTGGAGGCCAGCACTGTTTCAACGTTACATTTCCTGTGTGTGACCGGCCACAGGAAAATGTTTCTAGTCTCAGGAGATAACCACCGTAGTCCTTAGGGACCAAAGGACACAGTGTCTACACTGAACTGTCCGGTGGTCCATCAATAAAGACAGGACGACGTGCATACGGAGACAGCTCTGGGCTGGATGTCAGCCAGCATGGCCTCCTGAGAAGTACTGGGTGTCTCTATTCTATCCCTGCAACTTGTCCATGTACTGGCAATGTTTCAAAGCAAGAACATCAAAAGAAAAATGAAACCCACCTTCCAGTCAAGTTGAAGACACACACCCCACACTTCCCAGTAACTCCCAGTTATCTGGGTCTGTGTTCCTCTGAGCACCGAGCCCCAGGCCTCGACTGATAACGATGTTCTATTTGCTCACTCCCTTTGTTTTCTGCCTGGATCTACCATAGATAATCCACCAAATGCGGATGCAGTCTTTCTGTGGGCTTTTTCTTTGTTTGGTGGTGCAACGGCTAAACCCAGGGCGTCCTGCCCACTGAGCTACAGTCCCAGCTCCCTTGGACTTTCCTTTGGGGACTGGGTGTCACTAAGATGCCCACACTGGCCTTGAATTTGCTATCTCCCTGCCTCAACCCCTTCCAGTGCAAAAATGACAGGCTGGTCCCATTCAATACAGAGAAGGAACAAAAGAAAAAAAAATTAAATTCACAATTCTGAAAAGTTTGAGTGATTCTGGTGAGTACACAATTATTTTCACTACTAGTTTCAGAATATATGTTTTATCATTTTAAAAGAATACTTAAGAATACTTGAGAAAGTTGGGGGGGTGTGGCTCAGTGGTAGAGCCCCTGCCTAGAATCCCCCAGTGAGGGGCTGGGGGCGTGGCTCAGTGGGAGAGCCCCTGCCTAGAATCCCCCAGTGAGGGGCTGCGGGCGTGGCTCAGTGGTAGAGCCCCTGCCTAGAATCCCCCAGTGAGGGGCTGGGAGTGTGGCTCAGTGGTAGAGCCCCTGCCTAGAATCCCCCAGTGAGGGGCTGGGGGTGTGGCTCAGTGGTAGAGCCCCTGCCTAGAATCCCCCAGTGAGGGGCTGGGGGTGTGGCTCAGTGGTAGAGCCCCTGCCTAGAATCCCCCAGTGAGGGGCTGGGAGTGTGGCTCAGTGGTAGAGCCCCTGCCTAGAATCCCCCAGTGAGGGGCTGGGGGTGTGGCTCAGTGGTAGAGCCCCTGCCTAGAATCCCCCAGTGAGGGGCTGGGGGTGTGGCTCAGTGGTAGAGCCCCTGCCTAGAATCCCCCAGTGAGGGGCTGGGAGTGTGGCTCAGTGGTAGAGTACTTACTTGGCTTTAGTTCCATCCCCATCAGCAAAATCCCTGAGCGGTTTATCTGAACCCAGCTCCCCCTCCCCCATCCTAACGTTAAGCAAGCACTAGTCTGCCCCCACTTTCTGTGGATTTCCCTAATCTGGGCACTGCACAGAAATGAAACCCTGCCTTCTGTCACTGCTTGTGGGGCTCGCCCACCCCTCCTGCCATGTTTCTGTCTCTCTTACATGCATTGGATCTGAAAAGCCTTAAATGGGGCATGACCCAGAAATTTCTAATGATTTTTTTCCCCCAGAGCAGGTCAATATTAGAACCAAAATCCACCAGCTGTTCAGCTCACAGCTTGGGGCCCAACAGTGCCAGCCATACCGGGGCAGTGGGCACCAGAGCCACCCCAGTTCCTCATCTGACCACATGACCTCAGTCCCATCTGATCCTGCCCACTCCATCCCTGGCACCTTGAGGTTGTGCCCATCAAAGGGCAGGGAACCGCTGACCAGCGTGTACAGGATGACACCCAGGCTCCAGATGTCCACCTCTGGCCCATCATACTTCTTGCCCTGGAACAGCTCTGGGGCGGCGTATGGGGGGCTCCCACAGAAGGTGTCCAGCTTGGAGCCCAGCGTGAACTCATTGCTGAAGCCGAAGTCGGCGATTTTGATGTTGGCCTCGGCATCTAGCAACAGGTTTTCAGCCTGAGAGGGAAAGAGAAGCCAGGGGATGA
Source organism: Mus caroli (assembly GCF_978045245.1). NCBI lineage: Eukaryota > Metazoa > Chordata > Mammalia > Rodentia > Muridae > Mus > Mus caroli. The sequence goes on along the minus strand of NW_028227263.1, from coordinate 124,460,652 downwards.
AGCCACAGTCTTGTCTCTGCCTGCCAGCGCTGGAATTACAGGCCTGCACCATCACACCATGTTTACATGGGATTGGTAATACAGCCCGCTTTTTGCATTCTAGGCTAGTATTCCTCAGGGTGACCTACATCTGAAGCCTGGTGACAATTTATCTGAGGCTCCACAGTCCAGCCTTAGTTCTGATGGTCTCCATCTGGACCTGGGAAACCACTTTGGTCAATTCCAGTCTCCTCCACTAGGTGGCGTACAACCTCCAGGTTAATTCTCCCCATCAACCTAGCCAAAAATGATAGTAAAGTGCCTGCCTCATAGAGCAAGTATCCATAAGCTTCTACAGCCATTCCATGTGGGCTCCTTTGACCTCATTACATAGCCCAGGCTGTCCTCCAACTCATGGAAATTACCTCCTGAGTGCTGCGATTGCAAGTTTGTATTCCTGTCCCTGACATAAGGCTTGCTAATTAAAAAGCTACTATAGAGCCTAGGCTTGCTTCAAACTCATGGTAATTCTCCTGCCTCATCTTCCCGAGGACTGGGATTGCAGGTGAGACATGCACATCCAACTCTCCCCAGTCCCCAGGCTGTGCTTGCTTTTGTTGTTGCAACTTTGAGGCAGGGTCACATCTAGCTGAGGCTGGCCTTAGTGGCCCCTTTTTGTCTCCTGTGGTTGAGACTTGAACCCAGGGCCTTGCACACATCAAACAAGCACTCGATTACACACTACATGCGTAGCCCTTGGCCTTGAACTGATCCGCAAGCCTGAACCACCCAAGACCTGAGATTGCGGGCCCTCGCCACACTGGGCTGGCCCCAGGGGTTGTTCTCATTACATGTATCTTCCTGGGGACCAGGACGGGAAGTACACATCATATGGCGGTCAGAGGCTAACTGTGTACAGCCAGCTCTCTCCTCCCATCATGTGGGTCCCCAGGGATTGAACACAGGCTGACGGAAGTGTAGAGCAGGTGCCTTTATCCACTAAAGCCACCTCAGGACCATCCCCCAGGGCTATGAAAAACAATGAAAAACTCTGTTCCTTGGGCACAGTCTGCTTTAAAGCCCTCACTGCCAATAAAATAGAGCAAAATAAAAGAAATAATAATAATAAAAAGGAGGCGGGCAGTGGTGGCACACACCTTTAATCCCAGCCCTCAGTAAGCAGAGGCAGGTGGATCTCTGTGAGTTCGAGGGTGACCTGGTCTATAGAGCGAGTTCCAGAACAGCCAGGGTTACACAGAGAAATGGAAAAAAATAATCAAAATAAATAAGTGAATTAATATAAAATAAAATAAAGCCCCTAGTGTGCCCCAGCACACAGGAGGTGCTCCGGAAGGGTAACCCAGACCGGCCTGTGTGGAGCCCTCTGGATGCTACAGGCACCTGGGTTGGGCCTTAGGGGTCTCTTTCCCATCCTTGTTGCCTGTCCTGTGCCTCGCTGCCATCCTAGGACTCTGAGCTCCCAAGACTGTGGAATAACTTGGGCCTGAAAGCCAAGTTCTCAGGGATTCTAGAAGGTCCACATGTCAGAGACACAGCGACCCTGAAGGCCGAATACAGATAGCCTATCTCATCCCCATGGCCATCCTGAGGCCGTCCCAGGACACAAGTTCCCGTGGCTGTCCCCCCACCTCCATCACGTCACAGATGCGTGGGAAAGAACCTGGGGCACTGCAGCTGGGGAAGGTCAAAGGGAGGAGCAGGGAGCGTGAGGCGTGGCTGGCAGCTGGGCTCTCACAGTGGGAGGGGCTTACCTTTAGATCCCTGTGTACAATGTTCTTCTGATGACAGTAGTGCACGGCTGACACGATCTACGGTTGAAGACAAGTCATGTGGGAGGCCAGAGTCTTCCATGTCCCTTGCAGCCCAAAAAGCCACCACCCACAGCTGACCTACCTGCCCAGTACTTCTCTGGGCACCAGTCGAGGACCTGGGGGCTCAGCCAGGTTCAGAGAGCATTGAACACCGGGACATCATCTATAGTCTCACAGGCAGGTCTGTCTCTGTCTCTCTCTCTCTGTCTCTCTCATACACACACATACACACAAACACACACATGGATACATGCATGCACATGCAGGTATGCACACACGCATGTCCTTGGTTGTTGTATCAAGACCTTGGGACTAGTCTATGTTTGGGAACTCCAAAGTGTCCCATGCAGGGAAACAGGTATGTGGCCCCAACTCACCAGGGCTACAATCTGTACCTGTACCTGAAGGTGCTTACTCTACACAAAGGGTGCCCTCACACCAGTAGTACATACAGTGGTGCCCACTCACAGGCCACACACCCTGAAATGCTTCTCACACCCGTGCATCTTCTCATTTCACACCTATGGATCTTCTCACCCTGAATCTGTTCTTCATTCCTGCATGTCCACTCACCTCACACCTGGGCCTCACACCTGCATGTCCACTCACCTCACACCTGGGCCTCACACCTGCATGTCCACTCACCTCACACCTGGGCCTCACACTTGCATGTCCACTCACCTCACACCTGGGCCTCACACCTGCATGTCCTCTCACCTCACACCTGGGCCTCACACCTGCATGTCCTCTCACCTCACACCTGGGCCTCACACCTGGGCCTCACACCTGCATGTCCACTCACCTCACACCTGGGCCTCACACCTGCATGTCCACTCACCTTACACCTGGGCTTCACACCGGTGTGTCCTCTAACTTCCATATACACTCTCACACACCAATGTCTACACCCTAGATGAGAGTGGGTGAATCCTCCACACCAAGCACCTGTAGGTCCTGCCACCCAGAAGCCCCACCCCCATCTTGCCACTCCAACGCATGCAGCTACCTCACACCTACACACACTCCTTCAAGGACCCACATACCTTCCTCTGCATCTCTGAGTTTGTGTATGCGTGTTGACATCAGTGTGCTTCTCAATTGCTCTCCCACTTTATTTACTGGGAAAGGGTGTCTCTCTCACTGAACCAGGAGCTTAACAATCCAGCTAGTGTAGCTGCCCAGCCACAATGAGCCCAGCTGCCTCCTGAGTGCTGGGATGGAGGCTGGCGCTGCCACACCCACCCCACAGGGCTCAGGGAACTAAACTCTAGCCCTCTGGCTTGCTTAGCAGGGCAGCATCCACGGAGCCATCTCCCCAGCCTTTCTTTATGTTTTTCCTTTCCTTCCCTTCCCTTCCCTTCCCTTCCCTTCCCTTCCCTTCCCTTCCCTTCTCTTCCCTCTCCTCTCCTCTCCTCTCCTCTCCTCTCCTCTCCTCTCCTCTCCTCTCCTCTCCTCTCCTCTTCTCTCTCTCTCTCTCTCTCTTTCTCTCTTTCATGGCAGGGTCTTGTATAGCCCAGGCTAGCCTCAAACTCTATGTGGCTGAGGATGCCCCTGATCCCCTGGCCTGATCCACCCCAGCTTTGCCATGCAGATTCCAGCACTTTTCCCCACCCCCACCCCACCCAGGCCTCAGCATTCACTCACCTGTACACCCACCGCCATCACCTGAGCCCTGGCCCCCCAACAGCCTCCTTCCATCTGGGTCCCTGTGCATCCTCATCCCTGCATATGCTCATGTACATGGCACCCTGTCTCTCACCTGCCGGAACTTGGCTCGAGCCTCCTTCTCCTTCATGCGGCCGTGCGACACGAGGTAGTCAAACACTTCTCCTGCAGAGAGCAAGAGGGGTGAGAGCTGGAGCCAGAGGGTGCAATGGGGGAGGGATTGGAAAAGCAAGGTGTGGTGGGATGTGTGAGAAGGGCACGGGGTCTGGGGGGGAGTGTGAGCAGGGCAAGGGGGTCTGGAGGGGGCGGTTCACGAGCAGGGCACAGGGATGGGAGGGTGAGAGCAGGATGTGGGTGTCTTGGGGGTGGTGTGAGAGCAGGGTGTGGGGGTCTGGGGGGATGTGATAGCAGGGGGAGGGAGTAGGGGAATGTGAGAGCAGGGCCTGGGGGTCTGGGGGGTGAGAGCAGGGTCTGGGGGTCTGGGGGGTGAGAGCAGGGTCTGGAGGTCTGGGGGGTGAGAGCAGGGTCTGGGAGTCTGGGGGGTGAGAGCAGGGTCTGGGGGTCTGGGGGGGTGAGAGCAGGGTCTGGGGGTCTGGGGGGTGAGAGCAGGGTCTGGGGATCTGGGGATGTGAGAGCAGGGTTGTGGGGGTCTGGGGGAGATGTGAGAGCAGGCACAGGGGTTGGGGGGGTAGCAGAGCGTGGGGCAGAGCCTCACCTGCGCTAGCGTATTCCATCACCAGGTATAGCGTCTTCTCCGTCTCTATCACCTCAAAAAGCTTCACTGTGGGGAGGGTTCGAGGTGTTAGGTTAGTGTGGAAGAGCTGGCCATTCTCCACCCAGACTGCAGCCATCTGCCAATCCTCTCGTGCCTCCCACCAGAGCCCCCATGGCTCCCTACGCCCGCCCAGCCAGGTTTTCCCTGCTGCTCAGCCTCCCTTTCTCTACACAAGAGCTTCAGCTCGATAAAGCCTAGGACCTGTGCCCATGTTGCTGGCATTCACAGTCGGCAGTTACGCAGTCAGTGCACGTCATCGCCACATCCAGGCGCGCTACACTGTGCTCCGCTCAGTGACCACCTCTGCTAATGACCGTGAGTGCCATGGTCCACATGGACCTGAACAGGCTAATCTTAACCTGGTCATTACAACCCCGGTACTGATCCCAGCTCCAGAAAACAAAGCAGATGCCCAGGGAGCCTCAGCCAGGCAGGAATGACTGACTGCACTACAGTGGCCAGGTCTCTCTCTATGACAGTCCCGCCCTCCCTTCCCAAGGGCTCCACCACAGCCAGCTTCCATCCGCCCATGGCCAACCCCCGTCCCCTTCTCACCGATGTTAGGGTGGTTGAGTCCCTTCATAATTCGGACTTCTCTGAACAGCTGGGCAAGGCCAGGAAGGAAGAACAGACAGTTTTGAGTGGTGGGGATCCCTCCCCTGCCAGGCCTGGTCGGGTCCCAGCTCTCACCCAGCACTTTGTTCCCACCCTGGTCCTTTCTCTGGGCCTCACCTTCTGCAAGCTACTGGGGTTCAGCTGGGTCTTATCAATGATCTTAATAGCGACCTGAGGGTAGAAGAAGGTGGAAAGGTCAAAATCCCCCAGCCCAGATCCCACAGCACGTTTGGGGCCAGCCTAGACTACATGAGACATGTGAGACATTATGTCAAAAAGAAATTTTTTTAAAATATTGAATATTAACTGTTAATTGAGCTAAGTATAGTGGTCCAGGCCTAGAGTACCAACAACTGGGAGGCAAAGTGAGTCAGAGACTAGCCTGGTCTACATGGCAAGTCCTAGTTTAACGAGAGGCCGGAGAGATATTAAACACAGTGACTGCACCGTGTGGAGTTCAGTCGCCAGCACCCACCTGGTGGCTCCCAACCATCAGTAACTCCTGTTACAAGATACCCACCGTCGTCTTCTGGCCTCCCTGGCTCCCTTCACACAGGTACACATGCCCACCAGCAGAAGCACAGACACACAATTTAAATAAGTGAATCTTATCTCAGGTGTGGTGAAGCACTTGGGAAGCAGAGGCAGGAGGATCTCACTGAGTTCTGGGCCAGCCTGGTCTACATGATGAGTTCCAGGCCAGACAAGATTGCACAGGAAGACCCTATCTCAAAAGGGGAAGAAAAAAACCTAAAAATTAAAAACGAAAATAACAAATCTTAAAAAAAAAAAAAAAAAGCCACCTCTGGAATGGAGTCGTCCCCACATATGGGGACCAGCCTGTGCGCCATGGGGAGTGGGCCCTGTGCCCTTGCCGGCTTCTCTTTTTTGAGAATTTTGTCAGGCACTGTTCATGCCAGTATTGAGACGATCATATGGCTCCTTTCATCTGTGAATGTGACGAAGCACAGGAATAAATTGTGGAAAGAAAAACAACTCCACATTCCTGGGAGGGGCCCAGCGCTGGAACCACAGCGACGTGCAGACGGTGCGGATGGTGCCGACTCCATCCCTGACACTATGTTTGAGATGGGGGGCGGTGGTGAGGTTGCTCAGAGGCAAAGGTCACAAGCTTGACACCCTGAGTTTGAGCCTTTGAGCTGATGGGGTGAGAGGAGATGGGAAATGCTTGCAATTTGTCCTTTAACCTCTCTATATATGCGCACTCCCAAAATAAATGAATGGAGAAAAATGAGAACAAAACAAGTTTTGATTTGAGCCTTAGTCAATCTAGCAAAATCCTATCTCAAAAAAGGAAAGGGTTTTCATTTGTATTTACACTGATGAGTAATAGCAGCCTGCCGTTCTGACTCTTAAGGTTTGTTTTGCTTTGATTTTTAAATGGACTGGAACTCACTAGGTAGACCAAGCTAGCCTCTGAACTCACAAAGATCCCCCTACCTCCATCCTGAGTGCTGGGATTAAAAGCATATGCCACCATATCTAGTTCTTAAGAGTTCTGGGTTGTCTTGTGCTCCTGAGCACCAAACTCAAGCCCATGTACAAGCCAGGGAGGAAACCCCTCTACCACTGAGCCACACCCCCAGCCTCTCCCTGGGGGATTCTAGGCACGCTTTGTACCGTAGACCTACTGCTTTTGTGGCCAAATAAATACAGAAAATAGGGAATAGGTACCAGCGTGCTGCATACACGGAATCCAGACTCAGGAAGCAGAGAGAAGAGGATGAGAGTCTGAGGCTACACAGTCAGACTTGTTCTTAAAACACAAACAGGCTCTGGAGAGATGGCTCAGTGGTAAAGAGCACTGGCTGCTCTTCCAGAGGACGTGGGTTCAATTCCCAGCATCCACATGGCAGCTCACACCTGTCTGTAGCTCCTATTCCAGGGCTTCTGACACACTCACACAGACACGGAAGCAAACACCAATGAATGTAAAATAAAAATAAATTATATAAAAACAATTGGTTTAAAATAACAATCAAGGCATGGTGGCACACACCTTTAATCCCAGCATTCAGGAGGCAGAGGCAGGCAGATCTCTGGGTGTTCAAAGCCAGCCTGGTCTGCCTGGCAATTTCCAGGTTACCCAGCACTACATAGTGAGACCCTGTCTTACAACAACACAATACAGCCACAAAACAAACAAACACCAAGCAAACATAGTATATTACATACACATATGAAACTATCAAATAACAAAATTAATCAGTAAAATAACTGTGGAAAGAAACGAAGCGGGCAGGCTGGAACCAAGATAAAGTACCTACTGTAAGCTCTAGGAACTAAGTTCTAACTCTCAGCACTCTTGTTAAGAAAGCTAGACTTGGTCACGAGAGCTCAGAATCCAGCACTGGGATGGGAAGCAGGGCAGGGATGGAGATGCTGAGCTTGTTGCCAAGGCAACCTCTCTAAAGCCACAAGCTCCCATCACAAGAAGAGATGAACCCATCACAAGGCAAACTGGTAGAAACCAAAGACATCTGATGTCCTGCTCTGGTCTCTCTCTCTCTCTCTCTCTCTCTCTCTCTCTCTCTCTCTCTCTCACACACACACACACACACATACCCACACACCCAGTAAACAGACAAACAAAAAACACAATAAAAATACACAAAACCCAAAGAGGAAGGCAGGCAGGAAGGCAACACCGGTGACCTAGGACTTCCCAACAGTTCAAGGACCCTCTAACTGGTTTTCTTTTCCTATTGGGACTATTCTAGAAAATTGTGAGCGCGCAGAGGATGGAGAGATGGCTCAGCACTTAAGCCTTCGAGCGCTTTTCCATGGGACCGTGCTCAGTTCCCGGCACCCATGTCAGACAGCTCACAAGTGCCTGTTACAGCTCCAAAAACTCTGAGGCCTTCTGGCCTCTGTGGGCACTGCAGAGAGATCTCTGAGTCTGAGGCCAGCCTGATCTAGAGAGCAAGCTCTAGGGAAGCTAGGGCTGCAGAGAGACCATGTATCAAAAGCAGACAAAACCACCTGTAAATTCTGAGCAAGCTGGGCAATTTTATGAGGTAAGAAGGCCAGCCAGGTCTACCCTTGACCTCACATCACATCTTGCCTTTTGATCTCCCGCCTCCGCCGGCCACAAACCTCAGCCCCTCGGTCACTCCCACTCACCTCCCGGCCCGTGAGGATGTGCCGAGCCAGCTTGACTTTGGCGAAGTTGCCCTTCCCGATGGTCCTTAGCAGCCTGTAGTTGCCCACATGGGGTTGTTCCTCAGGGCAGGAAGCGATAGAGTTCCGGCAACGGGCACCCAGGGAACGGCTGGACCAGGACGGCCCCTTGTCCGAAGATCGTCCACTGCCCAAGGTGCCATGCTGTGTGGAGAGAAACATGTGAGTCACCCCTGTCCCTTCCCACTGCAGTGACACCCTGGGGCCAAGGTGGCTCTCTGGAGCTCTGGACACTGTGCCCTGGAGTCCTTTTGCAAACTTGAGCCAAGGAATGGGCATCCCTTAGGTCCGCCTCATCCCACAAAGGTCTCCCACAGGGGCTGCCGCTGCCTTGGGTTCCTTCCTAACACCAAATAAACCAGGCGTGGCTCACACTTGTAAGTCGAGGCAGGGGGATCAGGAGCATAAGATCGTCCCCCACCACACAGAGTTCCAGCCTGGGCTACAGAGCAAGCTACTCCTTTTCTTTCGTTGAGACAGGCCCTTTTGAAGCCCAGGTTGGCTTTGAACTGACTGTGTAGCTGAGGGCAGCCTTAACACTCCACCTTCTTGGCTCCACTTCTCAATAGCTGGGATGATAACTGTGGACCACACTGGGCTCTACATCGTTCAGTCTCAAGGAGAACCAAGGGCTGGGGAACATTCTTGGTGGTGGGTGGAGCACTTGGCTTCTTGGCACAAGACTCAGGGTTCTGTCCCCAGTTTCTGTCCCTAGCAGTACACACAATGAAGACCTCTGAGATGGACCACCAAGGTCTCAGGTGTGCCTGTCTGCCAGCATCTCCAGGCTACATTCTTCTTTAGAATGCTGACCTCAACCTCCAGTGAGTGTCACCCTTCATGCAGATCCAATACCCCATCCTGGCAAGCACAAATCCCAACACCCTAGCTCATCTGCCAATGCCCGTGGGCCAGCCCCAAATCTATTTTTCTTAGGGTAGGTTAATGGGCAGGGTAGGAAAGAGTCTCAAGTAGCTCAGGCTGCCCTCAAACTTAATATGTATCAAGGATAACCTTGAACTCCTGATACCCCAACACTGGTCAACCCAATGTTGGGATTTCAGGCCTGTGTCACACCTGGCCTTCCAGCCCCTCAATTTTACATCCTGTGCACATGTGCCTCCTCATGCCCAGTTGGCCATCTCAACATTTTACAGTGGTCTCCTCAATACCAACGTCCCAGTTTTGCATGGTTTGAAAATGTTACAGTGCAGTTTAGCAATGTTTTTCCTTTTACTGAGTTTTTGTTTTTTGTTTTTTTTTTTTGTTTTTTTGTTTTGTTTTTTTAGACAGGGCCTTATGTAGCCCAGGCTGGCCTTGAATTTAACATGTAACTGAAAATGGCCTTAACCTCCCTGTCATTAGTCTTCCTCTATTTCAGCATGTTGTTAATCTCCTGTGGTGTCCTATTTATTGACAGATTTACTTAGTTTTAATGTTTTGATTCTGAGTCTCACTCTAGAGCCCAAGCTGGGCCAGAATATGTAACAATCCTCCTGCCTCAGCCTCGCAAGGCTGGACTTACATGTATGTCAGGATTTATGTCACAGATGAGACAGGATCTCATGTAGCCCAGGCTGGCCCTGAATTCCTCATACTCTTGCCTCAGTCTCCCAAGTGCAAATGGCAGGCCTGTGCCCAGCTTGACCCTAATTTGTAAACACCCTCATCGGCTCACGTCTACAGGGGAAGAAAAAAACAGAGCTTGGAGCTGCCACACCTGGAAGCTTCTGGGAGGTCTCAGATCATACGCCAAGAATTGGGGGGCACTGTTCCCACATCACCGTTGCCCCAGATTCACCAGCAAACAGCAGAACTCTTTATCCAGCCCTGTCCTCTCGCCCCGGCCACTCTGTCCACCTCTCCATGAAACACTGTTTCGTCCTGACAGTGACACGCGCCCCGCCCTGCCATCTCCCACGCCATCAACTCCTCTGTTCCTGCTGGCCTGTCCCTCCTCAGCCTCCCCAACGAGGTGACCTGCACAGGCCCAGCTGCCCTGTCCTGATTGGGAACCTCCAGGGACTGGGCCTTCCTTTCTTGGCTGCAGCTCTGAGAGCCAGAGGCTCTGGCTGATCTCCCTCCGTGTCCTCCTCACGGCTGGGGAAAAACAGGACACAGGACAGGGAGGAAGGGAGAAGGCTGGACAGTCAGCGAACCGAGGCCTGGGCTACCCGTGGCAAGGAAGCTCTGCCAGGCTACGCCACAGCAACGACCTGCATTTCACAAGCATGGAAAGCCAAAAGAGCCTTATTCAACAGGCAGGGGAAACTGAGGCATAGAGCTGAGATCTGAACGCAGCCTTTTTAGCAAACAGACATCCCTTGTAAGTATCACATTAGACTGATTCACGCTTCTACACCTGTTTTTGTCTTTTTTTTTTTTTTCCTAGACAAGGTTTCTCTGTATAGCCGTGGCTGTCCTGGAACTCACTCTGTAGACCAGGCTGGCCTCGAAATCAGAAATCCACCTGCCTCTGCCTCCCAAGTGCTGGGATTAAAGGCGTGCGCCACCACCTCCCGGTTTGTTTTTGTCTTTTTTATGTGCAGTTCTCTCATACTAGAAAAATACTCCTCCACTGAGCCACGCCCCAGCCCCTCACTGGGGGATTCTAGGCAGGGGCTCTACCACTGAGCCACACCCCAGCCTCTCATTGGAGGATTCTAGGCAGGGGCTCCACCACTGAGCCACGCCCCCAGCCTCTCATTGGAGGATTCTAGGCAGGGACTCCACCACTGAGCCACGCCCCCAGCCTCTCATTGGAGGATTCTAGGCAGGGGCTTCACCACTGAGCCACGCCCCAGCCTCTCATTGGAGGATTCTAGGCAGGGGCTTCACCACTGAGCCACGCCCCCAGCCTCTCATTGGAGGATTCTAGGCAGGGGCTGTACCACTGCATTATGTCTCCAATACCCACTTCTTTTTTGTATATGTATGTGTATGCAGGTATGCTCACCTATGGAGGTCAGATGTCAGTTTTGGGCATTTTCCTCTATTACCCTCCACTGAAACACACCCTCTTCACTGAACCCAGAGATTGTCATGTCAGCTAGACTGGCTGGCCCCAAGCACCTGTTATCGGCCTATCTCTAACTGCCCCACCCCCCCACCCAATGCTGGGGTTACAGGCATGTTCCACCATGCCCAGCTTTTACGTGGGTGCTGGAATCTGAACCCAGGTCTTCATACTGGCACAGTAAGCACTTTACCCAGTGAGCTGTCTCCCAGTCCCACCTCCCAGCCCTCACTTTAATTTGAATTTTGAGATAAGATCTTGAAAACTTGAAATCCTTCTGCCTCAGTTTCCCAAGTAGCCGAGCTCACTGCCCTTACTCCACCACCCCTGCTTGCCATGCGACTTTCACGCAGAGGATGATACCATCGGCCAGGTCTTGTATAAACTGACCCCTCACCTACACTCAGCTCCCAACCGAGCCCAGGGAGGAAGGTCCTGAACCCCCACAGACGAGGGAGAAAGAAAGGCTGAAATAGATGGGTGCCAGCCACATGCACCCAGCTTCCTCACAAGGACATGGCCACCAGGCATGGCATCCCAGCTACTTGGGAAGCAGAGACAACCTTAAATTCAAGGTCTGTCTGAACAATGGAGTGGGTTCAAGGACAGCCTGAGCAACTCAGGAAGATACTGCTTCAGAGACAAGTAAAAGAACTGAGGACTTGTTAATTAGGGGCGGGGGCGTGGCTCAATGGTAGAGCCCCTGCCTAGAATCCCCCAGTGAGGGGCTGGGGGCGTGGCTCAGTGGTGGAGCCCCTGCCTAGAATCCCCCAGTGAGGGGCTGGGGCGTGGTTCAGTGGTAGAGCCCCTGCCTAGAATCCCCCAGTGAGGGGCTGGGGGTGTGGCTCAGCGGTAGAGCCCCTGCCTAGAATCCCCCCAGTGAGGGGCTGGGGGCGTGGCTCAGTGGTAGAGCCCCTGCCTAGTATGTGGAAAACTCTGGCATTAACTCTCAGTACTGTGCTGTGGATACGGTGGGCAGATCCCCGGCCTGTGGTACGGCCCCTTGCCCAGCCAATAAAAAGAATAAGATTACCCAACACTGGTACTCTCACCCCTCACCTGTCCCCGGCTTATGACACTCGTTCCCCAGCTCCTGTGGGTCCAGCCACAGTGACCATTCTCAAGCCCAGACTTGGAAGGTTTCCCCAAGGCTCAAGCAGGGAAAGCGCTTCAGGCTCCTGAGTGTTGATCCTCCCAGATGCCACCACCACAGCTCATGGCTCAGGGCCCCAGGAGCAGCCGGCGGGTGGTAGAGATGGAAGATAAGGTCTCTGATCCCTGCTGAGTTAGGAGCCTGGAGAAGAACCCCTGTTGGGTGTTGCCAAGGGGCTCCCTCAGACGCAGGAAGGCACTCCACTGAAGGCTGCATGGCTGAGGGACCCCTGCAAGGGCACAGCTGGGGCAGGGGATGACACAACCCCAGGGGTCAGGGGCAGAAGCTAAAATTGGCCTGCACTATCAGCTGGCCTGGATCCGGATCCCTCCAGATGGACAGACGACTGGTGCCTGAACACCACACCATGCCTGTTGCTAGGGAACACAGGGAAGCTGGCCCTGGTCTCCACAGCTCTAGAAGTTGGTGTAGAAGAATGTGACCCTTTGTGGGTATCACTCAGTAAGCAGGTAGCAGGGAGGGGTCTGCAACCTCAGACTGCAGAAAGAGACAGATGTCACCCAAGACAAGACAAAAGTTATCTTCATAGGCTGGAGTCAGGGGACAAAACTACCCATCTCAATACCCCCACTATACCCCAACAATCTTAGGAACGCAGGGAAGAGGCTCAGAGAGGCGAGGTCACTGGCCTGAGGTCACACAGTAGTGTGATGTGAATCTGAGTTTATTTGAATAATTAAGGTAGTGATAATCACAACATGTGACCTGAAGAAGTCCCTGTCAGGGAGGTGTCCCCATCAACCCACTTACAAGGAAACTGAGGCTGGAGCAGACTCTGGGAGCTTGCCTGACAACTAATGACAGCTGTAGTTGGGAACACACCGCCTTCTGACTCAGACCCACAGTCATGCCAGCAACCGAAAGCCATGAGCGCCGCCTATGTACCATCCATCCTTCACCCACATGTCTCCGGTAATTCTTTGCGGGACTCAAGTCGTTACCCCCCACCCCTCCAACACACACATACTTTCCAAGGCCGGAATCAGGCTCAGAGAAGGGGAGCCAATAGCCTGAAGACACAATGCAATCTGGCACATGGAGGCAGCATTTGAACCCAAGACTCTGGAACCATGTACCTCTCTGGACTGGCTGAAACCTCCAACTTGAAAGAAACCTAAGCCAACAGGGGAGAGGGGCAGAGGGGGCATTATCTGATATCTACCATATGCATTAGAAACACAGATAAAGGCCTAAGGCTGTACTCGAGAGGCAGAGGCAGGTGGATCTTGGTGAGTTCAAGGCTAGCCTGGTCTACCTAGAGGAACTCTTGTCCAAAAACAGAAAGTGTGTGGCTGGGCTCTGCGCTGAAGGTGGTGAGAGGGTGGCAGGTAGAGGAGCCAGCATAAGCGAAAATGAATCGGTAAGTTGACTTTTAGACACCTGGAAGGCGAATTATGGGAAATGCAGGGGAGGGGTGCAGGGTCCTGCGGCTGTGAGAGAAGGAAGACCCTGGCATGGGAACCAGAGGATCTGGGCTCAGTAAACTCCCAGATGTCAGGGCTAAAGGCCCAGGCAGGGCAGAGTAAAGGGAGAGGGGAAGGCTTAGGGCCTGTGGAGGGCAGGAAGCTGAGGAGGGGGGCTTCCTCCAGAAAGCCCAACATCCACAAGGAAAGGGGGCTCTAGTTAGCGGGGGGGGGGGGTGAGGAGGGGTTGAGGAGGTGAGACTGGGGAGAGCCTCAGGAGGCGACCAGAGTCAGCCTGGTCTGGGGCCTGGAACCCTAGCCCAGGATGGGAGGGAGCCCGCAGGGTTGGAAGCCAAGGCTTCCCTTAGAAAGACTGGACGGGTCCCATCTAGGGGACCCCAGAGGCGACTAGGATCCAAGGACAGGGCAACCTGGCACAGCAGGGTCAGGCCAGGGAGTGGAGACACCTTGAAGGAAGCGGGCAGGGCCCTGCGCCCAGGTGCCGTTTGGCTTCCTGGGGGAGGCAGCTCGCAGGAGCCCAGGCGGAGCTGGGGACTGGCCAGGGGTAGCAGGGGAAGCCAGCACCTCGACTCGGCAAGAAGCAGGGAGGACAGCAGGGCCAGACTGGGTCGGGCCTTGAGGGGGGAGGGGGGAGACAGGGCTGCGCCTCGGGGAACAGGGGCCCGTGCCATCCGGGAAGAGTCGAGGCCAAGCTGCGGGCGAGCGGGCGAGCGGGGGACAGCCCGGGCAGCCGAGGAAGGGAGGGGCTGCCGGCGGGCAGGGGAGGGGGCTTCCTGGAGGGAAGAGACCGGGCGGAAGCGCTCTGCAGAGGGACCGGAGAAGGGTCCAAAGACAGGGGCGCCCCTAGGGGTCGGGCTGGGCTGGGGCTGTGGGGAGGAGGGAGCAGAGAGGCCTCAAAGTCATGGGAAGCGCTGGTCTGGGCTGTGGAGCCGGGAAAGGAGTCGAGACTGGCGGGGTCAGTGGTCCGGGAGGGCGAGGGGTTCTATGGCTGGACTCAGGCAGGGCTCCCCAAGGGGCTGGGCCCCACTCACCGTGTCCGAGTTTCGATCGTTGCCCGGGGCCAGCGCCGTCCTCGAAGACATCTTCTCTGGGGTCCCAGGAGGGAAAGGGACAGGGGCGGCCGGGCGGGGGGGGGTGGGGATCCCGGGGTCCCCTCTCTTCCCCTCCCCCCCCCAGCCGACCTGGGGACGCGAGCTCAAAAGCTGGGCGCCGTGGACGCCCGAGTCCTCGCAGAGCGAGAGCGAGAGAGGGCAAGACGGGGGAGGGGAGAAGACACCGAGGGTCCTAGTGGCCCCGTGCAAGGGGAACCCGGGGCGCCATCTGGGCGGCGGGCAGGCAGAAGGGTGCACGGGCGGGGGCCGGGGAGGGGGCGCGGAGCCGGCCCGGGGCGGCGGCGGAGGGAGGCGACCAAGGGGCCGGGGAGGAAGGGACGTCAGGGGGAGGGGCGGGAGGGGCGGGGTCTGTTTAAACTCCGCCCCCGCCGCCGGCCCTTAAAGGCACAGGCCTGGGCTGGCTGCGGGGTTCTGGGGGCGGAGGCAGGTCTGGGCGTGCCGGTCTCCAGCAAGTTCTCACAGGAGACTCGGGAGTCAAAGGCAGAGAGTTGCTGAGGAGAGAGCAGAGGGAGATGTTGAGAGATGGGAAAGGGGACACACAGACACGAGGTAGGAAGAAGCAGAGTCACAAAGAGGGACAGAGAAGCCAAGGACAGAGACAAAGGGACGGACAGAAAGGGAACAGAGACAGGGAGACGCAGAGGCACTCAGACACAGAGACTGAGAGACAGAGACACAGATACAAAGACAGAGAGGAGAGAGAATCATATGCCAAGGCGGAGGGAGGGAACGAAAAAGACAAAGAGAAACTCCAGGACTAGAAGTCTGCGGAGGACAGGAATAAAGGAGAGGCAGCAAGAAAGGAGAGAGAGAGAAAGAGAGAGAGACAGAACTGTGTACCTGTCATCCCGACCCTCAGGAGGTTGAGATAATGGATTGCTGTGAGTTCAAGACCATACACAACAAGACCCTGTCTCAGAAAACAAAAGCCAAAATTGAAGCCAGTCCCTGGGGTAAAGTAGGTCAAGGGTTCAAGGACATCCTGAACTTCAGCCCCTGGTGGGGTAAGGGTAGATAACCCACAGCCCCGGCTGGTCTCACTTTCCCAGTCTGTACAATGAAGGAGAGAGAGCCCAGGTTGCCTTCCCGGCTAGCTGGAAGCCCAGACAGGTGTTGACTTGCAGGGGCAAACAAACTGGAGGGGGATGAGGGCTGTGCTGAGAACACACAGTGCCTTGTGTGATGAAAGCAAGTGTGTGTGTGTGTGTGTGTGTGTGTGTGTGTGTGTGTAGGGAGTGCATCACCCTGGTCCAGAGCCCATTGTCTTGCTGTCTTAGAAATTCTCCCTGAGCCTCAGTTTCCCTTTGTGAAAATTAGACATTGCAGGCATGGTGGTCCTGGAAGGATTGAAGTTCTAGATCATCTTTAAGTACATAGTGAGTCCAAGACTAGCCTGGTCTACATGAGACCCTGCCAGACAGAATGAAAGCCAAAAGAGACAGAGGATAACAGACATGTGCTAGCTAGCTCAAGCAAGCTGATCATAGGACTAGCTATTAAGCACGAACATTTTTAAAAGTTAAATTATGCAAACACGTAATTAAGCAAATTGTATTAAAAATTGGCAGGGGGAGGGGGTGGGCGCTGGAGAAATGGCTCAGCAGTTAGGAACACTGGCTACTCTTCCAGAGGACCTGGGTTCAGTTCCCAGCCCCCTGCCCCCCCCACACACACACACATGGTGGCTCACAAACATCTGTAACTGCAGGTCTATGGGACCTGACACCCTCTTTCTGGCTTCCCCAGTGACTATGTGCATGTACACACAGACACACAGACAAACACACACACACAAGGCAGAACGCCCAAAAACATAAGTAAACATAAAAGCTATAAAAGTAAAGGCCCAAAGTGAGAGTGAGTGGCAGGGCTTGGATTATTTATTATACTTGAACAATTTATTAATTTTTGGGGAGCAGGGCATGTGTGTGATGGTAAGGGACAGGTTTTGGAAGTCAACTGTCTCCTCTCTCTGTGGGTCCCCAGGATCAAACTTGGGTCACCAGCCTCAAAGGCAAGTGCCTTCACCCCACCCCTGCAGCCAACCCTATGCATTAATTGATTTGAGACTCCTTATCATGTAACCCAGGCCTCCTGGAAGCTCTCCTATTGAGGTTGGCCTTGATCCTCCTGCCTCCACCTCAGGGAGGGCTGAGACTGCAGGTGTGAGCACCACACCCAGTTGTCTATGGTTCTGGGAGTTGTTTGGTTTTCTTTTGTTTTAACTGGAGAACACAGTCTCCTCTACCACAGATTATACAGTCTCTTCCACGGTGGGGAAATTGAGGGCTCAACAATCCAGAGAACCCTGGCCCTGAGAAATCCACCCTTTTGATCACTCTAACTCCCCTGCCAGGTAAGTATTTTTTGAGACAGGGTGTCGTCATTCTGTAACCCCGACTGACCTTGGACTTCAGGCCAACCTCTTGTCTCAGCTTCCCAAATACTGAACTTATGTGAGATACCTGGTGTGGCCTCACTGTGTTACACAAGCTCACCTCCAACTTTCAATCCGCCTGTCTCAGACTCACAAGTGCTAAGGAATTTGAAGCCCCCTCCTCCCTCTCTCTCTCTCTCTCTCTCTCCTTTTTTTGTTTGTTTGTTTGTTTGTTTGTTTCGAGACAGGGTTTCTCTGTGTAGCCCTGGCTGTCCTGGAACTCACTCTGTAGACCAGGCTGGCCTCCAACTCAGAAATCCACCTGCCTCTACCTCCTGAGTGCTGGGATCAAAGGCATGTGGCACCAACACCCAGCTCTCTCTCCTTTTTTTAAATAGATATTTATTTATTTATTCTGTGTATATGAGTACACTGTAACTGTCTACACACAGGAAGGAGGCATCGGATTCTATTACAGATGGTTATGAACCACCATGTGGTTGTGTGGTTGCTGGGAATTGAACTCAGGACTCCTGGAAGAGCAGTCGGTGCTCATAACCACTGAGCCATCTCTCCAGCCTAGAACCCTTATCTCTTTTTTGTTTTGTTTTGTTTTTGTTTTATTTATTTGAGACAGGGTTTGTCTGTGTAGCCCTGGCTGTCCTGGAACTCACTCTGTAGACCAGGCTGGCCTCGAATTCAGAAATCCGCCTGCCTCTGCCTCCCGAGTGCTGGGATTAAAGGCGTGCGCCACCACACCCAGCAAACCTTCATCTCTTAACTGCAGTGATTTCTTTTTTCTCGGTAATAGTACAGCCAAGGTGTAACTTTAAACCACAGTTCATGTGTAGATAAAATGCTTCAAGCCAGGCTGATAACATGTCTGGCATCCCAGCATTTGGGAGGCAGAGGTAAGCAGACCTCTAAATTTGAGGCCAGCCTGGTCAACAGTTTTATTAGAGTAGCCTTGGCTGTATAGTGAGACCCTGCTTAAAAAATAAACAAATTAAAGTGGGAACTAGAAAATATTAAGGGAAGAGCTCTGAGTGTGTTTCTAGGAGCTTTTTTAGCTCCAATGGTTGTTCAGGGTAAGAAAGGGTCCCTGAGGTGGAATGGTCCCGCTCTGACAAATGCAGTACTCACATACACCACCAGGGGGCAGATGGTTGCCTGTCTACTCACTCAGGGTCTTTCTGTTCCCCTTTCCAATGAAACTTCATTTCCAAGGGGTGGAGACTGAGGCTTACAAAGTGGATGGAGCTTGAAAATGTTACATTTAGTAAAAGGAGCCAGACACAAAAGGTCACACCGTACAATATATTTCCTACGAAATGTTCAAAAGCGGGAAACTTGGTGGAGAAACAGGAACCTTGGATTCCTGGTTTCCTGGGACTTTGGAAAGGGGAAGAGGGAGGGCTGCTGGAGCCCATGGGTTCGCTTCAAGGAGACCGAGATGTTCTGGAATCGGATGTTAGCACTTTCTGCTGCAACCCTGTGAGTGCATAAAGATCCATTAAACCAAAAGGCATAAAAGTATGAATGCGAAGCTGGAGAACGGATAGCTCAGTGGTTAGGAGCACTGGCTGCTCCTGCAGTGGACCACGGTTTAATTCTCAGCAACCACGGGGCAGTGGACAACCACCCAACTCCAGTTCCAGGGGATCTGTCTCCTTCTAGTGGGCTTGGGCACTGCATGCACGGGATACTTGTAGTCACTCACAAACATAAATAAATAAACAAATAATACACTTTTAAAAAAAAGTCAGATTCACTGCACCTTCATTGGATTGGGCGGGTTGGGGAATCTGTAAAGGATTGACTGGGAAGTAGTATCATGGCAGAGCACATGACTATCGTGCACAGGGCCCTGAGTTCAATTCCCCGGCACCCCCCCCCCAACACATACATACAAAGAAGAGTCAGGGAAGAGTCAGGCATGGTGGTCTAAGCCTTCAATCCCAGCACTTGGGAGGCAGGATCTTTGTGAGTTCCAGGCCAGCCTGGGCTACATAATGAGGCCCTGTCTCAAAAGGAGAAAAAAGGAGAGAGTGCACGTGCAGTTGAGTCTATCATCTGATAGAAGGTGCTCTGTGGTTATGATACAATACAGCTAGGTCCCTGGGAGACTGGCCCACAGTGGGGACAGAGGCAGAGGAGTGATAGAATCCTGCTATGAGTCACTGGCTGTCCTGGAATTCATTCTGTAGACCAGGCTGGCCTCAGAGATCCCACCTACCTCAGCTTCCCCAGTGCTGGGATTAAAGGCATGAGCCACCACCGCCCCACTGGCTGAGAGCTACATTTTAAAAGCCATCACAGGGCTACCCCACTGGGTCCTCAGGTCCATCCTCTGGGACCAGTAGAGTTTCCTTTGAATCCTGTCCCCCAGCAGAGGATACAAGAGGGACACATGCTCCCTTGAGACCCTATCCACACCTCCATTACTCTACAGCTCAGCTGTGGCCCCTGTCCAGCTCAGGGTGTCTCCCCTGGGCACACAGGATGATGTTGTTACCTTAGGAGGCGTGAAAAGCAGGCAGGAGGGCGGGCGGATTCCGGCAAAGCTGGGAGGGGGGGGTAAGGGCGGGGACAGGGGTCTGTGGCCCTTGTCACAGCAGGGCCCAACCACAGCCTAGAAGGGCAGACAGATAATGGGGCCTTCCAGCCCCTGGCCCCAGAGAGGGAGGGGCTTCCTGACAGGAAATTGTCCTCCTCCAACCCCCCCCCCCTTTAGATCCAAGCTCTCAGCAGTCCTGGCCCAAGTAGTCTGGGGACTGGACAGCAAGAGGGGACAGAAGGACAGGCACAGACAGAAGGTGAGTGTCGGGGAGAAGAGAACATGCATCCAACTTCTTCCACAGACGGGACACCTCATCAGAACCCAGAACCCTGGAGGCAGGAGGGCTGGGTGAGCAGATGCAGGCTGAAGGCTGGGTTTGGTGAGTGCCGCGGCAAAGCGGCAGGGCGGGCAGGCGGGGACTGGGGCTATGGGTTCCAGAGAGGTAGGAAAGATTTGTAGAGATGGGGTCCACTCCTGGCTGAGGGAGATGGGGATGCTAGGTCTAATGCACTCTGACTCTCTGACACTGGATGGGGACACCCCCGTGGGGTGGGCAGCCAGTGCCTGGCTGCCTCCAGTGAGGAGGGTTGCAGCAACCAGAAAGCCACACACACAGGCTCCTCACACCTGCAGGGCCAGCACTAAGGAGTGGAGGAGGCTGAGGCAGGACGCTGACCGGTTTGAACAAGCTTGGATTAGGGATTGAGACTCTGTCTCCATTAATTAATTAATTAATTAATTAATCAATTAAATAGAAAAGAAGGGCTATCAATATGACTCAGCAGGTAGAGGCTTGCTGCCCTGAAGAGCTGGATCCAGTCCCTGTGACTCACAAGGCAGAGGGGACTGACTATTATTGCAAGTTCACATCTGAACCCCACACACCAACCACGGCCTGTGTGCCCACATACAAAATTAATCAATCAATTAATTAATTAATTAAAATAAAGAGAGAGAGAGAGAGTGATCAAGCGAGGCTAGGATAGGATATGAAGGCTGCCCCGGCTGGTGATGCTGCTGTCAGAGTCAGGCTCAAGGATATGTAACCTAAAAGAATCAGTTTCCGAACATGGACCTTAGGACTTTTTTTTTTTTTTTTTAATAATTTTTCAGCTAGGCAGTGGTGGTGCACACTTTAATCCCAGCTCTCAAGAGGCAGAGGCGAGTGGATCTGTGAGTTCAGGGCTAGCCTGGTCTACAGAGTGAGTTCCAGAACAACGAAGGTTACAAGAGAAACTCTGTCTAGAAAAACTAAGAAAAAAAAAAAAATCCCCACGGAGTCTCACGTTGCTCAGCCTGGTCTCAAATGTCTATATACCCAAAGATGGTATTGACGCTCTGGTCCTGCCCTCCCTCTCCCCAGTGTGTGCATCACAGCCCTGCATGGCTGCTGGGGTGGGAAGCCAGGGTTTCTTGCAAGCCAGACAAGAACTCTACCAACTGAGCCATGTTCCCTGCCTTGGCTTTTGATGTTTTGATCTCACGTGACTCAGGTTGACCTCCGGAGTTGCCAGGATTAAAGGCATAATCTTCGCATTTAGGGATTGTCTGTATACGGGGTCTCACTATGAAACCTGGGCCTCAAAAATCTCAAAAGCATGTGGTCCTCCGGCCCAGCCTCCCGGGGACTGGGATTACAGGAGGCTGCGCCACCACACCCGGCTCCATGCTGTGGGCTTGAGGGTGTCAGGAATTCTGAGGAGGAAGGTTTGGGGAAAGGCTGGCAGCGAGGAAGAGGAGGAGGGGCCTGGAGAGGGAAACGCTGGTGGCCTAGACATCCTGCAGAAGCGGGAGGCTGGGGGCTTGCTCTAGGCTCGGAAGTGAGTCAGGGGCCTGGGCACCGGGAGGCAGCGGAGGGCGTTGGAGAGGGCAGGATGTCGGAGCCAGGTTGCAGAGGGAGGTGTCGGAGTCAGGAAGGGGAAGGGGGGGGGGAGGTTTGGGGTAAATGCTGCTGCCAGTTCGGGAGTATGCTGGGAATATGTTGGGAACGGTTTGATGGGTACCAGAGCCAGCTCTGGGAGTGGGGATTAGACCGGTTGAGTGAGCGGCAGATAAAGTCTGGGCAGGACTAGATTCAGTTGGATCCAGCAGTTTCGGGGGATGGAAGTAGTTTGTGGGGATATTAGAACAGTTACTGGGAGGGAGGATGGGAGAGAGGGAAGAAGGGAGGGAGGGACCCAATTTCATTACTGTTTGTGTACAGCATAGCCTCACATGGCCACATTGTGCAGGTAGAAGTCAGAAAACAGCTTTTGTAGTTCATTCAGACCTTCTACTTTACCTGTCCTAGAGATGAAACTCAGTTTGTCAGACTTGGTGGCAGTGCCTCTATCCAATGAGCCATCCGATGTCCTCTCTCCCCCAGCTTCCCCTCCCTTCCCAGCCATTTTTAGGTGAGGCATGCGAAGCCATCCAGAAAAGGGAAAACTAATAAATCGGTGTGTGCGCGCGTGCGCGCATGGGGGGGGGGTGTCGGTGCACATCGATCTTACACCACCATGGGGGCTCCAAGCAAAGCATCACTATGGCGACTGCCTCATTGGGGGTAGGGGACCGAGGAGACTGGAGGGAGGTTGACAACAGAATGTCTTAGAAACAGAAAGACTAAGAAGCTGTAGTGGAGCTTTAGAGCCTGGAAGCTGGAAGATGCCCCTCCCGCAGCCAGCCCACGGGTCTGTCCCTCGTCCCTCGTCCCTTACCAGTCTCCCCTTCACACACTTGCTCAGTTCAAAACCACTTATGGGTCTATTCCATGGGGGAGAAAAAGTGGACAGCTAATGGTTTGTTTACCCAATTTTGTCTGGAATACTACGCAGCCCTTAAACCAAGTGAACCAGAGCCGGTGCTGCTATGCATCCATGAAGATCACAAGTTAGTAACCTAAGCAAAGGAAAAAGGAAATGCCCGAATGGCAAAATACAGCTGCTGAAAGCCACTCCCTCTTCTCCATTTTAATTTTATCTTATGTGTGTGCATGTCCTGCCTGAATGTATGTCTGTACACCACTTGCATGCCTGGTGCTCAAAGAGGCCAGAGTAGGGCCGTTGGGTCCCCTAGCGCTGGAGTTTCAGATGGTTGTGAGCTGCTATGTGGGTGGTGGGAATCGAACCCAGGTCCTCAGCTAGTGCTCTTGATCACTGTACTGCCTCTGCAGCCTCCAGCTTTGTTGTTTTGTGAGACAAGGTCTCACTCAGAATCCCAGGTTGTCCTAGAGGTCGCCCTGGCTGGCTTCCACCTCAGGGTGACACTCTCTCCTCTTGGCCTCCTAATCTCTGAGATCACATATATGAGCTGTTGCACTGAATATTAATTTTGTTTTTAATGCTTTTCTAAACATTTGGTGGGGCAAGGTACTTATTTGCTGCTAAGCTCGACGACCTGAGTTAGACCCACATTAGACCACAGTTGTCATTTGACCTCTACATGAGCGCTGTGGCACTCTGGTGACTGCATTCTCTCTTTCTCTCTCTCTCTCTCTCTCTCTCTCTCTCTCTCTCTCTCTCTCTCTCTCTCTCTCTCTCTCTCTCTCTCTCTCTGACACACACACATACACACCCAACTGATAAAAATGATGACACAAGGCTGAGATATACCTTGGAACTGGAATACGGGTCCAGCACTCACCCTGAGTCCTAGACACAATACGGTAAATAAGGTAACAGAAGTGCCTTTATGGCTCACCAATGCCCTTGGGAAACAATCCAAGTCCCTTGTCACAGAGTTCAGGTCCTGTGTGGCCTGCTCCTCATGACCTGCCCCCCCCCCCAAGGAATGGACTGTCTGCCTCCTTCCTTCCTTTGTTTCCTGTTAGCACCCATTCCAGAGTGCCTGAGCTATGCTCTGAGCCAGAGACACAGGCGTGAATGACACAGGCCCAGCCCTGCCCTTGCCAGGCTCTCAGTCCGGATGTAGACCTGTCCCCAGACAGAGACAGTCAGAGAGAACTCAAGGAGCCTGAGGGTTATAAGAGACCCATAAGAGTTAGGGGGACTTCCTGGAGGAGGCAGCTTTGGCACCAAGCGATCCAAAGTGTTCAGTGTAGTGCTGGCTCCCTGTGGGGAGACAGGCAGACATGAGACCTAGAGAAAAGGAACCAAAAGAGTTATTTGTTCCAGTGAGGTGTATAGCTGGCAGACCCCTGGCTATGATGGGGGGCAGGGGTAGCCTGAACCAAGGGCTGTGGGGACCTGTAGAAAGTTAGGGAGACTGAGGATCAAGTTGATGCTATGTGAAGTTTTCAAAGCTGAGCTACAAGATCCAACAAGCTGAAAGGGCATGGTGGTGCACTGCTGTAATCCAGGAAGTGGAGGCAGGAGAATCGGGAGTTTGAGGCTAGCCTCTGCTAAATGAATTCTGCCTCAGAAATTAAAAGAACCTTACAGCTGTAGTCACACCTAGGAGACTGAGGTCATCCAAAACTACATGAGGAGTTTTGCAGCCTGTACTGCAGTCTGAAAAACACCTGAGTTTGGGACAGAGAAACAGTCATGGGTTCCAACTGTGAGGTGGAGGTAAGGAGGGATAAAGGACCGGAGAGGGAGACTTAGGGATGGACAGGACTCCGGATGGTGTGAGCCCTGTGAGGGCAGAGCTTGCTATAACTTAGTCACAGCTGTCCCACTGCCTGCAGAGTGGATCTCGAGACCTAGTAAGTTCCTTGCTTCTGACAGTATTGAGTATCATCACACTCAGAGCTATGACCATGCTGGGCAGGTGCTTGACCACTGAGCCACGCCCCCAGCCGCTTAGCCACGCCCCAGCCGCTGAGCCACGCCCGCAGCCACTCCCTGGGGGAATTCTAGGCAGGCAGTGGCTCTTCTACTGAGCCAAACGCCATTATATTTTTTGTTTCGCTCATAATTGTTGGTTTTGTGTGTGTGGGGGGGGGGGGGTGTTTGCTTTGAGACTGGGTTTCATCTGGTCTTGCTGGCCTGTATGTAGACCATGGTAGAACAGGTGTCAGTTCTCCTGTTCTGGCTCCTGAGTGCTGGGATTATAGGGATATGTTATCACACATATCCCTTTTGCCCTTTTGTCCTAATATTATCAGTGTGTGTGTGTGTGTGTGTGTGTGTGTGTGTGTGTGAGAGAGAGAGAGAGAGAGAGAGAGAGAGAGAGAGAGAGATTATGTGTGTGAGAGAAAGAAAGGCATATAGTTTAGTTCAAGCTGGCTTTTAAAAACTAACAGTGGCTCTCCTGGGGACAGTGCTTAGAAGCACGCAGGGTGGTCCAGCGTTTAACATAGTCTTAGGCTTTCCTACAACACAGCGTCTAACAAAACTAGGCTGGCTCGAACCCCTGGCAACAGGATTGTTTACCATTACACAAAGAAGGTTGGGGAAGCACGTAAATCACACGTGGTGTGTGTCCAGGCACACTGCGAGCGGAGCGGTTCGCGCTGTGAGACCCAAATCCTTATGAGATTGTTTAAGACAGAGCAGCACGTCAGCAGGGCCTGTGGCGGTTCCATGTGCGCCAAGTGTGTGCGCGACAGGATCAAGCGGGCTTTCCTTACTGAGAAGCAGGACGTTGTTATGAAAGTGTTGAAGGGGGCTGGATAGACGGCTCAGTGGTTAAGAGCACTGACTGCTCTTCCAGAGGTCCTGAGTTCAATTCCCAGCAACCACATAGTGGTTCACAGCCATCTGTAATGGGATCTGATGTCCTCTTCTGGAGTGTCTGAAAACAGCTACAGTGTACTCATATAAAATAAATAAATAAATAAATATTTAGCACAGAATTTTTTTTTCATGCATATGAGTCCACCACCATTGCTCTCTTCAGACACACCAGAAAAGGGCACCAGATCCCATTACAGATGGTTATGAGCCACCATGTGGTTGCTGGGAATTGAACTCAGGACCTCTGGAAGAGCAGCCTGTGCTCTTAACCACTGAGGCATCTCTCCAGCCCAAATAAATAAATCAGAAGAAGAAGAAGAAGAAGAAGAAGAAGAAGAAGAAGAAGAAGAAGAAGAAGAAGAAGAAGAAGAAGAAGAAGAAGAAGAAAGTCTTCCATTTTAGAAAAAAAGAAAAAGAACGTGTTGGAGGCACAAGCACAGAGTCCGACAACAAAATAAATATGTAACTTCTTAAGTAATAAAAAATCAAGTCTTGGTAAAAAACAAAACAAAACAAAACAAAAAGTAACAGTGTAGCCAAGGCTGGGTAATCCTCCTGCCTCCAGCTCCCCAGTGCTGGGACTGCAGAGAGTTACTGCCACACCCAGCTTCGTTTTCATTGTTTTGAGATTCAGTGCCATCCAGGGTTTACCTGGAGTGAGCTCTCAATTCCCCTGCCTCAGCTCCATATGCTGGAATTTAGGATGTACCAGGATGCCTGACTTGAAGCCTCTAATGGTTCTAAGTATGGGACCTGTGCCTGGCATCTTCTATTCCGAGTCCTCAGCACACAAGGATAATGTCACTAACACCACTTCGGTCATAATTTTTCTGCAGGTGCCAGCCTGTCAAAAATGCCAATCCTGAAGAGCCTGGGGGTGGGAGACCCTAAGGTGCCACGAGCAGGGACTCTGCCCCTGCGATCCTCTCGCAACCCCTTTGAAGACACTCCAACGCTGGAAGAAGAGGACGGGGAGCTGGGGACACTGCCCAATGGGACATCGTGCCGCCGGCGGGCCACTCTGGAGAAGCTAGCTGGTCTGGCCCCCTTCCGGCTGGGCTGGACCTCAGGCAGGCGGGCAGGCAGCCCCGGAGACGGGCAAGTGCGCTCTTTCTTGGGCCGTGTGCTGGCACCGGGCATACGGAGGAGCTCCGCAGATTTCGGCCTCCTAAACCGGCTTCAGGGGTTCCGAACCCATGGCGATGAGGAGCCAGCTGGGGAAGCCGCTCGAAGACTGGCTTTCCTGAGACTCGGGCGTGGGCCCAAGCCCCGGCGGGCATCCCTGGCGGAGAGACTGGTACCTGCAGGCGAGGCAGCCCCTGAGCCCCCACCCAAAGTCCCGGAGCCCCCCAAAATAAAGGAACCACTGTCAGGTGAGTGGAGACCCCTGATGCAGATTCGGGGTCTATCTATCAACCCTGCGGGGGGGGGGGTGTCGATACGTCTCGTGCACGCGCACGAACACAGAGAGACAATAGTAATAAGTAAACATTTTATTAAGAAATCACATAAGCAAAGAAAGAGAGAGAGAGAAAGGAAAAGAAAGAAAAGAGGCCAGGGAGAAGGCTTAGCTGATGGAGGTACTTACCTGCCTAGTCTGATGACCTGAGTTTGTTCTAGTGGTGGAAGGAGAGACTTGACTCTTGACTTCTGACCCCCACATGTGCACACACACACACACACACACACACACAATAAGTGTTAACAGCAACTGTAAAGGCCATTGTCACCCTGTCATGTCTTATACACAATGAGACTGCAAGCTAGCATGTACCCCACGTTCCTGAACTCAGTGCAGGCCGGGTTCGTCCCCACCCCAGACTCAAACAGCCTGGCCCTGAGCTGAGCTCGGCCCCACCCCCACTCCAGTCAGAGCTCAGGCTGCACAGCCTCATCCCCGCCCCTTTTCTGAACCTCATGTCCATCCTCCACCTTCAACATCACGTCCAGGCTTGTTTTTCTTCTTTCTTTCTTTCTTTCTTTCTTTCTTTCTTTCTTTCTTTCTTTCTTTCTTTCTCTCTCTCTCTCTCTCTCTCTCTCTCTCTCTCTCTCTCTCTCTCTCTCTCTCCCCCTCCCTCCCTCCCTCCCTCTCTCCCTCTCTCTTTCTCTCTTTCTCTCTTTCTCTCTCTCTCTCTCTCTTTCTTTCTTTCTTTCTTTCTTTCTTTCTTTCTTTCTTTCTTTCTTTCTTTCTTTCTTTCCTTTTTCGAGACAGGGTTTCTCTGTGTAGCCCTGGCTGTCCTGGAACTCACTTTGTAGACCAGGCTGGCCTCAAAAGCAGAAATCCACCTGCCTCTGCCTCCTGAGTGCTGGGATTAAAGGTGCGCCACCACGCCCAGCCAGGCTTGTTTTTCAAAAAACACCCCCCTCACCCACTCAGGCAACCTGCAGCGACCCTTCCCAGCTGTTGGGCATCTGGGCACCTTGAAATTTTAGATTCATCCTTCGGATCTTCCATCCTTGTATGGGATTGTCCCTGTGACTCCTCTCATTCCCCTCTCTGTCTGTGTCTGTCTGTCTGTCTGTCTCTGGAGGAGGGGCAGTCAGACAGTTTGTAAGAGTCAACTCTCTCTTTCCACTGTGTAAATCCAGGGGGGTTGGTGGCAAGTGCTTTTATATGTTGAGCTGTCTCCCAGACCCTCAATTTAGAGAACATGAGTCTCTGGGTTAGGACCTATGCCCTTGACTTCTAAAACAAGTGTATTTCCAACCGAGGTCACATTTGGAATACTGGAACATTGAAAGCCATAACTTTGCTAAAGGGGACACAGCCAACCTATAATCCCATCCCCCTCCATCCTCAACCCCACTCCCATGTCATACCCCAATGCTTCTTCAGCATCCCTCTCTTCCTGACCTGTCATCACCACGTGGGGCCTGTGAGACCACTTAACTGAGAAAGCCAGAAAACCCGAATCCAGGGGAAAATAGAAGGTTTGGAGAGATGGCTCAACCATTAAAGGATAGATAGGCTTGCAACCAAAAATATAAAGATATGGATTCAATTCTCTTCCTTCCTTCCTTCCTTCCTTCCTTCCTTCCTTTCTTTCTTTCTTTCTTTCTTTCTTTCTTTCTTTCTTTCTTTCTTTCTTTCTTTCTTTCTTTCTTTCTTTCCTTTTTCGAGACAGGGTTTCTCTGAGTAGCCCTTGGCTGTCCTGGAACTCACTTTGTAGACCAGGCTGGCCTCGAACTCAGAAATCCTCCTGCCTCTGCCTCTCAAGTGCTGGAATTAAAGGCATGCACCACCACCGCCAGGCTTTTTGTTGTTGTTCTGTTTGTTGTTGTTGTTGTTGTTGTTGTTGTTATTGTTGTTGCTTTTAGACAGGGTTCCTCTGTGTAGTCCTGCCTATCCCGGAACTCACTCAGTAGACCAGGCTATTCTCAAACTCCACCTACCTCTACCTCCTGAGTGCTGCAATTAAAAGCGTGCACCACCACTGCCCCACCCTTTCTGTCTGCATACAGGAGAGTGAGTCTACGGCTTTCTACCCTTTTGTGTTGGGGATTTTGTTGTTGCTGTTGTTGTTATATGAGCTTGCCTGCATGTATGTCTGTGCACCATGTGTATACAGTGCCCCTGGAGGCCAAAAGAAGACATTGGCTCCCCTGGAACTAAAGTTTCAGGCAGTTGTGAGGACCATGTATGTGCTGGGAACTGAACCTGAGTTTTCTGCAAGAGCAGTCAGTGCCTTTGGCTCCAACAGTCTCTCCGGCCCCTGTTTGGTTTTTGAGAAGGTCTCACTGTGTAGCTCTGGCTGGCCTGGAACTCACACTGTGAATGAGGCTAACCTTCAGCTTAGGGGCAATCCTCCTGCCTCTGCCTCCTGAGTCCTGGGATTACTGATGTGCACCACCACACTTGGCTCTTTTTTTTTTTTTTTGTATTGTTTTCACAATTTGAGACAGAGTCTCACTAAGTAGCCCAGGATGGCCTTGAATTTAGGTTTCCTCCTGCCTCTGCCTTCCCAGTAGATAGGATTAAGTATCTGTTCCCGTGGGACCTGGCTTTTTTGTTCAGTCTGCAAATCCCAATGGCCAGCTCACTCCATAGCTAAAATGTCCCCTGTTGCTTTGCCTTCTCCCCAGCCTCCCCCAAACTCCGTCCTACTCCCCAGCCCTGTGCCAACACCCCCTTCATTTCAGCCCCACCCCCACTTCATGCATCAGAGTCAGGGGACCTTCCTGGAGCCTCTTCTGTCCTCTGATGCCCTCCACATCCTGGACAGAGGCTATTTCAGCTCAGTCTCCCTGGGGACTGGGAGGGCACTGCAGAGAGGTGAGGAGGGGGTGACTGGAGCCCCCGCCTTCTGGAAACGGATGGGCAGAAATAGCCCAGCTCAGGAAATAGCTTCTCTGCCAGGGAGGAAGTGAAGGGGGGGGAGGTGTTGAGGGTAACTCTTGGCCAACGGGACCCTCCTTCCCCTTGGCCTCTACCTAAGTCCTCTCAAACCTATGCCTCCCCTTTCTACAGTGAGTCTCATCTTCGTAGAGTGTGACCTTGCCCTCACAGCCATCTTACCCTAAAGACCCCATTTCCGCTCAGTATAGGTTATTCCTTGCCCAGCCTGTCTCTTGCCCCTCTCCTATGGCTCTCGATCCTTAATTTTCTCTCACTCCCTTCCCCCACAAGCCACACCTGAGACCCTTCCCTGTGTCCCAGCCCCTTCCTCCACCCAGATGTGTTTTCCCCTCTTGTGGCCGAACGCTCCTCCATCCTGGGCCACTTCTGTCACTGTTCCCTTCTTCCTCACCCCGTTCCCCTAACTCCCTCATCTCCTGCTTCCTGCTTGGGCAGGTCAGCCTAGCCTGGCACTCAGGACACAGCCCAGGATAGCCTGGAACTCAAGGCAATCCTCCTGCCTCTGCCTCCCAAGTGCTAGGATGACATAAGACCACTCCAGCTTTGCCCGGTGCCTCTTTTCTTCTCGCTCTGTGTCACCTGCTGTTCTTGTGGTCTCTGCTCCCCCAGACAGATTCATCTCCAAAGCCCCTGGCCTCAGTCCTTCATCATCTCCCTTCCAACTTCGACTTTCCTCATCTTATTATTCTCTTCTGGGGACGCTCAGTCTTTGTTGTTGTTGTTAATTTATTTTGAGACAGAGACTTGTATTTCCTAGAACAACCTCGAACTTGCTATGTAGCCAAGATAGACCTTCGCTTTTTCATCTTCCTGTATCCACCTCCCCAGAGCTGGGATTGTAGGCAGCCCTCTTCCTCCCTTTCTCCCTCTCCCCCCTGGGCGCGCACCCGCGTGTGTATGTGTGTATGTATGTGCCACAGTGCACGTATATGTGGAGGCCAGAGGAATCCTCGCCGGAATCAGTTCTACCATGTGGGCCCTGGGAATGGGGAAGAAACTCGTTAAACTTGGTCGTTAAACTTGACAGCATGCACGTTTGTCCACTGAACCATCTCATTTGCCTGTTTGTTTGTTGTGGCATGTCCTCAACTCTGTAACCCACTCTTTTGAGTGCAATTGCTGAGGTCAAAGGCAAGCGTCACCCTCACTCTCATGTTGGGGGACACTCATTTTGGGTGGCAAGCCCTGACTCTCTCCTCATCCCCCCGCTTCTCACTTTGCGGGTACTGGGTATGTGCCCCGCTTCCTGACACCTTTTCTCTCCCCAACCTGCACAGTGCTGGAGATCCTGGGCCTGATCCAGAGGCGCGAGCTGGCGCGAGCGGACGAGCACATCCTGGAGCTGGAGGCGGAGGCGCCGACGGCGGAGGCCGAGGCGGGCGCGGGGCGGCGCGCGCGGGACGTAGCGCTGCTGTACGAGGCGCTGCAGCGCGAGCTCTGGGCGCTGGTGCGCGAGTCGCTGGCCGCCCCGGGACCCGGCACCGGCGCGGTGTCGCAGCTGGGCCTCGTACTGCTGCAGGAGGAGGCGGCGGACGCGCGCCGCGGCCCCGGGGCGGCCCGCAAGCTACGCGCGCACTGGGCCGAGGCGGTGGCGCGCGCGGCGCGCGAACGTCTGGAGGAGGCGGCCGCGCCGGGCGCGCGCGGGGCGCTGGCTGGGCAGCTGGAGGCGCTGCGCGCGCGCCTGTTGGAGGACGTGGCCGCTGTGCGCGGACGCCTGGCGCCCGCCTACCCTGCGGGGCTGCGCGCCGGCGCCGTCTACCTGCGTGGCTACCACGAGGCACTGGCGGAGTGGCTCGGGGCGGCCGCGCGCCGCAGGCTCCCGCTGGCGGATCGTTACGCGCTGTTGCACTGGCACAATCATGTGTACCCCAGGTGAGCCCGGGTCGCCCCGGGACGCGCTCACCTGAACCCCAGGCACCTTGTTCAAGATACTGGATTTAGGAATTGGGTTTCATGTAGCCCAGGTTGACTTGAGGTTTTCTGAGACAGGGTCTTGCTCTGTAGACTAGGCTTGCCCTAAACTCAGAGATCCACTCGCTTTTGCTTCTTGAGAGCTCCTATAAAAGCGAGCACCGCTGCACCCAGCCTTTTTTTCTTTTCTTTTCTTTCCTTTTTCATTTTTTAAAAAAAGTTTGTTTATATGCATGTGTATCTGGGCCAAGAGACCAGAAGGCACTGTGTTCATCTAGAGTTGGAGTTATACAGCCCAGTGTATGCTGCCCAATATGGGTTCTGGGAACCTCTGCAAAAAAAAACAATAACCAAAACCAAACCAAACCAACCAAACAAACAAAAAACCACAAGTGCTTTTAACCACTAACCCATCGCCCCAGCTCCTCCTCCTCCTCTCCCCCCACCCCGCCCCCAACCAACAACTATCATTGGCTGCAGTGCTGACACCTCAGAAACTCACCTTGAAAAGATCCTCCTCTACTTCCCTTACTCTCTCATTCCTTTTGTTGTAACAAAAAGTACACATTGACCAGAAGCAACTTAAGGGACGAAAGGGTATATTTCAGCTCACAGGTCACACTGTCCCTCACGGAGGGACATGAGGGTAGGAACTCAAGCAGGAACTTAAGGCAGACTGGCTAACTGTTCCTCTCACACAGCATGACCTCTGACCAAGGAATTCACAGCCAAGAAAGTGGAGCAGAAACCGTAGAGAAATGCTGCTTGCAGCCTGGCAGTCTGTGTCTCAACTAATTATCTAACTCAGGACCAGCTGCCTAGGGAATAGGGCCACCCACAGTGGACTGGGCCCTCCTATGTCAGTTAACAATCAGGACATTCCCTCAGAGACTTATCTGAAAAGTTCCTTATAGAGGACTCTCCTCTCTGGGTTTAGGTTTTGTTGAGTTGGCAGTTAAAGCTAGCTAGGGCATCCCTAGTGCTAGGATTACAGGTCTAACACTCTAATGCTTGACTTATTAGACCCTAGCAAGTGTGGGACCATCTATATGACGTTGACCCTCATTGACCTTACCCTACTCATGTCCACCCCTACACCAGTCTCAGAACCTTGGTAGATTGTGCCGATGGCCTTGGGGTTCCCATCTTGGCTGGCTCTTCTTTATTCCCTGTATCCAAGCACTCATCCCCCCAAGGCCTGGGACATTAGCACTGTCTGTCTGTACACAGCGACATTCTGCATCTCAGAGCTTTGCCTCTTGGGGACCTCAAATCTTAATGCCTTGGTCCTTCCAGACCCAGACCTAGAACACCTGGTATGTTCTCATTCTGAGTTCTCAGCTCCATTGTCCACAGCCCTCCTAGTAGTAGCTCAGTGCTGCGGATCCATCTGGTCCCCATTAACTACTCAGGACATGAATGGGACCAGCTATCCACCATAACAGTCCCAAGATTTTGGCATTGTAAATCTCTGTCCCATCGGCCCTCAGTACTACTGAACCTTAGAGTTCTATAATACAGCAGGGTGTGATGGCCCATGCCTGTATTCCAGGCACTGGGGAGGTAGAGGCAGAGGGGCCGCAGGACATCCAAGACTATAGGAAAGATCCTGTCTCAAATAAAATAGAATTGTAAGGACAAGCGAGGCACCTCAGGGGTGAGGATACTTGTTATACAAGCCTGAGTAGGGACCCTGGGACCTGTGGAAGGGTGGAAGGAGAGAGCAAATGTCACAGAGGTGGCTAGTGACCTCCACATGCACGTGCCATGCCTGTCCCTCTTAACCATGAGTACATGCAATAGGTTTTAGGATAAGGTGATCTCATGAAGCTACAAGGTGTCTCTCACCTTAATCTCAGCACTCAGGAGGCAGAGGCAGGCAGTCTCTAAGTTCGAGGCCAGCCTCCTCTACAGATTAGTTCCAGGACAGCCAGGACTACACAGAGAAACCCTGTCTCAAAAAACAAAAAAACAAACAAAAATAGTAGCTCTCTCTCTCTCTCTCTCTCTCTCTCTCTCTCTCTCTCTCTCTCTCCTGGGAATTAAATTCCAGCCTTTCATGTTCTCACATATTAAACAAGCAGCCTGCACTGAGCTACAACCTCAGCCTATTTATTTATTTATTTATTTATTTATTTATTTATTTTTAATGTAAGACAGAACTTTAGTCTGTAGCCCAGGTTGGATTTGAACTCACTCTGTATTTCAGGCAAGCCTTGAACTTCCAATTTTCCCTTTTCAGCCTTCCAAGTATCTAGAGAAACAAACCTGTTAGGTAGATTTTTGTTTTGTTCTGTTTTGTTTTTTTGAGACAGGGTTTCACTGTGTAGCCCTGGCTGTCCTGGAACTTAGTCTGTAGACCAGACAGGTCTCAAACTCACAGAGATCCACCTGCCTCTGCCTCCCGAGTGCCAGAATCAAAGATATGCGCCACCACACTTGGCTAGGCAGATTTTTTTTTAAAAAAATATTTATTTTCTCTTTATTTCTCTCTCTCTCTCTCTCTCTCTCTCTCTCTCTCTCTCTGTGTGTGTGTGTGTGTGTGTGTGTGTGTGCATGTGTACATCTGTGGCAGCCAGAAGTAGGGGTTGGACCCCATGAAACTGGCCTGGCAGGCAATTGTGAGCTGTCCCCTGTGGGTGCTGGGAACTGCAATGGCAGTAAGCAGCAGATTTACAGCTCCTTCAGCCAAGCATGGCAGTGCTGGGGTGCCTTGAACTACTGCACTCCCTTTGTATCACTGGGCTTCATCAGTGTTGATTGACTGCCCCACACTGTTGAGTTCTGTTACAGCACCATGGGCCCTTGCTCCCAGTTCTAGAGTTTTGTATCTATCTATTAAGCCTCTGACTCTTCGCATGGACTATCCTGTGGGGGGGGGTGCGGGGGGGGGATTGGAGAGTATGATACAGAGGAGATAACCCCACC
This sequence comes from Mus caroli, assembly GCF_978045245.1. Taxonomy (NCBI): domain Eukaryota; kingdom Metazoa; phylum Chordata; class Mammalia; order Rodentia; family Muridae; genus Mus; species Mus caroli. The sequence continues at coordinate 124,426,105 of NW_028227263.1, read as the reverse complement.
GGGCTATGCTTTATACCCTCCCTGGGAAGAAAGAAGTTAGCCACGTCCAAATCAAACATCAGAGAATGATGGGCTGTGACAAAATGAGGTCCCTGGAGTTCAACATAGTCTCACACAGGAGCAGGAGAATCGTGAGTTCAAAGTGAGCCTGGGCTATGTAGTGAAATCCAGGCTAGCCTAGGCTACACAGTCCCTTAAAAGGATGAGAAGCTCGGAATGCTATCCCTAAAAGAGCAGGAAGGAAAAAGCTAGTAGCCATTAGAATCCTTGTCAGTGAAGTCTCAGACTATCCATGACAGGTAGAGGCAGGATATGGGTCCGGAAAGCTCTTGGAAGCGATAAGGCATGGGCTAAGAATCAGAGGAAGACAGCATTTCTGAGTAGGCAGATCCCACAAGTCTTCTGAAGGTGCATGACTGGGAGGTGGGAAGCAGGGGATGGAGACGTCGCTCAGCCTGACTGAGAGGGGCGAGTGCGGAGCTGGGTTGGGAAGCCCCCACTCCCTATCCCCACCCTCATCCCCAGCCAGGTGAGACCTTGGGGGAAGGGAGCCTCCTCCTGGAGAAGCTGATCCTGGGCAAGACTTCCCCTGTCAGCTTGTCAAGCCCCAACTTGACAGCTGTATCTTGCCCGGACACCATCCATCAGGGGATCTGACTCAGAGTGCTGGAGCCAAGGGAAACATAATTCTAAATGCTTCCTTTGAGAAATGAGGAAGGCTGGCCCGAGAGAGGAAGGGAGTGGCCCAGGGTCGCCAGCACCGTGGCGGTGGGGCACGTGGAGCAGCCCCACCTCTCACAGACCTCTCTGTCTCTTACTTCCCATCGCAGGGAGATCCTGGGCCTGGTTGACCTGGTTGCCTTGGAGAATGGGGAGCTGGGGCCCCTCCTATCTGCTGGCACACTGCGGGGTCTGGAAGATGAATGTGTCACAGACGTGAAGGTACCTCCAAAGTGGCCACTTGGGATGGGGAGGGGCTCTGTAGAAAGAGGGAGGTCACGATAGACCTGGAAGGCCTCCCCTTGCCCACTAGCTGTTTCCCTTTCCCTGTGGTGACCTGATTTCTGTCTAATGGCCATTGACACAAAAATCCATAGCAGACCTTCCTTCCTTCCATCTGTTCTCCCTCCCTGTCTCCCTCCCTCCCTCCCTTTTCCCCTCCCCCTTCTTTTATCTCTTTTCCTCCCTTCTCCCTTTCTTCCCCATCTTTCTCTTTTTCTCTCTTATCTCTTTATTCTTAACTTTTTTCTTTTGACACAGAGTCAGACTGGCCTTGAACTCCTTATCCTCCTGCCTCAGCATCCCCAGTACTGAGATCTCTGCCCACACCACTATGCCTGCTGTTTCTACATTCTATGTCTCTTCTCCAGCATACTACCCCACAACTCAAAGAAATTTGATAAGTTCAGACATTTCATCCCTAGTAGCAAGAGGAAGCCGGGCACAGCATCTCATGTCAAGGCCCGATGCTCGCAGGAGCCCGGCATATACATGATGTGCCCACACCTCTGTGCAGAGAGAGCAGCAAAAGGCTCCTTCTCACTGCTGGCACATCCTTAATCCTAGCCCCGAGGAAGCAGAGTGAGGCAGATGAGTTCAGGCCAGCCTGGTCTACTTAGGGAGTTCCAGACCAACCAGGGCTACACAGTGGGATTCTATTTCAAAAAAGACCAAAACAAAACAAAACAAAAAAAAAACAAGTAGTTAATGGTGGGTCTGTTGGAATCACACACATCAAGTTACTCTCACTTGGGTTGAAGACACTCTGCTGGACCAGGAAATCAGACACGCAAACCTTTGCAGTTCTTTCTGTGTCCCCCACATATTACTGGGATGAAAAGGGCCTTTTGCAAGAGTTCTACTATAGAGCCACGTCCCCAGCCCCTCACTGGGAGATTCTAGACAGGGGCTCTACACTGAACCACACACCTAGCCTTTTAGTCTTTTAGCCTTTGGCTTTTTGTTGTTGTTGAGACAGAGTTTCTCTGTGTAGCTCTGGCTGTCCTGGAACTCACTCTGTAGACCAGGCTGGCTTCAAACTCAGAAATATGCCTGCTTCTGTGTACCAAGTGCTGGGATTAAAAGCGTGTAGCACTACCACTTCGTGGCTTATATATCCCCCACCCCACCCCCAAAAAGAAGAAGAAGAAGAAAAAGAAAAAAAGAAAAAGAAAAAGAAAGGAAAAGAAAAAGAAAGAAACTCCAGGTGTTGGAGAGATGGCTCAGTGGTTAAGAGCACTGACTGCGGGCTGGTGAGATGGCTCAGTGGGTAAGAGCACCCGACTGCTCTTCCAAAGGTCCAGAGTTCAAATCCCAGCAACCACATGGTGGCTCACAACCATCCGTAATGAGATCTGACTCCCTCTTCTGGAGTGTCTGAAGACAGCTACAGTGTACTTACATATAATAAATAAATAAATCTTTAAAAAAAAAAAAAAAAAAAAAAAAGAGCACTGACTGCAGCTGGACGTGGTGGCGCACGCCTTTAATCCCAGCCCTTGGGAGGCAGAGGCAGGCAGATTTCTGAGTTCGAGGCCAGCCTGGTCTACAGAGTGAGTTCCAGGACAGCCAGGGCTATACAGAAATCCCAGCCCTTGGGAGGCAGAGGCAGACAGATTTCTGAGTTCGAGGCCAGCCTGGTCTACAGAGTGAGTTCCAGGACAGCCAGGGCTATACAGAGAAACCCTGTCTCGAAAAACAAAAAACAAAAAAACAAAATGAGCACTGACTACTTTTCCAGAGGTCGTGAGTTCAATTCCCTGCAACCATATGGTGGCCCACAACCATCTGTAATGATGCCCTCTTCTGGTGTGTCTGAAGACAGCTACAGTGTACTCATATACATTAAATAAATAATTTTTTAAACTTAAAAAAAAAAAGAAGAAAGGAAAGAAACTTTAAAAACCAAGTCACAGGGTTTTAGTCTGTCATCCTCAACCCCAGACGGGGAAGGAGGAGGCTAGGGAGTTTCTGGCCAGCTTCTTTTCCCAAGCACTGCTTTGACCTAGGAGTTTGTGGGTTGAACCCAGAACTTCACGGTGAGGTATCAAAGTGAGGCTGGTGGGAGGAGAGAGCAAGGTCCCAGACTGCACCTGACTTCTGCTGGTCCATCCCCCTGTTTCAGGCTCAGACCCGAGCAGCCCTTCTTCGAGTGTTGCAGGAAGATGAGGAACAGTGGGGCAGCATGGACTACCGACCCAGCAACCTGGCCCAGGATGTTTGTGAGGTGGGAGAAAGAAGGTAGGCTCGCCCCGCCCCTGAGAGGGGAGGAAGACGACCCACAACGTGTCTCCTTTCCTCCTCCTGGTCCACACAGCTGCTAGAAGAGCACACGGAGAGAGCACCCCACATCAGTCAGGAGTTCGTGGAGAGAATGGCTTACTGCTGCCTGGGAGGTCTGGCAGAGTTCCTGCAGAGGTGAGGGGCAGCGGGGAGAGGACGATCAGACGGGCTGGCCATCGGGATCCAGTTGACACTGAGCGGGTCAGGATAAATGGCAGCAAGAGGGTTCAGTAAACTGTGGACCAGAGGACTAATCCCAGTACCCACCGTGAGGTAGCTTGCAATGACCTGTGTGACTCCAGCTCCAGGTAGATTCAATATCTATAGTCTTCCTCAGGCACAGAGACACATTCGTACTAATAATTAAAATTAAATGAATCTTTAAGAAGAAGAAAGAAGCCGGGCGTGGTGGTGCACGCCTTTAATCCCAGCACTCGGGAGGCAGAGGCAGGCGGATTTCTGAGTTCGAGGCCAGCCTGGTCTACAAAGTGAGTTCCAGGACAGCCCGGGCTATACAGAGAAACCCTGTCTCGAAAAACCAAAAAAAAAAAAAAAAAAAAAAAAAAAAAAAAAAAAAAAGAAGAAAGAACAGAAAGGCAACAAGAATCTTGGAGGTGTGGCTCAGCACTGGAACACTTGCCTAGAATCCCCCAGTGAGGGGCTAGGGGCGTGGCTCAGTGGTAGACTGCCTAGAATCCCCCAGGGAGGGGCTGGGGGTGTGGCTCAGTGGTAGAGCCCTGCCTAGAATCCCCCAGTGAGGGGCTGGGGGCGTGGCTCAGTAGTAGAGCCCCTGCCTAGAATCCCCCAGGGAGGGGCTGGGGGCGTGGCTCAGTGGTAGAGCCCCTGCCTAGAATCCCCCAGGGAGGGGCTGGGGGCGTGGCTCAGTGGTAGAGCCCCTGCCTAGAATCCCCCAGTGAGGGGCTGGGGGCGTGGCTCAGTGGTAGAGCCCCTGCCTAGAATCCCCCAGTGAGGGGCTGGGGGCGTGGCTCAGTGGTACAGCCCCTGCCTAGAATCCCCCAGTGAGGGGCAGGGGGCGTGGCTCAGTGGTAGAGCCCCTGCCTAGAATCCCCCAGGGAGGGGCTGGGGGCGTGGCTCAGTGGTAGAGCCCCTGCCTAGAATCCCCCAGTGAGGGGCTGGGGGGCGTGGCTCAGTGGTAAAGCACCTATCTCAAATATATATGATACTGGGGCTCAAGAGATGGCTCAGTAGTTTAATAAGGGGCTGGGGGTATTGCTCAGTCCTAGATGGGTTGCCTAACATGTAAGAATCTTGGGTTCAGCCGGGTGGTGGTGGCACACGCCTTTAATTCCAGCACTTGGGAGGCAGAGGCAGGCGGATTTCTGAGTTCGAGGCCAGCCTGGTCTACAAAGTGAGTTCCAGGACAGCTATATAGAGAAACCTTGTCTCGAAAAAACAAAAAACAAACAAACAAAACAACAACAAAAGATTCTTGGGTTCAGGGCTGGTGAGATGGCTCAGTGGGTAAGAGCACCCGACTGCTCTTCCGAAGGTCCAGAGTTCAAATCCCAGCAATCACATGGTGGCTCACAACCATCCTTAACGAGATCTGGTGCCCTCTTCTGGAGTGTCTGAAGACAGCTACAGTGTAGTTACATATAATAAATAAATAAACCTTAAAAAAAAAAAGAATTATTAAAAAAAAAAAAGATTCTTGGGTTCAATCCCCAGCACTTGGGGTGGGGGTGATTGGAAATAAGAATAGGAGGGTCAGAGACACTGGGGAGCAAGATCTGCTTTAATTGATAGGCTGGATGCCCGCATGGGACCCTGAGCAGCAGAGTGTACCATCTGTGCCCATTGCCTTCTTTCCTGCCAGCTTCCAGCAGCGAGTGGAGCGATTTCACGAGAACCCAGGGATCCGAGAACTGCCCTCTGACACCTACATCAGCAGAACTATCTCGATGGTCAACTGCGGGCCCCCCCTGAGGTGAGAGCATCCCTGGGGACAGTGTGTGAGGGTCTTGGGTGACAGCTGGATTGGGGGAGGTCCCTGAGTGGGTGTCATTGAGCTTGAGAGGGAGCACGTGTAGAACTTTAGAGGCGTGGTATCTGGCTAACCTTGGGGAAACCCATGACTGCGCAGATTGTGGCGTTCATCCAGTTGAGGAGAACATTGATGCGTTAGAATTGGAGAAATGAAGAAGCTATGCTGAAAGAATGATGACGATATCGCTCATGAAGGCCTGAGTGTGGATTCCCAGCAGCCATTGTAAAAGCCGGGCAAAGGGACACGCAACTATAATGTCAGTGCAGAGTCCAGAAACTCTTGTCTCAAATGACAAGTTCGGGGCTGGAGAGATGGCTTAGCTGTTTTTCCAAGGGACCAAGGTTCGATTCCTAGTATCCACATTCGCAGGCTTCCAGATTCAAGGAATCTGACGCCCTCTCCTGGCCTCCAAAGGCACATGACACAAAGGTGGACATGGATACACATGCAGGCAAAACACCCGCACATATAAAAAATGTTAAGCAATTGAAGAAGACACCTGATGATCACCTCTGGCCCCCACATATACATGCAAAGAAACACTCACATAGTGTATATATTGTATATTGTTTTATATATAATATATATAGTATACATATGTGTATTATGTATTTGTGTGTGTGTATATATATATATATATATATATATATATATATATATACACACACACACACACCACCACCACTACCACCATCACCTTTGTTTTCTATTAACTTGCTTAAAATTTAACTTTAACTTGCATTTAAGTTTGAGACAGAGTCTCTTTATAGCTCTGACTATCCTAGAATTTACTATGTAGACCAGGCTGGCCTTGAACTCACAGAGATGTACCCTATTCCACCTCTCAAGTGCCCCGACTAAACAGATGTGACCCAATGCCCAGCCACCTATAATTTTAAATAATCTACTTATTGATTGGGTTTAGTACAGGGTCTTGTGTGTCCCTGAAAACAACCTTAAATTTCTGATCCGTCTGCCTCTGCCTTTGCCTGCATGTGTATCCATGTCCACCTTTGTGTCATGTGCCTTTGGAGGCCAGGAGAGGGCGTCAGATTCCTTGGATCTAGAAGCCTGCGAATGTGGATACTAGGAATCGAACCTTGGTCCCTTGGAAAAACAGCTAAGCCATCTCACCAGCCCCGAACTTGTCATTTGAGACAAGAGTTTCTGGACTCTGCACTGACATTATAGATGTGTGTCCAGGCATTTATGGGCATTGTTTGTTTATTATCACACCTGGGATGAAGCCCAGAACCCAGAGCTTGCGTACTCAGTACACACTGCTGCTGAGCTGCACCCCTTGAATGGCTTTTATAAAACTGGAGATTCAGGTCAGTGAGATAGATGGATTCTCAGTGGAGAAAAACACTTGCAGCCACGCATGATAACCCAGAGTTCTGTCCCGGGGATCCCTGTGGTGGAAGGAGAGAACTGACTCTCTCAGGACGTCCTCTGAACTTCACACATACGCTATGGCCGGCATACCCCTATAGATGGTGATGGTGATGGTGGTGGTGGTGATGATGGTGGTGGTGGTGGTGGTAGTAGTGGTGGTGAACAGGCTGGCAATGAGAAGCCTCTTTACCCATTATTCTGGCCCACTTGGACGAAATCAATATCACAAGTATTCCCCTCATATATTCTCACAGATAGGTATACTTACCAATGCACTAAAAAAAAAAGACCCATAAGTATAGCTGATTGTGGTGGCACACACCTAATCCCAGTGCTCAGGAGGCAGAGGCAGGCAGATCTACAGAGCAAGCTCCGAACCACTTGTCTTGGTGAAGAAATATCTGGAGACAATTTGCCCTGGGAGAACGGGGCCAATCAGTCAGGCAGAGTAAAGTCTCCTGTAGTAGCCATCTTTGTTCAGAGCCTCAGGCGATTCATATTCGTAAAGTCTCCTGTAGTAGCCATCTTTGTTCAGAGCCTCAGGCGATTCATATTCTAGGGGCTCAGAGTCACACGAATAAAATGTCCAATTACAAGGACAAACCGCATTTGGCGGGCAAGCCACATGGTCAAAACATGTTTTTCCATAGAGGCATAGAAAAGAATATTAGTAGCCGGTAGTGAATAATCTGAAGTGAACTCACTTCAATCCACTGCATCTGGGAGAGGCAGGCACGCAAGCGTAATCCAGGAACAATTCCGTGTTTTGTTTTGTTTTGTTTTAAAAGAAACTGCTATCACAAGACTCTTGTCTTGGTTTCTTAGAGTTCTCTCACAAGCAATCAGAATTCTCTTCACAGTATATATAATTAAATATTTTATTGTGTATACATATGCATTGCTTTTCTGTTTTACCCTTTCTGTCTTTCAGAAAAAGATTTATTTTAGTCCTTGTGTGTGTATATGCCTCTGTGTGTTTCCACATGTGTGTGTATGTATGTGTGTACATATGTGTATGCATGTGTGTATGCACATGTGCATGAGTGTGTGTGAATATGTGTATGTGTGTATGCATGTGACTGTGTGTATGCCTATGTGTGTTTGCATGTATGTATATGTGTGTGCATGTGTGTATTCGCATGTGTGTATGTATGTGTTCGCATGTGTGTATGCACATGTGTATTTGTGTGTCTGTGTGCATGTGTATGTGTGTGTTTATGTACATGTGCATGAGTATGTGTGTGTGAATGTGTTTGTATGCATGTCTGTATGTGCATGTGTGCATGTATGTATATGCATGTATGAGTGTGTGTATGTGTGTGTGTGTTCACACACGTGCATGTGAGGACAGTCCTTTCAGTGGTCAGAAGAAGATGTGGGATTCCATGGAAGTGGAGTTACGGGTGCTTGTGATCTGCCATGTTGGTGCTGGGATCCAAACCTGGGTCCTCTTAACCACTGAGCTCTTCCCAGCCCTATTCTAGCAAGTCTTAAGTCACCCTGTAGCCCAGGCTGACCTTGAACTTTGCATCCCTCTGCCTCAGCTTCTTCAGTAACTGGGACCACAGATCTGCTACCCCAGGCCCAGCTGGTCCCAGCATGGGTGTTCAGGTTTTAGAAGGCCTTGACTCTGAGCCTGTTGGTCCTCACAGGTCTCTGGCTGAGCGACTGGCCAGGGTGGGGCCCCCTGAGAGTGAACCGGCCAGGGAAGCTTCAGCCATCGCTCTGGACCGTGTGACCCGACTCTGCCATCGTGTCCTTGCTGAATTGTTGTTCCAGGAACTACAGGTGAGTGAGGCGGGGGCCCTGGGGTGAGGCTGTGCCAGGATGGGTTGGCATCACTCTCCACACCCCCAGTTCCTTCTAACCCATGACTCAGCATTCGGGGAAGCAGGGGTGGGGGACTGGGAATGATGGCCGTGTTGGGACTGTTTGAGGGGAGAAAAAGGGGGGCATAGGAAGGAAGAGGTGGGAGGGCATGGCTGAGTGGGATGGACTGAGAGCTGCCAGCATGAGATGGCTTGTGTACTGCGTTGCCCTCTGAGGTCCCACAAATTCTTTTTTTTTTTTTTTTGGTTTTTCGAGACAGGGTTTCTCTGTATAGCCCTGGCTGTCCTGGAACTCACTTTGTAGACCAGGCTGGCCTCAAACTCAGAAATCAGCCTACCTCTGCCTCCTGAGTGCTGGGATTAAAGGCGTGCGCCACCACACCCGGCTCACAAATTCTTGACCCTACACCCTCAGGGCCTCTTTAAATGCCATGAGGGGGTAATGTAGTAAGCACTCCTGTGGGCAGCAGGGAGGGAGCCACCCGGTAGGTGGAATGAACAGACACTATGTACCCCATCTCCACTGAGAGGTCATCCTAGGCCCCCAGCTCCCTGGTAGAAAAAGCCAGAAGCCTTGCCATCGCCCCAGGCACCCTGGTCAGCTCTTCTGAGACCTCATATCCTCCCATCTCTGAGTCTCCTGATCAAATCCCCGCCCACCCCTGGGTCCCAGGCCTTGGATTCCCTCTGCTCGGGTGCCCCTTCCCTACCCCATAGCCCTGTGGCTCCTCCTCCTTGCTTCTTTCAAATCTTTAACTCAAAAATGTCTGATTATCCCACTTAAAATACAGCACCTTGTCTGTCCAGCCATGGTGGCACTCGCTTTTAATCTCAGCATTTGAGAGGCAGTTTGAAGCCAGGCTAGTCTACAAAATGAGTTCCAGGCCAGCCAGAGCTACAAAATGAGACCCTGTCTCTAAATACATACATACATACATACATACATACATACATACATACATACATACACACACACACACAACAGGATAGTGACTTGTCAGGGAGTGTCCTAGCATACACTTGAACTTCAGCTACTAGGAAGGCTGAGGCAGGAGGATCCCTTGAATCTCGGAATTCAGAGTCAACCTGTGCCATGTAGCTCCACTCCCATCTGTTGCAAGAGGGGACAGAAGAAGAGAAGGAGTTCAGGAGATTCTAGTACCGACTCCCTGCTGCTTTCTCTCCCAAATCACTTACCACAGCAGGGTAGGCCAGACCTTTGCTTTCCTGCCCCTTTAAGGAGCTGGAGACCAAGTTCAAAGTTTCCCATTCTAGGCAGGTGTTCAGCCCCCAGCCCCCAACTGGGGGATCCTAGGCAGGGGCTCTACCACTGAGCCACGCCCCCAGCCCCTCACTGGGGGAATTCTAGGTAGGGGCTCTACCACTGAGCCACGCCCCCAGCCCCTCACTGGGGGATTCTAGGCAGGGGCTCTACCACTGAGCCACACTTCCAGCCCCTCACTGGGGGATTCTAGGTAGGGGCTGTACCACTGAGCCATGCCCCCAGTCCCTCACTGGGGGATTCTAGACAGGGGCTCTACCACTGAGCCACACCCCCAGCCGCTCACTGGGGGATCCTAGGCAGGGGCTCTACCACTGAGCCACACTTCCAGCCCCTCACTGGGGGATTCTAGGTAGGGGCTGTACCACTGAGCCATGCCCCCAGTCCCTCACTGGGGGATTCTAGACAGGGGCTCTACCACTGAGCCACACCCCCAGCCGCTCACTGGGGGATCCTAGGCAGGGGCTCTACCACTGAGCCTCATTTCCAACTCTCCTCCCCCCCCCCCACTTGAATCCCTGTTTCATTATATTGCCCAGGCTAGCTTGGAACTCACAGAAATCTACCTGTGCCTGCTTCCTCAGGATGGGATTAAAAGTGTGTATCACCATAGCAAGCTTGACGCCTTTTTTTTTTTTTGATGTGTGTGGGTAGTTGGGACATGGTCTCTCTATGTAGCCCTGGCTAGCCTGGAACTCAACATGTAGTCCAGGCTGGCCTCCCCCTTCCCAGTATCAGGCTTCCAGACAGGAGTCTTTGTTTCTAGAAAGGTCCTTTGCCTTCGCCTTCACTCAGTGCATGTTCTGAAATATGAAATTAGAGGCACGGAAGGTCTGAGAATGCTGATAGGCAGGAAAGGAAGGGAAGGAGCGAGGTTAGGAGATAAACCTGGCACTCGGTCACCAGTCACTAAGGAGGCAAAGCAGGAAGGGAGACACATGGAGTCAGAGAGGGCAGACGTGACCACTTAGCCTGTACACTTGCCGACTTGTGCACACATACAGGTGACTGTGTGCGTGCAAGCACAAATGCTGGTATATGCCAGGTAGGGTGGGGACCTGGCCCTCTCCCTCCCTTACTTATGGGTTCCCTGTGTTGTCAAAGGGAAGCTGACTCCCCCCTCACAGTTCAGGAGGCCTTGTTTGTTCCAGTCCTACCCCCCGGCCAGCCTCATCCCTCCAATCTCTGGTATGCAACAGTCTGGATTTTGGGGTCACACAGCTCCCCAGAACACGTGTATTAAAGGCGAGGCGTGGCCTAATTCTTTGTTGTCACGTGTAATTGGGAGTTAGCCTGGGGTACCTGATGCTCTGAAAATTAAGGATTAGGATATCACTCAGTGTAGGCATAAATTTTTTTGCAACCTGCTTTTAATAAGTGTTCAAGCTCTCCTCTAGCCCACCACCCAGCGGAGGCAGTGGAAGAGGAAAGTTATTAGGCTATGGGGGAAGTGGACCTGCTCAGCAATAGTTCTCTGGAGGAGAGCTCGATCTTCTTTGTTAACAAAGCAAACACCAAATACAGCTCAGCAGCTGCAGTCCAGTCCTCGAGGCAGGCAGACACCAGGCACGAACCAACAGTCAGATGCAGTTCAATCCTGAAGAAACTGCCAGGCTCACCAACTGATCCAGGGTGAGGTTGTGGGCGTGGCAAGCTGCCTCAGGAACTTCGTGAGAAGTTTCTCCCAATGGCTGCATTACCACAAGATGAGCTCAACAACATTATGCAAGGCAAGCCAATCCATGCGTGTCATTCACGAAGGATAACAAGGCAGAGCCAAGCAAACCAAGGCTCAGTGCTCATCTCCCACTGTCTGTGGGGTCATAGCTATACAACTTCATCACAGGTCCCTTTGTGTGCCCACTATAGAAAAACATCCCTCCATCTGTGTCTGCTTCAGGAAAACAGTCTTTCACCTGTCTGCTTTAGCAAGACATCCTTTCACCTGTGTCTCCCAGCAAAACATCATCTGACATAACTGACTTTCCAAACAAACTAGAAGTTGCCACTTTGACTCAGTGATGGAGAGATTGAATTTATAATGGTAATAATCAAGCAGAGTGTGTTTAGTACACACCTTTAATCTCAGCGCTTGGATCTCGGAGTTTGAGGCCAACCTGGACTACAGACAGACTTTGGGACAGCAAGGGCTACACAGAGAAAACCAAAATGATGATGAAGATGATGATGATGAAGACACTCAACAAAGTTATGAAAGTCCTAGTAGTTTTTGAAGGAGGGTTCCCAGTTTTTGTTGCCTTTAAATAGGGTTTCACTATGTCTGAGACTCCTTAACTAGACCAGGCTGGCCTTGAACTCACAGAGATCATGCCTGCTTCTGCATCCCGAGTACTGGGATTAAAGTCACCATGCCTGTGTGAGTGCCAGGATTAAAGGGGGGTGTGCCACCACCCAGCAATGGGTCTCTAGTTTTCATTTTGCCCTAAGCCCTGGAACATGATGCTAATGGTCTCTGAGGACACATTGACCTCTGACCCAGTTCTCACAAGCTCATGGCTATCAGAACTCTACACCATCGCCAGCTAACATCCTCATTCCTGAACTGTGGATCTCCCCCTTCAGGAAGCCAATTGTTTTTGTTTTTGTTTTTGGTTTTTTGAGACAGGGTTTCTCTATGTAGCCCTGGCTGTCCTGGAACTCACTCTGTAGACCAGGCTGGCCTCGAACTCAGAAATCTGCCTGCCTCTGCCTCTGCCTCCTAAATGCTGGGATTAAAGGCATGTGCCACCGCCACTACTGTGAATGTGCCCTGACAGTACGTAAATCCCAGCAGTTGGGGAGCTAAGTCCTCAACCATCACCATCATCATCGTGGGGCCTTTGTTTTCCTTTGGGAAGAGTTTAAAGTGCCACACACCTGTAATCCCAGGATTTGGGAGAAGGAGGCAAGGCGATCAAGAGTTCAAGGCCAGCCTGTACTGCCAGCATCAAAAGGGATAGGTGGGGGAGATTTTCCTAAGAGAAGTGTGGGAGGGTGGAGGGAGGAGGTTGAAACCCTCCCTTCCGCACTGTCCTACCAGCCTCACTTCAACAAGCTGATGCGCAGGAAGTGGCTGAGCAGTTCCGAAGCTCTGGATGGCATCGTGGGCACACTAGGCGCCCAGGCCCTGGCCCTGCGCAGAATGCAGGATGAACCGTACCAGGTGATCAGATGGGAGGGGACAGAGATGCTCAGAGAGCTATTGTCCTGGGGGAGACCCTACCAAGTGAGGAGCCGCTTTTCTGGAAGCACATAGGTGGCTCCTCATCTGGGGCCTGCAGAGGGAGGCATGGTCCTAGAAACCGGGGTGCAGGTTCAGGTTGGAGCCTCTGTAGGGAAGATTTTGGGAAAGCCTGGGGTGTGGCACACCTTAGGGAAAGTGGTGTGTGTGGGATCCGATTAAGAATCTGTTAGGATGAGGGGATCCGTAGAGAGTCTGACTTTAAAGGAGCGGGGCACTCCGTGAGGAGCAGGGGGTTCCCACGTGTGTCAGGAGTGTTCGGCCTGCGTGGGCAGAGCTTGAAACAGGGGTCCTCCCGAAAGCCTACGGGGTGGGAGCGGTCTAGAGCGTGTCCCGGTCTCTCACCGTCCCCAGGTTCTGGTGGCTGAGCTGCACCGACGGGCGCTGGTGGAGTACGTGCGGCCACTGCTCCGCGGGCGCCTGCGCTGTCGCTCTGCGAGGACCCGCAGCCGTGTGGCGGGGAGGCTCCGCGAGGACGCGGCGCAGCTGCAGCGGTTGTTTCGGCGGCTGGTGAGTGCCAGGCTGGGCTGGGCTGGACAAACCCGGGGAAGGGAGACAGGTAAGAGCTGGAGGTAGGGCTGTCCGGAGTGGGGGTCAGCTTGGCTTCCAAAGCAGGACAGGGAAGCTGGGTTCGTGATGATGCACACCTGCCGCCACCCAGTACTAGGGATGCTAGGGATGCTGAGGCAGAAGGATTGCGAATTTCAAGACCAAGAAAACCGGAAAAAAAGGGCGGGGACGGGGCGTTGGAGAGCCCTGGTTACTCTTGCAGAGAACTCTGGTTCGATTTGCAGCCCCCACATGGCAGCTCAAAACCGTACTTAATTCATCCAACACTGTATTCTGGCTTCTTGGGCTCCAGGCATTCATACACATGGTGCAGAGAGAACATTTAAAACGAGTCTTGTTTTGTTTTTGAGATGGTCTCCCTATGCACTCCTGACTGCCCTGGAATTTGCTATGTAGACCAAATTTGCCTTAAACTCACCTAACTCTGCCTCCCGAGTGCTGGGATTGAAGGTTTGCCAGGATTGAAGGATTGAAGGGATTGCCCAGCTAAAGTATTTCTTTTTAAAGAATTACGTATTTATTTTATGTATATGAGTACACTATAGCTGTCTTCAGACACACCAGAAGAGGGCATCAGATTTCATTACAGATGGTTGTAAGCCACCATGTGGTTGCTGAGAATTGAACTCAGGACCTCTGGAAGAGCAGTCATTGCTCTTAACATCTGAGCCATCTCTCCAGCCCTAAAGTATTTTTAAAGAAAAAATAATATTCCAGATATGGTAATCCTGTAATCACAGCACTGGGAGGGATGAGGCAGGAAGGTCATGATTTAGAGGCCAACCTGGTCTACACATATTGAGGTCCAGGCCAGTCAGAGCTATGCAGTGAGACCTTGTCTCAAAAACAAACAAACAAACAATTTCCTGAATCCAAATATCACCAAATCCAAGAATTTGTAGCCCCAAATCTTTTGGTCCAGTTGTCATGGGCAGGAAGGGTGGCCCATGAACTCACGAGCTGCTCTAGGGATTCATAGCCTGTGTGTCCTTGGGAATTTATAGTTTCACTTACTGAAACACTTTCAAGATAATTTTTGTGGTCCTCTGGACGTTTTAGCCATGCTTTCTGAATGATGACACTCCACCGCATTTTGGTGGCAAAGCAGAAGACAGAACTGAGAGCCTTGCAGATGCTGGCCCTCAGTCCCACCTGGAATAACTCTATCTTACACTTCCCTTCCCCATCAAGTGTCTGTGCCCTAGCTCTTGTTTCTTGACTATGTAGCCAGCCTCAAATGCCCCTGCCTCTGCCTCCCTAGTGTGGGTGTTTTTAAAGTTTGTTTAGTTTTGGGTTTTGAAGTTATGTCTCACACACCCGAGACTGGCCTTAAATTCCTTATGGTTGAAGATGGCTGAACTCCAGATTCCCCTGCCTCCACCTCACCCATGCTGGGATGATGGGTATTTGCTACCAAACCTGGATGGAATTGGTTAGATTTTTTGTTGTTGTTTGTTTTGGAAGACCCGTGGCTCTGTAGACCAAGTTGGCCTCGAACTCACAGAGATCTGCCTGCCTCTGCCTCCCCAGTGCTGGGATTAAAGGCGTGCGCCACTGCCCAGACAACTGGCAGATTTTAATTCCTGTTACCCAATCTAGGGTTATCTGTAAAAACTCGGGGACAGATTATATAAGGGGTTCTCCATCATATAAGCAAAGCTTGTAGCTAATGCCCTGCCAGGCTGCCTTCTGAGCCCTCTTACCCATGGGGAAGACTAAAGAGCTAGAGAGGAGCAAGGCTCAGCATGGAAAGGGTACTGGGGAGAAGGGGCTTGCATTGGGTGACCCTGAAACCCTTGTTCCCACAGGAGTCCCAGGCTTATTGGCTTGACCAAGTGGTGCCACACTTGGCAGAGATCCTGCAGTTGGAGGACACTCCGAGCATCCAGGTGGAGGTCGGGGTGCTGGTGCGGGACTACCCAGACATCAGGTGAGGTGCAGCCAGCCCCGGGTCTCTTTGGCATCCATCCCAGCATTTCCTAGCCCGCGCCAAGGCAGGGTGGCTGCAGAGCGTGTCTGACGGCTGTTTCCTGCTGGGACCAGGGCATTCTTAATACGATTTCCCTCCTTCTGCTACCGCCGCCGCCGCCGCCGCCGCCGCCACCGCCACCAGGGCTCGCAAACAAACAAGTGGTCACAGGAAGCCCGGGGCAAGGGGGGCGCAGGCCGCCCGGCGGCAGGAAGGGCTGGCCCTGCAGGGAACCGCCGGGGACACGGGGGACACACACGGGCATGTGGGCGCACACTCAAGGGACAGTAGCAGGCACGTCCAAATCTAGGTGGGCCACTTCCTTTTGACCAGACCTTCCTTGTTTGCTGCCCACGGATGGTAATACCCTAATTGTGAGCTGGCTGTGGGAATTACACCTTCATCATTATCTAGGACAGTTTAACAGTAAAAGCTGCAGTCCAGCCAGGGTGTGGTGGCACATGCCTTTAATCCCAGCACTCTGGAGGTAGGGGTGAGGTGGATTTATGAGTTCCAGGACAGCCAGGGCTGCATAGAGAGCAGAGAGAGAGAGAGAGAGAGGAAGAGGGAGGGAGGGAAGACTGACTTTGATAAAACTTAATGATAGCTGGTGATGTGAATAATAGTTAGCACCTTCCTAGAACCCTCAAGGAAGGGCTGGATGGCTCAGTGGTAGATCAATCACCTAGCATACACAAGATGCTGAGTTCCATGTACAGCACCACAGGGGGATTGTAGAAATGGTAAAAGTGCCAGGCAGTGGTGGCACACACCTTTAATCCCAGCACTTGGGAGGCAGAGGCAGGCGGATTTCTGAGTTCTGAGCCCAGCCTGGTCTACAAAGTGAGTTCCAGGACAGCCAGGGCTACACAGAGAAACCCTGTCTTGAAAAAAAGAAGAGAGAGAGAAAGAAAAAGAAAGAAAGAAAGAAAGAAAGAAAGAAAGAAAGAAAGAAAGAAAGAAAGAAAGAAAGGGCAAAAGTATGTTTTTTGATGGTGGTGTTTTAGTTTTGGTTGTTTTGTTTTGTTTTGTTTTTGTTTTTAGAAATGCAAAATAACTTACCTGTATAATGCATGGTCTCACAGTTGTCAAGTGACAAGAGTCTGGGATTTGAACGCAGACCAGCAGACCCCTGATTTCAAATCCAGAACAGGACATTGTCACCTGTGAGTGACAGACAGTGGTCTAATGAAGTAGCAATGGGAGGAGTGGCTTCCTGGCACTGTGGTGGGCAGGGGCAGCTAGTCTCCACAGGAGCATGGTGGGAGGAGGGCTGAGTTTCAGGTTTGAAGGCTTGGAGTCAAGGGAGAGGATTCTGTCCTGGAGATGTATGCGATCTCAAGGGTTCCCAGCATCCTCAGGGGATTTCTGAAGCTGAGTCAGAGTTCAGGCACAGCGAAATGGTCCAGTAAATGCTAAGCTCTTCTTAGAGTTGGCTGTGTTTATTTTATTTTATTTTTCCAAGAAAAGGTTTCTCTGTAGACCAGGTTGGGTTTTTTTCTTCTTTTGTTTTTTGTTTGTTTGTTTTTTAGGATTTATTTATATAAGTACACTGTAGTTGTCTTCAGACACACCAGAAGAGGGCATCAGATCCCATTACAGATGGTGTGAGCCACCATGTGGTTGCTGGGAATTGAACTCAGGACCTTTGGAAGAGCAGGCAGTGCTCTTAACCTCTGAGCCATCTCTCCAGCCCCTTTTTTTGTTTTTCAAGACAGGGTTTCTCTGTGTAGCCCTGGCTGTCCAATAAGTCACTCTGTAGACCAGGCTGGCCTCAAACTCAGAAATCTTCCTGCCTCTGCCTTCCAAGTACTGAGATTAAAGGCGTGTGCCACCACTGCCCGACTGACCAGGCTGGTCTTGAACTTGCAGAGATTTACTTGCCTCTGCTTCCTGAGTGCTGGAATTAAAAGCATGTGCCACCATGCCTGACATCTTTATTCTTATTTGGGGAGGGAGGAGCATGCTCCACACAGTACACACATGGCGGGGGACAGAGGACACTTTGCAAGAGGTCAGTTCTCTCCTCCAACTGTGTAGGTCTTGAGGATTGAACTTGGGCTTTCAGGCTTGGCAGCGAGTACCTGGTGAGGCAGCCTGGGTTGTCTTCCAGTATGGGGCCAGCCTGCTACCTCAGGGCTGGGATCCCAGGTGTGATCTATCACACCAGCTGTGGAGGTTTGTTGTGTGTCAGGGATGTGGAGTTGAGATGGTAGTGCAGGGGAAACTTCTAGTAGCTGGGGCTTAGGATAAGGGCTTGTGGAGCAGAGGTGCTTTCGAGCACAAAGATGATTAGACAGTGAATTGTAGCGTGGAATCTTCAGAGGTGCCCCCATTTGCAGACTGTGTTAGGAGTGGAGTGAGTATCCTAGAGGCTGAAAGCTCAAGAATGATCTAGAATGATCTAAATGAAGAGACAGTGAGGTCTGGATGTCAGTGGTGGGGAAGCTTCCAAACCAGACCTGCAGAAAGAGGGGGTTAGGATTTAGTGGGGCTACACTCTGAGGCTGAGTGAGGCCATTGGGAGGAAAGGGATGAGGGAACTAAGGGCTAGCTGTGGCATCTGCCAAGTGTGAGCATAACTTCCGGATTTAGGAAGTGGCAACTCGAGTGTGTAAATCTACCTACTCAGGAGACTCAGAGAATCAGAAGCTCAAGGAAAGCCTGGATGATTTAGTGAGACACTATCTGAAAATAAAACTTAAAAAGGGGGGCTAGGGGGGCTGGTGAGATGGCTCAGTGGGTAAGAGCACCCGACTGCTTTTCCGAAGGTCCAGAGTTCAAATCCCAGCAACCACATGGTGGCTCACAACCATCCGTAACGAGATCTGGCGCCCTCTTCTGGAGTGTCTGAAGACAGCTACAGTGTACTTACATATAATAAATAAATAAATCTTAAAAAAAAAAAAACTTAAAAAAAAGGGGGGGCTAGAAGCTGGGCATGGTGGCGCACACCTTTAACCCCAGCACTTGGGAGGCAGAGGCAGGTGGATTTCTGAGTTCGAGGCCAGCCTGGTCTACAAAGTGAGTTCCAGGACAGCCAGGGCTATACAGAGAAACCCTGTCTGGAAAAAACAAAAACAAAGAGGTGGGGGGACTAGAGATAAGGTTTAGTGGTAGATCCCTGCTTAGAATCCCCATCAGGGCTGGGGGCGTGGCTCAGTGGTGGAGTCCCTGCCTAGAATCCCCAGTGAGGGGCTGGGGGCGTGGCTCAGTGGTAGAGCCCCTGCCTAGAGTCCCCCAGTGAGGGGCTGGGGGCGTGGTTCAGTGGTGGAGCCCCTGCCTAGAATCCCCCAGTGAGGGGCTGGGGGCGTGGCTCAGTGGTAGAGCCCTGCCTAGAACCTCTTACATGTGAGATCCTTGCTTCAGTCTCCATTACTGTAAATGTCCTATTAAAGGAGACTGCTGAGGTAGGTTAGGATGAAGATTGAAAGTTAAGTTAATGAGGATTAGAGACACTGAACAAAAAGCTTTTTATTACTGAGCTTGGAGGTAAGAGTTCTGGACGATTCTACATGGAAAATTTGGAAATGTCTGCAAGAGATTGGGACAAGATGACACCAGGAAATGAGACAAAGAGTTCCAGAGTTCAAGCAGGATACACTGATGGGCTGGGTACCTGTCTGGGTCCCAGGATCCTCATAGGCCTTTGTCTTTCTGTCCTCTCCCAACAGGCGGAAGCATGTGGCAGCCCTCCTTGACATCAGAGGTCTTCGAAACACAGCTGCCCGTCAGGAGATCCTGGCGGTGGCCCGGGACCTGGAACTATCTGAAGGTGGTGCCCTATCACCCTCTCGGGACCGTGCCTTCTTTGCCGACATCCCTGTGCCCCGCACATCTTTCTGTCTTGGCCTCCCTCTCCTCTTGGGACGCCTCCCAGTGTCCCGGCTGGCCAGGCCCAATCTGGCTTGTCTGCCCCTGCGGCCTCATTCTCCATCACCAGTTAGAGCCCGAGCCGATCGCTGAGGCACCCGGTGCCCATGTTGCTGCTGATACACCCTCCTCCCTTCCACGTGACTCCCTGCCTGAGACACCGACTTCTGGGATAGGAGGTTCCTTAGATATCCCACCCAGCCCGGAACAACATCCCCTCCAGAAGGGAAACTGAGGCCAGAACGAGCAAAGAGTTCCCTAAGGCTGCCAGGGTCATTTCCCTGCCCCCTCCTCCCTTGTATCCCAGCATGGCATGGCGGGGAGCCTTCTGGAAGGTTTTACAGAAATATCCTAGCCCCACCTCCTTTCCCCTCACCTCAAGGTCTGGCCCCAATCCAACGTATTAAGGAATGGTAGATACTTAGAATAAAGAGGTTTCTATTTAACACTAGGAAGGGCTGAGGCCCAAGTGCAGCGGCGGGAAAACAGGGCCCAGGGCCAAGCTCTCTTGCACACACCCAAGGCCACCAGGGCTGGGGTCCAACTCCTAGGGAAGCCACAAATGACCAGATACTCCTCAGTTGCCGTTGATACCGAGTCCTTGAGCTGCGGTTCTGAGGCCTTCACTTGTCTGTCCTGAGCCAGATAACGCTATTTTATCCAGCCCGGTGTCTGATGTTCTTCTAGGTCCGCTTGGCATAGCCCTCCCAACCCGTGCTTAGCGAGTGGGGGGAAACCTTGCCGGGAGAGGAAGGAGCTGGGGGGTTGGGCTGGCAGCATCCAGGGCGCCCTCCTGGATTGATGCAGGAAAATCTCAGGGTGGGAAAATTTCCAGCCTCTCAAGCCGGAGCCCAGCCGGATCCAAATCCCCACAGAGTCCTTGAGGTCACCTCCCTGCTGACCTCTGCCCCTCCGGCCTCAGCTGGACAGCTCGTGATGGATGCTTCCTGGCCCGGGTTATGTTTTATTTTATTTTTTCCTTCAGAAGTCAGAAAGAGGAGGCAGCCAGGGGTCAGCACAGGGGCCGGGGTTGGAACCTCACGCAACGTCTTGACATTGGTAACAACATGGCGGCCCTAGGCTCTAGACTCTGAGCCTGCCTCTAGGCTGTGTGCAGAGGGGAAGGTGTCAGTCTCTGTGCTGTGCTTCCTGCTGTTCCTGGGAAGTTACTTAACTTCTCTTTGCCCAGAGGACGTCCCTCCTCCTTCCTTGACCTTCTGAAAGTGACACCTCTTTCACTGAGGAGAGGTGAGGGCAACTGACTGTGGGCACTTGCACAATTCCACATGTATTTAATCTCAGCGTGGCCATGCTCTGTCATTCTCTGACTTGCTATCCCTGTCATTCAAAAATCAGCTTGATTGTCAGGCTTGGCGACAGCAGGGCTGTGGTCCCAGCAGTCAGGGGCTGAGGCAAAATAACAGAAGTGTTAGACTAGACTGGACTACATCTCAAGACCACACCCCACAAAGTGTGTGGGATCAGGCAGGGGAAAGGTGCCTGCCACCAAGCCTAGCAGACTGAGCCTGGTCGCAGGACCCACATGGTGAAGTCTTCTGATCTACACACACATGCTAAATAAAATGGAATAACAAATGCAATGTAGACTCCCACTGCTCTTTTTTGATAAGGTCTTACTATGTAGAGCGGGCTGGCCTTGAACTCCGAGATCCAGCTGCCTCCACCTATTGAGTGCTGGGACTGAAGACGTGCACCACCATGTCTGGCTTCTGTGTCTTATATATTTACAGTCAGACCTCTGTCTCCCAGACCAAGCATATTTATTATTATTATTCAGTTGGAGTCTCAGGTAGCCTAGGCTGGGTTTGAACTCTCTATATCGATGAGGATGTACTTGACCTAGATCCTCTTACAATGCTTGAATGACTGGCGTGTGCCAAGACACCTTGTGTAGGGTTTGTGTAGGCAAGTAAGTAAGTCCCCTCTCTCGTGAGCCAAGACTCAGGAGATGATTTTTTTTTTTTTTTTTGAGACAGTGTCTATGTAGCCCTGGCTGTTCTGGAACTCTCTGTTAACTAGGCTGACCTCGAACATTCAGAGATCCACCTGCCTCTGCCTTCCAAGTGGGTATTAAGGATGCACACCACCACACCCAGCTAAAGTGTGGTCTATGCTATGTAGCCTAAGCGAGTCTAACTCTCAACTCTCCTGCCTCAGGCTTCCAAGTGCTGAGATTATGGACACGAATCTCTCCCCCTTTTGAGACAGCTCTCTATGTGGTCTTGGCGAGCCTGGAACTCTTCAACCACTGTCTGCTAAGCACAGCTTTGCATAGCACCCAGACCATTGCTGTCAAAGTTGAAACCACCTTGTTGTCCAGTAGCTGACACACAGGTGAACAAAATGGGTGCAATAATGTGCCAAGGAGTGCCATTTGTCAACGAAGGGAGATGACAAACCAGTGGTGAGCTTAGCAGCACATGTCTAGATATCCAACTTGGGGTGTTTCAGCAGGATTGTGAGTTGGGAGCCAACCTGATCTGCATAGTGAGTTCTAAACTAGCCTGGGCTACGAAGCTAGACCCTTTCTCAAAACAGAAGGGAGACTTGTAAACGGGGTCAGAGCTCAGTCCCCAGCACCTACACTGGGCATCTCTGTTACTCCTCACACATACAGACAAAATACTAATGTACATAAAGTAAAAATAAATAAACCATTGTTTTTAATTGTCTGGAAAGATGACTTGGCAGTTGTTGCTCTTCCAGAGGACCTGGGTTTGGTGCCCAGCACCCAGGTGGTGGGTCAAAACTGCCAGTAACTCCAGTTCCAGAGACTGACACCACTTTCAAACCTCCTCAGACACCAGGCATGAATGGGGTGAACATGTGTACTTGCTGGCCAAACACATAAAATGAAGTGAATAAATCTAACTTAAAATTTTGAAACGACTACTGGGCAGTGGTAGCACACACCTTTAATTCCAGCACTTGGGAAGCAAAGGCAGGCGATTTCTGAGTTCGAGGCCAGCCTGGTCTACAGAGTGAGTTCCAGGACAGCCAGGGCTACACAGAGAAACCCTTCGAAAGAACCACAACAAAAACTGTTAAATAATAAGTAGATCATTGAAGAGACTGGGAGAGAGATCAGTTCCTGATGCAATTCACATTAGCCTTGGGAATATCACACCAAGAGAATTGAA
The DNA here is from genome assembly GCF_978045245.1 of Mus caroli. Lineage (NCBI taxonomy): Eukaryota > Metazoa > Chordata > Mammalia > Rodentia > Muridae > Mus > Mus caroli. Next base: position 124,403,495 of record NW_028227263.1, on the reverse strand, counting down.
CTGCAGAAGCTGGACACAGAGTGGGTTTTGGCTCTGTGTACAGCTGTCAAACTAAATGGAAGAGGGAAGACGTTGACCTCTCAGCCTTCCTCTCTCACTGAGTTTTGGGTCACAATCATTCACTCTGTCAACAAACTGGAGCCAGGATCCAGACAGCTGAGGTCAGATGTACTGTTGTGCCAGAGGCTGAGATGCTCCGGAGTTGAAGGCCAGCAGTCCAGGCTGTCGTTCCATGACTACACCTCAGATCTCCCAGGGAAGGGCCGAGGGAGTGACTCTGTGGTAGAGCACTTAGGTTAACAGGGTTGTTGGAGGGAATCACAGATCACCAACAGGCAAATGGTCCGGTGAGGGTCTGAAGTGGCCCTAAAGAGAATATTACGTAAGTGTGTAAAGACTGGAGACCAGGGCCTGGCCAAGGCACTTGCTGCCTCCACTTACAACCTGAATTTGGTCCTCAGGATTCACTTACCAGGTTTTGTACTTTTTTTTTTTTTTTTTTGGTTTTTCGAGACAGGGTTTCTCTTTATAGCTCTGGCTGTCCTGGAGCTCACTTTGTAGACCAGGCTGGCCTTGAACTCAGAAATCCGCCTGCCGGGCTGGTGAGATGGCTCAGTGGGTAAGAGCACCCGACTGCTCTTCCGAAGGTCCAGAGTTCAAATCCCAGCAACCACATGGTGGCTCACAACCATCCGTAACGAGATCTGGCGCCCTCTTCTGGAGTGTCTGAAGACAGCTACAGTGTACTTACATATAATAAATAAATAAATCTTAAAAAAAAAAAAGAAATCCGCCTGCCTCTGCCTCCCGAGTGCTAGGATTAAAGGCGTGTGCCACCACGCCCGGCTGGTTTTGCATCTAACAAGAACTACTTCCATAGCCAGGCAGGGCAGACAACGCATCACCACAGCTGGGGTAGTTGGCCCTTGGCCTCCCCTTGCAAAAGAAAGGTACTGGGACCCTCTCCTGAGTGGCCAGCAGCCCCTCCCAGCCAGTTGTATACAATTCTCTCCTAAGTGCACGTGGCCTCAGAGAAGGACATGGCTGGAAAGGGCTAGGGGCTGGGGCCCCATCTATACAGAGCTGCCATCAGTAAGCCCTCACCCCTGCTCTGGAAGGAAGCCTAATAATATTTCTGTTCTCCAGGTGAACTTTGGCAAAATGTGCTTTAGCTCGTCACTGGGACCTTGGTAGAAGCTAGACATGGTTTATGATTCCCTCAAGGAAGGAATTTTAGAAACACTTCCACTGTGTGCTTGTTGTTAGCACTCTGTCTGGACTCCACCCCACAGTTACCTGGCAACAGCCAGATAGGCCTGACCCACTATAAAAGGGGCTGCTTGCCCCCTCCTCCCTCTCTTGTTCCCTCTTGCTCTTCCCCTCTTGCTCTCACTCTGTCCCCTCACCCCTTTCCCACTCCTTTCCCCTTAACTCCTCGGGGTCATGGCCGGATTTCTCTACTCTCTCCTTCTCTCTGCCTCAGTACTACTCTCTTAACCCCCCTCCCCATGCCCTGAGTGAACTCTGTTCTATACTATACTGGTATACTTGTGTGACTGGTCCCTCAGGGAGAAGGGATGCCTCAGCATGGGCCCACAGACCTTCCCCCATACCTCACCACACATCCATTGAACATATCCCCTCCTTTTCTCTCTCTTTCTTTCTTTCTTTCTTTCTTTCTTTCTTTCTTTCTTTCTTTCTTTCTTTCTTTCTTTCTTTCTTTCTTTCTTCCTTTCTTGGTTTTTCGAGACAGGGTTGCTCTGTATAGCCCTGGCTGTCCTGGAACTCACTTTGTAGACCAGGCTGGCCTCGAACTCAGAAATCCGCCTGCCTCTGCCTCCGGAGTGCTGGGATTAAAGGCGTGTGCCACCACACCCGGCTCTCTTTATCTTTTAATAAACACATCACTTGCGCTAAATAAACAAACAAATAAACACTTTTCCCCACAAAATCGGAAGTGGACTTCCTGGGGCTTTTTTTGTTTTGTTTTTTGGTTTTTGTTGTTGTTGGTTTGGTTTGGCTTTTTGTTTGTTTGTTTGTTTCTGTTGTTATATATGTGAATACACTGCCATTATCTAAAGACACACCAGGGGGGCTGGCGAGATGGCTCAGTGGGTAAGAGCACTGACTGCTTCTTCCGAAGGTACAGAATTCAAATCCCAGAAACCACATAGTGGCTCACAACCACCCGTCATGAGATCTGACACCCTCTTCTGGCAAGTCTGAAGACAGCTACAGTGTACTTATGTATAATAATAAATAAATCTTAAAAAAAAAAAAAAAGACACACCAGAAGAGGGCATCCGATCCCATTACTGATGGTTGATAGCCACTATGTGGTTTCTGGGACTTGAACTCAGGACCTCTGGAAGAGCAGTCAGTGCTCTTAACTGTTGAGTCATCTTTCCAGCCCCAGCCTTCATGTTTTGAACTAGAGTATTCCCCAACTTCCTATATGAGGGGGTGGGGGTGGGTATGTCACTGTTTAAGCCCACAGAACCCTAACGACACTCCCTGAGCCCTACAGCACACAGTTGGAAGGAGGACTAGTCCACCTCTCAGCTTGGAGTATGCCTGGATTGAGGACTTTGATGAGCCATACCCAGTTGAGGCTGGCCTCGAACCTTCCAAGTGTGGGGATCATAAGCATGAACTTCAATGCCTGGCTTTGGCTCTGTTTTGTGTTTCACTTACTTATTCATTCTCTATAGGCTGCGGTCAGAGATGATTTCCTGTGGCCAGGTCTCTTCATCACGTGGGTCTCAGGCATCAAACCCTCAGCATCAAGTCTGGCTGTGCTTTACCCACCAAGCCTCTCAACATGCTGCCCCCACCAAGCCGGTCTCACCCCCTTCCCCTGCTGTCTCAGCCCCCCTCCTCACCCCCACAAATGGTCTCCCAGTCCCATCTACCCTTCCCAACTCCCCCTCCCCCACTCAAGTCATCTCAACCCCTCCTCCAACCCCTCCACCACACCCTCCACCAAACCATCTCACACCTCCCACCCCACCAAGCTGTCTCACCCCCCCTCCAGCAAGCCCTCTCCCCCACTGAGCCATCTCACCCCGTGCCCCCCCCTTCCTATTTTCTTTCTCATTTAGTTTTATATAATTTTTTTTTAAACTTCCTTTTTGACCTCTGGGCTGTTTACTTCCCAAATACTTGCGGTGTTTTGAAATATCCTCTTGGTTTTGATTTCCGCTCTGGTAAGAGAAAATACTTCATGATATTGCAATCTTATAGAGAGTAGGTAGAGCCAAGGCTTGCTTTTTTTTTTTTTTTTTTTTCTGTCTCTAGGTCTTCCAAGTTTGCCCTTTAAATATTTGTGTTACATTTTTTTGTTTGTTTATTTGCGTGTGTGCATGCATGCGTGCACATGTAGAGCAAAGGTCAGAGAGCAAGAGTTGGTTCTCAGCTTCTGCCATGTGGGACCCGAGGGCCCAACTCAGGCCCGAGTGCTGGCAGGTACCTTTACTTAGAGAACCATCTCGATAACCCAATTAAAGCAGGAGACAAAATAGGATATTCAGACATACCAAAGGTTCGGGAACATATCCGCAGCTACAGCCTGTGGAATGCCACAGGAAGGCCTAGGGCAGGAGGAAGAGCTACCAGATGGGAATGGGGGAGCCCAAGACATGGCAACCCAGTGAAGAAACACAAACCATCTTCAATCTTCGAATTACTTAATCTCTTTTATACAAAATTGATTATTTACTGAGAAACCCAGGCCTGTTACCCGGCGCTCAGGGGTTGAGGCAGGGTCAAGAGGGAGATGTGCTTGAGGGAGGCCCCGAGCCAGAGAACGGAGACTGTGGCCTCCATGTCCTGAGGTTCCCCTGCTCTCTGTGAGTCACTGCTATGTCCTTGTGGGTCATCTCTGATCAGTCACAGATGGAGCGCCTAGAAGGTCAGAACCAAGGGCCCTAGGGGGTGAATCATAAGCATGAGGATCTGAGTTTGACTCCTCCCAGGAACCCACATAAAGTCAGGCCCAGGGCATCTGCATCCATGAGGAGTACTGCGTTGGTGAGACCTGAGAATCCCCAGAGACTTTTGGCTCAGCTAACCTGATGGCCGCAGCAGTGAACTAGAGGCCCTGTGGAAAACAAGGTAGAAATCAAGAACACCCAAGGTTGCCTTCTGCTCTCTGTCCAGGCACTGTGGCACAAGAAGAGTACATACACAGACACAATCACACACACACACACACACACACACACACTCGCACACACCACACAGACACACTATACACACACACTCACACACATATCTACACACACACACACATAAACACACATATATGCACAAACACACACATACATAGAGCAACACACAAGCACACACATATACATGCACACACAAACACATACATACACACAGACACAGAGACAATAGCACATACACAAACAGGATACATACATAGACACAAACACACACACTAATCTTTTTAAAAAACAGGCAGTTAGTTGTGTAGTTGTCTCCAGCTGCTGCTCTCAGTGCACTCAGTACAATGATTTTAAAAGACAATGTATCCTCCTGGGGCTGGAGAGACGACTCAGCAATTAAGAGCACCCGCTGCTCTTCCAGAGGACACTGGTTTGAGGCCCACCATGACCATAGACGTTCACAACCTCTGTAACTCCAGTCTCAGGGGATCTGATATCCTTTTCTGGTCTCCTCAGGCATCAGGCATGCATGTGGAACACGCGCACGCACACACACACACTTACTGGCAAAACACCAAACAGAGAATAATTTAAAAACTAAAATAAGGCTGGGTATGGTTGCGCCACCTCTAAACCCAGCACTCAGGAGGAAAAGGCAGGCGAATCTCTAAGTTCCATGCTAGCATGGTCTACATAGCGAGTTCCAGGATAGCCAGGGCTAAACAGAGAAACCCTGTCTCAGAAAAACAAAACAAAACAAACAAACAAAAACCAGGCTGGGTGTGGTGTCGCACACCTTTAATCCCAGCAATTGGGAGGCAGAGGCAGGCGGATTTCTGAGTTCAAGGCCAGCCTGGTCTACAGACTGAGTTCCAGGACAGCCAAGGCTACACAGAGAAACCCTGCCTCGAAAAACCAAAAAAAAAAAAAAAAAAAAAAATATATATATATATATATATATATATATATATATATGCATGTAAATAGAGTATATACAGTTATGTATGCATGTGATATGTGATGTATATGTGTGTGTGTGTATATATATATATATATATATATATATGATGTAATAAAAATAAAACAAACCAAGACTTGTGGTGGCACAGCACAGGTCTATAATCCCAGAAAACAGGCATAAATGACAAGGATCTAAAGGTTATCCCCAGGGAGTTCCTGGCCAGCCTGGGATACATGAGACCCTGCCCTCGCCCCCTCCAAAAAAATATTCCAATAAAATTTTAGATCATCCACAAGCTCCAGGTGGCAGTACTGTCCCCACCCTGGGTAAGTAATTTTTGAAAAAATGGAGCCAGAGACTCTGAAGGGTCAGAACTAGGCTCAAGGTAAACTGATTTTCCTACCGGCAACAACAGTGTGTCTTCTCGGGATTTCCAACAGAGGGCAGCAGAGAGCCAGGGAGCAGCCCAGATAGCTGGGAACTTTAATACCACCTGGTACTGGCTTAATCACACCCTGGAATCTACAGACATGCCTAGGGTGCTTGCTGTGTTCACTGTGCAAGCGAGGCATGCTGGGTCACTGAAGCCACCCAAGGAAGATCAACTCAGAGACACTGTGCCCACGCAGGAGATTGGCATGGGGCTGCCACCTCCATAGATGGGGCTACCTCGGGGCCTCTGATAGAAGATCTCCAAGTACCAGAGGAAGTTGGCAAGCATTTTGAGCAGAAGGGATAGAAGTGGGAGGGTTTGGGCTCTCAACCCCACCCCTGTCCCCACCTAGTACTACCCCTAGCCTCTAGCCCCAGCTACATTCCTGCACCGATAAGGGATTCTGCCTGTGGCCTGGATCCACGCAGGTCCTCGATGGAGACCCTGTCCAGCCTTAACCTCTGTATGTGCGTGTGTGCATGCGGATGTCAGGGCTGGCTGCTGAGTGTCCTCTTCTGTTACCCTGCACTGCCTTGCTGCTTTGAGATGGGGTCCCACTGAATTGGACACTTGCCTTTCCTGCTAGGCTGGCTGGCCAGCAAGCTCTCAGGATCTTCCTGTCTCTGTCACCCCCAATTTGGGTTCCAGGCATGCGCAGCTGTGCCTGCCTTTGTTCTTGTGCATTGGGGATTGGACCGCAGCTTCACCTATGTCCAAAGCAAGAGCTGTGAGCCACTGAACTATTTTCTCAGGACCCTCACTTTTGTTCTTGACCAACCGAGTACCCTGGGTTTTGACTATCTCCCGGAGGGATGGGTCACACCTATAATCAATCCAGCACTTGGAATGCTGAGGCAGGAGGACTGTTGAGGCATATATTGTCATGGCAGAAAGTGGATGTGTAAAACCACACCCCACTTCTCAGGGTGGGCCTTTTACAGGGAGGAGTGTCTGGGCAGGAAAGCTTATTGGCTACATCCTCCAGGCCTTTAGGAACCTTCTTAAAAATGGAGATCTGTCTTGCGCCTACTTGACCACAGGTCACAACCTTTTCGTGTGGAGGGGCTTGGGCATTTCCCTTACATGACTAATGGTCACATATCTATGGGGATGGGGCCGCTGCTAGTGACAGGCCTGGGTGCCCTGGAGCAGCTAAACCTCCTTCTGTCCCTTCAGGCTCTCCATGGCTTCTAGCCTTAGCTCAGCCGTGGTCCACGGCTTTCAAGGTCCCACACTTTATGGAGCAAGAGTGTGGGGTTAAGAGCGGGAGCAGTCCTACTGGAAGGTATGCACGCAGTAGGGATGGCTTGCATGTGGCTGTGTACATGGAGCCCCCTCTTTGTCCTTTTTTTTTTTTTTTTTTAATTTATTTATTATATGTAAGTACGCTGTAGCTGTCTTCAGACACTCCAGAAGAGGGCGCCAGATCTCGTTACGGATGGTTGTGAGCCACCATGTGGTTGCTGGGATTTGAACTCTGGACCTTTGGAAGAGCAGTCGGGTGCTCTTACCCACTGAGCCATCTCACCAGCCCTTTCTTTGTCCTTTCTTGGCCTGTGTACATTTACCCAGTCCCTGACACAGGTGGAGTTAGGGCAGAGTTGTAAACAACTGCTTGTGAAGAGTGGCTGGACCCTCAGGTGAGGTGGCACAGCCTCCTTATACCCCCTTCTTCTAGGGAACTCAAAGGTCAACAAGTCCAGTCTGTGGTGGCCTTGTGCCAGTGGCGCAGCAGAGCTTCGGGAGAGGACAGCCTTGCCCATCACCTCTGTCACATACAGGCCCTTACATGCACACGCACAGCCCCTGACATCTGCAGACACATCTGCACACCCAGGAACACCTGAGCCCACAATACAGGCACACCTGCATGCATGGCAGACACACCTGTTTATACACAGGAAGCTCTACACACATGCAAGCACACTTGCTTATACACACACATGGACACACCTGAACATATAGGCACACCTGCATACATCACACATACTGGGCAAACATACCTGCAAACATACACACACATGTGCATACACACAATTTTTTTTCTTTTTTAAAACTGAGACAGGATTTCTCTGGGTAGCACTGGCTGTTCTGGAACTTGCTCTACAGACCAAGCTGGCCTCAAGCTCAGATCTGCCTGCCTCCACCCAGCTAGTGCTGGGACTGAGGTGTGTGCCACCACTGTCTGACATGCACCAGTTACATGTTTTGTTTTTGAGGAGGGGAAGGGCTTGGTTGGATTTTTTTGGGTTTTGTTTTGTTTTTTGAGCTGAGGACCAAACCCAGGGCCTTGCACTTGCTAGGCAAGAGCTGTAACCCTGAGCTAAATCCCCCATCTCCACGCCTAATTTCCAATAAAACCCTGACTCTAGTAGATGTAAAAACAAAATAGCACATCAGCTGGTTAGTTTAATAATTTATTTATTATATGTAAGTACACTGTAGCTGTCTTCAGACACACCAGAAGAGAGAGTCAGATCCCATTACAGATGGTTGTGAGCCACCATGTGGTTACTGGGGTTTGAACTCAGGACCTCTGGAAGAGCAGTCAGTGCTCTTAACTCTCCAGCCCCACCCCACTCCCCACCCCGGGTAAATTTTTAAAGGGGACACAGGCATCTAAGAATGTGCTAGTTTGGCCGGGCAGTGGTGGCACACGCCTTTAATCCCAGCACTTGGGAGGCAGAGGCAGGTGAATTTCTGAGTTTGAGGCCAGCCTGGTCTACAAAGTGAGTTCCAGGACGGCCAGGACTGCACAGAGAAACCCTGTCTTGAAAAACAAAAAAAAAAATAAAATTAAATAAAATTTTAAAAAAATGTGCTTGTTTGTTTCTTTTGAAGCAGGGTGGTCCTAGGAATTGAACCCTGGGCCGCCCATACTAAGCGTACACAACACCACTGAGCTACAGTCTCACCCCACCACCCAAGCTCCCTTCCACATAAGGTCACTGAATCCTCATTAAGACAGAAACAAAAGGAGTGGCCAAAAGACACCCAAAAAGCCAAACCCAAAGAGGCAAAAAGAACCTGTTATCCTCGGGGCCCATAGAGGTCAGAATCCAAGTCCTTTTAGCATCCAGAAAGAGACACAGTGAGTGGTAGATTTGTATTTGTGGCGTCACGTCTCTATAGCGATCAAAACACCAGGGGGCACTGCCCCTAACCCAAAGGCCTAAGAATTAGGGTTGCTACCCAGGCCCTAGGTTGGTCTGCATTTGGCCAAAGCGATCTGTGTGTAAGAGGGGTATGTGTAAGAAGAAGGTATCCTCGGATCAGGAGTGATCATTTAGGGATGTAAACTAGAGAGACACCACTACCCCCCAAAGCCTAAATTCAGAGAGGCTCAACAAACGAAAGGAAACCTCCGGCTTTGCCCAAGAGTAAAGCTGAATTTAGGAAACAGGACCAGAATGAAGGGATAGGGGCTAAGCTACTTGATAGCCACAGAACCTGGGCCGAGTCTTGGATTGGGGATCCCGGAATTGTGCTAAGAATATCAAAGAAGATGCAAGGATTCGGCTTCTGTCGGCATTGATCAAATGCTACCACGCATTGGAGGCCTCGGCGATCCAGGAACAAAAACAGAGTCAGATGCCACAGGTGGTATGAATGTTCACCAAGAGGCAGAGTCAGGTGGGGGACACAGAGTGACATAGAGCCTAGGCTCTAGGTCCCGGGTCCTGCTCGGGCTCGATACCAGGAACCCCTCGTATGTCCGGCAGCAGGCGACAGCCAGCCACGATATCCAGGCGCTCGGCGAGCGCGCAGAGGTCCCCGCGGGCCAGGCGCACGCTGTGGGCGGCTGCCAGCCCGGTGGCCTGAGCAGCTGCCAGCCTCCCCGCCAGGGCGGCCACATCGCGACCCGCACGGCGGTACACGCCGCTCACCGCAGCCGCTACGTCGTGGTCCAGGCGCGTCTGGCTCTCAGCCAACCGGAGCTGCAGCAGCGAGCGCGCAGGCGCCATGGCAGGGGTCTCCTCGGTGCCCCACGTCTCCGCCGCATCGCGCTGCACCACGAGCGGGGGCAGGTCGACCGGCACAACCGTGGGCTCGGGCTCAGGCTCCGAGTCGGTCTCCGCCGCCTCCCCGGCCACACGCAGCCCCGTGGGACGGCCGCGCGTAGGGCCCGAGGGACCCAGGTATAGTTCCTCCTCGGACGAGGATGCAGACAGCTCCGACTCGGTCTCCGCAGCTTCCCCAGGTACCACTGTCCGCGGCCTTCTCCGCCGATTCTGGGATGACTCCATGGCACGGAGCTGGAGAAGAGGAGTTGAACGGACGTGAGGTCCCGAGTCCCAGCCCCTTCACCGCCATCCCCAGCGAGTCCTGACTTGGCCTCAGTTTCCTCTTGTGTACACATGGGTTGGAATTGTGCACCTCTGTATCATTCGTGTGCACACCGGGGAAACCAAGGACCGGCCAGGCAAAACCTTAGAACTAGGTCCCGCGAGATGGCTCAGCTGGGAAAAGGCATTTGCCATCAAGCCTGACGCCAAGAGTTCGAACCCAGGGACCCACATGATGGAAGAAGCGAACTGAGGCCCGTACAGTTGTCCTCTGAGCGCTACACGCGTGCTAGAGACGCACGCGTATATATACATTAAATAATATAAAAAATAATAATAATACGGACTTTAATTCCCAGAACTGTAGGAGAGGCAGGAAGATCTCTGTGAGTTCGAGATCAGCCTGATCTACAATAGTGCCAGGCCATCCAGCACTACATACATAGTGAGAACTTGTCTCAAAAAAATACTGACAATAATAAAGTAGGTTTTAAAAGCTTTGTAACCAAGAGTTCCCAGAGTCCCACCAGCACAGACCACACCCTACACTGTCCTCCTGGCCAGCGAGCACTCGGCCGCAATAGGCACCAGGGCAAACACAGAAAGGACAGCCGCCCGAGGGGACACTTAACAAGAGCCACCGACACCAGAGTCCCGGAAGGAAGGCCATACCCGGTCTCCGAGGCTCCGAGCCCGAGGGGTCCGCTGCCTGGCGGAAGTGAGCCGGACTCTCGTAGCGTCACGTGAGTCGAGGTATGGCCAATAGGAAAGCGGTTAGACAAGTCGCTTCCGTAGTGTGGGTTTATTTATTTATTTGCTTATGTATTTAGGAAAATTCTGTGTAACGCGTGAATTAGTTTTTTTTAAACTTGGACCCTCATAGGAATCAGAGACTCAGCCAATTGGATGTCCGAAGACTCGGAAACAGGGAGGGAAAAGCGAAGTAAGGGCGGAAGATGTTAGCAGCGCGGCGAAGGAAGGGGCTCGGTGGACCCGCCTCCTCGCTTTCAAGAAGTAGGCGGGGCTAAATAGGATCACCAATCAGATCGGGCCTACCTCCCGAGCTGACCAATGGGAGCCGGAAGCGTTGGCCAGGTGTGAGGGTCGCGAGGCGGCGTATGGCGGACGCGGTGCTATTCGAGTTTCTGCACACCGAGATGGTGGCGGAGCTGTGGGCCCCGGACCCGGACCCTGGCTCGGGGGTGAGCGGCACGCCGTGGCCTCGGGGTGGAGAAGTGGGGTGTGATCGAGCCTTATGGCAGGTCATTGCTGAGGCGGAGCGAGATGACTCGGGTCAAGGCGCTCAGTTCCAGGCCTCGTCCTGGGGCGCCGTTGATAATTAGGGTAATTGGCTGTTATTGGGCTCAGATGAGGACTCGCCTCACCACCCACTTAGTATGCAACTCAACATCTTTAATCTTCCTATCCTTCGGTTTCCTCCTTAGAAAATGCACCCTCAGTCATACCGGGTCTCATCTGTCCCCTCTGCCTGTGTGCTGGGATAAAGTGCGTGCTGATCGCGCTACACCCCAGCACACAGTGAGTTTTTTAGTATGGATTTGCCCCTGTAATGAGTAAAGACCCCACCCGGTAATGTGGAAGGTGGCGCTGGGATCACTGAAATATTGTAATCAATAATAGTTACCACCACTTATGTGTTCCTTTGTGCCTTCCTGTGTGTCATACTCCCACCCACCTCCCATTGTCTTCCTTCCCATCCTAGGGAGGTCATGAAGAAGCTGCTTTGTGCAGAGGTACATGCTCTGGGAAGGAGGGAGCCTGCTTCCTCTCTGCTCTGTGTCACCTTGACTCTAAAAAAGAGATTAAAATAGCTTTCTGTGAGCCTGCACAGATATGAGTTTGCCCAGGGCTCTCCTCGTAGCTCCTAACTGCTGCCACCGACTGTGTCTGTACTGGGGGCCCTACAACTGAGGTAATAGAGTTAGTGGAAGTGTGGCCCGAGCATCAGGTCTCAGGAGCCTCCCTGATTTTTTTTTTTTTTTTGGAGGGGGGTTCCAGACAGGGTTTCTCTGTGTAGCCCTGGCTGTCCTGGAACTCACTCTCTGGACCAGGCTGGCCTCAAACTCAGAAATCCGCCTGCCTCTGCCTCCCAAGTGCTGGGATTAAAGGCCTGTGCCACCACGCCCGGCTGCCTCACTGATTTTATAGGCTACATGGCAGCTTGAACTTCCATGACTGCGTGGGAGTTCAAGACCTGCTGCAGAGACTGCTCTGCTCTCTCTTTTCTTCCCTGAGTATCCCTACCCCAACCTGACTCTTGAAGCAGGTTTTCACTGTATGACCCAGGCTGGCTTCTGGTGATCCTCCTGCCTCTGCCTGGAAAGTACTAGGATTATGGGCCCTCCTGTGTCTGGTTTGCACATTGTGCCTCCAGTGTGGTACAGTCAGCCTCTGCATCCCAGAATGCTGCATCAGTGGTGGCGCATGCCTTTAATCCCAGCACTTGGGAGGCAGAGGCAAGTGGATTTCTGAGTTCAAGGCCAGCCTGGTCTACAGAGTGAGTTCCAGGACAGCCAGGGCTACACAGAGAAACCCTGTCTCAAAAAAACAAAAACAACAACAAAGGATATCTCATCTCACTTATATACTGTTCCACTCTTGATCCTGCTGCCTGTACTTCCCAAGGGCTGGAATTGGATGCAGAGATGTTGTTTTAGTTAATTACGTCTCTAATGATTATTTACAAACTTTAAAATTTTTTTCTAAACAGTATGGTATAACTGTATAGTAACTACATTGTATTAGCATTATAATCATCTAGAAAGGATTTATAGTCTATAAGAAAGCTAGGGTTTGGCTCAGCAGTGGCGCTCCTGCCTAGAATCCCCCAGTGAGGGGTTGTGGGTGTGGCTCAGCAGATTAGCACCTGCTTAGAATGGCACAGCGATGAGCTAGGTTTTATCCTTAACACAACAAAATAAAGCAAGATCTGTGGGAGAATGTGTGTGGGCTATTATGTAAACACTTCATTTCATAGAAGGACTTTTGCAATTTTACCTGTAGAGGTCAAGTGCTCAGGTCTTTAGACCAACACCTGAGGCAAATGACTTGTCTTGGATTTTCAGGACTGGGGTTTTGGAAGCTTCACAGGCCCCGGGGAGAATCAAAAAAATATACTCAGCCCCTCGCCTCCAGAATTTGTCCCTGGGTAGAGGCTTGCCTGACCCAACTGAGCCTTGCTTTTTTTTTTTTTTTTTTTTTTTTTTTTTGGTTTTTCGAGACAGGGTTTCTCTATGTAGCCCTGGCTGTCCTGGAACTCACTCTGTAGACCAGGCTGGCCTTGAACTCAGAAATCCGCCTGCCTCTACCACCTGGCCCTGATCTTTGCTTTTTATTGTATGTCACATGTCCCAGCTCAGATCACATTTCTCCCAGCATGCTCTCTTTATGTATTGCCTGGTTTTCCCACCCATGATCACGTGACCGGCAGGTCAGCCCTAGAAACAGAGCGACTGGCCACTCTGCTCTGTTTTTAGGGGTCAGTAGGGTCCCTGCTTTGTCTCCTCCAGGAATATAAGAGACTCAAAATATCCAAGAACCTTTGGAGGCTCTGCTGTCCCCATGTCAGTAAGATGTCTGGGGTAGGGGCTTCTTCCTCTGCCCGCCGTCTCTGCCTCTTCCCCCCTACATTCTATTGTCCTCTCACCCCTGACCCTGCCACTCCAGTCCTTTCAGGTCAGCAGATACTTAATTGATCCTTGCCCAGGGACAGGCAGAGGGAGGCCAGTACTGACCTCAGTTGGTGTCTCTGTCACCATCACTGCGAGGAGGTAGTGCCCGTGTGGGGAAGTGAGGGCACTGTATCCAGGTCACAGTCCAGGATGTCCACCCCAGGGAGTGTTGAGTCTGTGGAAGGAGACTTGAGCTTCTGATGACCCTTCAGGCCCCTCTGCTCTCTTGGCTGGTCTGCTGGGCCTGCCCTGTGTCTGCAGCCAGGGGGTCTGAGGGCACCTTCTGTGTCTCTGTCACTGTTGTGTTAAATATTTAATATTAATTGGGGGTTCCAGATAGAAGACACTTTTATATTTATAATAAGCCTTAATCAGCACAAGAGCTGGGCAGAAATCTACCCCCTGGCAGTAGAACTTCTGGGGAACATTGAGACAGCTTGAGCCACAGGGAGTTGGACTTTCCTTGTTTGTCACAGTAGGGAACATAGACACAGGTGATAGAGCTTTGTGATAGAGCTGGTGTAAACTCTGAGGGAAGCAGTGGCCCCCAGGTACCCCAGGCTCGCCCAACGCCAGGCAATTCTAGGTTCTAGAGCCTTGAAACACAGCCACCTCCTTAATGGGGTTCTTTCCCCAGCTAATGGTATCACGTTGGCCAGGGGTCGTCACCTCCTCTGATGGACACAGATGCTGTACAGAGCATCACAATAAGACAAAGTGACTTATGGCTTGAATTTCCCTGAGGATCCCAAGGGACAGTTACTAGGGCTGCCTTCCTTTTGCACACAAAGAAACTAAGACGCAGACATTTAGTCCCACCCCATCTTACTGATGGACTCCCTACATGTGGGAAGTATCAGGGTGTATCTCAACCCAAGCACTCAGAACAGTAGATAACACCAGCACAAAGCGACTGATTCAACAGGGGTTTCCCAGGTGCTGCCCTGTAAGTCATGGTGGGGGGTGGGGGTGTGCCCGCGTGCGTGCGTGCGTGCACATGCATCCTTGTCTGTCTTCTTCACATGATCTACCATCAAAGCCAGCCGTTTCCTCCTCCAACATGCTGGAGGAAGCTACCACAGCTCCCCTCACCATCTTCCTAGGGGAAGCCCCCTCTCTGCCTGTTTGGGAGAGGCCTGGCTCCTCAGTGATATGACTTTAATTGCATTCGTTTATTTTGTAGGGAATGGTCCACAGCATGAATGTGAAGGTCAGGGGCAGCTTGTTGTTGGTGAGACAGGGTTTCTCTGTGTAGCCCTGGCTGTCCTGGAACTCACTCTGTAGACCAGGCTGGCCTCGAACTCAGAAATCTGCCTGCCTCTGCCTCCCGAGTGCTGGGATTAAAGGCGTGCGCCACCATGCCTGGCACTAGGCAGCTTCTTAACCCTTCTGAAGCCTTAGTTGTCATCCACCCCCTCACGCCTCCCCACCCCACCCCCACCGTCCAATCCTCTACCCCCTGCCACTGCCTCCAGGCTGAAGGCAAATGGCATTCCTAGGTGAACTTGGCAGCTGGACCCCAATCTCACAGGGACAGCATGGGGTTGGGGCAGGCAAAAGGGACTGGGCTGAGGGACTCAGCCTTCAACCTGGGCAGGAGAGCAGCACTGCCGCCAGGGATCTGATAGAAGGATATGGAAGCTGAGCTTCCCTGGCCCAGAGAACCGAGCATGGGGAAGAGGCCTGTGTGACCTCCTGAGCCTCCCTTTCTTGGCCTTCCAGGGAAAGAGGAAGAGCCTGTCCGTCCTGGAGGGCCTGGGCTTCCGCGTGGGCCAGGCTCTGGGTGAGAGGTGAGAGCCAGCCCCACCTGCCTTCCTCTGCTGCTTGGGAGGGTGGGCAGAACTGACGTTGGGGTTCCTGCTGACAAGACCTAGGGTGGGGAAGATTTCACGGGCCCACGCATGTACGGTGTGGGCCAGGCTTTGTTCCACATCCTCATGCAGGCTGCCCCGGGAGACACCGGCCTTTAGGGAGGAGTTAGATGCCCTCAAGTTCCTGTGCAGAGATCTGTGGGCGGCCACATTCCAGAAGCACGCCGATGGACTCCGCACCAACCACCAGGTGGGTGTGCGAGCCCGGCTCCGGCACCTGGCTTCCAGCTTAGGGTAACTGGAACTTCCACCAGGGCCCACTGGGGACATAGGAGGCAAGAACCCTAGACTGCCATTACCACCTACCCCTTCTCCTCGGAGCCCCTAAGGGAGGACAGGACCGCAGTGGGTGGCAGGGGTGTTTCTTCAACTTCAGCCTGCCCCTCAGGAGTGACCCCTGCACAGTCAACTAGTGGGCTCAACCAGGCAAGTCCCAGTAGTCCCCACTGAATACCCACCCTGTGCTCATTCCTGCCACCACATCAGGAGCCAGAGATTGGGCCTCTCCCAGCACCCTACCAGGCAGGGACTGCTTCCTAATGCCACATGGCCCACATGCCAATGACAGGGTGTCCCACATGCCCCCAAAGGATTGAATGCTGGGTCTGTGGGTATACTGGGGTCCTTCCCTGCCCTCTGGCTCTTTTCTGTTGCCAGGGGACCTATGTGCTGCAGGACAACAGCTTCCCCCTCCTCGTCACCATGGGCTCGGGGCCACAGTATCTAGAGGAAGCCCCCAAGGTATTGGGTGAGGGACGGGACGTGCCCATCTACCCACCCCTGCTACGCCTCTTGTGGGGCTGGGGCCTGGCCTCCCTCTTCCCACAGTGTTCTGTCCCCCGCCCCCACCCCAGTTCCTGGCCTTCACCTGCGGCCTTCTTTGCGGCGCCCTCCATACATTGGGCTTCCAGAGCCTGGTCACCGCCTCCGTGGCATCCCTGCCCGCCTGTAAGTTACGGGGGGCGGGGTGCTTTGTTTCCCTTAAATGTGGTGTAGGCTTTGGGGCTTCCGCATCCTTGGCCCCTCATCAGTGCTGGGAAGGGGAACCAGATTACCAAACTGTATGTGACATGAAATTTGAGGCCCAGAGACAGGTAACATGAATGGAATCATATGCCCAGCCTGCATCCCTGAGGTACCTCTAAGAGAAGAAGTGGGCATAAGACCCAGTGGGACATCTCATACCCTGGCCAGGTTCCTGACGGCTTGGAACAGTGGACTCAGCACCCGTCTGCTATTATCTTGACCCCATAGGGTACTGCTAGGCTTAGATGACTCCTCCTGCCACTGTGAAGAGCTGGACTCAATGGGCAAGACATGTCAGGAGCTCAGGCTAGCCCTCCTGCCTCTGGGCTCCCCTGTGGTCTGGAATGCGGGCCAGTTGGGTGGGGCGGTACCCCTGCGACCCACTCACAGCTGGGGCCACTTGGGCTGTTGGTGCAGAGTGGGGTGCAGAGAGAGCCCTCTCACGGGTTTCTGTCTTGGCTCTTCTGTTCCAGGTAAGTTCCAGGTGGTGATCCAGAAGTCCTGAGGACCCCAGACGCCAGGCTTGCCCTCCCTAAGCTTAGCCTCGGAATGTGGCACCTGACCCTGCCTCACTGCTCACCTTTGCAGGTCGCATGTGCTTCAGACAAGGGAATGAAAGTGCCGGGAGGGTCCTGGGAGGTGGGGCCATCCCTGAGTTCCAAGTCAGCATGGAGGGACATTAGGGCATCACCCAGATGACATATGTTCAGTAAAGGTTCTTTATGTGCAAACAGACCTGTGCAGTGGCTTATCACACGTTACTCCACACCCACACCCACCCTGTGAGCTCTGGGCACACCTGGCCCAGCTCATGGGCTCTGCCAGCCAACAAGTCTGGGGCTGCCCCCAGCCCAGCAGTTAACACCCTGCCACCTCGTTCTGATTGTATTTGTAGCATCTGGGCTGCCCTTGGGCTTAAGCCTGGATTCTGCTGCCCATTGCTGCATGGGTAAGCATCCAGGCCAAGGGACTGCAAACTGAAGTGGCTGAGAAGTAACAAGGCTGCTGGCTTGTGTGTGTGTTTGCGCACGCGCGCTAAAGTGCTGAATCTAGTCCTCTGAAAGAGCAGTTGACCCTGTTAACTACTAAGCCATTGCTCCAATTCGACGCCCCTAAGCCAAGGCCTCTCAGGGTGGGGCAGATGTATCAGAAGTTAAGAGTGTTTGTTGCTCTTGCTGAGGACCCAGGTTTGAATCCCATCACCCACACGGTGGCTCACAACCACCCATAACTTCAGTTCCAGAGGATCCAATGACGTGTTCTGACCTCACATAAATGCAAGCAAAACCTTCATACACATAAACGGCAGTAAAAAGATCAGGTCTCATTATGTAGCTCAGGTAGCCTGAACTCATAAATGGTCCTCCTGTCTCAAGCCTCCCAAAGTGATGACAGATGTGTGCTGCCAGGCTCAGCTGGGTCCCTGTGGGTAGGGCATCCACCTCTGTAAAGTGTGGTCCAGATGCCGTGTTCCTTAGCCTGCCCCTCCCCAGTTTCTTACAACTAAACTTTGTCCCCCAATTTGCATAGAGACACCCCTCTCAGGACCCAGAGCCTCAGATCTCTGCCCAGCCTTGTGAGCAGGAGCTGGCACCCCACCCCACAGTTCACCTCTAGATACAATTCCTGTCTCCCAGGGGACAGTTCCTAAAGAAGGGGCTTGAAGGACAGCTGGCAGAAAAGAAACTTCACAATGGGAGGAAGGTGGCCAGACCCTGTCAGCAGAAAGGCTTTCCCAACCCCACCCCAGCTGATGCGAGGAAAGGGTTCAACAGGATAGAGTGTCCCTTTGCCCAGCACCACCTATGTCCTATTAGACACAGGGCAGGGCCTCAGAAGTCACCACCTGCTTTCAACTCCCTACTCTGTGTGGTCTGGGGCAAGGAAGGGGCTCTTTGTCTCTGGGCCTCAGTTTTCTCATTTGTGAAGTGGGCACTATCACAGCTCTGTGGGTTGTGATGATAAAGGGGGCTACTGAGTGGTCAGGCTCAGAAGCCCCTCCCTGTATGTGCTGTTGCCTGGGTACCATGTGAGGCACCCACAGCAGCACCTGGTAACTGGGTCAGTTGGTCCTGTATGGAAGGGCCAGCCCCAAGCTGGGCGGACTCATCTGTTTGACAACTTCAAAAAGCAGGTGCCAACCTGGCCTATTCAGCAATGAGGAAGCTGAGGCTCAGAGAGATGAAGTCACTGACCCACAGTCACACAGCTGGGTGACAGAGGAACTCGCAGACCGGGTCTATTTGAGATTCATTCCGCCTCCTTCCAACTAGAAGAGGTGCCCAGAAATCTGGTGTGAGGGTTGCTGTGGACTCTCCACCCCCTCCTGGGTTCATCCTGTCAGGGGCATCCAGTCCTAGAGAGCAGCATCCCGGGCGCCTGCCCAAAGGGCGGGGACACACGGCAGGAGAACCGGCCGAGCGGGCGCCACTGGGCTCCAGCTAGGCCTGCGCGGGGCCACGGGCAGGGAGCTGGGGCCGCGGGGCCACCACCAGGTAGGTACTGAGAGCTCAGGCTGGGATGGACGCGGGGTGGGGGCGGGGATCGGCGGGGGTAGGGGCGTGCGGTGGCAGGTGGGGCCACTGGTCTGGCCCCCCAACCCCAATCACGCAGATTCTCATCGTCCTGGGACAGTATCTTTCCCATCTCAGCTTTGATTCATTCTCTGAGCCTGTAGCACACACACGCTGCCCCCCAGAGGCTGCCTGTGACTCCGCAGAAGGCCACCGTTCCCCAGACCTCCCTTCTTTCCATCTCCCTGTTTAGCACCCCCATGTTTGTTTGTTTGTTTATGCTTTTGCTTTGTGAGGGACGGTCTCACTGTGTAGCTCTTTCTAGCCTCAAACTCAGAGGTCTCCCTCCCTCTGTCTCCTGAGTGCTGGGATTAAAGACATGTGCCACCATGTTGGACAGTTTCTAACTCTTAGACTTCAGTCTAGCTTGGTGGCTTCCAGATCAGGCTGCATCTGCATCCTCTAGCCCTCCCCCACAACTTCTGCACTCCCCGCCTGGCCCCACAGTAACCCCCAGCCATCTGGCCATTGTCTTTTATATGACCATGCTACTTCTCACTTCTGTGCTCCAAGTGACCCAAGGAACACCCCACCCCCAAATCTTTACTGTGCCTTTTGCCTGTCCAAGGTCATGGGGGCCATCTTAGAACTAGGGAGCCAGGGGCCCCACCAAGCTGAACACTGACCCTTCCATGTAGGACCGGGCCACTGAAGTCACGGCCCGCCATGCAGAAGAACTACAATGTGCACTTCACCAAGAACGCCCGGACCCCCAATGAACGCTACTTTTTGGATCCCGAGTTGGGGCACCAAAAAGGTAAGGATTCATTTTTGAGGGGGTGGGTTGTGTCAGGAGAGGCAGGTAGGGGTGGCTGGGTGCTGAATTTATGCACAAGGGAAGAAACGGGCTCCAGGGAGAAAAGCCACAAGAGCCAATTGTGGCACAATGCCTGGAGTCCCAGCATTTTTCCAGGCTGAGATGGGAAGATTGTTGCAAGTTCCGGGCTAGCCTGGACTACAGAGTGGGACTGGTTTTACTGAAAAGGGTAAGAGGCAAGGTCTCACTCTATAGCCCAGGCTGGCCTTGACCTAGATTCAAACACTCCTCCTGCCCCAGCTTCCCACAAACCTGAGACAACAGGTGTGTACCCCGTGCTTGTCTCCTGTAGAGTCCAAAGGTTGAGTGTTCCCGGGGTGGGAGCAGGGGAATCCTGTCTGCATATCTCCATGCTATAGGAGCCAGCCTCCAGAGGAGCCATATGGTAGGAGAAGGGAGGACAGCAGGGGAGGCCCCCTCTGAGTGTGTATGAGTCGGTGGCTCAGGTTCCCACAATAACCAAGTGAGGAGGGCCCGGTGACTTTCTGTTAAGACTGTCAAAGACTCCTGGGGTCTGGCAGCTCAGGGCCCACCTGCCTTCCTAGCTCTTGGCCCGTCCCTCCTTCCTCCATGGTTACCACGCTGGCCACTTCTAGCTAGCCAGGCCCTCAACCATCCTCACCCTGAGACTGTAGTGGGGACCCCCGTGGAATATAGGATGCCAAGATGCACAGATATCCAGTGGTGTCCTCTCTCTGTCCTCCCTGAAAAACACAAACCCTGTGTGTTCTGCCCCTGCCCTTCCCTTGGGTCCTTTGAGCCCCTCTCTCTTCTGGGGCCTCTGGGGCTCCCATGGATGCTCCAATCCAGCCTCACCAAACAGCACAACCTGGCTCAAGCCAGCGTCCCCCGGGGGACTGGGACTCAGTCCCAGTCACCTCCACTTCCTTCCTTCTAGGATGCTGCCGTCAGTGGTACCAGGACCCAGTGGCCACTCACACCCATGGGCCCTATCAGCTGTCCCCCCAGGCTCACTGGCAGCAGACCTACCATAGCCACCGAGGTGGCAGCGGCTGTCGCCGGTGTCCCCAGCCCCTCATTCCACAGCGACAGCGGCGGCAGCAGCAGCAGCGACAACCCCCACCCCTACCTCCCAGTCCTCTGCGGCAGCGGCTTGGTCCAGTTCGCGGGGCCCAGAAGGGGTCACCCGCGATCGCCGCTGCCCGCATGGAACCAGCCAACGCCCCCCAGCCTGTCACCTCCTCACCCACCGCAGTATCAGCCACGGCCAGCAGCGGCCCAGCCCTGCCCTCTGCAGCCGGCGCCCTCCTGGAGCCCAGCGAGCCCACCGAGGCGCGGCCACTGCCTGCACCCGCAGCCTGCGGCTCCTTCACCTCCTACGGCGCCGGTGCTCAGCTGAGGCCTTCCTTCTGGGGCTGCGTCCTTATCTGCCTTGCTTCTGCCTGGGCCTTCCGCTCCCTGGCTGGCACTTTGGGCCTGTCCTCATTCCACACGCACTCTGGTCCCTGTCAGGAGGGTGCTCATCCCAACTCCTGGGTCTCTGCCTCAACTATTGGGGTTCCTGACTTCTGGGCCAGGCCTGTGTTCGGTGCCTCTGCCCCTGCCCCTTGGCTGGTGCCCTGCCGTTGCTATCTCTCTTCTTAGGCCTCCCTCCACTGGCCCACAAGGCCAGGGAGGACAAGGGGCAGGGGGTGATGAGGACCTGTGGCAGCTTGTTGGCCAGCTCTGAAGCTGGGGGCGGAGGGGGGGGGTGACACAGGTCTAGAGTAGAGGTTAAAGAAGAGGCAGGGACTGACTGGGTGGGGAGGAGAGAGCACTCAGGGATGAGGGGGATGTGGTCACCTGATACAGCACACCATTGGAAGAGAGCTCAGTGAGGGGGTCTCTAGGTGACAACCACACTGAGGCCAAACAAGACAGGCAGGAAAGGGGGTCCCGGACTTGAAATGTGGCTATCATACCAGACCTCATTAGGGTACAACCCAGATGGCTGGGTCATATTAGGCACAGCCAAGAAGAGACAAGCATAGGCTTGGGGTGTTCCTCAGAGAAGGGGGTCAGGAGTCTATCAGGAGGAGGGAGGGGCTAGCAGCCTGACCAGGCTTGGGAGTGGTAGTGACAGGTAAGGACACAGCTGCAACAGGTAATTCGTGAGGACTCACAGCATGGCGCCTGGGGCTGGGATGCCCGTTTCATACTCAGAAAAAGAGAGGCTTAGCGAAGTGAGAGCACCCATTGATTAGGCATGGCCGGGGACGAGGCCTGTCCAGGCAGGTCACTGTCACCTCAGCTCACCTTATCCCAGGTTTCCTTCTAGCTCTGTCACCAGCCACTGTCCCATCCCGCAGCCCACTACACCCCATAAGGCTGATTCAGCTTCCACGGTTGGGCCCCACCTTTTAGACGCCCTGATTCTAGATCCAAGATGCAATTCTCAGGGGACAGGGTGCCCCCCCCTGCAGAGGGGACATTATGGTGCTTGTGTCTGAGGTCCTTTGGAGGAGGAACTTTTTCCTAAGTGGCCATCGGATACAGGGACATTGACCAGTGTCCATGACTCTGTTTCCATGATTCCTAGTGTCTTGTCACAAGAAGAGGCAAGAGGCTCACAGGCCTCAGTTCCTAAATCCCTGTGAGGAACAGAGCAGACATGGGGAGTGAGGGCAGGGAGGGGGCTTTTGAGGGTGTGAGGGTGTCTTGGCAGCTGAGGGCCTTGTGCCATGAGAAAGGCCCATGGGATTTTCCTAGGAGAAACACAGGCATATACGGGGCTGAGCAGGCTAAGAGATGTAGGACCAAGACAGTCAGATCCCATAAGCCTCTGGGCCGCAGAGCTGGGGACACAGCACAGGGCCAGAGCCTAGAAGGAGCAGAGATGCCCTTCCATGTAGGGGTTTGACCTGGGTCACCTTGGGGATTGAGGGGGAAGGATGCTGGGGCCAGCACAGGGCTGAAGGCATGGAGGACACATGGGAGGAGGAAGGGTGGCACCCAGCCAACCTCAGTGACTCAGTTTCCCTTTCCCACCCTTAGACATCCTGACAGAGGATGATGTCTACTGCAGCTGTCTGGCTAAAACTCTGTGTCACGTGCCCGTGCCTGTGACGGTGGGTTTCTATGCTCCCTTCGGCTGCCGTCTTCACTTGATGTTGGATAAAATCACGAGTGAGTATCCGCATACATTGAGCGTGGGTGGGGGACAGGAAGCAGGGTTTCTGGTCCCTGCCCTGTTTTCCAAGTCATGCCTTTTCCCTGTCACCTCCATCCCCACCAAACCCACTCTGAAGAACCTTCCTGACGTACACACGGGTTCCACATGGCAGCCTTGGCCATGCTCAGTCATGGCTGGAGTTCAGGCCCTGCCCAGAGAGAAAAGGTCAGGAAGTAGAGAAGGATGTTTCTGAGTTCCAGCCATGGGCTAGGTCACAGGGGAGAGGACAGTCCGGCTCACTCATCACGGGACTCACATCCTGTCCCAGAGTACTCACCACCCCATTGTTCAGATACCACCAGCGCCTCCTTGGCATTTGGGGGATCAAGGAATGACCCAGAGAAGGGACACAGTCTGTACTTGCTGCCTTGTCCATTCTCTTCCCACATCTCACCCATTCATTCACATATCCATTCATTCATCTTGTGCCTGAGCATTTCATTCATTCATTCATCCATGTATCCATTCATCATCTCGCACCTGGCATTTCATTCATTTGTTCATGTATCCATCCATACTCTTGTTTACCAGCATTTCATTCATCTGTTCCTCTATCCATCAATATTCTTGTACCGGGTCATTTCATTCATTCCCGGAAATGGCCACAACTTAAGGTCCTGTCTTTCTTGTTACATCCACGCTGCCTCACCCTCTTGCCTGGTCCTGGCTCTTTCTACCTCCCTCCCATCCTTTCTCGGGGAGGTCCCTACTTCTGTCCTAGACCTCCAGGTCTCTTCCTTCCACCTATGTACACCACCAGCCTCTCCCCGCGTCTCCACTGACGCCTTGCCTTCTCTCCCCCAGCGCTGATGCAGCAGGAGGCCGCGCAGCGGGAGAGCGAGGAGCTGCAGCGCGTGCAGTGGCAGCCACGTCGCGTGCGCGGCTGGGGCGTCCCGAAGCTGCTGTGGTTCCTGGTGTTTCTGCAGCCGGTGATCACGGAGCTGCACCTGCGGCGCAGGAATGTGCGCTTCCTGTTCATCCGCTTCAGCGCCTGGCAGTACGCGGGCACCGACAAGCTGTGGGCCGGGCTGGTGACCACGCTGTGCGAGGGCATCCGCCACCACTACGGCGCGCTGCCCTTTAGCGTGTACTCGGTGCTGGGCAACAAGCCCTGTGGCCCGCGCGATGGCCTCTGCCAACGTGAGTGGCACTGCCGACGTCGCGTGTGCCTGGCGCTGCTGGCGCTGCTGGCCGCGCTGTGCCTGGGTGTGGGGCTGCTGTACCTGTCGCTGGGAGGCCACGCGCCGGGTCACGGAGAGCGTGGCGTGCTCAAAGCACTGGGCGGCGCGGCCACCACGCTGTCCGGCTCAGGGCTGCTCATGGCCGTGTACTCCGTGGGCAAGCATCTGTTCGTGAGCCAGCGCAAGAAGATCGAGCGCCTGGTGTCGCGTGAGAAGTTCGGCAGCCAGTTGGGCTTCATGTGCGAGGTGAAGAAGGAGGTGGAACTGCTCACGGATTTCCTGTGCTTCCTGGAGATCTACCAGCGACGCCGGCTACGTGTGGTCCTCGAGGTCACTGGGTTGGACACGTGCTACCCGGAGCGCGTGGTGGGCGTGCTAAACGCCATCAACACTCTGCTGTCCGACAGCCACGCTCCCTTCATCTTCATCCTGGTGGTGGACCCCAGCATTCTGGCCGCGTGCCTGGAGAGCGCGGGTAACATGAAGGGCACAGCGGACAACGGCTACCTGTTCCTCAACCGCACAGTCACGCTACCCTTCTCCGTGCCGGTCATGGGCCGTCGCACCAAGTTGCAGTTCCTGCATGATGCGGTGCGTAGCCGGGACGATCTGCTGTTCCGGGAATTGACGATCAAACTACAGCCGCAGAGCCCCGGGAACTTGGGCGCAGGCGAGGGTACTCAGCTGCTGGCGGTGGAGACGCAGGAGGACGCCGAGCGCACACAGGGCCGCGTGGATGCGGAGGCCGCGCGGCGCATCCAGGAGGCGCTGTGCTGCCTGCATGACGAGGGTGACTGCCTGTATGAGTACGTGCCCGACAACGTGGTGTCCATGCGGCGCATCGTCAACACGGTGCCCATCACCGTGCGCCTGTTGCAGCAGCAGCAGCATCAACAGCCCGACCGCGTGGGACCCACACCGCGCCACGCGGTGGCCTGGGTCGTCCTCGCTAACCAGTGGCCTTGTCGCCTCAGCTGGGTGCTGCAATGCCTGGAGGACCGGCAGCAGGCAGGGGGCGCGCCAGAGGGGCGCGCGCTTCTCTGGGACGTCTTCTGTGACAACAGTCGCGAGCTGCACACCATGACCAAGGCCTTGCAGAACGTATTGGACCTGGATGGCGACCCCGAGCTTTTTGAGCGCTTTCTAGGCACTGATTTCCCCTTCACCGTGGCCGAGGCGCAGAGTTTGCTGCGCTGCACAGTCAACCTGGACCATTCCATCCGCCGCCGCATGGGCCTCATTAGGGCCGTCAGCGCGCTCAAGCCGCCCAGCCCACCCAAGTCCCCATCCCAGGACGGTCCGCAAGCCAGTTCCAGAGCCATTATCGCCGCAGGCACGTCCCATGCGGGCCAAGGATCAGGACACAGTAAAGAGGCACATCAGACCCGGGACCGGACCCATGGGGGCAAGCCAAGGCCGATGGCCTAAGTCCTTAAATTTCAGGAGTGTAGAGGCTGCTTGGGTGTGGGATGGAGAACACCAGCCACGGGAGACAGCAACATCCCTCCTGACCTAATGAGGGTGTGAGGGCAAGAGGGGCTCAAGACCAATGGGGTATGGGATGGCCATACACCCTGATGACTTTGGAAGCCAAGGGACAGCAGGTACTACTAGCTTCCTGGAGTAGGCAGCTTCTACACCAGTGTCTGAGTGAGCGGAGGAGTCAGTGAGGAACACAGAGTCAAAGAAGCAATAAAGGAAGCTGTGGAAAGCCAGGGCTGTCTTTCATGTCCTGGATTTCTGGCTAGGTGAGAATGCCATCTGACCCACCTACTTCCTCCTCAGGGAGCCAGGCCTTTGGACTGCATCCTGGCAGCTGAAGTTGGCATCCCAGGTGGTAGGAGGCTTGCGGGGGTGGTGGGTGAGGCTGCGGGGGCAGGGATGATGAAGGGCAGACGCCAAGTTGACTCAGGCAAAGGGGAGCACCCAGGCCCCAGGGGATCCCAGGCCTTTGTCCCCACACCCTAGCCTGCCCTCTGTGGGCAAGGCATGAACTGGCACTTCCCAGGGTGGTGCTTGTGACCTCACCAGGTGGCTCCATCCCGAGTGGCACTGCCTTCCCCGGAAGGGCAGGTAACTGTCCAAGAGGAACTGTGAGGCACTTGTTTTACAAGTCACTCCTGGGCCACTGGCTGGACCTGGTTAGCATCTGTGAAGACACATCACCAGCAGGGAAGTTGAGGAACAGAAATTGGGAAATGAGGGGAATGTGGAGTCAGAGCAAAGCCAGGCAGGAGAATGTGAACTGTGTGTGGCTGGGCTGGGCTCTTCCCTGCCCAGAGACCAAGGATGAGTGTCCCTCCTGTGGGTGGCTCCTGAGTCCCCAGTGGCCACACACTCAAACTTATCCAGTGTGGTGGGGAAGGAGCAGCAGGGCTAAGCACTGAGTTACAGAGATCCAAGGACCGCACATGGCCACGTCTTGCGCCTTTTGGCCTTTTGTCTCTAGGAGGAGGCAGAGGCAGAGAGGCAGAGAGGCAGGCAGATCTCTGTGGGTTCCATCAAGCCAGCCTGGTTTACTGAGTTCTAAGCTAGCCAGAGCTGCAGCAGTGAGACCCTATCTCGGTCAGCCAATAAAGGCTTTTGCTGCCAAGCCTGACCATCAGAATTAGACCACTAGGACCCACAGAGCAGAAAGAGAACCAATTCCCACAAGTTGTCCTCTGACTTCCACATATGGACACAAACACACACACACATGGACACACACACACATAGAAAAATGCCCCATGTGGTGGTCAGTGAGGGTGGTTCAGAGCACAAGGACCTACCCTTGGATCCCAAAACCCATGTCAGGAGGTCTTGACCGCCTCCACCTGTAATTTCAGATCCAGGGAATTCTATGTCCTCTTTTGACCCTTCTGGACATTGTTCTCTCTCTCTCTCTCTCTCTCTCTCTCTCTCTCTCTCTCTCTCTCTCACACACACACACACACACACACACACACACACACAAACCTATAAAAATAAAATATTCAACAAGATGACAAATGCATAAATGTAAGAATGGGGGGGGGTTCTCCACACCCTGTTAAACTTCCATATTTGGTTTGGGAGTGGGAAGCGTTACTCCAAGACCCAAATGTCTGAAATCTGCCTCAGCACCCACCCACTCACCAGGAACCCAGTCCTCCACCAAGACCTGAAAGGTGGCATCAGGGCTAGGGTCAGATCCTCTGAGGTATGCTGGAGACATGGTCTTGCAGTTAGGCACCTCTGCTGCTTTTGCAGAGAACCTGGCCCAACACATTTCCCACAGGATCTGACAACCTTTCCTGGCCTCGGTGGGCTCCCGCACACACATGGTGGACAAATAAACACACGGGCAAACACTCATACACATAAAGCAATAAATCTTTAAAACTTGGGAGGCAGAGGCAGGATCTCTGTGAGTTCAAGGACAGTCTGTTCTACGTACCAGGTTTCAGAATAACCAGGACTACAGAGAGGCCCTGTGACAGACAGACAGATCCCCCAAACCAAACCCTCCCTGCAGTATTGTGTGGTCTGTGGCCATTGTAGTTTTTTTTTAATTTATTTATTATTATAAATAAGTACACTGCAGCTGTCTTCAGATGCACCAGAAGAGGGCGCGTCAGATCTCATTATGAGTGGTTGTGAGCCCTCATGTGGTTGCCAGGATTTGAACTCAGGACCTTCAGAAGAGCAGTCAGTGCTCTTAACTGCTGAGCCATCTCTCCAGCCCGCCACTGTGTTTATGAGAAGCACATTGTATATATAGTACACAGGGGGGAAGTCTTCCAAATCATCAGGCAGCAGAAGTGGCAGAAACAGGCAACGGTGCCCCCTGACCCCAGGCTGACTGCCTTGCCTGCACCTTGGAGATCTTGGAAAGTTCCAGACTGCCCAGGATGGCAAGCTGCTGCCCACCACCCAAGATCCTGAGCACACAGCGAGCCAGCAGGCGCACTGCACCACAGCTAGCGGGCCTTGATGAGGTTTCTGCAGGTCAAACATCCTTCATGTGGGGGGATATTTTGGGGTGCCAGCCAAGAACCAACATGGTCTTCAACCAGTCCCTCTACACTGCTTCCCTCCCACAGTTCCATAGTCCAGCGAGATGGATCAGTGTGTCTGTGGCCAAGCCTGGCAACTAGGTGTGGTCCCACAGACCCAAGGGTAGAAGGGAAAAACTGACTCCAGCAAGCTGCCACCCAATTCCCACATTTGTGATGTCACATGAATCCCACCCCCACAAAAGTCAATAAGTAAATATAATTTTAAAATCTAAATCAGTAATTTAAGCCCCCCCAAAAGGGTTGGAGATGCCGTTCAGTGGTCAGAGATAGATGCTGCTGATCTGACAACCCAAGCACAACATATGAAGCGCGCATCAATAGAGAGGATTCCCACAAGCTGTCCTTTGAATCCCCCTGCCTCTCTTAGTAAGTATGTCAGCAGGCCTCTTGAGTTTCAGGACAGCCAGGGCCAGGGAGGGAGGGAGGGAGGGAGGGAGGGAGGGAGGGAGGGAGGGGGAGAGAGAGAGACCCTGTCTCAAAAATTGAAAACAAGAAAACAGGAGTAGTAAGTATTTCTTTTTTAACAGCAGTTGGGCAATGGTGGCACACACCTTTGATCCCAGCACTTGAGAGGCAGAGGCAGAGGCAGAGGCAGGTGGATCTGAGTTGGAGGCCATCCTGGTCTACAGAGTGAGTTCCAGGACAGAGAGACACAGAGAAACACTGTGTCAAAAGAACAAAAACAACCACAAAAAATAACAAAATGTTTACAGCAAGGCAAATCATGTTGCTGAAGGGTGAAGACTGACAGGCCCTCATGACTGTCAGGTCCGGCTCATGTGTCACTGTGTGGTCTGATGTCTCTCTACCCCTCTGCCAGGTTCAGGTTGCTTCTTCTCTGAGTTGAGGTGTGTAAGCAGGGTGTAAGGACTTTGTCCCCATATACCACATGGCTTTGTGGGAACTCACACTGGCCAAGGAGCTGGCTGTCGCCAACCAGAAGGAAGTCCAGTGCCATGTGTACCTCTCCTGCCACTGCAATGGGCTGAGTAGACAAGACCCTCTGTCTGCCCCAGGATGGATGCTTGTAGGCCTCAGGGTGACAGCCAGCACATGCTTGCAGAGTTACATGGTGCAGAGAGGCTGCTTCTATGCTGAGCCCCAAAAGTCTGGATAGGGACATTTCCTGTCAGGGTGTTCAGGTCTGTAGGACTCACTTCAGCTTCAAAACCAAACCAATGGGGTCTTGGCAGCACACACCTTTAATCCCAGCACTCAGGAGGGAGGGGCAGGTGCATCTCTTGAGTTCAAGGCCAGTCTAGTCTACAGAGTGAGTTCCAGGACAGCCAGGGCTACACAGAGAAACAGTGTCCCAAAACAAAGACAAGTGGCTTGAGTTTTCAGAGGGAAGAAGTATGTGGCCAAACGATGGTCTCTACCTCCAGCCTGCAGTCCCAAGGCCCTGAAATCCAGTGAGCTCTACAGAGCGGACACATCTGCTCTGAAAGGCCGCACCAACAGTGAGAGGCCATGGGTGGCTGTGGCTGCTGTCAGATACGGTCTCCTGCACAGAGGTTCTGAGAACGAGAAGGAACTTTCCCAGCTTGTGGCTTGTCATTCCAATACTGTTGTCACATGGCCAGCCCTGTGGCTTTGCCTGGAGTTTCTAGGCTCCAGTGAACCTCGTTCCATCCTCGTAACTGGGTCTACAGGTGTATAGGTAGCTATGATGCCTGTGTGTGTACATGCCTGGTTTGGATGTGCTAAGGGTAGAACTGGGGCATGTCTGGTAAGTTACTGTACCACTGAACCCCTCTGGACCCCAGATGCACCTTTACATACTGTCATACTGTTTTGGAGTCATCCTGAGGGATTCATGGTCATGGTGAAGAATACTTCCTGACAGGGTGGCAAGCTGAGCTCCTGGGATTTAGGAACTCAGCCTCTCTCTGAGGTGAACATCTGACCCTGTAGCAGCTGGGAAGGCCTGATTTTTCACGCCATGCTAATAGCTGGTGTAAACAGCCAGCCAGGTTCAGGAGAGGCCCACTCCCACACAGGCTCACAGATGGACATCACCTGGGCCAGAGCTGCTGAGACTTAATGCACTCAACACATTCCCTGTGGTGGCTGGGGACCTCCATCAGGCAGAAGGCTTTCCCTAGAACCCAGGATAGATAGCTCAGCCCTCCCCAGCCTTGCACAGAACAGGCTGGTAGCAGTGTGACCTGGTGGGGCTCCTCCCAAGCCCCTCCCACATGGTCCCCCAGCCATGAAGAAAGGATGCACCTTTGAGCTCAGACAGGATGGCTGCTGGCATCCTGGTTGTCTCCTGGAAACTTAAGGGATGGAATGTGACAGATGGTGAATTCTTTGGCAGTGGATACTGTCTATGGCTTCCCCAAGCCCCACTCCCAAACAATGGCCCAGTGTGGCTTGAGGGAGACAGCTTGGTGGAGGAAAAAAAAACTTGCTGTGCAAGCCTTAAGACCCAAGTCTTAAGGATCTCTCTGCTTCCATGTGAAAGCCAGCCAGTGTAGCTTGGGGTCTGTAATCCCAGGGTTCCTATGAAGAGGAACCCAAGATTCTCCTGAGCTCCGTGTGTGCCACGGCAGGCGTGCACTACATTTACATACTGATTTGTATACCCACACCTATGTGCCTAAAAATTAATTAAGGGGAAAAAACCAAACAAGCAGATGCTTCTGGCAGATACAATGGTGAGGCACAGAGGACTACCAGGTTATGACATCAAAGGACATGGGCACCGCAAGGTGGCAGCCTGCATCCACACAGGAAGGTGGCAGGCAGGCATTTCCTATAGAGGTTCTTCCTATGTTTTTTTTTTTTTGGTTTTGGTTTTTTCGAGACAGGGTTTCTCTGTATAGCCCTGGCTGTCCTGGAGCTCACTTTGTAGACCAGGCTGGCCTCGAACTCAGAAATCCGCCTGCCTCCGCCTCCCGAGTGCTGGGATTAAAGGCGTGTGCCACCATGCCCGGCTCTTCCTATGTTTTTGTTTGTTTGCTTTTTTGTTTTTTTTCTATTGTAGTGCCTGAGACTGACCTTTCCAAGAAGGTAAGCATCCCACTGCTGAACCACACACATCCCACCAAAGCCAGGCACATGCTAGGAGCAGAGCAGGTAGCTCACAGGCCTTGTGCGCACTTTTCCCTTAACAAATGGGGTGAAGAGAGGACAGGCTGGACCTGCTGTCTCAGCCCGGACAGCCTTCACCCTGCACCTTGGGAACCTCCAGGCTGGCTTCGAGGGGGGCAAGAGAGCAAGCAGCCACAGTGTGCTTCTTGAGGTTTGGGTTGATTGGGGAGCAGGGTGGGGTGAGGGGGAGGTGTGTCCAGCCTTCTGGGTTTCTTTTGGGGATCACTGGCACCAAACCCACAGGGGTGCTGTGACCACTCATGCTCTCCCCCTCCCACCTGCCCGGCAGGAAACAGAGGCACTGGTGACCCCAGCTCCGTTTATTAGAAAAGGTGTGAGAGCTGCTCCAACAGGAGTGGCCCAGCCCAGCCCACCCTCACCGTCCACCCTCCCACTGCCCACTGCTGTAGTGCCTGCCAGGGCGCAGCCTCAATAGCCTGGGCAGCAGGGTCCCAGAACTACACTGCTGCTTGCCCAGCTCCCTGATAGATTTTATTGCACTTTAGAAAAAAAGCTCTGTTCCTTCTTGCTGGCCCCACCCCACAGGGGCTGGCAAACTACCACCACGCTCACCAGCTAGGTCCCGAGAGGGGTCAGGAGCCGTTGTACGTCTGCCCCGACTCCTAATCCTCCCAGGACAGGCTGGTCACTGGGCTCTCCAAGACCAGGACAGCCTTGTGGCTGGTGACCCTGGAGAGCTCCTTGCATCTTCTTCCTCCAGTCTGCTGAAGACCCACCCTGGGGAGTGGCAGACACATAAATATGCGCTCAAGTCCAGGAAGCCACTCCCAGCCCTGTGCCCCTAGTGGCTGTAGTGTTGTTGTGGAGAGGCCTGGGATGCTCTGCCTGGTCTCCTGGGAGGGGACTAGGCGGGGAGTCAGCAGACCCTTGGGGATGGCTTCAGCTCATCACAGACGTCCGGAACAAAAGAACTGGGGGAACAGAGGTGGAAGATGGTGACAATAGGGTCCTCAGCTCTTTCTGTCCAGTCCTCACAGCTGGCATCTACTTACAGTGTCACAGTGTGTCCCGCGGGGCCTCCTGACTGGCCTCTAGAAGCAGTTCCTCCAGCTTGCTAACACCCTGGGAGCGGTGCAGTGCTGTAGGCAGTAAGTGACAGCTTCCTTAGAGGCAGGTGGGGACATGGCCTTGTCCCTCCAGACCACACAGTCCCCACCCCTGTGGGAAATCTGGGGCCCAGAGTGGGAACCCATCCCTTTATGGGCCACTCGCAGAGCAGGAGGCTGAAGCCCACCACAGGTAGCTTATCCCCTGCCTCTCACTCCTTACCGTGCTCCAGGCTGCAGCTGCCTCCCTTAGCCTCCAGCCCTGGGGGAGGCTCTGGGGGAAGTGCGAGGGCAAACTCAGGCTTCAGGCCATTGGGCAGTGGCTGCCCTGCCTGAGATGGCTCCAGCTGGAGCTGAGCCTCAGATGACTCTGGGTCCTGGATGTCCATGGTCTGAGATGGTGGAGAGGCAGGCGGGGAGGGAGGAGAGGGTGGAGGAGAGGAGACAAAGGTGGGAGGAACAGGGGGCTCTGGCCTCTCAGGTGGACTCTCCACCCGGGTCACCACAAATACCTTGTGGCCTCGGCCTGGGCTGGAGACAGAAATACGCTGCTCTGTGGGAGAGGAGGGACTGCCTGGGGGGCTCTTGTCACCAGGGCCTAGGGAGTCTGTGGAAGGTATGAGGGCAGGGCAGGAGGCCAAGGAGCTCTGATCGGTGACCCCCTCGTCCCTATGCTGGTTTTGTTGGTGCTCCTCCTCTTCCTCCTGCTCCTCCCTGTCAGAGTCTGAGTCTGAGTCTGAGTCAGGGCCAGGTCCAGGGCGAGGGGCCCCATTCTGAGACCCGATGGCTGGCAGCTCCCCAGACTCTTCCAGGGGCTGCGGTGCAGTGATGGTGATCTCAGGCATGGAGGCTGACAGCTGCAGCTGCTGCTTCTCCTCACGCTCTCGAACCAGCACAAAGTTGCGCTTGCAGCCGTTCTGGATCTCAGCCAGTAGTGCCTTCTGCGTCTCGATGAAGCTCTTCACCTGTGGGACCCAGCCTGGCTAGGGCTCCGTGTGGCCTCTACTCCCTTCTGCCCAGCTGGCCCACTCACCCTCCCACCTGCCCCGCCCACAGCAGCACTGGCACACAGCAAGCACCCTCACCGGCTCCTTCTTGGGTTCTCGGTCCAGGTCCAATCGAAGCAGGGAGTGGTTCACCTTGAGGGCCAAGGACAGCGCCATGAGCCCGCCTGTCTTGATCTCGTTTTCCCGGAGGTCCAGTCTCAGGAGGCGGGGGCTCTCGGCGATGAACTCTGCCACGGCCACCGCGCCTGGGAGGGGGACCGCAGGGGCTGGCCAAGGGCCCCATGCCTGGCCACTGGCCGGCCGCCCTGCCGAGCCCCGCTGGCCCCAGCGCGCCTGGCCCGCATCCTACCCTCGCACGTGAGCTTGGTTGAGGCAAGGCCGAGGCGCAGCACACTGCGGTTGCTGATGAGCCCATTCTTGAGGTTTCGTACACCCTCGTTCCCAATGGGGTTGTGGCCCAGGTTCAGTGTCTCCAGACTCTGTGTGTGTGGCTGCAAGGCACAGGGAAGGTGGGGAAGGGAGCCATGGGTGGAGGAAAAGCCAGAAAGGTATGTCAGGCAAGGAGCTAGAAAAAGGAGCCAGGCACACATCCTTTCTTCTTGCCTGGCACAATCCTACCACAGGCCTGGGAAACAAATTCCTCCTATGCTGAGTGTCCCCTCAAAGCCCACACTGCCCACTTCCCATCAGAGTCCAGGTGGCCCCCAAACCACCGGCTGGCTCTCTGCCCTCACCCAGCCTGTCTTTTAATGGCTTCCAGGACCCTAAAGACAGCCTTCTTCTGGAAGGGGAGCTGGTCAGTAGCACACAAGTGCCCCCTCCTCTGAGAGTATTTATATCTGCTAGAATTACTTTATATGTCATGAGATGATCAAAAGACTAAAGACTTACTGACTGCTTTCAGAAATATTAACCTTTTAAGCCAACATATTCAGTTTGTGCAAAGCACTGTCCTACATAGTCTGCTACAAAAAAGTATGCAATTACAGAAATGGCCCAGACAGGCAGTGGTGGCACACATCTTTAATCCCAGCACTTGGGAGCCAGGGGCAGGTGGATGTTTGGTTTGAGACAAGCCTGGTCTACACAGCAAGTCCAGGTCAGTCGGGACTACACAGAGAAACCCTGTCTTGAAAAACCCAAAAAAGAAAAAGAAAGAATTTGAAAGAAACAGGGCTCAGGGCTGGTGAGAGAGCCTGAGGCTCTAAGTTCGAAACCTGAAATATTTATACATGGTGGAAAGAGAAAACTGCCTCTTGCAAGCCATCCTCTGACCTCCACATGCAAACATGCACGCGTGCACGCACATGCACGCACGCACACACGCACACACACACACACACACACACGCACACACACTAAATATAATAAAAGATTTAAAAATTAAACATTCGTAGGGGCTAGGCGGAATGAGGCCAATGAACAAGGCCCCTAGACTCACCAGTGCCATGCCCAAGAAGGCCATGCCCGTGTGTGTGAGCTGGTTATTCCACAGCACCAGGGTCACCAGCCCCTTCCTCTGCTCCTTGAGACCCTCGCAGATGTAGGCCAGACCTAGGGGAGGCAGGGGAGGTCAGAGCCTCGTCTGTCTGGGAGCACCTCTGGAGGCTTGGTCCTGACTGCTGACTCCAGCCTTGGGCTGGCTCTCCTGTGTAAGCTCCTGTGAGAGCTATCACTGGTAGCACATCCTTGCCATCCATCTGTGAACTCCGGAGGACAGTACTGGGAGAACTCACGACTGTACTTGGCACTTCCCACCTTAGCACAGGGCTGGGCACAGGAGGTGTTGGGTTAACAGTGTGCACAGGAGTAGGAGACACGCACCTGAGTCCAGCACGTGGTTGTTCCGCAGGTCCAGAATTTGCAGGGAGCAGTTGAATTTGAGCAAGTTGCCCAGCTGGGCAGAGTCCTGCAGGCCGTTGAGCTTGTTGTCTGCCAAGTACAGTTCTCGGAGGTTCATGTTCATCTTCAGGGCTGTGGCTGTGGAGTGGTGGGAGTGACTGGCCAGCTCATGTCCTGGGTTACCTGCCCAGCCTGAGGCCTTCTGGACACAGACTTACCCAGCAGCATAAGGGGCCGCCCAGACAGGCTGGCATTTTCTAGGTGCAGCACTGCCAGGCTGCTGCGGATGCGCAGGGCACGAGCCACAAAGGGTGCCGAGTGGTCCAGCAGTGGTGTGTTGCGGGCATCTAGGTATTGTAGGCAACTTGTCTGGTGGGGACAAGGCAGGGGATAGGCCATTTTATAGTCCCAGCTGGCATCTAGGTTCCTCCCTGCCCCAGCCTTGCACTGCTGAGTAAGGACCAGGACTGCAACAGGGCCACTTCCCAAGATCATGCTAGGGAGGGAAGGGTGGTGTTATTACCCTGTACGAGGGCAGGAGAGATGGGCCTGGGGAAGGTGCTTCCTCACCTTTTTCCTATCAGCCTGTGAGGTACTCACCTTGCGCATCATGTGGGCAGCAGCCTGCCAGCCCCGAGTGCCGATGTGCTTGTTGAAAGAGATGTTGAGGTGGGTGGCCGACTCGTAGTACTCAATCATGTCAAAGAGGGCTGAGGCACCCTGGAGGCAGGCACATGTGGGTTTGGCCTCAGGTCAGGTGGCCAAGGGAAAGACATGGGCTATGCCACAGGAGGGGTGCTGAGCAGGCAGCAGCCTCAGGATGACAGGTATGCTCTGTATGACCCGGGAGGGTGGGTCTTCTCCAAGCTACACTCAAGAACACAGCCCTCAGAGGCTGCGATTTGCAGATACCTGTCAGTCCCCTTAGTGTGACAACCAGGATAGCTCTTGGTGGCCACCCTCACCCGTCACCCTGCTCCCCAGACCTCACCTACAGGGTCTCAGGACAACCCTCATCATATCAGATACCTGCTTGTGGTCTTCATGAGGCCCTGCCCTTGCCCTCTCCCCATCCAAGCCTGGGGGCAGTGGATACTCACATCCTCATCTAAGTTGGTTTGCTCCAGGTCCACGACCTTGAACTGCAGCCTCTTAAAGACCTCCTCCAGAGCCTCACAGGTCTTATAATCAAGCTTCTCCCCTGGGAAGGGGCAGGCATCTTTAGGTGGACAGTCCACACCACTGCCCCTAGTCTCTGACTCCTGTAGAAACCACTGAACCCTTCACCACCACCCCTGCTATCCTTGGGGACACATACCTTTTAGGTCCAGGCAGTTGATGCGTTGCTCAAGATCTGTGAACTCCTAAGAAAGCAGGACGGAGCAGGTCAAGGCAGGTAAGACACCCCAGAAGAGGGGTGGCCTGACAGTGGGGGTGCCAAAGCTCAACGGGCTCTGCCATGCTCTGCAGTGAGATGGCATCTGGAATGGGATTGGGCGGGGCAGCTGGATGAAGACCCAGAGGGCCATGGGAACTGGCAGTGAGCACCTAGAGCATGAGCAGAACCTGCTTACAGCCAGGCAGCCACAGACCACCACTCCAGCTGATGAACTGAGGCTGGGGACATCTAGCACGCCCAGGGAGATGCCTGGACTCGGGGGAAGTCTGGCCCAAGGGACTGAGATGGGCAGGCTGACAGCCTCCCTGTGGCACTTAGCAAAGGATACAAAGGCACTGGCTCGGGTGTTTTCCCAGACTTTCCCTGTGGGGTCCACCTAACCCACACACGCACCAGGTCCCTCTATGAACTTCATTGTCACCCAAATGATGAGCGCCATGACAAAGACCCAGGACAGAGAGGCTTGGGCTGGCTTGGGCAACATACTTGTCTGGTTAGGTGCAGGTCTAGTTGACCCTCATCCTTGCCTCAGATGCCACACTGAGTGGCTGTCTTTCCCTGGAAGTGGCAAGGCCCTACTTTGCCAACTCTGCAGAATACACATAGCCCAGGAACTCAGTGAGGACAATGTCCCAGGCACCACGAGGGCCCCATGTGGAGGTAGGGCAAGGGCTGACCATAGGAAAGCAGGAAGGCCATGGGGAGAGTGTGCCAGCATTCACACTAGCTAGGACAGCACTTGGGACCTGCACTCCTGAGCCAGCGGCCCAGCTTCTACAAATCTGCTCACAGGCTGAGCACAGGGGCCTCCGGGGATGTGCAGGAGAAATGAGAAATCAATTTTGTTTTCTATGGCTCTATTCAAAACTTTCCTTCACATGCACACATGTGTGCGCGCGCCACATCTCTAGCTAGCACGTGGCTTTCGGCTAATCAAACTCAGGTTGTCAGGCTGGACAGCAAGCACTTTTACCTCTCAGCCATTTTTGCTTTTGGAGACAGGGTCTCATATAACTCTGGCTGGCCTCCAAACTCATTATGTAGCTGATAATGACCCTGAACTGCATCTTCCTGCCTCCATCCTCTAAGTGCAGGAGATGACAAGCAGCACCAGCTGGTTTTAACTCCCAAACAGCAGGGAGTATATAATCACTTTTGAAGCCCAGACATACATTGTTGCTATTTTGTTCTTGTTTGTTGAATCAGGTCTACAGCCCAGGTTGATACTTGGCTTATAATTCTCACACCTTAGGAATGAATTTTGAAGTTTAGACTTAATTGACAAGATTAAGGCTTTTCTTTGAGGACAGAATTTCTTTAGGGCTGAAAGACTTGGTAATTATCATTATGTAATTCTGGACTGTTGCTAACTTCACAGCTGAACTAGGGATTTCTGCAGAAGTCCTTACACAGGCCATGGGTAAGGCTGGGGCAGGCTGGGCTGGATCCAGGGCTATGCTACATATATATATGCATGCACACGCACACACTCGCATGCATGCATGCACTGCACACACCTTCCGTCATTGCCCACAGCCCCCATACCTGCAGCTGCCTGAGGAGCTTGGGGATTTGTCGGCAGTTCAGCTTCTGGCAGGCCTGTCTGTAGGCACTGATCACCTCATCCACCGTCACATTCTGGGCTGTGGGCAAAGGAGCAGGCTCAGAATCCACAGCCCTCGCTTGCTTACAGGGTCCCCAACCCTTCCTCCGACAGCAGCATGACAGAGCTCCGGTCGTAGGCATCACATAGGCATCATACATCTCCCTTGCTCTCAGGTGCCCAGCAATGCCAGGCAGCACAGGGCCAGGCTCTGGGCAGGCATCTGGCACAGCAGGTGCCCTAGTTTCACTTTTGTAACAAAAGCACCACGGAGGAGTGTGTGGCTTCAGCTACAGGTGACATACTGCAGTAAAGCCACACAGGCAGGAGCTGAAGACAAACCAGTCACACCACACCCCACGTTGGCAGCCAGGAGCAGAGAGGCGAATATAACTATGCTGCAGCTAGCTCTCTCCAACCTTACACAGATCAAGGCGCAGTCCACAGCCATGTTGTCCACACACCAAGTGGACCTTCCATCCTACCTCAAGTGACACCCAAGAAAACCCCTGCATGTACCCACAGCCCCACTTGATCTAGGCAACCCCTCACTAAAAACTCTTCATTCATTCAAATTAACCCCCATGCTGATTACCTCCACATCAAACTCAAAGACTTGAGTTGGATCTCTGCACCCACAGAGTGGAAGGAGAGAGCCAGCTCAACCAAACCATCTTCTAATTCCACAGATGCCCTGGGAGAAGTGCCATCCCTTAAAACAATATAAATAATCTAAGTTTTAAATTAAACTTTTTTTTTTTTTTTGGTTTTTCAAGACAGGGTTTCTCTGTATAGCCTTGGCTGTCCTGGAACTCACTTTGTAGACCAGGCTGTCCTCGAACTCAGAAATCCGCCTGCCTCTGCCTCCCAAGTGCTGGGATTAAAGGCGTGCACCACCACCGCCCGGCTTAAATTAAACTTTTGTTTGTTTTAAACAGGGTCTCATTTTATAACCCTGGCTGTCCTGGAACTCTCTTTGTAGACCAGGCTGGCCTTGAACTCACAGAGATTTGCCTGCCTCTGCCTCCTGGGTACACCTACCACGCCTTGCTTGAAATGGCTGACCATCCTGCCTCAGCTTCTGGAATGCTGGAATTACTACACATGTAGTGCCAATGCATTCTGCTCACTTTAATTGGATGGAAGAATAATTGATCACTTCAATCCCATGAAAAGGCAAAGCTCAGAGAGATCAAGAACCCTGCCATAGGGCACACAGCTGGAATACTATACAGCCAGGATTGAACTCCTCCCAGCTCTCAGGTCTTTCTCTCCTGAAATTCAGCTCATGGCTAACCACACCCCTCAGTCCAAAGGGCAATGACTTGAGAATAAAGGAGAGCCTCACAGAATGGGCAGTAGCTGTTATATTCATGATGGAGCAGAGCAGATGTAGCAGAAGAGCCCCATGGCCCATGGCCCTAAGGATCTCAGGCAGCCCTGTGAGGCAGGTTAACTCACACTTTTCTCTGTACCCAGATTTGCTTCTTCCGACTTTTTAGGAAAATAAATTTAAGCCAGGCATTGCAGTCACTTGGGAAGGTGAGGCAGAAGGGTCAAAAGTTTAAAGTCAGCTTGGACTACTCTCCAAGTCAGCAAGCCTATCTCCAATTACAATAAAAAATAAATAATAAATAAAGGTATGTAATTCACTGGTAGAGCCCCTGCCTAGCATCCTCCAGTGAGGGGCTGGGGGCTCAGTGGTAAAAAGCTCACAAACCGTTCTACTTTACATCTCCAGAACCCCACGAACCTACAAAACGACCAAAGTACGGATTTTGTCACATCACATACATACTTGAAGATTTTGGGTGCTCACAACTATCCTGAACACAGCAGCCATTATAGCCACTTCCACTGAGGTATTCAGGTGACCATAAAGAGAAGAAACATCAACAGCAGATGACAATCTTAAAAGAAAGCTAGTTTATTTTAATTGGCATCTTTTCTAAGTCTATTTAATATTCTGCCTTTAACGATCACTCCGAGGAGTCCCAGAGTTTACAGAGGGCACCAGTGAAGCTGGTTCAATCAAAGACCACAGGTCCAGGCCAGCGACATTAGGGAGGGTGAAGTTGGGCCTGGGCTAATATGGGCAACATTGGTAACTCTCAGCCCTGTATCATCAACAAGAAGCCAACTACAGCAAAGTCTGGTGTGGGGACACAGGCATATAATTTTAAGTACTCAGGAGGCTGGGACAGGAGGAGCTCAAGGCTAGCCTGAGCTACAAAATAAGCTCTCAAGGGCAGCCTGGGCAGCTCAGGGAGACCCTGACCCAAGAAAAAATGAAAGCGAGCTGGGGATACAGCTCCCAGTGCCACACTAAAGATACTACTAGTCCATGGCTGGAGAGATGGCCCTCTTTTGGCTAGTCTTCCAGAGGAGGGGGTCCAATTTCTACCAACCATAGGGTATGTGTCTATAACTCCAGTCCCAGGGGATCTGTTGCCCTCTTCTGGCCTCTATGAGCACCAAATATGCAATGCATGTGATAGACAGACACTTGGGCAGTAACAGCTATACATATACAAAACAAATAGAAATGTCAACTATATCACTTTCCCACCTTCTAAGTAAAGAAGATACGGTAAGGACACAAGAGAAGGGGCTCAAAGCCAACTCCTGATGTACATGTCTTGGTGTTCCTGGCCCCCCACAGCTGGCTTCACACCACCTAGAATCATCAGTGTGACCTAGAACATCAGTAGTGGGGTCAGAGAAGAAACTGATGTGCAGCTTGGAAGTGGGTATGTCAATCATTATGTGCCTGTATTTATTTAAAGGTAAGAAAGAGATTTGCGTGATAGCTCAGTGGTCAAGAGCCCTAGCCATTCTTTTTGTTGTTGTTGTTTCTTTTGGTTGTTTTTTGTTTTTGTTTTTTTCGAGACAGGGTTTCTCTGTGTAGCCCTGGCTGTCCTGGAACTCACTTTGTAGACCAGGCTGGCCTCGAACTCAGAAATCCACCTGCCTCCGCCTCTCAAGTGGGTTTGGTCCCCACCACCTACAAAAGACAGCCAAAACTGTCTGCAACTCCAGCTCCATAGGCTCCAACATCCGGTTCTGGCCTCCAAGGGCACCGATACAAATATGGTGTACATGCATACACTCAGGCACATACCCGTAAAATCAATCAATCAGTCTGGGTAGTGGCACGCACACATCTTTAATTCCAGCATCTGGAGGAAGAGGCAGAGATTTCTGAGTTTGAGGCCAGCCTGGTCTACAGAGCCAGTTCCAGGACAGCCAGGGCTACACAGAGAAACCCTGTCTCAACAACAACAACAACACAAGAAAACAAAGAAACCAACCAATACATCTTGGGTGGAAAAGATGACTGGAGATATAACTTGGTATAGTGTTTGCTGTGATGAGATTTCTGTACAATAGGAGAGCCACACAGTGACTTTGACAGTCAGTCTGGAGGCACAGAGCAGGCAGGTGGGCAGTGCAGGGACTCTGTGGGGCACACCTCAGGTGTGTCCACTCAACCCAAATTCAATCTTCTGTGTGCCAATGGAGGCAGGCTGCCAACTGAAACAGTTGTCAGAGAGGAAGGGGAGACTGGCATGACTGTGTGTGTTCCAAAGAAGGCTGTGCTGGAGTGGACCCATTGAGATGACAACTTAGATTAAAAGCCACATTCTGATCTTTGTCTGCCAAGACTGGACAAATGACCCCAGCAAGCTCTCTGAAAGGGCACCCAGTCTCAGGGGTAGTGACATGAGGTGACCAGAGAAGCAGCTGGCTTTCTGTCAGGAAGGAGTGAGTGGAACTCTCACTTGTGGTTTTGTTAGTTTGTCTTTTTCCTTACAACACAGGAGCTCCTTAGAAAGCCCAGGTGGGCCCTCAGCTCATGACCCTTGTGCCTTGACCTCTCAAGCACTGGGATTCCTTGCATAGCTAAGGACTTTCCACAGGTGACTTCATCTAGCCAGGTCTGGGACAGATCCCCAAGATAGGCACACTTCCATCTTATACAAGGAAGCCTGCCAAGAGCCAAGCATCTGACTAGTCACAGAGTCAGAAGACACAGGGCTTGGAAACAAGAGGCCAGATCCATCTTCTTACTGCTGAAGCAGTGGAGTAAGGTGAGTGGGAATATAGGCCCTGTCACTCAAGGAAGGGCCACCAGGGACATCTGAGTTCCTTAAGTGGACCTTTGTGGCATGGCTGGCAAGCAGAGCCTCAGCAGTGGGGCCACCTCTCTCCAGAGATAGGTTGCTGTGGCTCTTACAGAAACAGTGAGAAATCTGATGCTAAGCATCAAGTGACAGGTGGCCAGAAGACATGGCCTCACGTGTGCACACAGCTGCAAGGGTAGAGATAGAATGCAGGGTGAGTGGGCACGGGGGCGGGGTGTGTGTGTGTGTGTGTGAGGGGCAGCACTGTCAAGTCATACACAGCAGCTGGGAACTGGTAGGAACTGGGCATCTTGTAGGGGTTCCCACGAGAACAACAATGGGGGTAGAGTACACATAGCCCACAGGCATGGCTGCTCACTAACCCACACCCTAACTCCATGCTGTCCTTATTAGGAACGATCTTCCCTGGTCCCTGGTCCATGGTCCCCATCATGAATGGAGGACCTGGTGAGCCAGGCTCAGAGAGAGCTATTTCACCTGGGAAGTCCCAGCTAGGGCCTGATTGGATGTTAATGAGGCCCTAGGTGATCCTGTGTGGGCACCACCCTGAGAGCCCCCACCACACTTGGCAACACTGTGTTGCTATTATGGAACAGAAAAAAAAAAAGAGGCCAGCTGGCAATGGAGAGGGGGTGGTTCCCCAGGCTCCCGCCACGGGGCTCCTTCATTCAGCAGGCACACTGGATTGATAGCAGACACCACCCCCAGTCCTGTGGGAGCCTAGTGGTGGGGACAAAGAGGACAGCACAGAGGCTGGCAGCAGTCCTTGGAATAGTGTGTGGCTGGGGCAGACCACTGCAGAGGGAGGCAACACTGAAGGCCTTGGTGGAAAGAGGCCACTGAGGAGGGAAGCAGAACAGAGCAGTATAGAGCAGATTGTTCATCCCCCGTGGCAGGCTGTTGGGACTGGCAACCAGAAGCATCCAGTGAAGCGTGCTCTGAGGTGGATGGATGCCATCTCATGTGACCTAAGGTTTTGGTGGCTACCAAGGGGCCCGAGGTATGGCT
Source organism: Mus caroli (assembly GCF_978045245.1). Classification (NCBI taxonomy): domain Eukaryota; kingdom Metazoa; phylum Chordata; class Mammalia; order Rodentia; family Muridae; genus Mus; species Mus caroli. The sequence continues at coordinate 124,360,107 of NW_028227263.1, read as the reverse complement.
GGGAAGCAGGCATGGTAGATTCCCACCCGCCAAGTGCACCACAGAGGCCGGCAGCTCCAGGAGGCTATTTTCTAGAGCAAAGGCTCTAGGCAGAATTCGGGGCACAGATGGAACATTCAGGTCCTTCAGGCTCACTGCACCAAGGCCAGGACGTGCTGATAGCAGAGGCCAGGCTCCACAGGACCTGCTGCTGGTGCAAGACAACTATGACTGCAACAGGTGAACAACACACATTGATACACCCATGCCAGGCTGTCTCAAGAGCTTCCTCTGCCAATTTGGGTCAACCCCTCAAACACTTTCCTCACGTGAGGACCTCACTCCCGCCTCAGAGGAGGAAGAACACGAGGCCAACAGTTTTATGTTCAGATGTTGAGCTCTGGAAGGACACACAGGGAGCTACCTTCTAGGAGGGCGAGCTGGACAAGCTGAAGTGGATCATGGAAAAGACTAGTTACTCACTACATAGTGTCAGGTCCCAAAGAAACCTGTGACACGTTTCTCTCCATACCCACAGCTCTTGTTACCTGAACCTTTCCAGCCCAGGAACTAGCCTTGCCTTCCTCCAGTTTCAGATTCCTATATAATTGAGCCATTTTGGCCACATACTATCTTGGCTCCTGATCCCCTCTTTGTCTTCCCTCCTCTCTCTTTTCTTCCTCCCCTCTCCATGTCCCTGGTCTATTCTGCTTGCTGTGTTTAGTCTGGACTCTTCTAGATGCCTTTGTTGCTTTTCTACGTCCTATCTATCTGTAGGATTGGTCACATCCTCACTTTCTCACTCCTACGGCCCTAGCTATCCTGAAACACACAGGTGACCCTCCTACTTAAGCCTCATAAAGCTTGACCACCATGCTGTACAACTTCTCAGCACTGAGGCCTGTGTAGTATTCAGACATTTACTCACTTAGAAACACCATGGAGGCTGGCTCACACCTTTACTACTAGCATGCAAAATGCTGAGGCAGAAGGATTAACTTGAATTCAAGGCCAGCCTAGGTTCCAGAGTAAGGAGGACTTTGTGATGACTCAGTTTTAAGTTATGATGTGTTTTAAGTTTAAATTACTGTGCTTAAGAAATCTATAAAACAAAAACACCTCTAACCTGTGATCCCCGCTTGCCTAAAGACAGATAACTTCCTGGAATGTTGGGAATTGTTGTTCATATAAGATAACAAGCCATGTGTTTTCACTCCTGTAAAAAAGCTTGGCTGCCCCAACTGTACCGGATGCACCTGATCACACATAGGCAGGAAGCACCTGAGGCTGTGTGTGCGCCCCCCAGCTGGATGAAGACAGGAAGTACATAGCCTGGTGGGCTTTGCCTGTATAAGCCTGATTAGCATAATTTGGTGCCATTTTCTGGGAACCCAGGTATGGACCTGGCGAGTGTCCACCATCCTGGCCAGTATTTGATAAAACTCACTTCAAAATTTGGCTCAAAAATTGTGTTAGTGGTCTTATTCTCATCTGGTGGAATTAACAACTTCACATTAAAATTGGGAAGAATAAACTAAACTTCTCTGTCCAGCTGGGAGCTGCTGCCCTCAAGAGGTCAGGTTTATGGCAGAGTGCTTGAGAGTGAGATTGTGTGATACAGAAAGGGGAGGAGCATGGTAGGGCTCTGGGGGAGGAAAGACTGTGGGGTGCTGTGGGGTACCATGCTCAGTCAGAGGTCCAGGTTCCTTAGCAAGCCTTCAGATAGCCATCCAGAGCACACCTGTATACTTTCCCACAGTGAGTCTGCAGTGGGAGTTAGAGATACCAGGCCTCCACACCCATCTCAAGGTGAAAGAACAGAGCAAAGTGGGAAGATGTCTGATTTCTGAGCTGGAGTCCCAAACAGTACAATGTTACACCCAGCTACGTCCAGATCTCAAATAACATGGCAGAAACTGAACTTGCCTTTCTTGTGAACCCGGGAAGTCAGACTAGGGCTGCCAGCGGCTCTGGGAATGAGAGGTATTTGTAGCCCCACCAGAAGAGAGCTCCTTTCCCAAACATGCTGAGATAAGGTCCACTCCTGGGACCCTGAGGACACTGGGGGTTGGGAGTGGAGGGTCAGTGGGGCGGGGGGAGCAGTGTGGAGGGCTGCTGTGGCCAGGATACGACTCCTCTGTGGGGAGGGTCTCTTCAGTACTGACTATCCATTATTATTTTTTAAACTAGGTGGCCATGAATGAGCATGGTGCCTCTAAGACTGGCCTTGAGCTCCTATTCCTCTGCCTCCACACCTGGCTACTTAGTCTCATAAGACAAATAGTTACACTGGAGTAGGTTGATCATGTATACCTGCAAAGTGTATTAACAACTAAAAGCTGGGGGTGGGGAATGCACATGCTATTGAGGAGACTGAGAAAAACAAGCAGAACCCTTTTCAACCCAGTCCAAGGTGCACAGGCACCATCTCATCCAGAAAACCTGTGATGCTCATGCTGAAGGCTCACGAGCATGCAACTGGCACCAATGAGGCCTGCAGCTCGCTCATAGGATGGGCGCTCCAGTGCCATGGGGAATGTAGCAACGTCTGAGACAGGTTAAGGTGAAATGCAAGGTGTAGAATGAGAGTGAGGACACAGTCATGACAATCGGGAGCCCTGACTTCCAGGCAACTAACTGTTCAGCCTCATTGCTGCCATCCTGTCTACCTCCCCCACACACACACACACAAGCTCTCCACCCCTGCCTGAGCCGGAGATCACCAGCTGCGATCACTTGCACTAGGTGCTTCGGGAGATGAGACCCAGACAGGCCAGCCTACTACTACCTCTTCTTGTCACTACCATGTTCAGACATGATGCTGGCATATGACCTGCGGTGGTAACAAGTCCCCTGCACAGGGACTAACACCCCCAAATGAGGGGTGGCTCGGACTGAGGAGGGGCTTCATTTCCTCTATTTGTGTACCTGGCTTCCTTTCTACCCTGTGTCCTGTACCCTCACCCACCTGTCACTCAGGCTTCAGCTCCCACAGCACCTCCTCTTGGAGGTTTTACAGCCTGGGCACACATCTCCAGCCTGTAAGGGTTTGACTGTGGCTCACTCTGGTCCTAGAGCAAAGCTGAGTATGTGGGTGGGGTCACAAAAACAGTAAAGTTTCTGAACTTGCAATAACCAAACTCTAAGGCATGAGTGTGCAGCAGCACATGCTGGAGCTGTCTCCTGCACCTTTACTGCAGCCTCAGCCCTGAACACACAAGCACACCTGGCATTCACAGCTCATGCCATCACACCATGTAGATAAATACCCATGCTAGATGCCGGAAACGCCTCAGCTCGGATCACATGTGTGGGCTGGAATGCTTCCAATGTACACACAGGCCTTCTGCTCATACAGAGACAGAGAAGGCTAATATGATGATATGCTAACATTCCCCGACCATCATCCTGAAGCAGGTGCAGAGTATGTGTAGCAGTAGTTGTACTGAGTTTAACAGCATACTTATCTTATTAGTATACAAAGCTTAGTATTTTCTTTTTCATTTACTTCCTGTACACAGGCAGAGGTTAGAGGTCAGCCACAGGACACAGAGTCACTTTTCTCCCTCTACCATGTAGGTCAGGAGAAACCAACAAACAGGCTTGGCAGCAAATGACGTTCCCTCTGAGCCATCCTGTGTGCCCTGTTTCAGTTTTAGTTATTTCATATAAAATAGGAGCTAGAGCGCGATGCTGCAGTGGTTAAGTGCATCTGCAGCCTTCTCAGCATCTCCAGCTCTGTGGACCCAGTGCTCTTTCTTCTGGCCTCCCCACGCAGCCCATTGCATGTGGCATGCACTCAGACAGCTCTCAGGCAACAGTGGACCTGCTGCTGCTCTCCTTCCCATACCCCCACAGGTCTCCCACAGCTCCCTTTCTGCTTACAGGGCACAGAACTGAATCTGACTGGGTGAAGGCTTGAACAACTATGAGAATACACCTAGCCTGGTGCTGAGGGGAGACCAAGCTCACCACGATCATCACTGACTAAAGCTTCCTGCTGGGGTGCATTCAGGCTTTCCTCTGTGGCCCCAGCAGGATGCGTGCACTTGAAGACACTGGTGACATTCTGCCTCGGGACATGAATGCATCTTCACAAAGAGGAAACAGTGACCCAATGAGAACACCCAGTTGGGGGTCAGACCTTGGTTCCCTCTATAGAAGCTGCCTGTGCCAGGGACCTTGACTACTCAGGATGGCCAGACTTGTGTCACCTGAAACACAGCAGCAGAGGGAAGGTTCTAGACACACAAAGAGTGAAGTGTGGCCCAAGAGCAAGGTACTGACCACTCTCCTTTGCCTCATATCCCTGATGGCCAGAAGATCCAAACTGCTGTGGGCCCTGCATCTCATCTAATGTTTGGGTCTCCATATCCAGAACACCACCAAGGACACACACACAGAGACTTCTAGAAGCAGTAAGTGAGCCAACTCAGTAAGAGTAAAAGCAAAGTGCTTTGTAAACAGCAGCAGTCATCATCACAGTCCAAGGCCAGACACCTTGGTGACCAGGTAGTGGAAGAGCAGAGCAAACACAACTCTTACTGCAGAGAGAGGGACCCAGCTGCATCTAGGAACACTGCTTGCACACCCACTATTTACCCTTAAATATTTACCCAGGGCTGGGTAGCTGAGGGTACACAATGGAAGACCTGGGGATAGGCAAGGCAGTGAGCACCAGGGGAGGTGTGGCAGGACAAAAGATACCCTAAGGGAGCCAGCGGGTAGGCTAGGGGTGCACGGGTAAGGAAAAGGCTGCAGCCCAAGCAGGCGGCTTGTCCACTCAGACCTGGCACTGGGTAGGACTGAGGAACCATCTCTCAGTTTGCCAATGAGCAAAACAGCTGCACTGCCCCAGGAGGTAAAGCTCTGTACTCAGGCCTTGAAAAGCTCAGCCGTTCAGAGGCAGGGCAGACTGGACTGAGTCTTCTGGATTCAATACCATCTTCTGGTCTCCTTAGGCACCAGGCACACCTCATAGTACACATGCATGCATACATGGAACACACACACACACACACACCAACATAACATATGGAAAACCAAAATGCTGGGTATGGTAGCATGCCTTTGTAATCCCAGTGCTGGGGAAGTAGAGACAAGCAGATTGGTGTAGGGTTCACTGGCCACCCAACCTAGTCTACCTGTCGAGTTTTAGGCTAATACAAGACCGTCTCAAAAAAAGGTGGCCAGCTCCTGAGATTGCAGTCTGACCCCGACCTCCTCCAATCTCTGTCACTATTTATCTACAAGCCCATGGTGGCCCCATGCTGCCCTAACTGCTCCTACAAAATTCCATGCACTGTTGCTGGCCTTGTCCACCTTTTGTAAAGGGGTGCAAAGCAATGTGTCATCCCCTCTTCAAAACCATAGCTGGACCAGTCCTTGGGACTCTGTGGCCTGGGGCCTTTCACTTCTCTAGGTAGCAGCCCTGACCAGAGTAGGGAGTGTGCAGTGGACAGCGACCCAGCTTCTGGACTGCTGACATCAGTGCCTTATCTGCTCCCTCTGCCAGAGTCCAGCACAGGCACATGGGTTCAGATCTTTAGGGAATGCCTGAGCTTGAAGCCCGTGTGTTCTCTGAACCAGATTCAACTCCAATGAGAACAGGACACTGAAACCCACGTCTTCCTCTTAATAACATACCTCACCAGGGAACCTACAGTACCCTATAGGGTGATGTTGCCATTAGTATCCATATGACAACCCATCAATCAGTGATGGGCCTCAGGGTAGCCTGGGAAAGCACCTAACAGGGTTTAGGGTTAAGGAAGGACAGGCCACAAGAGAGCAGATCTTTCTTCTAAGTCTTTCTGAATAAAAGACAGGTGCACTTGAGGTGGCACTGAAAGACGGGAAAGTGAGAGGCACTGGAGGAGACAGGAGGCCCTCAGGCTGGAGCCTGAGTGGCGTCACTTGCCAACTGAGAGTCAAGAATTCGGTACAACACATGGTGGCACATGCCAGGAGGTTGGCTGGAAGGGTAAAGGTGCTTCCGGACAAGCCTGACAATTGGTGTTTGATCCCCAGGACCCGCATAAAGTGGAATCAAAGTATGGACTACACAAAGCTGTCCTCCAATCTTTCCACATGTACCATGGCATGTTTCCCCACATCATACTCATGTATGTACAGACACAAAGTGTACCAGTAACACTGTAAACATCAGAAAGAAAACAATTCACACCTGCCTGTGCAGAGCTGACATTTCTTTACCTAGTGGTATTTGAAATACGAATGTTAAAGCAGCAATGAACTGAGGCCTTGTGTATGACCCATGGATGACCTTACTCCCTTCCCAGCTAAAACCTGCATTTCAGAACTACCTTTACAGTAGCAACAGGCCTCACTCCACTGTACAGCTTTCATGATCCTGGGTTACCTTAGCAGCCCCTGAGCCTACCCAATGCACCTCAGGAGCAATGCATTACCTCATCACCAAAAAGGAAGGAAAAATGGAGGGCCCTTTAGACATCCTTTCTCTGTATAGCCTGTTTCTCTGGCTGTCCTGGAACTCACTCTGTAGACCAGGCTAGCCTCGAATTCAGAAATCTGCCTGCCCCTGCCTCCCAAGTGCTGGGATTAAAGGCATGCGCCACCACTATCTGGGGCTAAAAAGACCTTTTTTTTTTTTTGGTTTTTCGAGACAGGGTTTCTCTGTATAGCCCTGGCTGTCCTGGAACTCACTTTATAGACAAGGCTGGCCTCGAACTCAGAAATCCGCCTGCCTCTGCCTCCCAAGTGCTGGGATTAAAGGCGTGCGCCACCACATCCGGCTTTAAAGACTTATTTTTAAGAATCTTATGTTCCTGTGTTTGTTCAATACGTGGGTCCCACGTGACTCCAGGTGCCTTAAGAGAGCAGAAACTTCAGACTTCACCCCTCACGGGGCATTTAAACCACTTCAAAGCTAAAGTAGTCTGATGGGAACTGAATGCAGGACCTCTGGAAGAGCAGTATGTGCCCTTAACCATTCAGTCACCTCTTCAGTTCATGCTGAAACACTTAAACAAAATTTTGCTGTGTGGTGGTGGCACATGCCATAATCCCAGCAACTAGAAGGCGGCCTGATCTACAGAGAAAGTTTTAAGATAGCCAGGGCTATACAGAAAAACTGTCATAAAACAAAAACAAAGAATAAAAACAGCAACACCAACAACGAAAAAAACCAACAACAACAAAAAAATAAAATATAGGGTATGAGTTTCTATGTCTCACATCTGTGCAGGACCCAGAGGTCAGAAGAATGTGCCAGATCCCCATGAAACTGGAGTTATAGGCAGTTGTGAGCTGAATGATGTGGGAGCTAAAATCAAACCCAGATCCCATGGGAAAGCAGCCAGTGCCCTCAACTGCTCAGCCATCTCTCTCGTCCCTAAATATTCCTCTTTTTAAGGGATCTTCAGTAACTACTCACTCAACTCTACATCTGTGCCATCCCTGTTTTCTGTCACTTTCTTAAAGCAGCTGGGACTGAGCCTGAGGCCGTCTATGTGCCAGGCAAGCACCCATCACTAAGCTAGAAACCCAATCCATTTGTTTGTTAGTTTTTTGAGAATGAGTGGCTATCTGTGTCCTTTGGTTCTTAAACTTCACAAGGGATGCTGGTGTCAACTGGTCAAGAGGCTGAGGCAGAAGGACTAGAGAATTCAAGGCCAGCAGGACTACAGAGTGAGACTCTACTCCAAAAAACCACAAAACAAACCAAAAGCACACACATACCCAGCAGACACCCAAATATAAGCAGCAGCATGAACACAGCACTCCTTTACTGCTTTGGTGAACATCATGGAGTCTTGTCCCTCATGGTCTCTGTCCAGAAACACAAACGGAACCTCATGTTTCAAATGTTCCCAACCTATGACCTGGTAAAGTCATCTATGAACTTGCTCAAAAGCTACTCAGGGGGAAGAGGAACATTTAAGGATTGGTTATTTCAGCGCTGGTCATCTCTGTGGCTGAAAACTGAAAGAAACCAGCTTAGCAAAGAGGACTGGCAAGTCAGAAACAGCAGGGGCAGCAGGGCGGGGCGGGTGGCAATCCCCACAGTCCATGATGCATTTTATTTATTTATTTATTTATTTATTTATTTATTTATTTATTTATTTATTTCCCTGAGACAAGGCTTCTCTGTGTAGCCCTGGTTGTCCTGGAACTCACTTTGTAGACCAGGCTGTCCTTGAACTCAGAAATCCGCCTGCCTCTGCCTCCAGAGTGCTGGGATTAAAGGCGTGCACCAGCACTGCCCGGCCCAAGATGCATTTTAAAGTGTACTTTTTTTGTTCCATTTTTTGAAGAGTTCAAGATCTGTAAACCAGGCTGTTCTTAAACAGTGGCAAACCACATGAGTGAGGGAATGACAGGCATGAGCCATCATACCTGGTTGAGTCCTGAGTTTTGAGTCATCTCTCATATAGCCCAGGCTACCCTTGATCCTTGTCTCCCCTCCCAAATGCTGGCATTACAGGCATAAGCTATCATGCTTGGCCCTTTGGCCATACTTCTTTAAAAAATGGAAAGACAAGGTTGGCCTGGTGACACATGCTTTTAATTCCAGCACACCTAAAGAAGAGGCATGCAGATCTCTCTGACTTTGAGGCCAATCTAATCTACAGTCTGGGCTGCATAGTGAGACCCTGTCTCAAGAGAGGAAAAATTAAAAATAAAAATGGGAAGATGACATGAAAAGGTGCAGTTCTGAACTTTCCTGCCATAGACTAGCAGTTTCATCTGCCCCTCTCTCTGTTATTTCTTCCCTGGGAAGAAATAACAACCACCTTACAAGAGCCCAGCACCCTGAATATTCTATTGCCGGTGCTTGTGCTGGTGTGAGGGAGGGAGTCAAAAATGTGAAAGGCCATTTCTCTACAGATGATAATCAAGTGTCTAAAAACAGCACACAAAGGCCATGTGCCATTAGAAAACACAAATCAAAACCACAGTAAGTCCGGGAGCCACGGCATACACTTGTAATCGCAGCACTCTAGAGGCACAGGCAGGAAGAGCCATTTAGTGAAGCCAACCTTGTCTACCAGAGACTCTTAATAAGTAAACATGACATAACACAGTGCGATTCTATTTCATGCCCCAGGGCAGAGCACAATGAGGACAGAGAGCAACAAGTGTAGCTGTCTTTCATAGGTGCCGGGTACCAGGAAGCTGGGTGGCTGTTCCTCACAAGTTTTATGGCTGCCTGATTACTCACAAGTCCACTCCTGGGGAGTTGAAAACTCAAGTCCCTGGTGGAGGAGCAGTCTCTGACCTCAGCTCTGGCCCCATTTAGGCAGGGGAGTCAGCATATGGAGCCTCATAGGTGGATGGTCAGGTCCAGGAGGAATGCGACTGAGAACGGGGTTTCAGGACAGTTGGGGTGAGGCTGCTGGGGGTTGGGGGAAGTGGGGGCTGCACTGTCCTACAGGTGGGATGACAGTTCAGGTTCCGGAAACCTCCTTGCAGGGGAAGCACCGGGAACCACACACACTGGCAAAGGACCTTGAATACTACCTTGCTGCAGTGGACCTGAACCCTGGCCTCTGACAAAGGGCAAACTAAGAGCAAATGTCCTGTGTCCTGGCACTTCAGTTCTGCATTGCATTTTTTAGCAGCGTGGTGGGATACCACAGGAAGGTGGGGCATCCATCTACAAGCTTTTTTTGAGCCATCCTGCTGTTCCTGGGGCCACTGACACCAACACCATCCACCACTTCCTTCCCCTGCCACCCTATATCAAGTTCTGGTGAAGCCATGGACTTTGAAGAAACAGTAGTGCCAGCAGAGAAAATGCCCTCTGGCCTCTGACACAGTCTCAACAGGAGGGAGCAGCAGATCTACAGAGTCCCACAGGAACCTGGAGACTGAGAGAAAACATTTGTTGGTTAGAGCCAGATCTGTACACAGGGCTATCAATCTAGACATATGACACGTGAGGCCCTCCTGCATCATAAGGAAGCTGATGCTACAGGGCCAGACAAGTTGAATGGCAGCTAGGAAGGCAGGCAGAGATGGGTCATAGGAGAGCTCTGGGCTTTGGTGGCAGGTGGAAGACTGACACTGTGAGGCAAAGGGAGGTCACAGGCTGCTTTTCAAGACTGCTGTGATAAAGACAGAAAGCAGCCGGCTCGTATGCTACTCTCAGGATGGCAGGGTCCAAAAGACTGAGGGGACAAAGACGTGAACAAATCCCAGCTCCAGATCCACATGTTGAATCCCAGAACTCAGGATGCTAAAGCTCTGGAGTCTCCGGCCAGTTTGGGCTAGAGAGATTGTCTCAAAAATACTACAAGGACCAAATATGATGGTAAAGGCCTGTAATCCATCACTTGAGGGTAGAGACAAGAGGGTTGGGAGTTCAGGATCATCCTCAAGTTACTTAAAAGTTTGAGGCCACCCAGGACCGCATGAGACTTTACCTTAACAAACAAACACATATATACACGGAAGGGCCAAGAGTGGTCATACACCTACAATCCCAGCGCAGATGAGGCAGGCCTGGGGTTCAGTGATACCCAGTCTGAAAAACACATACATAAATGGGAGAGGGGAAGAGAGAGAGAGACAAGGAGGGAGGGAGGGATGGAGGGAGGGCTGATCATCTCACCCCCAACCCTGTTCTGATCTTAAGTGCCCCAAGGTCCCCACTGACACACTCTGCCACAAGCCCTTCAGTTTTCCCAAGGGCTGAAGCCTGTGCCTCCTCCCAGAAGCCGAATGAACAGGATGGTGTGCCCCTGCAGCTTCAGGTCTAGTGGGGAGATGGCCGCATAGCCATGTGAGGAGGGCAGCACTCTGTCTGGGGATTCAGGGGAGGTGGAGTCCTCTGAACCAAATGGGAGAAGGTCAGGACCAAGACGGCAGGACCAGCAGGAGCACCTCAGTCTGAGGGCGTGGGGCAGGCAGCGGGGCACTGGTGTGGGCAAAGGGAAAAATCCCCCTGGACAGCCAGCTCAAGCTCTGAGACCTGGGTGGCTCTGGCACCCCAGTTGGGTCCATACCCTGCTTCCTGCTACTGCAAAGATGACTGAAGTCAATAACACAGTCAAGACCTAGTAAAGGTTTAGTACAAGAGAACTCTGAGTGTCTTCCTTGCTCCCCAGTCAATACCACCATCACTACTACCTTCTCTACCATCACCATGCTTCCACGGAAAAGCCAGAAAAGCCAACCTCTGCTGTGGAGGCTTGCCTTCATCTTCTGGCAGCACCTCCTTCCCGAGCTCCTCTCTTCTGCTCTCTGGGGAATCAGTCCCAGTGGCACTCTGCACAGACAGGGCTCTGGGACTACAAGGCTACAAAGGCAGCCCCTGAGACTGAAAGGAAGGGAGGGGTGTGTGTGAGATGGCCATAAGTGTGAACCTTGTGTCTCAAGCTGCAGCTTGCAAGTGGGGCTACCCATCCAAACCAAGGGAAGCAATCCCCACTGGAATCACCAGCCTGCAGGCTCCTGCTGGGAAGGGAGAGGGTGCTGGGCTAGTCACATGAGCACAGAGAGCAGTGGCAGCAAACACTTCCCAACTGCTACCCCCAAGCTTATTCTTACAGCTGCCTGGATGGAAAGGAAGGGGAAGGGAGGGGAGGCAAGATGTGAGGCTGACTGTGCACCATCATCACTGTCCAGCCCTGCCAAAGATGGAGGCTGGGTACTATGAAGGGCTAGCATCTCCAAGGAACCTGGCCTTCAAGGAGCCTTCCCAGCACAGGGACACAGCTGAGCCCTGTGCATCTAAGGACTCTGGCACCCAGCCTTGGAGCTCCTTCCTAGAACTGGGGGCTCTCCACCAACCAGAGACACCAGCTGCCTATGCAAATGCAGCCCTCAGAGGGGACAGGCCTGGACCTAGAGTGGCATCCTAAGGCACCGTGGGCCACAGAAGGGCTCCTAACAGCGCTGCTGGTGGGCTGTGCCTTGCTGCCAGATTCCTGCTTTTCCCCTCCACAAATCAAAACAATCTGACTACAAACTCCAAGGCATTCTGCCAACAAGGGGAGCAGAGGCACAGGAGTACCTGTCCAAGGTCGCACATCCCAAGTGGAGGTACTGATGTCACCCTCAGGAAAACTGCTCCCGGCCACAAGTCACCTGCTTTCTTCACAGCAAGAGGAGGGAAGCAGGAGGCCACAGCACTCTGAGAATCAGCCCACAAATAAACTGCCCAGTGAGGCAAAGAAGCTAAGAAGCCACAACCTCAGTGCAGAGTGATGATCACTGGGTCCCATGCTACCTCTAGTGAAATTGGTATTTCCCAGATGCAGAAGGAAGACCACCGCAACCTCCACATTTTCCTACCAGGGACCCTTGACCCAGAACTGTTCTAGAATAAGAAACTTTCTGGATTTAACAAATGACAAGATATCAATGTTGCACAGGATTCTAAGAGACTTGAATGGACTGTGGAGTTACAAGAGGTCACATGGAGCCGGGCGTGGTGGCGCACGCCTTTAGTCCCAGCACTCGGGAGGCAGAGGCAGGTGGATTTCTGAGTTCGAGGCCAGCCTGGTCTACAGAGTGAGTTCTAGGACAGCCAGGGCTATACAGAGAAGCCCTGTCTCGAAAAACCAAAAAAAAAAAAAAAAAGAGAGAGGTCACATGGTAGTCTCCAAAAGTTAAAAAAAAAAAAAAAAAAGGCCCTCACAGGAGGCTTGGGTGGGCTACACTGGAGATCAAGAGTGAGCTAACAGAAGAGGTGGGTAGGCCTCTGAGAGCCTGGGGTGGGGTGGAGTGAGTGGGCACCAGGTACCTCACAGGTATAACAATAACTAGCAATGGCTCAGATCAAAGGCAATGCTGGCTGACTTGAGGAGGCAGCTTGTAAAAGAAGTACTACCATAGCATGCAGGAGACCTGGGTTCAATAAAAACTACAAACTACCAGGCATGGTGGCCTCTACACAGAGCCCTGGAGGATGAAGCAGAACTATCACAGTACTGCACACCTTTAGTCTCAGCACTAAACAGAGAGAAGCAGAAGGATCTCCAAGTTTGAGGCCTGCCTGGCCTATATAGAATTGCTAGGCAAAGCTACAGAAAAATCTCTTCGCCGGCGGTGGTGGTGCATGCCTGAAATTCCAGCACTCAAGAGGCAGAGGCAGGTAGGTGGATCTGTGAGTTCGAGGCCATCCTGGTCTACACAATGAGTTCCAGGACAGCCAGGGCTACACAGAGAAACTCTGTCTCCAAAAACAAAAACCAACCAAACAAAAAAGCCAAAATTGTCTAGCTACATATACATCAAACACACACACACACACACACACACACACACACACACACACACACCCCTCCCCAGCCCCCAGCTCCATTTTCTCAGGTGTTTCTGCAGTCTTGCTCAGCCTCACCTGTGGCCTCCCTGGCCTTTTAATTCTGTTCTGTATACTACATTCTAGCTGATTCTAGCACTAGTCCCCACATACCTGAAGCTGGGCCACACCAGGCTAGCTCCTAGAACTTATCAGACCCCGTGCCTGCCCTCAACTTCTCACCATAGGCCTCAGCACTGAGCCTAGGTGCTTACTGGTCACTCTGGGATCTCCTGCCATCTTCTCCCTCTTCAACTAGCACCTAAATGCCACTGAGTTACCTGTGCAGCAAGACTACACAGCAGCACTACAAAAGTGTGTCCTAAGGGAAGAGGGTGCGGAGAAGCAGCTAGCAAAAGGTAGAAGGGTAGCCCAGCCCTCTTGGGACTTTGAAGCTACCTAGAAGTCAGTTTCCTCGTGAGTGTCCAAGGTCAAGGCCTTTACTGTTTCTTATTCCTGTTACTGCCCTGCAAGACTACACATGCTACCTAGAGTGACACAGCTTGCCTTTGGTCCTGCAGACAGTACCAGGACTACAAGTATAGGCTCTAGGAGCAGGCCACCTGGTTCTCAGTCCCAGCCCAGCCCTCCCTGGCAGTGTGACAAAGGCAGGGGAGTCACTTCACTTCTACCCTTAGTCCTCACGGCCGGAGTGATGACTGTGCAGAGGGGTGGCCATGGGACTCAGGTAAGGTTAGCCCCTGTGGGTACGTGGTGATGGAGAGCAGGGACATGTGAGCACTAAGGTCAGCAGCCCGGCCCTATGCTCTACTGCAGAAGTTAGCTGCCATCACCTGAGTTCTTGGGGTCACCTGTGTCAGCATGTCAGCATTCCCCTCACTGAGCACATAGAGGCCAGCCAAGGTCACCCTGTAGCCTGCAGTCTGCTCAGAAGGGCCTGAGCACAGGAGACAGCCAGGAAGGGCTGTGCAAAACCAAGCCCCTGAGGCCTGCAATTGGTCCAGTCCAGGCCTATGGCTCCCAGATCTTAAGCCTTTTGGAGCAATGCCCTCGAGGCACTATCAGCTCAGGGACTGTGCCCAGTGCCAGCTCTGAGTGCCTTTGAGTATTGCCAACACCTGCCAGGCACCTTGGAGGAAGCACCCTGTCCTGGCACAAACTGGACCAACTGCCCCAGAACTCCCTCCAAATGCCACCACAGGCTCTCAGACCTACAACAACCTCACTCCTTCCACATTTGTACTCAGAGCCAGCCTGGAGTCAGAGCAGTGACTGGTTCCCCTCTCAAGTGGGGCTAGCACACAAACACACATCAAGAACTAAAGGTTAAAGAGACTGGGCACCCAGGTCCATGGGCCAGAGAGCGGCAAGCAAGCATAAAGTGTGTGAGCAGGCAGCAACTGGCCCAAAGTCTTCAGTGCACTGTGGACAGAACAGCAATGTCCCCAGTCTGAAACCCGGTACCTTGCAAACCTGTCATGTTGGTGCCCCTCACATCTTCAGCTCAATGTACTCAGAGAGGCTGGGCAATTTGCCCTCAGGCAAGGCTGGGCCTGGAGGTTTAGACCGGTGCCCAAAGTAAGGCCCTCACTCATCTAGAGGAACAAGCCTGGGGGGGGGGGGGGGTGTCGAAGGCAAATGCTGGGGGAAGTGTACAAGGGGACACGCTGCATGCAGATGTGGGACGAAGGGGCAGAAGCAGATGCACTGTGGCTCCTGTGCTGCACTCCACACTGCACCCCACCATCCCACAGCTGCATTACCCAGACAGAGGCCATGCCCTGTCTACTGCCCAGCTCTTGTCACAGCCCTCCTAGACCCAAGAGATGTGCTTTTACCTGTCAAACCAGTTCCCGGAGTACAGAGCAGAGCCAGGGAGAACAAACAGTATGAGACAGTATGGCTGTCCTCCTCATGGCCCTGCCCTCACCACCTCTTCCCTGACTCCAGGTGGCTAGGAATGGTCACATGTTGGAACTTCACAAGAAATCTCCTGGTGGGCAGCCCAGGACTCTGAGTGAGAGCTGGCCACATGCCACTGGCAGGCTGCAGGGTGGGGAACAGCAGGGAGGACAGGCAGGATCATTGGTGTCATGTGCTTAGATCACAAGTCTCTCTCACAAGCCTGCCTTGCAAAGCCCAGAATCCAGCAGTGCCTGGAGAGGCTAGCTGAGCACGTTCTTGTGGTCTGGTCTGAAAGGGTTCCTGCTTCCTGGAAAGAACTAGGGTCCAAGGGCTGCCTCTCATCAGGGGAGCACTGGCCAGCTCCCTCTCCCAGTACCCACATGCCCAATGTGCTCTTCCACTCACGACTTCCACCACCACCCTAT
Source organism: Mus caroli (assembly GCF_978045245.1). NCBI lineage: Eukaryota > Metazoa > Chordata > Mammalia > Rodentia > Muridae > Mus > Mus caroli. The sequence goes on along the minus strand of NW_028227263.1, from coordinate 124,344,546 downwards.
TCCCCAACTGTCACTTTCCGCCTGCACACCTGCCTCCAGCTCCCCAGATATGGCATCCTAGCCTCTCTGGCCCTGCTTTATAGACACACAGCCAGGACACCCCCCACCCCCCAAGCACTTCCCTCTCAGGCTGGTCACACTGCTACAAAACTCCAGGTGGGGCTGAGAAAGTCAGCCCCCATTCCTGCTGGGGGCACCAAAGAGGAAATAGAAAACAGATCACCAATGGCCCTGGTTTTATAAAGAAATGGATGGATCCTTAGATCAGCTCACTTCAAGGGGCCTCCAACACCAGGCTCCTGCAAGGCCTGAGGGGGTTCTGGCCCTCAGATAGGCACCTAAAACACCAGATACCCCAGTCCGCACTGCTACCCTGAGTGAGGCTGAGTGGGAGCCAGTACTGGTAGAACCAGCCCCTCAGAGCTGCTCCCCTACCCCATGTTTTCTTTACTTCCCCACACCTGCAGGCCAGGCCCAGTCAGCCTTCCATCAGTCTCCCTGAGAAGGATGGAGCTGAAACAATTCAGACCCTCCAAAGACCGCCTCTAGGGGCACTGTTTGGGGTCACTGTTCTTCCACAGGACCATGGCTTAAATTATATACCCCTATGCTATAGAGGGCCCACAGACCAACTGTGACACACTACCTGATTCAGGCTGGACCATCCTCAGAGACCCATCTCTCAACTGGGCTCTCGCCAATCTTCTGGGCCCATCTAGCTTCCCATCCCCAACAGCTCCCAGGCCATTGACAACCCTGCTGTCCTCCTGGGCACCTACCCCTAGATGCTAATAGCTTTGCAAATCTCTGTCCACGCTGACCACTTTCACAGTCCCTTCCCTAAGCTCATTCTCAGTAAGAAGTCATGGCTGGCTCTCTACTCCCTCCACCAAAAGGTGAGCAGTAGGTAGTCTCGGCTGTCACTCTGGAAAGCTAGGGGAATGACTGTCTCCCTGGCCTAGGAGTCACCATTAACTCTACCTGTCACCCTTAACAGCAGCAATCCAATTAGCTGCTTTCCAGGACAGGAATTTACAAGAGCCTCTTGTTTAAAGCTTACAACTCAGAAATTAGCACCTCCATTTGCAGACAGAGAAACCGGAGGCAGGAGGGGAGAAACCAGCTTTCTCAACAGCAAACCTTGCAGGTATGGTGGGTCATGTGTGTCATCCTAGAACTTTGATGCAGGAGGACTGTCAAGCATCAGAAAGCTGAGACTACACAAGTGTGGCAACATGGTAGAGTGCTTGCCTAGCAGTAAGGGAGCCCTGGACTCTATCCCCCACCCTGAATAAAATGAGTGTTAGGACATACCTATAATCCTATCATTCAGGAAAAGAAAGCAGGAAGGTCAGAAGTTCAAAGTCACCCTTAACTATACACAATCTGTGCTACATAAGACAATCGTGTTAAAAGAACAAAAACAAAAAACAAAACACCTTAAATTTAATTCAAAAATTAATAAAAGGCTCTGCCTTTTCAGAAAAACTGTGGGCCAGAAACTCTGACCCACTCTCCAGGTGCCCTGACCTCCAGCCCCACCATCTGACCATCACCCTGGATGGTCCTGACTTTGGCCCCATATAAAAAGCAAGCTCTTTCCAGGCTTCAATGCTGCCTTCATAATCATCATGGGTTTAGGAGAGCTCACCCTCACCAGGCACAGTTCATGTGTGATGTTGTCACTCAGTCTCTGGCAGACCCTAGACCACTGCTCCTGTCTGTCAGTCACTCTGGGGGAGGGTGGCTCTGAGGCTCAGGGGAGCCAGGCAACTTCTCAGTGGTTGCAAAAGACAGCAAGTGGGAAAGTCAGAATTTGATCCAGCTAGCCTTTCTTTTCCCTCTTTTCTTTCTTTCTATAGTGAAACAGGGCTTCCCCGTGCAGTTCAAGCCCCCCCTAGAATGTCTACTCTATGATCCAGCCTTAGCCTCTAAGCGCTGGGCTCACAGTTGCATACAGCCACACCAGGTTTCTTAACCACTTCTGAACGGCCACTCTGCTCCCCCTCTCCCCTTCCTGCTGCGATCTTGCCACAGGGACAACAGGCTGCTGCCAGGGCACAGTGGACTCTTCCTGTCCTCCGCACCATTTCCAAGAAGTTCAGAACCCAAAACAAACCACCCGGCCCTGGCAGGCTCCCCAAGCCAAGTCTAAATTAACTTTGGTCTCTTTGATAATTACTAGTCAAACTGGCATTTATGGCGGGCTCCCAGTGTATCATTTCCTGCAACCAAGTCCCCCCACCGCACCCCACCCGCGCCCACATACATCAAAGCTACCAGCTGCCCACTCTGCTGCCCACAGCCTGGCAGTAGTGTCTGTCTGTTCCTGGACAAGCAAGTTAGCTTCTATAGAACACGGCCAGTAGGTGACCTCACTTCACAGGCTCCACCCAAGCAAAACACAATTCAGCTCAGAAATGGGATTAGCCTGTGTCCATCTCCCCAGCAACCTTTTCCCTTTCAAAGCCATCAAAGCCAATGCACTCCTCCAAGTGCCCGTCCAGTTCCACCTCCCCACCAACTTTCTCCAACAGGCCTAGATCTTAGATCTTCCCATCTCCCAACATGTAAGTCACCTTCTGTTGAGTAGGGAATACTGCCGAGTCCTTCCCCAGGTAAACCCTGGTAAAAGCGGGCTCCGCGTTCTGCTGCCGAACCTTACTGCGGAATTCCTCGCACACAGGCAAACTGGCCACCTCGTCCTCTGCTTTACTACCTGCTGCCTCTGACCCTCCTTTCCCAGTCGAAGGGTTTACAAACTTCTGTACACAGTCTGGGTTTATTTCCATCCTCGTTTCAGCCAAAAGAGCAATGGCCATAGCCGGCTACCCTTTGCCTCCTGGTTTACAGACCAGCTGCTTCGCTCTCACCACCCCGTGGACTCAGGCACTTACCTTTTCCCCAATACTATGGCCAGGTTCTCTTCATCTATCCCTGAGTGTACCATGAACTCAAAGGCTGGCTGCCAGCCTCCCAAACTCCCAAACAAGGTTAGGGTTTGAAAACCCAGTCCTGTGGACCTTTTCAGCTCTCCCGCCAACCCCTCTCTGTCTCCAGCTCTACCCTAGGTACCGTTGAAATCACCAATAAGTACCATTTACCGCGGGCTATCTCCGTGGGGGTCGGCCCTATGGCCGTCCCACCCGCCTCTAGGCTCTCCCCCGCAACCCTCGCCAAAGCTACCGTGTCTCCAGGGGTCTTTGGGCTCCACCGCTCCAGACACGATGTCCTCGTCAGACGGGAACGTGACACGCTTAGCAGCAGCCTTAAGGCGGCCATCGGCCGGGGGCGAGGCCCCAGGAGGAGACTCAGCTTCGGCAGGGGCCTCCTCGGCCTCCGCGTCCGCGTCGGCGTCCGCGCCCGGCCCGGGCGGAGCCTCCTGCGGCGGGATCTCCATCGCCGCCGCCGCCTCCTCCTCCTCACGGGGGCCCCGGGGACATGCCCCGGGCCCCGGACTCGTCTCTCCGGGTCCTCCCGCCGTTCCGGGGCATGGGCTTCGCCGCTGCCTCAAGCGCCGCCTCCGTCTGCTCCGTTCGTCGTCGTCGTCGCCGGCGCCGGGAGCCCCAACGCGCCTCCGCGGAGCTCCGCGAGTACCTGCTCTTCCGCAGCCACACTTTCGCTACAAGCCGAAGGGCCCGCTGCGTACCGAGAAAAGCATAGCACCGACTCAAGCTTTTGCTCTGAAAAAAACCGTGTCGAGGACGACACGAAGACCGGAACAAAGAGCAGTAGGCTCCGCGGAAAAAAGAAACGTGAGCGGCGAATCTGCAGAGCCAAACTGCAGCACACAGAGGCGGGGCCTATGAACGCTGTCTCCCGGAGCGCCGCGCATGCGCGAGTTCCAGCCGCCCCCCGCCCCCCACAAGCTGAGCTGTCAACACTCAGGCTCCCGCACATTCGTCACAAGCCCAAGTAATTCGGGAAAGGATTCAATACAAATCCTATCACCGCGGCCTGCGAGAGGGCTGTCAGGGGCTAAAGCCGTTTGAGTTCGTAAAAATGGAAGAATCGCCTCCACAAAATTGTCCTCTGATTTCTACACACGCGTCTACAAGAAATGAGTAACTTAAGATATAAAATAAGGATCAGATATTAATTTAAAAACCACCTGCTGAACATGGTAGTGACTCGCCTGTGAACCGAGCCTTAGAGAGGCTGAAGGAGGTTGCGAATTCGAGGCTAGGCTGGATTACATAGGGAGCCTCAGACAAGCAGGTGCTACAGCAGGAGACCCTGGCGGGGCTAAGCCAAGTACTGGGAGCAGGGTAAAGTGATGGAGGTGCTGAGAGCTGAGAGCCATGAGAGCTGAGCTGAATATCGGATGAGTACGTACAGGTGACAGAAGCGACAGAAGAGCACACTTTAGCACAATTTTCGTCAAATTTTTATCAAATGTAAATTACAATATTAGACGAGTCTGCTGGGTATTCATGAACCTGTTATAAAAACAAAACAAAACAAAAACTGGGAGCAGGAATTCCAAAGGCTCGGGATGAACCAGCTGACCAAACCTGAGCGAGCCTAAGCCACACCTCCAAGGGGTTGATTCCAAAGCTCAGGATTCATCTGGGCACTTTCGCTTTCCCTTCTCAGCTCATTAAAGACGGACCCATTGGCTCAAGGACTGAAACCACAGAACGGGATTTGAGGAGGGTCGAGCACAGCATTGCCAAGTAGAGAAGAGCTAGGCTGGGACTGGAGGGAGGCTCCAGTGTGAACTGATAACTGAGACCACTGCTAAGGGTAGCTGCTTCCCTCTTCACAGTTGGGGGTTAGCACACTTTGGAGACTGAGAAGTACCAAAAGCCCCTATAATTAATGCAAACCGTCAGTTACATTCTGAACTTCAACTAAAAGGCATTAAGTGGGCTTTTTTTTTGGGGGGGGGGTTGTTTGTTTTTACTGGTTCTCATGTAATCCAGACTGCCTGCTGACTTGCTATGTAGAAAAGACAGGCTTTATCTCTGGCTCCTCCTGCCTCTACACCCCCTTCCTCACACCAAATGCTGGGATTACAGACTTGGGTCACTGTGCTTAGCTAGGAACTCCTTCCAGATATCATGTACTGAAAGATTTCTAGTGACAAGGGACTGAAACAGGGGACACAGACTCCCTCACTAGACGGCTAGAGCAAACTGAGGAAGGATAGATAAAACTTCAACGCTAACCACCAACCTCCACCACCACCACTTCCGGTCCCCTCCGTGGGAAGACAAACCTGCAGGTGACTGCAGTGGACCACATCACCGAGAGGGAACCTTGTAACCTAGTGTAAGCCAAGGCCCTGTCTAGGCCCTTTCTAGTAAAAAGCCATCCTTGCCCACCTCAGGTCAATTTCTTATGCAGAGATGAATGTCAGCCATTTGGGGAGGATGCCAGGAACAGTGCAAGCCCTATACTTTTATCTGGACGCCTCAGCATCATGGCTTAGATAAGCCCCACAAGTTTTAGCCTGAGATAGCTACACTACTAACTTTTAAAGACTACAGCAGAGGGTGGAAGACAGCTCAGCTACTCCGTTCCAGAGGGCCTGAATTCTGCTCTCAGCACCCACAGTTCACAAACACCTGTAACCCTAGCTCTGCCGACTGCCTATCTTCTGGTCTCCGGGTGCACGCACACTCCCGTGGCACACATACGTTAACACCTACATTTAAAAATTTAAAAACAAAGAAATGTTAAACATGGTACCACTCTCCATGGGATACAACTAAAGAAAAAAGCAGAAAAGCCAAGTATGGTGGCCTGACCTGTAAGTAATCCAGCACTCGGGTGGCTGAGGCAGGAGGATTGTGAATTCCAAGCCTTCCTGGGCTATGCAGCCAGGTCCTGTCTTTTAGAAAAGGTTGGGGTGTGGTGAAAAGATGGCTCAGCCCATTAAGTGCACTGGCTGCTCTTGCAGTGCACCCACTAACAATTCCCAGCACCCACATGGTGGCCCACAACTACCTCTTACTAGTTTCATTGGACCTGGTGCCCTCTTCTGGCCTCAGCCATCACTGCATGCATGTGGTATGGACACCCATGTAAGCAAACCACCCAAATATATAAAATAATAATTGAAAAGGAAAGCCAGAGCCAGATTTCTCTAGATGATGATTTCTTTGGCAGGGGGGTGGATGGAGAAACAGCTTGAGAGGCTCAACTTCCCAAGCTCTTTGCGCGCGCACTCACACACACACACACCTCAGCCTGCAAGGCCAAGCCTCAGGAATTTATTTCTGTAACATTCAGTATGTGAAGCAGAACATTCCTTCCAACAAGAGAGATCTAGAATGTCTGTGGTTGCAGTCCCCCACTGCGGCACAGCCTGGCCTTGAGTTTATGATCTTCCCACCTCTTCAGAGCCAGGGTTATCAGCATCCTGCACCAGGCGGTATCTGGTTTGGAGTTCCTCTGAGTTCAAAGCCAGAGTTTGTTGGAGATTGCTTTGGAAGTCCAGGAAGGCGCTGAGAACTCTATGTTCCAGGAATAGTCAGAGGCCTGGGCTACTGTGGCAATGCCCACAAGGAAAACAGCAGCAGACAGTTTTACAGCTTGAAGGAATAGGAAATTATGTCACTACATCGAAGCAGGGCCTCGGCCTGTACACCTATGGGAGTCTGCAGTTGGGAAACGTAGAAGTTGGCTACATCCAGGTCTGTGGCTCCAAACTGGGCGGTCACATGCACACCTTCGTGCAGCGTGAAACTCACAGGGTGCCCCACCATGGCTAGGAGGCTGCGGAGGTAGCGCTCCCGCAGAGTGGCTCGGGCCCGCTGTTCCTGTGACTCTGGGGGATCTTGAATATGACCTTCTCCGACTTCTGGTCTCAGGATGGTCCTACGTCCATCAGAGGCAAAGCCTCTGCTGAAACCATCCGGGCCCCGAGGGAGGCGCAGCACTGGCACCGGCACAGGAATGGTCAGTGGGCTCTGCATGGCTCTGGCTTTGGGAAGAAGGTGAAAGAGTTAAAGCCACACAGCTTAGGGAGAGAATAAGCCCGCCCTTTGCCTTCGCCTCTAGACTATAGCTGTCCTGTCCAGATTGTGCGTCAATGTCAATCCCCGCAGCTCCACCCCAGGTAGGGAATGTTGTCTGTCTGTTGTTACATGGTTTTGGTCAGCTCAGGCTGACCCAGAACATACAGACACCCTGCCTTCTAAATGCTGTACAGGACTGCGACACCATGTGGGGCTCTTTTGCCTTCTGTTGTTTTGTGAGAGATAATCCTTAGCTCAGATGGACCTTGAACTCTGTATAGACGCTGACCTGGCATTTCTGACTGGCCTACCTCCTACCAGGTGCCATGACGACAGGTTTGCTTTGCCACCTCTGTAGGGATGGAAGCCAGGGCCTCCTGCATGGTAGGCACACTAACTGCATCCCCAGCCCCCTTTGTGTCTACTTTGATCATAGCTTTACTATGGTTCCAGGGTAACTGTCAGAAGAATATTCCCAGTCCCTCTCAAATACAGCCTAGTCTCACTCACTCAGTCAGCGTCCTGACAGCTAGATCCAGTGCCCGTTATACATTGCAATTACTTTGTGAAAACAAGAGACCCTGTCAGGAAATTTTAAGAGTTTGCAGTACTGGGTTGTAGAGATGGCTCAGCTGTTAAGAGCACTGACTGTTCTTTCAGAGGTCCTGAGTTCAATTCCCAGCAACCACATGGTGGCTCACAACCATCTGTAATGGGATCTGATGCCCTCTTCTGGTGTGTCTGAAGACAGTTACCATGTACTCATATACATAAAATAAATCTTTAAAAAAAAAAAAAAGAGTTTGCAGTACCTTGGGCTTTTTGTTTTCAAATGCATTTATTTGTGTGTCAGTGTCATGGTACACATGTAGAGTCAAAAGTCAGAGGACAGCTTGCAGGGGCCAGTTCTCTCTTCTCACTGTATGACCGGGGATAGGGCCATATGAAGGCTGTCAGCTCAGTGGTGAGAACCTTGAGACTTTACTCACAGAACCATCTTGCTCCCTAACCTTTTTGGGGGGTAGGGATAGAGAAGAGCATGGGAAATCACTATATAGCCTACACCGTCTCAGAAGCTACCATCCTGTCTGCCTTAGCCTTCCTAAGTCCTGTGATCTCAGGCCATCTGCATTGCTCTAAGTTCCCTCCTAATGGTCAAGTGTGGTGATGCAGTCTCATAATCCTGGCACTAGGGATGCCAAGGCAAGAGGATTGACTTCAAGGCCAACCAGGTCTAGATAGGGCATCAGCATCCCTTTTTGTCCCTTCTTGTGTTCAGCCACCACCATCACATGCCTGGACTGTCTCGGTCATCTCCCCACTGGGTTCCTAAATCCATCCTCCCTATGGGGAATCATTTTTTCATTTTTTCTTTCTCCCCACCTTCTCCCTTTCTCTGAAACAGAATCTTACTGTATAGCCCTGGAACTCACTATTTAGATGAGGCTGACCACAATATGCCTGCTGCTGCCTCCCTACAGTGGGGATTAAAGGTGTAAACCGTCAAGCTTGGTTTGTTGTTTGTGTATATGAATGTACGTGTGTGAGTTGCCATGCTCACTCCTGGGCATAAAAGCCGGAGGACATCAGGTATCCTACTCCAGCCCCGTGTTTCCCCCACAGGCTGTAAACTGGATACCGCTACATCTAAATCCTGGATCAGTGAAGACCTCAGCGGGTCTCGGAACTTGCTGCCAAGCCTGGCAACCTGACTTCAATCCTTAGAACCCACAGAGTCCAAGGAGAGAACAGAGTCCAAAACTTGTCCTCTGACCTCCAGATGCACACAGTGACGTGCACCCACACCCGCACCCACACATTAAAAACAAACAAACAGCTGGGCAGTGGTGGCACACACCTTTAATCGCAGCACTTGGAAGGCAGAGGCAGGTGTATTTTTGAGTTCAAGGCCAGCCTGGTCTACAGAGTGAGTTCCAGGACAGCCAAGGCTATACAGAGAAACCCTGTCTCAAAAAAAAAAAAAAATCATAAACACACTAAATCCCAGAGTGACCTCTGTTTAGGACCGTTCCCTGGGGTCTTCCCTCAAATGGAGTCCTCATAGTGGTAGTTATATGACCTTGTCACCCTCTGACCTCATCTCCCCTCCCCTCTCTACCTTTAGAGTAACTAGTATTCCTGAGGTAGAGCAAACACAGCCCTGCCACAGGACCATTGCACTCACTTCACTACCTTTCCCTGGAGACATGGGGGAAGCCAAGCTCACTTTCTCCCTCACTTCACTGATCCATCATCATTTCTGTTCCCATTTTCTTTTCTTTCTTTCTTTTTTTTGAGACAGGGTTTCTCTGTGTAGCCCTGGCTCTCCTGGAGCTCACTCTCTACAGACCAGGCTGGCCTCAAACTCAGAAATCTGCCTGCCTCTGCCTCCCGAGTGCTGGGATTAAAGGAGTGCGCCACCACGCCCCGCTCTGTTCCCATTTTCAAACCACTATTTCTGAGAAGGGGTCTCAGATAGCCCAGTCTGACCTGAAGCTCACTGTGTAGCTCAGGCTAGTCTTGAATTTCTGACCCTCCTTCTGCCACCTCCCCAATACTGGGATACCAGGCTGTTTTATATGTACTGGAAATCAAATCCAAGATTTCATACATGCCCGGCCAGCACTTGACCAAAGCCGGATATGGTGCTGCATGATTTTAAACCTAGTTTTCTAGATGCAGAGACAGGCAGATCCCTGAGTTTGAGGTCAGCCTGGTCTATAGAGTGAATTCCTGTCTTGAAAAACAAAACAAGGGGCTGGAGAGATGGCTTAGCGGTTAAGAGCACTGACTGCTCTTCCAAATGTACTGAGTTCAAATCCCAGCAACCACATGATGGCTCACAACCGTCCAAAACGAGATCTGACTCTCTCTTCCCGAGTGTCTGAAGACAGCTACAGTGTACTTACATACAATGAATAAATAAATCTTAAAAAAAAAAAGAAAAACAAAACAAAAAAACAAAGAAACAATGCAGAGGGAATTCTATACTGTCAAAGCCCACACCCCCATGAGGTCTTGTCACATTGCTTGGCTTGGGGCTGGGCTTGAACTCCTGGGTTCAGGCGATCCTTTTGCTTCGGGCTTTGGCCCTGCACCTTATTCTATCTGTCCTTTATAGCAGTGTGTGCTCCTGATGGGATGCTTCCCCAGCCCAGGAAAAACAAGGTTCACTCAGGAAATGCAGGCTTTCAGCAGTTGTGCAGACACCAGTACCTGTGCTGTAGACAAGGCTGGCCTGGGACTTGCCCCTTAGGCTTAATGTTGGGTCTGTGTGCATGGCTACCTTTGGTTTCTACTGGCCTCTTGGTACAATCAAAGAGTCAGCAGTGAGGGAGTAGAGATATGGCTCAGCACTTAAGGGCACTTGGGAAAGCAGATTCGATTTCTAGGACCTACATGATGGCTCACAACCATCTACATGTAATTACTACATGTAATTCTAGCTTCAGGGGATCCAATGCCCTCTTCTGGACTCCTTGGGCGCCAGGCACTCACATGGTACACATGAATGCAAAACATCCATTCACATTTGAAATGTTGCAAAAGAAAAGTGAAGGTTCAGCAATGGGATTGGAATGCAGCTCACCTACATCTTGTAGATGCTCTCCTAGCAAGTAGGAGGCCCTGGGTTTGAACACCAGCACTTCATAAAACTAGGTGTGACGGTACACACCTGTAAGCACAGGCAGGAGGATCAGAAAGTTCAAGGTCATTCTTGGCCACACAGACAGCTTGAGGCCAGCCTGAGCTACATGAGGGGAGGGAGATGACTCAGAGGGAAAGAGTGCTGGCCGCTGAGTTAGGTAGTTGAGACCCTATGGGGAAGGATAGAACCAACTCCTGAAAGTTATCTTCCTTCATACCACACAAATAAATAAATGTAACTAAAATTCGAGGCCCGGGTCCTGCCTGGTCTACAGAGCAGCCAGGGCTACACAACAAACCCTGGGGGAGGGGAGATGAGGAGGACCAGCCCAGGTAAGAATGTGATTTGAGGTATACGTGATTCTAGCACATTGACTTGAAGCCTAGGCTGGCTTCTCCCTGGTGATCCTCCTACCTCAGTGGAATGCTGGAATTCCAAGAAAGCTCTGAAATTCCATGGAAGTTCCACCTCATCTAGCCTTGTCTTTATCCTTTCTCTGCCATCCCAAGTACAGGCACCTGCACAGCAGACCTGCTGGACTACCTTGAGATTACAGCCCAGCAGGGAATACAGGAGCAGTTATCCGGACAGGTCTGGAGAGAAAGGCGAGAGGAGAGTCGAAAAGCGGGAGGAGTAACATATGACAGTGGTTTCCAGAAGGGCTTAGGAACAGTTCCAGGTCAGTCACACCACAGTGCAGTCCTGGATGAAATAAACTGAGCCATGGCAGAGAACACACCTACAGGGAGGTTTAGGCATGAAGACTGAAGCTTGAGGTCTGTCTGGTAGACTTCCAGGCATGGCAATAGGTTAGAGTGAGGAGGCTGAGCAGCTAACATGGGGCCTCATCACCCAGGACTTGAGTTGTCTCCACTCTGAGAGATGTTGGTGCCCACACACTGCTCATGAGCTATCCATCCCCAGGAACCTCGTGCTTACTGTCCAGAGCATAGACTTGTGGGGATGAGGGAGGGACCGGGAGTCAGAGGTCCCTGCATCCCCTGGTTGTGCTGGCCCCTGTGAGAGGATTAGTGCTGTGTAGGGCATGCAGAGCACTCAACAAGCTATACAGGTCGAATAAGAAGTCTTCAAGGCCTTGCAACACATGGGGAAGACTAAGCCTATGGGGACTAAAGGCTGTGTGTGTGTGTGTGTGTCTGTGTGTATGAGTGTAGTGTAAAGACAATCTAGAGCCACTAGCAGCTAGGACCACACCCATAGCCCCTCACAGGTGGATGCTAGGCAAGTACTCTACATCCTGAAGCCTTATTTATTTACTTATTTATGAGACAGTGTCTCATGTAACACCAGGTGGCCTAAAATGTTTGATCCTGGGCTGGTGAGATGGCTCAGTGGGTAAGAGCACCCGACTGCTCTTCCGAAGGTCCAGAGTTCAAATTCCAGCAACCACATGGTGGCTCACAACCATCTTTAACGAGATCTGGCGCCCTCTTCTGGGGTGTCTGAAGACAGCTACAGTGTACTTACATAAAATAAATAAATAAATCTTAAAAAAAAAAAAATGTTTGATCCTCCACTGGCAATGGTGGCACACACACCTTTAACCTCAGCATTGTGGAGGCAGAGGCAGGCAGATCCCTGTGAGTTCGAGGCCAGCCTGCTCTACAGAGTGAGTTCCAGGACAACAAGTGCTATACAGAGAAACCCTGTCTCGAAAAACCAAAACAAAAAATAAAATAAAATAATAAATTTATCTGCCCACTGTCACTCCAACTCATGCCCCAAGTCTGCCTTCCAACTCAGGTTAATACTTGAACATTTTAAGAAAAGTGTCTTAAGCTGGAGAGATGACTCAGAGGTTAAGCACACTGACTGCTCTTGAGAGGTCCTGAGTTCAATTCCCAGCAACCACATGGTGGATCACAACCATCTGTAATGGGATCCGATGCCCTCTTCTGGCCTGCAGGTATACATGCTGTATTATACATAATAAAATAAATCTTAAGAAAGAAAGAAAAAATAAATATTAAGAAAGAAAGAAAGAAAGAAAGAAAGAAAGAAAGAAAGAAAGAAAGAAAGAAAAGCATAGCATCCTAATAGCAAGGGCTATTACTTAAGGAAGGGCAGATGGGAACAAAGCCAATAGTCAGAAAACCTCCTTAGATCCCCAAACAGAATCACATGGAGGACCAGTGAGGAGCCTTGTTTGCTCCAATAGAGAAAAAAAAATTCTCTCTCTCTCTCTCTCTCTCTCTCTCTCTCTCTCTCTCTCTCGGGGTGTGGCAGTTCACACCTAGAACCCTGGTCGTCTAGAGGCTGAGGCTCAAGAGTTTCACATTTTAGTCTAGCCTGAGCCATGAGGCTCTAATTAAAGAAGATTTAATCATACCTAGAACCCCCATTTGCTGGAATGGACCTGAGGCTAGATCTCACTTTGCTGGGTCCAGGATGGCAGGTGTCAGAAAAAGGCAGCTAACTGTGAGCATTGGAACAGGTGTTTTCTCCTGGTCTTTCCTGCTAACACAACTGGGCCCTGGACTGTCTGGGGACAAGGTGGGAAGATTTAAGAAAACAAAAACTGATTTATGTTGGGTTTGGTGATGCACGCCCTTAAGCCCAGAGCTTGGGAAACAGAGACAGGTGGGGTCTCTTGAGTTCAAAGCCAGCTGGTCTACAGAGTGAGTTCTAGGACAGCCAGGGCTGCAGAGAAACCCTGCTGAAAAAAACAACAAAGATTTGAGAAAAGTCAGGAAGAATGTGTCCTAGATGGCAAGGACAGCTAAAATTACCCTCTTCCCAGTCATCCTGACCTCAGTTTCTGACCCAGAGATTACAGTCTAAACCCATACATCCCAATGCCTGGCTAAGCAGCCTGCTAGCCTGAAGCAGGTAAGGATACCTTTGGTCACAGGGCCACCGTTGGTGCCTCAGGGAGAGTGGGGTGAGGCATGGGGAGATGGAGACAGCAGGCCAGACTTTGAAGGGAAGCTAGCCAGTTCTGGTGTGGTGAAAGTGGCTCTGGCAGGCCTTGCGCTTCTCCCCTATCCCCTCCACCTAGATAAAATGTGTTTGGTTCCATTCCTAAAGCTAGCCACCAAGGTCTACTCCCTTATTTGGATACTTCCTCCTGAGGCTGAATACCAAGATAGAGTTATCACAGTATTGAAGTCCAGCAACCAAAAGCCCCCTTTGGCCCACCTAATTAACACACTTATTTAAAATTAAACACCTCACCCTAACACAGGGTTTCTTCTTGTGTCTTTATAAACTGCCATTTTTCTATGGGCCAAGTCTGTCTCCTCTTTATCCATCGGCAGTCCTTTGTTCCTCTGGGATACTCCTCCTCCTTCTCCCTTGTTCCCTTCCCCATCTCCCTCATTCTCTATCTCCTGTCTTTGTCTCGAATTCCCTGTTCTCTGTCCTTCTGGGGTGAATGAATCTCCTTTGTGCTGAGCACTTGTCCTGGAGGTTCTGAGCAGACACTTTTCCTTTCAGTCTTAGCTACACAGAGAGCTCTACAGCAGCCTGAACTACATAGGGAGAGGTGTGGGGTTTATAGGGGTGGGAGAGGCTGGAGAAGTAGCTCAATCGGTAGAGTGCTTGTACCGAAAGTAGGAAATAGACATCCTTCACCAGTTTAACATAAACTGCTGGTGGCAGTTCGTACAGGCCTCTAATCTCAGCCCTTGGTAGGTGAAGGCGCCTCCAAAGTTACCCAGGGCCAGTTCAAGGCCAGCCTGGGGCTACTGTTCTGCCTGATAATCTCAGGGGAAAACAAAACAAAACCCAGACAACAAGAAGAAAGTTAAAGAGGAATGGGTCAGTTTGGAGACCATTAGGTCCACCTTGAGTTACCAGGATGAGAAACTGGCTGGGCTTCCAGGCTAGCAGACAGAGCCAATTTCTCCATTCACTTTGTAAAGTAACAGTCCGCAGTCCTCTGGCCTCCTATGCAAATTCGCTAAATGGGGCCACACCTGAGCGTAAGCAGCCCGAGGGCAGGATCTGTTCCCTCCGCAGCTCCCGTGGGCGGGCAGGTCAGTTTCCTTTTAATTCCTCCTGGCCTCCTAGCGTCCTGCTTTTCAAATTCTAAGAATGTCCATCCGCTCCGGGGCAGCCACCTCCCACCCCGCCAGCCCCTCCCTGCGTCAGAGTACAGTCTCTCTCCAGGCCGTCCCTTCCCCAAAGCTCCAATGCCACCCGGGGCGGCTGACGGGGAAGACGTCCCACGACCACAGCGAACTCACCAAGGCCTGTCCCTGCAGGTGCTGCTCCTACACCGGCGCGCCGCCGCCGCCGCCGCCACCTCCGCCGCCCAGAGCCCTGCAGGCGCCGAGCCCCGACCGCCTAGTTTCCGCCCGCGCAACCTCAGCAGAGGTCCGGATGGGCATCGAGTCCGGAGCTCCTGAGTTCCCCCCCACCCCGCCCCGCGCCTCCACTTTTCCCCACATGTTCATCGGCCGCTCCGGGGTTACGCGACCAGGGCTGGTCTCTGCCATCCTGTGGGTTAGGGACATTTAAGATGCCCACTTTGGCGAGCACGAGACAGAGGTTCAGAAAGTTGGGCATGGTGGCGCCCTCGGGAGGTGAGACAAGAGAATAGTCAAAGTTCAAGCGAGGCCTGACAACCTGTGAAAAGGGGCTTGGGAGCGGGGCGGGGCGGAGTGGGGGAAGGAAAGAAGAAAGAGTAGTGGCTCACACCTGTAATCTCAGCTCTTGGCAGCCGGAGGCAGGAAGATCCGGATCAATTAGAGATAGAATAAGAGAGAGAAAGGGGTCGGGGGCGAGGGAGGGACGCAGAACGCGGAGGAGGGGAAAAAGAAGCAGAAGCAAGAGGTTTCCTATCAGCCGCTTTGGAGGCACACCTGTATTCCACCCCTCCCCATCTCCGCCTCTAGGTACCAGGAAAGGGGTTTACAGAATGCTGCCCCTGGGATGTACCCAGCCCACTTTGCAACCTTCCTTTAAAAATGGAAAAACTAAACCGGGCGTGTTGGCGCACGCCTTTAATCCCAGCACTCGGGAGGCAGAGGCAGGCGGATTTCTGAGCTCGAGGCCAGCCTGGTCTACAAAGTGAGTTCCAGGATAGCCAGGGATACACAGAGAAACCCTGTCTCGAACACCCCACCACCACCACCAAAAAAAAAAAAAAAGGAAAAACTGAGGCCCTGCATAAGGGCATGTGATCTCAGCCCCGGCACAATGGATTGCATTCCCACAGAGTTCACTTAGGCAGAAAGAGGAATGCAGCTTCCCCTTACTGCCTTGCACACAGCTGCTGTGCAAATATCCGTGGAAAAGAGTGCCCTGCTATTGAATCATGAAAGTATGGGTGCTGGTGCCTGCCTGTCTTGGCTACCAGGAAGGCCAAGTGGTCTAACCAGGCTTAGTCCCATCTCACTGAAAGAGTAGGGGCTCTGTTTCGGAATGGGACGCCCCATTTTAAGACACTCTCTTAAAACCTACATTCTTTTTTTTAATATATATTTTTTATTACGTATTTTCCTCAATAATATTTCCAATGCTGTCCCAAAAATCCCCCATACCCTCCCCACCAAAAACCTACATTCTTAAAACCTACAGATGGCTCAGCAGGTAAGAGCAACCACATGGTGGCTCACCCTTTTTTTTTTTTTTGGTTTTTCGAGACAGGGTTTCTCTGTATAGCCCTGGCTGTCCTGGAACTCACTCTGTAGACCAAGCTGGCCTCGAACTCAGAAATCCGCCTGCCTCTGCCTCCCAAGTGCTGGGATTAAAGGCGTGCGCCACCACGCCCGGCATGGAGGCTCACCCTTAATGAGATCTGATGTCCTCTTCTGGCAGCATTTGAAGACAGCTACAGTGTACTTATTTATAATAATAAATAAATCTTTTTAAAAAACCTACATTTTTCAACTCTTTCGAGTTGAGGAAACAAAATAACCTACAAGTTAGCATATAAAGGGACTGGGGACATGACTCAGTTTGGCTTGCCTAGCATAACAAAATGCACAAGTAAAATGGCTAAAATTATACCTAATTATAAATTAAAATTATACCTAATACTTGGTGAAGCTGGAGCAAGAGGCTCTATAAGGCATAGCTAGCCTGTGCTACAAGGTATAGCCCTGTCGCCAAAGACAATGGATAAAGGATGGAGCTGGGCATATAGCTCAATAATAGAACACTTGGCTCAGATGTTCGAGGCTCTATGTTCTGGTCCTCCACATCCCCAAAAGAGGACACAAGAAGGGCAATGGGTATAATGATAGTAAGATAAGAAAGGCTTAAAATTCAGTGATTAAACCAACTGTGTGCAGAGGGAGGACCACTAGAGCCAGCCGAGGAGACAGAAATGAGGGAAGGAAGGGAAGGAAAATACCAGGCAAGATGGTGTACACCTTTAATCCCAGCACTTGGGAGGCAGAGGCAGATGGAACTCATGAGTTCCATGCCAGTGTGGGTGGTCTACGTGGTCCCAGGACAGCCATGGCGACATAGAGAGACCCTGTCTCAAACAAGCAAACAATAAACCTTAACCCCTACACAGAGAGAGAGAGAGAGAGAGGAAAAAGGAAAAAATGAAAGAAAGGAGGAGGGACAGGTGGGCTCAGTGGGTTAAAGAGCTTTCTGCTAAACCTAAGGACATAAGTTCAGTTCCCTAGACCCACATGGAAGAAGGAGAGACACTCCTCCTGATTATTGTCCTCTGACCTCTACTTGCATGCTGTAGCATATGCGAACACACACACTAAATAAATGCAAAAAATATGTTTTAAGTAGATTAATAAGTGAATTGATTACTGATTTTAAAAAGTACATTTTAAAAACCACCTTTGGATCAGGCTTGGTGGCACATGTCTTTAATTCCAGCAGAGGCAGGCAGATCTCTTTACTTTAAGGCCAGCCTGTTCCACAGAACAAGTTCCAGGACAGCCAGGGCTATCCAGAGAAACCCTGTGTCAAAAACAAAGGTGCTCTGGGTCCAGCCTCTACTAAGGCTTTCAAGGCTTCGAGGGAATTGGGAACATATGGAGGTCATAGGGAGTAATTTGCAAGGCCTTCAGCAGGGTGTGGCTACTTTAGATATGCTGGCCAGGGAGGCCCTGGGCCCTCCGGAGGACAATTGAGTCCGTGCCTGAATAACAATATGAAGAACTTCAGAGCTGGCCTTGGAATTCACTGGGCTGCCTGAAGACACCTGGGGCCGGACACACAAGGGCCCTAAATGTATCAGAGCTTGTGGTGGGTGGGTGGGGGAGGACATTCAGCAAACACTCCTACTGTGATGTGGTGGGTGCCAGGAAGAAAAGAGAACTCAGAAAGGATTGAGGGTGGGGCAGGGTGATGATGCCACTTCAAACCGTGCACCCGAGAGAATTCTTATCTGAGGAAGTTGGGGGTGGGGGGGAGCAGAGAGCGGCAGAGAGGACAGCTGGCCCTTTGGTTTCAACTCGTAGCCTAGGATTCGGAAGAAAATCCTTCTGTTTTGTCTCAAACCTTCCCAGGCCCCGGTACCAGGAACACCAACTAACCTCAGGTAGCCAAAGGACCGTCTGGATGTGACCCTACCCCAAGTCCCTGTCTTGTAATCTCAGGATGCATAGGCTCCTTCCTGGCTTTTCTCGGTTCCCTCAAAAACCTCAGGTCTTCATATTTATTTACTTATTGAGACAAGATCTCCCCAGATAATATCCTGGTTGTCCTGGGACTCATTATATAGACCAGGCTGATCTCAGGAACTCTTGGGTAATCCTCCTGCCTCTGATTCCAACATAAAGTACTGGGATTACAGTGTGTACCACCCCCCTCCACCCCCCCAAAGGCTCTTTTTTCATAATTTTGTTTGTTTGGTTTTGGGTTTTTTTTGGGGGGGTTGTTTTTTTTGGGGGGGTGTTCCAAGACAGGGTTTCTCTGTATAGTCCTGGAACTCACTCTGTAGACCAGGCTGACCTCAAATTCAGAGAAGCCGCCTGCCTCTGCCTCCTGAGAACTGGGATTAAAGGTGTGCACTTTATGGACATTTTATGTAGTGACCACTCCCTCTCACTGCCGCCCTCCATACCTACATTTTAAGGGTTATGGAGTGCTAGGTACTGGAGAAATGGGTTGGTTTGGGATGTAGACCAGTCGATGGAGAGTGCTTGCCTAGAGTGCAAGTGGTTCTGAGTCCCATGCCCAGCGCCACATAATACAGGTGTAGTGATGCACCCCTGTAAAGCCACCGCCGGAGAAGTGGAAGATCAGAAAGTTCAAA
This sequence comes from Mus caroli, assembly GCF_978045245.1. Taxonomy (NCBI): domain Eukaryota; kingdom Metazoa; phylum Chordata; class Mammalia; order Rodentia; family Muridae; genus Mus; species Mus caroli. The sequence goes on along the minus strand of NW_028227263.1, from coordinate 124,325,735 downwards.
GCCATCATCCGTTACGTAGCTAGTTCGGGCTTAAAGAACAAAAAAGAAAGAAAAAGGTTTAAAGTGAAATTTTCTTAGTATATGTCCCCTCAGTGAGTTGTCCACCACTTCTCGCTTGGGGCGTGAGGCAGGGCATCCGGAGGCTAAGGTATCACCAGAGCCGGGGCGGGGGTGGGGGGTGGAGCGAGGAGGGGTACATTGAGAAGAGCTTTTATTCACCCTCAAGGCCTGTGGAGGAGGGCACAATTTGCTTACAGGTCCCTGGGCAGCGGGCTGGGCGGGGAAGGTCGAGTTTGACCTCGGAGACTGGCCCTGCAAAGACCCCGCCCCAATGGGCGGAGACAAGGTAGGACCAGCACGTGTAAAAAGTTCGGCGCGGGTCGCCCAGAGCCACTCACTCACCTGAGCGCCTGGCCACCGCGCGGATTACCTGGATCTGCGCCCTCGCCCCATGTCCCGCCGCAAGGCCGGCCGCGTGCCTCGCCGCGTAGAGCCCGAGTCCGACACCGACATTGAGATGCCCGATCTTGTCATGGATGTAAAGCCGGACCGCAACCTGGGGTCCCTGGCGCAGGGGCCCTGGCTCTCGAGGGACATGCCCATATCGGGGCTCTTCGATATGGAGCGTCAACTCCAAACTGCCTCGCGCCCACTCGGCGCGCCCAGCACGTGTGCCCCGCGGACGCCTCTGAGTTCTAAGTCTTCCGGTGAGTCCCTAACCCTCGCCCCTGCTAGTATCGGAACCTTCGGGTGGGTGCTTCTCCCCTGGGGATGGCCCCGGGACCAGCCTGGCCTCCCCAGCCCTCCCCTCTGATCTCCGGGTTTCCCCTCTCCACCTTGGAGCCCTCACCCGGAGCCGGGCTCCACCCCACCATTCACCACCCGCTTCCTCCCTGCAGACCGCCAGCCATGGACCGACAAGCACCCCGATCTGTTGACCTGCGGCCGTTGCGGGAAGATCTTTCCATTAGGGGCCATCATCGCTTTCATGGATCACAAAAAACAAGGCTGTCAGCTTCTCCAAGTCTCCGACCCCATCTCAGGTAAGTAATTCAGGGTGTAGTGCACTGCTGATCCAGGGTTGGGCTTCCTGCCCTGCGGAGGAGCTAAGGTGGACAGATGGGGCACCAATCATTACTTCCCTTTTCTCCTTGATCCCCTTAGGGTAGAACCTAGGCGTGGCTTGGTCTTGCCTGTCCTAGGGCAGGGACTAGAGATGGGGCGGGGGCTGGGCAGCGAGAGGAAGGCCACCCACAAGGTGTGGCCAGCCCCAGAAGACTGGCCCGGGGTTTTGCCATACACCCCTAATTTAGTTTCACTTCTCCTTTCCCGTGGACAGAAATAACTGACCAGGTGGCTGGACCCGGGTTGGCAGTAGGGACCTGGTGGAGGATGGGACAGTGGCCTGGGGAGCCGAATGGAGGGTACTACACCTATTGTGTTTTGATCCTTCTTATTGAGGTTCAGACAGTTCAGAACCCAGGAAGGGGCATCACTTGTTCCCCTTCCGGATCTCCCAGCCCCTGGGAAGCCCCTGGTCTTGGCACTGCATACTGTCCTATATGGAGAGGAATTAAAACTGCGTGGTGGTTTGTTCGAGTGAACTCTTGTTGGCTGTGAGATTTTAAGACTTGATCCGAACTTGAATTTCCAGCCCCCAGTGTGGTGCTCAGGTGGAACTTGGGAAATGTAATTATATTTGGGGCTGGGCCAGGGAGGGTCTGTAATCCAATCAGCTTTGGTTGAGGGAGGGGCTCAGATGGGTTCACCTGAATAGCAATAGGGGCACTTGATGTGGGTCACTGCTAAGTTTAACATTTTAGGCGGGGTCTCATACTAGCCTAGGCAGCTGGTATTATTGTTATAGGCCTAGATAGCTGTGGGTATTGTTTCTTGAGACTGGGTTTCTACGGGGCCCTGAGTGGCCTAGAACTCTATGTAGACCAGGCTAGCCTCCAAGTCACAAAGATCTGCCTGTCTCTGCCTCCCGAGTGCTGGGATTAAAGGCGTGTGCCATCACCTCTGGTTTAGCTTTGTGTATTTTGATATCCGAGGCAGCTCGCGTTTGAGGGCTTATAGGGAGGGACCAAAGCTCTCAGCTGTCTCCTATTTGAGGTCACAACCCTGGAAGGGGCCCTGCAGATTCTCATACCCTAGCAACCGAGGAAACGGGCAGAGAGGGTAGATCTAGTCCAAGATTACACAGCTGCATCTCGCCTGGAAGTTCTAAATTAGGGGAAGGGGACAGCAGTGTGGTAAAGTCCATTAAATGATGTTAGCTTTTATTTCACTACAGTTTGACAAGTCTCTGCTTGGCTTTGGCCTATTATCATAAAGGCTACCTCATCCAGGACTGTCTGGGGTTGGGCTATCTAAAGTCAAGTAGGTCTGGGAAGTGTGTCCTATAGACACTTCTAGACACCATGAGTCTAGAAAAACATCAAATTTGGAATCCAGACACCAGCCCATCTCCCCCAGTAAGTGGTGTTTCTGTGCCAGGCCCCAGCTCTGAGCTTTCATACTAAGATCTGCTTCCCCAGTGCCTTAGTACTCCCCCCCATACCCTCCCCCCCTCAACAGCAAAACCTGTTTATACTTCAGGAGGTTCCCTGAGGGCAGCATCTGTCCTGCAGAATCCCATTGGGGTGGTACTGTTGGCCTAGCAGTGATTCCCTGCCCTTTCTTCCCCTTACAGAATCCAAAGAGCTGAAGGCTCTGAGCTGCCTCCAGTGTGGCAGACAGTACACCAGTCCTTGGAAGTTGCTGTGCCACGCCCAATGGGACCATGGACTATGCATCTACCAGACACAACACCTAGATACCCCAGAGGCTCCACTGTTGGGCCTGGCTGAGGTGGCGGCAGCCATGTCAGCAGTGGCAGTGGTGGCGCCAGTTGAAAGCAAGCCCCCTCCAGTGAGCAGTGCTGCCCGGCGGAGCCCCACCTGTGATGTGTGCAAGAAGACCCTCAGCTCTTTCAGCAACCTCAAGGTCCACATGCGTTCCCACACTGGTGAGCGACCCTACTCCTGTGACCGGTGTTCCTATGCCTGCGCTCAGAGCAGCAAGCTCAACAGACACAAGAAGACCCATCGGCAGCCAGCACCCGGGAGCCCCTCCACTTCTGCTAGTAGCCGGGGAGTCTCCCCAGCAGCCCCTCCTGAACCAGCTGCCTACGCAGCTGCTCCAGCCAGCACGCTCCCACGCCAGAATGTGGAGAAGGCTGGAGCTGCAGCCACAGCAGGAGTCCAGGAACCTGGGGCCCCTGGCAGCGGAGCTCAAGGGGGTCCAGGTTTTGTTGGCTGGGGAGCCCCTGCCAAAGTAGAGAGGACTGATCCTGTAAAGATCGAGAAGACAACACCTAGGAAGAGTCACGGGCCCGGGGGCAAGTGTGAGTTTTGCGGGAAGTCCTTCACCAACAGCAGCAACCTGACTGTGCACCGACGTTCACACACTGGTGAGCGGCCCTATACCTGTGACCAGTGTCCCTATGCTTGTGCTCAGAGTAGCAAGCTCAACCGCCACCGCCGCACCCATGGTCTGGGGACTGGTAAAACTGTCTATAAGTGCCCACACTGCCTTGTGCCCTTTGGCTTGCAGGCCACACTGGACAAGCACCTGCGGCAGAAGCACCCAGAGATGGCCTGAGCCATGTTCTGTACAGGTGTCACTAAGCAAGTGGAAATGGACAGGCACTTTAGTCTTTCCTCTGTGTAAATAAACCATCTTCTTTTTATTCTTGTGCCTGGACTTTCTTGGGGTGTCTGAGGTGGGAGGTTCCCCCACTATAGTGTGGCCAGCTGGACAGACCGGTTTGGAGTGGGGGGGGGTTGAGTGCCCTGGGCACTGGAGGACTGGCACAGAAAGCCGTGCTCCCGGTTCTTGGTGTGGGTGAGGCCAGGGGCAGGGAGAGGCCTGGACCTGTCACCAGAGGCTCCTGGGTGCAGTCCAGTCCTAGCCCGTCATCCACTGGCCCTGTCCACACATGCCACAGTCTGGGCCCTTTACTGGATTGGCCCTTTCCTCCTGCCCCTGCAGGCCTCACTCACCACACCCTGCAGGCTACAGCACCTGCAGCGGTCTCCAGCTGCATCTCGCCTGGAAGTTCTAAATAAGAGGACTGCATGTGGTGAAGTCCATTAAATAATGTTAGCTTTTATTTCACTACAGAAACCCAGCAGCATAACAGCCCCAACTCCTAATGTCTGTAATGGGGGCTTCTGGACCTGGACCTTGAGCGCCTGCAAAGAAATGGAAGGCTATGAGGGTGGGATACTGGGAGCCTCCCTCACATGCACACAGGCACCAACATGCCTGGAGACTGGAGTGCAGAGGGAGGAGTGCCTTCCCTAGGGAACAAGTACAACCCCACCAACTAAAGGGGTGCCAAAGGGAGGGACATGGGGGCTTGTAGAGAACGCGGAGGGTCGCCCATGGTGGCCGGGCAGCATCCTCACCTTCGCGAAGAACTGTACTCCCGACCTGAAAAGAGAAGGTGGCAGTGTGACGCCAGCCGGCCTCTGACGGGCCGCCTCAGTGCCAGGGTCAAGCCCCTCCCCTACATTCTTAGCACTAGAGATGGATGCACGCACGGTGTGTGCTTCAAACAATGTCTTAGTGGTTTTTGTTTTGAGACCAGGGTCTTAACTATGTAGCCCTGGCAAACCTGAAACTGCCTATGTAGACCAGACTGGCCTCAAACTCAGAGGCCCTCCTGTCTCTGCCTTCCTAGGGGATGTGCCAACAACACCTGGATGTCTAGGGCTTTTTGTTTTGTTTTGTTTGTTTTTTGAGACAGGGTTTCTCTGTATAGCCCTGGCTGTCCTGGAACTCACTCTTTAGACCAGGCTGGCCTCGAACTCGGAAATCCGCCTGCCTCTGCCTCCTGAGTGCTGGGATTGAAGGCGTGTGCCACCACGCCCGGCCTGTCTAGGACTTTTTAAAAATAAGATAGGAGTCTACCTGTGTGACCTAGGCTGCTCCCAAACACCAAATTAAGTTACCCTCCTACCTCAGCCTCTACAATGCTGGCCTCTTGCTGGGGTTTGGGGGAGGGGAAGGTGTCTTGTTTTGTAGTCAAGGCTGACCCCTTGAGTCTGGTGATGATCCATCTACCCAAGTTGCCTGATTTGATTTTCAGGTTACAATTAAACTTATATTTGAATCAGGATTTCTCCATGTAACCAAGGCTGGCCTCTTTCTACCTCTGAGTGCTGGGACCACAGAGGTAAGCTCCCCACAACACCCAGCTGCTTTCTAATGGTCTCCTGACCCTGGTACTACAGGAAGGGTGGGGAAGCACTCACTGTAGCGTGGGGAGGGCGAGCGGCTCTGGCGGCTATACTGGCGTTCCCATTCTTCTCTCTCCTTCTCTCTCCGCTCTCGCTCCCTGCACGGGGAGAGGGGAGGCAACCAACAGGGAGGGGTGAGCACCTGCTGGGCTGTACAGCCCCTCTACCTGGACCAGGAACACCAGACCTAGCATATTTAGAGGACTGGCCAATTGTCTCCCCACAGCCAGGACTGGGAATCCTGGCAGCCTTGTCTGCACCCTGTTCTCCCAGGGGGCCTGTGAGAAGGACCAGGATCCTATCCAGAGAACAGCAGAGCCAAAGAATTGAGGCTCACACAGGGAGGATGCAGACAGACAGTGCCAGAAGCCAACCTGACCAACAAACAGAAGCCAGGGTTAGTCCCTGGAGACTCTTCCACCCCTCTTCTCTCTCTCTCTCTCTCTCTCTCTGTTTTTCGAGACAGGGTTTCTCTGTATAGCCCTGGCTATCCTGGCACTCACTTTGTAGACCAGGCTGGCCTCGAACTCAGAAATCTGCCTGCCTCTGCCACCCGAGTGCTGGGATTAAAGGCGTGCACCACCGCCACCCTGCCTCCCCACCCCGTCCCTCCCTCCTCTTCCTCCTCCTCCTCCTCCTCACACCAAGACAGATAGGTCTTCCATGCCTGTAATCACAGCTCTTGGGCAGATGAAGCAGGACTGCTATGAATTCAAAGGTAATCTGAGCCACAGAGTGAGTTACAGGCTATCTAGATCTACACTCAGACACTTATCTCAAAAAAGAAAAAAAAAAGACAAAATATATATTGTAAAGAAATGACGCGAGCCGGGCGTGGTGGCGCACGCCTTTAATCCCAGCACTCGGGAGGCAGAGGCAGGCGGATTTCTGAGTTCGAGGCCAGCCTGGTCTACAAAGTGAGTGCCAGGACAGCCAGAGCTATACAGAGAAACCCTGTCTCGAAAAACCAAAAAAAAAAAAAAAAAAAAGAAATGACGCTGGGTGTGGTGGCGCACGCCTTTAATCTCAGCACTCAGGTGGCAGAGGCAGGCAGATTTCTGAGTTCGAGGCCAGCCTGGTCTACAGAGTGAGTTCCAGGATAGCCAGGACTACACTGAGAAACCCTGTCTCAAAAAAACCAAAAAAAAAAAAAAAAAAAAAAAAAAAAAATGACAAAGCAGGAGCTGGCCCTCCCACAGCACAGTTGGTTGGCATGGCTTACCACAGAGATAGTAGCCGTCCCCACCACTGTTCCAGAGGAAGACAACTGAGCTCAAAAAGCAGAATGTTTGTTCCTCCACTATAGCAGAAAGCAGAAAGAACTGACAGGAACAGGCCCATCCCTGACTAGCTCCCCTCTGCCAATATACAGTGCAACAGCCCAGGCTCTGCCAAAGAGCCCTGGGCCAACTGAGGTCTTCCAGTAGTACTCCTAGCTGCCTAATTTGGTGGGCACTGAGGGGATGAGTCCCCACCCCAGAGCCACCTGATCAGAGACTAGGATACCTGAAGCTAAACCCTGGCCCCAGGTTCTAACTCTGCCCAATGCAGAGTGGCAGAAGGGAGGGAAGGGGGAGAAGGGGGAAAAGGGGGAAAAGCTCCTGGGCCGAGACCTGCCACAGGCAGCCTCACTTCAGCACTGTGAGGCGTCAGTCACCAAGGACACAGCTGCCAGGCATACGGAGATCAGGGCGTTTGCTGCTCAAACACGAGGTCAGAAGGTGAACAGGCCACCAGCGGGGAGGGGGCAGCAATGACAATGGGTTTCAGGACCAGTGAAAGGAGCCAGAGGACTCCAACAACAGGAGGCTGCTGGGTGGACCACAGGTTGGGGCCTTACTTCATTCGGATCTTTCGGGCCATGGCTCGCAGTTCATCCTCTCGCTCCTGCAGCAGAAACAGCTGTGAGGGGTGGTCCAGCCCCCCCACTCCACCTGTGTGCCCTGCCCATCCGAGGAGCACAGCCCGACCTGCCGCTCATGCTCCTGCTGGATCATCTTCTCCTGAGCTGCCTTCTTATCCGCCTTGACTGTGGAGGAAGGGTGTGAGGTTGAGGGCTGTGCTCAGTCCCATGCCAACCTGACCTGCTCAGGCAGGCTCAAGAGAGGTCAGCCCACTCTTCCCACAGCATTGGCTGGATCGGAGGCAGGACTTACACTGGCGGTTCAGAGCCTTCTGCATCCGAAGCTTCAGCCTCTCCTGTGGGGTCAGCTTGGGCTGGGGGAGAAGGGGTGGGATGGGCGTGGGTGCCCAGAGCTCGCCCAGCCCACCTCAGTCAAGAGTCTGGGACTTGGGGGCCAGCTGGAGTCCCGTGGGAGGCAGGGATGGGACTTAGTTTGCCTGGGTAGCCCTTCCCCAGTCTCTGGGCTGGCTCTCCCCTCCCCCTGGGCCCCCTGCAGGCCCACCGGGCCCAGCTCTGGACACTGCTGCTGACGGGAATTAGACGGGCGAGTTCCAAATTCTTACTGACTTTGGCAGCTCCTGTCTCTTTACCAGCGGCAGGTTCGGTCCTGGGTTGAGAGAAAATGGCAATGCCACCGTTACCATAGGCACTGGCATCGGCCATGGGCTCCAGATTCCTCAGGATATGTCCCTGACCCCCAGAACCCAGACAGGGCCATATCCCTCCCTGACAGCCTACTCAAGGCAAGGCCACGACAGCACTCACCCTACACTGCAGTGCACACATCTCTCACAATAGCCAGGGTACTGTCACAGTCCCTTCAAAATGAACTTCATCAGGGCTCCCTCAGAACCAGCCAGGCTCCTAACTCACTTTTTCAGCTTCTCGCCCACAGCAGGGGACGCTGCCGGCCTGGTCAGCTTCTCCCTTGGGGGCGATGGTGAGTGACTCTGGCTCTGGCTGTGGCTCTGGCTGCGGCTGCGGCTCCGGCTCTGGCTGCGGCTTCCACTCCGGGTCAGACTGCGGCTTCGGGAAGGGCTGAGGGACCAGCTGCTGCGGCTATGACTGCTGCTATGGTGCCTGGGGCCCCGGGCACCCCGCTTATAGCGGTCACCTGAACGGGAGCGGCTCCTAGGTGTAGCAGAGGTAGAGAGCTGTGAGGCCCCAGGGACCTACAGGAAGTCACCCCAATTCCCAAATCGCTAGGCCTCCTGCAGAGTCCAGCACTTTTCTCACACACTTCCCTCAGAAAGCCCCAGCTGTTCCCTGGCCACCTTCTAGAACAGTCAGCACCCCACACCCTCTCCCTCAGGTGCTAACATCCTGGGGGAGCTCGGGGCATTCAGGTTCCTCACTTTGCTCCCTGTCATAGCCCCAGGGTTTCCCCGCTTGGAGTACTGGTAGGATTCTTAAGAAAGCAGTCACGCCCAGGCTGGCATTCAATTTGTGGTAGCCCCATTCCCCCACCCCTACACCTTTCCCCTGTGGTCACGCTACAGGGAAGACCCAGAAGCCAGTTTCCAAGCACATAATGACTCTCCCTGGGCTGACTAGTACTTGTCATCAGTATTGAGTGTCTACTCAGCCAGCCTGGCAACATGGAAGCTCAGCCTCCTTAGAGCAACAGAAAGATAAGGAAGGGCTCCCCGGCAGCTAATGACTGATGACCCCCCATAGCTGTGTCTGTTCTACAGATGAAGAAATTCCAGCTCTGTCACTAAGCCTAGCCCTATCCGAACTCTCCACTGCTGCTTTCCCCAACCAAACCTAAATATAGCCACATCCCAAGCTCATTGGTCCCCTGAGAACCCACCCGCCCTCTTCTTCAAAGACTGTTGCCAGGCCAGCCCAAAGGTTCCCAGGTCCAGCAGTCTGGGAAGTCCAGGTAAAAGCCAAGGAGATACCTCCATGCCCCGCCCCATACTTTGGTACCTACCCTGTCCTGCTCCAATCAGGTGCTTCCCAAGAGAAGAGGGGCTGGCCTGGTCTGTCCCCAGCCCACCTCCGGAGTACCCGCTCCCCCCTAACACTCCTGCTCCTTAACATAAGTCACCGACCTGCTCCTTCGGCGGGGCACGTACCCGCCGCGCCGGGCTGGAGAGCGTGAGTAGCGGTGTCCGTCGCGGGAACCGCCGTCTGAGTGCCGCCGTCCGCGGCTGCGGGAACGTGAGTAGCGCCGGGAACGGGAGCGCGAGCGGGACCAGGAGCGGGAGCGGGAGCGTGCGTGGCGGCCAGAGCGGTAATAGCCACGGCGGGAGCGCGAACTGGAGCGCGAACTGGATCGGGAGCTGGAGGTCCTGGAGGCAGAGGACGAAGAGGAGCGGCGGCTGCGGGAGCACGGGGAAAACAGGGTTTGTGAGCGACACTGCCCTAGAGGGCCTGTCCCTCTTCCCGGAGGTCCGCTAAGGCGGGCGCGAGCGTTACCGACCGGGTGCTGGCATTACGGCCTGGAGCGGGGCCACCCGTTTGGGGAGGCACAGGGGACTTCCCTGGGGCAGCCCCGGATGCGGCGGCTGCAGCAGCTGCAGCAGCTGCCTCCTCATCGCTGCCTCCAAAACTGGTGATGAAAGTGATTTTTTCCTCGCGGCCTGGGCTCGGGGAGCGAGAGCGGGAGCGGGACTCCGAACTAGATTCTGAAGGTGACCTGCAGCCGAAGGATGAGCAAAAGGGAGGCAGCACTCAGAGCCCCAGCTGCATCCTAGTGGGATGCGTGAGATCAAAGCCAGCCTGGTATACATCAAAAGGGAGGACAAGAGCTACATAGAGAGAACTTGTCTCCAGAAAAAATTACTAAGTCTCTCTGGCTGGTGGGATGGTTCTGTCTGCAAGCCTGACAACCTGAGGTCAATCTCAGAATCCACACGGTAGGGTAGAAAGCGAACTAAGCTGTCCTTTTACCTTCAGCTCTGTGGCACATGTGCACCAACCCCACCCAGACTGATAAATGTAATTTTTCACAAAAGAAAATGGGCAGGGGGTAGTGGGGGGTAGAGGCCAGCCTAGTCTACAGAGAGAGTTCCAAGAGTCCTTGTCTCAATAAACAACAAAACAAAACAAAAATGGCTGGCTTTGTGTTCTAGGAAAATGAAAGACTGGGTGTAGCGCAAGGCTTTGCCGATGAGAGAGACCTTGGGTTTCAGCCCTAGAACGATAGCAAACCCAGTGAGGTCTTCCTGCTTAAGCTGGAGAGGAGTTCCGCAGCTAATTCCATCCCATGAAACACAGCCTAGTGGAACTCCCTTTAGGGAGAAGCAGGCCAACACAAAAGGCCCCACTCCCTGGCCTTAGGAGAGAGTGAGGGGACTTTCTCACTAATTCTGGGAGTCGTGTGTTAAACACACCCAATCTCCATGCCCCTTTATGTCCTAAAGAGATTCTGAATTTTAAAAAAAATTTTGGAAAAACAAAACTGATATAGACCCAACCCCCATCCATAGACCACAGGATGCCATCTGTGTTACAACAGGAGTGACCCAAAAAGGTCAACAACAATGACAGCTTCTTCCAGAGCACTGACACTTACCGCTTATAGGGGTCATAGGTGGGGCTGTCTCGGCGGGCATAACTATGGAGAGAACAGGGAAGGACAGGAGAGCTGAGACCAGGCTGGCTGGTGTCAACTATTCCACCCTGAGCCCCAGTGCTGCAGATTGTGCACCCCATGTCACTGTGGGGATCCCACATCTGTCTCCTTATTACAGCCCTGGTGCTGCCTGGCTTTCCAGTGCCACACTGGAAGCTATGGTGACCAGTACCCAGCATGGTGACATCAGTGCTGGCGAGAAAACAACAGTGTGTCCAACTAACTCAGTGCCATATCTGAGTCTGAGGATTCACACTCTTCATAGGGGAGGCGCGGTCCCTGTGAGGGCGAGTGACGTCCTCGGGTGGCAGTGTCGTGTGTGGAGGGGCCTGTGGCCTACCGCTAACCTTACACCCCTGTCACACCCAAGCCTTCCTCAGACATTTGCCCAGGGCTCCCAGGCCCAGATTCTTCCCTACTCACATGCAGCTGCTCTCCCAGCCCTCTCTCAGGCCTTCACTGTGGGAAGTGGCCTCTCTCTGCTTACAATGCAGGAAACTAGCCAGAAGAAAGGAGCCCCTGATCTAGACCCTGAGGAGCTGACACTGACCAGCACAGGTGGGCTGTGTTGGGCCCAGCAGGGTGACTGAGAGGTGGGGGGCAGGTGGCCCGGGAAGCATTCCCATGTCTCCAGCTACTCCTAGCTCTCTAACTGTCGCTTGAGGAGGGCTGTGCAGAGGAGATCTCCTACCTGGGAGGGCTGATCTTGCGGCCTCTCAGCCGCTTCTCCCGGAACTCTCTTCGCTGTCGCCGGGAACGACGGCCCTGGATGGGGAGGAAGCACCAGGACAGTGAGGTGTGCCCTCACTGGATACACTTTTACCCCCGAGCCCTACCAGACCTCACCGAGTACATGGCTTTCTCCTCCTCCAGGGCTTTGGCATGTTTGATGGCCTCTGCCTCCTCCTTGTCTTTCCGTAGCATCCTGCAGAGGAAGTTAGGATGGGCGTGAAGAGCATAGGTCACAGAGTGGGCAGAGCCCTGGTAAAGGCAGCAATGACAGTAGGGACCTGATGTTACTCCATGACTCCTTTCTCCCTGAGCCAGGGCTCTACTGTACGCTCGTTGGTCTTGAACTCACTGTGAAATCCTCGTAGCCACGGGATGTGCCGGCAGGCATTACCCTACCCTTTCCTTTCCTGCTCTTCCCTTTGATGGGGTCTTGTTCTGTTGGGCCTAGCTTTGAACTCATAACCTTCTTGCCTCAGCCTCGAGACTGCAGAATCATAGGTATGTGCTATTACACTTAATTTCTCTTCTGTGATTAATAGACTTTATTGAGCACCTAAAAGAGCTGGTTTTAGACCTGTTTTCTGTGTGCTCTGCCTGTGCATGTGTCTGTCACATGTGTGCCTGGTGGATGCCCTGGAACTGGTTGTGAAGCACCCTCTTTAGGTTTCCTCTGTGCTGGTTTACAACAGTTGGCACTCGGGGCTGGAGAGATGGCTCAGAGGTCAAGAACACCTACTGTTCTTCCAGAGAACTTGAGTTCATTTCTAAGCACCCACATCTGATAGCTCACAACTGCCTTTAACTTCAGCTCTAGGGGATCTAGCGCCCTCTGCTGGCCAGCACATGATGCACAAAACTATATATAGGCAAAACACCCATACACATAAAACTCAGAACAAAACAGAAAGGAGAACCCCACAAGAACACTTTAGAAGCTGCATGTGGCTACTCCATGCCTATAACTGTGAAAGGCAGAGGCAGGAGGATGGCTGGGGCTGGCCAGCCATCAGCACAGCTCCAGGTTCTCTGCTTTGGGCTGGGTGGTAGTAGCAGCAACAAGCACCTTTAACCCTTTTAGGGCAAAAGCACTGGAGCAGCAGCCCTCAGCCTGTGGTCCTGTCACCTTTGGCAAATCTCTATCTCCAAAACATTTACATTACATCATAGCACCACAAAGATTAGTTAGGAAGTAGCAGTGAAAATACTGTTATGCTTGGGGTCACTACAACACGATGAACTGTATTAAAGGTCAGGAAGACCCTCTGAGCTAGAGGGTTCTAATAGACCAGGGCAGGGACCTGGGACTCATCCCCAGTGCCACACAAAAACGGTTTCTGGTCTGTCGGTGCCACTGATGTAAAGAGAGTGCTTGGTGTGGCATGACCAAGTACAGGCAGTGGCAGAGGCTTGCTCATCGTCATATGAACATGCATATGGCTGACCACTAGAGGGTGCTGTCCCCAAAGAACTATTAGCTTCCAGGTCACACTGTAGGACAAGATCTGTTTCTGCAGAAAGTGGGGCTACAAATTCATAGCTCACAGGCTGAGAACAGATGTTGGTAGCAGGCATGTGATACAGAAGCCAGGGCACAGCCAGAATCTGGCATGCCAGCCAGCACTCTCACCTGACAAAGTCCCCGTCAGCCATGCCGTAGGTTGTGGCCTGCTTATTGAGATCAGCCACCTGCTCCTGGTTCAGCTCATCCACATCCACCTCCACGTCTGCACAAGAAAAAGGCTGTCAGGGACCCAAGCCCCAGGAGAGGGGGGAGGAGCACCCCGAGTCGGGGCAAGTCTGCCAGATAGAGCACCTTCAGGGAGAACGTTGCTGTGCTAGCACAGCTCTGAGGACCAAGCTGAGGCTTGGCCAGCACAGCACACAGCACAGCAGGGACCAGTGGGGTGGGTGGATGAGTCTGTGGATGGAGTGCACGAAAGAGAAGAGGATGGGAGGTGGAAATAGATGGAGGTGGGGTGGGCAGAGAGCAGCACACAGAGGAAGGACACACATGAACTTTGGCTCTGCCTGGGGCTAAGTTTGCATGTGCACCAGAAAGAGTAGGATAGAGACGGGGCAGTGAAAGTCTTCTGGCCGGGCATGCCTACAGGGGAAGGAGGTGACCATGGGTATGAGCGATAGAAGCCGAAGGATGGGGGCAGCTCCAGGAATGGGGAAGTTGCTTTCCCAGAGCAAAGCCAGGCCAGCCTAGGTAGAAGAGGAAGGGCCAGCTCCTAGGTGGAAGAATCTTCTAGAATAGTGCCCAGAAATGGGGGAGGGGGGCACATGGGATAGGGGACAGGCCAGACAAGGGACAGGGAAGGCTGGAAGAAACAGGAGACTGAGGCCCTAGAGCTGGGGAGGGTGGGGGAGGCCTCGTAAGCATGGGTACCCCACAGAGGGTGAGGGGCGAGACACAGAACCGATGCCCGGGGACTGCAGGTGGGGAGGGCAGAGAGGGGACCCCACCGATGTCGGGGATGACCTCATCTTCATCCGAGTTGCTCTCCTCCTCTGCTGGTGACTCTTCCTCCTCTGGCTTCTCAGCCACCTTCTCTACCTCGGCCACAGTACTATCTTCATAGGTGTAGCCGATGGAAGCCTTCTTCTCTGCCAGCCTGGGAAGAGAGCCATGAGCCAGGGGGTACCCGGCAGGAGCAGGGCCACAGGTGAGCCCCACAGTGGTTAGACTAGCCACTAGGGGTCCACTCTAGCCCACCCCACTATGGTCTGGTCCTTCCCATTCCTGTCCTGGTACAGGGCTTCCTCTTCTAAGAAGTCCTCCTTGTTCACCTGTCAGGATACAAGCCTGCCTGCCTTAAGTCCCATGAGTGCAGATCCCAGAGTCATCTTGGACAAAGTGTACCTCAGCTCTGCTTTCAGGGGCCACATTGAGAGGCCACTGTGGACTTCAACTGTCAATATATCGTGCCTCATCCCAGCACCCTTATCCTGGAGCCAAGGCTGAGTATCAACAAGCAGATCCTATAAGTGGTTGCTTCCAGATGTGAGCAGGGGTCTGACAACAGCACCCAGCCAGGCTAGCTTTAACACTGATGCCTCCAGGCCCGCAGTGCTGTGGGCTGCAAGCTCACTGCGTGCTGGCACCAGAAGTGCATGACTCCCCATCACTCATGGTCCTCGAAGCTCCTGACTTAAGGCTGCCTTTCCTCAGCCTTCCCCACAGGACTCAAACCTCCCCTTCTGCAAGTTAGAAGCAACAAGCTTGGACGGAACTGTGGCTGCCCCTTCCTCTCCACATATATGGAGGCAGCACCCACTAAGTGCTGACTGACGTGATGGGGTGGAAAGGCTAGTCCCCACCCCATCAGACCAGACCCTTGACTCACTTCTTCTTCTCATCCTCGCTGGGTCTCTGCAGGCCTCCGTACAGCTCATCAATGTAGATCTGATACAAGCACTGTTCCTCAGAGACTGGCAAGGAGAGGCACAGGTCAGCCCAGCCAGGCACATGTAGATGGAGTGGGACACGAAGACACAGGAGGGGGTGGGAGGGGGACAGCCAAGGTAGAGTCACCTATCTCAAATCATTCTTCTGTCTAGGACCCAAGTGACCCCAGTATATAACATCAGCCAGGTGATCCACTCGAACTGTAACCTGGCGCTAGTAACTTTTGACCCCTGTGTCTCAGTTCCCTCTTCTGTAAAATGGGATCCCTAACAGAGTGAGTCCTTTGGACCTAGGGGCCCCTACCACTGTCATGGAGTCTCCCTGGCCTCCAGAACCATAAGCATGCCTCTAAGTGTTGACTATCATCTAGACTCCACGGGCTGCCATGTGGTCCTGTGGGTTAGCTTCTATTATCGGAGTGTCTGATTATCCTGTATCCCTACACCCCAAGCACCCACTTCAGGAACTCCCCAGGGTACTAAGGCAGCCATAGTCTCCCCTCAGCCCTGCTGTCAGGCTCATGTGAGTCCTCTCCCTTCCCTCTGCAGGTTTCAACTAAGCTTCCCTTTCTTTGTAAGGGGAACAGGTAAGGAGCAGAAGATTAAACCTAAGCCAAACAAGCCCTCTACCATGGAACTATATCCCCAGCCCTCTTTTTGAGACAGGGTTTCATAAAGTTGTTTGGGCTGTCCCAGGTAAGCCCTGGACTTGAGATCTCTCTCCCTGCCTCAGCCTTTGGAGCAGCTCTGCTTAGAGCTGGGCCACTGTAGCAGCCTGAGTGCTTCAGCTTTTCTGTCTGTGGCATCAGTGGTCTGTGCCAGGTAACAAAGCATGGCCCCGCCTTGCTGTGACAAACACCTGACTCCTACCTAGTCTCCACATCCTAGGAGAGGGCCCTGCCGCCCTCTCCCACAGCTCTCTGGCCTGTCTTCAATGCCTGTACTCCAGGACCTCTGTGCACCTTCTCTCAGGGGCTGGAATCTATACCTACCCTGCTCTGTCTTACTTCCCTTCAGGAACACTCGCAAACCATCTCTTATACCACCTAGGTTTGTTCTCAGACTGCTCGTGCAGTGATTATGCAGTGGCTCTCCCTGAGGTCCCGTTCCCAGAACAGCACAGGACACACTGCTGTAGGAGTGAACGAAGGACTAAGGGAAGCCCGGCCACCAGCTGCACGGAACCATATGGCCTGGACTGACAGCAAAAATGATAGCACCATGGTGACAAATGACAAACTTCTTATCTCTAGGCTGCACTGCATCTTAGAAATACATAACTCTGGGACTAGGAAGCCAACATGGAGGGTCACCTATGTCAGCCTGAAGCAAGGCTTTCAGACCCATGGACCCACTTAACACTGCACAGGGAGGAAAATGAGACCTGCCAGGAAAGGGGTGTGTGTGGATGACCCTGGCCAAGGGCGCCCATAAGGGAGCCCCCATGCTTAGGCAGAGGCAGGGAAGATGTAATATCCAGACACCCATAAAATGGAGGCATCAAACTGGACCCAGTGGTTCTTGCCTGGGGACCAACTACAGTGCTGGAGAGGGTGGGGCAGGAGATCATGAGCTTCAGGACAGCTCAGGCTATAGAGTAAGACTGGGTCTCAAACATAGAAACAGTAAGAAAAGTATCCCTAGGTCTGAGGGTGCAGCTCAGTAGGCGAGCACTTTCCTAGCATCTGTGTGTGTGGCCAGGGTCCACCCCCAGCTGCACAAAACCCAGGAGAGAGAGAGCTACTGAGTCCTCTCCCTGCAGGAAGCCATGCAGGGTCACAAGGAAGTAAGACAGAGCAGGGTAGATTCGTCATCTGTTTTGTCTCCATGCTAGGCACTGACCCAGAGTCTCCATCAGCTCAGGCATGTCATGTGTATATGTAACAAACATGTGTGTAGAGGTGAGGGCACAATTCAGGAGTGGGCTCTCCTGAGCAAACTCAGCTTGTCAGGCTTTCACAGCAGGTGCTCCGTAAGAAAGTACTGAGCCAGTTCCCTAGCCAGCACCCAGAGCCTTATACATCCAAGTGCTCCCCCACATCCCCAGCCACGTGCAGGTGTACCCTGATGACCTGACACAGAAGCCTGCCTGAGAGATCTGCCCTCCTGGGGAAGGCCAGGCTTGGCATGTCCAGGGGCTCTGCTCACAACAAGGAAGGTCTTCCTAGGACTGTCACCTATGCAGTGGGTGCCCTCCTCCCTCTTTCTTAGGAAAAGGGCTCTAGATAGGATCAGAAGGAAGGGATGGGAGGTGGCTTGGGCAGAGACCTCCAAGTCTCTAACCCAACAGAGACCCTGTGCCAGTTTCATGAATGAAGACCCAAAAGGGAAAGAGGGTACACAGACTAGGACAGAACCAAGGTCGACTGTCAGCAAGTACCTGGGTAAGCCTTGTCTAGGTGGTCCAGCCTCAGGCCCCCATGCCCCACACCCCGCCCCGCCACTCACTGCCGGCGAAGTCGTTCTGCACCAGGCCTCTGTACCGCTCGTAGTTACATTTCCGCTCGTCTGACTCCTGTTCCGGGGAGCTTTGGGAAGGAATGGGTTAAAGAGAAGGTGAGAGCCGGGCATGGTGGCACACGCCTTTAATCCCAGCACTCGGGAGGCAGAGGCAGGCGGATTTCTGAGTTTGAGGCCAGCCTGGTCTACAAAGTGAGTTCCAGGTCAGCCAGGGCTACACAGAGAAACCCTGTCTCGAAAAACCAACCAACCCCCCACCCCCCAAAAAAAGGAGAGAGAGAGGTGAGAACTAAAGCCCCAGGAATCAGAAAAAGGGGTGGTGGTGGTGGGCAAGGCTCAGGGTTAAGGGTATGCTGGGTCATCCCAACCTTGCAGAACACGTACATGGTGGTGAGCAGTGGGGGGGTGTAGTCAGGGATGTGGTCTAGATGTGCACGAACATCAAAGCGGTCAATCATGTTGTTGGTGTCCCCCTGCCAGGGCATCCTGAGATGGGAAGGACACAGTCAGAGAGGCAGGACTCAGAGTCCAAGCACCCAGTCCCTACCACTTCAAGCTCCTCTGTCATCCACCCAAATCTACACCTGGGGTCCAGGGCTCAACAAGTCACCCATCTGCCAGTCCACAAGCTAGGACCTCACTTCTCAGAGCCGAGCAACAGCAAGGATCGTAAACCAGGCTGATGATGCCACTAAAGGAGGCATAGTCACCCTGAACCAGGCCCATCTGGCAACCTGCCCTCTGCTACCTGTGAGCTTCAGTCAGTCCGAACTCGTTCTCTATTGTGAGCACCTACATAACTTCTCTGAGAGTCAACTGCACATGCAGTCTTCCTGGCCTGAGCTTCTACTGCAGTCTCTAGAGTACCCCCAAGCCCCTTCAGACACTATGCTGCCCCCTCCCCCAATCTTACATGTTCACAGGGCTCTCAGCAGCCAGGGCAACTGCAGAATCCAGGTGAACCTTGCAGGCTCGGCCATGCACCTGCAGGAACTGGGCGGGGTCTTTCTTCTGCAGGGATGGACAGGTCAGAGGTCACCAAGAAGCCAAGGCCCACCATGCCTCCCTACTTTAAGTAGACCTAGTGGTCACTTGGCCTCTGGGTCAAGTCCCTGGGCCACACCCTAAGGGACAGGGACCTGTGTCCTCCCAGGCGTGGCCAGGGGCACCTAACTCTGCTCTAGCTGAGGCATCCTGCCAGCCAGGCCTATCTATCCCACCTACTTCAGAACTAAGGCAGGAGGATTACAAATGAAAAGCCTACCTGAACTACAGACATATACTGTCTCAAGTGTTGCCCCTAACTCTTCAACCCCATCCCAAGCCATCCATTTGGAGCACAGTGCGAGCCCTGGACCTGGTGCAGGCTCTGGGGTAGCAACATCACACAGGCAAGGCACCATGAAACTCAGTCCCACACTAACTAACCCAGGCTGAGGCTGTCCGTGCTGAGTAACGGAGCCGCTGCCTGACTATCAGGAGGCCCTGGCTCCACCTAGTTCCACCCCGGCACTGAAACAAAGCAAAACAAACTACAATGAATGAAGAGTTCAACAAAAAGTTATCATACGACCCACAACTCCTAGGTACAGATTTTTTTTTTTTTTTTTTTTTTTTGGTTTTTCGAGACAGGGTTTCTCTGTGTAGCCCTGGCTGTCCTGGAACTCACTTTGTAGACCAGGCTGGCCTCCAACTCAGAAATCCGCCTGCCTCTGCCTCCCGAGTGCTGGGATTAAAGGCGTGCGCCACCACGCCCGGCCAGATTTTTTTTTTTAACGATTTATTTATTGATTATATGTGAGTACACTGTAGCTGTCCTCAGACACTCCAGAAGAGGGCGCCAGATCTCGTTACGGATGGTTGTGAGCCACAATGTGGTTGCTGGGATTTGAACTCTGGACCTTTGGAAGAGCAGTCGGGTGCTCTTACCCACTGAGCCATCTCGCCAGCCCCTAGGTCCAGATCTTACACATGCTAAGGTTCACGCCAGCTCCCAGGAGCCAGACAGTGCTAACAACCCAGCAGACTGCTTGTATGAAGTGGGGCATTACTTAGCCATAAAATGGACCACCACGCTATCTTACAACACAGCTGAGCCTTGAACACACAGGGCCAGAGGAAAAGAAGCCCAAACCACTGCATCAAGTGGGGAGACTCTGAGAAGCTCCCCAGAACTGAGGACTCATGAGCATGCTCGAGGTGCAGGCAACACTGACTGTGCAGTGAGGATTGAACCCTGGGCCTTGAGCATGTTGGGCAAGCATCCTGCCACTAAGCTGCAGTGCAGCAATGAATAGTGAACTTTTAATGGGTAAACTCTGTGGTACAGCACTTATAGCTCAAAAAAGCTGTTAACACAGCGCACACCCATGTAAATAGCGGAGCATGTCTGTGTGTACCTATAATCCC
The DNA here is from genome assembly GCF_978045245.1 of Mus caroli. Lineage (NCBI taxonomy): Eukaryota > Metazoa > Chordata > Mammalia > Rodentia > Muridae > Mus > Mus caroli. The sequence continues at coordinate 124,305,949 of NW_028227263.1, read as the reverse complement.
ATCACTGGGCAGGCAGAGGCAGGTGGATCCTGCTGGTTACTGGCCAGGGTCAGGGAGAAATCCTGTGACCAAAGCATGAAGAAGAAGCATCTATGGGAGATACCCAACATCGGCCTCTACATGCACTAACATACTTAAATAGAAGAAACCTGTACACAACACACACACACGTTATCTTTTTTCTTTTATTTCAACATATTTGTTTTGTTTTGTTTTAGATTTATTTATTTATTTATTTATTTTGTTGTTGTTGTTTTTCGAGACAGGGTTTCTCTGTAGCCCTGGTTGTCCTGGAACTCACTCAGTAGACCAGGCTGGCCTCGAACTGAGAAATCTGCCTGCCTCTGCCTCCCAAGTGCTGGGATTAAAGGCGTGCGCCATCACTGCCCGGCATGATTTATTTTTATTTTATGCATATAAGTACACTGTTGCTGTCTTCAAACACAGCAAAAGAGGGCATTGGATCATAATACAGATGGTTATAAGCCACCATGTGGCAGCTGGGAATTGAACTCAGGACCTCTAAAAGAGTTGTCATTACTCTTAACCCCCGAGCCATCTCTCCAGCCCATGTTTTTTTTTTTTTTTTTTTTGTCTTTTCTGTAAGGCATAATTTTTTTTTTTTTTTCCCTTTCCTGGAACTCACTCTGTAGACCAGGCTGGCCTCGAACTCAAAAATCCACCTGCCTCTGCCTCCCAAGTGCTGGGATTAAAGGTGTGCACCACCATTGTCCAGCTTTTTTTTCTTTTTTGAGACAGGGTTTCTCTGTGTAGCCCTGGCTGTCCTGGAACTCACTCTGTAGACCAGGTTAGCCTTGAATGAGATGCACCTGCCTCTGCCTCTTGAGTGCTGGGATTAAAGATGAGCACCACCACCTCCTGTCTTTGACACAAATAATTTAAAAAATAAATAATAAACCAAAACCAGTCCAAAAAAGGGCACTTATGTAGGATCCTCCCTAGTCCATCATCTCTAGCCTGAGTCCTGGGGCTAGGGAAAGGTTACAAACCCTTAAGCCACATCACGACAAAAGCATCCTAGAAAGTATAAACTATGTGGGGACAGCAAAACGGCACTGGTCACATCACATGAACCAGGGAGAGCCACAGGAGGGGCTCTATGCTGCTCCATAGAGCACAGTTCTGCCAGCGTCTCAGCACATGCTCTGGTTGAGTCCTGCTGTCCCGGTCATCTTCCCTGGCTCTCTGCAGTGCTTTCCTTGTCCCTCAATGTCATGACCCTCCTCTCCCCAAGCACCCTCTGGGTGTCGGCCTGACTTTCTTCTGCTCTCCTGGTCCAGGTTTATGGGCTTCTACGCTGTTGTTCCCTCTTAGTAGGGCTACTCCGTTACCTCACATCTCCTAGAGTCTCCCAAGCAACCCCATGTGAGTGCCTTGGGTCCTCAAGTTTTCTTCAGGGTAGCGACCAGCACCTGCTATTCTAGCTCAGCTAGCTTCATCACCACCTGCCTCCCTCAAGAACATGAAGCACTATGTCCCTCCCAGGGGGTAGGGATCTGTTTTGCTCACTCCTGTGTCTGTCCCCAGGGCCTGGTCCCTAAAGGACTCTCAAGGCCTAGAAATCAGGTAAGAGAAGACAAGAATCCTCTCTGACAGAAGACTCAGCTCTTAGAAGCCACAGCCTCCCAGTGGCCAAGGTACTCACACTCTAGACAGCCCAGCTCCATGTCACTGTCTGTCACCCACTTCCCCCCGGCACGGAGTGGATGCAGGCCCTGTGCGAAGACCCAAAGCGACCACAGCTGGTGCCCTGCTCATCTGACTCTGCGGGCTACTGGGCTATCAAGACCCTGAGTTCACAGAGAAAAAGCCGACAGGATACAGCTGGGTGCCTGTGAAATGAAGTCCTGGGGCTGCAGCGCATCTGCCTGCCTTCTTCAGTTCCTCAGGCCACAGGGCCTCCATTGAGTCTGAGGCCAAGACTCTAGGGACTGCCAGCTACAGCATGGGGTCTGGCAAGTGTGTGAAAGCCCTTGGAGGCATCTGCATCTCAGAAGTGACAGGCACAGAGCCCAAGTAAAGTGTCTCCAGGCCAGAGCATGCCTGGGGGGGGGGTTGGGGAGGGGGGAGACACTGTGGAAAAGTCAAGGAGCCCTAACAGCCAAGCTCTCACAAACAGCACTGTTTGTAAGAACATCCCCAGCTCAATCTCTGCACTCTTCAAGATACCCATTTCCCACAGGAGGAAAGGCGGCAAAGCCACAGGCCTGCATTTGAACAATCACCCTAGCATCGAGCAGAAATTGTCCAACTGCAGACAGGCCTAACTCCTTTCTACCCTTTGCTTATTTTTTTTTTTTTCGAGACAGGGTTTCTCTGTGTAGCCCTGGCTGTCCTGGAACTCACTTTGTAGACCAGGCTGGCCTCGAACTCAGAAATCTGCCTGCCTCTGCCTCCCAAGTGCTGGGATTAAAGGCGTGCGCCACCACCCACCCGGCTTGCTTATTTTTTTCAACCTTAGGATAAATGTTACTGTGGTAAAAAGTACCTAACATAGGATCTATGCTCAACCATTTCCATTTTAACTTCTTTGCTGCACTGGGGATTAGACCCAGAGCCTTGCTCATAATAGGCAAGTGCTCTCCTTGACTGATGTCCGGCCCAGCCCTTAACTGCTTGAGTGCACGGTGTATCAACTAACGCACACCTCTCTGTGTGAACTATGCTTCCCATCTCTACAATGGCCTCTACGTCATGAAGAACACCCCTCTCTCCTCACCCAGCCAACAACTGCCACTCTCCGTGTTTGTATCACCTGGCGTGCAGAAACCAACCATACTGTCTTTCTGATTTGGGGGGGTTTTGTGTGTGTTGGGGATGGAGGGGATGTGAGGGTCTCACCATGTAACTTACTATAACCTGGAACTCACAGAGCTCCAGCTGACTCTGCTCCCAGTGTGTCTGTCACTGGCTTTGTGCTCCACACTGGATGTAAATAGCTTTTCAGTGTATGTATATAGTCCCTTTCCTTTTTCCACTTTCACGTGTGTGCATGTTTGCACGAATGTGGGCGTGTGCAGGTGCCCACACTTGCGGAGGCCTGAGGCACATGTCGCTCTCCCACCTTGTTCACTAAACCATGGCCTCTCACTCAAACTCAAAGCTAGCTGATAGGGGTGATCTCGCTAGCCAGCTTCATCAGGCAGGCCACCATGTGACCTGGTCCTCATGCTTTTGTAGCAAGTGCTTTAACCACTGAGCTATCTCCCACAGCTTCTTTATTCATTTATCCACAGTTACTTTCCTCTAACTCTTGGCTCTGTGAGCCATACTCTAAGAATCTTCCTGAGATGCTAAATCCAGGCTGAGTGGAGCATTTACCTGGCATGGATAATCTCTAGGTTCCACCCCCTGCATCAGAGGCAAACAAATCAACTGAATCCACTCTTACCACCAGGCTGTGTTCCCTCTTGGCTCAGATGGGGCAGCAGTCCATATGGGCGTGTTCCCTGTCATTCAGTGCCTCCTATAACGCTTCAGCACGTACTGTACTAGCAGATGCCCGGTCCTGACAGCTCAAGCTCCACCCTCTAAGGCTCACAGTTCAATGTAGAGGACAGCCCTGCCTCCATAGTGATGACCTTCTATACAGGGAATGCCTGGCCCGGCAGAGGGCCAGCTGGGCCTTCCAGGAGACTTATTTTCTACCTGTGCCTCAACAGGGGATTGTAGTTCTTTTCCTTTTCCCTTTGAGACAGTCTCACTATGTAGCCCTGTGTGTCCTGAAACTTGCTATAAAGATCAGGCCTCAAACTCAGAAACACGCCTGCCTCTGCCTCCCTTTAATGCAAGAATTAAAAGTGTGCCACACCAGGTCCTGTAGATCGAAATTCTTTATTCAAATCAGAGAAAAGACACGGAGGCACACACTTGTAATCCCAGCACCCAGAAGGCCGAGGCAGGAGGAATGTGAGTTGGAAGGGTAGCCTGGGCTACACAGTGAATTCTAGGTCAGCCTATATGACTTAGCAAAATCCAATCTCAAAAGGGAAGATGTTGACAGGAACGGGAACAATGACAGAAAAGCAGTCACCCAGAATGCCTGGGGTTGCAAATGTAGCCGCTCACAGACAAGCCTGAACAGGCTGCCACAGCCCAGCCTGGTTTCCTCACCTCACCCCTACTCCCCCTACCCCACCCCAGCAGCCACAAGCAGTGCCTGGACATCTCCCACAGCTCGGCTCCACACATCTGGATGCCGGTCACATTCCCATCCTGGACACTGGTTGCTTGTATGGTCCACATCACAAAGAGCCCCACAGACACTTGCTGTCAAGCTCTTCCTGTCACCCAGTGAGGACTGTTCCTCATCCATGCCCTGAACAAAGGCTCAGGAGGCTCCCTGCCAACAGGGAGGCGAGCCTGAACTCCCCTCTCCAGGCTCCCCTCCGTGTCAGCCACCCACTGGTCCGAATCCAAATTCCACTCTACCCAGCAATAGCAGGGGCTATGAGTCTGCTATTTCTCTTTCCTTTGTGTGTATGGGGTGGCACTGGCTAGGCAAGCACTCGCCACTGAGCCACCTCTTGGCCCTACAAGTTAACCCTTCCTGAGCCGCAGTTATGCAAACTAGGAAGCTAATGACACTTAAATGGCTCTGAAGACCACATTCAGGAAGCTGCTGCCACATGACACAAGTGACACAAGGAGTTCTCTCTGGTATGTTGTCGTGCCCCACCAAGAGTCAAGTCACCTCAAGGGAAAACCCACAAAACACCCAACAGGCAAGTACACAGGGTCTGCACATCCAAGCCCTCATTGAGCCGGGAGCTGCGCCCGGTTGCTCTCAGCTGGCAGGCCACCCATCTTTACTTCCCGACTCAGCGGTCCCTCACACCTCGGGCCCAGCCTGCCTAGAAGGGAATCTACATGCCTGCTCCCTGGAGGCTGAATGGGCCTGTGGGACTTCCAGGTCATCAGGACAGGGAGTTATGGGAAAACACCCAGAAAGTCTCTCACCAAGGAGCATGAGAGACCCTGCCCCCTTTCTCTCATTTCTCTGGGCTGAGTGAAAGGGAGACACACGAGAGCCAGAGTCTCCAGAGCTCTCTCAGACCTCAAGACAAGATGGAAATGAGATAAATGCCTGCCGTGTGAAAGCCATTTGCTTATATTTCATTCCTGATACAGCCAAGTCGATTCCACACAGTGTGTCATTTTGCACACAGAAGGAAACATTAGGCAACGGAGAGAGTGCCAGGAGGCCAGGATAACTTCAACAAGGGAACAGGCAGAGAGCGGAATAGCACAAATCTGGAGGAGAGGTAAAATCAAACTAAGGGCCAAGTGGCTCAGTAGCAAACTTGCCTATAACCTACCAGAACAGCAGGGGCCTACGGGTATGATTCAATGTTAGAGCTCTGGCCCAGAATGCCCCAGTGAGGGGCTGGGGCCTCTTTTTTTGGGAGGGGGAAGCAGGGGTTTGAGACAGGGTTTTTTTTGTTGTTTTTTTCTAGACAAGGTTCTCTGTATAGCCCTGGCTGTCCTGGAACTCACTCTGTAGAGCAGGCTGGCCTCGAAATCAGAAATCTGCCTGCCTCTGCCTCCCGAGTGCTGGGGTTAAAGGCCCGCATCACCACTGCCCAGCTCAGATCTGAGGACTTGACTCAGGGGTAGAGCATCTGCCTGACACCAGCCCTTTCCTGGCTTTCATTCTCAGCACCTCATAGGGAATATCCAAACTATGTACGGCCCTGAAAACTATAGTAAAGAAACTGGCCTTCTCCCACAGCCACAGGATTCTGAGCAGGAGAGAAACGGGGCCAGTTTTACATTCACAGAGACCTCTCTCGTCTGCTGAATGGGTTTCTTAGAGACAAGATGAAGGCAAAGGGAACAGAGAGGCTGGGTAGCAACACTGTAGTTAATAGGATGTCTACAGGAATGTCATCTAAAAGAACTGAGCCAGGTAAGCAATTGTCATTTCATGCTGGGGACAGTTCCAAAACCAAGCTGTATCTGTGATGGCAGATATGGAAAAGACCAGCAAAGATGTCCAAGAAAGCCATCCAGGAGCCTCAAGGACTTTTTGGTCAAAGCATGGAATTTGATTTAACTTTTCCTTTGCTTTTCTCCTAAAGCAATGGACGTATCAAACAAGAGAGGGGGCAGGTCAGAGACCACTGATGAGTCTTGATGACACTACTGCTAGATGCCAAGTCAAGCCTCAAGAATGGCTGAGTTGTTCTGGGCACTGGGGACACATTGATGGAGGAGCAGAGAATGTCCCAGAGGCCTGACTCCCGGAATGTTCAGAGAGCTAGAGAGTCTTTTGTCTCTGACACCAGTGCACGGGGACTGCACCAGACACAGCAGACTGAGGCAAACAGAAGCCCTCACGTTTACACCAACCACTATGCTGAAGAAATGACTATGGCTGAGCATGGTAACAACACACACCTGTAAACACAGGCAGGAAGAGTATGAGTCTGAGGCCTGCCTAGGTTACCTAAAAAGACCATCTACCTAACAAGAGATGGGGTAAGGGCAGCTCAGGCAGTGCACAGCCCAGACTTCTATCTCCAACACCATAGAAAAATGGCCACAGTGGAAGGGGCTGTGGGGGAGGATGACTAGGATTCTGAGGAAAAAGAGCTCTTGCCTTGACACACCTCCAAGTCCAGGGCCCCTCCCTCTGGAGCCCGCCCACCCCACACTCAAGTCTGCTCACTCACAATCTTCTCATAGTATTCCCGACGCCGCTCCGCCCTCTTCTTGTAGTCCACCATCATGCCTCGAAGTTTCCGCTCATGCTTCCGAGCCTCGTGCCACATGGTGCTGAGGCTTCCGCCTGAGGGAGGAGGACACCAGACGTGTCAAAGGGACTATAAAGACCACGAGGGTAGAGTTACAGTCCTCTGACACGTTGGTGTTGATCCTGATGGACTAAATCCCAAGCCCAAGTCCCATGGCTTCAGCAGAGAGAGAAACCCTGCTGCTGACCAGGAGGCTGAGTGCACAAAAGGACTCCTAACAGTCCTGCGGCAGTAGCTCCAGAACTATGAGAAAGCTCTCCGTGACCTAGGTAAGATCTCCTGGGAAGGAAATCCTCCTAGATTCTGCTTGCTAAAGTGCATATGAAAGACTATAGAGTAGATAGCCTTTGGAAGGCTGATGCAGAACTGTCTAGAGTTCAAGGCCAGCCTTGGTTACACTGTGCAGTGTAACCTAAATATGGAGATCCTACTTTAAAAAAAAAAAAAAATGGCTGGGAGTGATGGTGCATGCCTTGAATCTCAGCAGTGGAAAGGCAGGACAGGCAGATGTCTGAGTATGGAGCCATCCTGGTTTATGTACTAAGTTCCAGGCTAGCCAAGGCTACATAGTGAGATGCTGTCTGGAAAAATAAAATAAAAATGGAATTTTTGAAATTAAAAAGGAATGTCTGAAACCGATCCTTAGCTGCCAGGGCTGGGCTCACAAGAACCCCTAAGATCCCTCTGCAGGAACCATGCATGGTGCGGGAGGGGGGATGCAGCAGTGTTGTAAGATAGGTTAGTGGAGAGAGGCAACAGCACAGCCGGGACACGCTTGGGGAGGGGGTGAGGCCAGGTGAAGGGCGTGGACAGAGGATGAAGATGGTCAGGCCGCTGAGCTCTAAAGGAGGGATGTGAAGCCCGCCAGGCAGGCTAAAAAGAGAGTGAGACCCTGGGCGGGAGCGATGGGTGGAAGGCAGGGACGGAGCTGCGTCTGGGGACCAGGGTCCGCGCCGAACCCCAAAGCCCGGACTCGGGCCTGAGGAGGGGCGAGGGGCGCAGCCTGAGGCCTGTCAGAACGGAAGCAGGCGGGGCCGCCGTCGGGGCCCGGCGGACACCCACGGTGATCTCCGGAGCGCCTCGGACAAGGATGAGGCCGACTGCCACCGCTCGGAAGCCGGGAGGTCGGGGTCCGACGCCTGCACTCACCGGCCAGTCGCCGCCTCCCACTGCTGCGCTCGCGCGCGCTCACGACGCACACCGGAAGCGGAAGTGAGAGGTTGAGCGAAGGAGAGAGGCGGCGCTGCACAAAAGGCACTTCCGCAGTCGAGAGGAAGGGCTCTGGGGTGTGGGCGGGGCCTGCAGGGTGGCACCATCTGGGACCTGTCCGAAGAGTGAGGTGGCCGAGAGCTTAAGTAGAGGAACCCAGAATTCCAGACACGTTTTGTTGTTGTTTTTAAAGATTTATTTCTTTTAGGGGCTGGAGTGGTGACAATCGATTGAGAACTGGCAGCTCTCGCCAAGGTCCTGAGTTTAATTGCCAGCACTCACATAGGGTAGGGCTCACAACCAGTCTCTTAACTGTAGTCCTATGGGATCCAGTGCCCTATTCTGATGTGCGTACATGCCGAGAAAACACCCATATGCATAAATACAAAAATAGAAAAGTCGTTTTAAAAGATTTATATTGCCTGACAGTGGTGGCACACGCCTTTAATCCCAGCACTTGGGAGGCAGAGGCAGGCAGATTTCTGAGTTCGAGGCCAGCCTGGTCTACAAAGTAGTTCCAGGACAGCCAGGGCTATACAGAGAAACCCTGTCTCGGAAAAAAAATATTATGTGTATGCCTGAAGGTGTATGTTTCTCTGAGATATATACACACATATATACTATATAATTTTATTTAATCCTATATGTACATATATATGTGTACATATATGTATGTGTATATGTATATATAAATATATATGTATACACACAGACATATGTGGGACTAATAAAAATTATCTGTAGGCTGTGGGCAGTTAATTCAACAATAGCAGGCTATGAACAGAAAGGCCAAGAACTCAGTAGATGCTCAGTCTACAAGGCTGGATGCCTCAGCTGGTCTTCAGTATACACTAGAACCACAAAGAAGGCTCTAACGCCAATGAAGGAATGGACTTGCTAGCAAGACGATGGCAAGCAGGCAAAGACCTAAAGCTTCCTTCTTCCACATCCCTATATACGCTTCCAGCAGAAGTCCTGGCCCAGATTAGAGCTGGATTAAAAGTGTTTCTTCCCATCTCAAGATCCAGATTAGAAGTTGAGCTTCCAGGGGCTGGAGAAATGGCTCAGCGGTTAAGAGCACTGACTCGTCTTTTGGAGGTCCTGAGTTCAATTCCCAGCAACCACATGGTGGCTCACAACCATTTGTAATGGAATCCAATGCCTTCTTCTGGGGTGTCTGAAGACAGCGACAGTGTACTCATACATAAAATAAGTAAAATCTTTAAAAAAAAATAAGTGGATCTTCCTACTTCAATTTAAGCAAAAATCTCTCATATGCATGCCCTCCATTTTTGGGTGTTAGTTCCAGATGTAGCCAGGTTGACAACCAAGAATAGCCATCACACATTTGTGAGCTCCTATGTAGATGCTGCGATTGAACCCAGGTCCTCTGGAAGAGCAGCAATAACTCTTAACCACTGAGCCATCAGGCCAACCTCTCAACTACAATTGTTTTGTTCCAAACAAACCAGGAGTTCCCTAGGTAAAGAAGAAAGAAGACCCCCCAAAGGCTCAAAAAACTAATTTTTATTGGGAAAACTGAACAATCCACCCCCTTCTTCAGGATTAGGGAAGAAGTCTGGGGATCTGCTCCCTCCTACCCTATGTACAATCTCTGAGAATCTGTCCTGAGAAGGGGTCCACCTGCAGGAGCCCCTTTTCCTCTTCGGACTCAGCATTCTGTAAAATGGGCTCAAAGAGAACTGGAGCGCTCCCCATCTTCCCACCAGCACTGCAGATGTCCGATTCAGGATGAGGAAGCTGGAAGACTGATCAAGGTTGGCTTCGGAATGGAGTGCTATACCACACACCTCACCCAGTGCCTCCTCTGTTACCTCAGAGGCTACGTGGCTTCAGGCCCTGGAGATAGGAGGCCACCCCCGAAAGCTGCCTCTCGGTACTGGTTAGGAAACATGTTGCTGCCCACAAGGCTAGCGGTACCAACATCCCCAGGGCCAGGCGCTGCAAAAGAGTCCAGTGACAGGGGCTCTGGGCCAGAAGACTCCACAACGGTGGCCCCTGCACCCCCGCTACCCACCACGGCACTGGCAAGTGGTGGTGCTGGGGGCAGCAGGTCCAACATAGTGAAGAGCGTGGGGGCAGAAGGATCGTAGGCAAAGCCATCGTCCAGGAGGTCAGGGCCACCAGGAGGCTCCAGCCCCGGAAGGGATATGGAAGCAGGGAAGAAATCAGAGTCTGCTGGCTGCAGAGCAGATGGCGGGAGAAACAGGCCTGATGAGGAGAGAAGAATAGCTGGGTTTAGAAGAGCCTGCCTCTGGCCAGGCAGTAACTAACTTGGACTCCCCTGTTCTTAGTGTATTCTATCTTGGGCCTTTAACCCTAACTAGAGTAGAAAGGAAGTGCCATCATTCTCTTCATGTGTGTGTGTAGGTATGTATCTATGTATATGCATGATGTATGTGATGTGAGTGGGCATACCTGATAGCATAAGGCATGGGAGGAGGTCAGAGTTCAACTTTGTGGAGTCATTTCATTCCTGCTACCGTTATGTGGAAATAGAACTCAGGTCCAGGCTTGCACAGCAGGTGCCTGTATCCACTGAGCTAGCACACTAGACCACATTTTTTAATGTACATGAGTGTTTGCCTTTGTGTATAATGTATATAGCACATGTGAGTTTCCCAATGTTGGGAGGGCTGGAGGGATGGCTCAGTGGTTAAGTACATTTCCTGCTCTGGCAAAGGACCAGGGTTGGGTTCTCAACTCCCACTTCCAGCATCTCAAATCTGCCTGTAATTCCAGCTCTAGAGGGATCTGACACCCTCTTCTGGCCTCCACGAGTAATTGCATAGTTGCGGCATACACTCACACTGATATGCATACACATATGTGGAAGGAAGTGAAGATAAAGGCGGGGTCTCAGGCCATCCAGACCTCTCATTGGTTAAAGGTGCTTCCTGACATCCCTGATGACTGATGCCAGTTCAGACCTGGAACCCCCGTGATGAAAGAAGAAAACTGACTCCAGTTAAGTTGTTCTCTGATCTCCACACGCAACCTGCGTGTAGCAGGTATGCACCCAAACATATGCAAAATAAATAAATTAATTTTTTTCAAGACAGGGTTTCTCTGTATTGTCCTGGCTTTCCTGAAACTCACTTTGTAGTCCAGGCTGGCCTCGAACTCAGAAATCCACCTGCCTCTGTCTCCCAAGGGCTGGGATTAAAGGCGTGCACCACCACTGCCAGGCCTGTTTTTAAGTTTTATTTTAAAAGTATTTATGCCGGGCAGTGGTGGTGCACGCCTTTAATCCCAGCACTTGGGAGGCAGATTTCTGAGTTCAAGGCCAGCCTGAACACAGTGAGTTCCAGGACAGCTAGGACTACACAGAGAAACCCTGTCTCGAAAAAACAAAACAAAAAACAAACAAAGAAACTTAAAAACACGACATGGTCTCTTATAAACCTGGCTGGCCTCAAATATGCTAACTAGCCCATAGTGACTTTGAACTCTAGATTCTCTTGCATCCACCTCCCAGGTGCTACCGCATCTGATTTATTTATGTGGTGCTGCGGATCAAACCCAAGGCTTTGCACATAACTCAGCGCCCCCCCCCCCCAGCTTCACCATTCTCCTTTAATAAGCAAACTAAGGCAGTGAGTGATCTAAGAGCCGGTCTCAGCTGTCTATTCACAGAACCAGAGCAGGAGCCAGGCTCCTGCAGGGAGCAGAACTGTGGATATAGCTGTGGCTGACTGGGTATGGGGGCTAGGGTGAGGTGGGAGGGAGACAGAGACAGGGAGACTGAGACTCCCTTGCAGCCACTGTGGAACTCACCACAATTCCTCTACCTCAGCCTCCCAGTTTCTGGATTTACAGGTATGAACCGCCAGCCTGTCCTCTCTTCTAGTTTAATTCGATCCATCTGAAGACGGATTGAGGAGCTTCCCAGATCAGATTGGCTTAGGAGTATGACCATATGGAATTGCCTTGATTGTTAATTGGCACAGGAAGGTCTATCCTACTGTGAGCGACAACATTCCCTTGGCTGGAAGTCTTAGGCTAATAAAAAGTTACCTAAGCTCCATCCTGAACCCCCTTCACTATGACCCCTCCACACACATATATATGTATCAGCTTGCCCACAGCTTGCCCAGGGCAAGAGAGAGACTGAGACAAGATCAGATGTGCAGCTTGGTCTTCATGTGGGTCCCGAACAACTGGAGTAGAGACTATCTCAAAAGCCGTTGCCTGTCTGGAATACATTTTCCCCTAGCTGGGCTGCCTTGTCTGGCCTCAGTGGGAGAGGATGTATCTAGCCTTGTAGAGACCTGATATGTCAGGGTGGGGGGATATCCAGGTGGGGCCTCCACTCTCTCAGAGAAGAAGGGGATGGGATAGAGGGGAGTGGGGAGAGGGAAACAGGACAAGAATTGGGGACAGAAACCAGGGTGTAAAGTGAATAAATAACAATAAATTTAAGGGGGCTGGAGAGATGGCTCAGCAGTTAAGAGCACTGACTGCTCTTCTAAAGGTCCTGAGTTCAAATCCCAGCAACCACATGGTGGCTCACAACCATCCGTAATGAGATCTGACTCCTTCTTCTGGAGTGTCTAAAGACAGCTACAATGTACTCACTTGTAATAAATAAATAAATCTAAATAAATAAATAAATAAATATTTTTTAAAAAGCTATCTAAGCATGGGTGTGGCAGTGATCAAGCCAGGCATGATTTTTTTTTTTTTTTTTTTGCTTTTTTGAGACAGGGTTTCTCTGTGTAGTCGTGGCTGTCCTGGAACTCACTCTGTAGCCCAGGCTGGCCTCGAACTCAGAAATCCGCCTGCCTCTGCCTCCCGAGTGCTGGGATTAAAGGCGTGCGCCACCACGCCCGGCAAGCCAGGCATGATTTTTCTCCATGGTTTCTACTTCACGATTCACTGCACAGTGACCAGGGGCCTGCACAGTGACCAGGGGCCTGCACAGTGACCAGGGCAATGGCTCTGATGTTCACGTGGCCATCAGGTCCTTCCTGCAGCAGTTACCTCTCCCCTGGCTTTTGTAAAAGGAGAAACAATGCCCCAGCCTGCTGTCTGGAATTTGATGTGAATGCAAATAAAAATGAAATGACCTTAGCCAGGCCTGGGCTGGTGGCCCATGCCTTTAATCCCAGCAGAAGCCAGTGGATCTCTGTGAGTTTAATATCAGCCTGGGTAGCAAGAGACACAGAAAAACTACATGCTCAGGATTCCTACGCTATTTCCCAAGGTTGTTTTCTAATTATCACAATGGAGGCTTCAAGTGACTTTGGCCTCAGGAATGAGGGTGGGGCCACAAGACTTGGGAAACTTGATGGCAGCTGGAGGAGCCAGGTAAGGATTGGTTCTAGGGAAAAAGTCATCCAGCAATGGATACCAGCTGCATGATGAAAGCCAGAGAGGGCAAAGGTACAGCAAGCCCCGGGGGTGGGTTGGCTCCAGTGACTGGAGACTGGCTGGGACTTGGGACTTGGGTGCTCTGGGCAAGCTGGGGTAGTAGGGAGAAATTACTTTCTTCCATTTTTTTTCTTCTTGGTGTATGTATGTACACGTGAGTGCATGTGTGTGTGTGTGTGTGTGTGTGTGTGTGTGTGTGTGTGTGTCTGTGTCTGTGTGTCTGCGTGTGCTGTATGTGTGTGTCTGTGTGGTCAGAACTGGCCAGCAGGTGGCTGTGTTGGGAATGGCTCTGAACTGAACCCATCCTTGTGCTTGCTGCTGTCAGGGTCGCAAACATCCCTGCTTCCTCCACACAGATGTCCTGCATGGCCAGCTTTTTACCCCACTGCAGATCCCCTCCCTACCCTGTGACCTCAGACAAGACATGTCACCTCTTTGAATCTCTGTTTTTTTAAACCTGTGAAAAGTGAAGCACCACCCCATGAAGATGTGCGAACAAGGAGGAGCAAGAAATAAGCAGGAACATTGCTTAGTGTGAGCTAAATCTTATATCGGATGTCTGTAAGATTTAGGTCTGGGGCTATAGCTCAGTTGGGAGAGTCCCTGCCTAGCATGCATGAAGCCCTGGGTTCAATTCCCAGGACCATATGAACCCAGAGTGACAGTACAAACCTATAACCAAAGCACTTGGGAGGTACAGGAAGAAAGACCAGAAGTTCAATGCCAATCCTCCACTATTAGCCCAGGAGAGAGACCTTCAAAATGAGATTAAATAACTGAGTCGGCCCTGGTAGCTCAAACTTGTAATCCCAGCACTTGGAGGGCTGAGACAGGATTCCATGAGTTCTAGGCCAGCCTGTGCTGGACTGATACACTGGCTTAAAATTAAAACAAAATTAGGGCCAGGAGCCGGGCGTGGTGGCGCACGCCTTTAATCCCAGCACTCGGGAGGCAGAGGCAGGCAGATTTCTGAGTTCGAGGCCAGCCTGGTCTACAAAGTGAGTTCCAGGACAGCCAGGGCTACACAGAGAAACCCTGTCTCGAAAAACCAAAAAAAAAAAAAAAAAAAAAAAAAAAAAATTAGGGCCAGGTATGATGGTACCCACCTTTAACCCCAGACACTTGAGAGGCAGAGGCAGGAGGATCTCTGAATTCCAGGCCAGCCAGGGCTGCAAAGCGAGACCCTGTCTCACACAAACAAACAACAGGGCTGAAAAATGGCTCTGTGGATGACATTTGCTGTGCAGGCCTGAAAGAGCAAACCTGATCAACACCCACAGGGAGGGGGCGGGTCCCTCACTGCTGTCCTCTGACTGACCTCGCAGTGGGCACTTACACTCACACAGAGGTGACAATAAACCTCATTTAGTTAAGAAAAACATAAACTGCTTTTGCTGGATTGTGTGGGGCAGCCTGTAATCCCAGTATTGAGAGCCTGAGACAAGGTGCTTGTCTTGTTTTAAAATTATAGTATTTTGTCTGTGCCCCAGGTACATGCAGTGCCCCTGGAGGCCAGAAGAGGGCGATGGATCACCTGGGTCTGGAGTTAAGAGATGGTTGTAAGCTGCCAAGTGGGTGCTGGAAATCAAACCCTGATCTTCCACAAGAACAGTCACTGCTCTTAACTGCTGAGCCACCTATCACTCCAGCCCTATCCAAGCTTGCTTTAATTTAAGGAGAAAGTTTCTTTTCTTTTTTTTTTTAGCGGGGTGTAGTGGCGCACGCCTTTAATCCCAGCACTCGGGAGGCAGAGGTAGGTGGATTTCTGAGTTTGAGGCCAGCCTGGTCTACAGAGTGAGTTCCAGGACAGCCAGGGCTACACAGAGAAACCCTGTCTCGAAAAACCAAAACCAAAACAAAAACAAAAAAAAGACAAGGTGGGGACAGGGGCTTCCTGTTAGCACACATGGGAAGGAGGGGCTGCAGGTACCACACTCACCTGAGCTGTGGCCAGGCAGGAAGTGGTCCAAGAACACTGGTTTCTTTTTCCTTCGTTTGCTTTCGATTCCATGTGGATCTGGGAGAATGTGAAGATGAGGGTTCCATACCCTGACCACCCACCCACCCCAAGCAGGTCACCAGTCCCCTCCCAGGGACCTGGGGATGGGGGTAGACAGGGGTGGAGGGACACACCAGAGCTGCTCAACTCTCCAAGGACATCAGGCAGTCCCCGCTTTCGCTTCTTGTCCACACCGTAGCTGTCTGTCCAGGAGAACAGAGGCACCCAGAAGTCATACATCAGCTAAACACAGAGGTCGCTATGACAGTTGGCTACAGAGGCCATTATAAAAAGGAAAGGCTCTTCACTGACTTATGTAAGCAGATTTCTATACCCTAAAAGGATAAAAGCTCGATGCAGTTCTCTCTGGATCCTACCTCAGGACCTTTGCACGGGCTAGTCCAGCTGCTTTCACCCTGTCTCTCTCTTTCTCCCTGTGTACAGCTATATATGCATGTACAAATATCAATCTTGGCTCTCATTCCTCATCTGTCATCTAACTTTCTCTTAACTTTCTCTTTTGTTATCGTTTCTTAGTGGCCTGTGGTTTGCTGACCAACCTGGGACTTTCTAGTTAGACAAGGAGAGCCGGAGAGCCTCAGGAATCCAGCTGACGCCGTCTTCTCAGTGCTAGTAGGGACCTGCTGCCCTGCCTGGCTTTCTACAGGGGTGCTGGGAATGGAACTCAGGTCCTCATGCTTGCAAGGCAAGCCCTAAACTGACTGAGCTCCTGTTTCCAGGCCTGCTTTCTGCTTCTCATTCTTCCCCAAAGACCTGGTCTCCAGGGTGGAGGTAGCTGTGGGTTGAGTGGTTACCATGATCCCGAGGCAGGTATGTGAAGGGCAGCGGCTCGCTGCACACCCCATCCGTGAGCCGCTGCAAGAACACATTGACAGTCACGGGCTCTGAGATCTCCAGGTCCTCGTAGGGTGGCGTTTTGAACACAATGGCAATCTGCCGGTGCACATCAGCTTGAGAGAAGTCAGCACGACCTTCCCAGGAAGCTGTGCTGAACACCACGGATATGTCCTCTGGTAGGGTGGGTCAGGGTGAGAATACAGCTAAGCCAAAGGAATGGGACAGCCCACAGAGCTCCTACTCACTCATTCTACCCGAATCAAACCAGGATTGCAAATAATAGAAGGACCCAGAAAGGCCAGGCATAGTGGTCACCCCTTTAATGCCAGCACTCAGGGGGTAAAGGCTGGACATTCTTGATGATTTTTTTATAATTTATTTATTATTATATATAAGTACACTGTAGCTATCAGATCCCATTATGAGTGGTTGTGAGCCATTATGTGGTTGCTGGGATTTTAATTCAGGACCTTCAGAAGAGCAGTCAGTGCTCTTCTACACTGAGCCATCTCACCAGCCCCATTCTTGATCATTTTAAGACAGCTTGGTCTACATAATGAGTTTCAGGCCAGCCAGGAATACGCCATGAGTCCCTGTCTAAAACAAACAAAGCCAACTACCCAGCCTTTCTACACAGGTATGGTGACAAGGACATGTAATCCTACTACAGTACAGTAGCTGAGCAAATTAGCAATCCTCCTGCCTCCTGTCATCAGTAGGGAAACTGAGGCAGGAGAATTGTGAATTCAAAGTAAAATCTGGAAGACTAAATGAGACTCTAAAAATTTGGTGTAAAAGATCTAGGGATAGGGCTGGTGAGATGGCTCAGTGGGTAAGAGCACCTGACTGCTCTTCCGAAGGTCCAGAGTTCAAATCCCAGCAACCACATGGTGGCTCACAACCATCCGTAACGAGATCTGGCGCCCTCTTCTGGAGTGTCTGAAGACAGCTACAGTGTACTTACATATAATAAGTAAATAAATCTTTAAAAAAAAAAAAGATCTAGGGATATAGTTCAGTGGTATAGAGCTTGTATAAAATCCTCCAGGGAGGGCCAGAGACTTGAATCAAGATAGAGCCCCTGCCTAGAATCCCGCAGCGAGGGGCTGGGGGCGTGGCTCAGTGGTAGTAGGGCCCTCACTGGGGGATTCTAGGCAGGGGCTCTACCACTGAGCCACACCCCAGCCTTTCACTGGAGGATTCTAGGCAGGGGCTCTACCACTGAGCCATGCCCCCAGTCCCTCACTGGGGGATTCTAGGCAGGGGCTCTACCACTGAGCCACGCCCCCAGCCCCTCACTGGGGGATTCTAGGCAGGGGCTCTACCACTGAGCCAAGCCCCCAGCCCCTCTTAATGCATCTGTGCAGTTGGATCTCCAGCACAGCAGCATCCTGAAAGAGCACTGCACAGCCCTGGTTGGTTCACAGGCTTCCATACCTGGCAGACCTGAGCTGGCTCACAAACCTATTGCCTGCATCTGCCTGCCCCTGCAGCTGGGGCTCTGACTCCATCCAGAGTGCTGCCCTGTCTAATCACCACCCCACTTCCACCTCTGTCCCATACATGGCTTATGGACCCCTCACCTTTTTGCACCTTGTCACAGAGCAAGTACAGCTCCTCACCACCTGTGCATGGCCCGCTCTCCTTGTTGATTCGGCAAATCCGCAGCTCCGATGTGTTGGTGGACTCTTAAAAAGAAGTGCAGAAGGGAAAGTGGCAATTGAGTCATCCCACCAAGGTGCTTGCTGACAGGTGAGCGAGACACTGAAGATACCCACCCAGGTGGAACACAAGATGCTTAGGCAGGAGGGTACGATGGACAATGGCCAGAACTCTACTCTGAAGTCTGCTTAGTATTTAAAAATGGAGACCCAAGCCGGGCATGGTGGCGCACGCCTTTAATCCCAGCACTTGGGAGGTAGAGGCAGGCGGATTTCTGAGTTCGAGGCCAGCCTGGTCTACAAAGTGAATTCCAGGACAGCCAGGGCTACACAGAGAAACCCTGTCTCGAAAAACCAAAAAAAAAAAAAAAAAAAAAAAAAATGGAGACCCTTAGACTCAGGAAGACTAGGCATGTTGAGGGTGACACAAGGTCCCCAGATGAGCATTTGCAACCTGCAATACTATGTTTGTTTGTTTCCCAAAGTGGAAGTGATAGAACATCACTTGGATTCTGTACTAACTAGATAAAAAAATTCTACCACTCAGCCACGCCCCCAGCCCCTCACTGGGAGATTCTAGGCAGGGGCTCTACCACTGAGCTACACCTTAGCCCTCATTTTTTATTAACTAGATTAATATTGATCAGCTGCCCAAGCTGGCCTTGGATCCTCCTGCCTGAGCCTCGAATGTGGTTGGGATTACAAGCATGTGTCACCATGTGTATCTGCCACCTGACCTGATGTTTATAGAACACCATTGTCCAGCATGACCAGCCATCTTCGTCTTTCTTTTGTTAACAGCTCTCAAAACTAGGGACCACTCCTCATCACCGATGAGGAGTGAGGAGTGCTGAGCCCTCCATACCTGGCAGACCTGAGCTGGCTCACAAACCATAATCCTAAAGGTTAGATGGGGTCAGGGCATCTCCTCCCCACAGCCACTGATGATTGGTTAGAAGAGTAAATGACCAAAATCTCCCCACCAATGAGAGGGTATGCAGAGGCTGTGAGCAAAAATTGCATATTGTCAGCCATGATGGTGTCTGCTTGCATCTCCACCACTGAAGAGGTGGAGGCAGGAGGATTGCTAATTTGCTCAGGTACGTAGTAGGATCGTTTCTAAAAATAATCAATCAATACACAAATAAGTAAATAAATGTGGGGCTGGGGCTGGAGATGTAGCTTAAGTGCTTCGCTAATATGCACAAAACTCTGGGTTTGATCTTTAGCCCCAGTAAATGAGTCATGGTAATTCAGGCTGGTCATCTCAGTCTTAGGAGGTAAGGCGGCAGGACAACAGAGAGCCCACCCACCAGGCTCCAGCAGGCAGTTCCCAAGCTGTGGTCACACAGGAGTCTCAATTGCAATCAGTGGACTACAAACAAACAAAACACAAAGCTGCATATGACTGTGGAAGGGTCCCGTGGGAGGGAGGGAGGGTGGCGGGGGATCAGTGAGGAACCATCATGCACTGTGTATGTGTACAGAACTGTCAAGGAGCAAAGGTAAACAGCACATCAATTACAAACTGTACACGCATGCGGGAGGGCACTGCCCAGCCTAGGCTTCCGATGTAAATGTGATGTCTGGGGCTATGGCACTCACCATGTGCCCAGGAGGGGAAAAGAGAAAAGGGAAGTGGAGACCCCGCTCCCCTGAGACTGTGGGTACCAAGCCACTGTGTAAATGTAGCAAGCAAGAAGGAAACAGAAAGCAAAGCAAAGCCCACAATGATGTCCTGCTCATCCGTGCCACTGGCCCGGGCACTTTCCCATACCGGTGACAGCTCAATCCCAAGGAACATGGCACCCTTTGACTCACTCTTGTCGTAGACAGGCTCAGAGAGGATGGGGTCCATGCGGTGTAGATGTCCCTGCTGGTCCCGATAGGAGGCCTGGAAGCAAATCCTGACGACATTCATGTCGACCTCCTGATGGTTCTTCAGGGAGCCAGCTTGGAGAGAGCAAAGGGAGGCTGCGGTCAGCTGAGCCGCTGCAGGCACAGCGAGGAAGAGGAAGGGTGCTAAGGCAGGGTGGTGGAGGCAAAAGATGCAGTGTTCAAGGTTATCCTCAGCTACATGATAAGTTCAAGGACAGCCTGGTGTACGTTGAGACCTAGTCTCGGAAACCAAAATGAAAAATCAAATAAAGGGGTCAGTGAGATGGTTCAGCAGTGAAAGGCACTCGATGCAAAGCCTGAGGACCCGATTTCATTCACTGGAGCCCATGAGGAAGAAACCTGACTCCTGCACGGAACCCTCGGGACTCCATAGGTTTGCCCACACCACGCAAAACCCACACATATGCACACAAAATAAATACATACATGTAATATCTTTTAATTTCTTAAAAAAGAAAAGAAGCGGGCTGGTGAGATGGCTCAGCGGGTAAGAACACCAACTGTTCTTCCAAAGGTCCTGAGTTCAAATCCCAGCAACCATATGGTGGCTCACAACCATTCGTAACAAGATCTGATGCCCTCTTCTGGAGTGTCTGAAGACAGCTGCAGTGTGCTTACATATAATAAATAAATAAATAAATAAATAAATAAATAAATAAATAAATAAATAATCTTTAAAAAAAAAAAGAAAAGAAAAGAAGCTGAGAAGTGGTGGTGCACACCTTTAAGCCCAGTGCTCAAGAGGCAGAGGCAGGAGGATCTCTGAACTGCAGACCAGCCTAGTCTACAGAATGAGTTCCAGGACAGCTAGGGATAGACAGAGACACCCTGCCTTGAAGAAAACAAAACAAAACAAAACAAAAACACAAAGAAACACAAAACCAACCAAACAACAAAAACCAGCTAAAGGGCCAGGGGCTAGGGAGGCAAGTGGGCCACTTACCATTGTAGGGGTCAATTCCCAGCTGGATCTTCCGCTCAATGGCAGCTTCAATTTCCTTCTTCCTAACACACTGGATGCCCAGGTTGTTAAAGCTGAGTGGGAGACAGGATAGGCTGTGAGGGGTGGCATCCTCTGCACAGGACAGACAGCTGCCCAGATGCTGTAGGCACAACCCACGGAGGAGCATGGGCAAGACCTGGGACTTTCACCTCTCACGGGCCACCGGGGGTCATATTGTAGTGACACCAAGACCTTGCCTTATTCTAACTGTGTAGAAATGCTAGCCAGGCTCTTTTGTATCAAAAAAGTGCAAAGAAAGCCTGGATTCTCTGCACTTAGGGAGCTGAAGCAGGGGAATTTGAGGCTAGCCTATGTTACATAGAAAGACACTCACTCTAAACTAAGTAATTAAAAGGCTAAATGAGCCAGGTGTGGTGGTGCATGCCTTTAAACCCAGCACTCAGGAGGCAGAGACAGGCAGATCTCTGTGAGTTTGAGGCCAGCCTGGTCTACAAATCAAGTTCAGGACAATCAGGGCTACACAGAGAAACCTTGTTTCAAAAAACAAACAATAAAATAAAATACTCAATAAATGTCTGTGGCTATGCTCTTAGCTCTCAGGAGGTAGAGGCAGGAGGATCATAAATTTAAAGTCAGTGGGCATAGTGGTACACTCTTTAATCCCAGCACTAGGGAGGCAGAGGCAGGAAGATCTCCATTCTAAGCAACAAGTATCAGGCCCTCCAGGGCTACATAGTGAGACTGTCAAAAGAAAAGAAAAAAAAAAAAAAAAGAAGGACATCCTCGGCTACACTAGTGAATTCTGAGGCTAGCCTGGCATATGTGCATTCTTGTCTCAAAAACAAAAACTAGGGTTCATTAGATGGCTCAGCAGGTAAAGGTCTTTGTCAGCCAGCCTAACAACCCGAGGTCAACCCTGGGAAGCCACACAGCAGAAGGAGAGAACTGAGTCCCATAAGTTGTCCTCTGATATGGGCATCTCAGTTAAGCTGGGTCTGGAGTCCACAGGCAGCTCTGATGACCCTCTGTCTCCTCGTCTATAGAACAAGATAAATAGAATAGGTATGAGCCGGTCTGGTGGTACCTGCCTATGGAGACTGAGGCAGGAGGATCTCTAATTCCAAGTTAGTTCTGACTACGTGGCAAGACCCCATCTCAAAAGGCAAAACAGAGAGCAAATATGGAACGGCTGTGAATGAGTGCAGTAGGTTTTCAGAGCTGTGTGGTGGACACTACTGCATCCACACCTAACTTTCCCCATCCATCCAAGATGAGCAACAGGGAGGGTCTGGCAAAGATGCCCATGACCTGGGCTTTCCCAGGTGCTGATGTTCACCTGTGGAATCTCCATGAGCAGAGGTGAGAAGCTGGGGTCAAAGGTCGGGGTCTGGTACCTGTGCCGGGGGCTGACGTGAGGCCGCAGCCGCACCCTGCAGACGCCGTCCGTGCAGTCTTTCCCCACGAGGCTATGTGGGTGTACCCGGTGTGGCCAGTCCTTCCACACCAGGCACGCCGTCACCTCCACCTCCCGCAGCCCGCCACAGTCTCGAAGCTGCAGGAAGACATGGGCTTGTTGGGAATTTGGTGGACCCCTGTCCCCATCCAGACTCCCTGGGCCTCCCTTGTCTCTAACCCCACCTCTTCTCCCTAGAAAACCAAGGAAAGGCTTAAGATCACTAATTTATGCGAAGGCAGAACCATGCCAACAGTGGCCGAGTGCCCTCTCTCCCTGCTACCTCCCTCTGTCTCTTCCTTCCCTACCTTCACCTGCTTTGTTGGATTTTTCTTTTAACATACAGTTTTGAGACAGGATCTCATGTACTCAGGTAACCCAAGTTTCCTCTTACTTGCTAAGTAGCCAGGCTGGCCTTGAACTCCTGATTTTCTGGCTCAGCCTTCCAGATACAACATTACAGATATGAGCCACCTTGTCCCACTCTTCCTTGGATTTTTGAGATAAGCCTCATATAACCCAAGAGAGTACTGAGCTCACTATGTAGCTGATGAGTGAACCTGAGCCCTCGATCCCCCTGCCTCCACCTCCAGAACGATGATAGGCCTGCACTACTACATCCGGCACATAAAAAAAAAAATGTACTTTTTTTTTTTTTTTTTTGAAATAGGGTCTCACTATGTAGAGCAGGCTGGCCTCAGACTCATAGAGATCTAGCTGCCTCTGCCTCCTATGTGGTTGGATGAAAGGCCTGTGTCACTGTCACCAAGCATGGCAGATGTAGTCCTAAGAGCTGAGCAAACATAACTCAGTTAGAGAGAGAAAGATGGACATACAGAGACAGAGAGACGAGCTATCTCGGCAGGATGGCACACACTTGTATGTTAGGCGGAAGCCTAACTTTGGGGGCTGAGACAGGAGGATCTCTTTGTGAATAGCAGTGTTTGGGGTCAGCCTGGGAAACATTTGAAGATCCCAGTTCAAAAAACAAGCAACCACAACAACAAAAAACAGGTCTGTAATTCCAGCTACTCACAAAGAACGATAAAAAAAAAAATAAGTGCCAACTTGGACAACAAGCATGTAACTCAAAATAAAAATTTAAATCAGAAGGCTGGGGGCGTGGCTCAGTGGTAGAGCCCCTCCACTGCTTAACAAATACAAAAACCTAGGTTCAATCCCCACGGCTGAGAAAAATTCAGTAGAAAAACTGATTTCTTATTCAGTAGCCATTGGTGATGGGGGCGACAATGACCAGTCCCAGAAGACTGCTCCGACTCTCCATTTTGCTCTGGATCTGTGTCTGAGCTCTGCTGGCCTGGTCTCTGAAAGGCCTAGTCTGTGACATCCACTTCACAGTGTGAGTGCTTCCCTCTAGTGGCGAAATGGGAGGTTGATGGTGACTTTGGATGGCACGCCTTTGGGATCCAGATGCTAATTTGTCATTGGAACAGCCTAACACACAATATCATAGAGTCTGTTGTTGTCTTCGTTATTTTAAATACAGGGCCACAGTCTGTAATCCAGGATGGCCCCTCTATCCTCCTGTCCCCCAGTCTTGGTTTTATAAGTGTGAGCCACCACCCCAGGCCCTTTTGAGGTTTGCAGATGGATGGAAGCCCAGCAATCCTATTCCCAGGCACCACAGCAAGAGCACAGCAGCACAACACGCACCTCGATGGCAGGCAGGGTCTTGCTGGCTTCGGTGCTGCTCTCCCCGAGGATGCTGCCGGCCGAGCGGCCCTCGCACTCGTAGCGGAAGCGCATGCCGCGCTGCTTTGGCTGCTCTGTGATGACCAGGTACGGCCGTGGGCATGGGCCGGGTGACACCAGCCTGCCCAGTGTGCAGCTCCAGGACGGCGTGGCCGGAGGCGGTGGTGCAGCAGGGCCCAGCGTGACGCTGCTCAGTGAGGCCGGCCCGCGGGGCACCAGGCGCGGCATCTCACTCAGCTGTGTCCCGTCCAGGCCAAAGCCGTTCTCCTTAATGTATTCGTCGATGATTTCTGCGCGACAAACAGAGGAGACCCGTGAGGCTTGGGGAGGGACAGGGCTAGGCTCCTTTCCCGACTTCTCACGTTTTCCCTGCTTGGTTCTGCTTTTTTGTCTTTTGATTTTGCTGGTGCTTGCTTTGATTTGTTTTTGGTTTTCTGAGACAGGGTCTCCTTGTGTAGCTGTGGCTGGCTTGGAACTAGGCAGTTCTTGAACACACAGAGATCCACCCTCATCTGCTGGGATATACGTCATACCCTGTACCGGACCCTTATTTTTTGTTTGATTTTTGGTGTTTTTGTTTGTTGGTTTGGGTTTTTGGAGGCACGGTTTCTCTGTGAAGCCCGGAACTCCCAGATATCCACCTGCCTCTCTCTGCCTACGAATGTTGAGATGAAAGGTGTGCTCTGACTCACCCTTGATTTTCTTAAAGATTTTTTTTCACTTAATTTTAGTGTGTGTGTGTGTATGTGTGTGTATGTGTGTGTGTCTGTGTGTCTGTGTTGCCTGCATATGGCTGTGCATCACTTGGAAGGTCCATGCCCTCAGAAGCCAGAAGAGGGCGTCAGAACCTTTAGAATTGAAGTTAAAATTGGTTGTGAGCAGCCACATGGACGCTGGGAATCGAACTACCGTCCACTGAAAGAGCAGCCAGTCTTCTCAACTACTGAGCTAGCTTTCCAATCTTCTAAAGATCTGTAAAAAGTATGTGTATGCACCTGTCTATACAGGGGTGTGTACCAACAAGTGTCCAGGTGCAGAGGCCTGAAGAAGGTGTCAGATGTCCTGGAGCTGGGGTTACAGGTGGTTGTGAGTCTCTCAACATGAGTGCTAGAAATCAAAGTCGGGTTCTCTGGGAGAATGACTAGCACTTTTTTTTTTTTCCGGTTTTTTGGTTTTTCGAGACAGGGTTTGTCTGTATAGCTCTGGCTGTCCTGGAACTCACTTTGTAGACCAGGCTGGCCTCAAACTCAGAAATCCGCCTGCCTCTGCCTCCTGAGTGCTGGGATTAAAGGCGTGTGCCACCACGCCCGGAATGACTAGTACTCTTAACCAGTGAGCCAGCTCTCCAGCCCCTCCCTCCCCTTGGCTTTTTGAGACAGGGTCTCACTGTAGTCAAGTTCTCCAACACAAGCTCCTCTTGTCTCTGCCTCTCCAGTGCTGCGAATACAGACAAGTGCCAGAAGGAACGCCACGCAGCACTCTCAACGCTGTGCCTCTACTTCAAAACCATATTCACTTTTCTGGGAGGCGCCTTCTGCCACTGTTGCTCCACCCACCATCTATCTCCCGATTGGACTAAGGCAGTTGCCAGTTTGTATTTGTGCATTTCACACAGCCAAAGGGATTTTGTTAGTATCAACCCGTCTCTCTTTTGCCTAGAAGACTCCCATGGCTCCTAAGTCCTTGGCAGTAAAGACCAACAATTTCCTCACATAAAACTTGCCTCAAATACGGATAGAGTTCATTAGTAGAATCTGCCTTACAATCCCCCAGGGAGGGGCTGGGGGGCGTGGCTCAGTGGTAGAGCCCCTGCCTAGAATCCCCCAGTGAGGGGCTGGGGGCGTGGCTCAGTGGTAGAGCCCCTGCCTAGAATCCCCCAATGAGGGGCTAGGGGTGTGGCACTGTGGTATAACATTGCTTAGCATGGGGGCTGAATTTGAGCCTTGCCATGGCCTTCAGGGCAAGATCCTGTCTTAAATTAAAAAATAAGAGGGCTGTAGCCCAATTGGTAGATTGCTGGCCCGGTATGCACAGGGATAAAGCCCTGGGTTCCAGGTCAGCACCACATCCAATCCCAGCCCCAGGGAGGAAGAGAGATGAGGAGCAAGCATTTAAGAGCATCCTCAGCTAGATGGTTATTTCAAGGCCAGCCTGAGATACTTTTTTTTTTCCTTGATTTTTCAAGTCAGGGTTTTTCTGTTGAAGCCATAGCTGTCTGGAACTCACTCTGTAGACCAGACTGGCCTCAAACTCACAGATATCTGCCTGCCTCTGCCTCCCATGTGCTGGGATCAAAGGCGTGCGCCACCACTGCCCAACTTCAACCTGGGTTACTTGGAACCGTCTCAAAAATAAACAAAACCCTCCTCAAAGTCCATTCTCTCAGAAAAAAACAAAAACCCCAGCTGCACCCCTTATTTCTTGTACCCACCTAGCTTGGTGACCTTCAGGGCTGTGAACTTGTTCTTCCTCTCTCCTGGTCCCAGCTTTCCCTCCCATTTCCAACCCATTAGGCACCTCATGCTGCTGCCCCCTTCTGTGAAAGGCACACCTCTTTACCTTGCTCCCTTTTTCTTCCTGCCCCTTTATCTCTCTCCTTTTTTACTTTGTAGCCCAGGCTAGCCTAAAACTCTCTATGTACACTATGTAACTCAGACTGCACTCAAATTCTGTCTCTCTCTCATTGTCTTTTTCTTCTTCTTCTCCTCCTCCTCCTCCTTCCTCCTTGCTTGTGGTTGGTTTGGTTGGTTGGTTTGTTTGTTTTCTGAGACAGAGTTACTC
This sequence comes from Mus caroli, assembly GCF_978045245.1. Classification (NCBI taxonomy): domain Eukaryota; kingdom Metazoa; phylum Chordata; class Mammalia; order Rodentia; family Muridae; genus Mus; species Mus caroli. The sequence goes on along the minus strand of NW_028227263.1, from coordinate 124,279,242 downwards.
TGTGTAGCTCTGGCTGTCCTGGAACTTGCTCTGCAGGCCAGGTTGGCCTTAAACTCAGAGATCTGCCTGCCTGTGCCTCCTGGGTGCTGGGATCAAATGTATGTGCCACGCCACCCCACCCCACCCCACCCCACCCCACCCCACTCCCTTGGCTCTTTGATCTTCCCGCCTCCAACTGTGAGTGTGGAGATTCAGGCATGAGATCTGATCTTCCTGCCTCTACCTGTGAGTGCAGAGGTCAAGGCATGAGATCTGGGCATGCCTGGCTGCACTATGTCTTCCCTGGCACTTCCCTCTGCCAAGCCTCATCCTAACCTCCCTTTCTCCTGCCCAGTCTCTGTTGTCTTCTGACTCCACAGTCCACACTGTTAGCTCCTCCTCCAGGGTAGTGATTTAGTTTTGGTCAAAGCTTGATTCCTGGTGCCTGGCACTGGGCCTAGTACAAGAAAGACCCCTGCCACCCATGAGTGAGCACTGGCCACAGAGGACAGAAATACAGATGGCTGCTGAGTGTGCTGGAGCTCCGAAGCATCCCTTGCTCAGATCCCCGGTACCCCTCAAACCACACCAGAGCCCACTCCCATCAAACAAGGTGTGTCCCAGCTTTACCAACGCCGGGACCCTCATCCTCCCAAACACCTGCCTTCTGATACTCACCCAATTCATCTGTGGAAGGAAGAGAAAAGAAAGGTGAAGGTCAGACACCATCAGACATGATATCTAACACAGATTCCCCCACCCTGTCCCCAAGGCAGACTTCCTGGGGTTTCCATCCCCAATCTCCTTAATCCCTTCCCGGGCTATCCCTTCAGTTCTTAATGCTGGGGGCCCAAAGGAACTCAAGAGCATCCCCCAACACCTGTCATCCACTAAAGCCCTCAGACCGGGATGATAGTGTTGACAGGAACTTGTGAGACAGGGGGGAAGGGGGAGCTGTGAGTGGATTTGGGGTGTGTATGTGTGTAGCTGACAGACATGAGCAATTCTAAACAGGTTCCATCCTGAAAGTCCACCCTGGGCCCAAAGAGAGTGATCAGACCCTGGGTGCTGCCCACTATGCACCGCAGCCTAGCTCCCAAAATCTCAGGCTCACCCCTACTTTGCAGAGGGGATGGATGGGGAGGAAAAGGCAGCAGCCATGCTACATACCTAGTGAGAACACACCACTTCCCTAGTAAATATCAACAATGAAGGAGTGGAAACCAACCTCCCATCATTCCCCAGACAGGACTAGAGGAAGCCAGAGGAAGTAAATGGGTCCAGAAGTCACTCAGCAGGGAGGGTCACCCAACTGACTAGAGTTATTGTGAAAGCTACTGGCTGGGGACTGAGCACACACTACCCCAGTATCTGCCAGATCCCTCCTCCTTCATTGCCTCCTGCCCTTCCTTTCTCCACACTCCCGGGAGTGGCTCCTGGCAGCCAGAACTTTGCCCCTTAGAAGGCAGCTTTCACATACCCTTATCTCCATGAGATCAGTAAATGCCAAGTTCCCTTCCAGAGAGATAGGGAATCCTGAGGCTTTGAGACCGGAGGGGACCTGACAAGACCAACCTCAAAATACTTTGTTTTGGAAAACCCTTCTTAGATAGCCATGCTGGATGAACCCAGAGATGCAGAGACAAACTTGAACTTCCAGGTATTGTGGCATGTGACTGTAATCCCAGCACTAAGATGATGAGGCAGGAGGACTGCCACTAGTTCCAGGCCAACCTGGGCTACACAGTGAGCTTCGGGGCAGCCTAAGCCAGACCAAACCTAAACTCAGGAAATTCTACTTGGGGCTCCTCAACAGACGCCTGGGAGCTGGGTGTGAGGCACACCACTGCCATCCTAGCTCTCAGGATGTTGTGGATGGAGGACTGTGGCTCTCCCAGGCTTCTGGGAAACATGGCTTCCAGGCTGTGCATGCAGGCGGGGTCCAGAAGATCCCAACTTGCCTGTCATACATCTCACTAAGACACACTCAGCTTGAGAATTGAACAGTGAGGACCATGCCTGCCACATTTTCACTTTACCCAGAGTTCAGCTTGTGTCTGGCACATCAGAAGGAAGGAATTTGTCCTTCCACCTGCCCTGTTCCATCAACCTGTCTCCACCCTACTTTTGAATGTCACTGACCTCCCCGCAAGAACTCTTCAGAGCCATCACTGCCTTTTATAATCTCACCTTTGTTTACAGACCTGCTTCTTTGTCTGGGCAGGAGCCCTGTAAGCATGGGGCTGGGACTATCTTGTCACTGCTGTGTCCCCAGCAATGGCCAGCACTGAGGCAGATGTAGAATTTGTACTCGATAAATAATAACCTAACAGATGCTATCAGGATCAACTTGTTGGGGGACCTCAATGCTGTGATTCGGACCATACAAGCCTCAGCTCGCTCCTGTCCTGAACCAGCACTTGTGTCACTCCGGTCTCCAAAGCCAGCCCTACCTTTCTACACCTCTGAAACTCCCATTTCCTATACCTGCAACAGGCCTTCTGGTATCCACCCCGGGAGAAGTCTAGGTCTAGCCAACCACTGAAGCTACAGAGTTCTCACACTGATAAGATCCAGCTGCCTCTGTCCTCGAAATCTCAGGAGATAAGTTATGTTTCTTTTCTTTCCTTCTTTTTCTTTTCTTTTTTCTTTTTTGATTTGTTTTGTTTGTTTGCGGTAGAATCTCACTATATAAACAGGATGTCTTCAAAGTCGAGATCTTCCTGCCTCAGCATCCCCAAATATGGGGACTCTGGGCATGTAATAAAGGTTGTGATGTTAAAGTCCTGTTTCCCAATTGGTTCTTGATCTATCAATAAAGATGCAAGGGGCCAATTACTGGGCAGAAAGAAAATGCGGGACTCCTGGGTCCCTTCACCATGCTTGGAAGGGAGAAAAGTCAAGCAGCCTCCATTACATTTGTTTATAAAAGTTGTCATGGTTGGGTCTGGAGAGATGGTTCAGCGGTTAAGAGCACTTACTTCTCTTCCAAAGGTCCTGAGTTCAAATCCCAGCAACCACATGGTGGCTCACAACCATCCGTAATGAGATCTGATGCCCTATTCTGGGGTGTCTGAAAACAGCTACAGTGTACTTACATATAATAAATAAATCTTAAAAAAAAAAGTTATCATGATCATGGTGTCTCTTCACAGCAATAAATACCCTAACTAAGACAGGGTAGAACCCAGGGCCTTGAACTTTTAAATAAATGTTTTACCATTGGGCAACACCACCAGCCCTTGAGGATTTTTTGTTTATTTAGTTCACTTTGAGACACAATCTCTTATGTTACTCAGTGTACTGGCTGGTTTTGTGTGTCAACTTGACACAGGCTGGAGTTATCACAGAGGAAGGAGTTCAGTTGGGGAAATGCCTCCACAAAATCCAGCTGTAAGGCATTTTCTCAATTAGTGATCAAGTGGGAAAGGCCCCTTGTGGGTGGGACCATCTCTGGGCTGGTAGTCTTGGGTTCTATAAGACAGCAGGTTGAGCAAGCCAGGGAAAGCAAGCCAGTAAGGAACATCCCTTCATGGCCTCTGCATCAGCTCCTGCTTTCTGACCTGCTTGAGTTCCAGTCTTGACTTCCTTGGTGATGAACAGCAGTATGGAAGTGTAAGCCAAATAAACCCTTTCCTCCCCAACTTGCTTCTTGGTCATGATGTTTGCACAGGAATAGAAACCCTGACTGAGACATCCAGTGTGGTATTTTGAATAAGAATGGCTCCCATAGACTCATGTTTGAATATTTGATCTCCAGTTGGTGAAACATTTTGCAAAGAGTTAATAAGTGTGGCCTTCCAGCCTGGTCTACAAAGTGAGTGCCAGGACAGCCAGGGCTACACAGAGAAACCCTGTCTCGAAAAACCAAAAAAAAAAAAAAAAAAAAGTGTGGCCTTGTTAGAGAAGGTGTGTCACCAGGCATGGACTTTGAGGATTCAAAACTTCACACCATTCCTAGTCTCCTCTCCCTCCCTCCATCTCTCCCTCTGTTTCTCCCTCTCTTTCTCTCTGTGGCTCTCTGACTTAAGCTTAGGGATCAGAAGGTGAGCTCTCAGTTAGTACTGCAGCCTATGCCTGCCTGCCTGCCTGAAGCTTGTCTCCCTACTAAAATGGTCATAGGCTCACCCTCCGAAACTGTAAGTCTCAATGAATCCTTTGTCTTGGTCGTGGTGGTTTGTCCCAGGAATAGAAAAACAATGAAGACCCTTAGAGAGGCCTTGAACAAGACAAGTAGCTGAGGATGACCTTGAACTCCCTATCTTCCAGTTCTCACCCCCTAGGCACTGGAACCACAGGTGGGAACCAATAGGCCCCATTTTATAGAAGGCTGGGTCAAACTCAGGGCCTTGCACATGCTAGGTAAACTCTCAACTGAGCTACGTCTTCTATCCATCTTGTTTTTGGGTTGTTTGTCTTTGTTTTGTTTTAATACAAGGTCCCACTATAAGCCTCAAATTTGTGCCCATCCTCCTGCTTCAGCTTCCCCTGTGCTGGGAACATTACAGTACAGTATAGGCATGTACTGCTAGTACTGGCAATAGTTGTTGGGTTTTTTGTTTTTTTGTTTTTTTGTTTTTTTTTATTTTTCAAGACAGGGTTTCTCTGTATAGCCCTGGTTGTCCTAGAACTCACTCTGTAGACCAGGCTGGCCTCGAACTCAGAAATCCACCTGCCTCTGCCTCCGGAGTGCTGGGATTAAAGGTGTGCGCCACCACGCCCGGCTAGTTGTTGTTGTTGAGGCAGGGTTTCTTTCTGTAGACCTGGCTGTCCTGGAACTCACTATGTAGCCCTGGCTGACCTCACAGAGATCTGCCTGTGCTGGGATTAAAGGAATAGACCACTACTGCCTGCCCCCTCTCCCTGCTTCACCAAGGGTCTAGATAATTTAAATGTACATGGTTTGAGAACTATGATAGTCTAAGTAACTGCTATTATTACTCTTATTATCATGACCATGCCACTAACAGCTACTATGGGGAGGCTATGAATTTGTAAGCATCAATTCATTTAACTTTCTCTATCCCCACAAAGGAACAAATGGGTATGAAACAGATGAATAAAACTGAGGTAGTTTTAGGGAAATCACGTGAGGGGATGGTAACATCATTTCTGAAATTCAGTTCCAAGGCCCAAAATAATGGATGGTGGAGAACATCTAAAAGGGCCTCTACTTAGGGGATCAGCAAATAGAACTATACAAGCTTCTAACAGTCTTGACAATATGGGCATGTAAGGAATCATTTAAACAAACAGGGAGGGACAACGCTCTGATTATAAAATGAAAAAGGGGTACTAATATATGTTTTAAGGTGCGTGGTGAGGTATGGGGGAATGGGGTGCCTCCGTGGGCCCATGCCAAGGCATCCCTTCCCCCTGAGGGACCAGCCACACGAAGTCGAAGGTCAGTATAGTATAGAACAGAGTTTATTTAGGGCATGGGGAGGGGAGTTAAGAGAGTAGTAGAAGCCGGGTGTGGTGGCAAATGCCTTTAATCCCAGCACTCAGGAGGCAGAGGCAGGCAGATTTCTGAGTTCGAGGCCAGCCTGGTCTACAAAGTGAGTTCCAGGACAGCCAGGGCTATACAGAGAAACCCTATCTGGAAAAACAAAACAAAACAAAAAAAGAGAGTAGTAGAAGCAGAGAAAGGCAGAGAGAAGAAGTAGAGAAGTAGAGGCCAGCCATGACCACGTGGAGAGAAGGGGAAAGGGAATGGGGAGAGAGGGGAGCAAGGGAGCAAGAGGAGGGTGCATGAGCCCCTTTTATAGTGAGCCAGGACTACCTGGCTATTGCCAGAGAAATGTGGGGGTGGAGTCCAGACAGAGTACCAACAGACAAAGCTTGCAAAGTGGGTACACTCATTCCCTCTCCACGGGGGCTCCTCCAATCCCATTTCCTACAAGCAGGTGGACAGGGGCTGTGGGGGTTGCTCACCTGTGGTCCTGGAGACCGTTAGTGACAGCGAAGAGAGGTCACTGGAACCTGTGAGATGGAGACCTGGATTAACAAACAATGCAGGACCAGGGACTCTGACTAGCCTGCTCCTCTCTCTGGCTTGGTCCCTTGAATAAAGTCCCTCCTCCTTACCGAGCTCAGGTGCAGGCCAGCCTTCTCTAACTCCTTTTTTTTTTTTTTTTTTTTGGTTTTTCGAGACAGTGTTTTTCTGTATAGCCCTGGGCTGTCCTGGAACTCACTTTGTAGACCAGGCTGGACTCGAACTCAGAAATCCGCCTGCCTCTGCCTCCCGAGTGTGCCACCACGCCCGGCTCTTCTCTAACTCTTGAAAAAAGTTCTGGCTTTTCGTTTCTGCCCTTGACCCCGCCAATCACCACTCAATATCCGCTACTTTCCCCATTAAGGTGGGACTTGGAGGACTCCTGATGCCTCAGGAAAACCCCCGTCTCCGTTCTTCCCTCAGGGCGAAATCCGAGCCCCAATACTTCGTCACTGGAGAACTTTCCTCTCCCCATCTCGCTGCAGGCCCCGCCCCTTTTCAATCCCATCGTCAGGCTCCGCCTTTCGTTTTCTAAACAGGCCATGCCCTTTCCCTAGGCCTGCCACTACGCCCCACTTCCCCCCCACCCCAACCCAAGGGTAAGTCCCGCCCACTCACTGAGCCACACACCTCTTCTTGCTCTTGGAGCCTGACCCCGCCCTTATTTCCTGTCAAGCACAGTCCTGGATCCTCCTCCTCGAGGTCAGGCACCGCTCCTCCTTAAATCTTGAAGCTGGGCCCCGCCTCTTTCTTTGCCTCTAAAGGCCTAAGCCTTGCGGGAGGAGGGTCCCCCTTGTTTGGAGAGAATAAAGCCACTTCCTCGAATTAGGCTCCGCCCCTTACTCCTAAGAGCAGCCTCACCCACTCTGTAAACCAGAAGCCTCCTCTGAGTTTGCCCCGCCCCTGTGTGTACGGCTCCTCCCCTTCAGAGTTATGCCCCGCCCCTCCTCTCCATCGCTGCCGGACCCGCCCCCTTCTTTGCCTCAGGCTCAGGCCCCGCCCCCTTCTCACTCCTTAGCGGGACGCCTAGCCTGTATCTCCCCGGCAGGACCCTTCACCATCCTCTACCTTCTGCCTTGTCCCTCGCGCAGTGTCCCCGCCACCCTCGTACTCTCCGCACCGAAGCGCGAATCCTGCGGAAACCCGCAGATGACTCCGAGCGCCCCGAACTCCCCCAGCCCGAGCCCCGCCCCAGAGGTTCCACTCTGCTTACCCAAGGCCCCTAGCTCGGGCGCGGACTCTCTGGCAGCGCGGCGACTCGGCATGGCCCGGCCCGTAGGGACCGACAGCCCGAAGGCCAGCTCAGGGCGAGCGCACACGAGGGCAAGCCAGGCAGCCGGACAGCCCGGTCGGCTGGGACGATCACCGGCTGGGGGAGCGGTGCAAGGCTAGGGCCGAAGGCCGGGCTGGACGCACGGCGCCCGGGGCTGCGGGGGGCGCCGGGCCGAGCGGGCGGCGGGCGGGGGCGGGGCGGCGGAATTCCCCGGCGCCGCCGGCCTGCGCGCCCATTGGCTCGTACCCCTTCGTGACGTCACGCCAAAGGGAATGGGAAAACCCCCGCTGCTCACGTGACTGCGGGGGCGGGGCCGGCCGGGAAGCAAAGGCTTGGCACTTCGCAGGGTCCGGGTGCGAGTCGCTGCCCATTGCACTGGCCAAGACCACTGAGGTCCGTCCGGGTCCACTCGCGCCCTACCCACAGAACAAGCTGAGAAATGGGCATTTCTTTTCCCCTACGAGGGCTTGAACCTGCTATCTTTCAGGCTGGCAAATGAAGCCAGGAGTGGGAAGTTAGCAGCCATTGAGAATTTGTTTGAAGTAAAATTTAGATAGGGTCTCATCTTGCCCAGACTGACGACCTTGAACTGCAGATCCTTTTGCCCCCATGGATCCTTCAGATTCGTCCCTCCACAGTGCTGGGACGACAGGCATGAACCACCACCTGGATTATGCAGCACTGAGTGTTGAACCCAGGGCTTCATGAATACTGAGTTACAGTCCCATATAACCCTTGGTGATATATGACACCTATACCTATAGAAACCTATAGAAACTTGTATGTCCCATTCCCCTTCTATCATAGCATGTGTGATCAATGATTCAAGCAGCCTACGCATAATTAAGCACTTGCCGTATGCTGCAGCCTGTAATGAAAACTAGACAGCATTCCTAAAACCAGGCCCACTTCTTGCTCCAGAGGCAGAAAACTGCAGCAGTGAATGATGTGGCACCGGTATCTACAGCTGCACACCAAAGCAAAGAGCATTGTTTTGGTTTTGCTCTGTAGCTCTGACTGACATTGAATTCATGACAATCCATCTGCCTCAGCCTGAGTGCTGGGGATCCCAGGCACCTACCATCACGTCCAGCTTAGAGCAAACCTTTTCTTGCAATGAAAGACATTAGGCTCAGGCTTTGAGAACCAAATGGTCTTAATTTTCAAATGTGCCATCTTACATAAACAGCCAAGGACCAGAAACAGGGATGTGGCTATGTTCTATTAGAACATAATTTGATAAATATAGAAATGGGAATATCATGTAACTTTCACATTGAATCATATTCTTTTTCACTTTGTACCAGAGGGAAATGTACCAGTGTCGTAGGCAAGCCCAGGCAGGGGTGGACATCTCCACAGCATAAGCTTGCCAGTCACACACACACCAATCACTGCTTTCCCTTAGGTTTTCCAACTGTAGTGCTGAGGATGTGGCTCCTGATAGAATGCTTGTCTAGCATGTATGAGATTCTAGGCTGTATTCTCAGCAGCACACAGAAAGATATTGTAGCCACAATATGCCCATTCTGGACAGGCAGAGGCAGGAGATCCACTGACAAGTAGTGAGTTCCACTACATAGCAGGCCCTTGTCTCAACACAAAATAAAACAAAAAAAAGGGGGGGGGGAGTGGGGGAAAATTGGGCTGGTGGTGTGGCTTAGTGGTAGAGCACCTGCCCAGCGTGTTGGGAGTACCTGTGTTGATTGCCTGGATCTGAGACAGGACTGTGAATTCAAAAGCAAAACTGAGAGCCAGGTATGATGGCTCACACCAGTAACTTAAAACACTTGAAAGTCTGAGGCAGGAAATCACCACGAGTTCTAGACCAGTCTAGCAAGACCCTGACTGAAAAGACAAGCAGTCTCTCTCAAGAGTTATAATTGGAAGGTCCTGAATCAAATATCCTGTGTTCAAATCCTAGGTTTCCTGGACAATTATGCAATTCCAGGCAACTGATTTCACCACTCTGGACTTGAGTTTCTTTTTTTATTCTTTCTTTTTTTTTTTTTTGGTTTTTCGAGACAGGGTTTCTCTGTGTAGCCCTGGCTGTCCTGGAACTCACTCTGTAGACCAGGCTGGCCTCGAACTCAGAAATCCACCTGCCTCTGCCTCCCGAGTGCTGGGATTAAAGGCGTGCGCCACCACGCCCGGCTTGGACTTGAGTTTCTTAACAGGATGGCTTTAAAGACTTAAGGAGGTAGTCAGTCTAGTTGACTCTTGACACAGATTTTCCATGTACCTGCACTATTCAAACTACTAAATACTTGTTAGGGTACATACACCAGGCTGGCCTCTGACTCCTGAGTACTATGATTAAATGCGTGTGATCCCATGGCCAGCTTGGGAAAAAAAAAAAAATCTGAGTTTCTCATCTGGAGGTACAGAAAAACATCACAAATTTCAAAGAGCTGTTGTGAACACACACACACACACACACACACACACACACACACACAGCAACAGTGCTGGACACTGTTCTCAAAGTTGGGGACAGTACATGGTGCATCCATGGTGCTTTCCATTTTTCATTCTTTCAAACAAGGTGTTAAATAGCCCAGGCTGGCCTCAGACCCAGCTTCTATTTCTGGTTGTGAGCCTAGCCTGTAACGGCAGGCGGAGCCATCTCTCCAGCCCCTCAGACCCAACTCACAGCCAGTGAGGATGACCTTGATGTCCTGACCCTTCTCCTCCACCTCCCAAGTGCCAGGATTACAAGTGTGTGCCACTATGCCAAGTCTTGTTTTGTAGCCCAGGCTAGCTGAAAGTTTGTAAATCTCCTGGATTGACCTCTCAAAAGCAAGGATGGGGAATAACCACTGGGACCAACAATACCTAGAATTCTGCTAGGTTGTGAGCTCCACAGAGCTGCCATGGAATGCTGGTCCTACTGTGTACACAGAACTGTTCTGTGCTGTCTGCCTAGACGGACTTGCCGAAGTCTCTATTAACCCATCCACCAGTACCCCAATAAGGGCACTGGATATGTCCAATGTCCGTGAAAGCAAATGGCACCAGAGTGGCTAGGACACAGTCATGTTTTCACAGGTCTTGCTCCAGTGAAGGAAGTCTCCTTGCCATGATATACCAGTGGGCAGAGCCTCAGGACTAGGTGGTAAGGGGTGCCCGGGAACACCACCAATTGTATTCTGAAGGTACTTGGGTCCAGGAAAGGACTTGAGAGACTGGGGCTAGAGGTGAGGCTGTGGCAGAGCATGAGACAAAGACTCTGGGGACATGCAGCAGCCCCCTGGGGATCACATTAGCTGTCTACTCTTCTGAGACCATTGGGGCAGCAGGTGGAAGGGGAGCCCAGCAAGGAGAGTGGGTATGATACCTACCTGTGAGGCACCATCCCTGCTTGACTCAGCAGGGAGAAGTAGGTAGAACCTGAAGGAACCTGGGGTTGGGCCAGTGCCTCCTTGCAGCACTGCTAATCCTACAGTCTGGGAAGGTGTAGTGAGTACCCCAATGGCTGTCATTCTCCTAGAGAGGGTAAGCAGGCCCTGCTCCTGGTATGGACAGTTGGGCTCTTGAGGCCAGCACTGTGGAGGGTGCAATGACACCCAAGGATTCACTCTGTTCTGCTGTGGCCCAGGTAAGTGCATACAGGCCCCATTCTGGTTTCTCCATTGAGGAGTGTTAAATAGGGCTTGTCCTTCTTAGGGGTAGCCTCTTGATTCACAGGCAGACTTGGTGGTGTTTAGTGTTTCAGGTCCTGCCTGGTGGCACACAGCTGGACACAAATACCAGATGCTTTTAGCCAGCAGCCTCGTAGCAGTATAAGATGGAACTGTTTTGGGAGACCTCTTGCAGGGCAGTTATCCTGTTTGGGTATGTGTGCTACAGTGTGTGTGTGGAGGTCAGACAACACTATAGTTGCTTCCCTCCTGCCTCTGTGTGGTTTGGTGATCAACTCAGGTTGTGTTGCCTTGTAGCACAATGGAAGTGCAAAGCCAGGTTATCAGGGTTGCATGACAAATACCTTCACCCACTGAGCCACCTTGCAAGCCTCTGCCATCTAAGTTAGCTCTGACTTACAACTTACATACAACACCACTAATGGTTTGTGCAGCACGGGGTTAAGGCAGGGTGTTAAATGCTGAACAACCCCATACTCCACTCCCTCATCACCTCTAGGTCTCTTGAAGACCTGAGCCAGCTGCATGGTCCAGACAAGGAAGGCAGAGGAGGTGCGGTGGTTGAGCTTAAGTTAAACACCCATATGAATTTATTAAATCCAGACTGTGTTAAAGGGTGGCGGTCTGGGAGCAGGGTGGTCAGGGGATGAGGGACAAGATGATGGAGGACCACAGGCGTCCCACAGAGGAGCCCTGGCCCCTTCCCCGCCTGGCCCACCCTCGGCGCCATATTGGCTTCACCATGATTCCCGATGGTGCTGGGCTGGCAGGGCGAGATGTCTCCAAACACATAGGAACAGACGGATAGACAAGACGATGGACGGTGCCTCCACATACACACAGCCAGCCCCAACCTGCCCGGCCCCATCTCACACACCGGGCCCTGGCCCTGGGGGCCTCCTGCCGCTCCGGCCTGATCTGTCCAGGAAGAGGGCGACAGAGAGGGTAAGGGAGGGGCCCGGGAGGTGGTGGTGGTCAGTCACCAGGAGCAGATAAGGAGGACTGAAGTGGCTAATCCTTTTTCTTGTCCTCTGCTGGCTTTGGAGGGGCTTCCTGGGGCTGGCTGGCAGTGCAGGCCCCAGAAGTGGCCTTTGGGACTGTGGAGGCATCCTCTCCGCTGACAGCTGTGCTGGGTGCAGGTGTGATAGCCCCTGCTGCAGTGGATGCCTGGGCCCTGGATGCCGCTGCTGAGACATCCTCTCCACTCATACCGAACTCGTTCACACGGGTGGGGTCGACGCGGTAGATCCACCGTTGGTAGAGGTAGATGAAGAAAACCACATCTGGGGGAAGGGACCGTGTGAGGGAGATGGCCCACCGCAGTGGAGATGAGGCTCCTCCCCACCCACTGTACCCTGTGTCCGCTGGGCCTTACCATCCCGCAGGCAGCCAATCCGGTACATGACAGGCATCTTGATGACAAAGGCAAATAAGTCATCAATGAAAGTGTTGAGGGCCTTGTAGGTGAGCATCCGCCAGGGCAAATGGGCCACAGACTTGAGCTTATAGTTGATGAAGAGCTGTGGTGTCATAGTGATGAAGCCTTCAGGAAGACAAAGGAACCATGACCAGCTACCCAGGCTCACTCTGCTCCTCTAGCACAGCCTACCCCGGATCGTTGCATTCTCTTTCCAACATTTTTTTTTCCTTTGGAGAAGACAGGGTCTTGGGCTATAGCTTGGGATGGCCTTGACCTCAGATATCCAACCCCAGCTTCCCAATTTCAAGCATTTCCTGATCTTTATGTTGTCTCTCCTGGTCAGTTCTGGGGACTGTTAAGCATCTTTCCTCAGTGGGGTTCCTAAACTCATCTACGTACACCTTTACTGCTCTGCCCTCGTCTGTACTCAGTACTCACTGTGAGTGCCTGCTTTCTCTCTGCACTTTGGGATTCCACCAGCACATGAATTCCTCTCTGTAGACCTGGCCAGAGGAATCCTTATAGCTCCCTATTCCCATGGCTGCCCACACTGGGTGGGCACTGTCTGGAGGCCAGTGAGTCCCAGGACAGGGCTTGGCTGCTGTGCTTACAGAAGCATGAGAACATGAGCCTCAGATGGTCTGCAGGCACAGGTCCTAGAAGTGGGATCAAGGCCAGGCCTGGCAGCCAGCCCCAAGGCTGTGGCCTACAAGAATGATGGGCCTGGAACTGTGTGGACATGCCCTCCAGGCAGGGTAGAGCTGGGCCTGCTCACCAAAGGTCAGCAGGAAGCCGTAGAGCATGCTGAGCACCCAGGAGTACCAGCCCTTGTGCTCCAGGTACAGAAGGCTGTAGACGGCATAGCAGCCCAGCAGGGGAAAGAGGATCCATGACAGGTACCGGAACGCCATCTGCGGGGTGACGGTGGGGTGGGGGGTCACCGAACAGGCCAGCTCTGCGGGCCCTGTTCAGTGCTTCCACTCCTTGTCCTCATCCACCCACACCTGGTCCAGCAGGCTAGGCCAGGGGAATTTCCAGGTGGCTCTGGGAACTCTGGACTTGGCCAGGAAGTAGCTGTGGCAGGTGGGGAACACAGGGTGTGATATGGGCCTGGCAGTGATACTGGCAGGCAAGACCAACGGCCCAGCCTGCCCCTGATGAGTGTAGGTGCTTGGAGACCACCGCAGGGCCACAGGGGTCACTCACATCATCATATACTTTGGTTGAAGATTCAATGTAGGTGGACTTGTCTTTGAAGGTTGGGCAAGGGAAGATTCCTGCCACTCTATGCTCCCGGTCCAGCTGTAAAGGGAAAGTCAAGGTCAGCTGGGACCTGGCTCCTGCCACTCCCCAGCCAGAACCGCCCCCTGCCCTTCCTCACTCTTCCCAGTTCCCCTGCCCTAATGTGACCCCAAAAAATCCCCTACTGTGAAAATCCCCTAGGTCCTGAGAGCTAGGCAGGCATTGGGAAACCCCCAGAGACCAAGGCAGGTCCTGGCTAAGCAGGCGACCCCCTTCCCACCCTGCAAGCCCCACAGCAACATAGAGCCTGACTCACCCGGACGTCCATGACTTTGGTAATCTTCCAGAGGTCGATGAGGACCCCAATGAAGACGCTGACCTGTACCACAAAGTTGGTCTCATTGTCCAGGATGTAAAGGAGAACCACAAAGGACTGGAAAACGCCAAAGAAGACAGAGCGCACCGACAGCCCCTCCAAGGACTGACGACTGTTCCAGAACTGAATGTCTGTAGAGGATGTGGGCACAGGCGGTCAGCAGCTTCTCCTGGGCTGCACTTTCTCCCACAAAAGCAGAGGGCACACAGGACCTTTCCCAAGGTCATATGGGATAGGAACACAAGTTCCCTGAGCTGGTCACCTGAGGGTCATCAGGTGGTAAAGGAAGCAGGTTAGCTGGGACCACACATGGGGCTGTACACCCTTGCATGGCAGAACCTGGGCAGACATCAGATCAGAATCACACAATGCCATCCTACCTTCCCTGCACAGGAAGATCCAGGGTGTGTGCTTGGGGACCTTCTCTTCTGGCCTCCCACTCAAACTGTGAGCTATCCTTGGGGCACAGACAAACCCTGGTTTTTGGTCTCCATGTGGACACCTGGGGGACCTAAGCTGACAACATCCTGCTATTTCTGGTCTCATCAAGCTGGATCATAAGCATTCAGGACTCTTGACATCCATGACTCAGGAGCATGGACCCTGGCCCACATGCCCAAACCTGGGGCTTAGCACATCCCACTCATAAGGTCATCCATCCCTCAGAACAGTGGGGACCTGGCACAGGGGGCAAAGTCTAGCTCACGATTGCTGCTTCCCATGTGTGGCCAAACTTGCTCCTCACTAATCTCTGGCTGGGAACAGAGCCAGCACCTCAGAGCATGGTGGAGCTCCCTATGTAAGGCCTTCCAGGAGAGGTCACACTGAGTACCCCTCAAGTTTGCCCACTATATTCTTCTGGGATAGCAGCTTCCGCTGCAACGTCAGTGTGACAGAAGTGTCCATCACTCCTGTCAATTCCAGAAGCTTCAGGGGACCCCACCCCCACCCCCACTATGGTCCACCAGCCTAGAGGCTGACAGAGCAGTTGGAATGAGTGCTGTAGCAGAGCTGCGCAGTTGCAGGCCTGCCTCTGCCTCAGCACCTGGAGCTGAACACAGCAATGGGTTGTCCCAGAACTGGGTAGCTGCATGTTGGGGCCTCCCTGTCAGGCAGGGTGCTGGGAGCAGCCCCAGGGCTTCCCTTTCTTTTGGCTTTGGAGTTCCCCACCCTGCTTCCTGGTGATACCACCCTGGCCTTGGCCCAGGCAGCAGGCCCAGCGAGTTCTGTGCCTAGTGGGGTCACTGTCCCTCTTCAGGCTCCAGCCCTCTAGAGTACAAACAGAGGCCCCAGGCACAGAAGAAGCAGGGAGCAGATTACTTCATCTGCCGGTTGCCTCAATGTCCCGGGCCCCCATGCCTACCATTTTTGAAAGCCAGGAACTCAAAGACACTGTGAACAATGGAGACGATGATGGTCAGTGCCAGAAGATACGGGCTGGTCTCCAGCAGAGCAACCTGGGGAGAGAGTCTATGAGTACTGCTCTGTCCCTGCTGTGGCACCTCATTTCCAAGAGCCATTCCCTACATGTTCCTTGGAATCCCAAGTAGGACCTCTCTAGAGCTGCTCCAGCGACCATTAGAGAGTGTGTCACGGGCAAGAAGAAAACAGGAGAAAGTAAAGGAGTCGAGTCGGGAGCCGGGGCCCCAGGGTGAGCTAGGGTTAGGGGGTGGGGCTGCTAGGCAGTCGTGAAACAGTCTGGGCAGCCTTGGGTGGGATTCCCCACTTCCCCCTGGCCTGTGGCGCCCCACACACCTTCACTGAATCCTGCTCCTCATCCGATTGCTCATACAGCTCGTCACCTAAGAAGTTCCAGGGTGACTTGGTACTCTGTGCAGCATAGAGTTGCCAGCGCCATAGTGACAGCGGGCAGAAAGAGACACGCAGTGGTAGGCTGGCCAGACTTTCATTAATGGGGTAGTAATCCTTCTGCAGGTTCCAGTAGTCATTGAAATAGATGATGGGGTAGTAGTCACCACTCACGGCATCAAACTTCACATCTGTGGGCACATGGAGCGGGCACTGTTCAGCCTGGCCAAGACACCACATAGCATTTCTTGACTGTACCATGAGGAGCAGAAGGGTCCCAAGAACTCAATGGAAAGGATGCAGTGGCAAAGGGAGTGGCCTTGAATGAAGGCCAATGAAGCTTGTCTCCAGTACAGCTTACACTCACTGGTGGTCATATACCCCCAACTCTATAGAAAACAGTGAGAAACCAGGTGTGAACTGACACCCAAAGACAGCAGCCATTCCCACCCACACTGGCCAGGACTTGGCTAAAGAAGAGTGCGGGAAGAAAGAGAACAGGCATAGAGTGGTTAGGAGAGTGTGGAACTAAAAGGGTCTCTCATAGATGGGGCTGGGGGAAGACAAGGTCACAGGCCTGAGCTTCTGGCTCAGCTTACATTGGTCCAGTGGGGGTGGCACACTGCCCTTCACCCATGGTGTGTGGTCATCCACGATGTTGATGGTGATGTTGGGGTGCCAGTGCGAGATTACTTCTACAGGGCCATAGTCCTCAGCCCTCTGTGGGGAGATGGGAAAGGAACAGTAGGCCTCGGACAGGCAGAGGCCCCATAAATACTACTGCTTATGCCCTCCCATGACAACTGGGGCAGAAGAACGGCCACTGCAGCTATGGCTGGTAGGTGCACGCTGATACCCATCACCTACATGAGACTCAGATTCAACCATCCTCCACCTCCTCATCTGAAAGGAGAGGCTTGTGGAGGCAGAGGCAGGCTGCTCATACACAGGACAAAGCCCAGCCCAGAGAAAGCACCGTGGCATCCCCTCTCAGAGTGGCCCTACTTCACTCTGAGACCATGCCTCCTGCCCAAAGCCAGAGAGAAAGGTAAGCTTATGTGCCTTTAGAGAAGTGCCCTGGTTTGCTCAGCCTACCAGGAGCCACAGAGCTGATTAAGTCTACAACTGCTCCAAGCTACGGCTCCTGCTCCTGCTCTGCGCCAGACAGCTACATGGTGTCAAGCCAGCCTCTCCACTTGTGTAACTTGGAGCAAGGGTCCCAAGTGAAACGGGCTCAGAGCCAGATCTACCCCAAGGGCCGCCTGGGCTGACCTGTCTGCAGACTTCCTGCTGCAGTGTTCTGATCTCTGAACTCCTCCCAGGGAAGTGCTCAGAAGTGGCAGTCACTTGGCCTGACCAAAACTTGTGCGCACCTAGGCAACACCATGATCCCCAATAACTCCACTTTTGTTTACCTTGATCATTTCTGGGTCAGCTTCTGTCTCTCCTGTCAGAAGGTTCTTGGTTTTCTGAAATCGCCTACGCTTGTATTTGTTGATCACTGTGGGCAGAGAGAGGTGGGTGAGGCCTGTGATCCCATGGCCGCTGTGTCCCGGCTTCCCACTAATGATTATATCACTTGGGAAGCCTCAACCAGCCCCTAAATTTCAAGGAACCACCACTTCATCTTTATAGAGAAGTACCACTTATAGATTTATCCAGGCAGAAAGCAGAGCCTCCCATCTCTAACACCTGCTTGGCCACTCCCTAAACCTGCAAAGGACACACATCTACCGGAGCCCACACCATGCCACTGCCTCCTTCCTACATGGCTGTGGCCGCTGTTTCTCTGCAACTGCACCTCACTGTATATCTTAGGCTGACCCTCAGCTTGAGGACTACAGGCATGAGCCACTTCACTGGCATTCACCTCCCCAAGGAGGTGATATGGTCCCTCCTCTCCTGGACAGTTTAATTCCATCACAACACACGCCCACCTGGCTCCTAGTTCACCCATATGCTCTGTACCCTGGGCTCAGGGACAGCCCACTGAATACATGGCCATACATGGGGGAGTTAGAGAACAGTTCCAGAGAAGGTCTGGCGCCAGCAACGTGAGAAGCCAATATGAGAACTCCAACACTGTGAATCCCCAGCCACAAGTGGACTTACTTCCCCTTGCTAAGGTCAGGCTAGTCAGGGTTCCCACCACCTTGCCTGAGACAAGAGCAAAGGGTTGACCACACCCTCCCAACTTAGATGTCACTAGCTCTTATTCATGTTGAGAAGGAAAACTGCCTCCCTTGCTGAACCTAGTGGTGCAAACCAGTAATCCCAAGTAGTTAATGGCTGAGGCAAGAGGACCAGACTAAGTTCAAGGCCAGCCTAAGCAACCTCGCGAAAGCCTCTCAAAATAAAACCAGAAGCCACTGGAGAGATGGCTTATGGGTGACAGCATGAGGGTGCAAGTACTTATATACAGGCAAACACTCAAATACAGAAGATCAAATGCTCTGAACAAAACGGGTGTGCCCGGCCACATCCTAGTACTCAAGAGGTGAGTTACAGGCCAGCCAGGAAAGCACAGAGAACCTGTCTCAAAAAACAAAATTTAAATAATGATAAAATGGATTTAGGATTGTCAGTGAGAGAGCTCCTGCCTAGAATTCTCCCACCAAGGAGCTTGGAGGTATGGCCTAGAATCATCTCCCCAGGTGCTAGGGGTGTGGCTCAGTGGTAGAACCCCCGCCTAGAATCCCCCAGTGAGGGGCTAGGGGTGTGGCTCAGTGGTAGAGCCCTTGCCTAGAATCCCCCAGTGAGGGGCTGGGGGCGTGGCTCAGTGGTAGAGCCCCTGCCTAGAATCCCCCAGTGAGGGGCTGGGGGTGTGGCTCAGTGGTAGAGCCCCTGCCTAGAATCCCCCAGTGAGGGGCTGGGGGTGTGGCTCAGTGGTAGAGCCCCTGTCTAGAATCCCCCAGTGAGGGGCTGGGGTGTGGCTCAGTGGTAGAGCCCCTGTCTAGAATCCCCCAGTGAGGGGCTGGGGTGTGGCTCAGTGGTAGGGCACCTGTCTCTGAATGTCCCTGTAAGAGGCCTGAGGGCATAGATGGCAGCACAGTCTACTGTGTGAAAAGCCCTAGGTTTCACCCCCGTGCT
Organism: Mus caroli; assembly: GCF_978045245.1. NCBI lineage: Eukaryota > Metazoa > Chordata > Mammalia > Rodentia > Muridae > Mus > Mus caroli. Next base: position 124,260,417 of record NW_028227263.1, on the reverse strand, counting down.
GCTGAGCTGCCCCATTCCATCCCCACAAGGGAGCAGGGAGCATAGAGCTCTGGGCTAAGATCACATAGCTCTTGTCTCCTATAAGCTAAGGGATGTTGGTGTATTAGTGCCACTTCCTGGAACCTCAGTGACTATCATGGAGAATGAGGCTAAAACCTACACTTCATGGGCCAAAGCCTACAGCTCTCTTACAACATTAGCATCATTCCATTTTTTCTTGATGAACTATTTGGAAACTAGCCCCCCCTTGTCCAGCTGGAGTAACAAGCCCCTGAAGTTGGGTATCTCAGAGAATAAACTCCTGAGACATCCTCCAAGAAGGGAAGAGGCAGTCAACAAGCAACAGACAGGGCTGATGAAAACGGGATACAGACATGGACACACATATTCACACCACCCACACAGTAGCTTACATGGCTCCAGTTTCAGAGAATCTGATGACCCCGACCATCACCAGAAATGTACATAGTACACATACATATATGCAGGTATAATATCACACACATAAAATTTGGTAGATAGATAGATAGATTGACTGGTTCATTCTAATATGAAACTGCTCTAGTCCTGTGGGAGCAGAGAAGCCCTGCTCTGGAAGACCAAGCTTCTAAAGCTGCTGCGCCCGTCCAACGGAGTCGCAGATGCTGGTACCACTGGGCATAAGCTATGGGTGTGATACAGAATTCACTGACACTTGTCTCCCCACACAATGTAAAACACCATACTTGTCCACCAACCCCATGCTGAGATAAGGAATTCAGCACTTTCCTTTGCTTTGCCTGTCTCTTGCTGTGAAGTTCGTGCTGCATGTGTGGGAGCATTTGAGTGTGGGCATGTGGAGGCCTGAGAAAGACATCAGTTGCTTTTTTGTATATACCAAGGAACTAGGGCTCACTGGGCTGCCTTGGCAGTTGACAAGGATGCTGGGGACAAAGACTGGTCCTCACATTAACCACTGAACCATCTACCTACCTAGGTACTGTTTTGTCTGAGATGTGGTCTGACTATATGGCCTGTCCTAGGGTGGCTCACCATCCTCTCACCTAGAGCTCACCATCCTCTCACCTCAGCCTTACAAGTGCTGGATCAGGGTTACTACCAGACACTGCTCAGTACATCTCTCACCATTACCATAATTAACCAAGTGGTTTATTTACTTCCGCAATAAGACTTTGTGCAGCAGGAAACTATAGGCACCTACCCCCATGGACAATGCTGCCCCAGCCCTTAATCACTGGCTTTTAGAAAAAATAAGGCGCCGGGCGGTGGTGGCACATGCTTTTAATCCCAGCACTTGGGAGGCAGAGGCAGGCAGGCAGATTTCTGAGTTCAAGGCCAGCCTGGTCTACAAAGTGAGTTGCAGGAAAGCCAGAGCTATACAGAGAAACCCTGTCTCGAAAAAAAAAAAACAAAAAACAAAACCAAACCAAAACAAAATAAAAACCCACAAAAAAAAAAAAACAAAAAAAGAAGGTTCCTTTTCTTTTCTTTATTTCTCTCTCTTCTTCTTTTTCTTTTCTTTTTTGGTGACAGTATCACACAGTCCAGCTGGCCCTGAATTCCCTAATCAGGGATGAAGAATGACCTTGAACATCAGGTCCTCCCCTACCCCGCCAATGCTGGAATCACAGGTGTACACCACCACAGCTGGTTTGCTGCTTAAGGGACCCAACCCAGGGCTTCCTGCAGGACAAGCAAGCACTCTGCCAACTGAGTTTTGTTTTTTTGTTTTTTGACAGGGTTTCTCTGTGTAGCCCTGGCTGTCCTGGAACTCACTCTGTAGACCAGGCTGGTCTCGAACTCAGAAATCCTCCTGCCTCTGCCTCCCAAATGCTGGGATTAAAGGCGTGCGCCACCACGCCCGGCTCCAGCTGCTCTTTCAACCTCAGTTGCTCCATTTCAAATTCTGATGAGCTTCTTCTCTCTGTTGCAGCCAATCTTTGTGATTACCACCTTCCTTCTGCTCAGCAGTTCTCTAAGCTCCACCTGCTTTAACTGTTTGCTTTTTCTTTTTTTTTTTTTTTTAGATTTATTTATTTATTATATGTAAGTACACTGTAGCTGTCTTCAGACACTCCAGAAGAGGGCGCCAGATCTCGTTACGGATGGTTGTGAGCCACCATGTGGTTGCTGGGATTTGAACTCGGGACCTTTGGAAGAGCAGTCGGGTGCTCTTACCCACTGAGCCATCTCACCAGCCCTGCTTTTTCTAAGAAGCCTAGGATGGCTTCAAACTCATGACTGCCTCAGCTTTAGCCCCTCAGCTCTGTAGCTGGGATCCCGGCTTGCATTACACCCAGATTCTCCTGCTCTCACTAGCAGGTCCCTGGGTGTCCCAGAGCTAATTACATGAGTGGGGCCAGTGCCTGTCTCATCAGTCCTGAGTCCAGAGCACAGAGCTGCTGCCTGCTCCACAAGACCTGAGATGGCATACAACACTCTTGTCAGGGCTCACCAGGACCAGAGGGAAGTAACTTACTCCGGGACATGTGGACAGTGGCAAGCCGGCGGTACAGGGCCTTCTGCCGGGGGTCTGGATGGAAGCCACTCTTGGTGAAGTAGACATGGATATAGATGGAGCCATTCTGCTGTACACTCTGCAAGAGAAGGGGCCTGGTGAGTGAGGCTTAGAAAAGGCCAAGGCCACATGTCACCTGCCTACAGTAACTTCCACTTACTTCCAACTCTCCAGCAGCTTACTGAGGACTCAAGGCACAAAGGTCAGCTGACTGGTTCTGTCCCAAATGCTGGAGTAAAACAGACTGAAGAGTGGGTGCCAGCTGAACCGGACACTCAGTAAACCAACTGTAGGATGTAGGCCATCCAACACTGCAGCAAGGACACGTTTACACTAGTGAGCCCACAGGAACAGAGCACTTCAGCCCTGCATTGCCACAGGTCACAATACGACCCTGTAGGGCCTATGAGGCTTGAAGCTAATTCACACCCAGGGTTAGAGACAGGCTGCAAGGGAGTCAGAACTCAGTTTTCTGAAAGCCAGTTGTGGCAATGCATGACTCTAACTCCAGATGAAGCAGGAGGATTGAGAGTCTGAGGCAAGCTTAGGCACAAGGAAGACCAGATTAGGATAAAACAAAAGAAAACAGACTTGTCCACCTTCCACACCCTGTGACATCCCACTGCCTCTGCCAAAGCCTTCCTTATTCCCAACTTCCCAGGATGGGGAAGGAAAGGAAGATCTGAGCTGAGCCTAATGTGTGACAGTCACGCAGAGCCTGGCCCACACAGGGCCCTCCAAGCCCACCAGCTGCTTTTTGGGTGTGAAACCTGAATCCCCAAGACCAGCTCACTGGTCCCCCACCTTTTCCTGAACTTCCAGAAAGGGCCTGAGTTTGACAGTATGGCCATAGCACGACTGGAATCACAGACTGTGTCTGTCCATGTAGATCAAACCACTCAGAGATGGGGCATCCTCCCCCATTCCCAAAGCCTACTGGTACAAAGGACAAGAGCTGCACCACACTACGAGTTAACATGTGCACACTGGCTGAAGCAGCAGTCCTGACACAGCCTATAGTTCCCGTCACTCAGGAGACTAAGGTTTACAGAATGTGTTCCAAGTTCAGAGCTTGGACACTCAGTGTCCCTATCGAAAAACAGGGGGCTGAGGTCAGATGTGACAGCACATTCTTATGATCCAAGCAGCCAGTTCTAAACCAGTTTCTGATGCACAGCAAGACTAGCCTGCACTACATGAAACTGTCTCAAAAAATAAAATCTTTGGGCTGGAGAGATGGCTCAGCAGTTAAGAGCACCAACTGCTCTTCCAGAGGTCCTAAGTTCAATTCCCAGTAACCACATGGTGGCTCACAGCCACCTGTAATGGGATTCGATGCCCTTCTTCTGGTGTGTCTGGAGACAGCGGCAGTGTACTCATATACATAAAATAAAAATAAATCTTTAAAAAAAAATAAGGGCTGGAGAGATGGCTCAGTGGTTAAGAGTACTGACTGTTCTTCCAGGGATTCTGAGTTCAATTCCCAGCAACGCTATTGTGGCCTACAACCGTCTGTTATGGGATCAGATACCCTCTATACTCATATATACACTAAATAAATCCTTAAATAAACAAACAAACAAACAAATAAATAATCCACCAGGAGGTGATGGCACACGCCGTTAGTCCCGGCACTTGAGAGGCAGAGGCACATGAATATCTGAGTTTGAGGCCATGCTGGTCTACAGCGTGAGTTCCAGGACAACAAGAGCTACACAGAGACACTATCTAGAAACAAACAAAACAAAAAGATTCAAAAAATAAAATCCAAGGACAGGGGCTACAGTTCAGTTGTACAGTATTTATGTAGCATACAAAATAGATGCTTTATATTCAATTGCCAACAATGGAAGAAAAAAAAGAAAAACAAACAAAAAACAAAAAACAAAAGCTGCTGAGTGCTTGTGTGTGCCCAGTCTGCTGCCGAGTGATGGAGATAGACTGCAAAGCCCAGTCTTAGCCTCCTAAGCTCAAGGATTGTGAGGAAGAGCCAAGCTTATGCCTCGGACCTCACGGACTGCAGAAGCCCCAGTCGCTGTGAGCATGGGAAAGATACTTAAACAAGCTGAGAAAGTCTTCCTGGGGGGCAGAGCCCGAGAGCAGAAGATCTCTCACTTGCTGTTGACCAGGAGAACGTCCCCACGCTGCTGCCAACCCCAGTTTCATCTCTCACACACACAGCACAAGCAGCAGTTACGTGAGACACTAACAGTTACATGGGCAGTAAAGCTTCTTCTGGTTTTAAGACACATCCTCCTATAATTCACAGCTCGGCTTTGAACGCATGGTAATCCTGCCTCAGCTGTCTGAGTGCTACCACACTCAGCTGTAACACTTCTCAAGTGTATGGGGTAGAGACGTTTCCACACATCAACCTGGCTTGGGCTCTGAACAGAAAATGCACTGTCACTGTTTATTCATATAACCTGGAAACTATGCCTTTGGCATCACTGTGCTGAGTGGACCCCTCAGGGACAGCTACTGATGGCTGATCAGCTAAAGTTGGGAACCACACCACACTAGATGGCTTGGAGGACGCAGGCCGAGACGGGCGAATTGTGGGCAGGACCTACCTGTGGGATGTCAAGCTCTGCAAAGTGCTCATAGCAGCCATCGGAGTTCTCTCCACTGGTCCAGTCACCATACACCAGGTCATGCTGCTCCCAGAAGAGCGCCGAGGTGGCGTTGAAGTCTGTGAAGTGCTCGTGCTCTGAGATGTACACGTGCAGGTTCTGTGGAATGCAGGAGGGTGTGGGGACCCTGGTCAGATGCTGGCATAGAAACTGCTCAACTCAACTTTGGCTTTTGCTGTATGCTGGCTCTGCCCTGAACGGTGACACCAAGGAGCCCGGACTACCAGTGATGAACTTAAGGACAAGGGAAAGCAAGACCACCACGGATGACCTCCCAGTTGGAACTGGACAGATCTGGGACAAAGAAGTCAAGCATCTGTGCCTCAGAAGGGGAGGCAAGCTTGGGGAGCCTCCTCTTACTTGGCCCGAGGCTCCTGACAACCATCCCTATCCCTAGGATCGGTTATTCAACAGTGGCCTGCTGACAGGCTAAGATACTCGGCAGCAGAGCTAAGCAGAGAACACAAAGGACCTGGAAGAGCTTGAGGGGAGGAGTCTGGTGGCCATGCTGTTAGCTCAGGAACCTGAACTGATCCCAGTCACCCCGCCACCCACAACCACGAGAGCCAAACATGGTTCTGAAAGAAAGCACCCGGGGACCCTGTTGCAATAGGTGCACAACAACCGGGAAGTCTACTGTACAAGCTCCCCAGAGACCTGTTTCCTAGTGTCTCTCGGGTAGCACAAGTCACCTGCCCTGATCGGCTAGAGCATCTGGGACCATGTGCCTACAGAGCTGACGCAGCTGGGAACTGTCCCATCCTGCCTGTCCTCACCATATCACTGCCCCCAGCCCTCGACCAGCCTTCCACCCAGCATTACCATTAGAGTGTCTTTGGGGAATAGGTTTCGGCTGGCGACACGTGGGGCCCCTCCAGGGCCCGACTGGTCCTGAGGGGACGGCCCTCGGCGGAACCAGCTGCTGATGGCCCAGATGATGAAGATCCTGAGGAAGGAAGCAGGGGCAAGTAAGTCCTCCGCCCTGTGCTGGAGCCCCGTGTCAGCTCTATACCCGACCCTTGCTCTCTGAGATCTGAGGCGTCTGAGAAGGCGGTGGGGAGCTAGTGAAGACACAGAGCCCTTGAAGGACAGAGGCTCAAGGAGCCCCGTACAAGCACAGGGCTACGTTGCTCCCTCCAGGATCTCATGTCATGCATGGGCCACAGGGCTTAGCCACTCAACTCAGAGTTGGAAGAGTGCCCCAGGCTTTGGCAGCCTAATGATTATTCAAAGGATCTAGAATCTTCCTACTGTACTGTAAGAAACCTTAGTATAATTACTTCCCAGTTTCAATTGAAGACTAAAGAAGCTGGAGGTAGTGGGTTAGCCTTTCAGCCACAGAAAAGCCAGGTTTTGGTGGTGGTGACTACGTTTTTTCACATGTTAGCCAACTCACTGTTCTACCACTGACCCATACCCACAGCCCCTCACTGCGGGTGGGGGGGGTCTAGACTTTAGCACTTAACAGTATCCCCAAACATTTTATTTTTTTCCTTTGCAGCAAGGGTCCCCTTTTTTTTTTTTTTTTTTTGAGACAGGTTTCTCTGTGTAGCCCTGGCTGTCCTGGAACTCACTCTGTAGACCAGGCTGGCCTCGAACTCAGAAATCCGCCTGCCTCTGACTCCCAAGTGCTGGGATTAAAGGCGTGCGCCACCACGCCCAGCTTGCTTTGTTTTTTAAGACAGGGTTTTTCTGTGTAACTGCCCTGGAACTTGCTTTGTAGACCAGGCTGGCCTCAAACTCACAGAGATCTGCCTGTCTTTGCCTCCCAAGTGCTGGGAATAAAGGCATATACCATCACTGGCCAATTTTTATTTTTCCAATTAAGATGAAACAAAGAAAAAACTACAGTCAGTCAATAAAGCTTTTTTTTTTTTTTTTTTTTTTTTACAAAATCCATTACTATAGTAAAAGAGCCATGGGAACAGCATGTAGTTCAGTCATCACGAGCTTCCCTAGCACATGCAAGGCTCAAGGTTCTACTCTAGTAACACACACACACACACACACACACACACACACACACACACACAATCAATATATTCTGTATTTGCAATATATTTGCAATACTGTCATAGCAAGACTACAATGGGCTGTCTCTATCTCCATTAGAAGGGACAACCAACGATAGGTCAAAATTATAAGAAGAAAACTGTAACTGGACTTGGTAACATGCCTGTAATTCCGGAGACTAGAACAGAAGGCTCCTGTAAGCCCAGAGAGGCAAGACCAGCTTGGGCAATACTATCACACCATCTTCTGAAAAAGACCAGCTTGGACTTTAGGTTGGGCAGCAAGCCCCAGCAATCCTCCTGACTCTGCCTCCTACCACCAGGGTGGAGGTTTCAGACGCCTTCAGGCACACATGGGTGCTAGAGACTGCACTAAGGGTCTCATGCTGCACACTGGGCCATCTATCAAGCCCTCGGTTGGCTTTTTGAGGCAGTCTCAGTTTGTAGCAGGGCTTAGCCTGGAATGTAAAATCCTTTTGCTTCAGGCTCCCTACCGTTAGGCCTGTGCATACGTATACTGCCAACATTCACTCCCAGGTAAGACTGTTTCCTTTCCAGACAGGGCTTCTCCGTGTAGCCCTGGCTGTAGAACTCCCTCTGTAGACCAGGCTGGCCTGAAACTCAAGATCACCTTGCTCTGCCTCCCTGTGCTGGGACTAAAGGCGTGCACCACCACCCCCCAGCTTCAGGCCAGACTGCTAAGGTTTGGTGGCCTCTGAAGGGGGTGTGAAGAGCATACAGCTGGCTCCACTGAGCTGTGATGACATTACCAGCACAGGAGCCTGGCGCCCACCCCGTGCCTGCTTTCCCTGCTCCTGCTATTTCATTGGGGGAAATAGGCATGTACAGCTCTCAGCTCAGCGTGGAGCTCAGATGCAGCACTGTCCTGGCATGCACAAGGCCCTGGGTTTCAAACCTGGCACTGCAAAAACAAAACAAAACAAACCACTTAAGTGGGAAAGTACTGAGAGTGGCAGCTCAGTGGCTTGGTGCCTCCCGGCTGAGCCCTATTAGGGCAGGACTAGGCACAAGGACTTGCCTCTGCCTGTTGAAACCAAGGAGCCCTGGGGTCTGGGGTCTCAGGGGCTGCAACCCAGCTGAGCCATCTCCTCCCCAATGCACATAGCTGACAAAGGTCTGGAACCAGTGCTCCCTGGGGACCCCTGCTGCTTTCATGGGAAGCTCCCACTTTGGTAAATACTCCAAGGAGAGTGTGGGAGCAGCATCACCCCGCTCAGAGGGGGCCCTGTGGATCCTCAGCCCTCTAGCTTTCTATCCCCATATGTGAAACAAGGCAAGCTACAACAGCGCTTTCTAGGGTTTGGGTCCTAGACATCTGGAGTGCATGTGAGGACAGAAGCCCTCTCAGAGGGCTGGTGGGACAAAGAAAGCCCTTCCTCTGTGCACCCACACCTACAGGGAAGAGGCTGTGAAATGATGGGAGTAAAGGCAGCATGGCGGCTCATGCCTGTGATTCCAACACTCGATAGGGAAGAGGGCTACTCAAGTTTCAGGCCAGACACAACAAAAGAAAAAAAACTTAAGAATTAAATTCTCTACCCCATTCCAAATAGCCTTTGCTGCAGGAATGGGGGGTTGGGTTGGAGACAGGTTTTTCTCTATGTAGCCCTGGCTGTCCTGGAACTAGCTCTAGTACACCAGCTCAAACTGAGAAATCTGTCTGCCTCTGTCTCCTTCTCCTGAGTGCTGGGATTAAATGTGTGCACTACCACCACCCAGACAGTCCAAATAAATGTTTTTCCAGATAGAACGAAGTTCAGAAAGCTTATAAACAAATGTAGGTATGATAGCTCAGAATTGTTAATTCCAGCACCAGGAGGCAGAGACAGGAGGATCACTGAAAGCTTGAAATTAGCTTAGATAACAGTGAGTTTAATGCAGTCAGGGATATAAATTGGTATCTCAAAAAACAAAACACACATCGGGCAGTAGTGGCGCATACCTTTAATCCCAGCACTCAGTAGGCAGAGGCAGGCGGATTTCTGAGTTCGAGGCCAGCCTGGTCTACAAAGTGAGTGTGACAGCCACAGCTACACAGAGAAACCGTCTCGGGAAAAAAACAAAACAAAACAAAAACCTGGCTGGGTATAGTGGCACACACCTTTAAACCCAGCACTAGGGAGGCAAAGGCAGTCAGATCTCTGTGAGTTTGAGGCCAGCCTGGTCTACAGAGCAATTTCCAGGACAGCCAGGGCTACACTGAGACTCTATTTGGTACTCAACTGGTAAAGAGTGTGTCATCCTCATCTAAACAAAAACTTTTATTTGAGAGTATTCTTGACTGCACAAGGCCTCGTATCAAAACACAAATCAAAACAAAAATCCCTGGATCTCGTATTTTGTGTGTGTTATTTCTAGCTATCCTAGAACTTACTACATTATAGAGCAGGCTGGCTTCCAACTCAGAGATCGGTTTGCTCCTGCTTCCCAAATGCTGGAACTAAAGGTGTGCACTACCACACCCAACCTTGGGGCTGAAGAGATGGATAAGTGGTTAGCAGCACTTGCTCTCCTCCTTAACTACTGTGGCTCAGTTCCTGATACCCACACAGCCATCAGTTACTCCAGCTCTAGGGGATCTGATGCCCTTTCTGACTTCTGAAGTCCCCAGGTACTTAGGTACAAAGATACACACACACAGGCAAAATAAATACTTATACACATAAAGCCATGTTAGAATGAAAGAATGAAAGAAAGAAAGGAAGGGAGGGAGGGAGCAAGGAAGGGAGGGAAGGAGGGAAGGAAGGAAGGAAGGAAGGAAGGAAGGAAGGAAGGAAGGAAGGAAGGAAGGAAGCAAGCAAGCAAGCAAGCAAGCAAGCAAGCTCGCTCCAACCAACCAGACATACACTCTGGCAATCACAGCCCTGGAGAGACGAGGTAGGAGGATCACAGCAAATTCATGGTCAGCCTGAACTATAGACTGCGGACATTGCCTCAGAAAAGCAAAAAGGGGGCTGGTGAGATGGCTCAGTGGGTAAGAGCACCCGACTGCTCTTCCGAAGGTCCAGAGTTCAATTCCCAGCAACCACATGGTGGCTCACAACCATCTGTAACGAGATCTGATGCCCTCTTCTGGAGTGTCTGAAGACAGCTACAGTGTACTTACATATAATAAATAAATAAATCTTTAAAAAAAAAAGAAAAGAAAAGAAAAGAAAAAAGGTGCCTTGAATTCCAGCACCCAGGAGGCAGAGGCAAGGGGATTTCTGTGAGTTCCAGACCAGGCAATTACATGACGAGGCCCTGTCTCAATACGTAAATAAATAAAAAAAATTCAAAGCTAGCACTTGTGCTATGGATGCCTCGTCATAAAGTGTCTCACTATGCGGGCCTGGTGACCATGTGTCTTAGGGTTTTATTTCTGTAACAGACACCATGACCAAGGCAAAGCTTATAAGGACAACATTTAATTGGGGCTGGTTTACAGGTTCAGAGGTTCAGTCCCTAATCATCAAGGTGGGAGCATGGCAGCATGCAGGCAGGCATGGTGCAGGAGGAGCTCAAAGTTCTGTATCTTCATCTGAAGGTTGCTAGCAGACTGGCTTCCAGGCAGCTAGGCGGGTCTTATAGTCCACACTCAGTGACACACCTACTCCAACAGGACCACACCTTCTAATGCCACTCCCTGGGCTGAGCACATACAAACCATCATACCAGGTATAAAGTAGGAGAAAACAAATGCCACAAAGCTGTCCTCTGGCAGTTGTCCATGGCAGCATGTGCCCGACCCCCAACCTCACATATAAACAAATATAATAACTAAAAAAGAAGCTCTGTGCCTAGTATATTTGGGGCCTTTTGTTCCACTCATAGTAGCACACAAGCAGAGGACTTCAGAAGAGATAGTCTGTGAGCAGGCACCCACACCCACCTGATGTCTGCTGCCACTAGTGCTAAGGAAGGAAGTGAGCCTGCAGAGGCTGGATCAGAGCTCCTGGGAAGGAAGCAGCCCTCAGCACCAACGTGCAGATGTCCAGATATGCAGTTAATGAAAAGCACTGTGAGGGTGCTGCCAGCTGTGAGGAAATGAAGGCGAGGACCTGAGAGCTGACTGCCCTGTCCTGTCACTTGGAGCATGAAAACAAAAAGTGAGCCAGACATGATGGTACAAGTCTGTGATCTAGCATTCAGGGAGTGCAGGCAGTCCCAAGTTACAGGCCAACCTAAGCTATATACGGAGACACTATCTCAGCTAACAGGGGACAGGGATGAAGGAACTGGGCATGAGGCACACACAAACCTCTGGATTTGCTCCACAGCAAAACTGTATAACCAAGAGAGTAGTCGGGCCTAAATAGGATCAAAATACATTATACCCATGTATGCAAATGTTACAGAGAAACTACTATTGTATATAAATAATATATGCTAATAAAAACTTTAACCCCAATACCTAGGAAGCAGAGGCAGGGAGAATCTCTTGGAGTTGAGGTCTGGAACTGATTCTGTAGACCAGGCTGGCCTCAAACTCAAGAGATCCGCCTGCCTCTGCCTCCCAAGTGCTGGGATTAAAGGCATGTGCCACCATGCCTGGCAACATTTTTAAAACCTAAAGAATAAGCCCATGGATGGCCCTGCCAACTGGGCCCTTACCACCAAGGCTAAGGACCTGAGCTCCATATTCAGACGCTACATGGCAGAGAGCGAAACAGACTCACACAAGTTGTTCTCCTAGCTCCACACGCATGCTGTGCCATTTACATGTGCATCAACAACATGCACCACCACCACCACAGCCCCCCCTCCCCCGAAATAAAAAGAAAACCTGAAAGCACAGGTCAGGGCAGACAGACAGGGTAAGGAACAGGGCTCCATGGCTGAGAGGCCTGGACTCAAACATCAGGACACCCAGGTCTGGGGCTGAACAGTACCTGGGAGCCACAGGCAGGGAGTTCTGTCCCCCACCAGAATGTGCCTCGAGACAGAAATGGAGATCATGAAATCTTTTTTTCTTTTCTTTTCAGTGCTGGGAAGATACCGCAAAGTTCAAACATGCTGAATGAGTGCTCTAGTGCTGAGCCATACCCATTGCAGACTAGACTCTTCTAAGACTCTTCTAAAACAGCAGTCATGACTGTGTGACTCTTTTTGTCACACACACCTCCTTCTGGTGACAGGTTTTCATGGAATCCCTAGGATAAGCTCAGCATAGGACTTCCACTTGAAGTGGGAGCTGAATCACGAGAACTGGAACGAGAGGCTGGGAATGGAGTGTGGTTGGCAGGGCTCCTGCTTTGGCACACCTGATGCTGTGAAGGGCATTCCCAGTACAACACATGCCATACTGAATGGTAGCAGATGCCTGTAATTGCCATGTAAGAAAACTGTAAGTAGTGGAGGCAGGGGGATAGAAAATGGGGGCCATCCTCTGCTATAAATCTGAGACTAGCTTGATTTACCTGCGACTATACTTTAAAAAAAAAGAAAAGGGGCATGGTGGCACACGCCTTTAATCCCAGTACTCGGGAGGCAGAGGCAGGTGGATTTCTGAGTTCGAGGCCAGCCTGGGCTATACAGAGGAACCCTGTGTCAAAAAACAAAACAAAAAACAAAAATAAAACAAAACAAAAAAACAAAAGAAAAGAAAAGCAAGTAAGCAAGCAAGCAAGCTAATAAAGGTGGATGTAGAAGCACAGGTCTGGAACACCAGCATTCAAGATGCTCAAGCAGGAAAACTGTCCCAATTTCAAGACCAGCCTGGGTAACACCTGCCAAAAACAAAACAAACAAAATAAAACAACAACAAAAAAAGGGCCAGCAAGATGGCTCAATGAGTAAAGGCACTTGCTGCCAGGCCTGACCTGAGTCTGATCTCTAGGTCTTAGACGGAGAAAACTGAGTTCTGAAAACTGTCCTCTGACCTCTGAATGCACATACTTACACGTGCTAACACCCCACCCCCTACTAGCACCACCACCACCCACCTGTCCATACATACACACGCTCACACACACACACTCACATACACACACATTCACATACACACACACTCACATACACACACACTCACATACACAAAATACATTTTAAAATACAATCAAGTGGTGGTGGCGCACACGTTTAATCCTAGCACTTGGGAGGCAGAGGCAGAAGGATCTCTTGAATTGGAAGCCAGCCTCATCTACAGAGTGAGTTTCAGGACAGCCAAGGCTAAACAAAAAAAAAAAAACCCTGTCTCAAACCTTCCTACAAAAAAAAAAAAAAAAAAACACAGCCAGGAGCGGTGGTGTGTGCTTTAATGAGATGTTAGTGAATAATGTTTCTATGTATTAGCTGCACTCCCTGACTCCCTCAACATTGTCAGTCAAGCCTTTATTTTAGACAAAATGTTGGTTGTTCCTAATGTCTGTAAATATTAATACATCTGCTAGACCTGGTAGCTCACACCTGTAAACCTGGCACCCAATAAGTTAGAACATGAGGGCTGTCATGTTTAAAAACTGCACTGGAGAGTGAGACCTTTTTTCAAATCAACAATAAATTCCTGCATCTCCACTGAATAAATATAAACTTGTACTATGATTAGTCTCTTATGAGCCAAGAGGACCACTGCAAGGGCTACATACTGAGTCTGTTTCTAATCAATAGGACACTAAACTTACTTTTATCATTAGCCTAAGGCCACTGCTAACAGAGCACACAAATGTGCCCCATATACTTAGGATGTCATTTTATCAGTGACTTGAGCATTTGCTCAATAGCTACTTAGTACACACAGGCACAGATGTAAAGGGCACAGATGATTCCTAAATTTAAGGGGGAAATCTATTAAGGCAGATATTCTCTCTCTCTCTCTCTCTCTCTCTCTCTCTCTCTCTCTCTCTCTCTCTCTGTTTTTGGAGACAGGGTTTCTCTGTCCTGGAACTCACTTTGTAGACCAGGCTGGCCTCGAACTCAGAAATCTGCCTGCCTCTGCCTCCCCAGTGCTGGGATTAAAGGCGTGTGCCACCACGCCCGGCAAGGCAGACTCTCTTAATTGCCTGTATAAAAATCTTCTCCCCTTCCAGTGCCTGGTGAGACTCAATTTCCCACCATACAAACTGAGTTTTCAGCCAGACTCCTTGGGCCTCTGTCCTTTCAGTATTTGGGAAGCCGAAGCAGGAGGATCAAGGTTCAAGGATTTGGACCAGTGAGCTGGCTCAGAGAGTAAAGGTGTGTGCTATGAAGCCTGACCCACAAGCGAAGTTTTACTCCCACGACCACATGGTCGAAGAACTGACTCCTCAGGTATCCTCTGATGTCCGTCCACACGTGCATCTTGTCATGTACATATCTTCTCACGCCCATAAAGTTAACAACTTAATGTAACGTAAGAGCTCAAAGCCTGGGCTGGAGAGATGACTCAGCGGTTAAGAGCACTGGCTGCTCTTCTGAAGGTCCTGAGTTCAATTCCCAGCAACTACATGGTGGCTCACAACCATCTGTAATGGGATCCGATGCCCTCTTCTGGTGTGTCTGAAGACAGCTACAGTGTACTTACATATAATAAATAAACAAATCTTTAAAAAGAAAAAATGTTCAAGGCCTCCGTGGACTACACAGCGAGTTCAATCCAGCCTGGCAGTGGAGTGAGACCCTGTCTTGAAGTTAGGGGCTTGATGTATGGCTCAGAAAGGATGTCTTTCATCCCAGCACTTAGGAGGCAGAGGCAAACAGAGCTCTGAGTTCAAGGCCAGCCTGATCTACAAAGTTCCAGAAGAGCCAGGGCTATATAATAGAAAAACACTGCCTCAGACAAAGCAAAACAAAAATAGATAAGATAAATAAATAAGTAAAACAAAACCATTTTAGTCTGAATGTTGTCCAGGAGGGCTCTTAGGGGTTCAGCAACCCCCATTAAAGAAGGTGGCTGCTGGGGTGAGACGATGAGAGGCTGTGGCTTATCCACAAGGTCCTTCTCTGGCACACAGGTCCTGAGGCCCCTGTGTATGCAGCCCCCCCAATGTAGAGATGTGCTATCCCTGGCCACTGTTCCCTCTCCCCAGCCTTGCTTTGTGCAGAGTGGGAACCCTAAGCCTACATGCTCACCTGAACAGAACGCCTTTGATGACCTGCCAGGCGTTGGGGGCCGGCTGGGGTGGAGGGTTCTGAGGCTGGGTCTCGGCTGGCGTGTCCCTCCCAATGCTGCCATTGCTGGTCACCTGTGGGGGGAATAGAGTAGGGTAAGGGGGGCTGATTAGGGTACCCTGAGTTCAGAGGCCGAGACTTTGTCAATCTTCAGAGAAGGCACAACCAGTAGTTTCCAGCTAGAAAGGGCTCCAAAGGAAACTGCTCCCCAAGGATACCAATGCTGGGGACAGTCCTGAGCTGCCTTAGTCTATGGGGACCTGTCTATGAGCACCAACCCAAAGGGGGCAGCATTGGAAAGCAGGTGCTAACAGGGAGCTGTGGCCAGGCCTGAAACTCAGGTACTAAGAATTAAATCACAGTGAACTGGAGCAGGGAGCAAGCACAGATGCAGCCAGCAGCTGAGGGACAGTCTGACACTGTGAGCTGAGCACTGTTCATGGAGGGCTATCCTAGGGCCCTACAGCTGGCTACCACAGAAAGCTAGGGCTTATCCACAAGATCCTTCCCTAGGCATGAGGGCTCTGAGCCCCTGCTCTCCAGCTCTCCAACAGTGAGACAGACAGACTGGTGCAGAACCTCAGCACTGTGAGCTGGTAAATAAGCATCCATCCTGTACACCCTGCGGAGCACCAAGCTCTGAATATAGCTGCACTCTGCAACTGAGCAAACAAAGGCTCAGAGAGATTAAGATACTTCTCTGGGTTACTCAGGAGCAAGACACCAAAGAGAAAGAATCAGGTGGGGATAAAATGGAAAGAAATCATCTCTCACCAGGCAGAGTGGCACATGCCTAGAATCTCAACACTTCAGACTTTGTAAAACCAGGAGGTGCAAGAGTTCAAAGTATGTCTCAAAACACACGACAACATAGGCCGTCTCAAAACACACCAAGGATTCTCTCAGAAGCAGAGGCTCACTCTGACAGCCAGGAAGAAGAGAGTCCAGAGCAGGGCCATTTGGAAGCCTCTCTTTGGACACTGCTGGCTCCAGTCCTGTGTTAGTCTCTCCTAATGGCTGTCCAATCCTGTCAGTCTTCAAAAGGTAGGACCTGAGGACTACAGAGATGGCTCATAGCTCAAAGCACAGGCCGCTCTTTCTGAACACTAAGGTCTGGTTCCCAGCACACACATAGTGGTTTGTACACATACAAACATCTGTAACTCCAGCTCCAGGGGATTTAATATCCTTTTCTGACCTCCATAGGCACTGGGCGCACACATAGTACACATATATACATGCATATGATCTTTTTAAAAAGGGGTCGAGGGGAGGCAGGTTTCACACCACCATGGGCATAGCAAAGACTCAGCACCTGGTCCACACTTGTAAAGTCAGCACATACAGTGCCACCCATACCCACTGTCCCCAGGCTCCACTGCCCAGCCCTCTCCCCCAGGACCCTGGACCCCAATCCTGCCCATCTTTCCTTATTGTCCCATGGCAGGAAACAGAGCAGCCATGGAGCAGGGCAGGTGTTGATTGTTAACTCTCATCCCCATTCAACAAGAGCTCCTCCTTGTTATGTCCCAAAGTGCAAGACAGCACTGGCAAGGTGAGAGGGAAGGGGATGACGCTTGGGTCCAGTAGATCTCAGCTGTAGTTCTCCCCACTGTTCTTGCCTGAGACACCTTAGCATGTCATTAGGTCGGTCACCCCTTCTGCCTGAGAACAGACTTGTGAAAACACTGGTACAGAATGAAGAGAAATGCTCTCCTCATGGGTTCCCAGGCCTGTTCTGCAAACCTACTGTGTGCCAAGCATACCTACTGTGCACATTCCCTGAGTTAGGTGGTAGCTATTAAACTCAGGAGCTTGGTGGCCCAGGCTACCTGCAGAACAGCAGATAGTAAAGAAGCCATGGGCTGGAGAGATGGCTCAGTGGTGAAGAGCACTGACTGCTCTTCCAAGCGTCCTGAGTTCAAATCCCAGCAGCCACATGGTGGCTCACAACCATCTGTAATAAGATCTGATGCCCTCTTCTGGTGTGTCTGAAGACAGCCACAGTGTACTTACATATAATAATAAATATATCTTTTTTTTTAAAAAGCCTCCATGTACAGGGCAGACGCCTAAAACCCCAGCCCTCGGTAGGCAGAGGTGAGAGAATAAAAAGACAAAACAAAACTACTGTCGGTTTACCTACCTACCATCCAACTATTTAACTATCTAGTCCTCTATCATCTACCTATTTACGTACCAACCATCAACCTATCATCTATCTGCCCGATTTTGTTTACTTTTTGTTTTTACAAGACAGGGTCTCTCTCTGTGTAACTTGGCTATTCTAGAACTCAGTCCAGGCTGGCCTCAAACTCAGAGATCCACCTGCCTCTGCCTCCCAAGTGCTGGGATTAAAGGTGTGTGGCACCACTGGCCGGCTCTGTTTTTTTGTTTTGTTTTGTTTTTATTTTAGATTTATTTATTTATTATATGTAAGTACACTGTAGCTGTCTTCAGACACTCCAGAAGAGGGCATCAGATCTCATTATGGGTGGTGGTGAGCCACCATGTGGTTGCTGGGATTTGAACTCTGGACCTTCGGAAGAGCAGTTGGGTGCTCTTACCCACTGAGCCATCTCACCAGCCCCTCTATTTGTTTTTTGTTGTTGTTGTGGTGGTGATGGTTTGGTTTGGGGGGCGGTTGTTTTTGTTTTTTCAGGACAGGGTTTCTCTGTGTAATAGCCAGTAAAAGTCTAGGTGTCCTGGACTTGCTCTGTAGACCAAGCTGGCCTCAAACTCACAGAGATCATCTACCTGCCTCTAGCTGGGATGTGCCACCACACCTGGCCTTATCTGTCTGCCTGTCTGTGTGTCTATCTGTTTTAACGTAAATATACAGGCAGTATTCCAGTGACTGCTCAGCCATTCATATGGTATACTCAATGTTGTTCCTAAAATAAGATAAACAGAAATATGTTTTGGAGAAATAAGCAGAAGGTGACAGCCACCAGGACAAAAGTAGGAACCCACAAAGACTGGAATGACATCTCAATGAGACTCTCAGGCTGAAACAGTCACACGGGGAAGCCCGGGCAAGGTGTTTTAACAATGGGAAAAGTATGAGGGCCAGCAGACATGTCCAGCTATAAGGTCCTTACTCTGAGGATGCTGAGTTTGGTCAGGTTTCTAGCAAGTCTGGATAGATTCAGAGTCAGGAAGAGAGATGGGGACCAGGCCAGGATTTGAAGTCACACCTGACTGCTTCCAGGTCTCGTCCCCTACAGTGATGGACAACCCAGCTAGGAAGACTCCCGCAGGCAAGCAGACCAAATCCACGAGGTACACTCCTAGTACCCAGGAGCACGGCCACAGTCAGAAAGCCCCTCAAAGTGCTGCTGACATGTGAGGAGCTACTGCCCACCTAGACTTCACAATGAGGGTGGGGTGGGGCATGGCTCGGTACTCTCCCAATTCAGGATACAGCAGACCCTGGCCCCATCCCCAGTACTGAGAAGGCAAGGAAGTACCCTGAGTCACGAGACAGGAAACTCACACAGTAGCTCATGACTATCTGTAATCCCAGTTCCAGGGACCTGATACCCTCTTTCTTTCGGCCTCCCTCCATGTGTACCAGGTATGCATGTGATACATGTGGGCAAATACTCATCTACGGGAAGTGAAGTAAATACAAGCATTTCTCTTTTTCTTCTTAATGTTTCTTTTATTTTATGGGGAGGTGGGGACACATGCCACAGTACATGTATGGAGGCCAGAGGGCAGTTTGTGAGAGCTGGCTCTGTACTTTTGCCATGTGGGTTCCAGGAATCAAATCCAGGCTGACAGGCTTGGCAATGCGTACCTTTGCCCACTGCTCCATCTCATCGGTCCCTAAACCACTTTCGAGTGTGAATGGACAAGAACACGTGCCCTTTAAAAAATATTTATGAAAAAAAAAATATTTATGGGGGATGGAGAGATGGCTGAGCGGTTAAGAGCACTACTGACTGCTCTCCCGAAGGTCATGAATTCAAATCCCAGCAACCACATGGTGGCTCACAACCATCCATAAAGAAATCTGATGCCCTCTTCTTGTGGGTCTGAAGACAGCTACAGTGTACTTAGATATAATAATAAATAAATCTTTTTAAAAAAATATTTATGGATATGAGTGTTGTGCCTACACGTATGTCTGTGCATCATGTACATACCCAGTGCCTGAAGAGGCCAGATGAGGTCATGGGAGTCCACGGAACTGGAGTTACAGAGGGTTATGAACCACCATGTGGGTATTGGGAATCAAATCTTGGTCCTCTGGAAGAACAGTCAATGCTCCTAGCTGTTGAGCCACCCAAAGATTTTATCTATCTATCTATGTATCTATCTATGGCTAAATGCTTTGTTTTTTGAGTTAGGGTCTATATAGCCCTGGCTGTCCTGGAACTCTCTATGCAGTCCAGGCTGGTCTCCAACTCAAAGATCTTCCTGCCTCTGCCTACCAAGTGCTAGAACTAAAGGCGTACATCACCACTGTCCAGAATTTCTTTTGAATTGTATGCAGGCACTGGTGTATACATTTGAATGCAGGTGCCCCTGGATGCCGAGCTGGAGTCACAGTGACTTGTGAGCTGTCCAATGTGGGCAGTGGGGATTGAACGGCAAGAGCAGTCCGCCCTCTTTTAATGTCTGAGCCAGCTCTCCAGGCCCTGAAAAAAAAAATGTTTAGCTGGTATGATGGCCTACTCGTGCAATCCAAGCATCCAGGAGGCAAACTCCAAAGATCTCTGTGGGTCTGAAGCCAACCTGGACTGCATATGGAGTTCTGGGTCAGTTAAGGCTCCATAGAGAAACTCTGTCTCAAAGAAGTAAATACATACTTAGTATTATTGTACCTATGTATGGTGCATATGTGTGAACGTGTGTGCTCCTTCATGTGTGTGAAGTTCAGAGACATAAAGTTCTCCCTCAACCTTTAAGTAGACTCCAGGGATCAAACACGGGCTGCCAGGCTCATCTGGTCTCCGTTTTATCTACTCATCATCTATCTCAACAGCCTTCGCAACCCCAGTGTCAACTGTGCACACCTGTAATGCCAACTTGGAAAGGAATGGCTGAAGGACTGACTGCCTTAAGTCTAAGGCCATCCTAGCTTACATATGCGATCCTCTCTCTACAACACAGTAAAACTGGTTGGTGCGCACGCCTTTGATCCCAGCACTCGGGAGGCAGAGGCAGAAGGTAACAGAGCTCAAGGCCAACCTGGTCTACATAGTCCAGAACACTGAGAGCTATACAAGACTCTGTTCTCAAACAAACACACACCAGTAAACAGGCTGGAGAGATAGTTCAGTAGTTCTAAGCACTTGCTGCTCTTACAGAGGACCAGTCTGGTTTATTAACATCTATAATCCATTCCAAGAGAGCTGACCTTTTGCACGCACCAGGTAAACATGTAGTGCACATACATACATACATGTAGGCAAAACACTTAAACACATAAATCAATCTTAAATCAAACAAACAAACAAAAGGACAAAACCAAACTGCTTCTGTCCTGCATTTACAGACTTCTTACTGTCACATCCTCCTAACCAACACAACCGAGCGGCGACTTCCACAGCATTTCCACCCTCTGGGCATGCAGGTTACATGCAAACATATTCTACAAGAGGGACTTGGGCATCTGAGATTTTGATACTGACGGAAGGGAACCCTGGAACCAGCCCCCCAGAGACAATTTTACTCATACCAAACCGATACAGTCACTGCAGAGTGTATCAAAAGCCACCGCACTGTACACTGACATCCGACAAATGTAAAGGTATCTAAGTTAAACCTGGACAGAGAGGTGACCCTTCTGGGGCTCCCCTTGTCTTCAATGTCAAAGCCCACTCCTCACAGAGCCTGGCACACAGTTGTCTCCCTGCTCCTCTGGCCACATGCTTAGCCCATCTAGTGCCCTTCCTAACACCAGGCACCTTCTACCTCAGGGCCTCTGCACAGTCTAGTTCCATGACATCAATGACCTTTCCTTTACAGGGTTGTGATTCCCCCTGTCCCTTCTTCAGATCTTTATAGAGTGCCACCTTCTCTGGGAAGTCTTTCCCCAAGACCTTTTTGAGCCGGGCAGTGGTGGCACACACCTTTAATCCCAGCACTTGGGAGGCAGAGGCAGGCAGATTTCTAAGTTCGAGGCCAGCCTGGTCTACAGAGTGAGTTCCAGGATAGCCAGGGCTACACAGAGAAACCCTGTCTTGAAACACCCCCCCCCCCAAAAGACCCTATTTGAATGGCAGCTTTCCCACATACCCACTGCTCACTCCCTACACACTCCAGCTATATATCTAAGTTTCTACCATCTGTGGCCAGGTATGTTTTTGTTATTGTGTCCCTATCTATGCTTCCCCACCTCTTACTGGAGACATGAGGTCCAAGAAAGCAGAGCCTGTTCTACCCACAGCCTGTATCAGCTGAGGGAATGAGTGCAGGGCTAGCCTGAAGAGGAGCAGGCTGCTGGGACACAGGCTCCATGCTAAGCCAGCAGGCTGGAGAGGGTGGCAGAGAATGCGAAGGCAGTAGGGAGGAAAGCACAGCTCCTGCTTGCTCTTGCCTCTGTATCTTGAACTCAAAGACCCTCCTCTAGGAACACCCACCAGTCTGGTAAATAATTACGATCACTTACAGGACCATGTCCTCAAGGACTGCTCAGATTCACCATGACTACCTCAGACTCTATCTCAGCTCGGCCTCTGGTTCAGCAACCATTCACTGCTGCAGAGATGCGTCAGGGTAGAGCACCTGTCAGTGATGGGCTAGGGCTGTAGTTCAGTGCGGGACTTGATAGGCATGCAGGAATCCTGGGAATTCACTGCCTAGACCATTAATAAAACAGAACAAAACAAAACTTCTTCCAACTTACCATCTCCTCTGCCCAGCCTAAGCTGAGGGGGGCTAGAGATACAGTACTGACCAAAAGTCCAGTGGAGGAGACAGACACAACACACAGTGGGCAGGCTGGGCCATCAGAGAGGATGATCCAGTCTGAGAGGATTTCTTTCTTAAGGAAAGGAAACTTGAGACCTGGGACCTAAGAATCATCCTGCAGTGGGGCGTGTCATGTCAGGAAGCTGAGGCAGGAGGATTCTCAGTCTGAGGTTGGATTCCCCTCCATGGTGAGACTCTTGTCTTCAAACAAAACCAAAACCTGCCCATCCTCGTGTGATCCTGCACATGCCCTGTATTTACAGCTGCCCCCCGGGTGAGCTCCTTAGTCCATGTTCCTGAGGACTGTGTGAAAGAGCAGAAAAGAAGACCCGAGAGGAAGACAGGCCAAGACTCCAAGAAGGAGACTGAAGCACTCTAGTGGGTGAGGTTCACAGTAGATGCCATTCTTCCAGTCGGCTGCCTCTCCAGCACAGGTGATTCTGTCTCCATCACCCCTGCCCCCACCCCAGGAACATTTAGAAACTTCTAGAGACATTCTTGATTGTCAGGCCAGGAAAGAGTACACATGCTACTGACATAAGTCTGCAAATACCAGGGGCAGTGCTAAGCATCCTCAGGTGCACAGGGCAGCCCCACAGTGAGGAATTTGCCAACTCAAAGTGTCAATACCAAGGTGTTTTTAAGCTGGGCAGTGGTGGCTCACAGCGGTATTCCCAGCACTTGGGAGACAAAAGCAGGCGGATCTCTGAGTTCCAGGCCAGTCTGAGCTACAGAGTGAGTTCCAGAACTATAAAAACAAACAAGCCAGGGTATAATGGGCACACCTTTAATTCCAGCACTTGGGAGAAAGAGGCAGGCAGAACTCTCTGAGTTCTAGACCAGCCAGGACTACAAAAACTTGAGATAGCTACAAAGACAGTCTCAAAAATTAAAAAAAAAAAAAAAAAGAAAGAAAGAAAAGAAAAGAAAAGAGGGAGAGGGAGAGGGAGAGAAAAAGAAAAAGAACAAAGAAAGCCTAGTCTAGTCTAAAGAAAACAGTTCATGCCAGATCTTGATCTGCTTTAAAAAAAGAGGGAAAAGAAAAAGAAAAAAAAAAAGTGTACTTTATCCTGAAGGCCAAAGGATGAGTATTAAAACTTTTCAAGCGTAAGCAAGGATTAGAAGTAGACTGTCATCCCAGCACTTGGGAGGCTGAAGCAGAAGGGTCACCATCGGCCCTAGCTTCATAGGAAGACCCTGACCAAAGTCACAAAGCAAAGATTTAGAGCAGAGATGGGAACCAGAGAGGCTCCACATGTGACTGGAAACTCAACAGTCTCTCACGCCACTGCCACCCAACAATCAGTAGAAACTTACAGGAGCTAGTCCCAAGGACCAGAGGCTAGGACGTCCCTGCAGACCCCGCTGGTGTATTCACCACAGCAGGGATAAACCAGCAATTTCCTGAGCTGTGTGCACCCAAGGTCTGGTTGGAAATGCCAGAAAGACTCAGTCAGAAAAGCTGGGTTCTACCTCATCACTGTGAGTGTATCTGCCCCCCTCCTTTGAGACCCTACAGTCCCTCATCCCGACTTCTGTCACTTCCCGAGTCTGTTTACACTACCATCTCCTCTCCCACTCCCCTCACTGCAGGGACATGACTGGAGACATCTTTATAACCATAAGGCTGGCCCTCTCGCCCAATAAAGACCCAAAGGAAGAAAACTTGTCCAAGGTCACATCCAGTCAGCTTCACGCACCCCTCCCAGTCGGTACTCCTCACCCCTGAGCTGCCTCCTACACAGCAGTGACATCCCAGTGGGTGGGTCGACAGCACCTTGCTTCCACTCCATCAATTCCAGCAGAAGCCTGCACGGAGCCTGAGTGAACTGCTATGCTCTGAGGTCTCAGTTTATTTGAGGTGGTAATGGGTTGGGAGGCAAACGCGCCTGGACCAATGATTTCTCTATTTGATCAGCTTGGGCTAAATGCTAAATGCGCCCATCTCAGTCCAGACCACCCACAGTCTGCTTTTTCCTAGAACGGACACCAAAACTAACCTGGATGACCTTCTACAAGCGCCTTCGTCTTGTCGTCCCTCGGATCCTTGTCTGTGAAATGGGTCGGTCGGCCTCCGCAGCCCATGCCCTCTACCCACCACAATTACCGTATTTGCCCTGAGCTTGAAAACTCTCAATTAACCAACTACTGCCCCCCGATCTCGGGCACTGCGGAGCGGACCCGGAACACCAGCCCTCTCTAGAAAGACAGTGCTGGAGGTTGGAACCACACAGTCAAGGACCGAGTCTGCGCCCCTCCGCGCCACCCTCTCCTCCGCTCGAGCAAGGAGTCCGCTGGACGCCCGGCGCGAGCCTGCAGGAGACCCGGCGTGCAACAGGGCCGGGTTCCCGCCACCGTCCGGCCTCCTGGGCGGCCGGGCGCCGCCA
The DNA here is from genome assembly GCF_978045245.1 of Mus caroli. Classification (NCBI taxonomy): domain Eukaryota; kingdom Metazoa; phylum Chordata; class Mammalia; order Rodentia; family Muridae; genus Mus; species Mus caroli. The sequence continues at coordinate 124,235,855 of NW_028227263.1, read as the reverse complement.
GGGCCCAATATTCAAGGTCCCTCTGGGGCATGGAGCCCCCGGTGCACCCGGTTCCTCCAAAAAGGACAAGACACTCCCTGCAGGGGTGCCCCCCGCTGGGGAAGAGCCCCCTCAGGCACCTCTCGGCCTCCGTACCTGACCAGAGCTGCCTCCCCCGGCCGCCACCACGGCGCTGCCGGCCCCGTCCGCCTCCTGCGCCGCCGCCATCTTCCTGCTCCGGGTCCCCGCCCCCGCCGCCAGCCCCGCCCCGTCCCCGACGGCGCCAGCGCGATCGCGCGAGATTTTACGCTTAGCCCGTCCCCACCAGGCTTCCGTATCAGAATGGAGCGCCTCAAGCCACGCCCTCCTGAAGGACCGACTAGGCCACCGTACTCGACATCCGCCCCTTTCACCGCAATTTGGTTGTTTTGGTCTAGCAGGGAGTAACTTCTCCGAATGCTTGAACTTTCTATAGTAGGAAAAGCTCTTTTCATGGGTTCTACTTGTTACACTCAGCCAAGGTGGATGGTTATTTTTTTGATTGTATGGTCGTCCCAAGCAATTCCACCGCAGTTCGGATCGCCGTTTCTTCTCGGGTTTTACACAGTCGATGGTTTCGGAGCTTTTCCGGCCACCGTAGCGATTCGCTAGAGCCACGCCCCTCTTGAAGAGCAAACCCTCTCTGGCTGCGGATTTTCTACCTACGGGGTGGTCATTACTTTGTTCTTTTCGCTTCTGATGCGATTTCCTTGTCTTAAGCTTTCGGCATCAACCCTCGGAGACTGTAGTTCATCCTTAGGCCGTACCTGCTTTCTTACGGACACCGCACCTGGAAATGGGACCCTAGTCACTTTTTTCAAATAAAGACTCGTTTATTTGTTTTATGTACACGAGCACTGTATCTTTATGTCAGCAGAGGGCATCAGATCACCTTATAGATGGTTGTGAGCCACCGTGTGGTTGCTCGGAAGTAAACTCGGGACCTCTGGAAGAGCAGTTAATGCTCTTAGCCGCTGAGCCACCTCCATCCCGGACCTTAGCCGCTTTTAGGCCACTTAGTTTAGCACTCGTCTTCCAGTAGGGGTCTGTGCTTTCTTGCAAACCTCGAATCTTTAAACACAAAGACAGGATCTCTTTCTGTACCCCAGGCCGGCCTCAACTCCTGATCCTCCTGCCTCAGCCTCCAGAATACTGGGGTTAAAACATAACATACATGAGTGTAATAATCCTATTTTCTCTTTTTGTTTGTTCGTTTTGATGGGTAAAGGGAAAGATCTTGAAATGAAGCCCTGGCTGTGGCAGGCATAGAACTTGCGGCATCTTCTGGCCTCATCCTCAGGAGTGCTATCTGGGATTACAGTTTATGTCTCAGCACATTAAACAAGTGAGCGACCAATTCCTTTGGGTTCAGACTCTATCTCAGAGAATCTGACTTAAGATTGAACTCAAGTAAACTAACAGGCCGGTACCTAGCACCAGTTCTAGGCTACACCTCAACAAAAGCTTGAATAAAAAGATCCTAATGCAATTGCTTTGGATTCAGCTCCTTGGTGGTCTTTTTGGGGTTCACGAATGTTTGTTTCAAGGCACAGCACAAGAACACCATGATTTTACATTAGATACAAAATCTCTCAATTTGTTAGCTACAAAGTTAGTGAATTATATCAGTTACAAAAAGCTCTCAAATTTTATAGTAACTAAAAAAATCAAAGATTGTTAGACCACAATCAAGGACTGGGAGTGTTGGTGCTCGACTTTAGTCTCAGCACTGGGAAGGCAGAAGCCAGTGAATCTCTTAAGTTCAAGGCCTACACCTGTTTCAATAAGCAATTATAAGATACCCAACAGGAAGACTACTGAGAACTGAACACTGATCCTCTGGAAACAAGCCCCCTTAATTGGTGAGAGGGTCTATATCCCTACTAAAACACTCTTTAAAAAAAAAAAAAAATTAGCCGGGCGTGCTGGCTCATGCCTTTAATCCCAGCACTTGGGAGGCAGAGGCAGGTGGATTTCTAAGTTCAAGGCCAGCCTGGTCTACAGAGTGAGTTCCAGGACAGCCAGGGCTATACAGAGAAACCCTGTCTCAAAAAAAAAAAAAAAAAAAAAGATTCATTATTTTATGTCTTCATGTATGGATGTGCACCATATATGTGTCTAGTGTCCTTGAAGGCCAGAAGAGGGCGCCAGGTCCCTGGAGCTGGAGTTACAGACTATTGTGAGTGGCCATGTAGTCCTGGAAATGGAACTCGGGTGCTCCAGGAGAGCAGCTAAGCCATCTCAGCTCCAGCTAAAAATCTCCTTAACATAAGGGCCTGGAAAGATGTCTCAGCAGGAGCTGGTGAGATGGCTCAGGGCTCAGTGGGTAAGAGCACCCGACTGCTCTTCCGAAGGTCCGGAGTTCAAATCCCAGCAACCACATGGTGGCTCACAACCATATGTAACGAGATCTGGCGCCCTCTTCTGGATGACAGCTACAGTGTACTTACATATAATAAATAAATAAATCTTTAAAAAAAAAAATGTCTCAGCAGTTGAAAGCACTGGCTACGCTTTCAGAAGACACAGGTCCCTGACACCCTCACACAGACACACATGCAGGCAAGACACCAATGCTCATAAAATAAGGATAAATAAATTAGCAGGGTGGTGCACACCTTTAATCCCAGCAGAGCCAGGCAGATCTCTGAGTTCGAGGCCAGCCTGGTTTACATAGTTCCCGATGAAGTCTGTATTAGTTACTTTCCTGTTGCTGTGATGACCAAAAGTTTTGGAAGAGTTTATTTTAGCCTATAGCTCCCAAGAGTACAGCGTGGTGGGGGTGGAGGGACATGGGAGCAAGCAGCAGGCATGCTGGTTGGAACAAGAAACAGAGAACGTATCCTCAAATGAATGTATCATGGACCACACCTCTGATCCTATGGGGGAGAGCCACATTCAAACCATCACACTGTAGGAGAACATGAACCCTCTCTGTAGGCAGTTTTCACTTCCTCATTGAGTTCTCACATGTCCTGGATCTATCTGAACAGGAAAAGCAAAACAGGCCTCCAGACAGAGGCCTTTTCTTCTTCCCATTTTTCTTCATGCACCCTCTTCATTTTTCATCATTCTATTCTGCCTCAGTTTCCCCCCAGGTTTATACCAGGTCATACCAGCAGTTTCTACCTGTGTAGGAGGGCCTGGGCTTCCAAGCCAGACAGGTGTGATAGGGGACACCTGTAAAGATGACAAGTTCAAGGCCACCGACAAGTTCTAGGTCAGCCTGAGTTACATGCTGCTGAGTCTAGAAGAAGAAAAGAAATTTATGATATGAAGATACGTCTGAGCTGGTTGGTGGCACACACCTTTAATCCCAGCACTCGGGAAGCAGAGGCAGGAGGATCTCTGTGAGTCTGATGCCAGCCTAGTCTACACAGTGAGTTTCAGGAAAGCCAGGACTAGAGAAACCCTGTTTTAAAAGAATGAGGAGGAAGAGGAAAAGGAGGAGGAGGAGTAGGAGGAGGGAGAGGGGAGGGGGAGGAGGAGGAGGAAGAAGAGGAGGGGGAAGAGGAGGAGGAAGAGGAGGAGGAGGGGGAGGAGGAGGAAAAGGAGGAAGAAGAGGAAGAGGAGGAGGAGGAGGAAAGTTGCACTTGTGGCTAACAAGGTGGCCCAATGGCTAAAGGCACTTATCCCAAGGATCTGAGTTCAGTCCCTGGGGTTTCCATGATGGAAGGAGAGATCCAGGTCCAGAAATCGACCTCTGACATCCACAGGTCTGTCTTGGTATCCACATAATCACATAATATGATAAACAAAAAAACCTCACTTAAAAGTTAAAATGAGCCTGGCAGTGGTGGCACAGCCTTTAATCCCAGCCCTGGGGAAGCAGAGGCAGGTGAATCTTTGTGAGTTCAAGGCCAGCCTTGTCTACAAAGTGAGTTTCAGAATAGCCAGGACGGTTAACACTGAGAAACCATGGCTTGAGAAGACAAACAAACAAGATGGCTCTGGATCTGACTCTTGACAAGCTAACAGGTATTACTTCATAAGTAGCATCTCTTTCACCAGCAGCATCTTCACTCCCCCAGCTAAGAATTCTATTACTTGCCCCGTATCCACACCCAACATGGTTGCTGCAAAGACCCAGTAAGCTCAAAAGCGTAAAGATAAAGCAGCTGGGAGTTCAAGCCCTGGCACCCACGTGACAAGAGGACAAAAGCAACTCCTGAAAGACCCCCTATGACCTGCACCGGAGTGCCATGCCCATGCCCAACCCCAGCACAAGAAAATGTAAACAGTAAGTCCCTGTCTTTCAGATGTCCACTCTGTGGTAGTACCTCTTCCTTCAGGAAGCCCTCCAGGCTCTTTAGTCTCCTCACTTGCCCCACCCATGCCCACCGAGTGCCAATATTCCCACTGTTGAGTATGTCTACCTGCATTTCACAGACCAGCCCTAGGACTGCTGTGGCCCCTGATGTGTCCCCAGCACTGACTTAGGGATCATCATTGCTGAATCAAAGAACCAAGCTCTCTAGGTACAGAAGGTGACTTACCCGGGGATTAGCACAATGGCAAGAAGGAACCATTAAACATATACAGGTAGGGGCTGATGAGATGGCGCCATGGTTAAAAGTACTGGCTGCTCTACCAGAAGTGTCCTGTGTTCAATTCCCAGCAACCGGGGGGTGGTTCACAACCATCTATAAAGGGATCTGATGCCTTTTTCAACTGACCTGCAGATCAGAGCACTCATATATTAGATAAATAAAATGAGAGAGAGAGAGAGAGAGAGAGAGAGAGAGAGAGAAGAAGAAGAAGAAGAAGAAGAAGAAGAAGAAGAAGAAGAAGAAGAAGAAGAAGAAGAAGAAGAAGAAGAAGAAAGGTAGAAGGTTCAGTGGTGTGGTTTGGAGTGGAGCCTGGATGCTCTTCCAGAGATTCCCCCCAGGTTTCAGGTTCAATTCTGAGCACCCAAATGTCAGTCCACAAACATCTGTAACTCCAGTTCTAAGAGACTGAGACTGGATTCCCTCTTTTGACCTCCTTGCTGCCAGGCACTCTCATATATGCAGGCAAAAACACTCATACACATAAAATTAAGCTAAAATTTTGGATTATACAGATGGGGACTAGAAATGTAGAGAATAGAGTACTTGTCTAGCAATGCATGGTGCCTGGGGTGTTTTGGACACCTTTCATCTCAGTACTTGAGAGGCAGAAGGAGGCAGATCTGGAGGAGTTCAAGGCCAGCCTGGTCTACAGAGTGAGTTCCAGGACAGCCAGTGTTGTTACACAGAGAACCCCTGTCTCAAAAAAAACCAAAACAAACAAAACAAAACATCGAAAAAAACAAAACAAGAACAAACAGGCGATTGTTGCTCAAACAAGTTCTCGCTACGTACTGGAAGCTAGCCAGTCATCATCACACTCGAGACTACAGGTCTGCCTGTGCCTTCACTCAGTGCCAGCTCATAATATTAAGTGGGTCACAGAACAGACTCACTCTGCCCACCGCTAGGGGGCACCCAACACCATCAAGAACTGTGTTCTCAGTCTCTGTAGGAGAAGTGGGCTGGCACAGTCAAGATCTAAGTCTTCAAGAAACTCAAGGTACAGAGTCCTCAATCTGAGAGAGGAGAAATCCAGGGTTCAGATCACTCAGTCTTAGGCAGAATCTGGGCACCTGGACTGTGGGGTCCTACACAGAGGTGATGAGGAGCTGAGGGGGGAAAAGTATTTGGGGGTGGCACTGGGGTTGGCTGGGAGCAGAACTTGCCTGGGCAGTAGTTCCCTTTGGCTTGAGTCTGTGGGAAACACTGGACAGAGGAGGAATTGTTCCCCATGTGTCTCCCCCTCCCAGGCACCCCTAGAGCTTGGCAGCCTCAGTTCTTCCCAGGCTCTGGGGACTTGGGAGCCTTCCCACTGCCCCTCCTTCCCAGTCCCTGTTTTCTACTGGACTCAGAGCTGCCCAGCCTCAGGACCTGGGAAAATTGCCCCAGGAGTATTGAAAGACTGGCTAGCTGTAGGTTATTGCCAAACAGATTAGAAAAAAATCCAGGCCATGGGTCCTCTGAGGGACCAATAGTGCCACCTATGGGACACAGGAGTGCAGTCTTGTCCTCAATCCTTAGGATGAGACAGAAGAGCCTGGGCGAGCTGCACCTAAGACCCCATCTTGGATAAACAGAAAGAACAGCCAAATGAAACATACCGCAAAGCTGTAATCATCAAAAGGGTGCTATTGTCTTTTTTTTGGCTCGGGGGTCTTTCTTGTCTGCCCCACCTCTTCTGGAATTTGCTCTGTAGACCAATCAGGCTTCCAACTCACTGAGATCTGCTTATCTTTCCCTCCCAGGTAATGGGATTATAAACTCATGCCACCATGCCCAACACTGTTGGTTAGCTCTTTGTCAGAGGCTACATGGAAGCATGGCTGTCTTTTTCTCTGCTGTGTTCTGTCCCCCTATCTAGCAAGATTTTTGGTAAAATACATATGAATTAATATGTTGGAATTGTCCAAGAGCCCAGGTTTCAGTGTGTGTCCTCCTGGGCCCCTAGCAACCTTAGCATCAACATCTTAACTTTAGCAGTGCCTTGTGAGCTCCAACAAGACTTTCCTCTGTGCCAGACATCTGTCTGGATAACTCAGTCCCCTGCTTTGTCTGGTTTGAACTGGGGACACACACATGGGCTAAGCAAGATTCCCCAGCCCTGGGTTTTTTGTTTTTTGGTTTTTCGAGACAGGGTTTCTCTGTGTAGCCCTGGCTGTCCTGGAACTCACTTTGTAGACTAGGCTGGCCTCAAACTCAGAAATCAGCCTGCCTCTGCCTCCCAAGTGCTGGGATTAAAGGTGTGTGCCACCACTGCCTGGCCAGCCCTGAGTTATTATTGTGTGCATATGCTAGTGAGTGTATGTGCCTGTGCCACACACAACATAAATGTGGAGGCTGAGGACCTATGTGGAGTGGGTCTCCCCTTCCATCTTTATGTGGGTTCTGGGGAAAAATGACCTGTACTCACTGAGCCACCTCTCCACCCTGGTTTGTTTGTTTGTCTGTTTGATTTTGTTTGGTTTTTGAGACAGGGTCTCATGTAGCCCAGGCTGGTTTTGAACTCGCTACACAATTGAGAATGATCTTGAACTCCTGATTTCTCTGCCTCTATCTGTCCTAGGACTTTGGAAGTGTTGTAACTACAGGCACTGCTTGCCACATCCGGGTATTTTGGAAAGGTTAAAAATTGTAGCCGGGCGTGGTGGCGCACACCTTTAATCCCAGCACTCGGGAGGCAGAGGCAGGCGGATTTCTGAGTTCGAGGCCAGCCTGGTCTACAAAGTGAGTGCCAGGACAGCCAGGACTACACAGAGAAACCCTGTCTCGAAAAACCAAAAAAAAATAAAAAAATAAAAATAAAAATTGTTTATCGGGCTGGTGAGATGGCTCAGTGGGTAAGAGCATCCGACTGCTCTTCCAAAGGTCCAGAGTTCAAATCCCAGCAACCACATGGTGGCTCACAACCATCCGTAACAAGATCTGGCGCCCTCTTCTGGAGTGTCTGAAGACAGCTACAGTGTACTTACATATAATAAATAAATAAATCTTAAAAAAAAAATTGTTTATCACCAGGCATGGTGGCGCACGCCTTTAATCCCAGCACTTGGGAGGCAGAGGCAGGCGGATTTCTGAGTTTGAGGCCAGCCTGGTCTACAAAAGTGAGTTCCAGGACAGCCAGGGCTACACAGAAAAACCCTGTCTCGAAAAACCAAAACCAAAACAAAACAAAACAAAGAATTATAGGGCTGGAGAGATGGCTCAGCGGTTAAGAGCACTGACTGCTCTTCTGAAGGTCCTGAGTTCAAATCCCAGCAACCACTTGGTGGCTCACAACCATCTGTAATGGGATCTGATGCCCTCTTCTGGTGTGTCTGAAGACAGCTACAGTGTGCTTAGATATAATAATAAATAAATCTTTAAAAAAAAAACAACAACCCTGCTGTGAAAAAGAGAAAGAAAGAAAGAAAGAAAGAAAGAAAGAAAGAAAGAAAGAAAGAAAGAAAGAAAGAAAAAGCAGGGTGGTGGTGCATGCCTTTAATTCCAGCAATCATGAGGTAGAGGCAGGTGAATCTCTGAATTCGAGGCCAGTCTAATGTATAAATGAGTTCCAGAACAGCCAAGGCTACATAGAGATAGCCTGTCTCAAACAAATAAATAATTAAATAAATAGTAATTTTAAAACTGGGGTTTTAAGTGAAAGCTACAGAATGCAGGGTGCTACCACCTTGTCACAAAAACCACACTGATCAAATGTGGACGAGATTCCAAAGACCCTCCATCTTGGCCCTGGGAACCTCTGAAAAGAAGCCACACGACGCCAGTGAACCTGGACTCATTTATTCGTTCACTGAAAGACTTTGTGCTCGAGTTGGGAGCAGGAAGGTGGGAGCAGCTGGGACAGGGCGGTGTAGGACCATCCTGGTCTGGTGACACGAGCAAAGAGGCGCGGTGTCCGTTTTCAGGTTTTCCTTTCCCGTAACTTGGGGCTTGCCTGGCAGCTACTCTCCCCTCAGGAGAGTAAGGAGCTGGTCTGTAAAAATGCCTGCGTAAGTGCTCATGGCCGCCGAGCTTTTGCTGTACATGTCCCTGGAGAGAAGAAAGCACAGGGAGGGGTTGGAAGGAAGCGCCTAGAGGCTGGAGCCCTGAGTCTGAGAGTGGAGGAGGGCTGGGGCCTGGACCCCTGGGTCTGAGGGAGGAGGGCTGGGGTCTGGACCCCTGGGTCTGAGGGAGGAGGGCTGGGGTCTGGACCCCTGGGTCTGAGGGAGGAGGGCTGGGGCCTGGACCCCTGGGTCTGAGGGAGGAGGGCTGGGGCCTGGACCCCTGGGTCTGAGGGAGGAGGGCTGGGGTCTGGACCCCTGGGTCTGAGGGAGGAGGGCTAGGGTCTGGAGCCCTGGGTCTGAGGGAGGAGGGCTGGGGCCTGGACCCCTGGGTCTGAAGGGGGAGGGCTGGGGTCTGGACCCCTGGGTCTGAGGGTGTGAGTATGCCGGGATCTGTCCCTAATGGGAGGGACACACCTGAGTTTCTCATCCATGCTGATCGGGTATGTCTTCTGGTACAGGTCTTTGGCAACCTCCTTGGCAGAGGTCCAGTAACTTAAGAGGGAGCCCTGCACCGTGCCCAGCAGAGCCAGGCTGCCCGGGTCATCTTCCTGGTTCCCCTGGACCTCTGAGGGAAGCGAGATAATTAGATTAGAGGTGGTAAGGGGACTTTGGGTGAGTCGAGGCAGGTGAGGAAGATGAAGGAATGGTTGAAGAATGTAGGGAGGTGCTTGAGGGTCACCCCACCCCTTCCTTATTCACTCCTCCCGCCATCTTGCCACCCGACCCACTTACCATTTCCCAACACCAGGATGACCAGGAATAGAGCCAGGAAGAACCGAGACCCCATGCTGTCTGGGACCTGGAGCATTAAGGACAGGGTTGTGTTAGAGGGATCACTGGGAACTGCATTCCTGTTCACCAGGCGTGGGTGGGACCCTATTCTGTCCTTATTCCTGCCCAACCAAAATTTGAACCCTGTTAATTCAGATGAGGTCTCTCCTGGAATTCTACTCTAGAGGGTTGCTTTTTTAGGAGGGAGGGGTGGCAAAGGGGGGCAGGATAACACAAAGTCTCACTATGTAGCACTGATTGGCCTGGAGCTCACTCTATAGAACACACTGGCCTCAAACTCAGAGAGTCACTTATCTTGAGCTCTCAAGCAGTAGTGTTGATTGTGTGTGCCATTACACCTGGGTGCGTGTGTGTGTGTGTGTGTGTGTGTGTGTGTGTGTGTGTGTGAAGCCAGGCATAGTAGTACATGCATTTAATCCTAGAACTTAGGAGGCAGAGGCAGATGGCTCTCCATGTGCTCAAGTTCAAGTCCAGCCCAGTCTACAATGTGAATTCTAGGACAGCCTAAGCTATATAGAGTGATACCCTGTCTGGAAAAAAAACACATAACAACATGATAATAGTAAAATCAATGTATGTGGCTGTTTTGCCTTCATGTATATAGATGCACGTAGTGCAGGTCTAGTCCCTGTAGAGGCCAGAAAACAGCTTGGATTCCATGAAACTGGAATTAGAGATGTAGTGAACCGTTTGTTTGTTTGTTGTTGTTTTGTTTTTGACAGGGTTTCTCTGTAGCCTTGGCTGTTCTGGAACTCGCTCTGTAGACCAGACTGTCCTGGAACAGTGCTAGGATTAAAAGTGAGTGCCACCAAAGCTCAGCTAAACCCCACGTCTTCTGTCAGAGCAACACTCTTAACCACTGAGCCATGTCTCAAGGCCCCATTAAAAAAAAAAAGGAGGCAAAAACCAAAGCCCATAAAGTCTCATATAGCCTCAACTTGACTGAGTAGACTAGGCTGATCTTGAACTCCTGATCGTCCTGCCTCCACCCCTGGAATGCTGGGATCACATGGGTGTGCCACCATATCTCGTTTCATGTGGTACTGAAATTCAAACCTAGAACCCTGAGCATCCCAGGCAAGCACTCTACCCTCTGAGCTACAACTCCAGTTCTGCTCTTCAGATTTTGACACTCCCTGCCTTTCTTTTCTAATAAATAAGCGAGCAAACAAACAAAAACAAAAAAAAACCCTAGTAAATCAGGCTGGAGTTAAACTCACAGCAGTCCCCTGCCTTTGTCTAGGGTGCCGAGATGTCAGTCATGTGACACAATGGCCAGGGACATTTTTTTTTTAAGTGGTAGAGATGCCACTCAGGTCTCCTACATGCTAGTGAAAGGCAGACAGGAAACTGAGACACATCTTTTCATTCATTCAGTCATTCATTCATGAAAGCTGTCATGAGGCCTAAAAGCCCTGGACTAGTAGGAAATATAAACAAACCTTTTCGAAACAAATAAATAAATTCTTTGTTAAAACCCTTGAGGGTGATGCTGGGCACACTGTGTAAGATGGTTCAGCCGGTAAGTGTATCTGCCACCGAGCCAGGGGACTTGAGTTCAAATCCTGGGAACCAAGTGCGGGAAGGAGAGACCCTACTCCTGCAAGCTACCCTCTGACTTCTACGTGTGTGCATGGCACATGCAAGCACATACATACATACATACATACATACATACATAAAATGTCAGAGGTGGAGGCAGGAGGATCAAAAGTCCAAGGTCATCAGGCAGGGTGGGGCATGCCTTAAACCCAGCATTCCGGCTGGGCTTGGTGGCGCACGTCTTTAATCCCAGCATTTGGGAGGCAGAGGCAGGTGGATTTCTGAGTTCGAGGCCAGCCTGGTCTACAGAGTGAGTTCCAGGACAGCCAGGGCTACACAGAGAAACCCTGTCTCGAAAAAAAAAAAAAAAAAACAAAAAAAAAAACAAAACCAGCATCCTGGAGGTAGAGGCAGGCAGATTTCTGTGAATTCCAGGCCAGCCTGGTCTATAAATTGAGTCCAGACAGGCAGGGCTCTGTTACACAGAGAAACCCTGTCTGTCTCAGGTAGAGAGAGAGACAGACAGACAGACGGAGAGGCACCCTGGGACACCCATCACAAGAGATGCTTCTGACTGAGTGTCTTCAGAGTCTTCAGCTTGCTCTGCTTTGCTCACCTGACCTCTCCCGTACCCCGAGGGTTGGGTAATCAGGGCTCAGAACATTCATGTTTGGGGATGAGAAACTGAGACAGCAAGGGACTGAGATCGAGGCCAGAAAGCGACGTGGGTAGGGGGGTTTCAGTAGCAGGAACAACACTAACTGTCCTTCCAGAGGACCTGGGTTCAATTCCCACTACCTACAAGGCAGTTCACAACCAGCTGTTAAGTGTAGTCCCAGGGCGTCCAGTGTCCCCTTCAGACTTCTCTAGGGAGTCAGGCACACATGTGGTGCACAGACACACATGTGCAAAACATCCATTCACACAAAATGAATGAATGAATGAGTGAATGAATGAATGAATGAATGAATAAAAGATGTCTTAGAAAGAGGTAGAGTTGAAACCTGGGAGAAGGGCCAAGTAAAACAAATAGACTCTAAAGTCCACGGTTTTAGTCAGGCACATCAAGGCTAGTCAGGCTGAAACAGGAAGAACAGAAGTTCAAGGCTAACCTGGACTGGGCTACATAGTGAGACCCTGTCCCAAAATTGGAAGGAAGGAAGGGGGAGGAAGGGAGAGAGGAAGGGAGGGAGGGAGAGAGAGAGAGAGAGAGAGACAGAGAGAGAGGGCTTTCAATCCCATCATTGTTAAGACAGACATCTAAGGCGATTATTCCTGTAATTTTCTGCCTTAGGAATCCTTGCCCCCCTTATATTCTGCCCCAACCCCCCGGTCCACCTCTTACCCGAATGTAGTGGCAGGAAGGGACTATCCTGGCTCACTCCAGTGGGTTGGCAGGCTTTATAGCTCTGGAGGGCCCCCTCCTTCCATATCAGGCAGCTGCTCTGTCCTAGGCCAAAGTCCTGGCCAACAAAGCCACAGGGGGGTGGGGTGGCAGGCCTGAAAGGGTAATGGCCAGTGACATTTCCTGTCAGGTCAAACCACAGGGGAGCCCCATTTTGAGAAGTCACCCATAAACTGGGCAGGGCAGTAACCTCAAGCTCTTTCAGAAGGCTGAGGCAGGAGGATCAAAAATTCAGAGTGAGATGGGCAGTGGTGGCACACGCCTTTAATTCCAGCATTTGGGAGGCAGAGGCAGGCAGATTTCTGAGTTTGAGGCCAGCCTGGTCTACAGAGTGAGTTCCAGGACAGCCAGGGCTACACAGAGAAACCCTGTCTCGAAAAAAAAAAAAAAAAATCAGAGTGAGTCCAGGAACCAGGAACCACTGGGCAACTTAGCAAGGTTTTTATCTGAAAATGAAAAGGCTTTTTATGGTTTCATTCAAAGACAGGGCTTCATGTAGTTCAGGCTACCCCCCAGAATGCTCTGTGTAGCTGAGGGTGTCCTGATTTTCCAAGGGCTGGGATGGCAGGTTTGTACCACCATGGCCAGCCTAGTCTACAGAGCAAGTTTCAGGACAGGTGGCCCATCCTGTAACGGAGCTTGCTACCAAGGCTGATGACCTGCGTTCAGTCCCCCATGTAAAGGGAGAGAACAAATGCTTGAAGGTTGTCTTCTAATGCCTTACGCATGGCTGGTGGCTGGTGTGCGCATACTCTCGCGTGCTGGCGCACACACAGAGAGGTGTAATAATTGGCAGTCTGTCACATTAACCACTCTGCTACCTTGTCATCCCCTCAATAAATGTAGTTTTAAAAAGAAGGCTGGGGCTGGGGCTCAGTAATGGGGAGTTACCTGGCATGTGTTGGGCCCTGGGTTCGATCCCTAGAGTCTCCCCTACTGTCTCCCACAAAAGAGAGACAATCCCCCAATTCCTGAGAGAGACAGGTGAGGTTGGGTATTGTGGAGGGCTTTCTGGATTGGCGGAACCCCACTTGGAATAACAGTATAAGGTCTGCATGTTCTTGGAAGAGAGGGACATTGTGAGGATGTGGGTCATCTGACTCACACCGGCCTCTAAGACTTTGCCTCCTGCATCTGACCTGGTGCCTGGAAGTCTCCTGTTCTCATCAAGCCGGAACCTGTGGGCAGGGGGAGGTTTTCACTTTGGCCCCTTCCCTTAAAGCTTTCCTTGTGTCCTCCCCAGCCAGGTGACAACTTTTCCACTTATTAACTCCTAGATATGACGGAAGGTTGACCTCTGGCCTCAAGAGAAGCTATGCGTCCGGTGACACAGATCAAGAACAAACACCTTTATTGTGGGTGCCAGGGGAGGGAGGTACGTGGCACTTTAACCCTGAGTCCGGTCTCTGCAGAGCAGTCTGGGACACAGGCTGTGGGTCTTGTTTAGGAGGTGGTCTCTGGAGCTCTGCAGCCAGGCCTGAGTTCGGGGACCCAGGTCTTTCAGGTGATCTTCATAGTAGGTCTGCATAAAGCCCTGGACAGCTCCAGGGCCCCTGTGTAAAGGGGACATCTCAGGTGACAAACCAAATACTACAGGGGTTCAATCCCGTTTACTTATGACCTTCTTCAGACTCAAGATTGCAGAGTCTTTGTACTTCTCCCTCAGACCCAGGGGTCCAGACCCCAGCCCTCCTCCCTTAGACCCAGGGGTCCAGACCCCAGCCCTCCTCACTCAGACCCAGGGCTCCAGGCCCCAGCCCTCCTCCCTCAGACCCAGGGCTCCAGGCCCCAGCCCTCCTCCCTCAGACCCAGGGCTCCAGGCCCCAGCCCTCCTCCCTCAGACCCAGGGCTCCAGGCCCCAGCCCTCCTCCCTCAGACCCAGGGGTCCAGGCCCCAGCCCTCCTCCCTCAGACCCAGGGCTCCAGGCCCCAGCCCTCCTCCCTCAGACCCAGGGCTCCAGGCCCCAGCCCTCCTCCCTCAGACCCAGGGCTCCAGGCCCCAGCCCTCCTCCCTCAGACCCAGGGCTCCAGGCCCCAGCCCTCCTCCCTCAGACCCAGGGCTCCAGGCCCCAGCCCTCCTCCCTCAGACCCAGGGGTCCAGACCCCAGCCCTCCTCCCTCAGACCCAGGGCTCCAGACCCCAGCCCTCCTCCCTCAGACCCAGGATCTAGCCACGGGCTCTCTTTCCCCCTCTAACTCTGGTGTTCCCTCCCAGCCGAGCACCAGGACTGTCTCACCAGAACCACTGCCATCTTTCCCTGGTTCTGGTCACCAGTGGCTCCACCATCTCCATCACCCTGGCCCTTACCAGGCTCCAGCGGCTGCTCTCAGGGCCAGGTGTGGGGCTCAGGCTTTCTGTAGACATGGATGCTGGGGAAACCACAGAGGGGCTTGAGATCTCAGGACCCCATTCCTCTCTTTCCCTGCATGTTACTCCTGGGAACAGGTGGGCTCATCCTTGTACCCAGACACCCACATCACCCCTTATTACAGGCCACACCTGATTTCACCTGGCCTAGATTCAGTTTCCCATCCTGTAGAGAGGGCACCGTGATGTCGTTTTTGAAGGATATTATACAACACAGGGGCATAGTTAAGAAGAAAGTACCCAGTCTATTGCACTACTTTGCTCATCCTGGCCTATTAGGCCCTCTGACACCACAACCGTCTCTCCACCATTTGATCTGTCTCTTCCTCACTGCTGGTCCCTCCCTTGTCTCTCTGTCTACTGAGATTTTCTTGCTCAGTGTGCAACTCCACTTCCCACCTGGTGCCTCTCTCCTCTAA
The DNA here is from genome assembly GCF_978045245.1 of Mus caroli. NCBI lineage: Eukaryota > Metazoa > Chordata > Mammalia > Rodentia > Muridae > Mus > Mus caroli. The sequence continues at coordinate 124,220,720 of NW_028227263.1, read as the reverse complement.
CCACCTAACACTCTTGCCCTCTGGGACACACACACACACACACACACACACACACACACACACACACATTCCTCCTGCTCCAGCACCCACACACCTAGGTAGAGACTCACGCCCAGATACTACCTGGCACACAAGTATACATGCGCATGCTTGTGTTGTTTGGTTTTTTTAAAAACATTTTTTGAATTTATTTATTTATTTACTTATTTCATGTATGTGAGTACACTGTAGCTATCTTCAGACACACCAGAAGAGGGCATCGGATTCCATTACAGATGGTTGTGAGCCACCATGTAGTTGCTGGGAATTGAACTCAGGACCTCTGGAAGAGCAGCCGGTGCTCTTAACCACTGAGCCATCTCTCCAGCACTATTTTTTTTTTTATCCTGTGTGTATGGTCCTGTCTGCAGGCACATAAACAAGAGTACTGCCTGTGCCTGTGGAGGGCAAAGGTGTCAGAGTCCCTGGAACTGGAGTCCCAGGCAGCTGTGAGGCTGGGAACTGAACTCTGGTCCTCTGTAAGAGTAGTGCATGCCCTTAACTATGGAGCTACCACGGAGCCATCCCTCTAGCCTATTGTTATTGTTATTACTGTTGTGGTTGTTATTTTAGACATGGCCTCTTATAGTTCCAGATGGCCTCAAGTGGCCAAGGATGACCTCTGCCATCAAACTGCTCATCCTCTAGACTCCACCTCCAAAATGTCAGGCTGATGGGTGTGTAACCCCATGTCTGTTTTATGTCAGGATAGGACTGGAATCCGGGTTTGGGCATTCGACCTAAGCTCCTTACCAACTGAGCCACATTCTCTGCTTGTCTAGAAACTTCCTACATAGCTAAGACTAGCCTTGAACTCCTGATCCCTCTGCCTCCACCTCCCAAGCACTGGGGTTCCAGGAAACACACCCAGATCACACATGAACTCTAGTTCCAAGACCCTTCTGAAGTCCCATCCATGACTTCACCATTTCCAGTTCGGTGAAAGGGGCACTGAGCTAAGCCAATGAGGAGTACATGGGAGTTGCCGGCCGGGCACGCCCTCAGCACTGTCTTGGGAGATACATGGGGAATTTTGGGGGGAGGGGGGTTCCGAGACAGAGTTTCTCTGTGTAGTACTGGCTGTCCTGGAACTCATTCTGTTGACCAGGCTGGCCTCGAACTCAGAAATTCACCTGCCTCTGCCTCCCAAGTGGTGGGATTAAAGGCGTGTGCCACCACTGCCCGGCAATTTTTTTTTTTTTTTTTTTTTTTTTTTGGTTTTTCGAGACAGGGTTTCTCTATGTAGCCCTGGCTGTCCTGGCACTCACTCTGTAGACCAGGCTGGCCGCGAACTCAGAAATCCACCTGTCTCTGCCTCCCGAGTGCTGGGATTAAAGGCGTGCGCCACCAACGCCCAGTGGCAATTTTATTTTAATTAATTTATTTATTTTAATGGTACTAGATGTTGAACCAAAGGCCTCATGCATGCTAAGCTATAACTCCAGGCCATTCTGTCTGAAAATTAAAAGAAAAAAGGGCTGGAGAGATAGCACAGCTGTTAAGGGCACTGGCTGCTCATTAAGAGGACTCAGTGCTCTTCCAGAGGACCCGGTTCTTCAGTTCTCAGCACCCACATGGCAGCTCACAACTGTCTGTAACCCTAGTTCCAGGGGGTCTGACACACTCAAAAAGTCTGTGGAGGCAAGGCATCAACACACATAAAATAAAATAGAATAAAATAAAATAAGAAGAGAAAGTTTTAACTCATTTATGTGTGCATATGTGTATGTGTAATATATGTCTCTGTGTGTGAGGTCCTCTGTGTCTCATGATCCTCCTGTGGAGGTCAGAGGACAACCTTTAGAAGCCTGGCTTTCCTTCCACCACATGGGTTCCAGGGACTAACCTCCGGTCTCAGGCTTTTGTGGCATGCACCTTGACCCACTGAGTCATCTCATGGGTCCCGGTTTTCTGTACTTTTAAAAACTGAGTGTCGGGGTGGGGCTAGAGAGATGACTCAGAGGTTCAGAGCATTGAGATATGATGAGTTCAATTCCTAGCAACCACATGGTGGCCCACAACCATCTATCTGTAATGGCATCCTTCTACTGTGTATGAAGATAGCTACCGTGTACTCATGTACACTCTAAAACAAACAAACAAACAAACAAACAAACAAACAAAAAACACAGCCGGGCGGTGGTGGCGCACCCGCCCGCCTTTAATCCCAGGGAGGAAAGGCAGGCGGATTTCTGAGTTTGAGGCCAGCCTGGTCTACAGAGTGAATTCCAGGACAGCCAGGGCTACACAGAGAAGCCCTGTATTGAAAAACCAAAAGAAAATAAAAAATAAAAAAAATAATAAAAAAAATTAAAAAAATCTGAGTGTCACTAAACTGTCAGGAGGACCCTTAGCCTGCAATTCTCCTGCCTCAGCCTTTGAATAGTTGGGATTACAGATCCACACCAATGTATTCTGCTTTTGAGATACAATTTTGAATGCATGAACCAAATACAAAGCTGTATGTGAGCACACATACGCAGATCTAGCCTCCTCTGTAGCCAAACACTTAGAACTTTCCATACATGTGCTCTGTAGAGAGCAAGCACACACAAGTCCATCCAGGAAGTATTGCACCCTTGTGATTCTGGTGATTAGGAGGCAGAATCAGGAAGATTGTGAGTTCAAGACCTGCCTAGGCCACCTGAGACCCTGTCTCAAAACAAAATAAAACCAAAAAACTACAGACAGCAACACACCCACAAAAAAAAAAAAACAGTATCAAATAATAGCAACAAAAGCATACTTATGCCCATGGTGGAACTTATACATATGTCACAACTGCAGCTGGGGCCAAAGGACTGAGTATAAGGCTTTTCTAGAAGGAGTTCTTCCCTTGTATATACAAGGCCCTGAGTTCGATGCCAGCATCACTTAAACCAGGCGTGGTGGGGCATGCCTGTAATCTGAGCACATCCAGGATGGAAAACAGAACACTGGGGAATTCAAGATTAGCTGTATCTGAAGTTCAAAGCCAACCCAGGCTACATGAGACTGTGTCTCCAAAGAACAAAACAAGCCTGTGGTAGAGTGTTTGCCTAGCACCTGAAGGCCCAGTGTGTGCATGTGAGTGTGTGTACGCATGTGTGTGTTGCGTTCCTCTTACATGGCTACTGACCCACTGATGAAGCCACAGTCGTGCCCCACTCAGAGACCCCCACCTCCAGCAGCCCCCCAACTCCTTACCTACAAAGCCGACCAAGAACAGCACAGAAAGGCAGAGTGATGGCAGGTCCTGAGGCCTGAACCTCAGCAGGGACATTTCTGGGGACTTGGTCCCTCTGTATCTCTGTCCCTCTCGCTATACTTCACTCTTCACACTGGGGAAGGGACAGGCAGCACTGGAAAGAGCCCTCCCCTTGTGACCTCCCCACTCTCCTTGGCAGAACTTCAAAGCGATGGGGCCAGTGACAGTGACAGTCAGAGGCCATGTCTGCCCTTGCCTGCCTCCTTTCCTAAACAGTGTGCCGCTCTGGCCTTGTAGAAGACATGAAACCCCAACACTGACTCCACACCCCCCCAGAGTTTTCCTGGATACAGTTTCTTCCTTTGAGAATTGAGAGATTGGTGTATGTGAGGGGTTCCTTCTATTATATTTTGAGACAGGGTCTCAAGTAGCCCTGGCTGGCCTGGAATTCACTATGTAGCCATGAGTTCTTTTAGCTAACATGTAAAAACTGTATTTTTAATTATGTGTACGTGTGACTGTCTGTGTCAGGGAAGTGCACATGAGTGCAGGGGCTCATGGTGGCTAGAGTGCATGTATCAGGTCCCTTGGAGCTGGGTGTGACCCTCCTGATGTGGGAACTAGGAGTCTAACTCAGGTCCCCTGGAAGAGTAGGAAGGACTCCTAACCACTGAGCCCTTCCTTTAATGCTCTTTTTTTCCCTTCGAGACAGGGTTTCTCTATGCAGCCCTGGCTATCTTGGAACTCAGTCTGTAGACCAGGCTGGCCTCGAACTCAGAAATCCACCTGCCTCTGCTCCCAAGTGCTGGGATTAAGGAGTGGGTCACCACTGCCTGGCTCCTTTAATGCTTTTTTTAAACTATGTTTATTTATTTTTTGTATCTGTACGTATCTCTTCTGTCTCTCTGTGTGTGAGTATCTTTGTGTGTGTGTCTGTGTGCCTTTTTGTCTGTATATATGTGTCTGTGTTTGTATGTGTATGTATGTGTGTGTCTATGTGTGTGTCTCTGGGTGTGTCCACACCATGGAACATGTTAGAGGACAACTTCAACTTTCAGGAAGTGGTTCTCTTCTACTGTGGATCCCAGGGGTCAAACTCTGGCAGGCAGGCTTCCCCCAGGAAGGTCTTTTTATGGCTCATGAGAGCTGTGAGCCCCTTTTGCCTCAGGCTCTTGAGATCTGGAGTTTCAAGTGTAACCATATCAATGACAAACATTATTTTAAATATGTTCCACACAAGATTTGGGGGTTTTGTCAAATAAATAATTAAACAGAACCTACTCCTCTGAAGTTGAAATGTAACTGGGTACCCCGTGGCTTCCTGTTGGTTTGCTTGTCATCTACTGAGACATAAACTCAGGGCAACCTTGACTGGCCTTGAATTTCTGATGTTCCTGCCTCTGCCTTCTCAGTGCTGAGATGACCCCCAGTGCCCACATGGCTGGCAGACTTTGTTTCCATGCAGCAAATCCCTGATGGGGGTATTGGAGAGATGGCTCAGGGGTCAAGAACACCGGCTCCTTCTCCAGAGGACCTGGGTTCAATTCCCAGTACCCTTGTGGCAGCTTGAAACTACCTGTAACTCCAGTTTCAGAGGATCTGACACCTCCACACAAACATACATGCAGGCAAAAACCAATGCACATGAAATACAAATACTATATATATATATATACACATACATTTCCTGATGGTCTTTTAGCTGCAGCTGGAGCAACTGTACAGAGCAACCCTGCCCCCAGCGCCTGAGGCGGGCTGAGCCTCACACTGATATGGTATGGCTCCTCACATGTCAGACTCTTGCTGACAGACAAAAAAAAAAAAAAAAAAAAAAAAAATATCACACAGAGCTGCTGCTTTGCCATGATGCAAACATTTTAGGAATAGATCTTGGGTTCTGTTGCACAACCATGTAAATGTCTCAACACTGCTGACCTAGACACCCGAAACTGGCTGAAATGCTAAATGTTATGTTCTGTGGTTTTGTTGTTTTGTTTTTCCACATCAGAAAAAGGAAAACAGAAGCACAAACCAATGAACCATAGATCCCCATGTCTGGCTATGAAAAAAGACCTCTTGCTGGACACGGTCACGGGGGCGGGGGCGCAGGTCTGGGATGACAGAGCTTGAGAAGCTGAAGCAGGGGGATTATTGAGTTTAAGCTCGGGTGACTTAGGAAGACCCGACTCCCCAGAAACTCAGGACGGAGTGGAGTTTATAGCCAATCGCCATCTCTTTTCAGCATCGAGGCTACGTGCAGGTTGCTGGTTGCCAAGCCTCTGCGGGCTGATCAGCTCACACTACAATGTGACTTGCTGACTTACCATTACCTGGCTTGTAGGCTGGCCTGAGACAGGACAGAGCATCAGAAGAGGTGCAGCCATACTATAACGCGCAGTTGCTATTTATCTATTTATTCTTTTTTTGAAAAAAAAAAATTTTTTTTTATACCAAGTGTGGTGGCACATGCCTTTAATCCCAGCGCTCTGGAGGGATCACTGTAAATTCGAGACTAGCCTGCTCTACAGAGCTCCAGGCCTCTGAGGCCATGGAGAAACCCTGTTTCAAAGACACTCCATATATATATACTCCCACTCTCTCTCTCTTTCTCTCTCTCTCTACACACACACACACACACACACACACACACACACACACACACACCACACCGGGCTTCTGAAGTTTAAATAAGGATTCTCTTTTCCCCATGAAGCTCTGCAAGCCTGGACTCTGAAGGCCTTTGTGTTTGCCTTCCCAGTGCTGGCATCATCAGCATTCCCCACTACACCGAATTTAATGCACAGTTGGGGATCGAATGGAGGGCCAAGTGTAAGTTAGCAAGTACTCCATCAACTGAGTCCGAGTATGATGTTTTTAATTTGGTGTGTACTTCTCTATGCACACTGTGCTCGAGGCCCAGAGGGGGTTGCTTTGGTGTTCTCCCCAGGTTAGGAATGTTTTCCCACCGATGGGAATTGAACAGAGGGCTTTGTGTCTGGGCAGGGGCTGTACCACTGAGCCATGCCCCCAGTCCCTCACTGGGGGATTCTAGGCAGGGGCTCTCCCACTGAGCCACGCCCCCAGCCCCTCACTGGGGGATTCTAGGCAGGGGCTCTCCCACTGAGCCACGCCCCCAGCCCCTCACTGGGGGATTCTAGGCAGGGGCTCTACCACTGAGCCACGCCCCCAACCCCTCACTGGGGTATTCTAGGCAGGGGCTCTACCACTGAGCCACACCCCCAGCCCCTCACTGGGGGATTCTAGGCAGGGGCTCTACCACTGAGCCACGCCCCCAGCCCCTCACTGGGGGATTCTAGGCAGGGGCTCTCCCACTGAGCCACGCCCCCAGCCCCTCACTGGGGGATTCTAGGCAGGGGCTCTACCACTGAGCCACGCCCCCAGCCCCTCCCTGGGGGATTCTAGGCAGGGGCTCTCCCACTGAGCCACGCCCCCAGCCCCTCACTGGGGGATTCTAGGCAGGGGCTCTACCACTGAGCCACACCCCCAGCCCCTCACTGGGGGATTCTAGGCAGGGGCTCTACCACTGAGCCACGTCCCCAGCCCCTCACTGGGGGATTCTAGGCAGGGGCTCTCCCACTGAGCCACGCCCCCAGCCCCTCACTGGGGGATTCTAGGCAGGGGCTCTCCCACTGAGCTACGCCCCCAGCCCCTCACTGGGGGATTCTAGGCAGGGGCTCTACCACTGAGCCACGCCCCCAGCCCCTCACTGGGGGATTCTAGGCAGGGGCTCTACCACTGAGCCACATCCCCAGCCCCTCACTGGGGGATTCTAGGCAGGGGCTCTACCACTGAGCCACATCCCCAGCCCCTCACTGGGGGATTCTAGGCAGAGGCTCTACCACTGAGCCACACCCCCAGCCCCTCACTGGGGGATTCTAGGCAGGGGCTCCACCACTGAGCCACGCCCCCAGCCCCTCACTGGGGGATTCTAGGCAGGGGCTCTACTACTGAGCCACGCCCCCAGCCCCTCATTGCCCTGGCTGTCCTGGAACTCACTCTATAGACCAGGCTGGCCTCGAACTCAGAAATCCACCTGCCTCTGCCTCCCAAATTCTGGGATTAAAGGCGTGCCCTACCACTGCCCAGCCCTACCTAGCATTCTTTTTTTTTACATAAGAGAAAATTGAGGGCTGGAAGATAGTTCAGTGGTTAAGAGCACTGACTGCTCTTCCTTGAGTTCAATTCCCAGCAACCACATGGTGGCTCACAATCATGCATAGAGGATCCAATGCCCTCATCTGGTATATCTGAAGACAGCTACAGTGTACTTACATACATAAAAAAAATCTTTACAAAAGGAGGAAACCAAGACAGTAGTTGGTGATGGGGTCCGGGTCTGAATCTAGTTGTCTTTCATCATTTCACCATGCTGGAACAAAAGCAACCTTCCCCATGCAAAGCCTACAGCTCAAGAGGTAGGCTAAGGTAGGGAGCTGGGGCTGGGTCTAGGGCTGAGGAAGGTCTCTGTCCTTTGCCCTTAAGCCAAAGTCAGCATACAAAGTGGCTGTGGGCTGTTTGCTATTTGCTGCCTGCAATGTTTGCTCATCCTGGGGGCAGGGGCAGGCTGAAGGTCGGTCAGGGTGGACACCAGGGGCAACTGAAAAACAAGTGTGTCAGGGAGGGAGCTGGGGAGAAAGAAGAGGGATCTGCATGGAGAATGGGACAGGCTGCCACCCTAGTGTGATAGCAGAGAGAGTCACATCCCGGAGACCTGAACTGTCTTCAAGTTGGAGAGTGCCAGCCAGCAAAATTAGCACGAACTCTCCTTTGACCTCTTTGTTTTTGAGACCATTACACTGTAGTCAGGATGGTCTCCAGCTCCTGGTGATCCTCCGACCTCAATCTCCCAGGTGTCTGCTCTCCTCCCTCCTCTTGGTCCCCATCTTCTCATGGTTGAGAATCCCTACTCACGCTGAGCCCGCATGCCTCCCTGCCCCCGAGTCCCCCTCCTCTTGTCTTCCACGGGTCTCTAACTGCTCACTTCTTCAGATGGATGCTTGAGGTCTCTGGCAAGGGAATTTGGAGTGAAAGAGAGGCTGAGGCTGCGGCTCCATTGGTGGAACCCTTCACCATGCACACACGAAGTCTCGTTCTGTCTCTAGCATTGCATAAAACTAGGCACAGTGGCAGAAGTCTGTAACTCAGGATTTGGGAGGTGGAGGCAGGAAGATGCATGGTTTATCATCATCCAAGTTTGAGGCTGGCCTAGACTGCACAAAATTGTATCAAATAAAAAAATATTTAAAAAAAATATTTCAGAAATTAATTATGCAGCAAGTGGTGGTGGCACACACCTTTAATCCCAGCACTCAGGAGGCAGAGGCAAGCAAATCTCTAAGTTTGAGGCCAGCCTCGTTTCAGGATAGTTTCAGGACAGCCAAGGCTACACGGAGAAACCCTATCTCAAAAAACCAACCCTAAAAATAAAAAAATAAATGGAACTAATTATGTATATGTTGTGAGGGTGTTGTACATGGGTGTTCCCATGGAAACTGGTGAGGGTGTTGTACACAGGTGTTCCCATGGAAACTGGAGTTATAGGGAATTGGGAACTGCCCGTTATGGATGCTTGGAACCGAAGTCAGTCAGTGCTCTTAACCCCTGAGCCATCTCCCCAGCCCATCTTATTAAGGCGTTTGCCACCAACACCCATGGCCGGAGTTCAAGCCCCAGGACCTAGAGAAGCAACTCAGGCAAGTTGTCCTTGGACTCCACACTCACCGGGGACATGCACATGCATACACATAATACAATGAGTTACCTGGGTCGCCCCATCCCCCGTGAATTGTGATGCAATGCACAAGGGCAAAGGAAGTAGAGATGTGAGCGGCTGGGGGTGGGGTGGGGTTCAGAACCCCTGCGAGTTGTAAGGTGAAAGACCACCCCAGACCTGCTGTCAGTGGGCAGAATAACTTTCCTTAGGCTGACTGAAGGCTTAAAAGTTTGGGGGGACTGAGGGTAGGGACATCCAGTATGGGCAGAGGTCACTGGCTTGGGGCTCATTAGCATGGCGAAGCATTTCAGGAATCTCAGTGCAGTCTGAACAGGTTTTGTCTGGAAAAAGGAAATTGATCCTGTCATCTAATTGGGGCCATGTGACATTCTTCAAGTGGAGGAGAGTATGGGGGCTTAGAATTCCCCCAGGCAAGGTCAGAGAAGGAGACTGGCTAAGGAAGAGGGTCTCCCCTACTGCGCCCCAGCCCACAGGCTAGGCTATCCTGTCATGGTGGCCTTCAGTCTTAATTAGCAGTTTTCCCACAATTTTGTTGTTGTTGTTTTGTTTTTTGAGACAGGGTTTCTCTATCCTGGCTGTCCTGGAACTCACTCTGTAGACCAGGCTGGCCTCGAACTCAGAACTCCTCCTGCCTCTGCCTCCCAAGTGGTGGGATTAAAGGCATGCACCACCACTGCCCAGCTCCCACAAAGTTTTTTATAAAAAGCAATGAAAAAAAAAAGTTTTTTTGAAAGTATTTCCAAAGAGTTAGAGGTAGTGGCACACACCTTTAATCCCAGCACTTGGAATGGAAGAGTCGGGGATCTTTGTGAGTTCCAGGCCAGCCTGCTTTATGTAGAAAAATACAGAGTAAGACCCAGCCTTGAAAATGAGAAAAGAGGGCTGGTGAGATGGCTCAGTGGGTAAGAGCACCCGACTGCTCTTCCAAAGGTCCAGAGTTCAAATCCCAGCAACCACATGGTGGCTCACAACCATCTGTAAGGAGATCTGACTCCCTCTTCTGGAGTGTGACAGCTACAGTGTACTTACATATAATAAATCTTTAAAAAAAAAAAAGAAAAAGAAAAAAAGAAAATGTGAAAAGAAATGAGATAGGAAAGAATCGCGTGGCTCAGTGGTAGACTCCCTGCCTAGGATCCCCCAGTGAGGGACTGGTGGTGTGGGGCTCAGTGGTAGACTATTTGCCTAGCATGCCTTGGTTTCTGTACGAACTCAGTGTGTTAAGGCAGGCCTAGGGTTAGGTGGTGGTGGCGGCGGCACACTCCTTTAATCCTAGTACTCCGGAGGCGGCAGAGGCATATGGTGTAGGCCAGCCTGGCTTATGGGGAGTTCTGAGACATCCAGGGCTACCCTGAGAAACCCGTCCTGTCCACCATTCCCTAGTCCTCTGCATCATCCACTTGCGGTTTAATGAGTGTCTACTCTCTGCGCTGAAACGTCCAATCCAGCCTCCTCTGGATCACACTAAACAGGAGAGTGTAAGCTATGCATCATTGCAGGCTATGCATTCAGCCCTACTCCCTGCTGTCTGACTGGGTGCCTTGCACCAAGAACTTTCCTTCTTTGAGCCTCAGTGTTTGACGTGAATAGGGTTCTCAAGGTTCTTTGGGGAACCATAACGTGAAAGGTATGCAGACAGGGGTGGGGGGCTGGAGAGATGTCAAAGCACTTAAGAGCCCTGGCTGTTGTTCTTCCAGAGGACCCAGGTTCCATTCCCAACACCCACATGGCAGCTCAGGACCTTCTCCAGTTTCAGGAGAAGCAAGGCCTTCTTCTGGCTTCTGTGGGTACTGTACACACGAGGTGCACATAAAAACATGCAGGCAAAACACCCTCACACAGAAAAATACATAAACCACCAACAAGCGAAGGGACCCAGGCTCTGCATCATCCCTCAGCCCCCACCCCAGTCCAAAGCACTTCAGGGAGCGGAGCGTTTGCTCTCTACACGGTTTTTATTGGTGTGTGATGAAGAAGGACCTGGCACATGACGTGGATGTCCTTGCTGCTTCGAGGTGGCCCGCCAGGTGCTCAGGAGAACGTGGTCTTCAACTTCTCCTTCACTTTGCCAAATGTCTCTGAGAACCAGGCCCTTTAGAGAGAGACGGGACAGAGTCAGTGCTTGCTGGACCCTCGAGGGACCTAGAGCTCTGCATCCCATTCCCCTCCTGTTCCTTTCCTTATCTCCCCTCATCCTGTCTGTGGGATGAAAACCCTGGGTTGGGGGTGGGGAGGTGTCATTGTTTCTGCCTCAGTTCCCTCACACAGACCAGAGAATTTGTGTGGGTGTTTTGGGACAGGGTCTCATGTAGCCCAGGCTAGCCTCAATCTTGATATATAGCTAAGGATGAAGACCTTGAACTTCCAATCTTACTGCCTGCACCTCCCAAATCAATGTGGGTACCGTGGGCTTTGTGCACACAAGGCAAGCACTGAGCCACATCCCCAGCCCAGATCAGAGCATCGTGAAACCAAAACTCAAAGAACTTCATCTTGACCTGGCTTTCAAAGCCAGCCACTGTGTGAGAGGTGGCTAGCACGTAACTACAGAGGACAAAGGGCAACCTCAGGTCTTCACCAGGCATGTCCCTGATCTAGGCTCCTAGCCTAGCCAACTGGCAGCCAGGGTTCCATATGTCTCTCTTTCCCATCACCTGACGCCAGGGTTCCATCTGTCTGTCCTTCCCTTTGTAGGGTGAAATGTCTGCATCTAACTAGCTCTGTATCCTCGAACTCAGAGACCTGCCTGCCTCTGCCTCTGGAGTGCTGGGGTTAAAGGCGAGTGCCACCACTGCCTGGCATTTATACAGAAGCTTTATTTTGTTCATGTATTTGTGCTCCAGTGCCTGCAGATCCAGTAGAGGGGATTGGATCCCTTGGAGCTGGAGTTACAGGGCTGCTGTGAGCTGTGCTGACATAGGTGTGTGTGTGTGGGGGGGGGTAGGGGCACAGACTGCTGGTCCTCTGCAGGAGCAGCAAGTGCTCTTAACTGAACCCTATGACTGATTTTTAAAAATGTGAGTTCTGCTGGGCAGTGGTGGCGCAGGCTTTGATCTCAGCACTTGGGAGGCAGAGGCGGGTGGATTTCTGAGTTCGAGACCAGCCTGGTCTACAGAGTGAGTTTCAGGACAGCCAGGGCTACACAGAGAAAACCCTGTCTTGAAACAAACAAACAAAAAGATGTGGATTCTGGTACCAACCAGATCCACACAGGCATTTTAAACACTGCATGATCTTCCCTCAGTTCCCTTCCATCTTCTTATCTTTTTTTTTTTTTTAAAATCTTGTTTGTTTTTATTTTTCGCTGGGATTAAAAACGTGCAGCTACACCCCACAAGGCTTGCCATCTCTTGCTTCCCGCCCACCCCTTCTCTAGCCTGTGCTTGCCCAAGCTCTCGCCGCTCATCCTGGCCTCCGTCCTTGGCCCAAGTTCTCCCCCCAATTCTAGAAGGCCATTCTCTCTTATCTACAGATCTTCCCACCCCAGGGCCTTTGCACTTTCCTTCCAAAGGAAACCTCCTTTGCCAAGTTTAGGCCTGGCTGGATATTTGTAATCAAACTCAGACCTCACTTTAAATGAACGATTTGTCTACTTGCCAAACTGGCTAGCCAACCTGTTTACAGCATATCAGGTGTCTCTCAGGTGTTTTCACCTCCTGCTTTTTGTTGTTGTTTTCAATTTGAGGCAGAACCTTGCCTGTAGCCCAGGCTGATCTCAAACTCCTATTTCTGTTCTTTACTGGGGCCCTTTTTTTTGGGGGGGGGTGTTGAGATAGGGTTTCTCTGTATAGACCTGGCTTTCCTAGAACTAGCTTGGACCAGGCTGGCCTCAAAGAGATCCACCTGCCTCTGCCTCAGGAATACTGGGATCAAAGGTGTGCACCACCACTGCCTGGCTAGTTGCTGGGATCTTAACCCAGAATGCCCTAATCTCTCTTTGGCCCGTGTAAACTGCCGAGTCCAGGCCTGCACAGCTTCTGTTGTGACCCTGCCCCAACTCTCCTACATTCTTTCTCTGTCCCGGAGACTCAAGTCATGTCCTGTCTCAAGAGTACACAGGGAGGGGTCAGGGTCTGTCCTAACCAGTCAGCCGCCTAGCTTGGCCCTTCACTACGACTTGGAAACATCTCTATCAGTTGGCTGGGAGTTACATGGCCTGTCTCCACACTACAAACACTTTGACATCCAGTTCTATGACTTCAGATCCAGTTCTATGACTTCAGGGAAAGTGTCAAGCACTCTGGTGCAGTTTCCCCATTGTGTCAGTGTGGAACTGTCTGCTAGGGCTTTTACATACGCACACGCACACGCACACACACCACCCGCCCGTGTCCTGAAAGGTCCTAACCGGGTCTTGGTCAAAATTTCCTTCTGTTTGATATGTTCAATGGCTGCCCGGGCCTTGTCTTCCAAAGTGTTCCCAAACTCCTTCAGTTTATCCGGTAAACTCTCCAATGTTCCCGACAAATCAGGGGCCGCCTGGGCGGGGGCTGGGCCTGCCGCGAGAGGGTTGCGAGCAAACTCGTTAGTATGGGGGAGGGTATTGGACATTTGATTTTACTGCACCGCTCACCTCCTTGTTTTTACGCTCCGCCCCTTCTAGGAAGATTAGCCAATCCCAAAGGTGGTATCCTAGGTCGTTGCTTACTGTGTCTTTTCTGGACAGAGTTGCCTCCTTCAGCACCCACTTTGACAGAAAAGTAAGGCACCTGGCAGGTGGGATGGGGGACGATGGGAGGGCGGTAGTGGAATGATGACACAGAAAGGGACCTCAGAGCCCTGCCTCGAGGGTCTTCTAAGCCTGGGCCGCAGGCACAAGACCAGCTTCACACTTCCAAGCCTCTTTCTTACCTTCCAAGGTCATGGCTACGACCACAATCAGGACAGGAAGAGCGATGAAGAGCCTCATCCTGGCTGGAGGGGCACCCTGGAGGCAGATGCACGGGTAGCGGGGGACATTGCTAGTATTCACCACCGCCCTCCACCATGATCCCACCACCCCAATCCCTTAGCTGTAGGAAGTGGGGGAACACTTTGCTATGCACTAACCTGGATCTAAGGATCTCGCAGGAGGCCCACGGCGGTGGGAGGATCCTGCACAGAGGTTTAACCGGTTGGGGAGGGGGCGGGGCAAGCTGGTCGCCCTCCCCCTGAGCCTCCCCCTTGTCTCTGTGTCCACCTACTTTTTTATTTTTTTGACATAGGATTTTTGGCTGGCCTGGAATTTGTGATGCTCCTGCCTCTGCCTCTCTAGTGAGTGCTGGGATTTACGGGCATGCACCAACACCAACACAACCAGCCCACTCTCTTCTGTCATTCTGGTGGATACTGGGAGGCAGATCCCACATCCAAGGCTTTTTATTTAGGCCTAAGGCTCCTCACTGGGCAGCATTCTCACTTCCAAATCTCATTGATCTTCACCCAGCCTTGGCTGCTCTGCCTACTCACTCTCTCTCTGAGGCTGTCCCACCTTAAGGGGGGGGGTGTTACAAACAACTCCCCTCACCCCATCTCACCCCTAGCTCACACCGCATCCTCAGGTTAGCTCTTCTCTACCTTCTCCTTTCCCAGGAGCCTCAGCTCATATTCTGTCCCGGATGCTGCGCCCCGGCTCCCTTCACCTCCAGTGCCTTTGCATCTGCACACCCTCAGACCTCCTCTGATGCTCTCTGGGGTCTTGGCATCCCCTCATCTCCCTTCTTTAGAAGTTGCCTCTTCAGCTAGTCAAAACTGCAGAGCCTCTTAGCTTGCAGAGCTCCATAGTGTCCCCCAACTGGCACAACCCCCCTTCTCCCGTTTTTAGGTCTTGTGGGGCCTCCTAGGCCCCTGCAGGCCCTAAGCTTGCCTCCCTGCCCCCTCCTTCCACAACATCCTTTCTCTCAGGCTAGAGTCCAAGGCCCTTCTCCCTCCCCCCCCCCCCTCCCCAGAGCTGTCATTGACCGACAGTGACCCCCTGGCAGCTGGTGGCTAAGGGGCCCAGACTCTAGGTTGGCTGGCCTGGTGCCCCTGCAACCCACGTGTCAGTTGGGGTGGGGGTGGGGGGGACGACGACGACAACAGGGGGATGGTTGTGAAAGGGGTGGAACAGATTCGACCCTGGCTGGGTTGCGACATCTCTGGGGCCAACTCGCCGCTAGCTTTCAGTCCCTGTGGGCGCCAGGCCTGACTCTTTTGCTTCTTGAAAAGAGTCCTGCTCAGTCCTCAAGCACCCATCTGAATAATGTAACAGATTTCCCTCTTACTCTGCCCGGTGCTTGGTGCTTCCAGTGTCATCCTCCTCTTAGCAACAAGGGCTTCCTGTGCCACAGGTAGGGTACGGGAAGCACACAGCTAAGGTTCTAAAACTGCTAGTCATTCAGCTCTGATTTTTTTTTCTTGTTTTCCTCTGTGTAGCCCTGGCTGTCCTGGAACTCACTCTGTACAACAGGCTGGCCTCCATGACTTCCTTCACAATTCTAGTTCTGTAATGTCTTTCTGTGGTCCTTGTTCTACCTTCAGGTCTGCCCACAGGGAAGTGGGGTTCCTTCTTCGTTTAGGAGTAAGGCTCTACTCCTGGTTGTACATCCCTCTATCCCACCATCATTTGTTAGGTAGAGACAGGAAGACCAGGGATAGTCTTGGTTATTTAGATTGAGGCCAGCCTGGGCTCCATGAGATCTGGTTTGAAAACCAACAACAAAGTGCTGAGGAGGAGGGTGTGGCTCGGTTGGTGATGGCCTGTCCAGCATGCAGGAAACCCTGGATGCCATCTGTATAGCACCACATAAAACTGGGGGTTAGGATCACACATTGTCTACCCAGCACCAAGGACTCGGAGCCAGGAAGACCAGAGTTCAAGGTCATCCTTGGCTCTACAGTGAGTTGGCAAGAGAGTAGCTCTGGGTACAGGAGGCCTTGTTTCAAACCAGTGAAAACAAACTCTCTTCTGTAGAAGTAACTAAGTTCTCAGATAGACCTAGTGGCGCGAACCTGTAATTCCAGCCTTTGAAGATGAGGCAGGAGGGTTCAGAGTTCAAGGCCAGCGTGGCTCAAATAACATCACAAAAATTCAGGTCTTCAGAGAGAGACATTCCCTCGATACTCTCCCCTCATCTTGATATTTGAGAGTAGTGAGGCTCTGGGGGTGTGTTCCTAGCCCCTGGGCATGAAGTGTGGCTGTCTAGGGCCCTGTCACTCAGCCCACTGACCCATCTTCTCATTGGGCCTAATGAGTCATGTGTGGAAGTGGTGCCTGCCTCCAGATAATGCTGAGTTCCATGCCAGGGAAAGCTGCAGGCTCCGGGTGTGCCAGAGGCAGTTGAGTTCTGAAGCCTTGGCCTGACCCAAGACACAGCTCAAGCCCTAGCCTGCCCCTGTTAGTGGGAGCCCTGCTGAGTCCCTGAGAACTGAGGGGGTGGGAGGAGAAGCCAGCCAGGGGCTCTCCAGCTTTCACCATGACCCCTTTGAGTACCAGGACATGGGGAGAATGGTTTTGTGTCCCCAGCCTGAACTCACTCCCCATACACTTGCTGGGAAAGTCAAAAGGCACACAGCACAGGCAGGGGAGAAAGAATGGGGCTAAGGCCCCATGACCCAGAGGGAGCAAAGATCCAGCTAACTTCAGAGCAAGGGAGAAAGGCTGAGGATCCAAGAGCCACGTAGAAGCCGCCAACCAAAGGCCCAGAGTGAAAGAAACCGCGGGAGGGTGAGATAACAGGATCAGGAAAACAGGAAGCCAGAAAAAGAAGCCTAGAAGGGAAAAGAGGAGAGACAAAGCAAGGAGGGTGTCAGATAAGACTAGGGCGGAGGAGGAGAGGTAAGACAACAGAAAAGTAAACACCGCCTGGCGACCCAGGTCTCTTACATGTTGATTCAAGGCATAGCTGTGGAGTGGGTATTTAAGTTGGGAAAAGTAGCCCAACTGACCGATATGAAGTGGTACACGCCTTCCTCAGTTCCTGCAGAGATTGATTTGAAGACAAAGATTCAAATATTCAAGGCCAAACTAGGCTAGAGGGAGTGCAAGGAAAATCAGCTGAGATCCTATTTCAGACTAAAAAGAAGGGTGGCTATAGCTAAATAGAAGAGCCTGTACTGGGTGCTGGAGAGATGGCTCAGCATTAAGAGCACTGACTGCTCTTCCATAAGTCCTGAGTTCAATTCCCAGCAACCGCATGATGGCTCACAACCATCTGTAATGGGATCTGACGCCTGAAGACAGCTGCAGTGTACTCATATACATAAGATAAATAAATCTTAAAAAAAAAATGAGCCCATGCCTAGAATCCTGGGGTAGGGGGCGGTGAAGAGCCCCAGAGGCTGTGGGTGTGGCTCAGTGGTAGAGCTACTGACTAGAATTCCCCGCAATGAGGGGCTGGAAGGGCGTGACTCAGTGGTAGATATGATTCCCCAGTGAGGGGTTGTGGGCGTGGCTCAGTGGTAACCCCTGCCTAGAATCCCTCAGTGAGGGGCTGTGGGCGTGGCTCAGTGGTAGATCACTTGTTCTTTTATGTTGCTAGGTCCTAGGCTTCATTTCTATTGCTGCAAAACCACCTCCCTCTACAGATAGTGACAGGGCCATGGAATGTGTGCTAGGTAAGGCAAAAACAATAAACTGAGGCTGAAGCTGATTGGAATCACTCACAGAGACTCAGAATGTGCTCGGAGAATCTTTATTAAGCAAGGGCCACCAGAGGGCCAGAGAGGTGCTTGGGGCAGGGCCACCTGGCTGGATATGGATGTTGCTGTAGGACAGGAGAAGGATACTCATTGATTCTCCTGGGGCACTGAGGTGGAGATGATGGGGTTGGTAGCCACAGAGGCCTGTATCTTCTCCATCAGGTTTGCCCACTGGCGATGCATGTCTTCCACTATTGGCTCAAACCAGCCCTTGAGGCGGGCCTGGAAGATCTCCGCCTGCAGGCGTATTTGCTGGGTCTGTTCCTCCATCTTGGAGCGCACCTCCTCCATGTGCTCACGCACCTCCTCTAGGCGGTCACGGGCCTGGTTGCCCACTTCCTCCAGCCGCCCTCGGATGCGGTCACCAAAAGCCTGGGCCCGATCGCGCAGAGGCTGGGCGGCCCCAGCGCCTAGGTTGGCGGTGCGCTGGCGACCTTGCTCCACCAGAGGCCCCAGGCGCTCACGGATGGCACTCACACCGCGCTCGGCGCCCTCGCGTGCCCCTGCCTTGTACACAGCTAGGCGCTTCTGCAGATCCTCGGCATCCCGCATCAAGCGCTTGCGCATCTTGCGCAGGTGTGTGGAGAGCCGCGCCCTTATCTCCTCTGTGCTCTGGCCCAGCATGGTGTGCACCTCGTTGCGGTACTGCCCGAGTCGGTTGCGTAGATCCTCCATGTCGGCTCCGAGTCGGGCCTGTGCCGCCTGCACCTCTTTGCCCAGCCTGGCCCGTGTCTCCTCCGCCACTGGGCCCAGCTGTTCCTCCAACTCCTTTTTGTAAGCCTTTACTTCCGTCATAGTGTCCTCCATCAGTACCCTGCAGGCCCAGAGGAAACACAGGAAGGAGATGAAGGCAGGACAGAAGGGCCAGAAACCACAGAGCAAGAGGTGATGGTACTCGTTTGTATTCCCAGAAGTTGAGAAGCGGAGGCATAAGAATTGCAGAGCCTTCGAAGCCAGCTTGAGTTACAGAATGGGATTCTGTCTCAAAAAGCCAAAAGCCAAGCAAATAATAAATGTCTGTACATCCCAGCATCCAGAAGGCTAACGAAGGCAGGAGGATTCAAGGCCAACCTGGGCTACACACTAATTGAGAAAGGAAACAAGAAGGGGGTAGGTACCCAGATAGGCAACCCTGGATCTGGATATTCAGCTGGTGCCTGCCGAGGGTGAAAGAGCCGGACACTCACGTCAGTTCTTGTGTGACTTGGGAGCTCTGCAGCTCTTCCTGGACCTGGTCAGACAGCGTCTGCACCCAGCGCAGGTAATCCCAGAAGCGGTTCAGGGCCTGCTCCCAGGGTTGGTTGCTTTGCCACTCGAGCTGATCTGTCACCTCCGGTTCTCCCTCGGCTAGGCATCCTGTGTAGAGTAAGTTTAAGGCTGGGTCAGGACCTACAGTCTTCTTGGGTCTCTTTGAAGTGGGTCTGGAGGCTGTGGAGTCTGTTTAGATACTACAGTTCAGAGCCGAGACTAGGCAGGTATGGAATTAAAAATGTATACCTCCCTTCTAAAAGCAACTAAGAAATTACATATTTCAACTTTTTGTGTGTGTGTACCCTTGGAGGTCGGAGTTCTAGAGGGAATCGGCTCTCTCCTTCCACCATGTTGGTCTCAGAGTTAAGTCTTCAAGCTTTATGACAAGCACCTTTACCCACTAAGCCATCAATCCTCTTATAGTTAGGGGAAATCAAGGCCTAAATAAAGAGTATATAAAACAGCTGCTCAGGGCTATTGAATCTCAGAGAGGTCTCAGAACCGCCTCAGCCTCAACCCGCCAGCAGAAGAGATCTAGGGCTAGAATAGAGTCCACGGAGGAACAAAGAGGCACCACAGCAAGCCCTTGCTCCATACCTGTCAGCAATGTGACCAACAGCACGGCCCACAGAGCCTTCATCTTCACAATTGTGATTGGCCAGTCTGCGGAGGGAAAAACTGTCTTTGAACACCAGGGGGCGGGGGTGGAGGGACTCCGGCCACCCAGAGAACCCCACCTTACTTCTCTTCTCAGATCTGTGAGCTATCACAAACATCTCCAAAACTGAGCACCCGCTCTTCCCAAAGGTCTGTTTACCTCCCCTTGCCGAGTTCGCTATCTCGGCACCCCGGGGTGGATGCACTGCCAAAAATTCCAGCTCCCTCTCTTAGGGTTCAAATTCCACTTCACAGAGGGCCAGCGGGTGGTCCAGTTCACATTCCTTTTTCTTCCCGGCTAAGTCCTGCTTTCCATTTTGTGCTAATTTAACACGATTTTTAATCGTCCTCCATCCCATCGAAGTGGTACCCTCCCACAACCACAGAACTTAGGGAGCTCAGCCATGAGGATCCACAGTTTGAAAGCAGTCCGGGTTACTTGGGGACTGTGATGGAAATCAGTAGGTATTTATATAAAAGCAGCCTAAGGCTCATCCCGAGTTTTTTTCGCCATAGGATGGTCCCTAGTTGAGCCGGTATGCCGTGCACCGACAGTCTCGTACTCCTTATTGGAGGTAACCCCTCCAATCTGTTCTGACTCTGCAAAGGCTAGTTACCTCGCGTCCTTAGTTTGTCCCCCAAGACTTCTATCGTGCTGCCTGCTTTTCCAATTCCTGTGCCTGTTTCCTGGACTCCGGGGGACCTCAAGGTTCGCAGCCCACATCCTACCAAGGTCCCTGGGTGAATCCCCAGCCCAGCTTGTCTTACCAGCTCCTTCCGAAACAAGTCCTTAGCCTCCAGGGTCTGAGCAGGGGATCGGATCCCAGACCTGTCCAATTATAGGACTCCCCCTGTCCCGCCCCCTCCTCAGGGCTAGGGCGGGCTGTGCCAGCCCCCTGTCACGAGGCGGGTTGTTCTCTCCCCCTTCACAGCAGGGCAGAGGAAAGAGGTGGAGTTTGGATGCCTTGTGACCCCCCGCTCCCCTCCCCCGCCAACAAAGGGAGCGGACACCTCATTGAATAATCCAGGCCTTGGTACTGGGGCACTGAGTACCGCTCCTTCCCTTTCCCCGCGGGGTCTGGTGCATTGTAAAGAAAAGAGCTGGCGGCTTAAATGGAAATGCGTGGGTGGGGGCTAAGAGGCTCAGCTTCTGGGGTGAAGCTCGTTGTTCTGGGGTCCTCCGTCACAGGTGAACTCTTCCCATTCCAAGGCTGGGACTTTGCTCCAGTTCCTTCAGGAGCTGTTCAGTGGTGGCTCCCGATGGGTTTGAAGCCATACATCAAGCCAAGCCCTGGGAAACCAAGCGTTGATGCTCCTGGCCTGTTTCTGGCAATTGCCAGATGTGTAACCTTGGGAGGGAAGAGCTACCCCTACAGAGCACATTTTAAAAAGTTGTTTTGAGGTAAGATTCTCAGGCTGCCCTCAAACCCACAAGGTCCTTCTGCCTCTGCCGTAGCATGTTGGGACTGCAGGTGTGCACCCCTGCATGTGCATTTTCCACTCTCAAGCCATTTTTCTTTTCTTTTTTCTCATAAAAACAGAAGAGCAGGGGCTGGAGAGATGACTCAGAGGTTAGGAGCACTGACTGCATTTCACAGGACCTAGGTTCAAAACCGCAGCACCCACACAGCAGCTCACAACTGTAACACCAAGATCTGCCACCCTCACATAGACATACATGCAGGCAAAACACCAGTGCACATAAAAAAAAAAAAAAAAAGACAAGCCAGAAGTTATTTACGGGAACATGGGTCTATAGTTCTAGCCACATGCAAAACTGAGGCAGGAAGATCCCGAGCTCAGGTAATAGAATGAAGTCCTGGCTAAAAAGTGGGAAAGCCAGCTGGGCGTGGTGGCGCACGGTTTTAATCCCGGCACTCGGGAGGCAGAGGCAGGCAGATTTCTGAGTTTGAGGCCAGCCTGGTCTACAGAGTGAGTTCCAGGACAGATAGGGATATACAGAGAAACCCTGTCTCGAAAAACCTAAAACCAAAAAAAGCCACCACCACCAACAAAAAAACAAAACAAAACCCAAAAAAGTGGGAAAGCTGTTGTACCTGGTAAGTCAGGTAGGACAAAGGGCTCATAGACCACAGCAAGCTTGCTAGAAGCACTGCCTGCACAAGGTTCCCTGTTCCCAGCTGTTGATCAGAGGATGGCAGGAGAGAAGCCACATAGCAGTGTTTGGCACCAGACATGGCAAAACATGATTCTGCAGGATGGGCAGAGGCGGAACACCTGGCTCCAAGGGTACAGGGTGCCTGGCCAGGCCCAGGCCTGTTAGCTTTGGCTTCAGAAAACACTGGCAAGGACTGGGTGTGGTGAGATGATTTTCATGGGTTACTAAGGGCCAGCTCCCATCTCCAGCCCAGGCAGTAGAGAGGGTCTTAGTGCTGCTGTCTAGAAGGACACTGACCAGTTCATCGTGAGCCTTTGCTACCCTTAGGGTGCCATGAGGAGCAGCAGTGAGATGCAGGGCCCAATCTGAGGCCCTTACCGCACACCTCAGAGCAGGGGCTGGAACACAGCCTCACAGAAAAGCATTATAGGAACCCAGCACCTGCCTGACACGAGGCCCAGAGCTACATCTTCAACAAAATTTAAAAAACAAAACAACTTGACATTTCCTGTTTCAGTCCGGGAAGGTGCTGGGCCGTTCCCCCACCTCAGAGTGACTTTCCTTATTGTGCGGAACTTCCCGGAACTCCGTTTCTTCCTGAAGTTTCCGAGACCTCTGACCTTCCCACTGGGAGAAAGTCAGCACGAGCTACCGCCTCAGCCCTTTTTGGGACAGGGAGGCTCCTGAGCCCCGTCTCCCTGCCCCCACCCTGTTTGCAGAGACAAAGTCCTCTGCCAGCTCTCGGGGTCAGGCTGCACAGGGGCGAGTGACCTGGAGCCACCCTCCCGGTGAGGCCAGGCCTATGATGTTCCGGCAGTGTAAGTCCCCAAGAGCAGAGGGTGTGACCATGCCTGGCCAAGCTTTCTCTAAACTGCTTGGTGCTGCTGTGCTGTCTGAACCCTCGGCGCCGCCTGCTGGCAACCATGTCAACAACTGGAGAAAACCGAGGCCTCCCAGATCCTATTTTTTTTTTTTTCCACGTATATTTTTTGTTTTTTAAGTTTTTTTTTTCTGTAAAATGTCCCGGTTTTCCATAACTTATAAACATGATTTCTATGGAGGGGTGGAGGGGGAAGTGACAGGCGGCTCGGCACTCCTCTGCTGCCCTCAGGAGGACATCAAGTCTTTCCTTTCTGAGCCTGTACAGCCGCCTCTGCGCCTCTGCCTGGGCGCTCACAATCGAATGCCCTTCAGATCCCAGAACTCCCTCCGGGACCCCAGGCCCCCTGGACACTGTCCCCTGGCGCTGGGGATCCTTGGGCATGGGAGGTCCCCTCCTTCCCACTGCCCCAACCCCAAGAGAGAGGGAGAGGAGGGGAGGGCAGCCGGCCCAGCGATGGTCTGCAGAGGAAGGACAGGAGGGCTCAGCCGATGGTGAGGCCGAAGCCACACAGGAACTTATTCTTGCGGTGGTTGAGGAAGGCGCAGAGGGACAGTGTCAGGGGCAAGGGCGGGAGCTTCTTCTCCAGCGTGGCGCCCACGATCCAGTTACTGTTCACAGAGCCTGCGGGCAGAGAGCGGGGCAGAGACTGGGTGGCTTGATGTGCCTGGCCACCCACCTCTATGGTAGCCACAATGGACCCATAAGTATATGTCCCGTCACCTGTGAAGCAGCTACTTGGGCCTGTTCCTCTAACTTTGGGACCCTGGAATGGTGGCTTCCATGAGTACACGGGGCTAGTTGGGCTCAAGGTTAGCTCTATCTTTAGGTAAGGGATAGAATAAATGGGATGGAGGCAGCAGGGCTGGACTCAGTTGGCCTGGCCCAACCGCAGGAAAGGCTTAAGTCACAACCAAGGCCGCTCCAGACCATGACAAACCCATGTCACTGCGCAGAATGAGGTTCTGAACCTGGCGGTCACTATTCACATGCTCCTGCAGCCTCAGCTTCCCTGTTGTGCTGGCTAGGTTCATACAAGCTAGTCATCCCCCCCCCCTTTCTTTTTTTGTTTTCTGAGACAGGGTTTCTCTGGGTAGCCCTGGCTGTCTCAGAACTTGCTCTGTAGACCAGGCTGGTCTTGAACTTGAGATCCAGCTGAGGGAACCTCAATAGATATGTCTCCATTAGCTAGGGCAGCAGGCAAGCCTGTAGGGCACTTTCTAAGTGATTGATGTGGGAGTACCCGGATTATTTTCAGTGGGGCACCCTGGGCTAATGGTCCTGAGGCTATAAAAGTCGGCTGAGGAAGCCATAAGGAGCAAGCCAACAAGCAGCACTGCCACAAGGCCTTCTGCATCAGCCTGCCTTCAGCTTTCTGCTGAGTCCTGCCCCATCTTCTCCTCAGTGATAGGCATGCCATCTGAGAGTTGTAACCCAACATAACCTCGTTGCTCCCTAAGATGTTTACCATCATGGTGTTTCATCACAGCAACAGAAGAACCCCAAGTAAGGTAAGAGTGAGTGGGGAGGGCCAGAGAGCTTGCTAGATGGGAATGGGAAGAGAGGGTTTAAAGCGAGGCCCCCAACATGTACTAAACATGCCAGGGTAGGAGCCCCATTGTTTGACAAGCCGCTCTGAGTAATTTGGAGCTGCACAAAGTCCCCGCCCTCACTCCACCAGCACATGTTCAACCTCCCTATTTCCCATGGACTCTACCACAGACAGCTGAGTCGTATCTGGCCTGTTCCCCAGGAGGGAAGCTGAGGCCTTCCTTACCTTTGAAAAGGAAGTTGGCCTTGGGCAGGTCCAGCTGATACCCAAAGGAGGCACTGGTGTCCTGCATCCTGGTGCTGGCCTCAAACTCCACACCCACCTGCAGCTGGGGGAGAGAGGGCCCGGCACACATGTGAGTGGCCCATTAGGACTCCTGGGCATACACCAGCAAACCCAGCCTGGGACTCACAGCTAGGGGCTCCCTCCGGCTCACCTGGTCACTGGCTTTGTGGTAATACGTCGCATGCATGCCTGCCTGGCCCAGCGTTACTGTAGCCAACCAGTTGTTCACTAGGAGAGCAGAGTTGGGTGAGGACTAGGTATCAAGGGATGTGGGCATCTGGAAACCCCACTCTCTTCCCTCTCAACCCTGAGATACAGGCCACAGCCTCCTCCCTAAGTGCGCCCCAGGCTCACGTGTGTATTTCCCAGCTAGAGACATGACAGTGCCCTCCTCTCCTGGCCGCCGGTGGTAGACGAGCTCTCCACCCAGGGCCAGACACGGTGTGATGCTCTGGAGGTAGTGGGCCACGAGGATTCCTGTAGGAGGAGAGGGTGGTCAGACTCGCCAGTTCCGACCAGGCCTGGCCTCACCTCCCCAGCAGTTCTTGTCTGCTAAACCTCACAACAGTTTATGCAGTTCTCCCTTGCCCTGCGACTCCTGGGCATGACCCTCAAAGCAGTAGCACATACTTGCCACCACTTAGGGAGAAGAGAAGCAAGTCACCCTTCAATAGAACATGGAGAAGCAGGCTCCTCTACACCACAAGCCCAAAGCTCTGAGGCACTCTGGTTTAAAGGCAGGCCAGGGAGCTGGGAGGCAGGGACTGGAGGCATGGGTCGACAGCAGAGCTGCCTGGCCTGTAGAAGCCTCTGAATTCTACCCCTAGAATGGGGAGAGGGGAGAAGAAAGAAATATACTGGAATAGATGGGAAGCAAAGAGCAGAGTGTTCAGGGAGGCCAAGGCTGGGTGGGCAGACAGGCTTGCCAAGGTGGCAGGGAGGGTGATCTCCCACAGAGCGGGGATGAGTAAGCACACCAGTGACCCCATGACTTGGGAGAGAGTGCCGGGCCAGCCTGGGCTACAGCGATACCATGTCTGGAAACACTTTCCTAAGGCCCATCTGGCACAACAGTGAGCAGGACTCTATGTGGACCAGCTTGTGCAAGGAACTGAGTCAGCCCTCCATGCCCTACAATGCGTGAACACGGCAGGGCCTGGGCGGGTGTATTCCCAGAAGTCTATGGCTGGACAGGAAGGTGCCATGGGTTCATAGGTTCAGAGGCCAGTGTGAATGTTCCCTCAGTGAGCAGGGGACCATTAGCTTCAGAAGAGGATCAAGCCAACCCCAGCAAACCTCTGATCACCA
Organism: Mus caroli; assembly: GCF_978045245.1. NCBI lineage: Eukaryota > Metazoa > Chordata > Mammalia > Rodentia > Muridae > Mus > Mus caroli. The sequence goes on along the minus strand of NW_028227263.1, from coordinate 124,195,029 downwards.
GTATCAACTCATCTAATTAAGAGGAAGCTGACAGGCACAATCCTACAGAGAGCAACCACAAGGCAGAAGTCCCTTCCCCCACTCAGCTGTAGGGGCCACCACTGTTCTGAGAAAGCCATCCTTACCTACAGCCTCCACACCTGCCACACAGGTGAAACCTCTCCCACAGACCTCACAGCTGTATAGGGTGTCTCACAGAAGAGTAAACTGAGGACTCCCATAGTTTGCCAGTGCTAAATGAACATCCGGGCTCCTCACAACAGATTGTGGTGCCCTAAGGGTTGGCCCCAGCATAAAAACAGAGCCAGCCACCTTGAGACACCTGGCCAACGTGCCCCATCTAGCTCTCTCCTGAGTGGGTTGAATTTGAAGGCTCTGAATCACAATGGTTCTTCTTAGGAGTTTGTGGGGGCTTTTCTGAGTCAGCATCCTACTATGTGGCCCAGGCCTGCCTTGGTACATGGCCCTGCTCTAGCCCTACATATAGCCAGGTTACAAGAACTACCATAGCCCACCTTTGATCTTATTATGGCTTAAAGGTCTCTGTGTCTTTCTCTCTCTCTTTTTTTCCGAATAGGGTTTCTCTGTGTAGCCCTGGCTGTCCTGGAACTCACTCCGTAGACCAGGCTGGCCTCTGCCTCCCAAGTTCTGGGATTAAAGGCGCCCCACCACTGCCTGGTGGCCTAAAGAGTTCTTTCTCTGGAATGATGTGTATTGGGTGCCTTGCTTGCACCTATGTCTCCGTGACACCTGGTGTCCACAGCGTCCAGAGGAGGGTATCAAATTGTCTGAACTGGACTTACAGGCAGTTCTGAGCGGAGATACAGGCACTTGAAATTAAACAAGGGTCCTCTGGAAAACCAGCCAGTGTTCCCCGTCACCTCTCTAGGGCCCCTGACCTATTTATAGTCTTCAAAAATAAATTCTTGCCGGGCGTGGTGGCGCACGCCTTTAATCCCAGCACTTGGGAGGCAGAGGCAGGCGGATTTCTGAGTTCAAGGCCAGCCTGGTCTACAGAGTAAATTCCAAGACAGCCAAAGCTACAAAGAGAAAACCCTGTCTCGAAAAACAAAAACAAAACAAACAAACAAACAAACAAAATCTTATGCCAGGTGGGCCGCCCTTCATCCCAACATGAGATAGAGGCGGAAGGAGATGGACCTCTGTGAGTCTGGGGCCAGCTTGCTTTACATACGTTGTCCCAGGAAAGCCAGGACCACAAAGAGAACCCATTTCAATAAACAATGAAGGGTCTTGCTCTGGAGCTCTGGCTAGCCTTAAATGGGGTGATCCTTCTTCCTTGGCCTCCCACGTACGTGGTTCTGATTATTAAAGTGTGCCAATGTCTTCTATTCAAGATGGCATACCCACTCCCATTAGTAATTGTGCAAGCAAGTGCTTGTGCAAGCGTACAGGTGTGCATAGGTCAGAGGACAACTTGTGGAGTTGGTTCCCTTCCACGTGTCCCAGGGAATCAAATTCAGGAGGTCAGGCTTGGCAGCAAGTGTCCAACGTGCTCAGCCCTGTTGTCCGCCCACCCTGTTCTGTTGCTGTTATTGCTGTTTTTCACTCTGTGCAATCCGGGACAGCTCAGAACTTGTGAGGATTCTCCTGCCCGTGTGAGCCACCAAGCTCAGCTCGGCTGAGCCAGAAGTCTCTCTAACCAGAGCTGATGTGGAATTTGCTCACTAATTAGTCCAGGGTGACCCTGGAGGTGAAATCCTCCTGGTTCCCACGTCTTGAGTGCTGGGCTACTTTAGTTAGTTGGTTGCTAGGGTCTTTTTTTTTTTTTTAAAGATTTATTTATTGTATATGAGTACACTGTAGCTGTCTTCAGACACACCAGAAGAGGGCATCATATCTCATTACAGATGCTATGAGCCACCATGTGGTTGCTGGCATTTGAACTCAGAACCTTTGGAAGAACAATCAGTGCTCTTAACTGCTGAGCCACCTCCCCAGCCCCGATTGCTAGGGTCTTTTTTTTTTTTTTTTCTTTCCGAGACAGGGTTTCTCTGTATAGCCCTGGCTGTCCTGGAACTCATTTTGTAGACCAGGCTGGCCTTGAACTCAGAAATCCGCCTGCCTCTGCCTCCCGAGTGCTGGGATTAAAGGCGTGCACCACCATGCCCTGCTTCCGTTGCTAGGGTCTTAATGGAGGGCCCTGTACTTGCTAGCCAAGTACTCAGGTCAGCAGGTAGGGCTTTATCACTGAGCCTCACCCCAGTCGTCCATGTGCACTGCTTATAGCGTGATTCTAGCCTCTATCAAAGGCTGCTCTGTATGCCCAGCCTTTTCTCCCATGCTTATCTCCACGGGTCTCCACTGGAGTTTTGACTACAGCACCAGTTCCCAAATGAGGTCTTCTTGCAATGTATGAAAATGTTTCAGTTTGGGTAAAACTTGGAAGGCCTTGTCTACACATGGCTACACACCACCTATCCAAGAACAGTCTGGACAAAGTCATGTCCTAAGGCTGGAAGCCCAGAAACATTTGAATTAATTTGTAGTGGAGAGGCAGCCCATCACTAGAAGAACCCCTGTCTAAAATCCCCCAGCAACAGGCTGTGGGCAGGGGCTCAGTGATAGACCTGTGCCTAGAATTCCCCAGTGAGAGGCATACCAGTGAGTGCGCCACCACGCCCGGCTTTATTAAGGCTGACAGTTTTTAATTCTTTTTTCTGAGACAGCGTTTCTCTGTGTAGCCATGGCTGTCCTAAAAGGGTGTGCAACTACACCTGTTTAGCTGACAGCATCTTGAATGATTACCAGTCATTATGCAGATGTGCAGTTCAGCCCCTTGGAGGATAGGCAGTTGTGTTCCCATCCTAGACATGCCAGGAATACCTTTTTGCTGTTGTTTTGATTTTTTTGTTTTGTTTTTCGAGACAGGGTTTCTCTGTGTAGCCCTGGTTGTCCTGGAACTCACTCTGTAGACCAGGCTGGCCTCGAACTCAGAAATCCGCCTGCCTTTGCCTCCTGAGTGCTGGGATTAAAGGTGTGCACCACCACTGCCCAGCAGGAATACCTTTTTAAAAAACAAACAACCAAAACCAAGGCCACCGTTCTTCTGGCTTCTTGGGTGAGGCGCTGGCATTTTGGAGAGACTATCCGGCTTATTCCAGTAAAGACGTAGCTCCTTGTTAGAGAACATCACAGAGATTAATTAGAGCCTCTGTGTAAGCCGCAGAGCTGACTTCCATCCTTGGTACCCACAGTGCAAGGAGAATCAACTCCTACAAGTTGTCCTCTGACGGCCACACACAGTGACACACAGTGATAAACAAAGTAAAAAAATACAGTAGCAATCAGCTGCTGGGCAGTGGTGGTGCAGCTTTAATTCTGGCATTTGGGAGGCAGGGGGAGGGGGCATTGCTGAATTTGAGGCCAGCCAGGTCTATAGAGTGAGTTCCAGGACAGACAGGGCTACACAGAGAAACTCTGAATGAAAAAATCTCCACCTAGAAAGTATTTGATCATTTGAACTTGCTTCATGTGTGACTTATCCTAATAGTAACACGTGCTTTGTACGAATATTTGTTTTTGGGGTTAAAATACATATTTGCCAGGTAGATTTGTATACTTTTTTTTTTTTGCAAAGATTTATTTACTTATTATATGTAATTACACTGTAGCTGTCTTCAGACACTCCAGAAGAGGGCTTCAGATCTCATTATGGATGGTTGTGAGCCACCATGTGGTTGCTGGGATTTGAACTCAGGACCTTCAGAAGAGCAGTCGGGTGCTCTTAACCACTGAGCCATCTCTCTAACCCCCAGGATTTGTATCCTCTTGATTTTACCACTCAGGAGAAAGGCAGGCAAGAGCTTAGTTGAGTTCTAGGCCAGCCCTCAAGAACAGAAACAATTGCCAGGTATGGTAGTGCACACCTTTAATCCTAGCACTCTGAAGGTAGAGGCAGGCAGATATTTTTGGGTTTGAGGCCAGTCTGGTCTACTGAGCAAGCTCCAGGATAGCCAGGGCTACACGGTGAAATTCTGTCTTGCAACACAGAACAAAACAATATTTTTAAAGGGACTATAACCTAACCACTCCATGAGCACCTTACTGGTGGATCTAGGCAGGTGGCAAGCCTCACCCCAGTATACAGCTAAAATCTGCATGTGCTTTTTATGTGGAGGTGCATCCTGGGACGGACACTCCCCAGAGGTGACTCAGGTTTCTTATCCACTAATCCACTGTCAATGCTTAAGTACACCCTATGAGGTAGGCTCGGTACACTTGCAGCCAGTGGACAGTTAGACATGCGATCAGGAACTCCTGCACACCACGAAGGAAGAGAGCAGAAGTGCAGAGGGGCCAGACGTCGGTACCCATCTTGGCCCGTCCTACTTTCTGTGTGCATGGGACACTGTGCCCTGTTCATGACCAAAAGCCAAGTCTAAGTACTACAGGCAGGTAGACTAAGGACAGTTCCATCACCTGGGACTTAGGCCATGCCTGACCTTACAGGGCGCGAGCTCACCAAGCTTCACTAGTGTCACTAGAGTGCACATGGCTGGACAGACAGCAGCAGCCCAGGACTGAACTACGTCCCCCAATCATGGTTCCTGCCTGATGGATGGCACTGTAGGGTTTTGCTCCACGAGGATGGAATCCAGGAAGTTAACCTTGGTGCCACATGCCATCTCTATTTAACCTCCACCATTTTATCCCTTTCCTTTCCCTACCTAGGTAGACCAGGTGGTGGTCTGAGTGAGAAATGAATGCCCCATAGTCTCAGGCATCAGAACACTTGCACCCCACTTGGAGAGGCCTGGGCATGGCCTGCTGGAGGAAATATGTTACTGGGGGCAGACTGAAGTGTCAAAGCTAAGGTCATTTCTAGTGGTCTCTCTTGCTTTGCTTCTGCCACTTGCTGTCACGTCCCATTGTCAGGCCAGAGTCTTATCTTTCTGGATCTATACACCTAAACAAATCCAACCCTTTCCAGTGTGGCACTGGGCATGGTGTTTGGCCACACCAACTGAACACTCACAGGGCAGGCCGGCCCTCCTTGCACAAGTCTTCCTGAGCGTTGAAAGGAGAGGTTTATATCATCACGCTCAGATTTCTTTGTTTTAGAGAGTCTCACTATGCAGACCAGGCTGGCCTTCAACTCAGGCAATCTAGTGTCTCTGCCTCCCTAGAGCTGGGGCTAAAGGCTTGTTTCACCAGGCCAGAACAGTGGCCCAGCAGTTAGGAGCACTGTCATCTCTTTCAGAAGATCTAGATATCACCAGCACCCAGAAGGTGACTGGCAGCAGTCTCTAATTCCAGCCTCTAAGGACTGGACACACTCTGCTGGTGCTTGAGGGCAATAGGCAGGCTCCATGTATGTGCACACCCACACACATGCTGCACACAAACACACCAAATAATGTGAAGGAAAAAAAAAAAAAAAAAACGTAAGCCGGGCAGTGGTGGCGCACGCCTTTAATCCCAGCACTTGGGAGGCAGACGGATTTCTGAGTTCGAGGCCAGCAGGGTCTACAGAGTGAGTTCCAGGATAGCCAGAACTATACAAAGAAACCCTGTCTCGAAAAACCAAAAAATGTATCCAAACTGGAAAGGGATCCAGCATCTCTATCTTTGACCCTCCCCACTCCTGAGATTACAGGTATGGCCATACCTGGCTTTGTAGTTTGCCTTTCATTTGGTCCTGTGAATCAGCTCATGCTGCCAGGACTCACGACTGCCCTGCCTTTTTGAGTGCTGGGACCACAAGCTTGTGGCAGCACCCAAGATCTCAAGTCACTCCTCCTCTGCCGCCTCTCAGAGGCAAGGCCATGCCACGTGCCTTGTGGGGAAAGGGATCCGGATCAAGGCTTCGTGAGCACCACTGAGCCCCACCTCTTACCTGAACCCACCAGGACATCTGGGTTGCCCAGGGTGACAGCAGCTGTGAAGTCAGAACCACGGTACTCGCCATCCACCTGCCAGTTCACGAACTTGGACTGCTGGGTCTGTGGGGGAGGGGCAGTGTGAGGACCACGGGGGAGGGAGCGCCTGTGGGGGGTGACAGGCCACATCCATCCAGACTCACCTGGATGGCCATTTTGGACCTGAGGCCTGGGCTCAGCTGGTGGATGACCTGTGCATTGAGGCTGCCACTATTGTCCATGTCACCCACCAGCACGGGGAACGCCTGCGGGACAGAGGGAAGGTTAGAGGTTAAGCATCAATCCCATTGGCATGGTCTCCACCATGAAGCCTCCTCAGTGCTTACACCGCACCCACTTGGGTCATCATTTCAGTGACACACCTGCCCCTGGAGCAAGCGCGAACCCTGCAGCTAGGCAGACAGTCCAGGTACATTAAGTGATTTTTGGAGACAGCGTTTCCTGTTGCTCTGGGTAGCCTCAAACTATCTTAGCTAAGATTTCTATTGCTGGGATAAACACCAGGACCAAAGCTAACTGGGGAAGCAAAGACCTCCTCCAGTTTGTCATCCTCACCATAGTCCATACTGAGGGAAGTCAGGGCAGGACCTCAAGGCAAGGGCGTGGAGGCAGGCGCTGAGGCCATGAAAGCGTGCAACTCACCGGCTTGCTCAGGCCAGGGGCAGCACTGCCCAGTGAGCCTGGCCCTCCCACATCCGTCGTCATTCTAGAAAGTGACCCTAAGCTGGAGGTGGCTCCTTTCCCCAAGTGACTGTAGTCTGTATCGCCCCGACCAGCTGCACCAGCTAGTCCCCACGGCAGCTATGTCATGGCAGATGCCCGTGACTCCTGAGTCTGGATTACAGGTCTGCACCATCAGCCCGCACTTTGGCTTGCATGTTTATTTATTCATGGAAGTCGGCCTTGCTATGTGGGTTGAATGCCTCATCCTTCTGCCACAGCTTTCCCCAGGGCTAGGAGGATAGGCATGTGCCAGGAGAGTCAGCTAGGTTTGGGCAGGCTCTGCTTCCTGGTTGACAACTGAGACCTCCATGGTGGCCTTGTTCCTACCGCTGTCTTCCCTGCCACAACAGCATACTTTCTGTGGCCGTTTGCCTCCCACAGTTCATCTCCAAGCTGTGTCACAAGCCTAGCTTCGACTCTTAGTTACCAACCTGCTCCACTCTTCAGAACACGCCTCAAGGGGCCAACGAGATGGCGCAGTAGGAAGGGTAAAGACGCTTGTCTCCAAGCCTGAACAGCAGTTCAAGCCCCAGTGCACACAAGGTGGAAGGAAAGAAGTTGTCCTCTGTCCTCCACAGGCCTCCTCACCACACAAATGCAATTCCAAGTGCAGCTCAGGCCTTCCCTACCTCGAACACTAGGGAGACACACAGACAGGCAATGCCAAGTGGGCCCTGCCACTCTAGTGCAGTGCCCGGGGAGGCTTTCATTCCTCGATCTGCTTGCTGGTGGAGGTGGAAGACTGTGGAGAGGGAGCTGGAGAGGTGGCTCAGTGGCTAAGAGCACTGACTGCTCTTCCAAAGGTCCTGAGTTCAAATCCCAGCAACCACATGGTGGCTCACAACCATCCGTAATGAGATCTGATGCCCCCTTCTGGTGAGTCTGAAGACAGCTACAGTGTACTTACTATAAGACTGTACAGAGATTTAAAAACAAAAAAGCAGCAGGCATGGTGGCACACATTTTAATCCCTGCACTTGGGAGACAGACGGGAGGGCAAGACCTGAGTTGGATTCCAGCCTGGTTTGCATAGAGTTCGAGTCCAGGAAGAGCTTGAATCAGTATAAACTAGGCAAGAGCACTTCTACATGCAAGCATGAGAACCCGTGTTCAAACCCTTGCCACATGGATTGCATGGTCTAAGTATCATGCCTGTCACTCTACCCCTGTAGAGATGGTGGGTCCTGTGAGCTTGCTTGGCAGCCTGTCTAAGCCTAAACCGTGAGCTTTCGGATCAGATGTCCCACTCTGGCTTTTGCAAGACACCCGTACACATGCTACTACACAGGAATGCACACATGCTTACTCCACACAAAAAACCTGCTAAGGACGTATCAGTCAGTGAGAATGCTTGTCTAGTATGTCCAGGTTTGAGTTCCAGCACCAGATAAAACCAAGAATGAGGACTTAGGCCTGCAATGGCAGCACTTAGGGGAGGCAAAGGCAGGAGGACTGACAGGTTAAGATCATCCTCAGCCGCAGCTCCGTATCTCCAAACACAAACAAAACCCCACAGGGAGCACGAGGAGAGCTGTAGCTCAGACCTCTACCTCCCGCTCCCACCAGCTCCACACCCCTTCTCTCCATCCCGAGGAACATACCTGAAGCACCCATCTGACCCATCTCCCTCGCCAAATTTCTGTGGCTCTCTAGCACCCCCTAGAGAACACCCAAGAAAAAAATCTTGACATTCCAGGTGCTATATCTGGTTCAAGCATCCAGGTCATCACTAAGTTGTCCCCAAACCCAGCCCCTCACCCCCAGGATCAGATAAAGAACAGTATGTTAGAGATATTGCTACAGGAAGGAATCACCCATGTCCCAACACCTCCACAGGCCCCGGCTGCTCACTTGCTTACCTCTTTCCCTCCAAAGCCCCCTTGAGTCTGTCACCTGGCCACTGGGTTTCCTTAACAGATGTTAGAATGACTAAAGAAATCTTACCTCTGTGGGACTCAGCTGCTTCGTCCCCACGTATGTGACCCCAAAGTGGTAGTTGGACTCCCCAATTGTGCCGAGGGCTACTGTGTGGGTCACCTGGGAGAAAAGAGTAGGTGGTGGGGGTCTTGGCGATAGCTGGGGGATGCAAACTAGAGATGTAGAGATGGGGAGTGAACACCGGGTGTCAGGCCACGACTAGCAGCATCAATGCCCAGGGATCCAACAAAACACCAGGCCTGACCTGATGAGATTAAAGGTTTCTAGTGAGAAAGTGGTGCCGGGGTGGGCACCATACTCACCGTTTGCACTCTTACTTGACTTTGTAGGGTAAGAATTATGGACCCCTAAACCCTAACTCTCCAGGCCCCCAGTAGTCACCCTGGAATTCATGAGTCTTACTGTTAGTTTGCCTTTTATGTTTTGATACAGGGTCTTTCGATGCATGCTGGTCTGGTCTGGGGAGTACGATCGTCCCACCTCTGCCCTGGCCAGTGGTGCCATTGGAGTGCTATCTGGATCCTTCTACCTACCAAAACCCCCAAGCCTTTAAGAGTGAGGGGATCTGTATGCATGGTGGATTATCGCTGTCGTGACCTCTGGAGGGTCAAGGCACCAGAAAGGCTCACCTGGAAACGGTTGCTCAACCCTTTGTTGACTGTAAGTTTGACACCTTCCATCTGAACTGGAAACAGCTCTGCAGAAGAGAGATGCTGTCACACCCCAGATTCTTCTCCTCCCATCCCAAGCTCTCTTCACAAACTCTTATCTCACTAACTAAATAATTCCAGCACTAGAGGAACCTTGGCCCTTTGCACATTTTAAACCCTGTGCAGTCACCTCAACTTAGGAAATTCACTCTCCTGCCTAACTTCTCGTGCTTACAGTTCTCACCACACAGAACTGTTCTCAGTATTTAGTAAGTTAACACACACTTAACTATCAAGAGTAAGAATGTATCCCCTCTTATGATCAAATTGTCAAAAGATCCTAGGCTAGGATCCTTGGGTCGAACCCCTCATGGGAACATTGGGGAAAACCTATTGACACTGTGACCTTGGGCTGTAATTCCCTTCCTGATCACACTCCTGAATCTTGGTGGGGTCGGTCCCCTGGCTCTCAGTACCCTAAGACTTCTCCCTCCTGTTGTGGCATTCTTCCCCAAGGAGTTCATCATCTGATCGCAGTTCCGAGCCCCAAGTTCAAGGTCCCACCCTCCCAATCCATCCTCAGCTCCCAACGTTCTGTTCAATGATTGCAACGATGTGCGCCAATGCTCGGGGGGGGGGGGTCCCTTCCCTTTCCCTGGGGCTACTCGGGCCCGGCGCCCCTCACCCTTGCACTTCCGGTGGCACTCCTCGAACGTCCCCGGGTTGGGCAGGCATCCGCAGCCCCCATCGTCCGAGGCCGCCGCAGCGCCGCTGGCCGCAGCCCCGGGAGTCCGTTCCGAACCACGGCCAGTACTTGACCCAGTGCCCAGGCCGCCGCCGAGCGGCGGCAGAGTGAAGCCTGGCGGCGAAGGAGGCGGCGGCGGGAGCCCCACGAGGGACGGCGTAGGAGGCGGCGGTGGCCCTGCGGGCGGAGAGCTGGCAGCCAACACGTTCCCCATGGTATCTGCGAGGGGAAAGGTCAGAGGGCAGGGATCGGGGCGACACGCACACCCCCGGATACGACCCCAGGCCCTTCCCACCCAAAGCGGACTCGGCTCTCACTGGCGGCGGCGGCGGCGCCTCTTCCCGGCCTGGGCTCCGCTCCTACCCCGTGCGCTAAGCGCAACCGAACCCGCTGCCGCCGCCGCCACCGCTGTTTCCCCGCCCCATGGATTCTATTGGTTTGGTGTCCTCCGAGATCCTCCCACCGCCCTAGAAGAAACACATTCTATTGGAGAATTAGCAGGAAGTTCCACCCTTCTGTTGAAGCCCTATTCCTATTGGTTCCTAGTCGAAATCAGTCAGTGCAGCTTCCTCTACTTTCCTATTGGCTCGTGTATCCCGAGTTCATTGGTTCGCGACGCCGCGGGGTTGGAGCTAGTTCGCTATTTGTCGATATCACACGCATTGACACGCCTACTTGCTCATTGCCCCGCCCTCCTTTTGGAGGCGCGGAGACCCGCCCCAGAAAAAGCCTTGACCATTGGTGGTCCTTGGCTCAACTCGCATTCTAATTGGCTACAGTATGTCTAATGGGCCGGCCATGGTGACGTGCGTGCTAGGTCTCTCATTGGCCAATGTGCCAGGGTCAGAGGACATCATTAGAGGTGCGTTGCGCTGCAGACGCTGCTAGGCAGCAAGGTCAGGTCTCGCGTCCCGACAGGCACCGCGGTGGAGAGGCAGGGTCCCCGACGGTAAAGTCGGAAGTGCTGCCCCTTCCCACAGTGCCTCGGGAAGGTTTCAAACCAGTTCTGGGACAACCGGCCGGCTCTGCCTACCCACAATGCCGCTTTCTCCCTTAACGCCGCAGCTGCCTTGACCCCCTCCCTTTTTTTTTTACCCATCATGCCGTCTGCTCCTTGCGTCACTGTACCTTCTATCTTTGGCCCATTCATTCCTTTCCCATTACCCAGCATTCATTCCCCCATTCATTGAGCTTCAATCCCTTGGCTCGGTTTAGCTCGTATCTGCCCGTTCACTTTTCCCATCCTTCCGGCCTTTCTCTAATGAACTATCTTGGAATCTTTTACCTTCTGGCGACTACCCACTACGCCTACGGCCCTCGTTTCTTACTTTGCTTCTGGCTCATTCGTTTAGCTCCATTACCCATCACGCCTTGGGGGCTTCATTGAAAATTTATTTGCCTCATGATCTTAGACACCTCTTGCATGCCTATCGTTTTTCCTTTTGGTTGATGCGGTTTTGCTTATTACTCATTAATTTCTGGGGCATTTCTTTTACTTTTTGGGGGAGGGACGGGAGTCTATTCTGTGTTGACTTACAGATCACGGATGCCTTTCAAGCTTCAGTCCTCATTCTACCCCACTCCCTTCACATCTCACAGAAAACACAAGAATTTATCAAAGTAGAAACTCATATTATGTAAGAAATGCTTACAAAATAAAATTCCCACCCCAGATGCCCAGATTCTCCATCACACACACATACACACACCATCCCCCAAAGAGGGATATGTAGTTCTCCTCTCACTGGGTAGGGGCTAAAAGAATTCAGTAGTCGTCAGGATAAGAGCAGAGTCTCCCAAACTTGGGGTGGCAAGGCACACTTGCATTAGGTTCTCCCCTCTAGCACTGGACCTGGAATTCATGCTCTGGAGACAGGAACTGGGGTGCTGAGGAGAGGGTGTGACAAACCTGAGATTCCTGCCTGCAGGAGTGGGTGGAGATGGGGAGGTCCTACCTTACATTGGGGAATCCTCTCCTTTTCACCTTTGGGGAGCAGGGTGGGGAGGGATCAGGTGAGCTTCTGCTGCCTGGAGGGCTCAGGTCTGAGCAACAGGGAGCCCCTGATCCCGTTCTTGCATATCTTTTGGACTCTACTGCCTGAGGACAAGTGCAAGGTCCTTTGGGACTTTAAGGGTTCTTGAGATATTGAGTGGCATGGTCAAAGGGTCGCAGTCTTAGGAGTCCTGGGGTGGGGGGGTGTCACAGGTGGTGCAGAAGGATATGCTGAGCTCCCTGCCACGGGAGATAAAAATCCCCAGTTTCCAGTTGTGCAGGTTTGCCTGCCTCAGACATCATAGATTGGACGTCATGGTGGAGCCTCTAAGAAGTCACAGGTGGATTGCAATGGGTGAGAGTTGTCCCTGGTCTGCCTGGAAGTCAGAGTGTCCTAGATTACTGGTGGAAAGCTCATGGGTCAAGGGTGAAAGGTGAGACGTCAGCCCCTGTGCCTCCCTCACACATACATGGCCCGTGACACAAAAAAGTCTTTGCTCTGGTAAGAGTCAGAGGGGCTGGGGTAGGACAGGGCATCATAAATAGGGTTGATTTTATCCAGGAAGTCTTCCTCCTCATCATCTTCCTCCTCATCCTCGAGACTCAGGGAAACCCCCTCCACAACATTGGGTCCTGGAGGCACCAGAAGAGAAGGTCCCAGGCCTGTAGCCCCCAACAGCAGGGGCCCTGACCGCTCTTCCAGAGTGGGCAGCTCGTGATACCGAGGCATCTCCTAGAAGTGGGGAGGGAGCAAGTAAGATATCAAAGTCACCTCGGTCTCCGGCTGTCATCCTAGATCTGCCCCCTACCAATCGGATCCAACTACACCACTGCCATCGTTTCTCCCTGGACCAAACTGTCTGTCTTCCTCTTTGATCTCTGAAACCCAGTCCTTACCCAAGAAAACTTGACCTCTGTGTTTTCTCTCTCTGTGTGTCTCTCTGTCTGTCTGTCTCTCTCTCTTTCTCCTCTCTCTTTTCTTTTCTTTTTATGTAGCTCTGGCTGTTCTGGTGGGCCAGATCTGCCCGTCTCAGTCTCCCGAGTTTTCTGCCTCAACCACCTGAGTGTTAGACTCAGGTCTGGGCTGCTGTAGTTACAAAATGCTGAGCACTGAATCCAGGGCTTTGTGCATGCTGGGCAAACAACCAGGACCAACTGCCTTTAACCCCAGCCTAACCTTAATCTTTTTGTGTGTTTGGAGAAGAGGTCTTATGTAACTCAAGGTGTTCTCTGTAGCCAAGGATGACCTTGAACTCCTGACCCTCCTGCCTCCATCTCCGTGTTAGGATGAAAAGCGTGCACTGTTACGATCTGACTGGCTTTTTTGTTTTCTTTTACACAAGGTCTCACTAGGTAGCATAGATTGGATCCAAACATAGCAATCCTGCCTCAGTTCCCAAATACTGAGATTACAGGTGTGTACCCCATACCAGGCTTGGCTTTGGTTTTGTTTTTTCTAGATATTTGGAAATGTATGTGTGTGTGTGTACTAGTATTTGTGCAGAAGCCAGAGGAGGGTATCTGATCCCTTAAAGCTGGAGTCACAGGCACTGGGGGGTGCCTGGTATGTGGCTCAGACACAGCTCTGGTCCTCATGACACAGCACACTCTAAACTGCTGAGTCAATGATCTTGCTGCTTTTCTTGGTTATTCTGAAACGAAATCTCGCTCTTGAGCTCATGCTAGCCTTGTAGCTCAGGTTGGTTGAATCTCCTGTGATTCAAATTTACAGTGATTCTCTTCTCTCAAGTGCTGGGGTCACAAGGTGGAGCTATGGTGCACAGCTCTGACCTCAATATTTATTTTATTTAACCTTGAGTGCTAATCAGATCTCTCAGTCTGCTTCGGTCTCCTTATCTGACTCTTGACCACCAAGAAGATGGTCTCCGATGTGTCTCCATCATAGTGGGGGCCCCCTGGGGAATGGCTCCATGGTGGTGTCTCCGCTGTAGGCAAAGCCCTGGGCAACTCCTATGTGCACTCTCTCTACCCAACTCATATGTCACTCCACTCTACCCAACCTTGACCCCCAACCCTTAAGCCACCCCCTAAGCCCACCCTGGTTTACCCGGAAGCTCCCACCTGATCAGCACAAGAGACACCAGCATCAAAGTATGGCGTCTTCACTGGGCTATGCTCTGAGGCCCCCAAGGTGAAGAGTTGAGAGGGCTGTGGGAGGACACAAGAGTAAACCAGGACCCTCATGTCTGCTGCTCCCAGCCAGCCCCGTTCCAGGCCAACAGCCCCCTCCCAGCTTGACCCCAGGGAGGAAGGCAGGGTATGGAAGCAGGGTAGCTCGGGTTTTAGGGGAACAGCTCACCATCTCTGGTTCCTCCAGCTTGGCCTTTGGGGTGGGTGGTTTATAGGAGGGAGGTCCTTCCAGTCTGCAGGAATCAGGGGTAGGAGGCAGATCAATGGGAGGTTAGCCCCCCTTCCCCAGTTTCTCCTCTTACAGGAGGTGTCTATGGTTCTCTCTACCAGAGGAACAAAGGACTGGTCACACTGGCCCTGCCTGCCAGCCTGGCCACTTGATGGGTAGGTAGGAGATGCTGGGTTTTACAGGATTTTTCAGCACCATCCCTGCCCCTGCCCCAGTGCCATGTGGGAGTCAGACTGAGCAAGTCACAGTCCCAGAAACCTCCAGAAAGAATTCAGAAAATTCTCTTTCAAGCAAGTGAGCCAGGTGTGTGGCCCATACCTGCATTCCTACTACTAAGGAAGATTTCTGACTTCAGTGCCAGCCCCGGCTCTGTGAGGAGCTCCAGGCCGTCCAGGGCCGCATAGTGGGATCCTGCTTCAAAAACAAATCAAGGCACAGGGAGCTAAATGTTTCAAAGGGGGCTGGAGAGATGGCTCAGAGGTTCAGAGCACTGCCTGACCTTCTGAAGGACCCAGGTTCAGTTCCCAGCATTCACATTAGGGGGTTTACAATAGCCAATAACTCAAACTCCCAGATTCAAGATCTTCTGCTCTCAGAGGGCACACATACAGAGACAGTCACACACACAGTTGTGTGTGGGACGCACACACACACTCACACACAAAGAGAAACAGACACAAATACCAATAATATATTTTCCTGAGACAGGGTTTCTCTGTGTAGCCTTGGCTGTCCTGGAACTTCCTCTGTAGACCAGGCTGGCCTCAGACTCACAGAAATCCACCTGCCTCTGCCTCCTGAGTGCTTGGATTAAAGGTGTGCACCACCACTGCCAGGAAAGATAAATCTTTTAAAAAGAAAAACAGCAACAAAAAAAGCCAAACAAACCAGGCAAGCAAGTTGGCTCAGCAGATGAAAGCCTTGAAAACTGGGGGATATGCTTTATCCCCAGAACACACGCAAAAAAAACAAAAAAAACAAAAAAAAAACCCTGTGCCTTCATGAGTCCTCTGGCCTCCACATCCATGCCAAGGCCTGTGTGCACACATGCACAAACACATAATAATCCTAATTTTACAAAACGTAAACAACAAGCCAGGTGGGGGCGGCGCACACCTTTAGTCCCAGCACTTGGGAGGCAGAGGCAGGCGGATCTCTGATTTCTAGGACAGCCTGGTTTAGAGTGGAGTCCTATCACAAAGATTAATAAAGGGCAGGAGAGATGGCTTTAAGCACACTTGTTGCTCTTTCAAAACACCCTAGTTCTATTCCTACAATCTACGTGGCAACTCATGAGCTCCCTGGGTACCATGCATGCATGTAGTTAGTATACAGACCACATGTAAGCAAACACACCAGAAAATAAAAATAAATTTGTTTTTCATTTGCCCCAGACAGGGTTTCTCTGTGTAGCTCTGGCCGTCCTGGAACTCACTCTGCAGACCATGAACTCACGGAGATGAATCCCCGCCCCCGCCCCGCCCCCAAGGACTCTAGGGATGCAAGCCAGGTTCTTACAAACTGACTAATCTCCCTGGCTACTGTACAACTTTTTATTTATTTATTTTTTCATTGCTGTTTTTTTGAGCCTCATGTAACAGAGGAAGCATGACCTTGAACTCTAATTCTCCTAATTCTACCTCCCACATTTAGCAGTCCTTAAGATCTGAAGCTCTAGGGAACAAGCCCTAGGGAGCAACAAGATGGTGGGAACCTGGGCTCTGACAGTGTCTCGGAGATAGACTCTAACACCCACACTTCATGAAGAAGAGAAAAATCTTTCCTCAGCACCCCATTTGACATCTCAGTTATTTATGGCAGCATCTTTGTCTTACACTGCCTTAATGATCTCCTTTGGTTCCCACTCCATGCTCCCAGCTCTGCTGTCCCTCCTCCCAGCCCATCACTCACTCCTCTTCCTCATCCGCA
This sequence comes from Mus caroli, assembly GCF_978045245.1. Lineage (NCBI taxonomy): Eukaryota > Metazoa > Chordata > Mammalia > Rodentia > Muridae > Mus > Mus caroli. Next base: position 124,178,768 of record NW_028227263.1, on the reverse strand, counting down.
GCTTGAAGCCTCTGCTCCTTCCGCTGTTGTCGGCAGATGAGGATGCCTGTGCCAGCCACTGCGGTGGCGATGATGGCAGCGATAATACCTCCGATGATGCCACCAGTGGCCCCTGCTCCTGCTGTGCTGGGTGACTCTGTCAGGACAAAGACAGCATTGGGGTCATTATGAAAAACTCACAGCTGCTTCTGCCAGCCCTCTCCTTCAGATACTACCTATGCCAGACTTTTCAAAATGATTGTTTTATGTATTTGTTGAGACAGGGTCTCACATTGTAGGCCAGGCTGACTGGGACTCTCTGTAAACCAGAATAAATCCATGCCTCTGCCTTCCAAGTGTAGGCATTATGGGCATGTGCCATCATACCAGCAGTGCTGTGTGTTTCATTTTGGCTGCATTGGGAACTCAACCCAGGGCCTCAAGCATGCTAGGCAAGTGCTCTATGTATGTCTAAGGAGTTCCCCTGCCTGTCAACCCTGTCATGGCCAGGGGCTTGGCTTTATCAAATCACCCTGTGCACCTGGTTTCAGGAACATTGATCTGCATAGAGGTGTACTCAAAACAGGAACTTTCCACCCTCACGGAGCTGAAGTTTCCTGTAGCTCAGGCTGGCCTTGGCCAACAGCAAACAAGGAGATTGGATGCTATCTAATGTCAAGATGGAACTGGCCACATGTACAGAGTAGGAGGGGACAAGGAAGTCATGGCATGCTGCACCCACTAAGCCAGCCAGCCAGGGCGAATCTGTGAAGGGTCATTGGGTCCTCTGGGTACTGCAGACAGGGACACAGGGTACTTTTAAGGGAGAAGAGCTAGGTGTGAGTTTAGAGGCACCTACAATTCCAGTACTCAAGAGGCTGAAGCAGGAAAATCGCAGAGTATGAATCCAGCCTGGGCTACATAGTGAGTTCCAGGCCAGTTACAGCTACATAGCCAAGACTGCCTCAAAGACCAAAACAAACAAAACAACCTCCCCCCAGCCCTCATATTAGGCGGAAGCAGCAGGAAGAGGTTCAAGTTCAACCTCGGCTGCAGCATTTGAGGACCATTGTAAAAAAAAAATTAAAAGAACAAAACAGGAACAGCAGCGGTTCTGGGTTGGACTGAAGAGGAGAGAGAGGGATGGGGGGCGAGGAAGGAGGACCACCCCTTATGATCAGAATGCGATGTTTTCCGGCCCATCAGGAGACCAGTCAGAGAGCTCCAGGCATCCTAATCCCAACTGTTCTGTGTGCCTCCCCTAATGGCAGAGTTCCTGCAGCAAGTACCTGATTCCTCACCAGATCCATTGCCCTGGGTCAGACACACCGCAGGCGTGTAAGCCGGGATCTGTGTGCAAATCAAGCCGACTGCCCGCCCTGCCCTCCATGGCTGAGAACATGGCGGGTTCACAAGGAACACTCAGAGACAAGGACTCAAAACCTTACAGGTGTCATCTGTGAAGTTAATGTGCTTCCCACACATGGAGCGGAAGCTGCCCAAGGGGGACAGTCAGCATCCGCTCTCCAGCTGGCTGTCCCCCAGAAGGTTCCAGTGTGCGTATGTTGGCTAACTGGTGTGCATTGCACATGGCCATATCAAACACTCAGCATTTCCTGCCATTGTTGCTGGCTGGCTACATTCCCACAGGTCAAGGCTCTGTGACCCGGGCCACTCTTTTGTCCCCAGCATGGCAGGCATAGGCTTGGTAATCTGAGATCTATGACTACTGGTTGAGGAAGTGCCAGTGACCTGGCCTCCTGGCGGCTCCTCCCACCCAGAAGGTGGCATCGGATCCTAGCTAGTGTCCCAAGAGGCCATGGGTATGCGGGGAAGATAAGAGTTCAACTTCTCTCAGGAGCAAATGCTCTGGGGGCCCCGAGTCAAAAGGCTTGCTAGCTTGAGGAGAAACGTGTGTGCATGTTGTACCTGTGGTATATGCATGTTGCGTTTGAGTTTATGTGTGTCAGTGTGTACATGTGAGAGATGTGTGTGTGTGGTGTATGCCTGTGTAAGTATATGATGTATATGTGTATGTGTGCATGTTGTATATGTAGTGTTGTCTCTGTGTGTTGTATGTGTCTGCATATGCTGTACACTGTGGTGTATCTGTGTATGTGCATTGTGTTTGAGTACATATGTGTCTATGTATTGTGTATGTATGTATGTATATATACACATACACAATACACAGACACATATGTATATGTTTGTGTGTGTGGTGTGGGGGCTCAGAGACACATCAGAATGAGACAGGCATTCAAAGACAGGCTGCTTTGAGGATATTAAGGTGGGGCCATCTGGGTATTGCCACACCTGACGCCTGCCTCTATAGCCTTGTAGTTCCAAATAGAGAGAGAAGCCACCCTCCATTCTTAGGACCCTCTACACCAGTGAAAGGAGACCTGTGGTGTGCCCCCCCGCCCCCCCCCCCCCCGCATCTCCCCAACCCCCTACCATTAGGACCCAGGACCAAGGCAGCTAGCTTTGCTCTTCCTAAGGAAGCTCAGCTCTGAAGCCAGTCTGGTCACCCACCCGGCCTCTTATCTAAGAGTTCAAGCCACTTTCCCCACACTCATGGCTCAGAGCCTCAAGGTCAGAGACCACATTCTAAGTCCCTGCAGCTTCAGGAAGGGGTGAGTACAAGTGGCCTAAGATCTCCCAACCTGGGCCCCAGCTGGTTTTATTCCTTCATACTGAGTGGTCCCTGTCCCACCCAGTCACTCCCCAGGATACAAAGAGAGGGGTCTGATGGATTACAAAACACCCCCAAGGTTTTCCGACAAGGCATTTATTAGCTCCTGAGTGTTTCGGGGCCAGGGCTAGGCTGGGGCCGAAAGCAAGCTCTGAGGAGTCCTGAGTGTGCACCATGGCGCTCCTGGGGTCCCCTACTCCATGAGGCCCTAAAGATAGGAGTCTGTGTGGTTCCACTTGTCCTCTATCCTGAAAGCAGGGGCGGTGCCCTTCCAACTCCAGTGTGCCCCAGAAGAACCAGTCCAACCGGTCCCTAGCCATCGTTGCTGGCTGGCATTGGTGTGGTTGGCAGTGAGGGTGGGACTTGGTGTTTCCATGTGTCCAGTGTCTATATCGTAGGGTCACACGTAAACTGCCCGCCGAGAGATGAGGGAGCCATCCAGATGGGACTCCATGTCGTCCTTAGGTGACTCGTGTGGAGGTAGCATGAGGCCTTCCTCTGCCTTCATTTCTTCCTCCTCCTCCTCGTCTTCCTCCCTGCCATCTGGCCTCATGGGCTCAGGGGATGCTGACCTCCAGAAGACAGGTCCCCCATTCCCAAACACCTGAGTCTTTGGATCGTAGGATCCTCTGTCGCCATCATTTCCTCCTCCTCCAGGGCTCTTCCGCCTCCTCCTCCCCCTCAGCAGGATCAAGGCCAGGAACCCCCCAGCCAGGAGTAGCACCAGCAATGTTCCCCCCACGGCCCCCCACACCAGCGGACCCACATCTCGGGAGGCCTGGGGGGTGTCTGAGGAAAAAGGAAGGAGAGAGAAAAAGAGGAGAGGGAGTCAAGAGGACACATCTGGGTGTGAGGGCATGGGGGAGACCCAGGACATGGGTTAGTGACCAGACTAGAACTTAGGAGGTGACTAGCTGGGAGAAGGGAGGAGGAAGGCGAGGAGGAAGAGGAAAGGGGTATCTGTGACCCTTCAGGATGGGCACTGTACAAGGAGAGGCTGCCAGCTGATGCTGCCCAGATAGCTATCTTTACCCATAATGTCCCCCCAAAATGAAGATTATAGCAAGGTGTGGTGGCACAAGATTGCCATCCTAGCAATGGGAGAATGAGGAAAAGGGATCATGCTATCAAGATTAGCCTGGGCCACGTAGTCAGACTCCAGACTCTCAGAATCTCTACAAAGGGGAAAGGGTGTTGGTGGGCTGTGGATGATCTGCAATAGAGCTCCTGCCTAGAATCCTCCAGTGAGGGGCTGGGGCATGGCTCAGTGGTAGAGCATTTGCTTGCTTAGAGGCCCTGTATTCCACCACCTCCAGCATTAACAAACACTAAGAATTAAACCATTTTTGTGACCCACCCTGTAGTCACACCCATTGAGGAAGTTAAGAAAGATTCCATGTCTGAGGCCAGGTTGTCTCCATCTCTCACTCAACACAACAAAAGACAATAGAGACAGTGATGGATGCTGTAGGGCATGGGGTGCTGGCCCCTTGTGTGTTCAGAAGTACAGGATGGGAGGCCACTGTAAGTACAGGCCCTCTGTTCTCTCCCACTAGGATCCAGAATGTGAATATGGGAGGAAATAGTGGGAGGCACTGGTCCTATCAGTGTATCTCCTTGGTTTGGGAGGTCTTGAATCATCTCCCTACCTCACACTGCTGTTCCTACTGATCCCTGCTTCCTCCCGGCCTCATGCTCCCCTCCCCTCCACAGCTCGCTTCCCACCTGCTCCACCATGGCCCAGGAATATAAAGGAAATCAACAGTACAGGGATTTGAAGCCTTGCCCATCACGGTGCCTTTTTTGTAACACAAGAGTCTCATTGGGCTGTCATGATGTCCTCAGCCCCTAAGGGGAACAGGAATAGATGCCTGAAAGGTCCTGACCAGTGAGCCTGTTGGTGGCCGGGAGTACAGGTTGTTCAGCCCCATGCAACCTGCTTCTCAGGTGCTGAAATTGCAGGGCTGGGCTATCACACCCAGGTTTTGAGTAGTGTTTTCAAGTAGAGTACTGTGCTGGGCTCAGATATTGCTCAGTTTTAATCCCAACACATAGGAGGAGGCGGAGGCAGGCAGATCTCTGACTTTAAGGCCAGCCTGGTCTACAGCAAGAGTTCCCCACCAACTGGAGCGACACAGTGAGACCCTGCCTCAAAACAACACATAAAACCAAAATCCAAGGGACAAAATAATAAAATCATACAAATAAAGTCATAGTTTGGGGGAGTTGTGTTCAAGTTCTATGCACACAGCATATTCTCTATATATGGACCTACATCTAGCATGTGGGGGTGGGCTCTGAAAGGACACCTTGACAGTATGTCTGTTTCTAAGTACTGCACAGAGGCAGGAATGAGGGCTGAGTGCTGGTCAGTGAGTCCCTGCCGGCTGCTTCATTGGAAATGTGGGTGCACCCATGAAGTGAGGGAGGGGCTCGGGATCTTGAGCCGCCTATTCCTGGGTCAGTGAGTTGAGTCAAGGATTGTGAGTTGGCTGCAGAGAGGCCTGCCATGTAGCACAGCGTGTCCGCTCATGTTTTTCGTTGTTGAAAATTTAAAGCCATGCTCATGCAAGATGGTGAATGCGTGGGAACTAAGGCTGTGTGTCTGAGAGTGGGTGCGGGGTCAGTACCTTGGAGAGCAGCAGGACCCACGTTTCCCTGGTGTGACTAGACTCCAACTTTATATCCTCTCTCTCTCTCTCTCTCTCTCTCTCTCTCTCTCTCTCTGGAGGCAGAGGCAGGGGATTTATGAGTTTGAGGCCAGCCTGGTCTACAGAGTGAGTTCCAGGACAGTCAGCAGCCAGGGCTACACAGGGAAACCCTGTCTTGAAAAACCAAAAAAAAAAAAAAAAAAAAAAAAAAAAAAAAACCCACACCAAAAAAACCTCCAAAAAACCAAACCAAACCAAAAGCTGGTTTGGAACCTGCTATATAGACAAGATTGCCCTCCAACTCAACAAAACTCCCCTGCCTCTGTCTCGCGGGTGTTATGATTACAGGGCGGCACCACCATGCCCAGCTTGTTTGGTTTTCTGAAACAGGTCCTCAGGCTGCACAGACCAACTCCAGACTCACTAAGTAGCCAGTGCTGGCCTCCTGCCTCCGTCCGCCTTCCTGTGTGTGCTGCAGGCCTGGCCCAGCCGCTGGTTTCTGGGGTGCTCAGCGTGCCCTTTTCTGCTAGTGTGAAATGTTGGGCTTGTCTTTGCAATGATGTCCTCAAGTACCCTGGTGTTAGCTGGCACTCATTTCCCCTGAAATTAAAACCTCCATCTTGGTCTTGGAGGAAACCTTAAGGGAAAGGATGCCAAAAGGGAGATAAAACATTCCATCCCCAGGGAATCACCTTAAGCTTAGAAAATAAAAGGCTTAAAAGGTTACAGGAAGTCCCAGGTGTGAGGCTGCTCCTCCCTCTCCAAGCATATGAGAGGCAATGAAAGCTGAGCCTTGTAGATGAGACACAGAGAGAGACCAAGCGAGACACAGAGAGAGACCAAGCTGCTTGGGAAGTGCAGTCTCTTCCCTGGGAGCTGCCCACAGGCTGTGCAGGGTGCTCCAGGCTCCCGCTTTGTGAGACGTCACCGGCACTGGGGCGGGCGTTGGAGATGCAGCTGTCCCTGTGTCATTTCTGCTTCCGTAAGGAACCTCAGCACAACTTACTGGTGCTATCTACACACTGATCTGTCCTTGATTCCCTGTTTGGGACAAGTAACCGTTTGTCCTTGTCTTCCCAGGAATAGTGTCCCATGACAGGTGGTCTGTGGCTTCCTTTCCGGGAGTCCAGTGTCCTTCACCCCCCACCCATGTGTGCCTGTAGATGAAGTGCTTGGAGTTAATAGGCAGTTGTTAACTGTCCAACATGGGGGCTGTGAAACAAATGGGGCGGGGGGGGGGGGGAGTCTCTGGAAGAGCAAGCCACACATGTAACCACTGAGCCATCTCTCCAGCCCACCAAGGTTTCTCTCTGCATGTAGCACACAGGAGCACCCGACTGTAGAGTGGACTGTCACTAAGTAAGGCTGAGACCAAGTAAGCTTGGTATAGCAGTACATACCGTCACCTCAGCCCTTGGAGGTGGAGGCTGAGCCAGAAACAGCCTGGGCTACATACCCAAACACCCCGTCTGAAAAGATGAGAGGAACAAATGTATATACTCATTCCCTGTCTCTGCCTTGTATGTCCTGTGCTGTCTCTGGAGGCACCAGCGAGGAGGCTGTGACTAGGTGAGGCCTGCATCCGCCGGGTCCCTGAGCTGAGAGTGACCTCTCTTTATAGAGGAAAACTCAATACGTATCTCTTAGCAGCTGACCTAGTGACCCAAGCATCTCCCTAATGGAGTTTCTGGATGCAGAGGTATCTTCTGGAATGCTCTTCGGATGTGTGAGGAAGCACGTTTCTGTATGTGAACTATGGCCCCGTTTGAAATTGCTTTGCTATGAATACATGTCCCAAGGGTTCAGAGCTGACCAGCAACGTGAGTTTGTGTTCCTACACATGTCAGCTTGCTTGCCTTTGGGTGTCTGAACAAGACTTGTTGTGTTTCAGCAAGGGTGTGTTTTCAAGAAAGGCTGTGTCCAGCACATCACAGGGCCAGGCTCTATCTTACACCTTCCTTCTAAGCCATTTGTTGTGTTTCTGAGGGGCTCAGGTCCTGCCTGGTAGGGCCACTACTTCAGATTCATGTATTTGCATAGGCAAACTGTGTGGTACCTACACCAGTGCTGCTAAGTCTTCGGTTTTGTATACAAACTGAGGATTGAACTTAAGGTTGCCAACATGCTAGGCAGGGCTCTACCACTGAGCCACGCCCCCAGCCCCTCACTGGGGGATTCTAGGCAGGGCTCTACCACTGAGCCACGCCCCCAGCCCCTCACTGGGGGATTCTAGGCAGGGCTCTACCACTGAGCCACGCCCCCAGCCCCTCACTGGGGGATTCTAGGCAGGGCTCTCCCACTGAGCCACGCCCCCAGCCCCTCCCTGGGAGATTCTAGGCAGGGGCTCTACCACTGCCATTTCTCTAGGCCTCTTCTTATGTTTTATTTTGTGAGATTATAGTTTTGTTCAGTAGCCCAGTCTAGATCAGAACGAATTCTGTACACCCTGTATGCTCTGAACTTGTCATTCTTCTGCCATACCTTCTACTTAAGTCTGGCTAAGGGTGTTTCTAAGAATCATTCTTTCCTGGTTCCTGTGGCATGTCATAGGTCCTGGCCAGGGTCACTCTTTCTTAGGGTGTGTCTCGGTGACAACTGTTCCAACTATATAGGGTTACATCTGGGTGACTGGATAGCCTGGTCTCCAGCTGAAGATCTTGGCGATAGTGCTCATGGCTGAGCAAGCTGCTTCTTGCTTTGTGTGGGTCTGTTCATTAGTACTTATAAGAATCAAGAGCATCAAGAGAGTCCCATCTCCTCCCAGGGACAAAGCTCCACAGCTGCCATTAGTCCTTCCCTCCACCATAGACCCAAGCCAACTTCTTGATTTTCTTCTCAATGAACTTGGGGCATTTTTTAAAAAACAGGAGTCTTACTATGTTCACAGTCTAGCCTCGCATTAATCTTCCTGCCTCAGATTCTTGAACAAGCACTGGGTCTATAGACCTACATCATGCCCAGCTTAAACCCTGACTTAAGTACAGGCCCCCAGTTTGAAAGTTCCTCACCAATGCTCCTCCCTGGTTACCCCCAGTTACGGCCTATGGTCACAGACTACACCTGCAAGCCAAAATGGACAAGTTGAACTATATGCTCATCTGTGCAGACAGAGGTAGGTCAGACTCTTTCTCTCTCATCCTAGGGCAGCATCAGTGACACCCCAAAGTGGACCCTAGCCCCAAAGGGAGAAACCACTGGGCTTTAAACTCAAACAGCACAAGGCTTCCTTACCTCGCACCAGGATGACCTGCTCAGCACGGCCTGTCCCCACAGCATTGGTGGCTGTACAGATGAAGGTAGTGTTGACCATTCGATCCACAGAGTGGACAAGCAGCTGAGAGCCCTGGGCCACTGCAGAGGCTGGGAAGACGCCCGAGGTCCTAAGGGTATGGGGTGAGGTGAGCAACAGAGCAGGCATCTGGGAGAGTAGTCTTCCCTGAAGAGTCCAACAGTTAGCCCTCCTTCTGCAGACCTGGGAGGTCAGGTACTCTCCTCCCTCAGTCCCAGGGGTACACACCCCAGCCCTCCTTCCTCAGACCCAGGGATCCAGACCCTAGCCCTCCTCCCTCACACCCAGAGATGCACACCCTAGCCTTCCTCCTTCAGATCCAGAGATGCACACCCCAGCTCTCCTCCCTCAGACCCAGAGATGCACACCCTAGCCTTCCTCCTTCAGATCCAGAGATGCACACCCCAGCTCTCCTCCCTCAGACCCAGAGATGCACACCCTAGCCTTCCTCCTTCAGATCCAGAGATGCACACCCCAGCTCTCCTCCCTCAGACCCAGAGATGACACCTAATTCCTTTCCTTTAGATCTAGAGATGCATACCCCAACCCTCCTCCCTCAGAGCTAGGTGTCCAAGCCCCAGTCTCGTTCCTCAGACCCAGGGGTCCAGGCCCCAGTCTTCCTTCCTCAGACCCAATTCTAGGTTCACATCACTCACGTGCTCCAGTCATAGCCTGTGGGCTCTGGGTTGCTTCGTACATCACAGGTCAATATGGCCTCACTGCGGCCAAGGTACCAGTTGTCATCATAGCCGGAGATGGATACTTCTGGAGGGTCTGGGAGAAAAAGATGACTGACTCAGAGACAGGTGGAATCCAGAACTGGGAACAAGTTAGCAGCATTGGTGGTGAGAGATCCATCAGTCAAAACAAACTTGGGTTAGCAGGCCACACTGTGTATGCTCTGACCAGTGTAGACCCAACCCGGGAAGTCACTTAGATATTAGCTCAGGCAAGGCCAAGAAAGCAACTACCTTGTGTATGGTGTGTGTGTGTGTGTGTGTGTGTGCACATGCACACACACACACACACAATGCAACATGTATAGAGTATATCCAGATAGTTTGGGGTGGCCAGTGTAGACAGGCAGGAAGTCAGGGTAGCCAGGCTCACATTGATGGTCTCAGGATGAACATGGCTGGAAAGAGCCACTGCAGATGAGGTGGGGGGACTCTATCACACAGCCAAGGACCCAACCATCCACTGGGATCCTGAGGCAGCTACCACAGTGAGTTGACAGGATAGTACTGCAAATACCAGGTCTGAGTGGCGTGGTTCATGCTTGTAACCCTAGCACTGAAGACGTAGAAGCAGGAAGATGAGCTCAGATCATCTTTAGCTACAGAGAGCTCAAGGAGAGCTCAGGTAAACCAGAGACCCTTCCTCAGAAAACCAAGGCTGGAGAAATGGCTCACTGCTTTGTTTTGTTTTGTTTTTGGTTTTTCAAGACAGGGTTTCTCTGTGTAGCCCTGGCTGTCCTGGCACTCACTTTGGGCTCACTGCTTAAGAGCATGTACTTAAGAGAATTTGGCCTCCAGCACCCACATCAGGAGACTCACATCTGCCTGTGTGTCCAGCTCTAGATGCATCCAATGCCTCTGCCCTACACTCTCGCGCATAGAAAGTTCAAGGCCAGCCAGGGCTACATAGTGAGACCTTGACTCAAAACAAAACAACACAAAATTGAAGCTGGGAGAGAGAGAGAGAGAGAGAGAGAGAGAGAGAGAGAGAGAGAGAGAGAGAGAGAGAGAGAGAGAGAGAGAGAGCGCAAGCACGCGCAGGAGTTGGGGAAAGGAGGAATTCCAGCCTGTGTGCAGAGAGTACTGGGAGGTGTCCCTAGACAAAATTGAGGGCTGTCCCTGTAGGCAGTTTCTGCAGAAGCCTAGGACACTTTGGGAAGGCTTGGGGAACCCCAAGGCCTCCAAGGGCCAAAGTCAACAACATGGGAGAGTAGGGCTCAGATAAAGGCAGTTTAAATAGCACCAGGAGGGACCACTGGGTTAGAGCATTTGCCTAGCGTACACAAGATGCTCAGTTCCACTATCAGCTCCTCATAAAACCTGGTGTAGTGGTCCATGCCTGTAATCCCTGCATATAGATATGTTATATATGTATATATATATTATTTATTATTAATTATATGAATACATTGTAGCCGTCTTCAGACACACCAGAAGAGGGCATAGGATAGTATTACAGATGGTTGTGAGCCACCACGTGGTTTCTGGGATTTTAACTCAGGACCTTCCGAAGTGCTCTTAACCTCTGAGCCATCTCTCCAGCTGTATTCCTGGACTCTTAAAGTGGCGTCTGGAGGATCAGCAGCTTCAGAGCAGTGGTTATCCTTAGCTATGTGAGGGCAACCTGGACTACCTTGTTCGGAAACGGGATGAAATCCAGGGGATTCAGGCAGCAGAGAGCCCTGTGCAGAGACTACGGGTTACAGGACAGGTTACGGGTCTGCGTATGAATGGATCTTCCTCAGCTGTCTGGGGTGTTTGAGGCTAGACCAGGCTACATGAAACCCTGCCTCCAAAAGTGAATCAGACTAAATAGTGTGGCAACAGAGCCGGTGACCAGCGTGGACCGTGGCCTAGGATAGTTGAGGATTTTCAGGAAACCTGTTGTCCCTGGAAGCCAGAGAAGAAGATGCAGAGGACAGCTGTTTGCAGGTAAACCCGGAGTTTTCTCTTTTTTTCAAGACAGGGTTTCTCTGTCTATCAACTCTGGCTGTCCTGGACTTGCTTTGTTGAGCACTCTGGCCTCGAATTTACAGAGATCTTCTACCTCTGCCTTCCGAGTGCTGGGACTAAAGGCCTGAGCCGCCACCACTGCCCGGCATATTTTTCTGTTTTCTAGAAACCCGGAAGTAGGTGAACCTTTGGGCTCTCACCCCCTCTCAGCTTATCTCTGATTCTCGGAGGTGGGAACCCACAGAAGCAAGCGTACCTCTCAGTACCTGGGAGACTCAGACTAGGGTGGATCTCTAGTACAGACAGACCATAGGCAAGGTGGAGACTGAGGCAGACAGAACTGAGCCAGCACGGACAGCATGTGAGGGAAAGCCACCTCCCGACACACTCACAGCGCACAGAGAGGGTCACTGGCAGCAGGATCCGCTCTTCGAAGCTCTCGTGTTCCACTCTACACGTGACCTTGACGCCATCCGCTCGGCCCACGGGCACCAAGGAGTATCGGCTGATGATAGTGACCGTGCCAGCCTGTATCCCTGGCTCCTGAATATCTTTGGCCTCTCCACCCAGGGAGGAGATCCAGGTGATTCGGGCAGGGGGGCGGCCCCCAGTGGAGACACAGCGGGCAACAGCCACCGACTCGGGGCCAATTGTGACCTCCTGGGCTTCAGCGTGGTTCTCAGGCTGGGCTAGGGAGATGACCAAAGAAGGCTTGTGATTCACAACTTGCAGTCACTTTACAAACGTCTCAACAGGGGCGGGGGCGGGGGCGGGGTGAGGAGAGGTGGGAGAGACACGGACACGGGACCAGTTGGAACCAGACAGGATGGACTACGGACAGACATCATGGAACCACACAGTCACGGATCTGCTCCCTGGGTTTTCAGAACCCAACTCACTAGCCTAGCATATGCATAGCTCTGGGCAGTCAGTTAAACTATTTTTTCTGATGTCACATGGGACTGATGCATGGATCAAAGAAATTGACATACCCAGTGCTTAGGATCTGTCTGGCATACATTATCCTAGTCTGAGTAATTACTATATGCATATATGTATATTATATAATATATAATTTATGTATTATATATTTTGCATTTATAATGTATTATATATCAATATATTATATTATGTTATTTATATGTAATTTAAAATATATAACATATAATATAAATTATATACCTATGTATATATAACTTTTTTGAGACTAGGTCTCACAATGTGGTCTTGGCTGACCTTGAACTCACAGAGATCCAACTGCCTTTGCCTGAGTGCTGAGATTAAAGGTGTGCAACACCATGCCAGGCCTGGGTAGGACATTTTACAATAGCCACTGTGACCTGTCAGAAAGATGTACAGGCCAAGGCTGGTAGCACAAACCTGTGATCTGACCACTGGGAGAGGCTGAGGCAGGAGGATGTTGAGTTTGAGGTTGGCTTGCTCTATATACTCAGACTTTGTCTCAGTAATCAAAAGAATAAATGGGGTATGGTGGGTGGTGCATGCCAGCACTGGGGAGGTGGAGGGAGGAGAATCAGAAGTTCAAGGTCAGCCTCAGCTACACAAATTCCAGTCGAGCCTGAAACACTTGAGGTTTTTGTCAAAATTAAAAAAACAAACAAACAAACAAACAAACAAACAAAACCCCCACCAAACCAAAACAAAAAACCCCACCAAACCTAAGGGTCTGTGTGTGGGCTCAGTGGAAGAGCTCCTGTCTGTGATCCTGAGGCACCAGTTCCGTCCCTCAGCAGGAGAAGGGAAAAAACAAAGTGTCCTGTTTGCTTTCCTGTGATAGCCATTGTACTGTGCTTCCAGAAGGGAATAAAAGCAGCAGGGATTCCCCAGGTGGTCATTTTTACCCTTTCACCTCATCCTTCCGGAAGACATGGAAAAACCTCCAATGGAGATAGCAAGGCCCACTCCCTTGTGTCTCTTATCCAGTATTGTCTCTGGAGCCAGGACTCATGGCTCTCCAGTGTCCTGCTGGGTCCACCCACCGGGGCAGGTATCCCCTGGGCTGTCAGTCTGCTGTCCCCTTCTGCTATCCGCACTAGTTCCTCCTGACCACCATCCGTCAGGTGGGTCTGCCCATCAGCGCCCCTGGGATATCCCAGATCCTTCCCTTGGGAAGCCCCTCTTGCCTGTGGAGCCTGGCTAGGGTGTTGGGGGTTCTACACTCTTCAGATCCCATCGCCAGTTCAAGGCTGCATTCCTCAAGGGGACTTTACTGGCTGGCCTCTTGTTGCTCTGACATCACCATGCTCTCCCGAGGCAGATGCTGCTGTATCCACCGTACCGATGGCCTAATCGATGTTCTAAAAGTAGGCCTGCCCCTCTTCCATACTTCTCTCTTTCAATACTACGGATGCAGCTGAGGACTTCGTAAATGATAGGCAAGGCTCTGCCACTGAGCCACCCCCAAGGCTTCCCGTTGCTCTCCTGTCTCCCTCCCTTTCACGGCACAGCTTAGGCGTGTACACCGAGGACTGTGTGCTCACCGGCCGGGGAAACACCTGCTACTGAACAGCAACCCCAGCTCTCCTTTGATTTATTTATTTTTCCCTATCAAAGTAGAATTCTTTTTGAGGCAGAGATTCTGTGTAGCTCTGTCTGGCCTCGAACTCATAGAGATCTATCTGCCTCTGCCTCCCAAGTGCTGGGCTTAAAGGCGTGTGCCACCATTCCCAGCTTGAAGTATGTCTTGACTGTACTCTTGTTCAAGCTATTACATAAGGGTAGAGAGTTTTATGAGGCTTGGGAGAAGGGCTTTGCAGTATGTGTGAGTGAGTGTGTGTGTGTGTGTGTGTGTGTGTTGATTTTGAGACAGTATCTCGTATAGTCCAGGCTGGTCTCAACTCACTTTATATACCTGGAGATGACCTTCAACCTCTGATTATGCTAATTCTATCTTTCAATGTTGGGATTGCAGGCACGTGTCATCATCCCTAGTTTCCTGTGGTGCAAGGGATCAAAGCCAGGGCTTTGTGCATCACAGGAAAGCATCCTAACAACTAAGCCACACTTCCAGCCCTGCTTCTGTTTGCAAGGGAGGTGGAGTGTAGAATACTGTGCATTCTATTGCTGAGCTACATCCCAAGCCTGTCAGTAGGGGATTCTAGGCAGGGGCTCTACCACTGAGCCACGCCCCCAGCCCCTCACTGGGGGATTCTAGGCAGGGGCTCTACCACTGAGCCACGCCCCCAGCCCCTCACTGGGGGATTCTAGGCAGGGGCTCCACCACTGAGCCACGCCCCCAGCCCCTCACTGGGGGATTCTAGGCAGGGCTCTACCACTGAGCCACGCCCCCAGCCCCTCACTGGGGGATTCTAGGCAAACACTTGGAAGAGTTTCATCCCTAGCCAGTCCTTTTTAAAATTTGACTTTGAAGTCAGGCAGTAGTGGTGGCGCACGCTTTTGATCCCAAGATTTGGGAGGCAGAGGCAGGTGGATCTCTGTGAGTCTGAGGACAGCCTGGTCTACAGAGTGAGTTCCAGAACAGCCAGGGATACACAGAGAAACCCTGTCTTGAAAAACCAAAAAGACATAAAAAATTAAGAGATGGAAAAATTTGACTTTGACACAGAGTCCAAGTTGCCCAGGCTGGCCTTCAACTCACTCTGAAGCTTGCCTCCTGAGTTGCTGGCATGACAGACCTGCTCCGCAGGAACTGGCAAGAGCTGTGCTATGGGCTATGGGCACAGCCCTCTTGGCATCCCTCAGAAAGGAAGTCTCCAACTCTGAAGCCAGAAACAGGGAAAGACTCTGGGTGTTGCGCTGTCTGGAGGGCTGGATTGCTGTGTCCTGCAGGGCATTTGTCAGCATTAGTGAGAAGTCTCTGCCCTCGGGCCACTCCTGTTGAAGCAAGCTGGGAGTCCTTTATTGCTGTCTGTGTATGGGTGTTGTGCCTGCATGGGTCTGTGTGTGTGTGTGTGTGTGTGTAGTGAAAACTGGAATTGTAGATGGCTGCCACATGCCTGCCGGGTCTCTTCCACTGAGTCATCTCTCGGCCCCATGGGTGGGTGTGTCCCTTGTAGTTCTTGGTTTCCTTCAATCCAGGGACAGCGGTTGTAAAACTGCTTAAAACGTACCGGGCGTGGTGGCGCACGCCTTTAATCCCAGCACTTGGGAGGCAGAGGCAGGTGGATTTCTGAGTTCGAGGTCAGCCTGGTCTACAGAGTGAGTTCCAGGACAGCCAGGGCTACACAGAGAAACCCTGCCTCGAAAAACCAAAAAAAAAAAAAAAAAAAAACTGCTTAAAACTTCTATTGTACTGCCTCACCGTGTGGTCAGCCAAGGCAACCCTAGGCCTACAGCTCGCCCCCGCTTCCTTGAGCCTTTCCTGCCTCTCCAACCCTCCACCCAGCTACATTACTATTTTTTTTATTTTTTATTTTCTTTTAAAACAAGTTGGCCTGGCCTCTCTGTGACACCCAGGAGGACGCCTCACCAAGTCACAGCTCCTGCTTGCCTAGAACCCCCATGGCTCTTGTTCTCAGGATGAAACCAGAGTAGAGTGTAATGGCCCATGTCTACAGACCCAGCTCTGGGGCAGCTGCGTTGTTTTGAATTTGAGGCCAGTGTCTTAGCTAGCTATATACTGAGCTCCTGACTCAATGAAAAAAAAAAAAAAAAAAAGAATACCTTGTTGTCTGTCATATATATCCTTGGCAGACAGAGTGAGCAGCTAGCACTCGGTAGCACTCAGTGTCAGCATTTGTCAGAGCTAGGTGCACTGGCACACTCCTCGAATCCTACCACTTGAGTGGAGGCAGGAGGATGCAGTGTTCAAGGTCAGCCCTCCATACAGTGTAAATTCAAGGCCAGCCTGGGCTCCAGGAGAACCTATTTAAAAGGAAGGGAGGAAGGGAGGAAGGGAGGAAGGGAGGGAGGGAGGGAAGTTCAGAAACCTGGGGCTGAGGATGAAGCTCAGTCGGCAGAGTGCTTGCGCTACTACACACCCAAGTGCTGTTTCTGTCCCCAGGACCCAAGAAACTGGGTGTGATGGCTCATGCCCTTAATCCCAGCACTCTGAGGTAGAGGCAGAGGCTGGAAACGACAAAGTGGCTCCGCAGGGAAAAAAAGGCAATTGCTGCCAAGCCTGACACTTGACAACCTGAGTTTGATCTTCAGGACTCCGTGATATAAGGAGAGAACTGATTCCCAAGAGTTGTCTTCTGATCTCTAAACATTGCGGGCGGGGGGGGGGGGGGGGGGGGGGGGATGGACATGCACACTGCAGGGGATAGACATGCGCACGCAGACACGGGAACCCCCCCCCCCCCATCTCAATAAAGCAAACATACAAACTTCTACAAAACAAAAGACATTTGCCAACACATTAAAGATAGTCAACCTGAAAGCTAGGACACGGAGAAATAGCCAGGGTTCCCTCCACTCACCTATGACTCTGAGCCAGGTCACCCCCCTGCGGGTACCGTTGGGAAACGTGGCAAACTCGCAGGTGTAATTGCCCTCATCCTCTACCCTCAGTCCCCGGAAGGCCAATGTGGCATCCCGCAGGTCCGCGTTTGTTTCCGGTCTCGCTCTGACAAAGGACAGACGGTCCTTGCTGAACTGAGAGTTGGGGAAATCCACTCCGAAGGATGGATGGAAAGCAGCCACAACTGTGCCATCCAGGCGCTGCCAGGTCACCTGAGAGACGCGCTCCGTCGTGGGTGGGAGCAGGTGGCACGGTAATTCCACGGTGCCTCCCAAGCGGCCCCGGACCTCGGGAAGCACTCGTACCCGCACATCTTGGGCTCCTGGGGAGAGAGAAAAGAGGTCAGTCCTGTTGGGGAGGGAACAAGCCAGAGATCTCTAGGTCAGGCAGTACCAAGGCAGAGATGATATGCCTACTCACTCGACTGACCTACGTTATACAGGGTCTCACTATGTAGCCCGGGGCTGGCCTTGAACTCACAAGGTCTGTCTCCCAGTGGTGTGATTAAAACTGAGTCACTACACCTGACCCACCTTGTCATTTTTTTTAAATTAGGTATTTTCTTATTTTATATTTCAAATGCTATCCCAAAAGTCCCACCTTGTCATTTTAGTTTTATTTTTTTAGATTTATTTTTAGTTTATGAGATGGGTGTTTTGCTTGTCTGTGTGCCGTGTGCATGCAGTACCAGAGGAGGCCAGAAAGGGGTGTCAAGAGTCCCAGACACAGGAGTTACAGGTGGATCCTATGGAAGAATAGGCAGTGTGCTCTTTTTGTGGGGAGTGAGGGGGCAGGGTTTCTCTGTATAACAGACCCCTGGCTATCCTGGACTCGCTTTGTAGACCAGGCTGGCCCCAAACTCTGCTTCTCTCTGCCTCCCTAGTGCTGGGATTAAAGGTGTGTGCCACCACACCCAGAGGCAGAGTGCTCTTAACTGCTGAGCCATCTCTCAGCACCCCACATTATTTGAGAAAGGTCGCTTGTTGGCTGGAAGCTCAGTTTCAGCTAGGCTGGCCAACAAATCCCAGGGATCCCTCTGTTTCAGCCTCCTCAGTGTTGGGGATCGAACTCGGTCCTCATACTGACATAGAAAGTTTTTGGTCCATCGTTCCGTCTCCCTATCTCTGTTCTCTGCCGATCCTTACACTGATGGTGATTTGATTCAGCAAATTTCACATGCTAGGTGAGTTATGCTCATTTTTCCCTGAGGGTTTCTTACATGTATACAATATAGTCTGGTCACTGTCACTGCCCCCACCCCGTTACCCCCACATGGCTCTTGTTGAACCCCTTTCTTCCTAAGAAGTCTGTCTCTGACTTTGACGTCTTCTGTCCTGGTGCTTTGTATTGGCATGGCCGTGGGGTTATTTACTGGAACATGGGCAACAAGCCTGACGCTACCCCACTCTTCGCCACTCCCCCTCCTTCAGCAACCTTCCTGACAACCAACTGCCAATGTCCCCTCCAGGAGGGTGGGGGTCTCACGAGCCCCTTCTATTTTCCCACTTTATTTATTTTGTTCTTTTTGGAGACAGGCTCTCTCCACATAGCCCTAGCTGTTTTAGAACTCACTATGTAGACCAGGTTGGCCTTGAACTCAGAGATCCTTCTGCCTCCAGAAATGCTGAGATAAAAGGTGTGCACCATTGTGCCTGGTTGAATTTTTACTTAAAAAAACTTTTAAAAAATTATTTGATGTATATGAATGTTTTGTCTTTGTATGTCTCTGTACCACATGTGTGCCCGGTGCCTAAGGAGGCCAGAAGAGGGCACTGGGTTCTCTGGAGCTGGAGTTACAGATGGTTGTGTGTTGCCATGTGGATGCTGAGAAGTGAACCCAGAACCTCTGCAAGAGCATCTGTGCTCTTAACCGCCAAGCCAACTCTCCAGTCCTCACTTAAAAAAAATAGTATGGGCTGGAGAGATGGCTCAGTGGTTAAGAGCACTGAATCCTCTTCCGAAGGTCCTGAGTTAAAATCCCAGCAACCACATGGTGGCTCACAACCATCTGTAATGAGATCTAATGCCCTCTTCTGGTGTGCCTGAAGACAGCTACAGTGTACATACATATAATAAATAAATCTTTAAAAATATAGTAATTTTTAAAATTTAATGTGTATGTGTGCGTGCACATCTATGTACGGCGAACAGGTACCTGTACAGGCCAGAAGGGGATGCCAAAAGCCCTTGGAATCAGAACTACAGGCAGCTGGGCAGGAAGTTGAGCAAGTCCTCTGCCTGAGCTATCTCTTCAACCCCACTGTCTCCCCACTGTGAACAAATATAGAAACGAGGAAGCCTGTGTCTCAGCTTTGGAGGAAGTACTCCACGATGACCCAGGGGACAATAATGTGTGGGTTTAAATCCAGGGCTCAACATCTCTGTGCCTCAGTTTCCCAGCTGCATAATGAGGACATAATGACAGTGTCACACACCCCAGGGGTGTTATGAGGACCAAGGAATGCTTGAAGAGCACTCAGCCTAGGTCCACAGGAAACTTGAACTTTGTAAACAAACAGAGGCCGGATAATTACAAGTGGCCATTGACGGTGAGCCCTGAGGTGAGGGACACATGACTTGTTTCTATGAGGAACTGCTTACAACCATCGAGAGAACGAGAGAGAACAAAGGAGTGAGAGAGCGAGAGAGAATAAGAGAGCGAGAGCAAGCACCCTAGGCAGAGCTGCCCACTGAACAGTGGTGAGTGGCCGTCCTGGCCTCCTCACACACAAGAACCCAGGGAAGCTGGGGTGTGGTAGCAAAAGCTTTTAATCCCACCACACAGGAGATCTCTGTGTGTCTGAAGAAAGCCTGGGCTACATAGTGAGTCCCAGGCCAGTCAAGTAGACGTAGCTAAACTCTGCCTCAATAAATAAATAAATAAATAAATAAATAAATAAAAGCAGGCCAGTGGCTGGAGAGATGACTCAGAAGTTAAGAGCACCCATTGTTCTTGCAGAGGGCCTGGGTTGGGTTCCCTGAGATGGTGGCTCACAAACATCCCAAACTCAGCTCTTGGACACAGTACACATATGGTGTGCAGACATGTATGTAGGCGAAACACCAATTCACTTAAAACAATCTTTAAAAAAGAAGAACCTGGGTGGTCCTGGTGAGGGAATCTGACAGAACACAATACTGGGGCCAGACAGTGCTAGGGAGGATGGGACAAGTGGCCACCAGTTAAGAGAGTCATAACATATGCCTCACCACTCAAACCCACCAGACACCTAGACAAAAAGGGCTTCATCTCTGCCACAGAGCAGATCCATATGGACTAGGAAAAGGACAGCTCACCAGTAAAGCTTCTTCCTAGAATCCCCCAGTGAGGAGCTGGGGGCGTGGCTCAGTGGTAGAGCCCCTGCCTAGAATCCCCCAGTGAGGGGCTGGGGGTGTGGCTCAGTGGTAGAGCCCCTGCCTAGAATCCCCCAGTGAAGGGCTGGGGGCGTGGCTCAGTGGTAGAGCCCCTGCCTAGAATCCCCCAGTGAGGGGCTGGGGGCGTGGCTCAGTGGTATAGCCCCTGCCTAGAATCCCCCAGTGAGGGGCTGGGGGCGTGGCTCAGTGGTATAGCCCCTGCCTAGAATCCCCCAGTGAGGGGCTGGGGGCGTGGCTCAGTTGTAGAGCGCTTGTGTACCACGTGGAGAGCTTTGGATCCCAGCCCTACCACAAAGGAGCAGCAGGAGCAGGAGAACTTTTTCAAATTGCAACACAGAGAGATGAGAGCTTCCTGCTGCTTGCTGCTTCTGGGCTGGGTGACCTTTTCAAGCCCAAGTTCTTCCATGTGTAAAATGGAGACATTTAAGTCACCCTGCAGGTTCTCCTGGAACAATTCCAATAAAAGATCTGACACTCTTTGCAGGCCGGGTCACAGGGTCAGTGCCTGTCCCCACAGGCCACATCTGGCAGGGCTTGCCTTTGCTTCCGCCTGGGTTTTATTTTGTTTATTTAGACAGGGTCTCAATGTTTGGCTTCAGTTGGCCTTGAATTCACATCAATCCTCCTGTCTCACTATCCAGAAGAGCTGGGATTACACAGTTTTGCAAATGTGAATTAGAACAGGTCTTGGAGCTAGGCAAAAGGACATCAAGGACAGAAAAATGGGCTTGAAAAGGTGTGTGTGTGTGGGGGGGGGCGGGTTGGTGAAATGGCACTGCGGGTAAAGGTGATTGCAGCCAAGAATGATAACCGGATTTTAATCTCTGAGATCCCGCGTAGTGGATAGGGAGAACAGACTCCTGAACGTTGTCCTCTTGTATTATCACACACACACACACACACACACACACACACACACACACACACACGGTAAAATAACAAGAGGTATCAGTGAACCAGGCTCAGTAGCCTTCAGTCATAATTCCAAAACTAAGGAGACAGAGGCATAAGGATCATGAATTTGGGGCCAGAGAATTCCAGGTTAACCTTCATTATCCAGGGACACCCTTCATAAATGAAAACATACAAATGACAAGAATCTCACAGCCCCAAGACCTCCAGACTAAGTCTCTAATTCTGAATACAAGAAGGGATGTTCAGCGTGAGATGAACTGTGGTTTATGTTTGTTTGTTTTGTTTAATTACTACATTTACATATGTGTCGGGCAGGGGTGGGGGGTGCCAACGCACAGGTGTGAGGTTGGCTCTCTTCTTTCCACTGTGTGGGTCTTGGAGACAGAACTCAGGCGGTCGAGTTTGGCAGCAAGCACCTTCACCCGCCTGGCCATCTCCCTGGCTGCTGTTTTATTTGTTTTTCTAAGATGGGGTCTGACTACATAGTCTCAGCCAACCGTGGAACCCAAGATACTCAAGATACTTGGGTCACATAGTTGTACCAATCGCCTGCCACCCCCACCCCCACCCCACACACACACCAAGAGTAGTGCTTTTTTTTTTTGTTTTTTTTTTTTTGTTTGTTTGTTTTTTTTGGTTTTTTCGAGACAGGGTTTCTCTGTATAGCCCTGGCTGTCCTGGAACTCACTTTGTAGACCAGGCTGGCCTCGAACTCAGAAATCCGCCTGCCTCTGCCTCCCGAGTGCTGGGATTAAAGGCGAGCGCCACCACGCCTGGTTGAGTAGTGCTTTTTTGTTTGTTTTGGTTTTTCAAGACAAGAGTTTTTCTGTGTAGCTCTAACTGTCCTGGAACTCACTCTGTAGACCAGGCTTGCCTCGAACTCACAGGCTGCCTTTGCCTCCTGAGCACTAGTCCATTTTAAAGGCCCCTCTAAACCCTTAGTAACAGGTCAGCACGGAAGTCTGATGTGTTCTCTCCCCTCTCCTGGCGTAGAAGCCTCAGGAAGCTCATCCTTTTAGGCTCAATCTCTAAGATTTATCTCCAGTCAGACTATGTGTTCTCCCTCAGGGTCTCGACTCGGGCTTAAGTCACCAGCCTTTCCTGCTTGGGTCACCTCCTAGGTACCTACTTCTCCGGCTTTGTCTCCACACACAGCCAGAGAGAAACTTCGGTAGCTGCTAGCCCTCTTCTCTGCTTGGGGCCTTCAGTAGCTCTCTTCTCACTCAGAACCCTTCATGTCCATGCCCAGCCCCTCAGTATCCTAACCTCTCTTCTCTGATCTTCTGGCCTCTGGGGCCTTTGCATGGGTTGTAGCAGGTCAGCCTGGCTTCCTCCTTATCTAGTGATGGCAGGATCTGGTCACCATAATGATAAGAAGGATTCTTAACTTGCTCCCTCCAGCACAGAACCAACCAACCACCTATCTCCCCAGCAGAGCCACAGGGAAAGAGCTCTGATTCATTCATTGCTATATTCCGGAGCCTAGAACAGTGTCTAGTATTCTGAAGGTGCTCTGTAAATGTACTGAATGAATGAGTGAGTGAATGAATGAATGATGGGCAACCAAAAAGTGCTGCGCTTCCAAGTATGGGGGGGTACATACCTTTTAACCCCAGCATGGGGAGGCTGGTGCAGGAAGAGTCTGGCCTATGCCAGCCTATGAACACCATCTTCCCACAGCACAAGCAGCAGCTGAACTGGAGTGTGTAGGCTTTTCTGTGAGGGTACTGGGAGCCACGGGGAGTTGTAAACAAGGGGAAGGAACAGGATAAAGTTTGAAAAGGTCAGTGAGAGCCAAGAAAAGTCCTCTGGTGCCAAGCGGTGATGGGGCAGGTCTTTAATCTCAGCACTTGGGAGGTAGAGGCGGGCGAAACTGAGTTCAAGGCCAGCCTGGTCTTCACAGAGAAACATTATCTTGAAAAACCAAAATGATGAGTAAGTAAGTAAGTAAATAAATAAATAAAGCCTCTGAATCAGGGTAAGGGCTGTATTGATGGGGAGGTATATGATTCGATGTTCCTGACCCTGTGGGTCATGACAATGAAAAACACGTATTTCTAATGGCCTTATGATCATGACGGAGCAATGAAATAAACTTATGGTTGGAGCTTCCTAAGATCATCGGAAACAGGTTGAGAACAGCTGAACTAGATGGAAGTTTTCTCCCAAGTGGGAATGGGAGCAGGACACTGGGTTTGGGGAGGAAGACAGATGCATAATGACTTGTGGCGTTTGAAGTCTATGTGGTGAGGGGGATCCAGGGATTCTGGGTGTCGGATGGGGAAGCAGGGGAGATGAAGTCGTGAAGCCGGGAAGATGCGTGGCCTTGTGCTAGAAACACATTTCCTGCAGGCTTCTCAGCAAGTATCTGTGGTGACCTTGCAGGGACAGACACGGACAGCCAACACCACGCCCAGAGACAGTGGCCAGAGAATGGCCAGTGGGAACACTTGCTTCTCTGCCTCTGACTGGTGACAGCTCTATAGAGATGTCAGCTGGGTCTTCAAACACACTTCCTCCTCCCCTGGGGAATGGACTAACAGGCTTCCTACAGGCCAGCGTAGAGACTGCCTCTGGCGTAGGTAAAGCCCAGTTTGAGGAAAGACATGGGAGGGTAAGACCTGGGGGGATAATAGTCTGAGGGAGGAGGCTGGAGGAGGGTCTGGAAGCCTAGTTTCTTAGATTTCCGGCCTGGCTGGCTCCTCCAGTCCCAGCTGGCCCCTGCACACCTATAAAACAAGCTGTGTCCTAGCCCCCACCATATCAGGGTGGGGCAGGGCTGGAGCAAACCCTTCAAGGCCAGAGGGCCTTGAGGACCAGCATCAGCTGCTGCCTCAGCCACCTGGGTAATTAATTAATTACATTAATCATAGTTCCCACCCCCACAGTGGACATCCGGAGCCTGTCTGTGGGGTGAGAACTCAGCCAGAGCTGCCAGGGTACATGGCTTGGGCTGTGTCTGGATTTCTATGTGAGCCTCCCGAGGCCCCTCTGGACCCTTGGATGCGCAGCCTCCTTCTGCTGCTGGGGCTCAGCTCCCAGAGGACCTCTCCTATGGAAGGACAGGCTCATCAGGGTGAAGCTCTCAAAGGCTCTCCTGGCTGGGGCCTGGGATAGACCACTTTTGGTCTTGAGGTGGACACCTCAGTGTGAATCCCCATTCCAGGAGATTCTGGCTTCTGCTGGTGTATAGATCCTATTTCTAGGGTCTGTTTCTCTCCCCCTGACCCCCTTGCCTCTCATTCCCTAGAGTGCCAGAGAGAGAGAGAGAGAGAGAGAGAGAGAGAGAGAGACTGACTTACTATCCTGAACTCTCTAATTAGCCCAGACTGGCTTTGAACTCAGAGATCTGCCTGCCTCTGCATTCTGAGTGCTGGGATTAAAGGCTTACTCCCCACAATCACATACATTTTGTGTGAATCAGGGTCTTAAGTAGTCCAGGCTGTCCTGATCTTAATTATGGAGCCAAATATGATTTTGAACTTCTGAAGCTCTGGTCTCTACCTTACATCTGCAGGATTACAGGTGCACACTACCACTGGTGATTTTTGGGTGCGAAGGATTGAACCCTAGGCTTCATGCATGCTAGGCAAGCACTCTGCTGACTGCACTTTGCTCCCCTTGTTTTCTTCCGAGAGAAGGACTCAGATAACCCTGCCTGGCCTCAATCTCACTACATAGCCATGCAATCCTGAATTCACGCTTGGATTCCAGTCCTGTGCCACCATGCCTGACTTTGGAGGTGCTGAGTTTGGAACCCAGGGTGTCATGCATGCTAAGTGAGCATTCTATCCACTGGCCCAGCCCATCTCTTTTTTTCCCCCCAGTCTTTCCGCTCTCCAGCCAAGGCGGCCCTGGGGGTGAACAGTGTGCTGCCTCAGCCTCCCCCACTCTGGCACTGAGATTACAGGCCTGACTCTGCCACTCTGTCTTGAAACAAGGTCTTCCTATGTAACTCAGCCTGACCTTGAACTCCCTGCAATCCCCCTTCCTCAGCCTTCTTTGAGTGCTGGAGTCACAGGTGTTCCATTCCTGTCTTAGGTTTCTGTTTCTGTGACCCTTGGGTCTCCATGTCTCTAGGCATCCAGCACTCACACCTCTGCAAGGCTCCTGACATACTTTCTTACTGGCGGGCCATCTCTCCTGGTCCATCTCCTCCCCCCCTTCCTGCTCTGTTTCTCAGCATTGCTGGGGCATTAAAAATGTAACAGCATCCCAGCGGGGGCAGGGGAGCTGGCCCTTGTGCAAGACTCCCTGTGCCTCCCGTGTCTTTAACTCCCTGTGGCCCCTACATGCTGGCTGGCCTTGAGACTGGCCTGTGCTCTGACCTCTGGAGTCACAGGATCTCCACAGCCCTCTGGCTGGGGTCTTCTGATCTCCTCTCCTGTCACCAAACCTCTCTGCCCTTCCAGTGTCCCTGCCTACACCCCTCCCAGCACCCCAGCACCCCTGCCCCTTTCCGGTATCTTTCTGCCCTCCCTTGCAATCTTCCTTCATTCTTTGTGCATGACTCCATCCTTGCATGACTCCATCCGTGCATAGGTCTGATTCCCCGGTCCCCTCCCTCTCTTGGCTCCTGTTCCTATATCCCTGCTCTCCATCCTGTCCCTTGCCCCCCCCCCCATTTCTTCTCTGCTCAGTTCCCCTTCCCTAACGAGAAGAGACAGCCAGGCCTGCCATCCCCTCTTCTCCCCTCCCCCGCCACTGTGTGGGGCTGCCTAGATGACATAGATGAGCAGAGAGAGATAGGGAAGAGTGGGGAGGGAGGCTCAGGCTCCAGCGGGAGGTCCAGGTGGTGTAAGCCCCATTCCCAGAGGAGGCCAGGAAGCGGGGAGGCTGAGCAGCTAGAGCCAGGGGAAAGAGATGTAGGGAAAGCAAGGGAGAGATGGAGAGAGCAAAGGAAGGACAAACAGAACAGAACAGAGAGGAGAAAGAGCCCAGAAAGAGAGAGAAGGGAGAGATGGAAAGGGAAATGAAGAAAGAAAAAGGAGAGGGAGAGAGAAGGAATGAGGAAGTGGAGATAGGAGTAGGGTGGGTTAGGAAAGGCCAAGATCCCCTCCCCAGCGTTGGAAGGGAAGGCCCAGGCCCTGGAAAGCCCCCCCTCCCCCCCAGGGATTCAGCAGAGAAGGGACAGCCACCACAGGTCTAGGAAATAGGAAGAACTTTGGGGAGCTTGCCCAGTCTGGCTATTGGGTTGCTGGCTTTCAAAGGCTTTCAAGGGACGGGAGTGGAACCTTGGGAGAGAGTGTCCTTTTCGGTTTCCTCGTTCGCAGGCTGGGAAGGGGAACAAGGTTTGCTCTGGGGTTCTGTGGAATCTGCTGTGAGGTACCACACGGGTGGATTCTAAGAATTCACCCAGAGGGACAGGTACAGATCTCATCTACCTGGGAGGTCAAGGCCAATGACCTCAAAGGAGGTGACGAAAGAAAAACCGAGGCCAAAAGTGACAGGCATTCTCCCCACGATCCTTCTGATCCCCGTTCTGCGCAAACTCTCCTGAAACTCCCCGCTCCCCATCCCAGAGTGTGTAGTTAAAAAAGAAACAGCCAGGTCACCTGCTAGGGGCGGGGCGAGGTCAGCACACCTGTTTACACCTCACCCCATCCCCCACCCCCACCCCCGGGCCTCGCAGAGCCCCTTGGCCCCTCCAGGGCTGGCGGGTGGAAAGGGGAGCGAGTCTTAGAGAGGAGGCTCCTCCCATTTACCTCTCCAAGTGCTTCGAGGACAAAGGCGTGACCAAAGGAGAGATAAGGTCCCGAAACCAGGAGTTGGGACTCTTAGCGCTCCAGCCCCGCCCCGCCCCTCCCAAACTAGGTGAAAGCGATACCGGAAAACTTCCCCAGGGACGTTGCCACTCACAAGGAAAGGGGGAAGGGGAGGAAAACTGCAAACCTACCGGGCTCTTACTCTACCTGGGACACAGCCGACTAAGTTCCCAATTTCAGGCTACGTCTTTAAGCCTTTGATTATATTTGGGGGCAGAAGGGTAAAGGTCAGAGTCCCTTGATCTTTAAATTCCATTGCCTACAGCTAAATCCAAACCTGCCAAGATAGTGCCTCTGGACCCCAACTGCACCTGGACCCCAGCGAGCAGAGCTCTTTGCCTACAGTTAAACCCAAGACCCACAAGTTTGAACCCCTTTTCTCCAATTCTATCTAGACCCGGGTTAGACTCGCCTTCTGAGATCCTGGAGGCAGAACCTCTTAATTTTCACAGAACCCAGGGGTCAGTGTCTGTAAACTCCCTGAGGCTTGCACTCCAGACTCACACCCTTCCTGCCCCTGGGTGCCCCCAACTCTCACCATTGGTTTGCCAAGGGCTCCCAAAGACTGAACTCACTCCCCCCACCAACACACACTCGTCTTGGGAACCTCGACTGTGGATCCCCTCGCGCCCAATTCTCCCCGGGCCTCAGATGCCCAACCCAACAAGAAGGAAAAGAAAAAAAAAAGGGGAGGGTGTCGTCCCTCCTCACCATCACGACCCTCCAGCTAGTGTGAGTGGGGGGGAACATTCTCCACATTCCTGAGGGGGGAGAGCAGAGACGGAAATCCAGATTCCGGATAAGTGATCGGCACAGGATGGGGAGGATTTAACCCTTTCCACGCCGAGAGAGGTGGAGGGGGACAGAAACCCGGGTTAGAATGGACACTTGTGATTACGCGAGGTGCAGAGAGGGAGGTTAGGAGACTCAGAGAGAGAGCACGGTGTGTTGAGAGAATCTCGATCAGTAGGGCCAACCTAGAAGGGGGCACGAGGGAAGGGGCCTCGGGGAGCTGGGAGTGAGGTGGGGGGACGATGCCCCGTTCCCTCCCTTCTGAGGATTGACGAAGGCATCCGCGCGTTTTCACCTGTTTCCTGAAGCAGGAGCAGTAGCAGCGGCAACAACGGCAGCGTCGGTGACAATCTGGACGGCGGGAGGACTGCGGCCCGGGCCATGGGGGGCCCGGGGAGGGACTGGGCCCGGGCAGGGGGTGCCTAGGGACCACTCTTCGTGTACCGATCGGCTGGGAGGGCAGTCAGGGGTCTGAAGTGTCCGGCTCCAGGCCGGCTTCCGCCGCTCACGGCTCCCCGGATCAGTTCGTTCGGCCCAGCTTTCCCTCGCCTGGCTCTCAGGATCCGCGCCCCCCGGCCCCTCGCTTAGCTCCAGCGGGCCGGACTCATTACGTCACAGGCCCCGCCCCTCTTCGCCAAGGCGATCCTAGGGCTCAGGCTCCGCCCTTCTCAGGGCTAAGACCCCGCCCATCCCGCGTCCCACACCTGTCTGGCCCCACGATTCTATCTCCGCCTTCTCCTGGAATTAAGCTATTTGACCACGCCCACTCGACATGGAGCCACGCCCCCACACAACCCGGGAAGACCCACTGCGCCCCCTACTGGTCACTCTAATGAGACGCGGTCACACCCCCTTCTAAACTTCCGGTCACCTCCCACCAGGAGAAGCCATGCCTTCTCGCCCAGACCACGCCCCACTGCCCTCTGGTTAGCCTGAGTATGTGGGCTCTCATAGGGCCTCCCTTCCTGAGGCACCGCCTCTTGGTGAGGCCACACCCCTGTCCCAGCCTTTCTCCTAGTCCTGCTGCTGTGGTAGGTCGGGGTCACTTCTTAGTGGACCCCATTTCTTTCTGATCTCTGCCCTGGGTTCTCGTATCGCCGCATCTTTTCTTTCCAGATTTCTCCTCTTTCTCTGTCTCTGAGTCTTCCTCCGCATCCCCATGTTTCTCTGTGGCTTTGCTCTGGTGTTTCTTTGTCTGTCCATGTGCCTATGTCACTTAGTCCCCGTGTCTCGTTGCATTCCTTTGACTGTGTGCATCTTTCTTTGCGTCCCTGTCACTTTCTGTTCCTTGTCTCATAGTTTTTTTCTGTGTCACTCTTAATATTCCTGTCCCTGCATCTGGCCTCTGCGTCCCTCCCACCCACTATCCTTTTTTTATATCGCAGCCTTCCGCGAGGGGGCAGCACAAACCAACCCAGCAGGCCGAACCCCGCTGGGTGGGGCTGGACCAGTCAGTCTGTCCTCTGGCCCTACCAGTCCCTTCCGGTTGTCCTTGTCCCACTTTCTCTATCTCACCAGAATCCTGTGGTCTTTGTGACTGGTTTTGAGGCGGCCCTTTTGTCTCTTCCTAGACGCTCCACTCCTCCCCACCCCCACCCGCCTTTTCACATTCCCAGGGCCGCCGAGGGCAGCTAATGAGAAGGTCCACTTGTTGGGGATGGGGGAGGGGAACAGGTACTCCGCTGCTGGAGTACCTGACAGCCAAATCATCCCCAAGGGCCAGGCATTTGGAGGTTTCTTGTGAGAGAGCCACCTGGGCTGGGGTAGGGCCCCTTCTCCACTGGCCACATACATGAAGCCCCTCTCCCATGTGGCAAGGCCCAAGGAGTGGACCCTGGCTCTGACCAACTTGCTCTCCACTCTTGTTAATGCTCCTATTTGTTTGCTTGCTGATTATTTTGTGTGTGTGCAGGCCGTGCCGACTTCTGAAGGGCAAACAACAACTTGCTTTGAGTTGTAAGCAGCAAGTGGGTGCTGGGGCCCCAACTCACGTAAGCCAAGATTGGTGGCAACCTTTGAAGCCATTCCACCCACCTTGGTTTTGTTTTATGAGATGGCATCTCATGTCGTCCTGGCTAACCAGCTGAGGGTTACAATCCTGGGATTGTAGGCATGCACTGACTCCAAGTTGAGCTAGCTCTCTCCTTTCTGAGCTGCTGCCACATCCCTTTAACAGCATTGTTAATAAAGGGTTTTAGCTTCGTCTGCCCACCAGGCCCTCGTGTAAGTCTGTTCCCAAACAATCCCCCGATCAAGCCGTGGAGGAGGTAGGGGAACTGAGTCATGGGAAGGGAAAATGGCTTGGTTCCAAAGGTCAGGGCTATGGAAAGAGGCAGGTCCACAATGGACACTATTCAAAATTCCTTTGTTGCTCACAAGAATCTCAGGAAGGGGGTCGGGTTGGGGCTGCACAACTGTAATCCCAGCACTCAGGTGGCAGAAACAGAAAGATCTCACAGAATTCCAAGCCAGTGTGATCTACAGACCCAGTTCTAATCAGCCATGATCGCCACGTGAGGGTCACCGTGTGTGAAAAGTAAACTAAGGCACAGGTTCTTTCCAAACCACCGCCGGAGAAGGAGCAGTGTGAGGTTTGTTGGTGTTTTTAGTAGCTATGCACACGACATCCAGATAATATCTCAGGTTTGCAATGAATGTGGCATGAGGCTAGCGGTATGAATGACAGACACTGAATAAATGCTCTGTAGCTCCCAACTTGTTGGGTGTTTTTTTTTTTTTTTTTTCCCCAAGACAGAGTGTCTTAGTCAGGCTTTCCATAACTGCAACGCAACACTGTGACAAGAAAAGCAACTTGGGGAGGAAAGGGTTTATGTTTGAGATTTTGGTTCCTTTAAAAAGCACAGAAGTATTATGACAATGTTTTCATTTTAATCCCAGGTGTTTTCATTTTAATTCTTCAGACTGTCTGCAGCAGCTGGTTGTGATTTGCCTCGTGCTCTAGCAGAAGTGTGATTTTTGTCAGCCACGTATAGTTTCTGCGACTGTGTGGTGTTTGGAATTCTGGAAACTGTACAGAGGGTAAATAAGTGCTAGCGGACCAATAGGTGCGCTGCGTGGTCGTTGGTCATGGTTTGTCATAGTTGTCCTCAAAGAAGACACTAAAGGAAAGAGATGAGATTCAGGGATCTGGGTCTCTGTCTCTCCCCCTCTATCCCCGTTTCTCTCCTGTCTAGTGATAGTGGGTGAAACAGGGCATAGTGTGGAACAAAGGGTGGGAAAAAGAAAAACCCACAAAGTAGCAAAGACCAGCTACAGGTTTACTTGCCTTACACTTCCACATTCCTGTCCATCACTGAAGGAAGTCAGGACATGAATTCAGCAGGGCAAAACCCTGGAGGCAGGAAGGAGCAGAGGCCCTGGAGGACGCTGCTTACTGACTTCCTCCTTGTGGCTTGCCCAGATGGCTTTCTTATAGAACCCAGGACCAGCAGACCAGGAATGGCACCACTCACAGTGGGCTGGACCCTCTCTCATTGATCACTAATCAAATCCAGATTTTATGGAAACATTTTCTCAGGCTCCTTCCTCTCTGATGATTCTAACTTGTGTCAAGTTGATACATAAAATCAGCTAGTATACAGAGTCTTACTATGTAGCTCTGTAGCCCTGGCTGGCCTGGCATTTCCTATGTAGACCAGGATGGCCTTGAACTCACAGAGATCTGCCTGCCTCTGCCTCTGCCTCTGTAGTGCTAAGATTACCACCATACTGAGAGCCTTGATGACTTTTTGCTTGTTTTGGTTTTGGTTTTTCAAGACAGGGTTGCACTGTATAGCCCTGGCTGTCCTGGAACTCACTCTGTAGACCAGGCTGGCCTCGAACTCAGAAATCCGCCTGCCTCTGCCTCCCGAGTGCTGGGATCAAAGGCATGCGCCACCACACCCAGTGACTTTTTTGTTTTTGAGGTTTACTTTTATATATATGAGCATTTTGCCTGGATAGATGTGCACCATGAGTTCCTGGTGCCCGTGGAGGCCAGAAGAGGGCAGCAGATTCTCTGGAGTTAGGGACTGTTGTGAACTGCAATATGGGTGTTGGGAAACAAGCCTGAGTCCTCTACAGGAAAGAACAACGAATGCTTACAACCTCTTGAATCTGTATCTGTATATACGTATTTTTTTTAATTTGTGGTTGGGAGGGGCCTATGTACCACAGCATGTGAATGGGTTGTGGGGGTCAGTTCTCTCCTTCAATTTTGTGGGTCTCCAGAGATTGATCTCAGGTTTCAGCTTGGTAGCAAGCACATTTACCTGCTGAGCCATCTTAAAAGTCCTGGATTATAACCTCCCTTTCCTCTTCCTTCTCCCTATTTTCTTCTGGGGGGCGGGGGTGGCAGAGCATGCATAGAGGTCAGAGGACAAATTTAGGGAGTTGATCCTCTCCTTCTATCATGGTTCCAGAAACCAAACGAAGGTGCTCAGACTGGTATAGCTTTTATCCGA
This sequence comes from Mus caroli, assembly GCF_978045245.1. NCBI lineage: Eukaryota > Metazoa > Chordata > Mammalia > Rodentia > Muridae > Mus > Mus caroli. The sequence continues at coordinate 124,146,711 of NW_028227263.1, read as the reverse complement.
ATGGCTGCCTGGCAGACCCATCACTGTCTTTCCAAAGCTCTTTCATTCTGACCCAGCTAAAGATGGAGGAGGTCTGGGAACTGGAGAGATGGCTTAGTGGTTAAGAGCATTGACTGCTCTTATAGAGGTCCTGAGTTCAATTCCCAGCAACTGCATGTTGTCTCACAACCATCTGTAATGGGATCCTATGTCCTCTTCTGGTGTGTCTGAAGACAGCTACAGTGTATTCATATAAATAAAATAAATCTTTAAAACAAAAAACAAAAAAAGCCCAGAAGAGTCGTCTTTTTCCCCTGTGCACCTGCTCTTCTGGACTGCCACCAAGTGGGCTAGGCTCCCTCTAGGCGGGTCTTTGTGGGTAGGGCAGGCTCAGGAAGGAAGCCAGGGGAGTGTGACGCTACCAGATTTCATGCCTATGAGGCATGCTTCAGCCCAAGAGCAGCTTGCTTTGTTGACAGAGAACTGGGTGGGTCTCATACTTGTGAAGTCAACCTCCAGGGTCAAGGAGCCCAAGAGGTAGCACTTCACTCAGGAGGGAGCCAGAGCTTGCTAGGCACACAGCCAAAGGCTTCCTGTTCTGAGTAACTTATTTGCTCTGCAACCCTGCTCTTGTGGGCAGCAGGACTTGAGACCCCTTCCCCTAATCAGTGATATTGTCTCAGAGATAGAAGTGGATTCCAGCCCCTAAGTCCCCTGGAGCCTGAAGGTAGTTTACCTTTGAACGTTCCAGTTATACATCTAACTTTTAAATTTTGTTTAGTGTGTGTGTAAGGGTAGGATTTACACACACACACACACACACACACACACACACACACACACACCAGATAGTATTTCTCTATTTCTAGAGTAGGCTGCCCTTGAACTCACAGAGCTCCCCCTGCCTCTGTCTCCCCAGTGCTGGGGGGTGGGGCTTACGACTTGTGACTCTCAAATGCTTGAATTCCCAGTATGTATCACTGTACTTTGTCTCTCCCTGCAACCCCAGGGTCTCCTTACACCATACCCTTGGCTGGATTTGATCTTGCAGCAATCCTGCTTTGCCTCGGTGTTCTACTAAGAATACAGATGTGAACAACCGTGCCTAGCTGGACTTAAATCAAAATTTCACTCCCCCACCCCCACATTTAGTCTTGTGTGTGCCAGGTTGTGAGGTGGCTCTCGTTCCATTAGGTGGACTTGGGGGATGACTCAGGTCATCTGGCTTGGGGACTCAAACCCTCATCCCCTGAGCCATCTCCTCTTCTTTTGTTTATCCCAGCGTTCTAGAGTATGGGGCAGGAGGATGGAGAATTTGAGGCCAGCTTGGGCTCCATGAAACCCTGTCACAAACAAGCGAGCTAATACACAAGCCCACCATCTTCAACTCTGCTACGAGTACAAGGACAAGACAGCTCTGCTGACAGGGACAGAGAGGTAGGAGGATTTGAACAAAGCCTGGGGTCTGGCCACTGGAAGTGGCCTCCCTAATCCAATTTGCCTTCCCCTCTTCTCGTGGTTTCAGTAACCCACAGTCAGCCTCCGTCCAAAAATGTTCAATGGAACATTCCAGATATAAATAATTCACAAGTTTAAAATAACTTTCGTTTTAAACAACAATTTTTAACAATGGCATACTTTGTGTCCTTATAATTATTCAATTTAATTTGTGAATGTGCATGAGTGTGTGATTGTGTATATGTGTGTGTGTGTGTGTGTGTGTGCATGTCGAGGCCAGAAGATAGCCTCAGGTGTTCCTTAGGCACTATGAACCTTAGAAAAATTATTTTAACTTTTAACTATGTCTGTGCATGGGTATGTGCAAGTGACTGCTGGTGGCTGCAGAGGCCAGATGAGGGCGCCAGACAGCCTGGAGCTGAAGTTACAGGGGTTGTGAACTGCCTGACACCGGTGCAGAATAGGACTCCAGTTCTTTGCAAGGGCAGCAAGCACCCTTAACCACTGAGCCACCTCTTCAGCCCCAGCCATTTGGGTGCTTGGAAACAGGGTCTCTTACTGGTCTGGAAACTTGCCAACCAGGCTGGACTAGCAAGCCCCAGGGGACCCTCCTGTCTTGCCTCCCAAGCAAGGGGATTATTTTCAGCTTTATATGTGGGGCTCTAGGGGATGAGCTCACATTTCCATGCTTGCAACGTGTAATTTGTTGACTGAGCCATCCCCCCAGCCCTCTATTTTACTAATGTCTGTTTGCTTTTCTTCCTGTTCCTTCTTTCCTTATTTCACTTATTGAGATGGGCTCTCACACTGTAGCCCAGGCTGGCCTCGAACTTACTATCCAATTGCATCTGTATCTCCATTGCTCAGATGACAGGCGTGTCACCATGCAGGCCTTCATCCTTCTCTCCAGTCCTTGTTTGGACCTCAGAAAGTCCGTCGATTTCTTCGTTCTACCCCAAGTTCCTTTTGTATTGCCTTTATCACCCCTTCTTCCCCAGGGAGTCCCTGGCTTCTCCAAGAAGGGAAGAAAAATTTTCTAGACTTAGCTTCAGCCCCTAGGGACTCTGGGAATTTTTCCTTAAGGGGACAGGACCTGGCTCCTAAGCAGACACTGGACTCTGGTTCACAGTGAGCAAACTGCTGCTTGGACCTGGGCATCTCTTTTCCAGGATCAGCCAGCTGAGTCTTGTTCCATGCTAGCTCTCTAACCCTCTCCAGCCTGTCTCCTACTGTTCTGTTTGACATCAGACCTTTCCTGAGGGTGTGTGAGGAGGCAGCCAGCCAGCCAGCAGTAATAGAAGGGGGAAAATGGCCTGCACCCTCCCTTCCCCCTTTATCTTCCTCCCTGAGAAGAGAACCTGGCGGTAGGAACGTGTCCACGTGACAGGCAGCATTTATTTCAGAGTCCAGTGTTCACAAATGATGGGCTGAGGATGAGGGCAGGAATGGGGTGGGTTGGGGACTCCAGTGTCAGACTACACAGCAGGGTATCAGGTGGGGGGGTAGTGCCCAGCAAGGGAGACAGGAGGTAAAAATAGCCCCAGCCTGCCGACCCCCAGCGCCGTGTCCCAGGCCGGGCCCCGGGCTTGGGTCCAGGAGCTATTCTGGGGCCTGGGAGAGTTACATTCCCTGGAGGAAGGCCCCCTCCCAGCCCCCACCTCCCTCTTTCCCTCCCCAAGGCCGCTGGCCACTGTGGGTCCCTGCCCAGCAGGCAGAGGAAGGAAGGGAGGGCCGAGGCTGGAGAAGGAAGGAGGCGGAGGCGTGCGCTGAGGCGGAGGCGTGCTCAGAGCCGGTCCTCCGATGATGCCCAAAGTTCCAGATCCAGAGATTGCCTCTGGGAGGTCGTCAGCCTCAACACTGGGGACAGAACGGACAGCTAAGCCTGAGCCCCCAAGGCTGGCCATGCAGGTGGTTCCATTGGACACCCAGACCATCACTCACCTCATCTCCAAAGCCTCCACTGCCACCTCTGCCTCCTCCGGAGGGCCCACCCATTAGAAGGCCCGTGTGTTCTGGCCGCTCTGGCCCAGAGTGGCTCAACTCCGGTTCCCTGGCTGGCCTGTGGGAGGACAGTGGCGTGGTGAAATGGTCACTGCTAGAGAAGGAGGTGGGAGGGAGTGGGGGTGATGATGGCATTGGCTTTGGTATAGGAGGTGAGGCTGGTTGCTGACATTGAGGTTGGGTTTGAAGCATCCGAGACTAGTCCGGGACACTTACGGACAGACATTGTTGATGCTATGGGAGGTTGGAGATGAGGTGAGATGCGGATAGATTTGGTTGGTCTTAGGTGACGACTGTAGAAAGACTGGGTATAGGCAATTTGGGGCTAGCCACAGACTGGGAGTTTTGGGCTGTGGCTATGATGATTGCTACTGAAAGTGTAGCTTTAAGGAGCAGGTCAGGGTATGGCTAGCATTTGGATGCAATCAGTACTTCGGATAACACAGAGTCTAGTCTGAAGATGAAGTTGGGCTTCATGACTAATCCCAGCCCTTGGGAGGGTAAAGAGGACTGAAAGTTCAAGAGCAACCTGAACAACACAATGAGACCTTGTCTCAAAATACTCAAAAGGGGGCTTAGGATGCATGGAAAGCCCCTGCCTAGAATCCCCTAGTGAGGGGCTGGGGGCGTGGCTCAGTGGGAGAGCCCCTGCCTAGAATCCCCCAGTGAGGGGCTGGGGGCATGGCTCAGAGGTAGAGCACCTGCCTAGAATCCCCAAGTAAGGGGCTGGGGACCTGGCTCAGTGGTAGAACCCTGCCTAGAATCCTCCAGTGAGGGGCTGGGGGCGTGGCTCAGTGGTAGAACCCTGCCTAGAATCCCCCAGTGAGGGGCTGGGGGCGTGGCTCAGTGGTAGAGCCCCTGCCTAGAATCCCCCAGTGAGGGGCTGGGGGCGTGGCTCAGTGGTAGAGCCCCTGCCTAGAATCCCCCAGTGAGGGGCTGGGGGCGTGGCTCAGTGGTAGAGCCCCTGCCTAGAATCCCCCAGTGAGGGGCTGGGGGCGTGGCTCAGTGGTAGAGCCCCTGCCTAGAATTCCCCAGGGTTCTGGCTGGTTTGATACCAATTTAACATAGGCTAGAGTTATTTTGGAGGAGAGATGGTAAACTGAGAAGTTGCCTCCATAAAATCAGGCCTGTAGGACATTTCTTTTTCTTCTTTTTTTCTTTCTTCCTTTCTTTCCTTCTCCCCCCGCCCCCCCCCCCCCCCCCCCGCACCCTTTCAGTTTTGTTTTGTTTTGTTTTGGAGACAAGAGTTTTTCTGTGTAGCCCTGGCTCTCCTGGAACTCACTTCATAGGCTAGGCTAGCCTTGAACTCAGAGATCCATCTGCCCCTGCCTCATGAGTGTTGGGATTAACGTCTGAGATACCACCATCCTATAGGGGCGTGGCTCAGAAGTAAGGACTTTGTCTAGTACTAAAGTCTGTGTTCCAGCCACAATACTTCAGACAAAACTAGAGACTAGAGCTAAAGTTAGGTAGAGCCCTGCAATGGAGAATGGCAGGAAGGAGATGGAGTTAGGTCTTGCTGGAGGAGATTTAAGGTGGCCTGGGTGAGATTCTGGCTTAGAGATGGGTGAAGATAGCCAGAAGCAGCCGGGTAGCTGATGGCTTTGGGGCTCTTTAACCACAGAGTTGTTGTGTTTGGCTGAGGTTGCAAAAGGACTCGAAGCTTGCAAGCACTTACGGAGCCCCTTTCTCTGCTCGCCGGCAGCAGCCAGGGCGCCCCTTGCGTCTCATGCAGTAGAAAGCAGCGACCACGAGTAGCAAAAGACCGACGCTGACTGCTACAGCCATGACAGCCACTCCAGCCTGGGCAGTCTGAGGGGCCACTGTAATGAGAAAAAAAATGACGATGTAGTCAGAACTAGATCAGGGCCGCCTGCGTGTCTACTCCGCTGCTCCCTTCTTGGTTACCCACCAGAGCCAAAGTGGAAGACATGGCCTTTCTTGCCATGGATGTTAGACGCTTCGCAGGACACGCCCTCTCGGCTCAGGGCGCTGGTCACTTTCACCATCAGCGAGCTGCTCATCCAGCCTCTACCCTCAAAGGGCGGCTCTGCTGGCTGTGGAGGCTTGGATCAGGCCCCGCCCCTTGGGATCAAGGGCTGGGGGGTGAAGGCTGAGGTGGAGTGTTGGGGGACATGAAGCTTGGATCGTTGAGGGTCAGGGTTCCCTGTGGAACTTGGGGTGGGCTCAGGGTGGCAAGGAAAGCCCCTTACAGTATCGCCTCGCTGACTCCAGGTGAGTTTGGGCTCTGGGAAGCCCCGGGCGGAGCAGGTCAGCATGACTTCATCGCCTTCTGTCCAGCTATTCCCTGATTTGGGCATTATCTCATTCGGTTTTAACTCTGGTGCTCCTGTGGGTGGCAGGGAAGCGCAGCAGGTGAGTGGGAGACACGGGAGGGCAAAGAGGAGAAAACAGAGAGGAGGGTCCGGGGAGAGGCTCAGCGGATAAAGTGTTTGTTATACAAGAGTGAGGACCTGAGTTCAATCCCCAGCACCCACATGGCAGATGGCTGTAGGAGTGAGAATTTCTAACCCGGGCACTGAGGTGGTGGAGGGGAGAGACAGGAGGATTCCTGGACTTCTATGAACAGCCATAAACCTAATCACTGAGCTCCTGGTCTCAAACAAGGTGGAAGGGGCTGGCAAGATGGCTCAGCAGGTAAAAGAGCAAGCCACCAAGCCAGACAGCCTGAGTTCCGTCCTTGGAACCGATGGAGGGAGAGAACTGACTCCCGCAGGTTGTTCTCTGACCACCAAACTGCCCCCCCAAAATGAATAAATATTAAAAAAATACAGCTGTGTACAGTAGCATACACCTTGAATCCCAGCACTCGTGAAGCAGAGGCAACTGCATCTCTGTGGGCTTGAGTCCAGTCTGATCTACATAGTGAATTCCAGACCAGACGGGGCTACACAGTGAAATTCCTGTCTCAGAACACCTATTCCTCCCCAGTAAAAAAATTGAGAGGAATAGAGAAAGACACCCAGAGTCAACTTCTGGCCTCAGGCATGTATACACATGCATATACACTTATACCGCACATGCACACACAAACAAGAAAAATATTTAGACCTGGGCAGTGGTGGCACATGCCTTTAATCCCAGCACTTGGGAGGCAGAGGCAGAAGCAGGTGGATTTCTGATTTTGAGGCCAGCATGGTCTACAGAGTGAGTTCCAGGACAGCCAGGGCTACACAGAAAAAAACCCCGTCTCGAAAAACCAAACCAACCAACCAACCAAACAAGAAAAATATTCACATAAACTACCCAGCCATCCAAACCTTGGACGATGAGCTGGAAACTCTGTGTGCGGCTCAGGAGGGGGACTGTGGGTGTGGACGCCTCACAGGTATAGGTGCCAGCTGAGTCAAAGGTCACAGAGTGGAGAGAGAGCATGGGGCCGTCTGCAAGGGTCACAGAATCCTAGGGAAGGAAGAGGAAGAAAGGCAGGCAGGGCCATGAGAGGATGGGAGAAAGAGGCGGGTACCGGGCAGCGCTCAAGGCCGGACAACTCTTTCTCCAGTCACCTTGGTCCATCGCACAGTAGGACTAGGCAGGCCTCTAGCGGAGCAGTTCACCACCGTGCTGCTGCTGTTCAGGAATACGAAGAGCTCCTCAGGTGCACTCAGCTCCAATGGATCCAGGTCTGCAGTGGGGAAAACATGGTCACATTCCCAAGGCCCAACCAGGTCCTCCAAGGCTTACCAGGGACAGATGACGCCATGTTGTTCTATTCGAGTACAATATCTGTACTTTCCCTTCGGGCCCATCAGCGGATACCAGAAGAGTCGCTCTAAAGAATGCATTACCTGACCTGCAGAGGCTTTACAGTGCTCAGGGTGGGACCCAGGGCCTCCCACCTGCCAGGCAAGTAAATACACTAGCCCTGAGCCACGCCCCCAGCCCCTCACTGGGGGATTCTAGGCAGGGGCTCTACCACTGAGCCACGCCCCCAGCCCCTCACTGGGGGATTCTAGGCAGGGGCTCTACCACTGAGCCACGCCCCCAGTCCCTCACTGGGGGATTCTAGGCAGGGGCTCTACCACTGAGCCACGCCCCCAGCCCCTCACTGGGGGATTCTAGGCAGGGGCTCTACCACTGAGCCACGCCCCCAGTCCCTCACTGGGGGATTCTAGGCAGGGGCTCTCCCACTGAGCCACGCCCCCAGCCCCTCACTGGGGGATTCTAGGCAGTTCTGCTTCAGCACTGTGCCTCTATCTCTCCACCCCAAGTTTTTTTTGAGCTTAAATTCTGGCTGGTTGGGCTGGAGAGATGGCTCAGCGAATAAAAGCACTGACTGCTTTTCCAGAGGTCCTGAGTTCAAATCCCAGCAGCCACATGGTGGCTCACAACCATCTGTAACAAGATCTGACTCCTTCTTCAGGAGTGTCTGAAGACAGCTACAATGTACTTATATATAATAATAAATAAATATTTAAAAAAAAATTCTGGCTGGTTTGGCAGAATGTGCCTATGACTCCAGCACCTGTGAAGCTGAGGCTAGAAGATCTGAGTTTCAGGCTAGCCCAGGTTACACAGTAAGACACTGTTAACAGAAAAAAAGATTTTCTTTACGGGATCCCACCCTACCCTGTCCTCATCTTCTCCGCATGATTCCTCACTTGTTTTATTTATTTATTTATTCAATTTTTTATTAGATATTTTCTTCATTTACATTTCAAATGCTATCTCGAAAGTCCCCTATACCCTCCCTTAGTGTGGCCTTGGATGTCCTGGAACTCGCTCTGTAGACCAGGGTGGCCTCGAAGTCATAAAGATCCACCTGCCTCTGCCTCCACCTCCCCAGTGCTGGGGCTAAAGGTGTGTGGAACCACCACCTACTTATCCTTCGCTTTTTAAAAGTTGTATTTTTATTGTTTATTGTGTGTGCATGCACGAGTGCCACGGATCACGTTTGAAGGTCAGAGGGTACTTGCTGTAGACGCTTCTCTCCGTCCTTCATGTGAGACCCAAGAATCGAACTCCAGGTCATTGGGCTTGCCTGCCCACGTCCTCACTTGTCTTGATCTGTCATTCTCCACTGAGCAGCCCAAGGGATGTTTTTATAGGACACACTGGTCCATCTTCACCTTTCCTTAAAATCCTGCCATGGCTCCCCAGTACCCTTGGCATCATGGCCAAAGTGCTGCAGCCTACGAGAGCCTGCCTAGTCTATGAACACTGCTGTTCTTCCTACCTGCTTACTCAGAGACCCTGTGTTTAGGTTTTCTCGAGAACACCAAGTTCATCGCAAGGGCCTTTGCACTGGCTCTGTCTGCCCAGAAGCTTCCCGCGCTGTGGGTTTCGTGTGCCATCTCTCATCTGTGTGTCCCCTTCTCTCAGAGGCTCCCCTGCCCCGTTGCTGTGGACACCCTGATCTCGGGATCTCTTTTCCAACACCGACAACTGATTGCTCCAGCTGCTGCGAGGGCCAGCAGCTGTCAACCGTCAGCTGTCAGCCCTCTGTGGGAATGCCCTCAACTGTAAGGAGCCCCTCGCCCAAGGTCATGCCCCTTCCCTGCACAACACACAATCAGGCCCAGCTCCTTCATCCTGAGGGAGGATCACTGTGAATTCCGCCCCCACCGAGACCTTTGGTAAAGTACAGTCAAACTTCGGCTCCTGCTCATCCTTGCTGATTCTGAATACGTAGAGACTTTCCATAAACACTCTACCCGGGGGAGGGGGGGAGAAACACTTCTGTGAACTCAGACTGTGACAATTTTGTGTCACCTGACACCTCTGTCTTATCAAGGCTACTGCTATAACACACACTAATGTGACTAAAAGGGTTTGGACTAGCACTTGCCTCTGTCTCTGCTACTGTAGTGGAGCTATATACTGTAGTGGAGTAAGCTCAAGGCTGGCCTAGTTTCAGGAGACTCTGTCTCAACTAAAACAACCAAACATAGGCTTACAGTGCTGGGGGCGTGACTCAGTGGTGGAGCCCCTGTCTAGAATCCCCCAGTGAGGGGCTGGGGATGTGGCTCAGTGGTAGAGCCCCTGCCTAGAATCCCCCAGTGAGGGGCTGGGGGCGTGGCTCTGTGGTAGAGCCCCTGCCTAGAATCCCCCAGGGAGGGGCTGGGGGCGTGGCTCAGTGGTAGAGCCCCTGCCTAGAATCCCCCAGTGAGGGGCTGGGGGCGTGGCTCAGTGGTAGAGCCCCTTCCTAGAATCCCCCAGTGAGGGGCTGGGGGCGTGGCTCAGTGGTAGAGCCCCTGCCTAGAATCCCCCAGTGAGGGGCTGGGGGTGTGGCTCAGTGGTAGAGCCCCTGCCTAGAATCCCCCAGTGAGGAGCTGGGGGCGTGGCTCAGTGGTAGAGCCCCTGCCTAGAATCCCCCAGTGAGGGGCTGGGGGCGTGGCTCAGTGGTAGAGCTCCTGTCTAGAATCCCCCAGTGAGGGGCTGGGGGCGTGGCTCAGTGTTAGAGCCCCTGCCTAGAATCCCCCAGTGAGGGGCTGGGGGTGTGGCTCAGTGGTAGAGCCCCTGCCTAGAATCCCCCAGTGAGGGGCTGGGGGTGTGGCTCAGTGGTGGAGCCCCTGCCTAGAATCCCCCAGTGAGGGGCTGGGGGCATGGCTCAGTGGTAGAGCCCCTGCCTAGAATCCCCCAGGGAGGGGCTGGGGGCGTGGCTCAGTGGTGGAGCCCCTGCCTAGAATCCCCCAGTGAGGGGCTGGGGGCGTGGCTCAGTGGTGGAGCCCCTGCCTAGAATCCCCCAGTGAGGGGTGTGGCTTAACAGTCATCCACCTGCCTAGAAGCCCCGAATTCTACATAAAAGAAGGTTAGGTATAGCTGTGCAAGTTTAACCTTTGTGCTAAGGAGGCAGAGAGGTAAAAAGATCTCTGGAACATGTTGGCTGGCCAGCTAGTTTAGGCTAGTTAGAGAGCACCAGGTCAATGAAGAGATACTTCTCAAAAAACTGTGTCAATCCTGAGGAAAGACAGCTAAGGTTGACCTCTATCCTTGGCACACACCATGCACAGGATGTGTGCGCATGTACACACACACACACACACACACACACACACACACACACACACAGAGCAGAGCTTTTTTTCTAGCGAAGTGAACTGCAAAAGCTTTTTTAAAACCCAGGATCTAGTCAAGTCAGAAATCAATGGACTTAAAATTGAGGAGTTAGCAAGGAAGAGAGGCGCTTGCTGGAGTAGCCGCCTCTAAGGAGACGGGGTCCAGATGGGAGAGTCAGTTGATGGTAAAGCTGCCTGGGTGAATACAGATGGTTCTAGACCTAATCTCTGTCTAGAAAACACTGGGGAGCCACAGCACGTTCTAAGCAGAGGAGAGAGCCAAGGGTGTGCTCTGGGTATGGCACTCTGGAAAATCTGTGAGGCAGTTGGAGGGGGCAGGGTTGGGACCCAGAGGGAGAGGAGCGGATGGAGCCTGACCCCACCCTATCCTCCCTCCTCCCAAAGCTCTCACAGGCCACGTGCAGCTTTAGCTTCTTGACAAGTTGCACTTCCTCGTCGGCATCGTAATCCTCCACTCTGCAGCCGTAGATCCCGCTCTGGCTCCGATGCACCCCTTCCAGGGTCAAGTTTCCCTTGAGGTTGAGATTCAGCTGTTCCTCCTGGGTACCCTGAGCGGGAGGATGGGACACCAGATTCAGTAGCTGTTCTCAGGAATTGGGGGTGGAGTCAGGGGTCATACTTGGTTAGAGTCTGTTCAAGCCAAGGGTCAGGAGGTCACACAAATTGAGTGTATGCTCCAAACCATCTCAAGTCAGGGTCAAAGGTCCTCGCCAAGCCAAACACCCCCTACTCTGTCAAAATTAACCGCTGGGGCTGGGCACGTGGCTCAGTGGTAGAGACCCTGCCTAGAATCCCCCAGTGAGGGGTCGGGGCGTGGCTCAGTGGTAGAGCCCCTGCCTAGAATCCCCCAGTGAGGGGCTGGGGGCGTGGCTCAGTGGTAGAGACCCTGCCTAGAATCCCCCAGTGAGGGGTCGGGGCGTGGCTTAGTGGGAGAGCCTCTGCCTAGAATCCCCCAGTAAGGAGTTAGGGGCGTGGCTGAGTGGGAGAGCACTTGGGTAGCCTGTAACAGGCCCTGGGTTCTATCCTCCTCACGACTGAAGATACACAAGAGGCTAAGGTCAGTATTGACAGTTTAGGTGGTATCCAAAGGGAACACAGAGTGAGTTACCTGCTGGCGGAAAAAAGAGTACTCTGGGCTGGGGCTGCCATCACCCTGGCAGAGCAGCTGGACAGCATCACCCTCACGAACCCAGCCCTCCGTGGTGGACGGGCTCCCCACCCAGAATTCTACATGTTCCGTGGGATCTGTGGGAGGAGAGGAAGTAAGGTCATGGCGTGTGTCCAGGCTGCGCTGAGGAGGAAAGGTCAGCTCTACTTTTAAAGGGAGAGATGAAGCAGCTAAAGCTTACAAGCCTCTTCTCTTTTTAGGTTTTTAAGGTTTGTAAGCCAGGCAGGGGTGGCGCACACCTTTAATCCCAGCACTGGGGAGGCAGAGGAAGGAGGATCTGTGAGTTCGAGGCCAGCCTGGTCTACAGAGTGAGTTCCAGGACAGCCAGGGCTATACAGAGAAACCCTGTCTTAGGGGGGAAAAAAAAAGATTTGTTTTTCTTGTGTGTGTGTGTGTGTGTGTGTGTGTGTGTGTGCGCGCCCGTCCGTGCGTGCGTGTTATTCCTTTTGTTTGATTTTGAGATATGCTCCCTCTCTGAGTCTCAGCTAGGTTTTGAACTCTTCATCTTCCTGTCTCTGCCTCCTCAGTACTGCGAAGACAGACAGATGTCACTTCACCTGAGAGGTCCAGACTTACTCTCAGAATACCAAAGGTCAGAGGTCGAGGAAAGTTGACAGAAAGGCTCAAACGTCAGAGGTCAAGGTACAATTTGAGATTTAAGACCAGATGATATATGGTGACCCAATTCAGTCTGAGAGAGTGGAGCGTCCTGTGGGTACAGGGCCCTAGGCTGGAGTCAGGGTCACTATGATTGTTTGGGGGTACTGTTTGAGGCCAAAGGTCAGCCACCCAACCCGGCATCATCTCAGTATGAGGTGAGTAGGTAGAGTAAGGACCCCGATTGGAATCGGGGCCTGGGAGTTCCGCTTTCATGGGATGAGATCTTAGCTTAGGAGCTGAGGGTCATGGGGACTCACAGTGCAGGGTGAGGCGGAAGGTATGGCTGTCCAGGCGGCCATGTTGGCCTGAGGGCAAGTCGTAGTGAGCAGCACAGTGGAAGTTGGCATCTCGATCATCCTTGTGCAGCCTCAGGTAGAGGGTGCTGGTCAGGGAGTACAGGCCTGAGGCTTCCCGGACAGTACGGATGGTCATGTAGCCCTCTGTAAGGGAGGCATGGAGCAGGCCCAGGTGAGTTAACCCGCCCCCTAGGATCGCTTACTCCACCCTGCCCCGCCCCCTGGCTCCTGATGGCTCACTTTGGTTCACCTCCAAGGGTACTTCCAGACGCTGCCCGTTCCGGTACCATGTGATCCGAGGCACGGGGTTTCCGTTGTTGCTGCTGCAGGTGGCAATCTGGGGAAGACAGGGGCTTGGCCTGGGCTAGGTGCAAGTCCGGGTTCCCCCTTTCCCAGATCTGCCCTTTAGATGTGTCCACTGGGCTCTTTGTCCCCAGCAGAGGAAACAGAACAGCCCCTGACTCCCATTCTTTCCATTATAAAGGCCAACGCTCCAGCCTGTGAGACAGCTCAGCCAATAAGTCTTTGATTGTGGGGGAGATGGAAGACCTGAGTTAGATCCCGGGAGCCATGTAGAGGAATAGGAAGGGAAGTGGCTCTCAGAAGCGGTCCTCTGCCTTACGCACTCACAATGTGGTATGTCCTCTTCCCACCCCCCCCACCCCCCAATTAAAAACCTGGACCGCCGGGCGTGGTGGCGCACGCCTTTAATCCCAGCACTCGGGAGGCAGAGGCAGGCGGATTTCTGAGTTCGAGGCCAGCCTGGTCTACAAAGTGAGTTCCAGGACAGCCAAGGCTACACAGAGAAACCCTGTCTCGAAAAACCAAAAAAAAAAAAAAAAAAACCTGGACCAAGTGTGGCGGCACACAACTGTAATTCCAGGTCTCAAAAGGCTGAGATAGAAACGTCAGTTTGACACTAGCCTGGGTTACATAGTGAGTTCCAGGTCAGCCTGAGCTACATAAGACCCTATCTCACCCAACCCCAAACCGAAGTGAGCTCCAGCATGTAATCCTAGCACATGAATCAGTCACAGAGGCAGGCGGGTCAGGAGTTCAAAGTCATCCTTAACTATAAACATCCATAACATGTTTGAGGTCATTCTGGGCTGGCTATGAGACACCATTGCAAACAAAACCAAACCAAGGAGACAGATAGGCAGAGATGGCACACACCTGGGATCTCAGTACTTGGAAGGTTACATGGTTTCAGGATAGCCTGTGCTACATGGGGTCACCACCCCCCCCCCCCACAAAAAAAAAACACAAACAAAACAAAAACAAGTAAAAACTCCAACAATAAGGAGGCTGAGGCTTATAGTTCATTGGTATGCCTGGGATGCTCAAAGCCCTGAGTTCACTCTCCAATACCATACACACACACACACACACACACACACACACACACACACGCACGAGCGCGCACGTGCGCGCACCCTGGTCTTGGATTCTTCACCTATTGATTGCAACTCCAGTCCATATTACCTCCTGGGCAAACTGGTCCATCACAGACAGCGTCCCTTTGTTGGGAAACACCTCCGTATCCTCTGGTGTTGCTGTTGGAAAGACGTTCGCGTCAGGAACCCCTCCTCTGGTCCCCTGGCTCCTCAGGATGGTTTTAGGGACACTTACCAAACACACGGACACTTGAGGTGGCCTCTGAGGTACCCGCTGCCCCAGCCTTCACTACGCACACGTAGTCCCGTCCATCGCCCACCTGGGCCTTTGCTATCACCAGGCGCCCACGGGAGTCTACCTCGTATGGGGGTGTGCGGCCCGGAGAGTGGACTGTGCCCAGGAACTCTGAGCCCTGTGGTTCCACAGAAGCCAGACGGTGTCGAGCCCCAGTACCATCAACCTGTAAGTGTGTTGGGAACAGTCTTAGCTTAGGCAGTGAGCCCTCCTTTATTTTTTTCTCCAAGATGTTTTTCCCTCTGGGTCTAGGGAAGGAATCTAGTGGTTACAAGCTAAGCAATCACTCTACCACTGAGCCACGCCCCCAGCCCCTCACTGGGGGATTCTAGGCAGGGGCTCTACCACTGAGCCACGCCCCCAGCTCCTCACTGGGGGATTCTAGGCAGGGGCTCTACCACTGAGCCACACCCCAGCCCCTCACTAGGGGATTCTAGGCTAGCATTCTACTAGCTACCAGTGAATTACTCTCACCTCTCTTTCTATTTTTAGTTAACTTTTTTGAGACAGGGTTTCTTTGTGTATCCTTGGTTTTTCTGGAACTTGTAGGCTAGGTTTGACTTAAACTCAGAGATATAATTGCCTCTGCCTCTTGAGAGCTAGAATTAAAGGTGTATGACACTGTGCATGGCCATCGTTTTCTCTCTCTCTCTCTCTCTTAAGATTTTTATTTTATGTATGTGAGTACACTGTTGCTCTCTTCCGACACAACAGAAGAGAGCACCGGGTTTCATTACAGATGGTTATGAGCCACAATGTGGTTGCTGGGAATTGAACTCAGGACCTTTGGAAGAGCAGTCAGTGCTCTTAACCACTGAGTCATCTCTCCAGCGTCATCCTTCTTTAAAACTGTTTTTAAAAAAATTGATTTTTGTGATTTTTATATGTATACATTTGTTTCTGTGTGCACATACACATGAGTGTGGATATCCCTGGGGGCTAGAAGAGGGCATCAAATCCCCTAGCGCTAGAGTTACAGGCAACTGTGAGCCTAGGAGTGTTGAGGATTGAGCTCAGGTCCTCAGGAAAAGATCCAAGTGCTATAGCCGGGTAGTGGTGGTGCACACTTTTAATCCCAGCACTTGGGATGCAGGTGAATTTCTGAGTTTGAGGCCAGTCTGGTCGACAGAGTGAGTTCCAGGACAGCCAAGGCTACACAGAGAAATCCTGTCTCAAAAACCAAACAAACAAATAAACAAAAAAAGAACCAAGTGCTATTAAGTTGACTCCTAGCTCATTCCTCTGTGTCCCTCATTGTCCCATGTCTCCTATGTCTCACTCTCCTTGCCCCATCATCTCTCACTTCCTCTCCTTCCCTCTGGTGGCCCTCAGTCCAGCACTGTTCCACAGGAGAACCGCTTCCCCACGCCCGTCCTGGACAGACATGAGGCCAAAGCCTTCCTCCTCACCAACCTCCTCATCTGTGAAGTGGAGAGGCAGCTTCTGATGGCTCTGTGTAAGGGTCTTCTGA
This sequence comes from Mus caroli, assembly GCF_978045245.1. Classification (NCBI taxonomy): domain Eukaryota; kingdom Metazoa; phylum Chordata; class Mammalia; order Rodentia; family Muridae; genus Mus; species Mus caroli. The sequence goes on along the minus strand of NW_028227263.1, from coordinate 124,130,946 downwards.
GCAGATGACCAGTGTAGGCAGAGCTAATGGCTGCCAAGGTGACCAGGCCACTGGGTCCTCCCTCCTCCCTCCTCCTCCCTAGCTCCCAGCACAAAGCACTCACGAGGAACCATTCCAGCACGTAATGCTCAGGGTGCTCCCGTGGAGTGCAGTCCAGGGCGACTTGTTCGCCTCGCATCACCTCCACCCGTGGGGGCACGGACACGTGCAGCTCAGCCTGGGCACCTGCAGAGCAGTGCAGCATCGAATGTCCACCCAATGCTATCAACAGGGAGAGCCCTCCAGGCCCCCGCCTCTTCCCTCGGACGCAGATCCTCTCTCCCTCCTTGGTCCTCTCTGAGCCTGGGTCCTGTCAGTATTTCTCTAACTCTTCTTTTTAGAAATAGGGTTTTACCGTGTAGCCTTTACTGCCTGGAATCCTGCTAGCTATGTGAATCAGGTTAGCCTCGAACTCACAGAGATCTACAGCTGCCTCTGCCTCCTTCCTAATTAAAGTCCCATGCCACTGGCTCAGCCTCTCAGACTTGTAAGGCTTAAAGTAAAGCCTTCTCCAGCACTCGAAGCTAAAGTCTGGCTTCTTCACCAGTTATAGCAAATGTCCCCTCAAGGAAAGGCCAGGCCTGGCTCTCCTCTTGGCCTCCAGCAAACAGGACAAGACTTAGCCTGGGGCTAAATAACAGGTCTATCTCCATCTTAGTCCCATCCTATCTCATGGCTCCATCCTATCTTCTCCAGTAGCTCCCGGGGGCCCTCTGCTCTCTCATGTGTGGGGGGCCAGGGTGTGGGCTGCAGCTGGGCCAGAAGCTGGATGGGTGTGTGGGAGTGGCAAGGGGGGACAGGGCTGGGCAGGTTTCAGGAATGTGGGAGGGCCAGGCTGGCTGAGACCTGCCCGGCTTGGCGCCAGAGCCCCCTACCCGCCCCTTGACAACACCCCCCACCCCATCTCTTTACCAGAGAAGCTTGAAAAGGGTGAGGTGAGTCACCTGGGCAGAGGGTGAGGCTGGGTCCTGAGGGAGAAAGAGCTGGAAGTTTAGACAACTAGCTGCCCGAGGTATAGCAGGCTGCATGTGGGAAACACGGATCTCTGAGTCCTCGGGACCTGAGAAGTTGGGTCTTGGATTCCTGTCAGGGTCTGGCAGGTAGCACCGTTCTTGCTGAGAATCTACCCTCTGGGCTGGCATCATTCCTTTCCCGCCTAACCTGGCACAGACTCCTCCTGGGTTCCCACTCTATATCACGTTTGTGCCAGGAGCCTGCGTTCTCAGGCACCCACCTCTGGGCCCAGCCTGTCCCAGGGGAGCTGATGAGGAGCCAAGCTGGTGCTCCGGACTGGTTGTGAGCAGCCAAGCAGCCAGATATCCTGTCTTCCCTGATCTCTCTTCACCCTGTCCCCAGTGTCCCCGGCCCCTATTTCTCCTCCCCGCTTCACCACATGCAGGTGTGTGGATTTATCGGGGGCCCTCAGGAAAGGGGCTCTGTCAGTCGGAAAACACTGTTGCACCTTCTCTGTCAGGCTCGGTTCTTCCGGCCCTTTCAGGGAGAGGCGGGTTCTTTAGAGACAGCCTAAACTCTGAATTTTGGGGAAACCCTAACGTTCTAGAAAGTGCTTTAGCAGGGTCACCGTTTCTCTGAGGAAACTCTGAGCTTAATCACTTAGAGAACAGCTCCGGGATGCTAATCTTCAGTATTTTAGCAGAACCTATTTTGACTATGGGGGAGGGGAGGGGCTGGACTCCAGTCTAAGGGACTAGGGGCTACAGATCCCAGATTCCAGGTACTCAAGGTTATTAGGGGTCGCAGGGCTTAGACGCCAGGATTCCCAAAGAGCTGGGGAAGGACAGCTGTCTTAGATGTGTTTGCTCCAGAGCTAGGGTATCCTTAGCTCTCAGATCCGGTACACCCCAAGGCCTCCCCGCCTTCCTCCCTACTGGGGAATCCCTAGATTGTGATCCCTGGGGAAATGGAAGCTTGTTCCCCTTGTCTTCTCGGGGACTCCAGGGGCCTGCCCCACAAGCCCCAACCTCAAGTTTCAGCTCTGCCCTCAGCCCCAAGTCATACCTGAGTAGCCCGACAGCAGGAAGGTGAGCCACAGCAGCCCTGCGCGGGCGTCAGGGGGTTCCATGTTCCCTGCAGTGGCGGCAGTGACTGAGCCCGGGCGAGGCTCTCCGCCGCCCTGAAGCTGGCAGCGGAGGCCAGGCCCCTGACCACGCCCCTGACCACGCCCACCCCATCCCCAAGCTGGGCGCAGGGCCAAGACCTCCCACTGCCCTGAGAGGACCTCCCACCCTCGCGCGCACGGGGACCCGCTAGCACCGCCGAGCGCTGCTCCATCCAACCCACGCCTGAGGCTTTCCTCCTCAGCCGTGGGGACCGATCCTCCAGTCTAGTCATTGCCTCGAGCTGGAATCTAAGGGACACCGCGCAGATCCTCGTTCCCTTCCTTCCTGGCCACCTGCGGGGTCTTGACACGCATGCCCAAGGTGGCATGTGGCCCTCGACTGCAGGTGAATCTTTTTCCGAGTTTATTTTCTTTTTGGAGCCGGTGGCACACTGTAGCTCAGGCTGGCCTTCTGCCTCAGTTTCCCCAAGTACTGGGATTACAAGGGTGAGCCATCGCCCTGGTTTGTGAACTGTCGGTTTTGACCAGCGGTCCCTGATGTGATTTAGTTGCCTGTGTTGGCCTCTCTTTGTAGTCTCTCCTGCATGACCGGCTCTTCCCTGAGTGCCCTAGGATGCCCTCCCCTTAGAGGCAGCCACCTTGCTGGGAAGCGCCCCTCCTCTGACTGAGCAGTGGCCTGGAACTGGTCAGGTCAATCTTTTCTCTAATGGGTTTTCAATTCCCAGTCCTGGTCGGCCTCTTTGGTGATGAGGTGGGGATGGGGTGCCCCTCCCTCTGCTCTGCTCTGCTCTGCTCTCCTTGACTCCTTCACTTCCCCCCATCCAGGGAATCCAAGGAATGTCACCCCCCTTCCGCCTTCCTTCTCTCCCCGCCATTCCTTCCCCACCTTGGGGGGAGGGGAGGAGAAGTGGGCTGGCGCGGCGGCAGGTGAGTGGTTGAGGGAAAGAGCAGGCTGCTAGGACCGCGGGATGGAAGAGAGGGTCACAGGTCAAAGTAAGGGGTCACAGATCAGTCTACTCCAGGATCCTCACACGCCGAGGCAGTGTGGAACAAAATCCCAAGAATGCTGGATGGGGGCTGGAGAAGGAGGGTTCTGCCTCTGTTCAGAGGGTAGAAACTAGCCTGGGATACTGCTATGGATGGGGGGTGGTATAATTGTGGGTCATGCTGAGAGAGGGTCCTCCCCCTCCAGTCTCTGGCCAGTCTGAGGGTGACCAGCGGTGAGCTTCCCTGTGAGCCAAGGTTTTACCCATCAGTCCTAGAGGAAAGGCTTATGTTATAGGTTTTGGCAGGGCTCTCAAAGCTGTTTTAGCATTCCCTGTCACAGGAAGCAATTGTGAAACCAGGAAAAGTGACCTTTGCGTGGGGCCCCTTCATCCCCTCTCCAGGAAGTCTTTCTTCAACCTTCTCCTGTCACATAGGTCCCTGCAAATCTCTGGACCCCCTTGTCATCTCTACACACCCAGAGATACATCTATCTTCTCCGTGTGACTCCCAGCCACCGTAAAAGTCCAGGCTGTCCCACATCTCAGTCCCACCCCACAGCAGGCAAGAAAGGGTTGCCAGATGTATACTCAAAGGCTCAGAGGCTCACACGAAAATGCCACCCATAGCTACCCGGGCAGTGGTCCACTCCAGAGTAGACAAATGTATCCCAGGGTGAGCAAGACTGACATGGGGGTCCAGAGATTCTCAGGGAGGTGTTCGATAGACAGAAGAGGGTTGGAGGAGGACTTCATGAAGAGGAGATGAAGGGGCACCTGACACTCAAGAGGAGTCTGGGAGATCAGAACCCAGCCTCTTGCTAAGCAGCCATCACAGTACATACTGGCTATGCCAGCTCTGGCGAGGTGGAGGCAGGAGGATCAGAAGTTCAATCAATCATCTTTGGCTATTGTTGAGTGTTAGGACACCTGGGTGTGGTGGTGGGAGGCTTCTTTAATCCTCTCACTCAGGAGGCAGAGGCAGGTGGATCTCAGTGCTTAAGACCAGCCTGGTCTACAGAGCGAGTTCCAGGACAGCCAGGGCTACACAGTGAGATACTACCTCTAAAAAATCAAAACAAACGAACCAAAACCTCAACCAAATAGAAGGAGTTCGAGAATAACCTGTGCTCCATGAGGTCCTCTCTCAAAAACAAAGAGAGGGCTGGAGAGACGGCAGCTCAGCTGTTCAGAGCACTCACAGCTCTTGCAGAGTACCCAGGTCCCAGTACCAATGTCCCATCAGGTGGCTCACAACAGCCTATAACTCCATTTCCAGGGGACTTGATGCCTTCTCAAATTTGATGGCTTCTGTGAGCACCAGGCAAACACATGGTGAATGCACATATGTATAAGCAAAGACTCGTGCACATAAAACAAATAGACCTTTAAAAATAAATAAGTATTAAAAACAAAATAAAAGTAAAACTTTTAAAACAATCCAAACCAGAGTAGCCATCACGGGGTGCCATCTCCACTCCCCAGAGGGCTTTTTTACACAGTGCCCACGTGTTCTCTGGGACTCTCCTGCTCTTCTGTCTCTGGCCTGTGCATCTGATTACTGGGTCTGGAGACTGGCATCAGCCACTTCCTTTGTGCCTTTATAAAGTCAGCAGGTAGCTGGAGTTTAGTTAGCTGGAGCTTAGTGGTGCCTTTAATCCCAGCACCCAGGAGGCAGAGACAGAGGCAGGCAGAACTCTGAGTTCTAGGCCAGCCTGGTCTTCAGAGTGAGTTCAAGGACAGCCAGGGCTGCACAGAGAAACCCTGTCTTGAAATACACCACACACACACACACACACACACACACACACACAAAGAGTCAGCAGGCCGTGGCGCTGGAGGAGGTGAAGGAGGAGGGCCCCGTGGCAAGTGCACAGACAAAACACACCATCCCTGGACTTGTAGAAACTAGTATCACAATGTCATCTCCCTTTGTCCCCTACAGTTAGGCCTTACAAAACAGCCAGAAGAATCCTGTGAAGATGTGAGTCAGTCCAGGCCACTGTTCTGGTCAGAATACGCCCACGGCTCCATCTCCTTGAACATAAAAACCAATGTTCTCTCTGTGGTTTGAAAGGTCCTAGATTTAAGTCCTTTCCTTCCCTGACCCTGCCTTCCCTGACCCCACTTTCCTTCCCATCTCCCTCTTAAGCAACATTTTTATCACCCTGGTCGTTCTGATGACGTGCTGTGCTATTCCATCAACCCCAGAACCTTTGCACTTCCTATCCTCTCTGCCAGGGCATCTTTCCACTGACTGGCTTCCTCCTCCTTCCATTCTAATCTCTCCTGAGGCTTGTCTCATTAGAGAGCTTCAGATACCAGCTCCTGCTCCCCCACCCTGTCCCCTTTATCATGGGGATAAATTCTGTTTGCCTTGTATTGTCTGGTGCAGAATCTGTACCCCAAGGGGACAGGAACTCCACAAGGGTCACACTGGCCCACCAGTGCTAGGCCAGTGACTGACTTGGGAGATATTTGTGTGCTGAATTAAGTCATGTTCTGACTCTGTCCTGCTGTCTCACTTGTATAGATCAGCAGTCACATGTCACTTAACAATGGGCATCCGTTCAGATAAGGGCGTTGCTAGGCAATTGATCCTCACGAGCATCACGAAAGTAGATCCACAAGCAAAATCAGCTCGGACATTATCATCAGGCCATATGATTTTATGAGCCAGCATCACACATGGGGTCTGTGTTGTGTGACACACTACTCTATCTCACTGTCCCTTCAATAAAAGGTAGAGAAACTGCTTTGTAACTGTGTGCATCTCTCCATAGACTTCATAATGATTATTTATTTATGTGTATATATGCCGTGAGCCCCTCCATGCAGGTTCTGGGAATTGAACTCTAGTCCTCTGGAAGAGCAACAAGTGTCTTAACCGCTGAGCCATGGTCATAGGCACTGATGTATTGCTGTGAAGAGACACCATGACCAAGGCACACTTTAAGTGGAAGTTCACGTGGTGAGGCCCCTGCATGTGGTGCTCTGCTGAGGCAAGACCCGGGGTAGGACATGTAGCGTTTGGAAAGAGTATAAATAGGACTCCACGGTCAGTGATGGTGCACTTACATAGCTAGGCTTGGAACGCTTCGTTTGTCTCAAATCTTCATCTTTGCTGTCTCCACTTCATTGAGAGAGGCACAGCAGAGAACGTCTCCTGCTGTCCCGAATGGTCCTGGTTGATGCTGCTGTCTCGTGCTGATTTGGTGGAGGCCTGGCGGTTTCTTGCTGCAGATTCCTGTTTGCTATCCTGACACTGCTCCGCTGGACTGCGGGAATCCTGACAACAGAGATTGGAATCACCTGAAAGAGCTACTTCCAAACAGGTCCACATCCCCTGTGCTATTTAACATCTGTTCTCTCCTACCTTTATTTGTTTTTCTTTCTTTCTTTCTTTCTTTCTTTCTTTCTTTCTTTCTTTCTTCTTCTTTTTTTTTGTTTTTGTTTTTGTTTGTTTTTTGAAGACAGGGTTTCTCTATATAGCTTTGGCTGTCCTGGAGCTCACTCTCTAGACCAGCCTGGCCTCGAACTCAGAAATCCACCTACCTCTGCCTCCCAAGTGGTGGGATTAAAGGAGTGGGCCACCATTTCCGGGCTTAATTAATTCATCATCATCACCATTATCATCATCATTATTTTGAAATGGTCTTACTACTATACTATTATGTAACCTTGGCTGGCCAGAAACTCACTCCATAGACCAGGCTGGGTTGAGTTTGCAGAGATTCGCCTGCCTCTCTGAATGGTGTGATTAAAGGTATGGGCTATTATTATTATTGCTATTGCTATGACTTTGTGTGTGTGTGTGTGTGTGTGCAACAGCACTTTACATGTAGAGGCAGAGACTGGAGAATCACCAAAAGTTCAAAGCCGGCTTTGTCTAAATAGTTCTAGGCCAGCAACGGGGACTACATAGCAGGACTCTGTCTCAAACAATAACAAACAAAGTCATAAAAAACCACAATAAGTTCCAGGCTGGTCTGAGTTACAGAGTTAAACAAGTTGGACTAAATGGAAATTTTCCAGTTGGTTACGTTCTTGCTGAACAAGATTAAGGATCCGAGTTTGGATCCCCAGTGCCCATCCACATGAAAGCTGGGGCATGCAGCATGCATCTGGAACCCCAGCACTGCGGAAGGTGTCTGACTCTATTCCTGGGGAGGCACGTAAAAATGTCCACCCATCCCAGACAGAGAACCCATGACAGGGCAAAGTGAACAAACGAGTTTATTGGGGGGTCACTTACAGGGGCAGGGATGGCTCAAAGACTGTTTCATCACCAAAGCCCACACCGATCTGAGTGAAACCTGGGAGTCACTGCACAGCCTGCAGGAACTTGAAGGGTCGGAGAGCTATCCTCTCTCCTCAGTGGTCCTTAATGATCATATAAGGATCAGTGGGGGAGGAGGGATATGTACAACTTGTCAGTTTCAGGGACTTCCTGAGATTTGTGAAGTCCTCCAAGATGAAATGCTTTAACTTGGGGAAAACTGCTACACAACAGGCAGAGGCAGAAGGATAGCCAGGGCGTGCTGGGCAGCAAGACTAAGGAAGATACTCAAGCTAAGCTTTTGGCCTCCACACATGTGTGTACACAGCCCAATACATCACACACAACCCAATACATTACACACACAGCAATACATCACACACATACACACCAATAAATCACATACAGAGACAATACACACCCACACCTCCACACAGCACAGGACATCACACACACTCACACGTACATACACACACCAATCTCATACACATATCCAATACATCAAACATACACTCCGCAATATGTCACACACTGCAATATATTACACACCCCCAATATATCACACACATATACACACAAATGCACACACACACACACACACACACACACACACACACACCAAAAGGTGATGTGCATGGTGGCACACACCTGTAACCCTAGCACTTGGGTGGTGGAGACAGAAGGATCAGGGCTTCAGCCACCTTTGGCTACATGGTAGACTCAAGGCCAGGCTGAGTTACGCAAGAACTTATTTTTAAAATAAAGTGTTCAAATGGGCAGTCAATAATGCTTGTTTGTTATTGATGCTTTAAGACAAGATTTCTCTATGTGACCTGGCTGTCCTGGAACTAGCCCTGTAGACCAGGCTGGCTGGCCTCGAACTCAGAGATCCACCTGCCTCTGCCTCCCGGGTGCTGACATTTAAGACATGCGACACCACACAGGGCCTTTAATAGAGACTTTTTTTTTTTTTTTTTTTCCGAGACAGGGTTTCTCTTTATAGCCCTGGCTGTCCTGGAACTCACTTTGTAGACTAGGCTGGCCTCGAACTCAGAAATCGGCCTGCCTCTGCCTTTTAAAAATAATGACTTTTAAAAATACATTATTAGCATTAATATGGATGGGAGCATTGCGCACTGAGTCAGAGACAACTTCTGGAGTCTATGCTGTCCTTCTCCTGTGTCTGTCAGGGAGCCAGTCCAACTGGTCAGCCTTGGTGCCAAGTCCTCTTACCACCCGAGATATCTCAACTGTGCTGTGCTGGGTACTGTTAGGCATCGGATACTTGCCATCTGCCCCATTCCTGCCTTCGCGCAGTCCCTCATGGTTGGAAGCTCCACACCCTCTATGGAAACGGACAGTGGCAGGTGTTTGTTGTTCTGCCACTGGGAGCCAAGGTGATCTAAGCTGGGAAAGCCATGCCAGACATGTGAATTAGGAATGAGCGCTGCAGAGGAAGCCAGCCCTGGCTAGGCTTTCCACTCATGGCAGCTGGAGCAGATCCTGTTTTCTAAAGATGGCAGAAACAATTTCTCACCCCACAAGACCGTCTATAATCAGATCTTGACATTCCCTGCATGAGGAAGTGGGTAGTGAAGCCTTGGCTCAGTAGAGCATTTGTCTAAAATCCTCTGGTGAGGGGTGAGGCCATGTCTCAGTGGTAGAGTCCCTGCCTAGAATCCTCCAGTGAGGGGCTGGGGGCGTGGCTCAATGACAGAGTGCTTGATTGGCAGCGAGACACCTTAGGTTCTATCCAAGCCCACAAGAAAACAAGAAAGGAAGAATGGAAAAATGAAAGTAGGGATCTTTGTTTCTTCCCCCTTGAGATTTGAGGTACATAACCAACAGAAGGTATTAGAAGTAGAACCACACACCGCCGTGATGGAAAACAGGCCACACAACTCCTGTAAAAATCATTGGAGTAGTCATCTTCCCACAGCTGAGAGATTGTTTCGTCCTATTTTTGTTGTTGATAGTCTTGCTATGTAGCCTAGGCTAGCCTTGAATTTGGGATTGGCCTGTCTGTGATCCTTGAGTGCTGGAATTAGAGTTGAGAACCACCATGTCTGCCTCTTCGGGAACTTGTTTCTTTGTTTTTTTGTTTTGGATGGGGGCTGGGATAGAGCTTAGGGCCTCCTGCATGCTGAAATTTAAATGCTCTAAAGTTTAGCCACGCCCCCAGCCCCTCACTGGCAGATTCTAGGTAGGGCTCTACCACTGAGCCACGCCCCCAGCCCCTCACTGGGGGATTCTAGGCAGGGGCTCTACCACTGAGCCACGCCCCCAGCCTCTCACTGGGGGATTCTAGGCAGGGGCTCTACCACTGAGCCACACCCCCAGCCCCTCACTGGGGGATTCTAGGCAGGGCTCTACCACTGAACCACACCCCCAGCCCCTCACTGGGGGATTCTAGGCAGGGGCTTTACCACTGAGCCACGCCCCCAGCCCCTCACTGGGCTATTCTAGGCAGGGGCTCTACCACTGAGCCACGCCCCCAACCCCTCATTGGGGGATTCTAGGCAGAGGCTCTACCACTGAGCCACGCCCCCAGTCCCTCACTGGGGGATTCTAGGCAGGGGCTCTACCACTGAGCAACGCCCCCAGCCCCTCCCTGGGGGAGTCTAGACAATGGTGGTTCTGCTAATACCTACAGGTCCCAGGACCTACTGATTGCATCCCCCGATACAATCCTGAGCCAGAACCATCAAGTGAGACCTCTGTCTCTCACCCCCCAACCCCCGCTTCGGCAACCCCAATCGGTTAAATGATAACCACCATCACCTGCTACTCTGATGGACTTTTGATGAGCCACTGATGAGCAAAAGGGCAGTGACACCCTGCCTTATAGTGACAGTGCAAGCAGCAGGTGACTATAGCATGCTCAGGTCACTGGGGAACCTGTGCTGTCCTCATCAAACCGGTTCTGTAGAGCGGTTTCCGTCGCTGGCCGTTGCTGGCTAGTTGCCAGCTCTCCAAGCTGCTGCTGGGATTCTGTGACTGACCCAAAAAAATCCTCTCAATAAATTCCCTTGTGTTCCTGAAGTGGTTTTTGTTACTTGTTATTATTTGTTACTTATCTGTGAGTCAAGCTTTCCAGCCCCCTTCCCATGGGACACGGACTCCTCATCTCTATAATCTCAGATGTCCCCTCTTCCTGGAAGCCTTCCCTGATTACCTGGGTCAGGCTAGGTGCCTCCCTCTGGCTTCCTAGAGTCTCCTGGTGTCCCCTTCCAAGTAACTTTGCCCATCTTAGGCCAGCTGAGGTCTGTCTTCATTGGACTCTAGGTGCATGGTACAAGTGGCCTGGTGGACAATGGATAAGAGAGAGAGGGTGTGGAAGCCATGGGCTGGTTGAATCTAAAATAAATGGAGCCTGGGTCCCTCCAGAGTCAATGAGAGTGCTGGAGAAGATTCAGCAGCTTGCTTGAAACCAGTGGTTACATTATTTTTTGAGAATGGGTGAGAGGAAAGGGCGAGGTAGGCAAGTGAGGTCTCTAACTGCTGAAAACATCCAGAGGGATTTCTAGGTTTAGGTCTCAGACCCTCAGGGCTGGTGACCGGATGGTGGGCAGGGCTGGGTGCGTCATGACCTGAGAACTGTGATGTAGGATTCCATTTCTGATGGAGGAGGGGCTCCTGGGTGGGAATATCTGAGGGGGGGCCCACCCTGAGTTAATCGGGCAGGGTCAGGGGTCAGGTCTAGACCCATCCTTCCCCAGAACTACGACGCCCCCTGGTGGCATTGTTGGTCTCTGTCACACACACAGGAGGATTGAAAGATCAGGATTCAATTTATTTCTGCCTTGTCACTCCTTCCAGCCCCAAGGCTCCCTTCCTCCAGTCCAGGTGCCCTGCTGTGTGGAAGAAAAAGGTGTTAGAGTTTTTAGTCACTCACTCACTCAGTCTCACGACCTATCTGCTTTTTGATACAGGATTTCCCTGTGTAGCCCTGGCTCTCTTGGAACTCACTCTGTAGAGCTGACAGGCCTTGACCTCTGTGTCTGCCTCCTGAGTTCTGCGATTAAGGGAGTGTGCCACCATCGCCCTGCTTATTTATGTTTAATAATAAAAGCAGTTTATTTTTAATTTGTGTGTGTGTGGGTATGTGCACATGGGTGCAATGCCTGAGGAGGCCAGAAGGGGGCGATGGATTTCCCGGAGCTGGCGATGCAGGCAATCATGAGCCACTTAACAGAGATGCTGGGAACTGAAACTTGGTCCTGGACAAGAGCAGGGCCCACTCTTAACTGTTGGGTTCTCCCTCCCAAACCTCGTTTGTTGTTGTTTAGAAACAGAAGGTCAGCAAGGCAGCTTAGCAGGAAAGGCCTGCACACCTGACGACTTGAGGTCCAGTCCCATGGTGGCAGGGGAGAGTGGACTCCCCGGAAGTTGTCCTCTAACCCCCTACATACACCGCAGCACGTGCCATACCCCCACCACAAAGGAAATACATAAGTGCAATTGGAATTTCTTTCTTTCTTTCTTTCTTTCTTTCTTTCTTTCTTTCTTTCTTTCTTTCTTTCTAGAAAAAGGTAAACCTCATGTAGCCCAGGCTGACCTGGAACTCATTATGTAACAGAGGATGGCCCTGATCCTACCTCCATCTCCGAAGTGCTGTGATTACAGACCCTTGTCGCTACTCAGTTTACAAAATGCCAAGGACCACTGACCCCGGAACTTTGAGGCAGACAAACACTCAAACCAAAACCCACATCACTAGACTCCCTCTCCGTTGTTTTTTAGACAGGGTCTTGAATGCCCTGATGATAACTGTGCCAGGTGCAGTCACATCTGTGATGGAGAGTAATCGGAAGGGAAGCAAGAAAGACTCACCTAGCCTCTGGGTTTTGGGCATAACTCGGGGTCCTGTGGGGTCTGCGGGAGGGGTGTTTTCCCTCTCAGGAGCTTCTGCCATGGAGAGAGTCACCAGGTGGTGTTGGTTTCATGCGACTCAGTCTTTTCCCTCTGTTCCCTCTCCCCCAAGACCCTGAGTCCTCTACTTACTCTGTGGCCTCCTCCCTGGCCCGGGGCCTGGAGGTGACTTCCCACAGAACCGAGGCCATTTTGGGGAGAGGAAGTGGAGGTCGGAGCCTGGGCAGGGCGAGTGGTGCCTGAAAGGAAGGGAGTAGGGAATGTTTCCTGGGCCAGTGAGATAGCTCAGTGTATAAAGGCACGTGCTGCCAAACCTCATGTCTTGGGTTCCATCACCAGGGCCCACGAAGGAGAAAACTTAACTCCTGCAAGTTGTCTTCTGACCCCCACAAATGTGCTGAGACAGGCAAGCCCATGTGCTTGCACGTGCATATGTGTGTATGTGTGTATACACACACACAGAGACAATTAAGAATAAAAATAAAATGTAAACAAAAGAAAACAAAACCAAGCCAGGCAATGGTGGCGCATGCCTTTAATCCCAGCACTCGGGAGGCAGAGGCAGGCGGATTTCTGAGTTCGAGGCCAGCCTGGTCTACAGAGTGAGTTCCAGGACAGCCAGGGCTACACAGAGAAGCCATATCTCAAAAAACAAGCAAACAAACAACCAAAAAACGAAACAAAACAAAAAATTGGGAGGTTATCCTTGGCTACAAAGCCAGTTTGAGGCAAGCCCAACCTTCAGTGAGGCCCTGTCTCAAAAATACTTATATATTCATGCCACAAACATTTCTAGATTACTGTTCCAGACTTTGAGGACACAGTCATGAATGAGAAAAATCTTTGCTCTTGCAGAACTGACAAACATGGAGAAATAAAGAGAATTGTTCTCGAAGTGCTAGGGCCAAGGTTGGGAGGGGAGTGGGGGGGCAGTGAGGTGGGAGGAGGTGGGCGGCAGCTCTCAAGTAAGGAAGTCGCTCAGGTGTTCCTAGTCCTTTCAAGCAAAGGAGAGTAGTTGGCTAGAGAGAGGAGGACAGCTGCAAAGGCCTCTGGGTAACTGGAGTGACAAACCAGAAAGGGGGGAGGGGGAGCGCCAAGCTAGAAGGGGCGGGGCTTGTTGCCTGTTGGAAGGGCAAGGCTTGGTAGGTAGCCTAGATCCATAAATCACAGGACTGGGGCCCAGTGGTGGTGGCGCCTTTAATCCCAGCACTTGGGAGGCAGAAGCAGGTGGATCTCTGAGTTCAAGGCCAGCCTGGTCTACAAAGTGATTTCTAGGACAGCCAGGGCTACAAAGAGAAACTCTGTCTTGGAAAAACAACAACAACAACAACAACAACAACAACAACAACAAACAAAACCACACACACAGAGAATGTAACCAAACAACTAAAAAAGAAAAAAAAAAAATCAGGACTCGGAAAGCTGAGGCAAGAGCATCCGGAGTTCAGGCACAGCTTTGGCTTTGTGTAACCTGGTCCTGCCAGGAAAGCGCACACGCAGGACTGTACAAGAGTCTCCATTACAATTGTTATGACCCTGGAATGCACACCATCTCATCCAGAGCATTTAGATCTGGTTCCCAGGTCTAAATCCCCTATGCTCGTGGTCTCTCAGTGTCTCCTCTGGTTGCTGGGATCATAGCAGTACCCACCTTACTAGGCTGTCACAATAATGGTGCATGTGAGGAAGCCATGAGACTCCTTTAAAAAGGAGGGAGGGGCTTTGGGCATGGTTCAGTGGCAATACATGCCCGGAGGCCACTGGAGAAGGGCTAGGGTGAAGCTCAGTGGGGTACTTGTCTAAAATAAATGAGCCCCTGGGTTCAATTCTTAGAACCTCAAAATAAAGATGGGAGGGGTGCTGGAGAGATGGCCCAGTGATTTAGAGCAAGATTAAGCCCCCATACCACCTGGTGGCTCACAATCATCTGTAACTCCAGTTCCAGGGGATCTGCTGCCCTCTTCTGGCCTGTGTAGATACTGCACTCACCTTTATGCACACAGTACCTACCCAACATACATGCATCGGGCCTACACACATTATACACATAAATGAAAAATGCCAGACATGGTGGCACAGGCCTTTGTTCCCAGCACTTGGGAGGTTGAAGGATCTCTGTGAGTTCTAAACCATCCTGGTCTACAGAGCAAGTTTCAGGCGGGGCTACATAAAATTAAATAGCCGGGCGTGGTGGCACATGCCTTTAGTCCCAGCACTCGGGAGGCAGAGGCAGGCGGATTTCTGAGTTCGAGGCCAGCCTGGTCTACAAAGTGAGCTCCAGGACAGCCAGGGCTATACAGAGAAACCCTGTCTCGAAAAACCAAAAAAAATAAAAAAATAAAAAAAATTAAATTAAATAACAGGGCTGGAAAGATGGCACAGTGGTTAGAGTCACAACTAAGAGTTTCCAGCACCCAGACTGTGCCTTAAACTGTCTATAACTCCAGTTTTAGGGGATCCAACACCCTCTTCTGATCTTCCTGGACACCAGACATGTATACATATACAGGCAAAACACAAACACTAAAATAAATAAATCTTTGTTTGTTTGTTTGAAACAGGGTCTCTCTGTGTAGCCCTTGGTGTACTGGAACTTACTTAGTAGACCAGGCTGGCCTCGAACTCACAGAGATCTGCCTGCATCTGCCTGACAAGTGCTGGGATTAGAGACCTATGCCACCACATCCTGCCTAAAACTAACTAACTAAATATGATGATGATGACATCGACAGTGGTGGCGGTGGTGATGAGAAGGAGGAGGAGGAAGAGGTGGGGTGGGCGAAGGACCTAACAATGCCAAGAGCATTTGAACTGCTCTGAGAAGTACGGTCACCTTTCTGGTAAGGGGTGTGCCCAAGGCTTGCTCGTCCCTGATGTGTTTGGGAGAAGGAAGGAGTAGGAGGCTCACAGGAATGTGTAGAGGGCAGGGAAAGTCTCATGCCAGGCACAGGGCACGGCCTAGGCCAAGGTGCACCCACGTGGCTGGAAGTGACCGGCAGGCTGCCGTCCTGGCTGTGGCCCCTCCTTGTCCTCGGGGAGCCAGCTGAGTGCCTCCTAATGTTTCCATTTGCCTTTGGCCATGGGTCCAGATCTGTTTTTAGCTTCCCTCCCCGGGTGCTCCGGCCCCCCTCCCTGCTGGCTCTCTCTCCTTGCTGTGGTAGAATAATGTTCCCGGATTTCCTGAGCTGTTTGAAGTCAGCTGGGTATTGATCGCAGCCAGTGTGTACTTAGCTAGACGACAGGGACAGTTGCCTTCCCCATTGGGGAGGGTCTCAGAAGGCCCAGGGGTGGGAAGACAATGCAAAACAGAGCTCATTTAAGGAATGAACATGTGGGAGCTGGGCTGAAGAATGCATTGTTCACCCCAAAACTTAGGAGGCTGAGGCAGGAAGATGGAAAGTTTAAGCCAGCCTAGAAGTCATAGTAAGAACCTGCCTTCAAAAGGACGGGAAAGAGGAGGAGGGAGGGGAGGAGGGGAGGGGGAGGGGAGGAGGGAGGGGAGGAGGGAGAGGAGAGAGAAGTGAGAGGAGCATAAGGGGGAGGAAGAAGTAGAGGTGGAAGGAAAGAAAAGAAAGGCAGGCTGGAGCGATGGTTCAGTAATTAAGAGCACTGGCTGCTCTTGCAAAGGACCCAGGCTCGATTCCCAGCTCCCACATGGCAGCTCACAACCATCTGTAACTGTAACTCCAGTTCTAGATCCAACCTTCTCTCTTCCGGCCTCCATGGGTGCTACATGCTCACGGCGCACAGAAATACATGCAGGCCAAACACTAATCTACACAAAATATTTCTAAAAATTAAAAATAGGCCAGGTGTGGTGTGGGAGCACTGGGAGGCAGAGGCAGGCAGATCTCTGAGTTCAAGGCCAGCCTGGTCTGCAGAGTGGGTTCCAGGACAGCCAGGGCTACACAGAGAACACCCCCCCCCAAAAAGGGAAGGGGATGGCATCTTAGCATTGTTGCTGAGTATGTGACCATTCCTGTGACCCCCAGTGTGGCTACGCCAGGGTGAAGTGAGACCCCAGCCACCCACCTCAGACCTCACTCACCAGTGTCAGCCAGCCTTTGTCTTGGGGTCCTTGAGGGAACTGATCTTCAGGGGGTAGTGGGGGAGCAGAGGGAGTCACCTAGAGAATACAGAGGAGGCAGATTATGGCTATGTTCCTCACACCTACACGTGTTTTTACTAGTGGCCAGCAGGGGGCGCTGGGCAGCCTCTACATACAACAGGTTCAGGGTCTCTCCCCTCAGGTCAGACTGCCAGGGAAAGCCAGGGCAGCCAGGCACAAAGTCAGGAACATTAACATCTAAGCATCCTGTTCTAGACCCTCCTCCCTCACACCCAGAGTCCAGGTCCCAGGCCCCCTCCCTCAGACCCAGATGTATTGAGTCTAGCCTCCTCCCTCAGACCCAGGACTTCAGTATCAGCCCTCCTCCCTCAGATCCTCAGAACAGTGGTTCCAGGTCCCGCCTGTCTCTGCTCACCGGCCCCAGTTTCCGCTCAGCAGCCTCCTGGTGACAGTTGTCTCTTGAGTCATCTGCAGCAGTCCTGACCTCCGTTGGCCTCTCCTGTGCCTGACAGATACTCACAGCCTCTCGACCTTTGATCTCACAACGGCAGAAGGGACAGGTCTGGCTGTCTGAGTTCTAGGGACAAAGAGGAAAAATGTCACTCACCTTGTTGTCTCCTGTGTCCCTTCTGACTTCAAAAGACCTCCAATAAAAGGAGTGCGGGGGTTGGGGGGATGGCAGAAGAGAGCCTAGCTCTGGGATGGGAGGCGGGTAAAGGGAGGCTGGCATCAGGTTGGGATGTGGCTGGTATACTCTGAATCCAGGAGGGACCCACAGGCTAGGACCTAGCCCAGCAGAGCTGCTGAGGCCTGTGCTGTAGGCTCTGTGGGACTGACCCACTCTGCACTATGAATGATGGTATCTTATGTTCTATTCTTTGAAGTCAAGGTCCAGTAAGGGAAGCTATTGACTCCACAAGGCCTGTTGCGAGGGAGAAACGGAGCCCCTTTTAAAACATATTAAGTAGCAGCTCAGGGAGAAGTGGAGGGTGGACTCGGCCTGAGATGGCTAAGGCAGCAGCAGTGTGGAGAGCCCCACCCACCAGACCTCTGTTCTCTCTGGAGCCCTGCTTCCTCAATGGGAGATCCAGATGGGGCTTTTAGGGGAGGGATGGGGAGGTGGGGGCGGGGCAGAGGGCAGATGGCAGCCCCACCTGCCAGGCAGCCAGGCAGCAGCTGCAGAGAAGATGCCCACAGGGCTCGATCCTCACGTCCTTGTCCCTCTCTGCGCAGATCTTGCACAGCTGGAACGTGGAGTTCATGGCTTGGTAGAGCAGCAGTTGCTCCTGGGAGAAAAATGGACAGGGGTTGGGGTGGGGGTGGGGGGCTGGTTAGGAGGATGGTTCTCGAAATCTGTGCCAGCCTGCATACTCTCCCAAGTTCACGGCTGGGGCTGGGGATTAGCATGGTTGGCAGGTTTGCCTGATTTTCGGGAAGCCTTGGGTTCTACCGCTAGCCCCACATAAACTGGATGTGCCTGCAGAGGTCTGTAAATGGTAGCACTGGTGGGGGTGGGGGAACAAGGACATGCAGGAGGGTCCCCTTCAGTTACACAGGGACTTTGAGGCCAGCCTGGGGTTCATGAAACCTTGTCTCTCAACCAAACCAAACCAACAACAATAAAACACAACCCCTCACAGAAAACTGACAACCAGGTGGAAGGCCAGTGCACCCACGACTCTCATCGGTATGTGTTTCTTCCTCTTTCCTGGCCATAGGATCTTACTATGCATCCCAGAGGTGGGACTTAGCCCAAGCAGCAGTGGAATTACAGCCAAGTGTCACATCAGACAAAGCATGTCTTCAACCCTCGACCAGAGACCTGTTTTCTGGATCCCTCGTGATTTGGGAATGCTGGTGCATTTTAGCTATTTAGTTTTAAACAATTCTCTAATTCCAGGGTATCTGACACCCTCTTCTGGCTTCTGTGGACACTATACACAGATGGGGGCACATACATACAGGCAAATACTCATACACACAAAATATATATATATTTTTTTTTTGGTTTTTCGAGACAGGGTTTCTCTGTATAGCCCTGGCTGTCCTGGAACTCACTTTGTAGACCAGGCTGGCCTCGAACTCAGAAATAATTTTTTAAATAATAAAAATAAATATTTAGCTGGGCGTGGCAGCGCATGCCTTTAATCCTAGCACTTGGGAGGCAGAGGCAGGCGGATTTCTGAGTTCGAGGCCAGCCTGGTCTACAAAGTGAGTTCCAGGACAGCCAGGGATATATAGAGAAACCCTGTCTCGAAAAAGAAAAAAAAAAAAAAAAACAAAAAAAACAACAACCCAAAAAATAAATATTTAAAATATATTTTAAAAGTTATATAAAGTTGGGCAGTGGTGGCACATGCCTTTAATCCCAGCACTCTGGAGGCTGAGGGAGGCAGATCTCAGTGAGTTCAAGGCCAGCCTGGTTTGTGCACAGAGAGAAAAATCTTAAATATAGAATGGAATGTACTTAGGCTAAAAAAATTTCATAGTGTCAAAGGTCTGTAATTCCTCCAGAGGCCAAGGCAGGAGGATGAAGAGCTCCAGGCCCAGCTACATAGAAAACCCTTGCACCACAACCTCAAGGGCCAGGCACTGAGGTGTACACCTTTGGTACCAGAAGTTAGGGGGCAGCGGCAGAGGGAGTTTATGAGTTCAAGGCCAGCCAGGTTGACCACCAGCTAAACAAATTCCAGAACAGTCAGGGCTATTAAGAGAGATCTTGAAATAATAATAACCACCACCACCATCATCATGGCGGGGGTGGGGGGCACCCCTCAAAAACCAAGGCTAAATGTCGGTAGCACTCTCTGTACATATGTGCCATGGTGCCATATGGAGGTCAGAGGATGACTCAGTTCTCTCCTCCCACCCCGGGGATGCTGGGAACTGAAGTGATGTCATCAGGCTTGGCTGCGCTGCCTAAAGTCAGTACTCCTGTTACTGCCCAGACCTTTACAGTATAGTCAATAAAGCCATTTCCTTATTTAAAAACATGGGAGTGTGGCTCAGTGGCAGAACCCTGCCTAGAATCCCCCAGTGAGGGGCTGGGGGTGTGGCTCAGTGGTAGAGCCCCTGCCTAGAATCCCCCAGTGAGAGGCTGGGGGCGTGGCTCAGTGGTAGAGCCCCTGCTTAGAATCCCCCAATGAGGGGCTGGGGGCGGTGCTCAGTGGTTGAACTCTAGTGTAGCAAGCATAAGTTTCTGGGTTCCATCCTAAGAACAAAAAGAAAAACATCTTGGCTCTTCTGGCACTGGGTGTCTGCTCAGACTCAGAGCTGATAAACACTCAAATGCATCAGCTATTTTGATGATCTCAGAAGCTCTTTTCTTCATTCGATATCCAAGAAAAAACCTTGGCGAGGAGGCTTGCAGAGGCGACAGTTCCCAGTGGAGGAACTCAGAGAGTCTCAGAGAAGCAAGGGTTGGCTCGTATGTACACGGCTCCAAGCCAGCACCACATCCCCAGATCTCTAAGCTAAGTAGCTGGGTAGTGGACGTGAGTGTGGAACTCACCTCTGACACTTGGATGCGCTGGTAGGGTTCTGCCCGGCAGAGCTCAGTCAGGTCTGGGTTGTGTTTCTTTCCATCAGGGAAGAGGAAGCTGAGGGGAGAACATAGTTGGGCTCTGAGGGGCTGGACTCACAAGGACCCGCTTACCTCATCTACCTGGTGTGCGTGCATTCGTGCATGCATGCATAGGTGTATGCATACATGAGTATGTGCATGTGTGAGTGTGTGTGCGCATGTGCATTAGGACCTGACACGCGCCCACACTGGAACTTCCCAGAGCAAGTGTACTCTCCAATCCCTGGGACAGAACTGTCCACTTGATCATTTTAGAGAAGCTGCACTGAACCGTTGGCCTCCAGCCTGAGAATCAAAAAAGAAATCTAAACCTCTGTCCTTCCAGGATCTGTGTTCTATTTTGTAGTGTTGACCTAGCCTGGAGCATTTTAGGCAGGGGCTCTACCACTAATCTATACTCCCAGCCCCTCACTGGGGGATTCTAGGCAGGGGCTCTACCACTGAGCCACGCCCCCAGCCCCTCACTGGGGGATTCTAGGCAGGGGCTCTACCACTGAGCCACGCCCCCAGCCCCTCACTGGGGGATTCTAGGCAGGGGCTCTACCACTGATCCACACCCCAGCCCCTCACTGGGGGATTCTAGGCAGGGGCTCTACCACTGAGCCACGCCCCCAGCCCCTCACTGGGGGATTCTAGGCAGGGGCTCTACACCAGCTACAACCCCAGCCCCTCACTGGGGGAGTCTAGGCAGGGGCTCTACCACTGTGCCACGTCCCCAGTATGATCAGTTTATACTTTTTTCTTTTTCTTGCTGAACAAGAATCTCACAGTGTAGCTTACAATGCAGATCTCAGGATACTCCTGTACCTTGAATACTTACACACACACACACACACACACACACCCCACATATCTCCCTCCTGCTCAAGACCAGTACATTTCCAAAACAAAGAACAGAAGACCAAATACATTCTTAAAAAAAAAAAAAAAAGGTATAAAATGCCATACGCTTGCCTGCTCCTTGAGAGTAACTGTTGTTTGTAATGACTCAAGGCTCTTGCTATTTTGTAGAACAGGAGCCTTGTGAACAATGAGAAGCAACAGGTCTGTGCACCTGTCCCTCTCTTCTCTGTCTCTATCTCACACCAGCCCTGCAGCTCATTGGTAGCATCTGGCCTAGCTAGGAAGCATCCCCAGCAGGGCAAACCAGGAAAGATCTGGGTGAGAGAGAACCCTGGAGAGCCGCCGGCCCCTTCCCTCATCACCGCGGGCAACTTCCTTCAGGAAACCGCCGGAGGCAGATGAGGTTACAGGTGGAAAACCACTAGTTTGGCTGTTTCCCCGCCCCTGACCTTACAATCTAGACCCTAGAGCGGGATACAGTTTCTAGAAGCACAGGTTTTGAAGCCCAGTCTGGGGAAGGGATTTTGCACTTTGCAGCCGGCTGCCTGGCTGCAGACATTCCCCCGCCTTGAGAACCCGGCCGCCCCCTGCTGGCAGCTAGTGGCGTTGCAGCTTGGTGTGCTGGCTGTGTCCACGCCCGTACCTTCAAGCCAAACGCGTGATTTGTGCTAAATCTCTCCAAGTAGATTTTGCTAACACCCTTTTTCTATTAGGCTGGGGACTCACATGCCGTCCTTTTGTCCCTTCAGGAGCACCTGCAGCAGAGGTTTGTTGAGAGGAATGGTTTGCAGGATGCTTCCATCGGAGCTCACGTACCCAATGGCCCACTGCCCTAGGCGGGTACAGCTTGGCCGGAAGATATAGCTGTGGAAAGATGACATGGGATGGAGAGTGGTCGCTGCTGTCTCTTTTTGGGACACTCAGCTGTCTGCCCTGTCGGAGATCCAGGTATCTCCTTCCTCATCCTTTATGGAAGAGGGGCCTTGCTCCGCATTCACAGTTACAGACCGAGAGGGTATATGGCTGTAGCTTTAGCTACCATTGCCCACCAGAGCAATGGGTCACATCTGAGAATGAGCCTAATACAGGAAAAAACGGAAGCAAGTTACACTCAGGCATGACCTCCGATGAAAGTGCTTGAAAGCTTGGATCTGTCTGTGTGTTCTTCCTTTCCATTTTATAATTTTCCCTCTCTTCACCTATACAGCTGATTGAAGGCTAGCCTGGGCTACGAGATACCTTATCTACCTATAGCAACCCATCTAGACAAGGACATTGTCACCGAGCAGCGTCTGGTGATAGAGACAGACAGACTGAGAGAGCCCCCCCTTCTCTTCCTTCCCCTCCCTCCCCCAGCCTGAAGAGAATGGGGGGTCTCTAGAGAGCAGCTGCTATACTGTCCTTGCCTTCCAGAGGCTGCCACACTTCAGCCCTGCAGAGACTGATTTCTTCCTTCAACCTGTGGGTGCTCAGTGTATCCTCAGCCTGTTAAGGAGAGCCAACTAGCTGGACCGTAAGAGGTGCACGCTTTTAATCCCAGCACTCAGGAGGCAGGCAGATCTCTGAGTTTGAGGCCATCCTGGTGTACGGAGCAAGTTCCAGCACAGCCAGGGCTACACAGAGAAACTCAAAATGAAACAAAAAGCAAACAAATAAACCTCGGCAAACCCGAGTGGAGTGGTGATATCCATAACCCCAGCACTCAAGGGTCATCCTTATCTACATGGCAAGTTTGAGGCTAGCCTGGGCTAAATGCAGCAAGCCCTGTCTCAAAGCAAAACCATTTAACAGGTTTATAGCATAGCCTTTAACTTGTCAAGACCGGGCCTTATCTTCAGAACTCCTTGGTAGAGCTGATAGTGTTGCTTTATTTGCTGGGCTGTGGGATGACCCAGGAGGCTCCGGAAGAGGAGGCAGGGGTTCTGGGCATCTTAACTCAGAGGTTTTATTTGAGACAGTGTCTCAGGTGGCCCAGGCTGGCTTTGAACTTTTCATCCTCCAGCCTCCACCTCCCAAGTGCTGGAACTACAGGAAAACCACCAACCCCCCAGCTGCAGAGCTCCCACCTCTGGGTTCCCAGGAACCTCAATTCTCAGCCTCTCAGAAGTTGAGGGATTCCGCCCCCCCTCCTCCCCACCCTACACACTAGCCAGGACTAGACTACTTGTCTCAGAGAACCCTGCTTTGCTCACCTGCCTGGTTTGTCCCTGTAGGCCTGCAGGCGTGTTTGGACCTCATCGTAGGTAAGGAAGGCCATGTAGCCAGGGTGGTTGACAGCCAGGAGTTGCCAATTCCTCAGTAAAGTGGGCCACGGCTGGGAGGGACAGAGATAATCACTAAGGGACCAAGGAAGTAGCCTATGCCTTAGGACCTTCAGGGTTCAAGAATCCACCACCCTACCCACATCCGTGATGGTCCTGAACACTGTTTATAAACACAGGAAACCATATACCCTTTCTTCCCCAAGACTCAGTGGTCCAGACCCAGCCTTCCTCCCTTAGATCCAGTGTGCCCAGTCCCTATCTCCTCCCTCAGACCCAGGGGTCCAGGCCCTAGCACCTTCCTCAGACCCCGATCCATGACCTTCCCTGACCTGGAAGAGCCTGGTGAAGACGTCAAACTCAAAGACGGACACGTGGCCGTTACAAGTGAGGTCCAAGGTGGACCGCAAGGCCTGCATGGTAGGGCCTGGTTCCACAGGGTGGCGGGCACACAGGAGGGACTGGAACTCAGCCCAGGGAAGCACGCACCTGGATGGGAAGGTTACAGCTACGGATGGAGAGAGGGTCTATGGTAGGAAGCAGCTCTTCTCCCCACTTCCGGTCCTTGGGCAGGGCAGTTAAGGGACTTTGGAGCCCACCGTCCGGTGGTGAAGGTCCACTCACCGAACTCCACAATACTCTCTCCAGAAGATGTGGGCGGAGCCCTTGGTGAGCTGGTACAGGTGCCCACAGTACTCCCCCGCAGGGAAGAGTGCGCTCAACTCTGCGTGCATGTGACTGAAGATGAGGGCCAGCTTGGCCAGTTGTCGCCTGTGGGGTGGGGGTGGGGGGGGAAGCTATGAGCATCACACATGATGTAGGGAGAGTCCCTACAGGTGCAAGGCCTCCAGATTTCCTCTTGTGAATCAATGTACCAAGAGCCAGTCTCAGTTCTGAGGCCTCTGTTTTCTGCATCCCCGTTTCCTCATCGATGAAGGAAGTGTGGAAGCTAAAGTCCAAACCGGCCTCCAGCCAGCATAGCACTGAGATGGCGGGGTATAACCATCTGCCATCGGTGTTTAGCGAATGCCCAGAACTGCCTTCCACACTAGTGGGTGTGTTGGCTGCCCTGAGTTTGAGATCAGGATGTAGAAGGCAATAACGGGTTTTTGGACAATTAACAGCTATGAAAGTCCTGGAAAATCATTAACAAATGTTTTCCCAAGTCTCCTCAGTTCCTCACCTGTGAAGTGCAAATAAACATGTGAGTTCAGCTCCTGAATCACTGGAGAACAGTGGGGGGGGGGGGCTTGGCCAAACCTTATGAGCACAGAGAGGACACAGCTCAGCAGTAGAAACCCTGCCTAGAATCCCCTAGTGAGGGACTGGGGGTGTGGCTCAGTAGAAAAGCCCCTGCCTACCAACCATACTTAGGGTTCTGGGTTCCATCCCCAGCATTTTCTTTTTTTTTTATTTATTTATTTATTTTTTTAGATTCATTTATTTATTATATGTAAGTACACTGTAGCTGTCTTCAGACACTCCAGAAGAGGGAGTCAGATCTTGTTAAGGATGGTTGTGAGCCACCATGTGGTTGCTGGGATTTGAACTCCTGACCTTCGGAAGAGCAGTCGGGTGCTCTTACCCACTGAGCCATCTCACCAGCCCCCCAGCATTTTCAAAATCAAACAAAACCTGCATATTATATTGGGTTAGCACTCAGTGCATGCTGATTTTATTATATTTCTCATTTATACTAATAGCTTCCGTGGCCAGGTCTGTAGGGCTCCTGACAGTTTCTTAGCAACCTTGCTTTCCAGAATGCAGAGCTGTGTAGTCCAATGAGTTTGCCATCAGCAACTCTGGCTGGCTCAGACTGGAAGCTACCTTCCCCCTCCCCCACCCTTTTTTGAGACGATATCTCATTATATAGTTTGAGTTGGCCTTTAAACTCACTCTGTAGACCAGGCTGGCCTCAAACTATCAGAAATCTGCCTGCCTTTGCCTCCTGAGTACTGAGGTCAGAGGGCTCTGGCACCACATTCAGCCTAGAGTGACAAGCTGGTTCTTTGGTTTGCTTGGTTTTTTTGAGACAGCTACAATATTCCACAATTAAAGCACCTACTGCTGTTTCTTTTGTAGCCCAGGCTGTCCTAGAATTCAGTCTGTAGGCCAGGCTGTCCTTGAATTCAGAGATCCACCTGGGCTGGGACTAAAGGTATGCACCACCACTTGGCCTGCCTCCTCCTCCTCCTCCTCCTCTTCTTAAGATTTACTTTTGGAGCTCAGGGGTTACATAAAATAAAAATAAGTCTTTTAGGGCTGGAGAGATGGCTCAGTGGGTAAGAGCACCCGACTGCTCTTCTGAAGGTCCAGAGTTCAAATCCCAGCAACCACATGGTGGCTCACAACCATCCGTAACGAGATCTGGCGCCCTCTTCTGGAGTGTCTGAAGACAGCTACAGTGTACTTACATATAATAAATAAATAAATCTTTAAAAAAAATAAGTCTTTTAAAAAATATTAACCAAAAAGAAAAAAAAAATACTTTTATGTTAAATTTTGTGTACGTGTGCATGCATGTGTGTGCCTGTGTAAACAGATATGTGCACATGAGTGTGGATTCCTGAGGAGGTCTGAAGAGGTGTCAGATCCCTTGGAGCTGGAGTTACAGGTGATTGTGAGCCATCTATCCTGGGCGCTGGAACCTGGGTCCTC
Source organism: Mus caroli (assembly GCF_978045245.1). NCBI lineage: Eukaryota > Metazoa > Chordata > Mammalia > Rodentia > Muridae > Mus > Mus caroli. The sequence continues at coordinate 124,105,279 of NW_028227263.1, read as the reverse complement.
TGCTAGAGCAGAAAGCCCTCTGCCTCTAAGTCAGTGCTCCTCAACCTTCCTAAGGCTGAGACCCTTTAATACATTTCTGTATGTTCTGGTGACCCCAGCCATAAAAATATTTTCCTTGCTACTTCCTAACTGTTTGCTACTGTTATAAGTCATAATGTAAACACTCGTGCTTTCCCATGGTGTTAGGGGACCCTGTGAAAGGGTGGTTGGATGGCCAGGTTGAGAACCACTTCCTAAAGCCATCTCTCCAGCAGGTGCGTTAGCTGTGGCATATACACTAGACTGCAACAACGCAGGCTGAAAGAAAGTAACAAAAATTGTAACAATTGGGGCTAGAGTTGGTTCAGCTGTTAAAAACACTGGCAGCCTGTCTTCTGACTCTGCACACAGTGAAAGCTAATTCCGAGTGATAAGAAATCTATAACTGAGCAGTGGTGGTGCTGCCTTTACTCTCAGAGGCAGAGGCAGAGGCAGGCGGATCTGTGTGGGTTCTGGGCTAGCCTGGTCTACAGAGGGAATTCCAGGACAGCTAGAGCTACACAGAGAAATGGGATCCAAAAACAACCAACCAATCTACCAACCAAACAAGAGAACCAGTTTATTTCTCCGGGCTGATTGTGGTGCCAGAGCCCTTTGACCCCAGTACTCAGGAGGCAGAGGTGGATCTCTGTGAGTTTGAGGCCAGCCTGGTCTACAGATCGAGTTTAAAGGCCAGCTGGAACTACATAAGGAAGAAAGAAAGAAAGAAAGAAAGAAAGAAAGAAAGAAAGAAAGAAGAGAAGAGAAGATAGTATTTTCATTATATATACACACACATACATATATATGCACATGTGTATATATATATATATTCAGGCAAGTCACAACTAAGGCTAGGGAGCCAGACCCAAATCACCAATTTAGACCTTGCTCTGGGGTCCAGCTCCAGTTCTCCTATGCAGTTGTCCCACAAGCCAGAGGGCAGGCACATCTAAGGTCCTTGAAACAGATACCTTTGCTGGAAGCCAGACAGGTGGAGGTTGGGGTGGGAGTGGGGGCTGGCCTGTTTCTCAGGCTGGACAGGTAGGTCCACTCATCCTGCCTCCCCAACAGGAAGTTTGCTTTTTTTTGTTCCGAGACAGGGTTTCTCTATGTAGCCCTGGCTGTCCTGGAACTCACTTTGTAGACCAGGCTGGCCTCGAACTCAGAAATTCGTCTGCCTCTGTCTCCCAAGTGCTGGGATTAAAGGCGTGTGCCGCCACTGCCTAGCTGAAGTTTGCTCTTCTTCTAGGAGAGACACATGCCTGCACCCCAGGTTCAAGCTGATCTACAAAAGGGAGAAAGGGGGCCTGGCGGCAAGGGTGCTTAAAGGGGGGAATAATGGGGAGGAAGGCTGGACCTGTACCCCTGGGTCTGATGGAAGAAAGGCCTTGTGACTCTTGGGTCTGATTGAGGAGGGTTGGCGCTTGTACTTCTAGGTCTGAAGGAGGAGGGTGGAAGCTGGACCCCTGGGTCTGAGGGAACAGGCGGCTGGTGGCACACAATCCGGAAATCACTAGTTTGTGACTTGTCTCTGAGGTAGGTTAGCGCTCACCTGAATCTGGAGCCCTCCCGGAAAACATCCTGGTTCACGTCCTTTTTGCCTCGGGGTGGCAGTAGCTCCGCCACCTGCCTGCCTTTGACCTCCAGATTGGCCAGGTAGATGGCCAGAAAGTCATCGGCGCCACCGGGACCCTCGGGGTCTCCCCTGGCCTCGCGCCGGGCCTTTGCCACCTCTCCAAGTAGCTGTGCGGTGCGGGGCAGCAGGTCCCGCAGGGACGGGGGCCCCATGATCATCCTGGGATCCCTGCATTGCTCTTCTAGGCGCTGGAGCAACTTCACCGCCCGGCTAAGTGCGCGGGGCTCGCCCCACTGCCACCCTCGCGGGGCTGCCGCCGCAGCCATGGGTCCCTCGGGTGGCTTGGGACTGGGACGGAGGGGTGTGGCGGGGAAAGGGTCCAGGTAGGGGCGGGACCAAGAGAGAGCAGGGGGCAGGACCTGGAGGACCGGGAGAGGACTGTAGGTAAAAGGGGCCGGCCTGGGGAGTCTGAGGGAGGAGAGCTAGAGTCTGGATTTATTGGTGTTGAGAAAAGAGGTGGTTCCGCAGGTAGGGCTCTGGGACAAGGCACCCTTTCATGAACTGTGGCTGAAGATGTCAGTCTTTCTTCTTAGCGGAGTCAGAGAGCTGAGTCTTCTAAGAGCAGATAGGCAAGTAGTTACTCTGTGTCCCCGAGGGAAGGTACTAGAACCACCGGAGTTCAGGCCCCCGTGGCAGGTAAGGGAAATTAAGTTGCAGTTTAAGTACCCAGATTTCAAAAGAGGTGAAAGGGGTGTGGCGGAAAGTGGCGTTCAGGAATGCACAGAGCTGCAGGAAGTGGCTGCCGGGCAGGTTTGCACCCCAACCTGCCAGACCTGTAGGTCCGCCCTGATTGTGCTTCAGACACCACCAGAGGGCGCCGTGGACACGGTTCTCTCTGCCCCAGGGCACCCAGGGCATCAAGCAAGCCAGCCACCACCCCAGCTCGGCCGGGTACTGACTCCTCAGCCTGCCTGCTCTCTCCCTCCCTCTCCCTTCCTCTTCCTCCCTGTTTGGGAAAAACTCCAGATCCAGGAGATCTGAAGCCTCTGTCCTCTGAAGACACCCTGGGTAAGCACACACACACACACACACACACACACACACTTTGTTGTTCTAGCTTTGTTTTTTTAGACAGTATCTCACCATTCAACCCTGGGCATTCTGGAACTAACTCTGTAGAGCAGGCTGGCATCAAGCTCACAGAGATCTACCTGCCTCTGCCTCCCAAATGCTGGGACTAAAGGCACGGGGCATGCCTGGTGCAATATTTTTTATTATTTAAAAAAAATCCCAGCACGATGGAGTCAGAGGGAGACTAATTTCTGATTTAGAGGCCAGCCTGGTCTACACAGAGAGAGTTCCAGGTAAGCCAGGGTTACACAGAGAAATCCTGTCTCCAAAACAAACAAACAAACAAACATAAAAAAAAATTGAAGTTGAATGTGTTTTCAGATACGTTTAAACCTAATTATTCAGGAAGAAGAGAACAAAGATGTTGAGTTATGGTCCAGCCTGGGCTACAAAGCAAGGTTCTGTCTCTAACAACCGAACGGGGTTGGGAATTTGGCTCACTGGGTGAAAGTGCTCCTCAGCAATCCTGACAGCCTGAATTTGGTTCTCAGAACCCACAGAGTGGCAGGAGAGAAGGGAGTAATATGAGCTGTCCTCTGACCTCCACAAGTGTCCACAGTCATGCACACACGTAAATAAACAGACATAAACCCAAAGAAAAACGAACTTCTCCCAAACCACCAAATCCATCCCCAACACACACACACACACACACACACACACACACACACAAACAGAAGGCCCATCTTTGGAGCTGGGTGGGGGATGTAGCTCAGTTGGTGAATGTTTGTTCAGAACATAGAAAGTCCTGGGTTCCACCCTCAGAATCACAGACATGAATTATAGTGGCCTGTGCCTGTTAACTTGGGAAGAGGAGGCAGGGAGATTACCAGTTCAAAGTCTACTTCATCTACATATCAAGTTCCTAGATTTGGTTTGGGCTATGTGATCACCTGCCTCGTTCCCTCCCCAATAAAATGACCAAAATTAAAATACTATGTATGGTATGATTCTATTCCTATGAAATATACAGAATAGGTGACTTTAAAAATTAAAATTTAGTCAGGCAGTGGTGGCACACGCCTTTAATCCCAGCACTTGGGAGGCAGAGGCAGGCGGATTTCTGAGTTCAAGGCCAGCTTGGTCTACAGAGTGAGTTCCAGGACAGCCAGGGCTACACAGAGAAACCCTGTCTCAAAAAACAAAACAAAAAAAAACAAAAAACAAAAAACAAAAAAAACCCCAAAAAATATGTATTATGTTTTAATTTATAATTTAACTTGTAATTAATAATATGTAATACCACTAATGATATATTTAGGGTCATTAGGATATGGGAAAAGACAGGAACTAACAATGGGTTTCTTTTCACTTTTCTTTTTTTTTGAAACAGGGTCTCATTAGTATAGCCCATGTAGAACAGGCTAGCCTCAAGCTTCCAGAGGTACAGAAATCCACCAGCCTCTGCAAGTGCCAGAAACACTCAACTGCTGGGCCATCGCTCCAGCTCTCGCTTTCTTTCTTTCTTTTTTTCTTTCTTTCTTTCTTTCTTTCTTTCTTCCTTTCTTTCTTTCTTTCTTTCTTTCTTTCTTTCTTTCTTTCTTTCTTTCTTCCTTGCTTGCTTGCTTGCTTTCTTCCTTCCTTCCTTCCTTCCTTTCTTTCTTTTTTTTAAATTAGATATTTTTTATTTACATTTCAAGTGTTATCCCCTTTCCTAGTTTCCTCTCCAAAAATCCCCTATCCCGTCCTCCCTCACCCTGCTCCCCAACCCACCCACTCCCACTTCCTGGCCCTGGCATTCCCCTGTACTGGGGCACAGAACCTTCACAGGACCAAGGGCCTCTCCTCCCATTGATGACCGACTAGGCCACCCTCTGCTACATATGCATCTAGAGACATGAATCTCACCATGTGTTTTCTTTGATTGGTTTAGTCCCAGTGAGCTCTGGGGATACTGGTTAGTTCATATTGTTGTTCCTCCTATGGGGCTGCAAACCCCTTCAGCTCTTTGGGTACTTTCTCTAGCTTCTTCATTGGGGACCCTGTGCTCCATCCAATGGATGGCTGTGAGCATCCACTTCTGTATTTGCCAGGCACTGGCAGAGCCTTTCAGGAGACATCATTTTTTTTTTAAATAATTTGTTTTGTGTGTACGTGAATTTTGCATGTACCACCTGCATGCAGTACCTGTGGATCTCCTGGAACTGGAAACGGTTGTGTATCACCATGTGGGTGCTGAGAATTGAACCCTGGTCCTCTTCTAGAGCAGCCAATGCTCTTAAGCACTGAGATCTCTCTCCAGCCTTTTATTTGTAAGCATGTGGTCCAGGATGGTCAGGACTACATATGTCACTGTACATATCTCAGGCTGGCCTCACACTGTCAGTGATATCTTTTAGCCTTGGAAGTGCTGAGATGACTGGTGTGTGCCTCCTCAGTGCCCAAGTGACTGACAGGTGTGTGCCTCTGCAGTGCCCAGGTGACTGACAGGTGTGTGCCTCCTCAGTGCCCAGGTGACTGACAGGTGTGTGCCTCTGCAGTGCCCAGGTGACTGACAGGTGTGTGCCTCTGCAGTGCTCAGGTGACTGACAGGTGTGTGCCTCTGCAGTGCCCAGGTGACTGACAGGTGTGTGCCTCCTCAGTGCCCAGGTGACTGACAGGTGTGTGCCTCCTCAGTGCCCAGGTGACTGACAGGTGTGTGCCTCTGCAGTGCTCAGGTGACTGACAGGTGTGTGCCTCTGCAGTGCCCAGGTGACTGACTGGTGTGTGCCTCCTCAGTGCCCAGGTGACTGACAGGTGTGTGCCTCCTCAGTGCCCAGGTGACTGACAGGTGTGTGCCTCCTCAGTGCCCAGGTGACTGACAGGTGTGTGCCTCTGCAGTGCCCAGGTGACTGACAGGTGTGTGCCTCTGCAGTGCTCAGGTGACTGACAGGTGTGTGCCTCTGCAGTGCCCAGGTGACTGACAGGTGTGTGCCTCCTCAGTGCCCAGGTGACTGACAGGTGTGTGCCTCTGCAGTGCCCAGGTGACTGACAGGTGGGTGCCTCTGCAGTGCCCAGGTGACTGACAGGTGTGTGCCTCTGCAGTGGACAGGTGACTGATAGGTGTGTGCCTTGGTGGAGCTGAGAAAGTCTGAGAGGATAATGACACAGCACACTTGGATTGGTTTAGACCTCATAGGAGCTTAAATGAGGGCCTGAATTGATCCTGACCACTAGAGGGCACACTGAGAACAACCTTCCTGCCTCCCTTGATTGGGATCTGAGGCCACACACCCATTCCTCTGGATGCTGTGGACTCAAACTCCAACCCTAAACAGAGTCATAACCCAAACCCTTGCTCACACCTTCAATTCAGATTTTCTTCCTATGCTAGTCCCCTCTTTGCCCCCCGCACACTATTTTTAATGTTTTTTCCTCTGCAGTCCTGGTTGTCCTGGAATCACCCTCTACACCAGGCTGGCCTTGAACTCCCAGACATCCAGTTACCTGTCTGCCTTCAGAGTGCTGGGATTAAAAGTGTGTGCCACCACCACCTGGTCTCCTCCCCACCCTGTTATGTAGCTCAGGCTACCCTTACACTTTCTTTATAGCCAAGGTTGGCCTTGATTTCTTTCTCTTTTCCTTTTTAAAAAGATTTATTTATTTTATTTATAAGAGTATACACTGCAACTGTCTTCAGACACACTAGAAGAGGGCATTGGGTCCCATTGGAGATGGTTAAGAGCCACCATATGGTTGCTGGGAATTGAACTCAGGACCTCTGGAAGAGCAGTCAGTGTTCTTAACTGCCAAGCCATCTCTCCAGCCCCTGGCTTTGATTTTTTTTCTTTTTCTTTTCTTTTCTTTTCACTTTTCTTTTCTCTTTCTTTCTTTCTTTCTTTCTTTTTCTTTTCTTTTCTTTTCTTTTCTTTTCTTTTCTTTTTTTTTTTTTTTTTTTTTTTTTGAGGCAGGGTTTCTCTGTGTAGCCCTGGCTGTCCTGGAACTCACTTTGTAGACCAGGCTGGCCTCAAACTCAGAAATCTGCCTGCCTCTGCCTCCCAAGTGCTGGGATTAAAGGTGTGCGCCACCACACCCGGCCCGGCTTTGATTTCTTAATCCTCCTGCCTCCATCTTCAAAGTGCTGTCATGACATGTGTACACCCCTGTACTGGCTGGTCTTGTGTGTCAACTTGACACAATCTGGAGTTATCACAGAGAAAGGAGCTTCAGGTGAGGAAATGCCTCCATGAGATCCAGTGTAAGACATTTTCTCAATTAGTGATCAAGTGGGGAGGGCCCATTGTGGGTGGTGCCATCTCTGGGCTGGTAGTCTTGGGTTCTGTAAGAGAGCAGGCTGAGCAAGCCAGGGGAAACCAGCCAGTAAAGAACATCCCTCCATGGCCTCTGCATCAGCTCCTGCTTCCCAACCTGCTTGAGTTCCAGTCCTGACTTCCTTGGTGATGAACAGCAGTATGGAAGTGTAAGCTGAATAAACCCTTTCCTCCCCAACTTGCTTCCTGGTTGTGATGTTTGTGCAGGAATAGAAACCCTGACTAAGACAGCCACCATGCCTAGCCTGGTGCTCTCGCCCTCTCTCATTCCAAAGCAGCAAATCACACACTTACACCAGCTCTCCAGACTGGACTCAGATGAGTGCAGACTTAGCAATCTTTTTATCCTTCTTGTGTAAAATACGACGTCGTGTCCGTGTTATGGATGGGGATCTGTGGATGGCATGGTGCAGGTGACAGGTGAGTGCTGCCAAATCTGGCTTCCCCATGTGTTCTGGGGATCTGAACTCAGTTGACCTTCACGACAAATGTCTTTCCCCCCTGAGCCACCGCCCTGGCCCTGATTTAGAAATCCTACAAGCAGAACTTTCTTCTTTATTTTATTGCAAAGAAAAAACTACACCAGGCAGTGGTGGTGCTCACTTTTAATCCCAGCACTTGGGAGGCAGAGGCAGGTGGATCTCTGTGAGCTTGAGGCCAGCCTGGTCTACAGAGAGAGCTTCAGGACAGCCAGGGCTACACAGAGAAACCTTGTCTCAGAAACAAACAAACAAACAAACAAACAGACAAACACCAACCAAAAACAACCAAACAAAAACCTGGACTTTCTGCTGAGCCCCACCTTAACGAAGTAAAAGAGAACACACAAAAAACAATGAAGACTCAGCAAGCCAGTATCTACCCATTCTGTGCCTCAGAGTCCTCTTTTCACCTTTTCTCTCCTTTCCCTTTCATGTCTGTCTGTCTGTCTGTCTGTCTGTCTGTCTGTCTGTCTGTCTGTCTATCATGTGTGTGTGTGTGTGTGTGTGTGTGTGTGTGTGTGTGTGTGTGTGTGTGTGTTGGGTTGTATTGTTCGTGTGTGCACACCCAGTGTGGAAGTCAGAGGACTTTTCCAGGAGTGATTCTCACCGTTCACTGGCTCTGCTGCTGTGCTGTGTGCTGCCACTAGGTGATGATCTTGAGCTTCCAGGAGTTTCTTCTGATTTGGCCTCCCACTTTGCATTAGTAATGTTGGGATTACAGATACACACTTTAGCATCCAGCTTGATACTCACCCCCAGCCCCCGACCCCATCTCCATCCATTTGTGTCACAGTGTACGTGTGAGGGTCAGAGGACAACTTGCAAAAATTGGTTCTCTCTTACTACGCAATTCCCTTAGGCTTAGCGGCACGCATCTTTAACTTATGAGTTACCTTGCTGGCCCAGGATTTGGCTCTTTTTGTGTGACTTCTAGGATTGGAGTTCAGCTGTCAAGCTTGCAAAGTAAGTACTTCAACCCCCGGAGCCTTCCTGCCTGTCCCTTCTGTTCTCTGCTTTTCATTGTAGTCTCACCCTGTAGCCCAGGCTAAGCTTGAGCACAAAATCCTCCTGCCTCAGCCTTCTGAGTGCTGGGGTTAGAGGTGTGTGCTGACACACATCTGGCTCAATCTGTGGAATGCAGGTTGGGTTTACGAGACTGTATGTAAACACCCCTAAGCTCAAGGCTCCTTGGGTACATGCACACATATGACACACAGACACCCACATGTCTGCATAAGTCAAGGTGCTGAATCTATAGCTTTGGATGCCGTCACAGCCTGCTGAGACTATCACCAATATTCAATGCTGGAGACTCTCACATAGGGCCCTACCCGCCTTCTTTTTCCCTCTGGCTTTGCCTATCTGCGGGGGACATGGAAGGACACATGCCCAGTGTCAAGGTCACGGAGGTCAGAGAGGGGATTTCCATGCATGGAGAAGCCAGATCCTTTGTTTTAGGGAACTAGCTTGGTAAGGTCAGCCATTGAACCCCAGTTTCTCATCACCCCCAGTCTGTAGAAGTTTCCGGTTGCAGGGCCATGGCTGTGCTGAGCTCTGACTCTCATGGCAGAGAGTAGTAAAGTAAGGCTTGGGTGTTGAAGTTATCTTGGCGTTGAGGAGTCGTTTGAACAGAGCTCTGGTCAGGTGTGACAGGCTTGGTATCTTCACTTTGGTGAAACTGGGAGGGGGGTTCTCATGTGGCCCAGCCTGGTCTTGAGCTCAAAGTGTAGGCAACAAATCCCCTTGATCCTCCTGCCTTCGCCTCCAGAGTTCTGGGATTCAGTGTGTGGTACCATGATAGTCTTTTGTGGTGTTGAGGACCAAACTCAAGTCATGAGCCTCTGCCCTTGTTGGCTGCAGCATCTCCCCCGTCCACTTTCTTCTTTTCCTTTAGAAGCAGAACTTGTGAGTTTTACTTGGGTGTGTCCTCCCAAGATAAAACCAAGCTTCTTTTGTAAAGAAAAAGGCACTTTTCCCTAAGCCTGGGGCCCTAAATTTGATCCTGGGACCCACACAGTGGAAGGAGACAACCATTGGCCGTGTGCTGTGCACTCTGACCCCATTCCCACAAATAAATAAGTGTAAATTTTTTCCCCCAAAACTACATTTGTCTGCATGCTTAGGTGTTTGTTAGGTGTGGCTGTGTGACTAAATTCAGTCTAAGGTATTTGATGTGTGGGTTTGAAGAACAAGGGCATAGACTTTTCGGGGACCTGTTATCTATCTATCTATCTATCTATCTATCTATCTATCTATCTATCTACATTTCTTTTTAAGTTTTTGTTGTGTCTATTGGTTCATTTTGTGTGTATGCACACGTGTATGAACAATGCCACAGTTGACCTGGGTGGACAAGTTACTGGTCTGGGTTCTTTCTTTCTTCCATCTGGGTCCTGAGGAGTGAATTTGGGGCTTCAGGCTGGAAGTGAGTACCTTTACCCTCCAAGCCATCTGGGCAGCACTGCTTTAGTTTTGATTTCTGGCCTTTGAACTGGCATTGATTTTCCTGCCTCTGCCTCTGCCTCCTGGGAACTGGGCTTATAGGGAGGGATACACTGTCACACTGGCTTTCCTTCCCTTTCTCTTCCATTTCCTTCCTTCCATCTTTCCTTTTTTCATGTGTGTGTGTGTGTGTGTGTGTGTGTGTGTGTGTGTATGTTCAGTGGGGGTCGGAGTTCTGTCACAGGGTTTTCTCTGTGTAGCCCTGGATGACCTGCAACTTGCTCTGTAAACCAGGCTGGCCTCAAACTCAGATATCTGCCTGCCTCTGCCTCCTGAGTGCCGGGATTAAAGGCGTGCACCACCATGCCCGGCTCTGTCTGTCTTTTTAAATTTTACTTTATGTTTATCCGTGTCTTGTCTGCATGAATTTCTGTGCATCCCATGCAGTGCCCACGGAGGCCAGAAGAGAGCATCAGATCCTCAGGACCCGGAGTTAGAGTGTTGAGCGCCACTATGTGGGTGCTGGGAACAGAACCTGGACCTGAGCCTTCTTGATGAGCTGCAGGGGCTCTTAACCTCTTGAATCATGTCTCCAGGTCCTCCTGTCTCTCGTAACAGGGTCTCACCACTGTAACTCAGGTTGGCTTCCACTCACCATTCTCCTCCCTCAGTTTTCAGAGCAATGAGATTGTAGGCTTGAATCAGCAAGCCCTGCTAAACTACTGTTTGGGGCTCAGCTGTTGTTGTCATTGTTGTGTCACAACTCAGGAAATAAAGCTACAGTGGCCATGACAGCACACTCTTGTGATCTTAGGGCTTGCCAGATGGAAAAGAGAACCCCGTCTCAACTACCTGCCCTCCAGCCCCATAAAACTCAGCTATGTTCTCATCTCAGACTCTACCTTCTTATTTCCACTCAGCACAAGACTAGATGGTACCATTGAGAGACTGTCTCAAAGTCAGCTCTCAGCCCGGTGCTGTGGTTCAGCCCATAATCCTGAAACTCAGGATGAGGAGGCAGCAGGATTGAGAGTCTCAAGAAAAGGGAGGAGGAGGAAGAAGAAGAGGGAGGAAGGGAGGGAGGGAGGGAGAGAGGGAGAGGGAGAGGGAGAGGGAGAGGGAGAGGGAGAGAGAGAGAGAGAGAGAGGGAGAGGTTTACATGATCCTAGGGTAGGTGGGCACACAGTGGTACACAGCCTTACAAAGACACAGGTTGGAGGACCCCCCCCTTCTTTTCAGGATGAATCCTCCCTAGAGCTTTGGAGGGAGCACTACCCTGTGACAGACTTCAGAACTTTTTGCCCTCCAGGGCAGAGAACACATTTTTGTTTCTTGTCTTTTCATTTCTCTCTCTCTCTTCCCCTTTTTAAAATATTTTGATTGTTTTGTTTTTTTGACAAGGTCTTATTATGCAGGCCTTGGGTGGCTTGGAATTCCCCATGTAGCTAAGGTTGACCTCCAACTTGTGATCCTCCTGCTTCAGTATCTGGAGCACTGAGAGAGCGGGCTCATCTTTCTTCTCATTTTAGGGCACCTCGTCTGTGTCTTATTTGTTATAACTGCAGCACGTGCTCCAAGTCAGATGGCTACTGGGACATAGTAGAGTCAGAGACACTGCCATGGGGCTAAGTACATGCAAGCACACCCGTCACCAGGCTAGGGGCCTGGAGCACACCATCATGTCGCCAAGTCATCTACAAGTCCACGTGTCTCTCAGATTATGGTAGGCTGAATGGAGAACTCTCAGATAGCCAAAGCTTCGGTCAAGCGTGGAGCCTCATTCTGTAATATCATCGTTCAGGAGGCAGAGGCAGGGGGATGGGCAGTTCAAGGCAGCCTGGGCTACCTAGTGAGACTCCTTCCCATTCCACAACACCATCAAGAACTGCAGAATGCTGACTTGTGCCTTTAGTTTCAGCACTTGTGAGGCAGACGGGAGGATCTTTGTGAATTCAAGGCCAGCCTGGTCTACATGTGAGTCCCAGCCTGGGCTACAGTTAGGCCTTGTCTCATCCACCCAAAACAACAACAGCGGAGCTGGAGACAGTGGCTGAGAGCTCTTAGAGCTTTTGTTAGGATCCATCCAGGTTTAGTTCCCAGCAGCCACAATGAGCATCCCACAGCCAGCTGTAACCCCAGTTTTAGAAGATCTCACACCCTCTGGCCTCACATGGCTCATATAAACTGTGTGTTGCCATATGTCTGCAAGTCTGTAATCCTGAGGCTTTGGAGTTGGAGGGGCAGAAGTCCATTCTCATCCTTGGTCACATAGAGAGTTAGAGACTGGCCGGTGCTACATAAGCTCTGTCTCAAAACTTAACAAAATTAAAACAAAAAACAGAACTGGGGCTGACTGGAGATGGCTCCGTAGGTGATGACATGTGCTGCTGCCAAGCCTAAGGCCCAGAGTTCAGTTCCCAGAGCCCACAGGGTGGAAGGAGACCTGATTGCTAAAAGCTGTCCTCTGACCTCCATATGTATATGTGCATACAGATTATATATTAATATATGTATATATTATAATTTGATTATGTTTTTATAATTTTATATAACATTGTATGTTAGACTTTATATAGTTATATTATGTTTGTAATATGTGATGTAAATATACATTATATCTAACTATCCATTATATGTCATATAACATAAGTATATATTGTAATCATATATATAATCATATATCACATATATTAATGATATAAACACACACACACACATAAATGCTTCTTTAAATCCAAATACTGTGGTGACACACAAATTGCAGAGTCCCTCAGAAATATCCACAGCCAGAACATTCTGGAACCATACAGCATCTCTGAGGAAGATGTCACAACGTCCTACTAGTTCACATCACCACCAAAGCCATTACCAGCCCTAGGCCCCTTGCCCCAGCAGAATGTGATTCAGAGTCACTCAGTGGGCAGGCAGGTCGGCACCTACAAGCACCTGGTGCCACACTTGGTTAACACAGATGGAAAGCAAGGGATATGATACAAAAATAGTTTATTACAAAAGAAATCTGACCCAAACCTAATAATTTACATTGTGATCAATGCCCTCCCAGACCCCTCTGTTCCTCCGGGTCCCTCAGGGTGGAGGGTGGCAGAGGAGAGGCTGGCTGTCCTTTGGTTCCTCCACTCAAAGAATTGAGTCGCTAGTGGATTCCAGACAGGGAACCTGGGTGCCTGAGATTACGTGGGGGCTGAGAGTCCTGGGCAAGGGGCGCGATTGGGAGGATCTGTGCTCAGTAGTATGTGCATGTGCCTTGGTGCAAAACCTGGTCCCGAGGATCGGGCGGGGGAAGCAGAACAAGGTTCTCACAGTTTCCAGAAGAGTGGTCCCCACAGGGCAGGGAGGCCCTCCTCATGAGTCCGGGTCTGCCCCCCCATCCGTCTCAGCTGCTTCCTGGAGCTGGGGAAGGGGGTACGGGCCGGCCAGGGCCTCGGAGGACTCCTGGGAAGGGCAGGAAGGCAGGCGTAGATGTGGGAAGGAAAAAATTTTGGGGAGCCACGGGGAAGCCAGGAGCATCTTTCGGGGGAGACAGCGAGGGTGAGGAGCTTGGCGAGGACTGGAGGCCTGTGGAGGGAGACCAGGATTAGGGCAGGGAGAAGCCAGCTGAGCTGCTCTAGGGTCCCGAAGGCTCCCAGTTGCAGACTCTCACCATTGGAGCTGAGACGACTGCTGCTCTCGGGGGAGTTGGTGGCACTTTGGTCTGGGGATGGCTCAGGCTGTGACCCTGAAGCAGCCCGAGAGGCCTTCCCCCTTAAGATATCAATGACCTGTGGGAAAATGAAGGTCACCCCAAGGCCATTGCAACCTTTATTCATTCTTTCTTCCCCTTTCTCCCCTCCCTCGACCAAAGTGTCTGGGTGAGGATGTGTAGACACTTCCTTTGCTTTGTGACTCAGTTTCTCCTCACAGCCTCCCTTCCGGGCACTTTTGTTACCTTGTTGGCCTAAGCTCACGACCCTCCCCAGGCCTGCGCACATCCGGGGCCGGGCCCTGTGCTCTCACCCTGCGGCTGCGCGCCACCATGAGGGGTGTGTCATTGTGACAGTTCTTGAGGCCGCTGTCAGCCCCGCTGCGCACCAGCGTGCGCACCAGAGGCAGAAGCCCGCGGCCAGACGCAGAATGCAGAGCGGAGCTGCCAGAATACATCTGAGCATTCACGTTGGCGCCGTGCTGTGGGACGGAGAAATTCGAGTCAAGAGTCACGTGGGCCAGTGGCCTCGCTTGGCCTGGCGTCAACTAGGTGAAGGGGACAGACTGGTGATCACAGCTAGGGCTCACTCCGGCAGCTAGAACCTGAAATGATTCTGGACATGGGGCTGTGTCAAAAATGACATAGGTCTGTAATCCTAGCACTTGGAGAGTGGATGCATGAAGATCAGGAGGTCAAGGTTAACCTGAGCTAAAAAGTATGTTGAAATGCCTTGGCTACATGGGACTCCAAGGAGGGAAGCTAGGAGAATGCGGCCCTCTCCTAGTCTCTAGGAGAGACTGTGGTCCAGTTATGCAAGGGAGGAAAAGGTCCGTGACTCCAGATGGTAGATGGAATTAGTGCAGAAGGACAGAGGACACGGTGAAAGACAGGCAGGGTTAGTATGGCATTCCAGAGCAACGCCTAGGCTGGCAGGGCAACAGGGGAGGAATGGACAAATTGGCATCCCAGGAAGTGAAATAAAAGACTTGAAAACCAGGCCGGGCGTGGTGGCACATGCCTTTAATCCCAGCACTTGGGAGGTAGAGGCAGGAGGATTTCTGACTTCGAGGCAAGCCTGGTCTACAGAGTGAGTTCCAGGACAGCCAGGGCTACACAGAGAAACTCTGTCTCAAAAAACCAAAAAAAAAAAAAAAAAAAAAAGACTTGAAAACCAGCCATGTGTGCTGATAGATGGCTCATCAGGTAAAGGGGCCTGCTGTCGGGACTGACCTGAGCTCCATCCCCAGGGCTCACATGATGGAAGGAGAGGACTTGTGATTCTCACACACTGCCCTCTGACCTCCACAATATAGCCAACCAAATCTGATTTTTAAAACAGCCCAGGTATGGTGGCGGCATACCCCTTCAATCCCAAGCACTTGGGAAGCAGAGGCAGGAAGATCTCTGAGTTAAAGGCTAGCCTGGTCTACATAATGAGTTATGGGACAGCCAGGGCTATGTAGTGGGACTCTATCTCAAAAACAAAACAACCCCCCCAAAGCCTCCGAAATTAAAAAAAAAAAAGTCTTGAGGGATAAAGAGATGGCTCATTGGTTAAGAGCACTGGCTGGTCTTCCAGAAAAACGGCGTTTGAATTCCAGCATTCACATGGCAGCTTACAAACGTTTGTAATTCCAGTTCTAGGGAATCTGACGCTCTCTTTTGGCCTCAGAGGACACTGGAGGTATTGGGGGCACAGAATTATATGCAGGCAAAACACCCACGTATAATCAAAAAAGAAAGCTGGGTGGTGGTGGTGCACACCGTTAATCCCAGTACTTGGGAGGCAGAGGCAGGTGGATCTCTGAGTTAGAGGCCAGCCTGGGCTATGAAGCGAGTTGGATTGCACGCTAGTCAAATCTATATAGTAAGACCCTTTCACAAACAAACAAACTTGGAGTTGCAAATGAGATGCTGAAGAGAAGAATCCGAGTCAGAGGCAGAACAGCAACCAGGGTTTGAATTGGAAAATGGGGTCCATGCCAGAGGTGGAAGTGACAGATGGGTTGGCGCCAGACATGGAAGAAGCCAAAGATGGGTACTAACCAGCAGCAGGAGTTGCACCATGTTCAGGCTGTTGTTCTCCACGGCGTGGATGAGTGGGGAGCGGCCGCTCTTGATATCCTGCAAGAGGACAGGTGTTTCAGTCTCTCTCTGAAGGCTCTGAGCATCCCTCTCTCCAGCCTCCAGCGCCTTAAATACGTGAACATTTCTGCCACCCTGGAGCCCTTCGCTAGCTCCACCTCCTGAGCCACACCTCCACGCGCCAGACCACACCCCTCGCCGGCTGCCTGGTTGGCTCACCACCGCATCGATGTCCGCGCCACGCTCCAAGAGCAGCAGAACAGCCTCCTGGCACCCGGTGTTCACGGCCACGTGCAGGGCAGTGAGCCCTTGAAGGAGGGGAAGCCACAGTCAGTCAAACCCCGGCTTGGGCTTGAATGGTGTCAACCTCACCTTGTCCCCTCTGGGGACTCACCTTCGTAATTGCGAACCTCCAGGTCCACGGAGCCTGAGGTTGCGCTGTCCAGCAGGGCCTGCAGGCAGCTGGGGCTGCGGTGCTCGCATGCCAGGTGAATTGCAGTCTGGCCGTGGCGATCCAGGGCCATGGGGCTGGCACCAGCTGTCACCAAGAGCCGGACCATATCTGGTAATGTGGTGATGACAGCCAGGTGGAGCGGGGTCTGGGGAATAGTGACAGTGAGGGATCAGTGTAAAGCTATGCTCTCACCTCAGGCTTTTTGAATCTAGGGATAGACACCTCTCCCGATTCAAGAGAGTCAGAGACTCTTGCGTCTTCCTCAGAACTCAAAAGTCTAACCTCAATAAAGCTTTTTTTTTCTTTCTTTCTGTTTTTGGATGGGGGGGGGTATGTTGGGAGATAGGATGTCAAGTAGCCCATGATGACTTCAGACTTGCTATGTAGATAAGGATGGATGACCTCAAATTCCTGAGACCAAAGGAGTGAGCTGCCACGCTGGTTTTGGTTTTGTTTGCTTCGGCTTTAAACATTTATTTACTTTATATACGTGTGTGAGTACGTATGTGCCATAGTACACTTGTGGAGGTTGAGGGATAAGTTGTAGTGAGTTTTGATCTCAGGTCACCAAGCTTGGGCAAGCACCTTTACCTGTTGAGCCATCTCACTGCCCCCACAGGTTGTTTTTGTTTGTTTGTTTGTTTGTTTTTAGACACCATTTTGCTGTAGTATAGCTCAGGCACGCTCTCCATTGCTCACGTTCAGTTCATGTTTAGTCTCCCAAATGCTGAATGACAGCTGTATGCCACCATGCCCAGCTCCACTGCCCTCTTGTACCAGGATGTGGATGTTGGCTCCCCCTGCATCGTTCCTCTGGGGACCCCTCCTTCGCGGTGCCCAGCTCCCGGCCACCTCACCTGCCGCAGGTTGTTATGGACGTCTACTTCCCGGCTCCCAAGCTTGAAAAGGCTGAGTATTCGGTAGACAGCGGCTATGTTATTCTGGACCACAGCAATGTGGAGAGGCCTGAGGGGACGATGGGACAGTCGCTGGGATTAGGGGCTGGTCACTAAATTGTTGAAAGTGCTGGGTAGGATGCTTTCGGTCATTTTTAACCACCTGGGAACAGGCCAAAATTGGCTTTCTTGGACATTAATTACAGCCCCCCCCCCCAACTCCCGCCTCCCAGCCCCTGAGCTCTCTGGCTTCTATTTGCCCTGTCAGACTGTCACATCAAAGCCAGAGGAACATTTTCAGGTACATCTTCCTCCAACTGCTCACTTGATCACAGGTCCCATGTGAGTTAGTAAAAATCTGGATAGTGTTTGGTTTCAGTGGTGCTAGGAACAAAACCCCTCTACTGGCTAAGCAGGGGTGGATTCTAGGCAGGGGCTCTACCACTGAGCCACGCCCCCAGCCCCTCACTGGGGGATTCTAGGCAGGGGCTCTCCCACTGAGCCACGCCCCCAGCCCCTCACTGAGGGATTCTAGGGAGGGGCTCTACCACTGAGCCACGCCCCCAGCCCCTCACTGGGGGATTCTAGGCAGGGGCTCTACCACTGAGCCACGCCCCCAGCCCCTCACTGGGGGATTCTAGGCAGGGGCTCTACCACTGAGCCACGCCCCCAGCCCCTCACTGAGGGATTCTAGGGAGGGGCTCTACCACTGAGCCACGCCCCCAGCCCCTCACTGGGGGATTCTAGGCAGGGGCTCTACCACTGAGCCACGCCCCCAGCCCCTCACTGGGGGATTCTAGGCAGGGTTCTACCACTGAGCCATGCCCCCCAGGCCCTCACTGGGGGATTCTAGGCAAAAGCTCTACCACTGAGCCACGCTCTAGTTTTCACCGGATTTTTTTTCCTGACAGGATTTTAGTATATAACACAGGCTGTCCCTGATCTCACTCAATGTCCCAGGCTGTCCTCAACTCTGTGATAATCAATCCTCTTGTCTCCTGATTACAGGCTTGAGACATCACAAGTGTGAGTGAGTGTGGGCCTACGTATGTAGCTCAGAGTGGCTTCAAATTGTCAATTCTCCTGCCTCAGCCTTGCAAGGCTAAGCCATCTTGTCTTCCTCTTCCATTTCCTTTGACAGCATCTCCACACTCTCTCTTCCTTCTGCCCTGAACACATTGGCCTCCTTGCACCTAAGACATGCCAGCCACACTTACATCCTGGCACCTTTTTGTAGGTTTTTCAGTATGCCTGGAACAGGTTCCCTAGATATCTATAGGGCTTACCACGCTCACCCCTGCCTCTGCTGAGGTACTATGGCAGACCCACATGCCTTCTCCTTTCGTCTACCATCGTTGCTTCCAGGTTGCTCCGTGGTTCATTGTCAAGTTTGTCACCATTTTCTTCCTGAATCTCCCCATCAAAATAATGTCGGCCCCACTGGGCAGATGCCGTTCCCTGTCCAGAGCTTAGGAGTCTCTGACAGAGAACAAGTGTGCTGTGACTATGTACTGATGACAGGTATCTATCCCATATGTCACTCTGGGTGACTACTTCCCCAACCTTCCTGGGGCCATAGCTTCCTTATCTGTGAAGTGAGGCATGCAAACTCGTGGTCAGTTCTCTGCCACACATCAGGTTCAGCCTTCCAGGGCTGTCTGTGGAACCAAGGAGGAAAGGCCAGGTATGGCAGGTCCCGTGCTGTGTGTTTGTTTTTCCAGACAAGGTTTCTCAGTGAGACCTGGCTAGCCTTGAACTCACAGACTGCCACCTGCCTCTGCCTGGCATTAAAGGCATGTGCCACCACTGCCCACCTGGTGACTCACACTTTTAAACCTAGTTGTCCTGAGGCAGAGGAAGGTTCTCTGTGTTTGACACTGCCCTGGCCTACCTAGTGAGCTCCAACCAGACAGGGCTGCGGAGTGAGAGCTATCTCAGAAGAATAAAACAAGGAGGAAGGAACCATGTGGGATGTGGGTCATGGCTCTGGAGCTGGGTTTGGCAGTTTAGAATGTCCTTATAGCGTGAAGGATCCACGCCCCAGCTCCTCGAGGCCTTCCTTTACATACAGCATGACAGTTATTGTTACTCGAGAGAGCTACTCACTCAATGATGCCTAGAGGTGGTTGTTGTTCCAACTTACCAATTCCTCATCTAGGGAGGCCACATTGCTCCACCATTTCCTGTGGGGCACCTGAAGTCCTCTTCAGATCCTTCAGCGACCTCCCCACTAAAGCACTTGCTCTCTTCCCAGGGATCCCAGACTAGAATAACCATTCCCAGCTGAGGGCAAACAGAAGGATCACATATGTACATGGGGCCAGGGGGAAACAGGCTGGCCGCATGCTCTCATGCCGCGTGGCCTTTGTTTTTCGTATTTGTGAGTGTGGTGCACACGTGAGCATGTGTCCTGTGTGTGTCACTGTCTTCCCTCAAGCTCTCCACTCTACTTTTAAACTTTTATTTATTTCTGCTAAAACCAGATCTTGGTATGACTGATAGCATGGAACTCACTCCAGAGACCAGGCTGGCCTCGAACTCAGATCTACCTGCCTCTGTCACACAAGGACTGGGATTAAATATGTCCACCACTTATTCCTAGCTTTGTTTCTTTGCTATCCATTCATGCACGTGTGTATGCAATTACTGTGTGTGCATTTTTGTTTCGACAGAACATGTGTGGAGGTCAGAGGACTTGCAGAGGTCAGTTCTGTCTTCCCCCACCATGTTGGTATTGGGCATCAAACTCAGGTTGTCAGGCTTGCATATAGATAGATCCTCTGCTCCCTAAGCCATCTCACCAACCCCTCTACCATAGTGTTTTCATTATTTCCCTTTTTTTCCTGTTCCCCCCCTGTATGTGGCATGCATGTGTCTTTGCACATCTGTGTGCATACATGTCTTTACACTTGTACGAGCGCACACTTGAGCTCACAGATGTGTGTTGACACCAGAAACGATCCCCCATCACTCTTCCACCTTATTTTTTGAGGCAGGATCTCTCATTGGACGGAACTCACTGACTAGTGAGTCTCCAGGCTCTTCCTGCCTTTCCCTACCAGAGGTGAGATTTCATCTCCAGCTTATTCCCAGCTTTTCACTGCAGGTGCTGTGGTCCCAGCTCTAGCTGTACACTTGAGCAGCAGTGCAATTCAGGCTTCTGTGTTTACTCTCTTAGCTTCTAACTACATAGACAATGCATAATGACCCACGACTCATCGAACACCCACCCACTGAACTGTCAATCTCAGCCCCGAATGACCTTCACTTAAAGTCTCTTTACTACCCAATCACAGTGACTGTACGTCTGAAAGGAGGATGTGGAGTTTGAAGCTAGCTTGGGGTACATAGAGAAACCTTGTCTCAAAAAACAACAGTCTTTAGATTCAGTACAATGACGGAGCCCCTGCCCAGAATCCCTCAGTGAGGGGCTGGGGGCGTGGCTCAGTGGTAGAGCCCCTGCCTAGAATCCCCCAGTGAGGGGCTGGGGGTGTGGCTCAGTGGTAGAGCCCCTGCCTAGAATCCTCCAGTGAGGGGCTGGGGGTGTGGCTCAGTGGTAGAGCCCCTGCCTAGAATCCCCCAGTGAGGGGCTGGGGGCGTGCCTTAGTGGTAGATTCTTTCCTTGCACAGAATCTAGGCTAGGAAATACCAGGCTCTAGGTTTCATTCTAATCAATACGCACTCGCACACATACACATTGCAAGTTCATTAATAGGGCATCTACTTTCTCACCTGCCAGCTGCCTCTTACTAACCGGATTCTTGCCAAGGCAGTCAGGTACAGTGAGCAGAATCTACAGATCACCTCCCCACATTATTCTGAGGAAGTGCTGAAATGTCGCGGTCCGATAGGCTTGGGTGAGGGGGTGGTGGATCATACCGCCAGAAATGCAAACGATCCCTAGCAGGGTCCCGGACAAAGTACCTCCTGCTTGAGTTTGGTTTTCCTTCCTACAATAGCGCCTATGGCCGGGACAAATTACAATGGGCGAATCCCTGAGTCTAAATCCCGATGGTTGAAAGCAGATGGAAATAGAAAATGCTGGGGGGAGGGGCGGGCCCTGAGTCCCTCCGCGTTTGGCTTCTCTGAAGAGGGATGCAGCATCTCCTTAGAAGCGCCACCCGCTTGGCTCCCTCTCGGCGCGGGCGGGGTTAAGCAAGGGCAGAGGGAGCGAATGATTTCAGAGAAACCGTCCAGGCTTCAGTTCCCATAAACGCGCGGGCCGCAGGGGGTGGGGCGGGGCTGGAGGAAGTGGGGACGGGAGGGGCGGCCCAGCCCTCGGACTTCCAGTAACAGGTCTGTGGGGCGGGGCTGGGCTTCCTGCTCCCGGGGGAGGGAAGCCTGGCCAGTCGGGGATCTACCCGGTCAACCCCTGGCATCCAAACTTCCACTCTTCCAATGGGGGAGAAGGGAGGCAGAACCCCAAGTCCTCAAGCCTGGGGCAGCTTCACTGGGTCCAGCCTTCAGCTGGTTTCTGGTCCCCCTATCCTGGCATCCGTACCGAGGGCTTTCTTGGAATCTCAGAAATACATTGTCGTAAGTCAACTAGGACCCCAAGTGGTCCCTCTCCTATGTTCCTTGGAGGGCCCAGGAATACAACGCCCCAATCTTTATTTCAGATCCTCAGGCACAGGCAGCTTCACATTATTACAGCACGTCAGGGCTGTTTGTAAAGTTTGCTTGCTTTCGGGAGCATAGAGGCTATTAAGTGAGGGCCAAGACCCCTGAGCCACCACCCCACCCCTGGTTTAGCCTGCTATTCTGTTTTGAAATTCTGTACTTTTCTTTAAAATGCATGGAACCACTCCCGTTTTGTTTTAAGACCGGGTCGCCACCCTCCAGCCTCAGTTTCCCTAGTGCTGCAATTACAGGTACACACACACCCCATTTCTTTTCCTATATCCCTTGAAGATGGAAGGATCCCATACTCCAGTTCCGGTCCTGAGACTTTAAGGCACACACCCCGCTCCCTTTGCAGAGATTTGCAGTTTCCGATTCCTGACCTCTGGGGGTTCTGGATGGCCTTGCTCTGGAGCCCAAGGCTAGCCTTCCTCCTGAGCTTGCTGGGAGTATTATAAGCTCGAGCCACACAATGCTGGCTCTTTCTGAGTCTTGCTGCCCTCCACGAAGTCAAGGCTCGACCAGAATCTCTGGGATCTAGACTTGAGGTCCCCTGCCCAGCCTCCCTGCCTTCCCCTCCCCTCCTCCAGCCTGTGTGAAGTGGGGCTCCTGGTTCAGGCAAGCTGGGGCCAGGCCCGCTGCCCATTCCGGTAAGCCCCAGCGGAAGGGGTTAAGGTTGGAGGGAGCACCGGGAGGGGCAGGCTGCTAGGAGTGGAGGATGCTGACGTGGGGGAGGCTGAGCAGCTGGGCTGCGGTCAAGTTGTGCGGGAAGGGATTTCCCCGAGGCGGCAGCTGAGGCAGAAGTGTTTGCGTTGGGGGAGAGGGAGGAGGGGCTGGGACTGGAGACAGCACTCGGCTTACCAGACCACAGACAGCTCAGCCCTGAGGACAGATACAAATTAAACCCTCTTAGCTTTTAGCCCCTGGGGTGGGAGGCAGCTAGAGTTGATTGAGTCCTTTAAGGACACTTTCTCCTGCTTGAGCCTACAGCCTCCCCAGGGCGGCTCTGTTCAAACAGTACCTACTCAAGTATTGAGCGCTTACTGTTTGCCCAGCCCTGTTCTGTGTACCTTGTGTATACAGGGTTGTGAAAGGTCTATGACCAGGCCTGGTTTCCAAACAGAAACTGACGCTCCACAACAATCAAGCCAGCTATCGAGCCTTTCTCTACACAAAGGGCCTACTGATTTCTGGCTAGGGTTTCCAGACCGCCCCCGCCCCCCCCAAACCAATTCTCACACGAGGGTTCTTTAGAAGTCATTTCAGTCAAATGCTAATACCAGCATCCAGGACACTGAGGCAGGAGGATTGCTATGAGTTAAAGTTGGCCTGGGCTTCATGGTGAGTTCCAGGCCTATCTGGGCTACAGAGTGAGAAGCTGGACATGGCAGTACAGGTTTGCGATCTCAGCATTGGGAGATACAGAAGCTGGATCAAAGTTGTCCTAGGCTAGGTACTGCATTTTAGGCCAGCCTGGACTACATGTGACCTTTACACAACAAAACAAAGCTTTTTTTTTTAAAAAATCTCTTCCCAAAAGGTGCATACTTATGATTCCTGTTTTTAACAGAGAGGGAAACTGAGGCACAGAGGAGGAAGAAACAGCCAGCTGAGGTTCACGCCCACCTTGACTGAGCAGCAGCAGTCAACTGCATGGAATGTTCATTCTATGCTCCGCCCAGGCCTAAACCCTCCCCTGGCTTAGCAGATACCCAAGCAATAAATCAGAGAATTGGGAAATCCACCATGAGCATGAAGGAATGACGTGGACCAGAGGAGAAATTATCCAAGTGTGTGTGTGTGTGTGTGTGTGAGAGAGAGAGAGAGTGTGTGTGTGAGTGTGTGTGAGTGTGTGTGTGTGTAAGTCATGGAGAGTGGAGCGTCCTGTTGCGTATATCCTGCCTCAAGTTTGTGAATGCAAGTGTGCACGGACCCTGTGAGCTTGCCCACTATACAGGAACAACAATGATGCTAAACAACATTCCGGTGACTTCTGCGGGGCTGGGCTGGAACCTGGGCCTCCTGCCCTGCCTGCTACTCAAGCAAGCACTCTCAACTATGCTGCATCCCCAGCCCCTCCTTTTCTTTCTCTAATCCAGGCTGGCTGTGAGCTCATGAATTCTTCAGCCTCTACCCTTAGCCTCCCCAGAACGAGGCTTACAGGTGTGCACAAGGAGCTCTAGCTGAAGTTTACTGGACACATGATGTACGATACACCAGACTCCCTTCTCACATGTGTGTGTGTGTGACACCTCCACAAAATCAGCAGATAAAACAGTTCCCAGAGCTGGGTGTGGCAATGCACACCTTTGATCCTAGCACTCAGGAGGTGGATGAAGGCATATCTATGTGAGTTTGAGGCTAGCCTGACCTACAGAATGAGTTCCAGACAAGTTAGGGCCACATAGTGAGACCTTGACTCAAAAATGGGATAGGGGCTAGAAAGCTGGCTCAGTGGTTAGAAGCAATGACTGCTCTTCCAGAGGACCCATAGAAGCTTACAGCATCTATAACTCCATTTCCGGGGGTGGGGGGATCCAATGGCTTCTTCTGGCCTCCTCAGGCACCAGGAATACACACACAGTGCACAGAAGCTCACAGGGACAAACACCCATATAAATAACAGTAAAAGAAGTGAAAATAAAGATATATAGTTTTTGTTTGTTTGTTTT
Source organism: Mus caroli (assembly GCF_978045245.1). Classification (NCBI taxonomy): domain Eukaryota; kingdom Metazoa; phylum Chordata; class Mammalia; order Rodentia; family Muridae; genus Mus; species Mus caroli. The sequence continues at coordinate 124,080,947 of NW_028227263.1, read as the reverse complement.
TCGAGACAGGGTTTCTCTGTGTAGCCCTGGCTGTCCTGGAACTTACTCTGTAGACCAGGCTGGCCTCGAAACTCAGAAATCTGCCTGCCTCTGCCTCCCAAGTGCTGGGATTAAAGGCATGTGCCACCACTGCCTGTCCTATAGTTTTCATATTTGGATTATGATACAAATTCTGAGAGGGTGGGAGTGTGGCTTCCTGTTAGAGCGAGCACGGAGCATGCACAAGGTTCAGTCTCCCACCCCCACAACCAAAAATAAAACAAGTCACTGTCCCCCCAAAGCAGTTTTAGCCAGTGAGTGCTCTTAAGTGCCCATTGTCTGTAAAAGGAAACCCAGTGTCAGAGACAGAGAGTGTTGCTCAGTGGCAGTGGTGGCAGAGCCTGATATCCCCTGGAGGTCTGAGCTCCTCCCACACCCTGGCACTTACGTGTCTCCATCCTCATCCACCCGAGTGGCCATGGCAATGTCAGCTGAAAGGGGGTGTTCCATGGGGCATATCATGGAGTAGGGGTGAGTAGGCAGGTTCAGCAGCGGGAAGTGGGGGGCCATCGTCGGGGTAGAGTAAATTGGCATCAGAGGTCCTGGTAGAGCAAGACAAGAGGAAACCTGGATGAAGCCAAACCCACAGGCCTTCGTCCAGGGGGGGTTTTCTCTTCAGGTCTTAGCATCCTCCCAGATTCCCCATTCCCAATCTTATGTAGCTAAGGCTGACCTTGAACATCACATACAGCTGAGGATAACCTTGAACCCCTGATTCCTCCTGCCGTACCCCCTCAGTGCTGACCTGTATCACTTCACCTACTATTAAGATTTTTTTCTTTAAAAAAAAATAGAAATTTATTTTCAAAGTTTCTATATGTGTATGTGTCTGTGTGTGTCTGTGTATGTTTTGTGTACCACATTTGTGCCTGCACCCACAGATGCCATTAGAGGGCGCCAGATCCTCTTAAACTGGAGTTAACAAGCAGTGGTTAAGTCCTCACAACATGGGTTCTGGGATCTGAACTCAAGCCCACTGTAAGAACAGTGAGTACTTTTAATGGCTGAGCCATACCCCCTGTCCCAAGATCCCTTTTCCTTTAAAGATCTATTTTTAGTCACTACTTTTTAAGGCTGTATTCACTTTTTTAATGCATATGAATGTTTTGCCTGAGTGTGTACCACATACCTGCCTGACCCTCTCAGAGGCCAGACGAGGGCATTGCATTCCCAGAACCCTGAGCTGTCAGATGTGGACGCTGGAAACAAGCTCTAGTCCTCTGCAAGAGCTCCCGATGCTCTTAACCACTAAACCACCCCTTTGGCCCCCACCCCTTCTTTGAAACACTGTGTCACTATGGAACCCAGACTGGCCTCAAACTCAAAAAGAGCCTCCTGCCTCAGCTTCCCAAGTGCTGGGATTACAGGCATGAAGCACCATGTTGACTACCCCAGGTTAATGTTAGCTTCTCAGACTTGGCCCTCAACACCCAAGATAATGTTCTTGTTCATGCCCCTCCTCCCTACTCCTGCACCCTGCATTCCTCACCCCTAACCTCTATCCCTCACCCCTAACCTCTATCCCTCACCCCTAACCTCTATCCCTCACCCCTAGCCCCCATACCTCACCTCTAGCCCCCATCCCTCACCCCTAACCTCCATCCCCTACCCTAACCTTCATTCCTTATCCCTATTCCTTCCTACATCACATCTCTCTCACAAATGTCTGACCTCCATCTACAGAAAGGACCTTTAAGGGCAGAGAGAGCCCTGTTACCACCCAGCAGGGGACTTCAGTTATAAGATTACACTGTGAGTAATTTCATAGCTGAAGGAATAAATGATAAGCTAATATTTGGATGTAGGGGTCTGGGGAGTGGGGGCCATCAGAAAACTTGTCCTTTAGAACCCTTTTGGATGACAACGTTGGGAAGGGCCATTGCACAGATGGGGAAATGGAGGGCAGGGTTCTCCTCAGATGGAGGAAGGTCTCCTGTTACATAGTGTCCTCCAGCTGGAGCATGATAGGTAGAAGCAGAAGAACCTGGAGGGCCCAGAGAACCTCAGCAGCGCTGGGGTATTTAGCAGATAGTAATGTGCCTCCTGCAGGTGGATATAAAAGTTGAGAGAAAGGTATCTGGTTTCTTGCTGTCTGACCAGCTCTGGGATTCCCTTCCTAAAGTCCTACCTTTTCAGGTCCCTGACCGAAGCCCTTCAGTTTCTAAATTCCTTGTGTTCCCCCCTCTTAGAACCCTCAGTCCCCAAGCCTGCCCCTAGGGCCACCTGACCCAGGGATACTTGTGAGTGCTCACAACTAGCCTGCAGGATGCAGTCACTATCCCCCTAAGACCTCGGTTCCCAGGATTTTAACCTACCATATCAGCCTCCTTGGATCCTAGGTCCATTTCTATTCATTTCCCCATATCTGCTTACCAGAACCCCAGTTTCCAAGGCCCGAGTGACGATTATTCATAGGCCTGAACATCTGGTCTCTCCCAACCAGATATTCTGCGTCTCTAGAGTGTCTTAGGATCCCATATCTGCGACACTGGACGCTGTCTTCTGACCCCCATTCCCCAAGGCCATTTGACCCTTGGGCACCTGCCTGGGTGAACTCCTTGGCACCCTCATGGCTGAGCTCCAGGGCTTCTCAACCTCTTTCCTAGCTGTCTCTGGGACATCAGCTTGCACCCTAGAGTCCCAGCTACCAGGAACCCCAACTATTTGTGTCCTGTGTTCTGCTGACCTTAGGTGGCCCCCACCCGGCCCTGACTTTCATGGGGGAGGCCACTCACCCTGGTAGTAAAGGGCCTCCGGCCTGGCCACACAGTGGGGGGGCCCAGGGACAACCGGGACGTCGCAGCCGCTGTGCAGGGCGTCCAGGGGTCCAGCGGGGCTGCGCGTGGCTGCGGGCTCTGGGGACGCGGGGCGCAGCGGGCGTTTGCGGAGTGGCAGCGCGGCGCCCGGGGTGCCCTTGGGCCGGGTGCGCAGGTCCACGGGCCCCTCGTCCATGGCCCCCGCGGGGCATCGGGGCATCGGGCCGCCCGGAGACGCCGGGGCGTGCGGCGAGCTCGGCACGGGAAGGCGGTCTCGCCGGGCAGCGGGACTTCCCCTGCCGCCGACTGAACTGAAGGGACTTTTGTCAGTCGGGGCGGCGCCCGCCTCCCGCCTCCCCGCCCCCGGGCCCCCGGGGCCACCCGTCCGCCCCAGGGGTTTCCTGGACCCGCGTCTCGGAGGCGGAGCTCCTGGTCCCCACCCGCCACTCTGCTCGTTGTGCCTCTGGCCAGGAGCTCTGTCTGGGTCTGAGTCCTTGAGATTCTCACATCTTCTGTCTGTCTCTCGCTTTGTTAGACTGGAGCTCCTGTAGCCCAGGCTAGTCTTGAACTCGCTATGTAGCAGAGGGTGGTCTTGAACTTCTGTTACTCCTGTTTCTACCTCTTGAGTGCTGAAATGACACCTGTACTACTGTGCCTTGATCTATTTGTCTGTCTGTCTGTCTGTCTGTCTGTCTGTCTGTCTGTCTGTCTGTCTCTATCTATCTATCTATCTATCTATCTATCTATCTATCTATCTATCTATCTATCTATCCATCTATCTATTTATCTATCTATCTTTCCAGCCAGCCTGCCTTCCTTACTTCTTTCCTTCCTTCCTTTCTTTTTTCTTCGACCAGGGATCGAAGGCTAGCCTTAAATTTGTTGTGTAGCAGAGGATGACCATGAACTCCCGATCCTCCCTCCTCTACCTCCCATCTCCCCCGGAACACCATAACCGGCAAACGTTTCTGTTGGCTGGGGGGTGGGTGGGCTGTGTGCTAGGGAGCCCCTCCCCCCAAATTCCCCATCTCTGAATCTCTTGGCTGTGTCTGGCAATCGCTTCTACTTTTGTGAGCACCTTCCCCTCCCACTGGTCCCATCTTTCCTTTAGTATTTCTGAGTCTTTCAGCCATCTCCCTTAGTGCCAACTCTGAAGTCCTTAGAGGCCACAGGGTTGCTAGGGCATGGGTCTGAATCCTGAGTCCTACTTCCTCTTGGGTGACCTTGGCCATGCACTTCTCCCTCTGAGCTGTTTCCTTTTTGCAGTGCTGGAGCCTAGGAGCTTGTGCACCCTGAGCGATCTCCCAGCCCTCTTTGCGTTCCGTTTTAAGACTAAGCTGTTCCGACTGGCTTTGCCTTTGTTCTGTAGCCCAGGATGGCTTAGAACTTGAATCTTCCTGTCTGTCTCTGGAGGTGGGATGGCAGGTCTGCACCATCAGGGTGAGCCCAGACTCACTCTTTGTGCGAGAGAAAAGCCCAGCCCAGGGCAGGGACTGGTTCTTGGCTGAAAGTAGCCACCCTCTGCCTTCCTCATGCCTCCTAACTCGCACAGGGCACAGGATAGCTAGGGGTGCAGGAGAGCTCTGAATGTGTCTCCTTGCCAGGTCCCTGCACCCAGCCAGAGGCCTCACAGAACGAAGCGCCAATGAATCCCAGATGCAGAGAGAGAGAAGAGACTTGGAGACAGATCCTGAGAGATGCAAGTGTAGATAGGGAGAGTTAAGAGTTTGGACCAGCAGGCCTCACTTAGGGCTCAAGGCCAGACAATTGTGGGGGTTGGGGGGTGCAGGTTGACTCCCTCAGCTTTCCCCACTTCCCTTCCCACCCCAAGGAGGGGCTGGCTGGTGGGGAACAGGCCGGGCTGGTTGGGGCCCTGACTCAAACCCGCTGGAGCCGGGGAGGCGGGGCAGAGGCTCCGCCTCCTCCGGGTCCGCCCCGGGGCGGGGCAGCAGCTCGGGGCTTTCCCGGACATCCCGGGAGGTGGAGCACACACTGGGGTTGAGTCCAGGTCACTGAGTCACAGGGAGGCGGAGGGGGGCGGGGCGGCTTTGTAGACTTAGAGAGGCAGGGGAATAGCACAGCATGGCAAACCTGCCCAGAGGATTCTCAGGGTCCCTTGCTTCTTTCTCTGGATGTTCACGTGTCTTTACAAACCTGGCCCTGCATTCTGTTCCCTGACTCCTTTTTTTTTTTTTTTTCCAGACAAGGAGAGACTCTCTTTAGCCCAGGCTGGCCACGAACTAGGGGCAATCTTCTTGCCTCTGTCTCAGTGCTGAAATTACAGGTGAGAGCCACCACCTCCATTTTTCTGCCCCTTTTTGTCCCTGTGCCCTCTGTGGTGCTTCTCTGGGACCGTGTAAGTGGTTGTGGAGTTGTGAAGGGACTTTGGCCGGCTGGGGCCGCACCCAGGTGGATGGTTAACCTGGTTTGTGGGATTTGAAGTGCCAGGCGACCTTACCACTTCCCATTGCCTTTTGTCTCTCTTCGGCTGCCTCACCCCCACCCCACCCCACAGTGTGCCATTAAGGTGAATCAGGGGAGAGGCTACTGATTTGAAGAGATCTGTGTTCAAATCTCACCTCCAAACCACCTGGGGAGTTGCATATTCGAGGTACTCAGGAGCTAAGGAAAGAGTATAGAAAGGTTGCAACTAGCCTGGGCTACAGAGTGAGTTGAAGGCTAACTGGGCAACTTGTGGAGACTCTATTTCAATAATAAGAGTAAAAAAACAAAACAAAAACAAAAACACAGCCTGGATGGTGCAGGCTCAGTATTCCAGCACCACGGAGGTGAAGGCTAGGACAAAGCCTAGCCTTAACTACTTACAGAAAAAGTTTGAAGCTAGCCTGGGCAACATGGCCCCCAAAATGAAGAACTGGCCAGTGAGGTGGCTTCTCAGATAAAGGTGCTAGTCACCAAGTGAAATGACTTGGGTTCAGTCTTGGGTTAGAGGAGAGAAACGACTCCCACAGGTGTCCTCTGTTCTCCATATGTCCTGCCCCGTGTGCACACACAAACACACACTAAGTGAGTAAAAGTCTTCTATGCCTAACATGATAGCGCTGGGGTACAGCTCAATGACAGTGCTCTTTCCTGTCACACCAGGCCCCTGGGCTCCTGTCCCCAGCGACTTCAGTGACCTCCGTAAACTCAGTTGTCCATCTTCTCTCTTGAGACTCTGTTCTGGACAGTAGGCAATGTCACCTCTGCCTGCCAGCACGGGAGGGAAGCAGTCAGGGCAGAGTAAGGAGTCAGCATCTGATAGCCCACTCCTCTGGGTCCCTTGAACCCAAAGGAGAGGTGGAGAGCTCTGAGTACAGTTCAGACAGTAAAGCTGAGGCTGGGGGCAGGCAGGGTGTAGAGGTGACTCTCACACTGCCTGCCACCTTGGGACAGGCAGGGCAGTGGCTTGGCCCTTACATGACTAGAGCAGGTGGTACAAAATGTTATGTGCCAGACTCGGCGGTGTTGAGAGGTGCTGAGAGAGGTGGTGTTGAGCGTCTCCTGTGTGAGAATGGAGGGGGAAGGGAAGGGCCTGGGGAGAAGGGTCTATGGGGAACAGACAGTGTCTAAAGGAAGAGATTAGGGCCTAAGGAAGGAGGTAAAATCTAAGGGAGGAGGTGAGGGCCTAAGGGAGGAGGTGAGGGCCTAAGGGAGGAGGTGAGGGTCTAAGGGAGGAGGTGAGGGCCTAAGGGAGGAGGTGAGGGTCTAAGGGAGGAGGTGAGGGTCTAAGGGAGGAGGTGAGGGTCTAAGGGAGGAGGTGAGGGTCTAAGGGAGGAGGAAGTGAGGCTCTAAGGGAGGAGGTAAAAGTCTAAGGGAAGAGGTGAGGGTCTAAGGGAGGAGGTGAGGGTCTAAGGGAGGCCGTGAGGGAGGAGATCTATTTGGAAGGGATCTTCAGCCAAAGTCAGTTGAGGGAGGAGATCAGAGGAAGCAAGGCCTAAGGCAGGAGTCCTTATGTTTACTAATTTCGTATTCACATTCGCTTACTAACTCACTGTGTGTGTGCCCACAGGTGCACGAGTACAGAGGGTCGCTTGCAGGCATGAGTTCTCTCCTTCCAGCATTGGGTCTCAGAGATCTAACTCATGCAGCCGGGCTTGGCAGCAAGCACCTCTACTCACTGAGCCATCTCACTGGCCTAAAGAAACAGCTTTTGAGGATCCCCTTAGGGAAGGTGGAAGGCCCTGTGCCTGGGGACCCGGCAGGGATGGAGGGGAGGGAAGGGGAGGCAGGCCTGGAATGAGCCCCGCCCTGCAGCTGTCTCTGGTTTCCCAGAAAGTTTAGCTGCCTAGGAAAGTCCCAGATCCCACAGCAGCCTCCCCTCCAGTGTCGGGAACGGAGGATGTGGAACCAGGATGGCCTCCCCCCTGTTTCCCCCCTGGCTTTTTGAACCCCAGGCGGGGAGGACTAGGGTCTCCCCTCTAGGGTGCTTTAGCTTTCGAGGCCCCCACCCACTGGCAGGGGCAGCCCCTGGATGAGTCCCAAAAACTTCCCAGGGAGGGCTGGGAAGTCCTGCTTGCTGTCTAACCACTTTCCCTCATATAAACACCTACTTCTTTGTTTCTGTTCCAATCCTTCCTTCCTGTCTCCTGCATCGCTCCTAAGTTCTCCTGGGGAGGAGGGGAGGAGAAAGAAAGCCGACCCACTCAGGTGAAGTACCCAGGAGAACCAAGGTGGCTGGTATGAAGAGGGAGGCTGGGTGGAAGCCCTCATCCTCTCTCACCCACATCAATTTGTTCATCCCTCTTTGCTGTGGAGACCTGGGTGCGGATCCTACCAACTGTGCTTTAGTTGTATGACTTCCGAGAATTAAATGACATTATCCAGCCTTGATCTTTCCACCTGCAAAGTGGACCAACTCTAGAAAACACATTTTTCTTTTGTCTTTCCCCCTTTAAAAAGATATGTGTGCTGGCTGGGTAGTGGTGGCGCATACTTCTAATCCCAGCCCTTGGGAGGCAGAGGCAGGTGGATCTCTGTGAGTTGAAGGTCAGCCTGGTCTACAGAGTGAGATAAAGGACAGCCAGGGCTACACAGAGCCCATGTTTTAAAAAACAAAAAACAAACAAACAAACAAACAAAAAAAAACCCGGGCGTGGTGGCGCATACTTCTAATCCCAGCCCTTGGGAGGCAGAGGCAGGCGGATTTCTGAGTTCGAGGCCATCCTGGTCTACAGAGTGAGTTCCAGGTCAGCCAAGGCTATACAGAGAAACCCTGTCTCGGAAAAACAAAACAAAATAAAACAAAACAAAAAAGGTGTGTGCATGTGTGTGTTTATGTATGTATGTATATATGTGTATGAATGCATGTGTATGTCTCTGTGTGTATTATGTATTATGTGTGTGTCTGTGTGTCTGTGTGTGTTTGTGTCTAGAGACTACCTTGGGTGCTATTCCTCTGTGTCAATGTCATCAATCTCTCTCTTTCTCTCTCTCTCTCTCTCTCTCTCTCTCTCTCTCTCTTTCTTTTTTTCCCCCCGGAGACAGGGTTTCTCTGTGTAGCCCTGGCTGTCCTGGAACTCACTCTGTAGACCAGGCTGGCCTCGAACTCAGAAATCCGCCTGCCTCTGCCTCCCAAGTGCTGGGATTAAAAGCGTGCGCCACCACTGACCAGCCTTTTTTCCCTTTTTGATACAGTCTCTTATGATGCCCTGATTACTAGGTTAGCAGACCAGAAGCCAGCAAACACCATGGATGTGCTTGTCAATACATTCTCAGTGTGTGAATTACAGACGAGGCCACACTGTGCCTGCTTTTTTTTTTTTCCCTTCAATTTTTTATTAGATATTTATTTCATTTACATTTCAAATGCTATTCCGAAAGTCCCCTATACCCTCACCCAACCCTGCTCCCCTACCTACCCACTCCCGGGCCTGCTGTTTTTAACGTGGGCTTTCACAATTGAACTCAAGTCCTGGGTAATCGTTTTACTCTGAGCAGCCCCAACTATCCTGGAACTCACTCTGGCCTTGAACTCAGAGATCTGCCTGCCCCTGCCTCTTGAGTGCTGACATTAAAGGCATGAGTCACTGAAGTTTGGCTTACGCCTAGAGTTTTAAATGTGTTGTTTTCATAATTGAGCTCAGGTCCTGTGTGTGGTGTGGCAAGCAGTTTACTGACCGAAATTTCTCCCTCTGTCTGTCTATTTGTTGGAGGCAGGGTCTTGCTGTGTAGTTTGAGGTGTCCTTCCCCTGAGTAGGCTTTAATTTTTTTTTTTAGTTTTTAGATTTATTCATTTTATGTATATGTATATGTGTATGTGTATGTGTATGTGTATGTGTATGTGTATGTGTATATGTATATGTATATGTATATGTATATGTATATGTATATGTATATGTATATGTATATGTATATGTATATGTATATGTATATGAGTGCTTTGCCTACACATGTGTCTGTGCACCTTGCACATGCCTGGTGCCAGTGGAAGCCAGAAGAGGGCACCAGATCCCCTGGAGCTGGAGTTACAGATGGTTGTGAGCACCCTGTGGGTGCCTGGAATCAAACCCTGGTCCTCTGAAAGAGCAGCAGGTGCTTTTAACTGCTGAGCCAGCTCTCCAGCTCCACTGTTGCGCTGATGTAAGCTGCTATGTAGTTGAAGTTGGAACTCACTATGTGGTCCAGGCTGGCCTCAGTTTCCTAAATGCTGGGATTACTGGTGTCTATTGTCCTGTCTAACCACACTGTTTGCCTTAATTCTCACCCAAGCAGCCAGGCCTCCTTTTATGCACACAAATGAGACAGAAGGCCTAGCTCATTCTAGTCAAGTTCCCACAGGGGTCAGCCTACTTAATCGCTGCCACACCCTGTGAAGAAATTCATCTAATATTTCTGGGCTAATGCAATTTGGACTGTAGCTCTGTTGGTAGAGTGCTTTCCCAGCATGCACTGGGTTCCATCCCAGCACCACACAAACCCATCAAGGTGAACAGGCCTGTAATCCTAACACCTGAGAGGTAGAGGCAGCAGGGTCAGAAGTTCAAGGCCATCCTCAGCTACTTTGTGAAGTTCCAGGCTAGCCTGGGTTACATGAGTGCCTATGTAGAGATGGAATGAAATACAGTAGATTTTCAGTTGCAGTTGCTTCCGTAGCTCATCCACAAGGAGCGGAACGGACTCAGGTTTTAAGCAGGACTCCAGGAATGTCTCCCACCTCCTGAGCTGACCAAGCAGCCATCAGGTTACTTGAAGCCAGAAAGTTCAAAGTAGCCATCATTGTCTGCCCCTACTCCTTGGGAAGGAATGGTTCAGATGGGGAAACTGAGGCATGGAAGGGTGAGGGTGTGGGTTTGGGGGCATCTACAGAAATCTGACAGCATAGCCCACACCTGTAGCTTGGGGCAGGGAGGGGTTAGCAGAGGAACAGAGATGCCCATTGCAGCAAGAGGGAATGGCATTAGATTTCAGTCACATGACAAGCAAGACCCTAGAGCAGAGGTTCTCAACCTGCCTGACACTGCAACCCTTTGATACAGTTCCTCATGTCGTAGAGACCCCTAACCATAAAATCATCTCGTTGCTGCTTCATAACTATAATTTTGCCATTGACATGAATTGTAATGTAAATATCCGATCATGAAAGGGGCATTCAGCCTCCAGCCCCAGCCCTGGGATTGCAACGGACAGGTTGGGAAACGCCGAGCAAGAGGAAGAAGTCACAAGGAGCCTCCTCTCCATGCTCCTGGCTGGACATCCACCCTGGGTCCAGTGCTCGCTCTCTTCCCCCTAGGATGCCCCGCCCCAGGGGTGAAAGCAGGCCAGCTTCCTGGAGCGAGATCTGGACCTCTTGGCTCCGCCCCGGGACCTTGGCTGCTGCCTGAGTCCCTGGCACTGGGCAGAGTCAACCCATCTGGGGCTCAGCCAAGGCTTAATCTTCCTTCTCTCTCCTCTGGTTGGGTCTGCACGCAGGAGCTGAGTCAGGGCATTGCAACATCTGGTTTGTTCTCTCTTAGTCCTGGGAGAGTGACACCCCACATGCCCCTCCCCCAACCGCGTTGATCAGGGCAGAGGGACAGGGTCAGAATATGGGAAGGTTGGCACCTGCCCCTTGGCGGGTGGCTGGGTGTCTTGGAAGGTTGGGTATAGGTCAGAAGGATTCAGGAGTTGGCAGTCAGGCGATGTGATGATTGTGGCGACCAGGTCCTCATCTGTGAATGAGACACTGTCAGATTGGGTTGAGCCAGGCATGGCGCGGGACACCTGCTGTCTCAGCATTTGAAGGCTGATGTGAGAGGCTCATGAGTTTGAGGTCAGCTTTGGACACAGAGTAAGAGAAGCACATCTGACAAAAAGAAAAAAAGCAAAACAAAACAAAAGAACCAACCAGACCTGCTAGCTGCGTGCCTGGTAAATGGCTTGCCCTCTCTGAGCAAGCTTCCTCACTTATAAAGTGGGGCTAAATGTATGCCTTATCAGATGGCTATGAGGGTCAAGATGGCTCAGCCCCTCTCAGGACAGTCCTGGCACAGTATAAATTCCAGTAAGAAGTGCCAGGTTGTGCGGGAACACTCCCTTTATCCCAGTACTTAGAAGACAAGGTGTTGGGACTAAAGGTGTGCACCACCACCACCCGGCTAGTTACATGTATTTAGTGTGTGTGTGTGTGTGTGTGTGTGTGTGTGTGTCTGTGTGTGTCCACATGTCAGAGTACTCATGTGGAATCGAGAAGACGGCTTTTGGGAATCAGTTCTTTCCGTGTGGGTCCTGGGGATCGAACTCAGGTCTTGGGCTTTGAAGGCAACAGCTTTCCTTGCTGTGCCAGGCCGCCAGGCCAAGCGCTGGTGCTGTACCTCATCAGTCTTGTTTGCCTGCCTCCCCAGAAGTACCAGACACCAGGAAAGCACAGCTGCCACGTGATCTTTGGAAACAGAGCTCAGCCTTCCAGGCATCCGATCTAGCTGGCCTCAGTCCCCACCCCCCAGTGATCTCATACTGTTATGACGACATTGAGAATTACATGTGACATTTGGGAGACTCTGGTGACTCTGCAGTTAAGCCTCTGGCATAGCTGTGCCTGGCACAGTGGTGCCTCCAGAGAGCATCACCATCCTGCTGTGGGAGGATCCAGGGCTCTGGGCAGTGTGGCCTCCGCAGCACCCTGCCTCGCCACTCCCTCCCAGTTTGTCTGGAAGGTGGGGTTGCTCCTTCTTCCTGGGTAGGGCATGATGAGATTGGCTGTGGAAACCCCCTGGGAGTCTGGCACGCTCCACTTTCAGGGACAGTCATTAGCCAGCGGGTGTCATGGCACCTGTGGGTGACAGGTAAGCAGGACTATGGCCCCAGGGAGACAGGAGTTGGACTCAGCAAGGGAAGCCCCAGTCTGGGAACCATGGTATGTTCCCAGAGGAGCTTCCTGCTTCTAGGATTCACCTCAAGGTGGGAGGGGAAGCCCAGATTCTGGTTCATTCTGACAGAGAAGAGGGAGAAAGGGCAAGAAAGAAGGTTCTGAGGGCTGGGGCTGGGTTGGTGGCGTGCTGGGCTACTGTGCGTGAATCCCTGGGTTCTGGCTTAAGAACCACATAAACCAGGCATGGTGGCGTGTGCCTTAACTCCAGCACCTAGCTTGTGCAGGCAGCAGAATCAGGAGTTCAATGCCATCCTTGGCCACATAGCCAGTTCAAGGCTAGCAAGAGAGCCAGTAAGATGTCACAGTGGACCTGAGTTTGATCCCCAAAACCCACACGGTAGAGGAGAGAAAAGACTCCCTCAAATGGTCCTCTGACTTCCACACTCATGAGGTATGTGTTACACACACTCACACCACACACACACACACACACACACACACCATACCACTCACACTACTCATACCCCACACTCACATTCACACACACAAACACTGAAACACACACTCATATTCACAAGCACATACACTCATACCACATACACCACACCACACTCACACTCACATTCACACACGCACACACACTCTCACACTATACACACTCACACTCACACAATGCACGTGCAGGCATGTACATACACACACAAAGTTAAAAAAAAGTGGATTTTTTTTTTTGAGACAGGGTTTCTCTGTGTAGTCCTGGCTGTCCTGGAACTCGTTCTATAGACCAGGCTGGCCTCAAACTCAGAGATTCACCTGCTTCAAAATGTGCATCACTATGCCTGACCAAAAAAAAAAAAATCTTTATGAGAAAGGAAAGTTGGTTCTGGCCCGTTGGGGACGTAGACCTGTCTGTCATTCTGGCTCTCAGGAAGTTGGGAAAGGATTGCTAGAAGTCTGAGGCTAGCCCAGGCCACAGAGCAAGATTGTGTCTCAGTTCCCTACACTCCCCTAAAAAGAACTAGAGCCAAGCATGGTGGTAGCACCTGCAATCCCAGGACTCGGGAGGCGAGGTAGGAATAGACATGGTAAGTCTGATACTAGCCTGGGCTATAGTGAGAGCCTGTGGAAAGGAAAAAAGGAATGGAGGTAGGAAAGGGGGAGGGAGATGAGGAACTGGGTGTTGGGGCTCATACCAGTAACCCTAGCACTTGGGAAACTAAGGCAGAAACATTGTTATTACTTTAAGGCCAGCCTGGGCTACAAAGTGAGTGAATTTGGAAGAGAGTGGGCAGAGCTCCCCACAGGTCAGTCTGGTTCTTGCCTCTGTCATCGGATTAGAATTCACAGGGTTGTGCTTCTTGACGCCTCCATCAGCGCCTGTGAGAGAGCATGTCCAAGTTTATGCCCAGGATAGGGCAAGGATTTGAGGATGCCATTGAACTTCTGATCCTCCTGCCTCCACATCCCTGGTGCCAGAATAACAGGTTTGAGGAACGGCAGTCAGCTTACGAATGTTCTGTGGCAGGAACCTTTGGACCATGATGCTGAGCAAGCTCTACCAACTGTCCCACTGCCCAATGGTTACTTCTTAAGCCTTGATTTGAGGAAACGTGTCTACCATCGGTCTAGCCGTTCATGGAATGAGGCAAGGTTCCACCATTAGACTAAGAGATCTCTTTCCTTCCTTTCTTCTAGATTGATTTTTATTCTGTGAGGGTTTTTTTTTTTTTTTTTCCTGGATGTGTCTATGGATGTATACCATATGTGTGCAAAACCCTTGGAGGCCTGAAGAGGGCACCAGATCGCCTGGAACTGAAGTTGTGAATGGATGGTCCTGAGTTGCCAAGTGGGTACTGGGAATCAAACCTGGGTCCTTTGCACATGCTTTTAACTGTTGACTCATCTCTCCAGTCCTGAGGAGGCGCCTCTTTAAATTTGTGTTTTAAATAACTTATTTATTTAGGGTATGTATGTATGTATATGGCATGGAAGTCAGAGGACAAACTTTGGGAGTCCATTGTCTCTTTCCACTGTGAGATGCCCAAGGTGGGCATTCAGGTCCTTTGGCTTGAAGACAAGCATCTTTATCTGTTGAGACATCTCACTGATCCCTAAAAGCCCCCTTGGGAGATTTTATGGGAAGAGGGGACAGCTACTAGCACTCTCTCAGCTTCGGCATCCTTACTTATGAAGTGGGGTAGAACATATCCCTTATAAGATAGTTGTGAGGGTTAAGAGGGCCCAGCCCCTCTAGGAACAGGCCTGGAACAGAATGAGTTCCAGAAAAAAGGGTCAGGTTGTAGTGGAAAACTCCTGTTATCCCAGCAATTGGAAGGCAGGGGAAGAAGATACACGGGAGGCATGGCAAAATGGGGAAAACAAACAAATAAAACCCAGAAAGCCCAAAAGGGAGGTGGCTAAGCAGTAGAGCCCTTGCCTAGAATTTCCCCAGTGAGTAAATTGTCACTGGGTATATCAACCGTGTTCCAGGCAGGCTCCACTCCCAGGATCAATTGGCCAACACAAATGGCCTCCATGTTTTCTTGCTTTGTTTATATATTTTTTTACTTACTTGTTTTTGGATTTTTTGTTTTGAGAGGAGGGAGATGAAGTAGGTAGGAAGGGGGCAGGATCTGAGAGAGATAAGGAGGGAGGGAATATGACCAAAATATATTCCGTAAAAAGTAAATTGAGCCAAATGGGTGGCACATGCCTTTAATCCCAGCACTTGGGAGGCAAAGGCAGGCAGATCTCTTAGTTTAAGGCCAGTCTAGTTTACAGAATGAGTTCCAGGACAGCCAGGGCATCACAGAGAAACCCTCTTTTGAAAAAAAAATTGTAATTAAAAAATATTTTAGCCAGGTGTTGTTGGAGACAGAGTCAGGAAAAAAAAATCTCTGAGTTTAAGGCCAGCTTGGTCTACAGAGTAAATTCCAAGATGGCCAGGGCTACACAGAGAAACCTTGTCTTAAACAAACAAACAAACAAACAAACAACCTTTTTAAAAATAAATAAATAGGGTTTTGTTTTTGTTTTTTGTTTTTTTTTTTTGGTTTTTCAAGACAGGGTTTCTCTGTATAGCCCTGGCTGTCCTGGAATTCACTTTGTAGACCAGGCTGGCCTCGAACTCAGAAATCCGCCTGCCTCTGCCTCCCGAGTGCTGGGATTAAAGGCATGTGCCACCACACCCGGCAAATAAATAGTTTTAATGCAACATAGCTACTTCACAAAATAAAAATAACCAGTTTAGCATCAGGGTTGCTCACTTTAGTGAGGCCCCCAAGTCCTGTTCTAAACCTCAAACTCCCTCCTCACCAGGTAACCTGTTTTTAAATTTTAGGTAAGGTTTGCTTGACTTTCTTCATATTTTTGCTACCTGTGAATGCATGCTTGACCACTGTTGATCTCAGATACTCATTCACTCATTTATCTAGAAAGACACTGCCTTACTACAACCTAGGCCAGGATAGCCTTGAACCTTGGATTGCTCTGATTGCTGGTGTGGACCACTTTATTTGATATAGTTTTGTCTGTCTGCCTGTCTGTCTGTCTGTCTGTCTCCATCCATCCATCCATCCATCCATCCATCCATCCATCCATCCATCCATCCATTCCATCTAGACATGGTCTTACTATGCAGCACTGGAACTTAGTATGTGAACAGACTGGCCTTGAACTCACAGAGATCTGCCTGCCTCTCTCTGCCTCATGAACGCTGTATTTAAAGGTGTGAGCCGCTGGGCCCAGGCAGTTTTAAATTTTTAGCAAGGGGCTGTTGTTTCCTCAGAACTGTCTCGTGGAGTCCAGACTGCCTTTAAACTCCCTGTTCAGGATCATCCAGAACTCTGATCCTCTTGTCTCTGGTACCCCGGTGCTGGGATCACAGGTGTGGCTACCATGCTGTGTGAATTCAGATCACCTATGGCCGCAGGACTCTCGTTTCCTTCCATGGCCTGAGGGTTTATTTATGTTACGTGTATAATAAGTATTTGCCTTCCTGTGTCCATGCACATTACCCCCCACCCCCCACCCCGCAGCACCCACAGAGGCCAGAAAAGGATGATGGGTCCCATGGGACTGGAGTTCTAGAGGGTTGTGAGTCTCTGTGTGGGGACTTGGAATTGAACCTGGGTCCTTTGCAAGTGCAGCCAGTGCTCTTAACCACTGAGCCATCCTTTCAGTCCCCTAAGCTCCTTATCTCCTATCATTAGTTTCAGTATAATCCTTTTTCACTGCAGGGTAGTATTTACTTACACAGGCATATTAATATTCATTAACTACGTTAGTTAATTAATGAATTCACAAGCTGATGGCTTATGGTTTATTTTTAGTTCCAGACATTTGACCAGGGCAGAGTTTATTTCCTGGAGTCCACTTTTTTTCTTTTTTCAAGACAGGGTTTCTCTCTGTAGCCCAGGCTGTCTTAGAACTCACTCTGTAGACCAGGCTGGCCCTGAACTCACAGAGATCACCCGTCTCTCCCTCCTGAGTGCTGGAATTAATGGCATGTGCCACAGTTGCCCAGCCACACATTTTTATAAATGCTTTTTTTTTCATTTGTGTGTACCTGTGTGTCTATGTGTCCCCAAAAATGTATGATCTATGGCCTTCATGTGGAGGTCAGAAGACAATGTGCGGAGTTGGTCTCTTCTTCCACCTGGGTCCTGGAAGTTGGACCCAGGTCATCACTATTTCCAACTTGCCGGCTGCTAACAGCTATTCTACATTATCCACAGTGAACTTGCTGGACACCACGTTGTCAAGCTACTGACTTATCTGCCAGTGTTCTCATAGGGTGGAGTCAGCCTCGACTTTGATCTTCAGTGTCTGCTGGGACTTCTGGTTGCTTCACATCCTTGCTAGCTCTGGATCCTTCAGATCTGTGAGTCATCTTAGAATTAGTGTATGAGTATGTGTGTCAGAATTTTCCCACAGGTATGAGGTGCATTTCCTAGATCACTGAGAGCACGGAACACCTTTTCCAGTAGGTCCAGTTAAACAAAAGCCAATAGGAAGCTTGGCAATGAGAAGTAAATTTAGAGCCTTGGGCAAACTTGGTAAGTGCTCTACCACTGAGCCACACCCTAGCCCCTCACTGGGGGATTCTAGGCAGGGGCTCTACCACTGAGCCACACCCCCAGCTTCTCACTGGGGGGTTCTAAGCAGGGCTCTACCACTGAGCCACGCCCCCAGCCCCTCACTGGGGGATTCTAGGCAGGGGCTCTACCACTGAGCCACACCCCCAGCCCCTCACTGGGGGATTCTAGGCAGGGGCTCTACCACTGAGCCACGCCCCCAGCCCCTCACTGGGGGATTCTAGGCAGGGGCTCTACCACTGAGCCACGCCCCCAGCCCCTCACTGGGGGGTTCTAAGCAGGGCTCTACCACTGAGCCACGCCCCCAGCCCCTCAATGGGGGATTCTAGGCAGGGGCTCTACCACTGAGCCATGCTTCCCAACTGTACCATGCCGGCCTATGCAAACACAGCTCTTTATGATCCCTGTATTCAGATATTCATGTATTTGTCTTCATCCTGTTTTGTTCTAAGTAGCAAATGCAGTGGAGAGCAAAATCCAGAACTCCTACTCTGAGGCCCTATCTAAGTATCTGAAGTTAGGTTTTAATCCTCCAAAGAAAACAGAGACCCAGAATGTTGGAATTCATGCGACTAAAAGCCGTATTACTAGAATTCCCTGTCTTAAGATTGTCATATGTAGGGCTAAGGAAATGGCTCATTGGTTAGAAACGAGGATGGCTTTTGCATGGGACCAGAGACGGATTCGAAGCACCCACCTCATGCAGTTCACAACTATCTGTAATTTCAGCTCTAGGGGATCCAATGCTTTCTTCTGGCCTCTGATGATACCCTGCTCACATGCACCAATTTACACACAGATATGCAAGTATGCGTACTAACACACTAAATCTTATTTCTAAAAAAAAGTATTAGGCTTGACCAGGTGTGGAGATACAGATCTGTCATTCTGGAGACCCCAGAGGCTGAGACTGAAGTATTAAAAGATCAAGGCCAGCCCACACTACAGAGCAAGATCCTATTCTAAGTTAGAAACTGTTAATGAGGGCTGGCGAGATAGCTCAGGGGGTAAGAGCACTGACTGCTCTTCCAAAGGTCCTGAGTTCAAATCCCAGCAACCACATGGTGGCTCACAACCAACCATAATCAGTGTACTTATTTGTAATAATAAATAAAATCTTTGGGCCAGAGTGAGCTGAGCAAGCAGGGCCAACTGGAGCAAGCAGAGGTCATAAGTTCAATACCCAACAACCACATGAAGGCTCACAACCATCTATACAGCTACAGTGTACTCATATACATAAAATAAATACATAAATCTTAAAAAAAAAAAAGAAAAAGAAACTGTTAATGAAGAGAGCGCCTGCCTAGAATACCCAGTGAGGGACTGGGGTGTGGCTCAATGGTGGAGCCCTGCCTAGAATCCCCCAGTGAGGGTCTGGGGTGTGACATCTTGCTTAGTGTACCCTAACATTGAATAAAACAGAAAAAAAAATCTTAAAAAGGTAGGAATGATCCAGATTTCTTGTGTGTGAGCATTAGAAACATCATGATCTTGAACTTGGGAAACAAAAACTTCATAGATCTGGCCTTCCTAGGTGGTGTGGGAACTGAGATGTGAGGGCATAGGCTGGACTTCTGGTCGACCTTCCTCTTGTGTCCTTTCTACTCTTGC
Source organism: Mus caroli (assembly GCF_978045245.1). NCBI lineage: Eukaryota > Metazoa > Chordata > Mammalia > Rodentia > Muridae > Mus > Mus caroli. The sequence goes on along the minus strand of NW_028227263.1, from coordinate 124,062,153 downwards.
TTCCATTCCCCTCCTGGTGTCCTCCCCATTCCTGGCCTCACTCTTTTGGTTCCTGCCTGCCTGGGCTTCTCTGCCCACATGGATAGATTCTAAGATAGCTGCCCTGGCCCAGATAGACTGCCAGAGACAGTGAATTCTCCCATCTGAACTGTAGCATCAGACACCTACCTCTGCGTAGACTCTTGGCAGAGGCCTCTCCTCATTGCTAACCCACTCACACCTCTACACCTCAGCCTCAAAACCAGAGCATAGGGCTCAGTGGTAGAGTGTTTGCCTAGCATGCGCAAAGCCCTAGATTTCATCCTTAGCACTCCATCAACTGCTGTGGCAGGGCTAGCTTCTAATCCCATCTGTCATGAAGCAGAAGCAGGAGTTCAAGATCACCCTCCACAACATAAGTCGTTTGAGACCAGCTTGAGCTCCAAGAGATCCTCAAACAAAGCCAAGTAGTACAGGGTGGTGGTGGTGCACACCTTTGATCTCAGCCTTCAGGAGGCAGAGGCAGGTGGATCTCTGAGTTCGAGATCAGGCTGGTCTACAGAGAAAGTTCCAGAATAGCCAGGGATACACAGAGAAACCCTGTCTCAAAATGAATAAAACCAAGAAAGAAAGAAAGAAAGAAAGAAAGAGCCGAACAAAATAACTATTCCCCCACCCCAAAATTAAACAAAAAGAGAAAACAACAGAAAGCAAACAAAAACTCCTGAACAGAAAAATAAAGTAAAATGGCAGAAATGTAGACTATGGCTGTCAGACTATTAAACAAACCTTCTTAAGCCCTTGACTAGGTCAAGGCTAAGCAGGTGAAGATGCCTGCTGCCAAGGCCAAGGACCTGAGTTTGATTCCTGAAACTTCTATGATAGAAGGAGTGAATGGACTCCTGGAAGCTATCTTTTGACATCACATGCACTTTGTGTTCTCTAACCATCTCCACCCATTAGATAAATGTTAAATAAAACCCCCAAGCAGCAACACACATTGATCCTCCTGTTCTGTTTTTTTTTTTTTTAAAGATTTATTTATTTATTATATGTAAGCACACTGTAGCTGTCCTCAGACACTCCAGAAGAGGACGCCAGATCTCGTTACGGATGGTTGTGAGCCACCATGTGGTTGCTGGGATTAGAACTCTGGACCTTCGGAAGAGCAGTCGGGTGCTCTTACCCACTGAGCCATCTCACCAGCCCCCTCCTGTTCTGTTTATGACAGGGTTTCTCTGTGTAACCTTGGCTGTCCTGAAATTCACTAAAACTCAGGCTGACCTTGAACTCACAGAGATCCACTGTCTCCTGAGTGCTAGAATTAAAGGCATGTGCTATCATACTTGGTTTACAAAATAACACTTTTAACTGTGGCCTGGTGCCACCCGGTGTGACCCAGGATGGCTCTCCACTTTCCCAGATCACCAAAGGAGTGCAAGGAAGCAGCTGGAGCCTGCCAGTGCCAGGCATAGGCGCAGGAGCAGGTCCCACCCCTGCCTCACAGGAGTGGGTGGCAGCTGCTCTGGGTTTTGTGGCCAGTTCCTCCCTAAAAACTCACAAGGCTCTTCTGTTTGGTTTGGACATATGTCCTGGACAGATCTGCAGGGACACTTGCAGCATCTGTGCTGCCTTCCTTCCCTCTTCTCCCTAGCCAAGGTTCTGAGAAGGTAAAGCCATAACCAAAAGGTCATAGACCTGTTGGGAGGGGGGTAGTCAGCCTATCAGCTCTGCGGCTGGGACGCAGAGTAGAGTGTGCGTGGGAGGCTCCATATTCCAGACCCTGTGAATGGAGATGTGTAAAAAGGACAAGCACAAATAAATAAGAGTGAACTTGAGCTGGGCACAGCGAGGGAGGCACAGCAGTGATCCCAGCACTTGGGAGGTGGAGGCAGAAGGATCAGGAACCCAAAGCTAGCCTGGGTTACATAGTGAGTCTGAGTCTGAGTCCAGCCAGAAAAACAGGCCTGGCCATGTAGTTCCTTGGTAGAGTGCTCACGTAGACATTGTAACCATGGAGTTCAGTCTCCAGCACCCCAAGAAACAGGGTGGTGGTGCTCACAGTAGGGCCACAGGTTCGAGGCTATCCTTGGTGACTTAGTAAGTTTGAGGCTAGCATGGACTACATGAAACTCTGTCCCTAAAAATGATGATAAAGTAAAACTAACCAGACAAACTAAACTAAAAAAACAAACCACACAACAAAACAGAAATGCAGTGGATCACGCCTTTAATCCCAGCACTTGGGAGTCAGAGACAGGGGGATCTCTATAATTTGGAGACTAGCCTGGTCTACATAGAGAGTTCCAGGACAGCCTGGGCCACACAGAGAAGGCCTTTATTGAAAAAGAGGAAGATTAAAAAGGGAAGGCTAAAGGGTAATGGGAAGAGAAAGAAAGAAGCCCCTCCGGGCCTCTTGTGTCCCCTCATGTCCCCTTGTATCTTTGGACTTGGTTCCTATTTCTTCCTGTCTTCAGCTGTCCTCGAACTTGCTCTGTACATCAGGCTGGCCTTGAACTCACAGAGATCTGCCTACCTCTGCCTCTCAAGTGCTGGGAACAAATGCTTCTATTAACACACCTGGCTTCTGTGTCATAATTTGAGATTCTTTCTACAACCAGAGCTGTTTCTGCTAGGCTGGCAGGCCAGTAAGCTCCAGGGGTCCGTTCTCCTGCACCTGCCCCAGCGCTGGTCTAACACGTGTCTACTGCCATGCGCTCTGCTTTCCTGCGGGTGCTCAGGATACGATCTCAGGTCTGTGTGTTTAAACAGCGTGAACTTTACCCACTGAGTCATCCACACAGCGTTCACTGTTTATTTTGTGACAGGCTCACCAGGGCTCGCCTTGATTTGTGCTCTTTCTGCCCCGGTCTCCTAAACGTGTGGTGGTTCTTGCCCTTCTTAACGATACGACCCCCCTTTTTTTTTTTTTTTTTTTTTTTTTTTGGTTTTTCGAGACAGAGTTTCTCTGTATAGTCCTGGCTGTCCTGGAACTCACTTTGTAGACCAGGCTGGCCTCGAACTCAGAAATCTGCCTGCCTCTGCCTCCCAAGTGCTGGGATTAAAGGCATGCGCCACTATGCCCGGCCCAATACGACCCTTTAATACAGTTCCTCACATTGTGAAGAATCTCCCAACCGTAACGTTATTTTTGTTGTTACTTCATAACTGTAATTTTGCCACTGTTATGAATCAGAATGTATGTTGTCTGGTATACAGGGTATCTGATATTCCGCCCCGTGGGAATCGCGAACAAACGTTGAGAACCACCGCTGGGGTGGGGGATGGGAGTGTAATTTGGTGGTGGTAGGCTTTTCTGGAATCCACCAATGAGCGCATGAGGAAGGGCTGGATAGTAGAGCCCTTGACTAAGCAAGTGGGAGGCTTTGTATTTAGTCCCCAGGACTGCAACAAGACAAAGAAAAACAGCCCAATATGATACTCGTCTTTACGCTCAGTACTCTGGAGACAGAGGCTGGGGGATCTCTGTGAGTTCTAGGAAAGCCAGGGCTGCATAGTGAGACCCTCCGTACAGCAGAACAAAACAGAACAACAAAAATTAAAAAAAGCCGGGCGTGGTGGCACACGTCTTTAATCCCAGCACTCGGGAGGCAGAGGCAGGCGGATTTCTGAGTTCGAGGCCAGCTTGGTCTACAAAGTGAGTGCCAGGACAGCCAGGGCTACACAGAGAAACCCTGTCTCGAAAAACCAAAAAAAAAAAAAAAAAAAAAGAAAGAAAGAAAAGAAAAGAAAAGGAAAGGAAAATCCAGAGACTTAGGAGGTAAAATTTTGTGCAGGGGAGGCGGAGTCCAAGCTGTCTCTTCCCCACGTGGAGCCTTAACCATCACCAAACCAGATGCCCTCATTCCACAGCTGAGGAAACTGAGGCAAGGAGCAATGGGTTGGCTGGTTCAGGATCTCACACAGAGCTCGGGCACTCAGCATCCGCAGCAAAGTCTCTCTCTCTAGCACTCTGGAGCTCAGAGCTAGAGGAAACTGAGGCTGGAGCAGGGGCAGGGGTGAAGTTCCACGTTCAAGGCCACAGAACCAGCAAGGGAAAAGAATTCCGGGAGCTGTTGCTGCCTCCTAAGGATGAGTGTGAGCCCTCGTTAGCCGGGGAGTCCCCGCAGGATGTGGGGCTCGTCGTCTCCCTTCCTATCTGCCAGGAGCCGCAGGCTCGGCTCTGGACTTTAACCCTCGGCTGGGGTTGGCGCCGGGAAGGGCAGGCAAGTGGCCCAGAGGCCGGCGGGGCAGAAATTCCCCTGGTCCTTGTGCCAGGGGAGTTACCCAGGGTGTGGGGCTGGGAGGCAGGTGCAGACAGGCGGGGGTCAACTGGGCACAGAGGCGCTTGCGGCTTCATCTGCAGCTCAGTGGGGTGTCAGGGCTTCGCTTTCCCGTGCCTCAGTTTCCCTCTTTATAAAACAGGAGTGTTTCCTACCCTGGGTATGAGAAAACACCACCCTTACCTTTCTGTCCCCTCCCCCACCATTCCCAGCCCAGGAGTTTCACAGGAGTATGGGCAGGTCGGGTGGTGGCACCGTGGGCTTCCAATAAATCTGAGTGGGGAAAAAGGTTTCCCAGGCAATAGGGAACGGATCAGGAATCCCTGTCCTCTAATAGGTCAGGGAGCATGGGCACACGATTGGGGGACCCCAGTGCCCTGCCAGATCCACCTTTGTAGCAGGAGAGGCTCGGCGGGTGGCTCACTGGCGCCACCTGGAGGCTACTGCAAGCCAATCTCCCAATTAGAGGTCAGGACCGACCTAGGTACAAATTCTAATGGCTTCGCTGTATTCTTTCCCGTGGGCATTGAGGAGGCTGGCTCTCGAGGTACAACCTACTGTTTTTCTCCTCTGTGTTCCCCAAAGGCCACAGGGATGGCCTCTCTGAGCAAGGACACCAAGCTTCAGAGGAACTGTGGGCCGATGGTAAACCGTGTCACTGCAAGAAGCTACTTCCAGCCTTTGCAGAGGCTGCTCCCTCTATCTGGAATGTCCTTTCTTCTTTTTCCCTTCTTCTGCACGTCTTCCTTCTTCCAGAACCCGCTCTGATTCCCAGGTCAAGGTCACGATCCAGTGGGACCACAGTAGTCGCCGCTCTCCGCATGTCTTCACTCCGGGAAGTGTTTATTGAGTGAATGAGAGGATACTAACTCTTAGACCGGGAGAGTGATGGATGTAATTGCAAAGCCTCAGGCTTCTCCTTAGCCCAGGCCGTTGCATACACTGTTCCATCTCTAAGGGACACTTAGGCTGATTTGTCCCATACTTAGAGAGCCTTAGAGAGATGTACGCCTCCTCCAGGAAGGCCTTTCTGACCATTCTCAGCTCCTGCCTGGACTTCCCTAGCTGGTGGGCCTTGGTTGTCTGGGGGGTCAGGTTTGTCTTCCTGGCATAAGCCAGGTTCTGTTAATCTGTGGCCTTTGCCTCTAATCTTACAGCAAAAACAATTCTGAGACCTGGGTTTGAATCTAGACTCCCCCTTCTGCAGAACGTCCTTATAAACCCGTTTCTCACATGAGTGTCTTGGGGTGCTGGGAGGGGCGTAGGAAGGTGAAGTCCTGATGTTCCCAGCTGGCCACATGCTGGGTGACTGCGGGTGACCTCCTTCCTCTTTTGGGGACCCGTCTGGCTGGATGAATGGGTAGTAGAGGGTATATCAGTACACTCATCCTTCTGGGACATTCTGGGAGGCCGCACGGGGCTTCCCGAGGTGGGAGGGTAGGGCTAGGCAGAGGGAAGAGGTGTCTGCTGGGTTAGGGGAAATCCAGCCTTTCCCATCATAAACGAAGGATGGGGGAACAAACAAGGCAGCTCTGCGGGACAGGAGGGGAAGTCGGAGAGAAAACGAGGCTTCTTCACAGATGGGTGAAAAACCACAGCCCACTCGTCACCCACTTCCCTCCGGAGCCCCTGTGTCTCAGGGTCCAGAGGATGTGTGACTTACTCTATGTTCTGGTCCCCCTCACCTGCCTGTGTGCTTTGTCTGACAGTTGCTGGGCCCCAAAGCTTGACACGCCCCTACCTCTTTTCTCCCCTTCCGGCGAGGCCCACGTTCACAGGCAGCTGGAGGGGAGCTAGTGGCATCCACGTTAGAGCTTGTCCATTCTCTGCCCGGAGCTCTCCACAGTGCCCACCTTCCTCAGGCAACTGGCTAACAGTCCTGACTCCCACCCCTGTTCCACTTCCTCGATATTCCTTCTTGTTGTCTTTACTGGGTCATACTGGATGTGATACCCCCCACCCCCCACCCCGTCTGCCTTCTAGCCGTGGCACGTGCAGCGCACAGGTCAGGGAACCACAGGCAGCTTCCAGGAATGGGACGAGAGGCAGAATTCCTTCTCCGGAGCCCCGAGAGGGCAGCTCAGGGAACATCTTAGTTTTAGCTTTAGGGATCATAGCTTAAGCCACCAAATTTGTGGTTATATGTTACAGCAGCAGAGGAAACTCATGTACACTTTATTCTGTTTATTTCTGCTGTTGATATTATTATCGTTATTATTGATATTATTATCAGCGTGGCCGCGCACATGCGAATGTGTGCTGCCTTACATGACAAAACACCCATGTGGAGGTCAGAGGAAAACTTTCAGGACTCAGTTCTTTTCTTCTTCGGGTTTGGTTCTAGAGACTGGACTCAGGTCCTTTGGCTTTTGCTGTAAATACTTTTGTCAGCTGAGCCATTTTGCCAGCCCAGTTTTTAGTTTTTTCATTGCACTGAAGTGCTGGAGCTAGAACCCAGGGACTCATAAGACTAGGCAGGGGCTCTACCACTGAGCTACGCCCCAGCACCTCACTGGAGGATTCTAGGCAGGGGCTCTACCACCGAGTCACGCCCCCAGCCCCTCACTGGGGGATTCTAGGCAGGGGCTCTACCACTGAGCCACGCCCCCAGCCCCTCACTGGGGGATTCTAGGCAGGGGCTCTACCACTGAGCCACGCCCCCAGCCCCTCACTGGGGGATTCTAGGCAGAGGCTCTACCACTGAGCCACGCCCCCAGCCCCTCACTGGGGGATTCTAGGCAGAGGCTCTACCACTGAGCCACGCCCCCAGCCCCTCACTGGGGGATTCTAGGCAGGGGCTCTACCAGTGAACCACACCCCCAGCACCTTACTGGGGGATTCTAGGCAGGGGCTCTACCCCTGAGCCACACCCCCAGTCTCTAATGCATATTTTGAATGTCCTTGCCTGGGAGGCTGCTTCTCATCTGTCTAAATTTCATACCCTTGTATTTCTTTGTTCACAGCTTTCAGGATATCACTTTAATGACTTGTCTACAGACTTTCCTAATTTTCTGCTTCCCATTTGGACTGCTGAGGCTGGAGATCCTATTGCCTTCCTTTACCTGGCTCCTTTACAGACTGCATGGCCAACATGCAGGTTTCAGGTGTTCACTGACTCACACACTCACTGACCCGTTTATCAAGCATCTGTTGAGCACCAGTTGTTTGCCTGGCACTGTCCTTGAAGGTGGGTGACACAGGTGGGTACAGTGTGTGCTTCTCACTCCCATGTGCTCTAACCCCTTAAAAAGACTGCACTTAGAGACAGAGCCCATAAGAGCATCATTAAGGTTAAGTGAGGTCATAAAAGAGGGTCTCTACTGGGAAGTGGCGCACATCTTTAATTTCTGTACTCGGGAAGCAGAGGCAGGTTGATCTCTGAGAGGCCAGCCTGGTTTACAAAGTGAGTTCCAGGACATCCTGGGCTACACAGAGAAACCCTGTCTAAATAAATAAATAAATAAATAAATAAATAAATAAATAAATAAATAAGGCTCTGGCTTCATGAGATTTGTACCTTTATCAGAGAGCCTGGGTTCTGCCCCATCTGCCTCAGCCTCTTTGTGTATCTCAGAGAAGAGACTCCTGTGAGGCTAAAGCAAGATGGCTGCCTACTAGCCTAGGCAGGAGTCCTCACGGTGAGATCTCCCTCACCAGTGCCTTGGTCTTAGACTTCTGGCATCTTGAACCACTCGTGCAGTTCTGTGCCTTGAAGTGCCTCAAGTTGGCCAACATTGGCTCTGGACATTCAAGTGGACAAAGACCCACCTCCAGCCTCTCGGCCACTCTGTTAATTCTTGCTTTTTGGAGATAGTTTCTTTGGCAGCCCAGGTGAGCCTCAAACTTGCTTTGTAGCTGAGGATGACTTTGAACTCATGAGTCTCCTGCTTCATCTCTGGAGTCCTGGGATTGCAGGTGTGCCCCACGATGCCTAGCCAAAAAGAGTGGGTCTTTTGTTTTAGGGTCTTTGTAGTCCAAGTTAGCCCTGGACTGACTTAAAACCTCCTGCCTCCTCCTCCACTGGAATATAGGTGTGCATTACCCAGCTTGGTTTATGGGGTGGCTTCGTGCGTACTGGGCAGGCATCCCACAAGCTGTGCTGTGTCCCCAGCTCAATTCTTGAAATGTATTTATTTATTTGGGTGTGTGCACATGTCACAGCACGTAGGCAGAAGTCAGAGGACAACCTGTGGCAGTCAGCCCTCTCTTTCCGCCATGTGGATCCTAGCGATGGAACTCAGGCTTGACAGCAAACGCATGTACCCATAAGCCATCTTGCTGCCCAGTCACCCCCACCAGCCCCGTTCTCATATTTACTTATTTGCTTCATTCCTCTGGAGTTCTGGGACATAAAGGAGGGATGAGCGTGAAGAGCAGGAGGCATTTCCTCCTTGGGAAGAACTGCGAAGCCGGGTGCTCCTGGGAACACCTGTCCTGCCGGTATTCAGGAGGCGCTTCCCAGTCAGCCCAGGCTGTAGCAAAACCCTGCCCCCAAAGCACAAAATAAACTCACAGACATTCCAAAAAGGCCTAGGTCTGTTGGATCGAAGAGAGAAGAAACCTTAGCTCTAGAGGCTTTGATTTTCTCCTGTGAGGACTGAAGAGGCTGACTCCACCTCTAAGACATGCTGTGTGTCGGGGTGGGGGTGGGATGGGGGCGTGGGGGGAGTGGGGGTGGGGAAGTTGTACAAGAGCTCCCACCAGTGGTCGGCTGTTGTGCCGCCCTCTAGAGGCGAGGGCTCCCTCTCTGGGCACTGGGGGTTAGAATGGGATGCATGGGTGAGATAACTTTCTTGCCTCTGAAAGGTGAACACTGGCAGCCTGGCGCCAGGTCCCTCCCCCGCCCCTTAAGGCTTCTTCCCTTCCCTCTCTCCAGCCCTTCCCCCGCTCGCGGCCTCCTCCTTATCCTACTCCTCCCCACCTTGGCGCTACAGTCTGTAGAGAAAAAAACGGGGTCAGACTTCCTTCCTTTCCTGGCTAGGCTCCACAGGCAACTGGGCCATTGTGTGTGTGGCCTCAAGGTCGTTGCCTGTCCAGCCCAAGCCATCTACTGCACATACTTGAGAAAGGGCATCTGAGGACGGGGCTGAAGGAGCTAGAGATGTCTTGAAGGTGCTTTCCATCTCTCTCTCTCTCTCTCTCTCTCTCTCTCTCTCTCTCTCTCTCTCTCTCTCTCTCTCTCTCTCTCCAGGGTTTCTCTGTGTAGTCCTGGCTGTCCTGGAACTAGCTCTGCAGATCAGGCTGGCCTCGAACTCACTGAGACTGATGTGCATATAAACATTTAGGAGCTTTGGGAACTGGAGCCTCTTTCAAAGCGAAGCTTGGAGGGGAGGTCGGAAACTTCATCCATATCACAGGTTCCAGACACTGCTGGAATTGATATTGCAATTCCAAGAACTTACACTGGCTTAGGGTTATTATTTTCTTGGAAGGCAGAATAAATTATTTTTATGACATGTCCATTAAGTATTACACAAAATGAGAAAGACTCACACGTGTGGGAAGATGCATTGCAGAAACCCATATTGTTTCCCCAACTACTGGGGATGGAACCCAGGGACTCATCATCCTAGCCAAGAGCCACTCTCTCAGCCAGTCCCTTGGGGGATTCTAGGCAGGGGCTCTCCCAATGAGCCACGCCCCCAGCCCCTCACTGGGGGATTCTAGGCAGGGCTCTACCACTGAGCCACGCCCCCAGCCCCTCACTGGGGGATTCTAGGCAGGGGCTCTACCACTGAGCCACGCCCCCAGCCCCTCACTGGGGGATTCTAGGCAGGGGCTCTCCCAATGAGCCACGCCCCCAGCCCCTCACTGGGGGATTCTAGGCAGGGGCTCTACCACTAAGCCACACCCCCAACCCCTCCCTGGGGGATTCTAGGCAGGGACTCTACCACTGAGCCACGCCCCCAGCCCCTCACTGGGGGATGCTAGGCAGGGGCTCCACCACTGAGCCACGCCCCCAGCCCCTCACTGGGGGATTCTAGGCAGGGGCTCTACCACTGAGCCACGCCCCCAGCCCCTCACTGGGGGATTCTAGGCAGGGGCTCTCCCAATGAGCCACGCCCCCAGCCCCTCACTGGGGGATTCTAGGCAGGGGCTCTACCACTAAGCCACACCCCCAGCCCCTCACTGGGGGATTCTAGGCCACATCCTTTGCCCTTCACTGAGGAATTGTAATAGTTCTAACACTAGGAGATTCAGATAAATGTGTTTGTTTTCTGTCTGTGGCTAAAGGCAAATACCTCGCTCTAGGTCATGAGCATTATTGACAACACTCGGGGCAGGTTTCCTTCTGCATATTTATAGCTTCTTCAGTCTTAGGAGGTAAGTACTATGATGGTGTGCGTGTTACAGATGAAGAAATTCGAAGAGCCAATTTCCCTAGCGCGCTGAGGTTTAGTATTTGCCTGTTCAGAAACACGACCTGTGCCCTCTCCTGGCAGCCTTGGGAACTACAATAGCTGGAGTAAAGCAAAACTTGGTTTCCTCACTTGTGAAATTCAGAGCTGGGATTAAAGGCATGCGCCACCACGCCCGGCTGAGAGATTTTCTAGTCTTAACAAGGTTCTAGGTTCATTCCTCAGCAATGAAAAATAAAACTGCCCACATTATTCTCATTATCATTCTCTTGCGGGTTTGGAACCCAGAGCTAAGTGCCTTCACCACAAAACCTGGCTACAAGAACGGTCACTATCTTGTGATGATTGTCCTTTCTCTCATGGACTGTAAATGAAGGAGACTTAAACTGGCTTGAGATGGTGCCTAGAGATGCTGAGAGGGATGTGTGGCTTGGTCCTGGGACCCCTGAGCTTCTGGGTGCTAAATATAAAAACTCTAGCTTGACCTAGGATCTTGAGAGGTCTCCTCCCTGTCCCCCTCCTGCTGACCTAGTTAAGAACTCACCCCTCGTGCAAAGCCCCATCCACACAGCCTCAGTGGCATCCCAGGTCCCCAGGCTTTCTGGCATCTGGCCATGGGTCTTCCATGGCTCCTCCGCAGTGGCTGCATGTGAAAGAGGCCACTTTGTCTAGCTAGGGAGGCGGAATGTTCAACCCATCATAGCAGAGGCTGTCAGCTTCCCACTTTGGAACTATTTTCTCTGGGCAGTCTTGACATTGTTTGGAGGCATCAACAGACCCAAGACTACTTCTCAGAGTCCCTTGCAACCAGGAAAAAACCCGACAGCCATCCAGGCACTTGAGGTGACTGGGAAACTGAAAGCCCTGTGCTAAGGAAGATAAAAATCGATTGCTGATGACATTGTGGGGACTCCACTCTACTCTCAACAATGAACTTCTGAGCATTTTAAAAGATGTGTGAGATAACTGATCCTAGATTCATATAAACTACTTTTACAACTCTCTTCAGTTTCTCTATAGCTTTTAAATTTTTTTCTGAGATACTGTCTCGTGTAAGCCAGGCTGATCTTAAACTTTGTTGCATAGACTGGGCAATGCTTTGAACTCCTAATCCTCCTGCCTCCAGCTCTGATGGCATTACGGGCATCCACCACCGTGTTCAGTTGCGTTCTTGATGTAATAGATGAGGTCCCGACACTTCTGGACAGTTCCTTGAGAAACATCATTTTCTGAGCGGAAGTAAATCTGCCTTAGGGTAGGATGAAGGCAGGAGTTACTCAGTGAGGCGGGTCTTTTCCTACTCCACACTTTTTGGAGAGGGCCGATCCTTAGTCCACTGGGGGAACAGGATACACTTCCGTGTGAACTGCACACCTATGCAAAGGTGCCAGGCTCTGCCCTGGAGCAGAGGGGGTGTGGGTTAAGCATCCCTAGGTGCGCATGCGCCCAGCCTTGGGCATGCTCTGGGGTGGGTACCAAAGCAAAGAACACTAGCTGCGCTTGGCCAGGCTGGCGGCGGTGGAAGGAGAGGCTGACACCCATATGCGTTCATTGGGACATTTATGGACTGGGCAGCTCTCCCACAGCTCGGAGCTAAGACTAGATGGAGGCAGGATGGTGGGACCATGGCCGGCATCCGTGCTGCAGGTGAGCGGTCCTGAGCTCAGGGGCGGATGCGGGGAGATGCTGCAAGGGCGCGTTTCTCTCCAGGTCTCAGCGTCCTGCGCTGCTGCTGAAGAGGTGGCGGTGGCTACTCCAGGGCTGTGCAGGAGAACCGGGGCGGGGACGAGGAGGTTGTCAGTCAGCAGGAGGACCCTCCCGCGGCCCCGCCCACCGCGCCTCCCGCGGCCCCCACCCGCCCCGCTCAGCCTGTGATCTGGGGTCTGGTGCTGCATGAAGAAAGACTGCTCCTCCAGCTGGACTGTGACAAAGGAGGCTGAAAAGGAATCCCCGGGCGCACAGGTTTAGGAGTGAGCCTGTGAGAACCCAGACATCTGGTGGTTGGGTCCGGACTGGTCCTGGCTCCGGAAATTTGACTTCTGAGTGTCTAGTCTGATGCGACAGGCAGGACCCCAGACTCTTGTTCTCCGTCTGGGAGCACCTGTCCAGAGCGCCTGTCCAGAGCACCTGCCCTAGTAACAAGGTCTTGAAGATTTCTGGGAATTCCTAGTCTGATGGAAGAGACATGGCCTTTGACTCTGGGATTTACCAGTTTCATGGAGAAGACTTAGCCTTGGACTATAAGAGCATGTTTCCTTACTGGGAGCTCCTAGCCTGATGGAGGAGACAAGGTTCCAGTCTGATGGAGGAGACATGGCCCTGACTCTGGGAGCTCCCAGTCTGTTGGTGTAGACATGGTTCCTGATTCTGGGAGCTCCCAGTCTGATGGAGGAGGCATGGTCTCTGACTTTGAGAACCCCCGCTCTGATGGAGGAGGCATGGTCCCTGACTCTGGGAGCTCCTAGACTGATGGAGGAGGCATGGTCTCTGACTTTGAGAGCCCCCACTCTGATGGAGGAGGCATGGTCCCTGACTCTGGGAGCTCCCAGTCTGATGGAGGAGGCATGGTCTCTGACTTTGAGAGCCCCCAGTCTGATGGAGGAGACATGGTGCTTGATTCTGGGAACTCCCAGCCTGATGGAGGAGACATAATTTTCAGTCTGATGAGAGAGACATGGTTTTCCACTGTGGGAGCCCCCAGCTTGATAGGGGAGAGGTGGTTCCCAACAGAGAACTCTGATGGAGGAGACACACCTAGCAGCCTGCATCCTAGCGTACATTCATTCAGGTTGGGAGAGCTCTGGTGTCTGGAGGTGGAAACTTCTTGCCCTCATGCCATGTCTCATGGGGGAGGGAAACACCTGCATTCACCCCAGCTCCCCAGTGTGGTAGAACAGGCTAGATCCCCATGGTTTAGTTTCCACTCACCTAATGAGAAAAAATGCCCACCCTCACATGACACCCCTTTTTCTGGCTATATATCCATATGGCAGGCATATACCTTGGTGGACGTCATCGTTTGAGAGGCAAGGCAAACGCCCACATGGGGACACTCAGGTCAGATGGAAGAGGCACATGCCTGTGTCCCACAGGCATGTGAGAGAGGAGAAGGACATCTTTGGGTGCCCCCCACCCCGTCCCATCCCTCGCTGCTCACTCACGGGCCACCTGTAGCTCCACCTCCAGAGTGTCGGTCTTGCCCTGCAGTGTGACGGTCTTAAGTGTGTAGCGCCCGGCATCAGTGAGGTTCAGCTTTTGCACCAGCAGTGAGCAATTAGCGAAGCCCACCTCCCGGCCTGTGTGCGCCGGGCCAGCGATCCAGTTCCCTGACGGCAGCTGGCTCAGCAGTCGGTTGGGTTCTGAGGCAGGTCCACGATACCAGGCATAAACTAGCAGGTCCTTGGGGTAGCCCTGGACAGTCAGGGTCACGTCCTGGCCCTCCGTTGGCTTAGTCGGTACAGGAACGATCATCATGGCTACAGCTGCCGCTGGGGAGAGAACCACCGCCACTGTCAGCCAGGACTGCCTGAGTGTGGTGTGGAGTCCTCCCCCTCCCTTGGCCAGCTCCCCCCACTGATGCTTCTCCCCATGAGGTGCTGGGGAGGAGACAGAGGATGGAGGTGATTTCTTGGGTGATCACATAGACTTTCTTTCTCAGTGGTACTTGCCAGGAAGACATCTCCCCTGTTTAAATTTCAGCCTTGGATGATGATACAGACCCTATGTAATTAACTGAAAGACCCCACAGGGTCTGGCCATGTCTCCTCCATCAGGGTAGAAAAAAACTCTGGGGACCATGCCTCCCCTATCAGACTGGAAATTCTAGAATATGGGGCTGTGTCTCCCTCATCAGATGGTTGGAATGTCTCGTCCACATTGTGTCTTTTCTGTGAGAGCAGCAGACCTAAGAATATGAGGGTGACAACTCCTCCATCAGATTAGACGACTCTAGGAGAGATGAAGCTGTGCATCCTGTATCACATGGAAAATTCTCACAAGGTGTGGATTGTGTCTCCTCCATCAGATTGGGACTTTCTAGATTTTTCAATCAAGTTTGGGACCCAAGATTAAGATTCCCTAGAAGGTGGGAGTTTCTGTCTCCTCCATCAGACTGAGAAATTGTGGACTATTGGGAGTGGAGCATTCTAATCATGTTGAAGATGCCCAAAGTTGGGAATAATTGTCTCTGATAGAAAAATTTCATAGAAAGTGGGAAGATTATACTCCCCCATCAGATTTGACATGTTCCCAAAGTGGGACTCATGTCTCCCCCATCAGACTATGAAATTTAAAGAAGTGTCATGTCTCCTAATGACCTGGAAATTCTTTCAGGTTGTGCCTCCTCCCTTTGACTAGACGTTTTTATGTCTCCCACACCAGTGCCAGGGAGCCCAGAGAACGTGAGGCATTGCCTCTTCTCTTTGATTGGCAGCTTCACTGATCCCTCTGCGGTTAGAGAAAGACCATGCCTCCTCCATCACCTCAGCTTGTTTCCCAGGTGGGATAACAGTCATGTCTCTGTCTCAATCTCAGCACCTGGCACAGGATTCCTGGCAGCTTTTGGGGAAGCAGTTTTGGAAGTCTTACATTAGGTACACCCTGCACCTACCTTCGGACCTTGGATACCCCCCATGTTGGCCCTGAGGTCATCTGGTCCACCCTGTTTCCAGCCAAGGTCCCTCACAGGTAAGACAGGAGGCACACTTACCTTTGCGACAGTCATCTTTGCTCTGCGTGAAAGAGGGTCCATCCCCACCCTTTGCATGAGACCCAGCCTGTTAGTGGAGGAAGAAGGGAGGGAGGAGGGGGTGGACGATTCCCACTGTCCCCAAGGGACAATGGCCATTTGAGAAGAAGCTCAGCTAGAATGAATGAGACATTTTTCCCCCTTGAGACAAGGTCTCATCTAGCCCAGGCTGACTTTGAACAGTCTGTGTAGCTAAGGATGTCCTTGAACTCCTGATCCTCTTGCCTATACCATTATACATCTGCTGTAAAATGAGAACTTGATGTTCAAAGCCACTCTTCTTGGGGCATGAGCTCGGTTCCCTCAATGTCGCAACCCCCCATGCATGGAACAGAGGTGTGAAGAAAGTGCTTCTGGTGTGTGGTTTTCCAGCTGTGGTGTGTGTGTGTGTGTGTGTAGAGAGAGAGAGAGAGAACACTCACATGGGCACTTGAGCATGCCCGCATCCTATCTAGACTAATTGATGCACAATCTAGTTGGCAGAAGTTCAGGTTTGTGTGCCTCGGGTTGGGCAGGGCTCTCAGCAGCGAGTGCCTTTTTACTAAGTGGGGTAATTACATGGAAGAACAGGGACCCTGGTGTTGCACTCTGTCACCCCACAAGATGGGGACTTGGGCTCATTTGTCACTCCGTCTGACCTCAAGGCAGAGGATATGAGTCACCATTTCTTTCCTATGCAATAGGCTTTGCCTGCCTCTTTCCGCACCTAGACAAGACAGGGCAATCTGATACGCCACCTTGTCACAACTGGCCAATGAGTGTACTGGGAATCCAATTATTTTCTGGAAAATGGCAGCCCAGTCAGCAAAGGCCAGCTGGGCCTCTCTAGAGAGCAGGTGGCTATCAGGCTGGGGCTGACTCACCGGACAGCTTGACTACCACTGAGGCAGAGCCAGACAGCAGCGTCTTGGAGTTCTTAGCAATGCACGTGTACGTGCCCTCATGGGCTGCAGTCATACTGCTGATGTTCAGGTGATCCTGGCCATTCTTCAAGGCCTTCCCATTGAAGGCCCACACGTACTCTGGCTCAGGGCAGGACCGTGCCACACACCACAGGGTGAGGGACGTGTTGAAGTCCACTTTAATAGTGCAGCCCGTGCGGGTGGTAGAGTCTTGGAGGATAGCCACTCGTTCAGGGCCGACTGTAGGGCAGGAGGGAGAGACACAGGAGGGTCAGGAGTGGGTTGGAGGGAACAGAGGCATGCTCCTCAGGTCTTCAGTCTACCGGATTGGGTCCCTGGGGCTGGCAGGGCTGAGTAGAGGGCAGAAAGAACTTGAGTCTTTCCCAATCACACCTTGACTTCTACCACTGAAATCTTGAGACTCACTTCCCCTCCCGTGAGAACTTGGTTTTTTGGGTTTTGGTTTGTTTTTTCTTTTCTTTTGTTTTTATCTGTAAAAAAAAGAAGAATGTGTAGAGCTGGGTGGTGGTGGCACATGCTTTTAGTTCCAGCTCTTGGGAGGCAGAGGCAGGTGGCTCTCTGAGTTCAAGGCCAGCCTGGTCTACAGAGTGAGTTCCAGGAGAGCCAGGGCTACACAGAGAAACCCTGTCTCGAAAAACAATACAAAACAAAACAAAACCAAACCAAACAAACAAAAAGAACTCATGCTTCTAGGTTCTAGACTTCTCAGGCTCTAGAAATCTTCACCTCTGAGGTTCTAGACTCTCAGATGTTAGAACTTGATTCTAGGGCTCTCTACTTCTTGTGATTTTAGGCTTGGCAGTCTAGACTGGAGCCTCGTCTCTGGTTCTAGAGCTTCCAGCATCTGGAATACTCTGGTAGTAGGATTCTAGAATTTTAGTTTCTGTACACTGGCCTTACTTTTGAAATTACTGCTATTATTATAATTATTATTATTATTACATTTTTTTTTTCTTTGAGAAAGAGCCTCATTATGTAGCCCTGGCTGACCTTGAACTCACAGCAATTCACCTGCCTCTGCCTCCTGGATTAAAGGGGTGCCCCACCATGGCTGGGCAACCCCATCATTTGTATTCTCAGGATTTGACACACACAGCTGCTGGCCCAGGAAGTACTGTGTGTCTCTTGTGATGAGCTTTTGTGATGTCCCCGCTGAGCCCTGGGTTCCAATGATAGTTAATGACCTTTTCATAGCTCAGTGTCCCTGTGTCCATGCTATCTGTTTCCTTAGGCATCTTTCCTTTTTCCTATTTCTTTTCAGACAGGCCTCCATGTAGTCCAGGCTGACCTTGGACTTAACATGTAGCTGTCGAGGAAGGGAGCTCGGGATCCTGTCTCCATTTCTCTAGGGCTCAGAGTATTGCTGTGCATTTTTGTGGTGTTGCAGATGGAGTTTGGTGCACGCCAGACATATGCCCATATGCCGTGGCCTGGTCTTCCCTCCACCTCCGGATACCAGGGATGGCAGGCCTGTGCTCCCTATCTCATCTACAGGGTCCTGCATCGACCTGGTTGTATCTGCCATAACCTGTACTTCATAAAGTAGGCAAGTATATTTTAAGAAGGGCCTGGCTCCTTCCCCAGCTTGTTTGCTGACTTGCTGTGTAACTGTGGACTTCTCGTGGCTTCAGTTTCCCCATCTGTGAGATATGGATACCAGGTGCCTTGGAAGACTCACAGTAGACCGTCAAGTTCAGAGGCTCGCTGCGGCTGACGCTGACGGGGTTCCACACCTCGCACTGGTAGGCGCCTGCCTCCTCCCTGCGGACGCCATGCCGGGTCAGCATCCTGCCATCGGGGGACATGCCCAAGCGGACGGCAACTGGCAGAGCGTCACCATTGAAGAACCAACGGACCTCAGCGGGGCTGGGGCTGCTACAGATGAGTCGAAGGGTATCCCTACGCTCCACCAGCGCAGTGTCGTTGGCCATGACCGTGGGAGGGGCCAGGATCTCTATGGGCGGAGCGAGAGACAGAGGGGGAGGGGAGGGGCACCTCCTGTCCCCGGGCAAGAAGTACCACCAAGCTGTACTTCTGTACCCCCGAGCCATAGTGACAAAGAAGGGCTTTGGAAGACAGATATCATCCTGGAAGCCAGAATGGAGAAGGTGAGCATTTTTGTGTTGATTTAGGCACCCTCACACCCAACTTTAAAAGCATTTTTAAGAGCTGGCAAGATGGCTCAGTGGGTAAAAGTGCTTGCCACCAAACCTGATGACCTGAGTTCGATCCCTGGGTTCCACAGGGTAGAAAGAAAGAGCTGACTCTCCGAAGTTGTTCTCTGACCTCCACGTGTATACTGTCACACACACACACACACACACACACACACACACACACACACACACACACACACTCTAAATGCTATTTTAAAGAATACAAATTTTTTTCTCTTTTGTTCCTCAAAGGAGGGGTGAGGATGAGGAAGAGAGTGGAAAGTCCTGGAGAGGTCAGAGGGGGTGGCTCACCATAGACCTGCATGTGTCCGTAGCCCACCTCCGTCTGAAACTGCCTGTTAAGAGTCTGCAGGATGTAGGTGCCTGTGTGCCCAGGTAAGGCACCATGGATATCAAGGCTGCCATCAGGACGGACAGCTTCCCGCCCTGTGTGGGCTGGTCCGGGGGTCTCATCACCAGTGCTGACAATGTAACTGGCCACCAGGAAGGTCAGGCTGAGCGTAGGCCCTGCATACCAATTGTAGGCAAGCAGTTCCCCTGAAAGCCCATGGACTACCAGCGTGACATTGTCCCCCTCTGCAGGTTGTGCAGGCTCGGGGGTGATGGAGATCTCGGCCCCAGTGTTCAGGATCCAGGCTGAGAAAGAACAGAAGGGGCAAAATTGACTTGTCACCTCATTTGACAGGGGGTGAAGCTCACAGGGGACATCCCCAGTGTCTACAAGGTCAGATAAAAGCAAGATTTGTGCCTTCTATACCCACACTTCTCCTGGAATAAAACCTAGAGCCTTACCCTTGCTTGGCATGCCCCAGCCCCTCACTGGGGGATTCTAGGCAGGAGCTCTACCACTGAGCCACGACCCCAGCCCCTCACTGGGGGATTCTAGGCAGGAGCTCTACCACTGAGCCACGCCCCCAGCCTCTCACTGGGGGATTCTAGGGAGGAGCTCTACCACTGAGCCACACTCCAGTCCCTCCCCAAGGGATTCTAGGCAGGGGCTTTACCACTGAGCCATGACCCCAGCCCCTCACTGGGGGGTTCTAGGAAGAGACTCTACCATTCAGCCCCAGCCCCTGCCACCTGGCCTGATGCCTTGCCTAGCCATTACTCTGCAGAGCAAGGTGGGACACCAAGTTTTCCATTAGAGGCACCAGGCTGAGACTCAAACAGGTCTCTCCACTCATGTAGCCAACTGTGTCTGTGACCTCATGCAAACATCACGCCAGCCTGGGGTGCTCCTTCTGTATTCCCAAGGACCCCCACATAGAGAGCAGAGATCTGTGAAGTCTCTCTCTCTTTTTCAGTTTCCTTCCTGTCCCTTTCCTTAATCCCCTCACCCCACCCCCACCCCATCCCTTCTGTCTATGGCCCCAGATAGCCCATGCTGGCTTCAAGCTTGACATATGGCTAGGGATAACCTTGAATTTCTGATCTCTCTGCCTTCACCTCTCGAGTGGTGAGACTCCGTCCGGGCACACAGCACAATACCCAGTATAGGGAGTGTTGTGGATCAAACACAGTGCTTCACCAGCGTTAGGCGAGCACCCAACGGTCTGAGCCACATCCTGAGCCTCTCCCACCCCTTCTCCGCAGACAGAGCTGGTCCTCGTTCTTCCTTCTCACTGGGCTTGTCTGATGCCTCTGCACTGCCATTTCTCACACGAGACACACTTGCAGGCTTGGCCAGGCTTTTCAGTCCCTTCCCAGCTGAGAGAATGTGGATGGTAGTGGCAGGTTCTGGGCTTAAGGCAGAACTCTGCCATCTGTGTTGTGAGTCTCTGGCCAGAAAGCCACCTCTTCAAGCCCTAGGTTTCCTCTCTAGGAAGTCGGGCCACAAGTGAACATCCTTCTGGGGTGGTTGCTAACGAGGAGAAAGGACTCGAAGTCGGGAAACAGTAACTGCCAATCACCCCTGTTTCTGAGGACCTTTGGCTGACCCTGTCAACTAGGCCCTGTTATATACAGCTAAGTTACCCTGAGGCTGAGCAGCAGAAACCAGGCACAGTGGTCACACTCAGGAAGCTGTGTCATGACGACTGTCTCAAGTTTGAAGCCAACCTGGGCTATATAATGAGATCCTGCCTCAACAACAACAACAACAACACAACAGCCTCCGTAGTGCTTGGTATAGTGGCACATGCCCTTAATCCCAGCATTCAGGAGGCAGAGGCAGGCAGATCTCAGTGAGTTTGATGCCAGCCTGGTCTATATAGAGAGTTCCAGGTTAGCCGGGTCACCAGTGATGCATAAAGGCGCTTGGGATGTAGAGTGCCTGTGAAACCCTGGGTTCAAAGCCCAGCACCCAATAAACTTGGCATGATGACAGACACACCTGAAAGCCCAGCACTAGAGAGGAGGATTAGATGTTCAAGGCCATTCTCGACTACAAAGTAAGTTGGAGGCCCACCTGGGCTATAGGATTCCTTACCTTAAAGATACCCACACCAAGCCACAATCAAGAATCCGGAAGCCCTGACACTAGTCAGCTCTGTGGCTTGCTTTGCTCCAGCTGCTCTAAAGCCTCCCTGCTGACATCTCTTAGTGGCAGTCTCCAGCCTGCCCTACAGGCCTCCTCTCAAGAGCAAACTGCTCCAGAGGGAAGCAAAGTTGCTCTCCCTAGTGCATGCCTGAAGAAGGCTCGCACCTTCCTTCTCCCGGGCAGGGCTTCCCCTCTCTGTCTTGAGGCTCTTGGAGATGCAGGGAGTGGGCTGATGGGGTGGGGGACCCCTTCTCGCTCACCACTGAGGAGGAACCAGCTGTACCAGGTCAATGGCATTTTCATCCCAGGCTGATGTCCGAGATGGTTGGTGGTGATGGTGTCCCAGTCGCTCAGAGGCCCTTCCTGGTTGAGGCTTGGCTCAGTCTGCCACTGGACCTGGGATCGTTCGGCAATTTGGAACCGGGGCGGATCACCGGAATTTGGAGGGATCGAGTCACAGAAGATCTGGGGCCCTGTTTGGGCACTAGGGTGGGTGTGGCAGGCACCGGCCAGGGGCCATGACCTGGCCAGGTCTCCTGGGGCAGCTGCCTAATCCACTTTGTGCCAAAGGCCCAGATTTGGTACTGAGAGGAGAACCAGGTCGCCAGGGAGGAGGGAGGAGGGAGGCAGGAAAATTTTGATGCAGTTCTTGACTACCATGCCTGTGATGTCTCTGCTGCATAGTGGGGTCACTGAGGGGCAGATGTTGGAGACCTCTTTCTCCAGCCCTCGGGACGGCCAGGAAGTGGTGAGTGTCACTAGAGTGAATGGCACAACTCTGTGGGGTGGGCGGGCATCTTTAACACTTACGTTTGTTTGGGAGGTCTTGACTTCAAAGTCCTCTTCAGCTAGGCAATGATGAGGAGACAGCCTGGGCTACATGAGACCCTGCCTCAAAAAATCAAAGGGAAATGAAAGACTCTGGTTTTTGTTTGCTTGTTTGTTTTGTTTTGTCTTGCTTTGTTTTTGAAATAGAGTTCTATGTAGCCCAGGCTAGACTTGAACTTATTGTGTAGCCAAGGATAACCTTGAATGCCTGATCTTCCCACTTTTACCTCCTGAGTGTTGTTGAAGTGATAGGTGTTTGCCATCATGCTTGGTTTGTGTGTTGTGCTTGGGAAGGAACCCAGGGCCCCATGGATACACAGTAAGTGGTCCGTTGTCTGAGCTAAGCTCTGCCCTAAGCTCTGCCCTTCCTTCCTTCTCTTTTCTCTCCTACTACTGTCCTTTTTTTGTCTTGTCATTATTACATGAGGTGGGTGGCATGTGCCATCTCATGCATGTGGAGGCCAGAGGAGGCCTTTGGCAGTCTTCTCTCCTTTTATCTGTGGCTTCCAGGGATTAAGCTCAGGTCATCAGGCTCGGCAGCAAGTGGCTTTACCCATTGAGCCACCTCGCTGATAGTTCTTCCCTTTTTCAAAAAACCAATTATTTTTATTTCTTAATTAAGTGTCTTTATATGTTGTGTGTGGCTCTCTGCATGAGTGTGCAGGTACCCATGAAGGCCAGGGGTGTTTGGTCCTCTGGAGTAACAGGTGGTTGTGAGCCTCCCAGTTAGGGTTCTGGGAACGGAACTCAGGCCCTCTGCAAGAGCATCCACCCACTAAACAGCTTTTTTTTTTTTGACACAAGGTCTTACTACACAGCTTCCATGGTCCATAGCTCATTCATGTGGGTTGCTGGGAATCAAACCTGGGTCCTTTGGAAAAGCAGCCAATGAATGCTCTAACTGTTGAGCAATCTCTCCAGCCCCCCTCTTCTCTTCAACAAGAATTTGCATAGCATTTGCATAACAGTCATCTAGGTGACTAGAGGTACAAGGATGCTCAGAAGGTCAGAGGGTTTGTTGTTGGTGTTTTGTTTTGTTTTTCAAGACAGGGTTTCTCTGTATAGCCCTGGCTATCCTGGAACTCACTCTGTAGACCAGGCTGGCCTCGAACTCAGAAATCCACCTGCCTCTGCCTCCTGAGTGCTGGGATTAAAGGCGTGTACCACCACTAACCCGGCCCAGAATATTTTTTTTAAACACACACACACACACACACACACACACACACACACACACTTGATCGGCATATGATGCCATAAATACAAAGGTATTGGCAAGATTCTGGAAGGTAAGGCTCACTGATTCTTGTGAACAAACATTTCTGGATTACCTGAACTCTTCATACTCCTTTGGTAATTAAAAATAAAAACTAGGGCTGGAGAGATGGCTCAGCGGTTAAGAGCACTGACTGCTCTTCTGAAGGTCCTGAGTTCAAATCCCAGCAACCACATGGTGGCTCACAACCATCTGTAATGAGTTCTGATGCCCTTTTCTGGTGTGTCTGAAGACAGCTACAGTGTACTTAACACATAATAAATAAATAAATCTTTTAAATATAAATAAATAAATAAATAAAAACTATGGGGTTGGAGAGTTGGCTCAGCGCTCAAGAGCACTGGCTGTTCTTCCAGAGGACCTTAGTTCAATTCCCAGCAACCACATGGTGGCTCACAACCATCTGTAATGGGATCCAATGCCTCTTCTGGTGTGTCTGAAGAGAGCGACAGTGTACTCACATACATAAAATAAATAAATAATTCTTTAAAAATAAATAAATAAAAACTATGAAGTCAGGGACATGGTTCAGTGGTAGAACTCCTATCTAAAATCCCCCAGTGAGGGGCTGGGGGCATGGCTCAGGGGTAGAGCCCCTGCCTAGAATCCACCAGTGAGGGCCTGGGGGCGTGGCTCAGTGGTAGAGCCCCTGCCTAGAATCCCCCAGTGAGGGGCTGGGGGCGTGGCTCAGTGGTAGAGCCCCTGCCTAGAATCCACCAGTGAGGGCCTGGGGGCGTGGCTCAGTGGTAGAGCCCCTGCCTAGAATCCACCAGTGAGGGCCTGGGGGCGTGGCTCAGGGGTAGAGCCCTTGTGCTGAGGATGTTTAAAACCCACTGCCATTTATAGGAAGACCTGGAGCAACTGTGAATGTTGGTGGGTTCTTCAGGCAGTATCCACCCCAAGTAATGAAGGGCAGCTGCCCCCACCGCCCAACGTGGGTCCTGTAACACAAGCATGCATGGTGCTTACAATCATGCCTGCTCAATAAACACAAACTCATTCCTTCCACAAATATCAAATGAGCACCTACTCTGTGCCAGCCTTGTTACAGATGGTGAGAGAGTTTAGTTACAAAAATCAGTTACGTCCCTGTGTTTGTCGAGGATCAAGGAGGCAAATGTAGAACCAGCTGGGGTTGGGGCTCGGTGGGTAGAGTGCTTGCCTGGCGTGCATGAAGCCCCCAGGCTCAATACCCAGAACTACATAAACCAGGTGTGCTGGACCATGCCTATCACCCTGTCACTCAGGAGATGGAGGCGGGAGGGTCAGAGGAGTTCCAGGTCAGCCTGAGCT
Source organism: Mus caroli (assembly GCF_978045245.1). NCBI lineage: Eukaryota > Metazoa > Chordata > Mammalia > Rodentia > Muridae > Mus > Mus caroli. Next base: position 124,037,809 of record NW_028227263.1, on the reverse strand, counting down.
ATGTGAGACCCTGTCTCAGAACAACAGAAAAACTTAAAGGTTAGGTCCGATGGTGTCCTGATGCAGGAGGATCATTGTGAGTTCCAGGCTAGGCCAGGGAACATAATGAGACCCTCTCTAAAACCAAAAACAAAACCCCCACTGCAAATGGAAAAGCAAATTCAGAAAGGGGGGTTGCCCAGTTAGAAAGGTGTGGAGGGAGGATGTCCAGGCAGCGACCTCGGAGTCTTTGGTCAGCATGTGACAGACATCATCGCTGATGGCATAGTTGATGGTGTAGTTGAGGGTGCTGGCTCCTCTACTGCCCTGCAGCCTACTTCTGGGCAGGGGGCCATACCTGCAGCTCTCCTGTCCCAGTTCCTCCTGCGTATCACTGTGTCCTGGGCTGCCCTCAAAAAGGCCAGGCTATGTGGAGGGGAAGGAGGGCTGGGGAGGGCTGAGAAAGGCTAGGGAGGGTGGGGGTGGGAGAGGCTGGGTTTGCTGCCTCTTGCCCCCCTTCAACTGTGACCTTACCTCACCTTGCTCTCCCTGTCTGGCCCTGCTCCCACACTGTCGCCTAAATACTGGGACTCATTCCCATTGTTGTTCAGCATGGCTCCCTAGTGTCCCTGGATGCCTCTGACTCAGGCACCTTGTCCCAAATCGACCTTAGTATCTTCCCAGACCTGCTCCATTTCCCTGCTCTCAGCCAGGAGGATGCCACTGCCCCCGAGACTGGTAGAAGGACCTGGGTCTCAGTCCTTATGCCTCCCTTACTCCATTAGCACGCTGCCGGGCTGCCCAGAGCCCTCTGCAGAATACAGACTCCTCAGCCCGTGCACCCAAGCCTGCCAACTCCTCCAGTGTGTCTTCCCAGCATGACCTCAGCTTCCCCCCTCCCCGTGTGAGCCCTGGACACCTTCAGTTCTCACTGTTGAGGGCGGTGTCTCTCCCCTCCCTGCACTGTGTAGTGGTTTAGAAAGCTTGTGGAAGCTGACACCAGGTGTGGATGACACAGAGCTGAGAGTCTCCAGGGAGGCCCAGGTTTCTGGCAGGGCAGAGGTACCTTTTGTCCCTAACCTGTGTCATGACTTCAAGTCGTCAAAGCATCTCATGACCCTTCTCTGTCTGCTGCTCTTGCTATCTCTGTCCTGCCCCCTCCTCCCTTTCCACTTCCTGGTCTTCTGCTAGTATGAACATTTTGTTTTGTTTTGTTTTTGAGACATTGTCTGTGTAGCCCAGGCTAGCCTTGAATTCACCATGTAGCTGAGGATGGCCTTGACCTTCTCCTCCTGTCTCCATCTCCTGGGTGCTGGGATTACAGGGGTTTTATACAGAGCTGGGAATCCACCCACCCTCAGCTTCTGGAATGCTGGTCAATCGCCCTATCAACAAAGGCCCATCCCTGGCCCCTGTGTGAACCCTTTGAGTCTAAGCAAAAGCTGCAGTGGCTTGTGTACTTGGTACGTGCTTGGCCCAGGGTTGCACATTCAGCCTGTCTGTTGAAGGGAGCAGTGGACGGCCACAACCTTGACTCCTGACTCTTCTGGGGTTAGAGCTGGTGTACCTGGGCTGCTCCAGCAGGAGCAGGAAAGTGCAGGGGGTGGAGGGGTGCACTGGGCACTCTCCAATTGACACACCGGCTGAGCACTGAGTGTGTGTAAGTGTTGTCTGTGTGTGAGCTGGGGTCCCAGCCTGGAACAGAACAAACAGGCAGCTCAACTTCTGGCTGAGAAGTCAACACATACAGACGGCCTAGAATGTTACATTAGAAGGAGATGTGGTTTTAAAATTTTGTTTCTATTTTTGAAATAAAGCCTCATGGAACCCAGGCTGCCTGGAATTTACTGTGTGCTGGAGGGTGACCTTGAACCCTTGAACTGCCTCTAGCCTCCCACCTCTTGAATGCTGGGATTACAGGCACACTACCCACAGCCTTTACTCCACACAGAAGCTCAAAGGTAGGGTTTTGTGCTAGGCAACCACTTTATCAAACTGATCAGAGTTCCTGGACCTGATTTTTCAATTTCACTTTTCTTTTCTTTAGATGGGGGTCTCACCATGGAACCAGACTATGTTGACCAGGCTAGCCTGAAACTCACAGAGATCCACCTGCCTCTTCTTTTGGAGTGCTGGGATCCAAGACAAGAGATCTGTGCTACCATGCTGGCCTATTTTCTTTTTGCTACATGGGATCTCTCTACATAGCCTGTGCTGGCCCTGAACGTGAGACTGTTTTTCTGCCTCAGTTTCTAAAGGAGCTGGAACTGCAGGTGCCCCAAAAGGCCCATCCCTAGCCTTTGTGTGAGCCATCTGAACTGGAGCTAACAGTGGTGACACATTTATTGTCCCTTTATCCAGCCTCTGGCTCCACTATCATATGAGGTTAAATGAGCCGCTAAACCACTGCCTTCTGATGCTAGAGCAGCCTGCTGCTGAGGCACACACCCGTAATCTCAGCATTAGGGAGGCCGAAGTAAGAGGATTGCTGCCAGTTCGAAGCCAGCCTGAGCCACACAGCAACTCTGTCTCAAAAACAAAAACAACCAAAACACCCAAACCCCAGAAACAGGGCCAGTGAGCTGGTGTATTGGGCAAAGGCCCTGGCTGCCAAGTCTGATGACCTCAGCTCTATTGTTGGCACCACAGGGTGAAAGGAGAGAACAGTTGTTCTTTGCCCTCCACACCTGTGCCAAGGTCTGGGCACCAGCCATCCCCCAATAGATAAAATGTAACCAAATTTAAAAACCGACAAAATCAACAACAACAAAATACCCTCAAAACCACATCAAAACAAAACGCATGCAAACAGGCCAATCTTTTGCTTCTCCGGGCCGTTTGAGGACACGGTCTGTGACCTTGTTTTATGAGGCTCCCTTCCCAAGCTCTCTTATCTCATCTGCCACCTCAATAGTTCCCTGGGGAGCTCAAGGCTGGAAGTGGAGCAACCATCTCCCTCCCTGTCAAGACTCTGCCTTCTTTTGACCTGTCATACTCTGGGAACCTGGATTAGACTGGGGAGGCTCTGCAGCAGGACCCTTGTCTCAGTAAAATCGGGAGAGGAGTCCCCCTCCTCATTTCCCTGGTCATCCGGGGAAGCTGAGGACACAGGACAGAGCAGTTATGGTAAACCTGACCTGTAGGGGGTGTCCCTCCAAACAGGGCTGGAAGGCAAAATCCCAGTTTCCAGCTGGGCCACGGAGGCTGTTAGACCAATCAAAAGACCCCAGGTGCTCTTCACTCCTTACTGTACACACAGCATCGAGTGAGCAGTCAAGCCTGGCGGCACAGGCCTCTCATCCCAGTTATTTGGAAGACTGAGACATATACCGTACATTCCAGGCCAGTTCGGACAATTATGAAAATCCTGTCTCAAAATAAAAAGTAAAAAGGAGGTATGAAAAAATACCTCAGTGGTAGAGCCCCTGCCTAGAATCCCCCAGTGAGGGGCTGGGGGGCGTGGCTCAGTGGTAAAGCCCCTGCCTAGAATCCCCCAGTGAGGGGCTGGGGGTGTGGCTCAGTGGTGGAGCCCCTGCCCAGAATCCCCCAGTGAGGAGCTGGGGGCGTGGCTCAGTGGTAGAGCCCCTGCCTAGAATCCCCCAGTGAGGGGCTGGGGGCGTGGCTCAGTGGTAAAGCCCCTGCCTAGAATCCCCCAGTGAGAGGCTGGGGCGTGGCTCAGTGGTGGAGCCCCTGCCCAGAATCCCCCAGTGAGGAGCTGGGGGCGTGGCTCAGTGGTAGAGCCCCTGCCTAGAATCCCCCAGTGAGGGCTGGGGGTGTGGCTCAGTGGCAGACAACTTGGTTATCACATGCAAAACCTTCGATTTGCACCACATATAAAATCACAAACACACGCCCGCGCATGCGCACACGCGCACACACACACACACACACACACACACACACACAGAGAAACATGCATGCTCTCAGCTAACCAAGCAGCCTCTTGTCCCCATCCCTTTGGCACCTTCCCTGATCTTCTTGCTCGGGGATTTCCAAGTCATTTAATCACCTAGCAAATATTTATTGAGCACTGACTCCATGCCAAACCGCTGGGGACACAGACGACAGACAGATCTGTTCTCTTATATGGCTAAATCTTATTGGAGGATATGAGCAATAATTAAAAAGAAAAAAAGAAAAACCAAACAAGCCCTACTTAGCCTATAGTGTCAGAGAAAGATTAGAGTCATAATGCCTCGAGACAGGAAGATAAGACGAGTCAGGAGGATGGGAGGACACAGGTCACTCTTTCAGGTCCCTGAGGAAGTAAGGCAAGGCGTGACTGAGGTGATAGGGAGCCTGAAGGTACAGGGGGGAAAGTATGTTTCCCCAATGCATAGTACAGTAGACGCAAAGGTCCTGGGTTGGGAAAGAGTCTGTGGGGCTTTTCATTATTACTTTTAGACACAGTCTTCAGCCCCACCCCCTCCAACTCTGGACTCACAGCTGTGCACCACCACCCGCACTCACTGCTCTTGCAGAGGACCTGAGTTCAATTCCCAGCACCCACACCAGGCACCTGTAACTCCAGCTCCAGGGGCTCTGATCTGATTCCCTCTTCTGACCTCCAGGGGCACACACACACACACACACACACACACACACACACACACACACACACCTTAAATCTTAAAAGATGTTATTGGGCTGGAGAGATGGCTCAGCGGTTAAGAGCACTGGCTGCCCTTCCAGAGGTCCTGAGTTCAGTTCCCAGCAACCACATGGTGGCTCACAACCATCTATAGTGAAATCCTGGGCCCTCTTCTGACATGCAGGTGTACATGCAGATACTCATACATTAAATAAAAAAACTCTTTTTGGGGCTGGAGAGATGGCTTAGCAGTTAAGAGCACTGACTGCTCTTCTGAAGGTCCTGAGTTCGAATCCCAGCAACCACATGGTGGCTCACAACCATCTGTAATGAGATCTGTCGCCCTCTTCTGGTGTCTGAAGACAGCTACAGTGTACTTATATACAATAATAAATCTTTTAAAAAAACTTTTTTTTTAAAAAAAAGGTTATTACGGAAATCGAATGTATTTATTCCAAATAGAAGGTGACATCATTGTGTCCCCACACTCCTGTGCCTGTCACACTCACAGCCAATCATAGTCCCCATCCCCTCATCTCCATCTGATGGCAGAGGGTTCTGGGTGGGATTTGGAATCAACTCCATGGCTACCCAAGCCCAAGATGCTGACAATGTTGATCAATAGTAGCATTGGCCCTAGACCTACCATAGCCTCCTGGGTACACTCAGCCATTTCAGTACAACTCAGCATACCAAAGGCTGTCACGTGGGTATAGCTGCCCTGTCACACTGCCGCTGTAGGAGGCACAGCAAGAAAAAATCTGCACATGTTCATCAGAGACACAGGACTTCGTGTGTGTGTGTGTGTGTGTCTGTCTGTCTGTCTGTCTGTCTGCCCGTCTGTCTACAAGTCCTTGTGAAGCTAGAGGTGGATGAGATCTGTCAGGTTCCACAACACATCATTATTACTACTGTTATTATTAACCTTTATTTTTATTGTGTGTGTATTATATTTAGCTTCCACATGCATGTAGTGCTTGAAATAGCCTGGAGAGGATGTCTGACTCCCTAGGACTGGAGTTGCAGGTGGTTGTGAGTCACCACGTGGGTGCTGCCTCTCCAGCCCCACATGGCTGTTGTTAATTTTTCATGTAGGCAGTAGGAGTTGAACTCAGGACCCCCTGCAGACTAGGTAAATGCCGTGCTATAGCTCCATGTCTAGCGACCACCTTTCCCTTTTATTTTCTTTCTTTTTTACATTATTTATTTATTTTTTTGAGACAGGGTCTCACTATGCACCCCCCGGCTGGCCTGGAATGCTTTATGTAGATCAGGCTGGCCCCAAACTCACAGAGATCAACCTGTCTCTGTCTCTAAAGGGCTAGGGTCAAAGCTGTGAACCACCATACCCAACCTGCTTTCTTTCTTTCTTTCTTTCTTTCTTTCTTTCTTTCTTTCTTTCTTTCTTTCTTTCTTTCTTTCTTTCTTTCTTTCTTTCGAGCCAGGGTCTTTCACTGAGCCTAGAGCACACCATTTCTGTGATCTGCCTGGCTGGTGAGTGTGGACACCCTTCCTTCACCACCACCACGTCCACCCCAGTGCTAGGGTTTTGGGCACTGGGAGTTGTCACACTTGGCTTTTGACCTTGATGCCAGGCATCTGAACCCAGGCCCTCATTCCTCAAAAAGCAGGCACTTTCTCCACTGTATGTGTCCTCTGTGTGTTGTGTGGGTCGATGCATATGTATGTTTCCTCTCCCTCCCTGGCCCTCAAGGAAACAAGGGATGTCCACATCTCCATCTGTTCCCTGAGGCAGGGTTTCTTGCTGAACCCAGAGCTAGGCCGGGTGCCAGCCAGTTCCAGTGATCCTCCTGTCTCCGCCCTTCTGCGCTGGGGTTATAGATGCTGGGGTTATAGACACACAGAGGGCCAAGCCAGCTTTTAAGGTGGTGTGGAGATGCAGATGCATCCACCATCTCCCAGTCCCTCATGCGTATATTGGGCATTGTTGGTAGAACCCATGATTTGGGGTCTGGGAAGTGTGTATGGGGGATTCACTTCAAACAGGGAAGGCCGACTTTGGAGGTAGAGAACCACCTAGAATCCTCCAGCGTGATGATTAATGTCTCAACCTCACATACCCTGAAAATCACCCGGGAAGTGAGTCTCTGAGTGACTGTTGAGGGCAGCAGCATGGCCTCTGGCATGTCTGTGGGGGGATTGTCTGACTGTGTTAATGGATGTGGGAGGACTCACCTCAAAGTGAGAGGCGCCATTCCCTGGTCTGAAGCCCTGGATTGTATGAGAGCAAAGAAAGCCGACCATGGTGGCCCAATTGGCCTGTGACCCCAGCACCTGGGAGGGAGGCAGGGGCAGGAGGATCTCTGTGAGTCTGAGGCCAGATTGATATTCAGAATGAGTTCCAGGACAGCCAGACAGCCAGACAGTCAGGCAGGCAGGCAGGCAGGCAGACAGACAGACAGACAGATAGCAGAAAGTCCCTGAACACTAACTCTGCACTGGTTTCTCTCTTCCCAACTGGTGTGCTGTGGACAGCTGTTTTCAGTTCTAGCCTTCACTTCCCAGCCTAGGGCTGGCTCCATCTCAGCTCATCTCCAACCACAGGGGCAGGATGAGTTCACCCCTGTGACCCTACAGAGACCTGCACACTGTCCCTGGTGCCCTTGGGAGCTCATGGAGGTCTGCTGTGTTGGGAGCTGGGAGAGGCGTCTACACTTCTGGTCACCAGTCTATGCTGGGTGATCCTGTGACCCTGTGAGCGGGCACAGGACCTTTCGCCCACAGAGGTGGCTTCCGAACAGAAGGTTTTCCCCCTGAATCATTTCGACTCTGGGCTCAGAGCCCAGCCTACTTCCTTCCCCAGGCCCACTTCCTCTTTTGTCAAACAAGGAGCCACTATCTCTTAAAAGCTGGCTGTATCCTGGGAGTGGCAGGGGCCGGTGACAGGGACCCCTGCTGCTGCCCAGTTCCAGTCAAGGATACCCAGCTCAGGCTGCCTTGCCTGGAATCCTGTCCTGTCCCCACTGACACCTGCTTCGGTTACACTTTGGATCCTTTTCTTTTGTATTTGTTTGCATTCTTCCAGAGAGAGGGAGAGGAGAGCCCCAGATTGAGTTTTGGGGTACAGAAGGCAGTTCAGTTCTGTGGATCCCAAAGTGGGGATAAGGGATACAGAATACTAAAGGGGGACCAGAAGTCCCCGCTGGGATCACAGGTGTGCACCACCATACTGCTGCTATGTTTTTTTTTTTGGGGGGGGTGTTGTTTGCTTGTTTGTTTTGGTTTTTGAGACAGGGTCTCTCTATGTAGTCTTGGCTGGCGTGGAACTCACTATGTAGATCATATTGGCTTTGACCTCATAGAGACCCACCTGCTCCTGCTCCCCCCTCGCCCCCCCCCAGTGCTGGGATTAAAGGGATGCACCTCACACCCCGCCTGAGAAGTTTGTCTTCAAAGGCACTGGGTGCAATGGCCTGTTCCAGGCAGGGAGGGGAAGGGTTGATATTTGGAGCGAACGAAGCTCCTTTGGGCTGCTTTGTGTGGGGAGAAAGACAGACCATGGAGAGGCTGTGGTGGAGGGGAGGGGAGCTGCCTGGTCTAAGCTGGGCTGTGGGGACTGGGAAAGCTAAGTTCAGGGGCTGATAGCGTTTGTTCTTGCTGCAGGCAGAGGCTGATCAAGGCTGGGTATTTTGACAGGAGGCAGTAGAGTGGGCTGTGAATTCTCACAAGGTGGGGAAAGTGGGGTGGGAGATGGGGGGTGGGGTGGGCGTCAGGTTGTGGCTGAGTTTGTGCTAGGCGGTCTATGTGTTAGCCTTTGCTGCCTCCTGCTGGTTCAGCATGCACACCTACTTAATGAACTGTGTGGGCTCTGCAAGGTTCCTGGATTTAAGAATGACTGCTTTTCACACTCCTTCCTATATACATACATATGTATATGTATATGTATATGTATATGTATATGTATATGTATATGTATATGTATATGTATATGTATATGTATATGTATATACACATATACACATATACACATATACACATATACACATATACACATATATATGTACATGCATATATATATATATATATATATCCCAACCAAACCAAAAACACACTTACTTATTATTATGTGTATGTCGTATGTAGAAGTCAGTTCCCTCCTTCCAGTGTGTGGGTACCAGAGAGCCAAACTCAGGCCACGAGGCTTGGCTGCAATGCCCTTTACCCACTGCGCCCTCTTGCTGACCTGTTTTTCGTTTATGGATACAGAAGCACAAATATCTTAGTGGTCCGAACATTTATTCCATTGCTCCCCTTCCCAACAATGTCACCTCTGTGGTTTGGTCCGCACCTCTTCGATTGTCCCGTAGTCTCCTTGCGGGGAGTTCAGCTCCCCAAGGAAGAGGTCGCTGTTTTGGTTATATAGATGTCTCCTAGGACCTAAAACAGTGCTGTATCCAGCAGGTGCTCAATAAATACGTGTGGGGCTCGTGAATGGATGGGTTTCTCTTCACCCTTCCTGCTTTCTAAACCTCCCTTTTCAATCTACAACTAGCTTCTGCCAAGGTTACCCTCGCTGCATCTATCGGCACTTGCGGTTTGCCCCCAGCCTCTATGCTCTGGTTCAGTGTCTCCTGGATAAATGGAGTCCATGGAAAAAATAACTTAAGCAGGGCAGGCTTGCTTAGATATTTCTGTCAGGGGAGCTGGATCAGGACTCAATTCCCAGGATGCACACAGTACCCCTGGTCTCCCACTTCCGGTCAGAGTAGAATTGCAAGTCTGCGGTCTTTATAGAACTCTGTACCATGTGACTTTATTCAGCCAATGGAAAGTGAGTGGAAGCCTTATTTCCAGCTTTTGGGGGGAGGGGGAACGTGTGTTATAAAAATCGCTGGGTGCACACCCACGTGCCCTGCTTTTCCCTGCTACAGTGAGTAACCTTGTCAGCCTCGTTTCTGAAGATGTTCACATGCAGCCGAGTTCTTCTGACCCTTGTCACACCTATCCACCTGAGACAAACTTATAGGAGGGGAAAAAACAATAAATCTTACAAGCTTTTCAAGCTGGGGACAGCATGGGGCTAATTGTTACTGCAGCAAAATCCAGCTCATCCTGACAACAACAACAACAACACCCTTTCCTTCCCATCACCAGCGTGCTGCCTCGAGACAGCCACATCAGCTCTCCAGCCTCAGTGTCTCCAGTCACAAGGTGGCAGTGTAATAGACTAAGACTCTTGAAAATCTGAGGTCACAGGTCATGACCTACCCACAAAATATATAATATAGAATATGATATTATGTGATACAGCATATTATATACATAATATTTAATAAATTATACAGGATTTTTTTTTTTTTTTGGTTTTTTCGAGACAGGGTTTCTCTGTGTAGCCCTGGCTGTCCTGGCACTCACTTTGTAGACCAGGCTGGCCTCGAACTCAGAAATCCGCCTGCCTCTGCCTCCCGAGTGCTGGGATTAAAGGCGTGTGCCACCACGCCCGGCTTACAGGATTTTGTCATTGATTTTGTTGATTTTTAAACTGATTTTAAAATTTTATTTATTTCAATCTTTTCGAGACAGGGTTTCTCCATCTCCCAAGTTCTGGGATTAAAAGCGTGTGCCACCAGGCCTGGTTTAAAGACTTATTTTTATGTGTATGTGTGCTCCTCTGTGTGTGTGTGTGTGGGGGGGAGCAGGGGGGTTGTGCACATGAGTGTAGCACCTGAGGAGGACAGAAGAGGGCGCTGGATCCCCTGGAGCTGGAGTCACAGGCAGTTGTGAGCTGCCCAGTGTAGGGCTAAGAATTGAACTCTTGGAGGGGGGGCTACTCCCCCCCCCCCCCGTCAGACCGGAGCATGTTTGTCTCAGTGTCCCCCAGGGCCTCTTGTCTTGGGAAGGGCTAAACATCCCTACCTCAGTAGCAGGGAGGGAAAGACAGCAAAACAGCTCAGGAGTAAAAAGGCATTATGTCGAGGCTGGAGAGATGGCTCAGTGGTTAAGAACACTGACTGCTCTTCCGAAGGTCCTGAATTCAAATCCCAACAGCCACATGGTGGTTCACAACCATCCGTAATGAGATCTGACGCCCTCTTCTGGGTTGACTGAAGACAGCTAAAGTATACTTACATATAATAATAAATAAATCTTTGGGCTGGAGCAAGCAGGGCCGGAGCGAGAGGTCCTCAATTCCCAGCAACCACATGATGGCTCACAACCATCTGCACAGCTACAGTGTCCTCATATGCATAAAACAAATAAATAAATAAGTAAATCTTTTTTTTTTTAAAGTATTATGTCTTTGAGGACAGCTAAAAGACAAGTCATTTCCAAGGTTGTCTTCTTCTTCTTCTTCTTCTTCTTCTTCTTCTTCTTCTTCTTCTTCTTCTTCTTCTTCTTCTTCTTCTTCTATTTTTTATTGTGTGAATGTGTCTGTGACTATAGGAGTTACAGGCAGGTGTTACAGGCAGGAGTTACAGGCAGGAGTTACAGGCAGGTGTTACAGGCAGGTGTTACAGGCAGGTGTTACAGGCAGGTGTTACAGCCAGGAGTTACAGGCAGGTGTTACAGGCAGGTGTTACAGGCAGGAGTTACAGGCAGGAGTTACAGGCAGGTGTTACAGGCAGGAGTTACAGGCAGGTGTTACAGGCAGGAGTTACAGGCAGGAGTTACAGGCAGGTGTTACAGGCAGGAGTTACAGGCAGGTGTTACAGGCAGGAGTTACAGGCAGGTGTTATAGGCAGGAGTTACAGGCAGGAGTTACAGGCAGGAGTTACAGGCAGGTGTTACAGCCAGGAGTTACAGGCAGGAGTTACAGGCAGGAGTTACAGGCAGGTGTTACAGGCAGGTGTTACAGGCAGGAGTTACAGGCAGGTGTTATAGGCAGGAGTTACAGGCAGGTGTTACAGGCAGGAGTTACAGGCAGGAGTTACAGGCAGGTGTTACAGGCAGGTGTTACAGCCAGGAGTTACAGGCAGGTGTTACAGCCAGGAGTTACAGGCAGGTGTTATAGGCAGGTGTGCTGGGAATGGAACTCAGGTCCTCTAGGAAAAGAAGCATGTGCTCTTAATGGCTGACCCATCTCTCCAGCCCGAGGCTGTTATCCTTTGTCCTCTGATATAAAGGTGTCTGCACAGAGAGGAGCCAGGAGCTCGGCTATGGAGAGAAGTTGAGTGGGGCCGCTGCTGATGCCTGATGTCCATGCCCAGTAGGTCGGTTCCCACTGGATACTGTGAGCATCTGCTTTGATCGTGTTTTGCCATTTACCTTTTGCTTGCTATTTATTATCTTTAATTTACTTTAAATTTTTATTCATCTTTTGTTTTTGTAAGACAGGGTTTTTTTTTTATGTAGCCCCGGCTGTCCTGGAACTTGCTCTGTAGACCAACCAGGCTGGCCTCGAACTCACAGAGATCTGCCTGCCTCTCTGCCTCCTGGTTGCTGGGGTCAAAGGTATGCACAACTATCTTAGTCAGGGAAGTGTGGACACTATGCCCCTCCTTAGAATTGGGAACAGAACACCCATGGAAGGAGTTACAGAGACAAAGTTTGGAGCTGTGACGAAAGGATGGACCATCTAGCGACTGCCATATCCAGAGATCCATCCCATGATCAGCATCCAAACGCTGACACCATTGCATTCACTAGCAAGATTTTGCTGAAAGGACCCAGATATAGCTGTCTCTTGTGAGACTATGCCGGGGCCTGGCAAACACAGAAGTGGATGCTCACAGTCAGCTATTGGGTGGATCACAGGGCCCCCAATGGAGGAGCTAGAGAAAGTACCCAAGGAGCTGAAGGGATCTGCAACCCTATGGGTGGAACAACATTATGAACTAACCAGTACCCCGGAGCTCTTGACTCTAGCTGCATATGTATCAAAAGATGGCCTAGTCGGCCATCACTGGAAAGAGAGGCCCATTGGACATGCAAACTTTATATGCCCCAGTACAGAGGAATGCCAGGGCCAAAAAAATTGGGAATGGGTGGGTAGGGAAGTGGGGGGGAGGGTATGGGGGACTTTTGGGATAGCTTTGGAAATGTAATTGAGGAAAAGATGTAATAAAAAATATTAAAAAAAAACTATCTTAGTCAGGGTTTCTATTCTTGGACAAAATATCAAAACCAAGAAGCAAGTTGGGGAGGAAAGGGTTTATTCAGCTTACACCTCCAAACCACTGTTCATCACCAAAGGAAGTCAGGACTGGAACTCAAGCAGGTCAAGAAGCAGGAGCTGATGCAGAAGCCATGGAGGGATGTTCCTTACTGGCTGGCTTCCCCTGGCTTGCTCAGCCTGCTCTCTTATAGAACCCAAGACTACCAGCCCAGGGATGGCACCACCACCCACAATGGTCCCTGCCCCCTTGATCACTAATTGAGAAAATGGATCCCATGGAGGCATTTCCTCAAGGAAGGCTCCTTTCTCTGTGGTAGCTCCAGCCTGTGTCAAGTTGACACAAAACCAGGCAGTACAGCCTCCATGCCTGACTTGATCTTTTTACTTTGGCTTGCTGTATACTTAATAAATGCATTCATTTTGAATGCATTTATTGGGGACAATATGACTAGTGCAGCATTCTCCAGACTGTCCTGTGAGAGTGGAACAGTTAGACTTAGACGCCCTATCTGGAAAACGCTGCTTGGATGTGGGTTAAAGGTGTGTTTAGAAAGAGCCTGGAAAATTGTGACTCCCCAGCGAAGTCACTTAAGTTAGGGAGTTTTTGCTCAGATATTTCTCTAATTGGCATGGTGAATCTGTCTACAGCATCTCCAGGACCCCAACTCTCTCACTTGCTGTTTCTTGCAGGGAAAACCTCTCTGTGAACTGTTTATAAAACTTCCATTTTTGATTATATTGAACTTAACCAGGAGGTGGCCAGATCTAGTTGCAAGGGCTCCTGGGAAATGTAGTTTTTATGTTGAGGAGGCTGGGTCTCCTCACCTGTGGTCAGAGTGAGCTGGGCTACGGTGCAGTAATAAGAAGCCCCATTTTACTCACAGTGTGGCTCATTTAGGGTTTATTTCTCATTCCTGTGATACTTCAGTCTCAGGTAGACAGCTATAAAAAGGGTCAGGAGAACTCAGCTTTAGGTGGGCTCATTCAGGAACCCGACTGACAGGGCTAGTTACTGTGACTGGAGTCTGGAGGGAAAGTGATGGCGCACCTGGACTACTGGGCACTACTTGCACCCACATTTCATTAATCAGAGCTTTTTGCATTCTAATTAGGAGCTGTGGAAATTGCAATTCCACCTATGGCCAGAAGAGGGAGAAAGAGCACAGTGTGAACATCATCTAACCAAACCTGAAAACACACACACACGCACTCACGCACGCACACGCACATGCAGACACACACTCAAATAAAAATATTTTTTTAAAAAAAATTATAAATTTGGCTGGCTGCTGGTAGCACACGCCTTTAACTCAGCAACCAAGAGGCAGAGGCAGGTGGATCTCTGTGAGTTTGAGGCCAGCCTGGTCTACAAAGCAAATTGCAGGACAGCCAGGGCTACACAGAGAGACTTTGTCTCAAAAGAATTTTTTAAAAGACATAATTAAGCCCTGGTTTATTTACTCATTCTGTCTCCTCTGGCCCTCAGGTCACATGGTTGATCTGGACGGCCCGCTTAGTCATGCACTGGTTGTACGAGATCAAAGCCTGGGGAAGTCCCTCGGAGGGGCTCATTTGCATATTGCCAATCAGCTGTGGTTGTAACTTCCCCTCCCTGGGATCCTTCAGCATCCCCATTTCCTGTTTGCTGGAACAACCTGCTATCAAAGAGTGGCTTAAAACAACGAGAGTTTATCATCTTACAATCAAACACCGTGAGTCCAAAGTGGCTGATCCTTGAGCCCAGAGGCCACAGGGTGGGGCAGTTTCTTGAGCTTTCAAGCTTCCAGAGACTTCCTCCAGGCGTGTCATGTCTTCCCAGAGGCTGAGGACTAACTACTGTTTTGTCCCCCTGCGGTTGAGGATTGAACTCAGGCTTCTGAGCCACGCCCCTAAATTTCTCAGTCCCCCACTGGCTCTGGGCAGGCGCTCTACAGCTGTGCTATACAGTCCCAGTCCTCTGTGTGGCTGATTTTGAAGCAGGTCGGGGTCAGGCAGTTAATTTGCCCAAGGCTGTTATCTTCCTGACAGGTGCTTGACTCTAAGAGCAGCGGCTCTCAACCTTCGTATTGCTGAGACCCTTTAATACAGTTCCTCAAATTGTCACCACAACCTCCGACCATAAAAATAATTTTGTTGCTACTTCACAACTGTAATTTTGCTGTTATGGACCATAATGTACATATCTGGCATTTCTGATGGTCTTAGGCAAACCCTATGAAACAATTATTTGACTCTCTGAAGGGGTTCGATCCACAGGTTGAGAACCTCCGGTGGTTGTGCGCCCTTCCTGGTAGTGCTTTCTTCCCAAGGAAAGGGCTTCTGGGTAACTGGTTAAGGTTGGAAGGAATTTTGTGGTGGAGTACCAAGGCCTTCTTGCCATCACTCAAATACCTGAATGGGGCCGCTGGCCTTGGGTGGGACAGGAGCCTGCTTTCTTAGAGGCAGGTGGCCCAAGAGGCACAGACTGAAGGTTGTTGGGACATTGGGGATCTGGGGTTGTCAGTCTCTCATCCCAAGAGGCACTGACCCCATATCATGCTGGGTCTATGGCAGAGCCCGTCTTGCCAGTTTCCCTGCAGCGTTGTCCTGTAGGTGTCCCGTGTGTCCTTTCTATAGGTGTGAAGCCCTGAGGGGTGAGGTCTGGAAGCGGAGATTCTGTCTTCTGGCAGGCTGGGCCCAGGGTCCATCAGGAAGTTGGCACCAGCTGGCAGTATGGGGCTGGGTCGGGGTTTAGTAGGTCCTAGGAGGAGGGCAACAGGAACTGTGAGGGGCAGGAGAGGTGGCGGTGGAATAGAGACAGTGGTGGTGGCCCAAAGTGGGGTTGGGAATATGACAGAGAATAGAACCAGGAGACTGAAAGAGGGTGAGCCCCAGAGTTAGGGGGTACTAGGGAACAGGAGAGGTGTACACAAAATAATAGGGGTAAGGCCAGACAAGAAAGAGGAGAGGACGAGATACTAATAAACCGAGAGAGGGAGGGGGAGGGGGAGGGGGAGGGGGAGGGGGAAAGGCACCCAGGAGAAGGTTGGAGAGACCTGATACCCAATCCAGAAATGGGTCCCTTCATGCAGTGGAATTGCATAAAGGCCTGACCTGCTCTGCTGTGTGACCCTGAGCAATCTCTTTTCCCTCTCTGGACCTTGCTTATCCTGTACAGATTTGAAGCTTTCGATCATTTCTACAGAGAAGGAGCCCAGGCCCAGGAAGGCAAGGGCCTTGTCCAGTGGTTCAGTCTCAAGGAAGCTGAAGCAGGTTTCACTGGGGAGCTTTCTTGAAGGGAGAGAGGAGAGGACAGCCCATGTCCCTGCCCATCTGACCTTCTAGCTCATGGCTCCATGGGGTTCTTGTGGGGGCGGGGGGCGGTAAGCAATCCATACCTGATAGTGCTGGTTCTCTGGCTCTGGCTCCTGAGATGCTGGTGGAGGAGGTGGAGGCTGGCTCTGCAAGGGAGAGGTACAGGTGAGAGGGTTCCTCACACCCTCCAATCTTTGATCCTGGTGTCATGTATGATGTACAAGCCCAGATTCAGAGTCCCCACTGACCCTCTGGTTATGAGGCCACTTAGCATGTGTCACACATCTTAGGCAATGGGCCCGACCGTGAGGGCTTCTGGCCTGTTCAGGAGCCTAGCTTCTCCTCAACACGAGGTTCAAGCAAATTGCCTTTGTTGTTTTTACATTCTCTCTCTGTCTCTGTCAGTCTTTTACATATATTATTATTACCGGGGGTGGTGGTGCACACTTTTAATCCCAGCACTTGGGAGGCAGAGGCAGGTGGATTTCTGAGTTCGAGGCCAGCCTGGTCTACAGAGTGAGTTCCAGGACAGCCAGGGCTACAGAGAAACCCTGTCTCGAAAACCCAAAACAAATCATCAACAACATCAATAATTGTATGTAGGGTGTACACATATAGACGTCTAAGGGTGAGTTTGGGGATCAGTTCTCTTTGACTTTTATGTGGGTCCCAGGGCCCAGGTTAGAGGAGCAAGTGCCTGCTCAGCCATTGTCTGTCTCCTCGTTTTCCTGATCTGTTTAAGATTTCTTCTAATTTGTATTGGTGTGTGTGTGTGTGTGTGTGTGTATGTGTCTATGCTATGTGTGTCTATGGTATGTGTATGTGTGTGCTATCTGTGTGTATAGGTGTGTGTGTCTGTTTGTGTCTATGCTGTGTGTGTGTGATTATGTGTGTGAGTGTGTGTGTATGTGTGCATGTATCTGTTTGTATGTCTGTGTGTCTGTATGTCTCTGTGTGTATGGTATGGTGTGTCTGTGCTGTGTGAGAGTATGCATATGTGTGTATGTGTCTGTATTTGTGTCTGTGATTGTGTGTGTATGTGTGCACGTATCTGTATGGATGCCTGTATGTCTGTGTGTATGTTTGTGCATGGTGTGTGTGTGTATTTTCGAGTGTGTATGTCTATGTGTGTGAGTGTATGTTTATGTGTTTGTCTGTTTGTATGTGTGTGTCTGTGTGTGTGTGGTGTATGTGTGTGTATGTCTGGTGTATGTGTTTGTGAGTATGTATGTCTATGTGTGTGAGTGTGTGTGTCTGTGCTATGTCTGTATGTATGTATGTTTGTGTATGGTGTATGGGTATGTGTCTGTGCTGTGTGTGTGTCTGTGTGTGAGTGTGTGTGTCTCTGTGTGTATGTGTGAGTATGTGAGTGTGTGTGCGTGATATGTGAGCACGTGCACGTGACTGCCCACTGAGGTCTGGTACAGGGCATCAGGTCCTCTGGAGCTGGAGTAATAGGTAGTTGTGAGCTGCCAATGAGGGTACTGGGATCCAAATTTGGGTCCTTAAAAGTAGCAAGAACATGCTGAGCCATGTTCTAGCCAACTCCCTCCACCTCCTTTCGTTGTTGTTGTTGGTTTTTGTTTTTGTTTTGAGGCAGGGTCTTAATCTAGTCCAGGCTTGTAAAGCACTTGGACAGCACTACCAGATGAGCATAAGAACTGCTGAGGTGGGAATCTCAGACATCTGAGCTGGCAGGAGTGGAGCTGCCACACTCCAGCCTCCAATGCCTGTTCTGCAGCACGTAACCATGGCCACCAACTGCCAGGACCATGGGCACTCAGTCACATATCTCAGCACCTGGAGTTCTTCTACCTCTATACCACAGAGTATCTCAATCCCCTTAGCCTTCAGCCAGAGCCTTCCCTTCCTGGATACTCTCATGCCCTTCCCCAAAATTACATAATCCCTAGTTCACCCCGAATAAAGCATATGCATCTACATCCACCCCAATAACAGAACACGAACAAGGGGCTGGAAGCGATGGTTCAGCATTGAACAGCACTGGCTGCTCTTCCAGAGGTCCTGAGTTCAATTCCCAGCTACCACATGGTGGTTCTCTAAGGGGATCTGATGCCCTCTTCTGGTATGCGGGTGTACATGCAGCAGAACACATATACAGAATACAAGTGACTTTAAAGAACAAAACGAAACATGAACAAGCCAAGATGGTCTCACAGAGATGCATCATCAAAGATCGCCACAGGGAAGGCCTTCACTGAAATGAGCCAAGCTGAGACACACTAAGATTCCCGAAGAAGGCCTCTCTCTTCTCCCGCCCCTTCAGCACTCACTGCCAACTGCACCGGAATCCTGCCTGTCCCTGGCTCTGCTATCCCCTTCTGGCTTGGCCTCCAACTTGGAAGCTGACTTTAACTCCTGCCTCCCCTGCCTCCAGTGCCCACACTCTGGGATAATAGTTGATGGGGAAATTGTGATTCTTTGGTGTCTCTGCCTGCACATCGCGTAGCTTCCATGAGCCCTCACCAGTACTGGGTGTGGCTGCCACGGTCCTGTAAGTAACCCTACAAAACATACTGGTTCACCACTGGACTTCGATGGAATCCTTGCTTTAGTTGTCCTTGGGCTATCTCAGGTGATGAGACACACAAGAATTGGAGAGAGGTGCTGGCAAGATGGCTCAGTGGGGCAAGGTGCTTGCCACTAACCCTGATGATCTGAGTTCAAATCCAAGCACTCACATGATGGAAGGAGAGAAGTGACTCCCACAAGTTGTCCTCTACATCCACATGCATGTCATGGTGCGTGTTCCTCCCTCCACCCCCACATATGCAAAAGAAGGAGAGGTAGACAGAATAAGTTGACTGGAGAGAGAAATGAAGAGTTGTGGCTTCCAGGT
Organism: Mus caroli; assembly: GCF_978045245.1. NCBI lineage: Eukaryota > Metazoa > Chordata > Mammalia > Rodentia > Muridae > Mus > Mus caroli. The sequence continues at coordinate 124,019,008 of NW_028227263.1, read as the reverse complement.
GCCCAGGCACTATGGCTAACTCCGGGTAGAGGTTTTGCGAGAGGCAAGATCTAAGGGGACAGGACTCACCATGGGTGGGCTTCCTTGCTCCATGTCACTGATGGGAGACACCAGGAAGACTGGAGATGGCATCACTTCATAGATGTTGCTGTCACCTGAAGTAGAGGAGGAAGGGGGTCTCATGGACAGATGACTCACCACTGTAGAACCCGTTCTACCTGCCTGTCCATTTCGCTCACTCAGTTGCTCAACTAATATTTGTGCAAATTTCTCCTCCTGCCAGATATGTGCTGGGGACACAGTGGTGGCCCAGACAATCCATGCCACCCTTCTTAAACCCAAAGTCCCCTGGGAGAAAAGAGACCCATCCCCAGAGAGTGACAATCCAGAGAGTCTAAGGCTGGGGATGGGGGATAGGGGATGTGAAAACAGAAATAGTCCTGGCCAGGCTGGATGTCAGGGAGGACTACCTGGAGGAGGGTTCATCTGAGACAGTGGGAAGTGAGAACTGGCCAGAGGCAGGAGGGAAGCCTGCAGGAGCTTGGCAAGAGAGCCCACTGTCTGCAGATAGTGAGGGACCTGAAAGCCATGCTAGGGAGACAGAAGTCTGTCCCAAGGCACTGGAGGAGCTATGGAAGGCTTATTAGCAGAAGACTTGTTAAGAGAAGGGACCCTAGAGGGTTAGGAGAGGCCTTAAATCTCTCGGAGCTCCTCAGTGTGCCCAAGGGTCCCCAAGGACTCTGTCTGCATGTGGGCATGGAGGCCTCTAACTGGGGGAGACACAGAATGGCTGGGTGCAAAGGCACTTTCTCCTGGCTTACCCGATTCAGGACTTAGGTTCACCTCTGGCTTCTCTGTGGCTGGATTCCTAGGGGTACATAGAAGAACCCTGAGATGCTAGGGTGGAGGAGAAGGACCCTGACATCCTAGAGACTCTGTCTCCCTGATCCCCAACTTGATTTTCACCCAGCCTGGGAAAGACAGGAGAGTTAGAGGGGAAAGAGGAGTTAGAGGACACAGAGGGAGTTCTGGGAACTGTACCTGGGGCTCCGGCTCTTCCGGCTTCGAGTGACCAGGACATAGGCAATGCCACAGACAAGTAGTGACCCGATAGCAAGACTCCCAATGATGATGGCTACCGTGATCCCGGCATGGACAGGGAGGAGTGAGGAGACCTCGCGTGCACCTGGGAGTGATGGTTGTCTCAGGGAAGACTTCTGTCTGCCCTCACCTAACTCCTTACTTTGCAGTGCCATGCTAAGCAGGCTAGGCATCCATTCTACCACTGAGCCACGCCCCCAGCCCCTCACTGGGGGATTCTAGGCAGGGGCTCTACCACTGAGCCACGCCCCCAGCCCCTCACTGGGGGATTCTAGGCAGGGGCTCTACCACTGAGCCACGCCCCCAGCCTCTCACTGGGGATTCTAGGCAGGGGCTCTACCACTGAGCCACGCCCCCAGCCCCTCACTGGGGGATTCTAGGCAGGGGCTCTACCACTGAGCCACGCCCTCAGCCCCTTTCTGGAGGATTCTAGACAGGGTCTCTTTTGTTGAACTAAATCTTCTCAGCCCACTCATAAGTTATCATTTTTTAAAAAAATATTGTTAGTTTGAGATAGGGTCTCTTATAGTCAAGGCAGGCCTCAAATTTACTGTGTAGCTAAGGATGACCTTGAACTATGTAGCTAAGGATGCTCAAATTCCTGAACATGAGTGTGTGTGTGTGTGTGTGTGTGTGTGTGTGTGTATGTGTGTGTGTGCATGTAGATAAGACAAGAAGTGGGTGTCAAATGTCTTCTTCAATCAGTGTCTATGTTGGTGTTTGAGACAGTGTCTCTCACTGAGTCTGGAGTCTCCCCTTGGCTAGGCTGGGTCGCCAGCAAATCTCAGGGGCCCTTCTGCCTCTGAGACCGACCCAGACCCGGGAATGCAGGTGTTCACCACCATGTGCAGTTTATATGTTGCTGGGGATTTAACTCAGGGCTTCGGGTATGCCAGGCATGCACTCTGCCAACTGAGCCACATGTACAGCCTATGTGAATTTTTAAAAATTTTATTGTATGTGTCTGAGTGTTTTGCCTGCACCTGTGTCTGTGTACCATGTGCATGCCATGTATTTACAGAGGCAAGAAGGGGCACTGGAACTCTAGGTGGTTGTGAGCTGCCGTGTGGGTGCTGGGAACTGAACCCAGGTCCTCTGCAGGAGCGGCCAGTGGTCTTCTTATCTGTGAGCAATCTCTCTGAGAGCCTTGTAAATCATTTTTTAAAATCAATGCTTTTTCCTTTCCTTTTCCCATTTTCCCTTCCTCTCCTCCTCTTTTCTGTAAATTTGAGGCAGGATTTCAATAAGTTGCCCAGACTTGCTTGGACGTTCTAGCCTCCTGCCTCTGCCATCAGGCTGCGCTTGAATCTCAACCCGGGCAGGGCTCATGGTCCTGGGCCATGGTGTTTAAAGTGTGCCCAGTCCCTCATCACTTCCTCATCGCTGTCCACCAGACAGAAGCAGTCTCCTCAGGTGAACTGTCTCCCTCTGGTAACATGTTACTATTTCTTCCTGTGCATAAACAGTGAATTTATCAGTGTAGGTGAAACATTTTGATTTCTAGAGCTCAAAAGGAAACAGTGTCTCCCACATCCCATCCTGTGCTGAGTTGTTACTCTAACAAGCATGAAAGTCTGAGCCCTCTTCTTTGTTTTCTGTTTGTTTTTATTTTTCCAGACAGGGTTTCTCTGTGTAGCCCTGGCTGTCCTGGAACTCACTCTGTAGACCAGGCTGGCCTCGAACTCACAGAGATCCCCCTGCTTCTGCCTCCAGAGTTCTGGGATTAAAGGTGTGTGCCACCATCACTTACCTTAGCCCTCTTCTTTTAATGTGGGGAACTGACTGATTTGTAATAAAAAAATGGCACATTAGTGACACTGCATGGGGACAAGGACAGAGTTAGCAGCAGCTAAGGGAGCTGGGGGTGTGGCTCAGTGGTAGAGCCCCTGCCTAGAATCCCCCAGTGAGGGGCTGGGGCATGTGATCTTTCTTCTTTCTTTCTTTTTTTCTTCTCTTTGTTTTTCCTTTCCTTGGTGTTTTTAGACAGGGTTTCTCTGTGTAGCTCTGGTTGTTCTGGATCTTACTCTGTAGAACAGCCTGTCCTTGAACTCACAGCTCTGCTGCCTCTGCCTCCTGAGTGCTGGGATTAAAAGCAAGCACCACTACCACCTGGCATTTGCTTGTTTGTCTGTTTCTCTTATTAGTTTATTTATTTATTCACGTATGTGTCTGCACCAGCAAGTGGAGGTCAGAGGACAACCTTTGGGAGTTGGCTCTCTCCTTCTACCTTGAGGTCCTGGGGACCATCAGGCTTGGCGGCAAGCACCTTACCCCTTGAGCTAGCTTACTGATCCTGTTGACATTTTTTGAAACATGGTCCTGTTCAGTTGCCCAGGATCTCATTATGTGGCTTAGGCTGCCTGAGAATTCCCAACTACCCTTCCTTAGTCTACACAGTGGCAGATGACATTTATATTCCACTGCACCTAACTACAGGTCATCTTCTTCAGCGAGACCTCTCTGACTTCCTCTCCTGTGTCATGTTAGCCTGTTTAATTTTCTGACCCAGGCAAATTATAACCCCAGTGTGCCTCAGTTTCCCCATCTATAGAATGGAGATAACAATGGCGACCACCTCAGGAAGCTTCTCTAAGTGCCACGTAGTTACTATATTGTTGTGGTCCTCCTTCAGAGGTGACCCTGGTTCTGGGGGACACTTGTCAAAACCTAGCATGTGGTTCTTGTGAGTAGCAAGCACTAGTAATGTCTCGTAAGACCAGAGAGGCTGTAAAGCTTCTATGAGATGCACAGCTCTCTACTCGAAGCTATTAGCCAGTCCTAATGATCAGCGTGATCTAGGGAAAGTATTTAGATTCATACTTGGCCTGGTAAGATTCCCAAGAAGTGTTAGATGTCACCTTTGTTCCCCACCCTGTCCCCTAGCTCTTCATCTGGTGTGGTTACATCAACAAATACTTGAATTGTGATCAAGAAAATTGAACAATTCATCAGGACCAGGCATATAAAAGGTGCTCAGTGAATATGGGAACAATCAGTGTATGGGGAGAACTAATGAAATGGGGTATATCTTAGGGTCTGGGAGATCCATAGTCTGGTACTCAGCAGGTGCTCAATCAATGCACACTGTACATAATGAATGAGGAGGCCAAATGGCATGGTGTTTGCACTTGGTCTCCCTGCCATCACAGCTGTTTCACTTACCAGCCACCTGGACGTCAATCTTGGCCTTCATTGTCCAGGCAGGGTTCATGGTGGCGGCCACCTGATAGGTGCCACTGTCTGAAGGTTGGGCATTTCGAAGCAGCATGGAGCCATTTGGGAAGCCAACAATGTCTCGCTGTCCCATGGCACTGCCATCCCTCTGGGGCCGGGGTAGTCCGGGGATGTAAGAGAATAGCCTTGTGCCTCCAGAAGTCTCCTCCCCCAGGTACCAGATGAAGTCCTGGGCAGTGCTGGGAACACCGTGAAGGGACAGAAGAAGGTCCTGGTTCTTTTGAGGCTGCTCTGGAATCATCTCGATGTGGAGGGCTGCCTGTGAGCCTTGGGGCAGCTCAAGGGCCAGGAACAAGGCTGTGGGGAAGTATGGAGGAGGCCTGAGGTCGAGTGTTGGGCAGAGGTAACAAAACCTCCCTCTCTACAGACTCTCAACCGCAAGCAAAGATCATAAGGGCTGCACATTGGAAATGACAATGAGATTGATTAGTGATGTCTGCCCTGGGAGTAGGAATATAGGCACAGATGCCACAGATCTGCCACCTCACTGACAGAAGGGTTTTCTGTCCTGAAATGCTATGTGGTCTGTCCCTAAACACTTGGACCCTCTGAATTTACTTATTCAACCAATATTTAAAGGATGAATAAGTAAATACATTTCATCATAGACCAATTACATCATCTAGGTTTGTCTTCTCCTCCTCTTCCTCTTCCTCCTCCTCATTCTTCAAGACAGGGTTTCTCTGCGTAGCTCTGGAACTCACTCTGTAGACCAGGCTGGCCTTAGAGATTCATTTGCCTCTGCCTCCTGAGTGCTGGGATCAAAGTCATGTGCCACCATCTCCTGGTTTCTTCTCCTCCTTCTCCTTCTTTTTCTCCTTCTCCTCTCCTCCTCTTCCTCCTCCTCCTTCTTCTCCTCCTCCTCATGTGCCACTACCTCCTGGTTTCTTCTCCTCCTCCTCTTCTTCTTCCTCCTCCTCCCCCTTCCTCCTCCTCCCTCCTCATTTTCCTTCTTCTTTTGAGTCAGGGTTGCCTGGAACTAATTATGCAGTCCAACTTGTGATCCTTCTGCCTCAGCCTCCAAAATGCTGCCATTACAGATATACACCACTATGGCTGGCTTGTTCCTAGATTTTTGCTTTTTATTTGAAACAAGGTCTCATGTAGACCAGGGTAGCCTTGAACTGGCTATGTAGTTCAGGATGTCCTTCTACCTTCCAAACTCTGGGAGTCTATGTGTGACTCACCAGTCCAGGCTCAGTCTCTAGTCACTTCCCCCCCTCCTTCGCTCACTCCCCAGACCCCATGGGAAAACAAACACTAATTCCTACCCTCATAGTCCTGACATTCTAGAAGAGGCCATAGATGAAATAGGGATGGAGCTGTGATGTCACTACCCTGCCTCATCTTGTCCCTCAGCCCTCTGAAGCTGTTTCCTCCTTACCTGAGAACAGGAGGCCCTTTGAGAAGCAGCCCGGCAGGGTCCAGGTCTCCATCTTGCTTCCTGTAGAGATGGCAAGGGCACTGAGAGCCACAGGCTGGGGTCTTGCTCTCTGAAGAGTGAAGTTCAGTGGGGCATCCAGCGGGTGCCACGGTACCCAGCCAGGCTCGGAGGCTGCCGAGCCCAATCATCCCCTTCCACTGTCTCCCAGCCTTTCAGGGCTCCACCCATGCCCTGAGATGAAGCACGCACACTGGTTGGACCAGTCTTCCCAGACCTCCTCCCCAGGCCCTCCATTTTCTTCCCACCCAGCGTGGCTGGCCAAGGGGAACCAGTGAGGCAGCCTCTGTTTGAGCAACACCCCCCACCACCACCACCGCATCCTACTACCTCCCCTAGAAGCCAGGACGGAGAAACTGAAGTTCAGGGAAGTGTGAAAGTCACTGAGTAGCAGAGGGATTTTTTGTTTTTGCTTTTAAATCTGGGGCAAGTTCACTCTAAAGCACTTAACATTTTCTTTTAACATTTATTGTTATGTGTGTGTTGAGGGTGGTGCTTCTCGCCACCATGGGTCACAGGAATCTAACTCAGGTTACCAGGCTTGGCAGCAACCCCCTTCATTCTCTGAGACGTCTTGCCATGCTTTGTTTGTTTGTTTGTTTCTAAGTATTCATCTACTAAATCCCGTGACCCTTGCCCAGCTTGTGACCCGATGGGGCTTAAGAAGTGTTCTCCTGGGGGCTGGTGAGATGGCTCAGTGGTTAAGAACGCCTACTGCTCTTCCAAAGGTCCTGAGTTCAAATCCCAGCAACCACATGGTGGCTCACAACTATCCTAACGAAATCTGATGCCCTCTTCTGGAGTGTCTGAAGACAGCTACAGTGTACTTACATATAATAAATAAATAAATCTAAAAAAAAGAAAAAAGAAGTGCTCTCCTTTCCTTCAGCCCTCTGTGTATCACAGCCCCCTTTCAGACCCACCCCCAGACAAGGCTGTGATCAGCGGACAGTTGAAAATCAACGGAGACTAGGAGAGCTGCTGACTAACCTAAGGGCTCCCTGGAGGAAGGGACCTATTGTGAGAGAGTTGGAATCAGGCCTGTGCCCCAGGCTTCCCAGCTCATGCAAAGGAAGTAGGAGGGAGTGGGGCTAAACACCCAAGTGCATCATGGAAACTGAAATCTGGGTCACTGAGGCACTGGGAAGGCCTGCAATATTTCCAGATTCATTCCAGAAGACTCATTCCAATAGAACATCTACTGACCAGAGGAGGCTGGTGCTGGGCAGTTTCTGGTCCAGCAGGAAAGGAGCACCTACAGTTGGGGGGGGGGGCAGTATGCTTGCCTCTCTCTGTCATGAGGTGGCAGATGATGGACAGAACCCTTCAGTCCCTGATTTGAGGCAATCAGGAATTGTGGCTTTTTATGCCAGGACTATAATCACCACAGTCCACTGAGGGTGGGCAGCCCTGCCTGGAGCCCTGGGCACCTTTCTTTATTGGCAGCAAATAGCCCCCCATTCTGCCTCTCTAATTGGTCCTCTGACAAATGAGACTCCACATTGCCTCCTGTGCATGCCTGCAGTAGCAGCAATCACCAACCTATAGTCACTGACTTTAACTTTGGCCCAGCTCTTTGCCCAAGGCCCAGCCCTCCAATCGAGCCAAGACCCTCACTTTCTCTATACCTGGAAGACCTAGTAGTGATGTCTACAGTCATCCCTCCATCAATCCTTCTTGCTACAGTTCTGTCATTTTTCTGTCTGCCACCAAGTGGGTGTAGACAATGCAGCAATTTTATTTTAAATCCAGAGCAGCGGTCTCAACCTTCTTATAGCTTGGGACCATTTAATACTGTTTCTCACATTGTGGCCACATCCCCAACCATAAAATCAGTTTCACTGCTACTTCATAACTGTAATTTTGCTACTGTTGTGAATTGTAATGTAAATATCTGATGTGCAGGATATCTGATATTTAGCTCCCTAAGGGGTCTCAACCCACTGGTTGAGAACCACTGATCTAGAAGCTGTTTGCAGAAAGGATGGAAAGATGGCTCAGCACCTAAGAGCACTAGCTGCTCTTTTAGAGAACCAAGGTTCAGTCCAGAGGACCCTGCTTGGCTTCCCAGAACCTGTGTGACAGCTTACAGCTGTCTGTCACTAATTCCAGTTCCAGGGGATCTGGCGCCCTCTTGAGGTCTCTTTGGGAACTGCGCTCACCTGCGTGTGCTTACACAGGTTGGAGAGGTAAAGCGCTTCCTTTACAAGCTTCAGGACCTGAGTTCGAGCCCCAGGACCCACATAAAAAAGCCATGTACTGCAGTGTGTGCTTGTAAGCCCTGCATCAGAGAAGTGGGGATAGGAGGATCCCTGGGGCTGGATGAATCGTGACCGGCAGGCCAGTAAGGGGCCTGTAAAACAATATAAAACAATATAAATAACAAAGGCAGATATCCAGGTGTGGTAGCGCACATCTTTAATCCTACACTCAGGATGCAGAGGCAGGCTGACTTCTGAGTTACAGGACAACCCTCTAGGTAGGAGTTGGAATGCAGCAACCATCTTGGCATCTACCTGAGGTGGTTACCAGTGTGCCCAGCATCCTGTCAGCCCCAGCCTGCTGGCCCACCAGGCTTTCCCCTGTGATGGCTGAAGCATTTGAAAAACACATTCCTTTTTTTTTTTTTTAACAACATGTATTTTGTGTGTGTGTGTGTGTGTGTACCCATACTTGCCACACCACATGGGTGGTGGTCAAAGGCCAACTGGTGGGGAGTTGGCTCTCTCCTTCCAGAATTTGGGTCTCAGGAATTGAACCCAGGTCCTTATTTATGCTTAGGGGCAAGCACCTTTACCCTCTGAGCCATCTCGCTGGCCCCAACATGACATCTTATATAAAGTTGTTTTTCAAGCTGAGCAATGGTGGTGCACGCCTTTAATCCCAGCACTTGGGAGGCAGAGGCAGGCGGATTTCTGAGTTTGAAGTCAGCCTGGTTTACAGAGTGAGTTCCAGGACAGTCACAGATACACAGAGAAACCCTGTCTGAAAAAAAACCAAAAAACAAACCAAAACAAACCAAACAAAAACCACACACACACAAAACAAAATAAAAAAAAAAAAAAAACAAAACAAAACAACCCAGCTGGGCATGGTGGCGCACGCCTTTAATCCCAGCACTCGGGAGGCAGAGGCAGGCGGATTTCTGAGTTCGAGGCCAGCCTGGTCTACAAAGTGAGTTCCAGGACAGCCAGGGCTATACAGAGAAACCCTGTCTCGAAAAACCAAAAAAAAAAAAAAAAACCCAAAAACCAAAATAAAACAAAAATAACCAACCAACCAAACAAAAAATAGATAAAAGCTTTTCTTCCTAGACTCCCCTGCGCTGCCAGTGCAGTCTTTGTGAGGGATTTGAGGGGTTCGTTCCTACCTGCCTTTCTAAGGCCAGACTCTCGAGTCCATACATAACTTTTCTCTCCTCATATGTACATATACTTATATATGATGGTTTGTATATGCTTGGCCCAGGGAGTGGTACAGTTAGAAGGCGTGGCCCTATTGGAGTAGGTGTGTCACTGTGGGTGAGGGCTTTAAGACCCTCATTCTAGCTGCCTGGAAGTCAGTATTCTACTAGCAGCCTTCAGATGAAGATGTAGAACTCTCAGCTCCTCCTGCACCATGCCTGCCTGGATGCTTCCATGTTCCTAACTTGATGATAATGAACTGAACCTCTGAACCTGTAAGGCAGCCCCAATTAAATGTTGTCCTTATAAGAGTTGCCTTGGTCACGGTGTCTATTCACAGCAGTAAAACCCTAAGACCACACACACACACACACACACATACACACACACGCACACATACATGTGTACATACACACATGTATGTATGTATGTGTATACACATAGACATAGATGTAGATAAGGCTATGGACATGATTCTTCTGCTGGTGTCTGACTATCTGGCTTGCTGTCTTGATTCACATGTGGTTCTGTCCCACCTGGCATCCTCCTAGAGTCCCACCAATAACCTCCCTGAACACAACGTTTTAGGTTACAGCAGTTTAATAAAGTGCTGGGAGCCCTTCACTCACCAGAGCTACCAATGCCCCTTCCCCTGTTCTGATGCCCACTAGTCTGCCCTGTGGGTTAGCTCGTGTGGAGAACAGCAATGCTACCGAGCCGCTGAGATTACTCGGTGGGCAAGTCCTAATGTGTTGACTAAGTGTGCAGAAGATGCACACACTGAGAGCCATCTGTTATGCATCACAGTGCACACTGTGCTCCAGGGGTACCTATATGATGGAGAAGAAGGGAAAACACATGTTTGCTCGAGCCCTGGACCACAAAGGGAAAAGGCCTCTCCATCCCTCTCACCGTCCTCTTCCCTCTTCTGGTTGGAGCAGGAGAGGCCAGTTCAGCTATCATGGGCATATTGGCTTTTATCATGGGAGATAAAAAGTTTAAGAAACTAAGTAGACAGGTTGATCAGGACCTGTCCTGGTCGTGGTGGCACATGCCTCTAACCCTAGCACCCAGGAGGCAGAGGCAGGTGGATCTCTGAGTTCGAGGCCAGCCTGGTCTACAGAGTGAATTCCACTACAGCCAGGGCTACACAGAAGACCCTGTCTCGAAAAACAAGACAAAATAAAAGTTACCATTTCTGAATGAAAATAACAGTTAGACTTCCTTACAGATGAGGTTCTACAAAATCCAGAGGTTTAGACTTACTTCTTGTGAGATAAGGGGGATTATGTCTGGCTTTAGGGAAATCCTGTTGTTTCTATGCTAAGTGATCAGAAGTAATTAGAGAAAATCTTGTTATGGTTGGGGAAAACCTCAAAAAGGGAAAGAGACAAAAACGTAAATCAGAAAATTGGTGCCAGTCTCTGCTTCTTGTTCCCCATGACTAACAACTCTGCTATCAGCCCTGGGGCCTTTAATTCTCATTCTGATTGGATTAATGGTGGGTCCTGCATCTTAAACTGTATGTTCAATTATGTATCAGTTGAGTCAAGTTAATAGTCCTTTAGACCAACTATACCTCTTTAGAACAGGATGAGCCCATGATTTGACGCATTCACTAAGACCTGTGGGGAATATACCAGGCCCCCAGACCTTAGCACAACTGTCGCCATGATGGAAATGCCATTCAGGCTGCAAAACTCAGCACAGAGACAACACCACTGGCAAAATAAAAATCAATGTCCTAATCCAACAAATCCATAGAGTTCTGGAAAGTCCTTAAAATGTACTGACCTTGCTTTTTGGCTTCTATAGCTCTGCTTCTGGCTAACTGTCCTTGTTAACGGAAGTATGTCAGACCAGGATATGGCTTTTGTAATTAAGAGATCATCCTGAGAAAGGCTTGGGGCCACTGATGCTGAACACTTAGTGAAGTCCCCGACGACCTTATAAAGACGTTCTGTATACTTAAACCTATGTATGGTGGTTTGAATGGTGGGAAGTGGTACTATTAGGAGGTGTGGCTTTGATGGAATAGGTGTAGCCTTGTTCGAAGAAGTGTGTCATTGTTGGGGGGGGGGGTGGCTTTGAGGGTTCCTAGTGCACAAGCTTGTCCAGTGTGGAAGAGATGCTCCTCTTAGCTGTCTACTGAAGATAGTCTCCCCTTGGCTGCCTTGGGATCAAGAAGCAGAACTCTCAGCTCCTTCTCCAGCACCATGTCTGCCTGGATGCTGCCATGCTTCCTGCTGTGATTATAATGGGCTGAACCTCTGAACCTGTAAGCCAGCCCTATTTAAATATTGTTCTTTATGAGTTGCTTGGGTCATGGTGTCTCTTCACATCAGTAAAACCCTAATTAAGACACTACTAAGCCGCCTTCTCTAGTGGGTAACCCACAACACCTATCTATAGAACCCATGCTTTAAAAAAATAAAAGAATTATTTATTTAATATGTGTGGATACACTGTCACTGCCTGCAGACACACCAGAAGAGGACATCCGATCCCATTGCAGATGGTTGTGAGCCACCATGTGGTTGCTGGGATTTGAACTCAGGACCTCTGGAAGAGCAGTCAGTGCTCTTAACCACTGAGCCATCTCTAGCCTGAACCCATCTCTATGGAAGAAGTCACTTGTACTTTGAGAAGAGTTTTGATGTAATTATGCCTCTCTGTGTACACAGGATTGTGTTACATTAGAAAACTTTTTTTTCCCTAAATCGTACTGTACTTAAACATGCTTGAACTAAACTGCCCTGGGCCAGACTCTAGAGGTTTGATCCAACTCTGGCTACTGAATAGTGCTGAACAGGCTTCCTTCTCACCTCACACAGATTATTACTTTGCCAGCCACGGTGTCTGTAGAAACCTTCATACTGCCCAACTCAAGGGGCTCCACCCTCAGAGAAGCAAAAACAAGTTATTTCTTTTCTTTCTTTCTTTTTTTCTTCCCTTCCCTTCCCTTCCCTTCCCTTCCCTTCCCTTCCCTTCCCTTCCCTTCCCTTCCCTTCCCTTCCCTTCCCTTCCCTTCCCTTCCCTTCCCTTCCCTTCCCTTCCCTTCCCTTCCCTTCCCTTCCCTTCCCTTCCCTTCCCTTCCCTTCCCTTCCCTTCCCTTCCCTTCCCTTCCCTTCCCTTCCCTTCCCTTCCCTTCCCTTCCCTTCCCTTCCCTTCCCTTCCCTTCCCTTCCCTTCCCTTCCCTTCCCTTCCCTTCCCTTCCCTCCTGTCTTTCTTCCTTCCTTCCTTCCTTCCTTCCTTCCTTTCTTTCTTTCTTTCTTTCTTTCTTTCTTTCTTTCTTTCTTTCTTTCTTTCTTTCTTTCTTTCTTTCTTTCTTTCTTTCTTTCTTTTTTCCTTTCTTTCTTGTTATCTGAAACTCTGTAGACCAGGCTAGCCTTGAACTCAGAGACCTGCCTGCCTCTGCCTGACAAGTGGCTATAGGTCACTTGGCTGAGCAAAATACTCAGCGCCACAGCTCTGTCACTCTGTACAAATAACAGTAAAATTCAATCCTTGGTTTCTGGCCAAGTGATTCCATCTCATGAAAGGACTCCCAAGAATACTTAACACGCTAAAACTGTCTTAGGTAAAACTGTTCTCTGGTCACTTGAATCAGCCATAAACTCCAATACAATGTGACCCTAACCCAGGTTAATAACCTGATCATTTAACTGCTGTCTGTTCGCTTCTGTAAACAAAACTTGGTTGCTGCAGATGTTCAGAGCTATCTCTCTGTATCTGTCATAATAGTGTGTGTGTGTGTGTGTGTGTGTGTGTGTGTGTGTGTGTGTGTGTGTGTGTGTATGGCGGGGGGGGTGCCCTTAAAAAGCAAACAAACTGGAGGTCAAAGGTGAGTCCTGCTAAATCTGCTTGGAATGATAACACCAGCAGTTAAAGCTAACAAAAACTCCTTTAATCCCAGCACTCGGGAAGCAGAGGCAGGCAGATTTCTGAGTTCTGGTCTACAAAGTGAGTTCCGGGACAGTCAGGAATATACAGAGAAACCCTGTCTCGAAAAACAAAAAACGAAACAAAACAAAAAAACTCCATTTGACTTATTCAGGTCTCTTGGGTATTTCTCTTTAGGTACCCTATAATGTTTGGAGGTCCTACTGACATCCCTGAGAAGATGCGCTGAACCCTGAGGTGGGGCTTCTCTAGGCAAGGGTAAGGATTATGGTCCTAGGACAGCCTCAACCCCAGTGATTGGCTACCCCTCACCAGTTTGCCCTCTAAAACTAAGTCTACCTGAGTATTTTGTATTTGGGATCTCTGGAGGTAAGACAGTCCCAGGTTTTGGACTTAAAGAATTTAGCCTGGCAGTGGTGGTGCATGCCTTTAATCCCAGCACTCAGAAAGCAGAGGCAGACAGATTTTTGAGTTGGAGGCCAGCCTACACACATCTACAGAACAAGTTCCAGGATAGCCAGGGCTACACAGAGAAACCCTGTCTTGGAAAACAAATTAAATCTAGGTTTCAGGTTTCTGATTGGTCTGGGGCACCAATCGGGGGACGTTCTCCAAATTGTACTGTACTTAAGATTATCTGCCCAGTGTCAGACTCTGGAAGTTTGAAACACCAGCTTTCCAGTTCTGTTGAAGAGGATTTCTTTCTTGCTTCACAGGAATTGTTACTCTGCCTGCCCTGGTGTTTGCAGAGACCCACCACATGGAGAGTGGTATTTGGGCACATACACGTTTATGAAAGTGTGCTTTTTACATGTGTGCTGGGACCTGGGTCAAGTCCTCATGCCAAAAGGTCTTTTAAAGAGTACCTTGCAGCCACATTTGAGCTACTGTGCCTCATAATACTCTGTGAGCTCCTGCATAGGTGAGTTAAAATGATTCCAGCTAACCCACAGCATGCAGGGCCTCTCTCAGGACATAGGTTTGTCAAAAGGTTGCTGGAGCTGACAGCCCCCCAAGTTCAAGTCTGTGCCCTCTAAGTCTGGCACTTGGAAGGTGGAGGCAGGAGAGTTGAGTTCAAGACTAGTCTCAGCTATATATACAGTGACTTTAAGGACAAACTGAGCTAAATGAGGCAGTAAAATAGTAACAATTCATGCAGCTATAGCCAGGTGATTTCTTGGTTTTTTTTTTGTTTGTTTTTTTTTTATTATTATTTGTTTGATTTTTGGTTGTTTTGTTTTGGAGACAGGGGTTTCTCTGTGTAGCTGACTGTCCCGGAATTTACTTTGTAGACCAGGCTGGACTCAAACTCAGAGCTCTGCCTGCCTCTGCCTCCTGAGTGCTGGGATTAAAGGTGTGGGCCATCACTCCCAGATAATGATTTCTTGGTTCTTATAAAGATGCTTTAAAAAATAAAATAAAATATACATTGGAAAAGAGACATTGTGATGGTTTGTATATGCTTGGCCCAGGGGTGTGGCCTTGTTGGAGTAGGTGTGTCACTGTGGATGTGGGCTTAAGATCCTCACCCTAGCTACCTGGAAGCCAGTCTTCCACTAGCAGCCTTCAGATGAAGATGTAGAACTCTCAGCTCCTCCTGCACCATGCCTGCCTGGATGCTGCCAACCTCCCACCTCGATGACAATGGACTGAACCTCTGAACCTGTAAGGCAGCCCCAATTAAATGTTGTCCTTATAAGAGTTGCCTTCGTCATGGTGTCTATTCACAGCAGTAAAACACTAACTAACACAGACATCAACAAATGGTGCCGGGGAAACTGGGAGAAACTGGGTGTCCACATGGAGAAGAATGAAACTCAGTCCCTTTATTTCACCATGGACAAAATCAAATCTAAATATATCTCAGACCTTTATTTAAGCTCAGGATCTGGGACTGTTAGAGGAGACTGGAGGGAAAGCACTTCAAGATCTCCACAGCGTCTGCTGGTGCACACTGTTAGAGAATCTGTGTGAGCTCTCAGACAGCCAGAACCACACAGAGATCCTGTTACACACACACACACACACACACACACACACACACACACACACACAAACAAACGGGAAAACATCATCCAAGTTAATAGCAATTGGTCTCGCAAAATTAATAGGCAGCTCTCAAAACATGCAATACAAATGGCAGTACAGATATGAAAAAAAAAGTCTTAGGGTTTCTATTGCTGTGAGGAGACACCATGACTACGGCAACACTTATAAAGAAAAGCACTTAATTGGGGTTGGTTTATAGCTTCTGAGGTTTATGCCAGTATCATCATGGTGGGAAGCACGGTTCTGGAGAAGGAGCCAAGAGCTACTTTCAGATTGGCAGGCAGCAGGAAGAGGGGGTGATACTGTGTCTGGCTTGAGTTTCAAAACCTCAAAGCCCAGCCCCCCGTGACATACTTCCTCCAACAAGGCCACACTTCCTAATAGTGCCACTCACTATGAGTCCTTAGGGACAATTTTTATTCAAACTATCACAATGTCCAACTTTATAAGCTATCAGGGAAATGCAAGTTAAAAGGGGGGAGAGAGGTTAGAGAGATGGCTCAGCAGCTAAGAGCACTAACTGCTCTTCCAGAGGTTCTGAGTTCAATTCCCAGCAACCACATAGTGGCTCACAACCTTCTGTAATGGGATCTGATGCCCTCTTCTGGTGTGTCTGAAAAGAGTGACAGTGTACCCATATACATAAAATAAATAAATAAATCTTTTTTTTTTCCAAGACAGGGTTTCTCTGTGTAGCCCTGGCTGTCCTGGAACTCACTCTGTAGACCAGGCTGGCCTCGAACTCAGAAATCTGCCTGCCTCTGCCTCCCAAGTGCTGGGATTAACGGCATGTGCCACCATTGCCTGGCTAAATAAATCTTTTTTAAAAGCTTATATTGAGCCGGGCGTGGTGGCGCACGCCTTTAATCCCAGCACTCGGGAGGCAGAGGCAGGCAGATTTCTGAGTTCGAGGCCAGCCTGGTCTACAAAGTGAGCTCCAGGACAGCCAGGGCTATACAGAGAAACCCTGTCTCGAAAAACCAAAAAAAAAAAAAAAAAAAGAAAAAAAAAAAAAGCTTATATTGAGGAGTTTGAGGCCAGCTTGTTCTACAGAGTGAGTTCCAGGATAGCCAGGGATACACAGAGAAACCCTGTCTCAAAAAAACCAAAGGCAAAAAATTAATTAGTAATTTTAAAAAGTTTAAAGCTATTGAGGGGCGGTAGAGATGCACGCGCAGTGGTTAAGCGCACTGTTGTTTTAGCCGAGTGTGGGCCTGAGAGCCGGAGGCTTTCCACGGGAATCTCAGGCCAGGTCTGGTGTGAGGGTTCCAGCGAATGGTCGGTTCTACAGTCTCTTCCATGCCATCATTTCGTGCCACCCTGCACTGAGTCAGGTCGGGCTGGGAGTGGGGCAGGGCTTCAAAAGGCGTTTCGGGAGAGCAGATCTCTTCCCAAATGTTACAGCTCTTAAGACAAAGGCTCGGGCAATGGAGTAGTTCTCACACACCTTTTATTCCCTGAAAGGACTTACAGAGTTTTGGGGATAATTCAGGGTTTGACAACAGGTACTTTTCATTGGCTTGGACTGAGAGTTTGGGGAAACCTTATTTGCATGTGGGAGGACTTGGTGTAGCTACTATGTGACTGATGCTGCATACCTCCCTATAGGGGGGCTGTGGGAGGCTGTAGCTATGTGACAGGAGCCAGGTGCCCAGGAGGTGAGGTCGAACTCCTTCCATCCCATACTGGTGGAAATCACAGTCCACTGGCTCCGGAGTTCCAGACCTTTGCTAGACCGGGACCAGGCTTTCTGTGCACAGCCCACCATCCCACAGCAGAGGACCTGAACTGGGTTCTTAGCACCTATGTGGGGCTGCTCACAAGTGCATGTAAGCCTGGCTCAAGATTTTGTGCCTTCTTCTGGCCTCTACAAACATGTACAGGCATTCCTGGGAGTTTACTAAACCCACCACAGAGACAATTCCATGCACAATAGCTCAGATATGGAACCAACCCAGCTGGTGGCCCACAGAGGAATGAATGAGCAAAGAAGTGTACACTCACATAATTGGGATGTTTTAGCTACTGAGAAAAACAAAGTCACATTGTTTACAGGAAACTGGATACAACTGGAGAGAATGGTATCAGAGAAGTCAGGTCAGCCTCAGAAAGACAACTACAATTTTGACAAATACATTTTTTTTTTTTTGTGGTGCACACATTTTTATGTAGTTCAATAAAATGTTTGTAATGGAGACGTAAGTCAGAATAGTGTCTAGGAAGAAAAAGACAACGAAATGGATTGAAAGAAGAGATGGAAGGGAGCAGGGGTTGGGCGATGTTTAAAATTGAAGACAAATAAATTAAAATAAATTAGTTTACCATCACTCTTGGCTACATAGTAAGTTTGAGGTTAGCTTGGGCTCTATGAAATAGTCTCAAAAATATATATATATAAAACTATATAGCTTTTTATAAATATATACTTTACTTCAGTAAAAGAAGACCTAGAAAAGTGCAGTGGCACATATACTTTCAACTCTAGCACTGGGGAGGTAGAAGCAGACAGATCTCTGTGAGTTTGAGCCTAGCCTTGGCTACATACAGAGACCTTGTCCAGAGAGGAGGAGATAGCCCCAATGGAGTCAACTTATAAAGAGGTCTGTGTGGAAGTCTTTTAAGTCTAGCACATACATGAGGTAGAGGATTTACCTTACCCAAAGCAAGACTTCAGTTTCTGACCGTCTCAAAGCCCCTTAGCTTGTTTGTGTATGGACAGGGCTTTGCTCTATAGCCCAAGCTAGACTCAACCTTGCTTTATGTCCCCCCCAGCTTGCTGAGATGTCAAGAGTGAGCCAACACACTGGCCTCCATGGGTCCTTTTGACAACGTGGAATTTGGCAGCATTCTGGGAGACCCCCCAAACTTGCTATGCTCATCACACTGAGCAGCCAGTCTCTCTGGAGGCTTCTTCATTTATGAGAGTAGGGTTCCAGTTGCTATGCCTTCAAGTTCCTTAGTTCTGTCTACCCAGCACCGTCACCTTGTGCCGTTTGGCTCCATGTTCAGGCTATAGTTGCCGTTCACAGATGAATACTGGACGTTCTGGATGGGGGACAACAGACATCATACTTCAGTCAGGGCCTCCATCAAGTAAACAGCCTTCCTGGAGAAGTGAGATGCTCAAGGAGGTGGCCCACTAGGCCCCTAAGCAGTGGCCATACCTTGGAGGTAGGCATACCTTGGAACCTTGGCACTCCGGTGTCAGAGGTAGGAGGATCATCAGAATCTAGCCTAAGCTACATAGGGAGATGTCCTCTAAAAAACTGAGAGAGCTGGATGCAATGGCACAGGCCTGTAATCCTGTTACTGGGGAGATAGAGGCAGGTGGGCCAACCTTGGCTAGACAGGGAGTTCAAAGGGTAGTCTGTTCTCAAAATCAGATGAATGCTTTCAAAATTCCCTCTAAAGACACACTCGGAGTAATGATCTAGCATTCTCTCACTAGGTCCCATCTCCAAAAGTTTCTATTCCCTCCCAGTGGTGCACAAGCTGGGGACCTGGAAAATCCCGGCTCCCAATGCCACACTGAAGCTATCTACCCTGCCCCCTTGAGAAAGTTCCAGAAAGGTCTGTGGTCCACTCAGACCCCTTTGTTCTCCTCCCTGGTGCCTCTGTACTCACCTCCCTCTCTGGGGGATTGGACTGCAGAGCACGACCTGGAGAAACAAGAAAACTCGTCATGAATCATGGGAAGAGGATGCCTGAGACCCTGGAATCATGGGAAGAGGATGCCTAAGACCCTGGAATCATGGGAAGAGGATGTCTGAGACTCTGGAATTATGGGAAGAGGATGTCTGAGATCCTGGAATTATAGGAAGAGGATGCCCGAGACTCTGGAATCATGGGAAGAGGATGTCTGAGACTCTGGAATCATGGGAAGAGGATGCCCGAGACTCTGGAATCATGGGAAGAGGATGCCTGAGACCCTGGAATCATGGGAAGAGGATGCCTGAGACCCTGGAATCATGGGAAGAGGATGCCTGAGACCCTGGAATCATGGGAAGAGGATGCCCGAGACTCTGGAATCATGGGAAGAGGATGTCTGAGACTCTGGAATCATGGGAAGAGGATGCCTAAGACCCTGGAATCATGGGAAGAGGATTCCTGAGACCCTGGAATCATGGGAAGAGGATGTCTGAGACTCTGGAATTATGGGAAGAGGATGTCTGAGACCCTGGAATTATAGGAAGAGGATGCCCGAGACCCTGGAATCATGGGAAGAGGATGCCTGAGACCCTGGAATCATGGGAAGAGGATGCCTGAGACCCTGGAATCATGGGAAGAGGATGCCTGAGACCCTGGAATCATGGGAAGAGGATGCCCGAGACTCTGGAATCATGGGAAGAGGATGCCTAAGACCCTGGAATCATGGGAAGAGGATGTCTGAGACTCTGGAATTATGGGAAGAAGATGTCTGAGACCCTGGAATTATAGGAAGAGGATGTCTGGGGGTGTCTGGGCTTCTTTGGCCTTTGTATTGACACAGGACAGAGAAGACCCAAGCATGGTGGTGCACACATTCTAGAAGTAGACCAGTGCTTTAAGGTCATCTCTGGCTGCATATAGAATTTGAGGCCAGCTTAGACTTCATGAGACTCAGTCTCAAAAAAGAAAAAAAAGAAAAGAAAAGGGGGGTGGGGTGGGGTGGGGTTGGGGGAAGATAGTTCAGTGGTTAAGAGCACTGGCCATTCTTATAGAGGACCTGGATTCAGTTCCCAGTACCCACATGGTGTCTCACAACCACCTGTAACTCCAACTCCAGGGGATCTGACACCCTCTTCTGGCTTCTGTGTACTGGACAGACATAAATGCAGACACAGCACCCATGCACATTAAAACAAAACAAAATATCAAGACAGGGGGCACGGTAGTGCACATCATTTAGGAGGCAGAGGCAGGTGGATCTCTGTGAGTTCAAGGATACCCTGGTCTACAGATTGGATTCCAGGTCGGCATGGGCTAAGGCATAAGAACCTGTCTCCAGAACAAAATAATTTGTTCAAGGGCCAAAATTTCATCTCTGTCCTTTAGGGGCTGGTGTGACATTGGGGCTAGTAAGTTAACCTCTGTGTGCCCGAGTTCCCTCAACTATCCAGTGGGGGCTAGTCAGTAAATGGAAGATGTCTTTTTTGTGACAAAGGAATTGAACACATAGGGGTTACAGCTGAGAACAACCTTTCTGGAGCTTTAATAGTGATGATAATTGTTATTAAAGTCAATAATGATCATGCCTAGTGTATCCCCAGCATGTGGCTTCCCCTGCTGCAATCTTTCTTTCTTTCTTTCTTTCTTTCTTTCTTTCTTTCTTTCTTTCTTTCTTTCTTTCTTTCTTTCTTTCTTTCTTTCTTTCTTTCTTTCTCTCTCTCTCTCTCTCTCTCTCTCTCTCTCTCTCTCTCTCTCTCTCTCTCTCTCTCTCTTTCTTTCTTTCTTTTTCTCTTCATGACAGGGTTTTGCTGTGTAGATTTTGGCTGTCCTAGAAGTCACTCTGTAGACCAGGCTAGTCTTGGGCTCACAGAGATCCTATTGTCTCTGCCTCCCGCAAGGGTTGAGATTAAAGGTGTGCACCACCATTGCCTCACATGTTTGGTTTTTTTTGAGGCAAGGTCTCATGATGCCCAAGATGACCTATGTAGCTGAGGATACCCTTGACCCTGACAGTTCCTGCCAACCCTCTGTGCTCACAGTCCACTGAAGAGACACACATGTCCCCACACAGTGACCACCAGGACTGAGCAAGGCTGGTCTGGGAGAGACTGAGGGTAGGTGTTGGCCTGTTCTGTGAGAGGTCAGAGAGGATTCTGCAGAGAAGGAGGCAGAACCCAGGTGGCTGGGGATAGGGTGGGGGCAGGTATATTTCATGTTTAAAGAAAAATGTCAGTCACAAAGGATGGCCTTCTATGACCTGTCTGTCATTCCTGTACCTGTGTGGCTGCAGCAGGCAGGTTGGTCAGTTAAATCACACAGCCCTTCCTCCACACAGCATGGGCCTCTGTGCAGACTACAGTGGCATTCAGAGCTGGTGCTTAGACAAGAGTGTGGTCTATGGAAAGTGAGGGGCTCAGGGCATGGCTCAGTGGTAGAGCCCCTGCCTAGGATCCCCCAGTGAGGGGCTGGGGTGTGGCTCAGTGGTAGAGCCCCTGCCTAGAATCCCCCAGTGAAGGGCTAGGGGCGTGGCTCAGTGGGAGAGCCCCTGCCTAGGATCCCCCAGTGAGGGGCTGGGGTGTGGCTCAGTGGTAGAGCCCCTGCCTAGAATCCCCCAGTGAAGGGCTAGGGGCGTGGCTCAGTGGGAGAGCCCCTGCCTAGAATCCCCCAGTGAGGGGCTGGGGGCGTGGCTCAGTGGTAGAGCCCCTGCCTAGAATCCCCCAGTGAGGGGCTGGGGGCGTGGCTCAGTGGTAGAGCCCCTGCCTAGAATCCCCCAGTGAGGGGCTGGGGGCGTGGCTCAGTGGTAGAGCCCCTGCCTAGAATCCCCCAGTGAGGGGCTGGGGGCGTGGCTCAGTGGTAGAGCCCCTGCCTAGAATCCCCCAGTGAGGGGCTGGGGGCGTGGCTCAGCGGTAGAATTCCTGCCTAGAATCCCCCAGTGAGGGGATGGGGGCGTGGCTCAGTGGTAGAGCCCCTGCCTAGAATCCCCCAGTGAGGGGCTGGGGGCGTGGCTCAGTGGTAGAGCCCCTGCCTAGAATCCCCCAGTGAGGGGCTGGGGGCGTGGCTCAGTGGTAGAGCCCCTGCCTAGAATCCCCCAGTGAGGGGCTGGGGGCGTGGCTCAGTGGTAGAGCCCCTGCCTAGAATCCCCCAGTGAGGGGCTGGGGGCGTGGCTCAGTGGTAGAGCCCCTGCCTACCAAAACCAAGTCCAAAACACTAAGACTCCCTGGCTGTACCATGGATGCAGCCTGTGGATGCTTGGGTCCAAGGCTGCATAGAGTGGGGATTCCTTTGCAGTGGCTCTGGCAAGAGGGTGGAGAAATCTACTAAGGAGGAAAGACTTACCACGCCTGTATCTCCGGATGTATAACACTACTGCGATGATGACTACAACGAGGCCAATGAAGATAAGAAAGATGTAGACTGGGTGTAATCTTGTATTTTGCTGCATATTCTCAGGTTTCTCTGGAAAATGGGCAAGCAGGTGAGGATTAACCAGCTTTCATGTTACCCCTGCATCTTTGAAACAACGCCCCAAATCCCACCTCCCTCAGTCTACAGCGTCCAGGTGTTGACCACATTTTATGGTTATTACAGTGGGACAGTTTGTTTTAGTTTTCTGTTTTAAGAAAAGGGCTTGGGCTGGTGAGATGGCTCAGTGGGTAAGAGCACCCGACTGCTCTTCCAGAGGTCCAGAGTTCAAATCCCAGCAACCACATGGTGGCTCACAACCATCCGTAACGAGATCTGGCGCCCTCTTCTGGAGTGTCTGAGGACAGCTACAGTGTACTTACATATAATAAATAAATAAACCTTTAAAAAAAAAAAAAAAAAGAAAAGAAAAGGGCTCATGTAGCCCAGGCTGACCACAAACTTGTTATGTAGCCAAGGATAACCCAGAACACCCCTTTCTCCTCCCTGTCTGTCTCCCAAGCACTGTGATTAAGGTGTGTACCCCAGCACCCAGTAGATAACATGCTAGGGTTTGAACCAGGGCCTCGTGCCTGTTAAGCAAGTACTCTACCAAATACACCACACCCTTGGCCCTAGCCATTCAGGCTCTCCATCCTTCTGGACCAGCCCTCCGAGGTGTCGAGAGGTGTGCGTCCCTACGCCTGGCTTCAGAGATAAAAGATGTAAAGAAAACTCCTGGACCAGCACCCGGATCCAACCATACTCGAAACTGCACTTTCAACAACTTATTTTCCCAAGTAAGAATTACAATTATTCATGTGCGTGTGTCTGCAGATGTGTGCACATGTGCCTTGCCATGGTGGGCAAGTGGAGGTTGGAAGACAACTTGTGCAAATTGGGTCTCTCCTCCCACTGAAGGCGATGGGGATCGAACTCAGATCATCGGGCTTGGCAGCAAGCCCCTTCATCCGCTGAGCCATCTCTGTGTCTCTTGCCCTCCCCTTTAAGCCTTTCTTTGCTTAGTATGTTCAATACTCTTGGAAAGAGATTTCTGAGTTCCTCTGTGAAGACAATCTCTTATAAGCATCCCCTGTCAATAAATAAGCTTATGGCCAATGAGCTGAAGCAGGAAATAGGTGAGACATCCAGCAGGGGGAGAGCCAAGTGTGGACAGATTGGGCCCCAGACATAGAGAAAGATCGTTGTATGTAACTAAGGACCAGGTAAACAGCCACGTGGCAGAACTTAGAATAGACTTAACAGGTTTATTAAATTATAAACCAGTTGGGGAACATGCCTAGCTATATGGCCTAAGTATTTGTTTTTTTTTTTTGGTTTTTCGAGACAGGGTTTCTCTGTATAGCCCTGGCTGTCCTGGAACTCACTTTGTAGACCAGGCTGGCCTCGAACTCAGAAATCCGCCTGCCTCTGCCTCCTGAGTGCTGGGATTAAAGGCGTGCGCCACCACGCCCAGCTGGCCTAAGTATTTGTAAATACATTTGAGTGTCAGAGTCGCTATTTTCAGAAGTTTGGAGCTGAGAGGAAAGACATGTGCTTACAGAAAACTCCTTATTACATTCCTTGGTCAGAGGTTTCCCACACCTGCCCAAGACTGAGCTGGTGAAGTCTGCGACCTACGACTTGCTGTCATTCTTGGCCACCCCACCCACATCCCACTGCTAAAGGCCACCCTCCTGTACCCTCTCCTCCATGTCTGAGGACTGACTACTCACCTTTAACAATAATGTGCACTTGGTCCTGCCCAGACCCTAGGGCATTGGTGACTTTGCACACAATGACCGTGTTATTGAGACCATCCACCGTGGAGATTAGAAGCTTATTGCCCTGGCGCTTAACAGAGTTGGGAAAGTCACCCGTGGTCCTAGGAAAGACAGGATAGTGAGCAGGCAGCCTCTGGGATGGGACACAAATGGTGTGGCAGGGACACTGACCTGGCGCTGGCCACATACTGGCTTGGCTTTGGCAAGTCCTCGCCTCCTGCTGTTCCCTATACGGACACCAGAGGGCACACGGGCCCAGATCCGATACCAGGGCTCTCAGGGCCTGGCCTCACTCAGACAGAGCAAGCCCCAGGCTCCGCCCCCTCCTCTACCTGTGCACCTTTAATGCGGACCTCCCGCTCGTGCACTGAAACCTCACTTAGGTCTTGGCAGAAGCAGGGGCTGTTGGTGGCAGAAAAGCATTTGCAAATGCCATTCTCTCTACCCACAATGCCCTTTCTCCGGTGCTGAGCTCTGCCTGGCCTCATCCAGACTTCTGCTCTCAGGCACAGCCTTGGCGACAGGATCTAGTCCCACTATTTCTACTGCAGCTCGGCCCTCCTTCCCTATTCCCCACCCCCTGATTTATCTATCCCAGACATTCATCTTTCCCAGACATTCTTTACAACTTTTATCTTGTTCAGAAACCCAGAGGCTTTGGCCAATCTTATGCACCAAGCTGGGTTGGAAGATGGCAAGGCCTAAGAAAGCAAACATCCGAGCAGGGAGGGAGTGGATGTGGAAAGGAAGTGTGGAGTTCTGAGCCCTGAAATGACTCAGAGGTACTCTACCACTGAGTCAGGCTCCCAGGCCTTAGATGCCAAATGTTGATGTCATTTCCTTCCACTAAAAACTGGGAATGTGGCGTTGCCACTAACCACCATGGCGTGCACGGTTGCGCAGCTAAAATATAAAATGATCATGTCATCTCACAATACAGACGGGTGTGCTCTATTTTTAGACAGTCTCACCATGCAGCTCTCACTGGCTAGAATCTGCTCTGTAGACCAAGGCTGGCCTTGAACTCATGGAGACCAGCTTGCCTCTGCCTCCTGAGTGTTGGCATTAAGGCATACGCCACCACACCTGGCCCTGTGGACTGGTTAAATAACTTATGATATATAGAGTGTAGAATCTAACTACATGAAACAGCATGAGCTCTTCTCGCTGAGCACCGCCAACATGGTGTTCAGGCGTTACGTTACATGGAGGTTGGCCGGGTGGCCTACATTTCCTTTGGGCCCCATCCTGGAAAGCTGGTCGTAACTGTACGTGTTATTGATCAGAAGAGGGTGTTAGTGGATGGGCCCTGCACTCAGTGAGGAGACAGGCCATGCCTTTCAAATGCATGCAGCTCACTGGCTTCATCCTCAAGTTCCCGCACAGTGCCCGCCAGAAGTATGTACGAAAAGCTTGGGAGAAGGCAGATATCAATGTGAAGTGTGCAGCCACAAGATGGGCCAAGAAAATTGGTGCCAGAGAAAGGAAAACCAAGATGGCAGGCTTTGATCGTCTCAAAGTCATGAAGGCAAAGAAAACGAGGAACAGAATAATCAAGACTGAAGTAGAGAAACGTCAAAGAGCTGCTATTCTGAAAGCGGCTCACATAAAAAAAAAAAAAAAAAAAAAAAACAGCTGTTGCTCAGGCTGCCATTGTGGCAGCAGCAGCAGCAACTGCTAAAGCTAACGTCCCAGCCAAGAAGGCTACAGGACCAGGCAAGAAGCCCGAAGCCCAGAAAACACCTGTTCCAAAGGCAGCTGGCAAGAAAGCCTGAGGCTACACAAAGACGGTGGTTAAAAATAAATAAATAAAAAAGAAAAAAGAAAAAGAAAACAACATGAAAATGTGGGCAGGATCTAGAGGTGACCCCAGGAATCCTAGCAAGCAGTAGACTGAGGCAGCAGGGTCGTCAATTCTGTGGTACCAGAACCTGGCAACCTCAGGCATGACTGCAACAAGTTCTAGGCCAGCCATGCTGAGGTCTATGTAAGAAAACTGTCTCAAAAAAAAAAAAAAAAAAAAAAAAGCAAAAAAAACGGGGCCAGTAAGATGACTCAACAGGTGGAAGGTGCTTGCCACCAAGCCTGACGATCCGAGTCCGATCCCCAGGGCACGCATGGTGGAAGGAGAAAAAGGGATTCCTGCCTTCTGCCCTCCACGTGTGCATGGTGGCACTGGCTGCCTGCTCCCCACAACATAAATGAATAAATGTAATAAATTTTTAAAACGCCAAATTAAGGGCAGTGAAATATCAGTCAGAAACTCCTCGGCCTGGATTTTTGTTTTCTTTTGAGTATTCATTTGGAAAATTCCTATGACTGTGCGTATTTGGAAATTTCCCTACAAAGACCTTGGAGGAAACAGGGTTGTGAAACTATAAGCTTGGATATGTTTATAAGGGGGTGTGGCCTCCCTTCCCCCCAGCCTGGAACCTGCCTGCTCAAGGGTGGAGCTACCGGCTCATTCGTCCTGCCACGCCCACTGCTGGAACCTGACCTTGCTGCCTGGAGGCACACACGTGTTCGTCCTGCTACTGGACCCTGAGTTACTTGGCGGGAAATTGGGTTCCCTCCCCCTTCCTTTATAAACTGAGTGTCTGGAAATATTAAATTGAGTCTTGATCAGAGTTTTGTCTTGACTCCATTATTTCTTCCGCCCCGTCTAGATTCCTCTCTTTGCAGGGAACTGCCATTCTCAGTGAACCGTTCGTGTTGTGGACCGCGGGCGGGCCGCAACAAGGGGGGAGAGAAGATGGTGCAAACTGCCCCTGGGACAAGATTACAGCTGCTGGGGACCAGAAAAATAGGGAGGGGTGGGGTGTGTGTGTGTGTGTCTATGTGTGTGTGTGTATGTGTGTGTGTGCGCAAAGGCACGTGTATGGCGTACATGCGTGTGACTAACGAAAGGCTTTCAGGAAGTTGATGGCTATGCCTGAGTACATGCACTAGTGGGTATGTTTGAAAGTTTTAGAATGGTTCATTCAACGTATTTCTGAAATAAAGAAGCCTAATAAAAATCATGTTAAATTATTTATACATTGGGCAGGTGCCAGAGAACTTGCCTAGAATCCCCCAGTGAGGGGCTGGGGGCGTGGCTCAGTGGTAGAGCCCCTGCCTAGAATCCCCCAATGAGGGGCTGGGGGCGTGACTCAGTGATAGAGCCCCTGCCTAGAATCCCCCAATGAGGGGCTGGGGGCGTGGCTCAGTGGCTAATATATTTTCCTAGTGTTTATGAGGCCCTGGATTCTAACCTTCACTGAAAAAGAAAACCACCCTGTTTCTCTCTTTTCTTTCTCTTTGAGATGAGGTCTCATCTACGTGGGTGCTGGCGATCAGACTCAGGATCTTGTGTTTGTACAACAAGCACTTCCCCAACTGAGCCATTTCTCTTTCCCTTCCATATAACCTCAGCCTCCAAAGGCATTTGGAGCTTCTGACAGCTCTGAGGTAACTCTTATCTGTGCACTGGATTGAATGGTGGCTTCAGGAGCAGAGGAGGTGGACAGTGAGGAATCAAATGGATCTGGATAAAGGCAGACATCTTTGATTTGCTTCTAACTTGGGTGACTCACCTAAGGACTAAAAAACCATTGTCCCAGCTCTGTGACCTTTAACCTACACAGAGATGGGGATTCCCGAGGGGTGTGGTAGGAGAAAAAAAAATCCCTGGACAGCTGGTGCGGCCATGGCCAGAATCCAACCACCCTGAAAACCCCAGTCACAGTCACAAGATTAAATTTTTACTAGGACTATGATTGTACTGATTTTGATTTGGGGGAAGGAGGTGCAGTGTAGCCCTGGCTGTCCTATAACTCGCTCTGTAGACCAGGCTAGCCTCCACCTCACAGAGCTCTGTCTGCCACTGCTTCCTGCGTGTTGGGATTAAAGATGTGCTCCACCATGCCCAATTCTATTTTAATTGCTCCTGTGTTTGCCCTTCTCTCTCAGACCTCTGGGTCCTGGCCCCAGCTCCTCTCCCACAGACGCTGTTCCAGGTCGCCGTCACTCACGTGTTCCAGTTATATCCAGCCATGTCAGGCTCTGGTTTGCTGTGAGCTTCACAGGTCAGGACCAAGTTAGTGAGGTCAACATACCAGTTGCCGTCATAGCCAGAGATGGACACGTTTTCAGGTGGATCTGGAGAAGATGGACATAAGGCTGAGATCTGGGCAGTGCCTGAGGGGCCCTCTCCTGAGCAGGAGGCAGCTTAGCTTTTTTTCTTGTGGATATTGAGGGCTGGTTAAAATCCATTATGAGCATTAATTGTGTTCGGGATTCTTCAAAAGTGTGTTGTAGCCCAGACTGGCCTCAGACCCAGATGTTCTGACCTTAGCCTCCTGCATGTTGGGATTCCAGGTGTGCACTACCACACCAGATTTATGGGGTCTCATGTAGCCCAGGCTGGACTTGAACATGTTTCCATGGAGTCCTGACAGCAGTGGTCCCCAGCCTTCCTAATGCTGTGACCCTTTCATACAGTTCTTCCCGCTGTGCTCAGCCCACACACATACAATTATTTTTGTTGCTCCCTTGTAACTGCAATTTTGCTACTGTTATGAATCGTAATGCACATATCTGTTTTCCGATGACTTTAGGTGACCCCTATGAAAGTTATTCGACCCTCAAGGGTGTCAAGACACACAGGTTGAGAACCACTGCCTAGGATGACCTTGAACTTCCTGCCTCCACTTCCAGAATGCTAGGATTAGAGGTGTGTGCTACCACGCCAGGCTTATGTGGTGCCGGGGTTCAAACCCATGGCTCTGTGCAAGTTGGACAAGCAAACAAGAGTTTGCTATGTCCTACTTCTGTTGGGTGGTGCTGGGTGGACTCTCTGGCTCTGTCTATGTCCACAAATCTGTAGGTGTCGCATTCAATTAGGCATCTAGGAGAGGTGGCCCCGGCCCCACAGAGTGTGAGCACCATCCACGGAACACAGCTAATTACACGAGCTGATGGTGGGGAGACAGACAGCTCAGAGATGAGCCAATGTAGACAGTGCTGGGCAGGACCCAGGATTCAGTGTCAAACTGTGGGGCGGAGTTGGGGCTGTGGAATATATACGGGCTGATTGGCATAGACAATATGAGATAGGGGTACCATATTCGGGAAACAGGTGCCTTAGAGAACAAGGGTATAAAGAGTAAGGGGGGGGGGTCTACGTAGCACAGTGACAGCGCCCCACAGCCGGTCTAAGGAGTGAGCATGGATGATGGACTGTGAGTTAGCGAAGAGAGGGAAGTTGCCTGGGTTAGGGTTTGTACGCATGCGCAGATACACTCACAGGGTTGGGAAAGGGTCACCAGCAGCTGGTCCGGCTCCTTTAAGCTTTCATGCTCCACCCTGCAGGTGATGTTCTTGCCGTCTGCCTGGCGAGAAGGTACCATGGAGAGGTAGCTGGTAACTGTGGTGGTGCCCGGCTGGGACCCTGGTTCCTTTATTTCACGGTGACTTCCATTCACATTCGAGGGCCAAATGATTCGTCCAGGAGGGTGACCATCAGCAGAGATGCATTTAGCCACATCCTGCAGTATCAAGGTGGGAGAGGGCTCCAGGGCCTCTGCAGTGTTCTTAGGTCGGGCTGCAAGAACCATTAAGGACACAGTCCATAGGTGGTTCAACCGCAGAAGCAGCAGAAGGAAGAAAGCTCTTTACCATTTTTTTTTAAAGACAAGATCTCACTATGTAGCCCAGGTTGGCCTCAAGCTCATGAGCCTCTAGCTTCAGGCTCCTTGGTAGTGGAATACTGCCATGTGCCACTATGTTTGGTGTTAGAGGGACAGTTTAAGGATATGAGATGGCCAATGTGAAATCCTAGCATTGGGCCGGCAAGATGGCTCAGTGGATATAGGCGTTTGCCACCAAGCCTGATAGCCTGAGTTCAATCCCCCAGACTCACATGGTTAAAGGACAATTCCTCTAACTTTGTCCTTTGACTGCCTCATGTACAGGTACACAAATAAATAAAATATAATGAAAATTTAAAATAAAATCTCAACTTTATTGCTAGAGTCAGATAGATGCAGGTTAAGTCTATCTGTCAGAGGGGAGAGAATGAGAATGCACAGGTAAAGTGGCCAGAATGGGTTTTAGAAGGGACCTAGAGAAGTGGCTCAACAGTTATGAGTGCAGGCTGATCTTAGAGGACCCAGGTTCAAGTCCCAGCACCAGTACGCAGCTCACAACTGTCTATAACACCAATTCCAGGGGATCCAACATCCTTTTCTACACTTTCTGAATATTTAACATATCATCATATTTATGTATATTTTCTGTTTTATATCATTGTATAACACAGACACACAAAATGTTCCTTGATACATAGCGCTATAAGTATTATTTGACTAAAGAAGGAAGGAGGAAAATGCTCTGGTCTCTCTCCCTCTCCCTCTCCTCTCCCTGCCTCCATGTGTTCCCGGCCGGCCAGCCTCTTCCATTCTTTCTCTCTTTCTGTCCTTCTCTGTTCCCTTTCTTTCTCTGCCTCTACTCCCTTCCCATGCCCCTAAATAAACTTCATTTTATATTTGAAAAAGAAAGAAAGAAAAAGAAAGAGAAAAAGAAAGAAAGAAAGAAAGAAAGAAAGAAAGAAAGAAAGAAAGAAAGAAAGAAAGGAAGAAAGAAAGAAAGAAAGACTAGCCAGGTATAATGATGTATCCCAGAACTCAGAGGCAGGAGAATCGCTGTGAGTTTGAGGCCAGCCTGGTTTGAGTTCCAGGTCAGCTAGGGTTAGAGAGACCATATATCAAAAAGGTCGGGTTAGGGACCAGGAGTGCAATGTCTGTAAGCTCAGGAGGACAAGGTCATCTTCAGCTACACAGCAAGTTGGAAGCTAGCTTGGGTTCCATGAGATTCTGGCCGAATCTTCTGACTTCCCCCACATCCGGTCTGAACAAACGGAGGACATGTCATGTCCCAAGGGCATCTTGCCTTCTTGTGTTGGCTAGCTCCTTGCTCCTCTGGCCTGGGGTCCCTTCATCTCACCCCAACACTTACCTTGCACCTTCAGCCGGACATTGGTGCTCTTACTGCCTCTGGGGAATGTGGCAATCTGACATTCATAGATGCCTTCGTCTGTTACACTTAAGTTCGAGATGGCCAGAGATGCGTTCCTCAGATCCTGTTGGGCAGCCAAGAATTTCACCCTCTCTGGCTCGTTGATGTTGGGCCCCTTCTTGGGGTGGAAGACAGCCACAAGAGGGTGGGATCCACCTGAATCCGTCTTCATCCAGGTTATTTGAGTGACTGTCACATTCTCATTAGAAGTCAGACGACAGTGCAAGGTGGTCGACCCTCCCAAGACGCCTGTCGAATTGTAGGGCGCCAGCACATTTATATCCCCACCTGGGAAACCAGAGGTGTTAATTAATCCATTTAAATTAATTTATTTTAAAGATGTATTAATTTTTAGTTTTATGTGTGTTAGTGTTTGCTAGCATGTATGTATATATGTATTAAAATAATTTTAAATCCATTTTTCCTTCCGGCCCCTTCCCATCAATAACGACTCTGAGACTAGTTATTTATTATTAAATACCTAGGTCATAAGCTTTGGCTCATTCCCTGAGTAGCTCGTGATTTATTTAACCCACTCAGACTATTCCATGTCTACCATGTGGTAGGTGGCTCTCCTTCAGTGCTGGCCTTCTTCTTCCTCAGAGTCTCCGCAGTGTCTCCCTGCTGTTTTACATCTGCATCCCACCCCCCCTCCATTTCTCCTTTATCTCTTACTATTTCCCAGAATCCTCTTGTCCTGTCAGTGTCCCACCCCCTATTTCCTGCCCCAGCTCATTGGCCACTGGCTTTTTTTATTGACAGGTGATGTTTATAAGAGATTTTTCTCTATAGGTGTGTGCACTTCGGTGCCCATAGAAGCCAAAAGGGAGGCATGAAATTCCTCTGAATTTGAGATACAGAGGACTGTGAATCACCATGTGGGTGCTGAGAACCGAACCCAGGTCTTCTACAAGAGTAGCCAGTGCTCTCTTCAGCCCTTTATCTTACTTTAATAATAACAATAATGTTATCGTTATATCTAAATATTTATATATTATAATATAATTCAGCATACTATATTTAAATATTATTAATGTAATTAAATGTTTATATTACAAAATCTATTATAATGCACAATAATAATTTTGCCTTGTAATAATCATATAGTATTTATAATTCATTATTATTATTAGTAGTAGTAGTAATAGAGACAGGGTATCAGTACATCCACCAGGCTGGTCTGGAACTCAGAGATCTGCTTGCCTCTGCCTCCTAAATTCTGCGATTAAAGGTGAGCGCCATCACACTGGGCTTCAGGCACCACTTACATATGCAGAAATGGAGGCATAGAAGAATTTGCTAGGGGGATCACGCAGGCATAAGACGACAAGATACGGTGGGGTTTGAATCCGAGCCATTCAATTGTCACTCTGCTGGGCCCTATGTGAGACTCTCTGTCTTGAGCCCAACACACAGTAGGCCCTCAACATTAGGGAATACAGTATATCAGGAATTTCTGAATACTTGAGAAGTCTGATAATGACTTCAAAGTCAAGTTCTAGGAACCCAGGACCCGTCATGGTGACCCTAGGGTATCCCTGTACGGGGCTCCACCTGCCTCCGCCTCCCCTATTGGGGTTAAAGGCATGAGCCACCACCTCCCTGTTTTGGTTTGGTTTGGTTTTTTTGGTTCCAGTCA
This sequence comes from Mus caroli, assembly GCF_978045245.1. Classification (NCBI taxonomy): domain Eukaryota; kingdom Metazoa; phylum Chordata; class Mammalia; order Rodentia; family Muridae; genus Mus; species Mus caroli. The sequence goes on along the minus strand of NW_028227263.1, from coordinate 123,986,350 downwards.
CTCTGAGCTCACTCTGAGCGCCCAGCCTGACTTGCTGCTGGTCAACCACTGAAACAATGGGAATAGCACAGGGCTCCGAATTAGGTTGTATGAGGACCAAGGGTCTATCCTCAGCACCCTGTGTGCTCAGGGGTAGACTCCTGCGCTACAATTCCCCAGTGAGGGATTGGCTTCAGCCTCCAACTCAGCGAAAGGAAAATGAACTAATTAATCAACTCCGAGTCAGTCACGATGAACTTGCTGGAGAGAGTGTGGCCACCAGGGTTAAGGTTCCTGGCATGAGTCACCCAGACTTTTTTTTTCTCAGTCATTTATCTTACAATAATAAAGCATCTTTTGCGCGCGCGTGCGCGCGCGCGTGTGTGTGTATGCGTGCGTGCGGAAGCGCGCACGAAGTGGAGCAAATCCGGTTCTCATTCCGGAGCCTAGGCTACGCTGGAACTCATGGCAACCCTCCTCCCTCATCCTCCCCCGTACTCCGGTGGCCCGTGTGAGGCACCACGCCCTATTTTTCTGGAATCTCTGCTCCAGAATCCAGACCTCGGACTTTGGGCCGGGAAGAAGGGATCTGGTGGCCTGGGAGGGCCTCTCGAGGTGCGCACAGGCCGGGGCGCGGGGCGCGGGGCGCGGGGCGCGGGGCGCGGGGCGCGGGGCGCGGGGCGCGGGGCGCGGGGCGCGGGGCGCGGGGCGCGGGGCGCGGGGCTACTTACCCGCTTTCCAGAGCGCATAGCAGAACAGCAGCAACCATGACAGCGGGGAGCGGGTGGCTCCGGCGAGTTGAGCCATGTGGTTCCGGTCCGATCCAGCTCTTTGTAGTCCAGTTAGTAGCGGCCAAGCGCCTTATCTCTCCGAAATCCTGAAGTCAAGTGCAGGAATCTCAGCTAAGCGGTGCTGCCTAGGGACGGCCCATTGAGGGCGGTCCCCTGCGCAGGCGCACACAGCCAAACACGTCTGTGGGGCTGGTTAATGTTCTGTAAACCTGTCATCCCAGCACCGGAGTCGGGTCGGGAGGATGAAAGCAAGAGGATCAGAATTGAAAGCGGGTTTAAGGCCAGCCTGGGCCACGTGAGATCATCCCGGATTTTTTTTTTTTTTTCTAATTAAAAATAATGGCGGACAGGGGGCTAGGCTTCAAATGTCTTTAATCACAGCACTTTGGAAGGCAGGAAGATCTGTGAGTTCTGTGTCAGCCTGGTCCACGTAGACAAATCCAGCCTCGTCTGGGTTACACAGTGAAACTGTTTAAAAAAGAAATAGGGTCTCATGAAGCACATTCTAGGTCAGTGGTTCTCAATCTTCCCAGTGCGCGATACTTTGTATGTTTGTTTGTTTGTTTGTTTGTTTTTGAGACAGGGTTTCACTGTCCTGGAACTCACTTTGTAGACAAGTCTGGCCTCGAACTCAGAAATCCGCCTGCCTCTGCCTCCCAAGTGCTGGGATTAAAGGCATGCGCCACCATGCCTGGCACGGGATTCTTTAATACAGTTCTTCATGCTGTGGTGACCCCTAATCATAAAATCATTTTCATTGCTACTTATAACTGTAATTTTGCTACTGTTATGAATCATAGTGTGAATATGGGATATGTAAATATCATAATGTAAATATGACACGTGGGATATCTGATATGGTTCCCCAAAGGGGTTGAAGCTCGCAGGTTGAGAACGACTGTTCTAGACTACCCTTGAACTCCTGATCTTCCTCCCAACACCTTGGAATGCAGCAATGCCAGGCCTGTGCTCCCCAACCTTCACCTCCCCCCCAGTTCCTGCTCTCGGTTAATTCTGAACGGAAATCTGAGGGGCAAGTCTCCTGGAAATCTCTGGAGTTTCTTGAGTCCTGTGGCATTTCCACACTGAGAGCCTGTGACCATTCTGTTCCTTCTCTGACCATGCTGTCACTCACGACTGTGGGCTTCCCCTTCTCCCAGATCTCCCCATTGCTGTGGTATAAACTGGCAGGTCACTAAACCACCTCCCACACACACCCGAAAAGGGAAAAAGGTCTGTGCCCTTCTCTCTCCCTCCCTGTTTCTGCCCTGTGAATACAGTGTCTCTAGTCCTTTCCCACACCATACACACACACACACACACACACACACACACACACACAGAGAGAGCTTGTTAGCTTCCTGAAGTGAAAGAAAACGGTGAAAAAGTCGGATTCCTGGGGAAGCTGACACCAACCTTTACATTTTTCTTATTAACTTTTTTTTTTTTTTGCTGTTCTTTAATGTCTGTTTTCAATTTTGATAGATTCTAAACTGCTATGTATGTATGTGCGTATGTATGTATGTATGTATGTGTATGCCTGGATGTGTATGTATGAGTTAGTGTATTTATGTAGTGTGTGTTTCTTTTTTTTTTTTTTAAAGATTTATTTATTTATTATATGTAAGTACACTGTAGCTGTCTTCAGACACTCCAGAAGAGGGTGCCAGATCTCGTTACGGATGGTTGTGAGCCACCATGTGGTTGCTGGGATTTGAACTCTGGACCTTCGGAAGAGCAGTCGGGTGCTCTTACCCACTGAGCCATCTCACTAGCCCGTAGTGTGTGTTTCTAGTATAAGTGTGCATATGTATATAGAGTGCATGTGTGTGTGTATGTAGTATGTGTGTGAGTGTGCTTATGTATGTAATGTGTATATGAGTGTGCATATATATGAAGTGTGTGTGCTTGAATATATGTGTTTGTACTGTGTGTGTATGTATGTATGTAGTATGCATGAGTGTATGTATGTGTAGTGTATATGAAGCGTATGTGAGGGTGCATGAGTGTGCCTATGTATGTAGTGTTTGCCTGATGTGTATGTGTGTCGTGTGTATGTGTGTGTGAATGAAGTTTCTGTGTATGAATGTATGCACATGTGTAGTGTGAGTGTGCACACGATGCCTATGCATGCCTTGATACCTGTGTGAAGGTCAGGGGACAATCCTCAGGAGTCTATTCTTGCCGCCATGATGTGGGCTCTGAGAATCTGTCTCAAGTTATGAAGCCTGTAAGCAAAATGCCTGACAGGCGGCGAGGCCCCTGCTTCCCTACTTCACAGTGTTACTTTCTAAATGAGGAATCCCAACATTTCCTTCTTTAGACACTCTGCCACTGGAGCGTCCGCCAGTGAATGGCGGCTCTTCAGTTGCTGCCTAGGCCTAGGTAGGTTTGGCCAACCAAGCTGGCAGTGTTAGGGGTGGGAGAAGCGTGCAGGTGGACAGGTACAGAGCAGATAGCACAAAAATGAATAAGTAAAACTGACTGGCAATTCCGTGTTCTGCAGAGGGGAACACAGCCACGGTGGTTTTAATTTCCTCGTTCTCCTCAAGTACTTCTAAATTAAATTAATGTCACCACAAAACATGAAACTGTCTGAGGTGCCAAATGCCACTTCCACCCCACCCCCTCTCATTTCTTTTCCTGAGTCTCTAGTTCCTTTTTCTTCTGAGCCATGATGGCCCTCGTCTCTAAGCTAGTGAGAGAGTTTGGGCTTTGGTTAGGTGTCTGCAGCAGGTGGCAGCCATTCTCAGGGTTCCTCCGTCATGAGAGGGGTCAGGAGTGTTATGAACTATAATGCAGTGAGGGGGGTACCTGGCGGGCCCATGCCAAGGTATTCCCTGAGGAATTACACTAAGCAACAGATCTGGTATGAAACCTAACAGATCTGGTATAAAGGGGGCTTTATTGAGGGGAGGTTGGGGAGGGAGGACCTGGGCAGGGTAGAGGCAGAAGAGTGGGCATGTAGACAGAAAGACAGACGGGAACAGAGCCAGGAGGGCAAAGAAGCAGGGACACAGAGGACAGAAAGACGGGGGGGGGGGGGGCGGGGGGGGGGGAAGGGGGGAGAGGAGCGAGGTTTGGAAGACGTGGGGGAGGGGGACGGAGAGGAGGAGAGGGGGAGGGCGCGGTAGAGGGAGCCCTAGTGCGACGTCAGTCCTTTAATATGCGGCTCACACCTGGCGCACCTGGCCTCAGCAGCCCGTGACGTAAGCAGTTGCTAGGGGCCCCAGGGCAGGTCAAGAGAATCGCCTGTAAGCTAACAAGGAGAGTGAGGGAATCAACTCCTCCCCTGTGTTTTTCTGGCTGAGTTAAACGGGTCCATCCAACCCAAAGGTCAGTCTTATTTCTAGACCTTCCTATCGCAAGTCCTTTGGTTCTCTCCCTGAAGTCTTCAGCCTGCTGGGGTGGACGAAAATGCTCCTTTAAAAGTAAATAAATATAACATAAGTTGCATTTTATTTATTGTATGTATGCTTCCTGTGAGTGTGCATATGGCCATGCCTCCGTTGAATGGCTGGAGGTCAGAGACTAATAAATGAATGTGAAGGACAAGGTAAAGAAACGGTTCAGAGAGCACTGACTGCTCTGACAGAGGTCCTGAGTTCAATTCTCAGCAACCACATGGTGGCTCACAACCATCTGTAATGGGATCTGATGCCCTCTTCTAGTGTGTCTGAAGACACCTGCTGTGTACTCATATAAATTTAAAAAAAAAAATCTTAAAAGCACACCAAAACAAAACAAAAAACCCGGAAATAGCCACAAGTAGCCGCTCTGTGGGTGATAAGGAAAAGTTCATTTTAATCTGCCCAAGCTGTCTCTTGGGGAAAGCAAGGAGAAGGGAAAGAGGGAAATTATTCAGGGTTACCAGGAATGGGTACTGAGGGAAAGGGAGCCAGAGAACTGGAGTGTGGGGATTTGGAGGACTTCTGAGCAGGGGCTGAGGGAGCCTGGAGGCCAGCACGGCCCACCCTCTAAGTGCTGATAGGCACCACAGGAGTGTATCAATGGAAGAGCCAAATGTCCCTTCTTTAGAGATAAAGAGAATGATTGCTATTGGCAAGCGGGAGCTTGTAGCAGAATTTTAGCAGAACTGTTGTATCAGGCATGAATCTGGAGTGATGGTGCCTAAGCTTTAAAACAGCCTTGGGCCAGATTTTGTGGAGCCTTTGTGTAACTTAGTCTCCAGACATGTCTGGCAAACTTGGAGGGCTGTATGGCTGAGAATTGCTTAGGGGGTGTCTTTGAAGACATTCCCTAGATCAGATAAGAAGTCTGGGCATTTAGAAATTGACTTCCTAAAAGTCCTTGAGAAGTTGATCCCACCCCCACTCCCAATCCCCACTCCCGCCTCCCACTGATGGAGAAGATATAAATTCGTCCCGAAGTATCTTTCTTTTCTTCCAGTGATCCCTGGATCATCCCAAACCCAGAACACAGGAACAGGCTTCCCAAGTCCCCAAGGGAATGCTGGCTTTTGGATGTCTAATTGTCAGGATGTGGGAAAACAAATTCTTTGGACTGACAGTTAATTTGCTAGAGTTGGCCCTTCCTTCCTTCCCACCAGGTGGGCCCTGGGAATCAAACCCAGGTATCAGACTTGGTTGCAAGCACCTTTACCCGCTGTACCACCTCTCCAGGCAGAGAATGCCTCAAACCATCCATCTGTCTTTATGGCTGGATGCCCAGAATTAGAATGGAGGTTTTGAAAAACAAGAGATGGAGGAATAAAAGGCCAAATGGTAGGAAGTATATAAGTATTTTTGAACAAAGTAGGAAGCCAGGGGCTGAAGAGAGAGTCTTTTCCGCTTCCAGAGGGTTTCAGTTCCCAGCATTCTCATTGGCCAGCTCAAAACTGCCTAACAATCCAGCTCTTGGGGATCCAATACCTTCTTCCAGCCTCCACGAGCACCTCCACACTATCTGCAACACTAATGCATACAAATAAATTAAAAATAAAACAGAATAGCCAAGCAACCAGCTTCGAGGAAAGCAGTTGTCTGTCCACCAACCCAAAGCAGGTCTGCAGTTCAGAAGGGATTCACTGACACCCACCCAACAAGACATTGCCGAATGTCTGGACAGGAGCCATACCTAGCGTCGATTTGGGAGACTCCTTCACTGAAAATGGGTCATTCTTGGAGTCTGCCATCGGACGCCATTATTATCAGTGAAAACCACAACACTGGCCTCATAGAGAATAGAGATTCCATTCTGGGGCTGGCTGTGAGTGGCCTGGCCTGGGATCATGGATTCTGCTTGTATGTTCCAACAAAATGGTTTCCGGCCTTGTGGTGGTGGTGGTGCAAGTCTTTAATTCCAGCATTTTGGGGGGGGGGCAGAGGCAGAGGGATCCCTATGAGTTCCAGATCAACTTTGTCCACATAGTGAATTCCAGGGCAGCCTGGACTATGGTGGTAGAAACATCAGGTTCATGAGTGATGAATAATCTTTTTTTTTTTTTTTTTTTTTTTGGTTTTTCGAGACAGGGTTTCTCTGTGTAGCCCTGGCTGTCCTGGCACTCACTTTGTAGACCAGGCTGGCCTCGAACTCAGAAATCCGCCTGCCTCTGCCTCCCGAGTGCTGGGATTAAAGGCGTGCGCCACCACGCCCAGCTATGATGAATAATCTTGTTTGTCTGTCTGTCTGCATGATACACCTTGCTAAAGTGAACCTTATTTAAGGTATTGCCTCATTAGATTGGCCTTTAGCCATGACTAGGAGGCATTTTCTTGATTGCTAATGGATGTACCCAGTCCACTGTGGGCATACTATCTCCTAGGCAGGAATGAGAGTCAGGGGATGGTTTCTGCTTTGTGCTCCTGTCTTGAATTCCTGCCTTGGTTTCCCTCAAAGATGGGCTGTAACCTGTAGGCTGGAATAAACCTTTTCTTTCCCAGGTTCTTTTTGATCTCGGTGTTTATCACAGCAGCAGTAAGCAAATAAAATAGGAAGATCTCTGAGACGGTCTGATGGCATCCTTGGCTTCGGGGTTGGTGCAAATGGGTGATTTGTAAAGCTAGCATGTTCCCAGAGGTTTCATGTGATGGTCAAAGGACATTAGATCAGACACAGACTTAGGGAGGGAATGACTGTTCTAAGGGGCTAAATATAGCTTGGGATGATATGGTACTGAATCTGCACCATCCTAACTCTCTACAGTCATGAAGTCAGTCAGTCCATCAGCCTTGTGGAATCTTCAACATAAGTGTGGCTTTTTAGAGTTGGGGAACTTCAGTCCACAGAGCAATTTCAGAAGGAACAGATCTGGTTTGTGGCATTGCTGTGACTTTGATGTGGCCTTCAGTGGTGCTACAGCAGGAAACACATCCCAGGATCAATGCCAGCAGCTTGAGGAAGTCTCTTAATCTTGACGTCACTGCAGAAAAGAATTTTAGGACTGGCCAGCACAGAGCAGAGCCAGTGTTTGTGAAAAATGTCGGGAAGGGCTGACAAGATGGCACAGTGGGTAAAGGCACTTGCAACCAAGCCTAAAGATCTGTGTTTGATTCCTCAGCACCCAGATAAAACCCAAATAAAAGTGGTAAGTGTGCTGGCCTGACTGACACTCCCCACTGATGTGCTGGTATCTGCTCTGTGGCTTCCTGAGTGGGTGAAAGGGCATATGTGTCTGGTTTCAGAAGATGTTGCCACACTGCTGAGAGGAGCAGCCTGTCTTAGCAAAGCAAGTGATGACGTGTTTTCCACTTAGCTGCTCAAAATCGGCTCAATTCTTAAAAGTTTCAGATGGAAGCCAGACATGGTGGCACATGCCTTTAATCCCAGCACTTGGGAGGCAGAGTCCAGAGGATCTCTGAGCTCAAGGCCAGCCTGGTCTACAGAGTGAGTTCCTGTGACAAGGAAAGAAACTGTGGTGTCCTGAGTCCTGACTGTCATCTTTGAAGGCAGAAGGTAGATGATCAAAGAGTTCAAAGTCAACCTTAGTTATACAGCAAGTCTGCGCCCAACCTGGGCTACATGAGACCCTACCTCAGAAACCACAGTAGTAAATTTTAAAAGGGAGGAGAAAGATTAAAATAAGGGCTGGTGAGATGGCTCAGTGGGTAAGAGCACCCGACTGCTCTTCCGAAGGTCCAGAGTTCAAATCCCAGCAACCACATGGTGGCTCACAACCATCCGCAAGGAGATCTGGCGCCCTCTTCTGGAATGTCTGAAGACAGCTACAGTGTACTTACATGTAATAAATAAATAAATCTTAAAAAAAAGATTAAAATAAAATAGCAATGGAGTCTGCTTAAGACTCAAGAGTGTAAGATCTTTGCCTTAATTTTTCTTTTGCTTTAATTTTTTAAAAATTTTGTTTATGCAAATGTGTGTCAGCATATGTGTGTGCGTGTGCTTGTGTGTATGTGTGTGTGTATATGTGTGTATGTATATGTGTGTATGTGTGTGCTTGTGTGTGTGTATGTATGTGTGTGTGTGTATATGTGTGTATGTGTGTGTGTATAAGTGTGTGTATGTGTGTGCTTGTGGTATGTTTGTGCTTGTGTGTGTGTGTGTGTGTGTGTATGTATAATGACTAAGGAAGCCAAAAGAAGCAGTTTGATCCCCAGGAGCACCTTCTGCTCGCCCCGAGTCATCTTTCCACCCAAAGGCTCTCACATTTACTCTCCCAGACTGAACCTGTAAGGTCCCCAACTCACAAACCAGATCTTGAACCTGGGTAACAGTCTACCGGCCGCCTACACTGGGAACATTTTCTTTTTCTTTTTCTTTTTCTTTTTTTGTTTTTTTGTTTTTGAGACAGGATTTCTCTGTGTAGCCCTGGTTGTCCTGGTACTTTGTAGACCAGGCTGGCCTCAAACTTAGAAATCCACCTGACGGGCTGGTGAGATGGCTCAGTGGGTAAGAGCACCCGACTGCTCTTCCGAAGGTCCAGAGTTCAAATCCCAGCAACCACATGGTGGCTCACAACCATCCGCAGCGAGATTTGGCGCCCTCTTCTGGAGTGTCTGAAGACAGCTACAGTGTACTTACATATAATCAATAAATAAATCTTTAAAAAAAAAAAAAAAAGAAAGAAATCCACCTGACTCTGCCTCCAGAGTGCTGGGACTAAAGGCGTGCGCCACCACGCCCGGCCTCCTTTTCTTTGACCATTATGACTCAGTGTTGTTTCTCGAGAGTTTTCCTTCCTAACACAGGAAACAACCCTGTGATCTCACTTTAAAAAAAAAATCAAAATCAAAAACAACTTCTAAATTTAGAGCTTGGAGGTGAGGTCAAGTGATCCCAGCTCTGGGTGGGGAGGAATTCCAATTCAGGGTGACTGTCCTTTTGGGAAGAGTCTTTAGGACCCGGCAACTCTTATAAAAGAAAGCACTTAATTGAGGACTGTGGAGGTTTGCTTTTGCTGTCTATTGTGATGCTAAGTGAGGGGAGGCCCAGGACCTGGAGTCTGCAAGTAGACCCTCATGATCAGAGTTTAGGAATCTCGGATCTGAGAAGAACCACCAGGGAGAAGGTGAAGGAGGAGAAGCCGCCCTGGGTCACATGAGCTCAAGAAAGGATGGCCCTGAGCCAGGCAGTGGCGGCGCATGCATTTAATCCCAGCACTTGGGAGGCAGAGGCAGGTAGATTTCTGGGTTCCAGGCCAGCCTGGTCTATAGAGTGAGAGTCCCAGGACAGCCAGGGCTACACAGAGAAACCCTGTCTTGAAAAACAAAAACAACAAAACAAAAACCTTGGCCCTGAGTGCTGAACAGTTGGAGTTAAGAGCAGCCCAGATGAAACAGAGCAAGTAATAACTTATTATAGGAAGTAGATTCTAACAGTGAGGGTAGATATCTACCCAGCTCCTATTTAAGGCTTATTCTAAATATAAAGGTTATGTGTGTCTTTCATCCGGTAACTTCATGGTCCAAGGTGGAGGAGAAGGGTCAGGACTAAACATTTCTACAACAGGGAACTTGCTTACAGTTATGTGAGCCTACGGTGTGTGTGTGTGTGTGTGTATGGGTGGAGTGGGGCAATTCTCATTCAAACACTTGCAGCTAGCCAGTGCTTTGCAGTCAGTTCTAGGACAGCTGGACCTAGGCCCTGACTCAGAAACCAAGATCAAGGCTGGCGAGATGACTAAGTGGATAAGGGTGCTTGCCACCATGCCTGACAACCTGAGTTCGATCCCTGAGACCCACTTAGTAGAAGGAGATATTGGGGCTAGGGAGGTGGCCCAGCAGTTAAGAGCCTCCTGCTCACCCACAAAACCCCATCTGGGTACCCAGCACCCATTACAGGTGGCTCACAACTGCCTGTAACTGCAGCTGCAGGGGATCTGACCTCTGGCTTCCTGCAGGCTCCTGCTCACATCTGCACAAACACATAATAAAGAATAAAAATGTCAGGGCTGGAGAGATGGCTCAGCGATTAAGAGCACTCACTGCTCTTCCGGAGGTCCTGAGTTCAAATCCCAGCAACCACATGGTGGCTCACAACCATCCCTGATGAGATCTGACGCCCTTTTCTGGTGTGTCTGAAGACAGCTACAGTGTACTTACATATAATAAATAAATAAATCTTAAAAAAAAAAGAATAAAAATGTCTTAGGTGTGTAAGTGACTGTATGTGTGGTGTATATTCCTATATGTATATGTATATACACTGTTAGCACCTGTACGTGCACACGTACCTGTGCATGTGTGTGACATGTGTGAAGGCTCCTCTTTCTCTTGAGCCTGCTACTCTTCCTTGGTTATGTACTATGTATTCCTTAATGCCGCTCCCTTTCTTTTTTTTTTTTTGGTTTTTCGAGACAGGGTTTCTCTGTGTAGCCCTGGCTGTCCTGGCACTCACTTTGTAGACCAGGCTGGCCTCGAACTCAGAAATCCGCCTGCCTCTGCCTCCCGAGTGCTGGGATTAAAGGCGTGCGCCACCACGCCCGGCACCGCTCCCTTTCTTAATGCTCATGTTTAAATCTATTAAACATATTTCCTAATGCTAGCAAGATGGCACAGGGACTGGAGTTTGGAGTCCCAGCACAAAGAACACACCTAGATCCCTGGAGCAAGATGGCTGTAGGGTCTAGCTGGCTACTGAGTTCAAGTGAGAGGCCTTGTTTCAAAATTAAGGAGTGGCGTATGACTTTGATCCTAGCACTCAGGAGACAGAGGCAGGTGGATTTCTGTGAATTCTAGGCCAGCCTGCTCTATAGAATGTGTTCCAGGACAGCCAGGGCTACCCAAAAAAACCTGTTTTGAAAAAGCAAAAACCAAAAACAAACTATAAAAATAAAACCAAAAGTCAAAGAAGGTGGGAAGAGCAAGGACGACTCGGTGTCACACAGCATACACATGCACAGGTACATGTGTGCACACATGCTAACATTTACACATACAGACACACACACACACACATGCTAACACATGCTAAGAAAACAAATCCAAGCTTCACTATTCGGGTGTGATACCTAGGGTGTGATACCTAGGGAGTTCAAGGTTAGCCTGGACTCTCTGAGCTCTTGTCTCAAAAAAGAAAGTGAAGAAAGACTTCCTGCTTCTGGGAGAGTTTCTCAGGCTGGGATAGGCTGCAGGGTAAATATCATGTCCTGCTCTGCCTGGCACTCACCCTGTGTCACCTTGCTGGTCATTCTTGGTTAGGATCTGCTGTCAGCAGGGAGCTATAGAGTGGAAAGCCCTGAATTCCATCCCTGGTATCACATGAATTCAGTGTGGCGATCCAGCACTTGGGAACTGGAAGCAGGGGCATTAGGAGTCAAGGCCATCCTCTGCCAGGTGTACAAGAGAACCAGTTACAAAATAAAACAATGGAAGGCAGGAAGGAAGGAGACGGCCATCGCTGCAAGGACCTGACTCCAGCTCACTAACTCATATTCTCCACCCCAGTCCCTCTCCTTGGTGCCTCTGAGGGCAGATGGAGAATGGGATGGCGGAGCCTTTTTCTTCTGTTCTCAACTGTAGGAAAGTGTTAGAATTGAGACCCAGCGTTCCCGGCCCATCCTCCGCAAAGGTGCTAGCTCTGACTTCCTCTGGCCCACATTCCCTTCCAGTGACAATGCGCTCTCTCTTTCTTGCTCCTTTTCTTTTGAAAGCCCAGAGAAGATGAAATATACAGAGAACTACCCCATTGATGAATGAATGAATCACCAGGGCAGGTCTCCAGTTCGTTTTCTTCCCCCCTAACAGATTGAGTGAGGCTGGGTGATAGATATCAGCATTCCTCCCTTCCTGTCTGACCTCCCCTCCCTCCTAAAGTCGTGCATGTTCTCCTTTTTCTCGCGCCTGGGCTCTGTGACTACCAAACGGGAATCTCCCCGTTATGTTCTTGTTTGGTAGATGTTGGCTGTAGTGGTCGATGCTCTTCCTCCTGAAAGCTGGTGTCAACAGCCCCTAGGCTTCTCTGTTCTCCCTTTTCCCGAGGCAGGGAGAATTTATGGGGCATGAGGAGACCTGTAACATTCTCAGGATCTCTCCAGAAACTTCATTTACAAGGAATAGGCTTATACTAAACCTGCACAATCCATGGCTTCTGTGCTTACTTTATCGGACTAGGTTCCACCTGGGCATCTTCAGAGCAGTAGGGCTATAGAAAGAATTTCAAGCAGAGGCTGAGAATGTGGCTTGGATGTAGACTGCTTGCTTAGCCTGCATGATGCCTTCCGGTCCCCATCCCCCATCCCACCACCTGCCCTCTACTCCTGCTACCCCTCCCTCACCCCAGAAACCAGAGGTGGTGACTCATGCCTTTAATCCAAGTACTTGGTGCTGAGGGTGGTGGAGGCAAGAGGTTCAGGAATTCAATATCACTATCACCCGTTGGAGACAGAGCTGGTTGGGGCTACCTGAGAACCTGACTCACTCTCTGTCTCTGTCTCTGTCTCTGTCTCTGTCTCTCTCTCTCTCTCTCTCTCTCACACACACACACACACACACACACACACACACACACAAACACACAAAGACGGGGATGGGGGTTGGGTGAAGGGTGGCTGAGAACCTGAGCACCTCCCCCCCTCTCGCCCCCACCCCCCGCCACACACCCGGGCGGGGGGTGGGAGGAAGGGTGGCTTGGTGACGCAACTCAAGCCCTTAGAACACTTCCAGGAGTTCAGGAGGGTCTGACGCCCTCTTTGGGCACTCAAGTGCCATGCAGACGCACATTGATACAAATAACAAGTAATTTAAAGTAAAAAAATTTTAAAAAGTACAATTTAGAGAAAAATTTCTACTGATAAAAAGAGAAAACCGTGAGGAAGAGGTCTTGGATAAGTGAGAAGAGGAGGTGGGTGTGTAGATAGGGGCGGGGCTGGCAGAATGCTAGGGCGGGTCCAGTTCTGTGTGGGCGGAGACCACGCCTGTCTCAGTCATGCGTCTGGAACACGGATCCCGTTACCTAGCAGGTGCTTTGAGTCACTATTGGAATGCCTCCAAATTGTGAGAGCAGGCTGGAAATCTTTCTGTGTTCCCTGTGAAGTGAATCACAGTCGGCCATAGCAGGCCCGGAACTTGCCAGGGTTCTTCTGACCGACCGCCTTAGGTGTAGCAGAACTTTAGAAAAGCCAGCATTCGCTCACACTGCTGAGGATTAGGGAACAAACGCAGATTTATAGAGTCTTCTGGTTTAAACCTCCAACAGACATCACTAACAATAAAAGTGCTCCCTTTTGGCATTCACAGTGGCAGACATCACTGCCTGATGATGCCAGCACACTCAGGGAGCATAGCCAATTTCCCAGAATTCTTAATACAGTAAGCACTCTTTAAATACTCACTACGGGTCTATTAAGGATAGTAGCAAGGGGGCTGGTGAGATGGCTCAGCGGTTAAGAGCACCGACTGCTCTTCCTAAGGTCCTGAGTTCAAGTCCCAGCAACCACATGGTGGCTCACAACCATCTGTAAAGAGATCTGACTCCCTCTTCTGGAGTGTCTGAAGACAGCTACAGTGTACTTACATATAATAAATTAAAAAAAAAAAAGAGGATAGTAGCAAGGGTTGAGAGCATGAGCTGGTCTTACAGAGGACCCAAGTTTTTAGTTCCCAGTACCCCATCTGGTGACTGGCAACTGCCTGTAATTCTAGCTGCCAGGGACCCAACATGTCCTCCGAATTTGCATGAGCACTGTACACACACACACACACACACACACATGCACACGCACACACACACACACGATTAAAAGTAAAATTTTTTTTTTTAAAAAGTAGATGTGAAAACTGAGACTGAGGCGAGGGGCCTGGCGAACAGAAGGACCTAAGTATGGACATACGTTGGCTCCTTCATCCACTCACCTGCCCTTAGACCTCGTTTCCTGAGGAGATGTTGACAAATATCCAGTCACCCCACTAAGGGGGCTGATGACATACCAGCATGTGGGTACCACCATGGTCCAACTCGATGAACCAATGAGTTGTATTGGATTACTTACAGGACTATGCATGGGTGAATGGTCACTTATAGGAGCAGAAATGACACAATGACAGCTTCGTCACTAAGCCCACCCCACCATGACTGACAAGTCACAAGGCTGAGAATCTGAGCACAGTGCACAGCTGGCAGGCAGCCCACGTGGGGGAGAGTGTCCTCAGGCTCAGCTGGTCTGAGAGTGAAGGAATTCTTTTTAGGCATACATTATTTGTAAACTACTTAAAAAAAAAGATTTATTTATGTTTATGGTTACACTGAAGCTGTCTTCAGCCACAACAGAACAAGGCATCAGATTCCATTACAGATGGTTGTGAGCCACCATGTGGTTGCTGGGAATTGAACTCAGGACCTCTGGAAGAGCAGCTAGTGCTCTTAACCACTGAGCCATTTTTCCAGTCCTGTAACTTACTTTTCTAAGGGTTCAACCTCTCCTCTAGCCCATCCTTCAGTAGAGGCAGTGGAAGAGAAATGTTATTAGGAGATGGGGGAAGTGGACCTGTTCAGCAGTAGTTCTTTGGGGGCGAGTTTGATCTTCTTTGTCAGCAGTTCAGTCCTGTAGCCAACACCACGTCCGAATCAGCAGCTGCAGACCAGTCCTCTAAGCAGGCAGACACCACACAGGGATCAGCAGCTATAGACCAGACCTTTCAGCAGACTGACACTAGGCATGAACCAGCAGCTGACTTCCTCCCGAAGGAACTGTTAGGCTCGTCAACTAGCCTGCTGTTGAAACGGCAAACTGCCGCCACAGGAACCTCATGAGCAGTTCTTGGGTGAGCTTCTCTTAATGGCAGCTTAGGGAAGAATAGCAATAGGCAGAGCAAACCAAACCAAACCAATGCTCAGTGCTCGTCTCCCACTGTCTGTGGGGTCATAGCTATACTCCTGCATCACGTGTCCTTTCACGTGTCTGCTTTAACATGCGTGCCCCAGCAAAACATCACTTGCCGGAACCAACTTTCCAGAGAAACCAGAAGTTTCCACTTCAGACCTTAATGTGTCGATACGCCCCGGAAGGAGGGGCCTCGCGGATCTGTCCGTTTCAGGGACTTCCTCTGTTCACTTCCTGAGCTTACAGAGATCCTCGCAGGGTGGGTGGGTTCTTATTTCCCTTTGCCCTCAGGAGCCTCTCTTCAGACCCCGGCTTCTGTCCCAGGGACTCAGAGTCAACCAGGCAGGACTGACACCACGGAGCTGTCACTCAAACACTGACTGACACAGCAGTGCTGCCGAGTTATGGAGGAAGGGGTCTCTAGGTGTGATAGGCTTTTTCTCTCCCGAGGTGGAGTGGATACAGACTGGATTGGACCAAATTAAAAGTAGGTAGAGTCAGGTTTATTAGGCATTGCTCCTGGGTAGGTTCATCAGTTCCGAAGAACAAACACCCTGGCTAAAACGGGGAAGTTTTATAGACTATAGGCAAAGGGTTGTGGCCACATGTCAGCCTTAGGCTGGGTTTGTGTCCAAGTACGGTCAAGAACACTTAGGGCCAGACTTGGGTGGCTGGCAGCATCAAGGAAGCAGGTTTGAAGAGCTGCCAAGACTGCAGAATTGGGCTGTTGGAGCCAATCCTTTTTTGGAGTTTTTCAGTGTAGGTGGCTTTTGGGGAAGGAGGGCAGACTGGAATTCCCAGCGTGTGCAGGGCTGAGCAGGGGTTCCATCCTAACAAGGTAGGTAGAAATAGGAAGTGGAGACCAAAGAAGAGGTGACCCGTCTGGGATCTTAAACTTTTTTTTAAAAAAAGATACTTTTTATTTATTTTTGGGTCAGGGTCCTCCTTTCTCCTCTTCCTTCTCCTCCTAAGACTGGATCTCATGTAGCCCAGGCTGGCCTCAAACTCACTATGCAGCATGTATACTGGTTATGAGTTAGACACTAGCCTGGGTTACAAAGTGAGACCGTATCTCAGAAACCCAATCCTGAAGAGCCCCCCACAAAATGCCATCCACAAGAGCACCATGGATTTCTGGGGCCTGCCGTGACCTCTCCTTTTCTAGGCATATCAGTAATCTAGATTTTTAAATTTTATTTATTTATTTATTTTGGTCTTTTGAGACAGGGTTTCTCTGTGTAGCCCTGGCTATCCTGGAACTCACTTTGTAGACCAGGCTGGCCTCGAACTCAGAAATCTGCCTGCCTCTGCCTCCCAAGTGCTGGGATTAAAGGTGTGTACCACCATCCGTCCGGCAGTAATCTAGATTTTTATTTAGAAAATAAGCAAGAACAACCTGTACACTTAGAAGAAATATTCTGTGCCCTGTTCAGCTTGCAAGGCAGGGCAATACGTTTTCTGCTGTCCCAGGTCCTGTGATGGCATCCTGTATCTCTGTGCCCATTGCAGCAGGAAACCAGGGACGTCTGTAACCATTCTGGCTTTTCTATGCCTACCCCATCTCCCGAATAGAATAACGACACAGAGGCTTGCGTTTACTAATAAATGCCTAGGCCCTATTCTAGGCTTGCTCCCCAACTAGCTCCAAACTGAAATTAACCTGCTTTACTAGTCTGTGTCTGCCACATGGTTGGTTATAGCGCCTCAGTTTCATAAGTCCAACTTCCTCTCAGTCTGGGTGGCAAATCTCTCATGTTTTTCTCTCTTTCCCAGAGTTCCTCTCCCTGCCAGATGTCCCATCTTACTAACTACGCTGCCTTTTGCTATAGGTTTTTTATTTTGACCAATCAGAAGGGCTTTGGGCAGGCAAATAAGGACAGAGACACATCTTTACATAGTGTACAAAAACATCTGTCCAACAGATGTTACATGTTGTAAGCAAGCTGGCCGAGTTGGTCAAATCCCAGGGACAGAAATTCTGGGATAACGCAATGAAAGAGAAAGGAGAAAAGAGGGAGGGGGCTGTGAAGAAGACACAGCACGTGAATTCCTTAAGAGCAAGACTGTAAGGAAGAGAAGGTGGGTTGACAGCAGGAAGAGGTAGAGCCAGGGCCCCCACCTCTTGGGCCGGTCATGTGACTTCCTCCAGCCAATGGGATGGCAACGATGGTGTTCGGTTCTGAGCCAGAGGCCTTGTAATCAGTTGGCATTTACCTTTTTGAACATGAGAGGACACCAAGGAGTGCCAGCTGTTTCCACTGATGTTGCCCCTCCAGACAGTCAGTCACTGGACCACAGATACTGCAGCAAGCCCCCATCTGCCGAGCCTAACCTACAGCCTAAGCCACAGAATTGCAATCTGCACAAATGGCTGTTATTTCAAGCTGCTAGATTCCAGAGGCAATTTGTTACCTTGCTGAGGCTGACAGATACACCCTTGGATTCTGGGAAATCTTCATGACTTCTGTCAAATTCTTCCTCCTGTTATCCCTCCCCTCCCTTCAACTAAGCCAGGGAGTTTCTCTTGTTTGCAGTCCATGAGGCAGAAGAATAGAGACAGTGTTCTCGGAATGGGTGGACTGTGAAGATGGGGTATTGGCAGCCGGCAGGAAGACAGAAAAGGCTTTATTTAGCTGGAGACATCTTGGGCACAAATGGGAGGGAGGTGGAGCTTGACAGGGGCCATTTCTTCCTGTCCTGAGACTCCTGTCCTGGGATCGGCTTCGGGTAGAGATTCATGAGCTCATGGCTTAGCTGCACGTTCCTTATTTCTGTGGGTTCGGCAGTAAAGATTGTAAGGGGATGGAGGAGGGAGGGGAGAAAAAGAGAGCACATCACTGCTATGTATTGCTCTGTAATCCCTCCAAATTCATGTGTAGAAGCATTATTTTATAATTTCCAGGTGTGTACATGTGTGTGCATGCTCCGGCATCGTCTCCTCCCACCATGTTGGTTCCTGGAGATCAAACTCAGACCCTCAGGCTTGGCAGCAGGTTAATTTGCCAGCCGAACCCTCTCTGCTGCCCAAGGCTTTGTTTAGCTGTCTTCTCTCTCTGAAGGAGGGGTCCTCCCTCTCTGTCATCGCCCCTGATGCTACCCTCCCCCTCCCTGACGATACCCATCTCCCTTCCTGAGTTCCCATCCTTCATACTCATTTTTGTTGATCATGTTTGCCTCCCTCATGACACACAGAGTGGATGGGATGAGGCAGTCACAAAGCCCACTACTGCTTAAAGCTGGTTCAGATTCATGTCGGTCTGTGGGTTGGGGGTGTGGTTATGACCATTCCCATTTTGCAGATGGGCACACTGAGCCCCAAAGAGACTCCACTTCTCCACAGCTTCCCTAAACGGATGTGAGCCACGGCAGCTGGGCAAGCACTTATAGCTTCTCTTGTCACTTTGGGTATTAGTGAGTCAGATGGGCACCTCTGGGGTCAAAGTCATTCTTTCCCATGGGTAGGTTGGGTTGGTGTTTTGTTTTGTTTTGTTTTTTTCTTTTGGTCAGAGTTTAAATTGTTGCTGTGTGGCTCGGAATTAATGTTTTGACTTGTCTGTGCCTCATCTATAAAGCTGGGATTGAGCTTATTCCACTGGTAGAGTGATTCAAATTGAGCCCAAGTGGGCTGGAGTGGATGCCCTCTGGTGGACCAGTGGGAGGAACGGAATTACCTTAAGTGCCAGCACTATATAGAAGCAGACAGATCCGATCAGGGCTAATCCTCCGATGGTGGCCGCTACGATGAGGGCTATGGCGAATCCTCCTGAGACCGACATGTAGTCGTTCGGCTTCATGGGATAGGCAACTGTGGGAGCTGGAACTGTGGGAGCCCCGGTGGCTGCTGGGAACCGAGGGAAGAGGAGACTGAAGGAGCCACCCTCCACCTCTCCACCTCAATTCCTGTCAACTTAGAACTCAGGCTCCTCTGCACACTGTGGTCTCCACATACCCATCTCTTCCTTGTATTTCCAAGCTCATCCATGTCTCTCTCTCTCCTCTTCCTCTCCCAACCCCTGTGGGGCAGTGGACAGTACCACCGGACAGAAAACTTGGAAAGGTCAAGCAGATTTAGAAACCCCAGTAATTCTCATATCTGAGAACGGTAGGCGTTTAATCTACTCCTGACCAGGTTCCTGACCTGGAAAACATGACCACCACACCCCATGGAGAGGACTGCGGCAATCAGTCAAGTAGGGACAACACCTGAAGTCCTTCCACATGCAGATGAGTCGTCCCTAACATCTCAGACCAAGCCAATAGGAAACATCTGCCTTTAGACCCCACCCACCCCAAAATGTATATAAGCCTCTACCCACAAGGAATAAAGTTATTTCACCAAAGACTGTCTGGAGTGTCTGTCTTATAGAGCTGTATGTAACACCTCGGGGAAGAGAATTCTCTCCGCATTCATCACATTCATCGCTGAAGCTGCTCTAGCCTATTGCACCACTTCCTGCTAGGTCCCTCTCCCTCCCCACTTGGCTCCTAGCCACCCACTGTGCCCAGCCTGCCTGTTGCACTCCATAGGCCTGGCAACCTGCCTGGTTCCAGCTTCCCCTCCCCTGCAGCAATCCACCTGCCTCTGCCTCCCACAGAGTGCTGCGATTAAAGGTATGTGCCACCATCACCTGCCTAGGAAACTTCTTCAGACACAGGATGTAAAAGCAAAGTGTAACAAAAGGAAGTCCCGGAGGAGGGCGGGGTGTGAAAGCCTCCATCCTGGAGATAAAGGTCCTTAAGGCAGGAAGCAAGGAACTCCAAACAGCTTCCGGAGTCTCTGGAACTGGCTGTAGGCTCCTGGTAAGTTTATCTAAGTAGTGGCTGCTGACAAGCTCTTAGACAAGCCCAGCTGAGGAGACACCCACAGGTAAACCTGAAGGACCCTGCCAGCCCCAGCAAGACTATCACGGCTCTGGCAGGCCTTGCCCTTCTCCCCTATTCCCTCTAACTTGTTAAAAATTGTTAGGTTACATTCCTAAAGCTAGCCACCAAGGTCTACTCCCTTATTTGGCCACACCCCCTGAAGCTGACTACCTAGATCCAGCTATCAAAGTATTGAAGTCCAGCAATCAAAAGCTCCCTTTGGCTGCCCTAATTAACATGCCTGACTAAAATTAAACACCTATCCTACTGCAGGGCTTCTTGTACCTTTATAAATAGCCATTTCCCCATGGGTCACCTCTGTTTTCTTTCTGTCCAGAGCCGGTCCTTTGTACCTCCTTGTACCTCCGGGACATATACCTCCTCCCCCTCTCCCTTGTTCCCCTCCCTGTCTCGGGCTGAGAACTTGGTCCTGCGGTGTCCTGTGCTGAAGCTGACACTCCTGGCTGTCTCCGTGCTGGGCTCCAGGTTCCCAGCTATGTAAGCTGTCACTCATGGTGGGGTGGGCTTTGGTGATAAAGCTGTCTTTGAGTCCTCTGTGTTCCTGTTAGTAACACTTCACCCACATTTATGTAAGTAACCCCAATAAAACTCATCCCTTTACCAAGTTGGACCTTGGTGGTGTTAGGGGAGGGTATCGGCTAAGGACCCCCAAGGCCAAGTCTGTCATATATAAAATGGGTTAAGGAAGGGCTGGGGGATGGGCCAAGGGATAAAGTACTCTCTGTGCAATGCGAGGAGCAGTGTTGGGACCTTCTGGACTCACAGTAAATGTCAGGCAGATGACCTGCTTCTAACCCCAGAACCTGAGAGGTGATGGGGAGTTGGAGATGAATCCCAGAACACCTGGGCATCTAGGCTAGTATCGGTGGGCTTTGAGTTCAGCTGAGAAACCCTGCCTCAGCGAACAAGATGGGGAGCCATTAAGGAAGACCTATCAGTCTCTGGCCTTCATATGTACAGAGATACACATGCAGACATTCACGCAGATATACATGAGAGAAAATTAAAAAAAAAAAGGCTACTAAGCCACAGCCTACCAAGTAGAAGAAAATATGGAGTGACATTTTGGCTATAAAGATCTGGGGTGGCTACAGGAAGCCAGCTGCAGACCCATGTGGGTACAGAGATCGCGGGGACACTTACGGCTCAATGAGACAGTCACCGGCTCAGAGACCAGCTCTTTGTCTGTGTTCCTGGCTATGCACAGGTAAGTGCCCAGCTGATTTGGGGACAGTCGCCGGATAAATAGCTTCTCCCCAGTTCCACATGGCTTTCCATCAAAGGTCCAGCTCAGCACAGGCTCTGGGTCCATGGTCACCATCCACTGCAGGATCACAGAGTAGTTAAGGTCACTGTAGATTATGCCCTTGGAAGACTCTGGGAAGGTCACCAGTTGGATCAGGCTGGGATTGTCTGTGGGAACAGAGAGCAAGACCTCCAGGTGACCTCCCAGAGACACTGGCATCTCTTCTGCCCCATACAGTTACATGCATACATATACATACACACACACACACACACACACACACACACACTTACTCTCATTCGTTCATTCATTCACTCTAATTCATTCATTCACTCTCATTCATTCATTCACTCACATTCATTCATTCATTCATAAATTCATTCACTCATGCATTCATTTGCCCTCTGTCATTCATGCATTCATTAGTACAGCCCTACTGGGGCTCACAAGCTCCTATGTTCCATTGCATGTGGCCATCACAGTGTCAGTAGTCACAGAATTAATTATACTAGTAATAATAATACTAGGCTACTAAGTATTCAGTAAAGCTAGGGACATTTAAACTAGTTCTATTATAACTGAGTATTATTATTATTGCTTGATTTGTTTTATTTTTATACTGAGTCTCCCTATATAGCTCTGGCTGTCCTGGAACTTGCTATGTAGACCAGACTGCCTTCAAATGCACAGAGATTTACCTGCCTCTGCCTCCTGAGTGCCTCATTCATCAAACATAACTGAGCATTTTGTTTTAAGATTTCTTTAGTATATTTCTTTTTTTTTATTACATATTTTCCTCAATTACATTTCCAATGCTATCCCAAAATAGTATATTTCTTTAAAACTTATTTTTACTTTATGTGGGTTTGTGGGGTGTGGAGGATGTATGAAGATGTCAGAGGACAATTTGTTAGAGCTGGTTCCCTCCTACCATGTGGGTTCTGAGGCTTAAACTCAGCTCATTAGATTTGGTGACAGATGCTTTTTACCCACTGAATCACAGGGGATCCTTGAAGGGGCTCTACCACTGAGCCACGCCCCCAGCCCTTCACTGGGGGATTCTAGGCAGGGGCTCTACCACTGAGCCACACCCCCAGCCCCTCACTGGGGGATTCTAGGCAGGGGCTCTACCACTGAGCCACGCCCCCAGCCCCTCACTGGGGGATTCTAGGCAGGGGCTCTACCACTGAGCCACGCCCCCAGCCCCTCACTGGGGGATTCTAGGCAGGGGCTCTAGCACTGAGTTCTATTGTAGCTTTCTTCTGCTCTTTAAGACAGAGTGTCACTCCCTGAGCTGCTCAGGTGGGTGACCCTCCCACCTCTCCCTCTTGTTCTATATTGCTAAGTGAAACTATCTACCAGGTAACAGCAAATACAAGCCCCTCACCAAATGCTAGCTAGCTCTTAACCTCTAAAACTTTCTTCCACACAAATGTCATTTTTAAAATATAGGGTGTGTGTTTGAGACAGAATCCCATGTGTCCCAGGTTGGCCTCAAGCACATGCTATAGCCCTGGACTTTGCTATTCCTGCTTTGGTTTCCTAAGTGCTGAGACCACAGGCCTATATTACCATTCCCACGATTCTGATTACTTTTTTTTTTTTTTTTTTTTTTTTTTTGGTTTCTCGAGACACGGTTTCTCAGTGTATCCCTGGCTGTCCTGGAACTCTCTCTGTAGACCAGGCTGGCCTTGAACTCAGAAACACCTAACTCTGCCTCCCAAGTACAGGGATTAACAGTGTGAGCTACCATCGCCTGGAGTCCTTTTCTTGATTAATGATTGAAATGGGAGAGCCCAGCTCACAGGAGCAGTGCTGCCTCTGAGAGGGTGGTCCTGAGTTAAACAGGCAGCAGGTGAGCATGGAGAACAAGCCAGTAAACACTGTCCCTCCATGGTCTCTGCTTCAGGTCCTGCCTCCAGGTTCCTGCCCTGACTTCCGTTTGTTACCTGGATAAACCTTCTCTTCCCTGGGTTGCATCAGGTGGTTGGGTTTCATCACAGCAATAGAAACCCTAACTCCAAGACCTCCATTCCTTATAAATTATTCAGTTTCGGCTAGTCTGTGACAGCAAGAGAAAGCAGTCTATCACAGGGGTGACTAACAACACCTGAGAGATGCCCAGTTGGGCCCCGAGGGGCGTGGTGAGTCTGATTTCTGAGAATGGGCCCCACTCACACTTCAAACACAATGTGTTCTGCCAGATTCCTTTCGGACTCGACAGCGTCCAGAACCTTGGCATGGCTCTCTGAGTTTTGAGCTGACACATCCCTGATGACCAAGCTACCTTCAGCGTGTGGCACCTCTTGGCTAGTGCGAGGACGTCCCGGGAGGCCCTTGGGAGAGGATGAGGCTGGCGGCTGGGCTTCAAGCTCTGGGAACCAAGAAGTGCTGACGTCTCTTGCAAGAGCCTCAGGGACAGGCAGCTGGGTGTCGGCTCCTTTCATTTGGGGCAGCTTGGAGGTGGCCGAGCAGGTGCAGGAGGCGAGCAGGGCACCTTGGAGGAGGCGGGAAGGAGGAGGGACAAGTGAGACCACAGGTGACATACTACCCGCAAGTGAACCAACGTTATAGATCTGGAGAAAGTGTTAGCATGAAGGAGCTGTGTTTGAAGACCTGGTCCCCATGAGGAGGCGCTGTTTAGGAGGGGTTATAAAACCTCTATGAGAGTGATTCTCAACCCGTGGGTCATGACACTCTGGGTCAAACGACCCGTTCACAGGGATCACAGACACCCTGCATATCAGATATTTTTATTACGATTCATAACAGTAGCAAAATTACAGTCATGAAGTAACAACGAAAATAATTTTATGGTTGGGGGTCACCACAACATGAGGAAGTATATTAAAGGGTCGCAGTATTAGGAAGGTTGAGAACAAGTGATCTGTGATAGAGAGTCTTGCAGGAGGAAGTGCATCACTGGGGGCGGGCCTTCAGTGTTTATAGCATGGCCTTACTTCCTCTACGCCTTCCCTTCTTGTGTGTGATAGAAAATGTGGCCATTCAGCTTCCTGATCCTATGGCCATGACTTCCCTGACTGGTGGCCAGCTTTCCCTACTATGTTAGACTGTATCCCTCATAAACCCTTTTTTGTTCTTAACTTGCTTGTTGGGATATTTTACCACAGCAACAGAAAAGTATTAATAGAAGTGATAATTCTGGGTGTGGTGGTTACAGCTGGGATCCCATCCCTTGGTGGTTAGAGACAGTAGGATCAGGAGGCCCAGGGTAACCACATGTCAGACTGAGGGCAAGCCTGGGCTACAAGAGGCTCTGTCTCAACCAAAAGTGCATTGATTCTTTTTGTTGTTATTGTTGTTTTATAGATAGGACTATACTGTGTAGTCCAGGCTATCCAGGCTGATCTGGACCCCACTTGTGGCAATCCTCCTGACAGCCATGTGTGTGTGTGTGTGTGTGTGTGTACATGTGTGCACTGGCTCAGCTCACCAAGACCGGAAGAGAGTTTCAGATACTCTAGATCTGGATTTACAGCTGTTAGGTCTCACGCAGGCAGTTCAAATCTCCAGAAATGATCTCTGAAACTTGTGAAACCAGTTTCCACCTGCCTTAAGGGAGTCATTTCCTTTACCTTGTGTGGGCACCTGGGGCGTCTGTCAGCATGTCAAAGATATCAGAGTGCATGCTGGCCTCCGGGCTTTCTCAGTACCACAGATGTCTTACTACACATTTCAAAGCCTCAGTCCTGCCTCTGTGCTTCCCTCCCCTAAGCATTCATGATCCTTCTCACCATCATTTCCTACTCTTCCGCAATTATTCTCTACTTCCACTGTTCCCTCTCATGGCTCTGCTCCTACTCTCCGTGTCCCCCCACCCTCTGCTCCATCACTGCTGTAAAGTTGGCCTTTCAGGGACTCAATGGCTGCAGCTTACATCATCACCCACTGCGGCTGCTATGAGTTGAGCAATGACACACAACCCCTTTAAAAGGCTCTGGTCACTTCAGGTCGTTCTGTCTTGTTCATTCTCTCTGTCTTCTGGTCTGTCTGTCTGTCTGTCTGTCTGTCTGCATCTCTCTTTCATGTCCATTCTCTGAAATGGTCTTTCAGTTCATTCCCCTTCCCCACAATAGAACTCTTGCGCTATCTCTGTTGCTCTGTTGCATGGTGCAGTCTCTTAGCTGCACACCTTCTGTTGGTACTCTGTCTGGACTCCACCCCCACAGTTACCTGGCAACAGCCAGGTAGGCCTGGCCCACTATAAAAGGGGCTACTTGCCCCCTTCTCTCTCTCTTACTTTTCCCTCTCTCTCATGCCTCTCTTGCCCCCTTGCTCCCCCTCTCCCTCCATTCCCTTCCTACCCCTCTCTCCACATGGTCATGGCCGGCCTCTATTTCTCTACTCTCTCTCTCTCTCTTTCTGCCTTTCTCTGCCTCTACTACCCTTTTAACTCCCCTCTCCATGCCCTGAATAAACCCTATTCTATACTATACCATCGTGTGGCTGGTCCCTCAGGGGGAAGGGATGCCTTGGCATGGACCCACCGAGACACCCCCTTCCCCATACTTTATCACACCCCCAGTAGAACATATCTTATATCTTTTATCATTTTATAATTACAACACCTTGTCCACGACCTGCTAAGACACCACTTGTGATGGTTTGTATATGCTTGCCCCAGGGAGTGTCACTATCAGAAGGTGTGGCCTTGTTGGAGTAGGAATGCCACTGTGGGTGTGGGCTTTAAGACCCTCAATCCCAGCTAAGCTACCTGGAAGTCAGTGTTCTGCCAGCAGCCTTCTGATGAAGATGTAGAACTCTCAGCTCCTCTTGCACCATGCCTGCCTGGATGCTGCCATACTCCTGCCTTGATGATAATGGACTGAACCTCTGAACCTGTAAGCCAGCTTCAATTAAATGTCCTTATAAGAGTTGCCTTGGTCATGGTGTTGGTTCACAGCAGTAAAACCCTAGCTAAGACACACTGCTGCTTTATCCTATAAGTCACACTGAACTGAGGTCCCCAGGAAGAGCAGCCATGCTGTGAGCCACCAGATGACTTGGAACCCACAGAAAAGTGGAAGAAGAGAACTGAGCCCGCATAGTTGTTCTGCCGACCTCTGCACGCACACCACAGCACACAACTCACGCATGCTAATGATAAAGGTTGTGAGCCTTGGTGTGGGTGCTGGGAACTGAACCTAGGTCCTTTACAAGGGCAGCTAGTGATCCTAACTTCTGAGCCATCTCTTCAGTCCCAACCCCTGACCTTTTAAAAGGCTAGGAACAAAATGGATGTCAAGAAACCATATTCCCTACCAAGGCCTAACACAAAAGAGATACTCCCCACCTCCACCCCACTGATTCTTCCAGCTCCTTGGGGCTCAGAGAAGGAGTCCTGGAGCTGTCTGGGAGGTGGCTGAGGCTTTTTTGATCAGGACTTGAAATGGGGCTGGGGTGTTGGCCTGGTGGAAGACCTTTGGAAGTGTCCAGAGTTTGGGGGATGAGGCGTCTTAGACTTGTATGAGGGCCACTGGATTACAGCGGTGGGGAACAGGTATGCCTATGGAGGAGGGGCCTTGGGAAATGACCCACACTGCCAGCATTCGGAAGGACATGAACAGCCAAGGACTGTGGAGGGAGGCAGAGGCTCTCTTGGGTCAGGCCCAGTGGGAGAAAGGGCTCCTTTTGATCTTGGCAGAGAGACTTAGGGATGGTGGGAGGTGAGGCTGCACATCCAGAAGGGTTCTAATTAGGCCCCAGCCAGAAAGATCCACTAGCACGTCTGCTCTCTCTCTCCCCCATAACTACAGCAGTCAGGTGCAAGCGCTCTGGGCCTGTTTCTCTCTCCTCCCCTTTCTCTGTTCATGCCCAGAGAGCATCTCTTCAGGGGGATGAAGCATACCCAGAGAGAATAGGAGAGATGTTAGAGGGTCTCCATCCCCTTTGCACTGCAAGCCCCGACCTGGGGACCAGGAAAGCGTTAAGCCCGATGGAGTTTGGGGCTTTATTTTTTATTTATTTTTTTAAAGATTTATTTATTGATTATATGTAAGTACACTGTAGCTGTCTTCAGACACTCCAGAAGAGGGAGTCAGATCTCGTTACGGATGGTTGTGAGCCACCATGTGGTTGCTGGGATTTGAACTCCGAACCTTTGGAAGAGCAGTCGGGTGCTCTTACCCACTGAGCCATCTCACCAGCCCATGTTTGGGGCTTTATTTATGTTTTGCTGGTTTTGGAGACAAAGTCTTACTGTGTAGCCCTGGCTGGCCTAGAACTTGCCATCTAGACAGGCTGACCTCCAGATTTTCGTGGGCCCCCTGCCTTTGCCTGCCCTATGCTGGGATTACAGGTGGGCACCTCCACACCCACCTCAGGTGGCTTTAGGGTGGATAGAACTGGACCTTTGTGTTCTTTGTGTGTGTGTGTGTGTGTGTGTGTGTGTGTGTGTGTGTGTGTGTGTAATATTTTACAACAGCAGAAACCAAACCCAAGTACTAAACACTAACAACACACTACAACCCAGGGAAGAGGACGTGCATGCAGAGGCTACAGGTATAAGCTAAGTCTTTACAGTTGACTGCTGAACTGGCTATGACCCCTGTTGTGCTGGTGACAGGACTAGCAACCATTGTTATCTGGAGATGTCATCCTCCTGCCCCAGGGCCTACTTGCAGCAAACACATAGGATGTGTTTTTATCTTCACACGGAGAGTAAGAGGTCACTCTCAGTGTTCAGGCATCCCAACAAGCAGAGGTGGCCTCGCTGGCTTTTTCCAAACTGCTTAGACTTAAGCATCAACTAACTTACACTGTCCCTTAAGTTCCGGGTGAGAAAGGCACCTTCAAAGGCAGATATTGTGCATTTCCATCAGTCTCAGCGTCAGCCACAGGCAGCTCTGCTGATCACACCACAAGAATGAGTGACGCCAGCAGCTAGCTCAAACTTAAGAGATCTGCCCTTTATCCACCAAGGCTCTCAGTTAAGACCTTGTTCTTAAGAACACACTCAGGGCACAGCATGTTGTCCTCCAGGTATGGGGGTGGAGATGTGCAGGCAGGAAGCAGGAAGAGGGCAATGGCTTTCCCTTTCTTAGCGGGTACCCAGGCTTGTCCAGCGTGGAACTGCAGCCGAACCCAACCACTCGAGTTCCAGGAAGGCTTGTCCCATGAACCCACACCACTTTTCTCCCTTGACTTTCGATGATGCATTGGCCAGCACTGCCTCGAACTTCTTAGCAAGCACTGGATGCAATTCTGGCCCAAGATGCTAACACTGCCTCGGTGGCGGGTGCAGTCACAACGGTGGTGCTGACTTCCTCATGGAGCGTAGAAGGACGAAGGACGAGTGAGGGCAGGATCTGCTCCTCTGGTACAGGGACCATTTCCAGGGGAACTGTCACCTGAGACTCCTCCCTGACTCCTCCTTCTGACTTCATTTTTTTGTGACTTGTCTTGGAGCCTGGCCTCTTTGGCCGAGTCAGAAACATTCTTCAACTCAAGCATTTGTTCTGGGAAAGCCCTTGCAAGGAGTCGTTTATAAGCATCTAATTTCTGGCCTTTGCTGATCACTCATTTCTTCTGGCACCATGTCTGCAAAACATCTTGGGGAAATCAGGTTCACTGGGGCAGATACTCTGGAATAGGAGGGACTGGTACCTTCCTACGAGTGTGTCCTGGCGTCTCAGTGTCTTGTGTTTTTTCCTCCTTTGGTTTACAGCTGTTATCTTTCTCCGACTTCTTTTGTTTTATCCTCCTTGCTTTAGTCTTCGCAGAAGACATGCTCGGTTGGCTAGGCATCTGCCGTTCCACCTCCTTCCTCGGTTCCTCTGTGCTCTGCTTCTTGCTTCCAGCAGTCTCCATCTTGAGATTAGATGAAACCTTCCAAAAGAAAGTTCTCCCAGTCCTTATTGTTCTTCCTTTTTGAGATCAGGTCTCATTATGGAGCCCAGACTGGATCCAAACTTGTCATCCTCCTGCTTCAACCTTCTAAGAGCTGTCATCACAGCCTGGACCACAAGCCCTGGCTCAGAACTTTGGACCAGGAGGGGCAGTTTGTTATGAGAGGCCCTCTCTGACATGCAGACTACTGTACTGCAAAGCTCCATTCTCTCCTCCAAGCTGTGTGACCTAGGGAAGCTGGGCAACCTCTCTGAGCTGCAGTAACCGCACCCCGTGAAATGTCACTATCTGTAAGCATGCAGATCCGACTGGCAGGTAGATGTGTTTAGTCCCAGTGACCATGCACTGTGATAGCTGAAGTTCTCCTAGTGTGATGTTTCTATGTTTGTGTTTGTGTGTATGTGTGTGTGTGTGTGTGTGTGTGAGAGAGAGAGAGAGAGACAGACAGAGAGAGAGAGAGGGAGAGAGAGAGATGTTTTGGGGATCAAACTCACGAGTTCGTCTTTCATGGCTGTTGAGCTATCTCACTGCCTACCCCTAAATTCCCATGTTTTTTCTTTTTTTCTTTTTTTTTTAAGATTTATTTATTATTATATCTAAATACACTGTAGCTGTCTCCAGATGCACCAGAAGAGGGCGTCAGATCTCATTACGGATGGTTGTGAGCCACCATGTGGTTGCTGGGGTTTGAACTCATGACCTTCGGAAGAGCAGTCGGGTGCTCTTACCCACTGAGCCATCTCACCAGCCCCATGTTTTTTCTTTTTGAGACAAGCTCTCATGTAACCCAGGCTAGCCTTAAGCTCACAATGTAACCAGGTTTGACTTGAACTCCTGATCCTCCTGCTTCCTCCCTAATGCTGGGATTCCTGTGTATATCACCACACATGGTTTATCTGGAACCCAGGGCCTCCTAAGCTAGGTGAGCAATGGACCGACTGAGACCGGCCTCAGGACCCTGGTATATGAATGTTCGTATTGTTAGTTTGAGACAAGGTCTTGCTATGTAGCCCTGACTAGTATGGCCTTCACTGAGTAGCATAGGTTGGCCTCGAATTCACAGCAATCCTCCCGTCTTAGTCTTCCAGGCTCTGAGGTAATGCTGGGCTGTGATAATTTTATTAGGGCCTGGCCAGCCGAAGCACCATGTTGCTCTGACAGAAAGGGACAGGGCTCTGGAATTCTAACTCTGATCTTGGCCAGTCCTGGGTGATTAGCAGGGGAAGGAAGGCCCCTCTCTGATCTTCCAATTCTTCTTTGTAAAAAGAACTAGCACCTCCCCTGAGGCAGGCAGGATGTGACTGAGGACCGCAGGTAAAGAGCCAGGCAGTGTAGGCACACACCTGTGACCTCAGCGGTGGGGGGAGGGGCGGAGCTGAAGCAGGAGGATCACAGGAACTTCTGAGCCATGAAGTGGAGTGGGCCTACCTAGCAAGACTAAAAAGGATCCCGCTCCACAACAAAAAGATTGCTGGCGAATTTGGGGCACTCCGGTTTCATAACCAGGAGTTCTGTGCTGCGATCTATGTGGGCTCTCTGAGGGTGTCCCTTCTTTGTCCCCAGCCCGAGGTGAAGCCATGTTCTCTCTCTCACGCACCTGTTAGTAGAAGCGTCTCCCAGGCAGGAATGAGGGCACGGCCTGAGTCCCGAAGACAGTTCATGTCGTCCTCTGCCCCTGGATCTCTCAGGGAATTCTGGGTAGAAGAACCTTGAGGACCCGCAGGGTCTTTTATGGGGTCCCAGCCCCACTCCTCCGCTGACAGGGTCTCTGCCCTTGTTCCACCTCCTGCTAGGAGTCCCGCCTCAGCCTCTTCCTCCAGCACCCCTATTAGTAGTGGTGGGAGGGGAGTGGGCTAACCTACGCTTTAGCATAGAGAATTCTAGGGTCCCCGGTCTTCTATAACCGGTGCAGACTGAATGCTGAGGAAGAAGGGTGTGGCACTATACATAGCCTTCCCCCTCGCTGGCGTCAGAGGGGACTGGGGTCAAAGGTCAACTCGATAGGAGGCAGCTGGAGCCCTCCCCTTGGCTACACTGCCAGGTTCTCTATCAGCCAGCTCTGAGCCCAGCCCCTCTCTGGAAAATGACAGTGTGCCACAATCGGAGAGACATGGCCCAAGGGCCAGAACATTCCAGGCACTTGGTTAGGTGAGTGGTGAATGGCAGTGGCTGCTAAAATTGAGCTGTTTTGTTTGGTATTGTCGTTAGTGGTGTGTGTTCAAGTCAGAGTGTGCTTATTATTTGTCAACTTGACGTAAACCTAGACATATTTGGGAATAAAGAATCTCAGTTGGGTGGGCTGGTGAGATGGCTCAGCGGTTAAGAGCACTGACTGCTCTTCCAGAGGTCTTGAGTTCAAATCCCAGCAACCACATGGTGGCTCACAACCATCTGTAATGGGATTCGATGCCCTCTTCTGGTGTTTCTGAAGACAGCTACAGTGTACTCATATAAATAAAATAAAATCTTTAGCCGGGCGTGATGGAACATGCCTTTAATCCCAGCACTTGGGAGGCAGAGGCAGGTGAATTTCTGAGTTCGAGGCCAGCCTGGTCTACAGAGTAAGTTCCAGGACAACCAGGGTTACACAGAGAAACCCTGTCTCCAAAACAAAACAAACCAAAACATCTCAGTTGGGGACTTGCCTCCATTAGATTGGCCTGTGAGAATATCTATAGGGCATTTGTGCTCTCTCTTTCTCTCTCTCTCTCTCTTCCTTCCTTCTTCTTTTTCTTTGAGACAGGGTTTCTCTGTTTCTCTGTGTAGCCCTGGCTATCATGGAACCCTTGCTGTAAGCACACCTGGCCTGGAATTTTCTTGATTAATGGCTGGTAGAGGAGGACCCAGCCCACCTGGCAGGTGCCACCCCAAGGCAGGTGGTCCTGGAGTATATAAGAAACTAGGCTGAGCCGGGCGTGGTGGCGCACGCCTTTAATCCCAGCACTCGGGGGGGGGGGCAGAGACAGGCAGATTTCTGAGTTCGAGGCCAGCCTGGTCTACAAAGTGAGTTCCAGGACAGCCAGGGCTATACAGAGAAACCCTGTCTCGGGGAAAAAAAAAAAAAAAGAAAGAAACCACGCTGAGCAAGCTGTGAGGGGGCCAGCTGTGAGAGGCCAGCTGTGAGGGGCCAGCTGTGAGGGGCCAGCTGTGAGGGGCCAGCTGTGAGGGGCCAGCTATGAGGGGCCAGCTGTGAGGGGCCAGCTGTGAGGGGCCAGCTATGAGGGGCCAGCTGTGAGGGGCCAGCTGTGAGGGGGCCAGCTGTGAGGGGCCAGCTGTGAGGGGCCAGCTGTGAGGGGCCAGCTGTGAGGGGCCAGCTGTGAGGAGCAAGCTAGGGAGTAGTTTTCCTCCATGGCTCCTGCTTCAGTTTCTTCCTCCAGGGTCCTGCCTTGAGTTCTTGCCCTGACTTGCCTCAGTGAAGGACCTGAGAGTTGTAAGCCAAAACAAAGCCTTGCCCACTCAAATGGCTTTTGGTCACAGTGTTTTGTCACAGCTGTAGAAATCCTAACTAAGACATAGGGTATCACCATGTAGCCCTGGCTTGTCTGGAATTTGCTATGTAGACCAAGCTGGCCTCAAACTCACAGAGACCCACCTGCTTCTTCTTCCCCAGTGCTGGGATTAAAGGCCTTCGCCACCACAATGGGCCTATGTTATTGTTTTTGAACAGGCTCTCATGTGGCCTAAGCTGGCCTCAACGTCTCACATACAGCCAAGGCTGGCCTTGAATGCCTGGCCATCTGCCTCCATGTCTGGAATTATGGAATCTGGACTGTTTGTCAGTGAATAAGAGAATGAAGAATTGATTGCGTCAGGAGTGCCAGGATTTTAACTCAAATCCCCGTGACTCACAAGCTCATGCTTTCTCTCCCAGACACAGGTCCACCCCGGGGGCAAAGGTCACTCAGGATTCTAATAATAACCATTATTGGATGACTCGGTTATTTATTGTCATTTACTACGCGGCAGGCTCAGTGATTTCTCTGTAGTTGTTTGAGCTGATTGGTTTTGTTTAATCAACTTGACACAAGCTAGGACTGTTGAGGTCTGCCCCCTTCAGCATAGCTACAGCCATTTTGTTCCATGCCTGCCAGCTATTCCATACTGTCCCTGTGATATGCCTGCCTGTCACTGACACAGAAAAATAACTTGACTCAGAACAGGGTCATGTTGACCACATACCCTGTTATGTTCTGTGTTATGAGGCTTGTTAATCTTAAGAAATTCCACAACCATAAGCTTCGCTTAGGATCCATCAAATTAAATATGAACTGTTTTTTGCCTAAAATGGCTTGAGCCAGGGCCAACCATCCGGCAGGACTTCCACGGAAGAGGTCAGCTCAAGGCATTTGGATAATTCCACCAGACCCCTCCCCTCCTGGAAGAAAAAAGGTCACGAAGCACTTAGGCACCCCTCCCCTCTGGAAGGGAGAGGTTTAATTACATTCCTTAGACCATGGGGGGGGGTGGGGAGGCGACCATTGGCCACCTGCGGGTGGGGGAGGCCCAAGCACATCAACACATTCAGTGACCATTGGCCACCTAGAGACAAAGAAAGTCGTTGCCACCTCATTCCCTAAAGACCAAGCAGTTTAAAAGTCACACTGTTCTGCCAACACATTGTGCCTAATGGCTGCTGCTCTGATAAATACTTGCTGAGTGACTGTATAAGTCATATGAAGTACTGTATAAATACTGGCTGAATGATTGCGCAGGGTCGCCACTTCTCCTTCGGTGTAGGATGGCCCCAATGTACTGGAACAATAAATTCCTCTTGCTTTTGCATCAACTCCTGGCTCTGCGTGGTTCACTCAGGGGGTCCTGGTAAGCTAAGGCTCGCTAGAATCTTTATACCATCACCTGCTTGTGAGGTAATTGTGGTTTTAGCCTTTATGAGCTGGCCCTGAGCTCTCTCCACCAGAGGAGCAGGATGCCCAAAGGAAAGAAGGCCAAGGGGAAGAAGGTGGCTCTGGCCCCTGCCGTTGTTAAGAACCAGGACGCCAAAAAGGTAGTCAATCCTTTGTTTGAGAAAAGGCCCAAGAACTTTGGCATTGGAAAGGACATCCAGCCCAAAAGAGAAGTAACACGCTTCATCAAATGGCACCGCTACATCAGGCTGCAGAGGCAAAGAGCCATCTTCTATAAGCGGCTCAAAGTACCTCCTGCCACTAACCAGTTCACCCAGGCCCTGGACAGGCAGACAGCTACTCAGCTGCTTAAGCTTGCCCACAAGTACAGGCCAGAGACAAAGCAAGAGAAGAAGCAAAGGCTACTGGCCCGTGCTGAGAAGAAAGCTGCTGGCAAAGGCAATGTCCCAACTAAGAGACCACCTGTCCTCCGAGCAGGAGTCAATACAGTCACCACCTTGGTGGAGAACAAGAAGGCTCAGCTGGTGGTGATTGCCCATGACATAGACCCTACTGAGCTGGTGGTTTTCCTGCCTGCCCTGTGTTGAAAGATGGGGCTTCCCTACTGCATCATCAAGGGAAAGGCCAGGCTGGGGCTCCTGGTCCACAGGAAGACTTGCACCACTGTTGCCTTCACACAGGTTAACTCAGAAGACAAGGGTGCTCTGGCTAAGCTGGTGGAAGCTATTAGGACCAATTATAATGACAGATATGGCGAGATCCGTCGCCACTGGAGAGGCAACGTCCTGGGCCCTAAGTCTGTGGCTCTAATGGCCAAGTTGGAAAAGGCAAAGGCTAAAGAACTTGCCACTAAATTGGGTTAAATGTACACTAAGTTTTCTGTACATAAATATAATTACATAAAACAAACAAACAAACAAACAAACACAAACAAACAAACTGGCCCTGAGATATGTCCAGTGCACAGCTTTCAGCCCCCTGAGCCTGAAGCTGTTGCCCTGGTCGATCAGTCTTTTGGTGTGCATTCAATAAACCATCTCTGTCTGAGTGAGATGGGTGTTTGTGTGGTTTGTAGGGCGACTCTTGAACCCCAACAGGGTCATCTAGGAAGAGGGAAGTTCAGCAGAGGGAAAAAAAAAACTGCCTTCATCAGATTAGCCTCTGAGTTTTTTTGTTTTGTTTTGTTTTTTTGGTTTTGTTTTGTTTTGTTTGTTTGTTTGTTTTTTTGATTGGTGATTGACAGGGTGTAGGCTGTGACCACCTCTGGGCAAGTAGTCCTGTGCTTTTTTTTTTTTTTTTCTGAGATAGGGTTTCTCTGTGTAGCCCTGGCTGTCCTGGAACTCACTTTGTAGACCAGGCTGGCCTCGAACTCAGAAATCCACCTGCCTCTGCCTCCCAAGTGCTGGGATCAAAGGCGTGCGCCACCATACCTGGCTAGTCCTGTGTTCTTTAGGTCTTGGTTTTTGGTTTTGAGACAGAGTCTCACTATGTCACCTTGGCTGTTCTGGAACTCACTATGTAGACCAGGCTGGCCTCAAACTCACAAAGATCTGCCTCCCAAGTACTGGGATTAAAGGTGTGCAATTAAAAAAAAAGAGTTTTATGTGGTGGTACAAAGAAATTCCTTTAATCCCAGCAAAGGGGGAGGCAGAGGCAAGTGGAGCTCTGCACGCTGAACTTTGGAAAATGTGTAAGACCTAAAGTTAACCTGTAGATCCTACCTGCCCAAGGATCAGGTCACTTCCTGGAATCCTGGGAGTTGTTGTTCATGGAAAATAACAAAACCACATGGGAAAATACAGTGGCCATATGGTTTTGTTCTTGAAAATACCTAAAATAGGTATCTCATTACTTCCCACTAGGAAGCCAGGGGTGGTCCTGGCCAAAATCCACACTGGTTAGTATTAATTAAAACTTGCTTCAAATTTGGCTCAAATGTGTGGAATTGGTTTTTCTCTTGTGAATCTCAGGATTAACATGGAACTATGAAAAGTCACCACAGAGACACATGGGGCCCTTTCAGCGAACTTGGTTTCCTCACAGGTAAGACAATCTGAATTGTATAAAAAAACATTTGCTCTTGGGCCAGAGAGCAGGCTTGCCGCAAACCCTCTTGGGTCCCTTTGTCTGGGGCAGGTCTCTGGGGCAGGTGGGCAAAGCGTTGGCCGGTGACAGACAGATCAACACGCGAGATTGTGTAGAATCTGAATGTATTGTCACAAAGTGAACACCAATCTTATATAGTACAAGGGGTCGGAAGTCACAGCAGGCAAGGTACATTGAAGTTACCAGGTACAAAACAAAGGAATGACTTCAAAAGGATTTACAGGAACCAGGTAAATGTTTACAGTGAAGATAAAGCAGTCCTGCCTAGGGTCAGCTTAGTGACAGGCAAGGATTTCACACTCTAGTGCTATACCTTTGAACCTTGTGAAGGCTAGCACCAGGGGGTTCTGCTCTTGGCAGGCCTCAAGAATAACGCAATATCACAACCCCCCTAATTTCCTAGGTCTTGCTAAATTCTTATATGAGTGTAACTTTTTTTTTTTTTCGAGACAGGGTTTCTCTGTGTAGCCCTGGCTGTCCTGGAACTCACTTTGTAGACCAGGCTGGCCTCGAACTCAGAAATCCGCCTGCCTCTGCCTCCCGAGTGCTGGGATTAAAGGCGTGCGCCACCACGCCCGGCGAGTGTAACTTTTTAAGTATCTGAAGAATCTCCATTTGTCAGGAGAACTCACCAATTTGCTTCTAATAAGCAATGTAGCCTGTACTGAAGATTTCTATCTCAGTGGGATTCCCTGGCTCTATTGGTATTCCCTTGATTGGGTGCGATTTGCTACTGTACTTAGACCTGCTCTGAGCTACTGGCTCCGTCTTTTGTAATGCTAAATTAGTTACTGAATAGGTTAACTTCCTTACTGCATTCTAACAGGATTCTTAGCTCACAGGCTTCTGGGACCTTGGAACACTGGGGAGAAATTACTATAACAGAGTTTTTCCATACACCAGACTAACTCGGGAATAGGGTATGAGTATATGGGTAAAAGATAATGCCAAAACTCCAGGAGGTGAGTGAGTGGCTTTTAGGCTTCTCAGCCTGTCAAGTGGACTTCACTGGAGTGTGTGTGTGGCACAGGCTCCACAGGTAAAATGCTGCCGAGCAAGTCTTGGGACCCACATAAGAGGAAGCAAAGAACTTACTCTTCAAAGTCGTCCTCTGATCGCTACTGTGGCTCTCATGCCCAAAGTCTGCATCACACACACACACACACACACACACACACACACACACACGCGCGCGCGCGTGCGCATTCATGCTCTCATCTGGAACATGCACAAAAGGAGGTAATGGGGAGAAAAAAACCCATTTGTTTTAGCAGGGAGTGCTTGTGTTCACACCGATGAGATGATCCTAGCACTTGGGAGGCCCCCCCACACAGTATGTTGACACTTTTGTGGCTGCTGGAGATCTGATATCAGGTCTTCAACTCCCTGTGCAGCAAGAGCAACCTGGGCTACGTAGTGAATTCCAGGCCAAACTAGGCTCCAGACAAAGAAAGAAAGTCGTGAAGTGTAGGAATCTAGCTACCGGTAAGGCTAGAGGGCCTCAATTCTAAGGTCAGTTTAATGAGATCCTGTCTGAAATGCAAAAATAAATAAAAGGGCAGATCAGAGGTAGTTAGTGACATACACCAGTAATCCTAGCACTTCTGAGGGCAGGAGAACCCTATAAGCCCAAGGGTAATCTGGCTCAAATGGAGAGTTCAATGCCACCCAGAGCTACATAACAAGGTCTTGCCTAATGAAAACAAACACTTAGGCTTCCAGAGCACTTGCCTGAGGGTGCCGGTCTGTGACTTCATTCCTAGCCCTGGATTATTATTTAAGCCTACAACCATCAGGGTTGGCAGACATTGCAACTAGGTTGGGAAATCGACTCTTCCAGAGGGTACTGTCAATTATCCTCTTTCGCAGAGGAAAACACCACACGTGAGTGACTCCCAAACCGGATAGACAACATTCTCAACCTTTTTTGTTCAGTTGCTCGAACACACCGGGCAGCGGAGGTGGTGTGAAGGGAGAGCTGTAAATTGCAGCGGCGCCACCTACTGTTCAAGATTGGAATTGCATCTGGTGTTTGTGTTCCTTGTCCAAGGAGCATTTTGTCTATTTAAGAATATTACCAGGTCCCAATCACTCTGGCACGTGAACATGTATGTCACTGTAACCAGCAAGGCTGACTTTGCAGATGGGACTGAAAGATTCTGAGATGATGTGGGATCAGTGAAGCAGATGGGGCTGTTGTCCACATTTTCCTATCCAGCCTACAAGACAGCAGCTATAAATCAGCATTCTTTGGGGGCTGGGATGGTTATATAAACACCATGAGCAAGCACGGTGTTTGCTTCAAGGACCGGAAATTCACCTTTGAAGGATGTGGCACCCAGTTCCAAACAGCAGCCTGGATAAGTGGCGGCCCCTGATCTGAGAAGAGGAACAGACGCAGGCTGGAGACCCAGTGTGTCAGGGCAGGCCCCTTTGTCGCAGTACATGCTACAGATCCTAGAATCTGATGTTGGATCTGAAAAATTTAAAGTCAGAGCCATATTACAGAGTCATGAGGTATTGTAGGACAATGTTTTATCAGTCCCTGCTTTGGAAAAAGTGGTTGTGTCTTTGTATTCCCAGGAGGGCCCAGCAAGACTGGTCGTTCATAGGCTCAGTTTAAATGAACCCCACTGCTGAGTGCTCTGAGTGAGCTCTACGTGTTCCCCAGGGCCTCAGCTTCCTCCTCTCAAAAAAAAAAAAATGTGACATGAAACAGAACCCAGGGGCTGAAGAGATGGCTCAGCGGTTGAGAGCACTGACTCTTCTTCCAGAGGTCCTGAGTTCAAATCCCAGCAACTACATGGTGGCTCACAACCATCTGTAATGAGATCTGACACCCTCTTCTGGTGTGTCTGAAGACAGCTACAGTGTGCTTATATATAATAAATAAATAAGTAAATAAATAAATCTTAAAAAAACAAACAAACCCAGAACCCAGTTAGCAGAATCTAAAAGATCAGGCATTTATCATGCCTAGGCCAGCGCCTCAGCACCCAATACAAAATTGGCGAATATTGAGTATTGGTGGACTTCTCAATTTACTGTCTCAGGTGCTCACCTGCTTGCCCTCTCACCCCTCCTTCCCCTTATCTGGTTTGTTTGTTTGTTGTTTTGTTTGTTTTTCCTCCCTGGAAATAGTCTCTCTATGCAGCTTGGCTGTCCTGGAGGTCACTGTGGAGACCGATTGTCCTTGAATTCAGAGACCCTGCTGGCCTCTGCCTTCCCAGTGCTGGGATCAGAGGCGTGTGCACCACGCCTGGCGAGGAGCTTTCCTCTGTTCAGTGTGACCCAGTCCTATGAGAACTTGCTGCTTTCACCCCATGCTGTGCATGCACGAGGACCTGGGTGCAGAAAAGCTGACTCGGCCCATAACACTAAGCAGAGAACATCAAGTGGACCCTAGTAAATCACAACGGGTGCTTCTGTAAAGCCTCTTCCAAGTTGGACAACCACACAGATGCATCTTACCACACAGAAAGTGTCAACTCAGCCACTCTTCTCTGTGCGTGCCATCGCAGACTGTGTCACCACACCCATTTTGCAGATGAGAGAAATGAGGCCTACCCCAGGTTGGCACACTGTCCACCGCAACCAGAGGACTGGGCTGGCTGACTCTATAGTCTGTATTTTGGATGCTCTGTTGCCTCTTGGAAGGAAACAGGGGCTGTGTAGAATAATTCTGAAGCAAAGAAAAGGCTGACTTGTAAAATATAATTAAAACAACCCAAGGCAAGTTGGGGGAGTGCAGGAAGGGTGAGCCACACACACTTTCACGTGGGTGGGGAACGGCCGCTGTCACCGTCACTGGCATCTGCCAAGTCTGGTTCATCAGGATGTGGCAGCTGGCTGAGGGCCTCTGGTCGCCACTAGATTCTGCCCTCCCCCTGGCTTTTGCCTTCTGTCCCCGGTGCCTGGAGCTATCTGCTTCTGACTTTCCTCACCCTCTTCTTTCTAGGAGGCTGTGAGAATCAGCGGCTGAGAGAGACTAGCTCTGGGCTGCCTCTATCTGTGTAAGTAGAAATAAATGCATAAATAAATGGCCTTTAAATGAAAAAAAAAAAAAAGAATATTACCAGTTGGAACTTCTTCTGGGTATATGCCCAGGAGAGGTATTGCTGGATCTTCTGGTAGTATTATGTTCAATTTTCTGAGGAACCTCCAGACTGACTTCCAAAGTGGTTGTACAAGCTTGCAATCCCACCAGCAGTGGAGGAGTGTTCCTCTTTCTCCACATCCTCGCCAGCATAGGCTGTCACCTGAATTTTTGGTCTTAGCCATTCTGACTGGTGTAAGGTGGAATCTCAGGGTTGTTTTGATTTGCATTTCCCTGATGATTAAGGATGTTGGACATTTTTTCAGGTGCTTCTCAGCCATTCGGCATTCCTCATTTGAGAATTCTTTGTTTAGCTCTGAACCCCATTTTTATGGGGTTATTTGAATTTCTGGAGTCCAGTCTCGTATGAGGCTCTGCCAGAGCCTGGCAAATACAGAAGTGGATGCTCACAGTCATCTATAAGATGGAACACAGGGCCCCCAATGGAGAAACTAGAGAAAGTACCCAAGGAGCTGAAGGGGTCTGCAACCTTATAGGTGGAACAACAATATGAACTAACCAGTACCCCCAGAGCTCGTATCTCTAGCTGCATATGTAGCAGAAGATGGCCTAGTCAGCCATCACTGGGAAGAGAGGCCCCTTGGTATTGCAAACTTTACATGCCCCAGTACAGGGGAATGCCAGGGCCAAGAAGTGGGAGTGGGTGGGTAGGGGAGCAGGGCGGAGGGAGGGTATAGGGAACTTTGGGGATAGCATTTGAAATGTATATAAAGAAATATCTAATAATAAGTAAGTAAATAAATAAATAAAAGGAAAAAAAAGAATATATTACATCATATATCCTTTACCATTTCTCCATCTAACACCTCCTCGCTTTAAAAACCTATTTTAAAAATTTTCCCATCTATTGTATAAATAATGGATAAATAAACTAGCTCTGTAGACCAGGCTGGTCTCGAACTCACAGAGGTCCGCCTGCCTCTGCCTCCCGAGTCCTGGGATTAAAGGTGAGCACCACCATCACAGGCTGTGAAGAATATTTTTGTCAGACCCAGAATTCCTTTCTTTCTTTTTCACGTGAATGCATGTGTAGAGCATGCGTGCATGCGTGCATGCATGTGCCCACGGGTGTGAGGCACCTCAGGAGAGTGCAGGCATATGTGTGTTTGTGAGTGTGTGTGGAGGCCTGAGGCTGACTGGCAGCATGAATTGTTCTTGGAGGCTCTCCACCTCATTCACTGAGCCATAGTCTCTCCATTAAACCCAGTTGCCAATCAGGTAGTAGCTAGCCAGCTTGTTCTGGAGAGCCCCTGTCTCTGCCTTCTGAGACTTGGATTTGGTTGCTCACAACCATCTGTAAAGGGATCTGATGCCTTCTTCTGGTGTGTCTGAAGACAGCTACAGTGTACTCATATACATAAGATAAATAAATAAATAGTTAAAAACAGTTGCCATGAAAAAAAAATCCCTTACTATTCAGGGTCAAGCTATCCTAAAATGACACCATCCCAGAGGGTCCCTGAACTATGCATGCGACCAGGACACTCAGAGACCACCAGATAACTCCAAAGGCAGATGACACACCCATCAAAAGGAGGTGTCCCAAAAGGAGACATCTGGTAACTTGGGGAGATATCAGGGCTTAGACTCATCAAGCTGAGACTTTGAGGAAAACAAGGGTCACTCAAAACTGACAGTTTTATGCTTGCTGACTGCACTGCATGCTCACCCTCACTGCTGCAGAATCCAAATGTCTTTTGCCGAAGGGGGCAAAGGATGCCCCTCTGATAGGAGACAATATGATATTACTTTGTCATGCTAAGGATTGCTTATAAAGGCTTATACAGAATAGGCTATATTATATGTATTTGTCTCCCAGCAAAAATGTTAACAGAAATTCAACAGATCCCTTGTTCTAGCCTTTGTTATTCTTGTTTTTGCTGTACTCATCTTACTGGCTTTAGATTGTATTTTGGCTCTTCTACATCCGACTGTAATACAGCGCAATAGAGAAGAAGCTGTCTTCACTGTGTGTCTGCATGACCGTCAACATAATTAAAATAGCTCAAACAAAAGGGGGAACTTTAGTAGGAAATCTAGTGGAGACATTGTATCTAGGGTAAACTTCAGAATGAAACAGTTGAAGGAAACATTGTAGAATTCAGAGGTTGTCTTCAGTGATGTACAGACTTCTTTCTCTGAGGGACTTTGTAGCCTTCACTTGAGTCAGTGGAAGGGGCATAGAGCCTTCACAGGACCAAGGGCCTCTCCTCCCATTGATGACCGACTAGGCCATCCTCTGCTACATAAGCAGCTGGAGCCATGAGTCCTACCATGTGTACTCTTTGGTTGGTGGTTTAGTCCCTGGGAGCTCTGGGGGTACTGGTTGGTTCATATTGTTTTTCCTCCTGTGTGGCTGCAAATCCCTTCAACTTCTTGGGTCCTTTCTCTAGCTCCTACATTGGGGACCCTGTGCTCAGTACAATGAATGGCTGTGGGCATCCACTTCTGTATTTGTCAAGCACTGGCAGGGACTCTCAAGGGACGGCTATATCAGGCTCCTGTCAGCAAGCACTTTTTGGCATCCACAGTAGCGTCTGGGTTTGGTGACTGTATATGGGATGGATCCCCAGGTGGGGTAGTCTCTGGGTGGTCATGTCTTCAGTCTCTGCTCCACACTTTGACTCTGTAACTCCTTCCATGGGTATTTTGTTCCCCCTTCTAGGAAGGATCGAATTATCCACACTTTGGTCTTCCTTCTTCTTGAGTTTCATGTGGTTGTGAATTGTATCTTGGGTATTCCAATCTCCTTCTCTCTTATACTTCCAGCCTCCCTGGCACTCTAGACAGCCTTACACATGCTAGCCTGCAGCCACCTGACAGGGAAGCCTCTGTCTTAGAGTTTCTATTGCTGTGACGAAACACCATGACCAAAACCCAAGTTGGGGAGAAAAGTGTTTTGTAACTAAAAATTTTCAAACCTTACTTTTAACCTTACTTACCCATCAGAGGTAGTGGGGAAAAAAGGTTATTAGGATTGGGGAAGTAGACATGTTATAAATTGTTATTTGGAACTGGAGAGATGGCTCAGCGGTTAAGAGCACTGACTACTCTTCTGGAGGTCCTGAGTTCAAATCCCAGCAACCACATGGTGGCTCACAACCATCTGTAATGTGATCGGATACCCTCTTCTGGTGTGTATGAAGACAGCTACAGTGTACTTACATATAATAATCAAACAAACAAACAAACAAATCTTTTAAAAAAGTTGTTCTTTGGAGCAAATCCAGTCTCCTTTGTTTTTTTTTTTGTTTTTGTTTTTTGTTTTTTTGTTTTTTGTTTTTTGGTTTTTCGAGACAGGGTTTCTCTGTATAGCTCTGGCTGTCCTGGAACTCACTTTGTAGACCAGGCTGGCCATGAACTCAGAAATCCGCCTACCTCTGCCTCCTGAGTGCTGGGATTAAAGGCGTGCGCCACCATGCCCGGCCCAGTCTCCTTTGTTGAGAAAACAGTTCATAGGAGTCAGAAGTGGCAGCTTGATCCACTCGCAAACACTTCATGAATATATAAGTAACCCAGTTCAGTACTGTCAGGATATCAAACACGAAAGTGGTGGCATGACCCAGCAGAGACAGCCAGGCCTCAGGCAAATTGGCACGAGTCAGCAGAGGTGACCATGACCACCTGAGACTCCAGGAGAAGCTCTCTGCGGTGCCTCTCTCAGTGAAGGGAAGATCAGCAAGGAGGCCGCAAACTCGAGACCAAGAAGCGTTACAAAGCTATCTATGCAAGCTAGCCCTCATCACTGTCCCTTGGGTCCTATTTATCCTCCCTCCAAACATCACGTGTCCTCCATGTGTCTTGCCTCAGCATGTGGGTCTGTCTTAGCCAAACTCTATGTGAGTCTGTATCAGCTGACATCACTCTGCCAATCAGCAAGAAGCTGCCCCGGTACCTCATGAGAAGTTCTTTGGTGAGTTTCTCTCAATGGCATCACCACGAGTGGAGCTTGCAACACGGTGTAAGGTGACTACAAGGTAAGGCATATCCTTAGTTAAGAATCCTTCATCACGTCCTTTCACATGCTTGCTTTAGCAAAATATCCTCTCACCTGTGTCTGTTTCAGTGAAACCCTTCTTCATGTGTCTGCTTTAGCAAAACATCCTTTGACATAACTGACTTTCCAAAGAAACCCAAAGTTTCTACTTCTGTGTTTATTCAGCTTATTCAGCTTACACTTCCACATTGCTGTTCATCACCAAAGGAAGTCAGGAAAGGACCTCAAACAGGGAAGGAACCTGGAGGCGGGAGCTGATGCAGAGGCCATGGCGGGGGGTGCTTCTTACTGGCTTGCTCCCCATGGCATGTTCAGACTGCCTTCTTATAGAACCCAAGACCACCAGCACGGGAGTGGCACTGTCCTCAATGAGCTAGGCCCTCCCCCATCACTCATCAACCAAGAAAATGCACCATAGGCCAATCT
The DNA here is from genome assembly GCF_978045245.1 of Mus caroli. Classification (NCBI taxonomy): domain Eukaryota; kingdom Metazoa; phylum Chordata; class Mammalia; order Rodentia; family Muridae; genus Mus; species Mus caroli. Next base: position 123,941,831 of record NW_028227263.1, on the reverse strand, counting down.
GGTGTGGGCATTCTCTCAATTGAGGTTCCCACTTCTCAGATGACTCTAACTCATGTCAACCCAACAGAAAGCAGCACAACACCTCCATCAGACTGGCCAATGATGGATGTGGGAGGACCCAGCCAACTATGGGCAGTGTCAACCCTTAGGAAGTTCTATAAGAGAGCAGATGGTGTCAGCAGTTAGGCACCTCCACAGCTAGCCCGAGGAGCCCAGTGACAGCAGGACACATCGTCACTAGTTGCCAAGAGGCAACACATTCCCCTGCTGCCTCGTGTTGCCTGTCCGACTCGGGCACATGTGCCACATTCCTGATAAAAGGAATGTTACTCCTTCTCTCCCCTGCTTTTTTCCTCCCCACCTCATAAGCAGCCTCTGTATCCCCTGCCCTTCTCACTGAATAAACCTTCCATGTGAGACCTGTGGCATGGTGTGAATTTATGGATCCTGCTGCTTAGATCCAACAGGTGGAGCAACTGCCTTAGGGTTCTTGTTGCTGTGGAGAGACACCTTATAACAGAAAACATTTAATTTGGGGTGTCTTATGGTTTCAGACTGAGAAACAAGACCAACTCCATCTTGGGTTCCTGCTCCATCTTAGAGAACCCAACCAAGGATTGAACTCAAGTTAACCAACAAGCCTGCACCTAGCGCTGGTTTCCAAGTCACTCTCTAACAACCACCAATCAGGAGGAAAATACAAGTTAAGTTTATGGTTTAGCTCCCTGACACATCCAGCAGGTCCAGTTATTCGAGGGTCTCAAGGGGACCTTCTCCTAGGAACCAAATGGGGGGAGGGAGAGACGAGAGCCTTGTGCAATGAACAACACACGGAAGCAGTCTGAGTAGCATCAAGGTCTCAATGTATTCAGCAAGGCTCAAGGCTTAAATGCACAAGCAAAAGGGGAAGTACTTCTCAGCAGGAGGAATGGGGCAGCGGAAATTTTTCTTTTGGCGACTACACGGGGAAACAGGAACTTGGTGGTATCAGGGTACATCTTGTGGTCAGGACATCTGGCGCTGACTTAGGGCTGGAACAATCTGTGGTTGTTCTTGGAGTGGTGCGTCGGTGGCCCGCTTTTGACCCCCTTTTCTTCTCGGGGGGAGAGGCCCAATTCAGAGATCAGGACAATTGTGTTGTCTTAATAGCTCCCAACATCTTCCCCGTTTTAATATTTTTATACAGGCATATTGTATAATAAATTTGTAGCCACGTTTTTAATGACCGCCTAAACGTCTGTTTGCTCACAGGGTGATTCTCTAAGACCACGAAGGACACAAGAACAAGTCATCTATGAGGCTTGAATTAACGGTTCCAGTCTGTTGGGTATAACCTGGGCTAGCCAAGGGATTTAGGAACGAAGCAAGCTCCGTGGGTAGAGGTAGAGGTCTGATCCCCAGTGTACAATGTTAGGGGCCATGTACAGGGTTGACTCTCAGGCCCACAGACTTCTACCCAGAGTAACCCTGACCTGCTCCCGTGCCGTTTTTCCTGGGGGAAAGACCCTAGGGCACTCAACCTTCATGCAATCAGACATGCCTCTCAGAGACTGTCTAACAGCTTCCAGATTAATCTCTGTGTAGTACTTAGTCTCACAACTCTCATGGGTGACGGCTTCAAGTTCCAATTTTTTGATGTGTCTAGCCTGGGATGACTGTTTAGTTTCCAATGTGGCGAGAATGTATACTGCCATGTTGGAAGCACAGACTATGGCAATCTATAAATGATTCGTGGCATGAGACTGATGGCCAAATTTAGGGGGAGGGGAATGATCTTACTTAAGCATTTTATGGAAATTGAGTCTCTCTCCCCGAGACGAGGGTGATGAAGCAGTATCCACATCTGACTCTTCTCCAGTAACCTGCTTGTTATCACCAACGTCCAGCCGATGGTAATGAACTGAAACAGATGCGATTGAAAGAGATGCATCAATTTGAGATTTAACAAATCGGGTCAATTTCTGAAATGCCCAAGGACCAAAGGAAATCAATAATAGGAGTCCCAATAGGGGCCCCAAAAGGGAGGGCAACAAGGTCGAGAGCCAGGGGGAGGTTGAAAACCAATTTTGGTACCATGACTCTTGTTGTTCTCTCTCTCTTTTTCTTTTTTCTAAACTGGCAGTAACCTTGGCAATGCTATCTTTAACTAATCCAGTTTTATCAACATATACGCAGCATTCTTCCTTAAGTGTAGCGCATAAGCCTCTTTGTTGTAGAAAGAGCAAATTTAATCCCCTTCTATTTTGAAGGGCAACTTCTGAAAGGGAAACCAAGGAATCAGTAAGATCATCTAGGCCCCTTTTTATATTCTCAATATCTTGGCTAGCAGCCTCATTGAGGAGATAGTAATTGCACGCATTCTGTTGAGACGACACAAGGGCTGTGATTCCGGTCCCGGTCCCAGCAGCACCCAGGCCAAGAAGGACCGCAAAGGTCACCGCCGAGATAGGCTCTCTTTTGTGGCGGGATGGCAAGGAGGCGCCTCGATCCCAAAACTTCAGTAAGTCATCTGACTCATGAATACTAAAATTTGGAAAAAGCTGAACCAAGACACAATAATCTCTATTATTTATAAAATCTTGTATAATAATGTACCGTGTAAGGCCCGTGGAATATGCCAAAAAGGTATCATCTGGGGCAAGAAGATAAGAATATCTATTGTTATTCACTCTAAACGTGTTATTGCAAATCTCTAGCAAGGGCCGCAGTGGAAGCATACTTGGGCCCAACACACAACTTCCTATCCCAGAGAGTTTTGCCAAGGTAAGCTGAACTGACTCGAAGGGAAGCTGACTAGCATCTGAAAGCAGGGTAAAATTTCCAAATAAGGCTATGCCCTCATAAAAGGGTGGGGAAGCAGAAAAGCACATCCAACAATCTTCAAATTCTGACGCATTATCTCTTTGTGTCTTATCCAGCAAGGCTAAAGCAGAAGCATTCAATATAGACCACAGTAAATCAGTGGAAGAGCCCCTCCCCCCCCCCCCCCCCCCCCCGCAGGGAGATGCCCTGGGGCAGGAACAGGGGGGAGGGTACCGGGAAGTCAAGGATTGCTTGGGGATATAGGGTGGTGTAACTGGGGATTAGGCCCTATAGATGCTTTATATTTGATGGGGATTTCCTTTTGTAGTTTAATCTTGAATGTCAATCCCCAATCTGTGCCCTCTTTATATATGCGCAACCCCCAAGAGAATCCTCTCTTGGTCCAGTCAGCAGTCCTTGCAGCTGTTGTAAAGCCAATTTGTAATGGGTTGCACCACCCTTGTCTAGAAGAATTGGGGGAACAATAGCTATTAAGGGGTTGTTTTCTAGGGGAGGTGACTTTGGAATTGGGGTAAAGTCGTTTAACTGTGACATAATCCCAAGAGGAGGATGGGGTCCAATAGGTATCCCCAGTGGTTTCACAGCCCCAAGAGGCGCAGTAAAAATCATTTTCATAGCCACATTTATAATTTAGAGATCTATCTCGATGAGTTCCCGGACAGACATATATACCTCCAGTGTGTAAGGCCAGGGCAGCACGACGTATATCACTGCTGCAACCTGGATCAATCTTTTTATCACCTGTGTTAACTGCTGTTAATTGAGGCATATAATAATCAGGGGTGCCCCAGGCAGCGTCTGCCCCCAATGCGAGGACACAGATGTCTACTTCTAACTCGGGCCAATGGGGCTTGGCACCAATCTTGGAGCTGGAGTTAGAGCAGCCCCAATGGCCAGGTTAATAGACTTAGAAACTTGTTGAGAAAACACATCTACCTCATTACAAAGCTTGATCATACCATTTATATCTAAACTCTTGGTTTTACCTCTCAGGGCAGCCCTACATGCCGAATTGGCGTTTTCAAGAGCAAGTTGTTGGACTAACAGACCCTCACATTCCTCAGGTCCCAAAATTCTCTCAGCTGCTTCCTGCAATCTGGCAACAAACTGCACATAGGACTCTTGGGGCCCTTGTATAATCTTGGTTAGGGGTGTAGTTAGCGCCCCTGCAGCAGGGACAGGGCGCCAAGCTCCCAGGGCCGCCTGTGCTGTCTGGGCAAGGACACCATGGGAGAGCTCTAATTGTTTTATGTCTTCAGCGAAATTGCCTTTACCGCAGATTTTATCAGCAGTCCAGGAGGCTGTCTTACTAGTAGGATTCTTTCTATTATTTGCAGCCAAATTTTCTCCTCTGTCCACAAACTCTGACTTCCAAGTTAAATATTGACCTCTAGTGAGGACAGACTGAACAACTTTATTCCATTCATTGGGTATCAAGTAGCCTTCTCCTGCTAAATGAACGGGTCATTAACCCCATAATTTTTGACTGTTGAATGAAGATCTTTTACATGTCTCAGATTTAGCTTTTTGTAGACTGGTTGGCTGTTGGTGTCCAACCCTTCATCGGGGGACATGCCACCCTCATTGGAATCACAGTTTGCTTGATCCCTCTCCTCATCACTTTCTGGTTCCCCCTGATCTTTTTCGGGGGAGCCAGTGGGGGGATCCTCATGACCTGGAGCAGCCTGATGGGCTTGAGCTCGAGTGAGGACAGGAAAAGCCAATTTTTTATTCCCTTGTTTCTGAGAGGGACCTTTGCGGCCAGTTTGAGATTTTTTGAAGGTTTCCCATGAGGGCTCTTTGTAGACTCTGAGTCTCTAGACTGAGATCTTGTAGCTCCTTTTGAAGTCTTAGAACATCTTTAAGATTGGTAATCTGAGTCTGAAGCTCTCTCTTAGTTTGAAGTAATCGCTGAACAGACGGAGAAGCCAGCGATATGGGATGAGCAGTAGGGGAAATGGGGGGCAAGCAAGAAGCGGGGTGGTGTTTAAAGGTCTCCATGGCAACGTAGGCACCGGGTCCCGGACCATAGCGGTCTCGTTCATAATTGAAAGCCTCTTCATCAAGTTCTGCCTCGGAGGAGGGATCAAGGGAGTCATTTGACAATTCTTTATATAAAATCGGATAAATTCTCTTGGGGTTTGTTGAGGGCTGAAGAGTACTCTTTTCTCCTGAGGCAGACCTAGCCTGGGGAGTGAGGGGATTAGGGAGGGAATCTTTAGGAATAGGGTCGTCGTCAATTATCAACAACGGCTGGCAGGCCGGCAAAGGATGCTGGAGGCATCGGCGGTTTGGTTTCACTTTTACAGGAAGGACAGCGAATGGGAGTTTTCTAAAAAATCTTCAGTAAGGGCTAAGAGGCGGGCTTCTTCTCCACCCTCTTCTGCCTGTTTAAGGAGGTCTCTGACGATTCCCCAATAGCTAAAAAAGGACTCAGGCACATCTTCTTGTTTTATCAAAGCATTGATATCTTTGCCTACTTTATTCTAAGTTAAAGGGTGTATTTCAGGACCATTCAAAACCAGCCATGGACATCTCTCATCCACAAAACAACAACAACAAAAATTTTTTTATTAAATCCTTTTTCTTAACTCTTATCCCTCTCTCCTAAAGAGACCCCTTCATCTCTTGAATGAAAACTGTCTCTTTGGACAGAACATTCCCCATGGTGAATGGGACAACAATTGAATGCCCAGGCTTACCTCTCGATGTCTGCGACACTCGAGCGAAGTGGTGGGGAACTGTCTCACTGTCTACGCGCGGTACCTCTTGAATCCATTGTCCGGGGGGTGGTCGTACCTCGTGCCCCACGTCTGGTGCCACTTGACTCGTCCAGCAGGTACAGTTATTCGAGGGTCTCGAGGGGACCTTCTCCTAAGAACCAAATGGGGGGAGGGAGAGACAAGAACCTTGTGCAATGAATGACACACGGAAGCAGTCTGAGTAGCATCAAGGTCTCAATGTATTCAGCAAGGCTCAAGACTTAAATGCACAAGCAAAAGGGGAAGTACTTCTCAGCAGGAGGAATGGAAATGCACAAGCAAAGGAGGAAGTACTTCTCAGCAGGAAGGATGGGGCAGCAGAAATTTTTCTTTTGGTGACTACACAGGGAAGCAGGAACTTGGTGGTATCAGGGTACATCTTGTGGTCAGGACATCTGGCGCTGACTTAGGGCTGGAACAATCTGTGGTTGTTCTTGGAGCGGTGCGTCGGTGGCCCGCTTTTGACCCCCTTTTCTTCTCGGGGGGAGAGGCCCAATTCAGAGATCAGGACAATTGTGTTGTCTTAATAGCTCCCAACAGCTCCCAGCAACAGCCAATTGTTTTAAAGGGCAACAATAGCCCCCCAATCAGATGTGTGCTGAGCTGACAACCCACCTCCTTGCTTGTTTGCTTGCCTCTACAAATGCTTGCTTGAAGCTGGGCTCAGGGCTTCATTGCTGCGTCAGGGTGGGCTGTGAGCCCAAGCTCAACATTGAATAAAAAAGATCCTAGTGTGATTGGAAGGAACCAGCTCCTTGGTGGTCTTTTGGGGTTCATGATACTGAGCAGGCACAACAAGAGGTTTAGTTCATTATTGTCACAGCAGGAAGCATAGTAGCATGCAAGCAGAGGTGGTGCTGATGAGGTGGCTGTGAGTTCTACATCTGTATCCGAAGGCAGCAGGAAGAGACAGAGACACACTAGGCATAGCTTGAGCATCTAAAACCTTAAAGCCTGCCCCCATGGTGACACACGTGTCCTCCAGTAAGGCCATACCTACTTCCTACTGGTACCAATGGGCCAAGCATTCAAACACATGAGTCCATGGGAGCCATTCCTATTCAAACCACCACAGAAACTCATGAGGAAGAAGCCAGTAAGCACTGCTCCTCCATAGCCTTCGCTTCAGTGTCTGCTTCCCCTGGCTTCCTTCCCTCAATGGACTATGACCCAGAATATAAGAGCCAAAGAATCCCAAGTTGCCTTTGATCCTGATCTTTATGACAGCCATAGAATCCTGACTAGGACAGTGAGTGATTATCTTCAGTATTAATTGATACAGGAGGGCCCAGCCCTCTCCCTTTCAGGCAGATGGTCCTGGGCTGAATAAGGAAACTAGCTAAGCATGACCCTATGGGAAGGTCAGAGAGTGAGCCACCAAAAAATATTCCTCCATAGTGCCTGCCTTGAGTTCTCCCAGTGAATGAACTATGACCTGAAAGTATAAGCTAAGCAAATCTTTTTCTCTCCTAAGTTATTTATTTATTTTGTCATGGTGCTTGTCACAGTAGCAAAAGGAAACTATGACACTATATTAACTCTTTCTTCTCACTGTGACCAAATTCTAAATAAAAAGCAACTTTGTGAAGTGCTGTGGTAGCCCTCATACTCATGGTTTAATCCTCATACTTATGGGGCAGGCAAGGCTCTGAGTTCAAGGCCAGCCTGGTCTAGGGAACAAATTCCAGGACATCCAGGGCAACACACAGAGACCTTGTTTTGACAACCCAACCCAACCCAACCCAACCCAACCCAACCCAACCCAACCCAACCCAACCCAACAAAAGAAGCAATTTGGGCTAGGGATACAGCTCAGTTGGTGGCTCTGCTTCCATCCCCACCTGCATCAGCTATAGGTGGGCAGTGCATGCCTGCAATCTCAGCACCTGTGAGATGGTTACAGAAGGATGAAGATTCCTCCTAAGCCATCCTCTGCCACGAAGTGAATATGAGGTCAGAGATCAGAATGGGCTACACAACAGCTTGTCTCCTCCCTCCCTCCCTCCCTCCCTCCCTCCCTCCCTCCTTCTCTCCCTTCCTTCCTTTCTTTTATTTATTTATTTATTTATTTATTTATTTATTTTTATTACGTATTTTCCTCAATTACATTTCCAATGCTATCCCAAAAGTCCCCCATACCCCCCACTTTCCTACCCACCCATTCCCATTCTTTTGGCCCTGGCATTCCCCTGTATTGGGGCATATAAAGTTTGCAAGTCCAATGGGACTCTCTTTCCAGTGATGGCCGACTAGGCCATCTTTCGATACATATGCAGCTAGAGACAAGAGCTCCGGGGTTCTGGTTAGTACATCATGTTGTTCCACCTATAGGGTTGCAGATCCCTTTAGCTCCTTGGATACTTTCTCTAGCTTCTCCATTGGTAGCCCTGTGATCCCCTTCCTTTCTTTTTAAGGCAACTTGATGGGAGAGAAGTTTATATCTGGTTAAGGCCCTAGAGATGCAGTCCTTCAAGGCAGCAAGACATTGTGGATGGCCCTGGTGATGCTTCTATTTTGATGTTAATTCCACTTTCCCAGGAGGGGTTGTTTGGAACAAGGAATGAGTCAGTACTTCATACTCAGATGACTTCTTGTGAACCTTCCCTCGAATGAGTAGATGGATCAATCATTGGTCGAGTAGGCAGGACTTCCGGGTTGGACGGAGGAAGAGAGAAAGAGGAGAGAGTTAGGGGCTTTGTGGATGGGGGACAGTGAGAGGGCAAGATGTAGCTACTAGTGTCTCCTGGCTTATATGGCGAATTGGCCAGGATTTGCCACTGAAGCATTTAGATTTAATATGGTTTACAAGATTAGGATTCTAGTTGTTGCACCCAGCGATTGAGTTATCGTCGTTTCTGAACTAAGTTTGTGTGGCGTTTTCCTTCACGTGGCGGTTAGACTGGGTTCCAGAGAGAAAGGTACAATGGCAATGTGTGGGTTTGCCAGATGTGCACCACAAAGGCCGTGTGGGTTCTGAAGCACGGGGCTGGCGTGGTAACGACCCGCCAGTATGAACTTAGTGAGCTGGGTGTAGAGATTTTGGAGATCCAAGTCAGAGAGTCTCCATGTGATAGGAACTGGCCAGCGAGACCGCTGGGGCTGAGAGTAGCTGGGAGAAGTGCAGGAGCTTGGAGTTCATTTTAATATTTCCCACAACAGTGGGAGCTTGCTGAACTGCTTTTAGTGGCATTTCTGTGGGCCAAGGAAGGAGCAGAGCTTGGAGAAGCCTTACCTCTGTGGTCCTGTGTCAACTAGCTATGCATGCATGATGGTTGGAAAGTCCCAGGACCTTCCAAAACAGTGCTATCATTTAGGAACTGAGTGTCCAAACATACAAGGCTGTAGGGAACATTTCACAGATGGTAATACCTGGTAAGAATTCTACCACAGAGTTAAATCCCCAACCTCTCAACCATAGTAATTAGTAATAATAATTATTAATAATAACAATTATTATTTTAGTTGGGTGTGTGCATATTTACGTGAGTATATACAGTGTGTTTGTACAGACATGTGTGAGTGTGGGTGTCACAGTGTGTGTAACAGTCCTGGGACAGCCTCAAGTGTCTATTCTTTGCATGTCATTGGAAGCGAGGTTGCTCCTTCTTTGCTGCTGTGCACACCAGGCTAGCTTGCCCTTGAGTTCCAGGAAGTCTCTTGGCCCAGGCTCTTTTCTCACCTAGGATGGCTGGGGTTGAAGAAGCGAGTTCTCGTGTCTGGATTTACACACGCTCAGGAGATCTCAGTTCAGGTCTTCATCCTGCAAACCCTTCACCAACCAAGCCATCTCCCCAGCTCTGGGTGCTTAGATTGGCTTATCTTATTTTGCGTGTATGGGTACTCTCCCTGCATGTATGTCTATGCAGTGTATGCAGTATCCGCAGAAGCCAGAGACAGATTTCCAGGGATAGAAGTTACAGATGATTGTGAGCTGAGAGTTGAACTCAGGTCCTCTGAAAAAGCAGTCAGTGCTCTTGACCACTGAGCCATCTCTCCAGCTCTTAGTTTTTATTTCTGAGATAAAAAAAATAAAAAGTCCCACTATGTAACCCATGCTGGTCTCGAACTGCTGACCCTCTTGCCTTGCAAGTGCTGGGACAACAGGTGTGTACCATCTGATTCATATCGTCTTTTCTTTTATACCAAAGATTCTCTTATGCTCTTTCCCACATCCTCAGAGGGCTCTGCTTTCAAGAAGGCTACTTGCCCTCTTGGTCACCTGACCAGGATCCACCCCCACATGCATACTCACTCATTTAATTGATATTTCATGGCTGCTCATGGCCAGCCTGGCAACCGGCCTAGCTTTCCTAAGTTCAGAGTAACTGGCTTTCATTGTCTTTATTAGTGTTGCTGTGGGCCCTAACAGTCTTAGTTCCTGGTCCTTGAGGTTCCAGGGATAGAGAAGGATGACAGTAGCTGGGGGTGGGGACAGGATGGGGGAGGGCAGAGGTGAGGACAAAGTTCCTTCCCTGTTCCCAGCACAGCTGTCCTCATGCTCTGGCAGCTATCCATACTGTGCACTGTGGGACTGGCTGTGTGTGCCAGCCAGGAGAGGGACTACCTGGCACACTGAGGCCAGACACCAGGACTCATGGGGCCTGCTGGCTTCCATGGCTGCTCGTGGACAGTGATCCTTCTCTCAGGTGAATCTGTCCTGCAGACAGACTTTGCTGGGTGGTTGGGTGGCTGGAGGTTGTGTGATTGTGTGTCTGTGTGTGTGTCTGTGTGTAAAAGAGACACAAAGAAAGAGAGACGAGGTAGAAATAAACCAGACATTAAGGAAAAGAAACAAAAAATGGGGAAAAAAAGACCTGAGAGAAATTGTCTTTCTCTCTTGAAGAAATGATAAGGGAGAGAGAGAAAGATAATGAAGAAGGAAAAAGGATGGGAAGAAGAGAGAGAGAGATACAGAGAGAGAGAGAATAGGGAGGGAGAGTAAAAGGGGAGAGAGGAGCAGGGAGAGAAAGAGAAGGGGAAGGATGGAGGAGGGGAGAGAAGAGAAGGGGAGGGAGAGAGAAGGAAAGGGAGGGAGTAGGAGAGGAGGGAGAGAGAGAAATGGGAGAGAGAAGAGGGAGAAAAAGAAGAGGAAGGAGAGAGAGGAGGAGAAGAGACGGAGAAACAGAGGGCAGGGGAGGGAAGGAGACAGAGACAGAGATAGTGGAGTCTGTACCAGAGACAAAACCAGGGAGAGACTGAGATAGATGAGGGAGCAGGGGAGACAAAGGACAAAGAGACAGCAAGAAAACTGAAGAAAAACAGAGGGGAAAGAGAAGAAGATGAGGCAGGGTGGGGGGAAGAAAGGACTCTGATAGACAGATGAATGGGTGTGAGTAGGTGGGACTGTGCCGTCCCAGTGGTCTGCACTGTGGGGTGGATGTGAAATCCAATGAGCATCTGAGATAAAAGGGGCTGCAGAGATGGCACTGGAGTTAAGAGCCCTTGTGCAGCTTTGAAGACCTGAGTTCTGGTTCCAGCATGGTGTAACAAGCCAGACAAGGGCTTCTGCAAGCCTGGAACCTCAGCAGTGTGGGGGTAAACACAGAAGGATCTCTGTAGTTCTTTGGCTGCCAAAAAAATGTGACCTCCAGATTAAGGAAGAGACCTTGTTTCGAAGAAATAAGGTCAAGGGTGTGTGTGGGGGAGTAGGTAGTGACCTTTGGCCTCTATGCATGCACAGACATGAACACCCTCACATATGTGTGCACACACACCACACATGCACATGCATTCACTTGCACATGCATGTTGGGGTTACTAGAGTATTTTAATAAAGCAAAGCACTTCAAGGTGAAGGGCTATTTTTGTGACTTTTGCGATGGGTTCTCCACAGAGATAAGGGCTCAGCTCAGTCTTGCTGTGTGACTCCGAGTCTGATGTGCCCCTCTCTGGGTCAGAGCTTCATGGCTGATGTGAAGGCTGGACAGGCTCCAGGTCCTCCTGAGAGGCTGTTACTGGTTGTGTGTACAAATGTCACTGTGAAGCTTGCTTCCTTCTAGTGGGGATCAAAGTCAGGACAGGAGAAGGAAGCAGGAAGACAGGCTGGGGACTTTCTCTAGAGGAGGTTCTTTCTCATCCAGGCAGGTTGGTGACAAGGTCCACTTTTGGTTTATTTATCCCTGTGACTTCCTTCAATCCTTAGGAGACTTAGGTGAGATGGGATCTGCCCTTATTCCCCTTGACAAGAGGGGCAACTGAGACTCAGAGAGAGCGCGTCACTAGGCCAACTAGGTAACAAAGCTGAGATGGGAACTCTCTGGACCTGTGGCCTATAAGTGCATTGGAGAGAGTGGTAGAGACATGACAAGGGTCAGTGCATCACTATGCTAATGCTAATGAGGGCTTACTGTGTTTGTGTCTTTAAGAATCAAACCTAGGGTGTGTGTGTGCTAAGAAAATGTTCCACTATGTAGTCATGGCCCCAGCCCCTCACTGGGGGATTCTAGGCAGGGGCTCTACCACTGAGCCACGCCCCCAGCCCCTCACTGAGTGTGTTTATATATATGTTTTTGGAAACACAGGGTTTAACTGCATGTCCATAGCTGTCCTGGAATGCACTCTGTAGACCAGGCTGGTCTTGAATTCACAGAGATCCACTTGTCTTTGTTCCCTGAGAGCTGGGATTAAAGACGTGCCATCATGCTAGGCTTCACTTTTGTTGCTGTTTGTTTTATTTTTGTTTCTAGACAGAGGCTTACTATGGGAGTCAGGCTGGCTTCAAACATGCGATCCTCCTGCATCTGACACCTCAGTCCTAGGATCACAGGCCAACACTCCTGTGTGTGATGTTCTCCCCTTGTGAAGACTATAATTAGCCACATCATTTCATTTCTCTTTCCCTCATTGTCTCTCCTCTCTTTCCTTTCCAGCCTTACTTCCGACCACATGGAGCCCCCCAGCTGCTGCCCACTTCATCCACCGTGCCGACCTGCTTAGCAACACCCAGATGGAGAGAGGTATGGTATCTTTGGGCATTTGCCCAGACGCTCCTGATTCATGACAGATTGAGTGATTTGTGAGCACAGAGGTTAAGATCATTATCCATGTGTCTGTCTTCACAGAGGGCAGTAGTGAGGGTTTCTATTGCCTTGATAAAGCTAGCTAGCACAATTAACCCCTTGTTAACTTGACACATGAACACATCGCTATTCGACTAGAACCTTTCCTTTTTCATTTGTCCCCAAGATAGCATATAAATAGCAAGTCCGACAGTGTAAGGCTTCTGGGCCTCATGAGCTCCTAGGCTCCAGAAGACTCGGCACAGAACACGTAGCACATCTCCTGGGCTCAGGCCAGCTCCACCCTCGGTTGTTACTGTACATGGCAGTCATCCCGTGGTACTGACATCAGGGGACTCCAGCCCTGCTGCATGGTTGCCTCAAGTGCTCTCTACAATGTCATTTGAAACCAGCACTACCTGAGTGACTCTGACCAAGTTCAGCTGTCAGCATGAGATGCAGCCTCAGACCCTTCCAGACAACAGATCCAGTGTTCTGACCCTAAGAAAACACTTCCCAGAACACTTTTACCTCAACAATGCTGCTCTCTTAATCACAGCAGATTCTTCAGCCCCAGCTGACTGGCATCCATTGCCCCAGCAAAGCGAAGTTTCTTGTTTGTGGTTCTTGATTCAAAACACGGAGTAACCCCGATAGAGTCTTCCCTGTGAGACTTCACCGTTCCCCATTCAAACCTATAGTCTTCACTGCTCTCAGAATCATCTCAGTTCCTCAAGTGGTTATTAAGTTCTGAGCACTCAATGGCATTCTACCCCAAAGTTCCAGAGTCTTTCTACAACTCTCCATCAAAACATGGTCAGCGCTGGGCGTGGTGGCGCACGCCTTTAATCCCAGCACTTGGGAGGCAGAGGCAGGCGGATTTCTGAGTTCGAGGCCAGCCTGGTCTACAGAGTGAGTTCCAGGACAGCCAGGACTACACAGAGAAACCTTGTCTCGAAAAACCAAAAAAAAAAAAAAACCAAAAAAAAAAAAAAAAAAAAAACATGGTCAGCTTTGTCACAGCAATATCCTAAGACCTGGGGCTGGAGAGGTGGCTCAGAGGTTAAGAGCTCTGACTGCTCTGCCAGAAGTTCCCTGAGTTCAATCCCCAGCAACCACATGGTGGCTCACAACCACCTGTAATGGGATCCGATGCCCTCCTCTGGTGTGTTCAATGACAGCTGCAGTGTACTCATATAAATAAATAAGTAAATACATAAATAAATCTTAAAAAAAATATCCCAAGACCTGGCACTAATTCCTAAAACTCGTAGGGTTTTTATTGCTGTGATAGGACACCATGTCCAAAGAGCCCTAGGGAGTGTGTCTTGGTCACTATGCTATTGCTGTGAAGAGACACCATGACTAACTCTTATATTAAAAAAGATTTATTTATTTATTTATTTATTTATTTATTTATTTATTTATTTATTTATTTATTTAGAGAGGGTTTCTCTGTGTAGCTCTGGCTATCTTAGACTTGTTTTGTAGACCAGGCTAGCATCAAACTCACAGAGATCTGCCTGCCTCTGATTGCTGGGGTCAAAGGCATGCATCACCACAGCTGGCTAAATTAAGCATTTACTTGGAGCTTGCTTATGTGTGTGTGCCCACCTGTGGTGCCCAGAAGAGGGCATCAGAGCCCCTAGTGCTGGAGTTCCAGGTGGTTGTGAACTGCCCAATGTGGGTGCTAGGAATTGAACTCAGGTCCTCTGCGAGGGCAGCAGGTGCTCCTAACCACTGAGCCATCTCATCAGCCTCAGTTACACAAGGATTGTCACCATAACAACCGAAGGGAGGAAGGGTTTATTTTAGCTCGTGGGGTAGGGCGGGATAAGGCAGGAGTGTCAGGAGGCAGCTGCTTCTCACACCTTAGTAGAGCAGAGACAATTCTGGGAGGGAAGCCAAGCTATAACCCTTAAAATTACTCTCCCGGGGATTCACCTCCACCCACCCAACCCCACCACCTCTCAGCTAGCACCAAGAGCTGAGGGCCAGGATCTACGGGAGATATCCTGATGACGCTGTTCATGTCCCACACCCGCTGTACCACTTACACAGCCCCATGTGATGGTGCATGGAGATCAGAAGGAGGATGCAAAGGTTCACACCCAGGGGTGGGGGAGATGGGTCAGGTTAGCAGCACTTGCTACTCTTGCAGAAGTCCTGCACAGCTGCTGTTATCTTCTGCTCCAAGGTAATCCAGTGCCCTCTCCTGGCCTCCATAGGTATTGCACACATATGTGCTTATACGCACACAGAAAACTACACATGAAAAATAAGTTTTTAATAAAAGTTTACATATCCTTCAAGCACACTGGGTTTACTTTGGCTATGTAGTATTGAGCTCAGACCATCTCCAGAATGTCTTTTTGGCCATTCTGGTCCTTTCCAGTCTCATCAGATCCTTTTGTAACTGTCTTGTTCTTCTGTGTCTGTGCATGCCGCCATGACTTTTGCTCTCGCTCTCTGCAGCTCCACTGGCCACGCCCACCCTCACAGTCAATCAGAACATTGTCACAGAGCAGAGGGAAATGGCAGTTTTCTACTGTAACACTAATGATGATAACATCACCATCCACTGGGTCTCCAACAACTCTCTGCTTGTGTTGAATGAGCGCATGAAGCTGTCTGCAGATAACAAGACCCTCACCATCCTCATTGTCCAGCGGGAGGACTCAGGGTCTTACCTGTGTGAAGTGCAGCATGGCTTTGAGGTTCAGAGAAGTGACATTGCCTCTCTGACAGTGAACTGTGAGTCTCCCAGGTTCCTTTACCTGTTGCGGACACCCGCTTCCCTGGCACTTCATTGTCTCAGGCTGTAAAATGCCGTCCCAGAGAGGAGTTACAGAATGAAAGTGAAGTCGAGATGAGGGTCCTTGTCTAATCCAGGGCACAAATGAGCACTGGATTTGATCCCAAGCAAACCCCATAGGAAAAAAATAAACCAAATGTGAGTTTCAAACGGGAAACTGATACTCACATTAGGATTCCATCTGAAATAGCAACTGTAGTGAATTAAAACCAATACATTTATAATAAACCCACCTCCATCAGACCCCACCCCCATCAGACCCCACCCCCATCAGATCCCACCCCCATCAGATCCCACCCCCATCAGATCCCACCCCCATCAGATCCCACCCCCATCTGATCCCACTTCCATCTGATCCCCACCTCCATTTGATCCCACATTCATCAGATCCCCACCTTCATCAGATCCCACCTCCATCAGATCTCACCTCCATCAGATTCCCACCTCCATCAGATCCCACCTCCATCAGATCTCACCTCCATCAGATTCCCACCTCCATCAGATCCCACCTCCATCTGATCCCACCTCCATCAGATCCCACCTCCATCAGATCCCACCTCCATCTGATCCCACCTCCATCAGATCCCACCTCCATCAGATCCCACCTCCATCAGATCCTACCTCCATCTGATCCTACCTCCATCAGATCCCACCTCCATCAGACACCACCTCCATCAGATCTCACCTCCATTTGATCCCACCTCCATCTGATCCTACCTCCATCAGATCCCACCTCCATCAGACACCACCTCCATCAGATCCCACCTCCATTTGATCCTCACCTCCTCAGGATCCCACTACCATCAGATTTTACCTCCATCGAATCTCTACCTCCATCAGATAGCACCACCATCAGATCCCCATCTCCTCAGGATCCCATTTCCATCAGATTCCCACCTTCATCAGGATCCCACCTCCATCAGATCCCACCTCCATCTGATCCCACCTCCATCAGATCCTACCTCCATCTGATCCTACCTCCATCAGATCCCACCTCCATCAGACACCACCTCCATCAGATCTCACCTCCATTTGATCCCACCTCCATCTGATCCTACCTCCATCAGATCCCACCTCCATCAGACACCACCTCCATCAGATCCCACCTCCATTTGATTCTCACCTCCTCAGGATCCCACTACCATCAGATTTTACCTCCATCGAATCTCTACCTCCATCAGATAGCACCACCATCAGATCCCCATCTCCTCAGGATCCCATTTCCATCAGATTCCCACCTTCATCAGGATCCCACCTCCATCAGATCCATACCACCCTTGTAATTAAATGGAGAAGAAAGCATTACCTATAGTATGCCCCCATAAGTGATCTGACGATGATTCTAAGGCCTCTTCCATGCTTGTTCCCACCCTCTCAGATGGTCCTGACCCTGTATCAATCAAGCTGGACTCAGGAGTAGCTGCTGGGGATGTGGTGGAGGTGATGGAAGGCAACACTGTGAACTTCAGGGTGGAAGCACAGTCCTCCCCTAACCCTGTCTATGCCTGGTATCTCCCGAGCGACTTCATCCAGCCCCCTATCACAGGAACATTCACAATCTATGCTGTGTCCAGGGAACATGAGGGCATGTACAGGTGCCTGGTGTCCAACCCTGTCACCAACTTGTCCCGCCTAGGTGTGGTCAAAGTCCAAGTGCTTGGTGAGTGTTATTTCCTGGTTTCTCTTTTGCTTCTTTAAGAAATCAGAAGCTGAGGATTGACATAGTCTGGGATTTTAGGGGAACTCTTTGATTACCTGGGTGGGTATGGAGTCTTGATGGTGTTTTTAAGAAACAGGCAGTGGTAATTGGTACACTCTTAAGTAAAAGCTGGAACTCCAGTCCCACCTCAGTTTTTGAGGAAGAACCAGAGGTCGGATGATTTTCCATGTGAAAGGTGTCAGGGCGTGGTTCTTAGTGCAGGAAAGGACGCAACTCCAGCTTGGCACATATTCAAGACCTTCTTAGCTCTCTGTGGGTACCCATGGTTTGATTCTTTGAGTAAGAAGGAGTTGTGTGTCTATATAGGTATATACACTAGGAGACTGATTATAAGCACAGGCCACCCTCACACATATAACAGGCACATACAACTTATATACAACACATACACATAGCAACACAACACATACACATACGTCAGGCATATGACAGTCATAGAAGACACAAATACATATAACACACACATACTCAATACAAAACACAGAGCAAGCATATCAGAGGCATACACTGAGCCATACCCACTGAGCCATTTCACCACCTAAATTAAAACAAACAGAACAAACAAAAAAACAAACAAACCCAAATAACTTCAAGGCTACATAGTGAGTTCAAGGCCAGTGTGTGTAACCTGTGTTACTGTGTGTAACAGTGTGAGGCCCTGTTCCAGAATACCACTGAGTTCTTGTAGATTGAGTCCTTGGTAGATTGTCTGTTTACAATCCCCCAGTGAGGGGCTGGGGGCGTGGCTCAGTGGTAGAGCCCCTGCCTAGAATCCCCCAGTGAGGGGCTGGGGATGTGGCTCAGTGGTAGAGCCCCTGCCTAGAATCCCCCAGGGAGGGGGCTGGGGGCATGGCTCAGTGGTAGAGCCCCTGCCTAGAATCCCCCAGGGAGGGGGCTGGGGGCATGGCTCAGTGGTAGAGCCCCTGCCTAGAATCCCCCAGGGAGGGGGCTGGGGGCATGGCTCAGTGGTAGAGCCCCTGCCTAGAATCCCCCAGTGAGGGGCTGGGGGCGTGGCTCAGTGGTAGAGCCCCTGCCTAGAATCCCCCAGGGAGGGGGCTGGGGGCATGGCTCAGTGGTAGAGCCCCTGCCTAGAATCCCCCAGGGAGGGGGCTGGAGGCGTGGCTCAGTGGTAAAGCCCCTGCCTAGAATCTTCCAGTGAGAGGCTGGGGGCGTGGCTCAGTGGTAGAGCCCCTGTCTATAATCTCTCAGTGAGGGGCTGGGGGTGTGGCTCAGTGGAAAAGCACTTGTTTAGAATTTAGGAGTCTCTAGGTCGAGTCCCTGATACTACAAAACAAACAACATAAAATATATAGACCCAGGCAACATACATATACATACCATACATATAGCCGTCTCCAATAAAACATGTAAAGAACACGCAATATGTACCATAACATATGCAATATCACAGATATAGAAAACACACTCAGATACAAGATGTGTGTGTGTGTGTGTGTGTAAACACAGAGTGCGTGTGCATTCTGTTCATACAATTCACAATCATAACACACACATAACACAACATATAAACCAGGCACAAAATTAACAGTCCCCATAAACACACCCCAATTCCACAAAATCTTCTCCCACACAAAACACGTAACATTCTTTTTTTAATTTTTTTTTTTTTTTTGGTTTTGGTTTTTCGAAACAGGGTTTCTCTGTGTAGCCCTGGCTGTCCTGGAACTCACTCTGTAGACCAGGCTGGCCTCGAACTCAGAAATCTGCCTGTCTCTGCCTCCCAAGTGCTGGGATTAAAGGTGTGCGCCACCACCGCCTGGCAACACGTAACATTCTTTTACTACTGTCATGCATACCTACTCATCCACAAAAGCCACCCGTGTTCTACATATAAGCTCTGTGGTCCAGTCCTTAACACACACATGCTCTCTCACACACACACACCCCTGGAAAACTCAGGGTTGTTTTTATTTTGGTTGGTTTGATACATGATTTCACTATATAGCCTAGCTGACCTGTAACTTGCTATGTAGATCAAGCTGGCCCTGAACTCACAGGGATGCACCTGCCTCCCAAGTCCTGGGATTGAAGGCCTGTGCCACCTCTGGCAGTGTAGGAGTCTTAGGAATCCTTCCTTGATCTAAACCTGTATCTCTGTGTGTTTCCAGAAAAAGTGACTGCACCGAATATCGAGTTCCCAACCTTGGCCCTTGTGGAGAACGCCACCTCTGTGACGCTGACCTGCAAAACCAGCCACCAGAGGGTTGGTGTCCATTGGTTTCTAAAGGGTCAGCCACTCAGGCCTAGTGAGCGCCTGACACTGTCATCCCAAAACAGAACCTTGACCATCCATGGCCTTCAGAGAGATGATATTGGGCCTTATGAGTGTGAGGTGTGGAACTCGGGTAGCCAGGCACGCAGCGTCCCCCTGAAGCTCACCATCAACTGTGAGTGGTGGGGTCTGGGGTCTCTGCCTCCTCCCTCCCTCCCTCCCTCCCTTTGTCTTTTCCCTATGCCCACCTTTTTAAGGAGTCAATTCTTTCTGGATGCGTGCTACACACTTATAATCCCAGCACACAGGAGGTTGAGACAGGAGGATTACAAATTTGAGATCAGCAATGATCTGAAAAGGCAAACACATAAAAGCAACAACAACAACAACAAAAAAAAAAAAAAAAAGAGAAGAAAGGATAGAGAGGGAAAAGAGAAACCTAACCTTTTAAGTGGTCAACCCATCACCTAGAGGGCTTCAGCCCTTTGGCAACCTTCTCTCTTCAAAAATTTACATCATGATTCGTAACAGTAGCAAAATTACTGTTATGAAGTAGCAATGGAATAATTTTATGGTGGTGGTGGTGGTGGTGGGGTCACCACAGCATGAGGAACTGTAAGAGTTGCAGCATTGGGAAGGAAGGTTGGGAACCACTGAACTTCAAGCTGTTTGCGTGCGAGGCATGGATCTGCAGGTTGGGCAGGTCTGTCTCAGGCATTATGCAATGTGTAGTGTAGCAGATAGACCCTAAAGAGATAAACAAGGGCCAGCACGATGGCTCAGGGTGTTGAGGTGCTTGCCCCAAAGCCTGACCACTTGAGTTCATTCCTTAGGAGTCACAGAGTGAAAGGAGAAAACCAGCTCCTGCAAGTCATCCCCTGCATGCATGCCACATGCATGTCATGCCACATGCATGTTCCTCACCACAGAGATGAGAGTCTGAGAAACTAGATAAGGGAGACAACTGCACCAGCCCCCCCCCCATATGTGAACACATGCGTACCCACAATTTCAAACAAAAGTCAAAGCTGGGTGTGGTGGCACAGACCTACCTAGCACTCTGGAAGCTGAGACAGGTGGATCTCTGTGAGTTCAAGACCGTCATAGTCTACATAGTGGGTTCCAGGACAGCCAGGGCTACACAGAGAGACCTTGTAAATCAATCAATCAATCAATCAATCAATCAATCAACCAACCAACCAATCAATCATTGAAGACAAAACAAAATAACAGAACCCAGGAGAGCCTGTGTTTTCCAGGTGAAAGCTGGAATTCCTTTAGTTTAAACCAAGGAGGAAAGCTAAGCCACCTGTGGTTGTACTTGGCTACAATCCTAGTATTCAAGACATGGAGGCTGGGGAGTCAGGAGTTCAAGGTCATTCTTGGCTAAAGAGTGAGTTTGAGAATAGCCTTTGCTCTTTGAGTCTGCCGCAAAACAAATTAAAACCAACCAGAAACCAAAAGACTGCCAGGCAGTGGTGGTGCAACCCTTAATCCCAGCACTCAGCAGACAGAGGCAGGAGGATCTCTCTGAGTTTGAGGCCAGCCTGGTCTACAGAGTGAGTTCCAGGACAACCAGGGCTACACAGAGAAACCCTGTCTCGAAAAACAAACAAGCAAACAAACAAATGAAATCCATAAGTACCAAAATAACAACGATGACGATAACAACAGCATAAACCTCCAAAGCAAAACACAAGCAAAAGAAACAGGAAAAGCAGAAAAGAAAAAAAAAATCTGGTAATTTTGCCTGTGGCATTGGAGGCTCACGATGTGTGACTTTGCAGATGGCCCCGACCGAGTGGAAATCACCCAGGGGCCAGCGTCTGGAGTGGTCAGCACCATTGAGGCAATGCTCAACTCCAGCCTGACCCTGCATTGCCGGGCTGAATCCATACCAGGTGCCAGGTATCACTGGACCCATGAACACTCCTCTAAGGTGCTTGATGGGGAGCAGCTGAGCATCAAGGCACTGAGGCAGGAGCATCAGGGCATTTACAGCTGTACAAGCTCCAATGATGTCACCGGCCTGGCCCGATCTGCCTCTGTCCTGGTCATGGTGGTAGGTGAGTTGCTTAATGTTCCTTTCTGGATCTGGAATCCATCTGGTTTTTCCCCATGTGGCTCTAGCCACCTGCCTCTCTTCTATCATGGCCTGGAGTGTGACAGTGACTTGCTAGATTTCCAGTCCAGAGTCACAGAATCCCAACACCTCATGCTCGGACAGCCTGTACTTTCTACTGTGTGTTCCAGAAACTTCTTTGAGTTGTTTGAATCTTAATTTTCTTACCAGTAAATGGTTTTTTGCTGTTACTTAAAATGTTCTTTAATTATATGGATGTGTGTCTAGATGTGTGGGTATGTGCACATGAATGCATGTGCCCTCAGCGGCCAGAAGAAGGTGGCAGACTGTCTGATGCTGGAGATATAGGCAGCTGTGAGTTGCCAGACCTGTGTACTGGGAAATTGAGGTTGGGTCCTCTTCAAAAGCTGTACGTGCCCTTAACCGCTGAGCCATTCCTGCAGTCTTACGATACTACTTTTTCTGTGACAGGTTCTCTCTGTGTAGCCTAGGCTGGTCCTAGACCTTACCTTTCCTTTTCCCTCTCCCTTTCCCTCTCCCCCTCCCCCTTCCCTCCCCCTCCCCCTCTCTTCCCCCTCTCCCCTCCCCTCCCCCTCCCCCTTCCTTCCTCCTCCTCCTCCTCTTCTTCTTCTTCTTCTTCTTCTTCTTCTTCTTCTTCTTCTTCTCTCTCTCTCTCTCTCTCTCTCTCTCTCTCTCTCTCTCTCTCTCTCCTCCCCTTCCTTCCTTCCTTCCTTCCTTCCTTCCTTCCTTCCTTCCTTCCTTTCTTTTTTCGAGGCAGGGCTGATTGAAGGCATATGCCACCACCCTTGGCATGTGGCTCCCAACTTTTGGTCTTCCTGTGTCAGCCTCCTGAGCACTAAGAAAACAGTCATGCACCACTAGCCCTGTCTATGATGGCTGCATTCTAGAATTGCTTAGAGAGACAATGGATCTTGGATATAACCTGAGAAAAAGGGAGAGAGCCCACAGTTAATATACTAATTACAGTGAAGTCTTATAATAAGGGAGAGAGGGGAGAGAGAGCGAGTGAGCTCTATTTCAAACACATCATTGCTGATTCACGAATAGAGCTCTCTGTCTCTGTCTCTCTGCCTCTCTCTGTCTCTCTTTTGCTCTCTCTCTCTCTCTCACACACACACACATACACACGGAGAATGACAGAAAGATAGACTGGCAGACAGAGATCCCAGAAAGATCTATCTTAATACTCAACAAACCAAGGCCACTTCCTCAAACCCTGAGCCATCATCCCTCTGCAAAAGGCTTAGACAGAAATGGATGGGCAAACATCAGGCCATTGTGGAGCCAGCTGCCCCACATCAGGCATGACTAGGTGCAGTGTCTTCTCATCCCTGCAACATCATCTACAGTGGGTACCACTTTCCTCATTGTCAATAAGAAAATTCAGTTCTGGAGTGAATTTATCTACTTAGAATCACACTGCCCTAGAGTCAACCGGCTTTATCTGAGGGACATCCAAGTTTCTGTTACCAAAATCCCTTTCCTCACTCCATGCCTTGACCTACCCAAATAACCAGTTCTGCCATATATATACTGATCAATTCTTGCTCCATCAACTGAAGACATGCTTGATGCACAGAGAGGTTGATTAGCATGCCCAGTGTCACACAGTTGGGGGATTTGAACACAAGCCAATGTGCTCTGGGGAGGATTCCACACACTGTTAATTGCTGAGTTAATGGCTGGAGAACAAATTCCTCAGTCAGTGAAGATAAAGAAGCCAGACACTCTGGAATGGGGCTGGGGATAGGAAGAGTGTTCCCTGCTTATTCTTGATTTTATCTCTTGGCCGAGGTCTCCAGTCATCCTCTATGTCTCCTGGAGCCATCGCTGGCATCGTTATCGGGACCCTGGTTGCCATTGCATTGGTGATAGGTCTGGGCTACTTCCTCTACAGCACAAAGGACAGATGGTAATGAGTGAGGGATCTGGAAAGACTTTCAGGGGCAAGGAGGCATGGCGTTGAACTCTATCTGTGCACCCTGGGAATTCAGGATATTTTGGGTCATTGCCCAAGAGCAGACAAGATGGGGGTAAGGAACATGACAGCGTCTATGGAAATTGGCCAGAACCCGACCCATGAGATTATGAGGGATATGTGTTTCAGGACCCGCAGGAGATCAGCCAGTGATACAACGAGCTCTAATACCATACCACCCACCTCTGTGATGCAGAGAACCCCGGAGTCCAGACACAGTAAGTGACTCCACAGTCTGTGTTCTTGCAGTGGTGAGGGGTGAGTGGGAGCTGCTATGGGAAGCCTAGGACTCTCCTTCTGGTTTAGGCCCAGGTCACTGGCAGGTTCCAGGGAAGCTTTGTCCGCCCTGAGATGCACCACTGTTCCCATTAACCTTGTGCTCTCTCTCTCTCTCTCTCTCTCTCTCTCTCTCTCTCTCTCTCTCTCCCTCTCCCTCTCCCTCTCCCTCTCTCTCCCTCTCCCTCTCCCTCTCCCTCCCTCCCTCCCTCCCTTCTCTTTTCCTTCCCATTCCCTCTCCTTTTCTTTCTCTTCTCTCTCCCCTCCCTCCCATACCCAGCCTGGTGAACTCTAGACATGCTCTGAGCCTGTTCTTTTTTTCAATTGTGTGTGTGTGTGTGTGTGTGTGTGTGTGTGTGTGTGTGTGTGTGCATTTCTTCTCTCCTCCCCCTCTCTTTGAGACAAGATATCACTGTGTACCCTGGCTATCCTGGAAGTTACCATGGTAGATGAAGCTGGCCTTGAACTCACAGAGACCCACTTGCCTCTGTCTCCTGGGTGCTGGGATTACAGGCATTTGACACCCTGGCCAGCTCCATTCTTTCTCCACTTCAACACGGTGCCTTGGTGCCCTCTATTGATGGATATAGTCAATGAAAAACAACTTGGGATGTCTGCTGTCTGTGAATCTAGGATTCTGAAAGGAGGATCCACAGAACTCAGAAGGCTCTTTAGAAATTAGTGTCTAGACGAGACTCAACTCTTTTCCCTTTCCTTCCTTCCTTCCTTCCTTCCTTCCTTCCTTCCTTCCTTCCTTCCTTCCTTCCTTCCTTCCTTCCTTCCCCTCTCTCTCTCTCTTCTCTCTCTCTCTCTCTCTTTCTTAGATATTTTCTTCATTTACATTTCAAATGCCTTTCCTAGTTTCCTCTCTGAAAATTCCCTATCCCCTCACTGCCCACCCCCCCCACTCCCCAACCTACCTATTCCCGCTTCCTGGCCCTGGCATTCCCCTATACTGAGGCATAGAATCTTCAAAAGACCAAGGGCCTCTCCTCCCATTGATAGGCCATCCTCTGTTACATATGCGGCTAGAAACATGAGTTCCACTATGTGTTTTCTTTGATTGGTGGTTTAGTCCCAGGGAGCTCTGGGGGTACTGGTTAGTTCATTTTGTTGTTCCTCCTATAGGGCTGCAGACCCCTTCAGCTCCTTGGGTCCTTTCTCTAGCTCCTTTATTGGGGACTCTGTGCTCTATCCAATAGATGACTGTGAGCATCCACTTCTGTATTTGCCAAGCACTGGCATAGCCTTACAGGAGACAGCTATATCAGGGTCCTGTCAGCAAAATCTTGTTGGCATCTGCAATACTGTCTGGGTTTGGTGGTTGTTTATGGGATGGGTCCCCAGGTGGGGCAGTCTCTGGATGGTCCTTCCTTCTGTCTCAGCTCTAAACTTTGTCTCTGTAAATCCTTTCATGGATATTTTGTTCCCCATTCAAAGAAGGAATGAAGTATCCACACTTTGTTCTTCCTTCTTCTTGAGCTTCATGTGTTTTGCAAATTGTATCTTGGGTATTCTGAGTTTCTGGGCTAATATCACCTATCAGTGAGTGCATATCATGTGTGTTCTTTTGTGATTGGGTTACCTCACTCAGGATGATATCCTCCAGATCCATCCATTTGCCTAAGAATTTCATAAATTCATTGTTTTTAATAGCTGAGTAGTACTCCATTGTGTAAATGTACCACACTTTCTGTGTCCATTCCTCTGTTGAGGGACATCTGGGTTCTTTCCAGCTTCTGGCTATTATAAATAAGGCTGCTATGAACATAGTGGAGCATGTGTCCTTATTACAAGTTGGAACATCTTCTGGGTATATTCTGGATTTTCCAGTAGTACTATGTTCAATTTTCTGAGGAACTGCCAGACTGATTTCCAGAGTGGTTGTGCCAGCTTGCAATCCCACCAACAATGGAGGAGTGTTCCTCTTTCTCCACATCCTCGCCAGCATCTGCTGTCACCTGAATTCTTTTTTTTAAAATTTTTTTATTATGTATTTTCCTCAATTACATTTCCAATGCTATCCAAAAAGTCCCCAATACACTCCCCCCCCCAGTCCCCCACCCACCCACCCCCACCCCTTGGCCCTGGCATTCCCCTGTACTGGGGCATATAAAGTTGGCAAGTCCAATGGGCCTCTCTTTCCAGTGATGGTCGACTAGGCCATCTTTTGATACAAATGCAGCTAGAGTCAAGAGCTCTGGGGTACTGGTTAGTTCATAATAATGATCCACCTATGGGGTTGCAGTTCCCTTTAGCTCCTTGGGTACTTTCTCTAGCTCCTCCATTGGGGGCCCTGTGATCCATCCAATAGCTGACGGTAGCATCCACTTCTGTGTTTGCTAGGCCCCAGCATTGTCTCACAAGAAACAGCTATATCTGGGTCCTTTCAGCAAAATCTTGCTAGTGTATGCAATGGTGTCAGCGTTTGGAAGCTGATTATGGGATGGATCCCTGGATATGGCAGTCTTTAGATGGTCCATCCTTTCTTCACAGCTCCAAACTTTATTTCTGTAACTCTTTCCATGGGTGTTTTGTTCCCAATTCCAAGAAGGGGCACAGTGTCCACACTTTGGTCTTCATTCTTCTTGAGTTTCATGCGTTTAACAAATTGTATCTTATATCTTGGGTATCCTAAGTTTTTGGACTAATATCCACTTATCAGTGAGTACATATTGTGTGAGTTCCTTTGTGAATATGTTACCTCACTCAGGATGATGCCCTCCAGATCCATCCATTTGCCTAGGAATTTCATAAATTCATTCCTTTTAATAGCTGAGTAGTACTCCATTGTGTAAATGTACCACATTTTCTGTATCCATTCCTCTGTTGAGGGGCATCTGGGTTCTTTCCAGCTTCTGGCTATTATAAATAAGGCTGCTATGAACATAGTGGAGCATGTGTCCTTCTTACCGGTTGGAACATCTTCTGGATATATGCCCAGGAGAGGTATTGCTGGATCCTCTGGTAGTATTATGTCCAATTTTCTGAGGAACCGCCAAACTGATTTCCAGAGTGGTTGTACCAGCTTGCAATCCCACCAACAATGAAGGAGTGTTCCTCTTTCTCCACATCCTCGCCAGCATCTGCTGTCACCTGAATTTTTGATCTTAGTCATTCTGACTGGTGTGAGGTGGAATCTCAGGGTTGTTTTGAGTTGCATTTCCCTGATGATTAAGGATGTTGAACATTTTTCAGGTGCTTCTCTGCCATTCGGTATTCCTCAGGTGAGAATTCTTTGTTCAGTTCTGAGCCCCATTTTTTAATGGGGTTATTTGATTTTCTGGAGTCCACCTTCTTGAGTTCCTTATATATATTGGATATTAGTCCCCTATCTGATTTAGGATAGGTAAAGGTCCTTTCCCAATCTGTTGGTGGTCTTTTTGTCTTATTGACGGTGTCTTTTGCCTTGCAGAAGCTTTGCAACTTTATGAGGTCCCATTTATCGATTCTCAATCTTACAGCACAAGCCTTTGCTGTTCTATTCAGGAATTTTTCCCCTGTACCCATATCTTCGAGGCTTTTCCCTACTTTCTCCTCTATAAGTTTCAGTGTCTCTGGTTTTATGTGGAGTTCCTTAATCCACTTAGATTTGACCTTGGTACAAGGAGATAGGAATGGATCAATTCGCATTCTTCTACATGATAACCGCCAGTTGTGCCAGCACCATTTGTTGAAAATGCTGTCTTTTTTCCACTGGATGGTTTTTGCTCCCTTGTCAAAGATCAAGTGACCATAGGTATGTGGGTTGATCTCAGGGTCTTCAATTCTGTTCCATTGGTCTACTTGTCTGTCGTTATACCAGTACCATGCAGTTTTTATCACAATTGCTCTGTAGTACAGCTTTAGGTCAGGCATGGTGATTCCACCAGAGGTTCTTTTATCCTTGAGAAGAGTTTTTGCTATCCTAGGTTTTTTGTTGTTCCAGATGAATTTGCAGATTGCCCTTTCTAATTCGTTGAAGAAATGAGTTGGAATTTTGATGGGGATTGCATTGAATCTGTAGATTGCTTTTGGTAAGATAGCCATTTTTACAATGTTGATCCTGCCAATCCATGAGCATGGGAGGTCTTTCCATCTTCTGAGATCTTCTTTAATTTTTTTCTTCAGGGACTTGAAGTTCTTGTCATACAAATCTTTCACTTCCTTAGTTAGAGTCACGCCAAGGTATTTTATATCATTTGTGACTATTGAGAAGGGTGTTGTTTCCCTAATTTCCTTCTCTGCCTGTTTATCCTTTGTGTACAGAAAGGCCTTTGACTTGCTTGAGTTAATTTTATATCCAGCTACTTCACCGAAGCTATTTATCAGGCTTAGGAGTTCTCTGGTGGAATTTTTAGGGTCACTTATGTATACTATCATGTCATCTGCAAAAAGCGATATTTTGACGTCTTCTTTTCCGATTTGTATCCCCTTGATCTCCTTTTGTTGTCGAATTGCTCTGGCTAGGACTTCAAGTACAATGTTGAATAGGTAGGGAGAGAGTGGGCAGCCTTGTCTAGTCCCTGATTTTAGTGGGATTGCTTCCTGCTTCTCACCATTTACTTTGATGTTGGCTACTGGTTTGCTGTATATTGCTTTTATCATGGTTAGGTATGGGCCTTGAATTCCTGATCTTTCCAAGACTTTTATCATGAATGGGTGTTGGATTTTGTCAAATGCTTTTTCAGCATCTAACGAGATGATCATGTGGTTTTTGTCTTTGAGTTTGTTTATATACTGGATTACGTTGATGGATTTTCGTATATTGAACCATCCTTGCATCCCTGGGATGAAACCTACTCGGTCAGGATGGATGATTGTTTTGATGTGTTCTTGAATTTGGTTAGCGAGAACTTTATTGAGGATTTTTGCATCAATATTCATAAGGGAAATTGGTCTGAAGTTCTCTATTTTTGTTGGGTCTTTATGTGGTTTAGGTATCAGAGTAATTGTGGCTTCATAGAATGAGTTGGGTAGAGTACCTTCTGATTCTATTTTGTGGAATAGTTTGTGAAGAACTGGGATTAGATCTTCTTTGAAGGTTTGATAGAACTCTGCACTAAACCCATCTGGTCCTGGGCTTTTCTTGGTTGGGAGACTATTAATGACTGCTTCTATTTCTTTGGGGGATATGGGACTGTTTAGATCATTAACCTGATCTTGATTTAACTTTGGTACCTGGTCACCTGAATTCTTGATGTTAGCCATTCTGACTGGTGTGAGATAGAATCTCAAGGTTGTTTTGATTTGCATTTCCCTGATGGTTAAGGATGTTGAACATTTTTTCAGGTGCTTCTCAGCCATTCAGTAGTCCTCAGTTGAGAATTCTTTGTTTAGCTCTGTACCCCATTCTTTAATGGGGTTATTTGGTTTTCTGGAGTCCAACTTCTTGAGTTCTCTCTCTATATTGGATAATAGTTCCCTATCTGATTTAGAATTGATAAAGATATTTTCCCAACTGTTGGTGGCCTTTTTGTTTTATTGATAATGTCCTTTGCCTTACAGAAGCTTTGCAATTTTATGAAGTCCCATTTGTGAATTCTTGATCTTACAGCACCAGCCATTGCTGTTCTGTTCAGGAATTTTCCCCCTGTACCCATATCTTCAAGGCTCTTCCTCACTTTCTCCTCTATAAGTTTCAGTGTCTCTGGTTTGATGTGGAGTTTCTTGATCCACTTAGACTTGAGCTTTGTACAAGGAGATGAGAATGGATCAATTCGCATTCTTCTACATGATAACCGCCAGTTGAGCCAGCACCATTTGTTGAAAATGCTGTCTTTTTTCCACTGGATGGTTTTAGCTCCCTTGTCAAAGATCAAGTGTCCATAGGTGTGTGGGTTCATTTCTGGGCATTCAATTCTATTCCATTGATCTATCTGTCTGTCTCTGTACTAGTATCATGCAGTTTTTTTTTTTTTTTTAATCACAATTGCTCTGTAGTACACCTTGAGGTCAGGGATGGTGATTCCATGAAAGGTTCTTTCATTGTTGAGAATAGTTTTTGCTATCCTAGGTTTTTTGTTATTCCAGATGAGTTTGCAAATAGCCCTTTCTAACTCTGTGAAGAATTGAGTTGGAATTTTGATGGGGATTGCATTGAATCTGTAGATTGCTTTAGGTTAGACAGCCATTTTTACTATATTAATCCTGGCAATCCATGAGCATAGGAGATCTTTCCATCTTCTGAGGCCTTCTTCCATTTCTTTCTTCAGAGACTTGAAGTTCTTCTCATACAGATCTTTCACTTCCTTAGTTAGAGTCACACCAAGATATATTATATCATTTGTGACTATTGTGAAGTGTGTTGTTTCCCTAATTTCTTTTCCAGCCTGTTTATCCTTTGTGTAGAGAAAGGCCACTGATTTGTTTGAGTTAATTTTATATCCAGCTACTGTACTGAAGCTGTTTACCAAGTTTAGGAGTTCTCTGGTGGAATTTTTGGGGTCACTTATATATACTATCATATCATGTGCAAGTAGTGATATTTTGACTTCTTCCTTTCCAATTTGTATCCCCTTGATCTCCTTTTGTTGTCTAAGTGATCTGGCTAGGACTTCAAATACTATATTTAATAGGTAGGAAGAAAGTGGGCAGCCTTGTCTAGTCCCTGGTTTTAGTGGGATTGCTTCCAGCTTCTCTCCATTTAGTTTGATGTTGGCTATTGATTTGCTGTATATTGCTTTTCCTATGTTTAGATATGGGCCTTGAATTGCTGATCTTTCCAAGACTTTTAACATGAATGGGTGTTGAATTTTGCCAAATGCTTTCTCAGCATCTAATGAGATGATCATGTGGTTTCTGTCTTTGAGTTTGTTTGCATAGTGGATCACGGTGATGGATTTCCGTATATTGAACCATCCCTGCATCCCTGGGATGAAGCCTACTTGATCATGATGGATGATTGTTTTGTTTTGATGTTCTTGGGTTCGGTTAGCGAGAATTTTATTGAGTATTTTTACATCGATATTCATAAGGGAAATTGGTCTGAAGTTCTCTATCTTTGTTGGGTCTTTATGTTGTTTAGGTATCAGAGTAACTGCGGCCTCATAGATTGAATTGGGTAGAGTACCTTATGTTTCTATTTTGAAGAGTAGCCTCAGGAAAATTGGAATTAGGTCTTTTTTGAAGGTCTGATAGAACTCTGAATTAAACATATTTGGTCCTAAGTTTTTTTCTGGTTAGGAGACTACTAATGCCTGTTCTATTTCTTTAGGGGATATGAGACTGTTTAGATCGTTAATCCGATCCTGATTTAACTTTGGAACCTGGTATCTGTCAAGCACATTGCCCATTTCATGAAGGTTTTCCAGTTTTGTTGAATATAGGCTTTTGTAGTAAGATCTGATGATGTTTAGGATTTCGTCAGATACTGTTGTTATGTCTCCCTTTTCATTTCTGATTTTGTTAATTAGGATACTGTCCCTGTGCCCTATAGTTAGTCTGGCTAAGGGTTTATCTATCTTGTTGATTTTCTCAAAAAACCAGCTCATGGTTTGATTGATTCTTTCAATAGTTCTTTTTGTTTCCACTTGGTTGATTTCAGCCCTGAGTTTGATTATTTCCTGCCATCTACTCCTCTTGGGTGAATTTGCTTCCTTTCGTTCTAGAGTTTTTAGGTGTGCTGTCAAGCTGCTAGTGTATGCTCTCTCTAGTTTCTTTTTGGTGGCACTCAGAGCTATGAGTTTCCCTCTTAGAACTCCTTTCATTGTGTCCCATAATTTTGGGTATGTTGTGGCTTCATTTTCTTTTTTTTTTTTTTTTTTTTGGTTTTTCGAGACAGGGTTTTTCTGTATAGCCCTGGCTGTCCTGGAACTCACTTTGTAGACCAGGCTGGCCTCGAACTCAGAAATCCGCCTGCCTCTGCCTCCCAAGTGCTGGGATTAAAAGTGTCGCCACCACCGCCCGGCTGGCTTCATTTTCATTAAACTCTAAAAAGTTTTAAATTTTTTTCTTTATTTCTTCCTTGACCAAGTTATCGTTGAGTAGAGTGTTGTTCAGCTTCCAGGTATATGTTGGCTTTCTATTATTTATGTTGTTATTCAAGATCAGCCTTAGTCTGTGGTGATTTGATAGGATGCATGGGATTATTTCAGTATTTTTGTATCTTTTGAGGCCTGTTCTGTGACCAATTATATGGCCAGTTTTGGAGAAGGCACCTTGAGGTGCTGAGAAGAAGGCATATCCTTTGTTTTAGGATAAAATATCTGTTAAATCCATTTGTTTCATAAGTTCTGTTAGTTTCACTCTGTCTCTGTTTAGTTTCTGTTTCCAGGATCTGTCTGTCCATTGATGAGAGTGGGGTGTTGAAGTCTCCCACTATTATTGTGTGCAATGCAATGTGTGCTTTGAGCTTCACTAAAGTTTCTTTAATGAATGTTGCTGCCCTTGCATTTGGAGCATAGATGTTCAGAATTGAGAGTTCATCTTGGTAGATTTTACCTTTGATGAGTATGAAGTGCCTCTCCTTGTCTTCTTTTGATAACTTTGAGTTGAAAATCGATTTTATTTGGTATTAGAATGGCTACTCCAGCTTGTTTCTTGGAACCATTTGCTTGGAAAATTTTTTCCAGACCTTTACTCTGAGATTGTGTTTGTCTTTGTCCCGAGGTGGGTTTTCTGCATGCATGTTGGGTCCTGTTTATGTAACCATTCTGTTAGTCTATGTCTTTTTAATGGGGAATTGAGTCAATGGTGATATTAAGAGATATTAAGGAAAGATAATTGTTGCTTCCTGTCATTTTTGTTGTTAGAGTTGGGATTCTGTTCTTGTGGCTGTCTTCTTTTAGGTTTGTTGAAGGATTACTTTCTTGCTTTTTCTAGGGTGTAGTTTCTGTCCTTGTGTTGAAGTTTTTCCCCTTTATTATCCTTTGTAGGGCTGGATTCGTGGAGAGATATTGTGTGAATTTGGTTTTGTCATGGAATACTTTGGTTTCTCCATCTATGGTAACTGAGAGTTTTGCTGAGTATAGTAGCCTAGGCTGGCATTTGTGTTCTCTTAGGATCTGTATAACATCTGTCCATGATCTTCTAGCTTTCATAGTCTCTGGTGAGAAGTCTGGTGTAATTCTAATAGGCCTGGCTTTTTATGTTACTTGGCCTTTTTCCCTTACTGTTTTTAATATTCTATCTTTATTTAGTGCATTTGTTATTCTGATTTTTATGTGTCAGGAGGAATTTCTTTTTTTTTAATTTTTAATATTTTTTATTACATATTTTCCGCAATTACATTTCCAATGCTATCCCAAAAGTCCCCCATAGCGCCCCCCACTTCCCTACCCACCCATTCCCATTCTTTTGGCCCTGGCATTCCCCTATATTGGGGCATATAAAGTTTGCAAGTCCAATGGGCCTCTCTTTCCAGTGATGGCCGAATAGGCCATCTTTCGATACATATGCAGCTAGAGACAAGAGCTCCGGGGTACTGGTTAGTTCATCATGTTGTTCCAACTATAGGGTTGCAGATCCCTTTAGCTCCTTGGGTACTTTCTCTAGCTTCTCCATTGGGAGCCCTGTGATACATCCAATAGCTGACTGTGAGCATCCACTCCTGTGTTTGCTAGGCCCCGGCATAGTCTCACAAGAGACAGCTATATTTGGGTCCTTTCAGCAAAATCTTGCTAGTGTATGCAATGGTGTCAGCGTTTGGAAGCTGATTATGGGATGGATCCCTGGATACGGCAGTCTCTAGATGGTCCATCCTTTCATCACAGCTCGAAACTTTGTCTCTATAACTCCTTCCATGGGTGTTTTGTTCCCAATTCTAAGAAGGGGCATATTGTCCACATTTTGGTCTTCATTCTTCTTGAGTTTCATGCGTTTAGCAAATTGTATCTTATATCTTGGGTATCCTAAGTTTTGGGCTAATATCCACTTATCAGTGAATACATATTGTGTGAGTTCCTTTGTGATTGTGTTACCTCACTCAAGATGATGCCCTCCAGGTCCATCCATTTGGCTAGGAATTTCATAAATTCATTCTTTTTAATAGCTGAGTAGTACTCCATTGTGTAAATGTACCATAATTTCTGTATCCATTCCTCTGTTGAGGGGCATCTGGGTTCTTTCCAGCTTCTAGCTATTATAAATAGGGCTGCTATGAACATAGTGGAGCATGTGTCCTTCTTACCGGTTGGGACATCTTCTGGATATATGCCGAGGAGAGGTATTGCTGGATCCTCCGGTAGTACTATGTCCAATTTTCTGAGGAACTGCCAGACTGATTTCCATAGTGGTTGTACAAGCTTGCAATCCCACCAACAATGGAGGAGTGTTCCTCTTTCTCCACATCCTCGCCAGCATCTGCTGTCACCTGAATTTTTGATCTTAGCCATTCTGACTGGTGTGAGGTGGAATCTCAGGGTTGTTTTGATTTGCATTTCCCTGATGATTAAGGATGTTGAACATTTTTTCAGGTGCTTCTCTGCCATTCTGTATTCCTCAGGTGAGAATTCTTTGTTCAGTTCTGAGCCCCATTTTTTCATGGGGTTATTTGACTTTCTGGAGTCCACGTTCTTGAGTTCTTTATATATATTGGATATTAGTCCCCTATCTGATTTAGGATAGGTAAAGATCCTTTCCCAATCTGTTGGTGGTTTTTTTTGTCTTATTGATGGTGTCTTTTGCCTTGCAGAAGCTTTGCAGTTTCATGAGGTCCCACTTGTCAATTCTCAATCTTACAGGAGGAATTTCTTTTCTGGTCCAGTCTATTTGGAGTTCTTTAGGCTTCTTGTATGTTCATGGGCATCACTTTCTTTAGGTTTGGGAAGTTTTCTTCTATAATTTTGTTGAAGATATTTACTGTCCCTTTAAGTTGAAAGTCTTCATTCTCATCTATACCTATTATCCTTAGGTTTGGTCTTCTCATTGTGTCCTGGATTTCCTGGATGTTTTGAGTTAGGATCTTTCGGCATTTTGCATTTTCTTTGATTGTTGTGTCCATGTTTTCTATTGAATCTTCTGCACCTGAGATTCTCTCTTCCATCTAATGTATTCTGTTGGTGATGTTCATATCTATGGCTCCTGATTTCTTTCCAGCATTTCTATCTCCAGAGTTCTCTCTCTTTGGGTTTTCTTTATTGTTTCTACTTCCATTTTTTAGGTATTGGATGGTTTTGTTCAATTCTTTCACCTGTTTGGTTGTGTTTTCCTGTAATTCTTTAAGGGATTTTTGTGTTTCCTCTTTAAGGGCTTCTACCTGTTTAGCTGTGTTCTCCGGAATTTCTTTAAGGGAGTTATTACTGTCCTTCTTAAAATCCTCTACCAGCATCATGAGATATGATTTTAGATCTAAATCTTGCTTTTCTGGTGTGTTGGGGTATCCAGTGTTTGCTGTGGTGGGAGTACTGGGCTCTGATGATGCTGAGTGGTCTTGGTTTCTGTTGCTAAGATTCTTACATTTGACTTTCGCTGTCTCGTAATCTCTGGTGTTAGATGTTCTAGCTGTCTCTGGCTGGAGCTTGTTCTTCCTATGAGTCTGTTAGCCTCTGTCAGCACTCCTGAAAGACCACCTCTCACGTGAGTCTAGGGGTCAGAGCATTGCCAGTAGGCATGCTCTCCTCTGGCCTGGAAGGTGCACAGAACACTGAAGATCAGCTCCACCTCCTGGCTGAAGATGAAGGTCCGAAGGGACCCTGTCCAAGAGTCTTTGTTGCTTCTGCATCCCACTTGCTCTACTGCACAGACCTAACTCAGAGCAATCCTGGATAGAAAATGGCAATCATACCTGAACCCTGGGGGTCAGAGCACTCCTCTTTTTTTCTTTTATGGTGCTAGGATTGAAGGAACCTGGTGTTCCAGTAAATCTTCATCCCCAATTAGCCCGTGCAAGTAAAACACAACTCAATTAATATGAATACAAGCTGCACGCCTAGATTGGGCCAATATACCACTACACTACTGTATTCCTCTGTCTATAAAATCCCTTGCTACTTGCAGTTTCTCTAGGCCACGTGCTTCTGCTCCATCTTCCTCCCACCTCCTCTTCTATCTTCCTCTTTCTCCTCCTCTCATCTCCCCTCCTCCCCCTCCCCCCTCAAACTTTTAGCTCCACCTTTTCCTTCCACCCCTCTAGCCTTTATTTTAAAGTTAAAACGGGGAGGTTCACCTGAGTACACCAGTCACTCCTCTTCCAAGACAACCCCTCTTGGGGAAGTGAAATTAGCATCAAAATAAAAACAATAGTAGGTCAATCCATAGCATTCTGGATCCCCAAACATGCTAGGCAAGCTATCTACAACTGAGCTATACCCCAGCCCTATTAACCAAAAGATTGTTTTTATTACTTTTATGTTATGCATATATGTGTGTGTCTTGTGTGAGTATGTGCACACAAGAGTGAAGAAGGTTCTAGAAGAGCCTAAAAGAGGGCATCAACTCCCTTGGAGCTAGAACCAACTGACATGAGTGTTGGGTACCAAATTCTGGTCCTCTAAAAGAGCAGTAACAAGTGCTTTTAATCTCTGATGTTTTTAACATTTTTTTTTTTTCAAGACAATGTTTTTCTCTGTAGTCTTGGCTGTCCTGGAACTCACTCTGTAGACCAGGCTTGCCTCTGACACAGAGAGATCCACCTGACTCTGCTTCCCCAGTGATGAGATTAAAGATGTGTACCACTGTGCCTGGCTACTTTTTTCATTTTAAAAAATTATATTTTTTGGCAGGATGGTGGTGGCATACACTTTTAATCCTAGTACTCAGGAGGCAGAGGCAGGTGGATCTATGTGAGCTTGCGGCTAGCCTGAGCTACAGAGCAAGTTACAGGACAGCCAGGGATATACAGAGAAACCCTGTCTCAAAAAAACCCAAAATAAATAAATTAAAAAAAAATTTCACTTTTCATCTCGAAACAGGGTCTTTCAAGATGTCCATGTAGCCTATAACTTGGTGTGATAGCCCAGAAAAGATTTAAACTGTAACCTTCCCGCCTCAGTCTCCAGAGTAGCTAGGACTACAGGCCAGTAGCTACATGCCTGGGTTCCATTTTACAGAAGAGAAAAAGTTTCATGAAGGATAAGAAGTGAGGCTGTGGCAGGCCACCCACAGCTCATGACCACAACTTAGCTCCTCCTCTATATCACTAAATGGTCTGTCTCACCTGAGACATGATGGGAAGAAAGTCCTGAGGACGAGGGAACGTTCTGAAACACAGCACCCTGTCCTTATATTTCATCCTAACTTTTGCTCTGAGATGTGGTTTGCTTTCTCTAGATATACCAAAGACTGTCTATGACAATGCCCCAAAACCCGAAGGAGAGGCCGGAGGCAAAAAGGTGGGTGAGCTCCTCGGATACTCTCACTGCTCCCATACTTTCTGTCTGATCCTTCCACAGTCCAGCAGGATGTTTCTACCTCTTAGGATGAGAGGGTACCATAGCCACGTTCCCCCTCCCTTTTCTGTCTTTTCTCACACCCTTTCTATACATCTATATGTATAAATGTGTGTATGTGTTCCTATTGATTGAACCCAGCCTTAAGCATGCTAGACTAGCTTTTACCATTGAGCCACACCCCCAGCTCCTCACTGGGGGATTCTGGGCAGGGACTCTCTCACTGAGCCATGCCCACAGCCTCTATGACTTATTCCCCATCCGTTTTTTTCCTCAGATGTGGTCACCGCCACGTGACTCCCCAGAGCAGTTCTATGAGGTAGGTTGGACCTGCTGCATCTAGTTAAAGAAACTGTGTAGGAAATATGAGCAGGGGATTTTATGATTATCAAGGCTGAGAGTTGATTCAGTCTAAACCTTTGCCACTGCAAGCAGTTCCAGGGATGGGGAGATCATGGCCTAAGGCCACACAGGGATCCATATCTCATTCAAGGATCTTGGCTGCTGTGTTGCTCCTTCCAGCAGGCCTTGGGGCTGGATTGCAGTGAAGTGGCACTGGCCAGGAAAATGATGGCGGGAGGAAGTTAAGAGGGGAAGGTGCTGACCTAGGAGAAGATAATGACTGGGGGGGGAGCGGTGGTTGGGAGAGGGAGAAGGGAGGAGGGAGGAGGAGGGGAAGAGAGAAAGAAAAAATG
Source organism: Mus caroli (assembly GCF_978045245.1). Taxonomy (NCBI): domain Eukaryota; kingdom Metazoa; phylum Chordata; class Mammalia; order Rodentia; family Muridae; genus Mus; species Mus caroli. Next base: position 123,904,120 of record NW_028227263.1, on the reverse strand, counting down.
AGGGAGGGATGGGAGAGAGAGAGAGAGAGAGAGAGAGAGAGAGAGAGAGAGAGAGAGAGAGAGAGAGAGAGAATGTTACAGAGGAGCAGTGAGTTGGGAGTTGTAGTTGTTCCTCCACTTGGGTTCTTTGTAGAACCCTGAACTGGGTGTACTCTCCCCCTTTTCTTTTCCTTTCTTTTCTTTTCCTTTCCTTTCTTTTCTTTTCCTTTCTTTCTTCTCTCTCTCTCTCTCTTCCTTTCTTTCTAACTTTTTCCAATTTTTTATTAGGTATTTTCTTCATTTATATTTCAAATGCTATCCCCAAAGTCCCCTATACCCTCCCCCACCCACTTCTTGGCCCTGGCGTTCCCCTGTACTGGAGCATATAAAGTTTGCAAGTTTGCAAGGGCCTCTCTTCACAATGATGGTTGACTAGGCCATCTTCTGCTACATTTGCAGCTAGAGACACAAGCTCTGGGGGTACTGGTTAGTTCATATTGTTGTTCCTCCTATAGGGTTGCAGACCTCTTCAGCTCCTTCTGTACTTTCTCTAGCTCCTCCATTGGGGGCCCTGTATCCATTCAATAGATGATTGTGAGCATCCACTTCTGTGTTTGCCAGGCACTGGCATAGCCTCATGAGAGACAGCTCTATCAGGGTCCCTTCAGCAAAATCTTGCTGGCGTATGCAATAGTGTCTGCATTTGGTGGCTGATTATGGGATGGATCCCCTGGTGAGGCAGTCTCTGGATGGTCCATCCTTTCATCTCAGCTTCAAACTTTGTCTCTGTAACTCTCTCCCCCTTTTCTTTTCACACAGGTTCTGTCTCTCATGTAGCTTTGGCTGTCCTGGAACTCACTATGTAGACCAGCCTGGCCTCAAATTCACAGAGATCCACGTGCCCTGGCCTCCTGAGTGCCACTACTGCCTGGCTTCTCTGTGTCCTTGAGTATAGGTTGTCATCTTCTGGTTCATCTTGACTATGGGTCTCACTTGACTTCTTTACTTACTTGCAGAAGAAACCACCTTCCGCAGCTCCTGAGGGTCCCAGGAAGCCATTGCCCCAAATCCCAAAGCAGCCACTGATGCCCCCAGGACCAGGCAGAAATGAAGAGTCAAATTATGAGGTATTCTGATGCTTGTATTCTGATGTCACGCAGTCTCTGGTAGATAGAGACCTGTACCTTTTGTCCTCTGTGGAGGAGTCTGTAGGACAAATGCCCAACAGAGTTTTTCTTTAAGAACCTTCTCAACTGTAAGGACTGAGAAGATAGCTCAGTCCTAATGCCCACATAAGAGCTGAGCATGATGGCATGTGCTGTACTCCCATTGCTGGGGTGGCAAAGACCGGTGGAGCCCTGAGGCTTGCTGGCCAGACAGCCTTGCAGAATCACAGGTTCTAGGCCAGGGAGACTGTCTCAAAAATAAAACAAAGTAACAGCAATAACACCAAAGCAGATCAACACACTCAAGATGGACGATTCCTGAGGAACATCTGAGGTGAATGTTAGCTTCCACACATATGCACCCACACATGCACAAACATGTACATACACCTACACAGGTACAAATGTGTGCAAGTACACACATGCATTCTCATGAACTCACATGCATTCACATGTACACACATGCATTCACATGTACTCACATGCGTTCTCATGTACACACATGCATTCTCATGTACACACATGCATTCTCATGTACACACATGCATTCTCATGTACACACATGCATTCACATGTACACACATGCATTCTCATGTACACACATGCATTCACATGTACTCACATGCACCGCTCTCACAAGACTTTTCAATTCTGTTTAATTTCCTTTGTTATCTAGTTTATTTCCAAACCTGTGTGTTCACCCCATTTACCCCACCGTGATCCTGTTGAATCTCTCTCTTGCCCAACCTCATCCACATAAGCCTCCTGCAAGGCTGGATTTATTATTATTATTATTATTATTATTATTATTATTATTTTTAATTGGGTATTTATTTCATTTACATTTCCAATGCTATCCCAAAAGCCCCCCACCTACTCCCCCACCCACCCACTCCCACTTCTTGGCCCTGTCGTTCCCCTGTACTGAGGCATATAAAGTTTAAGGCTGGATTTTTAAATTTACTTATTATTTTATGTATGTGAGTACACTGTAGCTGTCTTCAGACACACCAGAAGAGGGCGTCAGATCTCATTACAGGTGGTTGTGAGCCACCATGTGGTTGCTGGGAATTGAACTCAGGACCTTTGGAAGAATAGTCAGTGCTCTCAACCACTGAGCTATCTCTCCAGCCTGTGGAGGATCCATTTTCAAGCCTGTGTGATCCTGGTTTCTTACTGATTGTCAAATGGCCTTTAACCTTTTTCTATGTGTCCCTTTCTGCAACACTCATTCTCTCTCTCTCTTTCTCTCTCTCTCTCTCTGCCCCCTTGTTGTTGTTATTATTGTTGTTGTTGTGTTTTGTTTTTTTTTTTTTTTTTTTTTTTTGAGACAGGGTCTCTCTGTGTAGCCTTGGCTGGCCTGGAACTCCCTCTGTAGGTGAGGCTGGTCTCAAACTCAGAGATCCACCTGCCTCTGCCTCTTGAATGCTGGAATTAAAGGTGTGCACCACCACCACCCACCTTTCTTGTTTCATTCAAAGCCAAATACAAGCAAAAATCTTATGGGATAGATTGCAGTATCTTTGCAATCACCTACATCTGGGGTCTTTGCCCTGTTCATTAGATGCAAAATCCAGGTCTTTTCACCAGGCCTGGGAACTATATAATGGTGCTAAGATCAGGAGGTGAGGCATTGTGGGCCCACCTTGAAATCTGTCTGTTGCAGTGGGCAGGGTCATAGGCTATGCCTAGAGATACTAGTATGACTGTAATGCAATGAAAAAGGAGGGATATCTGAGGGGAGGGGTAAAATGCCTCAGGCTATCTGGGCTGCAGATGACAAATCCCTTAGACCAGAGTGCACACTTAATAGAACTTACTTTCTCCCTTTGTTTAACAGAAACTGCTGAATTCAAACCATAGTCTTTACTGCAAGATCAACCCATCAGCCTGATGCATGCCAAGCTTCTTTTCCCAGTTAGACATGCCATCCTGGGCCACATACTCTGTGACCTTGATACCTGCACTTTAGAATCCAGCCATTCCCTGCCACCGTTGTGGACTTCATGATGACCTAGCTGGATCAGACTCTGGACAAACAGGTTCCATCAAATCTTAGCTTCTGGCTCACACTTCATTTATAGCAATAGAGCTGGTCTGGGGAGATGGCTCAATCATTAAGATCACTTGCAGCTCTTCCAAATACCACAGGTTCAGTTCCCAGAACCCTTGTATGGAGACTTACCTATTCGAAGTCCAGCTTCCAGGGATCCAATATCCTCCTCTGGCCTCTGCAGAGACATGAAGACATACAGATTAAAAAAAGAAAGCAAATCTCTCTCTCTCTTTTCTTTCCTTTTCTTTTTTTCAGACAATGTTTCACTATGCAGCTCTAGCTGGCCTGGAACTTGCTATGTAGATCAGGATGGCCCTGAACTCATAGAGATCCCCCTGTCTTTGCTGGGGTTAAAGGCATATGCCATCATACCCAGCTCAGTGTGATGAGAAGCTCAGTGGTCAAGTGCTTTGCCTGACGGGCATTGAATCTGGGTCCAGTCCCTAGCAGCACACATACAAAATGCAACAAAGGGTCTGGAGAGGTTTCTAGTGCTTAAGATGCACACTGTTCTTCAAGAGGACCCAAGGTCAGCTCCCAGGGCTTAGGTCAGTGCCTCACAACTTCCTGTTAACTCCAGCTCCTGAGCCTCATGTGCTTATGTGCACACACATAAATAGTGCCTGGGTACACATAAAAAAATCTTCCTTTTTAAAAAAAGCAATGGTAGGCTGCATAATGGAAATATGGCTCAGCAGTTAAGAGCTCTGGCTGTTCTTCCAGAGGTCCTGAGTTCAATTCCCAGCACCCACATGGAAGCTTGTAACCATCTGTAGCTCCAGCTCCAGTAAATCTGGCACCCCTCACCCCAGCACACACAGCATACATAATTTTATTTATATAAAAATAAAAATAAACTATTTAAAAGAAAACAATAGTGTGTCTTAATTAGATTCCTATTGCTGTAATAAAACACTACAACCACAAGCAACTTGGGGAGGAAAGGGTTCATTTCAGATTATAGTTTGGAGTCCAGCATCCAAACTATAGAGAAACTATAGAGAAGTCAGGACAGGACACCAATGTGTGTGTGAGAGAGAGATGTGGTGGGGGAGAGATGGGGTGGGGTGGGGAGACTGGACAGGACAGGATCTCCCCATGCTGGAAAGAAACTGTTAACTTTCACTGGTGCTGCACTTTATAAAATGTGCTATGATGCAGGGGGAGGGGTGCCTTAGTGGGCCCGTGCTGATGCATCCACCCAAGGTTATCAGCCATACCACAGGCATAAAAGGAAGTTAATTTGGCACCTGGGAAGGGGTGTGGGGAAGGGAGTAGAGGCAGAGAAAGAGAGGGGACAGAGAAGGACAGAAAGAGAGAGAGAAGAAGAGGGGAGAGAGGCTGGCCAGGGACACATAGGAAAAGAGAGAGAGAGGGAGAGAGTAGGTAGAGACAGGAAAGATAGAAAGGGGGGAGAAGAGGGAAGAGGGATGGAGAGAGAGAGAGAGAGAGAGAGAGAGAGAGAGAGAGAGAGAGAGAGAGAGAGAGAGAGAGAGAAAGAAGAAGAAGAAGAAGAAGAAGAAGAAGGAGGAGGAGGAGGAGGAGGAGGAAGAGAGGGAGAGAGAGGGAGGGAGGGAGGGATGGAGAGAGAGAGAGAGCGAGAGCATGCGAGAGCATTCCTTTTATAGCAAGAGCTTGGCTGTTTTATCTGGCTGTTGCTAGGTAACTGTTGGGCAGAGCCTCGAGGAAATGCTAACATTCCTCCATTTTGGTTTAATTAAAAAAATGAGAAACTAGGAAGAGGTAATAATGAAGCAGGAATAGGGTTGTTGTGATCTTTAGCTTCTTCCTGCTGACTTTGGGGTGATGGTTTTGTCCTTGGGGGGCCTAAGAAAATTGGGATCGAGGTTAAGTCCTGAGAGGGCTGGCTGTTTCATTGCTGTTTAGGGTCTGTGGAACCATCTGTGGGTAGGAAGGTACAGGCCCAATAGAAGTGTTGGTGCGAGCAGACCAGATCATCTGTGGGCTGCTTCTCTGGAGCTGTCCTGGATGTAGATTTTAGGTAAATACTTGGACTTGGCAAGATGCTGAAATACATATACATATTAGAGGCAGAAAAATAAAGTTAAATACATTTAGGAAGAAAAGAGTTTTCTTGGATGTACATTTGAAACTCTTAGGTCTTAGTGGTTGCAGGGAGGGAACGGTTGTGTGTGTGTGGGGAGAAATCCCACTCTCTGGATTATGCAACAGGTTGAGGGGTTTAGGGTAGTAATTGACAGGGGTACTTACCCAGATTTGGTCCACAAGAGGTGGATCTGAGTGAGTTTCCTGAGGCTTAGAAGAATCTTTGTAAGTTTACAGAAGAGATAAATTTGTTAACAGCATGAACAGTCTTTAAGTTGAGCTTAGGGAAGACAAAAACCTTTTGTGGAGCAGAAGGGGCAAGAGGGGCTTTCCCCTCTATCCAGAAGAATGAGTGTACATAAATTTAGCAGAATGAGAAACATTTTTAAGTTTATATTTAAAGGACAATAAAAAGAAACATAAAAATTTGAGCTTGTGAATATGATAGTTGATCATACAGCTTTAGCATGGGAAACACCTTATGTGTATGGTTAAAAGACAACCAAAGGAAACGTAAAATCTTGAACTTGTGATCATATAGTGGAGTGTTTTCTTTGAGTTAGGCTAATTTATCAGAACTCTATTGATGAATGGCAGAACACTTGAAGTCTTAATATAACAGTGGCATATCCAGGGAAGAAGTGTGAAGCTAGATTCTAGAATTGCTGAAGGCAGACCCCAGATTCAGATAGTACACAAGAACAAAGCACGTTTATTCTGCAGAAACAACCAGCAATGCCAGTCACCACCGCTTCGGAATGGTGATGACAGATAAAGATGTTCACTCCCCTTTTATAACAGAATTGGCATATTAAATCTAATTGCTTCTGAGATAACAGACATCTCAAATCTAAAGCACATCCCAAGGGGTTTAACAGAAGGTCATAGAGAAGGAGCTAAGGCTATACACCACAGGTGCAAAGACAGGAGATAAAATATTTGTAGCTGTCCAGCAGCCATGATTGAAATGGGCACCTGAAAGGAGGGCTGGAAATGAAAAAGGATGGGGATGGGAGGACGGGCAGGAATCCAGAGAAGGATGAAGCCAAGACAAAGTTTCTGATCAAGGCTCAAAGTTTATATAGGGAGAGCCCACAACACCATCCTTTGTTTCAGCTGGATTATGTTGCAAAGCAAGCTCAGCAGCCTGTCTGCTCCTGTAGGAAATTGCAGGTGTGGCAAGGTGGAAGACTCCACTTAGGTTGGTAGAAGACCAACTGTGACAAACACTTCAGGTCTATTTAGCCTGCTCAAGGCTGAGGGAAGGGCACAAATATTGACTGGGTTTATCTATACAAAACTTCAAGGACTATTTAGTTATCATTTCTAGCTCTCCATGAGTCTGCAAATTGACCCATTCTTGTCTCCTTGTACAAAGCTCAAGTCCAAGTTGATCAAGGAACACCACATAAAACAAGATAAAATGAATCTAATAGAGAAAGTGGGAAAGAAGCTTGGACACATTGGCACAGGGAAAAATTTCCTGAACAGAACACCAATGGGTTATGATCTAAGATCAAGAATTGACAAATAGGCCTCATAAAATTGCAAAGCTTCTGTACAGTGAAGGACACTGTCAATAGAACAAAATGGCAACTTACCAACTGGAAAAAGATCTTTACCAACCCTATATACAATAGAGGGCTAACATTCAAAGTAATCAAAGAACTCAAGAAGTTAGACTCCAGAGAACCAAATAACTCTATTTAAAAAATGGGGTACAGAGTTAAACAGAGAATTCTCAACTGAGGAGAATCTCTAATGGCTGAGAAGCACTTAAAGAAATGTTCAACATCCTTAGTCATCAGGGAAATGCAAATCAAAACAACCCTGAGATTCCACCTCACACCAATCAAAATGGCTAAGATAAAAAATGCAGGTGACAGCTGATACTGGTGAGGATGTGGAGAAAGAGGAACACTCCTCCATTGCTAGTGGGATTGCAAGCTGGTACAACCTCTCTGGAAATCAATCTGGTGGTTCCTCAGAAAATTGGACATAGATCTACCTGAATACTCAGCTATACCACTCCTGGGCATATATCCAGAAGATGCTCCAAGATGTAATAAGGACACATACTCCACTATGTTCATAGAAGCCTTATTTATAATAGTCAGAAGCTGGAAACAACCCAGATGTCCCTTAATAGAAGAATAGACACAGAAAATGTGGCTCATTTACACAATGGAATGCTACTCAGCTATTAAAAACAATGACTTCATGAAATTTGCAGGCTAATGGATAGAAATTGAAAATATTATCCTGAGTGAGGTAACCCAGTCACAAATGGTATGTACTCACTCATAAGTGAATATTAGTCAAACAGAAGCTTGGAATACCCACGACATAACTCACAGACCATATTAAACTCAAGAAAAAAGATCACACCAAAGAAATGTAGGGACAAAGAATGGAACAGAGACTGAAGGGAAGGCCATCCAGAGACTGCCTCACCTAGGGATCCTTCCCATCTACAAACACTAAACCCAGAGATTTTTGCTAATGCCAAGAAGCACTTATTGACAGGATCTGGGTATAGCTGTCCCCTGAGAGGCTCTGCCAGAGCCTGACCAATACAGATGTGGATGTACGAAGCCAAATATTGGACTGAGAGCAGAGACCACAATGGAGAAGTTAGGGTAAGGATTGTAAGCACTGAAGGGGTTTGCAACCTCATGGGAAGAAACAACATTATAAACCCACTAAACACCTCTCCCCAAAGCTACGAGGAACTAAGCCACCAACCAAAGAGTACACATGGGGGCCACCTATGGTTCCACCTTGATATGTCGTACAGGATTGCCTTATTGGGCATCACTGGGAGGGGACCCCTTTGCCCTGTGGAGACTCAATGACCAAGGGTAGGGGAGTGCTAGAGTGCTGAGGCAGGAGTGGGAGGGCTGGTGGGGGAGCACCCTCATAGAGGCAGGGGGAGGGAGAGGGGATAGAGGGGAAACTGGGAAAGGGGATAACATTTGAAATGTAAATAAATAAAATAACCAGTAAAAAAAAAAAAGAATGGATCAATTTGCATTCTTCTACATGCTGACTGCCAGTTGAATCAGCACCATATGTTGAAAATGCTGTCTTTTTTCCCACTGGATGGTATTTCTTTTTTCAGAGGCTTGAAGTTCTTGTCATTCAGAACTTCACTTTCACTTGCTTGGTTAGAGTCACACCATTATGTTATACAATATATGTGACTATTGTGAAGAGTGTCATTTCCCTAATTTCTTTCTCAGACCATTTATCCTTTGAGTAGAGGAAGGCTACTGATTTGTTTGAGTTAATTTTATATCCAGCTACTTTGAGGAAGTTGTTTATCAGCTGAAGGAGTTCTCTGGTGAAACTTTTGGGGTCACTTAAGTATGCTAATATATCATCTTCAAATAGTGATAGCTTGACTTCTTTCTTTCCAATTTGTATCCTGTTGACTTCCTTTTGTTGTCTAATTGTTCTGGGTAGGACTTTGAGTACTGTATTGAATAGGTAGGGAGATAGTAGGCAGTATTGTCTAGTCCCTAATTTTAGTGGTATTGCTTTGAGTTCTTTCCATTTAGTTTGATGTTGATTACTGGTATATTGCTTTTACCATGTTTAGGTGTGGGCCTTGAATTGCTGATCTTTCCAAGACTTTTAACATGAAGGGATATTGAATTTTGTCAAATGCTTTCTTAGCATCTAATGAGATGATCATGTGTTTTTTTTTCTTTGAGTTTGTTTATATAGTGGATTACATTGACAGAATTCTGTGTATTGAATCATCCCTGCATCCCTGGGATGAAACCTCCTTGATCATGGTAAATGATCATTTTCATGTTTTCTTGGATTTGGTTTGCAAGAATTTTATTGAGTATTTTTTGAATCGATATTCATAAGAGAATTTGGTCTGAAGTTCTCTTTCTTTGTTGTGTCATTGTGTGGTCTATGTATCAGCATAACTGTGGCTTCATAGAACAAATTAAGTATTGTTGTTTCTGTTTCCATTTTGTGGAATAATTTGAAGGGTATTGATATCAGGTCTTCTTTGAAGATCTGATAGAATTCTGCACTAAAACCTCTGGTCCTGGGGATTTTTTGGTTGGGAGACTTTTCATGACTATTTTTATTTCCTTAGAGGTTATGGGTCTGTTTAGATTGTTATCTGATTCTGATTTAACTTTGGTACCTGGTATCTGTCTAGAAAATTATCTGTTTCATCCAGATTTTCCAGTTTTTTGAGTATAGGCTTTTGTAGCAGGATCTGATGAATTTTTTGTATTTCTTCAGTTTTTGTTGTTATCTCCCTTTTCATTTCTGATTTTGTTGATTTGGATACTGTCTCTGTGCCTTTTGCTTATTCTGGCTAAGGGTTTATCTATCAGGTTGATTTTCTCAAAGAACCAGCTCCTGGTTTTGTTGATTCTTTGTATAGTCCTTTTTGTTTCTACTTGGTTGATTATTTTCTGCCATCTACTCCTCTTGGGTGTATTTGATTCTTCTTGTTCTAGAGCTTCCAGATGTGCTGTCAAGCTGCTAGTGTATGCTCTCTCCAGTTTCTTTTTGGAGGCACCCAGAGCTATGAATTTTCCTCTTAGCTTTCATTGTGTCCCATTAGTTTTGGCATGTTGTGCCTTCATTTTCCTTAAATTCTAAAAAGTCTTCAATTTCTTTCTTTATTTCTTCCCTGGCCAAGTTATCATTGAGTAGATAGTTGTTCAGTTTTCATGTGTATGTGGGCTTTCTGTTGTTTTTGCTGTTATTGAAGACCAACCTTAGTCTATGGTAATCTGATAGGATGCATGGGATTATTTCAATCTTCTTGTATCTGTTGAGGCCTGTTTTGTGACTAATTATATGGTCAGTCTTGGAGAAGGTACCATGAGGTGCTGAGAAGAAGGTTTTTTTGTTGTTGTTGTTGTAGTATGAAATGTTCTACAGATATCTGTTAAATCCATTTGGTTCATAACTTCTGTTAGTTTCACTGTGTCTCTGTTTAGTTTCTATTTCCATGATTTGCCCATTGGTGAGAACAGGGTGTTGAAATCTCTTAATATTATTGTGTGAGGTTCAGTGTGTGTGTTGAGCTTTAGTAAAGTTTCTTTTACCAATTTGGGTGCCCTTGCATTTGGGGCATAGATATTCAGAATTGAGAGTTCATCTTGGTAGTTTTTTCCTTTGATGAGTATGAAGTGTCCTTCCTCATTTTTTGGTAACGTTTGCTTGAAAGTTGATTTTATTGGATATTAGAATGATTACTCCAGCTTGTTTCTTGGAACCATTTGTTTGCAAATTTTTTTCCAGCCTTCTCTCTGAGGTAGTGCCTGACTTTGTCTTTGACAAAGGCTTGTACCTGACATTTCCCCATGTGTCCCCTTTCTCTCTAGTCTCACTTACTTCTTCTTTCTTTCTGAGCCATGTTTGAGAGGTCTTCCTGATTGACCATAGAAACAGGCTCAACACCATATCCATGTCTGTCCTGGATAATGTGTGTTCAATAGCGTTACCAGGTCTTCTTGGGAAGCATTCTCAGTCCACAAGATTGGATTGGGGCTAAATTTCTCTTGCTCTTTTCTGAGAAGCTGATGTATATACACTGTAATTACAGTCATGTTAAATCTTTATATTTAGAAGAGCAAAACACATACTAACTTCCTTCATTATTATAAACACTATCATCTTTTACATTCCTGTCATCTTGAGCATCTTCTTCTCCATGGCCATACTTATACTCAACACCATTATTATAATTAAAATAGTCATGAACTACAGGAGGAAGTTCAGATATTGTATTTGGTCACAGGAATGACAAAGAATAGGACACAGAGCAATCCACCTTTAATCTTTTCAGAATTCCATAGCACCTATCAGACACTACAATTAATGAATTAATTACCTATTTATTTATTTGCTATTGGGTAGATGCAGGTACCTGTGTAATGACACATACATGGGGGTCAGAGGACCGTTTGGGATGAGGTCTTTTCATCCACGTTTTATGACAGTTCTGGGGATTGAACTCAAGCTGTTAGCTTTTCACAGCAACTGTTCAATCCACTCAACTATCTTTTTTTTAAAAATATTTTTTATTAGGTATTTTCCTCATTTACATTTCCAATGCTATCCAAAAAGTCCCCCATACCCTTCCCCCCCACTCCCCTACCCACCCACTCCCACTTTTTGGCCCTGGCGTTCCCCTGTATTGGGGCATATAAAGTTTGCAAGTCCAATGGGCCTCTCTTTCCAGTGATGGCCGACTAGGCCATCTTTTGATACATATGCAGCTAGAGTCAAGAGCTCTGGGGTACTGGTTAGTTCATAATGTTGTTCCACCTATAGGGTTGCAGATCCCTTTAGCTCCTTGGGTACTTTCTCTAGCTCCTCCATTGGAGGCCCTGTGATCCATCTAATAGCTGACTGTGAGCATCCACTTCTGTCTTTGCTAGGCCCCGACATAGTCCCACTCAACTATCTTAACAGCTTATAAGTCACTACAAGTAAAAATGAAAGACAGAAGACAAGGAACTAGTGAGATGACTCAAGATGTGAAAGGGCTTGCCACCAAGCATGCCAACCTGAGTTCAATCCCTGGGACCTATATTGTGGATGGAGAGAACTGACTCCTCCATCATATCCTTTCACCTACACACATGTACCATTGTATGTGCATGACTATCAAGAAATAAATATAACACCATACTTTAAGAAGGGATCAAGATACTTTTTATAATGTGTTATCTGTGACACAGCTAAGTACTATTTAGAAATGAAAAGTGAGGAAATCAGGTTAGAATTTCAAGGGAGGAGTAAGGAGTCATCTTGATGGTGAAGAAGATCTTGGAGAGGAAGTGCTCAGAAGTATCTAAGCTCCATTTCACTCGGTAAAACTGAGGCACACCTCAGTATTTGATGGAAAACTATTTGGGGGTTGAATGACCCTTTCCTAGGGGCCACCTAAGACCACCAGTAAACATAGATATTTGAGTTATGACCCATAATAAGAGCAAACTTACAGTAGCAATGAAATAATTTTATGGCTGTGGGATCACTACATAAAGAACTGTTTTAAAGAGTACTCAGTATTAGCAAGGCTGAGAACCCCTGCTGTAGGGAAACATAGGAAAATTGTTAACATTTGTGTTGAGCAGGCAGCTGTATACTCAACTCCAGCCTCCTTTCTGGTGATGTTAAGAGCTTTGAAAACCAGAGATAGTAATGTTATTGCTAATGTAGGCTGATCAGATTGTGTGGTGCCTTTGTGAGAAGAACTTTGCACAAATCATCAGCTTCCCCTGGATGTTAAAGATGTAAGAGTAACTCAGGGTGCTGTTAGACACCCGAAGATGACAGCTGCTGTGCTTTGTAAATGTAATCAGTCAACCACCATTCACTTGACTCCCAAAGATCTGCTCTTAAAATCCAGAGCTACTTGCTTTTCCTTGGGAAATGTCGCAAAACAAAGGAAATCATCTGATTCAGATTATAAGCAGAATGGATCACATGACCAGTCTCCCTCATTGAGAGCAGAAGGCTGTTCAGCCTGAATTATACTAATGTTTCAGTGTCATAATACTGATAATAGAATTACTAGCATCATGAGAGTTTCTAGAAGGAAGCTCAATGCTGATAATTTATAGTTGGGACCTAAGAGCACAGGTGAAATATTTTGACAAAGCCTGTGTCCAATGATAGAGCCACAGCAGCCAATGAAATGGAGAGAGTCTACAGCCAATCAAAAAGCTAGCATGGCTTTTTCTTCATTCTTAGTCTCTCACAGTGGTCCTTTGATAAGTACCATCCCATGGGACCAGGTTCAGACTGGGTAAGGAACTTATTTCTTCAAGTGAAATGTCTTCTCTCTGTGTCTTTTCTCTATTCAGTGTTGTACTGATGGTCTACAGAACCATGAGTAAACCTTTGTCCCTAATTCAGTATTTTATTTAAGTCCATAAAATTAACTGCAAAGTCAGTGTATAGTTCAATTTCTCAATGGAAATCTTACTTATTTAGAGGAGTGACAAGAAGTAGGGGCTCCAGGAATAATATCTTTCTTTTTGTTATTACAAGGAAGAATTTTAATGAAAAGCATGCCAGTGTATAGAGATTGTGTACTCAACGTTTCTTTCCTTTAAGTGTCTATTTTAACTTTGGGCTGATGAGATAGCTCAGCTAGTAAAGGGGCTTACTACCAACTCTGCTATCTGAGTTCCATCTGGGGGACCACTTGATGGAAGGAGAAACAGAATTCACACAAGCTTTCCCCTGGACTTCACATGCATGCACCCACCTGCAAATAAAACATGTAATAGGCTGGATCTGGTGAAACACACCTTCAGTCTCAGTACTTGAGGGGCAGAGACACGCAAATCATTCTGAGGTTTAGGCTGGCCTTGTCTCTGTAGTTAGTTTCAGGCCAGCTAAGGTTACCCAGTGAAATCCTGTCTCAAAATAAGTTAAGAAAAAATTTAAACCTCTCTGTTTTCCAACTCTAAATTAGGTGAAAGAAAAGAATTCATTCAAAAGGAGTCAATCAGTCAATGCTCATTTATATAAAAAAAATGATCTTGTATGCTCCATATTTCATTCCCCCTCTCCCATCTACCCTCCGACTGTTCCACATCCATACCTCCTCCCAACTCTGTCTCCATGTAGATGTCCCCATCCCCCACTCCACCTCTAAACTCCCTGGGGCCTCCAGTCTCTTGAGGGTTAGGTGCATGATCTCTGAATGAACACAGACCTGGAAGTCCTCTACTGTATGTGTGTTGGGGGCCAGCTGGTGTATGCTGTCTGTTTGGTGGTCCAGTGTTTGAGAGATCTTGGGGGTCCAGATTTATTAAGACTGCTGGTCCTCCTACAGGATCACCCTTCTTCTCAGCTTCTTTCAACCTTCCCTAATTCAACAACAGGGCTCAGCTGCTTCTGTCCATTGCTTGGATGCAAATATCTGCATCTGACTCACCTGCTTGTTGGGTCTTTAGGAGGGCAGTCATGCTAGGTCCCTTTTTGTGAGCACTCCATAGCCTCAGTAACAGTGTCAGGCTTTGGGACCTCCCCTTGAGCTGGATCTCACTTTGGGTCTTCTTTTCCTCAGGCTTCTCTCCATTTCCATCCCTGTAATTTTTTCAGACAGGAACAATTATGGGTCAGAGTTGTGACTGTGGGATGGCCCCCCTCTCCCTCACTTGATATCCTGTCTTCCTGATGGAGGTGGGCTCTATAAGTTCCTTCTCCTTGTCAGGCATTTCATCTAAGGTCCCTCCCTTTGAATTCTGAGAGTGTCTCACCTTCCAGGTCTCTGGTGCATTCTGGAAGGTCCCCCAAATTAATTGGGGCTGAAAACATGGCTTATTTGGTGTTTGCCTTGCATGCATTGAGTGTGAGGTTCCTTCCTTGGCATTGTATCATATGAGTGAAGGGACTCTAGTTAGTTCACATGTGGCTAGCATGGCACTGAAGGCCTTGCCCTTCTCCCCCATTCCTTCTGCCTTGCTAAAAACCATTAGATTACATTCCTATATCTAGCCCTCAACACTTTATTCCCTCATTTGGCCAATCTCTCCTCCTGAAGCTGACTTCGAGGGTCCAGCTATCAAAGTACTGAAGCTCAGCAACCAAAAGCCCCCATTGGCTCACCTAACTAACATACCCAATTAAGATTAAATAATCCATCTTAACAAAGGATTTCCCCTTGTACCTTTATAAATCACCATTGGCCTATGTGCCATGTCTGTCTATATCTTGAGATAGTTTTTTGTGCCCAACCCACAACCACACAAATATCCCTTGCTTCTTGCCCCTTTTCTCCCCTCTCCTTTCCCCCTTCTCACTCATTTTCTATCTCCTTGTTTGTTCCCTTTCCCTGCCCTGTGCCATTCTGTGGCAAATACATTTCCTTTGTGCTGAGAACTTGGTCTGAAAACCTGGTCTTGAGATTCCTGACCCAATACAGCTATGCTAGATCACGTCTGTAATCTCAGAACTTGGGAAGTAGATACTGTAGGACTTGATGTACTGACATTTTAAAAGAACTCTGGCATTCTGGGTCTTTAAAGAACACAGGAATAGTCTAAGAATGTGCTTTCATGGTAATCCCACATGCAGGCAATGTAGTGCTGCGTCATGCTGTCTGCAGCAGCTGACTACAATTTGTCTCATGCTCCAGCAACAGCACAGCTTAGCCAGATGCAGTTAGGTTCTGCAGTTGTGTGGTATCTGGAATTCCAGGAACTTTTCAAAGAGTACATAAATGCTGGAGCCCTGAGAGGCATGGTATGCAGTTCTTGGTCATTTAGGGAGGTTGGTTGCAGTTTGTTAATAGCCATGGTCATATAAGCAACAAAAGGGAAAATTACATTTAGGGATCTGTTTCCCCTCTATTCTTGTTTCTCTGCTGTCTACTAGTAGGTGGTGAAACCAGAGGGATGAAAGGTGGTAAAATGAAGAACCCACAAAGTAGCAAAGACAAGCTAAAATCAGTTTAGGGCTGTCCTCAGAGTCACAGTGAGTCTGAGGTCTGTCTGGGTTCATTGAAACCATGTTTTAAAAATATTAATTGAAGGCATAGAGATTTGCAAGCTGTGGATATTGGATCATTAAGGGTGTAGGAGATCCTAGCTGCATGTTAAGTTATCAGAAAATCATTTCTTCATCATCCTTTCCCCTTGGTAAGCACAAGAGAGGTGCTTCAGGTGGAGTGAGCCAAGTGGTGCCCTCTATGAGAAGATAGACAGGTGTTGGCAGGACCAGTGAGGTTCCTGTCATGAAATGATAATGGGCTAGAGCCTAAAGTTTCAAGAGCATCAGTGAGGAATATTAAATGTAGTTTGAGGATTAATGCTGATTAGGAAATCAAACATTTGAAACATCTGTGGGAGATCCTAGACCTTCAGGGGAAGTCTTAGCCTAACAGGAAAAGATGACTAGGAAGAGATCCTGGAGCACATGAAGTTTTTAAAAACTTGTGGTAAAATACACTGGCAGGGCACCTGTCATTTTCGCCACTGTTAAGCATATGGCACTGTTCAGTGATTTAATATACTTATTTTGTTGGTTACACATCCATCTCCAGAAACTTGCCAGTAATCTAGACAGAAACTATTTTATTAAATATTTTGCCTTTCTTGTCTTCTTCCAACCCCTAGATTCTACCTTCCCATCCTATGAATTCAATCTAAGTACCTCAAATACCTGGACTATAATATCTTATGTGTATGATTTCATTTACCATCCCCTTTATAGGTCTGTCCATGCCAGCATTTGCCTCCCAGTGGTGACCAAGTAATGTCCATGTGTTGGAAAACCTATGTCATTTATTGATCCAGCAATGGGGATCTAGCCACGACCAGTTCTTAGCTATAGTGAGCAGTGCTACTGTGAATGTTGATGTAAAATGAAAAGTTTTAGCCAACATGTGAACTGTGTAGTCTCCATTCTACAACCAGAGTTTGTCAGATTCACAAAGACAGTGTAGTCTCTAGCACATTTAGGACTCCCTCTTGGTCTCTTTCAAGGATGCAAGTTCCTGCTGGTTAGAAGCTAAGAGTCATGTTTATATTCCAGTCAACTTTGAATTTCTGGTCTATTTAACAGGACACTTAATAATTGCACAAATTCATCGAACCATTATTTGACTAGTCTCATTTGTGGGTATCTAAGTGTATGACTTCTTCAAAAACACTTTAATGTTCATTTTTTTAGGTGCATTTTTGAGCATGTGTGCAGTTGTTGCTTGAAAATGGATTCTCAGTGTTGAAAATTTGGGACAAAGGTAAGATTCACTTATTGTTTTGATGAAAGTAGTCTGCTAGGTTTATCCACAAACTCTTTCCACACTTTTATCTTTATTCTGCCTGCCTTGCACACCTATTAAGTTCTAGGTTCTATATATTGTATATGCTGGGTATATACTATATCTATAAGAATAGAAAAGAGCTCCTCTCAGTTACTTTGTTGTGTGTCACAGTCTTCAATTTCTCTCTTTCATACACACACATATGTGTATATGTGAATATATATATATATACATGTATATATATATATATATATTCACTTCTGTATAAGTAAATCCAGTTTCTTTTAAGTGATACTAAAATGTATGCTTAAGTTTTAACTAATTGGGGAACAGGGTGAGTGGATCTTTGTGAGTTTGAGATAAGCCTGCTCTATGCAGTGAGATCCAGACCAGTCAGAACTACATAGTGAGACCCTGTCTAAAATCTTACTTGTGGCTTCAAGGACTTTTGTCTTCAACTGGTAAATTCTGAATTGAAATTTTTTTTTTTTGGAGACTTTGGATTCCGATTCAGAAAGTAATGTTTGAACTGTTTTTGAAGTGTTTTTACTGATGCTTTGGTAGTTTCCTTCCTAATGGACATCCATTTGGAGGTAGTGACTAATGGTGTGAAACACCTTTGTGTGAGATTATTGGCCACATTTTTACTGATTCTGAATCAAATCGCTTCCATTTGTTGTTGAATTTTTTTTTTTTGGAGTTCCTGATAGTCAAGATGGTGTTTCTTTATAATGTACGTGACCTTATAGGTAGCCTTCTTTCCTAATGGGTAATCAGTCAGAAAAGTCAAATGTCATGGGAGTCCACTTCTAAGGGGTACTTAATTAAAATTCCAAAGACACTTAGGGAATTTGTCTCTTAGAAGCAGTGAGAAGAATGGTTAACCCTCTGGGGAGAGGAAGATGGAAGGAATGGAGAAAGACTGCTCAATGGGCACTAAGTTATAGTATAAGAAAATGAGTTCTAATAATGAGAGTGTGGTACATATAACCACTGGATTATAGCCAGTTATAATGAAAGAAGAAATTACGAAATTAGTAGAAAAATGGATAGACATGGAAAGTATAATATTAAGTGAGATGACACAAACTTAAAAGACAAATATTTTCCATTGTATGAGGATCTTAGCCTATAACGTCCCAAGAGCAACGAATTCCTTCTGGGGCTCGGCAGATATCTCAGCAATTAAGAGTACTTGCTGCTCTTCCAGAGAACCTGGGTCTTGTTCCCGATACTCAGATGATGGCTTAAAAACGTCTGTAACTCCAATTTCAGGGGTTTCAGTGCCTTCTTCTGGCCTCTGAGGATACTTGTGGTTATATAGGAATGCATGTGGGCAAACCATTCATGAGCATAAAAAATTTTTAAACTTTTACATCTTGAGAAGTGTATATAGCCTTGTCAAATCAAGCACACCTTGTACAAGTCCCACGAGGTTTTTATTCCTAAAGATGGGAGGTTCTGTGTCTCACTGAGTGCTCAATTACAGCTGTCATGTGATTGATTACTTTGAATAGCAGAATAAATTTTTGAGCATCCTAGATCCTAGATCTTAGATTTTGATTTCAAGAAATGCAGACCCAGGCCGGGTAGTGGTGGCACATGCCTTTAATCCCAGTGCGTGATTGGGAGGCAGAGGCAGGTGGATTTCTGAGTTCGAGGCCAGCCTGGTCTACAGAGTGAGTTCCAGGATAGCCAGGGTTACACAGAGAAACCCTGTCTCGAAAAACAAAAAAACAAGCCGGGTGTGGTGGCGCACGCCTTTAATCCCAGCACTCGGGAGGCAGAGGCAGGCGGATTTCTGAGTTCGAGGCCAGCCTGGTCTACAAGTGAGTTCCAGGACAGCCAAGGCTACACAGAGAAACCCTGTCTCGAAAAACCAAAAAAAAAAAAAAAAAAAAAAAAAAAAGCAGACCCTGGAAGAACGTTTTTTTTTCTTTAAATGAAATGTTGTCAAGGGTAATCATTTGATAGGAAGGCACTGCATTTCCTCCATATTTCCCATGTATATATGTAAATATATGTAAATATGTCTATAGTCTTGCTTAGAATACAGAGGGTAGTAATTGGTGTTGACTGAGGAAAGGACACACGAGTCATGAACGAGGATAAAATGTTTGGTTTTGTGTTTGTTATTAAGCATAGAGCACCCAGTATTCCCAAGTGGTATCCCATCCAAGTACTATCTAGGCTTGACCCTGCTTAGCTTCCGAGATCAGACAAGATTAAGCACAGTCTAGGCAGGATGGCCATAGACAAAGTTATTTTTCCAAGTTTTATATCTGCATTTACATTTATTTTATGGATGTTTTGCCATGCACATATGTCTGTCTGCTATGTATGTGCCTGGTCCCTGTGGAGGTCAGAAGAGGGTATCGAGTCCACTGGAACAGGAGTTACAGGTGGCTGTGAACCACTCTATGGATGCTAAGATTCACTCAGGTCTTCTGCAAGAGCAGCCAATGCCCTTAATCCCTGAGCCATCTCTCCAGCCCATGGATTTTCTTCCCTTGTTTAATTTGTTTTGTCATAGTGAACATGTGAATTATTCTGAGGTAGTTATTATAAAGGTCATGTTCTTGATAAAGCAGTTGTCAATTAGTGTAATAGGAGTTAGACCTGGCTAGTAACTGAGTACATTGGTTGCACTGATCCACTTAGAAGGTGAGTTGGTTTTTTTTTTTTTTAAATTACTTTGTGGGGAGAGTTTTTTTTTTCCACATGAGAACATTCTTCAATTTATTTTTTCCATTAAAAAATGTAGCCATTTTAATTAAATATTTCAGCATTAATATGTCTCGATACAATGAATACTACTTTTAGATAAAGTAAGATTGAATTTTGTTCGTTATTTCTTTTTTTATTAGATATTTTCTTTATATATATTTTAAATGCTATCCAGAAAGTTCCCTATAACCTCCCTCTGCCCTGCTCCCCTACCCACCCATCCCTGCTTCTTGGCCCTGGCATTCCCCTGTACTAAGGCATATAAAGTTTGCAATACCAAGGGGCCTTTCTTCCCAGTGATGGCCAACTAGGCCATCTTCTGATACATATGCAGCTAGAGATACGAGCTCTGGGGGGTACTGGTTAGTTCATATTGTTGTTCCACCTATAGGGTTGCAGACCCCTTCAGCTCCTTGGGTGTTTTCTCTAGCTTCTCCATTGGGGGCCCTGTGTTCTATCCTGTAGGTGACTGTGAGCATCCACTTTTGTATTCGCCAGGCACTGGCATATCCTCATACGAGACATCTATAACAGGGTCCCTTTAGCAAAATCTTTCTGGCATATGCAATAGTGTCTGGGTTTGGTGGCTGATTATGGGATGGATCCCCGGGTGAGGTATTCTCTGGATAGTCTATCCTTTCGTCTTAGCTCCAAACTTTGTCTCTGTAACTCCTTTCATGGGTATTTTGTTCCCTATCTAAGGAGGAATGAAGTATCCACCCATTGGTCTTCCTTCTTCTTTTTTTATTATTTTTTATTACATCTTTTCCTCAATTACATTTCCAATGCTATCCCAAAAGTCCCCCATACCCTCTCCCCCACTTCCCTACCCACCCATTCCCATTTTTTTGGCCCTGGCGTTCCCCTGAACTGGGGCATATAAAGGTCTTCCCTCTTCTTAATTTTCTTGTGGCTTGCAAATTGTATCTTGGGTGTTCTATGTTTCTGGGCTAATATCCACTTATCAGTGAGTGCATATATAATGACTTTTTTTGTTATTGGGTTACCTCTCTAAGGATGATATCCTCCAGATACATCCATTTGTCCAAGAATTTCATAAATCCATTGTTTTTAATAGCTGAGTAGTACTCCATTGTGTAAATGTGCCACATTTTCTGTATCCATTCTTCTGCTGAGGGACATATGGGTTGTTTCCAGCTTCTGGCTATTATAAATAAGGCTGCTATAAACATACTGGAGCATGTATACTTATTACCAGTTGGAACTTCTTCTGGGTATATGCCCAGGAGAGGTATTGCTGGATCTTCTGGTAGTACTATGTCCAATTTTCTGAGGAACCTCCAGACTGACTACCAGAGTGGTTGTACAAGCTTGCAATCCCACCAGCAGTGGAGGAGTGTTCCTCTTTCTCCACATCCTCACCAGCATCTGTCGCCTGAATTTTTGATCTTAGCCATTTTGACTGGTGTGAGGTGGAATCTCAAGGTTGTTTTGATTTGCATTTCCCTGATGATTAAGGATGTTGAACATTTTTTCAGGTGCTTCTCAGCCATTCGATATTCCTCAGTTGAGAATTCTTTGTTTAGCTCTGAACCCCATTTTTAATGGGGTTATTTGAATTTCTGGAGTTCAGCTTCTTAAGCTCTTTGTATATATTGGATATTAGTCCCCTATCAGATTTAGG
The DNA here is from genome assembly GCF_978045245.1 of Mus caroli. Lineage (NCBI taxonomy): Eukaryota > Metazoa > Chordata > Mammalia > Rodentia > Muridae > Mus > Mus caroli. The sequence continues at coordinate 123,882,707 of NW_028227263.1, read as the reverse complement.
ATTGGTAAAAATACTTTCCCAATATGTTGATGGCCTTTTGGTCTTATTGACAGTGTCTTTTGCCTTACAGAAGCTTTGCAATTTTATGAGGTCACATTTGTCAAATCTTGATTTTACAGCACAAGCCATTGCTGTTCTGTTTAGTAATTTTTCCCCTGTGCCCATATCTTTGAGGCTTTTCCCCACTTTCTCCTCTATTAATTTCAGTGTCTCTGGTCTTATGTTGAGGTCTTTGATCCACTTAGACTTGAGCTTTGTACAAGGAGATAAGAATGGATCAATTTGCATTCTTCTACATGATAACCGCCAGTTGTGTCAGCACCATTTGTTGAAAATGCTGTCTTTTTTCCACTGGATGGTTTTAGCTCCCTTGTCAAAGATCAAGTGACCATAGGTGTGTGGATTCATTTCTGGGTCTTCAATTCTATTCCATTGGTCTACTTGTCTGTCACTATACCAGTACCATGCAGTTTTTATCACAATTGCTCTGTAGTACAGCTTACTGTCAGGCATGGTGATCCCATGAAAGGTTCTTTTATTGTTGAGAATAGTTTTTGCTATCCTAGGTTTTTTATTTTTCCAGATGAATTTGCAAATTGCCCTTTCTATCTCAGTGAAGAATTGAGTTGGGATTTTGATGAGGATTGCATTGAATCTGTAGATTGCTTTCAGCAGGATAGCCATTTTTACTATATTAATCCTGACAATCCATGAGCATGGAAGATCTTCCATCTTCTGAGATCTTCTTCAATTTCTTTCTTCAGAGACCTGAAGTTCTTATCATACAGATCTTTCACTTCCTTAGAGTCACGCCAAGATATTTTATATTATTTGTGACTATTGTGAAGGGTGTTGCTTCCCTAGTTTCTTTCTCAATCCGTTTATCCTTTGTGTAGAGAAAGGCCATTGACTTGTTTGAGTTAATTTTATATCCAGCTACTGCACTGAAGCTGTTTATCAGGCTTAGGAGTTCTCTGGTGGAATTTTTGGGGTCACTTATATATACTATCATATCATGTGCAAATAGTGATATTTTGACTTCTTCCTTTCCAATTTGTATCCCCTTGAACTCCTTTTGTTGTCGAATTGCTCTGGCTAGGACTTCAAGTACTATATTGAATAGGTAGGGAGAAAGTGGGGAGCCTTGTCTAGTCCCTGATTTTAGTGGGATTGCTTCCAGCTTCTCTCCATTTAGTTTGATGTTGGCTACTGGTTTGCTGTAGATTGCTTTTATTATGTTTAGGTATGGGCCTTGAATTCCTGATCTTTCCAAAACTTTTATCATGAATGGGTGTTGGATTTTGTCAAATGCGTTCTCAGCATCTAATAAAATGATCTTTTTTTTTTTTTAAATGAATGAGGCAATTTATTAACCCACCATCCTTTGTTCTAATGCTTCTTGTTGGCAGCTGCCACCTGTCCAGCGATCCTGTCTAGATCTCTCTGTCCCTGAGGTGTTAGCTTGCGGTCCCCATCTTGGTCCTTTTCCACCATTTTCAGCCCCTCCAGGGCTTGGAGGACCTGGCAGGCCACACTCTTAGAGCCTCTGCTGAAGTGGCTAGGTCTGACATTGTTTCTCTGCTGTCCTCTGTAGATCTTGGTCATGGAACCAACCCCTGCACCACCTCAGAGGTACAGGTGCTGTGCTGTGGAAGCAGCTTGTGTGTAGAACCAGTTCTCATCATATGGGGCAAGCTCTTTATGTTTGGCTAGCTTGTCTGTGTCCACCCATTCGGGGACTTTCAGCTTCCCAGACTTTTTGAGGAAGGCTGCCAGAGCTTTGATGAACTCTATGCTGGTTAACGTCTTTTACAGTAATTCCAGGCATCGTGCGGCCTTCGTGCTGCCAGTCAGGGGAAAGGGGATCATGTGGTTTTTGTCTTTGAGTTTGTTTATATAGTGGATTACATGGGTGGATTTCTGTATATTAAACCATCCCTGCATCCCTGGAATGAAGCCTACTTGATCATGACGGATGATCGTTTTGATGTGTTCTTGGATTAGGTTTGCGAGGATTTTATTGAGTATTTTTGCATCTATATTCATAAGGGAAATTGGTCTGAAGTTCTCTATCTTTGTTGGGTCTTTATGTGGTTTAGGTATCAGAGTAATTGTGGCTTCATAGAATGAATTGGATAGAGTACCTTCTGTTTCTATTTTGTGGAATAGTTTGAGAAGAGTTGGAATTAGGTCTTTTTTGAAGGTCTGATAGAACTCTGCATTAAACCCATCTGGTCCTGGGCTTTTTTTGGTTGGGAGACTATTGATGACTGCTTTTATTTCTTTAGGGGAAATGGGACTGTTTAGATCATTAATCTGACCCTGATTTAATTTTGGTACCTGGTATCTGTCTAGGAAGTTGTCCATTTCATCCAGGTTTTCTAGTTTTGTTGAGTATAGCCTTTTGTAGTAGGATCTGATGATGTTTTGGATTTCCTCAGGTTCTGTTATGTCCCCCTTTTCATTTTTGATTTTGTTAATTAGGATACTGTCCCTGTGCCCTCTAGTTAGTCTGGCTTAGGGTTTATCTATCTTGTTGATTTTCTCAAAGAACCAGCTCCTGGTTCGGTTGATTCTTTGAATTGTTCTTTTTGTTTCTACTTGGTTGATTTCAGCCCTGAATTTATTTCCTGCTGTCTACTCCTCTTGGGCGAATTTGCTTCCTTTAGTTCTAGAGCTTCTAGGTGTGCTGTCAGGCTGCTAGTGTATGCTCTCTCTAGTTTCTTTTTGGAGGCACTCAGGGCTATGAGTTTTCCTCTTAGGTCTGCCTTCATTGTGTCCCATAAGCTTGGGTGTGTTGTTCAGTTTCCACGTGAATGTTGGCTTTCTACTATTTATGTTGTTATTGAAGATCAACCTTAGTCCGTGGTAATCTAATAGGAGGCATGGGACAATTTCAATATTTTTGTATCTGTTGAGGCCTGTTTTGTGACCTATTATATGGTCATTTTTGGAAGAGGTACCATGTGGCGCTGAGAAGAAGGTATATACTTTTGTTTTAGGATAAAATGTTCTGTAGATATCAATTAAATCCATTTGTTTCATAACTTCTGTTAGTGTCCATGTGTCTCTGTTTAATTTCTGTTTCCAGGATCTGTCCATTGGTGAGAGTGGGGTGTTGAAGTCTCCCACTATTATTGTGTGAGGTGCAATGTGTGCTTTGAGCTTTACTAAAGTTTCTTTAATGAATGTGGCTGCTCTTCCATTTTGAGCATATTTATTCAGAATTGAGAGTTCAACTTGGTAGACTTTACCTTTGATGACTATGAAGTACCCCTCCTTGTCTTTTTTGATAACTTTGGGTTGGAAGTCGACTTTATTCGATATTAGAATGGCTACTCCAGCTTGTTTCTTCAGACCATGTGCTTGGAAAATTGTTTTCCAGCCTTTTACTCTGAGGTAGTGTCTGTCCTTTTCCCTGAGGTGGGTTTCCTGTAAGCAACAAAATGTAGGGTCCTGTTTGTGTAGCCAGTCTGTTAGTCTATGTCTTTTTATTGGGGAATTGAGTTCATTGATGTTGAGAGAAATTAAAGAAAAGTAATTGTTGCTTCCTGTTATTTTTGTTGTTAAAGTTAGGATTCTGTTCTTGTGGCTGTCTTCATTTAGGTTTGTTGAGGGATTACTTTCTTGCTTTTTCTAGGGTGTAGTTTCTGTCATTGTGTTGGTGTTTCCCCTTTATTATTCTTTGAAGGGCTGGATTTGTGGAAAGATATTGTGTGAATTTGGTTTTATCATGGAATAGTTTGAGAGTTTTGTTGGGTATAGTATCCTGGGCTGGCATTTGTGTTCTCTTAGTGTCTGTATAACATCTGTCCAGGATCTTCTGGCTTTCATAGTCTCTGGTGAGAAGTCTGGTATAATTCTAATAGGCCTGCCTTTATATGTTACTTGACCTTTTTCCCTTACTGCTTTTAATATTCTATCTTTATTTAGTGCATTTGTTGTTCTGATTATTATGTGTCAGGAGGAATTTCTTTTCTGGTTCAGCCTATTTGGAGTTTTGTAGGCTTCTTGTAGGTTCATGGGTATCTCTTTCTTTAGGTTTGGGACTTTTTTTTTTTTTTCTATAATTTTGTTGAAGATACTTGCTGGCCCTTTAAGTTGAAAATCTTCATTCTCATCTATATCTATTATCCTTAGGTTTGGTCTTCTCATTGTGTCCTGGATTTCCTGGATGTTTTGAGTTAGGATCATTTTGCATTTTGCATTTTCTTTGATTCACTTAGACTTGAGCTTTATACAAGGAGATAAGAATGGATCAATTTGCATTCTTCTACATAACTGCCAGTTGGACCAGCACCATTTGTTGAAAACACTGTCATTCTTTCACTGGATGGTTTTAGCTCCTTTGTCAAAGATCAAGTGACCACAGGCCACACAACATTTCTTAATTAAAAATTTTTAAAAAATTTATTCAACCTAGAGCAAACATTGTTCAAAAATATCCAGTATCAGTATCTTACTATTCATACAGAGGTTCTCACAAGGACATGGGTTTACATTCAGACCTGAGAAATGTCCCTTGGAGTATATGGTGGCAGGCACACAGGCAAACATTGTCAACCCTCTTTTACTCTATTGATGAACTGTTCTTTTTATTGACTTTTTCTTTTCAGTTGGTTACCAGTCCCTCTGACTGTGACCTTAGCATTAAGGTTTTTGTTTTGTTCGGTTTGGTTTGGCTTGCTTGGCTTTCCTTTTATTTTTTCTTAGTTTTTTCTTATTTATGTGCATTTTACACATCAAACATATTAATAATACTGAGTATTTTGAGAATCCGATAATACATAAAATTTTGTGAAACTTTTATATTCATATCCTTTTATACCCTAAAATATCATTAATGAATATTTAATACTATCCATAACTGAGGATCCTATATTCAATGTTGAGTACTAAACTGTTTCAAAACATACAAAGTATTCTTTTGGAGTTAAGCATAGTAAAAGAGCATGAAATATTAAAAATGAATCATTAAGAAATATATTCAAAAGCCCTTATATGGTACCACCTGACATAGTGAGAGAGTACTTAAAATGCATTATATATCTGTGTACATTATCTAAAAATCAGTTTACTTAAAAAAATCATCAGTGTTTCTAGGAGAGAAATTATTTTATCAGTAAGTATATTTTAAAAGTTTTAAAATAGCAAAAACTCTTTGAAGTTGAACATTAAGAAAATTCTAATTTCTAGCATAGTGAGAAAAATTATCAATAATATTTCTATGATGTTTGTAGAGCATATTAATATTTTCTTTCTTTTTATTTATTATTATTATTTTTAATATATATTTTAATTTTAATATTTTATTACATATTTTCCTCAATTACATTTCCAACGCTATCCCAAAAGTCTCCCATACCCTCCCCCCCACTCCCCTACCCACTCACTCCCACTTTTTGGCCCTGGGGTTCCCCTGTACTGGGGCATATAAAGTTTGCAAGTCCAATGGGCCTCTTTCTTTTGATACATATGCAGCTAGAGTCAAGAGCTCCGGGGTACTGGTTAGTTCATAATGTTGTTGCACTACAGGGTTGCAGATCTCTTTAGCTCCTTGGACACTTTCTCTAGCTCCTCCATTGGGGGCCCTGTGATCCATCCAATAGCTGACTGTGAGCATCCACTTATGTGTTTGCTAGGCCCCGGCCTAGTCTCACAAGAGACAGCTATATCAGGGTCCTTTCAACAAACGCTTGCTAGTGTATGCAATGGTTACATCGTTTGGAGGCTAATTATGGGATGGATCCCCAGGTATGGCAGCCTCTAGATGGTCCATCCTTTTGTCTCAGCTCCAAACTTTGTTTCTGTAACTCCTTCCATGGGTGATTGTTTCCAATTCTAAGAAGGGGCAAAGTGTCCACACTTGGGTCTTCGTTCTTCTTCAGTTTCATGTGTTTTGCAAATTGTATCTTATATCTCGCTATACTAAGTTTCTGGGCTAATATCCACTTATCAGTGAGTACATATCATTTGAGTTCTTTTGTGATTGTGTTACCTCACTCAGGATGATGCCCTCCAGATCCAACCATTTGCCTAGGAATTTCATAAATTCATTCTTTTTAATAGCTGAGTAGTACTCCATTGTGTAAATGTGCCACATTTTTTTGTATCTATTCCTCTGTTGAGGGGCATCTGGGTTGTTTCCAGCTTCTGGCTATTATAAATAAGGCTGCTATGAACATAGTGGAGCATGTGTCCTTCTTACCAGTTGGGACATCTCCTGGATATATGCCCAGGAGAGGCATTGCAGGATCCTCTGGTAGTACTATGTCCAATTTTCTGAGGAACCGCCAGACTGATTTCCAGAGTGGTTGTACAAGCTTGCAATCCCACCAACAATAGAAGAGTGTTCCTCTTTCTCCACATCCTTGCCAGCATCTGCTGTCACCTGAATTTTTTATTTTTAAATTTTTTTTATTATGTATTTTCCTCAATTACATTTCCAATGCTATCCCAAAAGTCCCCCATACCCTCCCCCCCCACTTCCCTACCCACCCATTCCCATTTTTTTGGCCCTGGCGTTCCCCTGTACTGGGGCATATAAAGTTTGCATGTCCAATGGGCCTCTTTTTCCAGTGATGGCCGACTAGGCCATCTTTTGATACATATGCAGCTAGAGTCAAGAGCTCCGGGGTACTGGTCAGTTCATAATGTTGTTCCACCTATAGGGTTGCAGATCCCTTTAGCTCCTTGTGTCACCTGAATTTTTGATCTTAGCCATTCTGACTGGTGTGAGATGGGATCTCAGGGTTCTTTTGATTTGCATTTCTCTGATGATTAAGGATGTTGAACATTTTTTCAGATGCTTCTCAGCCATTCGGTATTCCTCAGGTAAGAATTCTTTGTTTAGCTCTGAGCCCCATTTTTTAATGGGGTTATTTGATTTTCTGGAGTCCACCCTATTGAGTTCTTTATATATATTGGATATCAGTCCCCTATCTGATTTTGCTAGGTAAAGATCTGTTAGTGGCCTTTTTGTCTTATTGATGGTGTCTTTTGCCTTGCAGAAGCTTTGCAGTTTCATGAGGTCCCATTTGTCAATCCTCGATTTTACAGCACAAGCCATTGCTGTTCTATTCAGGAATTTTCCCCCTGTGCCCATATCTTCAAGGCTTTTCCCCACTTTCTCCTCAATAAGTTTCAATGTCTCTGGTTTTATGTGAAGTTCCTTGATCCACTTAGATTTGACCTTAGTACAAGGAGATAGGAATGGATCAACTCACATTCTTCTACGTGATAACAACCAGTTGTGCCAGCACCATTTGTTGAAAATGCTGTCTTTCTTCCAATGGATGGTTTTAGCTCCCTTGTCAAAGATCAAGTGACCATAGGTGTGTGGGTTCATTTCTGGGTCTTCAATTCTATTCCATTGGTCTACTTGTCTGTCACTATACAAGTACCATGCAGTTTTTATCACAATTGCTCTGTAGTAAAGCTTTAGGTCAGGCATGGTGATTCCAACAGAGCTTCTTTTATCCTTGAGAAGAGTTTTTGCTATCCTAGGTTTTTTGTTATTCCAGATGAATTTAGAGATTGCTCTTTCTAATTCGTTGAAGAATTGAGTTGGAATTGTGATGGGGATTGCATTGAATCTGTAGATTGCTTTTGGCAAGATAGCCATTTTTACAATGTTGATCCTGCCAATCCATGAGCATGAGAGATCTTTCCATCTTCTGAAATCTTCTTTAATTCCTTTCTTCAGAGGCTTGAAGTTTTTATCATACAGATCTTTCACTTCCTTAGTTAGAGTCACGCCAAGATATTTTATATTATTTGTGACTATTGAGAAGGGTGCTGTTTCCCTAATTTCTTTCTCAGCCTGTTTATTCTTTGTGTAGAGAAAGGCCATTGACTTGTTTGAGTTAATTTTATATCCAGCTTCTTCACTGAAGCTGTTTATCAGGTTTAGGAGCTCTCTGATGGAATTTTTAGGGTCACTCATATATACTATCATATCATCTACAAAGAGTGATATTTTGACTTCATCTTTTCCAATTTGTATCCCCTTGATCTCCTTTTGTTGTCGAATTGCTCTGGCTAGGACTTCAAGTACAATGTTGAATAGGTATGGAGAGAGTGGACAGCCTTGTCTAGTTCCTGATTTTAGTGGGATTGCTTCAAGCTTCTCACCATTTACTTTCATGTTGGTTACTGGTTTGCTGTAGATTGCTTTTATCATGTTTAGGTATGGGCCTTGAATTCCTGATATTTCCAAGACTTTTATCATGGATGGGTGTTGGATCTTGTTGAATGCTTTCTCAGCATCTAACGAGAGGATCATGTGGTTTTTGTCTTTGAGTTTGTTTATATAATGGATTACATTGATGGATTTCCGTATATTAATCCACCCCTGCATCCCTGGAATAAAACCTACTTGGTCAGGATGGATGATTGCTTTAATGTGTTCTTGGATTCGGTTAGTGAGAATTTTATTGAGTATTTTTGCATCTTATGAATATACATAAGGGAAATTGGTCTGAAGTTCTGTATCTTTGTTGGATCTTTCTGTGGTTTAGGTATCAGAGTAATTGTGGCTTCATAGAATGAGTTGGGTAGAGTTCCCTCTATTTCTATTTTGTGGAATAGTTTGTGCAGAACTGGAATTAGATCTTCTTTGAAGGTCTGGTAGAACTCTGCAGTAAACCCATCTGGTCCTGGGCATTTTTTGGCTGGGAGACTATTAATGACTGCTTCTATTTCTTTAGGGGATATGGGACTGTTTAGATCGTTAACTTGATCCTGATTTAACTTTGGTACCTGGTATCTGTCTAGAAATTTGTCCATTTCTTCCAGGTTTTCCAGTTTTGTTGAGTATAGCCTTTTGTAGAAGGATCTGATGGTGTTTTGGATTTCTTCAGGATCTGTTATGTCTCCCTTTTCTCATTTTGTTAATTAGGATGTTGTCCCTGTGCCCTCTAGTGAGTCTAGCTAAGGGTTTATGTATCTTGTTGATTTTCTCTCTTTTTATTTTTTTATTAGATATTTTCTTTATTTACATTTCAAATGCTACCTGCAAAGCCCCCTATACACCCCCTGTAATATTTTCAACTGTTAATATTCAACAAACAAAATAATCATTTTAAGATATATTTCATTGTTATGTTTCCTTTTTAATTACTGATTTTTATTAATTTGGATACTCTCTCTGTGCCCTCTGGTTAGTCTGGCTAAGGGCTTATCTTGTTGATTTTTCTCAAAGAATCAGCTCCTGGTTTTGTTGATTCTCTGTATAGTCTTTTTTTCTTTTTTGTTTCTATTTGGTTGATTTTAGCCCTGAGTTTGATGATTTCCTGCCATCTACTCCTTTTGGCTTAATTTGCTTCTTTTTGATCTAGAGCTTTCATATGTGCTGTCAAGCTGCTAGTGTAAGCTCTCTTCAGTTCCTTTTGGAGGCACTTAGAGCTATGAGTTTTCCCCTTAGGACTGCCTTCATTGTGTCCCATAAGTTTTGGTATGTTTTGCCTTCATTTTTCTTAAATTCTAAAAAGTCTTTAATTTCTTTCTTTCTTTCTTTCTTCTTGACCAAGCTATCATTGAGTAGAGTGTTATTCAGCCTCCATGTGTATGTGTGCTTTCCGTTGTTTTTGTTGGCATTTAAGACCAGCCTTTGTCTGTGGTGATCTGATAGGATGCATGGGATTATTTCAATCTTGTTGTATCTGTTGAGGCCTGTTTTGTGATCAATTATATGGTCAGTTTTGGAGAAGGTACCATGAGGTGCTAAGAAGCAGGTATATTCTTTTGCTTTAGGATGAAATGTTGTAAAAATATGTTAGATTCATTTGTTTCATAACTTCTGTTAGTTTCACTGTGTCCCTGTTTAGTTTCTGTTTCCATGGTCTGTCCATTGCTGAGAGTGGGGTGTTGAAGTCTCCCACTATTATTGTGTGCTTTGAATTTTAGTAAAGTTTCTTTTATGAATGTAGGTGCCCTTGCCTTTGGAGCATAGATGTTCAGAATTAAGAGTTCATTTTGGTAGATTTTTTCTTTGACCAGTATGAAGTGTCCTTCCTTATCTTTTTTGATAACTTTTGGTTGAAAGTTGATTTTATTCGATATTAAAATGGCTACTTCAGCTTGTTTCTTGGGACCATTTGCTTGGAAAATTGTTTTTCAACCTTTTACTCTGAGGTAGTGTCTGCCTTTGTCACTGAGGTGGGTTTCCTGTGTGCAGCAAAATGCTGGGTCCTATTTATGTATCCAATCTGTTAGTCTACGTCTTTTTTTTTTTTTTTGGAATTGAATCCATTGATGTTAAGAGATATCAAGGAAACGGGATTGTTACTTCTTGTTATTTTTGTTGTTAGAGGTGGAATTATGTTTGTGTGACTATCTTCATTTGGTTTTGTTGAAAGATTACTTCTTTCTTGCTTTTTCTAGTGTGTAGTTTTCCATTGGCTTGGCTTTTCAAGATAGGGTTTCTCTGTGTAGCCCTGGCTGTCCTGGAACTCTCTCTGTAGACCAGACTGGCCTCAAACTCAGAGATCTCTGGCTGCCTCTGACTGCTCTGAGTGCAGGGATTAAAGCTGTGTGCCACCAGTGCCTGGCCATTAATTTTCACACATGCTTCATATAAATTATAGTGAAAGGGTGAAGGATGAATCCACATATATCTGAAGGAAAGATAGCGTAATATCAATAACTTTGAGCCTTTTGAAGTTGTTGAGATTTGACACATCTAATTATTCCTCAGGTATCATTTATGTCTTTGTTTTGAAGATTATCAAGCTCTGGAATCTGAGATCACTATTGAAGATGGCGGGCTCATCTGGCTATGGCTTGCTGAAGCCTCTGCAAAAACTGAGTGATGAGGAGTTCCAGAGATTTAAAGAGCTTCTCAGAAAAGAGCCTGAGAAATTTAAACTCAAACCAATATCCTGGACAAAAATCGAGAATTCTTCCAAAGAAGACCTGGTAACGCTATTGAACACACATTATCCAGGACAGGCATGGGATATGGTGTTAAGCCTGTTTCTACAGGTCAATCGGGAAGACCTCTCAATCATGGCTCAGAAAAAGAAGAGACGTAAGTGAGAATGGAGAGAAAGGGGAAATGTTGGGAACTAGCCTTGGCTGCTGGCAGGGCATGGAGTCAGGTGGAAACAGGAGCAGTGAAGGGGAGGAAGTCATTTGTTTCATGGAAGACAGGATAGAGTGGAAGCTCATCTCTGAATGGCTTCTCTTACTCTGACAATCTTTCTATTGAAGGCTTTGTTTATGTACAACATTTCCTCAGATTTTTTTTTAAATTAAGAAACAAACATTAAGCTTCATATTTTTTTATTTAATTTAATTTTTAATTTATTTTTTACATTCCATATTCTATTCCCTGCCCCATCCTCCCTCCAACTGCTCCATATTCCACATCTCCTCCCTACCCTACCCTGTCTCCATGTGGATGCCCCCATCCCCCACCCCACCTGACCTCTAAACTCCCTGGGGCCTCCAGTCTCTTGAGGGTTAGGAGTGTCATCTCTGAATGAACAAGGACCTGGAAGTGCTCTACTGTATGTGTGTTAAGGACCTCGTATCAGCTGGTGTATGCTGCCTGGTTGGTGGTCCAGTGTTTGAGACTCAGGGGTCCAGATTAATTGAGACTACTGGTCCTCCTACAGGATCACTCTTCTCCTCAGCTTCTTTCAGCCTTCCCTGATTCAACAACAGGGCTCAGCTATTCATTGGTTGAATGCAAATATCTGCATCTGACTCTCTCAGCTGCTTGTTGGGTTTTTCTGAGGGCAGTCATGATAGATCCCTTTTTGTGAGTGCTCTATAGCCTCAGTAATAGTGCCAGGCCTTGGGACCTCCCTATTTTATTCATTGATTACACAACTTTTCAAAATAAATTTTCTTCTAAAGTCTTCCTTGATTACATAAGAATATCAACAGAGGAACAAATCAAGCAAACAGCAATTTTATGAAAACTAAAAATTAACATTATGATAATCAAATTCCTTTTAACTCAATATCTTCTTCCATAAGATTGATGCTGTAAAGACTTGCAGTTATAGAAATGCTAGCCAGGATGACTCTATTTGAATTTTTTCTGTTTCAGTTTGGCACAGTATTAATAGATCTAAAGTTCCTACTACCTATTATATCAAACTTGGCTTTCTACAAAAGTTCAATCTCTCTGACACTTATTTAATTCTTCCTTTCCTTCCTCTATATTTCTTTTATGTTTGGCATAGGACCATTGCTCCTTTTTTTTTTTTTGATTCTTAAAATATTGTGTAGCTCCTTGATTAAGCAAAGGGAGTCCATCAGAAAAGTTCTGGTCGGACAAGTCTGTTCAGGAAGGCAAGCAGTTCAGTGACCCAAAATGCCTTCCTCAGTCATGAATTCCTGTTTCAATAAGATTCCTAACTTTAATACAATTCTGTAAAGAACAAATGAACATCAGGATTCCTAAATCTCCTCACTTTTACCTTCAGGAAGTTACCAAGGCTTGTCATTAACTGTATGATCACAATCTCTTCCTATTCATACAAGTTCTTTAGTTCTGAGGCTGAACATGATTCAACTACAGTTTGTCTGATTCTAAATTTCCCTAAATTTTTCTTCTTCAGTAATTTTCTCAAATCCTCTGTCTCATACTTACTAATAACACTCTTTAATCATCTAAATGTTTCTTAAGTAAGTAATATTTCTTAAGAACAACTCATTTTCTGTGTAACTGTTTATTTTGGGGAACTTTCATTTATTGCATTCTGTTTTGCACCAGCTTTTTGTTATCACAGTTCTAGCTTTCAGAGAGTATCCTTTAACAGCAAGAAATAGAAATATAGCAAAAGGTGTGTTGCATGTTGGTCCAGTGTGCCCCTGTCCATTGAAACATATTTGCAGCCCAACACTAACAATTATGTGGAAATATAGGACATCTTTTTTTTTTCAAAATAGAACAAAAAAGTAATAGATTTAAAATTCCATGCAAATACCAATTTTATGTTTTGAAAAGATATTTGAGTATTTATATTAAAGATATTTGAAAAATTATATGAGTATTTTGCTTATACATATGAATATGCTCCACATGCAAGCAATGCATGTGGTGGCCAGAAGAGGGCAGGAAGCCCTAGGACTGAACTTAACAGTTGTCAGAGGCAATGTCTGTGCTGGGAACTGAACCCAGATCCTCTGGGAGAATAGCAAGTTCTCTTAACTCCCTGAACATCTCTAACACACCAATCACTGATGCAATTCCTAGTAAATCCCAGAGAAGACTGTAGGCTCCTGCCTTCTGAAAGCATGGTACAGAAGAATCTCTTCAAATGTGTTATTGTCCACATGCTGGCTGCATGCTAACTTCCTTCATAAATAACCAGAGAAAGAAACACCTTCTCTCAATCTTCTTTGACTGAGGACATTGACCCAAATATGTTAAATAACATATCTAAAACTACGAGATGCATACAATTTAACCCAGGGCAACACCTTGATCAGGATTCTTACCCATAGACTTAAAACCCTATAATCCCCAAGTTGGATTTACTGCATTTTTACCTGAAGTAAATCTTGCTGTGACTAAGCATAGAATTCTAAACATATTTATCAAATTGAAAAATTATAAATAAAATGATTCTTAAATGCTTTACTGAAGATAGGAAAGTTTTAAACTGAATCTAACTCATAGTCATTTACAAATGAAGTACTTACAGATTTCCCCTGGGAGGTACCATGCCCTTTATAAATTTGTAATGCAAGAAATACCCAGAACTCAGGCTTTACTGTAGCTGTTGCTCAAAGGTGAATTACCAGTTTGGTCATAATGCTTTTATAGGCAATATATCAAATATATTATAACCCCGGGTATGGGGAAACAACTAACTGAGGGTCTAGGCTTTAGGACCTATGTTGGGTACCAAGGGGATATGTGCTAGCTGAGTTCCTTTTCTTTTACTTTCTTTTTTTTAAAAAAAAAACAAGATTTATTTATTTATTTATTTATTTATTTATTTATTTATTTATTTATTGTATACGAGTACACTGTAGCTGTCTTCAGACACAGCAGAAGAGGGCATCAGATCCCATTACAGGTGGTTGTGAGCCACCATGTGGTTGATAGGAATTGAACTCAGGACCTCTGGAAGAGCAGTCAGTGCTCTTAACCGCTGAGCCATTTCTCCAACTTCTGAGTTCATTTTCTATGTGAATTAAAGCATGTAAGAGCAGGAGTAGTCTAGGGAAGGTGAATGTAAAATGTATTGGCATTATAGATTTTTGAGGAAGAGAAGGGGTCCTACATATGGGACACAGTATTCACACACTGCCTTTAGCAGTGAGTTGCCACTTTTCACAAGCATGGAAAGTGTTGCATGCAATATTTTCTTTATTTAGAGGTGTGGTCATAGAAAACTGGTTGGTTGATTGGGGTTAGGATGGGACCCTAACCATGCTTTGTTTGTGGTGTCATAATAAAGGAAAACCTGCATTAGGTGCAGGTGAAGGAGATGGGAAGTTGTTGTAGGGGAAAAGGTAGGTGTGGCTCTCCACCCTTTTGTTTCTCCTCAGGAACAATGGCCTTGATGGTGATACAGATGTGTAGGTCATTCATTAGGCATGTATGTGTTTAAGAAATACTGCAATTCATTCTTTGGAGTATTCTATTCCTAATTGTCCTGTATTCTGATTTCATCCCACTCAGATAAACAAACTAAATACAAAAAGTTTATGAAGACTACATTTCAAAGGATATGGACAATGGAGACCAACACTCATATACCTGATAGAAACTACCATTTAATTGTAGAAACCCAGTACAAAGCATTGCAGGAAATATTTGATTCTGAGTCAGAGCCAGTCACTGCAATTGTAACAGGTGCAACAGGAGAAGGAAAAACCACTTTCTTAAGAAAAGCAATGTTGGATTGGGCATCAGGAGTTTTATTGCAGAACCGGTTTCAGTATGTTTTCTTCTTCTCCGTCTTCTTACTTAACAAAACCACAGAGTTAAGCTTAGCTGAGCTTATCTCAAGTACGTTGCCTGAGTCTTCAGAGACAGTGGATGACATTTTATCTGATCCAAAAAGAATCTTGTTTATCCTGGATGGATTTGATTACCTGAAATTTGACTTGGAACTCAGGACAAACTTGTGCAATGACTGGAGGAAGAGGCTGCCAACACAAATCGTCTTGAGTAGTTTGCTACAGAAAATAATGCTCCCGGGATGTTCTCTGCTTCTTGAATTGGGACAAATAAGTGTACCAAAAATCCGTCATTTGCTGAAGTATCCAAGGGTGATAACTATGCAAGGATTCTCTGAGCGGTCTGTAGAGTTCTATTGTATGTCCTTCTTTGATAACCAGAGAGGCATAGAAGTAGCTGAGAATTTAAGGAATAATGAAGTACTCCATTTATGCAGCAATCCTTATCTATGCTGGATGTTCTGTAGCTGTTTAAAGTGGCAGTTTGACAGGGAGGAGGAAGGGTACTTTAAGGCTAAAACAGATGCGGCTTTCTTCACAAACTTTATGGTTAGTGCATTCAAATCAACATATGCCCATAGTCCGTCCAAACAGAACAGAGCCCAATTAAAGACCTTGTGTACCTTGGCTGTAGAAGGAATGTGGAAAGAGTTGTTTGTTTTTGACTCTGAAGATCTCAGGAGGAATGGGATATCTGAATCTGATAAGGCAGTATGGCTGAGAATGCAATTTCTCCAGAATCATGGTAACCACACTGTGTTTTATCATCCTACACTACAGTCATATTTTGCTGCCATGTTCTATTTCCTCAAACAAGACAAAGACATATGTGTCCCAGTCATTGGAAGCATACCTCAACTTCTAGGAAACATGTATGCTCGTGGCCAGACCCAGTGGCTCCAGTTAGGCACATTTTTGTTTGGACTCATCAATGAACAAGTCATCGCCTTACTCCAACCATGCTTTGGCTTTATACAACCCATATATGTAAGACAGGAAATCATTTCGTACTTTAAGTGTCTTGGTCAACAGGAGTGCAATGAGAAACTGGAAAGAGCCCAGAATTTGTTCTCCTGTCTGCGTGACAGCCAGGAGGAAAGATTTGTAAGACAAGTGGTGGATCTATTTGAAGAAATTACTGTTGATATTAGTAGTTCAGATGTATTGTCAGTGACTGCATATGCTCTGCAGAAATCCTCCAAATTAAAGAAACTTCACCTGCATATACAAAAGAGAGTTTTTTCAGAAATCTATTGCCCAGACCATTGTAAAACAAGAACCTCTATAGGCAAAAGACGGTGAGTACATCTCTGAACCTTGTCTACAGTTGTTCAATATTTGCCTAAGTGCCCAGTGCATTATTTTATAGAAGTGTCCATGCTGTATCCACATAAATTCATGATGAAGTCAGAGGAAGATGTGGGGAGTCTTTCTCTATTCTCTGCCTCCATTCCTTGGGAAAGTCTCTCACCATCTTGATCAGGCAAACTGATCAGGAAGATACTAGGATCTAACTGTTTCCATTTTCTAATGCTGGGCCAACAGCCTCAAGCAACCATGTCCACCTTTCAATGTCAGTACTATGGATCTGAACTCAGGTTCTCTTGCTTGCACAACAAATACTCTTACCTGTCGATCCCTCCTCCTAGTATGGTAAAGTTCTTTTATGCCTATGCTTGATTGTTTAGATGACACAGTCAGAAAGGCTTTCTATTGGGTTTTCACATTGTTGTTTGGAGCTGTGTGGCTCCAAACAGCCACGTCTTGACTCCCTCCATTCACACAAAGAAAAAAATTGTCACAGGGCCAATATGAGGTGGAAATGTGAGTAACTTTAGTGCAGTGTCTAATGCTTGCCTTCATCCATAGTATGTTTAGGGTGTCCTGGTGAGTACATTGAGTTGGTGGTTATACTAAGTTGCTCTAGTTGACATGCCTCACATCGAATTAAGGTCGCTAGCTCCTACAAATGTGGTCTTTTAAATGTGTAAGTCTTTTACTGAACATACTAAGTAGTTCCCTCAGGACTCCCAAATATCTACCCTAATTCACATAGAAATCATGTTTTGTCACTAAAACAAGAGGCACTAGAACCCAGTAAAGAACCCAGTAAAGTTGGATACCTTCAGCAGTGAATCACAGATAGTAATAGTGAATCCACAACAGATTCAGTTCTAGTTTATCTCCTCTCAGGCCATGCCTCTTTATTATAATTTTTCAGTGCATTGATGTGTAATTTCATTCCTATACATAAAGCATCTGGGTTACTCTCGCTTTCTGTTCAGTTTGGTTTCCCTTCTACCTCACCACCCTATTTCTTTACAAGTTCCTTTCTCACATTGACATCTCTTTGTTTTGTCAGCTATGGAGCTTAACGAGGGTTAACCTCAGAGTGCCTAGGGGTTTGGAACTGAGCATTAGACCCTGGTGGGCTCACTTGTGGAAACAAACTTAATGGTGACTATTCCTCCCTCAGAAGCCAATGGTTAAACCGGAAGAGGTAGACCTCTCCTCGCTTTATTATTGGCTAGTATCAGGCCTGGTCTTTTACAGGACAATTAAGGCATCAATAGCTGCTGTGGATCAAGATTTCAATGTCTATACCATGGCCTGAAGATGGCATTTTGTATCCCACAGTGCTCTCTCCCCTCCCCTCTCTCCCCCCTCTCCTCACCACTCCTTACATCTCCTCTCTTTGCCTCTCCTCCCCTCACCTTGTTCCTTTCCTGTCCTTTCTTTCTTTAAAAAAAGATTTATTTATTTTCTTCAATGTATATGAGTGTTTTTCCTGCATGTATGTTTATGTACTTTGTGAGTACAGTGCCTGTGCAGCCCAGACGAGGCCATTTGGTCCCCTGGGACTTTAGTTACAGATGGTTGTGAGATTCCACATGCATTCTGGGAATCAAACTTGTGACCTTTGCAAGAGCATGAAGTTGTCTTAACCTCTTAGGCATTTCCTGCCCCAGGGTCACTTTGTTAATCACTATGCTGATTTGATCCATTTTATTTGTATAAACTTCTCCCAGTTTCAATGGTAACTCTCAGATTTGAGGGAGTTGGGAGTGATCTGCCTATTTGGGGGAATGACTTTAGTTGGATTTAGCCTTTAGAGAATAATGATGTGTTATCTCACTGCAGAAATACAGCCGAATATTGGAAAACATTATGTGGCATTTTCTGCAACTTACATGTGTTGGATCTGGACAGCTGTCAGTTCAATGAAAAGGCCATACAGGACCTCTGTCATTCGATGTCTCCATCTCCTACGGTGCCTCTGACTGCTTTTAAGCTCCAAAGCTTGTTGTAAGTTTAATAGTCTCCCATCATTTAAGTAGACAGAAGAAATTCCCTCCCTTCAGGAGAAGACTAAAGCATGAATAAATGCAGAACTGAAATTCAAGAATAGTAAATACAATAGTACCCAAGTCACATATTTGAAGTTTTCTGTGTCACACACACACACACTTGATTTATGTGTGGTTTAAGAGCCTATACATCTAGTGTGTGTGTGTGTGTGTGTGTGTGTGTGTGTGTGCACGCGGGCTCACACATGTGCATGCTAAAATAGCACTCAAAAAAAGGATTGACTATATTCTAGAGACTACAATGAATGTTAATTAAAGTCTATTTTAGAATTATTTTTAGTTGTGAGTATGTATGTGTGCATCTGAATTGGGTACTTTGGAGCCGGAGTTCTAAGCAGCTGTGAGCTTCCTGTCGATCTGTGCTGGGAAGTGGATTCTGGTTCTTTGCAAGAAGAGTATGTGCTCTTAACCACGGAACCATGTGTCCAGCCCAGTGTTAATCTCTAAGTCATCATGATGACGTTATCATGAGGAAACATAGCCTGGAATAAGTCTGCTTACATTTTTCCTTGAAGAGGGAATGAATACAAAAAGAAAAAAATAATTTTCTGAAAAGTCTGCAACCCATTCTATGACCATTATAGATTGTGATGCCATAAAAATATTAATGCTTAATAAGCCAGGTGATGGTGGCGCATCCTTTAATTCCAACAGTATGGAGGTAGAGGCAAGGAGATCTCTGAGCTTGAAGGCAGCCTGGTCTACAGAATAAGTTTCAGGACAACCAGGGATATACAGTAAAACCCTGTCTCAAAAAAAAAAAAAAAAAAAAAAGAACCAGAAAACCATTAGTATTTAAAGAGAAATGGGCCCTTTACTTGGGAGACACAGCTAGAAACATTAATACAGATACAAGTATCTGTGTTATACATAAAGCATAATTCTGGTTTGGTTTCAGTTGCACTGAAAATACCATGACCAAAGGCAGCCTGGGGAAGAAAAGTGCCTATTTCATCTTTTTACCACTCCTTGGTCATAATCCATCAACAAGGGCGGCCAGGGCAGGAACCTGAAGGCAGGAGGTGATGCAGAGACCATAAAGAAAATGCTGTGTGCTCGCTGGTTTCCCCATGACCTGCTTCCACAATCTTTCTTATTCAGATAAGACCAACCTTCACAGGGGGAATTGCCCCCTCACAGTGGCATTGCTACGCTGATTTGTGATGAATAAAATGCCCCATAGGCATATCCTTCCGACAGAGGCAATCCCTCAATTCAGGTTCCCATTTCCCAGATAATGTCAAGTTGGCAACTTCGATTAGCTGGGACAAGGCAATGTCCAGAGTTTAATATGAGGGTAGGTATGAGCCTACTTAGAATGCTCTAGGTGTTATACAGATGTGGAAAATACGACAAAGGGGAGAGATCTGAGTAGCTTGAGTCTTAGTGCTTCTCCAGTATCTAGAGATAACCAGTGAAAGTTTATGAGGTAACCAGGATGCCCAAGCACTGCGTGTAAGACAAATCTGGGAGAGGGTGTACGCGAGTTGGTCAGCCATGTACCCACACACATCCTAGTATAATGTGACATTTGGCCTTATTCTGCAGGTGTTCCTTCATGACTGACTTTGGAGATGGTTCATTATTTCACACCCTTCTTTATCTACCTCACCTGAAATACCTGAACCTGTATGGCACTTATCTCTCCAGTGATGTGATTGAGAAGCTGTGCTCTGCTCTGAGATGCTCAGCATGCCGAGTGGAGGAGCTGCTGTAAGTCAATGCATTGCCCACACCCAGGAGTTTCTTTAGAGTGTTTTTTTTTCCCACAGATCTGGCAAATTTAATATTTCAAGCACGTTTAAGTAAGTCAAGGAGAAGATAGATAATAAACACTATACCATAGCAAAAAATAGTATAGCAAATGCAAGTGAAAATATAGCACTACATGTGTCTCAATTATGAACAATTTTGTAAAATCTTGACAAAATCTAAACATTGAACATTGGTTTTACGAAACTGAACTTGAATACAAAACACGAATAATGTTGACAAAAATAGTATAATTATTGAGGTTGTAGATAAGCCAATTGCATCAGTCTTATTTAGTAACGTACATGGGTATGACATTATTACACTATATATAAAATTGTCCCATATATATATATATATATATATATACACATACACACACACATACACATATATATGTATATATACTATGTATGTCCACTGATATATGATATATGTATATGTATGTATATATAATCAGAAAATGAGATTTAGCATAATAATTTCATGTTTTAAATATATTTTCTAAATGGATTAAATTAATCTATCATAACTCAATATATCATATTTGCATGTGAAAATATATAATATTTAGAATATTGTTTAAAAATTGGGATCAATTTTAAGAGTCATTTGAAAAGAAGGTTATAATACTAGTTTCTCAGAAGACTGGGGTAGGCAAATTGCAAATTTAACATCTGCTTGGTCTATATAGTACTAAGTTCAATGCCAGCCTGAACAATTTAGCACATCCTTGTCTGCAGTTAGAAAGTCAACTTTTCTTCTTTGTCGTCATCTTCTTCTCCTTCCTCACCTTCCTCCTCCTCTTCCTCCTCCTTCCTCCTCCTCCCCCTCTTCCTCCTCATCTACCTCCTCCTCTTCCTCTTTCTTCTCTTCCTTCTCTTCCTCTTCTCTTTCTTTTCTCTTCCTCTTCTTTTCCCCCTCTTCCTCTTTTTCCTTCCCCTCCTTCTCTTCTTCCTCCTCCACCTTCTCTTTTATTGGTTATTTTATTTATTTACATTTCAAATGTTGTCCCCCTTCCCTGTTTCCCCTCCACAAACCACCATCCCATCCCCTTCCCGTTTGCCTCTATGAGGGTGCTCTCCCCCCCCCCCCCGCCTATCTACCCAATTCCCATCTCACTGCTCTAGCATCCCCTTATGCTGGCGTCTCAAGCCTCCACAGAACCAAGGGCCTCCCCTTCCATTGATGCCAGATGAGGCAATCCTCTGCTACATATGTAGTTGGAGCCATGGGTCCCTCCATGTGTACTCTTTGGCTGGTGGTTTAGTCCCTGGGAGCTCTGTGTGGTCAGGTTAGTTGATATTGTTGTTCTTCCTATGGGGTTGCAATCCTCTTCAGCTTCTTCAGTCCTTCCCTTTATTCTTCCACTGGGGTTCCTGGGCTCAATCCAATGGTTCGCTATGATCTGCATTGGTCAGATGCTGGCAGAACCTCACAAGGAAAGCTATACCAGGCTCCTGTCAGCAAGTGCAACTTGGCATCAGCAATAGATTTGGTGTCTGCAGATGCGATGGATCCCTAGGTGGGTCAGTCTCTGGATGGCCTTTCCTTCAGCCCCTGCTCCATTTTTTTGTCCCTCCATTTTTTAATTTCCTTTAGATAGGACCAAATCTGGGTTAAATTTTTTGAGATGGGTGAGTGGGCCCATTCCTCAATTGGGGGACATGCCTATCTATTGGAGATGGTCTCTACAGATTCTATCTCCCCTTTGTTGGGTATTTCATCTAATGTCATCCCTGTTGGGTCCTGGGATCCTCTTGCTTTCCTGGCATCTGGGACTTTCTAGTGACTACCCTCAGTTCCCCCTTTTTAGGGGAACTTTATTAGATCTGTAGGTTGCTGTTTTGTCCTATTGACAGTATCCTTTGCCTTACAGAAGCTTTCAATGTTATGAGATCCCACTTGTTAATAGTTGATCTTACTGGCTGAGCCATTAGTGTTCTGTTCAGGAAATTTCCCCTTGTGCTGATATGTTTGAGGCTTTTTCCCACTTTCTCTTCTACTAGTTTCAGTGTATCTGGTTTTATGTGGAGGTCCTTGATCCACTTAGATTTGAGCTTTGTACAAGGAGATAAGAATGGATCAATTTGCATTCTTTTATAGAAAGCCAAATTTTTTCAAACTTCACGTGGGATTTTATAGTTTCACTATCAAATATATTTTATGTCTTACTCATTACCACAAATAATAAACCCATAACAAACAAATAAACAAAAATGTTATAACTGGTACTCATCACCTGCATTCAGTTCTCCCTCATCCTCTAGTATGTATACTTTCTTGCTCTTTTTTTTTTTTTTACATGTTATACTGTACCTACATGGACATTTATTTTCATGGGCATGCATATTACTTGTTAGATTCCATATATGAAGAAGGATGTGAGCTTTTTTTTTCTAAGCTTGTATGATCTTGCTTAATAGTATACATTCTAGGTTCACCCATTTCCTGATAATTTTTCTTATATTTTTCTTTAGAGTTTAAATAGTATTCATAGATATATACCAAATATTCAAATTTTCATTATCCAGTAAACTGTTGATGGACAACTAGATTGATTCCATTTTTTTTTTGCTATAGTGAATAAAGCTAAAATAAAGAAGGAGTTCCAAATATCTTTATAATAAGGTATAGATTACTTTGGGTACCCAAGAGTGAAATAGCTGAATCATATGGCATTTCTATTTTTTTTTTGATTTTTAATATTTTTATTACATATTTTCCTCAATTACATTTCCAATGCTATCCCAAAAGTCCCCCATAGCGCCTCCCACTTCCCTACCCACCCATTCCCATTCTTTTGGCCCTGGCATTCCCCTATATTGGGGCATATAAAGTTTGCAAGTCCAATGGGCCTCTCTTTCCATTGATGGCCGACTAGGTCATCTTTCCATACATATGCAGCTAGAGACAAGAGCTCCGGGGTTCTGGTTAGTACATCATGTTGTTCCAACAATAGGGTTGCAGATCCCTTTAGCTCCTTGGGTACTTTCTCTAGCTTCTCCATTGGGAGCCCTGTGATACATCCAATAGCTGACTGTGAACATCCACTCCTGTGTTTGCTAGGCCCCGGCATCGTCTCACAAGAGACAGCTATATTTGGGTCCTTTCAGCAAAATCTTGCTAGTGTATGCAATGGTGTCAGCGTTTAGAAGCTGATTATGGGATGGATCCCTGGATACGGCAGTCTCTAAACGGTCCATCCTTTCATCACAGCTACGAACTTTGTCTCTGTAACTCCTTCCCTGGGTGTTTTGTTCCCAATTCTAAGAAGGTGCACAGTGTCCACACTTTGGTCTTCATTCTTCTTGAGTTTCATGCGTTTATCAAATTGTATCTTATATCTTGGGTATCCTAAGTTTTGGGCTAATATCCACTTATCAGTGAATACAGATTGTGTGAGTTCTTTTGTGATTGTGTTATTTCACTCAAGATGATGCCCTCCAGGTCCATCATTTGGCTAGGAATTTCATAAATTCATTCTTTTTAATAGCTGAGTAGTACTCCATTGTGTAAATGTACCATAATTTCTGTATCCATTCCTCTGTTGAGGGACATCTGGGTTCTTTCCAGCTTCTGGCTATTATAAATAGGGCTGCTATGAACATAGTGGAGCATGTGTCCTTTTTACCGGTTGGGACATCTTCTGGATATATGCCCAGGAGAGGTATTGCTGGATCCTCCGGTAGTACTATGTCCAATTTTCTGAGGAACCGCCAGACTGATTTCCAGAGTGGTTGTACAAGCTTGCAATCCCACCAACAATGGAGGAGTGTTCCTCTTTCTCCACATCCTCGCCAGCATCTGCTGTCACCTGAATTTTTGATCTTAGCCATTCTGACTGGTGTGAGGTGGAATCTCAGGGTTGTTTTGATTTGCATTTCCCTGATGATTAAGGATGTTGAACATTTTTTCAGGTGTTTCTCTGCCATTCGGTATTCCTCAGGTGAGAATTCTTTGTTCAGTTCTGAGCCCCATTTTTTAATGGGGTTATTTGACTTTCTGGAGTCCACCTTCTTGAGTTCTTTATATATATTGGATATTAGTCCCTTATCTGATTTAGGATAGGTGAAGATCCTTTCCCAATCTGTTGGTGGTTTTTTTGTCTTATTGATGGTGTCTTTAGCCTTGCAGAAGCTTTGTACTTTCATGAGGTCCCACTTGTCAATTCTCGATCTTACAGCACAAGCCATTACTGTTCTATTCAGGAATTTTTCCCCTGTGCCCATATCTTCAAGGCTTTTCCCCACTTTCTCCTCTATAAGTTTCAGTGTCTCTGGTTTTATGTGAAGTTCCTTGATCCACTTAGACTTGACCTTAGTACGAGGAGATAGGAATGGATCGATTCGCATTCTTCTACATGTTAACAACCAGTTGTGCCAGCACCATTTGTTGAAAATGCTGTCTTTCTTCCACTGGATGTTTTTAGCTCCCTTGTCGAAGATCAAGTGACCATAGGTGTGTGGGTTCATTTCTGGGTCTTCAATTCTATTCCATTGGTCTATTTGTCTGTCACTATACCAGTACCATGCAGTTTTTATCACAATTGCTCTGTAGTAGAGCTTTAGGTCCGGCATGGTGATTCCACCACAGGTTCTTTTATCCTTGAGAAGAGTTTTTGCTATCCTAGTTTTTTTTGTTATTCCAGATGAATTTGCAGATTGCACTCTCTAATTCGTTGAAGAATTGATTTGGAATTTTGATGGGGATTGCATTGAATCTGTAGATTGCTTTTGGCAAGATAGCCATTTTTACAATGTTGATCCTGCCAATCCATGAGCATGGGAGATCTTTCCATCTTCTGAGATCTTCTATAATTTCTTTCTTCAGAGACTTGTAGCTTTTATTATACAGATCTTTCACTTCCTTAGTTAGAGTCACGCCAAGATATTTTATATTATTTGTGACTATTGAGAAGGGTGTTGTTTCCCTAATTTCTTTCTCAGCCTGTTTATTCTTTGTGTAGAGAAAGGCCATTGATTTGTTTGAGTTAATTTTATATCCAGCTACTTCACCGAAGCTGTTTATCAGGCTTAGGAGTTCTCTGGTGGAATTTTTAGGGTCACTTATATATACTATCATATCATCTGCAAAAAGTGATATTTTGACTTCATCTTTTCCAATTTGTATCCCTTTGATCTCCTTTTGTTGTCGAATTGCTCTGGCTAGGACTTCAAGTACAATGTTGAATAGGTATGGAGAAAGTGGACAGCCTTGTCTAGTCCCTGATTTTAGAGGGATTGCTTCAAGCTTCTCACCATTTACTTTGATGTTGGCTACTGGTTTGCTGTAGATTGCTTTTATCATGTTTAGGTATGGGCCTTGAATTCCTGATCTTTCCAAGACTTTTATCATGAATGGGTGTTGGATCTTGTCAAATGCTTTTTCCGCATCTAACGAGATGACCATGTGGTTTTTGTCTTTGAGTTTGTTTTAATACTGGATTACGTTGATGGATTTCCGTATTTTGAACCATCCCTGCATCCCTGGGATGAAACCTACTTGGTCAGGATGGATGATTGTTTTGATGTGTTCTTGGATTCGGTTAGCAAGAACTTTATTGAGGATTTTTGCATCAATATTCATAAGGGATATTGGTCTGAAGTTTTCTATCTTTGTTGGGTCTTTTTGTGGTTTAGGTATCAGAGTAATTGTGGCTTCATAGAATGAGTTGGGTAGAGTACCTTTTGTTTCTATTTTGTGGAATAGTTTGAGAAGAACTGGGATTAGATCTTCTTTGAAGGTCTGATAGAACTCTGCACTAAACCCATCTGGTCCTGGGCTTTTTTTAGTTGGGAGACTATTAATGACTGCTTCTATTTCTTTGGGGGATATAGGGCTGTTTAGATCATTAACCTGATCTTGATTCAACTTTGGTACCTGGTATCTGTCTAGGAACTTCTCCATTTCATCCAGGTTCTCCAGTTTTGTTGAGTATAGCCTTTGGTAGAAGGATCTGATGGTGTTTTGGATGTCTTCAGGATCTGTTGTTATGTCTCCTTTTTCATTTCTGATTTTGTTAATTAGGATGCTTTCCCTGTGCCCTCTAGTGAGTCTGGCTAAGGGTTTATCTATCTTGTTGATTTTCTCAAAGAACCAGCTCCTTGATTGGTTGATTCTTTGAATAGTTTTTCTTGTTTCCACTTGGTTGATTTCGCCCCTGAGTTTGATTATTTCCTGCCGTCTACTCCTCTTGGGTGAATTTGCTTCCTTTTGTTCTAGTGCTTTTAGGTGTGTTGTCAAGCTGCTAATGTGTGCTTTCTCTAGTTTCCTTTTGGAGGCACTCAGAGCTATGAGTTTTCCTCTTAGAAATGCTTTCATTGCGTCCCATAAGTTTGGGTATGTTGTGGCTTCATTTTCATTGAACTCTAAAAAGTCCTTAATTTCTTTCTTTATTCCTTCCTTGACCAAGGTATCATTGAGAAGAGTGTTGTTCAGTTTCCACGTGAAGGTTGGCTTTCTATTATTTATTTTGTTATTGAAGATCAGCCTTAGTCCATGGTGATCTGATAGGATGCATGGGACAATTTCAATATTTTTGTATCTGTTGAGGCCTGTTTTGTGACCAATTATGTGGTCAATTTTGGAGAAGGTACCATGAGGTGCTGAGAAGAAGGTATATCCTTTTGTTTTAGGATAGAATGTTCTGTAGATATCTGCCAGATCCATTTGATTCATAATTTCTCTTAGTTTCTCTGTGTCCCTGTTTAGTTTCTGTTTCCATGATCTGTCCATTGGTGAAAGTGGTGTGTTGAAGTCTCCCACTATTATTGTATGAGGTGCAATGTGTGCTTTGAGATTTACTAAAGTTTCTTTAATGAATGTGGCTGCCTTTGTATTTGGAACATAGATATTCAGGATTGATAGTTCCTCTTGGAGGATTTTACCTTTGATGAGTATGAAGTGTCCCTCCCTGTCTTTTTTAATGACTTTGGGTTGGAAGTCAATCTTATCAGATATTAGAATGGCTACTCCAGCTTGTTTCTTCATGCCATTTGCTTGGAAAATTGTTTTCCAGCCTTTCATTCTGAGGTAGTGTCTATCCTTTTCTCTGAGATGAGTTTCCTGTAAGCAGCAAAATGTTGGGTCTTGTTTGTGTAGCCAGTTTGTTAGTCTATGTCTTTTTATCGGGGAGTTGAGTCCATTGATATTAAGAGATATTAAGGAAAAGTAATTGTTGTTTCCTGTTATTTTTGTTGTTAAAGTTGGCATTTTGTTCTTGTGGCTGTCTTCTTTTAGGTTTGTTGAGGGATTACCTTCTTGTTGTTTCTAGGGCGTGGTTCCTGTCCTTGTATTGGTTTTTTTCTGTTATTATCCTTTGAAGGGCTGGATTCGTGGAGAGATAATGTGTGAATTTGGTTTTGTCTTGGAATACTTTGGTTTCTCCATCTATGTTAATTGAGAGTTTGGCTGGGTATAGTAGCCTGGGCTGGAATTTGTGTTCTTTTAGTGTCTGTATAACATCCGTCCAGGATCTTCTGGCTTTCATTGTCTCTGGTGAAAAATCTGGTGTAATTCTGATAGCTTGCCTTCATATGTTACTTGGCCTTTTTCTCTTACTGCTTTTAGTATTCTATCTTTATTTAGAGCATTTGTTGTTCTGATTATTATGTGTCGGGAGGTATTTCTTTTCTGGTCCAGTCTATTTGGAGTTCTGTAGGCTTCTTGTATGTTCATGGGCATCTCTTTCTTTAGATTTGGGAAGTTTTCTTCTATAATTTTGTTGAAGATGTTTGCTGGTCCTTTGAGTTGAAAATCTTCATTCTCATCCACTCCTATTATCCGTAGGTTTGGTCTTCTCATTGTGTCCTGTATTTCTTGGATGTTTTGAGTTAGGATCTTTTTGCATTTTACATTTTCCTTGATTGTTGTGCCGATGTTCTCCATGGAATCTTCTGCACCTGAGATTCTCTCTTCCATCTCTTTTATTCTGTTGCTGATGCTGGTATCTATGGTTCCAGATTTCTTTCCTAGGGTTTCTATCTCCAGTGTTGCCTCATTTTGGGTTTTCTTTATTGTGTCTACTTCCCTTTTTAGGTCTAGTATGGTTTTGTTCATTTCCATCATCTGTTTGGATGTGTTTTCCTGTTTTTCTGTAAGGACTTCTACCTGTTTGATTATGTTATCCTGTTTTTCTTTAAGGATTTGTAACTCTTTAGCAGTGTTCTCCTGCAATTCTTTAAGGGATTTTTGTGCTTCCTCTTTAGTGTCTTCTGCCTGTTTAGCATTGTTCTCCTGTATTTCTTTAAGTGTGTTATTAAAGTCCTTCTTGAAGTCCTCTACCATCATCAGGAGATATGCTTTTATATCCGTGTCTAGCTTTTCCGGTGTGTTGGGGTGCCCTGGACTGGGCGAAGTGGGGGTGCTGGGTTCTGATGATGGTGAGTGGTCTTGGTTTCTGTTAGTAAGATTATTACGTTTACCTTTCGCCATCTGGTAATCTCTGGGGTTAGTTGTTATCGTTGTCACTGTTTAAAGATTGGAGCAGAAGCTGTGTTCCACTCACCAGCAGTCTCAAAATCCTGCGGAGGGGGTCGTGGGTAGCTGATGTTACCCCGGTGCTGGTCCAGCCGGAAGAAGCCTGTGGTCGTACTCAGGCCGGTTTTCTGCTTTCCTAACTAATGCAGTCTCTGGTCCCACGCGCAATTGGATTGGAGCAGAAGCTGTGTTCCACTCACCAGAAGTCTTAAGATCTTGTGGTGGGTGTTGTGGGTAGCTGGCGAGTGTCAGCCGACCCTGCGCCCTAGCTACTCCGGTGCTTTTCTGACCGGAAGAGGCTTGTGGCCCTACGTAGGCCGGATTTCTGCCTCCCCAACCAAAGCAGTCTCAGGTCCCGCGTGATTGGACTGGAGCAGAAGCTGTGTTCCACTCACCAGCAGTCTCAAAATCCTGCAGCGGGGGTGGTGGGTAGCTGGCGGGTGTCAGGCAACCCTGCGCTCCAGCTACCCCGGCGCTGATCCGGCCAGATGAGGCCTGTGGCCCTACTCAGGCCGGTTTCTGCTTCCCTAACTAATGCAGTCTCAGGTCCCGCGCGCAATTGGATTGGAGCAGAAGCTGTGCTCCACTCACCAGAAGTCTTAAGATCCTGTGGCCGGCATTTCTATTTTTTGTTTTCTTTTTACACTCCATATTTTATTCCCCCTCAATTCACCCTCTGACTGTTCCACATCTCCTACCTCCTCCCCACCCCCTGTCTTCACATGGATGTCCCACCCCTCCACTGCTACCTGAGCTCTAAACTCCCTGGGGTCTCCAGTCTCTTGAGGGTTAGGTGCATCGTCAGAAGTTCTCTACTGTATGTGTATTGGGGGCCTCCTATCTGCTGGTGTATGCTGTCTGTTTAGTGATCCAGTGTTTGAGAGGTCTCGGGGATCCAGATTGAGACTGATGGTATTCCTTCAGGATTGCTGTTGATCCATATCTCTAGCTCCAACATTAGGACATTTTCAGCCCTGTTTACAATGTGCTCGTGACATATGTTCTGTTCTGTTATGTTCTGTTGGTTCCCATTCTCTTCTTTAAAAATTCCCCTTGTTTTTTTGATAACTTCTTTTTTTTTTTCCTTAATGGTTTGAATACCAACATAACAGCATATCTGGATTTTATTTATTTATTTATTTTTTGTTTTGAGACAGGGTTTCTCTATGTAGCTCTGGCTGTTCTGGAACTTGCTCTGTAGACCAGGCTAGCCTCCATTGCACAGAGGTCTCCTGCTTCTGCTTCCCAAGTGCTGGGATTAAAGGTGTGAGCACCACTGCCAGTCTTGGTTTTTTATTATTTTTTATTTTTAAGGTTTATTTTATTTATATGAGTACATTGTAGCTCTCTTCAGACACACCAGAAGAGGCCATCAGATACCATTGCAGATGGTTGTAAGCCACCATGTGGTTGCTGAGAATTGAACTCGGGACCTCTGCAAGAGCAGTCAGTGCTCTCAACCTCTGAGCCATCTCCCCAGTCCCATATCTGGATTTTATCGTATTTATTTATTTAGTGTGCAAGACAGGGTCCTCATAATACTCAGAGGTCAACTTGCAGAGGTGCCTTGTAAACACCTAACAGCAAAGAAACAATCCATATATAAAACATGGCCTTTGACAGGAGGCTAGAGAAGAAAAATAGGAGGCAGCTCCACAATCGGACTATGTGGAAATGGCATGAAAATGAGGAGAAGTTGGCAGGATACGATGGTCTGATATTTGTAAGTAACATGACAACTCTGATGTGCATTTAATACCATTGGCATTTGTGATATGGTGGCTTATGATAGGTAATATGCAGTTTGGGTTTTTCTCCTCCAGCTGTGTAATGGAATTACAAATCTTTGTAATTTCATGAGTGCTTAGTGGGGGTAACAAAGCCATTTTCTCTGATGTTTGGATGGTTGCCTTGATTCCAGACAAGTAGCTTCTAATCTTTTGCTGTTTTCCAGGTGATAGGATCAACTTTTATTCTAATGAGGTGATCTTTGGCAGGCATGGTGGCCAGTCCCCAGAAGAACCAAATTAGTACCATTTGCTGTAACTATCATTCTTATCCCCAATCCTCAGCAAAAAGTTCAATTTGGTGTTAGCCAATCATGCTTACATGGTAAAGCCCACGTTAAAAAAAATCCTCAAAAGTTCAGGGATTTTTATGCTGCTTAGCAATAACTGTCAACTTGACCTAAAGTAGACTGTCTTAGTTTGGTAATTATCTTTATTATGTTGGTATTTTGGCATGTTGGTGAGGGAATATCTTGATTTTAATTGGTGAATAAGCATGGCTCACTGGGCAGGTGGTTCTGGTCTTTATAAGAGGCTAGCTAGATAATTGTGAACCAGCAAGCAGCTCTTTTATGAGGGTTCATGCTCTGACTTCCTCAGTGGTGCTGTGACCTGGAAGTGTAAACCAAACCATTTCTATTTGCTTTGGTCAGAATGAGCGTTTTATCACAGTGATGGAATGAACTGAGAGCAGGGGTCTTCTAGTTTGGCAAATATATCCATGTGGAACACTCTTCATCCACAAGGCAACGGTTCTTGTACTTGGAATCCTTCCAGGTCTTTTCCATGCACATGATCTCTCTGGTTCTATTATTCTTATCATATTCTTGGATAAACTAAACTGGCAAGGGAGCTATAAAAACTGGTAAACTTTATGACCTCCTCAGAAAGTTAAACACAAGAAGTAGGATGTAAGAATGTCAACCTGTCAGCAAGCTCTTGTTGGAATCCACAATAGTGTCTGGTTTTGGTGGTTGTTTATGGGATGGATCCCCAGGTGGGACAGTCCCTGGATGGTCATTCCTTCAGTCTCTGCTTCACACTTTGTCTCTGTAACTTCTTCCATGAGTATTTTGTTCCCCCCTCTAAGAAGGATTGAAGTGTCCACACTTTGGTCTTCCCTCTTCTTGAGTTTCATGTGTTTTGCGAATTATATCTTGGACATTTTGAGCTTCTGGGCTAATGTCCACTTATCAGTGGGTGCATATCATGTGTGTTCTTTTGTGATTGGGTTACCTCATTTCGGATGATATCCTCCATTTCCATATCCATCCATTTCCACTGCCCTGGTAGGAGATATGTCCTACGAGGTAGTCAGAATTGTCAGAATGTATAACATCTCTTTCCTGGTGTGCCCTTTGGCTGCCACAAAGCCAGTTCATTCTCTCCAAATGGGAGTCCTAGGGAAATTCATTCAGAAAGTCTCTGCTGCAGGATAGTGAAACTGAGCCCTCTGCATCCATGCCCAGTGCAGTCTTGATTGTGGTTGTATCATACATTGGTCGGGACAGTTTTCTCACCAAGCGTGTGTGTGTTTGTGTGTGTGTGTGTGTGTGTGTGTTTTAGTTCAGTGCTGCTGTGTCTCTCTCTGCTTGTTTTCTGCTTCAAATGAGTCTCTGAGTAATAAAAAGAAAACAACAACAAAAACCCTAAAAAAAAAAAAAAAGTCAACCTGAAGTTGGCTGGTCAGAAGCACAGGTTAGTAACTGATACCTGTAATCTAGAAGAGAGGGTATCTGTAAGATACCCAAGAAGTAAGTGTGTGGGTGTTTTATTGATATAGGTAATCAGACTCACTGGAGTACAAATCATACTTTATTGATGTCTATCTGTACAATAAAGGCCATGGCTTCTACCCACTACATTCCAGTAACATCCTATCAGTCTGTTTGTTGTTGTGACAACTATTAAAATCACCAAACATTTCCAAATGGATCCTAGAGAGTAAAATCACCCATAGTTAAAAACCAATAGCTTTGGGCTTATTCCCAATCAGTAGAACTCTATAAATTCACAATGATAGCCACACAATTATGCTTATAAATTTTATAAGTCTATGATGTGCATCTGGACTGCTATAAGGATCTAAGGCATCGGTGCCAGAAATAGACAGTCTTACTCACATCACCTAAAGATGTTATTCCTAACCTGTGACATGTTTCTCATATGTAGGTTGGGTAAATGTGGCATCTCAAGTAAGGCCTGTGGCATAATTGCGACTTCCCTTATCAACTCTAAAGTGAAACACCTCTCATTGGTTGAAAATCCCTTGAAGAACAAAGGAGTGATGTCACTGTGTGAAATGCTGAAGGATCCAAGCTGTGTCCTGCAGTCACTGATGTGAGTTATTCTGGGAGAGCATACCCCAGAGCTATTGCAGAAACCTGCACATGAGTCCAAGCATCATAAAGGTGGTCAAGTGCCCACTGTAGAATACAGTGGTGTCATTAGACTCACTTTCCATGCTTTAGTTGCCATACCAGTAAGTGGAGTAAATGCAAGCAGAGATATTATGAGACCAAGTTGAGACAAGTCAAGGCTAGCTCTGAAACTTCTTACACATTATTTTTAGTTTATTAAGATAAGATGTTCTTATCATGAGTAAAGATGTTGCATCTGGAAAGAGATTGACTACTAGACCAGAGGAGAATATAAATAAGAAAAAATAAAAAAAGATTCATTTCTAAGGCAGGGCTTCCTACATCTTACCTAAATCATTATAAGCTATCTCCTGCCCTAAGGTTGAGGTTTGTTTCTCATGGTAGAAGACCACTGGACTATGGTCCCAGGGAAGCCATATTACATAATTTACTATTCCATCAATCAAAGGCCTTAGGATGGAGAATGTGCTCAAAGACACCTTGGTTTATGCAAGAGGAAGAATATACATACACAAGTTATTTCTGTCCTCTGTAATCAGGTATTAATTCAGTTATAAGTACATGTGCAGCTTACAGATATGGCATGCATAAAAATGTAAGAACACTGAATTTTGACCATTGTAGAGACATCTGTTTATCAGAGAAAACTAGTGCAGATTAAGTATCTCTCACATGAATTTCTTATAAAGAGTCCATAAGTGTTTCATACTTCATTTAATTTTTTGGACTATTTTCATATTACGAATCTTAGTAATGGTCCCTAATTTCAACTATAAAATTTATTTGCATGCTGTATAAAATGTGTGCACATGACTTGGGTTTGCATATGCACACGGTTTTATACAATATTTTCAGTGCTTTTATGTATTGACCTGGTTTGTATACATGAGCACAGGTCTATAATTTTCTTATGGTGGCACTGTGTACTTTTGAAAATGTTTTGTATTTTGGAGCATAATTAGGAATGCTTAGTATAAATTATATTAAACATTATTAAAATATATTTATACATTTAATGTGTATGTATGTGTGTGCTTGTATAAGTTTATTGTACCATGCCAATGTACTAGACTGCTGAGACCAAAAGAGATCATTAGTCCCCTGTTGTAGTAATAGGAGACCATGAGCACCATATAGGGGCTATGTGGGTATTTGAAACTGTACCACAAGTCCTCTGCAAGGCCAGCAAGTGATTATAAATGTTGAACCATCTCTCCAGCTCTGAAATACAACTTGTGAAGGAAAATTAAAAAGGCATTATAAAAAGTCAAAGGATGTTTCAGGAGAAGTAGGGGAAATAACATTAGAAGGCAATATTATTTGTTTATTTAATTACCACTTGATGATATATAGTTGGATAAATTAAAACTATGCTTGGTGACTACTAATTATAAAGAGCTACATTGGTCATGAGTTGTCTTAAATAGTCTTTACAATACTAGTCGTTAATTCCTAGAAGTAACAGGAGTAGGAGAAATATTTAAAATAATAGGACTTGGCTGCAGCAATACCTAAGTTGGTAAAAAACATTTGCCACTCAAACATGGTGAGCTCAATTTGGTCCTGAGAACCCATGTGACAACGCCGTGTGTAGTGACACACTGAAGAAGTGGAAGCACCAAGATCCCTGGGGCTCACTAGACCACCATCCAAGTCATTAGAGCTCCAGGCCAGTGAGAGAGCCTATCTCAAAGGGGGGTCCTGGTGTTCCAGAGAATGACATCTGACCTCTACATGCATGTGTACCTAGACAGACAGATACACACACACATGCACACACATGCACACACATGCACACACATGCACACACATGCACACACATGCACACACATGCACACACATGCACACACATGCATACGCATGCACTCGTGCACACAGACAGATACAGACAGATACAGACAGACACACAGACAGAGAGACACACAGACAGACAGAGAGACACACAGACAGACAGAGAGACACACAGACACACAGACAGACACACAGACACACAGACAGACACACAGACAGACACACAGACAGACACACAGACAGACACACAGACAGACACACAGACAGACAGAGAGACACACAGACAGACAGAGAGACACACAGACAGACAGAGAGACATACAGACACACAGAGAGACAGAGAGACATACAGACACACAGAGAGACACACAGAGAGACACACAGAGAGACATACAGACACACAGAGAGACACACAGAGAGACACACAGAGAGACACACAGAGAGACACACAGAGAGACACACAGAGAGACACACAGAGAGACACACAGAGAGACACACAGAGAGACACACAGAGAGGCAGACACAGACACACACACACAGACACACACACACACAGACACAGACACAGACACAGAGACAGACACACACACAGAGACAGACACAGACACACACACACACACAGAGACAGACACACAGACAGACACACAGAGACAGACACACAGAGACAGACACACAGAGACAGACACACAGAGACAGACACACAGACAGACACACAGACAGACAGACAGAGACAGACACACACACAGACAGAGACAGGCACACACACACACACAGACAGACAGACACACACACAGAGACAGACAGACACACACACACAGAGACAGACAGACACACACACACAGAGACACACACACAGAGACACACACACAGAGACACACACACAGAGACACACACACAGAGACACACACACACAGACACACACACACACAGAGACACACACACACAGAGACACACACACAGAGACACACACACACAGAGACACACACACAGAGACACACACACACAGAGACACACACACAGAGACACACACACACAGAGACACACACACACAGAGAGACAGACACAGAGAGAGAGACAGACAGACACACAGAGACAGACACAGACAGACACAGACACACACACACACACAGACACAGACACACACACAGACACACACACAGACACACACACAGACACACACACAGACACACACACACACACACACACACACACACACACAGACACACAGAGACACACCGACAACAAAAAGAAATTTAAAAAATTAGTGGAAGAAACTCTACTAGAACAGGATTCTGCAAGATGATAAATTTTTGATATGGGTCGAATTTTTAGTTGATTGTTTTGTAAATAAGTTGGCATGTAAATCAATAATTTTGGAAACATCACTAGTGACCAATAACATCAGTTTTTCAAAATGTTTGAAAATATTTCCATCACTTATTTGAGAGAGATCGAGCGAGAGGGAGAGCGAGAGAGAGGGGGAAGGAGGATACTTGCACACATAGAGAGGACAGAAGACAGCTCGTGGGGTGGGGATTGGTTATTTCTTTCCATCCTGTGGTATTGAACTCACTATCCTGTGCTCCCCCATCCCCTTTTTCCCTGGATGCAGTTAGCCACAAGCCTGAGGGGAAAGGGGGAAGAGGTGGAGATCAGGGTTCAGGTGGCCATGAGTATGGACAGACTGACCGCCAGAGACTGTTACATTGACACTAGTCTATTGTTTAAGGGATAGGTCATAGAGGGAATTTTAGAGTTATAATGTGGGTGAAAAGTGCTAATTAATTGGTCCTATATTCTCTAGGACCTAATTATCAGGCAGGTAGGAAGCCAGAGTAGGACGCATGTGCTGAGTTATGCACCCTTGCAGAGAGCACGTACAAGGTCACTTTTCAGACAAGTGCACACAAGGTCAGCCACTTGATCAGGGACACTCTCCAGACCAAGACAAGGAGAGTCAGGATGTTGCACAAAGCTCTGAAAGCCATCTAGTCCTGGGGGACTGCTAACTTATAGGTCCTCAGACTTGGTGGCAAGACTATTTAGTCATCTTATCAACCCACTTCAAAATTCTTTTGTGCCAAGTAGGAAGAATTCTTTTGTGCCAGTCTAGGAAGAACATGAAAGTCTTTGTAAAGCAAGTGAATGTTCCAACAGGAAGTGAGCTGCTGACATGTGATCC
Source organism: Mus caroli (assembly GCF_978045245.1). Lineage (NCBI taxonomy): Eukaryota > Metazoa > Chordata > Mammalia > Rodentia > Muridae > Mus > Mus caroli. The sequence continues at coordinate 123,846,038 of NW_028227263.1, read as the reverse complement.
TCTTTCAGGTTGTCTTACTGCTGCCTCACATTCATTGCCTGTGGACATCTCTATGAAGCACTTTTGAGCAACAAACACCTCTCCCTGCTTGATCTGGGATCAAATTTCCTGGAAGATACTGGAGTGAACCTCCTGTGTGAAGCTTTGAAAGATCCAAACTGCACCCTCAAGGAGTTATGGTAGGACTGTGTTCTTACCTATTGCTGGTACTGCTGTTTCAGATGTTGGCATTCAGAAGTAGAAGTGTAGAATTGTCTGAATGTCATTGCCACTTCGGAAATTGTCTTAAGCCTATCATCCATGATAACTATCTTAAGATATGGAGCCCTAGGTGATTGAATCATAAGCATGTGTCCCCATAAATGGGGTTCCTGCCCTGATAAAAGAAGCCCCAGAGACTTTGTTCATCACATGGTGACACTTTTACACTCCAACAAGGCTGGATAAATGACTCAGTAGTTGAAAGCCCTTGTCACAGAGTCATGAGAAACAAAATCTGGACCCCAGCACTCATGTCTGGTTGTTAACAAGCACCTGTAACTCCAGCACCAAGGGTCCAATATCCTCCTCTGGCCTCCATGTGCACCACCTGGTCATGTAAACATACACTCACAAAGGCACATCCATACAGACACAAGAGAAGAAGACGGAGTATCTATGAGCCAGACTTTCTGCACATACTGTAGAAACCAGCTTATAAATTGATCTTGGGTTTTTTTTTTAATGTGACTGACATATCTATTTTCAAGCAATCTAGCCTAATGCTGTGTTAAAGTAAGCCAAACAGGTGAATGCACCAGAGAGGATGATGTCTGCTTGAGAAAACAAGGCTGTGATTATCCCAGCTGATTCTCCTGGGATACTCAGTGACTTAGAGTGTAGTCTTCCCCCCCCCCCCAGTACAACAGCTTTTATTTGACATTTGCAACAACAAATGCAATACATCACAAAGTTTTTAAAGATATAAGTGTAGTCTTACTCAAAGGAGTTGTTCAAACAAAGGCTGTATTGTATCCTGCTCTTGAGATGAAACTGAATGGAATGAAGGTTTTTATTAGTAGCAGTAGGCACTTGGGAGGGGATTTTTCTTACACTTCTCTCTTGATATATAAGAAAATGAAGTATAGTCCTCATCTGAAAAAATTGAGTTGATGGACATGTAAGCATATTAGGCACAAAGGTATTGTGTCTATGTACAAAAGGTACAGTTTCTAAATCTTTACACTATTGGTCTCTTGTTGTAGCTGTCCTGAGATTTGTAGTTGGATGTAGCAGTATGTCTACATAAATTAGATGCAAGTAGCACCCTGTGTTTTGATTTGTGTGACAAATCAAAATATCTCTAGATGCCATTTGCATTTTCTGGACAGAAAAATTCATCCCTGCTTGTGAGCCATTAATACACACACATATTTTCCATGCAAATTCATATGTATATACACCTCCCTCAATCATAAATCTATGCATGTGTCTGAGTCTCTTTACATATCTATCTACCTATCTCATATCCACCCAACTATTATCTGTCATCTATAAATTTAACATCTCTCCCTTGTCTACCATTTATAAACTTACTGGCTTTTACTTACATATCACTGACCTCTTTCTGTAATCACCTTCCATTATCTGTCTGTCTGTTTATCTATCTATCTATCTATCTATCTATCTATCTATCTATCTATCTACCTATCTAAGAGAGAGGGACAATCAGTCTCCTCCAGGGGAAGCTCTGACCTAGGTTATCCAATCCCCTGGATACATGTACATACAAGCAAAGGTAAAATGGACTTAGTGGTTACATATGCATGTGCATATGTGCACGCACACACACATACCACATGTGTATATGTAAGAAGAATAATTAAAGAAGATGTTATGAATTAGGAAGGGAAACTGGTAGGAATTGGAGGGAGAAATGGAGTAATATAGACAGCAATAGATGCAGTTCTCATATGAAGTTCTAAATAATAATAATAATAATTAATAATAAAATTATTAATAATGAATCAAGACAAAAGGATTGAGGAATAAGTATGCTTTCATGTATGATTTCCCAGGTTGCCGGGTTGCTTTTTAACTTCAGAATGCTGTGAGGAGATCTCTGCTGTCCTCACTTGCAATAGAAATCTAAAGACCCTGAAACTGGGCAACAATAACATACAAGACACTGGTGTCAGACAGTTATGTGAAGCTCTGAGTCATCCCAACTGTAACTTGGAGTGTCTTGGGTGAGTCCTTACTAATTGCCATAGTGGGAGGGCTCACAGTTTGATGAGGGAATGCTGGAGGGTTAATAGGGCTAAGAGGAAGTCCACCTAGCATAGGCTCAAAAGTTTTGAGAAAATGCACAGGTCTTGTACAGGCAGCAACACCTGCTGTGAGATTCAGTGCAACACTTCAGTTGTATTTTCTATTACCACAATATCTGGTTCTCCTTACCTTTCTACCCCCTCTTCTGTGGTGATCCCTTGGTGGGAAGGGATGATCTCAATGCCTTATTTGAACCTGACTATTCTGTGGACACTCTCTGAACACTGACTATCTGTGAGTCTCCATATTAACCAGTCCACTGCAAAGAGAAGCTTTTTTGGATGAGAATTGAGAGTTAAACTAAAACAGGAATAATGCTAAGCATTTAGAACAACATCTTGGGGTCATAATCCCTTTTGCTGTGAAACAAGGATTTGCTCAGTGTTGGTTCTGTGGGCATTTGGGACTGGTTGGGTCTTTGCTCAGAAGCGTGGAACTGGCACTGAACAGCATATTGTTCTATTGGCATGTTCCTGGTTACAGGTTAGACCTGTGTGAGTTCACCAGTGACTGTTGTAAGGACCTAGCCTTGGCTCTCACCACCTGCAAAACACTGAATAGCTTAAATCTGGACTGGAAAACCTTGGACCACTCTGGGCTGGTGGTGCTCTGTGAGGCTTTGAATCACAAAAGATGTAATCTGAAGATGCTTGGGTGAGTACACACTTGTCTCCCATAGTCAAGAATGGTTTCAAAACAAGCTCTTCTGTGTCAGTTTGCTCAAGGTCAAACCCACTGAGGTTGGGTTGAGGAGTTCTGTGGTGAGGCCCCACTGCTGCACTGTAGGACATTGAGTGCTAGCTTTGATTTCATTCACTCATGAGTACCATCCTTTCGTGGTGATTACTCCAAATATTATCAGCCATTTTTTAAAATGTGGCTTATTTTTCAAAGTTGTCATTCAGCTACAAAGAATGATGAAATCACAACATTTTTAGAAAATTAATATAGCAACCAGAAAGAAACCACATATTCTCTCTCATATACAGATCCCAGCTTCCACATTCTCTCTTCTCTCTCTCTCTCTCTCTCTCTCTCTCTCTCTCTCTCTCTCTCACACACACACACACACATCATAAAGGGCACAAAATGGTGATAAAAAAGATAAATGAAAAGAAATATAAGTTCACATATATAGTATGCTTAGTGGCTTAGTGTTGTTCACAAAATGTTCTCTTGAGGTACAACAATTTTCAATGCCAAGTTAAGTTTTAAAACTTTTTTCTTTTTTTTATTGGGTATTTATTTCATTTACATTTCCAGTGCTATCCCAAAAGTCCCCCACATGCTCTCCCACCCACTCCCCCACCCACCCACTCCCACTTCTTGGCCCTGTCGTTCCCCTGTACTGAGGCATATAAAGTTTGCACAACTAATGGGCCTCTCTTTCCAAGTTTTAAAACTTTTTTATTTGAGTGTTTTGTTAAACCTCCACCCTGTTGATTTCGATCTTGTACTTAGGGCTATAACAAGGAATGTTCAAGCAAGAGGGAAGAGCTAGGGTGTTAGCACAGATGGCTAATCATGGTGAGAATGCTGTAGTTGGGACAGGACAGACTGAAGGAGAGCTGAAATTGAGCAAGAGATCTAAAAGAGCACAGCAGATCAGTGTGAACTCTTTGTGTAATTAAAGGTGACATAGCACATGCTTATAGTCACCAGATAAGGAAAAAACAGAGGGGAGGAGAAGTTTGAGGAAGCCAGCTGTACTTTCGGGGAGACCTGTTCCAATCTTATCTTGTAAAAATCAGGGAATAATGCCAAAATGTCGAAAGAAAAATGTTCAAGAAAGGAAATATAATTATGTTGAGTATTGGCTCAAGACATTATTTGGCAAAAAACCCCAGAAAACAAAACAAAACAACAACAATAACAAAAAACAAAAGAGGAAACAGGTATGTGTGATCTCTTTCTCCCATGGTTCAGGAAAAGTTGGCCATGGGACAGAAAGTTGGTAAGAGGTTGGGAGCACCTGTAAAGCAAACCTTCTAGACTTGATAAGGGAGACATACTCATGAAGTGTCAGTAGCAGAGACACTGACAAGGCTCCACAAGAACCTGACAAATTCCAGCCAGTCAAAACTCCAACATGGATAGAGCAGGATCTCCTTAGACCCTACCCCTTGCAGAAGTGTTGTTGACATTTGGTGGCTCCAAGGGGAAGGAAAGTCATTTCTCTTCAGGAATGTGGTTCTGCTAGGATGCATATACTCCAGACAATGGGCCTACACCCATGCATATATGGGCATCACTAGTTGGACTGAGTGAGGTATTGGGCAGGAAAAAGAGATGAAATTTGGAAAGGAATGTGGAAGGGCCTTAGAGGGGAATGGGGAAAAGGATATGATCAAAACATATGGCATACATAAGAAAATCTCAAAGAATAAACACATTGATCTTTGAAAGATGAGTGTAGTTCCTTGATCCACTTAGATTTGACCTTAGTACAAGGAGATAGGAATGGATCAATTCACATTCTTCTACTTGATAACCACCAGTTGTGCCAGCACCATTTCTTGAAAATGCTGTCTTTTTTCCACTGGATGGTTTTAGCTGCCTTGTCAAAGATCAAGTGAACATAGGTGTGTGGGTTCATTTCTGGGTCTTCAATTCTATTCCATTGGTCTACTTGTCTGTCACTATACCAGTACCATGCAGTTTTTTTTTTTTTTAATCACAATTGCTCTGTAGTAAAGCTTAAGTCAGGCATGGTGATTCCACCAGAGATTCTTTTATCATTGAGAAGAGTTTTTGCTATCCTAGGTTTTTTGTTATTCCAGATGAATTTGCAGGTTGCTCTTTCTAATTCATTGAAGAATTGAGTTGGAATTTTGATGGAGATTGCATTGAATCTGTAGATAGCTTTTGGCAAGATAGCCATTTTTATGATACAGATCCTGCCAATCCATGAGCATGGAAGATCTTTCCATCTTTTGAGATCTTCTTCAATTTCTTTCTTCAGAGACTTGAAGTTCTTATCATACAGATCTTTCACTTCCTTAGTTAGAATTACACCAAGATATTTCATATTATTTGTGACTATTGTGAAGGGTGTTGCTTCCTTAATTTCTTTCTCAGCCTGTTTATCCTTTGTGTAGAGAAAGGCCATTGACTTGTTTGAGTTAATTTTATATTCAGCTACTGCAATGAAGCTGTTTATCAGGTTTAGGAGTTCTCTGGTGAAATCTTTGGGGTCACTTATATATACTATCATATCATGTGCAAATAGTGATATTTTGACTTCTTCCTTTCCAATTTGTATCCCCTTGATGTCCTTTTGTTGTCGAACTGCTCTGGCTAGGACTTCAAGTACTATATTTAATAGGTAGGGAGATAGTGGGAAGCCTTGTGAGATTGCTTCCAGCTTCTCACTGTTTACTTTGATGTTGGCTACTGGTTTACTGTAGACTGCTTTTATTATGTTTAGGTATGGGCCTTGAATTCCTGATCTTTCCAAAACTTTTATCATGAATGGGTGTTGGATTTTGTCAAATGCTTTCTCAGCATCTAATGAGATGATCATGAGGTTTTTGTCTTTGAGGTTGTTTATATAGTGGATCACGTTGATGGATTTCCGTATATTAAACCATCCCTGCATCCATGGAATGAAGCCTACTTGGTCAGGATGGATGATTGTTTTGATGTGTTCTTGGATTCGGTTAGTGAGAATTTTATTATTTTTGCATCGATATTCATAAGGGAAATTGGTCTGAACTAACCAGTACCCCCAGAGCTTGTGTCTCTAACGGCATATGTAGCAGAAGATGGCCTAGTTGGCCATCACTGGGAAAAGAGGCCCCTTGGGGGGATTTCCTGGTCCGGGGAGTCTCTGGACACCCGAAAGGACCTACACAGAATCCCCCACGGGATCCTAAGACCTCTGGTGAGTGGAACACAGCGTCTGCTCCAATCCAATTGCACGGGACCTGAGACTGCATTAATTAAGGAAGCAGATAACCCGGCCTGATCAGGGGCACATGTCCCTTCTGGTCCACTGCAGCACTGGAGTTCCTGGCTCTCCGGACACCCAAAAGAACCCACACAGAATCTCCCACAGGATCCTAAGACCTCTGGTGAGTGGAACACAGCGTCTGCTCCAATCCAATCGTGTAATACCTGAGACTGTATTAACCAGGGAAGCAAATAACCCGGCCTGATCAGGGGCACAAGTCCCTTCCGGTCCACTGCAGAACCGGGGTTCCTGGCCCGGAGAGTCTCCGGACACCCGAAAGGACCCACACAGAATCCCCCACAGGATCCTAAGACCTCTGGTGAGTGGAACACAGCGTCTGCTCCAATCCAATCGCGCGGTACCTGAGACTGCATTAACCAGGGAAGCAGATAACCCGGCCTGATCAGGGGCATAAGTCCCGTCCTGTCCACTGCAGCACTGGGGTTCCTGGTCCGGGTAGTCTCTGGACACCCCCAAGGTCCTCACAGGACCCTCCACGGGATCTTAAGACCTCTGGTGAGTGGAATACAACTTCTGCCAGGAGGCAGGTTCGAACACCAGATATCTGGGCACCTTCCCTGCAAGAAGAGAACTTGCCTGCAGAGAATACTCTGACCACTGAAACTAAGGAGAGATCTAGTCCCCCAGGTCTGCTGATAGAGGCTAACATAATCACCTGAGGAACAAGCTCTAACTAGAGACAACTATAAAAACTAGCTCCAGAGATTACCAGATGGCGAAAGGCAAACGTAAGAATCCTACTAACAGAAATCAAGACAACTCACCATCATCAGAATGCAGCACTCCCACCCCACCTAGTCCTGGGCACCCCAACACAACCAAAAAGCTAGATCCAGATTTAAAAGCATATCTCATGATGAATGTAGAGGACATCAAGAAGGACTTTAATAACTCACTTAAAGAAATGCAGGAGAACACTGCTAAAGAGTTACAAGTCCTTAAAGAAAAACAGGAAAACACAACCAAACAGGTAATAGAAATGAACAAAACCATACTAGACCTAAAAAGGGAAGTAGACACAATAAAGAAAACCCAAAATGAGGCAACGCTGGAGATAGAAACCCTAGGAAAGGAATCTGGAACCATAGATGCGAGCATTAGCAACAGAATACAAGAAATGGAAGAGAGAATAACAGCTGCAGAACATTCCATAGAGAATATTGGCACAACAATCAAAGAAAATATAAAACGCAAAAGGATCCTAACTCAAAACATCCAGGAAATACAGGACACAATGAGAAGACCAAACATACGGATAATAGGAGTTGATGAGAATGAAGATTTTCAACTTAAAGGGCCAGCAAATATCTTCAACAAAATTATAGAAGAAAACTTCCCAAACCTAAAGAATGACATGCCCATGAACATACAAGAAGCCTACAGAACTCCAAATAGACTGGACCAGAAAAGAAATTCCTCCCGACACGTAATAATCAGAACAACAAATGCACTAAATAAAGAGAGAATATTAAAAGCAGTAAGGGAGAAAGGTCAAGTAACATATAAAGGCAGGCCTATTAGAATTACACCAGACTTTTCACCAGAGACTATGAAAGCCAGAAGAGCCTGGACAGATGTTATACAGACACTAAGAGAACACAAATGCCAACCTAGGCTACTATCCCTGGCCAAACTCTCAATTGACATAGATGGAGAAACCAAAGTATTCTATGACAAAACCAAATTCACACATTATCTTTCCACAAATCTTGCCCTTCAAAGGTTAATAACAGAAAAAAACCAATACAAGGATGGAAATCACACCCTAGAAAAAGCAAGAAAGTAATCCCTCAACAATCCAAAAAGAAGACAGCCACAACAACAGAATGCCAACTCTAACAACAAAAATAAAAGGAAGCAACAATTACTTTTCTTTAATATCTTTTTAATATCAATGGACTCAATTCCCCAATAAAAAGACATAGACTAACAGACTGGCTACACAAACAGTACCAAACATTCTGCTGCTTACATGAAACCCATCTTAGGGAAAAAGACAGACACTACCTCAGAGTGAAAGGCTGGAAAACAATTTTCCAAGCAAATGGTCTGAAGAAACAAGCTGGAGTAGCCATTATAATATCGAATAAAATCGATTTCCAACCCATGTTATCAAAAAAGACAAGAAGGGACACTTCATACTCATCAAAGGTAAAATCCTCCAAGAGGAACTCTCAATTCTGAATATCTATGTTCCAAATACAGGGGAAGCCACATTCATTAAAGACACTTTAGTAAAGCTCAAAGCATACATTGTACCTCACACAATAATAGTGGCAGACTTCAACACACCACTTCCATCAATGGACAGATTGTGGAAACAGAAATTAAACAGGTACACAGTGAAACTAACAGAAGTTATGAAACAAATGGACTTAACAGATATCTACAGAACATTTTATCCTAAAACAAAAGGATATACCTTCTTCTCAGCACCTCACGGGACCTTCTCCAAAATTGACCATATAATTGGTCACAAAACAGGCCTCAACAGATACAAAAATATTGAAATTGTCCCATGCATTCTATCAGACCACCATGGACTAAGGCTGATCTTCAATAACAACATAAATAATGGAAATCCAACATTTACGTGGAAACTGAACAACACTCTTCTCAATGATACCTTGGTCAAGGAAGGAATAAAGAAAGAAATTAAAGACTTTTTAGAGTTTAATGAAAATGAAGCCACAACATACCCAAACCTATGGGACACAATGAAAGCATTTCTAAGAGGGAAACACATAGCTCTGAGTGCCTCCAAAAAGAAACTGGACAGAGCACAAACTAGCAGCTTGACAACACGTCTAAAAGCTCTAGAAAAAAAGAAAATTCACCCAAGAGGAGTAGACAGCAGGAAATAATCAAACTCGGGTAAAATCAACCAAGTGGAAACAAGAAGAACTATTCAAAGAATTAACCAAACGAGGAGTTGGTTCTTTGAGAATATCAAAAAGATAGATAAACCCTTAGCTAGACTCACTAGAGGGCACAGGGACAACATCCTAATTAACAAAATCAGAAATGAAAAGGGAGACATAACAACAGATCCTGAAGAAATCCAAAACACCATCAGATCCTTCTACAAAAGGCTATACTCAACAAAACTGGAAAACCTGGACAAAACGGACAAATTTCTAGACAGATACCAGGTACCAAAGTTAAATCAGGATCAAGTTAATGATCTAAACAGTCCCATATCCCTTAAAGAAATAGAAGCAGTCATTAATAGTCTCCCCGCCCAAAAAAGCCCAGGACCAGATGGGTGTAGTGCAGAGTTCTACCAGACCTTCAAAGAAGATCTAATTCCAGTTCTGCACAAACTATTCTATAAAATAGAAACAGAAGGTACTCTACCCAACTAATTCTATGAAGCCACAATTACTCTGATACCTAAACCACAGAAAGATCCAACAAATGTAGAGAACTTCAGACCAATTTCCCTTATGAATATCGATGCAAAAATCCTAAATAAAATTCTCGCTAACCGAATCCAAGAACACATCTAAGCAATCATCCATGCTGACTAAGTAGGTTTTATTCCAGGGATGCAGTGATGGTTCAATATACGGAAATCCATCAACGTAATCCAGTATATAAACAAACTCAAAGACAAAAACTACATGATCCTCTCGTTGGATGCGGAAAAAGCATTTGACAAAATCTAACACCAATTCATGATCAATGTCTTGGAAAGATCTGGAATTCAAGGCCCGTACCTAAACATGATAAAAGCAATCTACAACAAACCAGTAGCCAACATCAAAGTAAATGGTGAAAAGCTTGAAGGAACCCCACTAAAATCAGGGACTAGACAAGGCTGTCCACTCTCTCATTACCTATCCAACATAGTATTTGAAGTCCTAGCCAGAGCAATTCGACAACAAAAGGAGATCAAGGGGATACAAATTGGAAAAGGTGAAGTCTAAACATTACTTTTTGCAGATGATATGGTAGTATATATAAGTGACCCTAAAAATTCCACCAGAGAACTCCTAAACCTGATAAACAGCTTCAGTGAAGTAGCTGGATATAAAATTAACTCAAACAAGTCAATGGCCTTTCTCTACACAAAGAATAAACAGGCTGAGAAAGAAATTAGGGAAACAAACCCTTCTCAATAGTCACAAATAATATAAAACATCTTGGCGTGACTGTAACTAAGGAAGTGAAAGATCTGTATGATAACTTTAAGTCTCTGACATAAGAAATTAAAGATTTCAGAAGATGGAAAGATCTCCCATGCTCATGGATTGGCAGGATCAACATTGTAAAAATGGCTATCTTGCCAAAAGCTATCTACAGATTCAATGCAATCCCCATCAAAATTCCAACTCATTTCTTCAACGAATTAGAAAGAGGAATCTGCAAATTTATCTGGAATAACAAAAAACCTAGGATAGCAAAAACTCTTCTCGAGGATAAAGGAACCTCTGGTGGAATCACCATGCCTGACCTAAAGCTTTACTACAGAGCAATTGTGATAAAAACTGCATGGTACTGGTATAGTGACAGACAAGTAGATCAATGAAATAGAAATGAAGACCCAGAAATGAACCCACACACCTACAGTCACTTGATCTTTGAAAAGGGAGCTAAAACCATCCAGTGGAAGAAAGACAGCATTTTCTACAAATGGTGCTGGCAGAACTGGTTGTTATCATGTAGAAGAATGCGAATTGATCCTTTCCTATCTCCTTGTACTAAGGTCAAATCTAAGTCGATTAAGGATCTTCACATAAAACCAGAGACACTGAAACTTATAGAGGAGAAAGTGGGGAAAAGACTTGAAGATATGGGCACAGGGGAAAAATTCCTGAAAAGAATAGCAATGGCTTGTGCTGTAAGATTGAGAATTGACAAATGGGACCTCATGAAACTGCAAAGCTTCTGCAAGATAAAAGACACCGTCAATAAGACAAAAAGACCACCAACAGATTGGGAAAGGATCTTTACCTATTCTAAATCAGATAGGGGACTAATATCCAATATATATAAAGAACTCAAGAAGGTGGACTCCAGAAAATCAAATAACTCCATTAAAAATGGGGCTCAGAACTGAACAAAGAATTCTCACCTGAGGAATACCAAATGGCAGAGAAGCACCTGAAAAAATGTTCAACATCCTTAACCATAAGGGAAATGCAACTCAAAACAACCCTGAGATTCTACCTCGCACCTGTCAGAATGGCTAAGTTCAAAAATTCAGGTGACAGCAGATGCTGGCAAGGATGTGGAGGAAGAGGAACACTCCTCCATTGTTGGTGGGATTGTAAGCTTGTACAACCACTTTGGAAATCAGTCTGGCGGTTCCTTAGAAAATTGGACATAGTACTACCGGAGGATCCAGCAATATCTCTCCCGGGCATATATCTAGAAGATGTCCCAACCGGTAAGAAGGACACATGCTCCACTATGTTCATAGCAGCCTTATTTATAATAACCAGAAGCTGGAAAGAACCCAGATGCCCCTCAACAGAGGAATGGATACAGAAAATGTGGTACATTTACACAATGGAGTACTACTCAGCTATTAAAAAGAATGAATTTATGAAATTCCTAGCCAAATGGATGGACCTGGAGGGCATCATCCTGAGTGAGGTAACACAATCACAAAGGAACTCACACCATATGTACTCACTGATAAGTGGATATTAGCCCAAAACTTAGGATACTCAAGATATAAGATACAATTTGCTAAACGCATGAAACTCAAGAAGGATGAAGACCAAAGTGTTGACACTGTTCCCCTTCTTAGAATTGGGAACAAAACACCCATGGAAGGAGTTACAGAGACAAAGTTTGGAGCTGTGACGAAAGGATGGACCATCTAGGGACTGCCATATCCAGGGATCCATCCCACAATCAGCTTCCAAACGCTGACACCATTGCATACACTAGTAAGATTTTGCTGAAAGGACCCAGATATAGCTGTCTCTTGTGAGACTGCCGGGTCCTAGCAAACACAGAAGTGGATGCTCACAGTCAGCTATTGGATGGATCACAGGGCTCCCAATAGAGGAGTTAGAGAAAGTACCCAAGGCGCTAAAGGGATCTGAAACCCTATAGGTGGATCATTATTATGAACTAACCAGTACCCCAGAGCTCGTGTCTCTAGCTGCATATGTATCAAAAGATGCCCTAGTCGGCCATTACTGGAAAGAGAAGCCCATTTGACTTGCAAAATTTATATGCCCCAGTACAGGGGAATGCCAGGGCCAACAAAATGGGAATGGGTGAGTAGGGAATTGGGGGGGAGGGTATGGTGGACTTTTGGGATAGCATTGGAAATGTAATTGAGGAAAATACGTAATAAAAAACATTAAAAATTAAATAAAAAGGGGCCCCTTGGTCTTGCAAACTTTATATGCCCCAGTATAGGGGAACACCAGGCCAAGAAGTGGGAGTGGGTGCGTAGGGTAGCAGGGAGGTGGGGAGGGTATGTGGGACTTTCAGGATATTATTTGAAATGTAAATGAAGAAAATACCTAATAAAAAGTGGGAAAATATTTTTGGGTCCTTTTTGTTTAGCCAGTTTATTACTTTATGTCTTTTTGTTTGGGGAATTGAGCCCTTTGATGCTAAGAGAAATTAAAGAAAAGTAATTGTTGCTTCCTGTTATTTTTCTTGCTAAATTTGGGATTCTGTTCTTGGGACTGTCTTCTTTTAGGATTGTTGAAGGGTTACTTTCTTGCTTTTTCTAGGGTGTAGTTTCTGTCCTTTTGTTGGTGTTTTCTGGTTATTATCCTTTGAAGGGCTGGATTAATGGAAAGATATTGTGTGAATTTGGTTTTATCATGGAATACTTTGGTTCCTACATCTATGGTAATTGAGAGTTTTGCTGGGTATAGAAGCTTGGGTTGGCAATTGTGTTCTCTTAGGGTCTGCATAACATCTGTCTAGGATCTTCTGACTTTCATAGTCTCTGGTGAGAAGTCTTGTGTAATTCTAGTAGGCCTGCCTTTATATGTTACTTGACCTTTTTCCCTTACTGCTTTTAATATTCTACCTTTATTTAGTGCAATTGTTTTTCTGATTATTATGTGTCAGGAGGAATTTCTTTTCTGGTCCAGTCTATTTGGAGTTCTGTGAGCTTCTTGTATGTTCATGGGCATCTCTTTCTTTAGGTTAAGGTAGTTTTCTTCTATTATTTTGTTGAAGATATTTGCTGGCCCTTTACGTTGAAAATCTTCATTTTCATCTACCCCGATTATCTGTAGGATTTGTGTCCTGGATTTCCTGGATGTTTTGAGTTAGGATCTTTTTCCATTTTGCATTTTCTTTGATTGTTGTGCCCATGTTTTCTATGGAGTCTTCTTCACCTGAAATTATCTCTTCCATCTCTTGTATTCTGTTGCTGATGCACACATCTATGGTTCCTGATTTCTTTCGTATGGTTTATATCTCCAGAGTTGTGTTACTTTGGATTTTCTTTATTGTTTCTTCTTCCCTTTTTAGGTCTTGGATGGTTTTGTTCAATTCCATCACCTGTTTGGTTGTGTTTTTCTGTAATTCTTTACGGGATTTTTGTGCTTCCTCTTTAAGGACTTCTATCTGTTTAGCAGTGTTTTCCTGTGATTCTTTAAGTTCTTCTACCTGTTTAGCAGTGTTCTCCTTATTTCTTTAAGTGAGTTATTAATGCCCTTCTTAAGGTCCTCCACCAGCATCAAGAGATATGATTTTGAATCCTATTCTTGCTTTTCGGGTGTGTTGGGGTATCCAGGACTGGCTGAGGTGGGAGTGATGGGTTCTGATGATGGTGAGAGTCCTTGGTTTCTGTTGGTAAGATTCTTACGCTTGCCTTTCCCCATCTGGTGTTCTTATAGTTGTTTCTGGCTGGAGCCAAGACAACTAGTCTGCTCAAGGTTCAAATTTTTAATGGTGGACACACTTTATAAAGGAGAGGGGAAAGCCCATTCCCCGCCAAATCATTCTTGGAGCTCAGCTGAAGGTGACCCTGTGTAGGCTCTGGAACATCTAGGCAGCTGGTAGCAGCAGTGGCAGTGGCAGAACAATAGAGTGATCCAGGGAGGCAGGCTCCACCCCAGGTGATCTCCTTAGTGGCAACAAAGTCAAGCCTGGCTCAGCCTGCTTCAGGCTTATGGGAGGCTACATCTCCTTCCTGTTATTAATATAAAAAAAGAAAGGCTGGACTGAGGTATAAAATGTATTTATGCTCTATAGTTTTGCCTGAATTCTTTGGGCCTAGTGAAGAAACCTGTCTCAGTGGGATTCCCTAACTTTTCTCATGGTAAACCCGTATTTGGTTAAGACTGTCCTTACTGTCCTAGTAGACATTTTGCAGACTAGCCCTGAGCTGTTGGCTCCATCTTTTGTAATGCTTAATTAGTTACTGAATAGGTAACTTCCTTGCTGAATTCCTACTGAATTCCAAATTGTCAGCTTCAAGGTCTTACTAGGATGTTGGAACACTGGCAAAGGCTTAACTATATCAGAATTCAATTTTAAAAGGCACTTATAATAAAATAATACTAAAGGAGAGCATGTGGATCCATACACCAGACTAATGCGGGGGTAGGGTAAGAATGTACAGGTTAATGAGAACGCCAAAGCTCCGCTCCATGAGGTGAGTTTCCCTGAAACTCTTTGCCTCATGAGTGCTCCCAGGCCTCTTGGCCTGCCAAGCAAACTTTACTGGAGTGTGTGTGGCATCTCTCGTAGTTTTATATTTCTGCCGAAGTTCTGGAATGTCCTGCCTCATCGTAGCTATAGATCTTAGGAGTGCTCTAAAGATGAGTGGAAACACAACGATTTGATTTACTAATAAAATAGTGCCAATAATAATAGCAAGTAGGATAATATATTGAACCCAATCCAGGGGATTCAATGCACTTAGGTTATTTTTAAATCTCTGGCCAATTCATCAGTGTTCCAAGTGTCAAAGTGACTATTGCTAATATCTGAAGTTTCTGCCTTTTTAGCCTTAATATATGCTATGTCCTGCCATATTGTTAAGACTACCTTTGCCTAGGATATTAACCTTTGCCTCTAATTCTACATGGCTCTGTAGTGTATTAATAAACCATGGCCTCTAGGCATGTACCTCTGTCTAGATTGATATGATTTTAAGATCTGGGTGCCCGTCTAGACTGTCTGGCCCTCATAGCAAACCTTAATTCCAAATCAGACCAAAAGCCACAATATGTACTGGAATGCTTCTTGTGCTGTTGGAGGAGGGGATGCATGCCTGCTGCAGTCAAGCTGAAGGGTGTTGACTGACCTGCTTGAAAAACAAAGTCCAGACAGTGAAAGGCACAGTACAAAAGCTTATTTTGGGGAAGTCCTGGTTCTCCATTCAATTGTAAATTAGCAACGATCAGGCTAGACTTAGAGCTAGTGTGTTGGGGAGCTGGCTTTGTTCTAATTTAACTTTGTTAAAGAATATTTCACTAACTTCCCTGGGATCCTCTAATACTGGAATTATTACTAGATCAGTTCAAGATTGAGTTAGAATAACCGGTCACATGAGGGAAAGAGAAGGATCACCATAACTCTTTTTATATGAGCAATCTATCTAAGTCAGAATACACAGTCTCTGATGTTCTTTTTACCCTAAGGCAAAAAGCTTACCTTTTACCCTAAGGTAAAAAAGCAAGGCAGCTTCACTTGTCCAAACTGGAAAAATGGCAAGCAAGGATGGATTGAAAACATGTAGCCAAATTAGCTTTCCGTCACTAAAGTCAAGGCACTTACCTGTCAGCCTGTCACATGAATTAGCCATCATGATTTTGCAGTGTTCTGTGAAGAAAATCTATGTTTTTCCCTTTCCTAATAAAGTAGCTGTTCAGGATCAAGCCATATGCCAATAAGTGGATCCTTTTAAGGTACTAAAGGCATTTATTAAGTTCTTTGACATCCAAATTTCAAAATTCTAAAATAAAAGTATGATTTAAATAATGTGCATGGGAATGCACTAAATAATATGCATGGGGATATAATTTCCCCCTCTTTGTCTTTTAAAAATCTAGAGTTTTAAGGTTTTACAATACCTTGACCTTTAGAATTAATAATATGTTGACAAAACATCTTAAATACTTGATTGTTATAGTTAGTATTAATGTAACATGGGCAGTGACTAATTGCACTTTCAATTGTTACCCTTAAAGAGTGGTTGTAACTAGAAACCTTGAAAAGTTATTAATAGTCACATGTGTATAACTTGTTAACTGAGAAATAAGAGCATTTATTTGCAGCAATTTATTAAGTATAAGTCTTCAAGAATTAACACTATTATGTGGAAACAAGTAGTAACTGAGGACACTAATAGCAAAGAATTTGACATGCACAATTTCTAAGAATACTAAAATATTATCTTAGACCATAACTGTTTTGAATATATAAAGAATGAGATTATATATCTATCTTATATGTAGGACCTATAGACTGCCTGAGATATAAATCCAGCATGGCATTGCTTTAAGATGTCCAGGCAATCTAGAACAATTTGTTAATTGCCTAAAAACAGGCTTGTTAAAAGGAAAACATTTTTTTCTTATGAGTTGTATATGCATAAGCAATTGCAAATTTGAGAATTAATAGCATTTGAGGGATGAACAATTTTAAGCAATTGTAAGCTCTGATATATGTATATGTATATATATATATATATATATATATATTAATAAAGATACAAATTAAGCTTGATTATTCAACATTTTAAAACACCCTCTAGAGCACACAACTTAATTATCTGTGTTGAAGCAGGGGGAAGCTCAAAAGAATAAGCATGTGATCCAATTCACATCTACTTATTTCCCATAGAGGGGTTGTTTTTAAACACAATAATTGGGATGCATGCATGCATGAATTTATAGAAGATACAAAAGCATGCATAAAAACAATTTTTAAACGTATCTCTGGGATAATGATTGTCAATTTTATTTAAAATGATGGTGTGCAATAGATCAAATATTAATATTCTGTAATAACCAAATTAATTGCTGTTTGGAACAAGGAACGCTTAGTCAGGTTTTTAAGATGCAATTTTTGTTATAGTTATCTCAAACTATATGAATTTATCTTATAATTCTTTGCTAGCACCACAGTGGCTTAATAGGATGCTGAAACTCTGCTATGAGGTGAATGCCACCTTGGCCTCGCCCTTGAGAGGCATTAGCTAATAAAATACTTTCCACTTAGGAAACAATATACACTGAAAGATTCAAACTCTTAGCTTCTTGATTATAGCTCACTAGAAGCAAAAAATCTTTATAAATATCAGAATGTAAAGGAAAAAACAAACTTTTAAATCTATAATGACTTTATATAAAGTAGGCAAACCAGATTGTAATGCCTTTATAAATTCTACAGCCCGATTGACGATTGACTTTTTTTTATAAATTCTGAATTTAAGCATTATTTCAAACATCTGGATAGATCTGCAACAATGTTGTATTAGTTAAAGGGAATTTACCCTGAAGGCAGGGAGGGGGGAAGTTCTCAGAACTTCCCTAGTCACAGTTTGTGAAACAAAGGAGATTTCCTGCCAGCTTCCCCAAGGCTGCTCTGAACTTGCATTAACTTGAACATAAGAAAAAATTTTCCAACCCAAGCATTTTGGCCCTCCTATAATGAGGACAGAATTTTAGAACTACTAAGTTTCTTTGTAATATTAGATTGTAACTACAACCTTGGGAAAGCAAAACCCAATTTCAAAACAATTTATCACCTTAAGAATCAACATTAAAACTTCACTACTACATTTCGAGATTTGGCTGCCAATTTATACCTATGATTGCATGACAGTGTAAGCTTTAATGCTTCATTAAAAGACACTGCTTTAAATCTTTAAATTTACTTTCTAGGATAAGAATCACATTAAATATTATCTCAGCTAGAAGTGTCTTAGGAGGCCCAGTTTTTTGGCCTGCTTATGAAAAGACTCCTGAGTTGCCAATTTAAGGCTAACCTTCTGTTACCAATGTAACAATTATTTAATCCTAACCAATAACTTATGAGATGATTGTGAAGACACACAGAGCACATTACCAGTAAAAAACCAGATGAAGCAACTACACTTAGACCAATCAGAGAATATTAATTTTTCTAGCTATAATTATAAAATAAAAAGCACTTTGTCATCATGAATGCAGAGAATTTTCTTAGGAAAAAACCATCTATCAGCTATTTATGCCTCAAAACGATAAGGCTGCCACTCTCGGCTTTGCTATACCAGCAGAGAAAGTTTTAGTCATCTTTTATCTTTCAACATGAAAACACAGAACATTCATTCATTCAGACTAGACATGAACATACATGAATTGAACACGTGAACAGACCAGTGCACCAGACATTAGACAAGACCTTAGACAAAAACACAAAGAGGGCAGAGAACTTCTGCCATAAGGCCCAGAGAGAATAAAGCAGGGCCTACCCCATTCTCTCTGCTTTTGGGACATTTTCCTCCCACCTGATGCAGTTTCTGACTGCAGTCAATCTGCCAGATTATAAAATCCCTTTTATTAAACCCTTTTATTTCTCTCGCCTAAAAACGCAGCTTCTGGAAGCTGTGGCCGATTGCCTGCCTGTTGAGTTCCTAGTTCCCGATAGGTCACTGCTGAACCTAAGTGAATCCAGTGCGGGTTTAGCGCCATTCCAGTTTAGCCCATACCAACCTTCTCTGGTACGAATTTTAATTCTTTTCTTCTTCCATGGAGCTCCAAACCAGCAGTGCTTCTTCCAAATGTCCTCTGCCTTTCCCAGGCCCTGTGTTGGTTTGCCAAATTGTTGGGGCCGGCCTGAGGCTCTCATGTCCAGGTTCGAGCCTGGAAGGCATCTCAGAACTGGAAGAGAAGAGGGGATCTAGGCGGGTTAAGAACTCCTTTATACACTGTTTAGTTCTTTTTCATTTTTCTTTTTTTCTTTTTGTTTTTATTTTTTGTTTTCTTCGAGACAGGGTTTCTCTGTATAGCCCTGGCTGTCCTGGAACTTACTTTGTAGACCAGGCTGGCCTCGAACTCAGAAATCCTCATGCCTCTGCTTCCCGAGTGCTGGGATTAAAGGCGTGCACTGCTGCGCCCGGGTTGTTTATTTCTTACATTAGAAAAGTAGAATCATGAAGTAGCCAGATATAAAAAATGAAAATGGAAAATGTTGGAGGAGAAGCAGGTAACAAAAGTAGAGAGAAAAATAAAGGTCACTGCTCTTCAGGGTATCCCTGATCTGTAAGAGTTGGGCATAAAAGGCCAATGTGGTGATATTTGCAGTCACATGGGAAAAGTTCAGAGGAAAGAGATGTCCTGCCCTGTACATTAACCCAAGTTGATAATAAACTTGAACTCTTGAACTGAAAAAAAAAATGGAGCCAAGACAACTAGTCTGCTCAAGGTTCAAATTTTTAATGGTGGACATACTTTATAAAGGAGAGGGGAAAGCCCATTCCTGCCAAATCATCCTTGGAGCCCAGCTGCAGGTGACCACGTGTAGGCTCTGGAACAGCTAGGCAGCAGGTAGCAGCAGTGGTAGTGGCAGAACAATAGAGTGATCCAGGGAGGCAGGTGATCTCCTTAGTGGCAACAAAGTCAAGCATGGCTCAGCCTGCTTTAGGCTTATGGGAGGCTACATGCCTCAGTCTCTGCTCCATCTCCTGTGCCTTCATTTCTTGTAGACAGGATCAATTTTGGGTTGAAAGCTTTGTGGGTGAGTTGGTGTCTCTATCTAGTTGGTTTCTGGAGTTCCTGTCTGGCTACAGGAACTAGCCACTTCAGGTTCCATATCCCCAATGTTTTGAGTCATAGCTAAGGTCACCTCCCCCCCACCCCCATCAATTCCTGGCTGTCTTCCTTATCCTGAGTCTCTACCTCATCCTGGAGATGCCACCACCCCCTCATATTAACCTTAAAATACAGGTACCATGCTAAACTTCAGACTCAAAGTAGCAAAATAAGAAGGAAGGCCCAAACTAGGAAGCCTGAATCTCACTTAGAAGGAGGAATAGAATAGTCCTGAGAGGCAGATGGAGGGAGTGGGGATGGGGAGGGGATGAGGGTTTAGGATCAGGAGTGGGGAAGGACAGGAGAGGTGGCCATGAAAATGAATGGAAACACTGTTTTTTAGGTAAGCATAGAGATAATGGCACTGGAGAAACAGGCGGTGAGGATAGCTGAGCTAAGGTGTAGGATATGCTGTAAATGTCTTACAGAACGTGAGTAAAGACACAAAAGGAGCAGACTTAATATGAATAAGCATGAGATTAGTGGCTATGATATTAATTACACCAGTGTTCATAAATTTAAGAAAAGTCAACACTAAGTTATAATGCATGAATAAGAAATACACATGATTAAGCACTTAAACAGTGAGTGGGTGAAACAGCCACAAGAAGGAGGTGTGGAAGGTGTGTGTGTGTGTGTGTGTGTGTGTGTGTGTGTGTGTGTGTATGTGCTTGTGTGTGTATGTTGGAGGGTCCCTTCTCCCTGGAGGGAATCATGCTGTCTCCCATTCTCAATACATTCTTCTCTTTTATCCCTGGGGACTGATGACAGAGAAGTAGTCATAGCTGTAAAGAGACACAAATGACTGTCAACAAAACTTGGGATGGTGACATGTCTCAATGAGAGGAGGCTTACTGCCATGCCTAACAACCCAAAATCCCCATAGGAGAAGTGGGAGGGTAGTTTTCCACGAATAGTCCTCTGATCTTAACATATGTGCAGCAGCAAGCGCCTGGTAAAAACACATGCAGATTTGTAAATATTTTTCCATTAGTAAACATAATTGTTTGTTTTCGTGCCAGACTGGACAAATCTGCATTTTCCGAGGAATCACAGACATTACTGCAAGACGTGGAAAAGAAAAATAATTTGAATATTTTGCATTATCCCTGGTTTGAAGAGGAACGCAACAAGAGGGGTGTCCGTCTGGTATGGCACAGCAAGAATTGATCTGTGACAAAGGCTTATCCTCTATTATGTTTCTCCCATATACCCTGCCCCAAGTTGCACACCGTTGTAGTGGTGGCTGTCTTCAGGGCTGTTCTTCCACATTGTCCCACCCCCACCCTTCTTTACATCTCCCCACACCACTTTGCAATGTTTATATTACAAGCACATTCAATAAACACGAAGCGTGTTTGAAAACATGAATGTTTCCTCAATGAATATGTTGTAGTGGTTGTGATATTTGTAACATGTCTTCACCTGGTGTCTTTCTTAGCAGCTAACATCCACGTGAACTTCTGTGGGTAGTCCACGCCAAGATTCTAAAAGACATGAATATTACTGTGCAGAAAGTGGGAAGCGGGAAGATAATGTCTAGAATCCCTAAAGGTTAAGATCTAGGATCAATAATTTTGGAAAAAGAATTTCAAAAATTCTTTTCTAAGTTCTAGGGATCAGATCTAGGACTCACTCTTGGGGTTGGGCAGTGATAACTTAAGTGGTTAAAAGTGTTCCTTGCTCTTCAGAACCAGAGTTCAAACCCCAGCAATACACTGTGTGCCTCTCAACTGCCTGTAACTCCAGCTCTAGGGTATATGTTATGCTTTCCTGGCCTCCACAGGTATCTATGTGCATGTACATACAGAGATGTATATATACATACAAATAATAAACCTTGGAAACATAGTTTACATGTTAACTGTTATTCACTATGGTGTTTGCTATAAGTTACAATGAATAGGTCAGTCTTGCTTAAATATTATATTTTAAAAATAATCTAAGTCGGCACTTCCCAGCTTGTGGTTCATAATATCAGATATCCTACATATCAGATATTTACATTATGATTCATAACAGTAGAAAAATACAGTTATAAAGTAGTAATGAAATAATTTTATGGCTGGCATCACCACAACTTGAGCAATTGTATTAGTGTAGCAGCATTAGGAAGGTTGAGAAATAATAATGTTATGAATAATATTTAAATTGTTTCTTTTTAAAACATACACATTTTATGGTTATATGTGCACCTGGGTATGTGTATTACATCATGTGTTTACAGAAGCTCTTGGAGATCAAGAGGGTGAGTGTCAGATCCTCTGAATCTGTAGTTACAGGTGAGTATGAGCTGCATGTGGGTGCTAGAAAGTTGGACCTGACCCACATCCTCTGTAAGATCAGTAAGTATTACTAATGTCTGAATCACCTCTCCAGTCTTTAAATTATTTTTCACAAAAACTAAAAAATATTTTATCAGTTCAGTTGAGCTTTCTTAATAGAAATAATTGACTTATTCTCACACTAATATTCAGCTTCAATATAACTCTGATACATTTAATTCAATGTTGATTTCTTCAACAGAATAGAATGCCTCCCCTTTAATTGTATTGTTTTCCATTAAGTAATTTATTTATTAACTTAACATCCAGTCTTCCTCCTGTCTTCTCAAGCCCACCCTGCAAATCCCTCCCTGTGAATAGCTTTTTTTTTTTTTTGTTGTGCACAAGAGTGAAGTTACCTGTCAATGCCACGAGAGGGCACTAGATCCCTTGCAGCTGGAGGCCTATGTGAGGGCTTGGTGTGGGTGCTGGGAAATAGAAATGGCTATCTTGGAAGACCAACTTGTGGATACTTAATTCATCCTTAGAATAAGGAACAAAATACCCATGGAAGGAGTTAAAGAGACAAAGTTTGGAGCTAAGATGAAAGAATGGACCATCCAGTGACTACCCCACCCAGGGATCCATCCCATAATCGGATACCAAACACAGACACTATTGCACATGCCAGGAAGATTTTGCTGAAAGGACCTTGATATAGCTGTCTCATATGAGGTTATTCCAGTGCCTGGCAAGTACAGAAGTGGATGCTCACAGTCATCTATTGGATGGAACACAGGGCCCACAATGGAAGAGCTAGAGAAGTACCCAAGGAGCTGAAGGGGTCTGCCACCCTATAGGTGGAGCAACAATATGAACTAACCAGTACCCCCAGAGCTTGTGTCTCTAGCTGCATATGTAGCAGAAGATGGCCTAGTCAGCCATCACTGGGAAGAGAGGCCTCTTGGTCTTGTAAATTTTATATGCCCCAGTACAGGGGAACTCCAGGGCCAAGAAGTGGGAGTGACTGGGTAGGGGAGCAGGGCAGGGGGAGGATATAGGAAACTTTCAGGGTAGCATTTGAAATGTAAATGAAGAAAATATCTAATAAAAAATTGAAAAAAAAATGGCTATCTTCTGCAATAGCCTCACATGCTGTGAACAGCTGAGCTGTAGGTATACCCTACCTGTTTCAAGCTCAAATTAGACAAGTGTTGACTCTTTCTATGGGTTCCTTTTAACTATAGATGTTAAGCTCTCAGGAAGGCATACACTTCTCTTCTGCTGGTCCCCTCCAACAGTAATAGATCCATCATCATCATACATGTTTGAAAGAGACATTAAAGTGATGGTGCATGGACTGGAGGGTTGCCCAGTGCTTGAGACCCAGATTTTTTAAATATTTTTTTTTGTTACGTATTTTCCTCAATTACATTTCCAATGCTATCCCAAAAGTCCCCCATACCCTCCCCCCCCACTCCCCTACCCACCCATTCCCACTTTTTGGCCCTGGCGTTCCCCTGTACTGGGGCATATAAAGTTTGCGTGTCCAATGGGCCTTTCTTTCCAGTGATGGCCTACTAGGCCATCTTTTGATACATATGCAGCTAGAGACAAGAGCTCCAGGGTACTGGTTAGTTCATAATGTTGTTGCACCTACAGGGTTGCAGATCTCTTTAGCTCCTTGGATAGTTTCTCTAGCTCCTCCATTGGGGGGCCCTGTGATCCATTTGATACCTGACTCTGAGCATCCACTTATGTGTTTGCTAGGACCCGGCCTAGTCTCACAAGAGACAGCTATATCAGGGTCCTTTCAGCAAACGCTTGCTAGTGTATGCAATGGTGTCATTGTTTGGAGGCTAATTATGGGATGGATCCCTGGATATGGCAGTCTCTAGATGGTCCATCCTTTTGTCTCAGCTACAAACTTTGTCTCTGTAACTCCTTCCATGGGTGATTGTTTCCAATTCTAAGAAGGGTCAAAGTATCTACACTTTGGTCTTCGTTCTTCTTTAGTTTTATGTGTTTTACAAATTGTCTCTTATATCTTGGGTATACTAAGTTTCTGGGCTAATATCCACTTATCAGTGAGTACATATCATTTGAGTTCTCTTGTGATTGTGTTACCTCACTCAGGATGATGCCCTCCAGGTCCATCCATTTGCCTAGGAATTTCATAAATTCATTCTTTCTAATATCTGAGTAGTACTCCATTGGGTAAATGGACCACATTTTTTGTATCCATTGCTCTGTTGAGGGGCATCTGGGTTCTTTCCAGCTTCTGGCTATTATAAATAAGGTTGCTATGAACATAGTGGAGCATGTGTCCTTCTTACCGGTTGAAATGTCTTCTGGATATATGCCCAGGAGAGGTATTGCAGGATCCTCCGGTAGTACTATGTCCAATTTTTTGAGGAACTGCCAGACTGATTTCCAGAGTGGTTGTACAAGCTTGCAATCCCACCAACAATGGAGGAGTGTTCCCTTTTCTCTGCATCCTTGCCAGCATCTGCTGTCACCTGAATTTTTGATCTTAGCCATTCTGACTGGTATGAGATGGAATCTCAGGGTTGTTTTGATTTGCATTTCTCTGATGATTAAGGATGCTGAGCATTTTTTCAGTGCTTCTCAGCCATTCGGTATTCTTCAGGTGAGAATTCATTGTTTAGCTCTGAGCTCCATTTTTTAATGGGGTTATTTGATTTTCTGGAGTCCACCTTCTTGAGTATATATATATATTGGATATTAGTCCCCTATCTGATTTAGTATAGGTAAAGATCCTTTCCCAATCTGTTGGTGGCCTTTTTGCCTTATTGACGGTGTCTTTTGCCTTGAAGAAGCTTTGCAGTTTCATGAGGTCCCATTTTCAATTCTCAATCTTAAAGCACAAGCCATTGCTCTTCTATTCAGGAATTTTCCCCCTGTGCTAAATCTTCGAGGTTTCCCCCCACTTTCTCTATAAGTTTCAGTGTCTCTGGCTTTATGTGGAGTTCCTTGATCCACTTAGATTTGACCTTAGTACAAGGAGATAGGAATGGATCAATTCACATTCTTCTACATGATAACAACCAGTTGTGCCAGCACCATTTCTTGAAAATGCTGTCTTTTTTCCACTGGATGGTTTTTGCTCCCTTGTCAAAGATCAAGTGACCATAGGTGTGTGGGTTCATTTCTGGGTCTTCAATTCTGTTCCATTGGTCTACTTGTCTGTCACTATACCAGTACCATGCAGTTTTTATCACAATTGCTCTGTAGTACAGCTTTAGGTCAGGCATGGTGATTCCACCAGAGGTTCTTTTATCCTTGAGAAGAGTTTTTGCTATCCTAGGTTTTTTGTTGTTCCAGATGAATCTGCAGATTGCCCTTTCTAATTCGTTGAAGAACTGAGTTGGAATTTTGATGGGGATTGCATTGAATCTGTAGATTGCTTTTGGTAAGATAGCCATTTTTACAATGTTGATCCTGCCAATCCATGAGCATGGGAGATCTTTCCATCTTCTGAGATCTTCTTTAATTTCTTTCTTCAGAGACTTGAAGTTCTTATCATACAGATCTTTCACTTCCTTAGTTAGAGTCAAGCCAAGGTATTTTATATTGTTTGTGACTATTGAGAAGGGTGTTGTTTCCCTAATTTCTTTCTCAGCCTGTTTATCCTTTGTGTAGAGAAAGGCCATTGACTTGCTTGAGTTAATTTTATATCCAGCTACTTCATTGAAGCTGTTTATCAGGTTTAGGAGTTCTCTGGTGGAATTTTTAGGGTCACTTATATATACTATCATATCATCTGCAAAGAGTGAAATTTTGACTTCATCTTTTCCAATTTGAATCCCCTTGATCTCCTTTTGTTGTCGAATTGCTCTGGCTAGGACTTCAAGTACAATTTTGAATAGGTAGGGAGAGAGTGGACAGCCATCTCTAGTCCCTGATTTTAGAGGGATTGCTTCAAGATTCTCACCATTTACTTTGATGTTGGCTACTGGTTTGCTGTAGATTGCTTTTATCATGGTTAGGTATGGGCCTTGAATTCCTGATCTTTCCAAGACTTTTATCATGAATGGGTGTTGGATTTT
Source organism: Mus caroli (assembly GCF_978045245.1). Classification (NCBI taxonomy): domain Eukaryota; kingdom Metazoa; phylum Chordata; class Mammalia; order Rodentia; family Muridae; genus Mus; species Mus caroli. The sequence continues at coordinate 123,819,688 of NW_028227263.1, read as the reverse complement.
GTCAAATGCTTTCTCAGCATCTAACGAGATGATCATGTGGTTTTTGTCTTTGAGTTTGCTTATATACTGGATTATGTTGATGGATTTCCATATATTGAACCATCCTTGCATCCCTGGGATGAAACCTACTTGGTCAGGTTGGATGATTGTTTTGATGTGTTCTTGGATTTGGTTAGCGAGAACTTTATTGAGTATTTTTGCATCGATATTCATAAGGGAAATTGGTCTGAAGTTCTCTATCTTTGTTGGGTCTTCTTGTGGTTTAGGTATCAGAGTAATTGTGGCTTCATAGAATTAGTTGGGTAGAGTTCCTTCTACTTCTATTTTGTGGAATAGTTTGTGCGAACTGGAATTAGATCTTCTTTGAAGGTCTGGTAGAACTCTGCACTAAACCCATCTGGTCCTGGGCTTTTTTTGGCTGGGAGACTATTAATGACTGCTTTTATTTCTTTAGGGGATATGGGACTGTTTGGATCGTTAACTTGATCCTGATTTAACTTTGGTACCTGGTATCTCTCTAGAAACTTGTCCATTTCATCCAGGTTTTCCAGTTTTGTTGAGTATAGCCTTTTGTAGAAGGATCTGATGGTGTTTTGGATTTCTTCAGGATCTGTTGTTATGTCTCCCTTTTCATTTCTGATTTTGTCAATTATGATGCTGTCCCTGTGCTCTCTAGTGAGTCTAGCTAAGGGTTCATCTATCTTTTTGATATTCTCAAAGAACCAACTCCTCGTTTGGTTAATTCTTTGAATAGTTCTTCTTGTTTCCACTTGGTTGATTTTGCCCCTGAGTTTGGTTATTTCCTGCCATCTACTCCTCTTGGGTGAATTTTCTTCCTTTTTTTCTAGAGCATTTAGATGTGTTGTCAAGCTGCTAGTTTGTGCTCTCTATTTTCTTTTTGGAGGCACTCAGAGCTATGAGTCTCCCTCTTAGAAATGCTTTCATTGTGTCCAATAGGTTTGGGTATGTTGTGGCTTCATTTTCATTAAACTCTAAATAGTCTTTAATTTCTTTCTTTATTCCTTCCTTGACCAAGGTATCATTGAGAAGAGTGTTGTTCAGTTTCCACATGAATGTAGGCTTTCCATTATTTATGTTGTTATTGAAGATCAGCCTTAGTCCATGGTGGTCTGATAGGATGCATGGGACAATTTCAATATTTTTGTATGTGTTGAGGCCTGTTTTGTGACCAATTATATGGTCAGTTTTGGAGAAGGTCCCGCGAGGTGCTGAGAAGAAGGTATATCCTTTTGTTTTAGGATAAAATGTTCTGTAGATATCTGTTAAGTCCATTTGTTTCATAACTTCTGTTAGTTTCACTGTGTCCCTGTTTAATTTCTGTTTCCACGACCCATGTCCATTTATGAAAGTGGTGTGTTGAAGTCTCCCACTATTATTGTATGAGGTGCAATGATGTATTCTTTGAGCGTTACTAAAGTGTCTTTAATGAATGTGGCTGCCCTTGCATTTGGAGCATAGATATTCAGAATTGAAAGTTCCTCTTGGAGGACTTTACCTTTGATGAGTATGAATTTAGGTTAGGAATTTATTGTCTGTTTTGATAATTTTGGGCTGGAAGTCGATTTTATTCGATATTATAATGGGTACTCTAGCTTGTTTCTTCAGACCATTTTCTTGGAAAATTGTTTTCCAGCCTTTCACTCTGAGGTAGTGTCTGTCTTTTTCCCTGAGATGGGTTTCCTGTAAGCAGCAGAATGTTGGGTCCTGTTTGTGTAGCCAGTCTGTTAGTCTATATCTTTTTATTGGGGAATTGAGTCCATTGATATTAAAAGATATTAAGGAAAAGTAATTGTTGTTTCCTTTTTTTTTGTTGTCAGAGTTGGCATTCTGTTCTTGTGGCTGTCCTCTTTTTGGTTTGTTGAGGGATTCCTTTCTTGCTTTTTCTAGGGCGTGATTTCCGTCCTTGTATTTGTTTTTTTCTGTTATTATCCTTTGAAGGGCTGGATTCGTGGAAAGATAATGTGTGAATTTGGTTTTGTCGTGGAATACTTTGGTTTCTCCATCTATGGTAATTGAAAGTTTGGCCGGGTATAGTAGCCTGGGTTGACATTTGTGTTCTCTTATTGTCTGTATAACATCTGTCCAGGCTCTTCTGGCTTTCATAGTCTCTGTTGAAAAGTCTGGTGTAATTCTAGTAAGCCTGCCTTTATATGTTACTTGACCTTTCTCCCTTACTGCTTTTAATATTCTCTCTTTATTTAGTGCATTTGTTGTTCTGATTATTATGTGTCAGGAGGAATTTCTTTTCTGGTCCAGTATATTTGGCGTTCTGTAGGCTTCCTGTATGTTCATGGGCATGTCATTCTTTAGGTTTGGGAAGTTTTCTTCTATAATTTTGTTGAAGATATTTGCTGGCCCTTTAAGTTGAAAATCTTCATTCTCATCCACTCCTATTATCCGTAGGTTTGGTTTTCTCATTGTGTCCTGTATTTCCTGGATTCTTTGAGTTAGGATCTTTTTGCGTTTTGTATTTTCTTTGATTGTTATGCCGATGTTCTCTATGGAATCTTCTGCACCTGAGATTCTCTCTTTCATCTCTTTTATTCTGTTGCTGATGCTCGTATCTATGGTTCCAGATTTCTTTCCTAGGGTTTCTATCTCCAGCATTGCCTCACTTTGTGTTTTCTTTGTTGTGTCTACTTTCCTTTTTATATCTTGGATGGTTTTATTCAATTCCATCACCTGTTTGGTCATGTTTTCCTGCAATTCTTTAAGGAATTTTTGTGTTTCCTCTTTAAGGTCTTCTACCTGTTTAGCTGTGTTCTCCTGTATTTCTTTAAGTGAGTTATTAAAGTACTTCTTGATGTCCTCTACCATCATCATAAGATATGCTTTTAAATCCGGATCTAGCTTTTCGGGTGTGTTGGGGTGCCCAGGACTAGGTGGGGTGGGAGTGCTGCGTTCTGATGATGGTGAGTGGTCTTGATTTCTGTTAGTAGGATTCTTACGTTTGCCTTTCGCCATCTGGTATTCTCTGGAGTTAGTTGTTATAGTTGTCTCTGGTTAGAGGTTGTTCCTCAGGTGACTTTGTTAGCCCCTATCAGCAGACCTGGGAGACTAGCTCTCTCCTTAGTTTCAGTGGTCAGAATATTCTCTGCAGGCAAGCTCTTTTCTTGCAGGGAAGGTGCCCAGATATCTGGTGTTAGAACCTGCCTCCTGGCAGAAGTTGTGTTCCACTCACTAGAGGTCTTAAGATTCCATGGAGGGTCCTGTGAGTACTTAGGAGGTGTCCGGAAACTCCGCGCTCATGGAATCCCCCTGCTGGAGTGGACTGTAAGGGACTTGCGCCCCTGATCAGGCCAGATTATCTGCTTCCCTAGTTAATGCAGTCTCAAGTCCTGTGCTATTGGATTGGAGCAGACGCTGTGTTCCACTCACCAGAGGTCTTAGGATCCCATGGGGAATCCTGTGTGGGTCCTTGCGGGTGTCCAGAGACTCCAAGGGCAAGGCACCCCAGTGCTGGAGTGGACTGGAAGGGACTTGTGCCCCTGATCTGAAACCCAGATTTTATTATCAGCGCCTACATGGAGGCTCATCTCTTACTCAAGCACCAGCATGTGTGGTACACAGATACACTTGAAGGCAAAGCACTCATATATATCAAATAATAATAAATACAAATTATATTTAATGATAATTTATTATTAATACTTTGCTAGTAATTAAGAATTTCAAACTAGGTATAGACATGTCTGCCTGTTTGTTCACAGATGAAAATAATCACTTTCCTTCTTTTTTGTAATGTGAAGCAGAAGGCCACTCCAAACCATAGCATTCTAATGCTCATTCCATTGCTCTAGTAAAACACTGATGAAAATCAACATGGGGAGGGAAGGGTTTTATTTACCTTACAGGTCCATCAAGGGAAACTGAGGCAGGATCTGGAGTAGAGATCACAGAAGAATGATGTTTACTGGTTTAATCCCTATGGCTTATTTAGAATGTTTTTGTTTTGTTTTTTTTAATCCAGAGCCATCTCTCCAAGTATGGCACCACCCTTTATGGGTAGGGCCCCCTCACAACCCATATCATGAATCAAGAGAATGTCACCATAGACTGGTGTACAGGCCAATATGATGGAGGCATTTTCTCCATTGAGTTTTCCTGTTCCCAGTTAACTCAAACTTGTCTCTAGATGAGAAAACAGTACAGATAGATTTTATTTTTAAGCACAAGTAACTAACACTCATAATTCCTGAAAGATTTACAGTCTTCCAACTTATAGCTAGGCAGTGGTAGAACACACATTTAATACTAGCACCTGGGGAGCTCAGGCAGGTGGATCTGTTGAGTTCAAGGCCAGCATCCTCTTCAGAGCAAGTTCTAGGACAGCCAGGACTACTTCAGAGCAAGTTCTAGGACAGCCAGGACTACACAAACTTTATCTGGTACTGGAAGAGGGTCAATCAATAAGCTTCCAACCAGGGGAGGTGACCCATATCCAGACTCAACATTTCCCCCCTGTAGACTGTCAATGGCTTCACTTTGAGCCAAAGTGAATAGATTCTTCCAGTCACCAGAAATTCCTGTCATGCTAAGATGTAAATGCAGTCAGAAAATGAGCAAATATTGCACTTGCACAGGCAAGCCTGTCATTCTGTCACCTCATCAATCCAGTTGGTATTTTCTCCCAAGACTGAACTAGTTCTCCTACAATTGTCTGTTTCATACCAACTGACAAAACGACCTTGAGCACAGAAGGACTGGAACTAGTGATAATATAGAGCTGGTGACTGTGAGTGTCAGAAATGCTAGATGGGAAATCCTGGTCTTGAAACTTTCATGGAAAAATCAAGGAAGTTTCTTCTCATACCTGAATCTCAGTCTTCTGCTCCTCAGTGTTGAAAAATGGCAACCATCTGATAGAACAGCACATTACAAATCAGCACTGAGGGTTTGCCTGTGTCCTTGAACTATGTTTTAAACTAAGGGATGTAGTACAGTAATGGATCTATTACACAATATATTATCAGAAAAATATCCATTAGTGCTGGGAGCCTCCTGGCCCAGGGAGAGTAGTAGTAGATTCACAGAGTAGGACTCTGGTGATGGTTTTAAAGTCTGAGGATCTCAGGGCTTTCTAGCTCGCTGATTGTACTGAAATGCTGGTAACTTTTAAAAGGTCTTAAAATCTTTCTTGCTCTTTCTGAGGGTTAAAAGACTGCCATCTTAAGAGAATGACACCAGTAGCCTAACAGTGGAGGATTAAGTAATGTGGTCTTTGTTCTATCTCAGCGGGAACTGTACAGCTCTAACTTAGCCTGCTGGTCGGAAGTCACAGGAAGAAAAAGGGACACTTAGAGAAGTGGTTATGGAGTTTATTACTAAGTTGTAAAAATTTTCCTATGAAAGCTAAGTGGAAAAGCAGAAAGATCTTAAGTAGGGAAAATGAAAATTAATATTCTAGTAAGGAAAAATTCTAGGCAGGGGGAAAGGGAAAAATTCTTTTCTCTTCTCTTTGTCCTCAGTACTTATACATCTTTCAGAATACATGATCACCTGTTACAAAGTTCATCACAAGTTCACACAAAAAAAGTCAAATCATAAATTGAAATAGTTTATTTACAACAGGGAATGTTTACATGTATATCCATTAGGAGTAATTATCTGGCTAAACATCCATCACCTGTCTCAGCTCCACAGGTTCACTGAAGGTTTAAAACCATAACTAAGTTATTAGTGAAGTTTTATATAGATAAACCCAGTCAATATTTTATCTTCTGTCTTAGCACCTATAACAAATCGTTAGTTCCCCTTTTATGATCTCTGGTTAATTGTTTTACAACCTCTTGGAATGTGCTTTGAGATGGAGAAAGTCTGGTTACTATCTAAGAGCAATTAACTGCTGACACTTGGGAAACTGGCAGAGTTCTCATTGCAGTTTTGACTATCAGAAAAAGACCTAATAGCAGTCCCACTGTAAAAGAGCCTAATGATCACTGATATAATTTTAGGAATTCTTACAGGATCATCATTAAGAAATCATTTATTTGTCTATATAGAATCACTACTAGACAGTACATCTTCATGGATCTGCAGAGATCTGCTTTAAAGGGGTGTGCTATTACTTAGTGATTGTTATATATGTTTAATAATAACAGGAAAAGCATATTAATAGCAGGAATCTTTCTTAAAATGAATCCCTTACAGCCTTGCTTAATAAGGGTGAACCTGTCACAGATTATAAAATAATCTGAAGCAGGAGGCCATCTCAGGAAGATCTAGTTATTAGCTTGCTAATAACTATTTAACATGCTATTATATAATTATCTGCTAGTTATTAGCTTGTTCCATTATGGCTCCTGACACATAAGGAAAACAGATGTATTCTGTATCACTTTTCTCCATGTGGGGTTTTGTAATCCATTTCTGCTGAAATGCATTTAGTCCACCACCAAACACCTCCCAATTCTACTTTTTGGGTCATATGTGAACTACCAATGCCCAGCACCCTTCTCCCTCCACATCAGCATCATGCTCTTCCATTCTACAGTTATTTTATGTTTTCTTAAGGTTACATAAGTACATTGTGTACATATCTGTGGTGTTAACTTTCGTCACTTGGCATAAAGCCACTGGAATCCATCCTAGTTGCAGCATGTGTAAATAGGTTCTATTACCCATGCACTAAATTGTATCTTGCCAAGGGACTCCGGTGGAGCCAGCTTGAGGCAGTAATGCCAAAAAAGCTGCTCATGAGAAATGAATTCCTAGAACTTTTCTCCTGGAGGTCTGAAAGTCTGACCCTCCAGCTTGGATCACTTTGGCAGGCGTAAAGCCTGGAAGCTGTTCTTGAGGATCAGAGTTCCATGGTAATTCTTCTCCCGGAGGTTTGGCATTTTCTCCTGAACCCACAATTATCAAATTCCCACCGCATTAGTTTAATGCATAGATTCACGTGCACTCTATTAAGCATTACCTTATAGTAAATGCCTTTTAAGATTGAATTCTAACATAGCTAAAGCCTTTCCCAGTGTTCTAAGATCCCAGATAACAGCAAGGAGCTTAACCTATTCAGTAACTAATTTAGCTCTACCATAAAACAATAAAACACTAGCCATTAGCTCAGTTATCTGCAAAAAGAGACTAAAAGTCTCACTGAGATAGAAATATTTACTACAAACTACATTCCACACCAGAGCAAGTTGATATACTATCCTGATAATGGAAATTCTCCAAATTAGATAAAATTTAACAAGGCCTAGAGAATTTCGGGGTCAGTGACACTACATTACTCTTGAAGCCTGTCAAGAGTTAACCTCCCTGGAGCAATTAAAGTGTAAAACTCTTGCCTGGCCAGGGCTGAAGCAGGCGCTAATCTCTAAGTAAACATAGTCTTTTTAAAGTCACTCCTCTTGCATCTGGAGGGATACTTATCTATAACCTAAACATTTATCTGGTTCCTGCAAATTCTTTTTGTAGTCACTCCTCTTGCACCTGAGAAACTTCAATGTACCGTATCTGTTATGTTTTACAATTTATGATATTCGCTGTAATATAATAGTCTCATGTTTTACCAGAACATTACATTCAGATTCAACTCTCTTGTGTGTGTGTCTCTGTCTGTCCCATCCAACTCTTTGCCCATCTGCTCGAGAGACTCTTTCCTACGCAGGCACGGGACCCAGAGGGGCAGTATCTGTCAATTGCTATTGTAATCCCACAAAACCCCTCTGAACTGAAAAGTCTTGTTATGGTGACCATGTCTCTAGTTTCTTACAGACTTAGATAATGTCGCTGAGACCTGAATCATCTAAGTATATAATCAGGACTTATCCATTGTACAAGCAGAGCCAGCAGGGCACAGGTATCTCTCATTCCTTCTCTGCTTAACCATGGTTCTATAAGGCATCTCAGTAATGGATTTATGGGCTATGACTCTTCTGAAAGAATTTGTTGGAGTGTGATGCTAACTTCCAAGCACATTGGTTTCCATGTCTCATGCTTTATGCAAATATTGAAAAGCTTCCCATTTCTACAATTCAACTTTGACACTGCATCTCTTCTCACCTTTTCTCAGCAATGGTATGCTGGAGACAGAGTCATCTCCTGGACTTCTCATTGTTATACTGTTGGACATTCTATTCTCTTTCAGGACTGGAAAGGAACAGTTTTGGAAAGCATAATCAAGTTGTTCTGGACTCAAATGCTTGTGAAGAAATTGACACACCTTTTGCATGCTGCCTCTGAGGTCCTGGGGGGTGGAAAAGAAGTTATCAGCAGAGAATTGATTCAAGCATTGGCAATTCACAGGTGCTTGAATTCTGACTGAGCTGAATACTCCCTTAGTGTATGACCTAATATTTGTTTATAACATCTTGTACCATATATATAAATGCTTACATATGCAGCATGTGCATATATATGTACACATATGTTTCTCTATATGTATATATACATTCATGTGTACATATACATTACAAGTGTTTATGTGTGTGTGTGTGTATGTGTAAATGCATCATGTTCATGCAATGCTCACTGAGGCCTAAAAAGGGCAATGGATCTCTTCATTTGTGTTAGAGTTGGCTTGGAGCTACCATGTGGGTGCTGAGAATTGAACCCATGTCCTTTTACAGATAGCAAGTAATTTCAACCACTGATCCATTACTCCAGCACCACAGTCACCAAATTTCATACTCTGTGTTACTTTATAAAGGGATCAATGAGTGGAGAAGAAAAACCCCATTCCTTTGTAAAGTCTACATACCAACAGACAACTCTCTTTTAAAAGGTGTGTTGTATGTATGTTTGTGTCTATTTGTGTAGTGTCTGTACATGGTGAGTGTATGTGTGAGTATGTATGTGTATTGTGTGTGGTGTATGTGGCATATATGAGGTATGTGGGTGTATGTGGTGTGTGTATGTGATATGTATGTTGTGTGTATGGTATCTATGTATGTGTGAGTGTATATGTGTCTGGTGGTTGGGTGTTGGGGTGTTGTGTGGTAGGTGGGCATGTGTTTGTGGTATGTGTGTATGTGTGTATGTGTGTGTTATATATGTATGTTTTAGTGTCCATGTATGTGTGTTTGGTGACTTTATGTGTATGATATGTGTGATAAAAGTGTGTATATATGTCTGGTATGTATGTGTGTGGTATATGTGTGTGATATGTGTGGTGTGTTTGTATATATGTGGTATGTGTGTGTGTACTTAGGTGTCCCTGGAGAACAGAAGAGGCTATGAGATTCCCTTGGAACTACTGGTACAGGCAGTTAGATAATTGACATGGGTATTGGGTACCAAACTCAGATCTCTGCAAAAGTAGCAAGTGCTATGAACTGCTAAGCCAACTTCAAGACTCTGAATTTTCCTTTTTAACAAATAGATGAATTTTAATTTTCAGTGTACAAAATATAGGATGATGTTATGTCACTTTTATCCATGTGTGTCTTTGTCCTGGGTTCATGTTCACCTGATCAACCACCATCCTTTGCTGTCTTTCTTGCTCCTTCCTACTAGTCTTCCCTTTCACTTGCACAGTCCATTTTATCCCCATGTGCAGCACACACAGCTAAATCTAGATTTCATATTAGAAGTCATGTGATATTTTCTGCGCTTCCCCATTGCACTCATGGTTTCCTTTGGTGTCCAACTTTTCTATATGTGTGTAATATATGTAATATATATGATAATATAGTATATAAAGATTTTCATCCCTCCTCTCCTCCCACTCCTTCTCCCCCACAAATCCCCTGTTTCACCCCACCACAACCCCATCCACTCATCCTGTGTTTCTATTTAGAAAAGGGCAGGCCTCCCATGGATATCAGCAAGCCATGACTTATCAAGTTGTAGTAAGACTAGGCACCTCCTCTTCTATTAAAGCTAGCCTAAGGCAGCCCAGTAGGAGGAAAGGATCCCAAATGCAGTCAACAGTTAGACACAGTTTCTGTTCCCACTGTTAGGAGTTCCACAAGATGACCAAAATGCACAATTATGCAGATGGCCTATATTAGACCAATGCAGGCTCCTTGGTTGTCAGTTTAGTCTTTGTGAGCCCTTACGAGCCCAGGTTGGGTGATTCTGTGGTTTTGGTTTTTTTTTTTTTTTTTTTTTTTTTTTTTTTTTTGTGGTGTCCTTAACCTCTCTGGCTTCTACAATCCTTCTTCCCCATCTTCCACCAGATTCTCTGAGATCTACCTAGTGTTTAGCTGTGGGTCTCTGCATCTGCTTCCATCAGTAACTGGCTGAATGTTCTCTGATGACAATTGGGCTAGACACCAATCTATGAGTAGAGCCTAACATAACTAGGAATTTCACTTTCCTTTTGCCAGTCATTTTTGTTTCTATCCTTGGTCTCTGAGCTATATACAACCTCTGGGTCACAGGTTGCCAATCTTTGTTGACAAATTTTATTGGAGAAAACAAGACTCATGAATCCAAGCATATGTAAATTGGGTTGAGAAGTGGAGGTTGTAGATGAACAGGAATATTTTTTCCTTTTTAAAAATTTATTCTTTGATATTTTTCTAAAGTCCAGACTTTAATCTCACTCCCAGTCCACACTCTCTCTGTTCCACATCCCATACCTCCACCCTGCAATCTCCAAGAGGATGTACCCACCCTCAATGCCCTCATCCCACCAGATAGACCTCCCCACTCCCTGTGGTCTCAAGTCTCTTGAGGGTTAGGTGCATGAGGAAAAGGAGGGCCAAATTGGGATCCAGCTCAAGGGAAGGCTTCAAGGCCTGACTCTATTACTGATGCTAATGTGTGCTCATAAAAAGGGGGCCTATCATGATTGGCCTCCAAAAGAGCCAACAAGCAGCTGAAAGAGTCAGATGCAGATATTTCCACACAACCCATGGACAGAAGCTGGTGACCCCTGTGGTTGAATTAGGGAAAAGATGGAAGAAGCTGAGGAGTAGCGTGACCCCATAGGAAGACCAGCAGTCTTCACTAACCTGGACCCGGAGATATCTCAGACAGTGGACTACTAACCAGGCAGCATACACCAGGTGATATGAGGCCTGCAACACATACACAGCAGATGACTGCTGGGTCTGACCTCAGAGAAGATGCATCTAACTTTCAAGAGAACAGGAAAAATTTAAAAACACTGTTTACTATATAGAGAAATTGGAATTTCAAAGGTCACTGTATTAAATAGGCCAATAGAAATACATTTGAGGGCTCAGAGCTAAACAAAGAATTCCCACCTGAGGAATACCGAATGGCTGAGAAGCATCTGAAAAAATGTTCAATATCCTTAATCATCAGGGAAATGCAAATCAAAACAACCCTGAGATTCCACCTCACACCAGTCAGAATGGCTAAGACCAAAAATTCAGGTGACAGCAGATGCTGGCGAGGATGTGGAGAAAGAGGAACACTCCTCCATTGTTGGTGGGATTGCAAGCTTATACAACCACTCTGGAAATCAGTCTGGTGGTTCCTCAGAAAATTGGACATAGTACTACCGGAGGATCCTGCAATACCTCTCCTGGGCATATATCCAGAAGACATTCCAATCAGTAAGAAGGACACATGCTCCACTATGTTCATAGCAGCCTTATTTATAATAGCCAGAAGCTGGAAAGAACCCAGATGCCCCTCAACAGAGCAATGGATACAAAAAATGTGGTCCATTTATCCAATGGAGTACTACTCAGCTATTAAAAGAATGAATTTATGAAATTCCTAGGCAAATGGTTGGACCTGGAGGGCATCATCCTGATTGAGGTAACACAATCACAGAAGAACTCAAATGATATGTACTCACTGATAAGTGGATATTAGCCCAGAAACTTAGTATACCCGAGATATAAGAGACAATTTGTAAAACACATAAAACTGAAAAAGAAAGAAGACCAAAGTGTGGACACTTTGCCCTTTAGAATTGGAAACAATCACCCATGGAAGGAGTTACAGAGACAAAGTTTGTAGCTGAGACAAAAGGATGGACCATCTAGAGACTGCCATATCCAGGGATCCATCCTATAATTAGCCTCCAAACGATGACACCATTGCATACACTAGCAAGCGTTTGCTGAAAGGACCCTGATATAGCTGTCTCTTGTGAGACTAGGCCGGGGCCTAGCAAACACATAAGTGGATGCTCACAGTCAACTATTGGATGGATCACAGGGCCCCCAATGGAGGAGCTAGAGAAAGTATTCAAGGAGCTAAAGAGATCTGCAACCATGTAGGTGCAACAACATTATGAACTAACCAGTCCCCTGGAGCTCTTGTCTCTAGCTGCATATGTATCAAAAGATGGCCTAGTAGGCCATCACTGGAAAGAGAGGCCCATTGAACATGCAAACTTTATATGCCCCAGTACAGGGGAACGCCAGGGTCAAAAAGTGGGAATGGGTGGGTAGGGGATGGGGGGGGAGGGTATGGGGGACTTTTGGGATAGCATTGGAAATGTAATTGAGGAAAATACGTAATAAAAATATAAAAAAATAAGGGGAATCAGGGCTTTACCCTTTTAAATTTAAGTTTATTACTACTATTACAAGAGAAAGAGAGAGTGGGGAGGGAGGAAGGGAGAGTATGTGCTGCACAGCTTGAGTGGGAAGGCAGCGTTCATGAGCCAGCTCTCCCCTTCACTGTCAGTTCTGGCTGAAGTCAGGGTGTAGCAAGCGGGTTATTATACACCAAACCATTTTGCCAGCACAGGATGTATATTTTCATAAGTTAAGGAATTAGATTCTACTCTTTGTACTCTTTGAAAGTCATTTTGGTCATATTCAAGTGAATCACACATCTTTCACAAATCTTAATAATTTTTATTTTATGACTTTTAAAATTAAATTTAAACATAAAATATTTGCCTTTGCCTTATTTTAATTCTTAGCATAATAATCTGTAAGATATGGTAAATCATATTCACAGTTTTAAAAATATTTCCTTTGGTTAAAAACAGATAAAAAGTTTCACAATGGGTTATGAAAATCCATTCATCAGGTTTTTGAACTGTATACATTTTACTTTCTTACCCATATGGTATGTCTAGCCATTAAGCTAGGCTTTAGCAATATCTAAAAACCAAACTAATAAGCGTTATGCCCTTAGGGATTCTATCAAAAACCATTTGCAGGGGCATAGTGTGATGGGATGAGTAAGTGTCTTCCTCATCTTTAATAATTAAAATACCTTATTGTTGCTACAATAAAAACTGACCTAGACCACATTTTGCTTTCATTTGTTGACATGTTGCCTGGTTTAGATGAGGGAAGTTAATACATTTGAAAGTACTAATTCTGTTAATTCACTTAATAAAAGACAGTTCTTCAAGTTTATCATGAGCTTAGATTCAACTTTTTAATTTCATTAGCAGAAAACATAACCATTCCTCTTATCATAGCTCTTATAATTTATTCATCCTGGATTCTTCTAAATAGTTGGCTGAACACCTTTGGCAACAGTAAGCTGCAATTTACAATGCTGGTCCATGAGCTTTTGAGTTTCCCCTTTCATTTTGTGTCTTTCTGCTTCTTTACACATTTTGCGTAATATTGATTTTCTACTGTAAACAGGTTGATTATATCAAGGTGCATATGGTAATAACCACAACGATTTATTCTTGTTACTGTTATAAAACTGAAATATTTCCCAGAGAATTTTTAACAAATGTTATAACAAAGTAATTACAGAGTAAAACTATTCCTAAACTTTCTTGGTGTTATGAACTCTATAAATTATATAGAAGATTGACATGAACTTATGGATGTTTGATAACCAGTTTTAATTAAATCAATTAAGTAAAGCTTTGGGAAGACTAAAAAATGTTTGTTCTTATTAGCATGATTAAATCCCATATTTTCAAGTAAAAAAAAAAAAAAGAAATACATTTGAAGAGGAGAGTTATATGAAAAACCACTACTCCTTTTGGCATGAGAATTGTTGCATATAATATATAGTTTACAAAAGTGAGATTTCTGCTGACTAGCCCATAGTTCTGGCTTAGGACTCAAGCTTGGAACATTCTCTGATAGTCTATATGAAATGTCTTGTGCCAAGGTTTAAGTTCAAAGTCATTTGATTATTCCTGGTCCCCAGTGTGAAGCTATCAAGGTACTGAGAGGTCTAAAAACTTAGGAATGAAAAATTTTCTATTTCCCAGGAACGAAAGTGGGCTCTTCAGAGAAAGTCACAGACAATGGGTCTTTAGTCAATGGTGGCCCTGAACTAGAGAAGTTAATAGCTCTAGAGCTGAGACAGTTCTCAGGACACCTGGAGAGAGGAGATAAAAGGGCCAGAGCTGAGCTAGTCTCTAAAATTCTCCACGGTCTCACCAAATATAATGACACTAATATAGCAACCAATCAAAACTGTAGTAATGGCACTGCTTTGCCATCAACCAATCCTATTAGAGGTTACCCTTATGGAAAACTGCCCTAGCCGTGTGTGCATAAAAAGGGGCCTGTGGGGCTGGGCATGGTGGCGCATGCCTTTAATCCCAGCACTTGGGAGGCAGAGGCAGGCGGATTTCTGAGTTTGAGGCTATCCTGGTCTACAAAGTGAGTTCCAGGATAGCCAGGGCTACACAGAGAAACCCTGTCTGGAAAAACCAAAACCAAAACCAAGGAAAAAAAAAAAAAAGCCTGTGAGGCCCTCAGGTCATAGCCATTTTGATGACTGTACATACTGGTAGTTTCTGCAGAATAAACACCTTTTGCCTTTGCATACTATTTGAGTCAGTGATCTTCCTTCTGTGATTCTTGAACCTTAACAGTACATGTAAAAGAAATGTGTTGATGTGATCAGGTTGTGAGTTTGAGATCCACTTTGTGACAACTTTCTTTTTTTTGTTTTTTTTGTTTTTTTAATTAGATATTTTATTTATTTACATTCCAAATGCTATCCTGAAAGTTCTCCCCTACCCACCCATTCCCATTTCTTGGCTCTGGTGTTCCCCTGTACTGGGGCATATAAAGTTTGCAAGACCAAGGGGCCTCTTTTCCCAATGATGGCCAACTAGGCCATCTTCTGCTACATATGAAACTAGAAACACGAGCTCTGGGGGTACTGGTTAGTCCATATTGCTGTTCCACCTATAGGGTTGTAGACCCCTTCAGCTCCTTGGGTGCTTTCTCTAGCTTCTCCATTGGGAGCCCTGTGCCCCATCTAATAGCTGACTGTGAGCATCCATTTCTGTGTTTGCCAGGCACTGGCATAGCCTCACTAGAGAGAGCTATATCAGGGTCCTTTCAGCAAAATCTTGCTGGCATATGCAATGGTGTCTGCGTTTGGAGGCTGATTATGGGATGGATCCCCGCGTGCGCCAGTCTCTAGATGGTCCATCTTTTCATCTCGGCTCCAAACTTTGTATCTCCTTCCATGGGTGTTTTGTTCCCAATTCTAAGAAGGGGCAAAGGGACCACACTTTGGTCTTCGCTCTTCTTGAGTTTCATGTGTTTTGCAACTTGTATCATGGGTATTCTAAGTTTCTGGGCTAATACCCACCTATCAGTGAGTGTATATCATGTGTGTTCTTTTGTGACTGGGTTACCTCACTCAGGATGAACCCCTCCAGGTCCATCCATTTGCCTAGGAATTTCATAAATTCATTCTTTTTAATAGCTGAGTAGTACTCCATTGTGTAAATGTACCACATTTTCTGTCTTCTTTCCTCTGTTTAGGGACATCTGGGTTCTTTCCAGCTTCTGGCTATTATAAATAAGGCTGCTTTGAACATAGTGGAGCATGTGTCCTTCTTAGCGGTTGGAACATCTTCTGGATATATGCCCAGGAGAGGTATTGCGGGATCCTCTGGTAGTACTATGTCTAATATTCTGAGGAACCGCCAGACTGATTTCCCGAGTGGTTGTACAAGCTTGCAATCCCACCAACAATGGAGGAGTGTTCCTTGTTGTGAGCCGGCCAGCGGCTCACATGGACAGGGTACACCTGAGTGTCAGGTTGGAGCTGAAAGAGAGGGAAACTAGGAGGACAAGAGAAAAATGGAGCTAAGTCAAGGTTCCTGATCAAAGCTCAAATGTTTAATGGAAAATGCACTTATAAAGGAGGGGGAGGCCCATTCCTGCCAATTCATTCTTGGAGCCCAGCTGCAGGTGACCATGTGCAGGATAGGGTTTAGGAATAGCTAGGCGGCCTCTCAGCAGGTAGCAGTATCTTGAAGACATAGACTAACAAACTGGCTACACAAACAAGACCCAACATTTTGCTGCTTACAGGAAACTCATCTCAGAGAAAAAGATAGACACTACCTCAGAATGAAAGGCTGGAAAACAATTTTCCAAGCAAATGGTATGAAGAAACAAGCTGGAGTAGCCATTCTAATATCTGATAAGATTGACTTCCAACCCAAAGTCATTAAAAAGACAGGAAGGGACACTTCATACTCATCAAAGGTAAAATCCTCCAAGAGGAACTATCAATCCTGAATATCTATGCTCCAAATACAAAGGCAGCCACATTCATTAAAGAAACTTTAGTAAATCTCAAAGCACACATTGCACCTCATACAATAATAGCGGGAGACTTCAACACACCACTTTCACCAATGGACAGATCATGGAAACAGAAACTAAACAGGGACACAGAGAAACTAAGAGAAATTATGAATCAAATGGATCTGGCAGATATCTACAGAACACTCTATCCTAAAACAAAAGGATATACCTTCTTCTCAGCACCTCATGGTACCTTCTCCAAAATTGACCACATAATTGGTCACAAAACAGGCCTCAACAGATACAAAAATATTGAAATTGTCCCATGCATCCTATCAGATCACCATGGACTAAGGCTGATCTTCAATAACAAAATAAATAATAGAAAGCCAACCTTCACCTGGAAACTGAACAACACTCTTCTCAATGATACCTTGGTCAAGGAAGGAATAAAGAAAGAAATTAAGGACTTTTTAGAGTTCAATGAAAATGAAGCCACAACATACCCAAACTTATGGGACGCAATGAAAGCATTTCTAAGAGGAAAACTCATAGTTCTGAGTGCCTCCAAAAGGAAACTAGAGAGAGCACACATTAGCAGCTTGACAACATACCTAAAAGCACTAGAACAAAAGGAAGCAAATTCACCCAAGAGGAGTAGAAGGCAGGAAATAATCAAACTCAGGGGCGAAATCAACCAAGTGGAAACAAGAAAAACTATTCAAAGAATCAACCAATCAAGGAGCTGGTTCTTTGAGAAAATCAACAAGATAGATAAACCCTTAGCCAGACTCACTAGAGGGCACAGGGAAAGCATCCTAATTAACAAAATCAGAAATGAAAAAGGAGACATAACAACAGATCCTGAAGACATCCAAAACACCATCAGATCCTTCTACCAAAGGCTATACTCAACAAAACTGGAGAACCTGGATGAAATGGAGAAGTTCCTAGACAGATACCAGGTACCAAAGTTGAATCAAGATCAGGTTAATGATCTAAACAGCCCTATATCCCCCAAAGAAATAGAAGCAGTCATTGATAGTCTCCCAACTAAAAAAAGCCCAGGACCAGACGGGTTTAGTGCAGAGTTCTATCAGACCTTCAAAGAAGAACTAATCCCAGTTCTTCACAAACTATTCCACAAAATAGAAACAGAAGGTACTCTACCCAACTCATTCTATGAAGCCACAATTACTCTGATACGTAAACCACAAAAAGACCCAACAAAGATAGAAAACTTCAGACCAATATCCCTTATGAATATTGATGCAAAAATCCTCAATAAAGTTCTTGCTAACCGAATTCAAGAACACATCAAAACAATCATCCATCCTGACCAAGTAGGTTTCATCCCAGGGATGCAGGGATGGTTCAATATACGGAAATCCATCAACGTAATTCAGTATATAAACAAACTCAAAGACAAAAACCACATGGTCATCTCGTTAGATGCGGAAAAAGCATTTGACAAGATCCAACACCCATTCATGATAAAAGTCTTGGAAAGATCAGGAATTCAAGGCCCATACCTAAACATGATAAAAGCAATCTACAGCAAACCAGTAGCCAACATCAAAGTAAATGGTGAGAAGCTTGAAGCAATCCCTCTAAAATCAGGGACTAGACAAGGCTGTCCACTTTCTCCATACCTATTCAACATTGTACTTGAAGTCCTAGCCAGAGCAATTCGACAACAAAAGGAGATCAAAGGGATACAAATTGGAAAAGATGAAGTCAAAATATCACTTTTTGCAGATGATATGATAGTATATATAAGTGACCCTAAAAATTCCACCAGAGAACTCCTAAGCCTGATAAACAGCTTCAGTGAAGTAGCTGGATATAAAATTAACTCAAACAAGTCAATGGCCTTTCTCTACACAAAGAATAAACAGGCTGAGAAAGAAATTAGGGAAACAACACCCTTCTCAATAGTCACAAATAATATAAAATATCTTGGCTTGACTCTAACTAAGGAGGTGAAAGATCTGTATAATAAAAACTTCAAGTCTCTGAAGAAAGAAATTATAGAAGATCTCAGAAGATGGAAAGATCTCCCATGCTCATGGATTGGCAGGATCAACATTGTAAAAATGGCTATCTTGCCAAAAGCAATCTACAGACTCAATGCAATCCCCATCAAAATTCCAACTCAATTCTTCAACGAATTAGAAAGTGCAATCTGCAAATTCATCTGGAATAACAAAAAAACCTAGGATAGCAAAAACTCTTCTCAAGGATAAAAGAACCTCTGGTGGAATCACCATGCCAGACCTAAAGCTTTACTACAGAGCAATTGTGATAAAAACTGCATGGTACTGGTATAGTGACAGACAAATAGACCAATGGAATAGAATTGAAGACCCAGAAATGAACCCACACACCTACGGTCACTTGATCTTTGACAAGGGAGCTAAAACCATCCAGTGGAAGAAAGACAGCATTTTCAACAAATGGTGCTGGCACAACTGGTTGTTAACATGTAGAAGAATGCGAATCGATCCATTCCTATCTCCTTGTACTAAGGTCAAGTCTAAGTGGATCAAGGAACTTCACATAAAACCAGAGACACTGAAACTTATAGAGGAGAAAGTGGGGAAAAGCCTTGAAGATATGGGCACAGGGGAAAAATTCTTGAATAGAACAGTAATGGCTTGAGCTGTAAGATCGAGCATTGACAAGTTGGACCTCATGAAACTGCAAAGCTTCTGCAAGGCTAAAGACACCATCAATAAGACAAAAAAACCACCAACAGATTGGGAAAGGATCTTCACCTATCTTAAATCAGATAAGGGACTAATATCCAATATATATAAAGAACTCAAGAAGGTGGACTCCAGAAAGTCAAATAACCCCATTAAAAAATGGGGCTCAGAACTGAACAAAGAATTCTCACCTGAGGAATACCGAATGGCAGAGAAGCACCTGAAAAAATGTTCCACATCCTTAATCATCAGGGAAATGCAAATCAAAACAACCCTGAGATTCCACCTCACACCAGTCAGAATGGCTAAGATCAAAAATTCAGGTGACAGCAGATGCTGGCGAGGATGTGGAGAAAGAGGAACACTCCTCCATTGTTGGTGGGATTGCAAGCTTGTACAACCACTCTGGAAATCAGTCTGGCGGTTCCTCAGAAAATTGGACATAGTACTACCGGAGGATCCAGCAATACCTCTCCTGGGCATATATCCAGAAGATGTCCCAACCGGTAAAAAGGACACATGCTCCACTATGTTCCTAGCAGCCCTATTTATAATAGCCAGAAGCTGGAAAGAACCCAGATGTCCCTCAACAGAGGAATGGATACAGAAATTATGGTACATTTACACAATGGAGTACTACTCAGCTATTAAAAAGAATGAATTTATGAAATTCATAGCCAAATGGATGGACCTGGAGGGCATCATCTTGAGTGAAGTAACACAATCACAAAAGAACTCACACAATATGTATTCACTGATAAGTGGATATTAGCCCAAAACTTAGGATGCCCAAGATATAAGATACAATTTACTAAACGCATGAAACTCAAGAAGAATGAAGACCAAAGTGTGGACACTGTGCCCCTTCTTAGAATTGGGAACAAAACACCCAGGGAAGGAGTTACAGAGACAAAGTTCGTAGCTGTGATGAAAGGATGGACCATTTAGAGACTGCCGTATCCAGGGATCCTTCCCATAAGCAGCTTCTAAACGCTGACACCATTGCATACACTAGCAAGATTTTGCTGAAAGGACCCAAATATAGCTGTCTCTTGTGAGACGATGCAGGGGCCTAGCAAACACAGGAGTGGATGCTCACAGACAGCTATTGGATGTATCACAGGGCTCCCAATGGAGAAGCTAGAGAAAGTACCCAAGGAGCTAAAGGGATCTGCAACCCTATTGTCGGAACAGCATGATGTACTAACCAGAAACCCGGAGCTCTTGTCTCTAGCTGCATATGTATCGAAAGATGGCCTAGTCGGCCATCATTGGAAAGAGAGGCCCATTGGACTTGCAAACTTTTTATGCCCCAATACAGGGGAATGCCAGGGCCAAAAGAATGGGAATGGGTGGGTAGGGAAGTGGGGGCGCTATGGGGGACTTTTGGGATAGCATTGGAAATATAACTGAGGAAAATATGTAATAAAAATATTAAAAATTAAAAAAAATGACCAGGCTATTAGGGCATTGTAATAAATGTCTAAAAACCGCCTTCTTAAAAGGACAGCATATTTTCTATGAGTTGTATATGCATAAGCAATTGCAAATTTGAGAATCAATAGTATCTGAGGGACGAACAATCTTAAGCAATTATGAGCTCAGAGATATAGCATTGACTATTAATATACAAATTAAGGTTTGATTGTTCAGCATTTTAAAACACCATCTACAGCACACAACTAGATTATTTGTGCTGAAACAGGGGGAACTGTGTGTCAATGCCCGCCCCACAGTAGCCAGCAGCTAGTTGGGCCCATGTGGACCAACGATCTGCTGGGAGGATGAGAAAAATGACTTTACAATGTTTTTTTCTGGCCAAGGAATTGTCTTCAGCACAGCTAATATTTAATTACCAATGAATATACTTAATAACAATTATAAAATCTTTATTTTTTTGTAAAACCTTTTGTAGTAAACTAAAACCCTAAGTAATAAAAAGATATTGTCTCTGAATCTTTTGGGTGAGAGCAAGGATTTAAGGTAAATGTCCCTTGAGAAGCATTAGTTAATAAAACATTTTTCACTTAGGAAAAATATACATTGAAATATTAAAACTCAGCTTCTTGTATAGAAGCAGAGACAATAAAATTTTTCTTACATAATGTAAAGCTATATTAGCCATACCTAGAGGCAAAATTTTCCAGTGATTACCAGTTCACTAGAAGCAAACTCTTTATCATGCAAGGGGAAAAAACCCGAACCTTTAAACCTATGATAACCTTACATGAAGTAGGCAAGCCAGATTGTAATGCCTTTATAAGTTCTACAGTCTGATTGACCCTTCTATAAACTTTGAATTTGAACTTTATTTACAACAACATCTGGATAGATCTGCAACACTGTTCGTTTAGCTAAAACAAAATTTCCCTGGAGGCAGGGAGAGGCAAGTTTCAAGAGCTTCCTTAGGCATCATTTGTAAGACAAAAGAAAGACACACAAGCCCAGCCAAGGCTGCTCTGAGCTTTGTATGGCTTTATGGCCACAGAGAGCTGTATTAGTGCTCTCATAAGATGATTACTCTTGTAATAATTTTAATTAACAATATGTGGGTGAGTAGAAAATCTTAAATTTGCGATCAAACTGCAAGCTGCAGTCAATGGAACACTGGCAGTTTTAACCATAATTTTCAAGTTTCTTTTGTAATGTTAGGATAATATCTACAACCTTGGGAAAGCAAAACCCAAGTTTAAAACAATTTATCATCTTTAAAATCAGTATTAGAAGCATTACTATCTGTACTGGCTAATTTTGTGTCAACTTGACACAGCTGGCGTTATCACAGAGAAAGGAGCTTCAGTTGAGGAAATGCCTCCATGAGATCCAACTGTAAGGCATTTTCTCAATTAGTGAGCAAGGGGGAAAGGCCCCTTGTGGGTGGTGCCATCTCTGGGCTGGTAGTCTTGGGTTCTATAAGAGAGCAGGCTGAGCAAGCCAGGGGAGGCAAGCCAATAAAGAACATCCCTCCATGGCCTTCTCCATCAGCTCCTGCTTTCTGACCTGCTCGAGTTCCAGTCCTGACTTCCTTGGTGATAAACAGCAGTGTGGAATTGTAAGCCAAATAAACTCTTTCCTCCCCAACTTGCTTCTTGGTCATGATGTTTGTACAGGAATAGAAACCCTGACTAAGACACTATCATATAACGAAGTTTGGATGCCAATTAATACTTATGAATACATGTAAGCTTTAATGCTTTAATAAAGAGGCATTGCTTTAAATCTTATCTTAAATTTTACTTTTTAGGATAGGAACCACATTAATTATTATCTAAACTAGAAATATCTTTAGAGACCCAGCCTCTTAGCCTGCCTTATGCCATGTGTCAGAAGGACTGTAAACTTGTTATCAATTTTAAGACTAGCCATCTGTAGCGATGTAACAATTATTAATCTTAACCAACAACTTATGAGCTGATTGTGAAAACATGCAGAGCACATTACCAATAGAAAGAACCAAATGAAGCAGTTACATTTAGACCAATCAGAAAATATTAATTTTTCTAGCTACAATCATAGTATAAAAAGCACTTTATCATTTGTCAAACACATTAATCACGAACCATTTATTAGCTTTTTTACCCCGAAACTAAGAGGCTGTAGACTCGCCCTTTTTTCCTAAAATGAACAGTTTTTCCAGCAGGGACCCTCCTGCCATGTGTCTGTTTCCTGGTTGAAGCACGTGGCAGCTCTTGGCTTGGCAGATAAAGTATTTTAGCCATTTTTATTATCCAACATAAAACATAGAACATTCATTCATACAGACTGGACACGAACATACATGAATTGAACACGAGAACGGATTGGTGCACCAGACAATAGACAAGACACAAAAGGGACAGAGTACTTCAGCTGTAAAGCCCAGAGAGAACAAAGCATGGCACTCCTGAAATTTCTCTCTGCTTTTTGGGACATGTTCCTCCCACATGATGCAGTTTCTTTAACTGCAGCCATCCACCTGATTATTAATTTCCTTTTAATAAGCCCTTTCTTTTCTCACGCCTAAAATTGTAGCTTCTGGGAGCTATGGCTAACAGCCTAACAGTTCCTACTCCCTGATAAACCTCACTGCCGAACCTAAGTGAATTAGCGCTCGGGTTTAATGCTGTTTCAACTTAGCCCATACGAACCTTCTCCATATTCTTCAATTATTTTCTTCTTCTTTCATGGAGCTCCAAACCAGCAGTGCTTCTTCCAAATGTCCTCTGCCGTTTCTCAGTCCCGCGTTGTTTCGCCAAATGTTGTGTCTGGCCAGCGGCTCACATGTCTGGGTTATAGTCTGGAAAGGCATCTTGGAAACCTGGAAGAGAAGAGGGAGGGGGGCTAGGCAGCGTGAGATAAAGATGTAGCTAAGACAGTCATTCTGATCAAAGCTCAATTTTACTATTCTTTCACTGTTATGAAGCATGGAGTGGGGCCCAATTCCCGCCAAATCATCTTGGAGTAAGGTTTCATATGAACACGTGATGGCTCCTGAACAGCAAAGTGGCAGGCTCCAGCCGTGGGCGTGGCAGAACCCACCCCGATGTAAACAGTGGAACCTGAGGGAGCGGGTTTCAGGCTGGGGAGGGGAGGCTACATATGTATAGTTTAGATTCATTGTTTATATATGTAAGCTTTTCTATGAATAGAAAACAAAACTTGTATATTACTTCTCAAGTTTATGATGTAAAACCCTGCTTTGCAGCAGTGTCTGGAATCATAACACTTACTAAGAAGGGGCAGGCTTCAAACATGAGAAGGCCTTTCACCATACCTTTCACATGCTAGGATCACAGGCATGTGGCATTGCTCCATTTTCTATACTTCTTGATATTATTAACGTGGTAAATTTCTTTCAATTTTTGAGTCATACTCAGCTCACTCATCAAACTCTTTGCACATCGACTGTCTCAGCCTTACACACCCAACTATAGATTATCTTCTGTTTCCATAAAATACATACCTCTTCAGAGTATGGCCTTTCCCACAATGTGACTAACCTACCAGGTACCAAATATTTAAAAACTGAATATCTTTACCATTAAATATCACTTATAATAGCTCCCCCCCAAAACAGTGGAATTTGTTCCCGCCTTCATCCAACTATGCTGGGACATTTTTAGTGTCTTAGTTCATTTCACTTGCTTCAATACACCATGAATAAACTGACCAAGGAAAAAAGAGTTCACTTGGTTTGGAGGTTTTATCAATCACCAGGGGACACCAAGGCATGAAGCCAGAACAGGAACCTGAACTCAGCCACTGAAGGAGGATGAGAAGCTTGACTTACAGGCTTGTTCCCCATGACTTGCTCAGCATATTTCTTATACTATCCAGACCACATTCCCCGGTGAGCACTTCCCCATTGACATAGGAACTACCATATTTACCATATTATCAAGAAAATGCCTTAGAGATTTGACTACAAGTACTTTGATGAAAACATTTTCCCAGTTGAGGTTAGTCTTCCAGAAAACTGTATCTTCTATTCTTTTGACACAGAACTAGCAAAAATGGCTGGGCTTAATCTTGCACAAGTTATGTGAATTCTGCTGCAACCCCTGTGGGTTCATATCTATGTTCCCTGCACTGTTGTGTCCAGGAAACATTGTTTCATAAATTCTGCTCACCACAAATTCTATGAAGAACTAAGCTGTGGTGGGAGAGGTGTGATATCCACATTCTAGCGCTGAGTGAGCATACCAAACTCATTTCACTGCACAGTGACCAGCTGAGAGTTCCTGTGTTAATGAACATTCAAGAAGCTTCTCTGATGAGGGCTGAGAGATGCACTGATCTACAGGTGTAGAAATTACTCATCAAGAAATGTTTCAATTCTCGGTCCATTAAGAGAAACACTAGTACTGGGTTCCCTCCTAGTACCCATCTGCCCACAGAAAATATAAACAGTGACATTTATGAGTTCTAGCTTGTGGACAGGGTCTGTGGCCTAATAAGAAAGTAGTTGGTCTCTCCCATAACATTTTTTCTATGTTTTTCTTCTTCAATCTTTTAAAAATAATTCTGTCTTTATCTCCCCCCTGGTTTGCCCTCTGAGTATTCTTTATCTCATGCCTTGTTCCCCTTCTCCAAGAGGATGTCTCCACCTTCTACCCTCACTCAAATAGATCTCCCCATTCTCTGGGGCCTCAAGTCTCTCCAGGGTTAGGGGCCTCTACTTTCATTTAGTCCAGATTACACAGTACTCTGCTGTAAATACATGTTGGGTGCCTCATATTAGATGGTATATGCTGATTGGTTGGTGGCTCAGTGTCTGAGTCATTTCTGTGGTCCAGGTTAGTTGAGACTGCTGGTCTTCCTATAGGGTTGCCCTCCTCCTCAGCTTCTTTCAGCTTTAATCAATGGATATATCTCATCAAGCCCATACTTGCAGGGTTCACAGAAGGATGGTATCGCTGACTACTTTTCTCCTCCAGTACTGTATGTGGCACCTTTTAAGAATGATTTCCACTTGACTTTTCAACCTGTTTTTATACCACCTATGGACATATGGGCGGCATACAAATCTTCAAAGTAAGTACTAGTTTGATTTCTTCATGTTCTGTGTGTTTAGTATGTGCTCAGACACCAAGTTTTGGAGAATTACCAGCACCATGGTAACTCTCATAGCCTGTGAGTTTTGGTTGTGGCTTAGATAGTGCTTTGGGGGTTAATTGGCAAGCAACTAGAAAAAGAAATCACCTAAACCTGAAAGAGAAGTTTACGTGCTTCTGTAAGGCAAAGGACACTGTCAGTAGGACAAAACGGCCACCTACAGAATGGGAGAAGATCTTTAACAATCCTACATCTGTTAGAGGGCTAATATCTGATATATACGAAGAACTCAAGAAGTTAGACTACAGAAAATCAAATAACCCTATTAAAAAATTGGGAACAGTGCTAAACAAAGAATTTTCAACTGGGGAATATCAAATGGATGAGAAGCACCTAAAGACATGTTTCATATCCCTAGTCATCAGGGAAATGCAAATCTAAGAAGCCTTGAGATTCCACTTCACACCATTCAGAAAGGCTAAAATTAAAATCTCAGGTGATAGCAGATGCTGGCAAGAATGCGGAGAAAGGGGAACACTCCCTCATTGCTGGTGGGATTGCACGATGGTACAACCACTCTGGAAATCAGTTTGGCAGTTCCTCAGAAAACTGAACATAGTACTACCTGAGGACCCACCTATACCACTCCTGGGCATACACCCAGAGGATGCTCAAACTTGTAATAAGGACACACGCTCCACTATTTTTATAGCAGCCTTTTATAAAAGCCTGGAGCTGGAAAGAACCCAGATGTCCCTCAACAGAGACATGGGTACAGAAAATGTGATACATTTACACAATGGAGTACTACTCAGGTAGTAAAAAGGATGAATTCATGAAATTCTTAGGCAAATGGATAGAACTAGAAAATATCATCCTCAGTGAGATTATTGCATTTCAAAAGAACACATGTGTTATGTACTCGCTGATAAGTCGATATTAGCCTAAAAACTCCAAATAACCAAGATAAAATTCACATTACCACAGGAAGCTCAAGAAGAAGGAAGACCAAAGTGTGGGTGCTTTGGTCCTTCTTAGAAGGAGAATAAAATACTCACAGGAGCAAATATGAAGATCGAGTAGAGCAGAGACTGAAAGGAAGGGCATCCAGAGGCTGTCCCATCTGAGGATTCATTCCCATATACAGTTACCAAAGCCAGACCCTATTGTAGATGCCAAGAAGTGCATGCTGAAAGGAGCCTGATATGGCTATCTCCTAAGAGACCCTGCCAGAGCCTTACAAATACAGAGATGGATGCTCATAACCATCCATTGGACTGAACACAGGGCCCTCAATAGGGAAGTTAGAGAAAGGACCAAAGGAGTTGAAGGGGATTGCAACCCCACAGTAAAAATAATAACATCAACGAAATGGTCCCCCAAGGGCTCCCAGGGACTAATCCATCAACAAAGGAGTACACGAAGCTCCAGCTACATAAGTTGCAGAGGATGGCCTGTCATGCATCAGTGGGAGGAGTAGTTCTTGGTCCTATGAAAGCTTGATAGAAGCTCCAGTGTAGGGAAACTGAGGTCTGAGGGGTCAGAGTGGGTGGGTGGAGGAACATCCTCATAAAAGCAGGGGGAGGGAGGATGGGATAGACGGCTTGGGAGGGGACCATGAAAGGGTATAACATGTGAAATATAGATGAAGAAAATATCCAATAAAAATTTACTTATACCCATATAAAAAGAAATTACAAAAAAAATAAAAATCAAAGAAGCTTACATTATTTATCATGAGATGTCCACATGGAGGACTGTCCAACTAGTATAGTGCTGATTTATTAAAACTCCTTTGAAATATGCAAGTGAATGTATTACAGTAAGCCCCAATAGCAGTAAGTATATGTACAGTTTTTCAAAAGACACTTAGTCTGATGTATTCCTCTCCATATTTCTTGGTCTACTTTCTCTCTTACACACACCCAAATCTAACTCTTCATGTTCCATTATACCCTTTCATCCTTTATAAGACTGTATTCTACCTCCTCATTTTTTCATCATGCAATGACTCTTACAAATTCCTGACTTTGAAGGTTATTTCAATATAATTATGTATTAGGCTAATAAACCATATGTAATTGTCAATTAGCCAATATAAATTTCACAGTTGAAATTATGGATATGTGCTTGTCCTAGACAAACATAAGATATCTAAGCAATTAATGACCAGTTATTCTTTCGTTTTGTCTTATTTCCACATATATCCCTTTTGAGTACTGGTAACTTCATTTGTAAAAATATTGTGCAATGATATCTTATTTCTCACACATTTAAGTATATGTACTTTGTGCCTGAGAAAATGTTGTTGCAGGTGTGAATATCAATAAATGTTTAGAACATACAATTGTTAGATTTATAATCAGAACTTTTACTTTTCATCATTGAAAATCAAAACTAAGTCCCTAGTTTTTTATTATACCTAGAGCAGAAATGAGTTGGATCTATATATTTCTTAACGATTGCTCAATCCATATCTTTGCTTGTAGTATGTCCAGGATTAATTACAAATGAGATTCTCTAGATACTATCAAAGTATATTAGACCTGTAATAAGGATTCATGAGTATATCAGAAAAAAAGTCATAATGACATGAAAACAAGTGGATATTGGAATAACCCCAAGATTCAGGTAGGAGAGGCCAGCTTCAGTTAATAAATTTGTCATTTATAAATGTCCTGGGTCAAATATGGGAAAAGTTGGAATGAAGCAACTTCCTGGGAAATTATAGAATCTGACATTGCCAGTTTTCTAGAAGGACTTGGTGTCAGAATAATTTTGCAAGAGTGAAATAGTAGGGAGGAGAGTACTCTGTAGAAACTTACATAATGAGTCCCTTGTTCTAACCTGGAGTGCCCCCAATTCACATCTGACTACGAGATCAATTCAGAACTTAGATTTTCCCAAAGGGAACATGAAAACCCTTCCCTAACTTCTGCCCAGGTGCTCATTAACATCTAACAAACTCCTAAACATCACCATTAAGTATTAGAAAGGAATGGAGGTTTGCTCTAGGGATAAATGCTTTTTTCCTTCATTGGAGGTATCCCAAAGACACCATGCAGACAAATGTGCCGACACCACAGATGACACAATAACAAACTCCCTGAAGAATGTCATGTCCCAGTGCCCTATTATTTTATGAGACTGGAAACTTGGACTTTGTTTGGTTTCCTTCACAGCATTGCATGGAGAATAAGAAACCATTCTGAATTTCATTGCATTCTTTCTCAGGCAAAGAGTGACACAGAGAAGCTCCTCAATCCAGGCACTAGGAAATATGCTTCCATAGGAGCTGTGCTCTGCAGCTGGCCTTCAGATGAGCATCTTCATCGTGACTGAAGCTCAGAAGGTGGGATTCTTCCAACCATAGACTTCTGCTTAAAATTCTTTTTTCTTTTCTTCAGTGAAAATTGTCTTCTGAAGCCAACATGAAAAATTATTTCTGAAGTCTGCAGGTAAACTTGAATAGGTTAATATTTTGCTTTCATCTCAAAGAAATGTCTGTGTCCTAGATCAGTACTCAGGAGATAACAGCATTCAGTGTAACATGTATGTGAGATGTTGAATTTTATCTGCTGGATGGAGGCCGTCGTGCTCCTATAGAAAACATATAAACAAGTAAAGTGCAGACTAAGCATCAGCTTGCAAAGGGTGTAATTTGGATTAATAATTAGTAATAAGGATTGTGTTAATAATTTTGGAGGGAAGCTGCAGGTGACACAGCTAAGGCTCTGGCACCTGACATTTTTGAACAAAAATTAAGATCAGGAAAATTATGAATAAATGAAACTTGTTAGCAAGTGCTTTTTTTTTTCTTTTTTCTTTTTTGCACGGAGGACGCATATGTAAGCCTACGTTCATCCGTGTGATTAAAACACAGGTGGCTTTATCAGAAGTATTTGGTGTTTTTTTTTATTTTTTATCTTGAGGATGAGTAGTATAAAAATTTGTGAAAAGCCAAAAACTTTGTTTTCTAAAACTGAATTCAGTTACACAACTTTATTATTATGTGCAATATTATATTGTTCTCATACATACTATTCTTAATATGTTACTGTAACATAAGGAAACAATTAATTATTTTTATGTTGAATTTATATATTCTTTTATTTTTTATTGATTAAGGTACATCCCATTTGAAGCCTCCCCTCTCTCTTAATTGTATTGAACTCTGATGATGGAATCACAGGCTCATACTAGACTCTTTCATGCCTGAATTCATATGCAAAGCCCATGGTGTGTTAAAATGTATGTTACTGTGTTCTTGACCTACTGGACCAATAAAGATGTAGTTGCTATACAAAATTTATATTGAGGGAGTAGTAACAAAATCAGTATAAATTTTTATTTGAGTTATTATACATACATAGTTTTCCAGGCAATTTGCCTGTAATGTGATAGAATAATGCCTCACTTATCAAGTGAAGAAATTGTCTCAAATCAACTGGTAAGTGTGGGCAATAAAACAGAGACCTGAAGAGAGTAGTGTCCTACCTAATCATCACTCCAGGGTCCTGTAAAGCCCTCTCCATGTCTGCTGATGGTAAATCCCTGGAAACCACTGAGGAAGTGGCTCTTCAGATCCTCTTGCTTTGCCAGTTTGGGGTTGGAACTGTGGCCAATGTCTTTCTGTTTGTCCATAATTTCTCTCCAGTCTTGACTGGTTCTAAACAGAGGCCCAGACAGGTGATTTTAAGCCACATTGCTGGGACCAATGCCTTGACTCTATTCTTCACTATATTTACAAACAACATGATGGCTTTTGCTCGTAAAACTCCTCCAACTGATCTCAAATGTAAATTAGAATTCTTCAGTTCAATGGTGGCAAGAAGCACAAACTTGTGTTCTACCTGTGTCCTGAGTGTCCATCAGTTTGTCACTCTTGTTCCTGTTAATAGAGGTATACTTATACTCAGAGCAAATGTTTCAAATTTGGTGAGTTATTCTTGTTACAGTTGTTGGTTTTTCAGTGTCTTAACTAACATCCACATTCCAATTAATTTCACTGGTCCACAGATAACAGACAATAACACTGACTCTAAAAGCAACTTGTTCTGTTCCACTTCTGGATTCACTGTAGGCATTGTCTTCTTGCAGTTTTCCCATGATGCCACATTCATGAGCATCATGGTCTGGACCAGTGTCTCCATGGTACTTCTCCTCCATAGACATCGCCAGCGAATGCAGCACATCCTCACTCCCAATCAGGACCCCAGAGGCCAAGCTGAGACCAGAGCAACCCGTACTATCCTGATGCTGGTGGTCACATTTGTTAGCTTTTATCTTCTAAATTGTATTTGTATCATCTTTCATGCCTTTAGTATGCATTCTCGTCTATTCGTAAGGCTTTTCAGTGGGGTTCTGGTTGCAGTCTTCCCCAGTATCTCTCCCTTACTGTTGATCTTCAGAGATCCTAAGGATCCCTGTTCTGTGCTCTTCAAATGTTGAAAACCAGAGCCACTGAAAAATGCCAAATACAGAAGACAGCTTTACTAACACCATTAAGTACTTTATTCCATAAATATGTTTCCAACATTTTGTATGAACAAGATGTGGTGCTCACTGCTATAATTTTAAAAGAATAAGGCTATACTCATTTGTTGATGTGAAATGATTTCTGGTTGGAACCTGACTGACACGGTAATTGAGTTATTCACCATCCTCTGTTCTCCTGTATTCTGCTGCAGGCTGGACTGAAACTGATGCAATCAATTTTCAATAAACAGTTTAATGTGTAAATGGTCTTGATCACACTGACACTCTCCCTTCTTCTTAGCTAATACTTTACATTTTAGATAAGGACAGAATCCCTCTCTCTATTTCGCTATCTGAACAAACGAGGATGCATTGTTATGATTAAGTATTTTCAAGAATGAAATTTATATAAATAGCAAATATATTGCATGCCATTCCATTTTAGTTAGGAGATATATGCTTTGCTACCTTGGGCCCTACTCAGGTGAGAGTCAAGTATTGAACATCATACCTTTTTGCTCTCTAGAGCTGTACAATCTGTTGATTATATCAAGAATAGATAGGAAAAGAGACAGAAATAGCTCATGCTCAGAAAACTTAAGAGGACCAGGGAGGTATCTAGGATCCACACTGGAGATCTTCTCCTGAAAGACCTTGGTAAAATCTTCACTCTGGGCCATGGTGAAATTGTTTTTTCAATCATCACAAACACCTACCAATCAGACAGGAGACAAGACATATCAGAACAATGAGGAGTGAAAGTTGTCACTATGTCAGTGACTTTCTCAGTCGCAAAATTATTTTCTCTGAAGATTAAAATCAAGCATCTAATATTTTCAGCTATCTGAGAATGACCAAGGCAAGAAAGACCACAAGATAAATATTTGGAGTGGTTATAGCTGTCAGTGTGATGAAACTTATAATCTGACTTGTGGTACTTACTCTTGTGAACAAAGAATATTTTAGCATTCATTTTTTTGTTCATGTGTATTGGGTATGTATGTATTTGTGGGGATTCCCTCCTCTTAAGGAGAATAGGTGTCATACCACTAGAGCTGGAGTTACAAACTGATGTAAGCCTACAAATATAGTTCCTCAGAATCAAGCTCTGATCCAATGTAAATGTGGCCAGGGTTCTAACCTGCTGAGCCATCTCTGGAGACCCACACTGAGAAATTTATCCAACACACTTAACTTTTCACTTCCAATTTGGGGGAGTAGGAAATCATTAATATCAGCTATATTGAAAGAGCTTGAAATAATAGAATAGGCACCAACAGTTTGTATGTTCTATAGTGGGGAATAGATTCACACTGACTTACAAAATTAATACTCAGACTCTTCATGTACCCTTTCACAGACCTGTACTGACAATACAACTGACAAGCCCACAGCACCAAGTCTTGATCCTAACACTGGCCATAATAAGAATCAGCAAGACAGCTCAGCAGCTAAAGCACTCACCGCTTAGAAATGATTATCCCAGGTCCTACCTAGTGGAGAGAACAAACTCCTACAATTGTACACTGCCTTCCTCAAATCTGTGCTTGAACATGCCCACACACCGAAAAGAAAAAAAGTGTATTTTCTAAGTTCAGTTTAATCAGTTCAGTGTATCCTATAACTCTGATCTCTGCCTGTTAATCTGTGTATCCCCTTATCTCTAAGCATTATTTTGGTGTACTTTAGTGGACTGTATTATCTACTACCCTTCCAACACTTTTTTCACCACATGATTTCCAACCAACACTCAGTAGTAAAGAAAAGTTAGTGAGGAAAAGGAGTGTAGTCCTCTGAAGACTTCCTGCTGAATAGAGTCATTTGGTTGCTTTTGGTAAGTCCAAAATCTATCATCATGATATCTCCAACCAGCAGTCAAACAAGACAGCCAAACAGCAATCCATCAATAGAGAAATCAGGAGCAGGTACAGCAGCAAAGGGGAATGACAATATCAGGCTCAGCAAGAGTCACCACAGGCCCTCTTGGGGGTCTCTCATAAATACCTTTTCAAGGGTCCCCAGAATTCCAAATAAAACTGTCTGCAGGTGGAAAAAAAAATCATACCCCTCCTAAAGCATAAGACACTCATAATTATTTGTTGTGGACAATTGGAAGCAGCCCCATATCCCATATCAGGGATTAAAACTAAAACATATTCATATAATATAACTGGGTTTTTGACAAAATGAAAATTGTCAATCAGTGAAAATAAAGAACAAATACTGAAATGTTAATAAAATTCAAAGAAGGCATGAATTACAATGAGCTAGGAAATGAGATAGGAAAAGAGACAGAAATAGCTCATGCTCAGAAAACTTAAGAGGACCAGGGAGGTATCTAGGATCCACACTGGAGATCTTCTCCTGAAAGACCTTGGTAAAATCTTCACTCTGGGCCATGGTGAAATTGTTTTTTCAATCATCACAAACACCTACCAATCAGACAGGAGACAAGACATATCAGAACAATGAGGAGTGAAAGTTTTAAAGGGCAGAAATTAGCAGGTAAAATTTCAAGAAAAAATGCACAAAGAAAGAAAGAAAGAAAAAGAAAGAAATGGCCTTTCTATGTTCCATATAAAGTTCCACACCTGAGACTGCAATCTCTGATCTATACTCCTCTTCCTGGCCCATAGTTCTGCCTGCCTTCCAAGATGCTGAGTCTTGCATGGTCATGAGGGTGATGGAATGACCTGATCCCAACTCTGGGACAGAGCCAGCAGGACATGGGACTCCACAAGTGTTGAGAGTTATCAGGAAATATGATCGTTGACATGTTTATTGTGGAATGTCCTTTCTGGGAGGTTAATACCTCTTAGGATGGGAGGGTATGTTTATGTCTTAGCAAAAAGGATAAATGCTGTGACCTTCAGGGTAGCCCTTAAGGCTATAGGAAAGAACACTGAATATATGAATATAAAAATATTTAGACAGGATTTCTCAACTATTCAAAATATAAGGATGTTGTATGAGTTATATGAGAGGCTTCATGCACCAAAAAGTACTGAAGCAGCTGCACTATGATCCAGCTTGTCAGAAAGATACAAAGGCAGGCAGATATAAAAGCAGGCAGGTTTCTGAGTTCAAGGACATCCTGGGACAGAGGAAATTTAGACCCAGCATGTGGGAGCAGTGATCTCAGTGCTGGATCCTACCCTGATAGCTTATTGTATGTTCTTACAAAGCAAGCATATTTCTGAGTTTGTTTGCCATGTTAAGAAAAATGTGCTTGCTATCTTTTCTTAGAAGTTAAGGGGATAAGTTCAAAATTTGTGATATAATCAAAAGAGTATATGGGGGTGCAAATTTCATTGACATGAAAATAAAAGCATGAGCTATTGTCTGTTAGAGGTTATCTCTCTGGTCATCTTCAGAAACCTGTCTTAGCAGAACACCAGGCTATCAGCTTGTACCCCCCAACTGACTTCAAGCCATTCTTTTTGTTGCGCCCAAATACCAGTTCCTCAGAACCCCTCTTTAAGCCAAAGCTGGTCGTTGGCACCAGGAGGCCTATTGACATCCAGAACAACTCACTCTCCAATTTCCTGCCTGCTGAACTCCATTACTCCCAGAAGCTGTGAGGTCTGCCCAATTCTCTCCATTCTTTCTGTGCCCTATCTTCCTGTCCACACCTCTATATACAATTGAGAACCTGCACTCCACACCCTGGTCCAAAGCTCTGCATGCTTCATGGGAGACCTGTTACTAACTGGGACAATCAGTCCCAGAGGCCTTCTATGACCTTGTATGACCAGGACAGCTAATACCAGAGACAACAAGATGGCTAAAGACATGAGCTAAACTATGGTAAGGAAAAGCCAGTGCAATATGGCACCATCGGTAACCAGCTATCCTACTCTAGCAAGCAGTGGGTACCCTGACACACCTGAAGAGCAAGAAAATGAAGAATTATCTTATGAACAATACAGAGGCCTTTAGTGAGGAAATAAGTAAATATCTTTTTAAAATACAGGAAAATACGCTCAAACCGACCTTTAAAAAGGAAACAAATAAATATGAAGGAATACAGGAAAATGCACACAAACAGGTGAAGGAAATAAATAAAACTGTTCAGGACCAGGAAATGGAAATAGGAGAAATAAAGAAAACAAAAAAGGAGCCAACCCTGGAGAAAGAAAGCTTAGAAAAGAGAATTACAAGCCACAAGCATCACCAACAGAATACAGGAGAAAGAAGAGAGAAGCTCAGCCATCAGAGATACAAAAGAAAAATTGCTGTATGGGTCAAAGAAAATGTCAAATGGATAGATTCTAATACAATACACTCAGAAAATTTGGGACACTATGAAAAGACAAAAACTAAGAATAATAGAAATGAAGGGAGAAGAATCCCAACTCAAAGGCACAGAAAATATACTCAACAAAAATCATAGAACAAAACATCCCTAACCTAAAGAAAGAGATGACTATAAAACTACAAGAACCAAAATAGATTGGATGAGAAAGAAAGTCCTGCCACCATATAATAAAACACTAAATGTACATAACAAAGAAAGAAATTTAAAAGATGAGGGGGAGAAAAGGACAAGTAATATATAGGGTAGACCTGTTAGAATTACAGCTGACTTCACATCAGAGGCTCTAAAAGCCAGAAGGGCATGGATATGAGTTTTGCAAACCTTAAGAGACCACAATATCAACCCAGGAAAATGTTCAATCACCATAGATAGAAAAGTAAACATATTCCATGACAAAAACAATTTTAAGCAATATATATTTAATAATAGAACCATTCAAAGGTTACAAGAAAGAAAACTTCAACTCAAGGAGCTTAAATATACCCAAAAAACCATAAGAACTTAATCATTAAACAGCAAAAACAAAAGAATAGAATTACATCCACACTATAACACCTCCAACAACAAAACACCAAGAAGTAACAATCATTGGGTATTAATATCTCCCAACAGCAATGGATTCAAGTCACTAATAAAAACAGAGTAGATAGGCAAAGAGAATCCATGATTGTACTATATACAAGAAATACAGCTCAGCAACAACAATAAACACTGCCTCAGAGTAAAGGACTGGAAATAGGTTTTCCAAGCAAACGGACCCAGGAAACAAGCTTGCCTAGCCATTATAATATCTAATAAAACAGACTTTCAACCAGAAGTTATGAAAAGAGATGGAGAAGGACACCTTATATACATCAAAGGAAAAATCCAGCAATATGATGCCTCAGGTCACACACACACACACACACACACACACACACACACACATGCGCGTGTACACACACACAAGCACACACACGCACACACTCACACACATACTGCATGGCTGTAATAAAGTAGTCCAATAACTCATACATATACATACATACATAAAAACATACATACATACATACATACATACATACATACATACATACATACATTCATACAAACTTACATGCACACAGAGCTACAGATAGACATACACATTAATACACAGAATGGTTAGAGCAAGCTCCAAGCCTTTCTTTTTTTTTTTCTTTTTTTTTGATTTTTAATATTTTTATTACATATTTTCCTCAATTACATTTCCAATGCTATCCCAAAAGTCCCCCATAGCGCCCCCCACTTCCGAACCCTCCCATTCCCATTCTTTTGGCCCTGGCATTCCCCTATATTGGGGCATATAAAGTTTGCAAGTCCAATGGGCCTCTCTTTCCATTGATGGCCGACTAGGCCATCTTTCGATACATATGCAGCTAGAGACAAGAGCTCCGGGGTTCTGGTTAGTACATCATGTTGTTCCAACAATAGGGTTGCAGATCCCTTTAGCTCCTTGGGTACTTTCTCTAGCTTCTCCATTGGGAGCCCTGTGATACATCCAATAGCTGACTGTGAACATCCACTCCTGTGTTTGCTAGGCCCCGGCATCGTCTAATGTATTCTTTTTTTTTTTTATTATTATTATTATTTTTATTACATATTTTCCTCAATTACATTTCCAATACTATCCCAAAAGTCCCCCATAGCGCCCCCCACTTCCCTACCCACCCATTCCCATTCTTTTGGCCCTGGCATTCCCCTATATTGGGGCATATAAAGTTTGCAAGTCCAATGGGCCTCTCTTTCCATTGATGGCCGACTAGGCCATCTTTCGATACATATGCAGCTAGAGACAAGAGCTCCAGGGTTCTGGTTAGTACATCATGTTGTTCCAACAATAGGGTTGCAGATCCCTTTAGCTCCTTGGGTACTTTCTCTAGCTTCTCCATTGGGAGCCCTGTGATACATCCAATAGCTGACTGTGAACATCCACTCCTGTGTTTGCTAGGCCCCGGCATCGTCTCACAAGAGACAGCTATATTTGGGTCCTTTCAGCAAGATCTTACTAGTGTATGCAATGGTGTCAGCGTTTAGAAGCTGATTATGGGACGGATCCCTGGATACAGCAGTCTCTAAATGGTCCATCCTTTCATCACAGCTACGAACTTTGTCTCTGTAACTCCTTCCCTGGGTGTTTTGTTCCCAATTCTAAGAAGGTGCACAATGTCCACACTTTGGTCTTCATTCTTCTTGAGTTTCATGCGTTTATCAAATTGTATCTTATATCTTGGGTATCCTAAGTTTTGGGCTAATATCCACTTATCAATGAATACATATTGTGTGAGATCTTTTGTGATTGTGTTACTTCACTCAAGATGATGCCCTCCAGGTCCATCCATTTGGCTAGGAATTTCATAAATTCATTCTTTTTAATAGCTGAGTAGTACTCCATTGTGTAAATGTACCATAATTTCTGTATCCATTCCTCTGTTGAGGGACATCTGGGTTCTTTCCAGCTTCTGGCTATTATAAATAGGGCTGCTATGAACATAGTGGAGCATGTGTCCTTTTTACCGGTTGGGACATCTTCTGGATATATGCCCAGGAGAGGTATTGCTGGATCCTCCGGTAGTACTATGTCCAATTTTCTGAGGAACCGCCAGACTGATTTCCAGAGTGGTTGTACAAGCTTGCAATCCCACCAACAATGGAGGAGTGTTCCACTTTCTCCACATCCTCGCCAGCATCTGCTGTCACCTGAATTTTTGATCTTAGCCATTCTGACTGGTGTGAGGTGGAATCTCAGGGTTGTTTTGATTTGCATTTCCCTGATGATTAAGGATGTTGAACATTTTTTCAGGTGCTTCTCTGCCATTCGGTATTCCTCAGGTGAGAATTCTTTGTTCAGTTCTGAGCCCCATTTTTTAATGGGGTTATTTGACTTTCTGGAGTCCACCTTCTTGAGTTCTTTATATATATTGGATATTAGTCCCTTATCTGATTTAGGATAGGTGAAGATCCTTTCCCAATCTGTTGGTGGTTTTTTTGTCTTATTGATGGTGTCTTTAGCCTTGCAGAAGCTTTGTAGTTTCATGAGGTCCCACTTGTCAATTCTCGATCTTACAGCACAAGCCATTACTGTTCGATTCAGGAATTTTTCCCCTGTGCCCATATCTTCAAGGCTTTTCCCCACTTTCTCCTCTATAAGTTTCAGTGTCTCTGGTTTTATGTGAAGTTCCTTGATCCACTTAGACTTGACCTTAGTACAAGGAGATAGGAATGGATCGATTTGCATTCTTCTACATGTTAACAACCAGTTGTGCCAGCACCATTTGTTGAAAATGCTGTCTTTCTTCCACTGGATGTTTTTAGCTCCCTTGTCGAAGATCAAGTGACCATAGGTGTGTGGATTCATTTCTGGGTCTTCAATTCTATTCCATTGGTCTATTTGTCTGTCACTATACCAGTACCATGCAGTTTTTATCACAATTGCTCTGTAGTAGAGCTTTAGGTCCGGCATGGTGATTCCACCAGAGGTTCTTTTATCCTTGAGGAGAGTTTTTGCTATCCTAGGTTTTTTGTTATTCCAGATGAATTTGCAGATTGCACTTTCTAATTCGTTGAAGAATTGATTTGGAATTTTGATGGGGATTGCATTGAATCTGTAGATTGCTTTTGGCAAGATAGCCATTTTTACAATGTTGATCCTGCCAATCCATGAGCATGGGAGATCTTTCCATCTTCTGAGATCTTCTATAATTTCTTTCTTCAGAGACTTGAAGTTTTTATTATACAGATCTTTCACTTCCTTAGTTAGAGTCACGCCAAGATATTTTATATTATTTGTGACTATTGAGAAGGGTGTTGTTTCCCTAATTTCTTTCTCAGCCTGTTTATTCTTTGTGTAGAGAAAGGCCATTGATTTGTTTGAGTTAATTTTATATCCAGCTACTTCACCGAAGCTGTTTATCAGGCTTAGGAGTTCTCTGGTGGAATTTTTAGGGTCACTTATATATACTATCATATCATCTGCAAAAAGTGATATTTTGACTTCATCTTTTCCAATTTGTATCCCTTTGATCTCCTTTTGTTGTCGAATTGCTCTGGCTAGGACTTCAAGTACAATGTTGAATAGGTATGGAGAAAGTGGACAGCCTTGTCTAGTCCCTGATTTTAGAGGGATTGCTTCAAGCTTCTGACCATTTACTTTGATGTTGGCTACTGGTTTGCTGTAGATTGCTTTTATCATGTTTAGGTATGGGCCTTGAATTCCTGATCTTTCCAAGACTTTTATCATGAATGGGTGTTGGATCTTGTCAAATGCTTTTTCCGCATCTAAGGAGATGACCATGTGGTTTTTGTCTTTGAGTTTGTTTATATACTGGATTACGTTGATGGATTTCCGTATATTGAACCATCCCTGCATCCCTGGGATGAAACCTACTTGGTCAGGATGGATGATTGTTTTGGTGTGTTCTTGGATTCGGTTAGCAAGAACTTTATTGAGGATTTTTGCATCAATATTCATAAGGGATATTGGTCTGAAGTTTTCTATCTTTGTTGGGTCTTTTTGTGGTTTAGGTATCAGAGTAATTGTGGCTTCATAGAATGAGTTGGGTAGAGTACCTTCTGTTTCTATTTTGTGGAATAGTTTGTGAAGAACTGGGATTAGATCTTCTTTGAAGGTCTGATAGAACTCTGCACTAAACCCATCTGGTCCTGGGCTTTTTTTAGTTGGGAGACTATTAATGACTGCTTCTATTTCTTTGGGGGATATAGGGCTGTTTAGATCATTAACCTGATCTTGATTCAGCTTTGGTACCTGGTATCTGTCTAGGAACTTGTCCATTTCATCCAGGTTCTCCAGTTTTGTTGAGTATAGCCTTTGGTAGAAGGATCTGATGGTGTTTTGGATGTCTTCAGGATCTGTTGTTATGTCTCCTTTTTCATTTCTGATTTTGTTAATTAGGATGCTTTCCCTGTGCCCTCTAGTGAGTCTGGCTAAGGGTTTATCTATCTTGTTGATTTTCTCAAAGAACCAGCTCCTTGATTGGTTGATTCTTTGAATAGTTTTTCTTGTTTCCACTTGGTTGATTTCACCCCTGAGTTTGATTATTTCCTGCCGTCTACTCCTCTTGGGTGAATTTGCTTCCTTTTGTTCTAGTGCTTTTAGGTGTGTTGTCAAGCTGCTAATGTGTGCTCTCTCTAGTTTCCTTTTGGAGGCACTCAGAGCTATGAGTTTTCCTCTTAAAAATGCTTTCATTGCGTCCCATAAGTTTGGGTACGTTGTGGCTTCATTTTCATTGAACTCTAAAAAGTCCTTAATTTCTTTCTTTATTCCTTCCTTGACCAAGGTATCATTGAGAAGAGTGTTGTTCAGTTTCCACGTGAAGGTTGGCTTTCTATTATTTATTTTGTTATTGAAGATCAGCCTTAGTCCATGGTGATCTGATAGGATGCATGGGACAATTTCAATATTTTTATATCTGTTGAGGCCTGTTTTGTGACCAATTATGTGGTCAATTTTGGAGAAGGTACCATGAGGTGCTGAGAAGAAGGTATATCCTTTTGTTTTAGGATAGAATGTTCTGTAGATATCTGCCAGATCCATTTGATTCATAATTTCTGTTAGTTTCACTGTGTCCCTGTTTAGTTTCTGTTTCCATGATCTGTCCATTGGTGAAAGTGGTGTGTTGAAGTCTCCCACTATTATTGTATGAGGTGCAATGTGTGCTTTGAGCTTTACTAAAGTTTCTTTAATGAATGTGGCTGCCTTTGTATTTGGAGCATAGATATTCAGGATTGATAGTTCCTCTTGGAGGATTTTACCTTTGATGAGTATGAAGTGTCCCTCCCTGTCTTTTTTAATGACTTTGGGTTGGAAGTCAATCTTATCAGATATTAGAATGGCTATTCCAGCTTGTTTCTTCATGCCATTTGCTTGGAAAATTGTTTTCCAGCCTTTCATTCTGAGGTAGTGTCTATCCTTTTCTCTGAGATGAGTTTCCTGTAAGCAGCAAAATGTTGGGTCTTGTTTGTGTAGCCAGTTTGTTAGTCTATGTCTTTTTATCGGGGAGTTGAGTCCATTGATATTAAGAGATATTAAGGAAAAGTAATTGTTGTTTCCTGTTATTTTTGATGTTAAAGTTGGCATTTTGTTCTTGTGGCTGTCTTCTTTTAGGTTTGTTGAGGGATTACCTTCTTGTTGTTTCTAGGGCGTGGTTCCTGTCCTTGTATTGGTTTTTTTCTGTTATTATCCTTTGAAGGGCTGGATTCGTGGAGAGATAATGTGTTAATTTGGTTTTGTCGTGGAATACTTTGGTTTCTCCATCTATGTTAATTGAGAGTTTGGCTGGGTATAGTAGCCTGGGCTGGAATTTGTGTTCTTTTAGTGTCTGTATAACATCCGTCCAGGATCTTCTGGCTTTCATAGTCTCTGGTGAAAAGTCTGGTGTAATTCTGATAGGCTTGCCTTTATATGTTACTTGGCCTTTTTCTCTTACTGCTTTTAGTATTCTATCTTTATTTAGAGCATTTGTTGCTCTGATTATTATGTGTCGGGAGGTATTTCTTTTCTGGTCCAGTCTATTTGGAGTTCTGTAGGCTTCTTGTAT
The DNA here is from genome assembly GCF_978045245.1 of Mus caroli. Taxonomy (NCBI): domain Eukaryota; kingdom Metazoa; phylum Chordata; class Mammalia; order Rodentia; family Muridae; genus Mus; species Mus caroli. Next base: position 123,777,687 of record NW_028227263.1, on the reverse strand, counting down.
GTTCATGGGCATCTCTTTCTTTAGATTTGGGAAGTTTTCTTCTATAATTTTGTTGAAGATGTTTGCTGGTCCTTTGAGTTGAAAATCTTCATTCTCATCCACTCCTATTATCCGTAGGTTTGGTCTTCTCATTATGTCCTGTATTTCTTGGATGTTTTGAGTTAGGATCTTTTTGCATTTTACATTTTCCTTGATTGTTGTGCGGATGTTCTCTATGGAATCTTCTGCACCTGAGATTCTCTCTTCCATCTCTTGTATTCTGTTGCTGATGCTCGTATCTATGGTTCCAGATTTCTTTCCTAGGGTTTCTATCTCCAGTGTTGCCTCATTTTGGGTTTTCTTTATTGTGTCTACTTCCCTTTTTAGGTCTAGTATGGTTTTGTTCATTTCCATCATCTGTTTGGATGTGTTTTCCTGTTTTTCTGTAAGGACTTCTACCTGTTTGATTATGTTATCATGTTTTTCTTTAAGGATTTGTAACTCTTTAGCAGTGTTCTCCTGCAATTCTTTAAGGGATTTTTGTGCTTCCTCTTTATTGTCTTCTGCCTTTTTATCAGTGTTCTCCTGCATTTCTTTAAGTGTGTTATTAAAGTCCTTCTTGAAGTCCTCTATCATCATCAGGAGATATGCTTTTAAATCCGTGTCTAGCTTTTCCGGTGTGTTGGGGTGCCCTGGACTGGGCGAAGTGGGGGTGCTGGGTTCTGATGATGGTGAGTGGTCTTGGTTCCTGTTAGTAAGATTATTACGTTTACCTTTCGCCATCTGGTAATCTCTGGGGTTAGTTGTTATCGTTGTCACTATTTAAAGATTGGAGCAGAAGCTGTGTTCCACTCACCAGCAGTCTCTAAATCCTGCAGCGGGGGTCGTGGGTAGCTGACGGTACCCCGGTGCTGGTCCAGCCGGAAGAGGCCTGTGGTCCTACTCAGGCCGTTTTTCTGCTTCCCTAACTAATGCAGTCTCTGGTCCCGCGTGCAATTGGATTGGAGCAGAAGCTGTGTTCCACTCTCCAGAAGTCTTAAGATCCTGTGGTGGGTGTTGTGGGTAGCTGGTGAGTGTCAGCTGACCCTGCGCCCCAGCTGCCCAGGTGCTTTTCTGACCGGAAGAGGGTTGTGGCCCTATGTAGGCCGGATTTCTCTCTCCCCAACCAGAGCAGTCTCAGGTCCCGCGTGATTGGACTGGAGCAGAAGCTGTGTTCCACTCACCAGCAGTCCCAAAATCCTGCGGCGGGGGTCTTGGGTAGCTGGCGGGTGTCAGGCCACCCTGCGCTCCCGCTACCCTGGCGCTGATCCGGCCGGGTGAGGCCTGTAGCCCTAGTCAGGCCGGTTTCTGCTTCCCTAACTAATGCAGTCTCAGGTCCCGCGCAATTGGATTGGAGCAGAAGCTGTGTTCCACTCACCAGCAGTCCCAAAATCCTGCGGCGGGGGTCGTGGGTAGCTGGCGGGTGTCAGGCAACCCTGCGCTCCCGCTACCCTGGCGCTGATCCGGCCGGGTGAGGCCTGTGGCCCTACTCAGGCCGGTTTCTGCTTCCCTAACTAATGCAGTCTCAGGTCCCGCGCAATTGGATTGGAGCAGAAGCTGTGTTCCACTCACCAGCAGTCCCAAAATCCTGCCCCAAGCCTTTCACATACACTTACATATATAAAAACATTGGTGGATGGAGGAAGCTCCAACACACACCCAGACAAGCTTTATATATATGCATACATACAGATACTTCTGCTCAAGGAACTTTGTTCCAAACTTCCACTCAAACAAACTTTACACTTATACACACATACACTTAGTTCTTGGATGAAAGGAAAAAATTTCAGCTCTCCACTCTTTATTCCTTCTTCCATAGCTTATATATCCCAGCAAAAATTTTCAAGCAGTATAAAACTACAATGTGATTATGTTTTAGTTTTTTTCTAGTAAATGATTATGAAAAACAGTGTGTTCTCCAATACTGTTACAAGAAATAACATTATATAGTAAAGGCAAAGAAAACAAATTATCCCCAAACACCTAGGTACATTTGTTTATTTATTTTATTTATTTTTTATTAGATATTTTCTTTATATATATTTCAAATTTCAAATGCTATCCCGAAAGTTCCCTATAACGCCGCTCCCCCCCCCCCCTGCACTGCTCCCCTAACCACTCACTCCCAGTTCTTGGCCTTGGCATTCCCCTGTACTGAGACATATAAAGTTTGCAAGACCAAGGGGCCTCCCTTCCCAGTGATGGCTGACTAGACCATCTTCTGATACATATGCAGCTAGAGAAATGAGCTCTGGGGGTACTGGTTAGTTCATATTGTTCCAACTATAGGGTTGCAGACCCCTTCAACTCCTTGGGTGCTTTCTCTAGCTTCTCCATTGGGGGCACTGTGTTCCATCTTACAGATGACTGTGAGCATCCACATCTGTATTTGCCAGGCACTGGCATAGCCTCATACGAGACAGATATACCAGGGTCCCTTCATCAAAATCTTGCTGGCATATAACCTAGGTACATTTATAACTAAGCAACTTATTATAAATTTACAAAGTGTACACAATAAAGGTAGTTTTTTCATCAAGTTTCTCTTCCTGGCAGGCAGAAATTACAAAGAAAGGAACAAGTATTTTATTATTTATCTTGAAAATAATCTGGAAAAAGTTTAAAGGAATCACAAATCTAAACTTTTATATAAAAATCAATCATGTCGATTTTGAATCCTCAGGATGCATATCTATCCATCAGCAATTCTTAATAAGGCATATCAGAAGGCTGAGGACAAAAATGGGTATAAGAAATCTATCACCACCTGTCCAACCTCAGTGAGAGTCACATCAGCCATTGCTGCCATTGTTCTTGTTCCCTGACCATAAAAGGTTCTAGCTTAGCAAGTAAGAGTGTGCCTTTATGAACTTCTAATTGTTTCCTAAGATTTTTGATATCACAGCCAGTAGTGGAAACATCTCAACATAGTTTCTCTAACGATTTTATTTCAAGTGATTTCTAGGAGAGGTGGTCACGGCTCACAATCTACTTCTGTAAGTTATTCTCTAGTGTAGTGATTGAATCATTGATCAGCTCCAGCAGCAATGCCTGTAATAGATCAAGCATTATTATTTTGAATGCCAGAAATACTGATCATTGACATTCTGAAACCCCCCTAAGAGATTTCATAGAATTCTTAATCTAAGAGGGATGTGAGGGCAGCAAGCAGAGCAGAACTCCATAATAGCATGAAGTCCTCATGACATATTGTCCTTGGTGGTGTGCCACACCAAGACTCACCCATGTGGCTGTGATAATCAGTGGGATGGCCATATTCCCTGAGTTGTAAAGCCATTGGTCATTCCTTGGCAATATTTGGACATCAGAAAAAAGGAAATGAAAACTACATTCAGATTCTATCTAAAACCTATTAGAATGGCCAAGATCAATAACACAGGTGTCTGCTCATGCTGGCAAGGATGTGCAATAAGGGAATTGCTCATCCATTGCTGGCGAAAGTAAGAACTTGTACAGTCACTATGGGAATAAGAATAGAGGCTCCACAGAAAGTAGGCAATAGATCTATCTCACCACTCTTGGATATATACCTGAAGGGCACTTCATTCCTACTAAAAGGACGTGTGTTCAACCATGATTGTTACTGTTCTATTTATTCATAATAGCCAGAACCTGGAAACAACCAAGAATTCACAATAAAAGAAGGGATAAAAATTATGGCACATTAGCACAATGGAGCATTACTCAGCTGTTTAAGGACAGGCATCATGATGTTTATAGGAAAATGATTGATCCTGAGTGAGGTACCCCACATCCAGAAATATAAATATGGTATGTATTCAGTTATATGCTGGAAGCAGGTGTGGTCGCATGGGCCTAGATGGTGCCCTGGACCATTGCCAGGCTCCGTAAATCCCACATGTTTACTGCCTTGCTCGAGCATGCACAGTGAGGCTGCATGCCTGGGCTGCCTGCCAGGTCAGCCTATTGGTGACTGACCTGAGCTCATGCCTGGAGCGTTTGTGAATTCTGATTGGATGAGGTGGGGTGGAGCTAGATGAGATCATTGGGCGTTAGTATAGGCGGTTTGTTGTTGTTGCCCTTGCCTAAGTGGAGAGAGGTTGTAAGAAAAGCTTCAAGAAGAAGTAAAAGAAGAAGCTCTTGTGTGAACCTCACTTGGTGTCCGTGTAGTTCCTGTCTCCCCGGGAAGAAAGGACACCACCAAGTGGTGGCCTGTATGGGGAACTCATCGCGTTGGTTGGCAACAGTAAGTAAAGAAAGTATAGGCCTGAGAAAACTTTAGTAAACAGTGGTAAGGAAACTTTACCAAACAGTGTTAAGGAAACTTTAGTAAGCAGCGGTAAGGAAATTTTAGCAAGAGCAGTGGTAAGGAAATTTTCTTAAGCAGCGGTAAGGAACTTGTAATAAGTAGTGTTAAGGAAAGTTTAGTAAGCAGCGGTAAGGAAAGTTTTGTAAACAGTGGTAAGGAAACTTTAGTAAACAGCAGTAAGGAAACTTTAGTAAGCAGTGGTAAGGAAATTTAGGTAAGTGGACAGTTTAGAACCTCTTTAGTTAGACTGTAAGAGTCTGTGGCTACCTCTAAATTCTGTGTTATTATCTAAACAATACTGAGAACATATCACTGCCTAAAGACTTTTTTATTATTTGGAATTTTAACTTACAAAAATTATTCCACTCTGTCAGAGGCACATGCCAATCTTAAATGTTCCCTGTTAATTAATTTTCTCTTAAGTTTTTTGTTGTGTTTAGTTCTGTTTGATACTTGAAAATGAGAGATCAGAGTGATGCCTTCTTGTAAAGGGCAAAGGAAAATGCAGTTTCCAAATGGATGGCATTCAGATTTCAGTAGACAAGTCAAATAGATAGGGTGGGTGTATGAAGGTCAGACAGGAGAGGCAGAGCAGAGAGAGCAGAGGCAAATGTCCAAAGTGATCTAAATATAGACCAGGCAGCTTTACATTTTAAAAATGGGACTTGGATAGATAGTCCGGACAGGTAACCACAGAGACTTGAGACAGGACTACTATAGACTGAGACCATTAAGTCAGTAGCAAAATACTTGCAAAAGACAGGAGTACAGTTGGGAACCAATGCAGAACAGCCATTTCACAGTGACCACTGAACCTGTGCTTCAGTTATTTAAAAGTATCTGTAAGGAGGGAGCTACAGTGCCTGGCAGACATATGGCCTGTGGAAATGGCTAAAGGATGTAGGTAGACAAATCACCAAACCCAGCAAAGAATTATAATTAAATCACCAGAAGGTGGTTGAAAAAGTAAACTTATTCTGCTAGAGAGAGCAACACCTTGGTGGAAGGTTGGTGTATCTAAGCTCAGTTTCTTTTTGGAGAGGTTTGAAGTGATTGTCTCTCTTCATGAAGGAGAAAATCAGAAAGGTTCCCGGGAAAAAAGGGATGAAACATTAAAGTTTTTAGGTATAGAGATGAAGGTAAGGTTCCCGGGGAAAAAAGGGACGAAGCATTAAGGTTCTCAGGAATAGAGATGAAGGAATTTCAGCAAGAATTTAAGAAAGCATAGGCCTGATAGGTTCCCCGGAGAAAAGGGGACAGAGCACTAAGGATATAGATATAGAGATGGATGGAATTTAAATGATATTGGTTCAACTGTGACTAAAATGAAAGTAAAAATGTTAGCCATCTGGAACTTGGTCAGGGCATGCTTGAGGGATGCCAGTGGAAAGTACAATGCTGAAATAGAGGAAGGAGCAGCGGCGCTTGAGGAGGCCAAGGAGATTGCTTCTCAGGCTAACCGCCAAAAACCTAAACAGCTTAGACAACAAACCAAAGATAAGAAAGAGAAGAAGGAACCTAGCTCTGAAGGGTCTACTAGTGACAGTGACGGGACTGATAGTGACAGTGACGCCTGTAGTCAGATGTCCCACTTGAGGTTGAGATGCAGTAGGCCACCCGAACCATCAGCCCCTCTGTTGCCTTCTACTCCCCCTTATAAAGATGAGGGAGACAAAAGGGGAAAGCGTAGTCTTCATGCAAAAGTCTGGAAAAATATGCCCGCCGTTGCGAGGGGCCTTCCCAGTGTTTCAGGACCAACAGGGGCAATGGTATCATGAACCCCTGGAGTGGAAGTTTGTACAAAGATTGAAGGAGTCAGTTTCGACTTATGGGGTTCAGGCTGCTTTTATAAAATCTCAAACATGTGTTTAAACTCTGGTAAAGGCAGTAAGAGTTAAGGTTAGGTACCTATTGAGCAATTTCCTCACAGATTAAACATTGCCACCTGCAGGATAGCTCCTGAAGACTCAGTAGTAGAAACTTGAGCTATTAAAGGAGAATGCTTTAAATGAAAGAAAAAGAGAAAAGATGGTCTTATATAGTGGATGGGAGGACTAGCCAATAGTATTAGAAGGAAAACAACACTATGAAAGGGACCATTGTTTTGTGTAAGATAAAAACACTTAAAGTTCTTAGGTATGCATATGTATGCGCTATGTAAATATGATACAAATTCATGTCTATAAAATCTGTATTTCAGTAAGCATTGAAAAGATATGGAAAAGACATTTAGTGAACAGGCAGGGAACAGAAGGCAGTGTGGTATGGGGGTATAGAACAGAATATAGCCAAGTTTGAATAAAAGGTTTTTCTTTATGTGTTTTGAAAGTGTTTTGAAAGTAATAAGGTGTTCACAAAAATAAGATCATGGTTTCCTCCCCCAGAGGGGTGTCTGCCATTTCCCCTAGAGATAGAATTGCTCTAATTTTGCTTTTGCCTAGTCACCTTACTAGCTTTTGTTCAAGGGGACTGAAAAGAGGAAATCAGGGCTTTGGCTCCACTGGAATACAAATTTGAAAGCTGGTATCCTTATGGTTAACCAAAGAGTCAATTGGTTGCGGGAACAGATGGATATTTTGGAGCAGTTAGTATTTGCTTCCTGCATAACTCATATGGCAGGAATGTGTGTAACCTCTGTTCAGTATCAGAATTTTTCTGGAGCTGCAGATCTATCACCTGCAATTGGTGCAATGCGGCTAGGAAATTGGAATCATGATCTCGACATAAAGATGAAGAAATTGCGAAAATAGATTGTTGCAATGAACAACACCTGTGTGGAGATTACAACTGCAAAGCAGTGGCTGGGGATCCTTCAGGAAACTGTGGGATTCTTAAAAAATTGGGGAGGGATGACCTTTTGAGTGCTCCTGCTGACTGTTGTGTGTAGAGGAATGCTTTGGTGGATGGCATGTATACAAAGGCAGCACAGGGCTGATAAATGAGCCTTAGTGCAGGCTATGGCAGCCTTGGAAGCAGGAATATCCCCCCCCCATGTTGGCTCTACATACTGGATCAGTAATCAATGACGGGTAAGACCCTCAAGTGCACATACCAACTTAAGACAGGATGGCGAAAGTGAGTTTGTCACTCCCATAATGGGTAAGGATGTGGCATGGATGTGGGCAACTTAAGACAGATGCTGATCCCAGAGCTACTAATAAAACAAAAGGGGGGAGATGCAGGAAGCGGGTGCGGCTGCATGGGCCTAGATGGTGCCCTGGTCCATTGCCAGGCTCCGTGAACCCCACATGTTTATTGCCTTGCCCTAGCATGCGCTGTGAGGCTGCATGCATGGGCTGCCTGCCAGGTCAGCCTATCGGTGACTGACCTGAGCTCGTGCCTGGAGCGTGTGTGAATTCTGATTGGATGAAGTGTGATGGAGCTAGATGAGGTCAGTGGGCATGAGTATAGGAGGCTTGTTGTTGTTACCCTTGCCTAAGTGGAGAGAGGATGTAAGAAAAGCTGCAAGAAGGTGTAAAAGAAGAAGCTGTTGCGTCAACCCAACTTGGTGTCTGTGTCGTGTTCTTGTCTCGGCAAGAAGAAAGGACTGCGGACACTTAGACATACATACATAGCTATTAAATAAATAATAATGAAGGTACAAAGGAGATTGATACTTAGAAATTTTCTAGTGAGTGACATGGATTTCATAGAAGGGGAACAGAGATTAGCTATGTGGTGGGTTGGAACAGGACATATGGTTGAGAGAGGGGATGTGGCCAGATAGAGCTTTAAGTGGGGAGCATATGAGAGATGTTATGAAAACCTATAGCAGTGGAAATTTCTAACATATTTGAAAGTGATCCTACTGAAATTTTCTAAAAACTGAGGGTATGGAGTTCCAACTGACCACCTCTTTTCAACTAAGGAGTCTTCAAGTACAGGGACTGTAGTGCATTCAATTGGGTTGTTGGCCAAAGATGTCCTGTGGAAATGCCTACAAAACCCAGGCTAGGGCTAGAGAGATGGCTCAATGGTTAAGAGCATTGGATGCTTGCTATTCCAGAGGTCCTGAGTTCAATTCTGTGCAACCACATGGTGGCTCAGAAGCATCTGTAATGGGATCTGATGCTCTCTTCTGGTGTGTCTGAAGACAGCTACAGAGTACACATATAAATTAAATTAATAAATCTTTTTTTAAAAATACTAGGCTGATGTTAAGACAATGGTTTGCTCTCCACAAACTGACAGTAGGATATCCTTACTGAGGACAACACCCATACACTCCTTAAACATGGAGAAGTTGAGCTAATACCTACATCGAGCCTTAACTCCTATATCTAGTGTCTTTGGTATGGAAAAGTACTCTGCAGGCTACCAAAAGAGACACATAAACACCAACCCTGCAACAAAACTTTTGGCCTACAATCTGTCCTGCACACAAGATATGTTAATACAAAGGTGGCATGGAAGTTTTGGGAGTATCAAACCAATGTCGAATTTGTCATAGACAGAACACATACACAGCACTGTCAGGTGACCAAGAACCAGAAAATAGATAGTCAATATACCTACGGTAAGAACAAATACTACCTCACTAAAATAAATAAATAAATAAATAAATAAATAAATAAATAAATAAATAAATAAAAGTGATAAAATGACTTCTAATGGTATTTTGCCATATTCATAGTTCGCTGTTGTGTTAATCATCAGAGAAGATTCCTCCTTCGGCAGACAGAAACAGATTCAGAGACTTACAGCCTGGCATCATGTGGAAAGAGAGTCCTCAGAACACACAGCTCTAAATGGGATGTCTCCATCAAATCTCGCCTCTCATAGCTCAGGGAAATCTCAAGAAGAGGAGTCAAGAAAGAGTGTAAGAGCCATGGGGATGAAGGACACCAGGAGAACTGGACTCACTAAATCAACAGAGCAAAGTACATATGCCCCCAAAACTATATGCCCCAATACAAGGGAATGCCTGGGCCAGGATGCAGGGGTGGATGAGTTGGGGAGCAGGGCAGAGGGAGCTTATAAGGGACTTTCAGGATAGCATTTGAATTGTAAATGAAAAAAATATCTAATACAAAATTGTTTGAAAAAATGAATACTGAGAGCAGGCATAGCAATCAGTGACGCATTCATTCTCACATTCAGGTGTTCAAAAAAAATACTAAGCTGAAAGCTTTAATATATATGCAGGTAATCTGATGCAAACCCTTGTAGGCCCATGCTTTATGTTTCAGTCTCTGTGTATTCATATTCACTTTTCTCAGTTGATTTAGTGAGTGTAGTTATCCTGGTGTCCTTCATTCCCATGGCTCTTACATTCTTTCTGGACTCTTCTTCTTCAGAGTTTCCTGAGCTCTGAGAGGTGAGATTTGCTAGAGACATTCCATTTAGAGCTGTGTGTTCTGAGGACTCTCTTTCCACATGATGCCAGGCTATGAGTCTCTGAATCTGTTTCTGTCTGCCGTAGGAGGAATCTTCTCTGATGATAACTGAATAGGACACTGATCTATGAATATAGCAAAATACCATTAAAAGTCATTCTGTCAATGATTTTATTTTATTTTATAGACAGGTAATATTTGGTCTTACGATAGGTATGTTGACTATCTAATTCCTGGTACTTGGTCTCCTGACAGTGCTGTGTATGGGCTCTGTCTATAACAAATCAGAAATTGGTTGGCTTCTCCCACAAGTTCCATGCCACCATTGCATTAACATATCTTGTGTGCAGGGAGGAATTTAGGCCAAAAATTTTGTGGCTGAGTTTTTGTTTATGTGTCTCTTTTGGAAGCCTGAAGAGTACTTTTCCATACCAAAGACACTAGCTATAGGAGTGAAGGTTCCATGTAGGTATTAGCTCAACTTCTCCATATTGAGGGGGGTTTATGGGTGTTGTCCTAGGTAAGGGTATACCACTGTCAGTTTGTGGAGAGCAAACAACTAACGTTAGCCCGGGTGGTTTTTAAATAAAGATTTATTAATTTAATTTATATGTGTACACTGTAGCTGTCTTCAGACACACCAGAAGAGAGCATCAGATCCCATTACAGATGCTTCTGAGCCACCATATGGTTGCTGGGAATAGAACTTATGTCCTCTGGAAGAGCAAGCAGCCAGTGCTCTTAACCATTGAGCCATCTCTCCAGCCCCAGCCTGGGTAGGGTAGGCATTTCCATGGGAAATCTTTGGCCAACAACTCAGTTGAATGCACTATAGTTCCTGTATTTGAAGACCCCTTAGTTGAAAAGAGGTGGTCAGTTGGGACTCCATACCCTTCGTTTTAAAAAATTTCAGTAGGATCACTTTCATATATGTTAGTAAATTTCCACTGCCATAGGTTTTCATAACATCTCTCATATGTCCCCCAATTCCAGCTCTTTCCCTTAATTCCATCTCTCAACCCTATGTCTCCTTGCACTTCTGGTCCCTTTCCAGCTCATCCCCCTAGTCCACTCAGAAGAATCAATATCTTTCCCCCTTTCATGAAATCCTTGTGTCCCTCACTAGAACATTTCTATGTATCAATCTCCTTTGTAGCTTCATTATCATTTATGTAATGGCTAATAACTATGTATAAGTGATGGTGATTGATAATAACGATGCCCGTGATGGTGATGATGCTGAAAAAATGTGATACTGGTGGTGATGGCAATGGTGGTTATGGTAATGGTGAGCAGGATGGCAATATGGGAATGGTGAGATGCTGCTGCTGGTGGTGATCATGATATCGATGCTGGTGGTTGTGATGAGAGTGATTATCTCAGGTTTTCTCTGTATAGCTTCGGCTGTCTTGGAACTCACTCTGTAGACCAGGCTGGCCTCAAGCTCAGAAATCTGCCTGCCCTTGCCTCCCAAGTTCTGGGATTAAAGGGGTGCGCCACCACTTTCCAGATTACTTTTTGTTCAATAAAAACATTTTATTTTCACCATAATACCACTATAATACATTTACTTTGATATGAGCAAGTTTGTGTGTGTGTGTGTGTGTGTGTGTTTGTATGTGTATGTAATTTATCTTTCCATTCTAGTAAGAAAATAATGTTCCTTTGATTTGGAAACCATTTTCACATAAAGTCTTTTAAAGTACAGTGTGGTGGTCCTTGGCTATCATTCTGGCTACTCTGAAAGCTAAGTAAAAACTCTCAAGTTCAAAGCCACATCACTCCAATCTCTGCCTCTGTGGTTATATGGCTGTCTTCCCTCTGCATGCATTTGCTGCTTCTTATAAGGACACAGTCTCTCCTAAAGTTTTTATTCTACTTGTGGCTTTCATTTGCAAAGGTTCTATTTCCAAATAGGTCATTCACATGCATCACGGACCAGGACTTTAAATAGCAGAATTACAGGTCAACCCATAGCAGGCAATGATACCTTTCCCTTCATTCCCCCTCTCTGACCAGATGCCCTTCATAGGCCCGTAACATGGCCCTTGTGTCTGTTGATTATCGAATTGCAGAGCTTCTCACAGAGCTCCATCAGCTGATCAAGCAAACCCAGGTTAGAGCAAAGTTTGTATAAGTGAATTCATACCATATTTATCTTTCTGGGTCTGGGTTAAAATTTCACTCAGGATGAAATTTTTTCTATCTACAGCGATTCTCCTACAAGCATCATGATGCCTGTTCTTAAACAGCTGTGTAATGCTCCATTGTGCTAATGTGCCATAATTTTTATCCTTTCTTTTGTTGACACTTCTTGGTTGATAACAGATTCATTCATATTGTGAATGAATAGAGCAGCAAAAATCATGGTTGAGCACATGTCCTTGTGGTAGGATGAAGTGCCCTTCAGGTATATATCCAAGAGTGGTGAGATAGAACTATTGCCTACTTTTTGTTGAATCTCTATTCTTATTCCCAAGGTGACTGTACAAGTTCTTACTTTCACCAGCAATGGATGAGCAATTCCCTTATTGCACATCCTTGCCAGCATGAGCAGTCACATGTGTTGTTGATCTTGGACATTTTAATAGGTGTTAGAATCCCAATGTAGTTTTCATTTCCTTTTTCCTGATGTCCAAATACTGCCAAGGGTCATGAAGTAGGAATGACCAATGGCTTTAGAACTCAGGGAATGTGGTCACCCCACTGATTAACACAGTCACATGGGTGAGTCTTGGTGTGGCATGGCCCCAAGAACTTCATGCTGTTATGGAGTTCTGCTCTGCTTGCAGTCCTCACATCCCACTTAATCTAAGAAAGATGTAGCATTAAGAGGTCTAGACACATTTTCCTCTCTAACTTTTTTCTATACTACTTGGTGTTAATGGTTGGAAGGTATTGGATTGAAAAAAAGGGTTGGGCGGGTGGTAGATAATAGAACTCAAAAAAGTGTCCCAAAATAATGCTTAGAAGTAAGGGGATACACAGATTAACAGGCAGAGATCAGTGTTATAGGATACACTGAACTGATTAAACTGAACTTAGAAAATACACTCTTTTTTCTTTTCGGTGTGTGGGCATGTTCAAGCACAGATTTGAGGAAGGCAGAGTACAATTGTAGGAGTTTGTTCTCTCCACTATGTAGGACTTGGGATAATCATTTCTAAGCTGTGAGTGCTTTAGCTGCTGAGCTGTCTTGCTGATTCTTATTATGGCCAGTGTTAGGATCAAGACTTGGTGCTGTGGGATTGTCAGTTGTATTGTAGGTACAGGTCTGTGAAAGGGTACATGAAGAGTCTGAGTATTAATTTTGTAAGTCAGTGTGAATCTATTCCTCAATATAGAACATACAAACTGTTGATGCCTATTCTATTATTTCAAGCTCTTTCAATATAGATGATATTAAGATTTCCTACTCCCCCACATTGGAAGTGAAGAGTTAAGTGTGTTGGATAAATTTCTCAGTGTGGGCCTCGAGTGATGGCACAGCAGGTTAAAACCCTGGCCACGTTTACATTGGATCAGAGCTCGATTCTGAGAAACTATAGTTGTAGGCTTACATCAGTTTGTAACTCCAGCTCTAGGGGTATGACACCTATTCTCCTTAAGAGGAAGGAATCCGCACAAATACATACACACCCAACACAGATCTAAAGTTTTCTTTGTTCACAGGTGTAAGTACCACAAGTCAGATTATAAGTTTCATCACACTGACAGCTATAACCACTCCTGGTATTTATCTTGTGGTCTTCACTGCCTTGGTCATTCTCACGCAGCTGAAATGGTTAAATTCTTGAATTTAATCTTCTGAGAAAATAATTTTGTGACTGGCAAGCCACTGACAAACAGAGTGATAACACTGCCACCTCATTTTTCAATGTGTCTTGTCTCCTGTCTGATTGGCAGGTGTTTGTGATGATTGGAAAAACAATTTCACCATAGCCCAGAGTGAAGTCTTTACCAAGTTCTTTCAGGAGAAGATCTCCAGTGTGGATCCTGGATTCCTCCCTTGTCCTCTTAAGGCTTCTGAGCGTGAGCTCTTTTCGCCTCTTTTCTTATTTACTCTTGATATGATCAGCAGATTGTACTGCTCTAGAGAGCACAAAGGTATGATGTTCAGTGCTTGACTCTCACCTGAGTAGGGCCCAAATAGCAAAGCATAGATCTCCTAACTAAAATGGAATGACATGCAATATATTTACTATTTATATAAATTTCATCCTTGAAAATACTTAGTCATAACAATGTATCCTCGTTTGTTCAGATAGAGAAATATAGAGAGGGATTCTGTCCTTATCTAAAATGTAAAGTATTAGCTAAGAAGAAGGGAGAGTGTCAGTTTGATCAAGACCATTTACACATTAAACTGTTTATTGAAAATTGATTGCATCAGTTTCAGTCCAGCCTGCAGCAGAATGCAGTTATATACAGGAGAACAGATGATGGTGCATAACTCACTTACCATGTCAGTCAGGTTCCAACCAGAAATCATTTCACATCAACAAATGAGTATAGCCTTATTCTTTTAAAATTATAGCAGTGAGCACCACATCTTGTTCATACAAAATGTTGGAAACATATTTATGGAATAAAGTACTTAATGGTGTTAGTAAAGCTGTCTCCTGTATTTGGCATTTTTCAGTGACTCTGGTTTTCAACATTTGAAGAGCACAGAACAGGGATCTTTAGGATCTCTGAAGATCAACAGTAAGGGAGAGATACTGGGGAAGACTGCAGTTAAAATCTCACTGACAAGCCTTATGAAGAGACGAGAATGCATATAAAAGGCATGAAAGATGACACAAATACAATTTAGAAGATAAAAGCTAACAAATGTGACCACCAGCATCAGGATAGTATGGATTGCTCTGGTCTCAGCTTGGCCTCTGGGGTCCTGGTTGGGAGTGAGGATGTGCTGCATTCGCTGGCGATGTCTATGGAGGAGAAGTATCATGGAGACACTGGTCCAGACCATGATGCTCATGAATGTGGCATCATGGGAAAACTGCAAGACAGTGCCTACAATGAATCCAGAAGTGGAACAGAACAAGTTGCTTTTAGAGTCAGTGTTATTGTCTGTTATCTGTGGACCAGTGAAATTAATTGGAATGTGGATGTTAGTTAAGACACTGAAAAACCAACAACTGTAACAAGAATAACTCGCCAAATTTTGGACACTTGCTCTGAGTACAAGTTTACCTTTACCTCTATTAACAGGAACAAGAGTGACAAACTGATGGACACTCAGGACACAGGTGGAACACAAGTTTGTGCTTCTTGCCACCATGTGACTGAAGGATTCTAATTTACATTTGAGTTCAGTTGGAGAAGTTTTAGGAGCAAAAGCCATCATGTTGTTTGGAAATATAGTGAGGAATAGAGTCAAGGCATTGGCCACAGCAATGTGGCTTAAAATCACCTGTCTGGGTCTCTGTTTAGAACCAGTCAAAACTGGAGAGAAATTATGGACAAACAGAAAGACATTGGCCACAGTTCCAACCCCAAACTGGCAAAGCAAGAGGATCTGAAGAACTACTTCCTCAGTGGTTTCCAGGGATTTACCATGATCAGACATGGAGAGGGCTTTACAGGACCCTGGAGTGATGATTAGGTAGGACACTACTCTCTTCAGGTCTCTGTTTTATTCTCCACACTTACCAATTGATTTGAGTCAATTTCTTCACTTGATAAGTGAGACACTATTCTATCATACTACAAGTAAATTGCCTGGAAATCAATGTATATATAATAACTCAAATAAAATTTTATCCTGATTTTATTACTCCAGCCTCGAGATAAATTTTGTATTGCAACTACATCTTTATTGGTCCTGTAGCTCAAGAACACAATAACACACATTTTAACACACAATGGTCTTTGCTTATGAATACTGACAGGAAAGAGTGTAGTTTGAACATGTGATTCCATCATCAGAATTCAATACAATTAGGAGGGAGGGGAGACTTCAATTGGGATGTAACTAAATCATTAAAATAAAACAATATATAAATGTAGCATAAAAATAATTAACTGAATTTCCTTATGTTATAGTAACATGTTAAAAATAATGTGTATCAGAATAACATGTAAGATGGCACATAATAATAAAATTGTGTAATTGAATTCAGGTGTAGAAAATTAAGTTGTTGGCTTTTGAGAAAAATTTATACTACACACACACACACACACACACACACACAAACCCACCACATATTTCTAATAAAGCCAGCTGTCTTCTGATCACACTGATGAACATAGACTTACATATGTGTCCTCCATGAAAAAAAAATCCAACTTGCTAAGACATTTCATCTACTCATATTTTTCTTGATCTTAATTTTTGTCCTAAAATGTCAGGTGCCAGAGCCTTAGCTGTGTCACCTGCAGCTTCCCTCCAAAATTATTAACACAATCCTTATTACTAATAATTAATCCAAATTACACCCTTTGCAAGCTGATGCTTAGTCTGCATTTTACTGTTTATATATTTTCTGTAGAAACATGAGGGCCCCCATCCACCAGAGAAAATTCAACATCTCACATACATGTTCCACTGAATGCTGTTTTCTCCTGAGTACTGATCTAGGACAGAGACATTTCTTTGAGATAAAAGCAAAATATTAACCTATTTAAGTTTACTTGCTGACTCCCAATAGAAATAATGTTTCATGTTGACTTCAGAAGACAGTTTTCACTGAAGAAAGGAGAAGAGAATTTTAAGCAGAAGTCTATGGTTGGAAGAATCCCACCTTCTGAGCTTCAGTCACGATGAAGATGCTCATCTGAAGGCCAGCTGCAGAGCACAGCTCCTAGTGCCTGGGTTGAGGAACTTCTCTGTGTCACTCTTAGTCTTAGAAAGAAAGCAATGAAATACAGAATGGTTTCTTATTCTCCATGCAATGCTGTGAAGGTAACCTAACAAAGCCCAAGTTTCCAGTCTCATAAAATAATAGGGTACATGGATGTGACATCCTTCAGAGAGTATATTATTGTGTCATCTGTGGCGTCTGCACATTTGTGTGCATGGTGTCTTTGGGATACCTCCAATGAAGGAAAAATCATTTATCCCCAGAGCAAATCTCCATTCCTTTCTGATGCTTACTGATGATGTTTAGGAGTTTGTTAGGTGTTAATGAGTACCTGGAAAGAAGTTAGGGAAGGGTTTTCATGTTTCCTTTGGGAGAATCTAAGTTCTGCATTGATCTCATAGTCAGATGTGAATTGGGGCGCTCCAGGTTAGAACAAGGGACTCATTATGTGAGTTTCTACAGAGTACTCTCCTCCCTACTATTTCACTTCTGCAAAATTATTCTGAGACCAAGTCCTTCTAGAAAACTGGCAATGTGTCAGTCAGAAACTGTAATTTCCCTGGAAGTGGCTTCATTCCAACTTTTCCCATGTTTGACCCAGGACACTTATAAATGGCAAATTTATTGAAGCTGGTCTTTCCCACCTGAATCCTGGAGTTATTCCAATACCCACTTGTTTTCAGGTCATCATGTCTTTTTTTCTGATATACTCATGAATTCTTATCACAGTTCTAATATACTTTGGTAGTACCTAGAGAATCTCATTTGTAATTAAGTAATCCTGGACATACAAGCAAAGATATGGATTGAGCAATCATTAAGAAATAGATAGCTCCAAGTCATTTATGCTCTAGGTATAATAAAAAACTAGGGACTTAGTTTTGATTTTCAATGACGAAAAGTAAGAATTCAGGTTATAAATCTAAGAATTGTATGTTCTAAACATTTATTGATACTTAAGCCTGCAGCAATATCATCTCAGGCACAATGAACTTATACTTTCCTGTGTGAGAATTAAGATATCACTGTACAATATTTTTACAAATGAAAATACCAGCATTTAGAATGGGATATATGTGGAAATAGGACCAAAAGAAAGTAACTTATCTTTAATTGCTCAGATACCTTATGTTTGTCTAGTACAAGCACATGTTCATGATTTCATCTGTAAAATTTATATCGGCTAATTGACATTTACACATGGCTTATTAGCCTGATACATAACTATATTGGAATAACCTTCCAAGCCAAGAATTTGTTAGAGTCATAGCATGTTGAAAAAATGAGGAGGTAAAATACAGTCTTCTAAAGAATGAAAAGGTGATAATGGAAGATGAAGAGGTAGATTTGGGTGTGTAGGAGGAAAAGTAGATGAGGAAATATGGAGAGGAATAACTAACACTAAGTTTCTTTTGCAAATATGTACAGAAACATTGTACTGTGAGGCTTCCTGTAATATGTTCACACGCATATTTCAAAAGAGTTTTAAAAACCAGCACTATATTAGTTGGACAGTTTCTCACATAGATGTCTCATGTTGGATAATGTAAAGTTCTTTTCTTTTCTTTTTTTGTAATTTCTTTTTTTCAGGTATTAACAAATTCTTTTTTTTTTAATTTTTAATATTTTTATTACATATTTTCCTCAATTACATTTCCAATGCTATCCCAAAAGTCCCCCATACCGCCCCCCCACTTCCCTACACACCATTCCCATTCTTTTGGCCCTGGCATTCCCCTATATTGGGGCATATAAAGTTTGCAAGTCCAATGGGCCTCTCTTTCCAGTGATGGCCGAATAGGCCATCTTTCTTTTCTTTTTTTTTTTTTAATATTTTTATTACATATTTTCCTCAATTACGTTTCCAATGCTATCCCAAAAGTCCCCCATAGCGCCCCCCACTTCCCTACCCACCCATTCCCATTCTTTTGGCCCTGGCATTCCCCTATATTGGGGCATATAAAGTTTGCAAGTCCAATGGGCCTCTCTTTCCATTGATGGCTGACTAGGCCATCTTTCGATACATATGCAGCTAGAGACAAGAGCTCCGGGGTTCTAGTTAGTACATCATGTTGTTCCAACAATAGGGTTGCAGATCCCTTTAGCTCCTTGGGTACTTTCTCTAGCTTCTCCATTGGGAGCCCTGTGATACATCCAATAGCTGACTGTGAACATCCACTCCTGTGTTTGCTAGGCCCCAGCATCGTCTCACAAGAGACAGCTATATTTGGGTCCTTTCAGCAAAATCTTGCTAGTGTATGCAATGGTGTCAGCGTTTAGAAGTTGATTATGGGATGGATCCCTGGATACGGCAGTCTCTAAATGGTCCATCCTTTCATCACCGCTACGAACTTTGTCTCTGTAACTCCTTCCCTGGGTGTTTTGTTCCCAATTCTAAGAAGGTGCACAGTGTCCACACTTTGGTCTTCATTCTTCTTGAGTTTCATGCGTTTAGCAAATTGTATCTTAAATCTTGGGTATCCTAAGTTTTGGGCTAATATCCACTTATCAGTGAATACATATTGTGTGAGTTCTTTTGTGATTGTGTTACTTCACTCAAGATGATGCCCTCCAGGTCCATCCATTTGGCTAGGAATTTCATAAATTCATTCTTTTTAATAGCTGAGTAGTACTCCATTGTGTAAATGTACCATAATTTCTGTATCCATTCCTCTGTTGAGGGACATCTGGGTTCTTTCCAGCTTCTGGCTATTATAAATAGGGCTGCTATGAACATAGTGGAACATGTGTCCTTTTTACCGGTTGGGACATCTTCTGGATATATGCCCAGGAGAGGTATTGCTGGATCCTCCGGTAATACTATGTCCAATTTTCTGAGGAACCGCCAGACTGATTTCCAGAGTGGTTGTACAAGCTTGCAATCCCACCAACAATGGAGGAGTGTTCCTCTTTCTCCACATCCTCGCCAGCAACTGCTGTCACCTGAATTTTTGATCTTAGCCATTCTGACTGGTGTGAGGTGGAATCTCAGGGTTGTTTTGATTTGCATTTCCCTGATGATTAAGGATGTTGAACATTTTTTCAGGTGTTTCTCTGCCATTCGGTATTCCTCAGGCGAGAATTCTTTGTTCAGTTCTGAGCCCCATTTTTTAATGGGGTTATTTGACTTTCTGGAGTCCACCTTCTTGAGTTCTTTATATATATTGGATATTAGTCCCTTATCTGATTTAGGATAGGTGAAGATCCTTTCCCAATCTGTTGGTGGTTTTTTTGTCTTATTGATGGTGTCTTTAGCCTTGCAGAAGCTTTGTAGTTTCATGAGGTCCCACTTGTCAATTCTCGATCTTACAGCACAAGCCATTACTGTTCTATTCAGGAATTTTTCCCCTGTGCCCATATCTTCAAGGCTTTCCCCCACTTTCTCCTCTATAAGTTTCAGTGTCTCTGGTTTTATGTGAAGTTCCTTGATCCACTTAGACTTGACCTTAGTACAAGGAGATAGGAATGGATAGATTCGCATTCTTCTACATGTTAACAACCAGTTGTGCCAGCACCATTTGTTGAAAATGCTGTCTTTCTTCCACTGGATGTTTTTAGCTCCCTTGTCGAAGATCAAGTGACCGTAGGTGTGTGGGTTCATTTCTGGGTCTTCAATTCTATTCCATTGGTCTATTTGTCTGTCACTATACCAGTACCATGCAGTTTTTATCACAATTGCTCTGTAGTAGAGCTTTAGGTCCGGCATGGTGATTCCACCAGAGGTTCTTTTATCCTTGAGAAGAGTTTTTGCTATCCTAGGTTTTTTGTTATTCCAGATGAATTTGCAGATTGCACTTTCTAATTCGTTGAAGAATTGATTTGGAATTTTGATGGGGATTGCATTGAATCTGTAGATTGCTTTTGGCAAGATAGCCATTTTTACAATGTTGATCCTGCCAATCCATGAGCATGGGAGATCTTTCCATCTTCTGAGATCTTCTATAATTTCTTTCTTCAGAGACTTGAAGTTTTTATTATACAGATCTTTCACTTCCTTAGTTAGAGTCACGCCAAGATATTTTATATTATTTGTGACTATTGAGAAGGGTGTTGTTTCCTTAATTTCTTTCTCAGCCTGTTTATTCTTTGTGTAGAGAAAGGCCATTGATTTGTTTGAGTTAATTTTATATCCAGCTACTTCACCGAAGCTGTTTATCAGGCTTAGGAGTTCTCTGGTGGAATTTTTAGGGTCACTTATATATACTATCATATCATCTGCAAAAAGTGATATTTTGACTTCATCTTTTCCAATTTGTACCCCTTTGATCTCCTTTTGTTGTCGAATTGCTCTGGCTAGGACTTCAAGTACAATGTTGAATAAGTATGGAGAAAGTGGACAGCCTTGTCTAGTCCCTGATTTTAGAGGGATTGCTTCAAGCTTCTCACCATTTACTTTGATGTTGGCTCCTGGTTTGCTGTAGATTGCTTTTATCATGTTTAGGTATGGGCCTTGAATTCCTGATCTTTCCAAGACTTTTATCATGAATGGGTGTTGGATCTTGTCAAATGCTTTTTCCGCATCTAACGAGATGACCATGTGGTTTTTGTCTTTGAGTTTGTTTATATACTGGATTACGTTGATGGATTTCCGTATATTGAACCATCCCTGCATCCCTGGGATGAAACCTACTTGGTCAGGATGGATGATTGTTTTGATGTGTTCTTGGATTCGGTTAGCAAGAATTTTATTGAGGATTTTTGCATCAATATTCATAAGGGATATTGGTCTGAAGTTTTCTATCTTTGTTGGGTCTTTTTGTGGTTTAGGTATCAGAGTAATTGTGGCTTCATAGAATGAGTTGGGTAGAGTACCTTCTGTTTCTATTTTGTGGAATAGTTTGTGAAGAACTGGGATTAGATCTTCTTTGAAGGTCTGATAGAACTCTGCACTAAACGATCTGGTCCTGGGCTTTTTTTGGTTGGGAGACTATTAATGACTGCTTCTATTTCTTTGGGGGATATAGGGCTGTTTAGATCATTAACCTGATCTTGATTCAACTTTGGTACCTGGTATCTGTCTAGGAACTTCTCCATTTCATCCAAGTTCTCCAGTTTTGTTGAGTATAGCCTTTGGTAGAAGGATCTGATGGTGTTTTGGATGTCTTCAGGATCTGTTGTTATGTCTCCTTTTTCATTTCTGATTTTGTTAATTAGGATGCTTTCCCTGTGCCCTCTAGTGAGTCTGGCTAAGGGTTTATCTATCTTGTTGATTTTCTCAAAGAACCAGCTCCTTGATTGGTTGATTCTTTGAATAGTTTTTCTTGTTTCCACTTGGTTGATTTCACCCCTGAGTTTGATTATTTCCTGCCGTCTACTCCTCTTGGGTGAATTTGCTTCCTTTTGTTCTAGTGCTTTTAGGTGTGTTGTCAAGCTGCTAATGTGTGCTCTTTCTAGTTTCCTTTTGGAGGCACTCAGAGCTATGAGTTTTCCTCTTAGAAATGCTTTCATTGCGTCCCATAAGTTTGGGTATGTTGTGGCTTCATTTTCATTGAACTCTAAAAAGTCCTTAATTTCTTTCTTTATTCCTTCCTTGACCAAGGTATCATTGAGAAGAGTGTTGTTCAGTTTCCACGAGAAGGTTGGCTTTCTATTATTTATTTTGTTATTGAAGATCAGCCTTAGTCCATGGTGATCTGATAGGATGCATGGGACAATTTCAATGTTTTTGTATCTGTTGAGTCCTGTTTTGTGACCAATTATGTGGTCAATTTTGGAGAAGGTACCATGAGGTGCTGAGAAGAAGGTATATCCTTTTGTTTTAGGATAGAATGTTCTGTAGATATCTGCCAGATCCATTTGATTCATAATTTCTCTTAGTTTCTCTGTGTCCCTGTTTAGTTTCTGTTTCCATGATCTGTCCATTGGTGAAAGTGGTGTGTTGAAGTCTCCCACTATTATTGTATGAGGTGCAATGTGTGCTTTGAGATTTACTAAAGTTTCTTTAATGAATGTGGCTGCCTTTGTATTTGGAGCATAGATATTCAGGATTGATAGTTCCTCTTGGAGGATTTTACCTTTGATGAGTATGAAGTGTCCCTCCCTGTCTTTTTTAATGACTTTGGGTTGGAAGTCAATCTTATCAGATATTAGAATGGCTACTCCAGCTTGTTTCTTCATACCATTTGCTTGGAAAATTGTTTTCCAGCCTTTCATTCTGAGGTAGTGTCTATCTTTTTCTCTGAGATGAGTTTCCTGTAAGCAGCAAAATGTTGGGTCTTGTTTGTGTAGCCAGTTTGTTAGTCTATGTCTTTTTATCGGGGAGTTGAGTCCATTGATATTAAGAGATATTAAGGAAAAGTAATTGTTGTTTCCTGTTATTTTTGTTGTTAAAGTTGGCATTCTGTTCTTGTGGCTGTCTTCTTTTAGGTTTGTTGAGGGATTACCTTCTTGTTCTTTCTAGGGCGTGGTTCCTGTCCTTGTATTGGTTTTTTTCTGTTATTATCCTTTGAAGGGCTGGATTCGTGAAGAGATAATTCGTGAATTTGGTTTTGTCGTGGAATACTTTGGTTTCTCCATCTATGTTAATTGAGAGTTTGGCTGGGTATAGTAGCCTGGGCTGGAATTTGTGTTCTTTTAGTGTCTGTATAACATCTGTCCAGGATCTTCTGGCTTTCATAGTCTCTGGTGACAAATCTGTTGTAATTCTGATAGGCTTGCCTTTATATGTTACTTGGCCTTTTTCTCTTACTGCTTTTAGTATTCTATCTTTATTTAGAGCATTTGTTGTTCTGATTATTATGTGTCGGGAGGTATTTCTTTTCTGGTCCAGTCTATTTGGAGTTCTGTAGGCTTCTTGTATGTTCATGGGCATCTCTTTCTTTAGATTTGGGAAGTTTTCTTCTATAATTTTGTTGAAGATGTTTGCTGGTCCTTTGCGTTGAAAATCTTCATTCTCATCCACTCCTATTATCCGTAGGTTTGGTCTTCTCATTGTGTCCTGTATTTCTTGGATGTTTTGAGTTAGGATCTTTTTGCATTTTACATTTTCCTTGATTGTTGTGCCGATGTTCTCTATGGAATCTTCTGCACCTGAATTTCTCTCTTCCATCTCTTGTATTCTGTTGCTGATGCTCGCATCTATGGTTCCAGATTTCTTTCCTAGGGTTTCTATCTCCAGTGTTGCCTCATTTTGGGTTTTCTTTATTGTGTCTACTTCCCTTTTTAGGTCTAGTATGGTTTTGTTCATTTCCATCATCTGTTTGGATGTGTTTTCCTGTTTTTCTTTAAGGACTTCTACCTGTTTGGTTGTGTTTTCCTGTTTTTCTTTAAGGACTTGTAACTCTTTAGCAGTGTTCTCCTTTATTTCTTTAAGTGAGTTATTAAAGTCCTTCTTGATGTCCTCTACCATCATCATGAGATATGCTTTTAGATCCGTGTTTAGCTTTTCCGGTGTGTTGGGGTGCCCTGGACTGGGCGAAGTGGGAGTGCTGGGTTCTGATGATGGTGAGTGGTCTTGGTTTCTGTTAGTAAGATTATTACGTTTACCTTTCGCCATCTGGTAATCTCTGGGGTTAGTTGTTGTCATTGTCACTGTTTAAAGATTGGAGCAGAAGCTGTGTTCCACTCACCAGCAGTCTCAAAATCCTGTGGCGGGGGTCGTGGGTAGCTGGCGGTACCCCGGTGCTGGTCCAGCCGGAAGAGGCCTGTGGTCCTACTCAGGCCGGTTTTCTGCTTCCCTAACTAATGCAGTCTCTGGTCCCGTGCGCAATTGGATTGGAGCAGAAGCTGTGTTCCACTCTCCAGAAGTCTTAAGATCCTGTGGCGGGTGTTGTGGGTAGCTGGCGAGTGTCAGCCGACCCTGCGCCCTAGCTACCCCGGTGCTTTTCTGATCGGAAGAGGCTTGTGGCCCTACATAGGCCGGATTTCTGCCTCCCCAACCAAAGCAGTCTCAGGTCCCGCGTGATTGGACTGGAGCAGAAGCTGTGTTCCACTCACCAGCAGTCTCAAAATCCTGTGGCGGGAGTCGTGGGTAGCTGGCGGGTGTCAGCCGACCCTGCGCTCTAGCTACCCCGGTGCTGATCCGGCCGGATGAGGCCTGTGGCCCTACTCCGGCTGGTTTCTGCTTCCCTAACTAATGCATTCTCAGGTCCCGCGCGCAATTGGATTGGAGCAGAAGCTGTGTTCCACTCACCAGAAGTCTTAAGATCCTGTGGCGGGTGTTGTGGGTAGCTGGCGAGTGTCAGCCGACCCTGTGCCCTAGCTACCCCATTGCTTTTTTTTCTCATGGCTTCATTTTCATTAAACTCTAAAACGTCTTTAATTTCTTTCTTTATTCCTTCCTTGACCAAGGTATTATTGAGAAATGTGCTGTTCAGTTTCCACGTGAATGTTGGCTTTCCATTATTTATGTTGTTATTTTAAGATCAGCCTTAGTCCATGGTGGTCTGATAGGATGCATGGGACAATTTCAATATTTTTGTATCTGTTGAGGCCTGTTTTGTGACCAATCATATGGTCAATTTTGGAGAAGGTCGTGAGGTGCTGAGAAGAAGGTATATCCTTTTGTTTTAGGATAAAAATGTTCTGTAGATATCTGTTAAGTCCATTTGTTTCATCTCTTCTGTTAGTTTCACTGTGTTCCTGTTTCCATTGAGAACATCGGCACAACAATCAAAGAAAATACAAAACCATCAGTGGAAAGAGAGGCCCATTGGTCGTGTGAACTTTATATGCCTCAGTACAGGGAAATGCCAGGGCCAAGAAATGGGAGTGAGTGGGTAGGGGAGTGTCCGGAGTAGGGTATGGGGGACTTTTTGGATAGCATTGGAAATGTAAATGAAGAAAATACCTAATAAAAATATTTATATAAAAAAGAAAACAAAGTACCTAATTAAAAAATAAATTAAAAAAAAAGAACACCTAGGAAAGATGTCAGGTGACATTGATGCAAGCATAACAAACAAAATACAAGAGATAAAAGTGATAATCTCAAAGAGTCTTGTGCTAGCAGGAACAGGGACAAAGGACACATGCCCGACCAGTGGCTGGGTTCGTTCTGGTCGATACCATTCTCACACTATTTTCAGAGTGATATCTGTGGAAGGCCCCAAGGTCCCCAGAAGACTCTCCATGCTTCAGGCACCCTAGCATACCCAGGACCTTGAGATCACTGGTGAGTTAAATGCAACATCAGTTCCAAAAATCCTAGAGGGTCTTGACCTAGCAGGACCAGCATCAAAGGACAAAGGGAGGCCCTAGCACACCTAGAATCTTGGGATCACTGAGACCATTTTATGCAGGAGACCATTTTGGCACCATAAGTAATAGAACTTCTTGGACAGGGTCCTTTCTGCCTTCATCCTCAGCCAGGAGACAGAGCTGAGACCCAGAACCCTGGACACCTTCCCTGCCAGAGGAGAGTCTGCCTCCTGGGGGGGAGGGGAGCTCTGACCCCAGGAATCAGGAGGTGGATCTGAGCTCCAGACTTTTGTGAACCTTCCCTGCAAGAGGAGAGCTTACCTGCAGAGAGTATTCTGACCACTGGGATGCAGGAGAGAGTTGATTTCCCAGGAGTGCTAACAGAGGCTAAAGAATCACAGGAGGAACAAGCTCCAGCCAGAGACAGCTAGAACATCTAACACCAGAGATTACCAGATGGCAAAAGGCAAACAAAAGAATCTTGCTAACAGAAACCAAGAACACTGGGCATCATCAGAACCCAGTATGCCCACCACAGCAAGTCCTAGATACCCCAACACACCCGAAAAGCAAGATTAGGATCTAAAATCACATCTCATGATGCTGGTAGAGGATTTTAAGAAGGGCATTAATAACTCACTTAAAGAAATCAAAGAGAACACTGCTAAACAGGTAGAAGACCTTAGAAAGGAAACACAAAAATCCCTTAAAGAATTATAGGAAAACACAACCAAACAGGTGATGGAATTGAACAAAACCATCCAAGATCTAAAAATGGAAGTAGAAACAATGAAGAAAGCCCAAAAGAAGACAACTCTGGAGATAGAAATCCTAGGAAAGAAATCAGAAACCATAGATGCAAGCATCAACAACAGAATACGGAGACACATTGAAACTAACAGAAGTTATGAACCAAATGGATTTAACAGATATCTACAGAACATTTTATTTTAAAACAAAAGGATATACCTTCTTCTCAGCACCTCATGGTACCTTGTCCAAAACTGACTATATAATTGGTCACAAAACAGACCTCAACAGATACAAAAATATTGAACTTATCCCATGCATTCTATCAGATCTCCAGGGACTAAGGCTAATCTTCAATAACAACATAAATAAGAGAAAGCCAACTGTGATGGTTTGTATATTCTTGCACATATTTGGAGGTGTGGCCTTGTTGGATTAGGTGTGGCCTTGTTCTGGTATAATTGTCTACTGAGAGGCTCTGTCAGTACCTGACTGATAGAGAAGTGGATGATCACAGTCATCCATTAGATAGAGCACAAAGCCCCCATTGAAGAAGCTAGAGAAAGTACCCTTTCAGCTGCAGGGGTTTGCAGCCCCATAGGAGGAACAACAATATGAACTAACCAGTAACCCCAGAGCTACCTGGGACTAAACCACTAATCAAAGAAAACGCATTATGGGAATCGTGGCTCTAGCTGCATAAGTAGCAGTGGATGGCCTAGTCGGTCATCAATGGGAGGCGAGGCCCTTTGACTGGGAAGGTTTTAAGCCCCAGTATAGGAAAATGCCTAGGCCAGGAATCAGAAGAGGGTGGATTGGTGAGCCTGAGGAGGGGGTAGAGGATAGGGGATTTTCAGGGGAGAAACTAGGAAAAGGGATACCATTTGAAATGTAAATAGAGAAAATATCTAATAAAAATAAATAAATAAAAGTGATGAATTCATGAACTTCTTCGCCAAATGTATAGAACTAGAAAATATCATCCTGAGTGAGGTAACTCAATGGCAAAATAGCACGCATGGTATGCACTCACTGATTAGTGGATATTAGCCCAAAAGCTATATATAAACAAGATAGAATTCACAAACCATAGGAAGCTCAAGAAGAAGGGAGACAAAAGTGTGGGTGCTTCAGTCCTTCTTAGAAGGAGAACAAAATACTCACAGGAGCAAATATGGAGATAAAGAGTAGAGCAGAGACTGAAGGAAAGGCCATCCAGAGACTGTTCCAACTGAAGATTCATCCCATATACAGTTACCAAACCCAGACACCTTTGTGGATGCCAAGAAGTGCATCCAAAAAGAGGCTGGTATGGCTGTCTCCTGAGTGACCCTGCCAGAGCCTTACAAATACAGGGACAGATGCTCAAACCAATCATTGAACTGAGCATGGGGTCCACAATAGAGGAGTTAGAGAAAGGACCAAAGGAAGTGAAGGGGATTTCAACCCCACAGGAAGAACAATATCCATCAACCAGTCCCCCAAGAACCCCCAGGGACTAAGCCATCAACTAAGGAGTACACAAAGCTCCAGCTGCATAACTTGCAGAGGGTGGCCTTGTCATGCATCAGTGGGAGGAGTGGTTCTTGGTCCCATGAAGGCTCAATACATGCCCCAGTGTAGGGGAAGGAACTGAGGACAGAGAGGTGGTAGTGGGTGGGTGTGTGGAGGAACACCCTCATAGAAGCAGGGGGAGAGGGGATGGTATAGAGGGTTTCCGGGGGCATAACATTTGAAATGAAAATGAAGAAAATATCCAATAAGAATTTGTTGCCCAGCCGGAGGACAGAGACCTGCCCTGCAGAGAGCACCATCTTGGCTCCAGGACTCCGCCGAACTTAGTCTACAGGTTAGAGTGAGGACCACAGAGGCAGACAGCTTCTGGGACAGGCGGGAGCCACAGAGCCGCTGAGACAGCACCCTTTTGGGGCCGCAGACATCTGGCACCCTCCCAGTCGGAGGACAGTGACCTGCCCTGCAGGGAGCGCCATCTTGGCTCCGGGACTCCGCCGAACTTAGTCTACAGGTTAGAGTGAGGACCACAGAGGCAGACAGCTTCTGGGACAGGCGGGAGCCACAGAGCTGCTGAGGCAGCACCCTTTTGGGCCCGCAGACATCTGGCACCCTCCCAGTCGGAGGACAGTGACCTGCCCTGCAGAGAGCGCCATCTTGGCTCCGGGACTCCGCCGAGCTTAGTCTGTACAGGTCAGAGTGGGGACCACGGGGGCAGACGGCTTCTGGGGCAGGCGGGAGCCACAGAGCTGCTGAGGCAGCACCCTTTAGGGGCCGCAGACATCCGGCACCCTCCCAGTCGGAGGACAGTGACCTGCCCTGCAGGGAGCGCCATCTTGGCTCCGGGACTCCGCCGAACTTAGTCTGTACAGGTCAGAGTGGGGACCACAGAGGCAGACAGCTTCTGGGACAGGCAGGAGCCACAGAGCCGCTGAGGCAGCACCCTTTTGGGGCCGCAGACTTCCGCCACCCTCCCAGCCGGAGGACAGAGACCTGCCCTGCAGAGAGCGCCATCTTGGCTCCGGGACTCCGCCAAACTTAGTCTACAGGTTAGAGTGAGGACCACAGAGGCAGACAGCTTCTGGGACAGGCGGGAGCCACAGAGCCGCTGAGGCACCACCCTTTTGGGGCCGCAGACATCCGGCACCCTCCCAGTCGGAGGACAGTGACCTGCCCTGCAGGGAGCGCCATCTTGGCTCCGGGACTCCGCCGAGCTTAGTCTCTACAGGTCAGAGTGGGGAACACGGGGGCAGACGGCTTCTGGGACAGGCGGGAGCCACAGAGCTGCTGAGGCAGCACCCTTTAGGGGCCGCAGACATCCGGCACCATCCCAGTCGGAGGACAGTGACCTGCCCTGCAGGGAGCACCATCTTGGCTCCGGGACTCCGCCGAACTTAGTCTGTACAGGTCAGAGTGAGGACCACAGAGGCAGACAGCTTCTGGGACAGGCGGGAGCCACAGAACTGCTGAGGCAGCACCCTTCTGGGGCCGCAGACATCCGACACCCTCCCAGCCGGAGAACAGTGACCTGCCCTGCAGGGAGCGCCATCTTGGCTCTGGGACTCCACCGAACTTAGTCTGTACAGGTCTGCTGACAGAAGATACTCAGAATCCCCAGAAGAACAACCTCTGAACAGAGACAACTATAACAACTCCAGAGATTACCAGATGGCGAGAGGTAAAGGTAAGAATCTTACTAACAGAAACCAAGACCACTCACCATCATCAGGACCCAGCACTCCCACTTCGCCCAGTCCAGGGCACCCCAACACACCTGAAAAACTAGACCTGGATTTAAAAGCATATCTCATGATGATGGTAGAGGACATCAAGAAGGACTTTAAAGAACTACAGGAGAACATGGCTAAAGAGTTACAAGTCCTTAAAGAAAAACAGGAAAACACAACCAAACTGGTAGAAGTCCTTAAAGAGAAACAGGAAAACACATCCAATCAGATGATGGAAATGAACAAAACCATACTAGACCTAAAAAGGGAAGTAGACACAATAAAGAAAACCCAAAATGAGGCAACACTGGAGATAGAAACCCTAGGAAAGAAATCTGGAACCATAGATGCAAGCATCAGCAACAGAATACAAGAGATGGAAGAGAGAATCTCAGGTGCAAAAGATTCCATAGAGAACATGGGCACAACAATCAAGGAAAATGGAAAATGCAAAAAGATCCTAACTCAAAACATCCAGGAAATACAGGACACAATGAGAAGACCAAACCTACGGATAATAGGAGTGGATGAGAATAAAGATTTTCAACTCAAAGGACCAGCAAACATCTTCAACAAAATTATAGAAGAAAACTTCCCAAATCTAAAGAAAGAGATGCCCATGAACATACAAGAAGCCTACAGAACTCCAAATAGGCTGGACCAGAAAAGAAATACCTCCCGACACATAATAATCAGAACAACAAATGCACTAAATAAAGATAGAATACTAAAAGCAGTAAGAGAAAAAGGCCAAGTAACATATAAAGGCAAGCCTATCAGAATTACACCAGATTTTTCACCAGAGACTATGAAAGCCAGAAGATCCTGGACAGATGTTATACAGACACTAAAAGAACACAAACTCCAGCCCAGGCTACTATACCCAGCCAAACTCTCAATTAACATAGATGGAGAAACCAAAGTATTCCACGACAAAACCAAATTCACACATTATCTCTCCACGAATCCAGCCCTTCAAAGGATAATAACAGAAAAAAACCAATACAAGGACAGGAACCACGCCCTAGAAACAACAAGAAGGTAATCCCTCAACAAACCTAAAAGAAGACAGCCACAAGAACAGAATGCCAACTTTAACAACAAAAATAACAGGAAACAACAATTACTTTTCCTTAATATCTCTTAATATCAATGGACTCAACTCCCCGATAAAAAGACATAGACTAACAAACTGGCTACACAAACAAGACCCAACATTT
The DNA here is from genome assembly GCF_978045245.1 of Mus caroli. Classification (NCBI taxonomy): domain Eukaryota; kingdom Metazoa; phylum Chordata; class Mammalia; order Rodentia; family Muridae; genus Mus; species Mus caroli. Next base: position 123,746,883 of record NW_028227263.1, on the reverse strand, counting down.
TGCTGCTTACAAGAAACTCATCTCAGAGAAAAAGATAGACACTACCTCAGAATGAAAGGCTGGAAAACAATTTTCCAAGCAAATGGTCTGAAGAAACAAGCTGGAGTAGCCATTCTAATATCAGATAAGATTGACTTCCAACCCAAAGTCATCAAAAAAGACAGGGAGAGGCACTTCATAGTCATCAAAGGTAAAATCCTCCAAGAGGAACTATCAATCCTGAATATCTATGCTCCAAATACAAAGGCAGCCTCATTCATTAAAGAAACTTTAGTAAATCTCAAAGCACACATTGCACCTCATACAATAATAGTGGGAGACTTCAACACACCACTTTCACCAATGGACAGATCATGGAAACAGAAACTAAACAGGGACACAGTGAAACTAACAGAAGTTATGGATCAAATGGATCTGGCAGATATCTACAGAACATTTTACCCTAAAACAAAAGGATACACCTTCTTCTCAGCACCTCATGGTACCTTCTCCAAAATTGACCACGTAATTGGGCACAAAACAGGACTCAACAGATACAAAAACATTGAAATTGTCCCATGCATCCTATCAGATCACCATGGACTAAGGCTGATCTTCAATAACAAAATAAATAATAGAAAGCCAACCTTCACGTGGACAAATAGACCAATGGAATAGATTTGAAGACCCAGAAATGAACCCACACACCTACGGTCACTTGATCTTCAACAAGGGAGCTAAAAACATCCAGTGGAAGAAAGACAGCATTTTCAACAAATGGTGCTGGCACAACTGGTTGTTAACATGTAGAAGAATGAGAATCGATCCATTCCTATCTCCTTGTACTAAGGTCAAGTCTAAGTGGATCAAGGAACTTCACATAAAACCAGAGACACTGAAAGTTATAGAGAAGAAAGTGGGGAAAAGCCTTGAAGATATGGGCACAGGGGAAAAATTTGAATAGAACAGTAATGGCTTGTGCTGTAAGATCTAGAATTAACAAGTGGGACCTCATGAAACTACAAAGCTTCTGCAAGGCTAAAGACACCATCAATAAGACAAAAAAACCACCAACAGATTGGGAAAGGATCTTCACCCATCCTAAATCAGATAAGGGACTAATATCCAATATATATAAAGAACTCAAGAAGGTGGACTCCAGAAAGTCAAATAACCCCATTAAAAAATGGGGCTCAGAACTGAACAAAGAATTCTCACCTGAGGAATACCGAATGGCAGAGAAGCACCTGAAAAAATGTTCAACATCCTTAATCATCAGGGAAATGCAAATCAAAACAACCCTGAGATTCCACCTCACACCAGTCAGAATGGCTAAGATCAAAAATTCAGGTGACAGCAGATGCTGGCGAGGATGTGGAGAAAGAGGAACACTCCTCCATTGTTGGTGGGATTGCAAGCTTGTACAACCACTCTGGAAATCAGTCTGGCGGTTCCTCAGAAAATTGGACATAGTATTACCGGAGGATCCAGCAATACCTCTCCTGGGCATATATCCAGAAGATGTCCCAACTGGTAAAAAGGACATATGCTCCACTATGTTCATAGCAGCCCTATTTATAATAGCCAGAAGCTGGAAAGAACCCAGATGTCCCTCAACAGAGGAATGGATACAGAAATTATGGTACATTTACACAATGGAGTACTACTCAGCTATTAAAAAGAATGAATTTATGAAATTCCTAGCCAAATGGATGGACCTGGAGGGCATCATCTTGAGTGAAGTAACACAATCACAAAAGAGCTCACACAATATGTATTCACTGATAAGTGGATATTAGCCCAAAACTTAGGATGCCCAAGATATAAGATACAATTTGCTAAACGCATGAAACTCAAGAAGAATGAAGACCAAAGTGGGGACACTGTGCCCCTTCTTAGAATTGGGAACAAAACACCCAGGGAAGGAGTTACAGAGACAAAGTTCGTAGCTGTGATGAAAGGATGGACCATTTAGAGACTGCTGTATCCAGGGATCCTTCCCATAAGCAGCTTCTAAACGCTGACACCATTGCATACACTAGCAAGATTTTGCTGAAAGGACCCAAATATAGCTGTCTCGTGTGAGACGATGCTGGGGCCTAGCAAACACAGGAGTGGATGTTCACAGTCAGCTATTGGATGTATCACAGGGCTCCCAATGGAGAAGCTAGAGAAAGTACCCAAGGAGCTAAAGGCATCTGCAACCCTATTGTCGGAAGAGCATGATGTACTAACCAGAACCCCGGAGCTCTTGTCTCTAGCTGCATATGTATCGAAAGATGGCCTAGTCGGCCATCAATGGAAAGAGAGGCCCATTGGACTTGCAAACTTTATATGCCCCAATATAGGGGAATGCCAGGGCCAAAAGAATGGGAATGGGTGGGTAGGGAAGTGGGGGGCGCTATGGGGGACTTTTGGGATAGCATTGGAAATGTAATTGAGGAAAATATGTAATAAAAATATTAAAAACAAAAAAAAAATTGTGGTAGGGATGCTGAAGTGTAGCTCTTCACAGCCATGGCTTCTGGCAACTGGAAATGGGAGAAGGGTGAGAGGGGCGGGGCAGGGACTCCTTTTCATTAAAGGGCTAGAAAGTTGAGAGTTAGACCATGCTCCAGTGAGTATACGGGCAACACAATCTGGAATTGGTATATTTTTTTTTTCATTTTTCTTTTTGGAGGGGGGAAGGGAGAGGGTCAAAAGGGAGGGTTGGGAATGTGTGTGATCAGGGTGCATGATGGGAAATTCCAAAAAAAAAACAATAAAAATATTGTTAGTGGAAAAAGACACTAAGTCCTCAAAAAAAAAAAAAAAAAAAAAGAAGCTTCTCTGATGAGGGCTGAGAGATGCACTGATCTACAGGTGTAGAAATTACTCATCAAGAAATGTTTCAATTCTCAGTCCATTAAGAGAAACACTAGTACTGGGTTCCCTCCTAGTACCCATCTGCCCACAGAAAATATAAACAGTGACATTTATGAGTTCTAGCTTGTGGACAGGGTCTGTGGCCTAATAAGAAAGTAGTTGGTCTCTCCCATAACATTTTTTCTATGTTTTTCTTCTTCAATCTTTTAAAAATAATTCTGTCTTTATCTCCCCCCTGGTTTGCCCTCTGAGTATTCTTCATCTCATGCCTTGTTCCCCTTCTCCAAGAGGATGTCTCCACCTTCTACCCTCACTCAAATAGAACTCCCCATTCTCTGGGGCCTCAAGTCTCTCCAGGGTTAGGGGCCTCTACTTTCATTTAGTCCAGATTACACAGTACTCTGCTGTAAATACATGTTGGGTGCCTCATATTAGATGGTATATGCTGATTGGTTGGTGGCTCAGTGTCTGAGTCATTTCTGTGGTCCAGGTTAGTTGAGACTGCTGGTCTTCCTATAGGGTTGCCCTCCTCCTCAGCTTCTTTCAGCTTTAATCAATGGATATATCTCATCAAGCCCATACTTGCAGGGTTCACAGAAGGATGGTATCGCTGACTACTTTTCTCCTCCAGTACTGTATGTGGCACCTTTTAAGAATGATTTCCACTTGACTTTTCAACCTGTTTTTATACCACCTATGGACATATGGGCGGCATACAAATCTTCAAAGGAAGTGCTAGTTTGATTTCTTCATGTTCTGTGTGTTTAGTATGTGCTCAGACACCAAGTTTTGGAGAATTACCAGCACCATGGTAACTCTCATAGCCTGTGAGTTTTGGTTGTGGCTTAGATAGTGCTTTGGGGGTTAATTGGCAAGCAACTAGAAAAAGAAATCACCTAAACCTGAAAGAGAAGTTTACGTGCTTCTGTAAGGCAAAGGACACTGTCAGTAGGACAAAACGGCCACCTACAGAATGGGAGAAGATCTTTAACAATCCTACATCTGTTAGAGGGCTAATATCTGATATATACGAAGAACTCAAGAAGTTAGACTACAGAAAATCAAATAACCCTATTAAAAAATTGGGTACAGTGCTAAACAAAGAATTTTCAACTGGGGAATATCAAATGGATGAGAAGCACCTAAAGACATGTTTCATATCCCTAGTCATCAGGGAAATGCAAATCTAAGAAGCCTTGAGATTCCACTTCACACCATTCAGAAAGGCTAAAATTAAAAACTCAGGTGATAGCAGATGCTGGCAAGAATGCGGAGAAAGGGGAACACTCTCTCATTGCTGGTGGGATTGCACGATGGTACAACCACTCTGGAAATCAGTTTGGCAGTTCCTCAGAAAACTGAACATAGTACTACCTGAGGACCCAGCTATACCACTCCTGGGCATACACCCAGAGGATGCTCAAACTTGTAATAAGGACACATGCTCCACTATTTTTATAGCAGCCTTTTATAAAAGCCTGGAGCTGGAAAGAACCCAGATGTCCCTCAACAGAGACATGGGTACAGAAAATGTGATACATTTACACAATGGAGTACTACTCAGGTAGTAAAAAGGATGAATTCATGAAATTCTTAGGCAAATGGATAGAACTAGAAAATATCATCCTCAGTGAGATTATTGCATTTCAAAAGAACACATGTGTTATGTACTCGCTGATAAGTCGATATTAGCCTAAAAACTCCAAATAACCAAGATAAAATTCACATTACCACAGGAAGCTCAAGAAGAAGGAAGACCAAAGTGTGGGTGCTTTGGTCCTTCTTAGAAGGAGAATAAAATACTCACAGGAGCAAATATGAAGATAGAGTAGAGCAGAGACTGAAAGGAAGGGCATCCAGAGGCTGTCCCATCTGAGGATTCATTCCCATATACAGTTACCAAAGCCAGACCCTATTGTAGATGCCAAGAAGTGCATGCTGAAAGGAGCCTGATATGGCTATCTCCTAAGAGACCCTGCCAGAGCCTTACAAATACAGAGATGCATGCTCATAACCATCCATTGGACTGAACACAGGGCCCTCAATAGGGAAGTTAGAGAAAGGACCAAAGGAGTTGAAGGGGATTGCAACCCCACAGTAAAAATAATAACATCAACGAAATGGTCCCCCAAGGGCTCCCAGGGACTAATCCATCAACAAAGGAGTACACGAAGCTCCAGCTACATAAGTTGCAGAGGATGGCCTGTCATGCATCAGTGGGAGGAGTAGTTCTTGGTCCTATGAAAGCTTGATAGAAGCTCCAGTGTAGGGAAACTGAGGTCTGAGGGGTCAGAGTGGGTGGGTGGAGGAACATCCTCATAAAAGCAGGGGGAGGGAGGATGGGATAGACGGCTTGGGAGGGGACCATGAAAGGGTATAACATGTGAAATATAGATGAAGAAAATATCCAATAAAAATTTACTTATACCCATATAAAAAGAAATTACAAAAAAAAAATAAAAATCAAAGAAGCTTACATTATTTATCATGAGATGTCCACATGGAGGACTGTCCAACTAGTATAGTGCTGATTTATTAAAACTCCTTTGAAATATGCAAGTGAATGTATTACAGTAAGCCCCAATAGCAGTAAGTATATGTACAGTTTTTCAAAAGACACTTAGTCTGATGTATTCCTCTCCATATTTCTTGGTCTACTTTCTCTCTTACACACACCCAAATCTAACTCTTCATGTTCCATTATACCCTTTCATCCTTTATAAGACTGTATTCTACCTCCTCATTTTTTCATCATGCAATGACTCTTACACATTCCTGACTTTGAAGGTTATTTCAATATAATTATGTATTAGGCTAATAAACCATATGTAATTGTCAATTAGCCAATATAAATTTCACAGTTGAAATTATGGATATGTGCTTGTCCTAGACAAACATAAGATATCTAAGCAATTAATGACCAGTTATTCTTTCGTTTTGTCTTATTTCCACATATATCCCTTTTGAGTACTGGTAATTTCATTTGTAAAAATATTGTGCAATGATATCTTATTTCTCACACATTTAAGTATATGTACTTTGTGCCTGAGAAAATGTTGTTGCAGGTGTGAATATCAATAAATGTTTAGAACATACAATTGTTAGATTTATAATCAGAACTTTTACTTTTCATCATTGAAAATCAAAACTAAGTCCCTAGTTTTTTATTATACCTAGAGCAGAAATGAGTTGGATCTATATATTTCTTAACGATTGCTCAATCCATATCTTTGCTTGTAGTATGTCCAGGATTAATTACAAATGAGATTCTCTAGATACTATCAAAGTATATTAGACCTGTAATAAGGATTCATGAGTATATCAGAAAAAAAGTCATAATGACATGAAAACAAGTGGATATTGGAATAACCCCAAGATTCAGGTAGGAGAGGCCAGCTTCAGTTAATAAATTTGTCATTTATAAATGTCCTGGGTCAAATATGGGAAAAGTTGGAATGAAGCAACTTCCTGGGAAATTATAGAATCTGACATTGCCAGTTTTCTAGAAGGACTTGGTGTCAGAATAATTTTGCAAGAGTGAAATAGTAGGGAGGAGAGTACTCTGTAGAAACTCACATAATGAGTCCCTTGTTCTAACCTGGAGTGCCCCCAATTCACATCTGACTACGAGATCAATTCAGAACTTAGATTTTCCCAAAGGGAACATGAAAACCCTTCCCTAACTTCTGCCCAGGTGCTCATTAACATCTAACAAACTCCTAAACATCACCATTAAGTATTAGAAAGGAATGGAGGTTTGCTCTAGGGATAAATGCTTTTTTCCTTCATTGGAGGTATCCCAAAGACACCATGCAGACAAATGTGCCGACACCACAGATGACACAATAATAAACTCCCTGAAGAATGTCATGTCCCAGTGCCCTATTATTTTATGAGACTGGAAACTTGGACTTTGTTTGGTTTCCTTCACAGCATTGCATGGAGAATAAGAAACCATTCTGAATTTCATTGCATTCTTTCTCAGGCAAAGAGTGACACAGAGAAGCTCCTCAATCCAGGCACTAGGAAATATGCTTCCATAGGAGCTGTGCTCTGCAGCTGGCCTTCAGATGAGCATCTTCATCGTGACTGAAGCTCAGAAGGTGGGATTCTTCCAACCATAGACTTCTGCTTAAAATTCTTTTTTCTTTTCTTCAGTGAAAATTGTCTTCTGAAGCCAACATGAAAAATTATTTCTGAAGTCTGCAGGTAAACTTGAATAGGTTAATATTTTGCTTTCATCTCAAAGAAATGTCTGTGTCCTAGATCAGTACTCAGGAGATAACAGCATTCAGTGTAACATGTATGTGAGATGTTGAATTTTATCTGCTGGATGGAGGCCGTCGTGCTCCTATAGAAAACATATAAACAAGTAAAGTGCAGACTAAGCATCAGCTTGCAAAGGGTGTAATTTGGATTAATAATTAGTAATAAGGATTGTGTTAATAATTTTGGAGGGAAGCTGCAGGTGACACAGCTAAGGCTCTGGCACCTGACATTTTTGAACAAAAATTAAGATCAGAAAAATTATGAATAAATGAAACTTGTTAGCAAGTGCTTTTTTTTTTTTTCTTTTTTGCACGGAGGACGCATATGTAAGCCTACGTTCATCCGTGTGATTAAAACACAGGTGGCTTTATCAGAAGTATTTGGTGTTTTTTTTTATTTTTTATCTTGAGGATGAGTAGTATAAAAATTTGTGAAAAGCCAAAAACTTTGTTTTCTAAAACTGAATTCAGTTACACAACTTTATTATTATGTGCAATATTATATTGTTCTCATACATACTATTCTTAATATGTTACTGTAACATAAGGAAACTCAATTAATTATTTTTATGTTGAATTTATATATTCTTTTATTTTTTATTGATTAAGGTACATCCCATTTGAAGCCTCCCCTCTCTCTTAATTGTATTGAACTCTGATGATGGAATCACAGGCTCATACTAGACTCTTTCATGCCTGAATTCATATGCAAAGCCCATGGTGTGTTAAAATGTATGTTACTGTGTTCTTGACCTACTGGACCAATAAAGATGTAGTTGCTATACAAAATTTATATTGAGGGAGTAGTAACAAAATCAGTATAAATTTTTATTTGAGTTATTATACATACATAGTTTTCCAGGCAATTTGCCTGTAATGTGATAGAATAATGCCTCACTTATCAAGTGAAGAAATTGTCTCAAATCAACTGGTAAGTGTGGGCAATAAAACAGAGACCTGAAGAGAGTAGTGTCCTACCTAATCATCACTCCAGGGTCCTGTAAAGCCCACTCCATGTCTGCTGATGGTAAATCCCTGGAAACCACTGAGGAAGTGGCTCTTCAGATCCTCTTGCTTTGCCAGTTTGGGGTTGGAACTGTGGCCAATGTCTTTCTGTTTGTCCATAATTTCTCTCCAGTCTTGACTGGTTCTAAACAGAGGCCCAGACAGGTGATTTTAAGCCACATTGCTGGGACGAATGCCTTGACTCTATTCTTCACTATATTTACAAACAACATGATGGCTTTTGCTCGTAAAACTCCTCCAACTGATCTCAAATGTAAATTAGAATTCTTCAGTTCAATGGTGGCAAGAAGCACAAACTTGTGTTCTACCTGTGTCCTGAGTGTCCATCAGTTTGTCACTCTTGTTCCTGTTAATAGAGGTATACTTATACTCAGAGCAAATGTTTCAAATTTGGTGAGTTATTCTTGTTACAGTTGTTGGTTTTTCAGTGTCTTAACTAACATCCACATTCCAATTAATTTCACTGGTCCACAGATAACAGACAATAACACTGACTCTAAAAGCAACTTGTTCTGTTCCACTTCTGGATTCACTGTAGGCATTGTCTTCTTGCAGTTTTCCCATGATGCCACATTCATGAGCATCATGGTCTGGACCAGTGTCTCCATGGTACTTCTCCTCCATAGACATCGCCAGCGAATGCAGCACATCCTCACTCCCAATCAGGACCCCAGAGGCCAAGCTGAGACCAGAGCAACCCGTACTATCCTGATGCTGGTGGTCACATTTGTTAGCTTTTATCTTCTAAATTGTATTTGTATCATCTTTCATGCCTTTAGTATGCATTCTCGTCTATTCGTAAGGCTTTTCAGTGGGGTTCTGGTTGCAGTCTTCCCCAGTATCTCTCCCTTACTGTTGATCTTCAGAGATCCTAAAGATCCCTGTTCTGTGCTCTTCAAATGTTGAAAACCAGAGTCACTGAAAAATGCCAAATACAGAAGACAGCTTTACTAACACCATTAAGTACTTTATTCCATAAATATGTTTCCAACATTTTGTATGAACAAGATGTGGTGCTCACTGCTATAATTTTAAAAGAATAAGGCTATACTCATTTGTTGATGTGAAATGATTTCTGGTTGGAACCTGACTGACACGGTAATTGAGTTATTCACCATCCTCTGTTCTCCTGTATTCTGCTGCAGGCTGGACTGAAACTGATGCAATCAATTTTCAATAAACAGTTTAATGTGTAAATGGTCTTGATCACACTGACACTCTCCCTTCTTCTTAGCTAATACTTTACATTTTAGATAAGGACAGAATCCCTCTCTCTATTTCTCTATCTGAACAAACGAGGATGCATTGTTATGATTAAGTATTTTCAAGAATGAAATTTATATAAATAGCAAATATATTGCATGCCATTCCATTTTAGTTAGGAGATATATGCTTTGCTACCTTGGGCCCTACTCAGGTGAGAGTCAAGTATTGAACATCATACCTTTTTGCTCTCTAGAGCTGTACAATCTGTTGATTATATCAAGAATAGATAGGAAAAGAGACAGAAATAGCTCATGCTCAGAAAACTTAAGAGGACCAGGGAGGTATCTAGGATCCACACTGGAGATCTTCTCCTGAAAGACCTTGGTAAAATCTTCACTCTGGGCCATGGTGAAATTGTTTTTTCAATCATCACAAACACCTACCAATCAGACAGGAGACAAGACATATCAGAACAATGAGGAGTGAAAGTTGTCACTATGTCAGTGACTTTCTCAGTCGCAAAATTATTTTCTCTGAAGATTAAAATCAAGCATCTAATATTTTCAGCTATCTGAGAATGACCAAGGCAAGAAAGACCACAAGATAAATATCTGGAGTGGTTATAGCTGTCAGTGTGATGAAACTTATAATCTGACTTGTGGTACTTACTCTTGTGAACAAAGAATATTTTAGCATTCATTTTTTTGTTCATGTGTATTGGGTATGTATGTATTTGTGGGGATTCCCTCCTCTTAAGGAGAATAGGTGTCATACCACTAGAGCTGGAGTTACAAACTGATGTAAGCCTACAAATATAGTTCCTCAGAATCAAGCTCTGATCCAATGTAAATGTGGCCAGGGTTCTAACCTGCTGAGCCATCTCTGGAGACCCACACTGAGAAATTTATCCAACACACTTAACTTTTCACTTCCAATTTGGGGGAGTAGGAAATCATTAATATCAGCTATATTGAAAGAGCTTGAAATAATAGAATAGGCACCAACAGTTTGTATGTTCTATAGTGGGGAATAGATTCACACTGACTTACAAAATTAATACTCAGACTCTTCATGTACCCTTTCACAGACCTGTACTGACAATACAACTGACAAGCCCACAGCACCAAGTCTTGATCCTAACACTGGCCATAATAAGAATCAGCAAGACAGCTCAGCAGCTAAAGCACTCACCGCTTAGAAATGATTATCCCAGGTCCTACCTAGTGGAGAGAACAAACTCCTACAATTGTACACTGCCTTCCTCAAATCTGTGCTTGAACATGCCCACACACCGAAAAGAAAAAAAGTGTATTTTCTAAGTTCAGTTTAATCAGTTCAGTGTATCCTATAACTCTGATCTCTGCCTGTTAATCTGTGTATCCCCTTATCTCTAAGCATTATTTTGGTGTACTTTAGTGGACTGTATTATCTACTACCCTTCCAACACTTTTTTCACCACATGATTTCCAACCAACACTCAGTAGTAAAGAAAAGTTAGTGAGGAAAAGGAGTGTAGTCCTCTGAAGACTTCCTGCTGAATAGAGTCATTTGGTTGCTTTTGGTAAGTCCAAAATCTATCATCATGATATCTCCAACCAGCAGTCAAACAAGACAGCCAAACAGCAATCCATCAATAGCGAAATCAGGAGCAGGTACAGCAGCAAAGGGGAATGACAATATCAGGCTCAGCAAGAGTCACCACAGGCCCTCTTGGGGGTCTCTCATAAATACCTTTTCAAGGGTCCCCAGAATTCCAAATAAAACTGTCTGCAGGTGGAAAAAAAAATCATACCCCTCCTAAAGCATAAGACACTCATAATTATTTGTTGTGGACAATTGGAAGCAGCCCCATATCCCATATCAGGGATTAAAACTAAAACATATTCATATAATATAACTGGGTTTTTGACAAAATGAAAATTGTCAATCAGTGAAAATAAAGAAATGTTAATAAAATTCAAAGAAGGCATGAATTACAATGAGCTAGGAAATGAGATAGGAAAAGAGACAGAAATAGCTCATGCTCAGAAAACTTAAGAGGACCAGGGAGGTATCTAGGATCCACACTGGAGATCTTCTCCTGAAAGACCTTGGTAAAATCTTCACTCTGGGCCATGGTGAAATTGTTTTTTCAATCATCACAAACACCTACCAATCAGACAGGAGACAAGACATATCAGAACAATGAGGAGTGAAAGTTTTAAAGGGCAGAAATTAGCAGGTAAAATTTCAAGAAAAAATGCACAAAGAAAGAAAGAAAGAAAAAGAAAGAAATGGCCTTTCTATGTTCCATATAAAGTTCCACACCTGAGACTGCAATCTCTGATCTATACTCCTCTTCCTGGCCCATAGTTCTGCCTGCCTTCCAAGATGCTGAGTCTTGCATGGTCATGAGGGTGATGGAATGACCTGATCCCAACTCTGGGACAGAGCCAGCAGGACATGGGACTCCACAAGTGTTGAGAGTTATCAGGAAATATGATCGTTGACATGTTTATTGTGGAATGTCCTTTCTGGGAGGTTAATACCTCTTAGGATGGGAGGGTATGTTTATGTCTTAGCAAAAAGGATAAATGCTGTGACCTTCAGGGTAGCCCTTAAGGCTATAGGAAAGAACACTGAATATATGAATATAAAAATATTTAGACAGGATTTCTCAACTATTCAAAATATAAGGATGTAGTATGAGTTATATGAGAGGCTTCATGCACCAAAAAGTACTGAAGCAGCTGCACTATGATCCAGCTTGTCAGAAAGATACAAAGGCAGGCAGATATAAAAGCAGGCAGGTTTCTGAGTTCAAGGACATCCTGGGACAGAGGAAATTTAGACCCAGCATGTGGGAGCAGTGATCTCAGTGCTGGATCCTACCCTGATAGCTTATTGTATGTTCTTACAAAGCAAGCAGATTTCTGAGTTTGTTTGCCATGTTAAGAAAAATGTGCTTGCTATCTTTTCTTAGAAGTTAAGGGGATAAGTTCAAAATTTGTGATATAATCAAAAGAGTATATGGGGGTGCAAATTTCATTGACATGAAAATAAAAGCATGAGCTATTGTCTGTTAGAGGTTATCTCTCTGGTCATCTTCAGAAACCTGTCTTAGCAGAACACCAGGCTATCAGCTTGTACCCCCCAACTGACTTCAAGCCATTCTTTTTGTTGCGCCCAAATACCAGTTCCTCAGAACCCCTCTCTAAGCCAAAGCTGGTCGTTGGCACCAGGAGGCCTATTGACATCCAGAACAACTCACTCTCCAATTTCCTGCCTGCTGAACTCCATTACTCCCAGAAGCTGTGAGGTCTGCCCAATTCTCTCCATTCTTTCTGTGCCCTATCTTCCTGTCCACACCTCTATATACAATTGAGAACCTGCACTCCACACCCTGGTCCAAAGCTCTGCATGCTTCATGGGAGACCTGTTACTAACTGGGACAATCAGTCCCAGAGGCCTTCTATGACCTTGTATGACCAGGACAGCTAATACCAGAGACAACAAGATGGCTAAAGACATGAGCTAAACTATGGTAAGGAAAAGCCAGTGCAATATGGCACCATCGGTAACCAGCTATCCTACTCTAGCAAGCAGTGGGTACCCTGACACACCTGAAGAGCAAGAAAATGAAGAATTATCTTATGAACAATACAGAGGCCTTTAGTGAGGAAATAAGTAAATATCTTTTTAAAATACAGGAAAATACGCTCAAACCGACCTTTAAAAAGGAAACAAATAAATATGAAGGAATACAGGAAAATGCACACAAACAGGTGAAGGAAATAAATAAAACTGTTCAGGACCAGGAAATGGAAATAGGAGAAATAAAGAAAACAAAAAAGGAGCCAACCCTGGAGAAAGAAAGCTTAGAAAAGAGAATTACAAGCCACAAGCATCACCAACAGAATACAGGAGAAAGAAGAGAGAAGCTCAGCCATCAGAGATACAAAAGAAAAATTGCTGTATGGGTCAAAGAAAATGTCAAATGGATAGATTCTAATACAATACACTCAGAAAATTTGGGACACTATGAAAAGACAAAAACTAAGAATAATAGAAATGAAGGGAGAAGAATCCCAACTCAAAGGCACAGAAAATATACTCAACAAAAATCATAGAACAAAACATCCCTAACCTAAAGAAAGAGATGACTATAAAACTACAAGAACCAAAATAGATTGGATGAGAAAGAAAGTCCTGCCACCATATAATAAAACACTAAATGTACATAACAAAGAAAGAAATTTAAAAGATGAGGGGGAGAAAAGGACAAGTAATATATAGGGTAGACCTGTTAGAATTACAGCTGACTTCACATCAGAGGCTCTAAAAGCCAGAAGGGCATGGATATGAGTTTTGCAAACCTTAAGAGACCACAATATCAACCCAGGAAAATGTTCAATCACCATAGATAGAAAAGTAAACATATTCCATGACAAAAACAATTTTAAGCAATATATATTTAATAATAGAACCATTCAAAGGTTACAAGAAAGAAAACTTCAACTCAAGGAGCTTAAATATACCCAAAAAACCATAAGAACTTAATCATTAAACAGCAAAAACAAAAGAATAGAATTACATCCACACTATAACACCTCCAACAACAAAACACCAAGAAGTAACAATCATTGGGTATTAATATCTCCCAACAGCAATGGATTCAAGTCACTAATAAAAACAGAGTAGATAGGCAAAGAGAATCCATGATTGTACTATATACAAGAAATACAGCTCAGCAACAACAATAAACACTGCCTCAGAGTAAAGGACTGGAAATAGGTTTTCCAAGCAAACGGACCCAGGAAACAAGCTTGCCTAGCCATTATAATATCTAATAAAACAGACTTTCAACCAGAAGTTATGAAAAGAGATGGAGAAGGACACCTTATATACATCAAAGGAAAAATCCAGCAATATGATGCCTCAGGTCACACACACACACACACACACACACACACACACACACACACACACATGCGCGTGTACACACACACAAGCACACACACGCACACACTCACACACATACTGCATGGCTGTAATAAAGTAGTCCAATAACTCATACATATACATACATACATAAAAACATACATACATACATACATACATACATACATACATTCATACAAACTTACATGCACACAGAGCTACAGATAGACATACACATTAATACACAGAATGGTTAGAGCAAGCTCCAAGCCTTTCACATACACTTACATATATAAAAACATTGGTGGATGGAGGAAGCTCCAACACACACCCAGACAAGCTTTATATATATGCATACATACAGATACTTCTGCTCAAGGAACTTTGTTCCAAACTTCCACTCAAACAAACTTTACACTTATACACACATACACTTAGTTCTTGGATGAAAGGAAAAATTTTCAGCTCTCCACTCTTTATTCCTTCTTCCATAGCTTATATATCCCAGCAAAAATTTTCAAGCAGTATAAAACTACAATGTGCTTATGTTTTAGTTTTCTTCTAGTAAATGATTATGAAAAACAGTGTGTTCTCCAATACTGTTACAAGAAATAACATTATATAGTAAAGGCAAAGAAAACAAATTATCCCCAAACACCTAGGTACATTTGTTTATTTATTTTATTTATTTTTTATTAGATATTTTCTTTATATATATTTCAAATTTCAAATGCTATCCCGAAAGTTCCCTATAACGCCGTTCCCCCCCCCCGCCCTGCTCCCCTAACCACTCACTCCCAGTTCTTGGCCCTGGAATTCCCCTGTACTGAGACATATAAAGTTTGCAAGACCAAGGGGCCTCCCTTCCCAGTGATGGCCGACTAGACCATCTTCTGATACATATGCAGCTAGAGAAATGAGCTCTGTGGGTACTGGTTAGTTCATATTGTTCCAACTATAGGGTTGCAGACCCCTTCAACTCCTTGGGTGCTTTCTCTAGCTTCTCCATTGGGGGCACTGTGTTCCATCTTATAGATGACTGTGAGCATCCACATCTGTATTTGCCAGGCACTGGCATAGCCTCATACGAGACAGATATACCAGGGTCCCTTCATCAAAATCTTGCTGGCATATAACCTAGGTACATTTATAACTAAGCAACTTATTATAAATTTACAAAGTGTACACAATAAAGGTAGTTTTTTCATCAAGTTTCTCTTCCTGGCAGGCAGAAATTACAAAGAAAGGAACAAGTATTTTATTATTTATCTTGAAAATAATCTGGAAAAAGTTTAAAGGAATCACAAATCTAAACTTTTATATAAAAATCAATCATGTCGATTTTGAATCCTCAGGATGCATATCTATCCATCAGCAATTCTTTTTTTTTGCCTTTTTTAAAATTTTTAATATTTTTATTACATATTTTCCTCAATTACATTTCCAATGCTATCCCAAAAGTCCCCCATAGCGCCCCCAACTTCCCTACCCACCCATTCCCATTCTTTTGGCCCTGGCATTCCCCTATATTGGGGCATATAAAGTTTGCAAGTCCAATGGGCCTCTCTTTCCATTGATGGCCGACTAGGTCATCTTTCAATACATATGCAGCTAGAGACAAGAGCTCCGGGGTTCTGGTTAGTACATCATGTTGTTCCAACAATAGGGTTGCAGATCCCTTTAGCTCCTTGGGTACTTTCTCTAGCTTCTCCATTGGGAGCCCTGTGATACATCCAATAGCTGACTGTGAACATCCACTCCTGTGTTTGCTAGGCCCCGGCATCGTCTCACACGAGACAGCTATATTTGTGTCCTTTCAGCAAAATCTTGCTAGTGTATGCAATGGTGTCAGCGTTTAGAAGCTGATTATGGGATGGATCCCTGGATACGGCAGTCTCTAAATGGTCCATCCTTTCATCACAGCTACGAACTTTGTCTCTGTAACTCCTTCCCTGGGTGTTTTGTTCCCAATTCTAAGAAGGTGCACAGTGTCCACACTTTGGTCTTCATTCTTCTTGAGTTTCATGCGTTTAGCAAATTGTATCTTATATCTTGGGTATCCTAAGTTTTGGGCTAATATCCACTTATCAGTGAATACATATTGTGTGAGTTCTTTTGTGATTGTGTTACTTCACTCAAGATGATGCCCTCCAGGTCCATCCATTTGGCTAGGAATTTCATAAATTCATTCTTTTTAATAGCTGAGTAGTACTCCATTGTGTAAATGTACCATAATTTCTGTATCCATTCCTCTGTTGAGGGACATCTGGGTTCTTTCCAGCTTCTGGCTATTATAAATAAGGCTGCTATGAACATAGTGGAGCATGTGTCCTTCTTACCGGTTGGGACATCTTCTGGATATATGCCCAGGAGAGGTATTGCTGGATCCTCCGGTAGTACTATGTCCAATTTTCTGAGGAACCACCAGACTGATTTCCAGAGTGGTTGTACAAGCTTGCAATCCCACCAACAATGGAGGAGTGTTCCTCTTTCTCCACATCCTCGCCAGCATCTGCTGTCACCTGAATTTTTAATCTTAGCCATTCTGACTGGTGTGAGGTGGAATCTCAGGGTTGTTTTGATTTGCATTTCCCTGATGAATAAGGATGTTGAACATTTTTTCAGGTGCTTCTCTGCCATTCCGTATTCCTCAGGTGAGAATTCTTTGTTCAGTTCTGAGCCCCATTTTTTAATGGGGTTATTTGACTTTCTGGAGTCCACCTTCTTGAGTTCTTTATATATATTGGATATTAGTCCCTTATCTGATTTAGGATAGGTGAAGATCCTTTCCCAATCTGTTGGTGGTTTTTTTGTCTTATTGATGGTGTCTTTAGCCTTGCAGAAGCTTTGTAGTTTCATGAGGTCCCACTTGTTAATTCTCGATCTTACAGCACAAGCCATTACTGTTCTATTCAGGAATTTTTCCCCTGTGCCCATATCTTCAAGGCTTTTCCCCACTTTCTCCTCTATAAGTTTCAGTGTCTCTGGTTTTATTTGAAGTTCCTTGATCCACTTAGACTTGACCTTAGTACAAGGAGATAGGAATGGATCGATTCGCATTCTTCTACATGTTAACAACCAGTTGTGCCAGCAGCATTTGTTGAAAATGCTGTCTTTCAGCAATTCTTAATAAGGCATATCAGAAGGCTGAGGACAAAAATGGGTATAAGAAATCTATCACCACCTGTCCAACCTCAGTGAGAGTCACATTAGCCATTGCTGCCATTGTTCTTGTTCCCTGACCATAAAAGGTCCTAGCTTAGCAAGTAAGAGTGTGCCTTTATGAACTTCTAATTGTTCCCTAAGATTTTTGATATCACAGCCAGTAGTGGAAACATCTCAACATAGTTTCACTAACGATTTTATCTTTCCAAATGATTTCTAGGAGAGGTGGTCATGGCTCACAATCTACTTCTGTAAGTTATTCTCTAGTGTAGTGATTGAATCATTGATCAGCTACAGCAGCAATGCCTGTAATAGATCAAGCATTATTATTTTGAATGCCAGAAATACTGATCATTGACATTCTGAAACCCCCCTAAGAGATTTCATAGAATTCTTAATCTAAGAGGGATGTGAGGGCAGTAAGCAGAGCAGAACTCCATAATAGCATGAAGTCCTCATGACATATTGTCCTTGGTGGTGTGCCACACCAAGACTCACCCATGTGGCTGTGATAATCAGTGGGATGGCCACATTCCCTGAGTTGTAAAGCCATTGGTCATTCCTTGGCAATATTTGGACATCAGAAAAAAGGAAATGAAAACTACATTCAGATTCTATCTAAAACCTATTTGAATGGCCAAGATCAATAACACAGGTGTCTGCTCATGCTGGCAAGGATGTGCAATAAGGGAATTGCTCATCCATTGCTGGTGAAAGTAAGAACTTGTACAGTCACTATGGGAATAAGAATAGAGGCTCCACAGAAAGTAGGCAATAGATCTATCTCACCATTCTTGGATATTTACCTGAAGGGCACTTCATTTCTACTAAAAGGACGTGTGTTCAACCATGATTGTTACTGTTCTATTTATTCATAATAGCCAGATCCTGGAAACAACCAAGAATTCACAATAAAAGAAGGGATAAAAATTATGGCACATTAGCACAATGGAGCATTACTCAGCTGTTTAAGGACAGGCATCATGATGTTTATAGGAAAATGATTGAAGCTAGAAAAAAAATCATCCTGAGTGAGGTACCCCACATCCAGAAATATAAATATGGTATGTATTCAGTTATATGCTGGAAGCAGGTGTGGTCGCATGGGCCTAGATGGTGCCCTGGATCATTGCCAGGCTCCGTGAATCCCACATGTTTACTGCCTTGCTCGAGCATGCACAGTGAGGCTGCATGCCTGGGCTGCCTGCCAGGTCAGCCTATTGGTGACTGACCTGAGCTCATGCCTGGAGCGTTTGTGAATTCTGATTGGATGAGGTGGGGTGGAGCTTGATGAGATCATGGGGCGTTAGTATAGGCGGTTTGTTGTTGTTGCCCTGGCCTAAGTGGAGAGAGGTTGTAAGAAAAGCTTCAAGAAGAAGTAAAAGAAGAAGCTCTTGTGTGAACCTCACTTGGTGTCCGTGTAGTTCCTGTCTCCCCGGGAAGAAAGGACACCACCAAGTGGTGGCCTGTACGGGGAACTCATCGCATTGGTTGGCAACAGTAAGTAAAGAAAGTATAGGCCTGAGAAAACTTTAGTAAACAGTGGTAAGGAAACTTTACCAAACAGTGTTAAGGAAACTTTAGTAAGCAGCGGTAAGGAAATTTTAGCAAGAGCAGTGGTAAGGAAATTTTCTTAAGCAGCGGTAAGGAACTTGTAATAAGTAGTGTTAAGGAAAGTTTAGTAAGCAGCCGTAAGGAAAGTTTTGTAAACAGTGGTAAGGAAATTTAGGTAAGTGGACAGTTTAGAACCTCTTTAGTTAGACTGTTAGAGTCTGTGGCTACCTCTAAATTCTGTGTTATTATCTAAACAATACTGAAAACATACCACTGCCTAAAGACTTTTTTATTATTTGGAATTTTAACTTACAAAAATTATTCCACTCTGTCAGAGGCACATGCCAATCTTAAATGTTCCCTGTTAATTAATTTTCTCTTAAGTTTTTTGTTGTGTTTAGTTCTGTTTGATACTTGAAAATGAGAGATCAGAGTGATGCCATCTTGTAAAGGGCAAAGGAAAATGCAGTTTCCAAATGGATGGCATTCAGATTTCAGTAGACAAGTCAAATAGATAGGGTGGGTGTATGAAGGTCAGACAGGAGAGGCAGAGCAGAGAGAGCAGAGGCAAATGTCCAAAGTGATCTAAATATAGACCAGGCAGCTTTACATTTTAAAAATGGGACTTGGATAGATAGTCCGGACAGGTAACCACAGAGACTTGAGACAGGACTACTATAGACTGAGACCATTAAGTCAGTAGCAAAATACTTGCAAAAGACAGGAGTACAGTTGGGAACCAATGCAGAACAGCCATTTCACAGTGACCACTGAACCTGTGCTTCAGTTATTTAAAAGTATCTGTAAGGAGGGAGCTACAGTGCCTGGCAGTCATATGGCCTGCGGAAATGGCTAAAGGATGTAGGTAGACAAATCACCAAACCCAGCAAGGAATTATAATTAAATCACCAGAAGGTGGTTGAAAAAGTAAACTTATTCTGCTAGAGAGAGCAAAACCTTGGTGGAAGGTTGGTGTATCTAAGCTCAGTTTCTTTTTGGAGAGGTTTGAAGTGATTGTCTCTCTTCATGAAGGAGAAAATCAGAAAGGTTCCCGGGAAAAATGGGATGAAACATTAACGTTCTTAGGTATAGAGATGAAGGTAAGGTTCCCGGGGAAAAAAGGGACGAAGCATTAAGGTTCTCAGGAATAGAGATGAAGGAATTTCAGCAAGAATTTAAGAAAGCATAGGCCTGATAGGTTCCCCGGAGAAAAGGGGACAGAGCACTAAGGATATAGATATAGAGATGGATGGAATTTAAATGATATTGGTTCAACTGTGACTAAAATGAAAGTAAAAATGTTAGCCATCTGGAACTTGGTCAGGGCATGCTTGAGGGATGCCAGTGGAAAGTACAATGCTGAAATAGAGGAAGGAGCAGCGGCGCTTGAGGAGGCGAAGGAGATTGCTTCTCAGGCTAGCCGCCAAAAACCCAAACAGCTTAGACAACAAACCAAAGATAAGAAAGAGAAGAAGGAACCTAGCTCTGAAGGGTCTACTAGTGACAGCGACGGGACTGATAGTTACAGTGACGCCTGTAGTCAGATGTCCCACTTGAGGTTGAGATGCAGTAGGCCACCCGAACCATCAGCCCCTCTGTTGCCTTCTCCTTTCCCTTATAAAGATGAGGGAGACAAAAGGGGAAAGTGTAGTCTTCAAGCAAATGTCTGGAAAAATGTGCCCACCGTTGTGGGGGCCTTCCCAGTATTTCAGGACCAACAGGGGCAACAGTATCATTAACCCCTGGAGTGGAAGGTTGTACAAAGATTGAAGGAGTCAGTTTCGACTTATGGGGTCCAGGCTGCCTTTATAAAATCTCAAACACGCATTTAAACTATGATAAAGGCAGTAAGAGTTAAGGTTAGGTACCTTTTGAGCAATTTCCTCAAAGATAAAACATTGCAACCTGCAGGAAAGCTCCTGAAGACTCAGTAGTAGAAACTTGAGCCATTAAAGGAGAATGCTTTAAATGAAAGAAAAAGAGAAAAGATGGTTTATATAGTGGATGGGAGGACTAGCCAATAGTTTTAGAAGGAAAACAACACTATGAAAGGGACCATTATTTTGTGTAATATAAAAACACTTAAAGTTCTTAGGTATACATATGTATGCTCTATGTAAATATGTTACAAATTTATGTCTATAAAATCTGTATTTCAGTAAGCATTGAAAAGATATGGAAAAGACATTTAGGGAACAGGCAGGGAACAGAAGGTCGTGTGGTATGGGGGTATAGAACAGAATATAGCCAAGTTTGAATAAAATGTTTTTCTTTATGTTCTTCTGTGTTTTGAAAGTAATAAGGTGTTCATAGAAATAAGATCATGGTTTCCTCCCCCAGAGGGGTGTCTGCCATTTCCCCTAGAGATAGAATTGCTCAAATTTTGCTTTTGCCTAGTCACCATGCTAGCTTCCCTTCAAGGGGACTGAAAAAAATGAAATTGGGGCTTTGGCTCCACTGGAATACAAATTTGAAAACTGGTATCCTTATGGTTAACCAAAGAGTGGATTGGTTGCGGGAACAGATGAATATTTTGGAGCAGTTAGTATTTGCTTCATGCATTACTCAATGGCAGGAATGTGTGTAACCTCTGTTCAGTATCAGAATTTTTCCAGAGCTGCAGATCTGTCGTGTGCAATTTATCTGATGTGGCTAGGAAATTGGAACCATGATCTCGACACAAAGATGAAGGAATTGCGAGCATTGATTGTTGCCGTGAACAACACCCATGTGGAGATTACAACTGCAAAGCAATGGCTGGAGATCATCCAAGGAACTGTGGAATTCTTAAAAAAATGGGGAGGGATGGACTTTTGAGTGCTCCTGCTGACTGTTGTGTGTAGAGGAATGCTTTGGTGGATGGCATGTATGTGAAGGCAGCACAGGGCTGATAAATGAGCCTTAGTGCAGGCTATGGCAGCCTTGGAAGCAGGAACATCCCCCCCCCCATGTTGGCTCAGCATGCTGGATCAGTAATCAATGACAGGTAAGACCCTCGCGTGCACAAACCGACCTAAGACAGAATGGCAAAGTGAGTTTGTCACTCCCATGATGGGTAAGGATGTGGCAGGGATGGGGGCAACCTAAGACAGATGTTGATCCCAGAGCTACTAATAAAACAAAAGGAGG
This sequence comes from Mus caroli, assembly GCF_978045245.1. NCBI lineage: Eukaryota > Metazoa > Chordata > Mammalia > Rodentia > Muridae > Mus > Mus caroli. Next base: position 123,724,771 of record NW_028227263.1, on the reverse strand, counting down.
GAGATGCAGGAAGCGTGTGCGGCCCTATGGGCCTACATGGTGCCCTGGCCCATTGCCAGACTCCGTGAAACTCACATGTTTACTGCCTTGACCCAGCATGCGCAGTGAGGCTGCATGCGTGGGCTACCTGTCAGGCTGGACTGTTTCTCATGATCCAGACCTGTCAGCCTATTGGTAACCCCCTGAGCTCGTGCCTGGAGCGTTTGTGAATTCCGATTGGATGAGGTGGGGTGGAGCTAGATGAGGTAAGTCGGAGTGAGTATAGGTGGTTTGTTGTTGTTGCCCTTGCCTAAGTGGAGAGAGATTGTAAGAAAAGCTGCAAGAAGCAGTAAAAGAAGAAGGTGTTGCGTGAACCCGACTTGGTGTCTGTGTCATTCTTTTCTCCACGGGAAGAAAGGACTGTGGACAATTATACATACAGACATAGCTATTAAATAAATGATAATGAAGGTACAAAGGAGATTGATACATAGAAATGTTCTAGTGAGTGACACATGGATTTCATAGAAGGGGAAAAGAGATTAGCTATGCTGAATGGATTAGGGGGTGGGTTGGAAGAGGACATAAGGTTGAAAGAGGGGATGTGGCAAAATAAGGCATATGAGAGATGTTATGAAAACCTATGGCAGTGGAAATTTCTAACATATATGAAAGTGATCCTACTGAAATTTTCTAATAACTAGGGTACAGACTGACCACCTCTTTTCAACTAAGGGGTCTTCAAGTAGAGGGACTGTAGTGCATTCAACTGAGTTTTTGGCCAAAGATGTCCCATGGAAATGCCTACCAAACCCAGGCTGGGGCTGGAAAGATGGCTTAATGGTTAAGAGCACTGGCTGCTTGCTCTTCCAGAGGTCCTGAGTTCAATTACCTGCAACCACATGGTGCCTCACAACCATATGTAATGGGATCTGATGTTCTCTTCTGGTGTGTCTGAAGACAGCTACAGAGTACACATATAAATTAAATTAATAAATCTTTTTTTTAAAAAAAAACTAGGCTGATGTTAAGACAATGGTTTGCTCTCCACAAACTGACAGTAGGATACCCTTACCTAGGACAACGCCCATACACTCCTTCAGCATGGAGAAGTTGACCTGATACCTACATCAAGCCTACACTCCTATATCTAGTGTCTTTGGTTGGGAAAAGTAGTCTGCAGGCTACCAAAAGAGACACATAAACACCAAGCCAGCAACAAATCTTTTGTCCTACAATCTGCCCCGCACACAAGTTATGTTAATGCAAAGGTGGCATGGAACTTGTGGGAGTATCCAACCAATGTCTAATTTGTCATATACAGAACACATACACAGCACTGTCAGGTGACCAAGAACCAGAAATTAGTCAACATACCTACAGTAAGACCAAATACTACCTCTCTAAAATAAATAAATAAGTAAACAAACAAACAAACAAACAAACAAAAAATAAAACATTGATAAAATGACTTCTATTGGTATTTTGTCATATTCATAGTTCAGTGTGTTATTTGCTGTTGTGTTAATCATCAGAGAAGATTCCTCCTTTGGCAGACAGAAACAGATTCAGAGACTCACAGCCTGGCATCATGTGGAAAGAGATTCCACAGAACACACAGCTCTAAATGGGATGTCTCCATCAAATCTCATCTCTCATAGCTCAGGGAAATTTCAAGAAGTGGCGTCAAGAAAGAGTGTAAGAGCCATGGGGATGAAGGACACCAGGAGAACTGGACTCACTAAATCAACAGAGCAAAGTACATACGCCCCCCAAATTATATGCCCCAATACAAGGGAATGCCAGGGCCATTATGCAGGAGTGGATAGGTTGGGGAGCAGGGCAGAGGGAGGGTATAAGGGACTTTCAGGATAGCATTTGAATTGTAAGTGAAAAAAATATCTAATACAAAATTGTTTGAAAAATGAATCCTGAGAGAAGGCTTAGCAATCAGTGACCCATTCATTCTCACACTTAGGTGTTAGATAAAAATACTAAGCTGAAAGCTTTTATATATGCAGGTAATCTGATGCAAACTCTTGTAGGCCCATGCTTGATGTTTCAGTCTCTGTGTATTCATATTCACTTTTCTCAGTTGATTTAGTGCGTCTAGTTCTCCTGGTGTCCTTCATTCCCATGGCTCTTACACTCTTTCTGGACTCCTCTTCTTCAGAGTTCCCTGAGCTCTGAGAGGTAAGATTTGCTAGAGACATCCCATTTAGAGCTGTGTGTTCTGAGGACTCTCTTTCCACATGATGCCAGGCTGTGAGTCTCTGAATCTGTTTCTGTCTGCCGTAGGAGGAACCTTCTCTGATGATAACTGAATAGGACACTGATCTATGAATATAGCAAAATACCATTACAAATCATTCTGTCAATGATTTTATTTTATTTCTTAGACAGGTAATATTTGGTCTTACGATAGGTATGTTGACTATCTAACTCCTGGTACTTGGTCTCCTGACAGTGCTGTGTATGGGCTCTGTCTATAACAAATCAGAAATCGGTTGGCTTTTCCCACAAGTTCCATGCCACCATTGCATTAACATATCTTGTGTGCAGGGAGGAATTTAGGCCAAAAGTTTTGTGGCTGAGTTTTTGTTTATGTGTCTCTTTTGGAAGCCTGAAGAGTACTTTTCTATACCAAAGACACTAGCTATAGGAGTGAAGGTTCCATGTAGGTATTAGCTCAACTTCTCCATATTGAGGGGGGTTTATGGGTGTTGTCCTAGGTAAGGGTATACCACTGTCAGTTTGTGGAGAGCAAACAACTAACGTTAGCCCGGGTGGTTTTTAAATAAAGATTTATTAATGTAATTTATATGTGTACACTGTAGCTGTCTTCAGACACACCAGAAGAGAGCATCAGATCCCATTACAGATGCTTCTGAGCCACCATATGGTTGCTGGGAATAGAACTTATATCCTCTGGAAGAGCAAGCAGCCTAGGTTTGGTAGGCATTTCCATGGGACATCTTTGGCCAAAAACTCAGTTGAATGCACTACAGTCCCTGTACTTGAAGACCCCTTAGTTGAAAAGAGGTGGTCAGTTGGGACTCCATACCCTCCGTTTTTAGAAAATTTCAGTAGGATCACTTTCATATATGTTAGCAAATTTCCACTGCCATAGGTTTTCATAACATCTCTCATATGCCCCCCAATTCCAGCTCTTTCTCTTAATTCCATCTCTCAACCTTATGATTCCCTGCACTTCTGGTCCCTTTCCAACTCATCCCCCTAGTCCACTCAGAAGAGTCAATCTCTTTCCCCCTTTCATGAAATCCTTGTGTCCCTCACTAGAACATTTCTATGTATCAATCTCCTTTTAACTTGATTATTATTAATGTAATGGCTAGTACCTATGTATAAGTGATGGTGATTGATAATAACGATGCCTGTGATGGTGATGATGCTGAAAAATGTGATACTGGTGGTGATGGCAATGGTGGTTATGGTAATGGTGATCAGGATGGTAATATGGGAATGGTGAGATGCTGCTGCTGGTGGTGATCATGATATTGATGCTGGTGGTAGTGATGAGAGTGATAATCTCAGGGTTTCTCTGTATAGCCTCGGCTGTCTTGGAACTCACTCTGTAGACCAGGCTGGCCTCAAGCTCAGAAATCTGCCTGTCCCTTCCTCCCAAGTGCTGGGATTAAAGGCGTGCACCACCACTGCCCGGGTTACATTTTGTTAAATAAAAACATTTTATTTTCATCATAATACCACTATAATACATTTACTTTGTTATGAGCAAGTTTGTGTGTGTGTGTGTTTGTGTAATTTATCTTTACACTCTAGTAAGAAAATAATGTTCCTTTGATTTGGAAACCATCTTCACATAAAGTCTTTTTTAAAGTACAGTGTGGTGGTCCTTGGCTATCATTCTGGCTACTCTGAAAGCTAAGTAAAAACTCTCAAGTTCAAAGCCACATCACTCCAATCTCTGCCTCTGTGGTTATATAGCTGTCTTCCCTCTGCATGCATTTGCTGCTTCTTATAAGGACACAGTTTCTCCTAAAGTTTTTATTCTACTTGTGGCTTTCATTTGCAAAGGCTCTATTTCCAAATAGGTCATTCACATGCATCACGGACCAGGACTTTAAATAGCAGAATTACAGGTCAACCCATAGCAGGCAATGATACCTTTCCCTTCATTCCCCCTCTCTGACCAGATGCCCTTCATAGGCCCGTAACATGGCCCTTGTGTCTGTTGATTATCGAATTGCAGAGCTTCTCACAGAGCTCCATCAGCTGATCAAGCAAACCCAGGTTAGAGCAAAGTTTGTATAAGTGAATTCATACCATATTTATCTTTCTGGGTCTGGGTTAAAATTTCACTCAGGATGAAATTTTTTCTATCTACAGCGATTCTCCTACAAGCATCATGATGCCTGTTCTTAAACAGCTGTGTAATGCTCCATTGTGCTAATGTGCCATAATTTTTATCCTTTCTTTTGTTGACACTTCTTGGTTGATAACAGATTCATTCATATTGTGAATGAATAGAGCAGCAAAAATCATGGTTGAGCACATGTCCTTGTGGTAGGATGAAGTGCCCTTCAGGTATATATCCAAGAGTGGTGAGATAGAACTATTGCCTACTTTTTGTTGAATCTCTATTCTTATTCCCAAGGTGACTGTACAAGTTCTTACTTTCACCAGCAATGGATGAGCAATTCCCTTATTGCACATCCTTGCCAGCATGAGCAGTCACATGTGTTGTTGATCTTGGACATTTTAATAGGTGTTAGAATCCCAATGTAGTTTTCATTTCCTTTTTCCTGATGTCCAAATACTGCCAAGGGTCATGAAGTAGGAATGACCAATGGCTTTAGAACTCAGGGAATGTGGTCACCCCACTGATTAACACAGTCACATGGGTGAGTCTTGGTGTGGCATGGCCCCAAGAACTTCATGCTGTTATGGAGTTCTGCTCTGCTTGCAGTCCTCACATCCCACTTAATCTAAGAAAGATGTAGCATTAAGAGGTCTAGACACATTTTCCTCTCTAACTTTTTTCTCTACTACTTGGTGTTAATGGTTGGAAGGTATTGGATTGAAAAAAAGGGTTGGGCGGGTGGTAGATAATAGAACTCAAAAAAGTGTCCCAAAATAATGCTTAGAAGTAAGGGGATACACAGATTAACAGGCAGAGATCAGTGTTATAGGATACACTGAACTGATTAAACTGAACTTAGAAAATACACTCTTTTTTCTTTTCGGTGTGTGGGCATATTCAAGTACAGATTTGAGGAAGGCAGAGTACAATTGTAGGAGTTTGTTCTCTCCACTATGTAGGACTTGGGATAATCATTTCTAAGCTGTGAGTGCTTTAGCTGCTGAGCTGTCTTGCAGATTCTTATTATGGCCAGTGTTAGGATCAAGACTTGGTGCTGTGGGATTGTCAGTTGTATTGTCGGTACAGGTCTGTGAAAGGGTACATGAAGAGTCTGAGTATTAATTTTGTAAGTCAGTGTGAATCTATTCCTCAATATAGAACATACAAACTGTTGGTGCCTATTCTATTATTTCAAGCTCTTTCAATATAGATGATATTAAGATTTCCTACTCCCCCACATTGGAAGTGAAGAGTTAAGTGTGTTGGATAAATTTCTCAGTGTGGGCCTCGAGTGATGGCACAGCAGGTTAAAACCCTGGCCACGTTTACATTGGATCAGAGCTCGATTCTGAGAAACTATAGTTGTAGGCTTACATCAGTTTGTAACTCCAGCTCTAGGGGTATGACACCTATTCTCCTTAAGAGGAAGGAATCCGCACAAATACATACACACCCAACACACATCTAAAGTTTTCTTTGTTCACAGGTGTAAGTACCACAAGTCAGATTATAAGTTTCATCACACTGACAGCTATAACCACTCCTGGTATTTATCTTGTGGTCTTCACTGCCTTGGTCATTCTCACGCAGCTGAAATGGTTAAATTCTTGAATTTAATCTTCTGAGAAAATAATTTTGTGACTGGCAAGCCACTGACAAACAGAGTGATAACACTGCCACCTCATTTTTCAATGTGTCTTGTCTCCTGTCTGATTGGCAGGTGTTTGTGATGATTGGAAAAACAATTTCACCATAGCCCAGAGTGAAGTCTTTACCAAGGTCTTTCAGGAGAAGATCTCCAGTGTGGATTCTGGATTCCTCCCTTGTCCTCTTAAGGCTTCTGAGCGTGATCTGTTTTCGCCTCTTTTCTTATTTACTCTTGATATGATCAGCAGATTGTACTGCTCTAGAGAGCACAAAGGTATGATGTTCAGTGCTTGACTCTCACCTGAGTAGGGCCCAAATAGCAAAGCATAGATCTCCTAACTAAAATAGAATGACATGCAATATATTTACTATTTATATAAATTTCATCCTTGAAAATACTTAGTCATAACAATGTATCCTCGTTTGTTCAGATAGAGAAATATAGAGAGGGATTCTGTCCTTATCTAAAATGTAAAGTATTAGCTAAGAAGAAGGGAGAGTGTCAGTTTGATCAAGACCATTTACACATTAAACTGTTTATTGAAAATTGATTGCATCAGTTTCAGTCCAGCCTGCAGCAGAATGCAGTTATATACAGGAGAACAGATGATGGTGCATAACTCACTTACCATGTCAGTCAGGTTCCAACCAGAAATCATTTCACATCAACAAATGAGTATAGCCTTATTCTTTTAAAATTATAGCAGTGAGCACCACATCTTGTTCATACAAAATGTTGGAAACATATTTATGGAATAAAGTACTTAATGGTGTTAGTAAAGCTGTCTCCTGTATTTGGCATTTTTCAGTGACTCTGGTTTTCAACATTTGAAGAGCACAGAACAGGGATCTTTAGGATCTCTGAAGATCAACAGTAAGGGAGAGATACTGGGGAAGACTGCAGTTAAAATCTCACTGACAAGCCTTATGAAGAGACGAGAATGCATATAAAAGGCATGAAAGATGACACAAATACAATTTAGAAGATAAAAGCTAACAAATGTGACCACCAGCATCAGGATAGTACGGGTTGCTCTGGTCTCAGCTTGGCCTCTGGGGTCCTGATTGGGAGTGAGGATGTGCTGCATTTGCTGGCGATGTCTATGGAGGAGAAGTACCATGGAGACACTGGTCCAGACCATGATGCTCATGAATGTGGCATCATGGGCAAACTGCAAGACAATGCCTACAATGAATCCAGAAGTGGAACAGAACAACTTGCTTTTAGAGTCAGTGTTATTGTCTGTTATCTGTGGACCAGTGAAATTAATTGGAATGTGGATGTTAGTTAAGACACTGAAAAACCAACAACTGTAACAAGAATAACTCGCCAAATTTTGGACACTTGCTCTGAGTACAAGTTTACCTTTACCTCTATTAACAGGAACAAGAGTGACAAACTGATGGACACTCAGGACACAGGTGGAACACAAGTTTGTGCTTCTTGCCACCATGTGACTGAAGGATTCTAATTTACATTTGAGTTCAGTTGGAGAAGTTTTAGGAGCAAAAGCCATCATGTTGTTTGGAAATATAGTGAGGAATAGAGTCAAGGCATTGGCCACAGCAATGTGGCTTAAAATCACCTGTCTGGGTCTCTGTTTAGAACCAGTCAAAACTGGAGAGAAATTATGGACAAACAGAAAGACATTGGCCACAGTTCCAACCCCAAACTGGCAAAGCAAGAGGATCTGAAGAACTACTTCCTCAGTGGTTTCCAGGGATTTACCATGATCAGACATGGAGAGGGCTTTACAGGACCCTGGAGTGATGATTAGGTAGGACACTACTCTCTTCAGGTCTCTGTTTTATTCTCCACACTTACCAATTGATTTGAGTCAATTTCTTCACTTGATAAGTGAGACACTATTCTATCATACTACAAGTAAATTGCCTGGAAATCAATGTATATATAATAACTCAAATAAAATTTTATCCTGATTTTATTACTCCAGCCTCGAGATAAATTTTGTATTGCAACTACATCTTTATTGGTCCTGTAGCTCAAGAACACAATAACACACATTTTAACACACAATGGTCTTTGCTTATGAATACTGACAGGAAAGAGTGTAGTTTGAACATGTGATTCCATCATCAGAATTCAATACAATTAGGAGGGAGGGGAGACTTCAATTGGGATGTAACTAAATCATTAAAATAAAACAATATATAAATGTAGCATAAAAATAATTAACTGAATTTCCTTATGTTATAGTAACATGTTAAAAATAATGTGTATCAGAATAACATGTAAGATGGCACATAATAATAAAATTGTGTAATTGAATTCAGGTGTAGAAAATTAAGTTGTTGGCTTTTGAGAAAAATTTATACTACACACACAGACACACACACACACACACACACACACACAAACCCACCACATATTTCTAATAAAGCCAGCTGTCTTCTGATCACACTGATGAACATAGACTTACATATGTGTCCTCCATGAAAAAAAAATCCAACTTGCTAAGACATTTCATCTACTCATATTTTTCTTGATCTTAATTTTTGTCCTAAAATGTCAGGTGCCAGAGCCTTAGCTGTGTCACCTGCAGCTTCCCTCCAAAATTATTAACACAATCCTTATTACTAATAATTAATCCAAATTACACCCTTTGCAAGCTGATGCTTAGTCTGCATTTTACTGTTTATATATTTTCTGTAGGAACATGAGGGCCCCCATCCACCAGAGAAAATTCAACATCTCACATACATGTTCCACTGAATGCTGTTTTCTCCTGAGTACTAATCTAGGACAGAGACATTTCTTTGAGATAAAAGCAAAATATTAACCTATTTAAGTTTACTTGCTGACTCCCAATAGAAATAATGTTTCATGTTGACTTCAGAAGACAGTTTTCACTGAAGAAAGGAGAAGAGAATTTTAAGCAGAAGTCTATGGTTGGAAGAATCCCACCTTCTGAGCCTCAGTTAGGATGAAGATGCTCATCTGAAGGCCAGCTGCAGAGCACAGCTCCTAGTGCCTGGGTTGAGGAACTTCTCTGTGTCACTCTTAGTCTTAGAAAGAAAGCAATGAAATACAGAATGGTTTCTTATTCTCCATGCAATGCTGTGAAGGTAACCTAACAAAGCCCAAGTTTCCAGTCTCATAAAATAATAGGGCACCAGGACATGACATCCTTCAGGGAGTTTATTATTGTGTCATCTGTGGCGTCCGCACATTTGTCTGCATGGTGTCTTTGGGATACCTCCAATAAAGGAAAAATCATTTATCCCCAGAGCAAATCTCCATTCCTTTCTGATGCTTACTAATGATGTCTAGGAGTTTGTTAGGTGTTAATGAGTACCTGGGCAGAAGTTAGAGGAGCGTTTTCATGTTTCCTTTGGGAGAATCTAAGTTCTGCATTGATCTCATAGTCAGATGTGAATTGGGGCGCTCCAGGTTAGAACAAGGGACTCATTATGTGAGTTTCTACAGAGTACTTTCCTCCCTACTATTTCACTTCTGCAAAATTATTCTGAGACCAAGTCCTTCTAGAAAACTGGCAATGTGTCAGTCAGAAACTGTAATTTCCCTGGAAGTGGCTTCATTCCAACTTTTCCCATGTTTGACCCAGGACACTTATAAATGGCAAATTTATTGAAGCTGGTCTTTCCCACCTGAATCCCGGAGTTATTCCAATATCCACTTGTTTTCAGGTCATCATGTCTTTTTTTCTGATATACTCATGAATTCTTATCACAGTTCTAATATACTTTGGTAGTATCTAGAGAATCTCATTTGTAATTAAGTAATCCTGGACATACAAGCAAAGATATGGATTGAGCAATCATTAAGAAATAGATAGCTCCAAGTCATTTATGCTCTAGGTATAATAAAAAACTAGGGACTTAGTTTTGATTTTCAATGACGAAAAGTAAGAATTCAGGTTATAAATCTAAGAATTGTATGTTCTAAACATTTATTGATACTTAAGCCTGCAGCAATATCATCTCAGGCTTATGAACAATGAACTTATACTTTCCTGTGTGAGAATTAAGATATCACTGTACAATATTTTTACAAATGAAAATACCAGCATTTAGAATGGGATATATGTGGAAATAGGACCAAAAGAAAGTAACTTATCTTTAATTGCTCAGATACCTTATGTTTGTCTACTACAAGCACATGTTCATGATTTCATCTGTAAAATTTATATCGGCTAATTGACATTTACACATGGCTTATTAGCCTGATACATAACTATATTGGAATAACCTTCCAAGCCAGGAATTTGTTAGAGTCATAGCATGTTGAAAAAATGAGGAGGTAAAATACAGTCTTCTAAAGAATGAAAAGGTGATAATGGAAGATGAAGAGGTAGATTTGGGTGTGTAGGAGGAAAAGTAGATGAGGAAATATGGAGAGGAATAACTAACACTAAGTTTCTTTTGCAAATATGTACAGAAACATTGTACTGGGAGGCTTCCTGTAATATGTTCACACGCATATTTCAAAAGAGTTTTAAAAACCAGCACTATATTAGTTGGACAGTTTCTCACATAGATGTCTCATGTTGGATAATGTAAAGTTCTTTTCTTTTCTTTTTTTGTAATTTCTTTTTTTCAGGTATTAATAAATTCTTATTGGATATTTTCTTCATTTTCATTTCAAATGTTATGCCCCCGGAAACCCTCTATACCATCCCCTCTCCCCCTGCTTCTATGAGGGTGTTCCTCCACACACCCACCCACTACCACCTCTCTGTCCTCAGTTCCTTCCCCTACACTGGGGCATGTATTGAGCCTTCATGGGACCAAGAACCACTCCTCCCACTGATGCATGACAAGGCCACCCTCTGCAAGTTATGCAGCTGGAGCTTTGTGTACTCCTTAGTTGATGGCTTAGTCCCTGGGGGTTCTTGGGGGACTGGTTGATGGATATTGTTCTTCCTGTGGGGTTGAAATCCCCTTCACTTCCTTTGGTCCTTTCTCTAACTCCTCTATTGTGGACCCCATGCTCAGTTCAATGATTGGTTTGAGCATCTGTCCCTGTATTTGTAAGGCTCTGGCAGGGTCACTCAGGAGACAGCCATACCAGCCTCTTTTTGGATGCACTTCTTGGCATCCACAAAGGTGTCTGGGTTTGGTAACTGTATATGGGATGAATCTTCAGTTGGAACAGTCTCTGGATGGCCTTTCCTTCAGTCTCTGCTCTACTCTTTATCTCCATTTTTGCTCCTGTGAGTATTTTGTTCTCCTTCTAAGAAGGACTGAAGCACCCACACTTTTGTCTCCCTTCTTCTTGAGCTTCCTATGGTTTGTGAATTCTATCTTGTTTATATATAGCTTTTGGGCTAATATCCACTAATCAGTGAGTGCATAACCTGCGTGCTATTTTGCCATTGGGTTACCTCACTCAGGATGATATTTTCTAGTTCTATACATTTGGCGAAGAAGTTCATGAATTCATCACTTTTATTTATTTATTTTTATTAGATATTTTCTCTATTTACATTTCAAATGGTATCCCTTTTCCTAGTTTCTCCCCTGAAAATCCCCTATCCTCTACCCCCTCCTTGGGCTCACCAATCCACCCTCTTCTGATTCCTGGCCTAGGCATTTTCCTATACTGGGGCTTAAAACCTTCCCAGTCAAAGGGCCTCGCCTCCCATTGATGACCGACTAGGCCATCCACTGCTACTTATGCAGCTAGAGCCACGATTCCCATAATGTGTTTTCTTTGATTAGTGGTTTAGTCCCAGGTAGCTCTGGGGTTACTGGTTAGTTCATATTGTTGTTCCTCCTATGGGGCTGCAAACCCCTGCAGCTGAAAGGGTACTTTCTCTAGCTTCTTCAATGGGGGCTTTGTGCTCTATCTAATGGATGACTGTGATCATCCACTTCTCTATCAGTCAGGTACTGACAGAGCCTCTCAGTAGACAATTATACCAGAACAAGGCCACATCTAATCCAACAAGGCCACACCTCCAAATATGTGCAAGAATATACAAACCATCACAGTTGGCTTTCTCTTATTTATGTTGTTATTGAAGATTAGCCTTCGTCCCTGGAGATCTGATAGAATGCATGGGATAAGTTCAATATTTTTGTATCTGTTGAGGTCTGTTTTGTGACCAATTATATAGTCAGTTTTGGACAAGGTACCATGAGGTGCTGAGAAGAAGGTATATCCTTTTGTTTGAAAATAAAATGTTCTGTAGATATCTGTTAAATCCATTTGGTTCATAACTTCTGATAGTTTCAATGTGTCTCCTTATTCTGTTGTTGATGCTTGCATCTATGGTTTCTGATTTCTTTCCTAGGATTTCTATCTCCAGAGTCGTCTTCTTTTGGGCTTTCTTCATTGTTTCTACTTCCATTTTTAGATCTTGGATGGTTTTGTTCAATTCTATCACCTGTTTGGTTGTGTTTTCCTATAATTCTTTAAGGGATTTTTGTGTTTCCTTTTTAAGGTCTTCTACCTGTTTAGCAGTGTTCTCTTTGATTTCTTTAAGTGAGCTATTAATGCCCTTCTTAAAATCCTCTACCAGCATCATGAGATGTGATTTTAGATCCTAATCTTGCTTTTTGGGTGTGTTGGGGTATCTAGGACTTGCTGTGGTGGGCATACTGGGTTCTGATGATGCCCAGTGTTCTTGGTTTCTGTTAGCAAGATTCTTTTGTTTGCCTTTTGCCATCTGGTAATCTCTGGTGTTAGATGTTCTAGCTGTCTCTGGCTGGAGCTTGTTCCTCCTGTGATTCTTTAGCCTCTGTTAGCACTCCTGGGAAACCAATTCTCTCCTGCATCCCAGTGGTCAGAATACTCTCTGCAGGTAAGCTCTCCTCTTGCAGGGAAGGTTCACAAAAGTCTGGAGCTCAGATCCACCTCCTGATTCCTGGGGTCAGAGCCCCCCCCCCCCCGGAGGCAGACTCTCCTCTGGCAGGGAAGGTGTCCAGGGTTCTGGGTCTCAGCTCTGTCTCCTGGCTGAGGATGAAGGCAGAAAGGACCCTGTCCAAGAAGTTCTATTACTTATGGTGCCAAAATGGTCTCCTGCATAAAATGGTCTCAGTGATCCCAAGATTCTGGGTGTGCTAGGGCCTCCCTTTGTCCTTTGATGCTGGTCCTGCTAGGTCAAGACCCTCTAGGATTTTTGGAACTGATGTTGTGTTTAACTCACCAGTGATCTCAAGGTCCTGGGTATGCTAGGGTGCCTGAAGCATGGAGAGTCTTCTGGGGACCTTGGGGCCTTCCACAGATATCACTCTGAAAATAGTGTGAGAATGGTATCGACCAGAACGAACCCAGCCACTGGTCGGGCATGTGTCCTTTGTCCCTGTTCCTGCTAGCACAAGACTCTTTGAGATTATCACTTTTATCTCTTGTATTTTGTTTGTTATGCTTGCATTAATGTCACCTGACATCTTTCCTAGGTGTTCTTTTTTTAAATTTATTTTTTAATTAGGTATTTTGTTTTCTTTTTTACATAAATATTTTTATTAGGTATTTTCTTCATTTACATTTCCAGTGCTATCCAAAAAGTCCCCCATACCCTACTCCGGACACTCCCCTACCCACTCACTCCCATTTCTTGGCCCTGGCATTCCCCTGTACTGAGGCATATAAAGTTCACACGACCAATGGGCCTCTCTTTCCACTGATGGTTTTGTATTTTCTTTGATTGTTGTGCCGATGTTCTCAATGGAAACAGGGACACAGTGAAACTAACAGAAGTGATGAAACAAATGGACTTAACAGATATCTACAGAACATTTTATCCTAAAACAAAAGGATATACCTTCTTCTCAGCACCTCACGGGACCTTCTCCAAAATTGACCATATGATTGGTCACAAAACAGGCCTCAACAGATACAAAAATATTGAAATTGTCCCATGCATCCTATCAGACCACCATGGACTAAGGCTGATCTTCAAATAACAACATAAATAATGGAAAGCCAACATTCACGTGGAAACTGAACAGCACATTTCTCAATGATACCTTGGTCAAGGAAGGAATAAAGAAAGAAATTAAAGACGTTTTAGAGTTTAATGAAAATGAAGCCACAACATACCCAAACTTATGGGACACAATGAAAGCATTTCTAAGAGGGAAACTCATAGCTCTGAGTGCCTCCAAAAAGAAACTAGAGAAAGCACACATTAGCAGCTTGACAACACACCTAAAAGCTCTAGAACAAAAGGAAGCAAATTCACCCAAGAGGAGTAGATGGCACGAAATAATCAAACTTAGGGGTGAAATCAACCAAGTGGAAACAAGAAGAACTATTCAAAGAATCAACCAAATGAGGAGCTGGTTTTTGAGAAAATCAACATGATAGATAAACCCTTAGCTAGACTCACTAGAGGGCACAGGGACAGCATCCTAATTAACAAAATCAGAAATGAAAAGGGAGACATAACAACAGATCCTGAAGATATCCAAAACACCATCAGATCCTTCTACAAAAGGCTCTACTCAACAAAACTGGACAATCTGGATGAAATGGACAAATTTCTAGACTGATACCAGGAACCAAAGTTAAATCAGGATTAGGTTAACGATCTAAATAGTCCCATATCCCCCAAAGAAATAGAAGCAGTCATTAATAGTCTCGCAACCAAAAAAAGCCCAGGACCAGATGGGTTTAGTGCAGAGTTCCTTCAGACCTTCAAAGATAATCTAATTCCAGTTCTGCACAAACTATTCCACAAAATAGATGTAGAAGGTACTCTACCCAACTCATTCTATGAAGCCACAATTACTCTGATACCTAAACCACAGAAAGATTCCACAAAGATAGAGAACTTCAAACCAATTTCCCTTATGAATATCGATACAAAAATACTCAATAAAATTCTCGCTAACAGAATCCAAGAACACATGAAAACAATCATCCATCCTGAGCAAGTAGGTTTTATTCCAGGGATGCATGGATGGTTTAATATATGGAAATCCATCAACGTAATCCATTATATAAACAAACTCAAAGACAAAAACCACATGATCATCTCGTTAGACGCAGAGAAAGCATTCGACAAGATCCAACACACATTCATGATAAAAGTCTTGGCCAGATCAGGAATTCAAGGCCCATACCTAAACATGATAAAAACAATCTACAGCAAACCAGTAGCCAACGTCAAAGTAAATGGTGAGAAGCTGGAAGCAATCCCACTAAAATCAGGGACTAGACAAGGCTGCCCACTTTCTCCCTACCTATTCAACATTGTACCGGAAGTCATAGCCAGAACAATTCGACAACAAAAGGACACCAAGGGGATACAAATTGGAAAAGAAGAAGTCAAAATATCACTTTTTGCAGATGATATGATAGTATAAATAAGGGACCCTAAAAATTTCACCAGAGAACTCCTAAACTTGATAAACAGCATCAATGAAGTACCTGGATATAATATTAATTCAAACAAGTCAATGGCCTTTCTCTACACAAAGAATAAACAGACTGAGAAAGAAATTAGGGAAACAACACCCTTCTCAATAGTCACAAATAATATAAAATACCTTGGCGTGACTCTAACTAAGGAAGTGAAAAATCTGTATGATAAGAACTTCAAGTGTCTGAAGAAAGAAATTAAGGAAGATCTCAGAAGATGGAAAGATCTCCCATGCTCATGGATTGGCAGGATCAACATTGTAAAAATAGCCATCTTGCCAAAAGTAATCTACAGATTCAATGCAATCCCCATCATAATTCCAACTCAATTCTTCAACGAATTAGAAAGAGCAATCTGCAAATTCATATGGAATAACAAAAACCTAGGATAGCAAAAACTCTTCTAAAGGATAAAAGACACCATCAATAATACAAAAATGCCACCAACAGTTTGGGAAAGGATCTTTACCTATCCTAAATCAGATAGGGGACTAATATCCAATATATATATGGAACTCAAGAAGGTGGACTCCAGAATCACCATGCCTGACCTAAAGCTTTACTACAGAGAAGTTGTGATAAAAACTGCATGGTGCTGGTATAGTGACAGACCTATGGTCACTTGATCTTTGAAAAGGGAGCTAAAACCACCTATTGGAAAAAAGACAGCATTTTCAACAAATGGTGCTGGCACAACTGGTGGTTATCATGTAGAAAAATGTGAATTGATCCATTCCTATCTCCTTGTACTAAGGTCAAATCTAAGTCGATTAAGGAACTTCACATAAAACCAGAGACACTGAAACTTAAAGAGGAGAAAGTGGGGAAAAGACTTGAAGATATGGGCACAGGGAAAAATTCCTGAAAAGAACAGCAATGGCTTGTGCTGTAAGATCGAGAATTGACAAATGGGACCTCATGAAACTGCAAAGCTTCTGCAAGGCAAAAGACACCGTCAATAAGACAAAAAGACCACCAACAGATTGGGAAAGGATCTTTACCTATTCTAAATCAGATAGGGGACTAATATCCAATATATATAAAGAACTGAAGAAGGTGGAGTCCAGAAAATCAAATAACTCCATTAAAATGGGGCTCAGAAGTGAACAAAGAATTCTCACCTGAGGAATACCAAATGGCAGAGAAGCAACTGAAAAAATGTTCAACATCCTTAATCATCAGGGAAATGCAAATCAAAACAACCCTGAGATTCTACCTCGCACCTGTCAGAATGGCTAAGATCAAAAATTCAGGTGACAGCAGATGCTGGTGAGGATATGGAGAAAGAGGTACACTCCTCCATTGTTGGTGGGATTGTAAGCTTGTACAACCACTTTGGAAATCAGTCTGGTGGTTCCTCAGAAAATTGGACATAGTACTACCGGAGGATCCAGCAATACCTCTCCTGGGCATATATCCAGAAGATGTCCCAATCGGTAAGAAGGACACATGCTCCACTATGTTCATAGCAGCCTTATTTATAATAACCAGAAGCTGGAAAGAACCCAGATGCCCCTCAACAGAGGAATGGATACAGAAAATGTCGTACATTTACACAATGGAGTACTACTCAGCTATTAAAAAGAATGAATTTATGAAATTCCTAGGTAAATGGATGGACATGGAGGGCATCATCCTGAGTGAGGTAACACAATCACAAAGGAACTCCCACCATATGTACTCACTGATAAGTGGATATTAGCCCAAAACTTAGGATACTCAAGATATAAGATACAATTTGCTAAACGCATGAAACTCAAGAAGAATGAAGACCAAAGTGTGGACACTGTTCCCCTTCTTAGAATTGGGAAGAAAACACCCATGGAAGGAGTTACAGAGACAAAGTTTGGAGCTGTGACGAAAGGATGGACCATCTAGAGACTGCCATATCCAGGGATCCATCCCACAATCAGCTTCCAAACGCTGACACCATTGCATACACTAGTAAGATTTTGCTGAAAGGGCCCAGATATAGCTGTCTCTTGTGAGACTATGCCGGGGCCTAGCAAACACAGAAGTGGATGCTCACAGTCAGCTATTGGATGGATCACAGGGCTCCCAATAGAGGAGCTAGAGAAAGTACCCAAGGAGCTAAAGGGATCTGAAACCCTATAGGTGGAACAACAATATGAACTAACCAGTATCCCAGAGCTCTTGTCTCTAGCTGCATTTGTATCAAAAGGTGCCCTAGTCGGCCATTACTGGAAAGAGAAGCCCATTTGACTTGCAAACTTTATATGCCCCAGTACAGGGGAACGCCAGGGCCAACAAAATGGGAATGGGTGGGTAGGAAATTGCGGTGGGGAGGGTATGGTGGACTTTTGGGATAGCATTGGAAATGTAATTGAGTAAAATACGTAATAAAAAATATTAAAAATTAAATAAAAAGTGGCCCCTTGGTCTTGCAAACTTTATATGCCCCAGTATAGGGGAACACCAGGCCAAGAAGTGGGAGTGGGTGCATAGTGTAGCAGGGAGGTGGGGAGGGTATGTGGGACTTTCGGGATATTATTTGAAATGTAAATGAAGAAAATACCTAATAAAAATTGGGAAAATATTTTTGGGTCCTTTTTGTTTTGCCAGTTTATTACTTTATGTCTTTTTATTGGGGGAATTGAGCCCTTTGATGCTAAGAGAAATTACAGAAAAGTAATTGTTGCTTCCTGTTATTTTTCTTGCTAAATTTGGGATTCTGTTCTTGGGGCTGTCTTCTTTTAGGATTGTTGAAGGGTTACTTTCTTGCTTTTTCTAGGGTGTAGTTTCTGTCCTTTTGTTGGTGTTTTCCGGTTATTATCCTTTGAAGGGCTGGATTAAGGGAAAGATATTGTGTGAATTTGGTTTTATCATGGAATAGTTTGGTTTCTACATCTATGGTAATTGAGAGTTTTGCTGGGTATAGAAGCTTGGGTTGGCAATTGTGTTCTCTTAGGTTCTGCATAACATCTGTCTAGGATCTTCTGACTTTCATAGTCTCTGGTGAGAAGTCTTGTGTAATTCTAATAGGCCTGCCTTTATATGTTACTTGACCTTTTTCCCTTACTGCTTTTAATATTCTACCTTTATTTAGTGCAATTGTTTTTCTGATTATTATGTGTCAGGAGGAATTTCTTTTCTGGTCCAGTCTATTTGGAGTTCTGTGAGCTTCTTGTATGTTCATGGGCATCTCTTTCTTTTGGTTAAGGTAGTTTTCTTCTATTATTTTGTTGAAGATATTTGCTGGCCCTTTAAGTTGAAAAACTTCATTTTCATCTACCCCGATTATCTGTAGGATTTGTGTCCTGGATTTCCTGGATGTTTTGAGTTAGGATCTTTTTCCATTTTGCATTTTCTTTGATTGTTGTGCCCATGTTTTCTATGGAGTCTTCTTCACCTGAAATTATCTCTTCCATCTCTTGTATTCTGTTGCTGATGCTCACATCTATGGTTCCTGATTTCTTTCTTATGGTTTATATCTCCAGAGTTGTGTTACTTTGGGTTTTCTTTATTGTGTCTTCTTCCCTTTTTAGGTCTTGGATGGTTTTGTTCAATTCCATCACCTGTTTGGTTGTGTTTTTCTGTAATTCTTTAAGGGATTTTTGTGTTTCCTCTTTAAGGACTTCTATCTGTTTAGCAGTGTTTTCCTGTGATTCTTTAAGTTCTTCTAGCTGTTTAGCAGTGTTCTCCTTATTTCTTTAAGTGAGTTATTAATGCACTTCTTAAGGTCCTCCACCAGCATCAAGAGATATGATTTTGAATCCTATTCTTGCTTTTCGGGTGTGTTGGGGTATCCAGGACTGGCTGAGGTGGGAGTGATGGGTTCTGATGATGGTGAGAGTCCTTGGTTTCTGTTGGTAAGATTCTTACGTTTGCCTTTCCCCATCTGGTGTTAGTTCTTATAGTTGTCTCTGGCTGGAGCCTGTTCTCCCTGTGATTCTGTTAGCCTCTGTCAGCTGTCCTGGGAATCCAGCTCACTTCTGAGTCTCAGTGGTCAGAGTCCTCTCTTCAGGCAAGCTCTCCTCTTGCAGGGAAGGCACACAGAGGTCTGGCATTCAGACCTGCCTTCTGACTGAAGATGAAGGCCTGAAGCAGGGCCTGTCCCAGAAGATGGGTTGCCTCTGCAGTCTGAGCACTCACCTGCACAGACTGGTCTCTGAGGGACCCAAGACACAAGATGGTTCTCTCACCTGCTCTGGAGGTCAGAGCCCTCCCAGGTGGTCACATCTCCTTTGGTGGCGAAGGTGCCCGGATGTCTGGAACCCGAATCGGGGGTCTGTCCCAGAAGCTCTGTCGCTTCTGCAGTCTGCTTGCTCACCCTCAGTGGTCCTTGAGCTGATCTGTGCAGACTGGTCTCAAAGAGACCCGGGAGACCTTAATTTAATTTTATTTTTTTTACTTATTCCCTTTACATCCTGCTCACTGCTCCCTCCTGGATACCTCTCCTACATTCTTTCCACATCCCTCCTCCCCTTCTCCCCTGAGCATGTGAGGGCCACCTGTGTATTACCCCTTGTCCCCCCAACCTTGGCATTTCAAGTCTCTGTAAGGTTAGAACTTCCTCTCCCATTGAGGCCACACAAGGCAGTCCAGCTAGAACATATTCCACGTAAAGACAACAGCTTTTGGGGACAGTCCCTGTTGGAGTTCTCCAGGACCCACATGAAAACCAAGCTGCACATTTACTACATAAGTTCAGGGAGTGTAAGGTCCAGCCCTTTATGTTCTTTGCTTATTGGGTCAGACACTGAGAGACCCAAGGGCTAAGCTTAGTTGACTGTTTTCCTGTGGACTTCCTATCCTCTTCAGGGCAGGCCATCCTTCTTTCTATTCTTCCATAAGAATCCCCAAGTTCCATCCAATGATTGGCTATGGGAGTCTGTTATTTGTCTGAGTCAGCTGCTAGGTGTAACCTCTCAGAGAAGAACATGCTCCTGTCTGCAAGCATAATAGAGCATTACTCATAGTGTTAAGGGTTGGCACTTGTCCATAGGATGTGTCTCAAGTTGGGCTGTTTATTGGTTTGCCTCTGTTGGGGCCGGCCTGCAACTCTCATGTCAGGGTTTGAGCCTGGAAGCCATCTTGGAACTGGAAGAGAAGAGGGAATCTAGGTGGGTTGAGAAATATTGGAACCAAGACAACTAGTCTGCTCAAGGTTCAAATTTTTAATGGTGGGCACACTTTATAAAGGAGAGGGGAAAGCCCATTCCCGCCAAATCATTCTTGGTGCTCAGCTGCAGGTGACCCTGTGTAGGCTCTGGAACATCTAGGCAGCTGGTAGCAGCAGTGGCAGTGGCAGAACAATAGAGTGATCCAGGGAGGCAGGCTCCACCCCAGGTGATCTCCTTAGTGGCAACAAAGTCAAGCCTGGCTCAGCCTGCTTCAGGCTTATGGGAGGCTACATCTCCTTCCTGTTATTAATATAAAAAAAGAAAGGCTGGACTGAGGTATAAAATGTATTTATGCTCTATAGTTTTGCCTGAATTCTTTGGGCCTAGTGAAGAAACCTGTCTCAGTGGGATTCCCTAACTTTTCTCATGGTAAACCCATATTTGGTTAAGACTGTCCTTACTGTCCTAGTAGACATTTTGCAGACTAGCCCTGAGCTGTTGGCTCCATCTTTTGTAATGCTTAATTAGTTACTGAATAGGTAACTTCCTTGCTGAATTCCTACTGAATTCCAAGTTGTCAGCTTCAAGGTCTTACCAGGATGTTGGAACACTGGCAAAGGCTTAACTATATCAGAATTCAATTTTAAAAGTCACTTATAATAAAATAATACTAAAGAAGAGCATGTGGATCCATACACCAGACTAATGCGGGGATAGGGTAAGAATGTACAGGTTAATGAGAACGCCAAAGCTCCGCTCCATGAGGTGAGTTTCCCTGAAACTCTTTGCCTCATGAGTGCTCCCAGGCCTCTTGGCCTGCCAAGCAAAGTTTACTGGAGTGTGTGTGGCATCTCTCGTAGTTTTATATTTCTGCCGAAGTTCTGGAATGTCCTGCCTCATCGTAGCTATAGATCTTAGGAGTGCTCTAAAGATGAGTGGAAACACAACAATTTGATTTACTAATAAAATAGTGCCAATAATAATAGCAAGTAGGATAATATATTGAACCCAATCCAGGGGATTCAATGCACTTAGGTTATTTTTAAATCTCTGGCCAATTCATCAGTGTTCCAAGTGTCAAAGTGACTATTGCTAATATCTGAAGTTTCTGCCTTTTTAGCCTTAATATATGCTATGTCCTGCCATATTGTTAAGACTACCTTTGCCTAGGATATTAACCTTTGCCTCTAATTCTACATGTCTCTGTAGTGTATTAATAAACCATGGCCTCTAGGCATGTACCTCTGTCTAGATTGATATGATTTTAAGATCTGGGTGCCCGTCTAGACTGTCTGGCCCTCATAGCAAACCTTAATTCCAAATCAGACCAAAAGCCACAATATGTACTGGAATGCTTCTTGTGCTGTTGGAGGAGGGGATGCATGCCTGCTGCAGTCAAGCTGAAGGGTGTTGACTGACCTGCTTGAAAAACAAAGTCCAGACAGTGAAAGGCACAGTACAAAAGCTTATTTTGGGGAAGTCCTGGTTCTCCATTCAATTGTAAATTAGCAACGATCAGGCTAGACTTAGAGCTAGTGTGTTGGGGAGCTGGCTTTGTTCTAATTTAACTTTGTTAAAGAATATTTCACTAACTTCCCTGGGATCCTCTAATACTGGAATTATTACTAGATCAGTTCAAGATTGAGTTAGAATAACCGGTCACATGAGGGAAAGAGAAGGATCACCATAACTCTTTTTATATGAGCAATCTATCTAAGTCAGAATACACAGTCTCTGATGTTCTTTTTACCCTAAGGCAAAAAGCTTACCTTTTACCCTAAGGTAAAAAAGCAAGGCAGCTTCACTTGTCCAAACTGGAAAAATGGCAAGCAAGGATGGATTGAAAACATGTAGCAAATTTGCTTTCCGTCACTAAAGTCAAGGCACTTACCTGTCAGCCTGTCACATGAATTAGCCATCATGATTTTGCAGTGTTCTGTGAAGAAAATCTATGTTTTTCCCTTTCCTAATAAAGTAGCTGTTCAGGATCAAGCCATATGCCAATAAGTGGATCCTTTTAAGGTACTAAAGGCATTTATTAAGTTCTTTGACATCCAAATTTCAAAATTCTAAAATAAAAGTATGATTTAAATAATGTGCATGGGAATGCACTAAATAATATGCATGGGGATATAATTTCCCCCTCTTTGTCTTTTAAAAATCTAGAGTTTTAAGGTTTTACAATACCTTGTCCTTTAGAATTAATAATATGTTGACAAAACATCTTAAATACTTGATTGTTATAGTTAGTATTAATGTAACATGGGCAGTGACTAATTGCACTTTCAATTGTTACCCTTAAAGAGTGGTTGTAACTAGAAACCTTGAAAAGTTATTAATAGTCACATGTGTATAACTTGTTAACTGAGAAATAAGAGCATTTATTTGCAGCAATTTATTAAGTATAAGTCTTCAAGAATTAACACTATTATGTGGAAACAAGTAGTAACTGAGGACACTAATAGCAAAGAATTTGACATGCACAATTTCTAAGAATACTAAAATATTATCTTAGACCATAACTGTTTTGAATATATAAAGAATGAGATTATATATCTATCTTATATGTAGGACCTATAGACTGCCTGAGATATAAATCCAGCATGGCATTGCTTTAAGATGTCCAGGCAATCTAGAACAATTTGTTAATTGTCTAAAAACAGGCTTGTTATAAGGAAAGCATTTTTTCTTATGAGTTGTATATGCATAAGCAATTGCAAATTTGAGAATTAATAGCATTTGAGGGATGAACAATTTTAAGCAATTGTAAGCTCTGATATATGTATATGTATATATATATATATAAATAAATATACAAATTAAGCTTGATTATTAAACATTTTAAAACACCCTCTAGAGCACACAACTTAATTATCTGTGTTGAAGCAGGGGGAAGCTCAAAAGAATAAGCATGTGATCCAATTCACATCTACTTATTTCCCATAGAGGGGTTGTTTTTAAACACAATAATTGGGATGCATGCATGCATGAATTTATAGAAGATACCAAAGCATGCATAAAAACAATTTTTAAATGTATCTCTGGGATAATGATTGTCAATTTTATTTAAAATGATGGTGTGCAATAGATCAAATATTAATATTCTGTAATAACCAAATTAATCTATAATGACTTTATATAAAGTAGGCAAACCAGATTGTAATGCCTTTATAAATTCTACAGCCTGATTGACAATTGACTTTTTTTTATAAATTCTGAATTTAAGCATTATTTCAAACATCTGGATAGATCTGCAACAATGTTGTATTAGTTAAAGGGAATTTACCCTGAAGGCAGGGAGGGGGGAAGTTCTCAGAACTTCCCTAGTCACAGTTTGTGAAACAAAGGAGATTTCCTGCCAGTTCCCCAAGGCTGCTCTGAACTTGCATTAACTTGAACATAAGAAAAAATTTTCCAACCCAAGCATTTTGGCCCTCCTATAATGAGGACAGAATTTTAGAACTACTAAGTTTCTTTGTAATATTAGATTGTAACTACAACCTTGGGAAAGCAAAACCCAATTTCAAAACAATTTATCACCTTAAGAATCAACATTAAAACTTCACTACTACATTTCGAGATTTGGCTGCCAATTTATACCTATGATTGCATGACAGTGTAAGCTTTAATGCTTCATTAAAGAGACACTGCTTTAAATCTTTAAATTTACTTTCTAGGATAAGAATCACATTAAATATTATCTCAGCTAGAAGTGTCTTAGGAGGCCCAGTTTTTTGGCCTGCTTATGAAAAGACTCCTGAGTTGCCAATTTAAGGCTAACCTTCTGTTACCAATGTAACAATTATTTAATCCTAACCAATAATTTACGAGATGATTGTGAAGACACACAGAGCACATTACCAGTAAAAAACCAGATGAAGCAACTACACTTAGACCAATCAGAGAATATTAATTTTTCTAGCTATAATTATAAAATAAAAAGCACTTTGTCATCATGAATGCAGAGAATTTTCTTAGGAAAAAACCATCTATCAGCTATTTATGCCTCAAAACGATAAGGCTGCCACTCTCGGCTTTGCTATACCAGCAGAGAAAGTTTTAGTCATCTTTTATCTTTCAACATGAAAACAGAGAACATTCATTCATTCAGACTAGACATGAACATACATGAATTGAACACGTGAACAGACCAGTGCACCAGACATTAGACAAGACCTTAGACAAAAACACAAAGAGGGCAGAGAACTTCTGCCGTAAGGCCCAGAGAGAATAAAGCAGGGCCTACCCCATTCTCTCTGCTTTTGGGACATTTTCCTCCCACCTGATGCAGTTTCTGACTGCAGTCAATCTGCCAGATTATAAAATCCCTTTTATTAAACCCTTTTATTTCTCTCGCCTAAAAACGCAGCTTCTGGAAGCTGTGGCCGATTGCCTGCCTGTTGAGTTCCTAGTTCCCGATAGGTCACTGCTGAACCTAAGTGAATCCAGTGCGGGTTTAGCGCCATTCCAGTTTAGCCCATACCAACCTTCTCTGGTACGAATTTTAATTCTTTTCTTCTTCCATGGAGCTCCAAACCAGCAGTGCTTCTTCCAAATGTCCTCTGCCTTTCCCAGGCCCTGTGTTGGTTTGCCAAATTGTTGGGGCCGGCCTGAGGCTCTCATGTCCAGGTTCGAGCCTGGAAGGCATCTCAGAACTGGAAGAGAAGAGGGGATCTAGGCGGGTTAAGAACTCCTTTATACACTGTTTAGTTCTTTTTCATTTTTCTTTTTTTCTTTTTGTTTTTATTTTTTGTTTTCTTCGAGACAGGGTTTCTCTGTATAGCCCTGGCTGTCCTGGAACTTACTTTGTAGACCAGGCTGGCCTCGAACTCAGAAATCCGCATGCCTCTGCTTTCCGAGTGCTGGGATTAAAGGCGTGCACTGCTGCGCCCGGGTTGTTTATTTCTTACATTAGAAAAGTAGAATCATGAAGTAGCCAGATATAAAAAATGAAAATGGAAAATGTTGGAGGAGAAGCAGGTAACAAAAGTAGAGAGAAAAATAAAGGTCACTGCTCTTCAGGGTATCCCTGATCTGTAAGAGTTGGGCATGAAAGGCCAATGTGGTGATATTTGCAGTCACATGGGAAAAGTTCAGAGGAAAGAGATGTCCTGCCCTGTACATTAACCCAAGTTGATAATAAACTTGAACTCTTGAACTGAAAAAAAAAATGGAGCCAAGACAACTAGTCTGCTCAAGGTTCAAATTTTTAATGGTGGACATACTTTATAAAGGAGAGGGGAAAGCCCATTCCTGCCAAATCATCCTTGGAGCCCAGCTGCAGGTGACCACGTGTAGGCTCTGGAACAGCTAGGCAGCAGGTAGCAGCAGTGGTAGTGGCAGAACAATAGAGTGATCCAGGGAGGCAGGTGATCTCCTTAGTGGCAACAAAGTCAAGCATGGCTCAGCCTGCTTTAGGCTTATGGGAGGCTACATGCCTCAGTCTCTGCTCCATCTCCTGTGCCTTCATTTCTTGTAGACAGGATCAATTTTGGGTTGAAAGCTTTGTGGGTGAGTTGGTGTCTCTATCTAGTTGGTTTCTGGAGTTCCTGTCTGGCTACAGGAACTAGCCACTTCAGGTTCCATATCCCCAATGTTTTGAGTCATAGCTAAGGTCACCTCCCCCCAACCCCCATCAATTCCTGGCTGTCTTCCTTATCCTGAGTCTCTACCTCATCCTGGAGATGCCACCACCCCCTCATATTAACCTTAAAATACAGGTACCATGCTAAACTTCAGACTCAAAGTAGCAAAATAAGAAGGAAGGCCCAAACTAGGAAGCCTGAATCTCACTTAGAAGGAGGAATAGAATAGTCCTGAGAGGCAGATGGAGGGAGTGGGGATGGGGAGGGGATGAGGGTTTAGGATCAGGAGTGGGGAAGGACAGGAGAGGTGGCCATGAAAATGAATGGAAACAATGTTTTTTAGGTAAGCATAGAGATAATGGCACTGGAGAAACAGGCGGTGAGGATAGCTGAGCTAAGGTGTAGGATATGCTGTAAATGTCTTACAGAACGTGAGTAAAGACACAAAAGGAGCAGACTTAATATGAATAAGCATGAGATTAGTGGCTATGATATTAATTACACCAGTGTTCATAAATTTAAGAAAAGTCAACACTAAGTTATAATGCATGAATAAGAAATACACATGATTAAGCACTTAAACAGTGAGTGGGTGAAACAGCCACAAGAAGGAGGTGTGGAAGGTGTGTGTGTGTGTGTGTGTGTGTGTGTGTATGTGCTTGTGTGTGTATGTTGGAGGGTCCCTTCTCCCTGGAGGGAATCATGCTGTCTCCCATTCTCAATACATTCTTCTCTTATCCCTGGGGACTGATGACAGAGAAGTAGTCATAGCTGTAAAGAGACACAAATGACTGTCAACAAAACTTGGGATGGTGACATGTCTCAATGAGAGGAGGCTTACTGCCATGCCTAACAACCCAAAATCCCCATAGGAGAAGTGGGAGGGTAGTTTTCCACGAATAGTCCTCTGATCTTAACATATGTGCAGCAGCAAGCGCCTGGTAAAAACACATGCAGATTTGTAAATATTTTTCCATTAGTAAACATAATTGTTTGTTTTCGTGCCAGACTGGACAAATCTGCATTTTCCGAGGAATCACAGGCATTACTGCAAGACGTGGAAAAGAAAAATAATTTGAATATTTTGCATTATCCCTGGTTTGAAGAGGAACGCAACAAGAGGGGTGTCCGTCTGGTATGGCACAGCAAGAATTGATCTGTGACAAAGGCTTATCCTCTATTATGTTTCTCCCATATACCCTGGCCCAAGTTGCACACCATTGTAGTGGTGGCTGTCTTCAGGGCTGTTCTTCCACATTGTCCCACCCCCACCCTTCTTTACATCTCCCCACACCACTTTGCAATGTTTATATTACAAGCACATTCAATAAACACGAAGCGTGTTTGAAAACATGAATGTTTCCTCAATGAATATGTTGTAGTGGTTGTGATATTTGTAACATGTCTTCACCTGGTGTCTTTCTTAGCAGCTAACATCCACGTGAACTTCTGTGGGTAGTCCACGCCAAGATTCTAAAAGACATGAATATTACTGTGCAGAAAGTGGGAAGCGGGAAGATAATGTCTAGAATCCCTAAAGGTTAAGATCTAGGATCAATAATTTTGGAAAAAGAATTTCAAAAATTCTTTTCTAAGTTCTAGGGATCAGATCTAGGACTCACTCTTGGGGTTGGGCAGTGATAACTTAAGTGGTTAAAAGTGTTCCTTGCTCTTCAGAACCAGAGTTCAAACCCCAGCAATACACTGTGTGCCTCTCAACTGCCTGTAACTCCAGCTCTAGGGTATATGTTATGCTTTCCTGGCCTCCACAGGTATCTATGTGCATGTACATACAGAGATGTATATATACATACAAATAATAAACCTTGGAAACATAGTTTACATGTTAACTGTTATTCACTATGGTGTTTGCTATAAGTTACAATGAATAGGTCAGTCTTGCTTAAATATTATATTTTAAAAATAATCTAAGTCGGCACTTCCCAGCTTGTGGTTCATAATATCAGATATCCTACATATCAGATATTTACATTATGATTCATAACAGTAGAAAAATACAGTTATAAAGTAGTAATGAAATAATTTTATGGCTGGCATCACCACAACTTGAGCAATTGTATTAGTGTTGCAGCATTAGGAAGGTTGAGAAATAATAATGTTATGAATAATATTTAAATTGTTTCTTTTTAAAACATACACATTTTATGGTTATATGTGCACCTGGGTATGTGTATTACATCATGTGTTTACAGAAGCTCTTGGAGATCAAGAGGGTGAGTGTCAGATCCTCTGAATCTGTAGTTACAGGTGAGTATGAGCTGCATGTGGGTGCTAGAAAGTTGGACCTGACCCACATGCTCTGTAAGATCAGTAAGTATTACTAATGTCTGAATCACCTCTCCAGTCTTTAAATTATTTTTCACAAAAACTAAAAAATATTTTATCAGTTCAGTTGAGCTTTCTTAATAGAAATAATTGACTTATTCTCACACTAATATTCAGCTTCAATATAACTCTGATACATTTAATTCAATGTTGATTTCTTCAACAGAATAGAATGCCTCCCCTTTAATTGTCTTGTTTTCCATTAATTAATTTATTTATTAACTTAACATCCAGTCTTCCTCCTGTCTTCTCAAGCCCACCCTGCAAATCCCTCCCTGTGAATAGCTTTTTTTTTTTTTTTTTTTTTTTGTTGTGCACAAGAGTGAAGTTACCTGTCAATGCCACGAGAGGGCACTAGATCCCTTGCAGCTGGAGGCCCATGTGAGGGCTTGGTGTGGGTGCTGGGAAATAGAAATGGCTATCTTGGAAGACCAACTTGTGGATACTTAATTCATCCTTAGAATAAGGAACAAAATACCCATGGAAGGAGTTAAAGAGACAAAGTTTGGAGCTAAGATGAAAGAATGGACCATCCAGTGACTACCCCACCCAGGGATCCATCCCATAATCGGATACCAAACACAGACACTATTGCACATGCCAGGAAGATTTTGCTGAAAGGACCTTGATATAGCTGTCTCATATGAGGTTATTCCAGTGCCTGGCAAGTACAGAAGTGGATGCTCACAGTCATCTATTGGATGGAACACAGGGCCCACAATGGAAGAGCTAGAGAAGTACCCAAGGAGCTGAAGGGGTCTGCCACCCTATAGGTGGAGCAACAATATGAACTAACCAGTACCCCCAGAGCTTGTGTCTCTAGCTGCATATGTAGCAGAAGATGGCCTAGTCAGCCATCACTGGGAAGAGAGGCCTCTTGGTCTTGTAAATTTTATATGCCCCAGTACAGGGGAACTCCAGGGCCAAGAAGTGGGAGTGGGTGGGTAGGGGAGCAGGGCAGGGGGAGGATATAGGAAACTTTCAGGGTAGCATTTGAAATGTAAATGAAGAAAATATCTAATAAAAAATTGAAAAAAAAATGGCTATCTTCTGCAATAGCCTCACATGCTGTGAACAGCTGAGCTGTAGGTATACCCTACCTGTTTCAAGCTCAAATTAGACAAGTGTTGACTCTTTCTATGGGTTCCTTTTAACTATAGATGTTAAGCTCTCAGGAAGGCATACACTTCTCTTCTGCTGGTCCCCTCCAACAGTAATAGATCCATCATCATCATACATGTTTGAAAGAGACATTAAAGTGATGGTGCATGGACTGGAGGGTTGCCCAGTGCTTGAGACCCAGATTTTTTAAATATTTTTTTTGTTACGTATTTTCCTCAATTACATTTCCAATGCTATCCCAAAAGTCCCCCATACCCTCCCCCCCAACTCCCCTACCCACCCATTCCCACTTTTTGGCCCTGGCGTTCCCCTGTACTGGGGCATATAAAGTTTGCGTGTCCAATGGGCCTTTCTTTCCAGTGATGGCCTACTAGGCCATCTTTTGATACATATGAAGCTAGAGACAAGAGCTCCAGGGGACTGGTTAGTTCATAATGTTGTTGCACCTACAGGGTTGCAGATCTCTTTAGCTCCTTGGATAGTTTCTCTAGCTCCTCCATTGGGGGGCCCTGTGATCCATTTGATACCTGACTGTGAGCATCCACTTATGTGTTTGCTAGGCCCCGGCCTAGTCTCACAAGAGACAGCTATATCAGGGTCCTTTCAGCAAACGCTTGCTAGTGTATGCAATGCTGTCATTGTTTGGAGGCTAATTATGGGATGGATCCCTGGATATGGCAGTCTCTAGATGGTCCATCCTTTTGTCTCAGCTACAAACTTTGTCTCTGTAACTCCTTCCATGGGTGATTGTTTCCAATTCTAAGAAGTGGCAAAGTATCTACACTTTGGTCTTCGTTCTTCTTTAGTTTTATGTGTTTTACAAATTGTCTCTTATATCTTGGGTATACTAAGTTTCTGGGCTAATATCCACTTATCAGTGAGTACATATCATTTGAGTTCTCTTGTGATTGTGTTACCTCACTCAGGATGATGCCCTCCAGGTCCATCCATTTGCCTAGGAATTTCATAAATTCATTCTTTCTAATAGCTGAGTAGTACTCCATTGGCTAAATGGACCACATTTTTTGTATCCATTCCTCTGTTGAGGGGCATCTGGGTTCTTTCCAGCTTCTGGCTATTATAAATAAGGTTGCTATGAACATAGTGGAGCATGTGTCCTTCTTACCAGTTGGGACGTCTTCTGGATATATGCCCAGGAGAGGTATTGCAGGATCCTCCGGTAGTACTATGTCCAATTTTTTGAGGAACTGCCAGACTGATTTCCAGAGTGGTTGTACAAGCTTGCAATCCCACCAACAATGGAGGAGTGTTCCCTTTTCTCTGCATCCTTGCCAGCATCTGCTGTCACCTGAATTTTTGATCTTAGCCATTCTGACTGGTATGAGATGGAATCTCAGGGTTGTTTTGATTTGCATTTCTCTGATGATTAAGGATGCTGAGCATTTTTTCAGTGCTTCTCAGCCATTCGGTATTCTTCAGGTGAGAATTCATTGTTTAGCTCTGAGCTCCATTTTTTAATGGGGTTATTTGATTTTCTGGAGTCCACCTTCTTGAGTTTATATATATATATATATATATATATATATTGGATATTAGTCCCCTATCTGATTTAGTATAGGTAAAGATCCTTTCCCAATCTGTTGGTGGCCTTTTTGCCTTATTGACGGTGTCTTTTGCCTTGAAGAAGCTTTGCAGTTTCATGAGGTCCCATTTTCAATTCTCAATCTTAAAGCACAAGCCATTGCTGTTCTATTCAGGAATTTTCCCCCTGTGCTAAATCTTCGAGGTTTCCCCCCACTTTCTCTATAAGTTTCAGTGTCTCTGGCTTCATGTGGAGTTCCTTGATCCACTTAGATTTGACCTTAGTACAAGGAGATAGGAATGGATCAATTCACATTCTTCTACACGATAACAACCAGTTGTGCCAGCACCATTTCTTGAAAATGCTGTCTTTTTTCCACTGGATGGTTTTTGCTCCCTTGTCAAAGATCAAGTGACCATAGGTGTGTGGGTTCATCTCAGGGTCTTCAATTCTATTCCATTGGTCTACTTGTCTGTCACTATACCAGTACCATGCAGTTTTTATTACAATTGCTCTGTAGTACAGCTTTAGGTCAGGCATGGTGATTCCACCAGAGGTTCTTTTATCCTTGAGAAGAGTTTTTGCTATCCTAGGTTTTTTGTTGTTCCAGATGAATCTGCAGATTGCCCTTTCTAATTCGTTGAAGAACTGAGTTGGAATTTTGATGGGGATTGCATTGAATCTGTAGATTGCTTTTGGTAAGATAGCCATTTTTACAATGTTGATCCTGCCAATCCATGAGCATGGGAGATCTTTCCATCTTCTGAGATCTTCTTTAATTTCTTTCTTCAGAGACTTGAAGTTCTTATCATACAGATCTTTCACTTCCTTAGTTAGAGTCAAGCCAAGGTATTTTATATTGTTTGTGACTATTGAGAAGGGTGTTGTTTCCCTAATTTCTTTCTCAGCCTGTTTATCCTTTGTGTAGAGAAAGGCCATTGACTTGCTTGAGTTAATTTTATATCCAGCTACTTCATTGAAGCTGTTTATCAGGTTTAGGAGTTCTCTGGTGGAATTTTTAGGGTCACTTATATATACTATCATATCATCTGCAAAGAGTGAAATTTTGACTTCATCTTTTCCAATTTGTATCCCCTTGATCTCCTTTTGTTGTCGAATTGCTCTGGCTAGGACTTCAAGTACAATTTTGAATAGGTAGGGAGAGAGTGGACAGCCATCTCTAGTCCCTGATTTTAGAGGGATTGCTTCAAGATTCTCACCATTTACTTTGATGTTGGCTACTGGTTTGCTGTAGATTGCTTTTATCATGGTTAGGTATGGGCCTTGAATTCCTGATCTTTCCAAGACTTTTATCATGAATGGGTGTTGGATTTTGTCAAATGCTTTCTCAGCATCTAACGAGATGATCATGTGGTTTTTGTCTTTGAGTTTGTTTATATACTGGATTATGTTGATGGATTTCCGTATATTGAACCATCCTTGCATCCCTGGGATGAAACCTACTTGGTCAGGTTGGATGATTGTTTTGATGTGTTCTTGGATTTGGTTAGCGAGAACTTTATTGAGTATTTTTGCATCGATATTCATAAGGGATATTGGTCTGAAGTTTTCTATCTTTGTTGGGTCTTTTTGTGATTTAGGTATCAGAGTAATTGTGGCTTCATAGAATTAGTTGGGTAGAGTTCCTTCTACTTCTATTTTGTGGAATAGTTTGTGCGAACTGGAATTAGATCTTCTTTGAAGTCTGGTAGAACTCTGCACTAAACCCATCTGGTCCTGGGCTTTTTTTGGCTGGGAGACTATTAATGACTGCTTTTATTTCTTTAGGGGATATGGGACTGTTTGGATCGTTAACTTGATCCTGATTTAACTTTGGTACCTGGTATCTCTCTAGAAACTTATCCATTTCATCCAGGTTTTCCAGTTTTGTTGAGTATAGCCTTTTGTAGAAGTATCTGATGGTGTTTTGGATTTCTTCAGGATCTGTTGTTATGTCTCCCTTTTCATTTCTGATTTTGTCAATTATGATGCTGTCCCTGTGCTCTCTATTGAGTCTAGCTAAGGGTTTATCTATCTTTTTGATATTCTCAAAGAACCAACTCCTCGTTTGGTTAATTCTTTGAATAGTTCTTCTTGTTTCCACTTGGTTGATTTTGCCCCTGAGTTTGGTTATTTCCTGCCATCTACTCTTCTTGGGTGAATTTTCTTCCTTTTTTTCTAGAGCATTTAGATGTGTTGTCAAGCTGCTAGTTTGTGCTCTCTATTTTCTTTTTGGAGGCACTCAGAGCTATGAGTCTCCCTCTTAGAAATGCTTTCATTGTGTCCAATAGGTTTGGGTATGTTGTGGCTTCATTTTCATTAAACTCTAAATAGTCTTTAATTTCTTTCTTTATTCCTTCCTTGACCAAGGTATCATTGAGAAGAGTGTTGTTCAGTTTCCACGTGAATGTAGGCTTTTCATTATTTATGTTGTTATTGAAGATCAGCCTTAGTCCATGGTGGTCTGATAGGATGCATGGGACAATTTCAATATTTTTGTATGTGTTGAGGCCTGTTTTGTGACCAATTATATGGTCAGTTTTGGAGAAGGTCCCGCGAGGTGCTGAGAAGAAGGTATATCCTTTTGTTTTAGGATAAAATGTTCTGTAGATATCTGTTAAGTCCATTTGTTTCATAACTTGTGTTAGTTTCACTGTGTCCCTGTTTAATTTCTGTTTCCACGATCCATGTCCATTTATGAAAGTGGTGTGTTGAAGTCTCCCACTATTATTGTGTGAGGTGCAATGTATTCTTTGAGCGTTACTAAAGTGACTTTAATGAATGTGGCTGCCCTTGCATTTGGAGCATAGATATTCAGAATTGAAAGTTCCTCTTGGAGGACTTTACCTTTGATGAGTATGAATTTAGGTTAGGAATTTATTGTCTGTTTTGATAATTTTGGGCTGGAAGTCGATTTTATTCGATATTATAATGGGTACTCTAGCTTGTTTCTTCAGACCATTTTCTTGGAAAATTGTTTTCCAGCCTTTCACTCTGAGGTAGTGTCTGTCTTTTTCCCTGAGATGGGTTTCCTGTAAGCAGCAGAATGTTGGGTCCTGTTTGTGTAGCCAGTCTGTTAGTCTATATCTTTTTATTGGGGAATTGAGTCCATTGATATTAAAAGATATTAAGGAAAAGTAATTGTTGTTTCCTTTTTTTTTGTTGTTGTCAGAGTTGGCATTCTGTTCTTGTGGCTGTCCTCTTTTTGGTTTGTTGAGGGATTCCTTTCTTGCTTTTTCTAGGGCGTGATTTCCGTCCTTGTATTTGTTTTTTTCTGTTATTATCCTTTGAAGGGCTGGATTCGTGGAAAGATAATGTGTGAATTTGGTTTTGTCGTGGAATACTTTGGTTTCTCCATCTATGGTAATTGAAAGTTTGGCCGGGTATAGTAGCCTGGGTTGACATTTGTGTTCTCTTATTGTCTGTATAACATCTGTCCAGGCTCTTCTGGCTTTCATAGTCTCTGTTGAAAAGTCTGGTGTAATTCTAATAAGCCTGCCTTTATATGTTACTTGACCTTTCTCCCTTACTGCTTTTAATATTCTCTCTTTATTTAGTGCATTTGTTGTTCTGATTATTATGTGTCAGGAGGAATTTCTTTTCTGGTCCAGTATATTTGGCGTTCTGTAGGCTTCCTGTATGTTCATGGGCATGTCATTCTTTAGGTTTGGGAAGTTTTCTTCTATAATTTTGTTGAAGATATTTGCTGGCCCTTTAAGTTGAAAATCTTCATTCTCATCAACTCCTATTATCCGTAGGTTTGGTTTTCTCATTGTGTCCTGTATTTCCTGGATTCTTTGAGTTAGGATCTTTTTGCGTTTTGTATTTTCTTTGATTGTTATGCCGATGTTCTCTATGGAATCTTCTGCACCTGAGATTCTCTCTTTCATCTCTTTTATTCTGTTGCTGATGCTCGTATCTATGGTTCCAGATTTCTTTCCTAGGGTTTCTATCTCCAGCATTGCCTCACTTTGTGTTTTCTTTGTTGTGTCTACTTTCCTTTTTATATCTTGTATGGTTTTATTCAATTCCATCACCTGTTTGGTCATGTTTTCCTGCAATTCTTTAAGGAATTTTTGTGTTTCCTCTTTAAGGTCTTCTACCTTTTTAGCTGTGTTCTCCTGTATTTCTTTAAGTGAGTTATTAAAGTCCTTCTTGATGTCCTCTACCATCATCATAAGATATGCTTTTAAATCCGGATCTAGCTTTTTGGGTGTGTTGGGGTGCCCAGGACTAGGTGGGGTGGGAGTGCTGCGTTCTGATGATGGTCAGTGGTCTTGATTTCTGTTAGAAGGATTCTTACGTTTGCCTTTCGCCATCTGGTATTCTCTGGAGTTAGTTGTTATAGTTGTCTCTGGTTAGAGGTTGTTCCTCAGGTGACTTTGTTAGCCCCTATCAGCAGACCTGGGAGACTAGCTCTCTCCTTAGTTTCAGTGGTCAGAATATTCTCTGCAGGCAAGCTCTTTTCTTGCAGGGAAGGTGCCCAGATATCTGGTGTTAGAACCTGCCTCCTGGCAGAAGTTGTGTTCCACTCACTAGAGGTCTTAAGATTCCATGGAGGGTCCTGTGAGTACTTAGGAGGTGTCCGGAAACTCCGCGCTCATGGAATCCCCCTGCTGGAGTGGACTGTAAGGGACTTGCGCCCCTGATCAGGCCGGATTATCTGCTTCCCTAGTTAATGCAGTCTCAAGTCCTGTGCTATTGGATTGGAGCAGATGCTGTGTTCCACTCACCAGAGGTCTTAGGATCCCATGGGGAATCCTGTGTGGGTCCATGCGGGTGTCCAGAGACTCCGAGGGCAAGGCACCCCAGTGCTGGAGTGGACTGGAAGGGACTTGTGCCCCTGATCTGAAACCCAGATTTTATTATCAGCGCCTACATGGAGGCTCATCTCTTACTCAAGCACCAGCATGTGTGGTACACAGATACACTTGAAGGCAAAGCACTCATATATATCAAATAATAATAAATACAAATTATATTTAATGATAATTTATTATTAATACTTTGCTAGTAATTAAGAATTTCAAACTAGGTATAGACATGTCTGCCTGTTTGTTCACAGATGAAAATAATCACTTTGCTCCTTTTTTGTAATGTGAAGCAGAAGGCCACTCCAAACCATAGCGTTCTAATGCTCATTCCATTGCTCTAGTAAAACACTGATGAAAATCAACATGGGGAGGGAAGGGTTTTATTTACCTTACAGGTCCATCAAGGGAAACTGAGGCAGGATCTGGAGTAGAGATCACAGAAGAATGATGTTTACTGGTTTAATCCCTATGGCTTATTTAGAATGTTTTTGTTTTGTTTTTTTTAATCCAGAGCCATCTCTCCAAGTATGGCACCACCCTTTATGGGTAGGGCCCCCTCACAACCCATATCATGAATCAAGAGAATGTCACCATAGACTGGTGTACAGGCCAATATGATGGAGGCATTTTCTCCATTGAGTTTTCCTGTTCCCAGTTAACTCAAACTTGTCTCTAGATGAGAAAACAGTACAGATAGATTTTATTTTTAAGCACAAGTAACTAACACTCATAATTCCTGAAAGATTTACAGTCTTCCAACTTATAGCTAGGCAGTGGTAGAACACACATTTAATACTAGCACCTGGGGAGCTCAGGCAGGTGGATCTGTTGAGTTCAAGGCCAGCATCCTCTTCAGAGCAAGTTCTAGGACAGCCAGGACTACTTCAGAGCAAGTTCTAAGACAGCCAGGACTACACAAACTTTATCTGGTACTGGAAGAGGGTCAATCAATAAGCTTCCAACCAGGGGAGGTGACCCATATCCAGACTCAACATTTCCCCCCTGTAGACTGTCAATGGCTTCACTTTGAGCCAAAGTGAATAGATTCTTCCAGTCACCAGAAATTCCTGTCATGCTAAGATGTAAATGCAGTCAGAAAATGAGCAAATATTGCACTTGCACAGGCAAGCCTGTCATTCTGTCACCTCATCAATCCAGTTGGTATTTTCTCCCAAGACTGAACTAGTTCTCCTACAATTGTCTGTTTCATACCAACTGACAAAACAACCTTGAGCACAGAAGGACTGGAACTAGTGATAATATAGAGCTGGTGACTGTGAGTGTCAGAAATGCTAGATGGGAAATCCTGGCCTTGAAACTTTCATGGAAAAATCAAGGAAGTTTCTTCTCATACCTGAATCTCAGTCTTCTGCTCCTCAGTGTTGAAAAATGGCAACCATCTGATAGAACAGCACATTACAAATCAGCACTGAGGGTTTGCCTGTGTCCTTGAACTATGTTTTAAACTAAGGGATGTAGTACAGTAATGGATCTATTACACAATATATTATCAGAAAAATATCCATTAGTGCTGGGAGCCTCCTGGCCCAGGGAGAGTAGTAGCGGATTCACAGAGTAGGACTCTGGTGATGGTTTTAAAGTCTGAGGATCTCAGGGCTTTCTAGCTCGCTGACTGTACTGAAATACTGGTAACTTTTAAAAGGTTTTAAAATCTTTCTTGCTCTTTCTGAGGGTAAAAGACTGCCATCTTAAGAGAATGACACCAGTAGCCTAACAGTGGGGGATTAAGTAATGTGGTCTTTGTTCTATCTCAGCGGGAACTGTACAGCTCTAACTTAGCCTGCTGGTCGGAAGTCACAGGAAGAAAAAGGGACACTTAGAGAAGTGGTTATGGAGTTTATTACTAAGTTGTAAAAATTTTCCTATGAAAGCTAAGTGGAAAAGCAGAAAGATCTTAAGTAGGGAAAATGAAAATTAATATTCTAGTAAGGAAAAATTCTAGGCAGGGGGAAAGGGAAAAATTATTTTCTCTTTGTCCTCAGTACTTATACATCTTTCAGAATACATGATCACCTGTTACAAAGTTCATCACAAGTTCACACAAAAAAAGTCAAATCATAAATTGAAATAGTTTATTTACAACAGGGAATGTTTACATGTATATCCATTAGGAGTAATTATCTGGCTAAACATCCATCACCTGTCTCAGCTCCACAGGTTCACTGAAGGTTTAAACCATAACTAAGTTATTAGTGAAGTTTTATATAGATAAACCCAGTCAATATTTTATCTTCTGTCTTAGCACCTATAACAAATCGTTAGTTCCCCTTTTATGATCTCTGGTTAATTGTTTTACAACCTCTTGGAATGTGCTTTGAGATGGAGAAAGTCTGGTTACTATCTAAGAGCAATTAACTGCTGACACTTGGGAAACTGGCAGAGTTCTCATTGCAGTTTTGACTATCAGAAAAAGACCTAATAGCAGTCCCACTGTAAAAGAGCCTAATGATCACTGATATAATTTTAGGAATTCTTACGGGATCATCATTAAGAAATCATTTATTTGTCTATATAGAATCACTACTAGACAGTACATCTTCATGGATCTGCAGAGATATGCTTTAAAGGGGTGTGCTATTACTTAGTGATTATTATATATGTTTAATAATAACAGGAAAAGCATATTAATAGCAGGAATCTTTCTTAAAATGAATCCCTTACAGCCTTGCTTAATAAGGGTGAACTTGTCACAGATTATAAAATAATCTGAAGCAGGAGGCCATCTCAGGAAGATCTAGTTATTAGCTTGCTAATAACTATTTAACATGCTATTATATAATTATCTGCTAGTTATTAGCTTGTTCCATTATGGCTCCTGACACATAAGGAAAACAGATATATTCTGTATCACTTTTCTCCATGTGGGGTTTTGTAATCCATTTCTGCTGAAATGCATTTAGTCCACCACCAAACACCTCCCAATTCTACTTTTTGGGTCATATGTGAACTACCAATGCCCAGCACCCTTCTCCCTCCACATCAGCATCATGCTCTTCCATTCTACAGTTATTTTATGTTTTCTTAAGGTTACATAAGTACATTGTTTACATATCTGTGGTGTTAACTTTCGTCACTTGGCATAAAGCCACTGGAATCCATCCTAGTTGCAGTATGTGTAAATAGGTTCTATTACCCATGCACTAAATTGTATCTTGCCAAGGGACTCCGGTGGAGCCAGCTTGAGGCAGTAATGCCAAAAAAGCTGCTCATGAGAAATGAATTCCTAGAACTTTTCTCCTGGAGGTCTGAAAGTCTGACCCTCCAGCTTGGATCAGTTTGGCAGGCGTAAAGCCTGGAAGCTGTTCTTGAGGATCAGAGTTCCATGGTAATTCTTCTCCCGGAGGTTTGGCATTTTCTCCTGAACCCACAATTATCAAATTCCCACCGCATTAGTTTAATGCATAGATTCACGTGCACTCTATTAAGCATTACCTTATAGTAAATGCCTTTTAAGATTGAATTCTAACATAGCTAAAGCCTTTCCCAGTGTTCTAAGATCCCAGATAATAGCAAGGAGCTTAACCTATTCAGTAACTAATTTAGCTCTACCATAAAACAATAAAACACTAGCTATTAGCTCAGTTATCTGCAAAAAGAGACTAAAAGTCTCACTGAGATAGAAATATTTACTACAAACTACATTCCACACCAGAGCAAGTTGATATACTATCCTGATAATGGAAATTCTCCAAATTAGATAAAATTTAACAAGGCCTAGAGAATTTTGGGGTCAGTGACACTACATTACTCTTGAAGCCTGTCAAGAATTTAAACCCCCTGGAGCAATTAACAAAGTGTAAAACTCTTGCCTGGCCAGGGCTGAAGCAGGCGCTAATCTCTAAGTAAACATAGTCCTTTTAAAGTCACTCCTCTTGCATCTGGAGGGATACTTATCTATAACCTAAACATTTATCTGGTTCCTGCAAATTCTTTTTGTAGTCACTCCTCTTGCACCTGAGAAACTTCAATGTACCGTATCTGTTATGTTTTACAATTTATGATATTCGCTGTAATATAATAGTCTCATGTTTTACCAGAACATTACATTCAGATTCAACTCTCTTGTGTGTGTGTCTCTGTCTGTCCCATCCAACTCTTTGCCCATCTGCTCGAGAGACTCTTTCCTACGCAGGCACGGGACCCAGAGGGGCAGTATCTGTCAATTGCTATTGTAATCCCACAAAACCCCTCTGAACTGAAAAGTCTTGTTATGGTGACCATGTCTCTAGTTTCTTACAGACTTAGATAATGTCGCTGAGACCTGAATCATCTAAGTATATAATCAGGACTTATCCACTGTACAAGCAGAGCCAGCAGGGCACAGGTATCTCTCATTCCTTCTCTGCTTAACCATGGTTCTATAAGGCATCTCAGTAATGGATTTATGGGCTATGACTCTTCTGAAAGAATTTGTTGGAGTGTGATGCTAACTTCCAAGCACATTGGTTTCCATGTCTCATGCTTTATGCAAATATTGAAAAGCTTCCCATTTCTACAATTCAACTTCGACACTGCATCTCTTCTCACCTTTTCTCAGCAATGGTATGCTGGAGACAGAGTCATCTCCTGGACTTCTCATTGTTATACTGTTGGACATTCTATTCTCTTTCAGGACTGGAAAGGAACAGTTTTGGAAAGCATAATCAAGTTGTTCTGGACTCAAATGCTTGTGAAGAAATTGACACACCTTTTGCATGCTGCCTCTGAGGTCCTGGGGGGTGGAAAAGAAGTTATCAGCAGAGAATTGATTCAAGCATTAGCAATTCACAGGTGCTTGAATTCTGACTGAGCTGAATACTCCCTTAGTGTGTGACCTAATATTTGTTTATAACATCTTGTACCATATATATAAATGCTTACATATGCAGCATGTGCATATATATGTACACATATGTTTCTCTATATGTATATATACA
Organism: Mus caroli; assembly: GCF_978045245.1. Taxonomy (NCBI): domain Eukaryota; kingdom Metazoa; phylum Chordata; class Mammalia; order Rodentia; family Muridae; genus Mus; species Mus caroli. The sequence goes on along the minus strand of NW_028227263.1, from coordinate 123,684,020 downwards.
TTCATGTGTACATATACATTACAAGTGTTTATGTGTGTGTGTGTGTGTGTATGTGTAAATGCATCATGTTCATGCAATGCTCACTGAGGCCTAAAAAGGGCAATGGATCTCTTCATTTGTGTTAGAGTTGGCTTGGAGCTACCATGTGGGTGCTGAGAATTGAACCCATGTCCTTTTAAAGATAGCAAGTAATTTCAACCACTGATCCATTACTCCAGCACCACAGTCACCAAATTTCATACTCTGTGTTACTTTATAAAGGGATCAATGAGTGGAGAAGAAAAACCCCATTCCTTTGTAAAGTCTACATACCAACAGACAACTCTCTTTTAAAAGGTGTGTTGTATGTATGTTTGTGTCTATTTGTGTAGTGTCTGTACATGGTGAGTGTATGTGTGAGTGTGTATGTGTATTGTGTGTGGTGTATGTGTATGTGGCATATATGAGGTATGTGGGTGTATGTGGTGTGTGTATGTGATATGTATGTTGTGTGTATGGTATCTATGTATGTGTGAGTGTATATGTGTCTGGTAGTTGGGTGTTGGGGTGTTGTGTGGTAGGTGGGCATGTGTTTGTGGTATGTGTGTATGTGTGTGTTGTATATGTATGTTTTAGTGTGCATGTATGTGTGTTTGGTGACTTTATGTGTATGATATGTGTGATAAAAGTGTGTATATATGTCTGGTATGTATGTGTGTGGTATATGTGTGTGATATGTGTGGTGTGTTTGTATATATGTGGTATGTGTGTGTGTACTTAGGTGTCCCTGGAGAACAGAAGAGGCTATGAGATTCCCTTGGAACTACTGGTACAGGCAGTTAGATAATTGACATGGGTATTGGGTACCAAACTCAGATCTCTGCAAAAGTGCTATGAACTGCTAAGCCAACTTCAAGACTCTGAATTTTCCTTTTTAACAAATAGATGGGACCAAACTCAGATCTCTGCAAAAGTGCTATGAACTGCTAAGCCAACTTCAAGACTCTGAATTTTCCTTTTTAACAAATAGATGAATTTTAATTTTCAGTGTACAAAATATAGGATGATGTTATGTCACTTTTATCCATGTGTGTCTTTGTCCTGGGTTCATGTTCACCTGATCAACCACCATCCTTTGCTGTCTTTCTTGCTCCTTCCTACTAGTCTTCCCTTTCACTTGCACAGTCCATTTTATCCCCATGTGCAGCACACACAGCTAAATCTAGATTTCATATTAGAAGTCATGTGATATTTTCTGCGCTTCCCCATTGCACTCATGGTTTCCTTTGGTGTCCAACTTTTCTATATGTGTGTAATATATGTAATATATATGATAATATAGTATATAAAGATTTTCATCCCTCCTCTCCTCCCACTCCTTCTCCCCCACAAATCCCCTGTTTCACCCCACCACAACCCCATCCACTCATCCTGTGTTTCTATTTAGAAAAGGGCAGGCCTCCCATGGATATCAGCAAGCCATGACTTATCAAGTTGTAGTAAGACTAGGCACCTCCTCTTCTATTAAAGCTAGCCTAAGGCAGCCCAGTAGGAGGAAAGGATCCCAAATGCAGTCAACAGTTAGACACAGTTTCTGTTCCCACTGTTAGGAGTTCCACAAGATGACCAAAATGCACAATTATGCAGATGGCCTATATTAGACCAATGCAGGCTCCTTGGTTGTCAGTTTAGTCTTTGTGAGCCCTTACGAGCCCAGGTTGGGTGATTCTGTGGTTTTTTTTTTTTTTTTTTTTTGTGGTGTCCTTAACCTCTCTGGCTTCTACAATCCTTCTTCCCCCTCTTCCACCAGATTCTCTGAGATCTACCTAGTGCTTAGCTGTGGGTCTCTGCATCTGCTTCCATCAGTAACTGGCTGAATGTTCTCTGATGACAATTGGGCTAGACACCAATCTACGAGTAGAGCCTAACATAACTAGGAATTTCACTTTCCTTTTGCCAGTCATTTTTGTTTCTATCCTTGGTCTCTGAGCTATATACAACCTCTGGGTCACAGGTTGCCAATCTTTGTTGACAAATTTTATTGGAGAAAACAAGACTCATGAATCCAAGCATATGTAAATTGGGTTGAGAAGTGGAGGTTGTAGATGAACAGGAATATTTTTTCCTTTTTAAAAATTTATTCTTTGATATTTTTCTAAAGTCCAGACTTTAATCTCACTCCCAGTCCACACTCTCTCTGTTCCACATCCCATACCTCCACCCTGCAATCTCCAAGAGGATGTACCCACCCTCAATGCCCTCATCCCACCAGATAGACCTCCCCACTCCCTGTGGTCTCAAGTCTCTTGAGGGTTAGGTGCATGAGGAAAAGGAGGGCCAAATTGGGATCCAGCTCAAGGGAAGGCTTCAAGGCCTGACTCTATTACCGATGCTAATGTGTGCTCATAAAAAGGGGGCCTATCATGATTGGCCTCCAAAAGAGCCAACAAGCAGCTGAAAGAGTCAGATGCAGATATTTCCACACAACCCATGGACAGAAGCTGGTGACCCCTGTGGTTGAATTAGGGAAAAGATGGAAGAAGCTGAGGAGTAGCGTGACCCCATAGGAAGACCAGCAGTCTTCACTAACCTGGACCCGGAGATATCTCAGACAGTGGACTACTAACCAGGCAGCATACACCAGGTATATGAGGCCTGCAACACATACACAGCAGATGACTGCTGGGTCTGACCTCAGAGAAGATGCATCTAACTTTCAAGAGAACAGGAAAAATTTAAAAACACTGTTTACTATATAGAGAAATTGGAATTTCAAAGGTCACTGTATTAAATAGGCCAATAGAAATACATTTGAGGGCTCAGAGCTAAACAAAGAATTCCCACCTGAGGAATACCGAATGGCTGAGAAGCATCTGAAAAAAATGGTCAATATCCTTAATCATCAGGGAAATGCAAATCAAAACAACCCTGAGATTCCACCTCACACCAGTCAGAATGGCTAAGACCAAAAATTCAGGTGACAGTAGATGCTGGCGAGGATGTGGAGAAAGAGGAACACTCCTCCATTGTTGGTGGGATTGCAAGCTTATACAACCACTCTGGAAATCAGTCTGGCGGTTCCTCAGAAAATTGGACATAGTACTACCGGAGGATCCTGCAATACCTCTCCTGGGCATATATCCAGAAGACATTCCAATCGGTAAGAAGGACACATGCTCCACTATGTTCATAGCAGCCTTATTTATAATAGCCAGAAGCTGGAAAGAACCCCTCAACAGAGCAATGGATACAAAAAATGTGGTCCATTTATCCAATGGAGTACTACTCAGCTATTAAAAGAATGAATTTATGAAATTCCTAGGCAAATGGTTGGACCTGGAGGGCATCATCCTGATTGAGGTAACACAATCACAGAAGAACTCAAATGATATGTACTCACTGATAAGTGGATATTAGCCCAGAAACTTAGTATACCCGAGATATAAGAGACAATTTGTAAAACACATAAAACTGAAGAAGAAAGAAGACCAAAGTGTGGACACTTTGCCCTTTAGAATTGGAAACAATCACCCATGGAAGGAGTTACAGAGACAAAGTTTGTAGCTGAGACAAAAGGATGGACCATCTAGAGACTGCCATATCCAGGGATCCATCCTATAATTAGCCTCCAAACGATGACACCATTGCATACACTAGCAAGCGTTTGCTGAAAGGACCCTGATATAGCTGTCTCTTGTGAGACTAGGCCGGGGCCTAGCAAACACATAAGTGGATGCTCACAGTCAACTATTGGATGGATCACAGGGCCCCCAATGGAGGAGCTAGAGAAAGTATTCAAGGAGCTAAAGAGATCTGCAACCATGTAGGTGCAACAACATTATGAACTAACCAGTCCCCTGGAGCTCTTGTCTCTAGCTGCATATGTATCAAAAGATGGCCTAGTAGGCCATCACTGGAAAGAGAGGCCCATTGAACATGCAAACTTTATATGCCCCAGTACAGGGGAACACCAGGGCCAAAAAGTGGGAATGGGTGGGTAGGGGATGGGGGGGGGGGAGGGTATGGGGGACTTTTGGGATAGCATTGGAAATGTAATTGAGGAAAATACGTAATAAAAATATAAAAATAAGGGGAATCAGGGCTTTACCCTTTTAAATTTAAGTTTATTACTACTATTACAAGAGAAAGAGAGAGTGGGGAGGGAGGAAGGGAGAGTATGTGCTGCACAGCTTGAGTGGGAAGGCAGCGTTCATGAGCCAGCTCTCCCCTTCACTGTCAGTTCTGGCTGAAGTCAGGGTGTAGCAAGCGGGTTATTATACACCAAACCATTTTGCCAGCACAGGATGTATATTTTCATAAGTTAAGGAATTAGATTCTACTCTTTGTACTCTTTGAAAGTCATTTTGGTCATATTCAAGTGAATCACACATCTTTCACAAATCTTAATAATTTTTATTTTATGACTTTTAAAATTAAATTTAAACGTAAAATATTTGCCTTTGCCTTATTTTAATTCTTAGCATAATAATCTGTAAGATATGGTAAATCATATTCACAGTTTTAAAAATATTTCCTTTGGTTAAAAACAGATAAAAAGTTTCACAATGGGTTATGAAAATCCATTCATCAGGTTTTTGAACTGTATACATTTTACTTTCTTACCCATATGGTATGTCTAGCCATTAAGCTAGGCTTTAGCAATATCTAAAAACCAAACTAATAAGCGTTATGCCCTTAGGGATTCTATCAAAAACCATTTGCAGGGGCATAGTGTGATGGGATGAGTAAGTGTCCTCCTCATCTTTAATAATTAAAATACCTTATTGTTGCTACAATAAAAACTGACCTAGACCACATTTTGCTTTCATTTGTTGACATGTTGCCTGGTTTAGACGAGGGAAGTTAATACATTTGAAAGTACTAATTCTGTTAATTCACTTAATAAAAGACAGTTCTTCAAGTTTATCATGAGCTTAGATTCAACTTTTTAATTTCATTAGCAGAAAACATAACCATTCCTCTTATCATAGCTCTTATAATTTATTCATCCTGGATTCTTCTAAATAGTTGGCTGAACACCTTTGGCAACAGTAAGCTGCAATTTACAATGCTGGTCCATGAGCTTTTGAGTTTCCCCTTTCATTTTGTGTCTTTCTGCTTCTTTACACATTTTGCGTAATATTGATTTTCTACTGTAAACAGGTTGATTATATCAAGGTGCATATGGTAATAACCACAACGATTTATTCTTGTTACTGTTATAAAACTGAAATATTTCCCAGAGAATTTTTAACAAATGTTATAACAAAGTAATTACAGAGTAAAACTATTCCTAAACTTTCTTGGTGTTATGAACTCTATAAATTATATAGAAGATTGACATGAACTTATGGATGTTTGATAACCAGTTTTAATTAAATCAATTAAGTAAAGCTTTGGGAAGACTAAAAAATGTTTGTTCTTATTAGCATGATTAAATCCCATATTTTCAAGTAAAAAAAAAAAAAGAAATACATTTGAAGAGGAGAGTTACATGAAAAACCACTACTCCTTTTGGCATGGGAATTGTTGCATATAATATATAGTTTACAAAAGTGAGATTTCTGCTGACTAGCCCATAGTTCTGGCTTAGGACTCGAGCTTGGAACATTCTCTGATAGTCTATATGAAATGTCTTGTGCCAAGGTTTAAGTTCAAAGTCATTTGATTATTCCTGGTCCCCAGTGTGAAGCTATCAAGGTACTGAGAGGTCTAAAAACTTAGGAATGAAAAATTTTCTATTTCCCAGGAACGAAAGTGGGCTCTTCAGAGAAAGTCACAGACAATGGGTCTTTAGTCAATGGTGGCCCTGAAATAGAGAAGTTAATAGCTCTAGAGCTGAGACAGTTCTCAGGACACCTGGAGAGAGGAGATAAAAGGGCCAGAGCTGAGCTAGTCTCTAAAATTCTCCACGGTCTCACCAAATATAATGACACTAATATAGCAACCAATCAAAACTGTAGTAATGGCACTGCTTTGCCATCAACCAATCCTATTAGAGGTTACCCTTATGGAAAACTGCCCTAGCCGTGTGTGCATAAAAAGGGGCCTGTGGGGCTGGGCATGGTGGCGCATGCCTTTAATCCCAGCACTTGGGAGGCAGAGGCAGGCGGATTTCTGAGTTTGAGGCTATCCTGGTCTACAAAGTGAGTTCCAGGACAGCCAGGGCTACACAGAGAAACCCTGTCTGGAAAAACCAAAACCAAAACCAAGAAAAAAAAAAAAAAAAAAAAAAAAAGGGCCTGTGAGGCCCTCAGGTCATAGCCATTTTAATGACTGTACATACTGGTAGTTTCTGCAGAATAAACACCTTTTGCCTTTGCATACTATTTGAGTCAGTGATCTTCCTTCTGTGATTCTTGAACCTTAACAGTACATGTAAGACAAATGTGTTGATGTGATCAGGTTGTGAGGTTGAGATCCACTTTGTGACAACTTTCTTTTTCTTGTTTTTTTTTTTTTTAAATTAGATATTTTATTTATTTACATTCCAAATGCTATCCTGAAAGTTCTCCCCTACCCACCCATTCCCATTTCTTGGCTCTGGTGTTCCCCTGTACTGGGGCATATAAAGTTTGCAAGACCAAGGGGCCTCTTTTCCCAATGATGGCCAACTAGGCCATCTTCTGCTACATATGAAACTAGAAACACAAGCTCTGGGGGTACTGGTTAGTCCATATTGCTGTTCCACCTATAGGGTTGTAGACCCCTTCAGCTCCTTGGGTGCTTTCTCTAGCTTCTCCATTGGGAGCCCTGTGCCCCATCTAATAGCTGACTGTGAGCATCCATTTCTGTGTTTGCCAGGCACTGGCATAGCCTCACTAGAGAGAGCTATATCAGGGTCTTTTCAGCAAAATCTTGCTGGCATATGCAATGGTGTCTGTGTTTGGAGGCTGATTATGGGATGGATCCCCACGTGCACCAGTCTCTAGATGGTCCATCTTTTCATCTCGGCTCCAAACTTTGTATCTCCTTCCATGGGTGTTTTGTTCCCAATTCTAAGAAGGGGCAAAGGGACCACACTTTGGTCTTCGCTCTTCTTGAGTTTCATGTGTTTTGCAACTTGTATCATGGGTATTCTAAGTTTCTGGGCTAATATCCACCTATCAGTGAGTGTATATCATGTGTGTTCTTTTGTGATTGGGTTACCTCACTCAGGATGAACCCCTCCAGGTCCATCCATTTGCCTAGGAATTTCATAAATTCATTCTTTTTAATAGCTGAGTAGTACTCCATTGTGTAAATGTACCACATTTTCTGTCTTCTTTCCTCTGTTTAGGGACATCTGGGTTCTTTCCAGCTTCTGGCTATTATAAATAAGGCTGTTTTGAACATAGTGGAGCATGTGTCCTTCTTACCGGTTGGAACATCTTCTGGATATATGCCCAGGAGAGGTATTGCAGGATCCTCTGGTAGTACTATGTCTAATATTCTGAGGAACCGCCAGAATGATTTCCCGAGTGGTTGTACAAGCTTGCAATCCCACCAACAATGGAGGAGTGTTCCTTGTTGTGAGCCGGCCAGCGGCTCACATGGACAGGGTACAGCTGAGTGTCAGGTTGGAGCTGAAAGAGAGGGAAACTAGGAGGACAAGAGAAAAATGGAGCTAAGTCAAGGTTCCTGATCAAAGCTCAAATGTTTAATGGAAAATGCACTTATAAAGGAGGGGGAGGCCCATTCCTGCCAATTCATTCTTGGAGCCCAGCTGCAGGTGACCATGTGCAGGATAGGGTTTAGGAATAGCTAGGTGGCCTCTCAGCAGGTAGCAGTATCTTGAAGAGGAACAGTGACAGTGGCTGAACAATAGAATGATCTATGGAGGAAGGCTCCACCCAAGGTAATCTCCTTAGTGGCAGCAAAGTCAAGGTCTGTATCAGCCTGCTTCAGGGTGAGGGGAGGTTACAATTTCCTCCCTGCTATTAATATAAAAAAAAAGCTGGACTGAGGCATAAAATTTATTTATTCTCCATAGTCCTGCCAGGGAATTATGGTGGCTGGTGGCCGCACCTGTCTTAGGAAATCTTAGATCTTCCAGAACCATCCAATTCTGTCTTGGAGGCTACATGCAGCTAGTTTGTGTTATATTTCACACAAACATGGCTGTGTGGTGTGTTATCAACAGCCACAGCCTTTTGGCATGTACCTCTGTCTTAGATTGGTATGGTTCTGAGATCTAGGTGCCCGTCATTGACTGTCTGGCCCTCATTAGCACACATTATTCCCAATTCAGACCAAAGCCACAATGTGTACTAGAATGCTTTTTGATGAAGAATAATAACTGCCACCTGCGCTGTTGGAGGCGAGGCTGTACACCTGCTGCAGTCAGGCTGAACAGCATGGTTGACCTGCTTGAGAAACAAAGGTGGGACAGTGAAAAGCAACAGTATAAAAGTTTCTTGGAGAAGTCCAGGTACTCCATTCAGTTGCAAATTAGCAACGATCAAGCTTAGACTTAGAGCTCCTGGTGTGGGGGAGGTGGCTTTGAGAATTGCAGAAAGGCTGCAGCTTCTCTGGGAGTGGAGGCTGTGCTCCAAATTTACTTTTCAGTTAAAGAGGATTTTTAGCCATAATCCACATTAGAGTCATACTTACTAGAAGATTCAGGATCTGTGTCCAGTTGACGAACTATTCTTTCAGGCAGCCATCGCACTCCATCTTCTTTTTGTGAAAAAACACAGACTGAGCCCCTTGCCCAGATTAGGACCGGGTCTAGTTAATGGGTCCTGCCACTTTACTATGGCATAAGAACTAGAAGTAATTGGATGCCAGTGGCGATCCACTGCAGACTGACCTTTAATATCAGTTTGCAAAAAAATTTAGAACAAATAAAGCAAAAGCAAGATGTGCCTTTGGTGACGTTTGCGGATATAATTGTCCCTGTTTAGTCACTAAAGGCCAATTTTTAAAAGTGCGATGAGCACGTTCAACTATTCCTTGTCCCATGGGGTTATAAGGAATTCCAGTTTTATGTTTGATGCCAAATTCTTTACAAAATGAAGTAAAATTTTTACTAGAATAGGATGGCCTGTTATCTGTCTTAATAAGTTTAGGCAATCCCATGGCATTAAAGGCTTGTAGGCAATGATCAATTACATTTTTGGAGGCTTCTCCAGTATGCAGAGAAGCAAAAAGAAATCCTGAACATGTGTCAATACAAATATGTACATATTTTAATTTTCCAAATTCTGCATAATGAGTTACATCCATTTGCCAAATATGATTAGGCATAAGACCTTGTGGATTAACTCCTAAATGTAGCACTGGAGATAATGTAATACATTTAAGACATTGTTTTACAATCATTCTTGCCTGATCCTTAGTGATCTTATGTCAGAGTCTTAAGGTGTGGCTAGAGAGATGAAATTTTTCATGATCACCTTTGGCCAAAGCAGCAGGATCTGAAATTAAGGCTTCTTCTATTAGAGCTCTGTTGATGCAATCATTGCCTTCAGCTAAAGGTCCAGGAAGACCAGAATGAGGTCGTATGTGGCTAATATAGAACAGGTGTATCCAGGCAAGAATGATGTTTTGCAATTGTGAAAACAGGGACCCTGCTGGTGTATTAAAGTTAAACGTACCACAGGTCTCCAATAAGGGTACCGATTGTGCAACATATAAACTATCAGTAAACATATTAAAAGCCTCATTCACAGACTGAAAGACATTCAGTACTGCTGTTAATTCTTCTAATTGAGCTGAGAGGCCAGGAGTCTTTATGAATTACCTGTTGATTATATGAAATCCAGGTCACCCTTTAGAGGAGCCATCAGTAAACACCAGAACAGCATTGTATAAGGGTTGTAAAGAGGTCATATTAGGAAATATCATCTCATGTACATTCAAACATTTTATCAACCTATCTTGAGGGTAGTGGCTGTCTATAGTTTCTGTAAATCCTATTTGAGCAAGCAACCAATCTGTACTGTGCTGCTTCAGCCAAGTGTCTTGACCTATGTTGTAAGGCTGAACAATAATATCTGGCTCTTTGCCAAAATAAGTTACACCTGCTTCCTTCCAAGGATAATCATCTGAGCTATTGCTTCATAATATGGCAAGATGTTATGTTTAGGAGAAATCCTCGAATGTATCCACATTAGAGGAGACTTTTGCCATAACAATCCTGTAGGCACATGAGTTGTATTAAAAATTAACAGATGTAAAGGCAAAGAGTAATCTATATAAGTGACAAATTGCTCTTCAATAGCTTTTTCCACTTGTTGTAAGGCCAGCAATCTTTCTGAGGTTAAAGATCTAAGGGAGGAAGGATCACAACTCCCTTTAAGAATATCAAATAAAGGTTTCAACTCCCCTGTAGTAAGCTTTAAATAGGGGCGAAGCCAATTAATATCACCTAACAATTTTTGAAAATCATTCAAAGTCCTTAAGTTGTCTCTGCGAATAAATATCTTCTAGGGAAAAACAGCTTGATTAGTCAGTCTAAAATTCAATTAATTATAAGGATCCTGAGTTTGTATACTTTCAGGAGCTTTCTGTAATCCTTATCAGCTAAAGCTTTATGTAAACCTCTATAACACAAAAGCAAATCCTGGGGGGGGGGGTCTTTTCCAGGCAACCCAGGACAATTTCTTAACTGTCCAAAAACAGTCTTCTTAAAGGAACAGTATTTTTTTCTTATGAGTTGCATAAGCAATTGCAAGCTTGAGAATTAATAGCATCTGAGTGATGAACAATTTTAAGCAATTGTAAGCTCTGAGATATATATATTAATAAAGATACAAATTAAGCTTGATTATTCAACATTTTAAAATACTATCTACAGCACACAATTTAATTATCTATGCTGTAGCAAGAGAAAACTCAAAAGAATAAGCGTGTAATCCAATTCACATATACTTTTCTCCCATAAAAGGGCTGTTTTTAAACACAGTAATTGGGATGCATGCATGCCTGAATTTATGGAAGATACAGAAGCATGCATAAGAACAATTTTTTAACTTATCTTTGGGATAATGATTGTCAATTTTATTTAAAATGGTGGTATGTAATAGATCAATTATTAATATTCTGTAATAACCAACTTAATTGCTGTTTGGAACAAGGAACAGACAGTTTGTCAGGTTCTTAAGACATAATTTTTGTTGTAGCTTTTCTAAAATATATGAATATATCTTACAATTCTTTATTAGCACCACAGCAGCCTTAATAGGATGTTAAAAATGTGCTTTGAGGTGAATGCCACCTCGGCCTCACCCGCCTCCGCCTTCCTCTCAGGCAGAAGAGGCTGAAGCGGCCCAATCTGTTGTAGGCCAAAAAGCCCGAGCAAGAGTGGCAGAGCACCCTGAGTCTTAGTGGGAAAAATACGATGGCTACCTCCGTCGGGGACAGGCAATGCTCACGGGGGCAATGGTGAGCATGGCCCTCCCCTGAGTTTGCTACAAAGGCACCCACTTTCTGGTGGCCTCCCGTGCCACCACCGGGCACAGTTAATATTTAATTACCATTGATTATAATTGATAACAATTATAAAAGATTTCTTTATTTTCTGCAAAGCTTTTTTATAGTATAACTAAAACTCCTAGTATTAAAAAGATATTGCCTCTGAATCTTTTCTGGAGCAACAGCTACTCCCCAGAACTTACAAGCTCCTTGTGTGGGAGCAAGGATTTAAAGTAAACTTCCCTTGAGAGGCATTAGCTAATAAAATACTTTCCACTCAGGAAACAATATACACTGAAAGATTCAAACTCTTAGCTTCTTCTATTGAAACAGAGACTCTAAGAATTGTTTTTTTTACATGAGGTAAGGCTACATAAGCCATAACTAGAGGCAAAATTTTCCAATGATTACAACCTCATTAGAAGCAAAACTCTTTACAATTATCAGTATGCAAAGGAAAAAACAAACCTTTAAATCTATAATACCTTTACATGAAGTAGGCAAGTCAAATCGCAATGTCCTGATAAATTCTACAGCCTGATTGACCTTTTATAAACTTAGAAGTTAAACTTTATTTAGAACAACATCTGGGTAGATCTGCAAAGGTGCTCTTTTAGCTAAAAGGAATTTTCCCTAAAGGCAAGGAAAGGCAAGTTTCCAGAGCTTCCTTAGGCACGGTTTGCAAGACAAAAGAAAGTCACACAAACTCCACAGAGGCTGCTCTGAGCTTAGTTCCTCTTGCAGTGAGGACAGATTTTAGAATTTTTAAGTTTCTTTTGCAATATTAGACTATAACTACAACCTTGGGAAAGCAAAATCCAATTTCAAAACAATTTATCACCTTAGAATCAACATTAAAACTTCACTATCACATTGCTAAATTTGGCTGCCAATTTATACCTATGAATGCATGACTGTGCAAGTTTCAATGCTTCATTAAAGAGACATTGCTTTAAATCTTTTCTTTAATTCTACTTTCTAGGATTAGAATCACATTAAATATTATCTCAACTAGAAGTATCTTTAGAGGCCCAGTCTCTTGGCCTGCCTTATGCCACGTGTTTGAAAGGCTCCAAACCTGAGTTACCAATATAAAGCTAACTTTCTGTAACCAGTGTTACATTTTTGATCAGTAAAAACCAAATTAAGTGGCTGCACGAATCTTATAAATTTAGACCAATCAAAGAATTTCAAAATTTCTAGCTATAACTATGAGATAAGTAAAGCACCTTGTCATTAGCTAAACGCAATAATCACAATTGCAGAGAACTCTCCAAGAAAAAACCATCTATCAGCTTTTTCGCACCAAAACCAAGAGGCTGCAGACTCCCTTTCTTTGAGAGCAGCTTTTCCAGCAGTGGCTCCCCTGCTGTACCTGATCCTGTCTAAAGCCTGTGGCCACTCTCTTGCTGAACCAGCAGATAAAGTTTTAGCCATCTTTATTTTCCAACATGAAACACAGAACATTCAGTCATTCAGACGACGAGACAAAACACACATGAATTGAACGCATGAACAGACTGGTGCACCAGACATTAGACAACACAAAGAGGGCAGAGAACTTCTGTTGTAGGGGCTAGAGAGAAAAAGGCAGAGTGTCCCCGACATTTCTCTCTGCCTCTGGGACAGTTTCAAAATCCATTTTCCTCTATATTATTTTATTATTACAAACCCTGTTTCTGCTGCCTGATGCAGCTCCCATCTGTGGACATCCACCTGATTATTTAATTTAAACCATTTTTCCTATCACCTAAAGCAATTTTTGGAAAACTACAGACAGCAGCCTGATCAGTTCCTAGTTCCGAAAATTTGCTGCTGTCCTAAGTGAATCCAGCACTGGGTTAGCACTGAATTCCAACCTTAGCCCATATTTTCTGCACCTCCAACAACACTTTACCTGTTGCTGCACCTTGCCTGATATGAATTCTCTGATTCTTTCCTTTCCGTGGAGCTCCATTACCAAGCAGCGTTCCTCCAGAGTTTTTCTGCCATTTTTCAGGTCCCACGTTCGGACGCCAGATTGTTGTGAGCTGGCTGGAGGCTCACATGGACAGGGTACACATGAGTGGCAGGCCGGAGCTAAAAGAGAGAGAAACTAGGCAGACAAGAGAAAAATGGAGCTAAGTCAAGCTTCCTGATCAAAGCTCAAATGATTAATGGAAAATGCACTTATAAAGGAGTGGGGAGGCCCTTTCCCGCCAATTCATTCTTGGAGCCCAGCTGCAGGTGACCACGTGCAGGATAGGGTGTAGTCTCAGGAATAGCTAGGCGGCCTCTCAGCAGGTAGCAGTATCTTGAAGAGGAACAGCAACAGTGGCTGAACAATAGAGTGATCTAGGTAGGAAGGCTCCACCCTAGGTAATCTCTTTAGTGGCAGCAAGGTCAAGGTCTGGCTCAGCCTGCTTCAGGCTGAGGGGTGGTTACAGTTCCTCTTTCTCCACATCCTCGCCAGCATCTGCTGTCACCTGAATATTTGATCTTAGCCATTCTGACTGGTGTGAGGTGGAATCTCAGGATTGTTTTGATTTGCATTTCCCTGATGATTAAGGATGCTGAACATTTTTTCGGTGCTTCTCAGCCATTCGGTATTCCTCAGGTGAGAATTCTTTGTTTAGCTCTGAGCCCCATTTTTAAATGGGGTTATTTGATTTTCTAGAGTCCACCTTCTTGAGTTCTTTATATATAGAGAGAGATATTAGTCCACTATCTGATTTAGGATAGGTAAAGATGGTTTCCCAATCCATTGGTGGCCTTTTTGTCTTGTTGACAGTACATTTTGTATTATAGAAGCTTGACAATGTTATGAGGTCCCATTTGTCCATTCTCAATCATACAGCACACACCATTGCTATTCTATTCAGAAAAATTTCCCCTGTGCCCATATCTTCGAGGTTTCCCTCCACTTTCTCCTCTATAAGTTTCAGTGTCTCTGGCTTTATGTGGAGTTCCTTGATCCACTTAGATTTGACCTTAGTACAAGGAGATAGGAATGGATCAATTCGCATTTTTCTACATGATAACCACCAGTTGTACCAACAGGATTTGTTGAAAATGCTGTCTGTTTTCCACTGGATGGTTTTAGCACCCTTGTCAAAGATCAAGTGACCATAGGTGTGTGGGTTCATTTCTGGGTCTTCAATTCTATTCCATTGGTCTACCTGCCTGTCGCTATACCAGTACCATGCAGTTTTTATCACAATTGCTCTGTAGTACAGCTTTAGCACAGGCATAGTGATTCCACCAGAGGTTCTTTTATCATTGAGAAGAGGTTTTGCTATCCAAGGTTTTTGTTATTCCACATGAATTTGCAAATTGCCCTTTCTCATTCATTGAAGAATTGAGTTGGGATTTTGATGGAGATTGCATTGAATCTGTAGATTGCTTATATATAGCAAAATAGCCATTTTTACTATATTGATCATGCCATTCCATTATCATGGGAGATCTTCCCATCTTCTGAGATCTTCTTTGATTTCTTTGTTCAGAGACTTGATGTTCTTATCATACAGATCTTTACTTCCTTAGTTAGAGTCACACCAATGTATTTTATATTATTTGTGACTATTGTGAAGCGTGTTGTTTCCCTAATTTCTTCTCAGACTGTTTATCCTTTGTGTACAGAAAGGCCATTGACTTGTTTGAGTTAATTTTATATCCAGCTACTGCAATGAAGCTGTTTATCAGGTTTAGGAGTTCTCTGGTGGAATTTTTAGGGTCACTTATACATACTATCATATCATCTGCAAATAGTGATATTTTGATTTCTTCCTTTCTAATTTGTATCCCCTTGATCTCCTTTTGTTGTTGAATTGCTCTGGCTAGGACTTCAAGTACTTTATTGAATAGGTAGAGAGAAAGTGGGCAACTTTGTCTAGTCCCTGATTTTAGTGGGATTGCTTCTAGCTTCTCACCATTTACTTTGATGTTGGCTACTGCTTTGTTGTGGATTGCTTTTATTATGTTTAGGTATGTGCCTTGAATTCCTGATCTTTCCAAAACTTTTATCATGAATGGGTGTTGGATTTTGTCAAATGCTTTCTCAGCATCTAACGAGATGATGATGTGGTTTTTGTGTTTGAGTTTGTTTATATAATAGATTACGTTGATGGATTTTCATATATTAATCCACCCCTGCATCCCTGGAATGAAGCCTACTTGGTCAGGATGGATGATTGTTTTGATGTGTTCTTGGATTCGGTTAGTGAGAATTTTATTGAGTATTTTCGCATTGATATTCATAAGGGAAATTGATCTGAAGTTCTCTATCTTTGTTGGGTTTTTCTGTGGTTTAGGTATCAGAGTAATTGTGGCTTCATAGAATGAATTGGGTAGAGTACCTTCTGTTTCTATTTTATGGAATAGTTTCAGAAGAACTGGAATTAGATCTTCTTTGAAGGTCTGATAGAACTCTGCACTAAACTCATCTGGTCCAGGCTTTTTTTGGTTGGGAGATTATTAATGTCTGCTTCTATTTCTTTAGGGGATATAGGACTGTTAAGGTCATTAACCTGTTCCTGATTTAACTTTGGTACCTGGTATCTGTCTAGAAATTTGTCCATTTTGTCCAGGTTTTCCAGTTTTGTTGAGTGTAGCCTTTTGTAGAAGGATCTGATGGTGTTTTGGATTTCTTCAGGATCTGCTGTTATGTCTCCCTTTTCATTTCTCATTTTCTTTTTTTTTTTTTTGATTTTTCGAAACAGGGTTTCTCTGTATAGCTCTGGCTGTCCTGGAACTCACTTTGTAGACCAGGCTGGCCTCGAACTCAGAAATCCGCCTGCCTCTGCCTCCCGAGTGCTGGGATTAAAGGCGTGCGCCACCACGCCCGGCTTCTCATTTTCTTAATTAGGATGCTGTCCCTGTTCCCTCTAGTGAGTCTGGCTAAGGGTTCATCTATCTTGTTGATTTTCTCAACGAAACAGTTCTTGGTTTGGTTGATTCATTGAATAGTTCTTCTTGTTTCCACTTGGTTGATTTTGCCCCTGAGTTTGTTTATTTCCTGTAATCTATTTCTCTTGGGTGAATTTGCTTCCTTTTGTTCTAGAGCTGTTAGGTGTGTTGTCAAGCTGCTAGTGTGTGCTCTCTCTAGTTTCTTTTTGGAGACACTCAGAACTATGAGTTTTACTCTTAGAAATGCTTTCATTGTGTTCCATAAGATTGGGTGTGTTGTGGTTTCATTTTCATTAAACTCTAAAACGTCTTTAATTTCTTTCTTTATTCCTTCCTTGACCAAGGTATCATTGATAAGAGTGTTGTTCAGTTTCCATGTGAATGTTGGCTTTCCTTTATTTATGTTGTTATTGAAGATCAGCCTTAGTCCATGGTGATCTGATAGGATGCATATGACAATTTCAATATTTTTGTATCTGTTGAGGCCTGTTTTGTGACCAATTATATGGCCAATTTTGGAGAAGGTACCATGAGGTGCTGAGAAGAAGGTATATTCTTTTCTTTTAGGATAAAATGTTCTATAGATATTTGTTAATTCCATTTGTTTCATAACTTCTGTTAGTTTCACTGTGTCTTTGTTTAGTTTCTGTTTCTAGGATCTGTCCATTGATGAGAGTGGTGTGTTTAAGTCTCCCACTATTATTGTGTGAATTGCAGCGTGTGCTTTGAACTTTACTAAAGTTTCTTTAATGAATGTGACTTCCCTTGCATTTGGAGCATAGATATTCACAATTGACAGTTCCTCTTGGAAGATTTTACCATTGATGAGTATGAAGTGCCCCTCCTTGTCTTTTATGATAACTTTGTGGTGGAAGTAGATTTTATTCGATATTGGAATGGCTACTCCAGCTTGTTTCTTCAGACTATTTGCTTGGAAAATTGTTTTCCAGCCTTTCACTCTGAGGTTGTGTAAGTCTTTTTCCCTGAGATTGGTTTCCTGTGAGCAGCAAAGTGATGGGTCCTGTTTGTGTAGACAGTCTATTATTCTATGTCTTTTTATTGGGTAATTGCGTCCATTGATATTAAAAGATATTAAGGAAAGTAATTGTTGCTTCCTATTTTTGTTGTTGTTAGAGTTGGCATTCTGTTCCCCTGTACTGGGGCATATAAAGTTTGCAAGACCAAGGGGCCTCTCTTTCCAATGATGGCTGACTAGGCCATCTTCTGCTACATATGCAGCTAGAGACACGAGCTCTGGGGGTCCTGGTTACTTCATATTGTTGTTCTACCTATAGGGTTGCAGACCTCTTCAGATCCTTTGGTACTTTCTCTAGCTCCTCCATTGGGGGCCTTGTGTTCCATCTAATATCTGACTGTGAACATCCACTTCTGTGTTTGTCAGGCACTGGCATAGCCTCACTAGAGAGAGCTATATCAGGGTCCTTTCAGCAAAATCTTGCTGGCGGGGCTGGTGAGATGGCTCAGTGGGTAAGAGCACCCGACTGCTCTTCCGAAGGTCTGGAGTTCAAATCCCAGCAACCACATGGTGGCTCACAACCATCCATAATGAGATCTGAGTCCCTCTTCTGGAGTGTCTGAGGACAGCTACAGTGTACTTACATATAATAAATAAAAAAAAAATCTTGCTGGCGTATGCAATAGTGTCTGTGTTTGGTGGCTGAATATGGGATGGATCCCCTGGTGAGGCAGTCTCTGGATGGTCCATCCTTTTGTCTCAGCTCCAAACTTTGTCTATGTAACTCCTTCCATGGGAGTATTGTTCCCAATTCTAAGAACTGGTGAAAAATCTATATTTTGGTCTTCCTTCTTCTTGAGTTTCATGTGTTTTGCAAATTGTATCTTGGGTATTCTAAGTTTCTGGTCTAATATCCACTTATCAGTGAGTGCATATCATGTGTGTTCTTTTGTGATTGGGTTACCTCACTCAGGATGGTACCCTCCAGATCCATCCATTTGCCTAGGAATTTCATAAATTCATTGTTTTTAATAGCTGAGTAATACTTCATTGTGTAAATGTACCACATGTTCTGTATCCATTCCTCTGTTGAGGGACATCTGGGTTATTTCCAGCTTAGGCGACAACAGATGCTGGTGAGGATGCTGGAGAAAGAGGAATACTCCTCCATTGTTGGTGGGATTTTAAGCTTGTACAACTACTCTGTAAATCAGTCTGGTGGTTCCTCAGAAAATTGGACATAATACTGCCAGTGGATCCAGCAATACCTCTCCTGGGCATATATCCAGAAGATGTTCCAACTGGTAATAAGAACACATGCTCCATAGCAGCCTTTGGTTTTTGTTCTGCATCAAAAGGCACTGATTCCTTTGAGCAAGTAAGAGCTTTCTTAGTTGCTCCTTTAAGAACAGAACATTTTATACCATGTTGTATTTCCTCAGCTTTGAAGAACAGCTTTTCTTATACACTGGGGAGATTTTAAAGTCATTACTCAATTCAGAACTTATTTTTAACTGGGACACAGAATGACCATTCTTGTTTTTGATTGTTTGTAGGTGGTATATTCATAAAACACTTACATAACTTGTTTGTTTTGTCTTGTTTTTAATACTCAAAAGAACTGAAGATGAAAACACAAGTTGATGAGATTCTATCATTGTGAACATTTTCCTGAAAGCTTAACCCTTCAGATTAAGCAGATTCTGCAATTTATTGGATAGTTTAAAAGCAATCACATAAGAATTGATGTATTATCATGTAAATACAGTGCTTTATTTACAGAATGTTATCCACTTCCCCTTCCGAAAATGGAATTAGACAAAGTAGTAGTGTGATTTAATAACTAGACTTCGGCTAAGTGTGGTGGTACACAACTTTAATTCCAGTGCTCTAGATGCAGATGGAGCTCTGATTTAAGAGGCCAGTTGGTCTACAGAGGAAGGTCCAGGTCAACCAGTCTGTGTAAAGGTTCCACTTGTGAACAATTCCATTGTAGAGAGTTAAAAATCTGTACTAAAATGTTATGGTTTGTGCAATTTTTTTGATGTGGAAATAGATTCATGGTTGGAGCTGACGTTAGCAATTAAGACCTGCTGACTAAGTGAACAAAATTTGCTAATGTCAATTAATGTCCTGCATCCATTTTCTTTACCCTGACTCATTCCGTACTGGTAGGATTGATCTTTTCAGTATTTGGGTTCTGGATCAATGAGCCAGAAAAGTAACTTTGTAGTATCAGAATGTTATCCAACTGTATATTAACTTTATTATAAATAATGGTGAACAGTTGTCAATAAATAGTTTTATGTGCAAAAAAAAAAAAAAAAAGTATAGCTACTCCAGCCTGTTTCTCAGAATCATTTGCTTTGAAGTTTTTTTCCAGTCTTTTACTCTGAGGTGGTGTCTGTCTTTTTCACTTAGGTGTATTTCCTTTATGCAGCAAAATGCTGGGTCCTGTTTACTTACCCAGCCTGTCAGTCTATGTCTTTTTGTTGTGGAATTGAGTCCATTGGTATTAAGGACCAGTTATTATTTCTTCTTGTTATTTTTGTTGTTAGAGATGGGATTATGTTTGTATGACTATCTTCTTTTGGGTTTGTTGAAATATTACTTTCTTGGTTTTTTTCTAGTGGCTAGTTTCCTTCCCTGTATTGGTGTTTTCCATCTATTATCCTTTGTAGGACTGGATTTGTGGAATGATATTGTGTAAATTTGGTTTTGTCATGGATCATGTTGGTTTCTCCATCTATGGAAATTGAGCGTTTTGCTGGGTGTCTTAGGGTTTTACTGCTGTGAACAGACACCATGACCAAGGCAAGTCTTTTAAAAAAACATTTAATTGGGGCTGGCTTACAGGTTCAGAGGTTCAGTCCATTATCATCTAGGTGGGAGCATGGCAGTATCCAGACAGGCATGGCACAGGAGGAGCTGAGAGTTCTATGTCTTCATCCAAAGGCTGCTAGTGGAAGACTGACTTCCAGGCAACTAGGGTGAGGATCTTATACCCGCACTCACAGTGACACACCCATTCCAACCGGGTCACACCTATTCCAACAAGGCCACACCTTCAGATGGTGCCACTCCCTGATCCAAGGATATACAAACCCTCACACTGGGTATAGTAGCCTCAACTGACATTTGTGTTCTCTTAGGGTCTGTATGACATCTGTCCAGGATCTTCTGGCTTTTAGAGTCTCTGGTGAGAAGTCTGGTGTAATTCTGATAGGTCTGCCTTTATATGTTACTTGACCTTTTTCCCTTACTGCTTTTAATATGCTTTCTTTGTGTGTGTGTGTGTGTGTGTGTATTTGATGTTTTGATTATTAAGTGATGGGAACAATTTGTTTTCTGATCCAATCTATTTGTGATTCTGTAGACTTCTTTTATGTTTGTGGGCTACTCTTTGTTTAGGTTAGGTAATCCAGGGCTCACGATGTTGGAGAACTGGGTTCTGATGATGCCAAATAGCCTTGGTTTCTCTTGCTTATGTTCTTGTTCTTGCCTTTCATTATTTGGTTATCTCTGGTGTTAGCTGGTCTTGCTGTCTCTGACTGGAGCTTGTCCCTCTTCTATAGTGTTACTCTGTGATCTTAGGTATATCTCATCACTCCTGGGAGAACAGTTCTCTCCTGGCAGGATTTTGGTATGGAGAGCTGTGACACAGGGTTAGTTACAGGGTACAGATAGAAACTGTAAGGATCCTGTCCACCTTTGATGTGTTAGTTTTTGTTTTATCCTATTATAAATTGTTTTAAAATTGTATTGATTTTTTTTATTAACATTCATCATTTCATTATTTTTCCATCGAAGCCTGTTAGTTTCATAATGAGAGACAGAAAGGGAGTTGATCTGGATCAGAGGGAAAATGTTTAGAAACTTAGAGGAAAATAGAGAGAAGAAACCGTTATAAAGATATACTGTGTTTGAAAAATGCAATTTTTAATAAAAATAAAATAGAAAGTGAACAGGAAGCATGACTTGAGATATATTGGAGAGAGAAGAGAAATGATAGAAATTTAGTGGTGTATATATGTTGTGTCCAGCCAGCGGCTCACATGTCTGGGTTCTAGTCTGGTTCCATCTTGGAAACCCAGAAGAGAAGAGGGAGGTGGGCTAGGAAGCGCAAGATAAAGATGTAACTAAGACAGTCATTCTGATCAAAGTTCAATTTTACTATTCTGACACTCAGTTATGAAGCAGGGAGAGGGGCCGGATTCCCACCAAATCATCCTGGAGTAAGGTTGCCTGTGAACACGTGATGGCTTCCGAACAACAAAGCAGCAGCCTCCAACAGTGGGCGTGGCAGAATGATTGAGGGGCAAGCTCCACACCGATGTAAACAGTGGAACCTGAGTGAGCAGATTTCAGCCTGGGGAGGGGAGGATACATCTCCTCCCTGTTGTTAATAAATAAAGGAAAAGGCTGGCCTGAGGCATAAAATTTATTTATGCTTAATAGTTTTGCCTGAATTCTTAGGGCTAAAGAAGAAACCCGTCTCCGTGGGATTTCCTTACTTTTCTTATGGTGAACTGTATCTGGATAAGACTGTCCTTTCTGTGCTAGTAAACAGCTAGCAGACTAGCCCTGAGCTGTAGGCTCTGACTTTATAATGCTAATTAGTACTGAATAGGTAACTTCCTAGGTGAAAATTTTTTACTGAATACCGAGTAGTTAGCTACAAGGTCTTTCTAGGGCTTTGGACCCCTGGTGAAGACTGACTGTACGAATTTGAAATGCACTTTATTATGAATAACACTGAGTTGATATTCCTCCGCATTTTTGGATGACAGGCGGGGAACAGGGAGGTGGGGGTTACGACTGGCTCTGTAGTACAAGGCCAATTGGCTTTTTTAGGGTGGGAGGCTGTGAAGGGCTTGCCCTTCTAACAGTACAGTCTCCAACCTCTCTCCCCCCCCCCCCCATTAATTAAGTTTAATAAGGTCACGCATAACTGAGGTGATCAAATGATTTTCTCATCCGTAGATGAGTAGGCTTTTAACCTTGGCTTGGGGGAAAATTGACCCGATTCCTCCTGTGGGTGCTGTCACGACCTACACTTGTGGCTCTTGGTATCTTTTGGGGAGGGGATGCAGAGCCTTAGAAAGATATTTTTTGTTGTAACTGGAACTAGATACCAACCACTAACCAAACCGGGTGTATCTCACAGGGGAACCCAGAAATGGTCAAGCTGGACCTTCCCCTGCAGTAAATCTCTGCACCCAAGAGGTACCCATACTGTATTCATATGATCACGAATCATTATGCACAGTTCTGAGTACTGTGCAGCTCCTAAAGGAGAATCGTCAACCTCAGATTTTAGCAAGGCCTAGACAAGAATTACGTCATTAGTAACACCATGATTTGTGGCTCTTAGGGTATGTAAGGAGCTGGAGGTCTCCCTCCTCATCTCTGTTATTTCCACAGTCTGAGGAACTAAGGGGACCTTGCCATAACAGCAAGGGTGGAAAACCAGAGGCCAGCTAAGGGACTAAGCCCGTCTATCAGAATAAAAACCAATCTCTTCTAATATTTGAAATTTCTGCCTTTCTAGCTCTCATAGTAAACCTAATTCTCAAATCAGACCTAAAAGACACAAAACATGTTGGAATGTCCTTTGAATGAAAATAGCAGTTGCCACCTGTATGCTCTTGGGGGCGGGGATGCACGCCTGCTGCAGTCTGGCTGGAGGCTGTTGATTGACCTGCTTGAGAAAATGAGATCTAGACAATGAGAAAGTAGCAATTCAAATCTTCTTTTGGGGAAGTCCAGGTACTTTATTCAGTTGCAAATTAGCAAGGCACAAGCTCAGTCTCTGGGCTGGTTTTAGAATAGTAAACAGGCCAGAGACTATATGGAAGTGGGGGATGTGCTCTGAATTAACTTTGCTAGGTAATTAAGAATATAGTTATCTAAAATAGGAATTTCTAATATTGGACTAAATATTAGACCAGTCCAAGATTGAGTTAGAATGACTGGTCACACTGAAGAAAAGAAAAAAATCATTATGACTCTATTAAATGACTAATCTCACTAAGTCAGAATATACAGTCTCTGATGTACTATTGCTGTAAGTTAAAAGGCTTGAAGCTAGTCTAAACTGGAAAAATGGCAAGTAGGGATGGATCTAAAACATGAATCTAATTTAGTTTCTTAGTCATTTCATTCAGGGCACTGAGTCAACTTACCTGCCAGCTTGTCACACTAATTAACAAATTGCAGCATTCTGTGGAGAGAACCTGTTTTTCCCTTCCCTAATAAGGTAGCTGTTTAGGATTAATCTATAAGCCAATAAGTAGATCTTTTTAAGATACTATAAAGCATTTATTAAATTCTTTGACATTTAAATTATAAAATTTGAAAATAAAGGTATGATTTAAATAGTGTGCATGGGAATGCACTAAATAGTATGTACGGGGATGCAATTCTTCTCGTTTTGCCTTATTAGAAGTTAAAGTTTTTGGATGCTCAAAGTCAGCTATTGGATGGATCACAGGGCCCCCAATGGAGTATCTAGAGAAAGCAACCAAAGAGCTGAAGAGATCTGCAACCCTGTAAGTGCAACAACATTATGAACTAACAAGTACCCCAGAGCTCTTGACTCTAGCTGCATATGTATCAAAAGATGGCCTAGTCAGGCATCACTGGAAAGAGAGGCCCATTGGACACACAAACTTTATATGCCCCAGAACAGGGGAACACCAGGGCCAAAAAGTGGGAATGGGTGGGTAGGGGAGTGGGGGGGGGGAGGATATGGGGGGCTTTTGGGATAGCATTGGAAATGTAATTGAGGAAAATACGTAATAAAAAATATTAAAAAAAGAAGAAAAATAAGTGAATAACATAAAAAAAAAAAGAAAACAAGAGAGGAAACTTCTCTGGGCTGAAGAATGACATATCCTTTAATGTATTCAGCAGGAGGAATATCTTTAAGGGATTATATAAGTAGATGAATCATAATGCATTCAGAACCCTTAAAAGAAAATACTAAAAGCTTCAGAAGGAGAAGGAACCCTAAGTCACTGGATGCTTGTAAGAAAAGAAGCTGCCTGTCATTCAAGTCTCGAGATAAAATAATTTTGAATTTGGCATCTAATATCTAGCACAACACTCATTTATGTATGAGAATGTGATTAAAAAAGGCTTTTCGGACTTGCTAAGCTCTGAGGGATTACCGTTTACAAGTGCTCTGTGACAGACTGCACTAAGGGTATGCTGCAGCAATTGAAAACCTGGGTCAGAAATGAGTAAGCTCTGAGTTGTAAGAATCGATAGGTAAATAAACCAATGAAACCCGTAAAAAAAAAAAAAAAAAAAAAAAGAAGTTAAAGTTTTAAAGTTTCACAATATCTAATCTTTTGAATTAATAACTTGTTGACAAAACATTTCAAATACTTGGCTGTAAAGGGGCAGTGACTAATTGCACTTTTAATCATTTTTCTTAAGGAGCGGTTGTAACTAGAAAGCTTGAATAGTTATTAAGAGTCACATGTGCATAATTTATTTACCTAGAAATAAGAGCATTAATTTTTAGCAAATTATTAAGTAAAAGTCCTCAAGAATTAACACTATATGTGGAAACAAGTAGTAACTGAGGACACTAAAAGGAAAGAATTATACATGCACAATTTTTAAGAATACTAAAATATTATCTTAAACTATAACTGTTATGAATATATAAAGACCGAAGTTATATGTCCAAGCTATTTTATATGGATGACCTATAGACTTTCTGAGATATAAATTTACCCTGGCATTGTTTTAAAAATGACCAGGCTGAGTCCAATCACGTGGGACCTGAGACTGCTTGGTTGGGGAGGCAGAAATCCGGCCTCAGTAGGGCCACAAGCCTCTCCGGTCAGAAAAGCGCTGGGGTAGTTAGGGCGCAGGGTCGGCTGACACTCGCCAGCCACCCACAACACCTGCCACAGGATCTTAAGACTTCTGGTGAGTGGAACACAGCTTCTGCTCCAATCCAATTGCGCGGGACCTGAGACTGCATTAGTTAGGGAAGCAGAAAAACGGCCTGAGTAGGACCACAGGCCACTTCCGGCCGGACCAGCACCAGGGAAGCTAGAGCGCAGGGTCGGCTGACACCCGCCAGCTACACAGGACCCCCGCCACAGGATTTTGAGACTGCTGGTGAGTGGAACACAGCTTCTGCTCCAATCTTTAAACAGTGACAATGACAACAACTAACCCCAGAGATTACCAGATGGCAAAAGGTAAACGTAATAATCTTACTAACAGAAACCAAGACCACTCACCATCATCAGAACCCAGCACCCCCACTTCGCCCAGTCCAGGGCACTCCAACACACCGGAAAAGCTAGACACGGATCTAAAAGCATATCTCAAGATGATGGTAGAGGACTTCAAGAAGGACTTTAATAACACACTTAAAGAAATACAGAGGAACACTGGTAAACAGGTAGAAGACATTAAAGAGGAAGCACAAAAATCCCTTAAAGAATTGCAGGAGAACACTGCTAAAGAGTTACAAATCCTTAAAGAAAAACAGGATAACATAATCAAACGGGTAGAAGTCCTTACAGAAAAACAGGAAAACACATCCAAACAGCTGATGGAATTGAACAAAACCATACTAGACCTAAAAAGGGAAGTAGACACAATAAAGAAAGCCCAAAATGAGGCAACACTGGAGATAGAAACCCTAGGAAAGAAATCTGGAACCATAGATATGAGCATCAGCAACAGAATACAAGAGATGGAAGAGAGAATCTCAGGTGCAGAAGATTCCATAGAGAACATCCGCACAACAATCAAGGAAAATGTAAAATGCAAAAAGATCCTAACTCAAAACATCCAAGAAATACAGGACACAATGAGAAGACCAAACCTACGGATAATAGGAGTGGATGAGAATGAAGATTTTCAACTCAAAGGACCAGCAAACATCTTCAACAAAATTATAGAAGAAAACTTCCCAAATCTAAAGAAAGAGATGCCCATGAACATACAAGAAGCCTACAGAACTCCAAATAGACTGGACCAGAAAAGAAATACCTCCCGACACATAATAATCAGAACAACAAATGCTCTAAATAAAGATAGAATACTAAAAGCAGTAAGAGAAAAAGGCCAAGTAACATATAAAGGCAAGCCTATCAGAATTACACCAGATTTCTCACCAGAGACTATGAAAGCCAGAAGATCCTGGACGGATGTTATACAGACACTAAAAGAACACAAACTCCAGCCCAGGCTACTATACCCAGCCAAACTCTCAATTAACATAGATGGAGAAACCAAAGTATTCCACGACAAAACCAAATTCACACATTATCTCTCCACGAATCCAGCCCTTCAAAGGATAATAACAGAAAAAAACCAATACAAGGACAGGAACCACGCCCTAGAAACAACAAGAAGGTAATCCCTCAACAAACCTAAAAGAAGACAGCCACAAGAACAGAATGCCAACTTTAACAACAAAAATAACAGGAAACAACAATTACTTTTCCTTAATATCTCTTAATATCAATGGACTCAACTCCCCGATAAAAAGACATAGACTAACAAACTGGCTACACAAACAAGACCCAACATTTTGCTGCTTACAGGAAACTCATCTCAGAGAAAAAGATAGACACTACCTCAGAATGAAAGGCTGGAAAACAATTTTCCAAGCAAATGGCATGAAGAAACAAGCTGGAGTAGCCATTCTAATATCTGATAAGATTGACTTCCAACCCAAAGTCATTAAAAAAGACAGGGAGGGACACTTCATACTCATCAAAGGTAAAATCCTCCAAGAGGAACTATCAATCCTGAATATCTATGCTCCAAATACAAAGGCAGCCACATTCATTAAAGAAACTTTAGTAAATCTCAAAGCACACATTGCACCTCATACAATAATAGTGGGAGACTTCAACACACCACTTTCACCAATGGACAGATCATGGAAACAGAAACTAAACAGGGACACAGAGAAACTAAGAGAAATTATGAATCAAATGGATCTGGCAGATATCTACAGAACATTCTATCCTAAAACAAAAGGATATACCTTCTTCTCAGCACCTCATGGTACCTTCTCCAAAATTGACCACATAATTGGTCACAAAACAGGCCTCAACAGATACAAAAATATTGAAATTGTCCCATGCATCCTATCAGATCACCATGGACTAAGGCTGATCTTCAATAACAAAATAAATAATAGAAAGCCAACCTTCACCTGGAAACTGAACAACACTCTTCTCAATGATACCTTGGTCAAGGAAGGAATAAAGAAAGAAATTAAGGACTTTTTAGAGTTCAATGAAAATGAAGCCACAACATACCCAAACTTATGGGACGCAATGAAAGCATTTCTAAGAGGAAAACTCATAGCTCTGAGTGCCTCCAAAAGGAAACTAGAGAGAGCACACATTAGCAGCTTGACAACATACCTAAAAGCACTAGAACAAAAGGAAGCAAATTCACCCAAGAGGAGTAGACGGCAGGAAATAATCAAACTCAGGGGTGAAATCAACCAAGTGGAAACAAGAAAAACTATTCAAAGAATCAACCAATCAAGGAGCTGGTTCTTTGAGAAAATCAACAAGATAGATAAACCCATAGCCAGACTCACTAGAGGGCACAGGGAAAGCATCCTAATTAACAAAATCAGAAATGAAAAAGGAGACATAACAACAGATCCTGAAGACATCCAAAACACCATCAGATCCTTCTACCAAAGGCTATACTCAACAAAACTGGAGAACCTGGATGAAATGGAGAAGTTCCTAGACAGATACCAGGTACCAAAGTTGAATCAAGATCAGGTTAATGATCTAAACAGCCCTATATCCCCCAAAGAAATAGAAGCAGTCATTGATAGTCTCCCAACTAAAAAAAGCCCAGGACCAGACGGGTTTAGTGCAGAGTTCTATCAGACCTTCAAAGAAGATCTAATCCCAGTTCTTCACAAACTATTCCACAAAATAGAAACAGAAGGTACTCTACCCAACTCATTCTATGAAGCCACAATGACTCTGATACCTAAACCACAAAAAGACCCAACAAAGATAGAAAACTTCAGACCAATATCCCTTATGAATATTGATGCAAAAATCCTCAATAAAGTTCTTGCTAACCGAATCCAAGAACACATCAAAACAATCATCCATCCTGACCAAGTAGGTTTCATCCCAGGGATGCAGGGATGGTTCAATATACGGAAATCCATCAACGTAATCCAGTATATAAACAAACTCAAAGACAAAAACCACATGGTCATCTCGTTAGATGCGGAAAAAGCATTTGACAAGATCCAACACCCATTCATGATAAAAGTCTTGGAAAGATCAGGAATTCAAGGCCCATACCTAAACATGATAAAAGCAATCTACAGCAAACCAGTAGCCAACATCAAAGTAAATGGTCATAAGCTTGAAGCAATCCCTCTAAAATCAGGGACTGGACAAGGCTGTCCACTTTCTCCATACCTATTCAACATTGTACTTGAAGTCCTAGCCAGAGCAATTCGACAACAAAAGGAGATCAAAGGGATACAAATTGGAAAAGATGAAGTCAAAATATCACTTTTTGCAGATGATATGATAGTATATATAAGTGATCCTAAAAATTCAACCAGAGAACTCCTAAGCCTGATAAACAGCTTCGGTGAAGTAGCTGGATATAAAATTAACTCAAACAAATTAATGGCCTTTCTCTACACAAAGAATAAACAGGCTGAGAAAGAAATTAGGGAAACAACACCCTTCTCAATAGTCACAAATAATATAAAATATCTTGGCGTGACTCTAACTAAGGAAGTGAAAGATCTGTATAATAAAAACTTCAAGTCTCTGAAGAAAGAAATTATAGAAGATCTCAGAAGATGGAAAGATCTCCCATGCTCATGGATTGGCAGGATCAACATTGTAAAAATGGCTATCTTGCCAAAAGCAATCTACAGATTTAATGCAATCCCCTTCAAAATTCCAACTCAATTCTTCAACGAATTAGAAAGTGCAATCTGCAAATTCATCTGGAATAACAAAAAAACCTAGGATAGCAAAAACTCTTCTCAAGGATAAAAGAACCTCTGGTGGAATCACGATGCCAGACCTAAAGCTTTACTACAGAGCAATTGTGATAAAAACTGCATGGTACTGGTATAGTGACAGACAAATAGACCAATGGAATAGAATTGAAGACCCAGAAATGAACCCACACACCTACGGTCACTTGATCTTCGACAAGGGAGCTAAAACCATCCAGTGGAAGAAAGACAGCATTTTCAACAAATGGTGCTGGCACAACTGGTTGTTAACATGTAGAAGAATGCGAATCGATCCATTCCTATCTCCTTGTACTAAGGTCAAGTCTAAGTGGATCAAGGAACTTCACATAAAACCAGAGACACTGAAACTTATAGAGGAGAAAGTGGGGAAAAGCCTTGAAGATATGGGCACAGGGGAAAAATTCCTGAATAGAACAGTAATGGCTTGTGCTGGAAAGTCGAGAATTGACAAGTTGGACCTCATGAAACTGCAAAGCTTCTGCAATGCTAAAGACACCATCAATAAGACAAAAAAACCACCAACAGATTGGGAAAGGATCTTCACCTATTCTAAATCAGATAAGGGACTAATATCCAATATATATAAAGAACTCAAGAAGGTGGACTCCAGAAAGTCAAATAACCCCATTAAAAAATGGGGCTCAGAACTGAACAAAGAATTCTCACCTGAGGAATACCGAATGGCAGAGAAGCACCTGAAAAAATGTTCAACATCCTTAATCATCAGGGAAATGCAAATCAAAACAACCCTGAGATTCCACCTCACACCAGTCAGAATGGCTAAGATCAAAAATTCAGGTGACAGCAGATGCTGGTGAGGATGTGGAGAAAGAGGAACACTCCTCCATTGTTGGTGGGATTGCAAGCTTGTACAACCACTCTGGTAATCAGTCTGGCGGTTCCTCAGAAAATTGGACATAGTACTACGGGAGGATCCAGCAATACCTCTCCTGGGCATATATCCAGAAGATGTCCCAACCGGTAAAAAGGACACATGCTCCACTATGTTCATAGCAGCCCTATTTATAATAGCCAGAAGCTGGAAAGAACCCAGATGTCCCTCAACAGAGGAATGGATACAGAAATTATGGTACATTTACACAATGGAGTACTACTCAGTTATTAAAAAGAATGAATTTATGAAATTCCTAGGCAAATGGATGGACCTGGAGGGCATCATCTTGATTGAAGTAACACAATCACAAAAGAACTCACACAATATGTATTCACTGATAAGTGGATATTAGCCCAAAACTTAGGATACCCAAGATATAAGATACAATTTACTAAACGCATGAAACTCAAGAAGAATGAAGACCAAAGTGTGGACACTGTGCCCCTTCTTAGAATTGGGAACAAAACACCCAGGGAAGGAGTTACAGAGACAAAGTTCGTAGCGGTGATGAAAGGATGAACCATTTAGAGACTGCCGTATCCAGGGATCCTTCCCATAAGCAGCTTCTAAACGCTGACACCATTGCATACACTAGCAAGATTTTGCTGAAAGGACCCAAATATAGCTGTCTCTTGTGAGACGATGCCAGGGCCTAGCAAACACAGGAGTAGATGTTCACAGTCAGCTATTGGATGTATCACAGGGCTCCCAATGGAGAAGCTAGAGAAAGTACCCAAGGAGCTAAAGGGATCTGCAACCCTATTGTCGGAACAGCATGATGTACTAACCAGAACCCCGGAGCTCTTGTCTCTAGCTGCATATGTATCAAAAGATGGCCTAGTCGGCCATCATTGGAAAGAGAGGCCCATTGGACTTGCAAACTTTATATGCCCCAATATAGGGGAATGCCAGGGCCAAAAGAATGGGAATGGGTGGGTAGGGAAGTGGGGGGCGCTATGGGGGACTTTTGGGATAGCATTGGAAATGTAATTGAGGAAAATATGTAATAAAATATTAAAAATTAAAAAAAATGACCAGGCTATTAGGGCATTGTAATAAATGTCTAAAAACCGCCTTCTTAAAAGGACAGCATTTTTCTATGAGTTGTATATGCATAAGCAATTGCAAATTTGAGAATCAATAGTATCTGAGGGATGAACAATCTTAAGCAATTATGAGCTCAGAGATATAGCATTGACTATTAATATACAAATTAATGTTTGATTGTTCAGCATTTTAAAACACCATCTACAGCACACAACTAGATTATTTGTGCTGAAACAGGGGGAACTGTGTGTCAATGCCCGCCCCACAGTAGCCAGCAGCTAGTTGGGCCCATGTGGACCAACAATTGGCTGGGAGGATGAGAAAAATGACTTTACAATGTTTTTTTCTGGCCAAGGAATTGTCTTGAGCACAGCTAATATTTAATTACCAATGAATATACTTAATAACAATTATAAAATCTTTATTTTTTTGTAAAACCTTTTGTAGTAAACTAAAACCCTAAGTAATAAAAAGATATTGTCTCTGAATCTTTTGGGTGAGAGCAAGGATTTAAGGTAAATTTCCCTTGAGAAGCATTAGTTAATAAAACATTTTTCACTTAGGAAAAAATATACATTGAAATATTAAAACTCAGCTTCTTGTATAGAAGCAGAGACAATAAAATTTTTCTTACATAATGTAAAGCTATATTAGCCATACCTAGAGGCAAAATTTTCCAGTGATTACCAGTTCACTAGAAGCAAACCCTTTATCATGCAAGGGGAAAAAAACCGAACCTTTAAACCTATGATAACCTTACATGAAGTAGGCAAGCCAGATTGTAATGCCTTTATAAGTTCTACAGTCTGATTGACCCTTCTATAAACTTTGAATTTGAACTTTATTTACAACAACATCTGGATAGATCTGCAACACTGTTCTTTTAGCTAAAACAAAATTTCCCTGGAGGCAGGGAGAGGCAAGTTTCAAGAGCTTCCTTAGGCATCATTTGTAAGACAAAAGAAAGACACACAAGCCCAGCCAAGGCTGCTCTGAGCTTTGTATGGCTTTATGGCCACAGAGAGCTGTATTAGTGCTCTCATAAGATGATTACTCTTGTAATAATTTTAATTAACAATATGTGGGTGAGTAGAAAATCTTAAATTTTCGATCAAACTGCAAGCTGCAGTCAATGGAACACTGGCAGTTTTAACCATAATTTTCAAGTTTCTTTTGTAATGTTAGGATAATATCTACAACCTTGGGAAAGCAAAACCCAAGTTTAAAACAATTTATCATCTTTAAAATCAGTATTAGAAGCATTACTATCTGTACTGGCTAATTTTGTGTCAACTTGACACAGCTGGCGTTATCACAGAGAAAGGAGCTTCAGTTGAGGAAATGCCTCTATGAGCTCCAACTGTAAGGCATTTTCTCAATTAGTGAGCAAGGGGGAAAGGCCCCTTGTGGGTGGTGCCATCTCTGGGCTGGTAGTCTTGGGTTCTATAAGAGAGCAGGCTGAGCAAGCCAGGGGAGGCAAGCCAATAAAGAACATCCCTCCATGGCCTTCTCCATCAGCTCCTGCTTTCTGACCTGCTCGAGTTCCAGTCCTGACTTCCTTGGTGATAAACAGCAGTGTGGAATTGTAAGCCAAATAAACTCTTTCCTCCCCAACTTGCTTCTTGGTCATGATGTTTGTACAGGAATAGAAACCCTGACTAAGACACTATCATATAATGAAGTTTGGCTGCCAATTAATACTTATGAATACATGTAAGCTTTAATGCTTTAATAAAGAGGCATTGCTTTAAATCTTATCTTAAATTTTACTTTTTAGGATAGGAACCACATTAATTATTATCTAAACTAGAAATATCTTTAGAGACCCAGCCTCTTAGCCTGCCTTATGCCATGTGTCAGAAGGACTGTAAACTTGTTATCAATTTTAAGACTACCCATCTCTAGCGATGTAACAATTATTAATCTTAACCAACAACTTATGAGCTGATTGTGAAAACATGCAGAGCACATTACCAATAGAAAGAACCAAATGAAGCAGTTACATTTAGACCAATCAGAAAATATTAATTTTTCTAGCTACAATCATTGTATAAAAAGCACTTTATCGAGTCCAATCACTCGGGGCCTGAGACTGCTCTGGTTGGGGAGAGAGAAATCCGGCCTACATAGGGCGACAAGCCTCTTCCGGTCAGAAAAGCACCGGGGCAGCTAGGGCGCAGGGTCGGCTGACACTCGCCAGCTACCCACAACACCAGCCACAGGATCTTAAGACTTCTGGTGAGTGGAACACAGCTTCTGCTCCAATCCAATTGCGTGCGGGACCTGAGACTGCATTAGTTAGGGAAGCAGAAACCGGCCTGAGTAGGGCCACAGGCCTCATCCGGCCGGATCAGCACAGGGGTAGCTTGAGCGCAGGGTCGCCTGACACCCGCCAGCTACCCACGACCCCTGCCACAGGATTTTGAGACTGCTGGTGAGTGGAACACAGCTTCTGCTCCAGTCCAATCACGCGGGACCTGAGACTGCTTTGGTTGGGGAGGCAGAAATCCGGCCTACGTAGGGCCACAAGACTCTTCCGGTCAGAAAAGCACCGGGGTAGCTAGGGCACAGGGTCGGCTGACACTCGCCAGCTACCCACAACACCCGCCACAGGATCTTAAGACTTCTGGTGAGTGGAACACAGCTTCTGCTCCAATCCAATGGCACGCAGGACCAGAGACTGCATTAGTTAGGGAAGCAGAAAACCGGCCTGAGTAGGACCACAGGCATCTTCCGGCTGGACCAGCACCGGGGTACCGCCAGCTACCCACGACCCCCGCCGCAGGATTTTGAGACTGCTGGTGAGTGGAACACAGCTTCTGCTCCAATCTTTAAACAGTGACAACGATAACAACTAACCCCAGAGATTACCAGATGGCGAAAGGTAAACATAATAATCTTACTAACAGAAACCAAGACCACTCACCATCATCAGAACCCAGCACCCCAACTTTGCCCAGTCCAGGGCACCCCAACACACCGGAAAAGCTAGACACGGATCTAAAAGCATATCTCATGATGATGGTAGAGGACATCAAGAAGGACTTTAATAAGTCACTTAAAGAATTACAGGAGAACATGGCTAAAGAGTTACAAGTCCTTAAAGAAAAACAGGATAACACAATCAAACAGGTAGAAGTCCTTAAAGAAAAACAGGATAACACAATCAAACAGGTAGAATTCCTTAAAGAAAAACAGGAAAACACATCCAAACAGATGATGGAAATGAACAAAACCATACTAGACCTAAAAAGGGAAGTAGACACAATAAAGAAAACCCAAAATGAGGCAACACTGGAGATAGAAACCCTAGGAAAGAAATCTGGAACCATAGATACGAGCATCAGCAACAGAATACAAGAGATGGAAGAGAGAATCTCAGGTGCAGAAGATTCCATAGAGAACATCGGCACAACAATCAAGGAAAATGTAAAATGCAAAAAGATCCTAACTCAAAACATCCAAGAAATACAGGACACAATGAGAAGACCAAACCTACGGATAATAGGAGTGGATGAGAATGAAGATTTTCAACTCAAAGGACCAGCAAACATCTTCAACAAAATTATAGAAGAAAACTTCCCAAATCTAAAGAAAGAGATGCCCATGAACATACAAGAAGCCTACAGAACTCCAAATAGACTGGACCAGAAAAGAAATACCTCCCGACACATAATAATCAGAACAACAAATGCTCTAAATAAAGATAGAATACTAAAAGCAGTAAGAGAAAAAGGCCAAGTAACATATAAAGGCAAGCCTATCAGAATTACACCAGATTTCTCACCAGAGACTATGAAAGCCAGAAGATCCTGGACGGATGTTATACAGACACTAAAAGAACACAAACTCCAGCCCAGGCTACTATACCCAGCCAAACTCTCAATTAACATAGATGGAGAAACCAAAGTATTCCACGACAAAACCAAATTCACACATTATCTCTCCACGAATCCAGCCCTTCAAAGGATAATAACAGAAAAAAACCAATACAAGGACAGGAACCACGCCCTAGAAACAACAAGAAGGTAATCCCTCAACAAACCTAAAAGAAGACAGCCACAAGAACAGAATGCCAACTTTAACAACAAAAATAACAGGAAACAACAATTACTTTTCCTTAATATCTCTTAATATCAATGGACTCAACTCCCCGATAAAAAGACATAGACTAACAAACTGGCTACACAAACAAGACCCAACATTTTGCTGCTTACAGGAAACTCATCTCAGAGAAAAAGATAGACACTACCTCAGAATGAAAGGTTGGAAAAGAATTTTCCAAGCAAATGGTATGAAGAAACAAGCTGGAGTAGCCATTCTAATATCTGATAAGATTGACTTCCAACCCAAAGTCATTAAAAAAGACAGGGAGGGACACTTCATACTCATCAAAGGTAAAATCCTCCAAGAGGAACTATCAATCCTGAATATCTATGCTCCAAATACAAAGGCAGCCACATTCATTAAAGTAACTTTAGTAAATCTCAAAGCACACATTGCACCTCATACAATAATAGTGGGAGACTTCAACACACCACTTTCACCAATGGACAGATCATGGAAAAAGAAACTAAACAGGGACACAGAGAAACTAAGAGAAATTATGAATCAAATGGATCTGGCAGATATCTACAGAACATTCTATCCTAAAACAAAAGGATATACCTTCTTCTCAGCACCTCATGGTACCTTCTCCAAAATTGACCACATAATTGGTCACAAAACAGGCCTCAACAGATACAAAAATATTGAAATTGTCCCATGCATCCTATCAGATCACCATGGACTAAGGCTGATCTTCAATAACAAAATAAATAATAGAAAGCCAACCTTCACGTGGAAACTGAACAACACTCTTCTCAATGATACCTTGGTCAAGGAAGGAATAAAGAAAGAAATTAAGGACTTTTTAGAGTTCAATGAAAATGAAGCCACAACATACCCAAACTTATGGGACGCAATGAAAGCATTTCTAAGAGGAAAACTCATAGCTCTGAGTGCCTCCAAAAGGAAACTAGAGAGAGCACACATTAGCAGCTTGACAACATACCTAAAAGCACTAGAACAAAAGGAAGCAAATTCACCCAAGAGGAGTAGACGGCAGGAAATAATCAAACTCAGGGGTGAAATCAACCAAGTGGAAACAAGAAAAACTATTCAAAGAATCAACCAATCAAGGAGCTGGTTCTTTGAGAAAATCAACAAGATAGATAAACCCATAGCCAGACTCACTAGAGGGCACAGGGAAAGCATCCTAATTAACAAAATCAGAAATGAAAAAGGAGACATAACAACAGATCCTGAAGACATCCAAAACACCATCAGATCCTTCTACCAAAGGCTATACTCAACAAAACTGGAGAACCTGGATGAAATGGAGAAGTTCCTAGACAGATACCAGGTACCAAAGTTGAATCAAGATCAGGTTAATGATCTAAACAGCCCTATATCCCCCAAAGAAATAGAAGCAGTCATTGATAGTCTCCCAACTAAAAAAAGCCCAGGACCAGACGGGTTTAGTGCAGAGTTCTATCAGACCTTCAAAGAAGATCTAATCCCAGTTCTTCACAAACTATTCCACAAAATAGAAACAGAAGGTACTCTACCCAACTCATTTTATGAAGCCACAATTACTCTGATACCTAAACCACAAAAAGACCCAACAAAGATAGAAAACTTCAGACCAATATCCCTTATGAATATTGATGCAAAAATCCTCAATAAAGTTCTTGCTAACCGAATCCAAGAACACATCAAAACAATCATCCATCCTGACCAAGTAGGTTTCATCCCAGGGATGCAGGGATGGTTCAATATACGGAAATCCATCAACGTAATCCAGTATATAAACAAACTCAAAGACAAAAACCACATGGTCATCTCGTTAGATGCGGAAAAAGCATTTGACAAGATCCAACACCCATTCATGATAAAAGTCTTGGAAAGATCAGGAATTCAAGGCCCATACCTAAACATGATAAAAGCAATCTACAGCAAACCAGTAGCCAACATCAAAGTAAATGGTCAGAAGCTTGAAGCAATCCCTCTAAAATCAGGGACTAGACAAGGCTGTCCACTTTCTCCATACCTATTCAACATTGTACTTGAAGTCCTAGCCAGAGCAATTCGACAACAAAAGGAGATCAAAGGGATACAAATTGGAAAAGATGAAGTCAAAATATCACTTTTTGCAGATGATATGATAGTATATCTAAGTGACCCTAAAAATTCACCCAGAGAACTCCTAAGCCTGATAAACAGCTTCGGTGAAGTAGCTGGATATAAAATTAACTCAAACAAATCAATGGCCTTTCTCTACACAAAGAATAAACAGGCTGAGAAAGAAATTAGGGAAACAACACCCTTCTCAATAGTCACAAATAATATAAAATATCTTGGCGTGACTCTAACTAAGGAAGTGAAAGATCTGTATAATAAAAACTTCAAGTCTCTGAAGAAAGAAATTATAGAAGATCTCAGAAGATGGAAAGATCTCCCATGCTCATGGATTGGCAGGATCAACATTGTAAAAATGGCTATCTTGCCAAAAGCAATCTACAGATTCAATGCAATCTCCATCAAAATTCCAAATCAATTCTTCAACGAATTAGAAAGTGCAATCTGCAAATTCATCTGGAATAACAAAAAACCTAGGATAGCAAAAACTCTTCTCAAGGATAAAAGAACCTCTGGTGGAATCACCATGCCGGACCTAAAGCTCTACTACAGAGCAATTGTGATAAAAACTGCATGGTACTGGTATAGTGACAGACAAATAGACCAATGGAATAGAATTGAAGACCCAGAAATAAACCCACACACCTACGGTCACTTGATCTTCGACAAGGGAGCTAAAACCATCCAGTGGAAGAAAGACAGCATTTTCAACAAATGGTGCTGGCACAACTGGTTGTTAACATGTAGAAGAATGCGAATCGATCCATTCCTATCTCCTTGTACTAAGGTCAAGTCTAAGTGGATCAAGGAACTTCACATAAAACCAGAGACACTGAAACTTATAGAGGAGAAAGTGGGGAAAAGCCTTGAAGATATGGGCACAGGGGAAAAATTCCTGAATAGAACAGTAATGGCTTGTGCTGTAAGATCGAGAATTGACAAGTGGGACCTCATGAAACTACAAAGCTTCTGCAAGGCTAAAGACACCATCAATAAGACAAAAAAACCACCAACAGATTGGGAAAGGATCTTCACCTATCCTAAATCAGATAAGGGACTAATATCCAATATATATAAAGAACTCAGGAATGTGGACTCCAGAAAGTCAAATAACCCCATTAAAAAATGGGGCTCAGAACTGAACAAAGAATTCTCACCTGAGGAATACCGAATGGCAGAGAAGCACCTGAAAAAATGTTCAACATCCTTAATCATCAGGGAAATGCAAATCAAAACAACCCTGAGATTCCACCTCACACCAGTCAGAATGGCTAAGATCAAAAATTCAGGTGACAGCAGATGCTGGCGAGGATGTGGAGAAAGAGGAACACTCCTCCATTGTTGGTGGGATTGCAAGCTTGTACAACCACTCTGGTAATCAGTCTGGCGGTTCCTCAGAAAATTGGACATAGTACTACCGGAGGATCCAGCAATACCTCTCCTAGGCATATATCCAGAAGATGTCCCAACCGGTAAAAAGGACACATGCTCCACTATGTTCATAGCAGCCCTATTTATAATAGCCAGAAGCTGGAAAGAACCCAGATGTCCCTCAACAGAGGAATGGATACAGAAATTATGGTACATTTACACAATGGAGTACTACTCAGCTATTAAAAAGAATGAATTTATGAAATTCCTAGGCAAATGGATGGACCTGGAGGGCATCATCTTGAGTGAAGTAACACAATCACAAAAGAACTCACACAATATGTATTCACTGATAAGTGGATATTAGCCCAAAACTTAGGATACCCAAGATATAAGATACAATTTGCTAAACGCATGAAGCTCAAGAAGAATGAAGACCAAAGTGTGGACACTGTGCCCCTTCTTAGAATTGGGAACAAAACATCCAGGGAAGGAGTTACAGAGACAAAGTTCGTAGCTGTGATGAAAGGATGGACCATTTAGAGACTGCCGTATCCAGGGATCCATCCCATAATCAGCTTCTAAACGCTGACACCATTGCATACACTAGCAAGATTTTGCTGAAAGGACCCAAATATAGCTGTCTCTTGTGAGACGATGCCGGGGCCTAGCAAACACAGGAGTGGATGTTCACAGTCAGCTATTGGATGTATCACAGGGCTCCCAATGGAGAAGCTAGAGAAAGTACCCAAGGAGCTAAAGGGATCTGCAACCCTATTGTTGGAACAACATGATGTACTAACCAGAACCCTGGAGCTCTTGTCTCTAGCTGCATATGTATCGAAAGATGGCCTAGTCGGCCATCAATGGAAAGAGAGGCCCATTGGACTTGCAAACTTTATATGCCCCAATATAGGGGAATGCCAGGGCCAAAAGAATGGGAATGGGTGGGTAGGGAAGTGGGGGGCGCTATGGGGGACTTTTGGGATAGCATTGGAAATGTAATTGAGGAAAATATGTAATAAAAATATTAAAAATCAAAAAAAAATTGTGGTAGGGACGCTGAAGTGTAGCTCTTCATAGCCATGGCTTCTGGCAACTGGAAATGGGAGAAGGGTGAGAGGGGCGGGGCAGGGACTCCTTTTCATTAAGGGGCTAGAAAGTTGAGAGTTAGACCATGCTCCAGTGAGTATACGGGCAACACAATCTGGAATTGGTATATATTTTTTTTTCATTTTTCTTTTTGGAGGGGGGAAGCGAGAGGGTCACAAGGGAGGGTTGGGAATGTGTGTGATCAGGGTGCATGATGGGAAATTCCAAAAAAAAAACCAATAAAAATATTGTTAGTGGAAAAAGACACTAAGTCCTCAAAAAAAAAAAAAAAAAAAAAAAAAAGAAGCTTCTCTGATGAGGGCTGAGAGATTGAGAGATGCACTGATCTACAGGTGTAGAAATTACTCATCAAGAAATGTTTCAATTCTCAGTCCATTAAGAGAAACACTAGTACTGGGTTCCCTCCTAGTACCCATCTGCCCACAGAAAATATAAACAGTGACATTTATGAGTTCTAGCTTGTGGACAGGGTCTGGCCTAATAAGAAAGTAGTTGGTCTCTCCCATAATATTTTTTCTATGTTTTTCTTCTTCAATCTTTTTTTTTTTTAATTTAAAGACTTATTTATTTATTATATGTAAGTACACTGTAGCTGTCTTCAGA
This sequence comes from Mus caroli, assembly GCF_978045245.1. Taxonomy (NCBI): domain Eukaryota; kingdom Metazoa; phylum Chordata; class Mammalia; order Rodentia; family Muridae; genus Mus; species Mus caroli. The sequence continues at coordinate 123,643,538 of NW_028227263.1, read as the reverse complement.
CACTCCAGGAGAGGGCACCAGATCTCGTTTCGGATGGTTGTGAGCCACCATGTGGTTGCTGGGATTTGAACTCTGGACCTTCGGAAGAGCAGTCGGGTGCTCTTACCCACTGAGCCATCTCACCAGCCCCTTCAATCTTTTAAAAATAATTCTGTCTTTATCTCCCCCCTGGTTTGCCCTCTGAGTATTCTTCATCTCATCCCTTGTTCCCCTTCTCCAAGAGGATGTCTCCACTTTCTACCCTCACTCAAATAGACCTCCCCATTCTCTGGGGCCTCAAGTCTCTCCAGGGTTAGGGGCCTCTACTTTCATTTAGTCCAGATTACACAGTACTCTGCTGTAAATACATGTTGGGTGCCTCCTATTAGATGGTATATGCTGATTGGTTGGTGGCTCAGTGTCTGAGTCATTTCTGTGGTCCAGGTTAGTTGAGACTGCTGGTCTTCCTATAGGGTTGCCCTCCTCCTCAGCTTCTTTCAGCTTTAATCAATGGATATATCTCATCAAGCCCATACTTGCAGGGTTCACAGAAGGATGGTATCGCTGACTACTTTTCTCCTCCAGTACTGTATGTGGCACCTTTTAAGAATGATTTCCACTTGACTTTTCAACCTGTTTTTATACCACCTATGGACATATGGGCGGCATACAAATCTTCAAAGTAAGTGCTAGTTTGATTTCTTCATGTTCTGTGTGTTTAGTATGTGCTCAGACACCAAGTTTTGGAGAATTACCAGCACCATGGTAACTCTCATAGCCTGTGAGTTTTGGTTGTGGCTTAGATAGTGCTTTGGGGGTTAATTGGCAAGCAACTAGAAAAAGAAATCACCTAAACCTGAAAGAGAAGTTTACGTGCTTCTGTAAGGCAAAGGACACTGTCAGTAGGACAAAACGGCCACCTACAGAATGGGAGAAGATCTTTAACAATCCTACATCTGTTAGAGGGCTAATATCTGATATATACGAAGAACTCAAGAAGTTAGACTACAGAAAATCAAATAACCCTATTAAAAAATTGGGTACAGTGCTAAACAAAGAATTTTCAACTGGGGAATATCAAATGGATGAGAAGCACCTAAAGACATGTTTCATATCCCTAGTCATCAGGGAAATGCAAATCTAAGAAGCCTTGAGATTCCACTTCACACCATTCAGAAAGGCTAAAATTAAAAACTCAGGTGATAGCAGATGCTGGCAAGAATGCGGAGAAAGGGGAACACTCTCTCATTGCTGGTGGGATTGCACGATGGTACAACCACTCTGGAAATCAGTTTGGCAGTTCCTCAGAAAACTGAACATAGTACTACCTGAGGACCCAGCTATACGACTCCTGGGAATACACCCAGAGGATGCTCAAACTTGTAATAAGGACACATGCTCCACTATTTTTATAGCAGCCTTTTATAAAAGCCTGGAGCTGGAAAGAACCCAGATGTCCCTCAACAGAGACATGGGTACAGAAAATGTGATACATTTACACAATGGAGTACTACTCAGGTAGTAAAAAGGATGAATTCATGAAATTCTTAGGCAAATGGATAGAACTAGAAAATATCATCCTCAGTGAGATTATTGCATTTCAAAAGAACACATGTGTTATGTACTCGCTGATAAGTCGATATTAGCCTAAAAACTCCAAATAACCAAGATAAAATTCACATTACCACAGGAAGCTCAAGAAGAAGGAAGACCAAAGTGTGGGTGCTTTGGTCCTTCTTAGAAGGAGAATAAAATACTCACAGGAGCAAATATGAAGATCGAGTAGAGCAGAGACTGAAAGGAAGGGCATCCAGAGGCTGTCCCATCTGAGGATTCATTCCCATATACAGTTACCAAAGCCAGACCCTATTGTAGATGCCAAGAAGTGCATGCTGAAAGGAGCCTGATATGGCTATCTCCTAAGAGACCCTGCCAGAGCCTTACAAATACAGAGATGGATGCTCATAACCATCCATTGGACTGAACACAGGGCCCTCAATAGGGAAGTTAGAGAAAGGACCAAAGGAGTTGAAGGGGATTGCAACCCCACAGTAAAAATAATAACATCAACGAAATGGTCCCCCAAGGGCTCCCAGGGACTAATCCATCAACAAAGGAGTACACGAAGCTCCAGCTACATAAGTTGCAGAGGATGGCCTGTCATGCATCAGTGGGAGGAGTAGTTCTTGGTCCTATGAAAGCTTGATAGAAGCTCCAGTGTAGGGAAACTGAGGTCTGAGGGGTCAGAGTGGGTGGGTGGAGGAACATCCTCATAAAAGCAGGGGGAGGGAGGATGGGATAGACGGCTTGGGAGGGGACCATGAAAGGGTATAACATGTGAAATATAGATGAAGAAAATATCCAATAAAAATTTACTTATACCCATATAAAAAGAAATTACAAAAAAAAAATAAAAATCAAAGAAGCTTACATTATTTATCATGAGATGTCCACATGGAGGACTGTCCAACTAGTATAGTGCTGATTTATTAAAACTCCTTTGAAATATGCAAGTGAATGTATTACAGTAAGCCCCAATAGCAGTAAGTATATGTACAGTTTTTCAAAAGACACTTAGTCTGATGTATTCCTCTCCATATTTCTTGGTCTACTTTCTCTCTTACACACACCCAAATCTAACTCTTCATGTTCCATTATACCCTTTCATCCTTTATAAGACTGTATTCTACCTCCTCATTTTTTCATCATGCAATGACTCTTACAAATTCCTGACTTTGAAGGTTATTTCAATATAATTATGTATTAGGCTAATAAACCATATGTAATTGTCAATTAGCCAATATAAATTTCACAGTTGAAATTATGGATATGTGCTTGTCCTAGACAAACATAAGATATCTAAGCAATTAATGACCAGTTATTCTTTCGTTTTGTCTTATTTCCACATATATCCCTTTTGAGTACTGGTAATTTCATTTGTAAAAATATTGTGCAATGATATCTTATTTCTCACACATTTAAGTATATGTACTTTGTGCCTGAGAAAATGTTGTTGCAGGTGTGAATATCAATAAATGTTTAGAACATACAATTGTTAGATTTATAATCAGAACTTTTACTTTTCATCATTGAAAATCAAAACTAAGTCCCTAGTTTTTTATTATACCTAGAGCAGAAATGAGTTGGATCTATATATTTCTTAACGATTGCTCAATCCATATCTTTGCTTGTAGTATGTCCAGGATTAATTACAAATGAGATTCTCTAGATACTATCAAAGTATATTAGACCTGTAATAAGGATTCATGAGTATATCAGAAAAAAAGTCATAATGACATGAAAACAAGTGGATATTGGAATAACCCCAAGATTCAGGTAGGAGAGGCCAGCTTCAGTTAATAAATTTGTCATTTATAAATGTCCTGGGTCAAATATGGGAAAAGTTGGAATGAAGCAACTTCCTGGGAAATTATAGAATCTGACATTGCCAGTTTTCTAGAAGGACTTGGTGTCAGAATAATTTTGCAAGAGTGAAATAGTAGGGAGGAGAGTACTCTGTAGAAACTCACATAATGAGTCCCTTGTTCTAACCTGGAGTGCCCCCAATTCACATCTGACTACGAGATCAATTCAGAACTTAGATTTTCCCAAAGGGAACATGAAAACCCTTCCCTAACTTCTGCCCAGGTGCTCATTAACATCTAACAAACTCCTAAACATCACCATTAAGTATTAGAAAGGAATGGAGGTTTGCTCTAGGGATAAATGCTTTTTTCCTTCATTGGAGGTATCCCAAAGACACCATGCAGACAAATGTGCCGACACCACAGATGACACAATAATAAACTCCCTGAAGAATGTCATGTCCCAGTGCCCTATTATTTTATGAGACTGGAAACTTGGACTTTGTTTGGTTTCCTTCACAGCATTGCATGGAGAATAAGAAACCATTCTGAATTTCATTGCATTCTTTCTCAGGCAAAGAGTGACACAGAGAAGCTCCTCAATCCAGGCACTAGGAAATATGCTTCCATAGGAGCTGTGCTCTGCAGCTGGCCTTCAGATGAGCATCTTCATCGTGACTGAAGCTCAGAAGGTGGGATTCTTCCAACCATAGACTTCTGCTTAAAATTCTTTTTTCTTTTCTTCAGTGAAAATTGTCTTCTGAAGCCAACATGAAAAATTATTTCTGAAGTCTGCAGGTAAACTTGAATAGGTTAATATTTTGCTTTCATCTCAAAGAAATGTCTGTGTCCTAGATCAGTACTCAGGAGATAACAGCATTCAGTGTAACATGTATGTGAGATGTTGAATTTTATCTGCTGGATGGAGGCCGTCGTGCTCCTATAGAAAACATATAAACAAGTAAAGTGCAGACTAAGCATCAGCTTGCAAAGGGTGTAATTTGGATTAATAATTAGTAATAAGGATTGTGTTAATAATTTTGGAGGGAAGCTGCAGGTGACACAGCTAAGGCTCTGGCACCTGACATTTTTGAACAAAAATTAAGATCAGAAAAATTATGAATAAATGAAACTTGTTAGCAAGTGCTTTTTTTTTTTTCTTTTTTGCACGGAGGACGCATATGTAAGCCTACGTTCATCCGTGTGATTAAAACACAGGTGGCTTTATCAGAAGTATTTGGTGTTTTTTTTTATTTTTTATCTTGAGGATGAGTAGTATAAAAATTTGTGAAAAGCCAAAAACTTTGTTTTCTAAAACTGAATTCAGTTACACAACTTTATTATTATGTGCAATATTATATTGTTCTCATACATACTATTCTTAATATGTTACTGTAACATAAGGAAACTCAATTAATTATTTTTATGTTGAATTTATATATTCTTTTATTTTTTATTGATTAAGGTACATCCCATTTGAAGCCTCCCCTCTCTCTTAATTGTATTGAACTCTGATGATGGAATCACAGGCTCATACTAGACTCTTTCATGCCTGAATTCATATGCAAAGCCCATGGTGTGTTAAAATGTATGTTACTGTGTTCTTGACCTACTGGACCAATAAAGATGTAGTTGCTATACAAAATTTATATTGAGGGAGTAGTAACAAAATCAGTATAAATTTTTATTTGAGTTATTATACATACATAGTTTTCCAGGCAATTTGCCTGTAATGTGATAGAATAATGCCTCACTTATCAAGTGAAGAAATTGTCTCAAATCAACTGGTAAGTGTGGGCAATAAAACAGAGACCTGAAGAGAGTAGTGTCCTACCTAATCATCACTCCAGGGTCCTGTAAAGCCCACTCCATGTCTGCTGATGGTAAATCCCTGGAAACCACTGAGGAAGTGGCTCTTCAGATCCTCTTGCTTTGCCAGTTTGGGGTTGGAACTGTGGCCAATGTCTTTCTGTTTGTCCATAATTTCTCTCCAGTCTTGACTGGTTCTAAACAGAGGCCCAGACAGGTGATTTTAAGCCACATTGCTGGGACCAATGCCTTGACTCTATTCTTCACTATATTTACAAACAACATGATGGCTTTTGCTCGTAAAACTCCTCCAACTGATCTCAAATGTAAATTAGAATTCTTCAGTTCAATGGTGGCAAGAAGCACAAACTTGTGTTCTACCTGTGTCCTGAGTGTCCATCAGTTTGTCACTCTTGTTCCTGTTAATAGAGGTATACTTATACTCAGAGCAAATGTTTCAAATTTGGTGAGTTATTCTTGTTACAGTTGTTGGTTTTTCAGTGTCTTAACTAACATCCACATTCCAATTAATTTCACTGGTCCACAGATAACAGACAATAACACTGACTCTAAAAGCAACTTGTTCTGTTCCACTTCTGGATTCACTGTAGGCATTGTCTTCTTGCAGTTTTCCCATGATGCCACATTCATGAGCATCATGGTCTGGACCAGTGTCTCCATGATACTTCTCCTCCATAGACATCGCCAGCGAATGCAGCACATCCTCACTCCCAATCAGGACCCCAGAGGCCAAGCTGAGACCAGAGCAACCCGTACTATCCTGATGCTGGTGGTCACATTTGTTAGCTTTTATCTTCTAAATTGTATTTGTATCATCTTTCATGCCTTTAGTATGCATTCTCGTCTATTCGTAAGGCTTTTCAGTGGGGTTCTGGTTGCAGTCTTCCCCAGTATCTCTCCCTTACTGTTGATCTTCAGAGATCCTAAAGATCCCTGTTCTGTGCTCTTCAAATGTTGAAAACCAGAGCCACTGAAAAATGCCAAATACAGAAGACAGCTTTACTAACACCATTAAGTACTTTATTCCATAAATATGTTTCCAACATTTTGTATGAACAAGATGTGGTGCTCACTGCTATAATTTTAAAAGAATAAGGCTATACTCATTTGTTGATGTGAAATGATTTCTGGTTGGAACCTGACTGACACGGTAATTGAGTTATTCACCATCCTCTGTTCTCCTGTATTCTGCTGCAGGCTGGACTGAAACTGATGCAATCAATTTTCAATAAACAGTTTAATGTGTAAATGGTCTTGATCAAACTGACACTCTCCCTTCTTCTTAGCTAATACTTTACATTTTAGATAAGGACAGAATCCCTCTCTATATTTCTCTATCTGAACAAACGAGGATGCATTGTTATGATTAAGTATTTTCAAGAATGAAATTTATATAAATAGCAAATATATTGCATGTCATTCCATTTTAGTTAGGAGATATATGCTTTGCTACCTTGGGCCCTACTCAGGTGAGAGTCAAGTATTGAACATCATACCTTTTTGCTCTCTAGAGCTGTACAATCTGTTGATTATATCAAGAATAGATAGGAAAAGAGACAGAAATAGCTCATGCTCAGAAAACTTAAGAGGACCAGGGAGGTATCTAGGATCCACACTGGAGATCTTCTCCTGAAAGACCTTGGTAAAATCTTCACTCTGGGCCATGGTGAAATTGTTTTTTCAATCATCACAAACACCTACCAATCAGACAGGAGACAAGACATATCAGAACAATGAGGAGTGAAAGTTGTCACTATGTCAGTGACTTTCTCAGTCGCAAAATTATTTTCTCTGAAGATTAAAATCAAGCATCTAATATTTTCAGCTATCTGAGAATGACCAAGGCAAGAAAGACCACAAGATAAATATCTGGAGTGGTTATAGCTGTCAGTGTGATGAAACTTATAATCTGACTTGTGGTACTTACTCTTGTGAACAAAGAATATTTTAGCATTCATTTTTTTGTTCATGTGTATTGGGTATGTATGTATTTGTGGGGATTCCCTCCTCTTAAGGAGAATAGGTGTCATACCACTAGAGCTGGAGTTACAAACTGATGTAAGCCTACAAATATAGTTCCTCAGAATCAAGCTCTGATCCAATGTAAATGTGGCCAGGGTTCTAACCTGCTGAGCCATCTCTGGAGACCCACACTGAGAAATTTATCCAACACACTTAACTTTTCACTTCCAATTTGGGGGAGTAGGAAATCATTAATATCAGCTATATTGAAAGAGCTTGAAATAATAGAATAGGCACCAACAGTTTGTATGTTCTATAGTGGGGAATAGATTCACACTGACTTACAAAATTAATACTCAGACTCTTCATGTACCCTTTCACAGACCTGTACTGACAATACAACTGACAAGCCCACAGCACCAAGTCTTGATCCTAACACTGGCCATAATAAGAATCAGCAAGACAGCTCAGCAGCTAAAGCACTCACCGCTTAGAAATGATTATCCCAGGTCCTACCTAGTGGAGAGAACAAACTCCTACAATTGTACACTGCCTTCCTCAAATCTGTGCTTGAACATGCCCACACACCGAAAAGAAAAAAGTGTATTTTCTAAGTTCAGTTTAATCAGTTCAGTGTATCCTATAACTCTGATCTCTGCCTGTTAATCTGTGTATCCCCTTATCTCTAAGCATTATTTTGGTGTACTTTAGTGGACTGTATTATCTACTACCCTTCCAACACTTTTTTTCACCACATGATTTCCAACCAACACTCAGTAGTAAAGAAAAGTTAGTGAGGAAAAGGAGTGTAGTCCTCTGAAGACTTCCTGCTGAATAGAGTCATTTGGTTGCTTTTGGTAAGTCCAAAATCTATCATCATGATATCTCCAACCAGCAGTCAAACAAGACAGCCAAACAGCAATCCATCAATAGCGAAATCAGGAGCAGGTACAGCAGCAAAGGGGAATGACAATATCAGGCTCAGCAAGAGTCACCACAGGCCCTCTTGGGGGTCTCTCATAAATACCTTTTCAAGGGTCCCCAGAATTCCAAATAAAACTGTCTGCAGGTGGAAAAAAAATCATACCCCTCCTAAAGCATAAGACACTCATAATTATTTGTTGTGGACAATTGGAAGCAGCCCCATATCCCATATCAGGGATTAAAACTAAAACATATTCATATAATATAAGTGGGTTTTTGACAAAATGAAAATTGTCAATCAGTGAAAATAAAGAACAAATACTGAAATGTTAATAAAATTCAAAGAAGGCATGAATTACAATGAGCTAGGAAATGAGATAGGAAAAGAGACAGAAATAGCTCATGCTCAGAAAACTTAAGAGGACCAGGGAGGTATCTAGGATCCACACTGGAGATCTTCTCCTGAAAGACCTTGGTAAAATCTTCACTCTGGGCCATGGTGAAATTGTTTTTTCAATCATCACAAACACCTACCAATCAGACAGGAGACAAGACATATCAGAACAATGAGGAGTGAAAGTTTTAAAGGGCAGAAATTAGCAGGTAAAATTTCAAGAAAAAATGCACAAAGAAAGAAAGAAAGAAAAAGAAAGAAATGGCCTTTCTATGTTCCATATAAAGTTCCACACCTGAGACTGCAATCTCTCATCTATACTCCTCTTCCTGGCCCATAGTTCTGCCTGCCTTCCAAGATGCTGAGTCTTGCATGGTCATGAGGGTGATGGAATGACCTGATCCCAACTCTGGGACAGAGCCAGCAGGACATGGGACTCCACAAGTGTTGAGAGTTATCAGGAAATATGATCGTTGACATGTTTATTGTGGAATGTCCTTTCTGGGAGGTTAATACCTCTTAGGATGGGAGGGTATGTTTATGTCTTAGCAAAAAGGATAAATGCTGTGACCTTCAGGTAGCCCTTAAGGCTATAGGAAAGAACACTGAATATATGAATATAAAAATATTTAGACAGGATTTCTCAACTATTCAAAATATAAGGATGTAGTATGAGTTATATGAGAGGCTTCATGCACCAAAAAGTACTGAAGCAGCTGCACTATGATCCAGCTTGTCAGAAAGATACAAAGGCAGGCAGATATAAAAGCAGGCAGGTTTCTGAGTTCAAGGACATCCTGGGACAGAGGAAATTTAGACCCAGCATGTGGGAGCAGTGATCTCAGTGCTGGATCCTACCCTAATAGCTTATTGTATGTTCTTACAAAGCAAGCGGATTTTTGACTTTGTTTGCCATGTTAAGAAAAATGTGCTTGCTATCTTTTCTTAGAAGTTAAAGGGATAAGTTCAAAATTTGTGATATAATCAAAAGAGTATATGGGGGTGCAAATTTCATTGACATGAAAATAAAAGCATGAGCTATTGTCTGTTAGAGGTTATCTCTCTGGTCATCTTCAGAAACCTGTCTTAGCAGAACACCAGGCTATCAGCTTGTACCCCACAACTGACTTCAAGCCATTCTTTTTGTTGCGCCCAAATACCAGTTCCTCAGAACCCCTCTCTAAGCCAAAGCTGGTCGTTGGCACCAGGAGGCCTATTGACATCCAGAACAACTCACTCTCCAATTTCCTGCCTGCTGAACTCCATTACTCCCAGAAGCTGTGAGGTCTGCCCAATTCTCTCCATTCTTTCTGTGCCCTATCTTCCTGTCCACACCTCTATATACAATTGAGAACCTGCACTCCACACCCTGGTCCAAAGCTCTGCATGCTTCATGGGAGACCTGTTACTAACTGGGACAATCAGTCCCAGAGGCCTTCTATGACCTTGTATGACCAGGACAGCTAATACCAGAGACAACAAGATGGCTAAAGACATGAGCTAAACTATGGTAAGGAAAAGCCAGTGCAATATGGCACCATCGGTAACCAGCTATCCTACTCTAGCAAGCAGTGGGTACCCTGACACACCTGAAGAGCAAGAAAATGAAGAATTATCTTATGAACAATACAGAGGCCTTTAATGAGGAAATAAGTAAATATCTTTTTAAAATACAGGAAAATACGCTCAAACTGACCTTTAAAAAGGAAACAAATAAATATGAAGGAATACAGGAAAATGCACACAAACAGGTGAAGGAAATAAATAAAACTGTTCAGGACCAGGAAATGGAAATAGGAGAAATAAAGAAAACAAAAAAGGAGCCAACCCTGGAGAAAGAAAGCTTAGAAAAGAGAATTACAAGCCACAAGCATCACCAACAGAATACAGGAGAAAGAAGAGAGAAGCTCAGCCATCAGAGATACAAAAGAAAAATTGCTGTATGGGTCAAAGAAAATGTCAAATGGATAGATTCTAATACAATACACTCAGAAAATTTGGGACACTACGAAAAGACAAAAACTAAGAATAATAGAAATGAAGGGAGAAGAATCCCAACTCAAAGGCACAGAAAATATACTCAACAAAAATCATAGAACAAAACATCCCTAACCTAAAGAAAGAGATGACTATAAAACTACAAGAACCAAAATAGATTGGATGAGAAAGAAAGTCCTGCCACCATATAATAAAACACTAAATGTACATAACAAAGAAAGAAATTTAAAAGATGAGGGGGAGAAAAGGACAAGTAATATATAGGGTAGACCTGTTAGAATTACAGCTGACTTCACATCAGAGGCTCTAAAAGCCAGAAGGGCATGGATATGAGTTTTGCAAACCTTAAGAGACCACAATATCAACCCAGGAAAATGTTCAATCACCATAGATAGAAAAGTAAACATATTCCATGACAAAAACAATTTTAAGCAATATATATTTAATAATAGAACCATTCAAAGGTTACAAGAAAGAAAACTTCAACTCAAGGAGCTTAAATATACCCAAAAAACCATAAGAACTTAATCATTAAACAGCAAAAACAAAAGAATAGAATTACATCCACACTATAACACCTCCAACAACAAAACACCAAGAAGTAACAATCATTGGGTATTAATATCTCCCAACAGCAATGGATTCAAGTCACTAATAAAAACAGAGTAGATAGGCAAAGAGAATCCATGATTGTACTATATACAAGAAATACAGCTCAGCAACAACAATAAACACTGCCTCAGAGTAAAGGACTGGAAATAGGTTTTCCAAGCAAACGGACCCAGGAAACAAGCTTGCCTAGCCATTATAATATCTAATAAAACAGACTTTCAACCAGAAGTTATGAAAAGAGATGGAGAAGGACACCTTATATACATCAAAGGAAAAATCCAGCAATATGATGCCTCAGGTCACACACACACACACACACACACACACACACACACACACATGCGCGTGTACACACACACAAGCACACACACGCACACACTCACACACATACTGCATGGCTGTAATAAAGTAGTCCAATAACTCATACATATACATACATATATAAAAACATACATACATACATACATTCATACAAACTTACATGCACACAGAGCTACAGATAGACATACACATTAATACACAGAATGGTTAGAGCAAGCTCCAAGCCTTTCACATACACTTACATATATAAAAACATTGGTGGATGGAGGAAGCTCCAACACACACCCAGACAAGCTTTATATATATGCATACATACAGATACTTCTGCTCAAGGAACTTTGTTCCAAACTTCCACTCAAACAAACTTTACACTTATACACACATACACTTAGTTCTTGGATGAAAGGAAAAAATTTCAGCTCTCCACTCTTTATTCCTTCTTCCATAGCTTATATATCCCAGCAAAAATTTTCAAGCAGTATAAAACTACAATGTGATTATGTTTTAGTTTTCTTCTTGTAAATGATTATGAAAAACAGTGTGTTCTCCAATACTGTTACAAGAAATAACATTATATAGTAAAGGCAAAGAAAACAAATTATCCCCAAACACCTAGGTACATTTGTTTATTTATTTTATTTATTTTTTATTAGATATTTTCTTTATATATATTTCAAATTTCAAATGCTATCCCAAAAGTTCCCTATAATGCCGCTCCCCCCCCCCCCGCCCTGCTCCCCTAACCACTCACTCCCAGTTCTTGGCCCTGGCATTCCCCTGTACTGAGACATATAAAGTTTGCAAGACCAAGGGGCCTCCCTTCCCAGTGATGGCCGACTAGACCATCTTCTGATACATATGCAGCTAGAGAAATGAGCTCTGGGGGTACTGGTTAGTTCATATTGTTCCAACTATAGGGTTGCAGACCCCTTCAACTCCTTGGGTGCTTTCTCTAGCTTCTCCATTGGGGGCACTGTGTTAATAATAATTCCATCTTATAGATGACTGTGAGCATCCACATCTGTATTTGCCAGGCACTGGCATAGCCTCATATGAGACAGATATACCAGGGTCCCTTCATCAAAATCTTGCTGGCATATAACCTAGGTACATTTATAACTAAGCAACTTATTATAAATTTACAAAGTGTACACAATAAAGGTAGTTTTTTCATCAAGTTTCTCTTCCTGGCAGGCAGAAATTACAAAGAAAGGAACAAGTATTTTATTATTTATCTTGAAAATAATCTGGAAAAAGTTTAAAGGAATCACAAATCTAAACTTTTATATAAAAATCAATCATGTCGATTTTGAATCCTCAGGATGCATATCTATCCATCAGCAATTCTTAATAAGGCATATCAGAAGGCTGAGGACAAAAATGGGTATAAGAAATCTATCACCACCTGTCCAACCTCAGTGAGAGTCACATCAGCCATTGCTGCCATTGTTCTTGTTCCCTGACCATAAAAGGTCCTAGCTTAGCAAGTAAGAGTGTGCCTTTATGAACTTCTAATTGTTCCCTAAGATTTTTGTTATCACAGCCAGTAGTGGAAACATCTCAACATAGTTTCACTAATGATTTTATCTTTCCAAATGATTTCTAGGAGAGGTGGTCATGGCTCACAATCTACTTCTGTAAGTTATTCTCTAGTGTAGTGATTGAATCATTGATCAGCTCCAGCAGCAATGCCTGTGATAGATCAAGCATTATTATTTTGAATGCCAGAAATACTGATCATTGACATTCTGAAACCCCCCTAAGAGATTTCATAGAATTCTTAATCTAAGAGGGATGTGAGGGCAGCAAGCAGAGCAGAACTCCATAATAGCATGAAGTCCTCATGACATATTGTCCTTGGTGGTGTGCCACACCAAGACTCACCCATGTGGCTGTGATAATCAGTGGGATGGCCACATTCCCTGAGTTGTAAAGCCATTGGTCATTCCTTGGCAATATTTGGACATCAGAAAAAAGGAAATGAAAACTACATTCAGATTCTATCTAAAACCTATTTGAATGGCCAAGATCAATAACACAGGTGTCTGCTCATGCTGGCAAGGATGTGCAATAAGGGAATTGCTCATCCATTGCTGGTGAAAGTAAGAACTTGTACAGTCACTATGGGAATAAGAATAGAGGCTCCACAGAAAGTAGGCAATAGATCTATCTCACCACTCTTGGATATATACCTGAAGGGCACTTCATTTCTACTAAAAGGACGTGTGTTCAACCATGATTGTTACTGTTCTATTTATTCATAATAGCCAGAACCTGGAAAAAACCAAGAATTCACAATAAAAGAAGGGATAAAAATTATGGCACATTAGCACAATGGAGCATTACTCAGCTGTTTAAGGACAGGCATCATGATGTTTATAGGAAAACGATTGAAGCTAGAAAAAAAAATCATCCTGAGTGAGGTACCCCACATCCAGAAATATAAATATGGTATGTATTCAGTTATATGCTGGAAGCAGGTGTGGTCGCATGGGCCTAGATGGTGCCCTGGACCATTGCCAGGCTCCGTGAATCCCACATGTTTACTGCCTTGCTCGAGCATGCACAGTGAGGCTGCATGCCTGGGCTGCCTGCCAGGTCAGCCTATTGGTGACTGACCTGAGCTCATGCCTGGAGCGTTTGTGAATTCTGATTGGATGAGGTGGGGTGGAGCTAGATGAGATCATTGGGCGTTAGTATAGGCGGTTTGTTGTTGTTGCCCTGGCCTAAGTGGAGAGAGGTTGTAAGAAAAGCTTGAAGAAGAAGTAAAAGAAGAAGCTCTTGTGTGAACCTCAGTTGGTGTCCGTGTAGTTCCTGTCTCCCCGGGAAGAAAGGACACCACCAAGTGGTGGCCTGTACGGGGAACTCATCGCGTTGGTTGGCAACAGTAAGTAAAGAAAGTATAGGCCTGAGAAAACTTTAGTAAACAGTGGTAAGGAAACTTTAGTAAGCAGCGGTAAGGAAATTTTAGCAAGAGCAGTGGTAAGGAAATTTTCTTAAGCAGCGGTAAGGAACTTGTAATAAGTAGTGTTAAGGAAAGTTTAGTAAGCAGCGGTAAGGAAAGTTTTGTAAACAGTGGTAAGGAAACTTTAGTAAACAGCAGTAAGGAAACTTTAGTAAGCAGTGGTAAGGAAATTTAGGTAAGTGGACAGTTTAGAACCTCTTTAGTTAGACTGTAAGAGTCTGTGGCTACCTCTAAATTCTGTGTTATTATCTAAACAATACTGAGAACATACCACTGCCTAAAGACTTTTTTATTATTTGGAATTTTAACTTACAAAAATTATTCCACTCTGTCAGAGGCACATGCCAATCTTAAATGTTCCCTGTTAATTAATTTTCTCTTAAGTTTTTTGTTGTGTTTAGTTCTGTTTGATACTTGAAAATGAGAGATCAGAGTGATGCTATCTTGTAAAGGGCAAAGGAAAATGCAGTTTCCAAATGGATGGCATTCAGATTTCAGTAGACAAGTCAAATAGATAGGGTGGGTGTATGAAGGTCAGACAGGAGAGGCAGAGCAGAGAGAGCAGAGGCAAATGTCCAAAGTGATCTAAATATAGACCAGGCAGCTTTACATTTTAAAAATGGGACTTGGATAGATAGTCTGGACAGGTAACCACAGAGACTTGAGACAGGACTACTATAGACTGAGACCATTAAGTCAGTAGCAAAATACTTGCAAAAGACAGGAGTACAGTTGGGAACCAATGCAGAACAGCCATTTCACAGTGACCACTGAACCTGTGCTTCAGTTATTTAAAAGTATCTGTAAGGAGGGAGCTACAGTGCCTGGCAGACATATGGCCTGTGGAAATGGCTAAAGGATGTAGGTAGACAAATCACCAAACCCAGCAAGGAATTATAATTAAATCACCAGAAGGTGGTTGAAAAAGTAAACTTATTCTGCTAGAGAGCGCAACACCTTGGTGGAAGGTTGGTGTATCTAAGCTCAGTTTCTTTTTGGAGAGGTTTGAAGTGATTGTCTCTCTTCATGAAGGAGAAAATCAGAAAGGTTCCCGGGAAAAAAGGGATGAAACATTAAAGTTCTTAGGTATAGAGATGAAGGTAAGGTTCCCGGGGAAAAAAGGGACGAAGCATTAAGGTTCTCAGGAATAGAGATGAAGGAATTTCAGCAAGAATTTAAGAAAGCATAGGCCTGATAGGTTCCCCGGAGAAAAGGGGACAGAGCACTAAGGATATAGATATAGAGATGGATGGAATTTAAATGATATTGGTTCAACTGTGACTAAAATGAAAGTAAAAATGTTAGCCATCTGGAACTTGGTCAGGGCATGCTTGAGGGATGCCAGTGGAAAGTACAATGTTGAAATAGAGGAAGGAGCAGCGGCGCTTGAGGAGGCGAAGGAGATTGCTTCTCAGGCTAGCCGACAAAAACCCAAACAGCTTAGACAACAAACCAAAGATAAGAAAGAGAAGAAGGAACCTAGCTCTGAAGGGTCTACTAGTGACAGCGACGGGACTGATAGTGACAGTGACGCCTGTAGTCAGATGTCCCACTTGAGGTTGAGATGAAGTAGGCCACCCGAACCATCAGCCCCTCTGTTGCCTTCTCCTTTCCCTTATAAAGATGAGGGAGACAAAAGGGGAAAATGTAGTCTTCAAGCATATGTCTGGAAAAATGTGCCCACCGTTGTGGGGGCCTTCCCAGTATTTCAGGACCAACAGGGGCAACAGTATCATGAACCCCTGGAGTGGAAGGTTGTACAAAGATTGAAGGAGTCAGTTTCGACTTATGGGGTCCAGGCTGCCTTTATAAAATCTCAAACACGCATTTAAACTATGATAAAGGCAGTAAGAGTTAAGGTTAGGTACCTTTTGAGCAATTTCCTCAAAGATAAAACATTGCAACCTGCAGGAAAGCTCCTGAAGACTCAGTAGTAGAAACTTGAGCCATTAAAGGAGAATGCTTTAAATGAAAGAAAAAGAGAAAAGATGGTTTATATAGTGGATGGGAGGACTAGCCAATAGTTTTAGAAGGAACACAACACTATGAAAGGGACCATTATTTTGTGTAATATAAAAACACTTAAAGTTCTTAGGTATACATATGTATGCTCTATGTAAATATGTTACAAATTTATGTCTATAAAATCTGTATTTCAGTAAGCATTGAAAAGATATGGAAAAGACATTTAGGGAACAGGCAGGGAACAGAAGGTCGTGTGGTATGGGGGTATAGAACAGAATATAGCCAAGTTTGAATAAAATGTTTTTCTTTATGTTCTTCTGTGTTTTGAAAGTAATAAGGTGTTCACAGAAATAAGATCATGGTTTCCTCCCCCAGAAGGGTGTCTGCCATTTCCCCTAGAGATAGAATTGCTCAAATTTTGCTTTTGCCTAGTCACCATGCTAGCTTCCCTTCAAGGGGACTGAAAAAAGGAAATCGGGGCTTTGGCTCCACTGGAATACAAATTTGAAAACTGGTATCCTTATGGTTAACCAAAGAGTGGATTGGTTGCGGGAACAGATGAATATTTTGGAGCAGTTAGTATTTGCTTCATGCATTACTCATATGGCAGGAATGTGTGTAACCTCTGTTCAGTATCAGAATTTTTCCAGAGCTGCAGATCTGTCGTGTGCAATTTATCTGATGTGGCTAGGAAATTGGAACCATGATCTCGACACAAAGATGAAGGAATTGCGAGCATTGATTGTTGCCGTGAACAACACCCATGTGGAGATTACAACTGCAAAGCAATGGCTGGAGATCATCCAAGGAACTGTGGAATTCTTAAAAAAAATGGGGAGGGATGGACTTTTGAGTGCTCCTGCTGACTGTTGTGTGTAGAGGAATGCTTTGGTGGATGGCATGTATGTGAAGGCAGCACAGGGCTGATAAATGAGCCTTAGTGCAGGCTATGGCAGCCTTGGAAGCAGGAACATCCCCCCCCCCATGTTGGCTCAGCATGCTGGATCAGTAATCAATGACAGGTAAGACCCTCGCGTGCACAAACCGACCTAAGACAGGATGGCAAAGTGAGTTTGTCACTCCCATGATGGGTAAGGATGTGGCAGGGATGGGGGCAACCTAAGACAGATGTTGATCCCAGAGCTACTAATAAAACAAAAGGAGGGAGATGCAGGAAGCGTGTGCGTCCCTATGGGCCTACATGGTGCCCTGGCCCATTGCCAGACTCCGTGAAACTCACATGTTTACTGCCTTGACCCAGCATGTGCAGTGAGGCTGCATGCGTGGGCTACCTGTCAGGCTGGACTGTTTCTCATGATCCAGACCTGTCAGCCTATTGGTAACCCCCTGAGCTCGTGCCTGGAGCGTTTGTGAATTCCGATTGGATGAGGTGGGGTGGAGCTAGATGAGGTAAGTCGGAGTGAGTATAGGTGGTTTGTTGTTGTTGCCCTTGCCTAAGTGGAGAGAGATTGTAAGAAAAGCTGCAAGAAGCAGTAAAAGAAGAAGGTGTTGCGTGAACCCGACTTGGTGTCTGTGTCATTCTTTTCTCCACGGGAAGAAAGGACTGTGGACAATTATACATACAGACATAACTATTAAATAAATGATAATGAAGGTACAAAGGAGATTGATACATAGAAATGTTCTAGTGAGTGACACATGGATTTCATAGAAGGGGAAAAGAGATTAGCTATGCTAAATGGATTAGGGGGTGGGTTGGAAGAGGACATAAGGTTGAAAGAGGGGATGTGGCGAAATAAGGCATATGAGAGATGTTATGAAAACCTATGGCAGTGGAAATTTCTAACATATATGAAAGTGATCCTACTGAAATTTTCTAATAACTGAGGGTACAGACTGACCACCTCTTTTCAACTAAGGGGTCTTCAAGTAGAGGGACTGTAGTGCATTCAACTGAGTTTTTGGCCAAAGATGTCCCATGGAAATGCCTACCAAACCCAGGCTGGGGCTGGAGAGATGGCTTAATGGTTAAGAGCACTGGCTGCTTGCTCTTCCAGAGGTCCTGAGTTCAATTACCTGCAACCACCTGGTGCCTCACAACCATATGTAATGGGATCTGATGTTCTCTTCTGGTGTGTCTGAAGACAGCTACAGAGTACACATATAAATTAAATTAATAAATCTTTTTTTTTTAAAAAAAAACTAGGCTGATGTTAAGACAATGGTTTGCTCTCCACAAACTGACAGTAGGATACCCTTACCTAGGACAACGCCCATACACTCCTTCAGCATGGAGAAGTTGACCTGATACCTACATCAAGCCTACACTCCTATATCTAGTGTCTTTGGTCGGGAAAAGTAGTCTGCAGGCTACCAAAAGAGACACATAAACACCAAGCCAGCAACAAATCTTTTGTCCTACAATCTGCCCCGCACACAAGTTATGTTAATGCAAAGGTGGCATGGAACTTGTGGGAGTATCCAACCAATGTCTAATTTGTCATAGACAGAACACATACACAGCACTGTCAGGTGACCAAGAACCAGAAATTAGATAGTCAACATACCGATGGTAAGACCAAATACTACCTCTCTAAAATAAATAAATAAGTAAACAAACAAACAAACAAAAAATAAAACATTGATAAAATGACTTCTATTGGTATTTTGTCATATTCATAGTTCAGTGTGTTATTTGCTGTTGTGTTAATCATCAGAGAAGATTCCTCCTTTGGCAGACAGAAACAGATTCAGAGACTCACAGCCTGGCATCATGTGGAAAGAGATTCCACAGAACACACAGCTCTAAATGGGATGTCTCCATCAAATCTCATCTCTCATAGCTCAGGGAAATTTCAAGAAGTGGCGTCAAGAAAGAGTGTAAGAGCCATGGGGATGAAGGACACCAGGAGAACTGGACTCACTAAATCAACAGAGCAAAGTACATACGCCCCCCAAATTATATGCCCCAATACAAGGGAATGCCAGGGCCATTATGCAGGAGTGGATAGGTTGGGGAGCAGGGCAGAGGGAGGGTATAAGGGACTTTCAGGATAGCATTTGAATTGTAAGTGAAAAAAAATATCTAATACAAAATTGTTTGAAAAATGAATCCTGAGAGAAGGCTTAGCAATCAGTGACCCATTCATTCTCACACTTAGGTGTTAGATAAAAATACTAAGCTGAAAGCTTTTATATATGCAGGTAATCTGATGCAAACTCTTGTAGGCCCATGCTTGATGTTTCAGTCTCTGTGTATTCATATTCACTTTTCTCAGTTGATTTAGTGCGTCTAGTTCTCCTGGTGTCCTTCATTCCCATGGCTCTTACACTCTTTCTGGACTCCTCTTCTTCAGAGTTCCCTGAGCTCTGAGAGGTAAGATTTGCTAGAGACATCCCATTTAGAGCTGTGTGTTCTGAGGACTCTCTTTCCACATGATGCCAGGCTGTGAGTCTCTGAATCTGTTTCTGTCTGCCGTAGGAGGAACCTTCTCTGATGATAACTGAATAGGACACTGATCTATGAATATAGCAAAATACCATTACAAATCATTCTGTCAATGATTTTATTTTATTTCTTAGACAGGTAATATTTGGTCTTACGATAGGTATGTTGACTATCTAACTCCTGGTACTTGGTCTCCTGACAGTGCTGTGTATGGGCTCTGTCTATAACAAATCAGAAATCGGTTGGCTTTTCCCACAAGTTCCATGCCACCATTGCATTAACATATCTTGTGTGCAGGGAGGAATTTAGGCCAAAAGTTTTGTGGCTGAGTTTTTGTTTATGTGTCTCTTTTGGAAGCCTGAAGAGTACTTTTCTATACCAAAGACACTAGCTATAGGAGTGAAGGTTCCATGTAGGTATTAGCTCAACTTCTCCATATTGAGGGGGGTTTATGGGTGTTGTCCTAGGTAAGGGTATACCACTGTCAGTTTGTGGAGAGCAAACAACTAACGTTAGCCCGGGTGGTTTTTAAATAAAGATTTATTAATGTAATTTATATGTGTACACTGTAGCTGTCTTCAGACACACCAGAAGAGAGCATCAGATCTCATTACAGATGCTTCTGAGCCACCATATGGTTGCTGGGAATAGAACTTATGTCCTCTGGAAGAGCAAGCAGCCTAGGTTTGGTAGGCATTTCCATGGGACATCTTTGGCCAACAACTCAGTTGAATGCACTACAGTCCCTGTACTTGAAGACCCCTTAGTTGAAAAGAGGTGGTCAGTTGGGACTCCATACCCTCCGTTTTTAGAAAATTTCAGTAGGATCACTTTCATATATGTTAGCAAATTTCCACTGCCATAGTTTTCATAACATCTCTCATATGCCCCCCAATTCCAGCTCTTTCTCTTAATTCCATCTCTCAACCTTATGATTCCCTGCACTTCTGGTCCCTTTCCAACTCATCCCCCTAGTCCACTCAGAAGAGTCAATCTCTTTCCCCCTTTCATGAAATCCTTGTGTCCCTCACTAGAACATTTCTATGTATCAATCTCCTTTTAACTTGATTATCATTAATGTAATGGCTAGTAACTATGTATAAGTGATGGTGATTGATAATAACGATGCCTGTGATGGTGATGATGCTGAAAAATGTGATACTGGTGGTGATGGCAATGGTGGTTATGGTAATGGTGATCAGGATGGTAATATGGGAATGGTGAGATGCTGCTGCTGGTGGTGATCATGATATTGATGCTGGTGGTAGTGATGAGAGTGATAATCTCAGGGTTTCTCTGTATAGCTTCGGCTGTCCGGGAACTCACTCTGTAGACCAGGCTGGCCTCAAGCTCAGAAATCTGCCTGTCCCTTCCTCCCAAGTGCTGGGATTAAAGGCGTGCACCACCACTGCCCGGGTTACATTTTGTTAAATAAAAACATTTTATTTTCATCATAATACCACTATAATACATTTACTTTGTTATGAGCAAGTTTGTGTGTGTGTGTGTTTGTGAGTGTGTGTAATTTATCTTTACACTCTAGTAAGAAAATAATGTTCCTTTGATTTGGAAACCATCTTCACATAAAGTCTTTTTTAAGTACAGTGTGGTGGTCCTTGGCTATCATTCTGGCTACTCTGAAAGCTAAGTAAAAACTCTCAAGTTCAAAGCCACATCACTCCAATCTCTGCCTCTGTGGTTATATGGCTGTCTTCCCTCTGCATGCATTTGCTGCTTCTTATAAGGACACAGTCTCTCCTAAAGTTTTTATTCTACTTGTGGCTTTCATTTGCAAAGGTTCTATTTCCAAATAGGTCATTCACATGCATCACGGACCAGGACTTTAAATAGCAGAATTACAGGTCAACCCATAGCAGGCAATGATACCTTTCCCTTCATTCCCCCTCTCTGACCAGATGCCCTTTATAGGCCCGTAACATGGCCCTTGTGTCTGTTGATTATCGAATTGCAGAGCTTCTCACAGAGCTCCATCAGCTGATCAAGCAAACCCAGGTTAGAGCAAAGTTTGTATAAGTGAATTCATACCATATTTATCTTTCTGGGTCTGGGTTAAAATTTCACTCAGGATGAAATTTTTTCTATCTACAGCGATTCTCCTACAAGCATCATGATGCCTGTTCTTAAACAGCTGTGTAATGCTCCATTGTGCTAATGTGCCATAATTTTTATCCTTTCTTTTGTTGACACTTCTTGGTTGATAACAGATTCATTCATATTGTGAATGAATAGAGCAGCAAAAATCATGGTTGAGCACATGTCCTTGTGGTAGGATGAAGTGCCCTTCAGGTATATATCCAAGAGTGGTGAGATAGATCTATTGCCTACTTTTTGTTGAATCTCTATTCTTATTCCCAAGGTGACTGTACAAGTTCTTACTTTCACCAGCAATGGATGAGCAATTCCCTTATTGCACATCCTTGCCAGCATGAGCAGTCACATGTGTTGTTGATCTTGGACATTTTAATAGGTGTTAGAATCCCAATGTAGTTTTCATTTCCTTTTTCCTGATGTCCAAATACTGCCAAGGGTCATGAAGTAGGAATGACCAATGGCTTTAGAACTCAGGGAATGTGGTCACCCAACTGATTAACACAGTCACATGGGTGAGTCTTGGTGTGGCATGGCCCCAAGAACTTCATGCTGTTACGGAGTTCTGCTCTGCTTGCAGCCCTCACATCCCACTTAATCTAAGAAAGATGTAGCATTAAGAGGTCTAGACACATTTTCCTCTCTAACTTTTTTCTATACTACTTGGTGTTAATGGTTGGAAGGTATTGGATTGAAAAAAAGGGTTGGGCGGGTGGTAGATAATAGAACTCAAAAAAGTGTCCCAAAATAATGCTTAGAAGTAAGGGGATACACAGATTAACAGGCAGAGATCAGTGTTATAGGATACACTGAACTGATTAAACTGAACTTAGAAAATACACTCTTTTTTCTTTTCGGTGTGTGGGCATGTTCAAGCACAGATTTGAGGAAGGCAGAGTACAATTGTAGGAGTTTGTTCTCTCCACTATGTAGGACTTGGGATAATCATTTCTAAGCGGTGAGTGCTTTAGCTGCTGAGCTGTCTTGCTGATTCTTATTATGGCCAGTGTTAGGATCAAGACTTGGTGCTGTGGGATTGTCAGTTGTATTGTAGGTACAGGTCTGTGAAAGGGTACATGAAGAGTCTGAGTATTAATTTTGTAAGTCAGTGTGAATCTATTCCTCAATATAGAACATACAAACTGTTGATGCCTATTCTATTATTTCAAGCTCTTTCAATATAGATGATATTAAAATTTCCTACTCCCCCACATTGGAAGTGAAGAGTTAAGTGTGTTGGATAAATTTCTCAGTGTGGGCCTCGAGTGATGGCACAGCAGGTTAAAACCCTGGCCACGTTTACATTGGATCAGAGCTCGATTCTGAGAAACTATAGTTGTAGGCTTACATCAGTTTGTAACTCCAGCTCTAGGGGTATGACACCTATTCTCCTTAAGAGGAAGGAATCCGCACAAATACATACACACCCAACACAGATCTAAAGTTTTCTTTGTTCACAGGTGTAAGTACCACAAGTCAGATTATAAGTTTCATCACACTGACAGCTATAACCACTCCTGGTATTTATCTTGTGGTCTTCACTGCCTTGGTCATTCTCACGCAGCTGAAATGGTTAAATTCTTGAATTTAATCTTCTGAGAAAATAATTTTGTGACTGGCAAGCCACTGACAAACAGAGTGATAACACTGCCACCTCATTTTTCAATGTGTCTTGTCTCCTGTCTGATTGGCAGGTGTTTGTGATGATTGGAAAAACAATTTCACCATAGCCCAGAGTGAAGTCTTTACCAAGTTCTTTCAGGAGAAGATCTCCAGTGTGGATCCTGGATTCCTCCCTTGTCCTCTTAAGGCTTCTGAGCGTGAGCTCTTTTCGCCTCTTTTCTTATTTACTCTTGATATGATCAGCAGATTGTACTGCTCTAGAGAGCACAAAGGTATGATGTTCAGTGCTTGACTCTCACCTGAGTAGGGCCCAAATAGCAAAGCATAGATCTCCTAACTAAAATGGAATGACATGCAATATATTTACTATTTATATAAATTTCATCCTTGAAAATACTTAGTCATAACAATGTATCCTCGTTTGTTCAGATAGAGAAATATAGAGAGGGATTCTGTCCTTATCTAAAATGTAAAGTATTAGCTAAGAAGAAGGGAGAGTGTCAGTTTGATCAAGACCATTTACACATTAAACTGTTTATTGAAAATTGATTGCATCAGTTTCAGTCCAGCCTGCAGCAGAATGCAGTTATATACAGGAGAACAGATGATGGTGCATAACTCACTTACCATGTCAGTCAGGTTCCAACCAGAAATCATTTCACATCAACAAATGAGTATAGCCTTATTCTTTTAAAATTATAGCAGTGAGCACCACATCTTGTTCATACAAAATGTTGGAAACATATTTATGGAATAAAGTACTTAATGGTGTTAGTAAAGCTGTCTCCTGTATTTGGCATTTTTCAGTGACTCTGGTTTTCAACATTTGAAGAGCACAGAACAGGGATCTTTAGGATCTCTGAAGATCAACAGTAAGGGAGAGATACTGGGGAAGACTGCAATTAAAATCTCACTGACAAGCCTTATGAAGAGACGAGAATGCATATAAAAGGCATGAAAGATGACACAAATACAATTTAGAAGATAAAAGCTAACAAATGTGACCACCAGCATCAGGATAGTATGGGTTGCTCTGGTCTCAGCTTGGCCTCTGGGGTACTGATTGGGAGTGAGGATGTGCTGCATTCGCTGGCGATGTCTATGGAGGAGAAGTACCATGGAGACACTGGTCCAGACCATGATGCTCATGAATGTGGCATCATGGGCAAACTGCAAGACAATGCCTACAATGAATCCAGAAGTGGAACAGAACAACTTGCTTTTAGAGTCAGTGTTATTGTCTGTTATCTGTGGACCAGTGAAATTAATTGGAATGTGGATGTTAGTTAAGACACTGAAAAACCAACAACTGTAACAAGAATAACTCGCCAAATTTTGGACACTTGCTCTGAGTACAAGTTTACCTTTACCTCTATTAACAGGAACAAGAGTGACAAACTGATGGACACTCAGGACACAGGTGGAACACAAGTTTGTGCTTCTTGCCACCATGTGACTGAAGGATTCTAATTTACATTTGAGTTCAGTTGGAGAAGTTTTAGGAGCAAAAGCCATCATGTTGTTTGGAAATATAGTGAGGAATAGAGTCAAGGCATTGGCCACAGCAATGTGGCTTAAAATCACCTGTCTGGGTCTCTGTTTAGAACCAGTCAAAACTGGAGAGAAATTATGGACAAACAGAAAGACATTGGCCACAGTTCCAACCCCAAACTGGCAAAGCAAGAGGATCTGAAGAACTACTTCCTCAGTGGTTTCCAGGGATTTACCATGATCAGACATGGAGAGGGCTTTACAGGACCCTGGAGTGATGATTAGGTAGGACACTACTCTCTTCAGGTCTCTGTTTTATTCTCCACACTTACCAATTGATTTGAGTCAATTTCTTCACTTGATAAGTGAGACACTATTCTATCATACTACAAGTAAATTGCCTGGAAATCAATGTATATATAATAACTCAAATAAAATTTTATCCTGATTTTATTACTCCAGCCTCGAGATAAATTTTGTATTGCAACTACATCTTTATTGGTCCTGTAGCTCAAGAACACAATAACACACATTTTAACACACAATGGTCTTTGCTTATGAATACTGACAGGAAAGAGTGTAGTTTGAACATGTGATTCCATCATCAGAATTCAATACAATTAGGAGGGAGGGGAGACTTCAATTGGGATGTAACTAAATCATTAAAATAAAACAATATATAAATGTAGCATAAAAATAATTAACTGAATTTCCTTATGTTATAGTAACATGTTAAAAATAATGTGTATCAGAATAACATGTAAGATGGCACATAATAATAAAATTGTGTAATTGAATTCAGGTGTAGAAAATTAAGTTGTTGGCTTTTGAGAAAAATTTATACTACACACACACACACACACACACACACACACACACAAACCCACCACATATTTCTAATAAAGCCAGCTGTCTTCTGATCACACTGATGAACATAGACTTACATATGTGTCCTCCATGAAAAAAAAATCCAACTTGCTAAGACATTTCATCTACTCATATTTTTCTTGATCTTAATTTTTGTCCTAAAATGTCAGGTGCCAGAGCCTTAGCTGTGTCACCTGCAGCTTCCCTCCAAAATTATTAACACAATCCTTATTACTAATAATTAATCCAAATTACACCCTTTGCAAGCTGATGCTTAGTCTGCATTTTACTGTTTATATATTTTCTGTAGGAACATGAGGGCCCCCATCCACCAGAGAAAATTCAACATCTCACATACATGTTCCACTGAATGCTGTTTTCTCCTGAGTACTAATCTAGGACAGAGACATTTCTTTGAGATAAAAGCAAAATATTAACCTATTTAAGTTTACTTGCTGACTCCCAATAGAAATAATGTTTCATGTTGACTTCAGAAGACAGTTTTCACTGAAGAAAGGAGAAGAGAATTTTAAGCAGAAGTCTATGGTTGGAAGAATCCCACCTTCTGAGCCTCAGTTAGGATGAAGATGCTCATCTGAAGGCCAGCTGCAGAGCACAGCTCCTAGTGCCTGGGTTGAGGAACTTCTCTGTGTCACTCTTAGTCTTAGAAAGAAAGCAATGAAATACAGAATGGTTTCTTATTCTCCATGCAATGCTGTGAAGGTAACCTAACAAAGCCCAAGTTTCCAGTCTCATAAAATAATAGGGCACCAGGACATGACATCCTTCAGGGAGTTTATTATTGTGTCATCTGTGGCGTCGGCACATTTGTCTGCATGGTGTCTTTGGGATACCTCCAATGAAGGAAAAATCATTTATCCCCAGAGCAAACCTCCATTCCTTTCTGATGCTTACTAATGATGTCTAGGAGTTTGTTAGGTGTTAATGAGTACCTGGGCAGAAGTTAGGGAAGGGTTTTCATGTTTCCTTTGGGAGAATCTAAGTTCTGCATTGATCTCATAGTCAGATGTGAATTGGGGCGCTCCAGGTTAGAACAAGGGACTCATTATGTGAGTTTCTACAGAGTACTCTCCTCCCTACTATTTCACTCTTGCAAAATTATTCTGAGACCAAGTCCTTCTAGAAAACTGGCAATGTGTCAGTCAGAAACTGTAATTTCCCTGGAAGTGGCTTCATTCCAACTTTTCCCATGTTTGACTCAGGACACTTATAAATGGCAAATTTATTGAAGCTGGTCTTTCCCACCTGAATCCCGGAGTTATTCCAATATCCACTTGTTTTCAGGTCATCATGTCTTTTTTTCTGATATACTCATGAATTCTTATCACAGTTCTAATATACTTTGGTAGTATCTAGAGAATCTCATATGTAATTAAGTAATCCTGGACATACAAGCAAAGATATGGATTGAGCAATCATTAAGAAATAGATAGCTCCAAGTCATTTATGCTCTAGGTATAATAAAAAACTAGGGACTTAGTTTTGATTTTCAATGACGAAAAGTAAGAATTCAGGTTATAAATCTAAGAATTGTATGTTCTAAACATTTATTGATACTTAAGCCTGCAGCAATATCATCTCAGGCACAATGAACTTATACTTTCCTGTGTGAGAATTAAGATATCACTGTACAATATTTTTACAAATGAAAATACCAGCATTTAGAATGGGATATATGTGGAAATAGGACCAAAAGAAAGTAACTTATCTTTAATTGCTCAGATACCTTATGTTTGTCTAGTACAAGCACATGTTCATGATTTCATCTGTAAAATTTATATCGGCTAATTGACATTTACACATGGCTTATTAGCCTGATACATAACTATATTGGAATAACCTTCCAAGCCAAGAATTTGTTAGAGTCATAGCATGTTGAAAAAATGAGGAGGTAAAATACAGTCTTCTAAAGAATGAAAAGGTGATAATGGAAGATGAAGAGGTAGATTTGGGTGTGTAGGAGGAAAAGTAGATGAGGAAATATGGAGAGGAATAACTAACACTAAGTTTCTTTTGCAAATATGTACAGAAACATTGTACTGTGAGGCTTCCTGTAATATGTTCACACGCATATTTCAAAAGAGTTTTAAAAACCAGCACTATATTAGTTGGACAGTTTCTCACATAGATGTCTCATGTTGGATAATGTAAAGTTCTTTTCTTTTCTTTTTTTTGTAATTTCTTTTTTTCAGGTATTAATAAATTCTTATTGGATATTTTCTTCATTTTCATTTCAAATGTTATGCCCCCGGAAACCCTCTATACCATCCCCTCTCCCCCTGCTTCTATGAGGGTGTTCCTCCACACACCCACCCACTACCACCTCTCTGTCCTCAGTTCCTTCCCCTACACTGGGGCATGTATTGAGCCTTCATGGGACCAAGAACCACTCCTCCCACTGATGCATGACAAGGCCACCCTCTGCAAGTTATGCAGCTGGAGCTTTGTGTACTCCTTAGTTGATGGCTTAGTCCCTGGGGGTTCTTGGGGGACTGGTTGATGGATATTGTTCTCTAACTCCTCTATTGTGGACCCCATGCTCAGTTCAATGATTGGTTTGAGCATCTGTCCCTGTATTTGTAAGGCTCTGGCAGGGTCACTCAGGAGACAGCCATACCAGCCTCTTTTTGGATGCACTTCTTGGCATCCACAAAGGTGTCTGGGTTTGGTAACTGTATATGGGATGAATCTTCAGTTGGAACAGTCTCTGGATGGCCTTTCCTTCAGTCTCTGCTCTACTCTTTATCTCCATATTTGCTCCTGTGAGTATTTTGTTCTCCTTCTAAGAAGGACTGAAGCACCCACACTTTTGTCTCCCTTCTTCTTGAGCTTCCTATGGTTTGTGAATTCTATCTTGTTTATATATAGCTTTTGGGCTAATATCCACTAATCAGTGAGTGCATACCATGCGTGCTATTTTGCCATTGAGTTACCTCACTCAGGATGATATTTTCTAGTTCTATACATTTGGCGAAGAAGTTCATGAATTCATCACTTTTATTTATTTATTTTTATTAGATATTTTCTCTATTTACATTTCAAATGGTATCCCTTTTCCTAGTTTCTCCCCTGAAAATCCCCTATCCTCTACCCCCTCCTCAGGCTCACCAATCCACCCTCTTCTGATTCCTGGCCTAGGCATTTTCCTATACTGGGGCTTAAAACCTTCCCAGTCAAAGGGCCTCGCCTCCCATTGATGACCGACTAGGCCATCCACTGCTACTTATGCAGCTAGAGCCACGATTCCCATAATGCGTTTTCTTTGATTAGTGGTTTAGTCCCAGGTAGCTCTGGGGTTACTGGTTAGTTCATATTGTTGTTCCTCCTATGGGGCTGCAAACCCCTGCAGCTGAAAGGGTACTTTCTCTAGCTTCTTCAATGGGGGCTTTGTGCTCTATCTAATGGATGACTGTGATCATCCACTTCTCTATCAGTCAGGTACTGACAGAGCCTCTCAGTAGACAATTATACCAGAACAAGGCCACACCTAATCCAACAAGGCCACACCTCCAAATATGTGCAAGAATATACAAACCATCACAGTTGGCTTTCTCTTATTTATGTTGTTATTGAAGATTAGCCTTAGTCCCTGGAGATCTGATAGAATGCATGGGATAAGTTCAATATTTTTGTATCTGTTGAGGTCTGTTTTGTGACCAATTATATAGTCAGTTTTGGACAAGGTACCATGAGGTGCTGAGAAGAAGGTATATCCTTTTGTTTTAAAATAAAATGTTCTGTAGATATCTGTTAAATCCATTTGGTTCATAACTTCTGTTAGTTTCAATGTGTCTCCGTATTCTGTTGTTGATGCTTGCATCTATGGTTTCTGATTTCTTTCCTAGGATTTCTATTTCCAGAGTTGTCTTCTTTTGGGCTTTCTTCATTGTTTCTACTTCCATTTTTAGATCTTGGATGGTTTTGTTCAATTCCATCACCTGTTTGGTTGTGTTTTCCTATAATTCTTTAAGGGATTTTTGTGTTTCCTTTCTAAGGTCTTCTACCTGTTTAGCAGTGTTCTCTTTGATTTCTTTAAGTGAGTTATTAATGCCCTTCTTAAAATCCTCTACCAGCATCATGAGATGTGATTTTAGATCCTAATCTTGCTTTTCGGGTGTGTTGGGGTATCTAGGACTTGCTGTGGTGGGCATACTGGGTTCTGATGATGCCCAGTGTTCTTGGTTTCTGTTAGCAAGATTCTTTTGTTTGCCTTTTGCCATCTGGTAATCTCTGGTGTTAGATGTTCTAGCTGTCTCTGGCTGGAGCTTGTTCCTCCTGTGATTCTTTAGCCTCTGTTAGCACTCCTGGGAAACCAACTCTCTCCTGCATCCCAGTGGTCAGAATACTCTCTGCAGGTAAGCTCTCCTCTTGCAGGGAAGGTTCACAAAAGTCTGGAGCTCAGATCCACCTCCTGATTCCTGGGGTCAGAGCCCCCCCCCCAGGAGGCAGACTCTCCTCTGGCAGGGAAGGTGTCCAGGGTTCTGGGTCTCAGCTCTGTCTCCTGGCTGAGGATGAAGGCAGAAAGGACCCTGTCCAAGAAGTTCTATTACTTATGGTGCCAAAATGGTCTCCTGCATAAAATGGTCTCAGTGATCCCAAGATTCTGGGTGTGCTAGGGCCTCCCTTTGTCCTTTGATGCTGGTCCTGCTAGGTCAAGACCCTCTAGGATTTTTGGAACTGATGTTGCGTTTAACTCACCAGTGATCTCAAGGTCCTGGGTATGCTAGGGTGCCTGAAACATGGAGAGTCTTCTGGGGACCTTGGGGCCTTCCACAGATATCACTCTGAAGATAGTGTGAGAATGGTATCGACCAGAACGAACCCAGCCACTGGTCGGGCATGTGTCCTTTGTCCCTGTTCCTGCTAGCACAAGACTCTTTGAGATTATCACTTTTATCTCTTGTATTTTGTTTGTTATGCTTGCATCAATGTCACCTGACATCTTTCCTAGGTGTTCTTTTTTTTAATTTATTTTTTAATTAGGTATTTTGTTTTCTCTTTTATATAAATATTTTTATTAGGTATTTTCTTCATTTACATTTCCAGTGCTATCCAAAAAGTCCCCCATACCCTACTCCGGACACTCCCCTACCCACTCACTCCCATTTCTTGGCCCTGGCATTCCCCTGTACTGAGGCATATAAAGTTCACACGACCAATGGGCCTCTCTTTCCACTGATGGTTTTGTATTTTCTTTGATTGTTGTGCCGATGTTCTCAATGGAAACAGGGACACAGTGAAACTAACAGAAGTGATGAAACAAATGGACTTAACAGATATCTACAGAACATTTTATCCTAAAACAAAAGGATATACCTTCTTCTCAGCACCTCACGGGACCTTCTCCAAAATTGACCATATGATTGGTCACAAAACAGGCCTCAACAGATACAAAAATATTGAAATTGTCCCATGCATCCTATCAGACCACCATGGACTAAGGCTGATCTTCAAATAACAACATAAATAATGGAAAGCCAACATTCACGTGGAACCTGAACAGCACATTTCTCAATGATACCTTGGTCAAGGAAGGAATAAAGAAAGAAATTAAAGACGTTTTAGAGTTTAATGAAAATGAAGCCACAACATACCCAAACTTATGGGACACAATGAAAGCATTTCTAAGAGGGAAACTCATAGCTCTGAGTGCCTCCAAAAAGAAACTAGAGAAAGCACACATTAGCAGCTTGACAACACACCTAAAAGCTCTAGAACAAAAGGAAGCAAATTCACCCAAGAGGAGTAGATGGCAGGAAATAATCAAACTTAGGGGTGAAATCAACCAAGTGGAAACAAGAAGAACTATTCAAAGAATCAACCAAATGAGGAGCTGGTTTTTGAGAAAATCAACATGATAGATAAACCCTTAGCTAGACTCACTAGAGGGCACAGGGACAGCATCCTAATTAACAAAATCAGAAATGAAAAGGGAGACATAACAACAGATCCTGAAGATATCCAAAACACCATCAGATCCTTCTACAAAAGGCTCTACTCAACAAAACTGGACAATCTGGATGAAATGGACAAATTTCTAGACTGATATCAGGAACCAAAGTTAAATCAGGATTAGGTTAACGATCTAAATAGTCCCATATCCCCCAAAGAAATAGAAGCAGTCATTAATAGTCTCGCAACCAAAAAAAAGCCCAGGACCAGATGGGTTTAGTGCAGAGTTCCTTCAGACCTTCAAAGATAATCTAATTCCAGTTCTGCACAAACTATTCCACAAAATAGATGTAGAAGGTACTCTACCCAACTCATTCTATGAAGCCACAATTACTCTGATACCTAAACCACAGAAAGATTCCACAAAGAAAGAGAACTTCAAACCAATTTCCCTTATGAATATCGATACAAAAATACTCAATAAAATTCTCGCTAACTGAATCCAAGAACACATGAAAACAATCATCCATCCTGAGCAAGTAGGTTTTATTCCAGGGATGCATGGATGGTTTAATATATGGAAATCCATCAACGTAATCCGTTATATAAACAAACTCAAAGACAAAAACCACATGATCATCTCGTTAGATGCAGAGAAAGCATTTGACAAGATCCAACACACATTCATGATAAAAGTCTTGGCCAGATCAGGAATTCAAGGCCCATACCTAAACATGATAAAAACAATCTACAGCAAACCAGTAGCCAACGTCAAAGTAAATGGTGAGAAGCTGGAAGCAATCCCACTAAAATCAGGGACTAGACAAGGCTGCCCACTTTCTCCCTACCTATTCAACATTGTACCGGAAGTCGTAGCCAGAACAATTCGACAACAAAAGGACATCAAGGGGATACAAATTGGAAAAGAAGAAGTCAAAATATCACTTTTTGCAGATGATATGATAGTATAAATAAGGGACCCTAAAAATTTCACCAGAGAACTCCTAAACTTGATAAACAGCATCAATGAAGTACCTGGATATAATATTAATTCAAACAAGTCAATGGCCTTTCTCTACACAAAGAATAAACAGACTGAGAAAGAAATTAGGGAAACAACACCCTTCTCAATAGTCACAAATAATATAAAATACCTTGGCGTGACTCTAACTAAGAAAGTGAAAAATCTGTATGATAAGAACTTCAAGTGTCTGAAGAAAGAAATTAAGGAAGATCTCAGAAGATGGAAAGATCTCCCATGCTCATGGATTGGCAGGATCAACATTGTAAAAATAGCCATCTTGCCAAAAGTAATCTACAGATTCAATGCAATCCCCATCATAATTCCAACTCAATTCTTCAACCTATTAGAAAGAGCAATCTGCAAATTCATCTGGAATAACAAAAACCTAGGATAGCAAAAACTCTTCTAAAGGATAAAAGAACCTCTGGTGGAATCACCATGCCTGACCTAAAGCTTTACTACAGAGAAGTTGTGATAAAAACTGCATGGTGCTGGTATAGTGACAGACCTATGGTCACTTGATCTTTGAAAAGGGAGCTAAAACCACCTATTGGAAAAAAGACAGCATTTTCAACAAATGGTGCTGGCACAACTGGTGGTTATCATGTAGAAAAATGTGAATTGATCCATTCCTATCTCCTTGTACTAAGGTCAAATCTAAGTGGATCAAGGAACTCCACATAAAACCAGAGACACCTAAACTTATATAGGAGAAAGTGGGGAGAAGCCTCGAATATATTGGAACAGGGGAAAAATTCCTGAATAGAACAGCAATGGCTTGTGCTGTAAGATCGAGAATTGAAAAATAGGACGTCATGAAACTGCAAAGCTTCTGTAAAGTAAAAGACACCATCAATAATACAAAAAGGCCACCAAAAGGTTGGGAAAGGATCTTTACCTATCCTAAATCAGATAGGGGACTAATATCCAATATATATATATGGAACTCAAGAAGGTGGACTCCAGAAAATCAAATAACCCCATTAAAAAATGGGGCTCAGAACTGAACAAAGAATTCTCACCTGAGGAATACCAAATGGCAGAGAAGCACCTGAAAAAAATGATCCTTAATCATCAGGGAAATGCAAATTAAAACAACCCTGAGATTCCATCTCACATCAGTCAGAATGACTAAGATCAAAAATTCAGGTGACAGCAGATGCTGGTGAGGATGCTGGTGAGGTGCTGGTGAGGAAAGAGGAACACTCCTCCATTATTGGTGGGATTGCAAGCTTGTATAACCACTCTGGAAATCAGTCTGGTGGTTCCTCAGAAAATTGGACATAGTACTACTGGAGGACCCTGCAATACCTCTCCTGTGCATATATACAGAAGATGTTTCAACTGGTAAGAAGGACACATGCATGCTCCACTATGTTCATAGCAGCCTTATTTATAATAGCCAGAAGCTGGAAAGAACCCAGATGTCCCTCAACAGAGGAATGGATACCAAAAAAAGTGGTACATTTACACAATGGAGTACTACTCAGCTATTAAAAAGAATGAATTCATGAAATTCGTAGGCAAATGTTTGGACCTGGAGGGCATCATCCTGAGTGAGGTAACACATTCAGAAAAGAACTCAAACGATATGTACTCACTGATAAGTGGCTATTAGCCCAGAAACTTAGTATGCCGGAGATATAAGATACAATTTGCATAACACATGAAACTGAAGAAGAATGAAGATGAAAGTGTGGACACTTTGCTCCTTCTTAGAATTGGGAATAAAACACCCATGGAAGGAGTTACAGAGACAAAGTTTGGAGCTGAGACAAAAGGATGGACCATCTAGAGACTGCCATATCCAGGGATCTATCCCATAATCAGCCTCCAAATGATGTCACCATTGCATACACTAGCAAGAGTTTGCTGAAAGGACTCTGATATAGCTGTCTCTTGTGAGGCTATGCCTGGGCCTAGCAAACACATAAATGGATGCTCACAGCCAGATATTTGATGGATCACAGGGCCCCCAATGGAGGAGCTAGAGAAAGTATCCAAGGAGCTAAAGGGATCTGCAATTCTATAGGTGCAACAACATTATGAACTAACCAGTACCCCAGAACTCTTGACTCTAGCTGCATATGTATCAAAAGATGGCCTAATCGGCCATCACTGGTAAGAGAGGCCCATTGGACATGCAAACTTTATATGCCCCAGTACAGGGAAATGCCAGGGCCAAAAAGGGGCAGTGGGTATGTAAGGGAGTGGGGCCTCAGAGGTTATGGGGGACTTTTGGAATAGCATTGGAAATGTAATTGAGGAAAATACCTAATAAAAATATTTTTAAAATACAAAAAAAAAAAGACATTGAAGAAGATCTCATAAGATGGTAAGATCTCCCATGGTCATGGATTGGCAGGATTAATATAGTAAAAATGGCTATCCTGCCGAAAGCAATCTACAGATTCAATGCAATCCCCATCAAAATTCCAACTCAATTCTTCACTGAGTTAGAAAGGGCAATTTGCAAATTCATCTGGAATAACAAAAAACCTAGGATAGCAAAAAATATTCTCAACAATAAAAGAATCTCTGGGGGAATCACCATGCCTGACCTCAAGCTGTACTACCAAGCAATTGTGTTGAAAACTGCATGGTACTGGTACAGCGACAGACAAGTAGATCAATGAAATAGAAGTGAAGATCCAGAAATGAATCTACACTCCTATGGTCACTTGATTTTTGACAAGGGAGCCAAAACCATCCAGTGGAAAAAAGACAGCATTTTCAACAAATGGTGCTGGCACAACTGTACGTTATCATATAGAAGAATGCAAATTGATCCATTCTTATCGCCTTGTATAAAGCTCAAGTCTAATTGGATCAAAGACCTCCACACAAAGCAGAGACACTGAAACTTATAGAAGAGGAAGTGGAGAAAAGCCTTGAAGGTATGGGTACATGGGAAAAATTCCTGAGCCGAACAGCAATGGCTTGTGCTGTAAGATCAACAATAGACAGATGGGACCTCATAAAATTGTAAAGCTTCTGAAAGGTAAAATATACTGTCAATAAGAGAAAAAGGCCACCAACAGATTGGGAAAGGATCTTTACCTATCCTAAATCAGATAGGGGACTAATATCCCCTATGCAAAGATCTCAAGAAGCTGGACTCCAGAAATTCAAATAACCCTCACCAGTCAGAATAGGTAGGGTAAAAATTCAGATGACAGCAGATGCTGGCGAGGATGTGGAGAAAGAGGAACACTCCTCCATTGTTGGTGGGATTGCAAGCTTGTACAACCACTCTGGAAATCAGTCTGGCGGTTCCTCAGAAAATTGAACATAGTATTACAGCAAGATCCAGAAATACCTCTCCTTGGCATATACCCAGAAGATGTCCCAACTTGTAATAATGACACATGCTCCACTATGTTCATAGCAGCCTTATTTATAATAGCCAGAAGCTGGAAAGAACCCAGATGTCACTCAACTGAGGAATGGATACAGAAAATGTCATACATTTACACAATGGAGTACTACTCAGCAATTAAAAACAAGGAATTTATGAAATTCTTGGGCAAGTGGATGTACCTGGAAGATATCATCCTGAGTGAGGCAACCCAATCACAAAAGTAGTCACTTGCTATGCACTCACTGATAAGTGGATATTATCCCAGAAACTTAAAATTCCCAAGTTACAACTAGCAAAACACAAAAATATCAAGAAGAAGGAAGACCAATGTGTGGATGCTTCATTCCTCCTTAGTAGAGGGAATAAAATACCCATGGAAAGAGTTACAGAGACAAAGTTTCGAGCTAAGCCAAAATGATGATCCAGAGACCACCCCACCGGGGATTTATCCCACAGTCAGCCACCAAACGCAGACACTATTTCATATGCCAGCAAGGTTTTGCTGAAAGGACCCTGATATAGCTGTCTCTTGTGAGGCTATGCCACTGCCTGGCAAATACAGAAGTGGATGCTCACAGTCATTTATTGGATGGAACACAGGGCCCCCAATGGAGAAGCTAGAGAAAGTACCTTAGGAGCTGAAGGGGTCTACAACCCTATAGGTGGAACAATATTATGAACTAACCAGTACCCCCCAGAGTTTGTGTCTCTAGCTGCATATGTAGCAGAAGATGGCCTAGTCGGCCATCACTGGGAAGTGAGGCACCTTGGTCTTGCAAACTTTATATGCCCCAGTACAGGGGAATGCCAAGGCCAAGAAGTGGGAGTGGGTGAGTAGAGGAGCAGGGCGTGGTGGGGGCATAGGGGACTTTGTGGATAGCAATTGAAATGCAAATGAAGAAAATACCTAATAAAAATTGAAAAAAAAAAGAAAAAAATTATTGGCCGATCTTGTAGAGGACCCAAGTTCAATTATCAGCATCCACATGACAACTCATGACTATCTGCAACTTCTAGGCAATAAGAGCTGTTTACTTCCCTCCGTAGAAACCAGGCACATGTGGCAAATATATCACACACACACACACACACACACACACACACACACAGATAGAAGACTCACACACATAAAAATAAGTTTATACTTTTAAAATAAAATTTAATTTAATTTCACATTTTCATTAATTTTATGTGAATGATTGGTCACCCGCATGCATCTTTGTGATGCTAGAGGTCAGAAAATTTCGTGGAATCCCCTGGGACTGCAGTTCCAGCTACTGCTGGGAGCTGGGAACATAATCTGCAGCACAGTCAGGTCTCTTAAAGGCTGAGCCATCTCTGCAGCTCAGAAGAATAAATGTTAAGAAACGCTGCTTTCAGCCATATGGTGGTAGTGGTGCATGCCTTTAATCCCAGCACTCCAGGGCCTGAAGTAGGAAACCCTCCAAGGTTGACAGTGGCATGGTCTACAGAGTGAGTTCCAGGCTAGTCAGCCTACACAGAGAAACCCTGACTCAAAACAAAACAAAACAAAACAAAACAACAGAAGAAAAAAGAAAAAGAAAAAGAAGTAAATACCTCCTACATCCTGTAGGTCTAGATTAACAGCCCTATATAGGATTGTGAGGGATTTAATTTGAGGAGAGGGTGATACAGCTCAGGCTGTCCTGGAATTTAATATGTAGCTGAGGCTGGCTCCACGATCTCATAGTGAAGCTGATTCTCCTGCCTCAGCTTCCTAACTACTGGAATTTCAAGCAGCAATACTAAGATCTACCGTTTTTGTTACATTATTCAAAATTTGAATTCAGGGGGCCAGAAAGACACGGGAGCAGTGAAGAGCAACTGGCTGCTCTTCCAGGGGACTGGGATTCAAGACCTACTCCCTACATAGTGGCTCACAACTGTCTGTATCTCTAGTCCCCGGAGAAGCTAAGGCCATCTTCTGGTCTCCACTATGAATCACACACATGTAGTGCAGAGACATATGCACGTAAACACCCATACACATAAATATGTAAGTAAGTAAATAAGTAAGTAAGTAAGTAAGTAAATAAATAAATAAATAAATAAATGAAACATTCAAAGAGCCTTAAAAAGGGAGATATAGAGGCTGGAAAGGTAGTTCAGTGGTTAAGAGCACTGGCTGCTCTTCCAGTGGTCCTCAGTTCAATTACCAGCAACCACATGGTGGTTCACAACCATGTGTAATGGGATCACATTTTCTCTTCTGCTGCTCCTGAAAAGAACCACAGTGTACTCACATATGTGCAATAATTTTTTCTTAAAGATTCAAACAAGATTCTCTATGCCTATTTTTGTTTAAGAAACTTTCCTTTTCCTGGTTTTCTTCCTCAGTATGTTAATGTGTGTGCTTATTCCTGTGTGACTGGGTGTGTTTGGAGGCTTTAGGGGGTGGAGGCCAGAGGACAATGTTTATTGTTATTCATTTCATGCATGGCTTCCTTTTAAAAAGTGTTTTGCTTTTTTTTTGTTTTTTTTTGTTTTTTGAAAGTAGGTTTCCCTTTGTGTAGCCCTGGGTGTCCTGGAACTCACTCTGTAGACCTGACTGGCCACAAACTCAGAGGGTTACCTGCCTCTACATCCTGAGTGCTGAAATTAAAGGTGTCACTGCTGTCTGGCTAAGACAGGGTTTCCCTGTGGAGACCTGGATGTCATAGAACTAGCTTTGTAAACCAGGCTGGCCTGGAACTCAGAAATCAACCTGCTTCTGCCTCTGGAGTTCTAGGATTAAAAGCAAGCACCACACTGCCTAGCCACCTAGCATTATCTTTTCTTTTCCTTTTTATTAATTTTTAAATTTATTTCCATTTTAAACAATATTTCCTTTCTTAGATTCCCCTTTGCAAACCACCCTTTCCGTTCCCCACTTTTTGGCTGTATGAGAATGCTCCTCCAACCACTTACGCATTCCTGCCTCACCAATCTAGCATCCCCCTACATTGAGGCACCAAGCTTCTGTAGGACCATCTCCTACAATTGATGCCAGATAAGGCCATTCTCTGCTACATATGTAGCTGGAACCATGGATTCCTCCATGTGTACTCTTTTGTTGCACACCTAGCATTTTCAATGTGTGTTCTGGGGTTCAAACTCAGCAAGGCAAGCCTGTCACTGACTGTCCACCTCCATCTTCTTTTCTTTCCTGCATTACTTTTGTCTTGAGACAGGGTCTCATATAGAGCAGCTGACCTTGAGCTTGCTTTATCTGTTGAAGGTCCTTTTGGAAATAAGGTAACAAATTCAAGAGACTAGTGATAACTAAGTAGCTTTAAATATACAACTCTGCAGAAAGGGAACTTTGGCATACAGAAAAGGCATGAATGGCTAAGGGGCTGATTTGGCAACATTTGAGAGTGCTTTTTTAAAACGTAGAGAGAAAAAGTCCAGTTCTCTTCTGTAGGCCTATAGAGCTTGCATCTTGATCCCTATCTCATTGGCCTAGGATAAAAGCCTCAGGCAGTAAAAAAAATTGGGACTGGAGAGTGGCCCCCTCCGATTGCTGGCTTCCCTATATGACCCAGATAAGGGACTAGGCCTAACACTTACAACTTTCTAATACAAAGAGGGGCTAGCCCCTAGCCTGCGTGCCTGTAATTTGGATGGACTCTAGCTGACCTCATGCAACAAAGCAATCCATGCCTTACACTCCTTATTCTCCTCCAAGAGCTCCAGAGTTCTGAGAAGTCTTGTTTGAGATTATGAAGTGGTTTCTGAGGTGCATGAGACAGGTTACAGGATCAGGTTGCTGTCCACAGTTCCCAGCACGTCAAGGTGTCTTTTTACTTAAGATGGGTCTTGTTCATGAGATTGTTGTGATTTTCAGCCTTTCTTATGGCCTGTGTGTCCTCTTCATTTATTTGTTCTGTCTGCCCAGCATCTCCTGGAAGAGCTGCTGTGCCCTTCCAGAGAAGGCTTCTGTTAATCAGAGTGCAAGGGACCACAAGCTCTACACAGGCAAGGACTTAATCCAAGGCAGTCACTGGTCACTTCCTGGTATGTCCCCTATGGATGAAGACAAACCAACCCCAGAGGAGGAAGCGGATTCTGGAACAGGGTAGAGATTAGGAACATGCGTCCCAGAAAAGAACTGATCTTGTGCAAGCAGCCCAAGGGGAACCTGGAAGCTCTGGGGGACTGGGATGTCCTGCTGAGCCAAGCCTCCCTGGCTATTGGTCACCATTTTCACCCAACCCAAGTGGATTCTGGCCTGAATTTCTCTCTCCCAGGCCAAGGGGAGAGGTGCTGCCCCATGCCAGTTATGTAGATACTTTTGTGGTTAGGTTCCAGGCCTGGAGGAAGTAGGCTGGGCTGCCTTGTGTGTGTGCTGAGGGGTGCCACCTGGGGTTTGGGGAAAGCCCTGGCCCCACGCCGGCCTGGTTGTTGTCTCCAGGTTCATTGCTCCTAAGTGCAAGCAGTGGCTCAGCGCTGCAGTAAGTGAAGACAGAGATGGCCAAGCAACCGCCTGGCCTGTGAGTGGTGTTTACAGCCCCCTATCTGGACTCTGAGGCCATTGGGCAGCAGTTGCTGTGCTCTGGGCATGAGCTCCCTAAGACTGAGCTGCTGTAGAGCCTCCTGCTCATCAACAATGCAGGTGAGACTCCTGTCCAGACCAGGACTGTGAGCTCTAACTTCAATGCCCTTTGTGTAGGTAGAGGGTCAGTCCTGAAAATTCCAAAGTCCAAGAGGAGAATGGACCAGTGTTACTATAGGCTTAGCCTTACCTGGTTGTCTAAGGGGAGGAACTGTGGAAAGGGGAGGGAAGGAAAAGAGCACCCTTCTGCTGTGCCATTTTTTTTTCCATCATGTTTATTGTTTGTTTTGTTTTGTTTTTCAGGAACTAATAGGGATGTTTCCAAAGGCTTCCTGAATGTGAAGGACCTAGCTAAGGTGAACAACAACTTGACTCTGAACCTGACCTCTCTATGCTGCTTGACTTGGGTACCCCGAATGCCTTTCCAGATAGCCCTGGCCTCAGTAAGACTGTGGTTACCAACTCATCTCTGTGTGCATGGCAGCCTTTCAAGGGCTGGAGGCTGTACAGACATGAATTTCTGCCTGAGACATGGTGTACCAGGTCCTGGCTATTGAGGAACCCAGTGACATGGTGCTGAGCTATTCCCAGTGTAGATGGCTCAGACTGACATTGCTATCCCTAGACCTAGCTAGTACCTCTCTGGAGGCTGAGCAAGGAGGAAAGTTTGATCTGTTTTCATTAAGGAATCCAAAGACTATAGTGCCCCTGCCTCTGGTCAGGATTCCTCACTTTGCAAGAACATTACAGAATCCCAAGAAGTTGGAGCAGTCAGGGGCAGAGCCACTCAGCCTTGGAAGTTGCCTAATTAGCAGGTGGGATAAAACATTTATACAAATAAAAATGATAAAGAGTTAAATATTAAAAACAAAACTCCTTTTCTTTGTTAATGGTGGCAGCAGCACAGATTTCAGAGACAGTTCATGGTTATCTTCCTTATTTCCTTCCAATGGTGTCACCAGATACAAGGGGAAGTGCTGCAGATGAACCTCACTTGGGTCCTCGATCCAAGGGTGAACCTCTGAGTTCCAGTTATAGGTGGTCAAGGAGTTGGCATGGATGACAAACAAATACGAACACAAGGGAGTATGGTATCTGTAATTTGTCAAATTGAGTACCAGACTTAAATAGGGAAATTAGGTGACACATTGGCAAGGTACAAT
Organism: Mus caroli; assembly: GCF_978045245.1. Classification (NCBI taxonomy): domain Eukaryota; kingdom Metazoa; phylum Chordata; class Mammalia; order Rodentia; family Muridae; genus Mus; species Mus caroli. The sequence goes on along the minus strand of NW_028227263.1, from coordinate 123,601,708 downwards.
GAGGTTACCGGATGCTTAATGACTCTTATACAGAACAGAGGAATGCAAACATGAAGACTGGCAGGAACTGGGCAATAAAACAATTGAGACAAAGTCAGCTCTATCTAAGGTCAGCTATATTCTTAGAAGCCAGGTGTGAGGTCTTTACACTCCCGGGGCAAGGGCTTTCACACCCAAGTCATGGGTCTAATTAGGGAGTTCTACTCTAGCTAACCTTCTCATCAATAATGCAATACTCTAAAACCACAGCCCAATCTACTTCCTAAACCATTGTAAATTCCTGTATATGGGAACAGCTTGGCTTTTATTCTAAGTGATAGTATGGGGGGACTGTCTACTAATAAGTAATGTAGTATGCCATACATAACTATAATAAGAATTCTAAATTTACATTGCTAAGCTTGCCCTGAGATTTCTAACTCTATGTAGTAGATAGTAATGCCTGATTTCTTTCACTATCTCTCTTACAATACTAGAGGCAATTCTGAATGTCACTGAATAGGCAACATTTTTACTGAATTCCAAGCCCAGGGTCAGCTCAAGACTAGGGCATTGTTGAAGGCCAGGGAGCAAAGTTCGATTTTGCTTAGATATTGAGCAAGTCATTGCTTGGAGGCACCTATAATAAAACAATACTGAAAGAAAGCACACAGATCCATTCGGAGTTTGGAGCATTTGTTATATGGGATGCTATGGTTCCAGGAGACTAAGTTTCCGTGAAACTCTTTGCCTCAGGACTGCTTCCAGGTTTCTAAGCCTGTCAAGTGAGTCACTACTAGAGTGGATGTAGCAGGGAAGCTCCACCTCCATCTTGAGGCTGGCCACCAATAATGGGTTCTTCTCGAATGACAGCAACTTTCTGATGGACAGCCTCTTCTTGCTTGATGGCCTCTTCCTGGGTGAGGTTCTTTTCTTCCATGAGGGTCTCTTTCTCCAAGATATCCCCAGAGGAGGATCCTGGAACACCTACGCTCTTAGGTGGCTGCAGGGATCCACAAAGCTCCTCTTGGGGACTGCAGGAGGACATATTCCTGTCAGGCTTGTATGTGGTGACTCTCATGGTCCTGACAATGCTGGGGCTTGGGGTGCCTGGGAAAATCTGTGTGGAAGTAGGTGGTAAACATGCCTCACTGTCCCTGATCATGGGGTGCCTCATGATTTGGTGGATGGTGGGCCTCCTGCTGGGATCAATCATCAGCAGTTCAGTGATGACATTGAAAATATCAATGGAAACATGGGAAGGGATGCTGAAGTTTGCAGAGATGATCTCCCACTTCAAGTCCACAAAAGACCTGCCTTGGAAAGGCAAGTTCCCAGATGCCATGAGGAACAGGAGGACCCCTAAACTCCAGATATCTACCGGGAAGCCCTCATATTTCTCTGCTTGCAAGAGTTCCGGGGCACAGTAGGGCAGTGTGCCACAGAAACCTGCCAGCTTCTGTCCAGGAATCACTTCAACAGCAAAGCCAAAATCACACAGCTTGGCATTTCCCCTGCAGTCGATCAAAATGTTGCTGGCCTTTATGTCTCTATGGACAATGTGATGGTCATGGCAGTACTGCACCGCATGTACTATCTGGGCAAACATCCTTCGAGTCTCGCTCTCCTCTAAAGACCCCACTTTGCTGATGTGACCTAGTAGCTCTCCCCCTGAGGCATACTCCATCACCAGGTAGGTAGTCTCTCTTCTCTGGACCACGTGAAACAGCTTGATCATGTTAGGATGGCTAAGTGATTTCATAATCCTGGCTTCCCTGCAGATGGGTGAGGTGTACTCCTTGGTGTTTTGGAGAATTTTTACAGCCACAGAGGTACTTGTGGGGACATGGAAGGCCCGTTTCACCACTGAAAATTTTCCTTCACCCAGTGTGTACAGCATCTTGTAGTTAGTGTCGAAGTTCTCTTCAGTTGAGTAGCAGGCCTTCAGATCCTGCTCCATCATCAGGCCCTCTATGACTTGGCTAGAACCAAACTTGCAATGAGAAAGGAAAAAAAAAAAAAAAGGAACAAAACAAAAACAAACCATTTAAAATCAGGCTGAAGAGAATTTTTACAGTTAAAACTTCTTACCTCCAAAAGACAAGAAAAAGGTCAGAAACATGTCAGACAACCTAATCAGGTACTTGGAATGCTTGGGAAGAGAAGAGCAAAGCACCTTCTAAAGCAGTAGACAAAAACTATGACATAGATCAGGTTGACAGCAACCAAGTGCAAACTGATAGAACAAAACAAAGGATCACAGACAGTAAGAGCTGCTCATTGGAAAGAACAACCATCCTTTCCCCTGGTCTCAGCACACACTGAGAGCCAGTGCACCAAGAAAATCAGGATCTGAGCATTGCCTTTGCTCCTTGCATGGAGTCATGATGTTTGAACTTCCAGGAAGATCAGAAGATAGCCAGCCAGGAGGAATCTTTCTGCTAGAGCACAGAGACACAGTGGTGCCCTTGCTTAAGAGACCATCTAATCCTGTCTGTCAGTCCTCTGAACAGGAGGACTTGATGTGATGTGGCCTCTACTTGGAAAGTAAGGGTGTGAACAAAACAGGGAAACACTGAGGGACTTGGATGGGGCAGGCATAAGAAAGTGTGATGGGGAGGAGAATGTGATCAATGTTCTTCATGTACATGTATGGAAATATCACTGAGAATGAGCATGTTGTGTAGTTAACATAAACTAATGTTCCAAAATAGTGAAAGGAATATAGCCATGTAAAATAGGACATTTTAAAACAAAGTCAAAAAAAACTAAAGAACAAAAAAGATATAATTTCTCCCAATCATACTTCGAATCAACGAAGGACTGGAAGAGAGAGTTAGTACAAAAGCAGAAAACAGAAACTTCGGGATGACAAGAGGACTCATCGGGTAAGAAGACTCTTCTGAAAGGCCTGAGTTCAAATCCTAGCAATCACATGGTGACTCACAACCCCCTGTAATGATATCTGATGCCCTCTTCTGGTGCATCTGAAGTCAGCTACACTGTACTTATGTATAATAATAAATAAATCCTTGGACCAGTATGAGCAGGGATGAGTGTGTGGGGCTGACCAGAGTGAGCAGAGGTCCTAAAAATTCAATTCCCAACAACCACATGAAGGCTCGCAACCATTTTTACAGCTACAGTGCACTCACAAACATAAAATAAATACATCTTTAAAAAACAAACAAACAAACAACCCAGTAACCTCTAAACTGAAACTGAATTTAAAAGAAAACTCACTATGTTCAGATTCAACAATATACGAAGATCCAAGTGCAGTGGCTCAACAGCCTAGAAATCCAAATGCTCTCCACCAACCAACAGCTACTTCAGTCACTGTAAGGACAGGAGGCAGCCTTAGCCAGAGCTTAAGTGGACAGGTCAATGACCTCCCAGTGGCTCCTTTTGAGGTCAGTGGTAAAATGGACCAATGATAGTAGGGCACAGCTCACTGGTTTCTTTCACATTCTGTCCTCAGGACAGGAAAGGCTGGTAGTGGGGCAGTAGAAACCTGAAGAATGTTACACCTAGTTATCAGTCTGTAGATCTCTTATTGTGAGGAATTTGACCATGAAAGTTAGCCTGGCCCTCAGTTGGGCTAAGGCTAGAAGCCCAGAGACCTTGAAGGAATGGTAGGAACTTTGCCTGCAGCAGGCACCTGGCCCTTGTCACTAGATGCAGCCCCTTATATATTTGTGTCTATCAGTAAAGTAAGGGCACTGCCCAAAGTCCTTCCACATGTAGCCTGAACATCTCAGACCAAGACAATAGGAAAAGAGACATTGACCTGTGGTCACTTAGACTCAAGACAGATCTCCATTCTAATGAGGTACCTAGAGGCCTTGAGTTCTTAGCCAATAAGCTTTCCTTCTCAGACATTCCTCCCTGCAAATGGTATTTAATTTCAGGCCCGTCCTGAGAAGTGGGGTATGGTTTTACTCATTCAATTTCTGCCATGACAATAAATACCTTAAAACCATGGACTGCCTCTTTTCATTGGAATCCACTGTGGGGAGTCACAGAGATGGCCATTGCCTATAAAGCCACTGTCTAATTTCCTGTAGAAGATCTATTTGCATTCTCAACCACAACTGCCACCAAGCCAAATTGGACTCTCTCAAGCCAAGGACTCTCCTCAAGGGACCAGCCAGAGCTCTCCCTTTCCCACCCACAGCCCAGGGCTAGCTCCATCCCACAGGCCCAGATTCTGTTCTCAGATCTTCCACTACTTGCAGAGGTGCTGGAGTGTCCAAGAATTTGGGAACTCCATGGCCCTAGCCTCTTCCTAGGCCCAGGGACCTTCAAGCCAGCTGTGACTGCCCTGCACCTCAGACTGTAGTTTCCCACAGCCCAATACCCACCCAGCAATGGCATGGGACTAGCACAAACTCCCTTTGTCCTGCCTCTTCAAGCAGCCCAGCCCTGTGTTGGAGTGGCACAGGACTCACAACTCTACCCCCTATGACCAACTCTATCTGCCAGGCTATATTTTCCAGATTTTTGGCAACTGGACCACATGCTAGGGATCAATGTTCAAACTCCTGACACTTTCTTGGATAGTTGATATCTGTATTGCTTGGGGATCTCTAGCATTCCAGAACAAATGGAATGTCTTTCTATATTGAAGTAATTCATTATGGTAACTTACAGTCTGTAGTCCAACTTCCCAACAATGGTCAGCTGTGAATGGGAAGTCCAAGAATCTAGTAGTTGCTCAGTCCCACGAGGCTAGTTGTTTCAGCTGGTTTTCTGTAGAAGTAGCTTCCAACAGGTATGCTGGCAAGGAAATGCAAGTGGTTAAAAAGAGTGACTCTTTCTTCTTCCAATGTCCTTAAGTAGGTCTCCCTCAGAAGGTGTGGCCAAGATTAAAGGTGTGTACTGACCTTGAACTCAGAGATCTCTTTGCTTTAGTCTCCTGGGGTTAAAGGTGTGTACTATCTTGCCTTAGGATCTTTTCATAGCCACTTTTCCTCAAGATCTCTATGCCAAGACTTAGGTCAGAAACTTGTGGTCTTCCAGCCTCAAGATCTGGATCACAGGTGAGCCCTCCAATTCTGGATTTTGGTTTATTCCAGATATAGTCAACTTGACAACTTGACAACCAGGAATAGCCATTACAATATCCAAACTCCAATAAAGACCCTTTCCACTTTCATAACACTAAGTGAAGTCATCTGAATCACAACAGGCTGCAGACTGCTATCCTTCACTGAGTGTGCACACTGTATTAGTGTGCTTTATTTTGCTGGGATTCAAAATACCACAAAGAAATGCCACTTGGGGAAGAAAGGGTTGATTTGGCTTTCACTTCCCAATCATAGCCTACATGAGTGGAAGTCAGGGCAGGAACTCAGGATAGGACTCTTGAGGCCAGAGCTGAGGCAGATGCCATGGAGTAAAGCTGCTTACTTTGACTGAGCCTGCATATATATACATATATACAGCCATGACCTTGTACCCAGGGACAAAAAGTGGCTATGAAAAGATCCTAAGGCAAGATAGTACACACCTTTAATCCCAGGAGACTGAAGCAAAGAGATCTCTGAGTTCAAGGTCAGTACCTTGTGCTCCCCCATAGAATTACCTACAAGCCAATTAGGTTCCTTCTTCTTCCCCCCCATATTTCTCTAGCTGGTGTCAAGTTTCCCAAAACTAATTGGCACACACTAACATTCATATATTAGTGCATGGATAACATGGTTCTCTTTTTACTTGGACACAAACATTCTGTAATAAGTGTTGGCTTATAGAACCTGTCTAACTCATACTCAAAAACATCAGTTCTTTTATTTTTAGATTCAGAGTAATAAGAATAAAATGGTAGCTTGTGACGGAAACTGGGATGCTGTGACTCAATGCTCTGTTTCCCAGGACACTCCAGGGTGACTACCATCTATGGGGCTCAGAGGAAGAGACTTTGTCACATCTTCACCAAAAATCGTTTATCCAGTTTCTCACCACAGAGAAAGTTGGAGTCCAGAAGTGTTAAGCTAGGCCCTTCATGCTATGGAAACAAACAAACAAAGATATGTTCCTAAGGAATTCCCCTATCCCTAAGTCCAGATTGGTGGAATAACTTGGTATAGATGTTTGTGGATTTTAGCCATTAAAAACCCTGTAGGGCTGGGCATGGTGGTGCACACCTTTAATCCCAGCACTCGGGAGGCAGAGACAGGTGGATTTCTGAGTTCGAGGCCAGCCTGGTCTACAAAGTGAGTTCCAGGACAGCCAGAGCTATACAGAGAAACCCTGTCTCAAAAACACATTAAATAAAAAAAGTGTCATTGTGACAAAGGTAATAAAAAACAAAAAACAAAAAACAAAAACCTCCTGCATGGGATAACCCATTCAGATAAATGTTACATGTTCCAGTATATGTGGATATTACCTGTTGAATCAATGTTAAACTAGCTACAATCAATAGAACCACAGAAATTGGATACAGAGTAAGAGACAATGGGAGTACATGTAGATCTTGTTAGGAAAGAGAAATAGAATAGCTATCATTGAAGGGGGACTGGAATGGGAAGATCAAGTGGGGAAGTGGAGGGGAGAGACAGCTGACATAAGGGCCATGTGAGGGGTAGGATGGAGACCTGTACAATAGAAGCTTCCTAAAATATATACACATATAAGTGTGTTATAAATGGAATTATCAAATAATGGGAGAGAGAGAGCCTCAATTGCCATCTCTTCTCACTAAATGAAGTTGCCAGTCCTGGGATTAGGTTATAGCTAATTGACTTGTTCAGAGCTGTCCTGTGAGTAGCCCCAAGCAACCCAGGCTATTTCCAGGACTATAGCTTGCAGACAGCTAAGACCATTTCTGAAAAGAACTAAGCAACTCAATGAACATGGAGAAGCTAAGCTGATATGCCTACATAGACCCTTTAGCCCTATGTTCTATTGCCTTTAGTACAGGAAGATCCCGTGCATGCTACCAAAAGAACAACATAAACACCAAGTCAGCCACAAACCCTCCAATCTACAATGTTGCCTTGCCTGCAAAGATACACTAGTGAAATAGTGTCACAAAGTTTGTAGGAGTAACCAATCAGTATCTGATTTGACCTAAGGCTCACTCTGGAAGGAACTCATACCCAACTCCGATACCTGAGACGGGATAACCAAGGAACCTAGCATAAAACAAAATAATACTAGTCCAAAAGAAAGAAGTAGCAATAAAATTAATCCTAATGACATTTTGCTATACTCACAGATCAGGACTTTGCTCAACCAATACCAAAGAAAATTGCTCCTGCAGCAGATGCGAAAAATACAGAGATCTGAAGCCAGATGTAATGAAGAGTGAGAGAGCTTGAAACACTCAGCCTAAATCGATTGTCTTTGTTAAATCCCTCCCTGAGGGCTCAGGGAAGCCGGTGGAAATAAAGGTATAAAGAGTGTAATAGCCAGCAGGTATTGAAGGACACGAAGAAAACAAAGCCCTCTTAATCACCAGGAGCAAAGACCATATGAACTCACAGACACTGAAACAGCAAGCACGGGGCCCACGTGGGTTTGCACCAGGTCCTCTGCATATACATTATGACTTCCAATTTAGGTTTTTTATGGGATTCCTGAGTCTGTGAATGAGTGTGTCTCTTATTTTATGCCTTCTTTTGGGCACTTTTCCTTATTTATTTGTTTATTTATTTATTTTTGGTTTTTCGATTCAGGGTTTCTCTGTGTAGCCCTGGCTGTCCTGGAACTCACTTTGTAGACCAGGCTGGCCTCGAACTCAGAAATCCACCTGCCTCTGCCTCCTGAGTGCTGGGATTAAAGGCGTGCGCCACCACACCCGGCTTCCTTATCTTTGTTTATCTTGTCCAACTCCAATATGATAGGTTTTTATTTTAATCATATTACATTTCATGTTGTCATACCTTACTATTACCTCTTAGAAGTCTGTGGATTCGGGTGGAGGAGGAGGGAGGGAGAGAATGGGAGGATTAGAGGGAAGGAAGACCTTGATCAGGATGTTATGTGAAGAAACAAAACCAAAAATCTCTTCAATAAAAGAAAAGGAAATAAAATAGAAGGCATTATTTAGATTAAGGGAAATGATAGAAAAAAGGCAGCATGTTGCATGGAGAAGAGTGGCAGGAGGAAGGTGTGGAGGGAGGAGGGTGGTGTGAGGAAGATGTGGCAGAGAGGAGGATGGTGGGGAGAACAGGTAGAGGGAGGTGGGAGGAATATAAGGAGGGAGGGAGGTGGTAGGAGGAATACGTGAAGGGAGGAGGATGGTGGAAGGAAGATGAGGAGGGAGGAGGGTGGCAGGAGGAAGACAGACAAAGCAAAGTGTTATGACATGTGTATAAAATGTAATCATGAATCCTATTATTTGAATGCGAAGTAAAATTTTTACTTTAAAGGGCTGGAGGGAAGGCTCAGAAGTTAAGAGTACTTGCTGTTTTTGCAGAGGGCTAGGGTTCAGCTCTCAAAATCTATCTCAGGTCCCTCACAACTATCTGTAACAGCAGATCCAGAGGATTCAATTCTTCTAGCCTCTGCAGGCACCCACATGAGAGTGTTCAAACACACCCCATACATACATACATACATACATACACACACACACACACACACACGCACACAATATTTAAAACTCTGGGAGACTTCAGTGAAGAGACACATGAGTTGGTCCTCAAGAGTATTCTACAGTGAGCTATGAGTTGGGAATTGATGGATGTGGATCCCATCCATGTCTACATGATGCCCCATGTGTCAGGATGCTCTTGGGGCTCACTTCTGTGATTGTGCACCTAGACTTCTTGGAAACCACTGTGAACTCAACTTTGATGAATGTGCCAGTCAGCCACATCTCCAAGGGATCTGTGTGAGGATGGAGAAACAGCTACTACTGTGACTGCATGGGGAGTAGATTCACAGGGCCACATTGTGAGGCTTTGATACCTCATTGTTAGTCAAAGCCTTGTCACAATGATAGAACATATGAAGACACTGTTGACAGCTATATTTGTCATTGCAGGCCTGGATAAATAGGTACCCCGTGTGAGACTGACATAAATGAATGCAGAAGCAACCCCTGCAGTTTAGGGTGGGGCGGTGTGCTGAGCTGTCCTCAGAGGTTCAATGAGACACATTGTAGGCCTGCCTTCTTATCTTGGAGTCTCAGGTTGTTTGTATCTGTCAGCATGGATTCACAGTCACAACCCTAGAATAATTGTCCTCTGAGGGGCTCCACCCAGCAGCTGACTGAAACAGACGTAAAGACCCATAGCCAAACATGAGACCAAGCCCAGGAAGTCTTCTGGAAGAGTTGGGGGAAGGATTGGGGAACCTGGAGGGGACAGGGACTCCACAGAAGACCATCAGAGTCAACTATCCTATACCCTTGGGAGTTCTGAGAAATGAGCCTTCAACCAAAGAGCATACAAGGGCTGGACCTAGGCCCCTACACATATGTAGCAGATGTGCAGCTTTGTCTTATGGGGGCTTAGTCTGACTCTGCTGCCTGCTGGTGGATCCTGTTACTCTAACTGGTCTGCTTTGTCTGGCCTCAGTGGGAGAGGATGTGCCTAGTGCTATAGTAACTTGAGGTGCCTGGGTGGGTTGGTACCCAGGAGGGACTTCCATTTTTTTCAGAGGTGAAAGAGAGGAGTATAGGGGACTGGGAGGAAAGGGGGGCAGTTGGAGGGGGGTTTCAATTGGGATATAAAGTGAATAAATAAATAAATAGACAAAATTGAAAATCCAGGAGACATGTCTCCATAGTTAAGAGTGCTTGCTGTTCTAGGAGAGAAACAAGATTCGATTCCTAGCACTCATATGGCAGCTCACAACTATATGTCTCCCCAATCCCAGGGGATCAACCACTCTTTACTGATCTCTGCAGACTCTGAATTCATGTAGTACATAGACATATAAGCAGGCAAAACATCCAGTCACATAAAATTTTAAAAACTGAAAAAGTTTTTAAGAGACACTAAAAAAAAAAAAAAAAAAAAAAAAAATCAGGGGAGAAGCAATGAAGGAGAAGGTAAGGCAGTATGGGAGAAAATATGTTTAATGTAGTCTATACTTGCATACTCTAGTAGTCAGGGTTATCTAGAGTCACAGAATGTATGGAATGTCTCTCTATATTGAGGGAACTTATTGTAATGACTTACAATTTGTAGTCCAATTTCCCAACGATGGTCAGCTGTTAATTGGAAGTCCAAGAATCTAGTAGTTGCTCAGTCCCACAAGGCTAGTTGTTTCAGCTGGTTTTCAGTAGAAGTAGATTCCAACACATGGGTTGGCAAGTAAATGCAAGTGGTAACAAAGAGTGAATCTTCCTTCTTCCAATGTCCTTATATAGGTCTCCCTCAGGAGGCGTGGCCCAGATTAAAGGTGTGTACTACCATGTCTGGATCTGGGACTTGTCCCAGGCTGACCTTGAACTCAGAGATCTCCTGGCTTTAGTCTCTTGGGATTAAAGGTGTGTACTATCTTGCCTTGGCCTAATCTTTTCATAGTCATTTTGCCTCAAGATCTCCATGCCAAGATCCAGGTCAGAAACTTGTGTCTTCTAGCCTCAAGATCTGGATCACAGGTGAGCCCTCCAATTCTGGATTGTATTTCATTCCAGATGTAGACAAGTTGACAACCAGGAACAGCCATTACACATACAAATGTCTCTTAGTAACACAGCCATGTACAATGGATGTACACAATGAAAATTATTTTAATAATCAAAGAATGTAAGTGAGCAAATAAACAAATAGAAATATTAATAGTGATTAAGTAAAATAAAAACTGAGGAATTGGGGTGCAGCTCAGTATAGTGCTTGCCCAGTATGCAAGAGGTCCTGAGTTCAAGCTCCAAGTGTTGCATAAATCAGGAACAGTGGTGTACATCCTCTGCAATCCCAGGGATGGTGCTGTACACCTGCAAGCCCAGCACTTAATGAGAGGAAGGGGAATCAGGAGTTCAAAGTCATCTTTAGCTCTGCAGAAACCTCAAGACCAACCTGAGCCACATGAGAGACTTTCTTGAATCAATTTTTAAGTAAATAAAATTGGAAATGAACAAACATAAACCCAAAATATTTTAAAAGATCAACATAATACATCTAGCTAAACTGAAATGAAGGAAAAATATGGAAATATGGAAAGTAAAGAAAGGAAGACAGAGGTTACATGGACTCTGGGGCATTAGTAAAGGAGCATGGCTAGAAATTGTATATACAGCAAAAAATTAGGAGAAATGGGTTAGGAGTTAAGAGCACTGATATTCTTCCAGAAAACCTGGATTCAATTCCCAGCACCCCCAGGGCAGCTCACACCTGCCTGGAACTCCAGTTCTGGGTGACCGGATGCCCTCTTACAGACATACATATAAGCAAAATACCAATGCACATAAAATAAAACCAAGAAATCATCTTTAAACATCAAAGAGTTAGAGTTAAAGAGTGTAGTTAAGTTTCTATCGAAGACCCAGGGTCATCCTTCTACAGCCATGACCCCTTTAGCCAGAGTCATTTGATTTTAAGAATTCTGATTCCGGGGTTCAGAGAGGGGCTCCTACTTCTCAGATGAGGAGAGGGGAAAATGGGGAAAGAAGCTGTGTGAGGGTGGGTGAGGGTGGGGGACTGGGAGGAGGGAGGGCTGATATTGGGATGTAAGTGAATACATTTTAGGAAAAGTATTCTGGTCTTATGTAAACATTATGTTTACAAGCTGATATTCTGGATTCTTCCCTTTCCCTTTGGACTCTATTAGCCTGTATATGAAAGTACTATCTTCATTTGTTTTTCTACTCAGGGTTCCTAGCTTGATAATCATTTGGATGAAATTCTCATAATATCAGAAAGTTTCCAGACTGTATTCATTTTTTAATTTTAATTTTGTGTTTGTGCATGTATTTGTGTGTGTGTGTGTGTGTGTGTGTAGTGTGTTAAGTTCACAATTTTGTAATGGGTCACATTCACAGCTATCCCTAAATGCAAGTGGTCTTTAGGCCACAGGCTAGACACGCCTCCATGGCCACAGTCACTCCTTACAGAGATCAGAATAAAAAAAGAACACTGTCACACCTGTGCATTTCTGAACTAGATTGGGCACCTCAGAAGTCTTTCTCATTGTAGGTTTTCACAACATCTCCTGATTGAAAAATGGTCCACACCGGCTGTAATATCAGAACTCCTGGAGCATCAGGCAAGAATCTCGCAGCAAGTGATCTAGAGGGCACAAGGAATGTCCACAACCAATCTCAATTTCACATAGCTAGAGATGCCATAAACTACATTAGGGAATCAGCTATGTCATCACCCGATGAGGTTCTATGTAAATCTGAGATGTCACAAATCCTTGTGGAGGGCCACCAAGATGGTTCCTTTGGTGCTTGCCATCAAGCCTGATGACCTGAATTCAATTCCTGAGACCAACACATGGAAGAGAGCACTGACTCCTGAAAATTACTATCTCTTACACACTGAATAAAGAAATAAAAGAATAAAAGAAATAAAAGTTTTCTTAAAGTAAATAAATATTTGTGGAATGTGTGGGATCAGAGCAGCGGAGCAGGTGTAGTCATACTTCCTAGATCTGTGTTAACTTGTGGGTCTTGACCCCTTGGGGAGGTTGAATGACCTATCCACAGGGGTCAGATATCAAATATCCAGCCCATCAGATACTTACAGGATAATTAATGACAGTAGTAAAGTTGCAGTTATGAAGTAGGAATGAAAATCATGTTATGGTTGGGGGTCACCATGAGAGGACAGCAGCATCACTAAGGTTGAGAACACTAATCTAGATCCTTAACCAAGGATTCAGCATTCTAGAATCACCTGGCATCTGTAACCATCACTGAGGACCTGTTCCCACCTGCAGCTGTCCACTGACATCAGCCAAGGGTTCGGAGTACCCTCGGTGACTGCGACTCCTGATGGTCTGCTCAGTAGACTCAAAGGAGAAAAACAGAAAAGATGTAACATCTCTCTGTACTCCCAGGTTTTTGTACTCCTAAGTCTTTGTAAACTAGAAAATGACTCAATAAAGAGAGGTCCAAAAGCAAAGCATCAAAAACCTCATGCTGAAGAAGAGATCATTTAAAATGATACCTTTTCTGTTTTGTGTACGCGTGTGCATGCGTGCATGTGTGTGTGTGTGCATCCCCATGTCTATGTGTGGCAGTCAGAGGACAGCTTAGGAGAATCAGTGAGTCCCCAGAGTCAGACTCAGGCTCTCAGACTTTGCAGCAATGTTTTCTTTGGGGGACAACAATGACATCACTGGACCAGACTGGACAGGGCACAGGGTGGAGTTCTAGCTTCATGATGGAGCAGTTGAGTGAGATGCTCAAGGACCATGCTAATAGTGTTCCACACCCAGCCAGCTATGCTTTAAAAATTTTTATAAAGTTGATATAAAAACCTGACCATCTTCCCATAATATGTATAAATATTAAATATCTATCCATCTATATTTACATTGATCTTCCATGAACATCTTGAAGCTGCCCAATGGATGGGTAAGACTCAGATAAGACAGACCCCTGTATAGTTTTCCCATATTTCTACAGTAGTTTAATCTGTTCATTAGGTATAACAGATTATTATTAATAATAACTTATAATAAATTAGAGCAACATTAACTACACAAGTAAAGGTCAATTAATACTACTGAGTTATTTTTTTAAAGATTTATTTATTTATTTTATGTATATGGGTGCACTGTAGCTGTACAGATGGTTGTGAGCCTTCATGTGGTTGTTGGGAATTGAATTTTTAAGACCTCTGCTCACTCCAATCAGCCCCACTCGCTCTGGTCAACTCTGCTCTCTCAGGCACACTGTAGCTGTTTTCAGACTCGCCAGAAGAGGGAATCAGTTCTCATTATGGATGGTTGTGAGCCACCATGTGGTTGCTGGGACTTGAACTCAGGACCTTTGGAAGAGCAGTCAGTGCTCTTGCCCACTGAGTCATCTCGCCAGCCCCACTATTGGGTTCTTTATTTCTGGGATTTACCACTAATTTTAAAAATTTATTACATTTATTTATTCATCTATAAATTGTGTGTGAGCGGACAACTTGCAGGAGTAAGTCTTCTCCTTCCACCATGTGGGTATTAGGGATTGAACTCGGGTCTTCAAGGCTTGATGTCAAGTACAAACAGCTGAGCCTTCTCACTGATGGCCCCTCCCCCACTTAGTATTTTCAAATATTGCCAAATTTTGACAGTGGGCAGCCTAAGCCAGGAAAAAGAAAGCCTTGGTAATCATAGTTAGAGCTTGAAATTTTGCCACAAGTGAACACACCTGTAGTCCTAGTACTCAGAAGGCTGAGGCAGGAAGAGCCCGAGTTCAAGGCCAGCCTGAACTTTACAGTGGGGACAAGCAGAGATAAAGAAACTGCCTACCCTCATTTATATGCTCCTCTTAAATGCTAGATAGTGATGGAACAAATAAAATAACATTAAAGAGGATGAAGGGATTTGAGCTTCCCATCCATCTCTTCAGGAAGATGCTGGAGGGATTATTACAGTCAGAAACCTCGGAGTCCCCTATCCGGAGTGCATCCTGAATCCTACACCAAGATTCACTGCAATATCTGCTATCTGTAGAATACCAGGAACTGAGGGCTCAAAGCCACACCCAGCCTCCGACATCAATCACATCCTTCTTCTGGCCAACCCCCCCCTCCCCCGCCCCCCCAGACCAATGACAGGAAGTGACGCATTGGTCAATCACATGGCACCATAGACCTTTCTGCCCAGTTCCAGCTGCCATGTATTAAGGACTAATTGGGAGGCCCTGGGCGGTGAGTCAGCAAATCTTAGGCTTTTCCCTCTTGTATGCATTTATTTTCTTTATTATTTGAGGAGGTTGTATGTGCACTTCATTTTGCTTCCCTTTTTCCTCCCTCATGCCTTGACACACCAGAACCAGTTTGTATCCTGTGTTATGGCTATTTGGATGACTCTTTTTAGTAGGGTAGCCTAGACACTTTGCGGTACTTATATTTAACTATTTAACCTTTTTTTTTTTAAAGGAAAACAAAAATTACTACTAGACTGAATCCTCTAACGCTTGCTCTGGCTGGATCCACAGACAATCCTTGCTGACTTTATCTGGCTTTTTCCTACTTCGAAGTAAGTAGAGGGACCACAAGAGATTGTTAGCTGGAGACCTCAGAGGAGCGGGTGCTCGTGAGGCCTTGCAGATACAAAGAGAAAATAAATAACGTGTAGGCATCGTGAGGGTTGGATACCTGGGAATATAGAGGGTAGAGATATATTTATATATTTATATTCATGTTTGTGAGGCCGAGAATCAGGAGAAACCACAGAGAAGCAGGCAGATGTGGACACACCGAGTATTTATGCCTAAACCCAAGCCTTTCGTGTGAGTTCACCACCTAGGCCAGAGAGATCTTGATATTCCATTTCCAGGGTATAATCCTTTTTTTTCTTGTCTGTTAGGTAAATGCATGGGCAAAGACTGCCCTTGCATATCAATAAAAGGGGTCTTTACTGTTGGCTGGAGTGTGGAGTTGTGTAGCCTGGGGTTAAACAAATATATGAAAGTCCTGACCTCTAATACCTCAAAAGGTGGCAAGAAGAGATTGATGTAGATTTAATTTAGTCGTTCTAAGGGTAACCCTGTGGAGACTAAAACAAGGGATGAATGATATGATAATCAAGGCAGATATTGGAGTTAAATAGCTACAAGGAAAAGACAAGATTTTCAGCAAATCTGGGGCTTCGAAGGGGCAGGCCAGGGGTTCCCTGATGGAGGGTGTGAAGCCACTGATCCCCTACCTCAGAAAGTGTGAGGCAATTCAATTCTTAGAGGTTTTGGTGTTTTTGGAGTTGGCTGGTTTTTTGAGACAGTGTCTCAAGGACTGTAAGCTAGCTGAAAAATCATTGTGTAGCCAAGGATGACCTTGAACTTCTAATCCTCTTGCTTTCTCCTTCCAGATTCTGGTATTACAGGTGTGCACCACCACATCTGATTTTCTGTGTTGCTAGGATGGAACCCACAGCTCTGTACACGCTAAGCTGGCACGCTGCCAGTCAACCCACATCCCTAATGGAAGTTCTGTAGTTTTAAACCACTTAGTTTATGTCATTTTGTAACAGGGACCCCTGCAAATTTATCTGTAATATTTTACCAAAACTAACTCAGGGTTTATGTTCTGGAAATATAAATGATGTTTTTCAGAACCACAGTATATCAAAGCCAGGGAATTAGCAGTAGCAGAATACTGTTGACCAACATAAAAACTTTAATATTTACCCTGGTGTGATGTCGCATGCCCTTGATCCCAGCACCCAAACCAGGTAAAATAATAATGAATGATAAAAAGAGAGTCAAAGTCAGTAGATTGCTTTGAGAGGTCCCAAAAGGTCTAATTAAAAAAATATATAAATTTTATATATATATATATATATATATATATATATATATAAACAAACAAATAAATAAGAAGGTAGTCATGGTATCACAGGATGAATACCATTTCAGAATTCAGGAGGCAGAGGCAGGCTCTATCAGTTCAAGGCCAGCCTGGTCAACATAGCAAGTTCCAGGACAGCCCGGGCTACACAGAGAAACCCTGTCTCAAAACAAAACAAACAAACAAAAAGCTAAAGAAGCCTGGGAGTGGTGGGACGAGCTTAACCCCAGTACTCAGGAGGAGAAGACAGTGGGATCTCGGAGTTCCAGGCCAGCCTGCTCCATAGAGTGAGTTACACAGAGAAACCCTGTCTCATAAACTAAAAACAGCAGCAGCCGCAGCAGCAGCAACAACAACAACAACAAAAACTACTTAATGTTCCTAGTGTATTGTTTTTAAGTGGTTGGGTGTGAACATTTGTTAACACTTCCAGCATGCAGCCTGTGCCTCAAACAATTGGGGTTCTGGGACAAGTTTGTGAGCTTGCTCATCCTCCCAGCCTCCGACCCCTGTGAGAGGTGTGTGTGTGTGTGTAAGTGTGTTTAAGTGTGTAAATAATTTCTGGAGCAACAATCTTTTGACCCAAGTTACTGGTGAAGATGTTGGAAACTCAAGTCTTGGGGAGGAATTTGTTTCACCCTGTAAAGTTAGCCTTCAGCCTTTCCCTTAGGGCTGGAGGTAAGCTTGGTGGTAAGCACGCTTGCCTAACCTGTCAAAGCTGGAACCAAAAGCCCTTCAAATAAGCAGAAATGGAAAGCGAGGGATGTCATTTTAAAGAGATATGTGAACTAAACCATCAGTTTGATTGGGTTGAGAGTTGTGACTGTCCCTGCTTTTAGTGCCTGCAGGGTATGTGGTGAGGTTTCTGGATGCTAACTAATGCTTCTTATTCATTTGTTATTCTCTTTTCCATAGTTTGTTTGTTTGGTTGATTGATTGTTTTGCTTTTGTCGTTGTTGTTTGGTTGTTTTTTTGTTTGGTTTGTTTTTGTTTTGAGACAAGGTCTCACTTTGTAGCCCTGGCCTGCTTCAAATTCTCAGAGCTACACTTCCCTCTGCCACCTGGGTGCTAGGATTAAAGGCCTGCACCACCTGGTGGCTTTTTTGTTATTGTTTTTCAAGACAGGGAGTCTCCCTGTAGCTCTGGCTGTTCTGTAAGTAAGAGTGAGCTCTGTAGAACAGGCTGGCCTTGAACTCAGAGATTCCCTTGTCTCTGCCTCCTGCGTGCTGGGATCAATGGTGTGTGTCACCATCACCTGGCTTATTTTTTTAATTAAACCTGTTAGGGGTTCTCAAAGAATCTACTGAACTGATTTTAAGTCTCTCCCTCTCTCTCTCTCTTTCTCATTGATTACTATTTTCTTCTGATTTGGGTTGATGTCTTTGTTGTTTCTCATGTAAAGTACATGGTTTGCTCATGAAATTTCAAGCTAAATATAGTCCCGTTAGTGCTCCCCATACATGCACAAATGTGGGGTCACTCACATGAACACTGGCAACTACCAGGGGTGTGTCCTCCTCATGGAAGACTGGTTCTCCTTCTCAGTAGCTATCAAGTACCATTAGCTCCTCAGTTAGGAGTGGGACCTTACACCCCCTCTTCCATCCATGCAAGAATGTTGACTGGCTTGATCTTGCTCAGGCAATCCCAGCCACTGTGAGTTTGTGTGTGCAACAACTGCCTCATGTCCCAGAGACAGGTTTTCACAGTTCTTCTTCCTGTAGTCTGGCATTTAAATGCTTTCCCAAATTCCACCATCAAATTATTTCAGGAAGCAAAGTCTCATCTAGGGAATATTCATGGTTGAGGCAGACCCTTTTCTGTTTTTCAGCTTCAGACACAAGGAAGACTGCCTGTAACTTTGCAGTTCTGCAAACTGCTGGCCACCAATTAGAGGAGATTGGGGCGGGGGTTGGGCCTCCTGGTTCCAATATGTGCTTCTTTGATCTCTGAGTTCAGAGCACACTGAAAATGGACCACAGCAATTTATTTCTAACAGTGACCATGAGAGATGAGGGGTTGCTGCAGGTATGTTGGCCTGAGCAGAAGTCTGGTTTGGGTTCTTCTACTTTTCCTCTTCCTGCAGTGTCTGATCTAGTTGGGTTGTCACTAACGATAGGAAAACAGACCCACACCACAGTGGCGGCTGCCTGGGGAATTATTTTTAGACCCCCCTGCCCACACACACACACTCAGGCAAAACCAGGATTTGTGGATTCAACAAAGAAATTAATTTCAGAGCAAACCAGATGTGAGGGCAAGTTGAATTCTTTAAAGAAAGTAAAAAAGAAAAAAAAAAGAAAAGAAAAGTACTTCAGGAGAGAGAGAGAGAGAGAGAGAGAGAGAGAGAGAGAGAGAGAGAGAGAGAAAGAGAATGAGAATAGGAAATGGGCTTTTCAAGGGAGACTCACAGTTTCTTGGCAGTGGATAGACATAGGATCTTAATGGCTCTCAAGTTACACTTCTAAGGTTGCTAAGAAACACACACACACACACACACACACACACACACACTTACACACACTTTGTGGTGCAATTTGTGGTGCTGGAGAGACAGCTCAGTGATTAAAAATGTTTGCTGCTCTTCTAGAGAACCCACATTTGGTTCTGACATGAGTGACTCTCCGCTGCCTGTAAACGCCAGTTTCAGTGTACTGATAATCACCTTCTGGCCTCTGCGCACATATCACACACACACACACACACACACACACACACACACACACACGGGGGATTTCAAAATACTTTTAAAAGAATGTTATTTTGTAATGTTAAAAATTAAAGGCGTTGAGGCTTGGGCGAGCGCTGCAGGTGGACTGCAGAGTTGAGGCAGACCAAGCCTTGGACTTCTGCGGCTTATGGCTTTCTTTTTCCGCACCACTTGCTGGGTCCCTGTTTCCAGGGTGCACAGTGGAGAAGGACCAGGTAGTGCCATGGAGCTGGTGCCCTCTTCCGGTATGCTGCGGAGCTGCAGTCCCTGCTCTGAGCCAGTGTCTCCAAGGCCTTTCCCAGCTCCTTCCCCAGTGGTCTGCGGGTCTCCAACATGTATCTTCCTTTGCCCTGGCCTTTGCCATCACTGCGCACTACTTGGCTGTGCACACCCTGGGACTATTGGGCAGCGTGTTTGTTTAGCATCATCCTGCTGAAGCCACCGTGTTGAGTTTGCATCCTGAGGTTCCACAAGGTCGATTGGACTGTCGCTGCTGCTGTTGATTTTAGGTCTTATGTCCCTGTTTTGGAGAAAAACATAATTACCACCTCTGTTTAGTTGAAATCAAATTAGCTCTTGGATAAATGAGTGAAGATTTCACTCCACCTGCAAGGCTGACTTACTTTAGGTTCAGGGCAAAGAAGAGCAGGTCCAGGTGTCCTTCCAGGGACCTGGATGGGGGGCAGATGAGGGAGGAGGAAAGAGTGATAAAGAAAGAAGAGATGCCCTGATTTGAGCCTTTGTGCCTGTGGCTCCTTACTTCTGAAGATTAGAGTATCTTAATACCTTCAACTGGTACCCATCAATAAATACCATTTAAATACCTTAAAAAAATATGTAAAGGCTTTTTCTCAACACACAAAGTTTAAGGTGCCTTTATGAGGGGTATTGTCTAGGACAGGAAAAAATCGAGCTAGAGAACTGCCATACGTTATGTTAGCCCAGTGGTTCTCTACCTTCCTAATGCCATGTCCCTTTAATAGAGTTCCTCATGTTGTGGTTACCACCAACCATAAGATTTTTTTACATTGCTACTTAATAGCTGTAATTTTACCACTGTTATGAATCACAATGTAAATATCTGATATTCGGGATATCTGATTTGTGACCCCAGTGAAAGGGACACTCAATCCTTAAGGGGTCACAAGCACAGACTGAGAACCTCTGTTTTAGCCAGAAATAAACACAGCCTAATTCCTTATATATTTTGTTATCCTTGGTGGGGATGTCTTCAGGAAGACATCCTGGCCCTAAGTGATGATAGTTTATTTATGCTCTTAGACAAGATGTCCTTTGAAGAACATGCACAGTGTCAGTGGGCCTTCAGGTCCTTGTCAGTGGGGTCTGACCTCTGGACACCAGGTCTCTAGAGCATAACATCCGCCCTCCCCAAGCCTCTCTCTCCCCCACATCACTACAATGCAGTATCTTCCTAGCCTGCCTCAGGCTGTCTGACAGAGACATGCCTACCATCCAGGTGCCCTACCGAGTTTTCTGGAATTGTGCCTATATTTTTCTGTCTCGATTTTTTAGTTTCCCTGCAAAGAGTCTAGATGTTGGGTAATGTCTCCTTTGGGCTTCTTGATATAGTAGCTTGATGACTTGGATAAGCCTGTTTGCTAAAGACTGTAGATGTGCTAGGTTAAGATTTTCATGTTTTCTGGATGATTTCTATTGTTTCTGCATCTGATATCTGGGGAGGGTCCTTCTTTCTGTGTTTTTGTCTTAAAGAGTTAAAATTCTTGGACATCATAATTTTGTTAAGCCTTCCTTTGGATAGTTTTGGCACATCCATTTTTTGTGTGTGTTTTTTTTTTCAGTACTGAAGACTAAATCTGGTACAGCGAAAAAAGTTCCCCAAGCGCTAATCCATCCATCAGCCTTCTTCTTATTTTTTGTTCTTATATACTTCAAAAATTACATCTCATTTATTTTTAAAATTTTAATTAATATTACATATTATTTATTATGTATTTTGTTTTGTCTGTGCATCTCATGCATGCCTGGTGGCCAGGGAGGCCAGAAGGAGGTTTCAGGTGCCCTTGGTTATGAGTCATCGGATATAATCACTGGTAACTGAACTCAGGTCCTCTGCAAGATCAGCAGGTACTCTTAACCCCTGAGGTGCACCCTACTGTCATAGAAAACCACCATGTGGATGCTGGGAGATTAACCCAGATTCTCTGGAAGAACATCCAGAGCTCCTACCCACTCAGCCATCTCTGCAGCCCCATTTTTTTCTTTGAGACAAGGTTTCACTAAGGTACCCAGGCTTGCCTTGACTTCACTATGTTTGTAGGCAGACCCTGAATTTGAAATCCTCCAGCCTTAGCCTCTGAAGTAGCTGGGATCCCAGGTCTGTGCCACTGGACCCAGCTACCTGATAATATTTACAGCTGTATTATGTCAGAAGTGTATCCTGTCCCATAATACTGTTATGATAATAGCATCATAAGTATTGTCCTGTATTAGCATTCTACCTGGTATCATAGAAGTAGAGGTACCAGTATTCTTTTAACATGTATGGGTATGTGTGTGCCTGAGTGTATGTAGGAGCATCACATGTGTGTCCTGCCTGCAGAGTCCATAAGAGGGTGTCAGATCCCCTGGAGCTAAACTTATACACAGCTGGGAGATCCCTAGGGTAAATGGTACAAACCAAATGTGGGTCTTCTGCAAGAGAACCAAATGTTCTTAATTGCTGAGCCATCACCCCAGCCCAATCAGTAATTCTTTAGAGTAATAAATCTCACCTTGCTGTTTTCCAAGTGATGTAGCAGTGGTTCTCAACCTGTGGGTCAGTGTTTGAGGGGTCAGTGACTATTTCACAGGAGTTACCCAGGACCTTAGGAAAATAGATATGTACATTGGTATTCATAAAGTCTCAAAATTACAGAACTAGCAAAATTAACATTATAGTTGGAGGTCACCAAAAACTTGAGAAACTGTATGGAATGGTTTCATCTTTGAGACCATTGAGAACCACTGTTGTTTTAGTGATGCTTTCAATGGGATGAGAGTTACAATGAGACCATACTGTAAACCTCTCTGCCCTATTTATCACATACAATGAACAGTGCAGTATGTGATGAGTTAGTGACTACAAGTATGTGTGGAGATGGGGACTGGGGTGTTTGTGTGGAAGCCAGATACTGACATCAAGTGTCTTCCTCAATTACTCTCTACCTGATTGTTGACACAGGATCTCTCAGTAAACCTGGAGCTCAGCAAATCTGGCTAAATAAAGCTGGCCGGCAGGCTTCAGGGATCCTCCTGTGTCTGCCTTCCCAGTGCTGGGATCGCAAGACTGGGCCATCACACTCTTTTTTTCCCTTAACATATATTCTACCCCAACCACAGTTTCCCCTAATTCCTCTTCTCCCAGTCCCCCTCGCATACACTTCCCTGTCCCCTAGATCCACTTCTACTTCATTTCCCTTTAAAATAAGAGTAAGCCTCCCAGGGATGTCCGTTAAACACTGCAAAGCAAATATAGTAAGCCTGGGCACAAACCCTGATATCAAAGCTGGATGAGGCAACCCGGTAGGAAGAAAAGGGTTTCAAGTGCAGGCAGACAAGTTAGGGACACTCTCCACTTCTGCTGTTGGGGGGGGGGGAGGTCCCAGGAAATCAACAAGCTGCACAATCATAACATCTATGCAGAGGACCTAGTGCAGACCCATGCAGGCTCTGCGATGGTCTCTTTAAGTCTCCATGAGCCTCAGTGAGCCCTGCTTAGTTGATTCTGTGTGATGTGTTCTCATGGTGTCCTTGACCCCTCTGGCTTCTACAGCCCTTCCTCCCCTTCTGTGGGGTTCTCCTGACTTCGCCTAGTGTTTGGCTGTGGGTCCCTGCATCTGCTCCTCTCTGTTGCTGGACATTGCCTCTGATGATAATCAAGCTAGGCACTGATGTACGAATATAGCAGAAAAATCATTTCATTAACTTCTTTTTTTTTTTGCCAGTTGTGTTTGGTTCCATCTTTGATCTCTGTGCTGAGCAGCCTCTGGTTCCTGGCCATCAACATAGTCTCAGACATGGGCTCCCTCTCATGGTGTGGGCCTCAAGTTGTACCAGTCACTGGTTGGCCAATCTCAAAAGTTCTAGATCATCATTAACCTAGCACATCTTGCAGGCAATACATCTAGTAGGTTGAAGGTTCTGTGGCTGCACACCCTGCTTGTTACATAAATGCTGAGGACACAGCTTATGTTCCTACACTTGTGCAGCAAACACTTTACCAGCTCTACCACTTCCCTGCTCCTCTCCCCTGTTTTGCTTTGTGCTTAACTCAGCTGCTTGCCTGATTTTCCCACAGATCCCATCTGTTTCTTATTCCTTGTATTCACCTCTCCGAAGACGCATCTCTCTTCCTTAACACACGATGGCATCATTTTTTTCTGATTTTGGCCTTATGTGGTACTTGGAAGAGCTAAACAAGAAAGAATTCATGAAGTTTAAGGAATTACTCCAACAGGAGATTTTGCAGTTGGGGCCGAAACAGATTTCTTGGACAGAAGTGAAGAAGGCATCTCGTGAAGACCTTGCCAAATTACTGTTGAAACATTATGAGGAGAAGCAAGCCTGGGATATGACCTTCAAAATCTTCCAGAAGATGAATAGGAAGGATCTCATGGAGAAGGCAGGAAGAGAGATTGCTGGTGAGTTGGTCAAAGCTGCTTTACAGTGGGTGAGGATCATGCCATAGTTTTGATAACTGTTCCTCATGCCCATCTACCCTAGGGCATTGGGTGTCATGGGATATTCTTCTGCTTGAGAAAGGAGGCAGCTTCATGTAGACACATTAGGTCTAGTCTGTGTATCAAATGTATGAGGGTAGCATGCCCTAACCTATTCAGTTAAACTTCCACCCAGGACATTAATAATGTTCCCCTGAATCTAAACTGGAGCCTTAACTCTATAGTGAAATGGTAATACTGAGAATTTAGGGTAGTAGCAACAGAACACACCAGCAATAAATCATATTTATAGGGTCTAGGAATATGGCTTTGTCTGCTTGCTATGTAAACATGACCGTCTGACTTTGGATCTCAGCAACCACATAAAAGCAAGGCATTGTAGCAAGTGGTCAGTCAGTTTGGCAAGTTTTAAGCCAACTTAAAAAAAATTGTCTCAAAAAAAAAATGAGATAGAGCCAGGCAGTGGTGGCACATGCCTTTAATCCCAGCACTCAGGAGGCAGAGGAGGTGGATTTCTGAGTTCGAGACCAGCCTGGTCTACAGAGTGAGTTCCAGGACAGCCAGAACTATACAGAGAATCCCTGTCTTGAAAAAACAATGAGATTGGGTGCCTACAGAGAACCGTGGCTCTGTTTTCAGAACCTACCTGGTGCTTCACAACCATCCATAACTCCAGTTTCAGGGTATCCAATGCCTTCTTCTGTCCTCTGAGAGCACTGCATAATTCTGGTGTGCATGCGTTCATGCAGACAGAAGCATCTATTCACCCAAATTGAAAACAAATCAATCTTTTAAAAAGCAGAGAGTATTTGAAGAAGATACCAGTGTCAACCTGTGCCCACCCCGTCACCCTCCCACATACATATCACATATGTATTTGAAACAGCTATGTACTACAGTGTGAAGCAGATTTCTCAGTCTATGTTGTGACTGTGGATGTTTTGATTTTAACAAGCAAAATCTTATATATAAAAAAATCCATGTTTTGTGAACATTGTGATATAAGAGTCAGACATGTCTTTATTCTGGTATAAGATAGTATGGCTGCTTTAAGGCTCCATTCATGTCTTTGTCCTTGTGGCTCCATGATAAGCCTGGATGTAGGTTTTTTTTTTTTTTTTTCTAAGCCCAGCCTTCTTGGGATTCACTAGTTGTCTTAGATCTGTAGCTATATGATATTCTTTACTCTTCAGTCTATATTTGTTTAAAGATTGTCTCTGTGCTGTTCTTTATATCCCACCTTCTTCTGGGATTCTAGTTGAGCATATTTAAATCTTCAATTTATAATCAAAATACATAAGAACAGTTAGAAATTATATTATGTACATATGAGAGTAGCTGCATATATGTATGTGCCCCATGTATGGACAGTACCCTTGAAAGCTAGAAATGGACATCAGATCTGGTACTGGACCTAAAGAATGTGGATGATGTCATGTGAATGCTT
Organism: Mus caroli; assembly: GCF_978045245.1. Taxonomy (NCBI): domain Eukaryota; kingdom Metazoa; phylum Chordata; class Mammalia; order Rodentia; family Muridae; genus Mus; species Mus caroli. The sequence continues at coordinate 123,576,463 of NW_028227263.1, read as the reverse complement.
GGAATTGAACCCAGGTCCTCTTGGTGCTTTTAACCACTCAGCTCTCTTGAATGCCATCATATATATCTTTATACAATAACTTGTATATATCTCCTTTTCTTTTTTTATTAGATATTTTCTTTATTTACATTTCAAATGTTATCCCCTTTCCTAGTTTCCCCTCTGAAAACCCCCTATCCCATATCCCTTTCCCCTGCTCCCCAACTCACCCACTTCCATTCCTGGTCCTGGCATTCCCCTATACTGGGGCATAGAACCTTCACAGGACCAAGGGCTTATCCTCCCATTGATGACCAACTAGGCCATCCTCTGCTACATATATAGCTAGAGCCACAAGTTCCACCATGTGTTTTCTTTGATTGGTGAAGGAGCTCTGGGGAGTACAGGTTAGTTCATATTGTTCCTTCTATGGGTCTTCAGTCCCCTTCAGCTCCCTGGGTATTTCTCTGGCTCCTTCATTGGGGACCTTGTGCTCCATCCAATGGATGACTGTGAGCATCCACTTCTGTATTTGCCAGGCACTAGCAGAGCCTCACAAGAGACAGCTATATCAGGCTCCTGTCAGCAGGCTCTTGACATCTGCCTTGTGTCTGGGTTTGGTGGTTGTTAATGGGGTGGATCCCCAAGTGGGGCAGTCTCTGGATGGTCATTCCTTCAGGCTCTGCTCCAAACATTGTCTCTGTAACTCCTTCCATGGGTATTATGTTCCCCCTTCTAAGAAGGAACAAAGTATCCACACTTTGGTCTTCCTTCTTCTTGAGTTTCATGTGTTTTGCAAATTGCATCTTAGGTATTCTAAGTTTCTGGGCTAATATCCACTTATCAGTAAGTGCATATCATGTGTGTTCTTTTGTGATTGGGTTACCTCACTCAGGATGATATCCTCCAGATACATCCATTTGCCTAAGAATTTCATAAATTCATTGTTTTTAACTGCTGAGTAGTACTCCATTGTGTAAATGTACCACATTTTCTGTATCCATTTTTTTGTTGAGGGACATCTGGGTTCTTTCCAGCTTCTGGCTATTATAAGTAAAGCTGCTATGAACATAGTGGAGCACGTGTTCTTATTACAAGTTAGAACATCTTCTGGGTATATACCCAGTAGAGGTATTGCTGGATCTTCCGGTAATACTATGTCCAATTTTCTGCAAAACTGATTTCCAGAGTGGTTGTACATGCTTGCAATCCCACCAACAATGGAGGAGTGTTCCTCTTTCTCCATATCCTTGCCAGCATCTGCTGTCACATGAATTTTTGATCTTAGCCATTCTGACTGGCGTGAGGTGGAATCTCATGGTTGTTTTGATTTGCATTCCCCTGATGATTAAGGATGTTGAACATTTTTTCAGGTACCTCTCAGCCCTTCGGTATTTCAATTGAGAATTCTTTGTTTAGCTCTGTACCCCATTTTTAAAATAGGGTTATTTGATTTTCTGGAGTCCAACTTCTTGAGATCTTTGTATATATTGGATATTATTCCCCTATCAGATTTAGGATTGGTAAAGATCCTTTCCCAATCTGTTGGTGGCCTTTTTGTCTTATTGACAGTGTTTTTTGCCTTACAGAAGCTTTGGAATTTTATGAGCTACCGTTTGTCAATTCTTGATCTTACTGCACAAGACATTGCTCTTCTGTTCAGGAAATTTTCCCCTGTGTCCATATATCTTTGAGGCTTTTCTCCACTTTCTCCTCTATAAGTTTCAGAGTCTCTGGTTTTATGTGGAGTTCCTTGATCCACTTAGACTTGAGCTTTGTAAAAGGAGATAAGAATGGATCAATTCTCATTCTTCTACATGACAACCACCAGTTGTGCCAGCACCATTTGTTAATAAAGCTGTCTTTTTTCCACTGGATGGTTTTAGCTCCCTTGTCAAAGATCAAGTGACCATAGGTGTGTGGGTTCATTTCTGGGTCTTCAATTCCATTCCATTGATCTACCTGTCTGTCTCTGTACCAGTACTATGCAGTTTTTATCACAATTGCTCTGTAGTACAGCTTGATGTCCGGCATGGTGATTCCCCCAGAGGTTCTTTTATTGTTGAGAATATTTTTTGCTATCCAAGTTTTTTTGTTATTCCAGATGAATTTGCAAATTGCCCTTTCTAATTCATTGAAGAATTGAGTTGGACTATTGATGGGGATTGCATTGAATCTGTAGATTGCTTTTGGCAAGATAGCCATTTTTACTATATTGATCCTGCCAATCCATGAGTATGGGTGATCTCTCCATCTTCTGAGATCTTTGATTTCTTTCTTCAGAGACTTGAAGTTCTTATCATACAGATCTTTCACTTTCTTAGTTATAGTCACACCCAGGTATTTTATATTATTTGTGATTATTGTGAAGGGTGTTGTTTTCCTAATTTCTTTCTCAGCCTATTTATCCTTTGTGTAGAGAAAGGCCACTGATTTGTTTGAGTTAGTTTTATATCCAGCTTCTGCGCTGAAGCTGTTTATCAGGTTTAGGAGTTCTCTGGTGGAATTTTTAGGGTCATGTATATATACTATCATATCATATGCAAAAAGTGATATTTTTGACATCTTTCTTTCCAATTTGATCTCCTTTTGTTATCGAACTGCTCTGGCTAGGACTTCAAGTACTAAATTGAATAGATAGGGAGAAAGTGGGCAGCCTTGTCTAGTCCCTGATTTTAGTGGGACTGCTTCAAGTTTCTCTCCATTTAGTTTGATGTTGGCTACTGGTTTGCTATATATTGCTTTTATTGTGTTTCAGAATGGGCCTTGAATTCCTGATCTTTCCAAGACTTTTAACATGAATGCCCGTTGGATTTTGTCAAATGCTTTTTCAGCATCTAAGGAGATGATCATGTGGTTTTTGTCTTTGAGTTTGTTTATATAGTGGATTACATTGATGGATTTCCGTATATTAAACCATCCCTGAATCCCTGGCATGAAGCCTACTTAGTCATGACAGATGATCTTTTTGATGTGTTCTTGGATTCGGTTTGCGAGGATTTTATTGAGTATTTTTGAATCAATATTCATAAGGGAAATTGTTTTAAAGTTCTCCTTCTTTGTTGGGTCTTTGTGTGGTTTAGGTACCAGAGTAATTGTGGCTTCATAGCATGAATTGGGTGGAGTACCTTCTGTTTCTATTTTGTGAAATAGTTTGAGGATAATGGGAATTAGGTCTTCTTTGAAGGTCTGACTCTGCACTAAACCCATCTGGTCCTGGGCTTTTTTGGTTGGAAGACTATTAATGACTATTATATTTCTTTAGGGGATATGGGACTGTTCATATCATTAATCTGACCTGGATTTAACTTTTGTACCTGGTATCTGTCTAGTAAATTCTCCATTTCATCCAGGTTATCCACTCTTGTTGAGTATAGCATTTTGTAGTAGGATATGATGGTTCTTTGGATTTCCTCAGGATCTGTTGTTATGTATCCCTTTTCATTTCTGATTTTGTTAATTAGGATACTATCCCTGTGCCCTCTAGTTAGTCTGGCTAAAGGTTTATCTATCTTGTTGATTTTCTCAAAGAACCAGCACCTGGTTTGGTTGATTCTTTGAATAGTTCTCTTTGTTTCCACTTGGTTGATATCAGCCCTGGGTTTGCTTATTTCCTGCCATCTACACCTCTTGAGTGATTTTGCTTCCTTTTGTTCTAGAGCTTTTAGGTGTACTGTCAAGCTGCTAGCATATGCTCTCTCTAGTTTCTTTTTGGAGGCACTCAGAGTTATGAGTTTTCCTCTTAAGAATTGCTTTCATTGTGTCCCATAAGTTTGGCTATGTTGTGGCTTCATTTTCAGTAAACTCTAAAAAGTCTTTAATTTCTTTATTTCTTCCTTGACCAAGTTATCATTGAGTAGAGTGTTGTTTAGCTTCCTTGTCAATGTTGGCTTTCTATTATTCATGTTGTTATTGAAGATCTGCCTTAGTCTCTGGTGATCTGATAGGATGCATGGGACAATTTCAACATTTTTGTAACTGTTGAGGCCTGTTTTATGACCAATTATATGGTCAATTTTAGAGAAGGTACCATGAGGTATTGTGAAGAAGATAGATCTTTTTGTTTTAGGGTACAATGTTCTCTAGATATCTGTTAAATCCATGTGTTTCATAACTTCTATTAGTTTCACTGTGTCTTTGTTTAGTTTCTGTTTCCAGGATCTGTCTGTTCATGAGAGTGGGTTGCTAAAGTCTCCCACTACTATTCTATGCTTAAAAAATGTGTGCTTTGAGCTTCACTAAAGTTTCTTTAATGAATATGGATTCCCCTGCATTTGTAGCATAGATATTCAGAATTGAGAATTCAGTGTGGAAGATTTTACCTTTGATGAGCATGAAGTGCCTCTTCTTGTCTTTTATGATAACTTTGGGATCAAAGTCGATTTTATTAGGTATTAGAATGGCTACTCCAGCTTGTTTCTTCAGACCAGTGCTTGGAAAAATGTTTTCCAGCCTTTTACTCTGAGGCAGTGTCTGTCTTTGTCCCTGAGGTGGGTTTCCTGTATGCAACAAAATGTTGGGTCTCATTTATGTAGCCAGTCTGTTAGTATATGTCTTTTTACTGGGGAATTGAGTCCATTGATATTAAGAGATTTTAAGGAAAAGTAATTGTTACTTCCTGTTATTTTTGTTGTTAGAGTTGGGATTCTGTTCTTGCGGCTATCTTCTTTTAGGTTTGTTGAAGGATTACTTTCTTGCTTTTTCTAGGATGTCATTTCCCTTCTTGTGTTGGAGTTTTCCTGTTATTATCCTTTGAAGGGCTGGATTCGTGGAAAGTTATTGTGTGATTTTGGTTTTGTCATGGAATACTTTGTTTTCTCCATCTATGCTAATTGAAAGTTTTGGTATGTATAGTACCCTGGGCTGGCATTTGTGTTCTCTTAGGGTCTGTATAACATCTGTCCAGGATCTTATGGCTTGTATAGTCTCTGGTGAGAAATCTCGTGTAATTCTGATAGTTCTGCCTTTATATGTTACTTGATCTTTTTCCCTTAATGCTTTTAATATTCTATCCTTATTTAGTGGATTTGTTGTTCTGATTATTATGTGTCGGGAGGAATTTCTTTTCTGGCCCAGTCTATTTGGAGTTCTGTAGGCTTCTTGTATGTTCATGGGCATCTCTTTTTTTAGGTTAGGGAAGTTTTTTTCTATAATTTTGTTGAAGATATTTACTGGCCCTTTAAGTTGAAAATCTTCATTCTCTTCTATATCAATTATCCTTAGGTTTGGTCTTCTCATTGCATTCTGGATTTCTTGGATGTTTTGAGTTAGGATCTTTTTTCATTTTGCATTTTCTTTGATTGTTGTGTCCATGTTTTCTATAGAATCTTCTGCACCTGAGATTCTCTCTTCCATCTCTTGAATTCTGTTCCTGATGCTAGTATCTATGGTTCTTGATTTCTTTCCTAGGATTTCTATCTACAGAATTGTCTCCCCTTGTGATTTCTTTATTGTTTCTACTTCCATTTTTAGTTCCTGTTTGGTAGTGTTTTCCTATACTCTTTAAGCGATTTTTGTGTTTCCTCTTTAAGGGCTTCTTGCTGTTTACATGTATTTTCCTTTATTTCTTTAAGGGAGTTATTTATTTCCTCCTTAAAGTCCTCCATCATCATCATGAGAAGTGACTTTAGATCCATATCTTTCTTTTCTGGTGTGATGGTGTATCCAGGAATTGCTGTGGTGGGAGAGTTTGGTTCTGATTTTGCCAAGTAACCTTGGTTTCTGTCGTTTCTGTTGCTTGCCTCCTGCCATCTGATTATCTCAAGTGCTTGCTGCCCTCAATATATCTGATTGGAGCCTGTCCTTCCTATAATCCCAGGTGATTCAGGACTCTTCAGAGTCCAGCTTTCTCTGTGATCCTGTGTTTCCAGGCTTCTGTGAATCTGAGATTCTGTGTGTGTCAGAGTTCTTGGCAGTCAAGTTTCCTCTGAGATCCTGGTGTGACCAAGCTCCTGTTATCCTGAGATCCTGGAATCCTAAGAGCCTGGGCATGTTACAGCACCTGGAAGTGGTGTCTTTTCTGGGAACTGTGGGGCTGTCTGGTGTGTTCAAAACCAAGGTGTACCAGCACAGATTAGAAGGAACCCAGGCTGCTGGTCAGGCAGGGCTCCCGTGTCCTTGCTCCTGCTGTCACAGGCTTGTCACAGTTGATTTGGAACAGATGTTGTGTTCCACTCACCTGTGATCCTAAGATGTGTGGAGAGTCCTCTGGGGACCATGGGACCATCTGCCGAGTTTGTGTCCAAGGTGACCTGGAGCTGGCGCTGACCAGAGGGCCTCCTTTTCTTTTCAAAAAGTCTATACTTTAGTTTGGCTTTTGTTTCTCACGGTCCTTAGGCCCTTCATTCCCTGTCCATATATTTCTTATATGGACTTATTCACTTTATATACTGCTCACTGCCCCCTCCCAGTCACCCTCTCCCACAATCCTTCCCTATCACCCTTTTTTTCTTCTCCTCTCTTTGAGTTGGGGACAGGTTCAGAGGTTCAGTCCAGTATCTTCAAGGCAGGAAGCATGGCAGTGACCAAGCAGACGTGGGACTGGAGGAGCAGAGAGTTCCATCTCTTATCCCAAAGGCAGCTAGCAGAAAACTCACTTCCAGGCAACTAGGACAAGGGTATTAAGGCCCATACCCACAGTAACACACGTACTCCAACAAGGCTACACTTCCTAATTGTGCCACTATGTAGGCCAAGCATATACAAACCATCACATCTGTAGACATGATAAATTTTGGGTTAAAATTTTTGTGGGTGGGTTGGTGTCTCTATTGCTTTACTGAAGTTCCTGTCTGGATATAGGAAGTAGCCTACCCATATCCAGGTTCCATGTCCCCAATGTAGTGATCACAGCTAAGATCACCCCCATTGATTCTTGTGCATCTCCCTTGTCCCAGGCTGTGTCTAGTCCTGGAGATGCCCCCCACCTCCTCACCCCCATCAGTTGCAGATTTCCATTCATTTTCATGGCCATATGGCCATATCTCCTATCCTCCCCCTGAACCCCCCCCCCATTTCCCTCCCCATCTCCCTTCCCTCCAGTTCTCTCCCTGCATCTGCCTCTCATGACTATTTTATTATCCCTTCTAAGTGAAATTCAAGCTTCTGTGCTTAGGCCTTCCTTCTTGTTTAGCTTCTTTGGTTCTGTGGAGTGTACCATGGTACCTGTATTTTATGGCTGTATTTTATCCACTTTTAAGTGAGTACATACGATGATGCCCTTTGGGAACTGGACTATCTTACTCAACATAATATTCTCAAGTTCCACCTATTTGCCTGAATAATTCATGATGTCTTGGTTTTTAATAGCTGAATAGTATTCCATTGTGTAGATGTACCACATTTTCTGTATCCATTCTTTAGTTGCAGGACAGCTAGGTTGGTTTCCAGTTTCTGGCTATTATGAATTCTCTTCCTGTTGCAGAGTTAGGGTCAGCCCATTCTCAGATAAGAATTTCCTGACACTCAGAGCAATGCTACTGTGCTCCAGGGTCAGTGAAAGTCTTCTCATATTAACTAGCGTTGTTCTGGGTCTACAGCTTACCAACTTCTAAAAACACACATCATAAGGGGGCTGAAGAAATGACTCCGTGACTAGGAGCATATCCCACTCTTGCAGAGGACCTGAGTGTGTGTCTGTTGGGGGGCGGTGCCAGGCTGTTGGGATGCACAGAGACACTGCTTCATGGGGTGGGAAAGCCAGAGCTGGTTTGTGGGTCCCCAAGCCTTCAGTAAGGCCACAGGGTTCTCTTAATCTTGGACATCTAGGCGCCACTGGGAGTCTTGAAAGAGCAGAGAATGGAGTCAGGTCAGAGGGCTGAGAGCAGCATCTAGCCTGGGACAGGGGTGGAGGATGTAAGGGGGAACTCTGGTTTATCCCGGTGGGGTGATTGTCCTCAGCTTGGCAGAGGCAGGCTTAGTGGCTGTTGTGGCTGGGAGCACAGAGGTCTTCTATGGGAGAATTAAGTTGTGGCTCTGTAGTCAAATGCCTTCTTCATGGCTCCCTACTGCAGATCTTGATGAAAGAGACACTCTGTGGTTCTAATCAGCTTATTGGTTGTTCATGGTGGAAAATGGATGCATAATGTGCCATACCTACTTCTCAGTGTAGACCTGAGAATTAAATATCTTATGGGAGGAGAAATGTCTGGAAAGGGAAGCCTATTGGCTCAACCCTCTGGGCCTAGGTACCTCATTAGCATGGAGAACTCTGTTTTGGGCCTACATGACCATAGGACACATTTCTTTTATATAAGGAGTGTGGTCCAAGTTCCAAGTCAAGAGTCTGCCAGGGGACAGGGAGTCACCTAAGCCTCAGGTGTGTGCCCACTGAGTCTCTGGGTCTCAACCTGCTCTATCTTACCAAATTTCCTGGCATGGTTTTACTATCCAACATATGAGTTCAATCCCCAGCACCTATGGGGAGCTGCTCATGGACTGTTGTGAATCCAGCTAGGGGAGGAGAGAGTGGATTTAACACTTCTGACCTCCACAGGAATCCACCAACATACACATAGTTAAAAATAAACACTTTTGCTGAGCGGTGGTGGTGCACACCTTTAATCCCAGCACTCAGGAGGCAGAGGCAGGCAGATTTCTGAGTTTGAGGCCAGCCTGGTCTACAAAGTGAGTTCCAGAACAGCCAGAGCTATACAGAGAAACCCTGTCTCAAAACGACGACAACAACAACAACAACAACAACAACAAACAAAACAATAAACAAATAAATACTTTTAAAGAATACATTCTGAGAATTAAAATGTCTAGGTCAGACTCTGTGTGGATGAATGTTTAACTTAACGTTGATATGTTGTGGACTTTTTTTCCCTTGTGCTCACTGACTCAGGACACTCAAAGTTATATCAAGCTCATTTGAAGAAGAAGCTGACCCATGATTATGCCAGAAAGTTTAACATCAAAGATAAAGATTCCCTTAAGCAGAAATTTACCCAGGATGACTGTGATCATTTTGAGAACCTTCTCATATCAAAGATGACTGGAAAGAAGCCACACATGGTGTTCCTGCAAGGAGTGGCAGGAATTGGCAAGTCACTGATGTTGACAAAGTTAATGCTTGCATGGTCAGAAGGCATGGTGTTTCAGAACAAATTCTCCTATATCTTCTACTTCTGCTGTCAAGATGTGAAGAAGATGAAGAGAGCAAGCCTGGCAGAATTGATCTCCAAAGAGTGGCCCAACGCCTCAGCTCCCATAGAGGAGATCCTATCCCAACCCAAGAAACTCTTATTTGTCATCGACAGCTTGGAAGTGATGGAATGTGATATGTCTGAACGGGAGTCGGAGCTGTGTGATACCTGCACGGAGAAGCAGCCAGTGAATATCCTGCTGAGCAGTTTGCTCAGGAGGAAGATGCTCCCCGAATCCTCTTTCCTCATCTCTGCTACCCCAGAGACTTTTGAGAAAATAGAGGACAGGATTGAGTGCACAAATGTAAAAATGATGGCAGGATTCAATGAGAGCAATATTAAGATGTATTTCTACAGCTTGTTCCAAGATAGGAACAGAACCCAGGAAATCTTCAGTTTGGTGAGAGAAAATGAGCAGCTGTTCTCTGTATGTCAAGTCCCTGTGCTCTGCTGGATGGTGGCTACTTGTCTAAAAAAAGAGATAGAGAAGGGAAGAGACCCAGTCTCAATCTGCCGACGTACCACCTCCCTGTATACCACTTACATCTTCAATTTGTTCATCGCCCAAAGTGCCCAATATCCAAGTAAGAAAATCCAAGAGCAGCTGCAGGGCTTGTGTTCTCTGGCCGCTGAGGGCATGTGGACTGACACATTTGTGTTTGGTGAGGAAGCTCTCAGGAGAAATGGGATCATGGACTCTGATATCTCCACACTACTGGACGTAAGGATCCTTGAAAAGAGCAAGGAATCTGAAAAATCTTACATTTTCCTCCACCCATCTATCCAGGAGGTCTGTGCTGCCATCTTTCATCTGCTCAAGAGCCATGTGGACCACCCTAGCCAGGATGTTAAAAGTATAGAGGCACTCATATTTACATTTCTAAAGAAAGTCAAAGTACAGTGGAATTTTTTTGGCTCTTTCATCTTTGGCCTTTTACATGAATCAGAACAAAAAAAGCTAGAGGCGTTTTTTGGCTGCCAGTTGTCCCAGGAAATAAAGCATCAGTTGTATCAGTGCCTAGAAACCATAAGTGGCAATGAAGAGCTTCAAGAACAGATAGATGGCATGAAGCTGTTTTACTGTCTGTTTGAGATGGACGATGAAGCCTTCTTAGCACAAGTTATGAACTGTATGAAACAGATTAAATTTGTGGCTAAGGATTATTCTGATGTTATTGTTGCTGCCCACTGCTTACAACACTGTTCTACACTGAAGAAACTATCCTTTTCAACCCAGAATGTCCTGAGTGAAGGTCAAGAACACAGCTATACGTGAGTCCATTCACTCTTTCCTTTCTGTCCCCTTTTCAGAATCTGACCCTGTGTATCAGTGATTTATACAGACAGATTCAAAACTCACCCATACTAACTAATAGTGAGTGGTGGGCCTACAAACCGCACACACACACACAACAACAACAACAAAACCTCAACAGGTTGTGTGTGTGTGTATGCATGTACATAAACATGTACATATAAAATGATAAAAAGGTTGTCACCTTGAGAGTTTAGAGTGCACCACAAGGACAGGGGAGGGAAAGGGATGTAATTCTATTTCAATTAAACATTTTAAAAAATAAATTTAAAAACAAAGTAGAGCTTTTAAAGGGGGAAAATAACAAATTCACCTTTTTGGTCAATAGCTTCCATTTATTTTAAGATTCATTTTTATTTTATGTGTATGTGGCTGCATGTTAGTATGCACACATGTGGAGATGGCCTCAGTGGCATCCGATCCCCTGGAACTATAGCTAACTGCCAGATGTGGGTTCTGGGATCCAAATTCTTATTCTCTGAAGAAAGATGAACACTCTTAACACTTGAACTGTCTCCAGTCCAACAGGTTCCATTTTGAGCCCTAGATTGACTCTTTGAAAGATATACTATTTGATCTTATTAATATTTATTTTTTCATAATTGTTTTGAGACAGGATCTCACTATGTAGCTGTGGCAAGTCTGGAACTCTGATATCCACCTGCCTGTCTACAGAGTCCTGGAACTAAAGGCATGTGCCTCCATGCCTGAGTATGTTTCTTAATTATTAGTTGTGCATTTATATGGAGTAGCAGTATCGCATCAGTTCATATGTACAGGGGCCCAGGAAGTAGTTCAGTTCGCAGAGTATTGCCTGCTATACTGCACATGTCCAGGATTTGTTCCCCAGCATCATATAACTGAGTATAGTGGTGCATGTCTGTAATCCAAGTTCTCAGATAGTGGAGCCAAGTCAGAAACTCAGGGTCATCATTGCTTATATATAGCAAGTGCAGGAGAGGCCTATAATACATAACACAGTGTATATAAGGAGTACAAAATATTACTTAAACTGAGCCAGGGAAGGGGAGGGTCTCATGCTTGTAACCCCAGCATTCAGGGAACTGAGGCAAGAAGTTCTCTGAGCATCTTAAACTAGTCTGGGCCACATACAAAGTGGGTTCCAGGTGCATCTGGTCTAAAGAGTGAGATTCTGTCTCCAAAAACAAAACCCACAAGCAAACAAACAACAAAAAATACATGTGTATAATTTATGATCTCTTGACACATTTTTCCATCCTGAGAATAGAGCCCATGTCATCATATATACTAGGCTAGCACTTCACCAGGAATTGCAGCCCCAATTCATTTTTTTTTTTGAGACGTGGTTTAGCTTTCCAGTCATTCTGTAATCAAAGATGGCCTTGAACTTCTGATCTTTCTACAGCAATAGAATACCCTAAGTTGACTGTTTTAGGAGCCCTGGAATCTATCCTTAAGACTTTCCTTTTCTTAGTTATAGTGGTCTTGTTAACAAAGCAGCAATGATGTTAGCCCACCATACTGTGAGCATGGAGTGGGATGGTGTATGTCCTGTGTGTGTTTCTGCCCTTCTGAGATATGAGCATCCCACTCAGACTCTCTCTCAGCCTCCTAGTTGCAAACTGCCTTGTAAACATTAAGTGTTGTGGGGAATATGGGGATGGCTCAGTTGCTGCACAAGTATGAGAACTTCAGTTTCATCCCCTGGATCCACATTTATTTTAAAAACGCTGTGCCTAGCAGCATGCACCTACAATCCTAACACTAAAGAGGTAGAGTCATGGCTTCCATATGCAGGCACATACATGCACACACATGCATAAGTGCATGTATTCACAAACATATACACACAAAAACATGTACTAAATTGACTCATTTCATACTCAGAAACATGTAAGGTGAGCTGTCAAGATGGCTCAGCGGATAAAAGGTGCCTCACCTCTGATGACCTAAGTTCTATTCCTTAGACCACAGAGTAGGAAAACTGATTGCTGCAAGTTGTCCTTTGACCTGCACACACGTGATATGGCATGCAAGCACAGTAAGAAATGTGACAAGGCAAATTTGATTATCCTGTTAGACACGAGGAAAGTAGGCAGAGAGGTCACATATATTATCCAAGATACATACTGAGTAAACAGTGGTATCTGAAGCTTGAGCCAGGAGATCCTTGCTCAGGTTTGACTCAGGGACTCTGGAACCCTGCCTCATGTTTCATTCTAAAACTACCAAGGTTAACTGTAAGGCAGGATTTCTCAAGTTCAACACTGCCAAGTGCTCTGCATTTGTTGCCTATTCCCTGGACAGCTCTCTGCCTGACCTTACCTGTTCTTGGGGATTTTGGGTGAGTTGGCGCAGAGTCACTGACACAGACTCTGGAAGCAGTTGAGAAATGCTGCAGCAAGCTCATCTGAGCACTGCTGCAAACTCCTTTAATACCCTCCACCCAAGCCCCCATTGGTCTCAAGTATCTGTTCTAAACAGCAGTTCCCATCTGGCTGGCACTGCTTGTACCAGCAATCCTTGCTCTCTCATACAGTCCTCAATTTGGTCCTCCTGCATGCAGATGCATGGCCCCCGGTGTTGATAGTTTCCTGCAGTTCCTGCTATATATCCACCATATCCACCCTTTTGTTTTTAGCCTAGTGGGAACCTGGGTGCCACTGCCTCGACATTGTTGACCCCGCTCAGAGGATTCCCAGGATACTGAACTGTGCCTGTCTTAAGTTGTCCTGTCTTCCAGGATCTTACCCATCACTGACTACCAGCCCTAAAAGAGGCATGTCACACTCCAGAGGCATGTCACACAAGGGGGAGATGAGGAAAAGCCTACATGGTGGTTTCACAGATCTCTGCTTGATCACTTCCTTGGGGGGTGGCGGGTGCAATCAGGATTTTTTAGAGTCATCAGCCCCTGGAGGATTGCCTTATTTATGGAACACCGCATGGAGATATGCTGTGAGAGACACTTAAATAAAATAATTATTAGTATGAAAATTCTTCTCATCATAGCATTAGTGTCTATCCACAAGGTGTCAAACAGCCTCTTAATATTGTCCCATTAAAGAGACAGCCACCCTTTAGGAGAGTAAGGGGCATAAATTAAGACAATTAGAGGTACCACACAAATTCCAATTGCTCATAGTGGGGTCATATTAGAATCTAATGGGATCCCTGTTAACATAAGGAGTAATATTGGAAGCATCATGTGAGGTAAATGTCCACATACCAAGTGTGAGGTTAGATGACCATATTGGGTAGTCCCTGGTGAATTTTATACCTAGTGCAGGCTGGTATAAAATTCCAGGGATAGGAATAGCCAAGGGATAGGAAGTCCTACGAAAGTGGGCATTTGAGGGACCCTTGGACAGTGAGGCAGGGGTGGGCATGATATGCTTGGGGGATCCTTTGGGCATTTATAATCAGTAAGGGGAACGTGAAGTTCCATGCCTAACATGGTGCCATAGGTTAGATTACCATGAAAGTTCCTCGTGGTCATATTGTGTAGTTGGATACAAGAGCCGACTGAGGAGACATTAGGTGGTAGAGAATTTCCTCTGTGGGCCAAGTGCCCTCTAATTGTTGTGTAGTAGTGACTGAGTCCATGAAGGACAAACCCAAACTCACGTTGGAAGAGAAAAGAACAGGATAGGCTGGGGAGTTAGCTGCCACAGGCAAAAGAATGGGGGCAAGGGCATCAAAACTCAAAGCTCATCGACCCTCCCAGGCTGAAGAAAACTAATAAACACAGTATGTACATTATGTCTCCATATCCTGGTCTTCTTCTGGCTCCTTCATTGCCCCCCCGCTCCATAGCCAGGCCAACATTACTTGAGGGTACCCATATTGGCACAGTTGTGTCCTGGGGGAAACACAAGCATAACCTTGCCCCCTTGTCAGAAGTGGAGCAGACAGTTGCCATTGACAGGTTATTGGGTTCCTCCATCTAACTAATGGGAGGGGAGCATCCCTCGGCGGCAAAAATGCCCAATGTTTGTAAGCTAGCAGGACTCATCCCTTTCTCATCTAAGGAAAGAAAGTTCGCATGGAACAGGAACTCCACCAAGGCTAGGTGCGAATCTCTTTTGGATTCTGAGGAGGTAGCCCTAGCAAGTGTTCCCTTCAAGGAACGATTTGCTCTTTCTGTGCTTGCCTGGCCTTGAGGATTATAGGGTATCCCAAAGGAGTGACTGATCCTCCATGAGGATAGGAAGGCGCTGAACTTCTGAGATGAGTAAGCAGGTCATTGTCAGTCTTGAGTGCCCAAGGTGCTCCCATTACCAGCATTGTTGATTTCATGGCCTTAATAACATGAGAGGCCTTTTCACCTGCCATTGCCACAGCATCTACAAAGGCTGAGCAAGTATCTACCACAATATGTACATACCTAAGATTACCAAAGGGTGGGTAATGAGTGACACCCATTTGCCAGGTTGCACTGGGGAGTAGACCTCTAGGGTTAAGTCCTGATCTGCCAAGGGGACACAGTGGTGAAGAGGTGTGCAAGTTGCACAGGACCTTGCAAGATGTTTACATTGGGACATAGGCAATTCGAGCAAGGGCTTATGTAAATTCTGAGGAGAAAGGTGAAATTGCTGGTGTAACATTCTGGCTTGTTCTAGCAATTCTATGTCTACAGCCATAATCAGGGCATCAGTTCTCTCATTTCCTTCTGCTAGTATGCCAGGCAGTTTAGAATGTGATCTTATGTGTGAGATGAACCAGGGATGTGCCCTACTCTCAAGAGCATCCTGGATAGATTGCATGCAGACATGTATATAGGGTTATGTTGGTCAACTCTATGTCACTACTGTGTTTGTATGCAGTCTCCTCCTCTCTATATTGTTCCTTAAAGTTAGATGCATTATCTTACCCTGTTGTGGGAGTGGGGAGGGTAGGTGATAACCCCAAACAAGTCTGGTCCCCAATGTATAGGATTCTCAGAATTCTCTGGCCTTTTCCCAATAGACATTAACTGCATCTCTACCCTCAAGCTATAACATCAGAATCCCACTGACCTTGCCACATGTCTGTCTAAGAACTGCAAACATGAAATGACCTTAGATGGCTACCCTTAATCTGTTCGGGGAGTCAGTTTGCCACATTTATGTGCTGTGAATGGCTTGACTTAACTTTTTGTAAATGAGTAGAACCAAAAGTGCTGGCAGGTTTTATTGTTTGTTTATTTTTATTTTATGTGTACAAATGTCTTGCCTAGCTATGTGCATGTATAACATGTGCATACAGCACCCATGGTGGCCAGAGAGTGTGTCAGATAACCTTGGCATTGGAGTTAAGATGGTTGTGAGCCACCATGTTGGTGATAGAAACTGAACTCAGATCCTCTGTGAGAACAGCAAATTCTCTTAACCACTGAGCAATCGCCCTAGTGCCTTGGATTCACTTTCTAACAGTGGAATGTATTTCTTTGTCCTCTGTTACAGGGAAAAGCTACTCATCTGTTGGCATCATGTGTGCTCTGTGCTCAGAAGCAGTAAGGATATCCACGTACTCCAAGTGAAAGACACTAATTTCAATGAAAGAGCCTTTTTGGTCTTGTATAGTCATCTGAAGTACTCCAGCTGCATCCTTAAAGTACTTGAGTAAGTAAGAGGTCAATTTTGATGTAGTTATATCATGGAAGTTATAGACTTGCTTTCCCACCATCTCTCAGCTAACTGCATAAATGAAGGCTTATACAGTTCAAAGTAGAATCTCACTGGCTTGGTACCACTAACGTGTGTGGCTGACCATTCTTCATTGAGGGCTGTCCCATGAATTGTACAATGATGAAAGCATATGCAGGGTTTCCTTATGTGACAGTCAACCTTGTCTCCAAACTTTTCTCAGAGTTCCACATAGAAGAGAAAAATCACCTAGTGAGCTGTGTCACTGGGTTACAAAATTTAGAGTTATGCTGTCATTATGGGATATAGGATCTTGCCAAAGATGAGAGCTTAGTGGAAACTGATGGATCCCTCTCTTTGTTCTACAGGGTAAATAATGTGACTCTACTATGTGATAACCGCCTGTTATTTGAGTTGTTTCAGAACCAACGTTTGCAGCACTTGAATCTCAGCCTCACATTCCTGTCCCACAATGATGTAAAACTGTTGTGTGATGTCTTGAGCCAGGCAGAGTGCAACATAGAAAAGCTGATGTAAGTCTGTGTGTTCTCCTAGCTCACTGACTCCCCTTAAAGGAGAAATCTTTGTTTTGATCCATTTACTGTGACAAAATGCCCTGACCTAAGCAATGGCAGAGGAAAAAAAAAGTGTACTGGATTCAGAATTTCAGCTTTTAGGACATTGCTGTGGGAAGGCAGGGCAGCAAAAATCTCGAAGCATAGTCACATCTCATGCACAATCAAGAGTGGACTAATGCACACATGCTAGTGATCAACTGACTTCCTCCACTCCTATACAGGTCAAGATCCTGCTTCCTGAGGAATGGTGAGGAATGGTCCACCCACAGTGGATGGGGTCTTACTGCCTCAGTTGGCTTCATCAAGAAATCATGCACAAACATGGTCACAGAATGTCCCTATCTAGAGAAGCTCTCATTGAGACTCCCTTTCTAGGTGATTTTAGACTGTGTCAAGTTGGCATTAAAACTATCACGAGACAACAGTTTTTCATTTGTGCACTTGTGTCCTATTTTTCTATTATTCATGTGTAGACTTCCTCACTTTAAGAACTGATCACTGCTGGTCAATGAGATGGATCAGTGGATTAAGGCACTTGTTACCAACCCTACAACCTGAGTTCTATCCCAGGACCCACATGGAGAAAAGGAAGTAAAGAACCAACTTCTACAAGTTGTTCTCTTTTGTTTGACATTCTCTCACATGCCCCTTTTGCATGCTGTAGCATGTGTGCTTGGGCATACACACACATGCAAATAAATAAATTAATGTAATTTATAATAATGTAAAACAGTGGGTTGCTGGGAGCTATTATTGCTCTTCCAGAGACCAGAGTTCAATCCTTGGCACCCATGTGGTGGTTCACTACCATCTGTAACTCTAATTCCACAGGATCTTATACCTTCTGACATCTGCAGGCATCTGATACATGGACACATGCAGGCAAAACACTCACATGTGAAGTTTAAAAATGAGTAAGTCTAATTTTTAAAAAATTGAGCTGATTGTGGAATATGAGAGTTAATTTCTACATGGGTGTATCCACTTTGGAAAGCATTGCTTCTGTTCAGATTTCACAGCTTCTGACACCGTAGAACTCAGCACTCTTCTGCTAAGCACATGTTCTATCTATGCTAAGCACATGTTCTATCTATGCTAAGCACATGTTCTATCTATGCTAAGCACATGTTCTATCTATGCTAAGCACATGTTCTATCTATGCTAAGCACATGTTCTATCTATGCTAAGCACATGTTCTATCTATGCTAAGCACATGTTCTATCTATGCTAAGCACATGTTCTATCTATGCTAAGCACATGTTCTATCTATGCTAAGCACATGTTCTATCTATGCTAAGCACATGTTCTATCTATGCTAAGCACATGTTCTATCTATGCTAAGCACATGTTCTATCTATGCTAAGCACATGCTCTATCTATGCTAAGCACATGTTCTATCTATGCTAAGCACATGTTCTATCTATGCTAAGCACATGTTCTATCTATGCTAAGCACATGTTCTATCTATGCTAAGCACATGTTCTATCTATGCTGAGCTTGTGCTCTATCTATGCTGAGCACATGTTCTATCTATGCTAAGCACATGTTCTATCTATGCTAAGCACATGTTCTATCTATGCTGAGCACATGTTCTATCTATGCTGAGCACGTGTTCTATCTATGCTAAGCACATGTTCTATCTATGCTAAGCACATGTTCTATCTATGCTAAGCACATGTTCTGTGTATGCTAAGCATATGTTCTATCTATGCTGAGCTTGTGTTCTATCTATGCTATGCACATGTTCTATCATCTATGCTAAGCACATGTTCTATCTATGCTGAGCACATGTTCTATCTATGTTACATGACTCGATGTGCTTCCTGAACAGGTGTTCATGGCAGGTGTTCATACCTGAAAAGTTGAAATTCTGACTGACCGTAAGCTTGGTGAAAATCCTGTAGCTACTGGTCATATTTGGATGGAACTTAGGGATTGTTGGTGGCATGAATTTGATTCAAAAGGATGTCATTTATAAACATATGTATGCGAACCTCACAATAAAAGTTCAAAGATGGTTAGGACTTAGAGGCAAGGATAATGGTTCCTGGTTTGTGGCTAGTGACAGAAAAGGAGGTGGGGATGAGTATGGAGAACTACAGTTCTTTTTAAAAAAAGATCTATTTATTTTATTTATATGAGTACACTATAGCTGTCTTCAGACACACCAGAAAAGGGCATCTAATCCCATTACAGATGGTTGTGAGCTACCATGTGGTTGCTGGGAACTGAACTCAGGACCTCTGGAAGAGCAGTCAGTGCTTTTAACTGCTGAGCGATCTCCAGCCCTACAGTTCTTGATATGTACACTTTTATTATATTTTTCTGCCATGGACATTGGTATTCTGTATGGTTCTATGATAGCTATGCTTTGGGTTTTGAATGACTGAGTTATGTAGCAAGAAAAACTAAAAAAGATTAAGTAGCAAGTAGCAGAAAGAAGCCACAGATAGCTAGCAAATTTGTATCTGACACATCATCAGAGGACATTAGGATAGCCCAATGAGAGAGAAAACTAAGGATGACATCATATACGAGAGTGCATACATCCAGCAGAAATTGACTGGGGACACCTCACTGAAGCAGTCAGAGGGAAATCTTCATCTCCTGTCCTGGGGGGAGAAGCAGGGTGTCTGTTTTGCGCCACCAAGTAAAAGAACAGATTACAGCAGATAGATATTGTCTGCAAATAACATGAGCAAGACAGGCGCTTGGGCTCATCCAGCAGAAATGACTGGGGAGGCCTTGACACAGCACTGCTGGAGTTCCCCATGGAGAGGTCTAGGCAGAGTAGAGCATTCTCTCCACCTGTGAGTTCCTGTTTTCTTCTCTTTCCCTCATAATAGCTGTAGGGCATTGTAGGTATAGATAATAGTTACTTTGGTTGGCACTGGCCATTCTAGCCATTCTCAGGAACACAGTGTTTTTACTCTTGGGCTATGTGACTGCTCTCCCCTCTCCCTATTGCAGACCCAGAGGGGCCAGCCCTTCCCTGGATACAAAGTATTACAAGACATTTGCAATAAACATGCTGGAGTCTGGGACAGGAAAGCCCTTCTTATTCTCAGAGTTCAATTTCAGCACGCTTAAACAGCACATCACGGTTATATCTGGTAACTCAAGGGCATCACACACACCACCACCACCGTGACCACCACCACCAAATGAATAAATAAATGTCATTTTTAAAAACTGGGCTTGAAAGATGGCTCGGTGGTTTAAGAGCACCTGTTGCTCATGCAGAGGACCCAGGTTTAAGCCTTGTCCCAGAACTCAAACTGAATGGCTTAGGACCACCTGTAACTCTAGTTCTGGGGGGTCTGACACTCCCTTCCGGCCTCTATAGGCACCAGACAAACATGTGGTGTACATGTAAACATGTAGGCAAACACTCGTACTCATTAGAAATAATTTTTTTTTTTTAATAAAAAACAGTGTCAAATTCTGAGATGTCTCAAACCTTCATGGGGATAGCAAGGAAAAATGTCATGAAAACATAGCAGTATGACGTTATCTTTTGCCTGCAGCGTAGCAGCCTGTAACCTTTCACCTGATGACTGCAAGGTCTTTGCCTCCGTCCTGATCAGCAGCAAGATGTTGAAGCATCTTAATTTGTCATCTAACAACTTGGACAAAGGGATATCCTCTCTGTCCAAGGCTTTGTGCCACCCAGACTGCGTTCTGAAGAACTTGGTGTAAGTGGCCTTGGGAGGTGGGGTGCACTGTAAGGACAGTGGAAATAGTTTGAATATAGACTCTGTTTACTAAAATCTGCCAGTTGTATGTCTGGGGAAATGGCTCCGTGGGTGGGAGTACTTTATGTGCTGATATCAGCAGTAAATGATGTCTGCAATCCCAGAGCTGAGGAATGAAGATAGGTGGGTCTTAGAGCTCAAGGATCAGCCATATTGGTGAATCCCAGGCTCAGAACAAGGCAGAGAGCAACT
This sequence comes from Mus caroli, assembly GCF_978045245.1. Classification (NCBI taxonomy): domain Eukaryota; kingdom Metazoa; phylum Chordata; class Mammalia; order Rodentia; family Muridae; genus Mus; species Mus caroli. The sequence continues at coordinate 123,555,889 of NW_028227263.1, read as the reverse complement.
AGGGAAGACGCCAGCCTCAGCCTCAGCCTGCATGCACAGGAGCACACATGCAACATACACACTGTTAGATCTCCAAGGCAACAGAGAGAGATAGGAGGCAGAAAAAAGACTAGAGCCTAATCTCAGCCGACTGGACTATTTATTCCAAAACAGCAAAAGACAGTGTTTCCTGTGGTAAAGGGGTGCTTGTGTCTCTTCATCGGGTGATATGAGGGTATTGTTTGCATTCATAATGGGCTAGGACAGTTACCCAGTCTCTCATTCCTTGGGCTTAGAATGTAGCTAAAGGGTGCTTGGGCAGTTTTGCATTCTTTCTTTCCTTGAGTTGTCACAGTTTCTGTGTTGACCTGCTGACTGGAGGAAGGCCGTCTACAGGAATCCTGTCCAGGGACCACAGCGTTCTCTCAGATACCACACAGACAAATTAATTAGATATAATATCTTCCCATTGATGCAGTCCCATAGCAGAAGTTTCAAAGCATAAACCTAAGAAACATAAACAAACACAGTGGGCTGGAGAGATGGCTCAGTGGTTAAGAACACACACATTGCTCTTCCAGAGGTCCCGTTTGTTTCCTAGCACCTGTGTTAGGCAGCTTACATCCACTCTAGGTCTAAGAAATCAAGCATCCTCTTCTGGCCTTCACAGTCACCCTCTCTCACATGGACAGACCACATTTAGCACAGCACACATACACATAATTAAAAATAAAATCTTTAAAACATACTCAGGCACATCTGAGTTTTAACCCTGCCGGAGGCTGAGATAGGAGGATTTCAAGGTCAAGGTCAGACTTTAAAACAGCCCATTTAAAGGTGGAAGGAGAGAACCAACTCCACAAAGCTGCTCTCTGACCTTCACATGTGTATGTGTATATGATGTTCCTGCAAACATCATATTCACATATACACAATTGTAATCATTTAAATTTTTCAATTGGTTCTGAACTTAACATTTGTAGATTATTTTTTTGTTAACAGTTAGTTGGTGTTTAAATTGTATATTATAAGAAGACTGGAGGAGGTTGGAACTAGTATATGGGAGAGTAACGACAAGCTGGACACATGCTGAACCACTGTACATTCAGCTCTTGAGTACCTGCAGAGTTTTACACCCATAGTGACCCTGACCCCACATCCACACTCACCCCTGCTACCCATAGATATCAAGGGTTTCTTGTACTAAATTTCAAAAGCTGTTTGACTAGATTAAAGTGCCTGTAGCAGACACACAGGCTTGTGTCAGTAACTTGGTTTTGGCATGCAGAATGGGACAGTCACAGAGAATAATGCCCATGAACCCCTAAACTTCATCTCATACTGAATGAACCTCTCTTGTAATTGTGGATGGAATAAATGAGTAGGCTAATAAGGAAGAAAATTAAGAGCTTTAGAACTCAGGAAAGAGGTTTGGTGTTTTGGGTAGGACCAATGATGGTGATTTTTCATGTCATGTATTCCTATATATTTCATATTATGATGGATAGTGTTAGCTGTCACCCTAGAACAATGATACTCACCTGAGAAGTGAGTATCAATAAAGGAGTGTCTAGGTGGGCCCATGAGCATGTCTCTAAGAGATTGTCTTAATTATGCTAATTAGTCTGTGAAGACCCAGCCCTCAGTGGGCAGCACCATTACCCTGGGATTGAGTCCTGGATTATTGAAGAATTGAGAATATAGCCATGCACCTATGAATTCTCTGTACCTTTGACTCTAGATGGGACCTGGCCAGCTGTTTGAAGTTTCTGCCCCCTTGACTTTACACAATGAAAGAGTGCAGTCTACAATAGTGAGCTAAATTGGAACCTCTCTCCCCAAAATTTATTTTTATAAGGATATTTTTATCACAAGAACAGAAATGAAACTAAACCACGTAGACTTTATTTTAAAATATATTTTCATACTGTTTATTATACAAGACAACATTGCTATGGTTTTCTATGTTACAATAATCATATAACTATCATTGAGACATTGCTAATATAAAGGATTCAGATTAGAGTCAGGTAAGTTCTTCAAAACATTAGTACTGTCAGTGAATTTACTCAGTTTCAATGCTAGATATGATGTTAAATCAGATGAAGGGAAATATGTTTCACTAAGCCAGGAGTTCCTCATCATGCTTGAATATTTTGTCACTGATACTTATAAAATTGTGGAAATGTTCTATTTCCCCCCTTACATGCCTTTCTATCCCTGTGACAGGTTAGCCAAATGTTCCCTCAGTGAGGAATGTTGGCACTACCTTTCAGAAGTTCTTAGGCGGAACAAAACCTTGACCCACCTAGATATCAGCTTCAATGACCTAAAGGATGAAGGGCTGAAGGTTCTCTGTGGGGCTCTCACTCTCCCAGACAGTGTCCTGATATCACTGAGGTAGGTTTCTTTGAGCTTGGCCTTGGAGGCCCTGTTTAGGAATCTTTAATGTATATGCCTGAGAGTATGCAGGGTAGAGTCACTCACTGCAGGCATCTGAAGACCCTTAGGACAGATAGATCTGTGCTTTGGCCTCTGTGTCATGGTTTTGGTGTGTGGTGGGAAGCCTCTCAGAATAGGGACTGAGAGAAAGAGGAATTATGACTGGAGCCAAAGGGATGGTTAAGAAGTTTGGATGGGTGCTAGAAGATAAACAGATATCAACAGATGGAAAAGAGAGCTCAGATCCTAGAGAGAAGGGTGTATTTGTGAATTTCTCATCACTGTGACTGTGATGAAATATCTGACAGAAGCAACTTAAGGGAGGCAGGGTCATTCAAGGTCATGGTATGGAACGGTCTCATCTCCCCTGTTAGGAAAAAAGCATGATGGAGAGGCCTCATAGTGGCAGCAGTGAGTATAAAAATTCTTCTCATTGTGCATCAGGAAGCAGAATGTGGAACCAAAATCAGGGTCTAGAATATAATCCTTCAGCCCATACCAAGTGGCCCACATATACCTGTTAGATCCCAATGTTCCAGAGGTTCTACAACTTCCCAAAACAGTCCCCCCATCTGGGAACTAAGTGTTTAAACACAGGAACTTGTAGGAGACATTCTGTGTCCAAAGAAAGAGTAAGACGAGGAAGAGGGACCCCAGAAATGTGTGTGTGTGTGAATTAGTTATTGTGCATGAAAATTCTACCATGGAAAAATAAACAGCGGTGTAACAGTAATGAGAAGATAAACAACAGAACTCTGGATTTCAAATTATAAAAGGAAGAGGTATTTGAGTGATTTAGCGTGGTAGTTGTTTTGATCATTCCAAGTGGATTAGTATTCCATGATCAAATGGCTTTTGGTGAGAAATCCAGATGTGTGGGACTTGGTAGAACACTGTTACCTAATCTGTTGTGAAATCTCAGAGTCACAACATTTTTGTCTTCTGTAGAAAGGGGTAAGGAAGAAAATGAAAATGCATGTATAGTGTGCTTTTTCCTCTAATAATGACTTTGTAAAGCCCACTAAGGTGTCATATAAGATATATATTTGAAAACATTAAAAGTATCCAAGATTCCCCAGCAATAAAAAGAAAGAAAAAAAGGTAGTTTAAAAGTATAAACCACTTGAGGTCTCTAAAAATACTGAATTTGTGTTTAAAAATCTGTTGGAAGAGGGAAAAATCTGTTTTCTCCAATGAAATGACACTGAGTATATTGTCCACACTCCAGGGCATGCCCCATACTCAGGCATACTCATTTGTCAACACAAAATGTTTTGTGGGCTTCTTTCTTTTTTTTTTTTCCAAACTTGGTGAGAATGAGATCCTACCTCAAAAAAAAAAAAAAAAAAAAAAAAAAAAAAAAAAAAAAAAACCAAACAAAACAAAAACAAAAGCAAAACAAAACAAAAAAACCCAAAACAAAACAAAAGTAAAAAGTATATGGTAATTACAAAAACCCTGCTGAGGTCCAGCTCCAGCCTAAGGAGGGTTCTGAGAAAGGCACGAATGGGAACAGTGCGGATTCATTAGTGACTCAGGGTCAGTAGTAGCTGCAAGCTGTCAGTTCAGGTGCTTTCTCTGTTCCCTGAAGATTCTCATCATTCTTTCTTCTCCTTTCTGGCCAGAGAACCTGAACCCAGCCTTTAATTTACTAAAGCTAAATCATCAAGGCTTTGATCGTTGTTAGTAATCTTCAAAATTCTTTTTTAAAAATATTCAATTTTATTTGTAATGCACTTTTATACTCCATATTCCATTCCCCGCCCCTCCCCATCCACCCTCCGACTGCTCCACATCCCACACCTCATCCCCACCCCACCCCACCCCACCCCACCCAATCTCCATGTGGATGCCCCCACCCCCACCCCATCTGACCTCTAAACTCCCTGGGGCCTCCTGTCTCTTGAGTGTTAGATGCATCTCTGAATGAACACAGACCTGGAAGTCCTCTACTGTGTGTGTGTTGGGGGCCTCATATCAGCTGGTGTATGCTGCCTGTTTAATTAAGACTGCTAGTCCTCCTACAGAATCACCCTTCTCCTCAGCTTCTTTCAACCTTCCCTAATTCAACAACAGGGGTCAGCTGCTTCTGTCCATTGGTTGGGTGCAGATATCTGCATCTGACTCTCTCAGCTGCTTGTTGGGTCTTTCTGAGGGCAGTTATGATTGATCCCTTTTTGTGAGCTCTCTATAGCCTCAGTAATAGTGTCAGGTCTTGGGACCTCCCCTTGAACTGGATCCCACTTTGGGCGTGTCACTGAGGACCTTCTTTTCCCCAGGCTCCTCTCCATTTCCATCCCTGTAATTCTTTCAGACAGAAACAGTTATGGGTCCAAGCTGTGACTGTGGGATGGCAGCCCCATTCCTCACTTGATGTTCTGTCTTCCTGCTGGAGGTGGGTTCTATAAGTTCCCTCTCCCTACTGTCAGGCATTTCGTCAAAGGTCCCTCCATATGAGTTCTGAGAGTCTGTCACTTTCTAGATCTCTGGTACATTCTGGGGAGTCCTCCCAACATCCTATTTCCTGAGGTTGCCTGTTTATATTCTTTCTGCTGGCCCTCAGAGCTTCAGTCCTTTTCCCTCACCCAATACCAGATCAGGTTCCCCTCTCCCCCCACATTCCCCCAACCCTGTCCACTTTCCCTCCCAGGTCCCTCCCTCCCTTCACACTTGTGATTGCTTTTTTTCTCTCCCAAGTGGGACTGAGGTGTCCTCATTTAGGCATTTGAGCTTGTTGAGCCTTTTGAGTATTCTGTATGGTTTTTTTTTTTGTTGTTGTTGTTGTTTTTGTTTTTTTGTTTTTGTTTTTGTTTTTGCTAATATCCTCTTATTAGTGAGTACATGCCATGCATGTCCTTTTGGGTCTGAGTTACCTCACTCAGGATGATATTTTCTAGTTCCATCCATTTGCCTGCAAAAGTCAGGATGTCCTCATTCTTAATAGCTGAGTAGTATTCCATTGTGTAAATTAACCATATTTTCTGAATCCATTCTTCTGTCATGGGACATATAGGTTGTTTCCAGCTTCTGGATATCACAAATAAGGCTGCTATGAACATAGTGGAACACATGCCCCTGTGGTATGGTGGGACATCTTTTGGGTATATGCCCAAGAGTGGTATAGCTGTGTCTCCATGTAGATCTATTTCCAATTTTCTGAGGAACCTCCAGATTGATTTCCAGAGTGGTTGTACCAGTTTGCAATCCCACCAGAAATGGAGGATTGTTCTTCTTTCTCCACATACTCTCCAACATGTGTTGTCACCTGAGGTTTTGATCTTAGCCATTCTGATTGGTGTAAGGTGGAATCTCAGGGTCCTTTTGATTTGCATTCCTCTGATCATTAAGGACTTTGAGCATTTCTTTAGGTGTTTCTCAGTCATTCGAGATTCCTCAGTTGTGAATTCTCAGTTTAGTTTTAGACCCATTTTTTTTTAATTGGGTTGTTTGGTTTTTTTGGTGGTTAGCTTCTTGAGTTCTTTATATATATTGGATATTAGCCCTCTATCGGATGTGGGGTTAGTGAAGATTTTTTCCCAATCAGTAGGTTGCAATTTGTCTTATTGATTCTGTCCTTTGCTTTACAGAAGCTTTCCAGTTTTATGAGGTCCCATGTATCAATTCTTGATCTTGGAGCATGAGCCATTGGAGTTCTGTTTATTAAATTTCCCCCTGTGCCAATGGGTTCAAGGCTCTTTCCCACTTTCTCTTCTATTAGATTCAGTGTATCTGGTTTTATGTTGAGGTTCTTGATCCATGTGGACTTGAGCTTTGTACAAGGTGAATAATATGGATTTATTTTCATTCTTCTGCGTACAGACAGCCAGTTAGACCAGCACCATTTAGAAGATGCTTCCTTTTTTCCATTGTATATTTTTGGCGTCGTTGTCAAAGATCAAGTGACAGTAACTGTGTGGTTTTATTTCTGGGACTTCAGTTCTATTTCATTGATCAACATGTCTGTCTTTGTACCAACACCATTCAGTTTTTATCACTATTGCTCTGTAGTAAGCTTGAGATCAGGGATGGTGATTACTCCAGCTGTTCGTTTATTGTTAAGAATTGTTTTCACTATTCTGTTTTTTGTTTTGCCTTTCCAGACGAACTTGAGAATTGTTCTTTTCATGTCTTTGAGAATTGTTTTGGGATTTTGATGGGGATTGCATTGGATCTATAGATTGCTTTTGGAAGGATTGCCATTTTTACTATGTTAATTCTGCCAATCCATGAGCATGGGAGATCTCTCCATTTTCTGAGATCTTCTTTGATTTCTTTCTTGAGAGACTTGAAGTTATTGTCATATAGGTCTTTCACTTGTTTGATTAGAGTTACCCCAAGATACTTTATACTATTTGTGGCCATTGTGAAGGGAATTGTTTCCCTAATTTCTTTCTCAGCCTGTTTATCCTTTGTATAAAGGAAAGCTACTGATTTATTTGAGTTAATTTTATGTTTGGCCACTTTGCTGAAGTTGTTTATCAGCTGGAGAAGTTCTCTGATAGAATTTTTGGGGTCGCTTATGTATACTATCATATCATCTGCAAATAGTGATACCTTTATTTCTTCTTTATCAGTTTTTATCCCCTTGATCTCTTTTTGTTTTCTTATTGTTCTAGCTAACACTTTGAGTACCATATTGACTAGATATGGGGAGAGTGGGCAGCCTTGTCTTGTCGCTGATTTCAGTGGGATTGTTTCAAATATGTCTCCATTTAATTTGATATTGACTGTTGGTTTGCCATAAATTGCTTTTATTATGTTTAGGTATGGGCCTTGAATTCCTGATCTCTCCAATAATTTTAACATGAAGGGATGTTGTATTTTGTCAAATGCTTTCTCAGTATCTAATGAAATGATCATGTTTTTTTTTTTCTTTGAGTTTGTTTATATAGTGAATTACATTAATGGATTTTTGTATAATAAACCAAACTTGCATCCCTGGATGAAGCCTACTTGATCATGGTGAATGATGGCTTTGATATGTTCTTGGATTTGGTTTGCAAGAATTTTATTGAGTATTTTTGCATCAATGTTCATAAGTGAGAATGGTCTGAAGTTCTCTTTTCTTGGTTGGGTCCTTGTGTAGTTTAGGTATCAGAGTAATTGTGGCTTCATAAAGTGAGTTATGTATAATTCCTTCTGTTTCTATTTTATGGAATAGTTTGAGGAAAATTGGTATCAGGTCTTCTTTGAAGGTCTAGTAGAATTCTGCACTAAATCCATCTGGCCCTGGGTGTTTTTTGGTTGTGAGGATTTTAGTGACTTCTTATATTTCCTTGGGTGATATGGACATGTTTAGATAGTTTACCTGGTCTTGCTTTAACTTTGGTATGTGGCATCTGTCTAGAAAACCATCCATTTCATCTACATTTTCCAGTTTTGTTGATTTTCCAGTTTTGTTGAGTATAGGCTTTTATAGTAAGATCTGATGATTTTTTTGAATTTCCTCTGTTTCTGTTGTTAGGTCTCCCTTTTCATTTCTGATTTTATTAATTTGGATACTGCCTCTTGGCCCTTTAGTCAGTTTGGCTAGGGGTTTATCTAACTTGTTGATTCGTTCAAAGAACCAGCTTTTGGCTTTGCCGATTCTTTGTATTGTTTTCTTTGTTTCTATTTGGTTAATTTTTTTGGTTAATGTTTCTATTTGGTTTCTATTTTGGTTAATTTTGGCCTAATTAATTTGGTTAATAGTGAAAATAGTTTCACTATTTTCCTCCTTCTACACCTCTTGTGTGAGTTTGCTTTTTTTCATTCTAGGACTCTCAGATGTGCTGTTAACTTGTTAGTGTAAGTTCTTTCCAGTTTCTTTAACAGGGCACTTAGTGCTATGAACTTTCCTCTTAGAACTGCTTTCATTGTGTTCCATAGGTTTGGGTATGATGTGTCAACATTTTCATTAAATTCCAGGAAGTCTTTAATTTCGTTCTTTATTTCCTCCCTGACCAAGTTAGCACTGAGTAAAGAGTTGTTCAGTTTCCCCGTGTATGTGGTATTTCTGTAGTTTTTGCTGTTACTGAAGACAAGCCTTAGGACATGGTGATCTGATAGGATGCATGGTATTATTTCAGTATTCTTGTATCTGTTGAGAGTTGTTTTGTGACCAATTATATGGTCGATTTTGGAGAAGGTACCATGAGATGCTGAGAAGAAGGTGTATTCTTTTCTTTTAGAATGAAATACTCTGTAGATATCCATAGATATGTTATATCCATTTGGTTAATAACCTCTCTTAGTTTCACTTTGTCTCTGTTTAGTTTCTGTTTCAATGACCTGTCCATTGCTGAGAGTGGGATGTTGAAATCTCCCACTATTATTGTGTGGGGTTCAATGTGAGTATAGAGTTTTAGTAAAGTTTATTTTATGAATTTGGGTGCTCTTGCATTTGGAACATAGATGTTCAGAATTGAGACTTTCTCTTGGTGGATTTTCCCCTTGATGAATATGAAGTATCCTTCTTCATCATGCTTGATAATTTGAAAGTCCATTTTATTGGATATTAGGTTGGAAACTCCTGCGAGTTTCCTTGGACCATTTGCTTGGAAGAGCTTTTTTCATCCCTTTATTCTGAGATAGTGCCTGTCTTTGTTGTTCAGGTGTGTTTCTTGTATGCAGCAAAATGCTGAACCTTGTTTGCATATCCAGTCTGTTAGCTTATGTCTTTTTATAGGTAAGTTGAATCCATTACTATCAGGAGATATTAAAGGGGGATGACTGTTGGTTCCTGATATGTTTGTTTTTGTATGTGGCTTTATGTGCTTATGGCTCTCTGCTTATGACTTTGTTGTGAGATGCTTAATATCTTGTCCTTTCTTTGGTGCAGGTATATTCCTTGTGTTGGAGTTTTCCTTCCAGGATCCTCTCTGTAAGGCTGGGTTTGTAGATAGATACTGTTTGAATTTGGTTTTGTCCTGGAATTTTTTGTTTTCTCTATTTATGTTGATTGAGAGTTTTGCTGGGTATAGTAGCCTGGGCTGGCATTTGTGTTTTCTTAGAATCTACATGACCTCTGACCTGGCCCTCTGGCTTTCATAGTCTCTGTTGAGAAGTCTGGTATAATTCTGATAGGTCTACCTTTATATGTTACTTGGACTTTTCCCCTTGCAGCTTTTAATATTCTTTCTTTACTCTGTGCATTTAGTGATTTGATAATTATGTGACAAGAAGATTTTCTTTTCTGGTCCTATTTATTTGATGTTCTATAGGCTTCTTGTACCTTTATGTCCATCTCTTTCTTTAGGTTGGGGAAGTTTTCTTCTATGATTTTTTTTAAAGACATTTTCAGGTCGTTTGAGCTGGGAATCTTCATACTCCTCTATTCTGATTATTTTTAGATTTGGTATTTTCATTGTGTTCTGAATTTCCTGGATGCTTTGGGTTAGGAGTTTTTTGTTTTGAATATTCTTTGACAGTTCTTTCATTCTCCTCTACTGTATCTTCTACACCTGAGATTCTCTCTTCTATCTCTTGTATTCTCTTGGTAATAATATATCTGTAATTCCTGACCTCTTTCCTAGGTTTTCCTTTTCCAGGTTTGCCTCCATCTGTGTGTCCTTTATAGTTTCTACTTCCACTTTTAGGTCTTGCATTGCTTTATTCAATTCCTTCAACTGTTTGCCTGTGTGTGTGTGTGTGTTTCTTTCAGTGAATTATTTATATCCTCCTTAAAGGACCCTATTATTTCCATGAGATAGGATTTTAGGACAGATTCTTTGGTTTTCAGGTGTGTTGTTGTATTCAGGGCTTGCTGTGGTGGTAGAGCTGGGTTCTGGTGATGCCCACATGTTTTGGCTTCTGTTCCTTATGGTCTTGCACTTGCCATTCCCCTGGTGTTTGTTGATCTGAGTGACTGTATGGAATCTGCCTCTTTTGTCCCTGGGTTGCTTCGGGTTTCCTGGTATGCTTGTGGCCTTGGCTGTATCAGACCTGTGGGGCCTTCCAGGGCCAGAGAAGCGGCTGATCTGTTGCCCTGGCTGCAGTTGATCTCCTGGGAGGCCTTCAGACTATTGGATCTTCTGTGGAGCAGTCAAGCTGTTGTCCAACAGTGCTGAGCACAGCCGGTTCTCAACTGCTCTGGGTTCAGAGGTCCTCAACTTCTCTGATTTCAGAGGGTCCTCTAGGATGTATCGGGATATGGAGTCTTCATGGGAGCAGACCAACTAGGAGTCTGCCCCAGCAGCAAGGGCCAGGTAGAAGGGGTGGGAGGGATGGAAGGAGGGGGAGTGGTATTCAGGAGGGCAGGGATTTTGGTAGGTGATGTGTCCCAAGTTCACCAGGCTTCCAGCAGCAGCTCCAGGACTCAGGGTAGTGTGGGAGGGGCGTTCTTACCAACTGCTCTTGAGTGCAGCGGGTCCTCTAGGATGGATTGGGATATGGAGTCTTCACCTCTTCAAAAATTCTTAAATTTACGTAAATTCTATGAATCCCCGATCAATAGTCCCAACCCCAATTTCCTTAAAGCAGAAACTAAACACAAAGCAAAAGCATATTTCCTTATAGGTTTATACATCTTGTTCTTCATGGGTAGCTGGGCACAGCTCTTGTGGTTTCTTAGTACACCAGACAGCAGTCTTTAGTAATGATTTTCATGGAAAAACAGAAAGATGACAGACTCCTATAATTAAAATGATTCCTTACAAAGTTTTAAATTTATATAAGTAAAGTGGTTAGCTCTCTTTAATATCAAGATGTAGAACTGTTGGCTCTTTCAGTACCCAGGCTGCCATGCTTCCTGCCATGATGATAATGGACTAAACCTCTGAAACTGTAAGCCAGCCTCAGTTAAGTGTTTGCCTTTACTTTAAGAGTTGCCTGGGTCACATCTCTTCACAGCAATGAAACCCTAACTAAGACCCTTCTGTAACTCCAGTTCTGGGAAACCTGATCACCCCTTCTGGCCTTTGTAGGAAACTACTTTCATGTGGTAGGCACAATTTTTTTAAAGTAGTGTCAGATTCACACTAGAATTTGAGAAATCAGAAAGAGAATGGGCTCCTCAGAAACAAGCCCATCCACTGGTTTTCATATAATGCAAGTGATCCAGGATAGTTCAGGAAAAGAGCTGGTTCAACAAGCATTCCCAGTCAGCCACCATCCGTGAGGATACCTGAGTCTATGACACCATGCCATCTTTCTTCCCTTGATGTAAAGGATAAGCCTTGAAAGCTGTACAGTAGCCACCCCTACCCCTGTGTTATCCATGGTTTGGGTTACCCATAGTGCCCCACTCCATTTTCATACGGGTTACCTATGCTCAAAGTTACTCATGCTCAAAAGCATTACTTAACATAGTGTTGTTCTTAACCTTTAAAAAGATTGTTTTGCTTCATCTAATGTGTGTGTGTGTTTCTGAGTGTTTGTGTGTGCAAGTGCCTGAGGAGGCTGCAAGAGAGAATTGGATCCCCTGCAACTGGAGTTCCAGGTGGGTGTGAGCTGCCTAACATGGGTTCTGGCAAACAAACCCGTGTGTTCTGTGACCTCTGAGCCATTTCTCCAGCCCATGTTTTAACTTTCATTACAATGTATTGCAATTCATCTTCTACACCATTGTTAGTTATCCTAGTGTGCCTGATCTATTCCACTGTCGTCGATGGACTATTGAGGACATGGTGTTTTCTTTTCTTTTTTTCTTTTTTAAGATTTATTTATTTATTTCATGTATGTGAGTACACTGTTGATGTCTTCAGATACATCAGAAGAGAGGGCATCTGATCCTATTACAGATGGTTGTGAGCACCATATGGTTGCTGGGAATAGATCTCAGGACCTCTGGAAGAGCAGTCAGTGCTCTTAACCGCTGAGCATCTCTCCAGCCTGAGAACATGATATTTTCTGAATCTCTGAGTGCTGACTGCAGTTACAGACATCACTGGGCCTTGTGAAATGCTTCCTTTTCAGATCAGGGAATAACCACAGTATTGTGATTTTTCTCTTACAGTGTGAGATATTGTCTCATCACCACTAGTGGTTGCCAGGACCTGGCTGAAGTCTTGAGAAACAACCAGAACCTGAGGAACCTACAGGTTTCAAACAATAAAATAGAAGATGCTGGTGTGAAGCTCCTGTGTGATGCTATAAAACATCCCAACTGCCACTTAGAGAATATTGAGTGGGTGTCACCATGGTCATAGCTGTGTCTTTGAGGGTGGTAAAAATGGGCAATTAATGTTTAGAAAAGTAAATTAAAAGTCCATAAGGAGGCTGGAGAGATGGCTCAGATGTTAAGAGCACAGTCTGAGCTTCCAGAGGTCCTAAGTTCTATCCGTAGTGACCACATGGTGGCTCACAACCATCTGTAATGAAATCTGTTGCCCTCTTCTGCCTGCAGGCATACATGCAGGCAGAATGCTGTATACATAATAAATAAATCTTAAAAAAAAAAAAGAATACTATAGGTGGGCTGGTGTGATGGTTCAGCAGTTAAAAGCACTGACTGCTCTTCTAGAGGACCCAAGTTCAATTCCCAGGACCTACATAGGACTTCAGAACTGTCTATGACTCCAGTTTCAGGGGACCTGACACACCCATACAGACATTGATACAGGCAAAATACCAGTGCACATAAAATAAAAATAAATAAAAATTTAAAAACTTCATAGGCAATCTAGGTAACATAGTAGTTAGCAGTAGTTTATTTAGTAACCTACTCCAAACCTTCAAGCCTGAAAGCAGAAAGCTTTTACTGCTGACTGATTGCTAATCTAGCCGGGTATGATTTATCTTTACTGGGCATACTTAGAGAATTGATCATCTAGGGGACTGTAATATGGGCCAGCCTAACTGTTGGGAATGGAGGCAGGAAAAGGAGATGGTGTTTGGATAGATGGATGGATGGGGAGATGCCAAGTTGATGAAATGAATGCATGGTGGGAGGGTGACTGATGGTTGTATGCAATGAATAGATGTTTATTACAGATGGATGCATATTTAGTTGGGTGAGCCCATAGATGTTTGGATAGATCGATGCATTGGTGGGTGAGTGATTGATGGTTGTAAGTATAGATATATGCTTGTCTTTCCTGATGCAAGCCTGCATAGATATATAGCTCTTACTTGGAAAGGAGCATATATGGATACTGGATGGATGATTGGATAGGTGTAGGAATGGATGTCCACTGGAGATGACAGGAGTGACCAGACCACATCGCATTGACTTATTTGTGTGGACTGATATGGCAACTGCTTTGGCTGCCATGACAAAAATAGACTGACTGGCTCATACAGTAGGGATTTATTGATAAGCACAGTTGCAGAGGTTAGAAGTGAGATTACACATCACCTGGGATGGATCCTGAAGAGCACCAAACAAGGACTATGTTCCAGGCATTTTTCATTGACTTGAAAATGGTTGTCTTCTTCTTGAGTCTTCACAGCTATACAAGATTAGATCCAACTCTATTGTCCTCATTTTAATTTAATTCCCTCTGTAAAGACTGCCTGAAAATCCATACTCATAGGATACTGGAGATTAGGACTTCAACATAGGAATTTTGACAGCATATAGTTTAGTCCGTAGCAGAATGAATCTCAAGAGTTCAAATCAAAAATTATCAAGGTGCTTGAGGTATAAGCTCAGAGCTCAGCAACCCTTGTCCCCTGCTTTGCTGTAGTACACAGTGTGAGGTCCAATTTTATCCCAGCTTCAAGGGCTGGGACAGCAGGCCATTAGTGGAACTATTAGTTCACCACAGACATGGATACTGAGAATGAGCAATTGTAGTCTCATCTGCCAATAAAGGGAAAATTTGGTATCAGGAACCCTGGGCTTTTAAGAACCTGTCCTCAGAAGCTATGGAGTGAGCATACTCTAGATCTAGACTGAGCCACCACCCACCCACATGCCTTCTCACCCTGACACAGAACTATTCTTGTTTGTTGCAGATTGGAAGCCTGCGCACTAACTGGTGCCTGCTGTGAGGACCTTGCTTCTTCTTTTGCCCACTGTAAGACCCTATCGGGAATCAACCTGCAGGAGAACACCTTGAACCACAGTGGATTGGTTGCACTGTTTGAGGCTATGAAACAGCAACAGTGTACTGTGCATTTACGTGGGTGAGCTGGCCTCTGTTCTCTTTGGTGGGAAGAATCCTTAGGGATAAGAAGGGATAAATTGAGATCTGAAATGCACTGCTAACAATATGATAATTTTACATAGAAATCAGAGCTGGGGGCATGACTCAGGCCGTAGAGTCCTTGCCACACAAGTATAAGGGGCCAGGGTTTGATCCCCAGAAACTACATGGAAAAAGCCAGGCATAGAGTTTGTATTTATAATCTCAGTAATGGAGAGAAAGAGACAAGGAGAATCCTTATCTCCCTGGCCAGCCAGTCTAGTCAAACTGGTGAATTTCAGACCAAATGAGAGGAACTCCATCTCAAAAATCAAGGATGATACCTGAGGTTAGCCTCTGGCCTCTGCCTACTTATACACACACATGAAGATGCAAGTTAATTCAATAATAAGATGGTCACACCAATAATAATCCTGCCAATGCTACACCAGTAAGCATATCTTATCATGAAACCCCACCTCTCACTGAGGGGGCTATAGGTAGGTGAATGGTGTTTGGGGGAGGGACACCATAAAATATTTTTAAATTCAAGTTAAAAATAAATTCAAGTTATGCTCTCTCTCATGGTGATGCTGTTACAGGAATATTAGATTAAGTATAAAGCCCTTCCTTGCCTTCTGACTGGTCAGAGCCTAAGTACTGGTGATACTTGGTACTGTTGTAAGGAGAATGTATAAATATGGTTGTAAATACAACTTTACTTATGCAGACAGTCCTGACTTAAGATTGTTTGGATCTACAATATGAAGGCATGTTCAATCATTCACTTTTTTCTCCAACACAGTAGTCATTAATTATATGAGATAACATTTTTAACATTTCAGTATTTTAATTAATATTGTCTTTATATTAGGCGATTTGATTTTTGCCCACCTGGAGCCTAATGTGAGTGCTCTGAGAAACTTTAAGATAGACTACGTGAGCTACGGTGGTCTGCTTGTAGATAAAGGTTTATATTGTGTTTTGTCATATAAATATGTGATTCGGAGTACTTATATAAGCACACGATATTTTATAAGAATGAGATACATAATATACTATTATTTTTATAATACTCAGCATTTATCTCTGTTGTTTGTTTTTCCCCCTATGGTCTTCAAACCCTTATGAGATCAAGGTGATGTTTGTGAAAATGTGAATTCAGGTGCACATGTGTGTATACATTATGTACATAAACATAGAGACCAGAGGAAAACCTCTAATGGCCATCCGTCATCGGGTGCCATCCACCTCAGTTGTTTTTGAGATGGGAACTCTCACTGGAAACTAAGAGTAACAAATTCTGTAAGGCTGGTTAGCCATCAAGTACTAGGAATCTGTCAGTCTCTGCTTCCTTGCTTCTTGGACCACAGTCATATGCCACTATTTACAGCTTGTTGTATGTGCTGGGAAGTAGCCTCAGGTCCTCATGTAGCAAACACTTCACTGGGAGAACCATCAGGGTCATTTTAGATAGTTATTTAAGCTACTCATTTCTAGGAAAGTGAAACCTTATAGAGTTGTCCAACCTTTTGCATTGCAATGTGGCACATACAGAGTTCACACTCAAAAACTGTTCAGTCTGTGTACCAAAAAAATTATTTTGAGTAAACTTAGACTTTTGTGCTAGCCCTTTTCATAGCTACCCTCATCTGTGTGTGGCTCATGGGTGACAGGGTGAATATGCCTATGAGATGTTGAGTTCAATTGTCTATAACTCTTCTCTCCTGGAAGGAAGACACAGGCTCACTTCCTTAAGATTTACTCTTACCAATTGCCTTGTCCCCTCCAAGTGTTGAGTGCCTGTGAGATTTCTTTCTTACTTGGTGTTGGCTGGAGGTTGACAGGGTACCAAGTGGGAGTGGATGCATAACAAAGCAGAAAGAAGTGAGTTATCTGTCATTTACTGAGTCACCCAGCTCTGCATCTGATTACAATCCAGCCTTGTTTACCTGCACCCTGGGGCAAGGTCTCCATTCCTCTGATTTGATCTGCAAAGTAAGAGTTGTTCTTTAACATGAGAAATTCAAAACTATATAGGTGTCAGATAATGTGATAGGTATTATGAAACCAAGTAAGTTTCCTCTTACTCCACTATGGAAAGTCTCAGAAAGACATGTACTACAACTAATATAAGCCCTAGTACATGGTTCATTCCTACAGGAAAAACCTACTTAAAAACACACATAACATGATTGTTTGAATGAAAATGTCTTCTCCTATTTATTGGCTCAGATATTTGAATATGTGGTCTGCAGTTGATATTGTTACTTCAGTAGGTTTTGGAGGTGTGACTTTGCTTGAGAAAGTATGTCACTGGGACAGCCTCATATCATACCCAGTGAGTTTTCTCTGCTTCTTGCTTGTAGTTCAGTATGTGGGCACTCAGCTTCCTGCTCCTGTAGCCACCCTTCCCTGCCATCATGGTGATAGACTTTTATCTCACTGGACCAGTAGGGGTTTTAGGCAAATAGACCTTTTCTTCTGTAAGCTGCCTTGGTCATGGTGTTGTATCACAATAATAGAAAAGTAATTCACATAGAATGAAAACAGACAGGAACCAGGATTTGAGAGAGGGGAGGGAGGAGGGAGAGAAAGAGGGGGGGGGAGACGGAAGTAGGGAGAGAGAGAGGGGGGGGGAGGGAGGGAGGAGAGGGAAGGGATGTACATACATGAGAACAGTTACTGGTTGGAGCTTGAAAACACATCAAGTCTTTTCCAAGTCTTCTATGCAAAACCCTAAGAAGGAGTTGGTACTTGTAGGAAGCACTGGAAGTGCCACCATTCTGAATGTTGAAACCAAATCGAAATAAACCTCAGTTAGAGTTCACAGCACAGAGATGGTCAGAGCAGAAGCTGCGAAGAGGATCAGTCAAGTAAAATACTTGCAGCAGAAGTCTGAGGACCTGAGGTCAGATCTTCACCGTCCACCTAATAAACTTGATTGTGGTCTCATATGTCTGTAGCCTTAGGGCCAGGGAGGAAGGTGGAGATAGGAGGCTCCCTGAAGCTCACTGGCCAGTCAGTCTATGAATGGCAGGTTCAGTGAGAGACCATGTCTCACAAAGACAAGGTGGAAAACAATTGAAGACACCTGACATTGACCTCTGGCAGGCAGGCATGCATGCTCATATACACATACACGCATGGGCAGACCAACAAATTAGGTTTTTAAATTTCATTTTAAAAAAATTTATGTATGGGTATTTTACTTGCATGTATATTCTGGCTTGGAGGCCAGAAGTTGGTATCAGGTCCCCTGGAACTGAAGTTATAGATGGATGTAAGCTGCAGTGTGGGGAACTGAACCTGGGTCCTCTGCGGGAACAGCCACTGCTCTTAACCAATGAGCCATCTCTCCAGTCCCCAGATTAGTTTTAAAGGAAAAGTCTGAATGTTAAACATGTATCAGCACACCATATCATAGCATGTCTATGTCACCCCATTTAGAGGCAACAGCAGAGTCACCTGAACTTGGCCTTGGAAAAAATTATGGAGGGAAACTGTGATGTCGGATCTCAAAAGGGAAGGTGTGGAGAAATGGCTCCTCTGTTAAGCATTTGCTGCTCTTGCAGAGGACTCAGTCTCGGTTCCCAGCATCATCTGACATGGCAGCTCACAACTGCTCTCACCCTACTTCAGCAGGTCCAGTGACTTCTGACTCCCACAGGCACCTGCACACATGTGCTGCCCAGAGATCCACACAGGCATATGCACATACATAAATGATTTTAAAAAATTAAATCTTAAAAGAAGAGCGAATTAATTAAAGCTTTTTTTTTTTAATCTTTCTAGACTTCGAATTACTGACTTTGATAAGGAAACCCAGGAGTTCCTGATGGCCGAGAAAGAGAAAAACCCATACTTGAGCATCTAAGCAGTGTGTAAGGCAGAAGCAGAAAACAAGGGTGGATGTTCTGGTGCAAGAAATATGGCTGTATTCTGACCTCAAACTGCCTCGAACTACCTCCAAAGGAAAGAGAGCAGGATCCTTAATTTGACCCATTGTATACTAAACTTACAGATCACTAACATTCCAGTGAGATACATACAGTTTCTTTACCCCTGTCCCCTCTACCCCCATTCAGATGTGTTTTGCAAGATAGATGTGGCTTTTTGTTTGCACTACAGATTAAAACAGGCCACTCAAAGACAATTAGTGTAAAATGAATGCCTTATAATGACAGTTTTTCCACACTGGTATCTTAAGCATCGAATAAAATCTTTAAATGAATCTTTACTTTTAAAGAAAAAAATTATCTTTAAATGCTTTGGAAATCTCTCTTTTTCAATTGGATATTTTCTTCATTTACATTTCAAATGTTATCCTCTTTCCCAGTCTCCCCCCTCCCCAAAACCCCTATCCCATCCTCCCTCCCCCTGCTTCTATGAGGGTGTTTCTCCACCCACCCACATACTCCCACCTCTCTGTTCTCAGTTGCCCTACACTGGGGCATCTATCAAACCTTCATAGGACCAAGGACTTCTCCTCCCATTGATGCATGACAAAGCCATCCTCTGCTACATATGCAGCTGGAGCCATTTGTACTCCTTGGTTGATGGCTTACTTCCTGGAAGCTCTTAGGGGACTGGTTGGTTGATACTGTTGTTCTTCCTGTGGGGTTGCAATCCCCTTCAACTCCTTTGGTCCTTTCTCTAATTCTCCTAATGGGGACCCCACACTCAGTCCAATGGTTGGCTGCAAGCATCCATCTCTGTATTTCTAAGGCTCTGGCAGGGCCTCTCAGGAGACAGCCATATCAAGTTCCTTTTAGCAGGCACTTCTTGGCATCCACAATAGTGTCTGAGTTTAGTAACTGTATATGGGATGAATCCTTAGATGGGAGAGTCTCTGGATGGCCTTTCCTTTAGTCTCTGCTCTATACTTTAACTCCATATTTGCTCCTGTGAGTATTTTGTTTTCCTTCTAAGAAGGACCAAAGCACCCACACTTTGGTCTTGAGCTTCATGTGGTCTGTGAATTCTATCTTGGTTTTTTGGAGCTTTTGGGCTAATATCCATTTATCATATTATGCATAACATGTGTGTTCTTTTGCCATTGGGTTACCTCACTCAGGATGATATTTTCTAGTTCTGTCCATTTGCCTAAAAATTTCATGAATTCATTGTTTTTAATAGCTGAGTTGTACTCCATTGTGTAATTGTACCACCATTTCTTTAAAATGCTGTCTTCTTTCCACTGGTTGGTTTTAGCTCCTTTTTCAAAGATCAAATGACCATATATGTGTGGGTTCATTTCTTGGTCTTTAATTTCATTGATCTTCTTGCCTGTCTCTGTACCAATACCATATAGTTTTTAATCACAGTTGCACTGTAATACAGCTTGAGGTCAGGGATAGTGATTCCCCCGAAGTTCTTTTATTGTAGAGAATAGTTTTCGATATCCTGTTTTGTTTTTTGTTTTTGTTATTTCAAACAAATTTGCAAATTGCTCTTTCTAGCTCTGTGAAGAATTGAGTTGGAACTTTGATGGGGATTGCATTGACTTTGTACTTTGCTTTCAGCAGAATGTCCACTTTTACTATATTAATCCTGACAATCCATGAGCATGGGAGATCTTTCCATCTTCTGAGATTTTCTTTAATTTCTTTCTTCAGAGACTTGAAGTTCTTATAGATTTTTCACTTGCTTAGTTAGAGTCACACCAAGATATGTAATATTATTTGTGACTATTGTGAAGGGTGTTGTTTCCCTAATTTCTTTCTCAGCCTATTTATCCTTTGTGTAGAGAAAGGATACTGATTTGTTTGAATTAATTTTATATACAGCCACTTTGCTGAAGTTGTTTATCAGGTTTAGTTCTCTGGTGAAATTTTTGAGGTCGCTTAAGTATACTATCATATCATCTGCAAATAGTGATATATTTACTTCTTCCTTTCCAATCGGTATCCCTTTGACCTCCCTTTGTGGTCTAATTGCTCTAGCTAGAACTTTGAGTACTATATTGAATAGATAGGGTGAGAGTGGGCAGCCTTGTCTAGTCCCTGATTTTAGTGGGATTGCTTCAAATTTCTCTCCATTTAGTTTGATGTTGGCTACTGTTTTACTGTATATTGCTTTTACTATGTTTATGTATGGGCCTTGAGTTCCTGATCTTTCAGTGACTTAACATGAAGGGATGCTGAATTTGTCAAATGCCTTTTCAGCATCTAATGAAATGATCATGTGATTTTTTTTTTCTTTGAGTTTTTTTATGTAGTGGATTACGTTTATGGATTTCCATATACTGAACCATCCCTGCATCCCTGGGATGAAGCCTACTTGGTCATGGTGAATGATTGTTTTGATGTGTTGTGTGATGTGAAGGTACCAAGAGGTGCTGAGAAGAAGGTATATTCTTTTGCTTTAGGATGAAATGTTCTACAAATATCTGTTAGATCCATTTGGTTCATAACTTCCACTAGTTTCACCTTGTCTCTGTTTGGATTCAGTTGGCAAGAATTTTATTGAGTATATTTGCATCAATGTTCATAAGGAATATTGCTCTGAAGTTCTTTCTTTGTTGGGCCTTTGTATGGTTTAGGTATAGGCGTAATTGTGGCTTCATAGAATGAATTGGGTAGTGTTCCTTCTGTTTCTATTTTATGGAATTGTTTGAAGAGTATTGGAATTAGGTCTTCTTTAAAAGTCTGATACAATTTGCCCCTAAACCCATCTGGTCCTGGGCTTTTTTTTTTTGGTTGGGAGACTATTAATGACTGCTTCTATTTCTTTAGGGGTTATGGGTCTGCTTAGATGGTTTATCTGAACCTGCTTTAACTTTGGCACCTGGTATGTGTCTAAAAAATTGTCTATTTCATCCAGATTTTCCAATTTAGTTGAGTATAAACTTTTGTAATAGGATCTGATGGGTTTTTTTTGGTTTCCATGGTTTCTGTTATTATGTCTCCCTTTTCATTTCTGATTTTATTAATTTGGATACTGTCTCTGTGCTCTCTGGTTAGTCTGGCTATGAGTTTATTTATCTTGTTGATTTTCTCAAAGAAGCAGCTCCTGGGTTTTTTGATTCTTTGTATAGTTCTCTTTGTTTCTATTTGGTTGATTTCAACCCTGAGTTTGATTATTTCCTGCCATCACTTCTCTTCGGTGTATTTGCTTCCTTTTGTTCTAGAGCTTTTAGGTGTGCTGTCAAGCTGCTAGTGTAAGCTCTCTCCCATTTCTTTTTGGAGGCACTCAGAGCTATGAGTTTTCCTTTTACTACTGCTTTCATTGTGTCCCATAGGTTTTGGTATGATGTGTCTTCATTTTCATTAAAATTTAAAATGTCTTTAATTTCTTCCTTATTTTTTCTTTGACCAAGTTATCACTGAGTAGAGCATTGTTCAGCTTCCATGTGTATGTATGTCTTCTGTTGTTTTTTTTTGGAATTTAAGACCATCCTTATTCTGTGGTGATCTGATAGGGTACATGGGATTATTTCAGTCTTCTTGTATCTCTTGAGTTCTGTTTTGTGACCGTTTATTTAATCAATTTTGGAGAAGGTACCAAGAGGTGCTGAGAAGAAGGTATATTCTTTTGCTTTAGGATGAAATGTTCTACAAATATCTGTTAGATCCATTTGGTTCATAACTTCCACTAGTTTCACCTTGTCTCTGTTTAGTTTCTGTTACAATGTTCTGTCCATTGCTGAGAGTGGGGTGTTGAGGTCCCCCACTATTGTGTGGGGTACAATGTGGGCTTTGAGCTTTTGTAAAATTTCTTTTGTGAATGTGGGTGCCCTTGCATTTGGAGTGTAGATGTTCAGAATTGAGAGTTCATTTTGGTATATTTTTCCTTTGACCAGTATGCAGTGTCTTTCCTTATTCTTTCTGATAACTTTTGGTTGAATGTCAATTTTATTTGATATTAGAATGGCTACTCCAGCTTTTTTCTAGGGACCATTTGTTTGGAAAAAATTTTCCAACCTTTTACTCTGAGGTAGTGTCTGCCTTTGTCACTGAGGTGGGTTTCCTGTATGCAGCAAAATGTTGGGTCCTGCTTAAGTCTCCAGCCTGTTAGTATAAATCTTTTTATGGGGGAATTGAGTCCATTGATGCTAAGAGATATTAAGGAAAAGTGATCGTTAATTCCTGTTATTTTTGTTTTTAGAGGTTGAATTATGTTTATATGGCTATCATCTTTCTGTGTTGTTAAAAGGAGATTATTTTCTTGCTTTTTCTATGGTGTAATTTTCCCTCCTTGTGTTAGTTTTATCTATTATCCTTTGTAGGGCTGGAATTGTGGAAATTTGGTTTTGTCATGGACTATCTTGGTTTCTCCATCTATGGTAATTGAGAGTCATGCTGGGTATAGTAACCTCGGCTGGTATTTATGTTCTCTTAGGGTCTGGATGACATCTACCCAGGATCTTCTAGCTTTCATAGTCTCTGGTGAGAAGTCTGGTGTAATTCTGATAGGTCTGCCTTTATATGTTACTTGACCTTTTCCTGTTACTGGTTTTAGTATTCTTTCTTTGTTTAATGCATTTGGTGTTTTGATTATTATGTGATGGTATGGATTTCTTTTCTGATTCAGTCTATTTGGAGTTTTGTATGCTTTGTATATGTTCATGGGCATCTCTTTAAGTTAGGGAAGTTTTCTTCTATAATTTTGTTGAAGATATTTATTGGCCCTTTAAGTTGGGAATCTTCTCTCTCTTGTATACCTGTTATCCTTAGGTTTGGTCTTCTCATTGTGTCCTGGATTTCCTGGATATTTGGGTTAGGAGCTTTTTGCATTTTGCATTTTCTCTGACTGTTGTGTCAATGTTTTCTATGGTATCTTCTGTCCCAAAAATTCTTTCATGTATCTCTTGTATTCTGTTGGTGATGCTTGCATGTATGACTTCTGATCTCTTTCCTAGATTTTCTAACTCCAGGCTTGTCTCCCTTTGTGATTTCTTTATTGTTTCTATTTCCATTTTTAGCTTCTTGGTGGTTTTGTTCATTTCCTTTGCCTGTTTGTGTTTTCCTGTAATTCTTTTTTTTTCTTTTTTTCTTTTCTTTTCTTTCTTTCTTTTCTTTTTCTTTTTTCTTTTTTTTTCCTTTTTCTTTCTTTCTTTCTTTCTTTCTTTCTTTCTTTTTTTTTTTTTTTGAGACAGGCTTTCTCTGTATAGCCCTGTCTGTCCTGGAACTCACTTTATAGAACAGGCTGACCTCGAACTCAGAAATCCACCTGCCTCTGCTTCCTGAGTGCTGGGATTAAAGATGTGCACCACCACACCCAGCTTTCTGTAATTCTTTAAGGGATTTTTGTATTTCCACTTTAAGAGCTTCTAGCTGTTTATCTGTGTTCTCCTGTATTTCTTTAAAGGAGTTACTTATGTCCTTTTTAAAGTCCTTGATCACCATCAAGAGAAGTGACTTTAGATCTGAATCTTGCTTTTCTGGTGTGATGGTGTATCCAGGACTTGCTATGGTGGGAGAATTGGGTTCTGATTATGACAAGTAATCTTGGTTTCTCTTGGTTATGCTCTTAACACTTGCTTCCCTCCATTTGAATATCTCTAGTGCTACCTGCCCTAGCAATCTGACTGGAGTCTGTCCTTCCTGTAATTCTGGTTGTATCAGAACTCCTCATAGTTTGATTCTCTCTGTGACCTTGTGATTCTGTGATCCTTTGATCCTGAGATTCTGGATGTGTCAGAGTTCCTGGGAGTCAAGATGCCTCTGGGACCCTGAGATCCTGGTGTTTCAGGGATCCTGAGATCCTGTGATCCTGCGATCCTGGCTGCGTTAGAGTGCCTGGGAGTGGCACCTCCTCTGGGTGCTGTGGGACTGACTGTAGAGTTTGTGCCCAAGGTAAACTGGCGCAGATGGGTAGGAACCTCTGGAAATCTCTTAAGATAAGATTTGCCTGTTGGTGTATTACCGGACCTATAGTGTTGGTCCAGGCAATAATGGTGCCCTAGAAAGTTGTTGGGAAAATGGATAGTGGTTGGGGAAGTGATAATGGAAACTGTTGCTGTTTTGTGGGTTTTTTTATTATTAAATAATAATTTAGGCATGTCCTAAATCTACTGACTTCTAATTTCAATAGTTAATGTATACGTAGTTGTACGATTGCACGAGTGCATTTGTGTGTGTGTGTGTGTGTGTGTGTGTGTGTATCAGGTCCCTTGGAGCTGGAATTACAGGCAGTTATGAGCTGTTTGTCACAGGTATTGTGAACTAACTTATGTCCTGCAAGAGCAGTATGTGAGCTTAACTGCTCGGCCATCTCTTAATCTCTCATCTATTTGGAATTAGGAAGATAATGGCAATACCGAGATCCTGAGAAAGGTTGATCTGACTTGATTCTTACTCCTTTTAGCAATCCAATTAGCATTTTTTCTCTTCTCTTTCTGGATGAAGGAGTTTTAAAAGCAAATTTTTTATAATTTTATTAGATCTATGAGAATTTTATACAATATGTTTTTAGCATATTCTCCCACCTCCCCTCTTTTCCCAGATCCATCCTCCTTCTCTTTCCACCCAACTTTGTGTCTTCCTTCACACTCCCATCAATGCCAATATGTGTTCTCCAAGCCTTCTTGGATAAGTGGTCTTTTACTGGAGTGTGGCCAGGGACTGCACTTAAAGAAAAGTGACCCTTTCTTCCAGCAGCTAATAGTTACAGCTCCTCAGCTAGGGGTGGAACTTCATGCCCAACTCCACTCTGCATGCTGAGTCTTTATTTGGGCTTACCTAGGCCTCGTGCCTGTGAAAACCACATGCTTACAGGAATCATTTACTCCTTCTGCCTATACTTAGCCTTACAAATAGGGGCAAATGCCCTTTTTAATCACACCCTATCTTATTCTCCTCTCCCTAAATCCCACAAGTAACCCTTGTTTGACTAGAACCCCTGCTTGCCCCATACAAGCTGAGAAACTCCAACTTCCCCTCTTTCCCCAAACCCTCATGCTCATAGAAAACTTTATGCTAACCTGTCATAGGTCCTTGTCTCTGCCTTTCCAGGAACCAACCCATGAGTGCCCTCCAAGGGGCTCAGGTTCTGACCATGTATGGACACAGTACCAGCTTTTTGCTGGCACATCATCACTCCTCACCTAAGCTCTAAACAGCCTCCCACCCTGCCCCACCCTCCCTGAGAGCTGCCTCCTAATGAACCTGCCTTTATCTACTTTTAATCTGGTCTGATCTGGCCTGTATCTGAATCACTGAGGGAGAGAATAAGCCTGTTAACCCTGTCATAAGACAAATGAATGATCTTATATCATCACTCATATATACTTAAGCAAGTCTTTCAATGACATAAAATATTGAAGGTTTTTTCTTTTCAGTTATGTAGAAGAAACCACATTTTCAAGTTGTCAATATTGTTAGTCTGGCCCTATAGCTACCTGTGCCTATCAGCACAGATAGTGAGTGGGAAAAAACTGTAGACAACATGCTTAAATGTGTCATGTCATATATATATATATACATATATATACATATATATCCATGTATATGTATATATATATATCCATGTATATATATATATATATATATATATATATATCCATCCATCCATCCCTGTGTTGCCAGACTAAAAGCAAAAGTAAATGCAAAATGCATATGCACGAATAATACCATTTTTCAGCGATGTTACCAGGTATGGTGTCACACATCTGTGATCCCAGTACTCTGGAGAAAGAGGCACGCAGCTCAGGAGTTCAAGATTATTGTTGACTACATAAGGAGTTTAAGGCTAGCCTGGACTACATGAGACCCTATCTCAAGCAACATTCCAACATAGAGGAGGGAGGCATGAAATCCCAACTGGCAACTGGTATCAACCTCCTGAGAGAGAGTCGAAGTTCTTTAAAGGTGACCATACTCCAGTGGAAGGCCAAACATCCAAAAGTAAAGGGGAGACAGAAGAAATTGTACTTAAGGCTATTCAAAACCTGAATACAGTTTAGTGGCAAAGTGTTAGGTGGCACCATTCATATAGAGACATGAACTAGATCTATTCATCCCAGATAGGAACCAATGACAGAACAAAGAATGTGCCACCTGAGTCCAACATGAGCCAGTGAGTTTTATTGGGTTACTCAGAGGAGCAGAACTGATGCAAAGTCTGCTCCATCTCAAAGCCTACTGAAGCATGGGTGAGAACTTACATCACAAAGCTAGGAACCTGGATCACATTGCCCCATCTGCAGGCAGCTCTATGGGTTAGAGTGTCCTTTCCAAACAGGCAGCTGGTCTCTCTCTTCTAGGCAGTCATGCTGGTGTCTACATCTAAGCTGCTGGCATGGTCTCTGAAGCTTGGGGGTTGGGAGGCAGGGGCTGTACTCTGCATAGTCTTTACTGTTACTCTTCAGTGGGTGCAGGGGACACTATTGTATCTGGTCCTTCTGGAGCTATGTTGAGTGAGTTACTTTCTGTCTTAAGGAGCTCTGACTGGGTGGAGTGTTTCAGCTCCCCCCCAAAACACTCTCTTACACTCTCTTGTGTCACTTCCTTGTAAAAAATCCTGTCCTAAAAGATCCTCTTGTTCTCAGATCACTTTCACATCCTCTGTTTTATGGAGTTTCTCTCCAAGGTGGCAGAATTTTAATCAACTTTATTTTTTTTTTTAACTGATGAAAGGCTCTGGCCAGCTGGAACATGGTGAGCATGGCTCTGGCAGAGGCCTTGCCCTTCTTCACAATTCCTTTGTCCTTGCTAACCCCCCTTAGAATTCATTCCTAAAGTGAGCCATTCCTCTTGAGGCTGACTGCCAAGGTCCATCTATCAAAGTGTAGACTTCCAGCAATCAAAAGCCCCCTTTGTTTCACCTAATTAGCATGCCCAATTAAAATTAAACACCTCATCCTAACTTGGGATTTCCCATTTACCTTTATAAAGCTCCATTTTCTGATGTGCCATGTTGTTGTACTTGCTACCCAGAGGGAGTCCTTTGTCCCCTTCTGGGACAAATACCCTTCCTCCCTTGTCATTTGTCTCCTATCTCTGTCTCTTATTCCCTGATGGCAGATAAACAAATAATAGAAATAGATGACAGATACAGATGATCAATAATTAGATAAGTAGATATATAGTTAATGAGTCAATGATAAGTATATAAATAATGATAATGATGGGTAGGTAGATGATATGTAGATAAATATGCTTGATTTATGATAGGTAGATAGATAACATATATATATGTTTGACAGATGAATGCTAGATGCTAGTTGGTAGACAATAGACAGAAGGTGGATAATTGATAGATAAATGACAGATGGATAGATAATAGATTATAGATAAGTATATGATCGATTGTGGATGATAAGTGATAGGTAAGCAGTTAGGTAGATAGATGATAGAGGCATGTAGAGCTATAGATAGCATGACTGGAGAAGGGGGACTGTTAGGGAGCAGGGTGTAACAGGAGAGGGCAATGGAAGAGAAAAAAACTCCACAAACAGCACACATTTCCTCTCATATGTGGACCTAGATTTAAAGATATGCATGAAGCCAGGCATGATGGTATGTCACTATAATCCCAGCACTCTGAAGACTGAGACACAAGGACTGCTGTGAGTTTGAGGCAATCCAAAGTTCCATGTAAAAAGCCTCAAGAAAAAAAGATACGTATGTGGCACTAAAACAGGAAGAGGGTTATTGGAAGGGAGGAAGTGTATGGTCAGAAAAAAGGTAGAGGGCAAGAGCAGGAGATTGGCCTCATAGAAGCTAAGAACGATGATAGACATATATGCAAAGATCATTATGAAGCCCAGTCTTTTGTGTGCCAAATAAAAATTAATAATGAAAATTTAAAATATACTCATACATGAAGGCAGAAAAGAGAATATTTGGAAGAATGTAGATGAGAGAAAATAATGAGGGGCCTAATAAGATCAGTGTAGGGGCAGGAGGGATAGCTCAGGGGTTAAGAGCACTGACTGCTCTTCCAAAGGTCTTGAATTCAGTTCCCATCAACCACATGGTGGCTCTCAATCATCTGTAGTGGGATCTGATGCCCTCTTGTGGTGTGTCTGAAGACAGCTACAGTGTACACATATACATAAAATAAATATTTTTTAAAAATCAGTGTATTTGATACAAGCATCTGAAAAGTCATAATGAAATTGATTATTTTATATAATGAGTATTGTATATACAAAGTAAATAGAAAAGTGTTTTCTGAAAAGAATTTAACAGCATTCCTTTGTACAATTAAGAGTAAAAAATTAGGCTTTTCAGCCTGTGCCTTGCATAAGGGCAGATCATGAGCTTCTCTGCTCCTCTGAAGACCCCATCATCTAAAGGCTTCCCAGGAGATCTGCTGCACCCAGGGCAACAGACACCACTGTATGAAGGCCTCCCAGGGCAACAGAACCCACACTCTGAAGGCCTCCCAAGAGATCTGCTGCACCTAGGGCAACAGACTCCACTTTTTGAAGGCCTCTCAGAGATATGTTTCAGCCAGGGCAACAGACCACACAGTCTGAAGGCCTCCCAGGAGATCTGCTACAGCGAGGCACACAGGCCTTCCAGGAGACCTGCAGCAACCCATAGACACAGGAGGCAGGCTCCAGACAGACACCCAGGCCAGTCAACACCAGAGATAACCAGATGGTGAGAGGCAAGTGCAAAACCATAAGCAACAGAAGCCAATATACTTTGGTACCATCAGAACCCATTTCTCCTACCACAGCAAGCCCTGGATACCCCCCAGCACACCTGAAAACCAGGATGCTGACCTAAAGTCCTATCTCATGAAGATAATAGAGTCCTTTAAGGAGGATATAAATAACTCACTGAAAGAAATACATAAAAACACAAACAGGTAGAAACCCTTAAGGAGGAAACAAATACATCCCTTAAAGAAAACACAATCAAACAGGTGAAGGAATTGAACAAAGTGGTCCAAGACCTAAAAATGGAAGTAGAATAAGGAAAACACAAATGGAGGCAACCCTGGAAATGGAAAACCTAGGAAAGAGATCAGGAGTTACAGATACAAGCATGTAAAACAGAATACAAGGGAGAAGAAAGAATTTCGGGTCTGGAAGATATCTTAGAAGAGATTGTCAAAGAAGATTCAAAACATAAAAACTCCTAACCCAAAACATCCATGAAATCCAGGACAAAATGAAAAGACCAAGTCTAATAATAATAGGAATAAACTCTTTTGTGAAGGACAAGGCTATTCCTTCCTTCCTTCCTTCCTTCCTTCCTTCCTTCCTTCCTTCCTTCCTTCCTTCCTTCCTTCCTTCCTTCCTTCCCCCCCTCTCTCTGTCTCTTTCTCTCTTTCTCCTCCTCCTCCTCCTCCTCCTCCTCCTCCTCCTCCTCCTCCTCCTCCTCCTCCTCCTCTAATCTCTGGCAACTTCTTACATGGGATTAAAGTATTTTAATCCTTAGCAGTTCTTCTCCTAGATATTTACATAAACATACAAAAACATATCTACAAAAACTTGTATAGGAATGTTTTAGAAGTTTGAATCCCAAAATAGCTCAAAATTTGAACAGGCTAAAAGTTCGTTAAGAAGTGAAATGATGCAGAATTGTAGTATGTTTAGACCACACACTGCTAGCTAGAAAAGAAAGGAATCATCTAAAAAAAAAGAAAAAGAAGAATAGGAATAGAAGAGAGTGAAGATTCCCAACTCAAAGGATCAGTGAACATCTTCAACATAATTATAGAAGAAAACCACTCTAACCTAAAGAAAGAAAAGCCTATGAACAGACAAGAAGCCAACAGAACACCAAACAAATTGGACCAGAAAAGAAATTCTTCCTGTCACATAATATAACACCAAATACAGAGAACAAGGAAAGAATATTGAAAGCTGTAAGGGAAAAATGGTCAAGTGACATATAAAGGCAGACCTATCAGAATCACACCAGACATCTCAACAGAGACTCTAAAAGCCAGAAAACCTTGGGCACATGTGACACAGACCCTAAGAGAACAAAAATGCCATCCCAGGCTGATATACTCAGCAGAACTCTCAATTACTACAGATGGAGAAACCAAGGTATTCCATCACTAAACCAAATTTAAACAATATCTATCTACCAGTCGAGTTCTACAGAGGATTCTA